>NC_073230.2:84682500-87082500 GCF_029281585.2 Gorilla gorilla gorilla
GACTTTCCACACTGTCTTTCGGAACTGGGGTTAGGGGACAGCCCTTGGCCACCACTGTGCCCTTACTCTGTCGCTTTACTTGGGGCTGGACCTCCCCTTTCCAGCTCTGGCGTGTGACCCTGCACTGAGCGTGGTGTTGAGACCACCACCAGCTGGGGCCGTGGGAGGAAGGGTGCCCCAGGCTTGGGGAAGGTGGGGACCTTTTCCCCTCTCCCCAAGTGATTGTTGCGTGCTCTGGTGAGGGGACAGTGGTACCTCGATTTCCCATGTGCCAGCTTCGGGACTCAGCTGTGCTTTTGTGTCTCTTTGATTAGCAAAAGCAAAATGAATTCCTCCCTGAACACTAAGCTTCCTGGATACTTCCGTAGACCTAAACCTGAGAACCGCATATAAACAGGCCTTGAGGGTTCTGTTGTCAGTAGTGGGTTACCTGATTGCAAACTGAGCAAGTTTAAAACGGAGTGGGCTGCTTTGGGCTGCACAGCCACCTGGCATTCGGACAGCTGAGCAGGAGGCAGAGGTGAGAGACCAAGATGGACTAAAAATGCCCTAGCTGCTGGGAGCTCATCTCAGCCCAGCCTCTTTGAAAGGAGGAACATTTGGTGCAGCCATTGGAACCTTATCCTTTATAAAATGGGGCAGCTCACAGGATTACATTTCTAAGCCAATCCTGTGACCATCCTCCATGAAATTCTCTATTTTGGTTACATGTGGTCAAACTGAGCCTCACTGAAACAATTGAAAACAAATACTCTCGACAAATCTTAAAAATCGTTTTGAAAATCAAAAGGTATAGAAAATGTTGTGGCTTCTTTCTAAGCTTTCTTCAGCCCAAATTCTGTTATTCTCTGATCTTTTATGGTGTAAAATCATACCCATTCCATTATATGTTGATTGTCAAGAAGGAAGTAGGCTTTTATTGCTATGTTTATGTCAGTTTCCATTTACTGTCTCACCACATTTATTGGGTTATTGCCTTTGCCTTTGACTCAACAGGAGCTGGAAGGGAAAGAATCCCAAATTCTGTTTCTTAAGGCAGCCAGTTGTCAGAATGGACTTTCCTCATTTTCTATTGTGAGGCCTGAAGAAAGACATTCAGTTCCAAAGGCTGTGCCTATCCTTTTAAATAAAAGAGAGAGGGCCCGGCACGGTGGCTCATGCCTGTAATCTCAGCACTTTAGGAGGCCGAAGCGGGCGAATCACGAGGTCAGGAGTTCGAGACCAGCCTGGCCAACATAGTGAAACCCCGTCTCTACTAAAAATACAAAAAATTAGCCAGGCGTAATGGCGGGCGCCTGTATTCCCAGCTGCTCGGGAGGCTGAGGCAGGAGAATCGCTTGAACCCGGGAGGCGGAGGTTGCAGTGAACCGAGATCACGTCACTGGACTCCAGCCCGGGTGACAGAGTGAGACTTCGTCTCAAAAAAAAAAAAAAGAGAAGAAGAAGCAGTCGTGCCAAGGATAGGTACTGACCGAAGCAGGAGGAACAAATTGGAAATGTGGGAATGCGAATGTGGGCAAGTTGAGGGACTTGTAGCTTCTCTTCGGTTGAATCTTTTTGCTGAAGCTGCTTTATTGTATCTGACATGTGAAACTGCACAATTTCAAACAAACCCATATTGAAGTCAACATACAAAAAAGCATTTAAAAAACAGCCGTTAGTGGCCGGGCGCGATGGCTCACGCCTGTAATCCCAGCACTTTGGGAGGCCGAGGCGGGCGGATCACAAGGTTAGGAGATCGAGACCATCCTGGCTAACATGGTGAAACCCCGTCTCTACTAAAAATACAAAAAATTAGCCAGGTGTGGTGGCGGGTGCCTATAGTCCCAGCTACTCGGAAGGCTGAGTCAGGAGAATGGCGTGAACCCGGGAAGCGGAGGTTGTAGTGAGCTGAAACCACGCCACTGCACTCCAACCTGGGCGACAGAGTGAGACTCCATCTCAAAAAAAAAACCATTAGTAAAAATAATTTTTTCAATTAACGCTATTTTTCCCTTGTATAGGTGTTGATAATCAGATAATCAAATAGCTTATTGCATATGGAAAGTTGTTTTCTTTGAGTTAATTCAACCTATTGCAACTTAGAATCCAGGAAAATATTATTTTCAAATAGGTATTTGGAATCTTCAAAATATTAGATTACAAATTACCTTAAAGTAAGAAATATTTATGCAGCATAGAAAAGTCAGCAGTTCTCTGAGGAAGGTAAATAGCAGTTAAAATATCATAATGCACTTTATATCAGTTGTAAAAAGAAAGATCCAGGCTTAGATTTATGGTATTACCATTAGAAAAACAATATGAGTATTTAAGAAACATAGCAACCCTAGCCATTAAGTAGGCATCAAATAACATTCTGAATTAAGTTATAAGATAAAACCAAGATTTGGATGACAATGACAATATTGTCCATCATTGTTATCCAATTCCTGGTTTTATCTTATAACTGGTTTTAGGGGCCATTCTAGTGAATTGTCCCTAAAAGATGTTTGAAAGTAGTTCCATGCACTTTTCCTGAATCAATTTAAATAATTGATTTCACAAACAATAAGATGGTATGCTGTAGCATGTCATTGCACTAGAAAGAAAAAAAAACTCCACTAGTGGGGAATAATTTCAATAGAGGAAAGTAATGAATGTTGGATGTGAGTTCAGAAACCAGAGGTTGATAAAGTCTTATGATTGCTATGTGCACTGTGGGTCTACTGTATTTGGAAAATTGCAAAACAAAATATTTTTTAAAGAACAAAAATCTGGTGAGTAGCATACACAGATTTCAAAAATAAATTGCATAACTTCATATTTCAGTAATTAAAGATTTAACAATTGTGATTTTGTGGCTAAACAAAATATACTGAACACATTATGTATAAACCATGGATTCAAAGCTCCAGAAAATTATCTTAATGAGGCGTATAAACTCTTTTTGTTTAATGTCCACACCAAATCATTATGGTCTGCCATTTCATGAAATAACAAGATTTTAAAATAAGTGATGTTTTTTAGTTTGTGTATCTATATTCTTTCCTACCAGGTATAGCACAGTGTAGTACAAGGGCCTACAGTTACAAGCCTTGGGAAAGATACTGTTTTGGCCACATATTTCAGCTATGTGACCCTGGAAAGAGGGTCTCAGAGGGACACTGTGGCCCTCAGTGTCTTTTCATTGGTAAATGGGGGCAACATCGCTTTTATAATGACAGCTGAAAAAAATACGATTTTCCTTTTATTCTCCCTTCCTTTCATTTAGGCTGTAGTTTTCACTTTTTAACTACAAAGCAATTTATCTCTTGATAACACTTCTAGTGTATTGTCCCTAAAATATTTTTGAAAGTAGTTCTATACACTTTTCCTGAGTAATGAAAATATCACATATTTGCTAACTTGAAAGAATCCCGAGTCAGGAGATGGCCTGGATTCTCTTTGACCCTTCAACTGAAGTCTTTGACCAAAGGAGCACGGGTGACCCCTCTCTCCTTCATTTTCTGACCTGTAGAGTATTGGACTCAATGACCGATCCTCTCTTCTAGCTCCAAAATACTGGGCTAAACTCCATGGAACTCCCTTCTGAGTTAAAAATAGTAGACAGGCCTGCACTATCAACATTTGTAGAAAATTACAAAATGCTTAGAGTCACTTTGTAATTTAGTCTAAGGTTTGAATGCATAAGAGTTCAAATGCAATAATTGTGTTGGTAACACAACAAAGACGTGTATGTTTTTATGTACCTTTATGTTCTATGCATTAGTCCTTCATTCCTTGGCATGAGGAGAAGTGATGGTTTCTCAGTGACCTTCCAGAACTCTAAGGCTGTGTTTCTCACACCAGGCCTCAGGGTTTCTACATTTTGGACAAATTTCCAATATTTTACCCATGCACACCTGAGTCTAAGAACTCTGCTGTAAGGTGACATTAAACAGCACCTGAAGTTATATTTGAGATGATTACTCAGTAATCATTGTACAGCTGATTTTCGTAGTAGGGATTCAAACACTGAATAGGGCACAGTTTTAATTAAATCTGTATTTCTCAGTTGAAACTTTATTTTAGCAGTACATGACTTCTATTTCATGAATCATAAATGTCATGTGTCTTCACAAACTGTAGTTCTGAATTTAATTTATTCACCATTTTGTCGTCAAAAAGAAGAGTTGATGTTTTTGAAAGATCTAAACAGCTCTGCATCTGATGTTCTAAAGAAATAAAATATACCACTGAACGCCCCCCAAAAAAAAAAAAAAACTGAGCTGAGTGCATTGGCTCATGCCTGTAATCCCAGCACTTTGGGTGGCCAAGGTGGGAGGATTGCTTAAGGCCAGGAGTTCAAGATCAGCCTGGGCAATATAGCGAGATCCTGTCTACAAAAAAGAACAACAAAAAAATTTAGCCAGGGATGCTGGTGCACACCTGTAGTCCCAGCTACTTGGGAAGCTGAAGTGGGGAGGATCACTTGAGCCTGGGTGGTCATGGCTGCAGTGAGCTGTGATCATGCCACTGCACTCTAGCCTGGATTATAGAGCAAGACCCTATGTCAAAAAAAAAAGGAAAAAAAAAAAGTAAAGAAATGCCTTTAACAGAGACCACCTCAGGTATTGCAGGTTGCTGTTACTTCAGTGGAGTTAAGAGAAATAATTTTTGGTCAGTGACTTATTGAATAAATTGACCATTTGTGCTGCTTCCCTGGGCGAGGGCATAGAGAATGGTACAAAGTAGGCTACGGTAGCCAGATAATCTTGTATGTAATTTTGAGCTATTAGTCTGGAGAATGGCATGCTCAGTTTAGAGTTATAATTTTGCTTAATCAAGGAGGGCGTGATCTATTACAATAGAAGACTGTTGTCTAGAACTCATTCCTTAAGAATGCTCCCCTGCTCGCTCTGCTCATTCCGGCAGCAGTGAACTCCACATTATATTCCAGGGAGTTGATTATCATTTGGAATTATTTGTCTAGGCTAATGGTTAGATACTTGTTTTGTTATATTTAACATTAAAACTCTGACATTGATTGTGTGTGACATTCACATTCATTTTGGAAGCATTATATTTAATCATATGAAATTTGGTGAAACTTGGATTACAGATTGCAAATGCTAATAAGTCCTTTGTTAGAATTATGGTGTCTTCATACTATCAAGTTGAGGACTGAAAAATATATAAGAAGAGTACCTATAAATCGAAAGAAAATAGTAATGACATAGAAAACTGAGCAAAGACAGTTAATTTATTCAAAGAAATTATACTAGTGCCAATAAATATCTGTAAAGGTGGCTAACCTTAGGGAAAAGCACGTTAAATGATTTTTTTTTTGTTTGCCTGTCAGATTGACAAAAATTAAAGTTCGACAATGCTATGCTTATGAGGTTATGGGAGACCAGATTCTCTCGTACACTGTAGGTGGGAATGTAAAGAGTATAGCCTTTTTGTCAGACCAGTTTGGTATATGTCAGAATTTTAAATGCACATACCCTTTGGCATTCCGTTTCTGTTTCTAGCAAACTGCTCACATTTTGCGGTCTGCTCAAGGTCATGGCCTGCTCATAACCTTGTCCTGCTTGGCTATCAAAGGTTTATAAATTTTGTTAGTACCATTTATGAATTTAATAAAATACCTCATTGTCCTGTTTACTTCAGATTTTTTTTCTAGCCCCTTATTTGCTTTTATGTTTTGGCTACAGATAGCCTATTAAGAACTAGCTAGATGTTTCCAGTTTATGTATTTTAAGTTTTGTTTCCTTTTTGACTTCCCTGCAGTTTGTAACCTTAGATAACCCTCACCTCTTTAGAACTTTCATGAATACTTCATTTTAGTTCTTTCTATTTTCTGTTTGTCTCTAAAAACTTTAACTTTTTAAAGATACCTGTAATTAATGTAGGGGGTATCAGATTGCTGACCAGTTATTGCAACACTATTTATTGAAAATTTCCCCTTCCCCTCCTTCTTCTAACATTAAATTATGTTATATATTATATTAGATTCGTTTTTGAGTCAGTCTGTCCTGTAGTGGTTTGTTTGACAGGTCTGTTCTTGAGTTTACAGTCTTCTAACTAGTTTGCAAATAAAAATTCAGAAAATTAATTTAGAAAATCAAAAAATAATTGAGTGTTTATTTTTGCTGACAGAATCATCTTGTTGAGTTCCAAAAAGTCTTGTGGGATTTTTGTTGCCATTCGTAGTAAACTTACACCTTTTGGAATGTTTGACATGGTTATAACATTTTATTTTCGCTCATTGCATTAAGTATATCTCAGTATTTTTATGTGGATTATAATTTTCTCATTAAAATATTTTCCATGGTCTTTACATATTCATGCTATTTTGACTGATACCTCTTTTTATACTTTCTAACTTGTTATTGTTTGTCTGTTACAAGAGTTCCACAGATTTCATGTACCTGTTTAGCTTATTTCACATAAATATGAATTCTTTTATGAAAGCCATTTTAAAGTTAATTTCTCAGCAGTAACAGGGTTTTATTTTCTTTAGGCCTTCCAGATATATAGTCATATTTCTCATATTACACGGTAAGCTCCACAAGGACTGAAATGATTTATTTTTACTTATATTTGTATCCTAAGTGCCTGTCATTCAGTAATCAAACAGTATATAAATATTTGTTGAATGAGTGCAAGGGAACACTATAAGAATATGTACCATATACAGTGACTCTATGACTAAAACATTTTTTTTACTTGTCTATATATATCTGGTTTTGTAAAATAATGAGTATTCTTTACTTCTTTAACTAGAAAAAAAAACAAATTTAAGGGAAAAAAATCACCTGTTTTATTAACTGCGGTCAATGGATAGCTTATCATTTTGCTAGAATTGATTGGATATTTGGTGTAAGTCCCAGATGAGTTGCCTGGAGATAGGAGTGACCTCTGAGGGCATGACATTGAACCCAGGAATATGAAGCAGGGCCCGCTCAAGAAGGATAGAGGGAAACTACTCACATCTGCAAAGTGTTTTGGTTTTGCTTTTCTGAGATGAAACTGGTTTGCATCCAGAGCCTTAAGAAAGAACACTAATAGTTCTGTGAGCTTTGTAAGTAAGCTTTGTACCTCTCTGGCCTTTGTAGGTACCTGGACCTACAATAAATCCTAGCCCTGGGGCACAATTTGTAGAATCCTAACTGTCCCAGCAGCAGAGATCATTTTTACTCTGTCTTCCCTGACATAAGTGGGACCAATTGAATTGTGCATTCTTTATGTCCAGGTTGCTCAATCAAGCTCCTATTTATTGGAGTGCAGTGCTCCAACAGGAGCGACGTGTGGCCCCTCGGAGCTCCCTCCTGGAAGCAGTGCTGGTGGTGGTTACCTGTCTAGGGACAGGTCTGTCTGCCCGGGAGAGAGAGAGTTGAGTCTTGTGCAGTCGATCCCCCATGTTTCTTCCTATGTTTACAGGATATGCTGTCTGTAGCTCTGATGACCAGTCTGGGTGTGCCGACTGTCCTACCTTCTACCATTACAGCTGTCGGCACCACCACATAGCCTTTCAAATGATGGCACTCCCTTTTGGTGGTACCCTTGCTATCTTTTTATACTTAGAAGCAGCAGAATGATCTGAGTGGTGTGTTTAACTGATACACATTGGTCCCATGGTAGGTGTTTATTTTTATTAAAAAACATTCATGTGTGATTTTTAACAAAACTTTAAAATTTGGAATAACTAATAACTTCAAATCCATAGGAAGCCGTAAGGATAATACAGACAGGTGCTGTGTACTCTTCTAGTTTGCTTAATGGTTACATCTTACATAACTGTAATATAATGTCGAAACAAGGAATTTGATATTTGTGCAATGTACGTGTATAGTGTCATGCACATTTTATCTCATACATAGATTCCTGTAGCCACCACCGTAGTCAAGATACAGAACTATTCCATTACCCCAAAGACTTCCCTTATGCCCTTTTAGTCACATCCTGTGTCAGCAGTCCCCAGGGCTGCCCCCAGGTTTTGTAATTCGCTCAAGGCTCTCACAGGACATTCCTTGCTATGGTTTGTTACAGTGAGGGGATACAAACCAGGATTAATAAAGGGTAGTTGTGCATTGAGCAGATTCTACTGGACACCAGCATTGTGAAGATTTGGAGTCTTCTGTCAGTGGAGTTTCCCAGGATGTGCTTACTTCCCCAGCCGTAAACTCTTGCAACACATGTGAAGTGTTTTCTATTGTGAAAGCTCATATGAGCCTCAGAATCCAGGGTTTTTATTGGAGGCTGGTCACATAGTATATTAGTTTGTTCATTCTCACATAGCTATAAAGAAATACCTGAGACTGAGTAATTTATAAAGAAAGGAGGTTTAATTGGCTCACAGTTCTACAGGTTGTACAGGAAGCATCGCAGTTTCTGCTTCTCAGGAGGCCTCAAGAAGCTTCCAATCATAGTGGAAAGCAAAGGGGGAGCAAAGTGTCTCCCCTGATGGGAGCAGGAGCAAGAGAGAAGGTGCTACACACGTTTAAACAACCAGATCTCACAAGCACAGAACCACAGGGGATGGTGCGAAACCATTCATGAGTAACTGCCCCATGATCAGATCACCTTTCACAGGCCCCACTTCCAACATTGGGGATTTCGATTCACCATGACATTTGGATGGGTACACAGATTCAGACCATATCACATAGGCATGTAGTTCCTTTGCGACTGATCACTATTACAGCAACTCCAGAAGGAAAGCAGGTGTTTACCATAAATCATACAGTTTGCACAAAATATCTAGACAAGCTGGTACAGTGTGGTTCAGTGCCATAACCATACAAAACACCCTTATCATTTAGGGCATAGGGCTAGTACAAGACCTCAGTTTCTAGGCGCTGACCAAGGGCCAGTCTCAGAAGCCGGCTCGTCTGAGAATGTGCATCATTTGAGCAACTCAGGCTTGCTGAGTTAACTGCTTGTACCATTTTCCTTCACCTCCTCTCCCTTGCCTTCACCACTCTTAACCTGGAAAAAGCACTAATTTGTCCTCCATATCTGTAGTTTTGTCATTTGGAAAGGTAGTATAAATCCTAGAGTATGTGACCTTTTAAAATGGACTTTTTAAAAAACTCAGCATCTTGCTCTTGAACATCCAGGTTTTTGCGTGTGTTAATAGTTTGTTCTTTTTAGTGTTAGATATTCTCTTGTGTGGTCATGCCCCAGTTTGTTTAACCATCCCACAGGTGTTTATTTTCCCTTGTAAAGTTGATTAGCATGTATAATTTTTTTTTTTTTTTTTGAGGTGGAGTCTCGCTCTGTCGCCCAGGCTGGAGTGCAGTGGCATGACCTTGACTCACCACAACCTCTACTTCCCAGGTTCAAGTGATTCTCCTGCCTCAGCCTCCTAACTGGGACTACAGGCACGTGCCACCATGCCCAGCTAATTTTTGCATTTTTAGTAGAGACAGGGTTTCACTATGTTGGCCAGGCTGGTATCAAACTCCTGCCCTTATGATCTGCCTGCCTCGGCCTCCCAAAGTGCTGGGATCACAGGTGTGAACCACCATGGCTGGCCAGTGTGTATAATTTTAACGTAATTGCTAATCACTCACGAGGGGAAGAGATTTTTAAACATTTTTAAATAATAGAGACAGGGTCTTGCTATGTTGCCCAGGCTGGTCTTGAACGCTTGGCTCCAAGCCATCCTCCCACCTTCGCCTCCCAAAGTGCTGGGATTATAGGCGTGAACCATTGCACCTGGCCCCGGGGGAAGGGATTTTTGTATTTATTATGCATTTAGTGTGTATCATTGCTCTATAGCCATGTTATTCTATAGTCTCTACAATAACCTTACTCATTCAGTTATTCTTTCAACAAAGATTTGAGAACCTGTGATATGCTCGGCTATGTAGAGAAAAAAAATTCTCAAACTGTGTTTTTCCTCTGTTCACGTCACGGCAATCATCAACACAGAAGACTTCCATGACCATATGTGTGGGGATTCTTCCCCTACACACCACACCAGCTGGGTGTCTTCTAGTTCATTTCCTGTACTGGGTGTCTTCTGGTTCACTTCCTGCACTATCTACCAGGAGATAGTGTCAGATTGCACAGGGTGAGGACTCAGTCTCCATGACTGCCCCTCCCAACCCCCATCAGTTGCAACTCTGGGCCTCCAGGACTTCTGACCGACAACAGCTTCAAGTTGGGGTTCCCATGGCTCCCTTTTTAGGTTCGATTAATTTGCTGAGGTGGTTTACAGAACTCAGGGAGATGATTCTGTTTACCGGTTTATTACAACAGATACTGCAAAGGATCTAGAGGAGGGAGATGCTGGGGGCGAGGAATGGGGGAAGGTGCGAGCTTCCATGCCCTCCCTGGGTGCACACCCTCCAGGGACCTCCACTGTGTTCAGCTATCTGAAAGCTTCCTGGGCTCAGTTCTCTTGGGTTTTTATGGAGGCTTCCTGACATCAGCATTCGTCCCTCAGAGTATAGAGCGGGACCCTCCCTAAGGAGGGTTTAAGACCAATCATCAGAAAGGCATAGGGAGTAGAGTCCTGCCTTGGGGCAGGTGAAAGGAGGGCAGAAGAAAATCAGAGAAGCTGCCCATGAGGCCTAACACACCCAACCTTGTAACAAAAGCCTGGGGCTGGGACTGGTGGCTCACACCTGTAATCCCAGCACTTTGGGAGGCAGAGGTGGGTGGATCACTTGAGGTCAGGAGTTCGAGACCAGCCTGGCCAACATGGTGAAACCCCGTCTCTACTAAAAATACAAAAATAGCTGGGCATGGTGGTAGGTACCTGTAGTACCAGTTACTCGGGAGGCTGAGGCAGGAGAATCTCTTGAACCTGGGAGGCAGAGGTTGCAGTGAGCTGAGATCTTACCATTGCACTCCAGCTTGGGCAACAGAGTGAGACCCTGTCTCAAAAAAAAAAAAAAAAAAAAAAAAAAAACCTGGTATGAGCACTATGGTAGTTACCAGCCAGGAACCATGGGCAAAAATCAATACATATTATAACACCACATTGATACTATTTGAGTCACTAGAAATGTAACAGTGGAGAAGGAAAATAAGGTCTCTGTCCTCAGCAAATTGCATTCTGGCAGTGAGGGAGACAGACCAACAGGTAAATAAGTAAATAAAAAATATTTATTAGAAATAAGACATGGAGGCTGGGTGTAGTGGCACATATCTGTAATCCCAGCACTTTGGGAGGCCAAGGTGGGTGGATCACTTGAGGCCAGGAATTTGAGATCAGCCTGGTCAATATGGCGAAACCCTGTCTCTACAAAAAATTCAAAACTTAGCCAGGTGTGGTGCCACATGCCGGTAGTCCCAGCTATTCAAGAGGCTGAGGCTAGAGGATCACTTGAGCCTGGGTAGGTCACGTGCAGTGAGCCCATGATTGCACCACTGCACTCCAGCTTAGGTGACAGAGTGAGACCCTGTCTCAAAAAAAAAAAAAAAGGAAAAGAGAAAGAAATAGCACACGAAGGCCAGGCATGGTGGCTCACATCTGTGAGAAGTTAAAGAAGTTAAAGACCAGCCTGGGCTACCTTGTGAGACCCTGCCGCTACCCCTCCCAAAGAATAATAAGAAATAGGACATGGAGAAGCGGCATTTGGCCCAGGACAGGAGAGGGTTGGGTAGGTTGGGGTAGGTAATATTTCACATAGGCTAGGGAAGGCCTCTCACAGTCTGCCGTGAAAGCTTAGATCTAAACAATGAGAAAGAAACCACCACCTGGACAGCAAGGAGCATGGCATTCCTCACATTGGAACAGCATGTGCAAAGGCTCTCCCAACAAAGGGGGAAGTGGAAAGGATAGCAGTTTAAAACAACGTTCATTTATTTTTTATTTTTTTAAAAGACAAGGTCTCTGTTGCCCATGCTGGAGTTCAGTGGTGCAGTCATAGCTCGCTGCAACCTCAAATTCCTAGCCTCAATCAGTCGTCCTACTTCAGCCTTCCTAAGTACTGGGAATACAGGCGTGAGCCATCGCCCCTAGTCCATAGCACTCGTTTATTATCTCAGAGTTCTGTAGATTTGAGGTCCAAGCAGGCTCTGCTGGGTATTCTGCTGAGGACCTCAGGAGGTCAGAATTAAGCACCGGCCAGCCTGGGTTTTTATTTGGAGGTGATAGGGAGAGTCTCCTTCCACACACACTCGTGTCGGCAGAATTCATTTTCATGTAGTGAAGGTCTGAGGTCCTCATTTCTTTGCTGGCTGTCAGCCAGAAGTCATTCTCAGCTTCTAGAAGCCACTCAAATTTCTTGGCTTTTAGTCTCCAGCTTCAAAACCATCAGTAGTGCTTTGACTCTCTCTAACTTCACATTCTGTCTCTTCTGTTTTTTAAAAAGAGAGCTTTATTGAGGTATAATTCACATACCATACAATTCTCTGTTTAAAGTGCACAATTAAGTGACAACCATTGCCGCAGTCAACTTTAGAACATTTTCATTATCTCAAAAAGAAACCCATGCCCTTTCTCTATCCCCTTTATTCCCATCCTCTCCCCTCTTAGTGCTCAGTGACCACCACTCTATTTTCTGTCTCTAGATTTCCTTGGTATGGATGTTCAGATGAATGGAATCATATAATGTGTGGTCTTTTATAACTGGCATCTCTCACTTAGCATGTTTTCAGGGTTCACCATGTTGTAGCATATATCGGTACTTCATTCCTTTTTATGACCAAGTAATATTCCATTTTATGGATATACCATATTTTGTTTATTAATTCATCATCTGATGTACATTTGGGTTGTTTCTACTCTTGGACTATTACGGATAATGCTGATATAAACATTCATGTACATGTTTCTCTGTGGACACGTTTTTATTTCTCTTAGTCTGGGAGTGAAATTGCTGGTTTCTATGGTAATATTGTTTAATCATTTGAGAAACTGCCAGACTTCTCCACAATGGCTGTACCATTTTACATTTCTACAAGCAATGTATGAGGGTTCCAGTTTCCCCACATCCCTGCCAACACTTGTTATTTCTGACTTTTTGGTTCTAGTCATCCTACTGGATGTGAAGTGGCATCTCATTGTGGTTTCGTTTTGCATTTCCTTGATGACTGATGATGTGGAACATCTTTTCACATACTCATGACTGTTTTCCTATCTTTCTGGAGAAATGTCCATTCAGATCTTTTACCTGCTGAAACAATTGTTACTTACTTTTTATTATTGACTTATAAGAATTCTTTATATATTCTGGTTACGAGTTCCTTATTACATAAATGACTTGCAAATATTTTCTTTCATTCTGTGGGTTCTATTTTCACTTGATAGGGTCCTCTGAAGCACAAAGATTAAAATTTTGTGAGAGTACAATTTATCTGTCTTTTGTTGCTCCTGCTTTGTCAACTCCAGTCAACAAAACCCTTTGTCAAATTCAGTATGAAAATTTTACCTCTATATTTTCTTCTGGGAGCTTTAGTTTTAGCTTTTACATTTAGGTCTTTGATTGATTCTGAGTTAATTTTTATACGTGGTATGAAGTAAGCATCTAAAATCTAACATTATTCTTTTGCACATGGCTATCCAATTTTCCCAGCACTATTTGTTGAAAAGACTCTTTTTTCTCCATTGAATGGTCTTGGTACTTTTGTGGAAAATCAGTTGACCGAAGATGTGTGGGTTTATTTCTGGAACTCAGTTCTATTCTGTTGATTTCTATGACTGTCCTTGTGCCAGTACCACACTGTAGTAATTGCTATGGCCTTGTAGTAACTTGAAATCAGGAAATGTAAGTTTTCTTACATTCTTTTGAAGACTGTTTTGGCCATTTTGGGTCCTTGTTCTCTTCTGCATTTTAGGGTTCATGTGCTTTTCTTGGGCCCATCTAGATAATCTAGGATAATCTCCTTATTTCCATTATTAGTTATATCTGCCAAGTCTTTTTTGCAGTGTAAGGTGACATAATCACAGTTGTAGCACCAGAGAGTGAAGGTCATGGGTGCACAGGTCCTATGAGGCTTAGTTTGGTGAAAAGATAGAGAATGATAGGAGCAGAGAGGCTGGAGAGGGAGATAGGAAAGGGAGTTTCAGAAATATTACATAGTTGCCTAAAGTCACATTTCTAGTATGTGGCAGAGCTGGGGTTTGAGTGCAGATTTGACTGATCTCTGTGATTTCATGGTCTACACCAAATCAGTCTTCTTAGACTCAGAGCTATTGCTATTGTTTCTGTCTAATACATACTGAGCTTTTAATGTGTGCCAAGTAATCCACACAGTACTCCTTTATTTTTTTTCTAGCTCTTAAAGAGCATCTGTACAAGTCTTTTGGCATAGATAATAGGCTGTACTGGAACTAGCTTGATAAAAAAAGAAAAAAGCAGTTAGGGGACCGGGGGTATGACTCAGAATCTGAGGGTGGGCGTGCAGCTAAACCTTAGCCAGCGATTGGAACTGGGAGATTGAAATCACTCGGGACGTACAGGACCTTCTACTTTTCTCTGCTTCTTGGCGTATGTCTATTTCACTCTGTAGACTGTCCTGATACTCGGACCAGTTGATGGAAGATGGTCATGTCACACAGCTCCATCATTTAAGAGAACAGCCCCGACTTAGTCCCATTTCCAAAACTCAAGCAAAAGACTCTAACACAGTTTGGGGCAATCAGCTGTGACCCTGAATTGGGGGACCATTCACCTTATACAAACATAGCTTCTGCTAGCTTATCTTTGTGGATTCAGAGGATGGTTTCCTGATACACAGGAGGTATTTGCACATGTGCTAGGCAGACTCCCCAAACTATGTTCATTTTAGTAACATCAACTAGTACTGTCATACTTACAGTACAAAATTTTAAAAAACTTAATTGATCTGTGGAAAAAATAGGTATTTCCTTTTGCCCATTTCTCTTGGAAGGGAAGAAAAGGGTCATCAGGATGATAATGACGAGAAGATTAGCTCAGACTTTCAAAATAATTTGAAACCCAGGACTTGGTATACGAAGTGTAGGCTTACTTGAGCCTAGGAGTTCAAGACCAGCCTGGATAACATGGCAAAACACCGCCTCTACAAAAAAATACGACAATTAGCCAGGCATGGTGGCTGAGTGGTGGGAGTATTGCTTGAGCTCAGGAAGTGAAGGCTGCAGTGAGCTGTGATCACGCCACTGCACTCCAGCTTGAATGACACACCCTGTGTTCCAAAAAAAAAAAGAAGCTTAGTGATGTCTCTGCCACTTAATATCTTTTTGATGGAATAAGTTACGATTTCTTAATATTAGTATCTTCATCTTTTACAATAGGACGTAGTAGATGGTCTTTAAAGTTTCTGCAGCTTAACATTTTAGGACTATTTTTCTTTCTTTCTTTTTTTTCTATTTCTTATTTTCTTTCTTTCTACCTAAGCCTCATCTACTATTTATAAATGGCTGGTGTCTTAGATCTAAATCCTGACCTTGGGAAGCTTTAACCTTGTAGAGGAAGTAAACAGTAAACTTGAGAGTTCTTTCTAATTAGATTTCCCTCTCCCTGCCAAGTCTCATAAAATAACTCTTACAGATCTGTCCTCTAAGGTAGATTACCACCACCTTTCGTCTTTCCCTTCCCAGTGTGTTACCTCTTACTTATTTATTTATTTTTGAGACAGGGTTTCACTCTGTTGCCCAGGCTGGAGTGCAGTGGTGCGATCTCGGCTTACTGCAGCCTCTGCCTCTGCCTCTGCCTCCCAGGTCCAAGCGATTCTCGTGCCTCAGCCTCCTGAGTACCTGGGATTACAGGCAAGCGCCACCACACCTGGCTACCCACTGTGTTACCTCAAGTCCTCTAATTGTAGTTGTCTCTTGGTCAGTATCCGTTGTCTCCTGTTCTGTACTTCTCCCTAATCCAACCTAGAAGTTGCCTCTCAAGTTTTTTGTTTGTTTGTTTGTTTTGTTTTTTTTTGAGACTGCGTCTCCCTCTGTTGCCCAGGCTGGAGTGCAGTGGCGTGATCTTGGCTCACTGCAACCTCCATCTCCCAGGTTCACGCGATTCTCGTGTCTCAGCCTCCCGAGTAGCTGGGATTACAGACGTCTGCCACCATGCCCAGCTAATTTTTGTATGTTTAGTAGAGATGGGGTTTTGCCATGTTGGCCAGGCTGGTCTCAAACTCCTGCCCTCAGGTGATCCACCTGCCTTGGCCTCCCAAAGTGCTGGGATTATAGGTGTGAGCCACCGTGCCAGCTGACGTTTTTTTTTTTTTTTTTTTTTTTTATCATAGAGTAAAATTGATTTGGGAGGAGCATAATGTTCTGCGAATTTTTAAATTTTATTAGATTTATGTACACACTTCCACAATCAGAATACAGAACAGTTTCATCACCCCAAAAAACTTTCTTGTGCTAATCCTTTATAGTCACATTCTTTCCTACTCCTAGTTCCTAAATGGAATCGTACAGTATGTAAACTTTTAAGATTGGCTGCTATGGTCTGAATCTTTGTGTGTCCTCCAAATTCATATGTTGAAATTCTAATCCACAAGTTGATGCTACTAGGAGGTGGAGCCTATGGGAGGTGATTAGTTCGTGAAAGTGGAGCCCTCATGATTGGGATTCGTGCACTTATAAGAGACCGCAGAGAGCCTAGCCATGTGAGGACACAGGGAGAAGGTACCTTCAATGAACCACCAGACACCAACATCTGTTGACTTCTTAATCTTGAACTTGCCAGCTTCCTGAACTGTGAGAAATAAATTTCTGTTTTTTATCACCTACCCAGTTTATGGTATTTTGTTACTGCATCCAGAAGAACTAAGATGCTGGCATCTATCAGCATGAAGCCTGTGAGATTCATCAAAGTTGTTGGGTGTACTGATACCTGTTGTTCTTGTTTTCCTGAGTAGCATTCTGTTGTATGGATGCACCATAGTTTGTTTATTCATTCACCCATTGAAGGATATTTTAGTTGTCATTTTTTTGTCATCACAAATATTGCTACTATAACTATGTACAGAATTTTGAGTAAATAGCAGTTTTTATTTCTCTAGAGGAAATAGGAGAGGGATTGCATGGTTGGATGGTCATCGTATGTATACATTTTTATGAAACCTGTTTTCTCTAGTGTCTGTACTATTTTGCATTCCACTAGGAAGGTATGAGGGTTTTAGTTGCTCTGCATCCCTGCTACCACTTAGTATTGTCAGTATTTATTTTTTTTCTGAGGTGGGGTCTCACTCTGTCACCCATACTGGAGGGCAGTGGTGTGATCTTGGCTTGCTGCAGCTTCCACCTCCCAGGCTCAAGTGATGCTCCCACGTCAGCCTACTGAGTAGCTGGGACCACAACCATGCACCACCATCCCTCCCTAATTTTTTTTGTATTTTTTTTGGTAGAAACAGGGTTTTGCCATGTTTCCCAGTCTGTGTCAGTATTTTCTATTTTAGCCAGTCTAATAGATTTGAGTGATATTTCATGGTGGTTTTAATTTGCATTTCTTTAATGATTGAACAATGTTGAACAACTATTCATATGCTTATTTGCCACCATGTCAGTAACTGCAAGGGACCTGAATTTTGAGTTCTCCCTACTTAAACATAGCAAGTTAGTCTCCATGGTTTCATGGATATTGGCCGAAGACATGAAACTCCTGGGTTGGAGGCAAAAGGGGAGGACACAGGTCACAGGACATCAGCAGAACCAGCCTCATGTCCACGTGGACTACCTTTGCCCTGTAAGTTCCCTGTGGGCAATGACACAAGTAGGAAATCCAAGCTCAGGGAACTCAGCTCTCATAAGGGGTGGCAAACAAATGTTTCAAACCTTTGATATGAAGGGAGACGTTATATTTACTGTACTGGACAGTTAACAAATTGTCTTCTGCTGTGGAAGGAGCTATCATCTTTCTCTTGTAAGGATGTTCAATATACAAACATCTTTGACTGGACAGTATGTAGCAAAGGACTCTCACGGAAATGTGGGACACCAGTGTATATAACTTCTTTGGTAAAGTGTCTGTTGAGATTTTTTGCTCATTTTTAAATTGGGTGGTTTGTTTTCTGACAGCTGAGTTTTGAGAGTTCTTTATACATTCTGGGTACGTAAGTTCTTTGCCAAATAGGTGATTTGCCATTATTTTCTCTCATTCTGTAGCTTGTCTTTTCATTTTTTTTTTTTTTTTTTGAGGCAGAGTCTCGCTCTGTCATCCAGGCTGGAGTGCAGCTTATCTCGGCTCACTGCAAACTCTGCCTCCTGGGTTTATGCCATTCTCCTGCCTCAGCCTCTCGAGTAGCTGGGACTACAGGCGCCCACCACAATGCCCGGCTAATTTTTTGTATTTTTAGTAGAGACGGGGTTTCACCGTGTTAGCCAGGATGGTCTTGATCTCCTGACCTCTTGATCCACCCGCCTCAGCCTCCCAAAGTGCTGGGATTACAGGCGTGAGCCACCGCGCCCGGCCGTCTTTTCATTTTCTAAACAGTTATTCCCAGAGCAAAAGTGTTTTGTTGTGTTGCCAAGTTTGGTATACAGGTTCTGTAGGCTGTGGCTTTAATGTCAGTCCATTGTTGAGAGTTTTGTAGTGCTGTTTCCATCTGTTTTGTGTATGTGCTGATCTGATGAGACCTGCATAGTGGTCTCTCCGTTAGTTCCAATTTGGAAACCTTTGGTACTGAATAGCATCAGATCCATGCATATGCAGCCTAGGGGTAAGCCTAGAAATTGCTTTCTTGAGTTCTCCTCAGCAATTTTCCCCACACTTTTTGTTCCCAAAGGGCTCATATTTTCTTTCTTTTGTCCAGAAAACTGTGGATTTAGTTACTCCACTCTGCCATGTCCTTCCACCACTGCCTGCACATTTGAGACCAAGGATAGAGATTGGGAAAAATCCATAGTTCTCCTGACTCAGAGTTTGGCTCCTGCACTCTCATTTCAGCCATAGCTGCAGACAAAGCACACGATTGCTGGGCACTGTGGCTCAAGAGAAGGGGGAGATGGTAAGTGGGGGATCCCCATATTCTCTCTGGCTGTTAAGAGTTCCTTTTCACATGCCTGGAGCCCGAACTAGAGGAGCTTTCTCTGTGCTGTGGGGCCCATTTCCAGGTTGGCTGGTGGTATTGGATGGGAGAAAGTGGTAATCTGTTAGACGGCTGGGTGATACTTTCAATTCTGGTCTTCCCCACTTCTCCATTTTGCTTTTCAGAATCCTCAAAAGTAGTGCACATTGCATACTGTCAGGTTTGGTAGCTGGTGACTTTCCATCTGGACTCGGTAGCTTCGAGTTTTAAAAATCCATCATGATTTGACTTCCCACCTAACTTCTTTAGTTTATCTTCTGTCTATACTACATCATTCATATTTTACATTTGCCTTCCTGCTTCTGAGCTTTTTATGAAAGGCATTCTTCCTGTCCAGAATATCCTTCCTCTTTCTGTCATCTTTCCAAGACCCTTTCAACACAAGGCTCTTTAAGGTCTATCACCAGCATCCCCAAGTGGTCTCTCTGTACTCCCTAGGTCAGAATTTGTATTTGCGTTACTCCCCAGCAGTTTCCTAACACTTTCTCTTTTTCCGTGTTTTTCAATCTGCGTGTACTTTTGGTTATGAGCTTCATGAGGGCAAGGACGTGTTCTATCAGTTGCATCACAAGTGCCATCTAGCTCAATTCTCTGCACACAGTTGGCACTTAGTAAATGTTTGAGTTAAATTAATGAGACCTCCAAGATATAGGGCCTAATTTTATCTGCACATGTGAGTCTCTTGAATGAATGCTGTAGAGTGCTGCTTTTTTACTGTGCTTGTTTGGCAGTTTGTTATTGTGGAGAAGAATGAGGACCATGTGGTTTCAGTTTGAAAGGAAATTGTTGCGTAGTGATTTACCATGCAGCTGTGAGACTATGAACAAATGAGTTTAAATATTATACAGTAGAAAAGAAAATTGACTTTGGAAATTATGGTATTATTTCAATTTTTTTCTCTTCTTTCTGGACAAGGCCTCGCTCTGTCACCCAGGCTGGAGTGCAGTGGTGTGATCATAGCTCACTGCAACCTGCACCTCCTAGAGAGGCGATCCTCCTGTCTCAGCCTCCCGAGTAGCTGGGACTACAGGCATACACCATCACACCTCCCTAGTTTTTGTATTTTTTTATAGAGATGGGGTCTTGCTGTGTTGCCCAGGCTTGTCCTGAACTCCTAACCTCAAGTGATCCTTCCACCTTGGCCTCCCAAAGTGGCACGAGCCACTGTGCCCATACTGGGTTGGTTTGTTTTTATTTACAGTAGCCATCCTAATGGGTATGAAGTGATATCTCATTGTGGTTTTGATTTGCATTTCTGTGATGATTAGTGATGTTGAGCATTTTTTCACATGTTTGTTGGCTGTTGGTATATCTTTGGAGAATTGTCTATTGAAGTCCTTTCCCATTTGTTAACCGGATTATTATTATTATTTTTTTTGTTATTGACTTGTAGGAGTTCCTTTATATTCTGGATATTAACCCTTTATTAGATATGTGGTTTGCAGATATGTTCTCTCATTCTGTGTGTTGTTCCTTTTTACTCTGTCAGTTGGTTCCTGTGTTGTGCAGACATTTTAAATCTTGATGTAATTAATGTATTTGTCTGATTTCGCTTTTGTTGCCTGTGCTTTTGGTGTCATATCCTAGAAGTCATTGCAAAATCCAGTGTTGGGAAGCTTTTCCCCTAAGTTTTCTAGTTTCCAGCCTTTACATTTAGGTATTTAATCCAATGTTAGCCCTTTCTTAATGGGTTCTGTGTATTTTCGGCGGGGAATAAGTCTTTAATATGACTGTTTCAGGAATTTACCATAGTTAACTTTTCTTTTTTCCTTCTTCCTTCCTCCCCTCTTTCCCTCCCTCCTTCATTCCCTTCTTCCCTCTCTTACAGCTTGAAGATAATGGAATCACTCACTTTTTGTTCATAATTGGTAAGATTTTAGTTAGTAGAATGATAATTCCTTTTCAACAGCACTTTCTTGTTTGTTCATTGGTTAGCAGGAAGAAGATGAGCCTTAAGTCTGAACACTGAGGAATTCATGTGCATCAGTCAGACCTCCTGTGCAAGAAAGGATGTGGTTACTATGGCAACCCTGCCT
Source organism: Gorilla gorilla gorilla (assembly GCF_029281585.2). Classification (NCBI taxonomy): domain Eukaryota; kingdom Metazoa; phylum Chordata; class Mammalia; order Primates; family Hominidae; genus Gorilla; species Gorilla gorilla. The sequence continues at coordinate 84,703,479 of NC_073230.2, forward strand.
GGCAGGGTTTCTGCTCCAAGTGCTGGAGGGAAGAGTACCACAAAGCCAGGCAGAAGGAGATTCAGGAGGACTGGGAGCTGGCGGAGCGGTAAAAGGACTTAACTAGGGGTAGTTGAACAGTGACGTGACTGGATACATACTTCTGTCACCGTCCAGATACATTTTTTTAAATTTCTGCTTTGACCTATCAGCAAGTCAGTTTAAAATTAAGGAAAAGGATGTTTTCTCCTCTTCTTCTCAGTCAACCTTTAATGAACAGCTTTCAATAGTTTCTTCATTTTGTGTGTGTCTTAACTTCTGATTATATTCTTTGGGTTGTGTTAGTTCTCAAATTTAGACAATAAGCTCCTTGGAGTGGAAGAATGGAGATAGGCCTATTTCCCGGTGAAGATTAAATGAGCTAATAAATATGATGTACCCAGTGCAGGGCTTGCAAATGGCACTCATCAAGCATTATTTCCCTTGTTCTTTTAATATATTCAGCGTGGCATGTAGCTCAGTGATAAAACACAGTAATGGAAATCTGTTGACTTGTATACATAGTACTTGCATTATAGAAATTTAACTTTTCCTTAAAAATTAGGTTAGTCAAAGGCAGTTTATATTATCTGGAAATACAGTGATGTTAAAAATTAAATAATGAGCCAGGCGAAGTGGCTCATGCCTGTAATCCTAGCACTTTGGGAGGCTGAGGCGGGAGGATCACCTGAGGTCAGGAGTTTGAGACCAGCCTGACCAACATGGTGAAACCCCATCTCTACTAAAAATATTTAAAAAGTTAGCCAGGCGTGGTGGTGCGCACTTGTTATCTCAGCTACTCAGGAGACTGAGGCAGGAGAATTGCTTGAACCCAGGTGTCGGAGGTTGCAGTGAGCCGAGATCGTGCCACTGCACTCCAGCCTGGGTGACAGGGTGAGACTCTGTCTCAAAAAAAAAAAAAAAAAAATTAAATGATGGGATGGCTAGTGAGCATAGGAACTAATAAAATGCCATGAATAATGTTAATTCTTTGCCAGAGCATTTTGGAAATTCTAAAACTGCTTCAACAGAAGAAAGTCAAATGGAATTCTGCAGACTCTTCTTGCTAGTTTTTTTGTTTTTTTCATCCAGTCAGCCAATATTTGTTGAGTGACTATTTTGCTGGCATCTGTGGTGAACTCAGAGAATTAGAAATTACACATTGCTTTCAGTGACTGTGGTCAATCAAAGAGAAAATTTTAGCCCAGAACATGAATGATCTCCTCACGGTTTCCACTGCATGCCTGATGCTGTCAGTAGCAGATCCTGTTTCAAAAACAGAGTAGAGGGCACTAGGCACCAACTGCCTCAGCTTCCTCCCCTTGCCACATAAAAATATACTAATACCTTTATATTAATTTCTTGTCTGTCCCAGAGAAAGAGGTGTCCTGATTCCATCCTCAGACATAGCACCTCCACCTGTGATTTTTGTTTCTATTTCTTACTGCTTTTAATTGTGACCCTGCTAAATCTCTTGGAAAGCTTGTAAAAGCAGTGATTGCTGGACCTTACCCTTAGAGTCTCTGATTTTAGTAATTTGGGAGTAAGACTAGAGAATCTGCATTTCTAACAAGTTGCCTGGTGATGCTGCTGCTGCTGTCTGGGGAATCACACTTGGAGAACCACTGTCTTATAGATAGTGCTTGAGTTTTTTTGTTTTGTTTTGTTTTGAGACAGGGTCTTTCTCTGTCACCCCAGCTGGAGTATAGTGGTGCAGTCTGAACTCACTGCATCCTCTGCTTACTTGGCTCAAGTGATCCTCCTGCTTCAGCCTCCCAAGTAGCTAGGACTACAGGAGCATGCCACCATGCCCAGCTAATTTTTGTATTTTATGTAGAGACAGGGTTTCACCATGTTGCCTAGGCTGGTCTCAAACTCCTGAGCTCAAGTGATTCGGCCGCCTTGGCCTCCCAGCGTGCTGGGATTACGGGCGTGAGCCCCCACACCCGGCCTGTGTTTGTTATTTAATACAGATGGTTCACATGCAGCTAATCCGAAGCCAAATTTATTGCTTTTATTTATTATTCTCCCCATTCTGAACATTTTCCTCCTAACCCTTCTCGTGAGTCAATTAATGGCATCATTCTTTACCAAGTTAGCTAAAAAACCTTGGTTTCGCTCTTGATTTCTCTTTAACCTCCCTTGGCACCTACAATTTGACCAAGTTCTGTTTGTTCCAACTTAGAAAAGTCTTTTGAATTTTACCTTTTCTACTCCTCTTTTCCAGGTATTTATTTTCTTTTACTTAAACCTTTATAATATACTCTTAATTCCTGTCCATGTCTCTGGTTTCTCTATCCTTCAAGTTGTTCTTACAGCTACCTGCATGATCTTTCTAAAGCACAGATCTGACAACAATAACTTCTTGGATTTACAGTCTTTCTTGCTTCCCCACCGCATGATGAAATCCAGAATAGGCTTAGCAGTGGGCTTAGCAATCAAGATTCCCTACCCTCTGGAGCCTTCCTGTGTAGCCAGCATCACAGTTCATCACACACCAGTGCTCTGGCTACATTCAGCTTGTTGTGAAGCAAACCACAGGCTTGCACATTCGTAGTTCCTTCTTCCTGGAATGTCCTTTCACTTAGAATCCTAATCATCCTTGTCAGTCAGGCGTGGTGGTGTGTGCCTGTAGTCCCAATAACTTGGGAGGCTGAGGGATGAGAATTGCTTGAACTTGGGAGGCAGAGGTTGTAGTGAGCTGAGATCGTGCCATTACACTCCAGGCTGGGTGATGGAGTGACACACTGTCTCAAAAAAAAAAAAAAAAAACAGAAACAAAAAAAGGATCCTGTTTGTCCTTTAAGACTCACCCGAAACAGCACCGTTGTAAAGCCTCATCAGACTCCTCCAGCAGATTGCGTTGTTCTTTTCTGTGTTCTCACAGCACTCAGGTTTTACTGTCTGATGTAGCAGCTGTCCCATTATATAGCAGTTGTTTACTTACCTTTTTGTTTGTTCCAACCTTGAGCTTGTTAGGGAAAAGGACTAGACTTTCTTTATTTCACTGAGCTTGTTGGGGAAAAGGACTAGACTTGGTTTCTTTCATGTAACCCTAGAGCAGTTGCTGAATGAGCATGAGAAGATCCCATTTGAAATCTGTAGTGCATGAAGAGCAGTCCATCCTGTAGCTATGTGAGACCTCAGACTGATTTGGCATATTTAGTCTCTGGTTCTAAAATCTTTAGATCCTCCTGAATAAATGGAGTAATAACCTTCAGATACAGAGAAATCTTGGAGAATATCTAGATCATTCTAATCCTCTCTTGAATTGCAGACTCCAGCGGGAGGAAGAAGAGGCCTTTGCCAGCAGTCAGAGCAGCCAAGGGGCCCAATCCCTCACATTCTCCAAGTTTGAAGGAAAGAAAACCAACGAGAAGACCCACAAGGTTACCACAGTGAAGAAATCTTCAGTGCGTCTTCCAGGGTCGGATCAAAGAAGGGTAATGTTGTGATACTCTTTTTTTTCTTCTCTGCCTGAGTGAGACACAGAGTAGATCCAAAATGCTTATAGGCTCAGCTTTGTAATTTCTGTCAACTTTTTGAGAACATCAGCTCAGATCTGAGACTGAAATTGGGTTTGAGGGTCAGACAATATATGAAACTCATACTCTCTTTGGTCAAAAGACATTGTGTTTTAGAGAAATTTGTTTACTCTGTAGGAGGAGTCAAGAGAATTGAAATAGGTAGTTTTGTTTATGAAATTCATGCCTATCCAAGTGACTGTCTCTTTGGATGTTTTGTTTTTTGTGCCTTTATTTGTGGATCTTGGTTTGTTCTGTGGCATAATACCCTCACTGTTCATAGCTTGTCAGAAATGGTGATTTCTAGGCTTGAAAGTCATCTGAGAGAGAGATTTTCTGCCCGAGAGCTTATTTGAGAGACAGCTTGTGTCTTGGGGAAGTGTATTGAGAGCATATAGGAAAAAGCCCACGTTGGGCTCTTGGGGGGATGAAAGTGAGCCATAGTAGCTATTTTCCAGTTCATGGATTTGTATGTAGGTGATCATATTCACCCGGCTTCTTAAAGTGCCATATAACCAGCAAGAAGATTGTCACGTAAGTCACAGGTGTTCTACAGTTGAGCAGACAAGCCAGTTGAAATGGCCCAACATGAAGCAAGAAAGAATCTTTGTCATTAGGCCTTGGTCTCTGAAAATTTATGTTGGTACTCAGAGTTATGCAGTCAATGTGAAATAATGAGGGAGACTGGGAACCGACACTGATGCTGTCAGAAGACCTGTTTTCTGGGAGCCCCCTCTCTTGCTCCCCAGTTCCTACCCTGGGGTAATTGTAATGAGTTCTCCCCTGGAGGCAGGGGAATGAATAATAAGACAGTGTTACCCCTTAAGACCCTTGCCAATCTTCTAGGTTTTGTGACTTTTGCTGTTTCCTTTTGTTTTATTATAAGGAAATATTGCTTACCAAAAACACACTTCTCCTTAAGACATGGATACCAGATGCGGTGGCTTATGCCTATAATCTCAGCAATTTGGGAGGCCACGATGAATGGATCACCTGAGCTTGGGAGTTTGAGACCAGCCTGGGCAACATGGTGAAACCCCATGTCTACAAAAAATACAAAAATTATCCGGGCACACCTGCATGATTACATGATTAATTTGGTTGTTTCTTGGTTGGCTGCCAGTTGTAGCTATTTTGTCTCTACTAAAAACGGGAAAAAAATAAGCACCTGCCAGAGATTAAATAAGTATGTATTCGGCTCATGATTTATTTATTAGGAGGTGAAATTTCCAGGTGGTTAGTAAGGTGACTTTGGAGTCACTCCTGGTTTGAGTCCTGGCTTTGTCATTTACCACCTTTGTGACCCTGGGCGGACTAACAACTCCAAGTCTTGTCCACACTGAGGGACAGTCATACCTATCAGAGATATGTGATGAGGATTCAATTAGTTGACGTATGTAAAGAGCTTAGCATAGTGCCCAGCACACAAGTTAGATCTCCAGTAAGTGTTAGCTTTTTTAAAATGCAAGTTATTCTTCTGATAGAATAATCTTGCAGGGAGTTCAAGGCCATTTATTATTAAGATCCTTCATTTCTATTTAGCTTAAAGTCTGTTTCTTGATGATACGTAGTGAAATGGTAAGTATTTATAACAGATGAAATAGTAAAAAAATTATAAAATTATCAGCTCTAATAGCCTCATTTTGCAGATGACAATATGAAAGTCCATAAATGTTAACTGATTTACCCAAGGTTGCACAATGAGTTTGTGTATGAGAACTCAGGTCTCCTAACTCCTGGGTCAATATTTTTCCATTATATTCCTTTATTCAATGTGTATACTTCAGAAACCCAGGTTATTTAATGTGTATAATAAATAGTAAATATATATATATATATATATATATATATATATATATATATATATATATAAAATTAAGTTTCTGTTACTTAAGTACGTAATTGTCATTTATATTCGCTGACTCCCCTTGGTGATTTTAAAAACCTATGTCCCAAAAGCCTCTGTACAGTGTGCATGATACTATGGAAAGAAGATTTACAATTTAGTGCAGAGTCTGTACTTTAAAAAGAAACAATTCTGGAGCTGGGTGCAGTGGCTTCTACCTACCTGTAATCCCAGCTACTTGGAAGACTAAGGTAGAAGGGTTACATGAGCCTAGGAGTTAGTGGCTGCAGTGAGCTGTGATTGTGCCATTGTATTCCAGCCTGGGCAGCAGAATGAGACACCATCTCTAAAAAAATTAATTAATTAAAAAAAGAAACAATCCAAGTGACTTTTATTTTAAAAATATGTATGCAGAACAGTTTTTACCTTTGTTCTTGTTTCCCCCCGCCCCCCATCTTTTCGAATGGTAGATTTGTACTTTCTGTTTTTTGTTCTTTAGTTGCTTTTTGTCAGTAGAAAGCTTTTGGGGATAAAGACCTTAAAGCATTTAAAAATTTATGTTAGAAAAGAAGATTCCATTATGTCTTTGTTTCACAGATCACTTAATATAACTTAGCCAGGTAAATTTTGCATTTCACACTGATTACTTGTTTGGCCATTGTGTTTGGATAAGGTTAGCCTAAGTGCAGTTTTAATGTATTGGGTCTAGACTAGAAACAGACTTTTTGGATTCTGTATTCTTTATCTTCTTTAGTCCATGATGCCCTTGCTCTTGGTATTTTACTTGTTTCTATTAGTAGCATAAAGGAAAGCTTTTACGCCATACATAGCAGCTTGGAAGCAGACAAAATACAAATAAATTTCTATGGAATTTGAAGACTATTTTCACATTCTTTTAGAGTTGGATACGCCTTCAGAGAAAGTAAATCTTGACTGTAAAGACTCAGTTAAGGTGTTTTAGTCTTCACAGTCTGGGTGAGTGAGGAAGTCATAGTGGTTGGCCAAGCTGAGATACTTGCTTATACATTCCAAAGTACCCTTTTCTTTCAGAACTCCTGTAATCTTGTCATCACAAGTAGAATCTTGTGTACCTCTTTCACAAACGGATCTGAAGACAGTGATCCTACAAAGCATATCTTTTCTTTTTTAGAGTTAAAATACCAATACCACCCAGACCTTAGACTCTAAACACTTTATTCATTAAAGTGAACCAGGGCTTCTTAGAGAAATGACTGATTCTGGGGCTGGGGCAGGGAAAAAAAGGCCCCTTCAATATTTCGGGGACATTTCAGAAGATCTAGAAGCCAGCTTGGAGGGGTTTCCACTGGCCAAGTCTGGGTTAATTTGAGTGTCAAAATAAATAAGGACAATAAGGCCGGGCACAGTGGCTCACAACTGTCATCCCAGCACTTTGGGAGGCCGAGGTGGGCAGATCACCTAAGGTCGGGAGTTCGAGGCCAGCCTGGCCAACATGGTGCAACCCCGTCTCTACTAAAAATACCAAATTAGTCAGGTGTGGAGGTACGTGCCTGTAATCCCAGCTACTTGGGAGGCAGAGTCAGGAGAATCGCTTGAACCCGGGAGGTGGAGGTTGCAGTGAGCTGAGATTGTGCCACTGCACTCCAGCCTGGGCAACAAAGTGAGACTCCGTCTTAAAAAAAATAAAATAAAGTGAGGAAATCAATAAATAAGGACAATAAATGAAGTATAACTGATTGAACAAAATCATAATCCATGTGTTAATTTAACTATTAAAATAGAGAAATACGGCCGGCACAGGGGCTCATGCCTGTAATCCTAGCACTTTGGGAGGCCGAGGCAGGCGGATCACCTTAGGTTGGGAGTTCGAGACCAGCCTGACCAACATGGAGAAACCCGTCTCTACTAAAAAAATACAAAATTAGCTGGGCGTGGTGGCACATGCCTGCAATCCCAGCTACTGGGAGTCTGAGGCAGGAGACTCGCTTGAACCCGGGATGCAGAGGTTGGGGTGAGCCGAGATCATGCCATTGCACTCCAGCTGGAGCAACGAGCAAGACTCCGTCTCAAAAATAAAAAAAATAATAATAATAAAATAGAGAGGTTATAGTCATGTTAGTAGTAAAAATTGATTCAGGTAAAGTTTATCTGGGTGCTAAATCTGGGATGAGGGGAGCGAGTTTCCTAGGAAGCAAGTTATGAACATGATCTCAAATTCACTGCCTATGAATTATTTATGTATTTATTTATTTTTCTTTTTTTCCTTTTTTTGTGGAGACGGGAGGTGGGTCTTGCTATGTTGCCCAGGCTGGTCTTGAACTCCTGGCCTCAAGTGATCCCACCACTGCAGCCTCAAAGTGCTGGGATTACAGGCGTGAGCCACCATGCCCAGCCAGATTATTCATTAATTATAAATGGAGAAATGGTAACTATAAAATGGGGATGTATGAGGCAAGGATAGATGTTATGTGCTTCCAGACATGACACTTTGAGAACACAACATCATTTATGAAATATCTAAGCTGAAAATTTTTAACAACCTGAATCCAGTCATGAGGACACCCAGTCTAAATGACATTCAACAAGATACCTGGCCTGTGTTCTTCAGAAATGTCATGCCGAGAGAAACAAAGGCTGGGAAAATTGTGAACTGCTCGTTGTGAACAATTGAGAAAATTGGAATGTAGATTTTCAATTGAGTAAAAGTATTGTATCAATGTAAATTTTCCTGAATTTAGTAACTATCCTGTAAGGTACATAAAACAATGGCTTAATCCCTTTGCATTGCTACAGAAGAATACCTGAGGCTGGGTCACTTACAAAGGAAAGAGGTTCATTTGGCTCATGGTTCTGCAGGCTGTGGAAGAAGCATGGAGACGGCCAGGTGCAGAGGCTCATGCCCCTAATCCCAACAGTTTGGGAGGCCAAGACGGGCAGATAACTTGAGGCCAGGAGTTGGAGACCAGCCTGGCCAACATGGCAAAACCCTGTCTCTGTTGAAAATACAAAAATTGGCCAGGCATAGTGGCCCATGCCTGTAATCCCAGCTACTTGGGAGGCTGAGGCAGGAGTATCACTTGAACCTGGAAGGCAGAGGTTGCAGTGAGCCGAGATTGCGCCGGTGTACTCCCACCTGGGCTGCAGAGTGTGAGACTCCTTTTCCAAAAAAAAAATAAATAAATAAAAAAAAGAGAGAGAGAAAGGTTGGGCAATGGAAGGCTTGATAATCATGGTCTACTTGCTATTCCTGAAATACAAGCTTTGTTTCTATATTAAAAACATAAAGTGCAGCCTGGTCCAGTGGCTCATGCTTGTAATCCCAGCATTTTGGAGACTGAGGCAGGAGGATTGCTTGATCCCAAGAGTTCAAGACCAGCCTGGGTAACAGTGAGATCCCATCTCTTAAAAATAATAATAGTAATTAGCCCGGCTAGTGCCTGTAGCCCCATCTATTCTGGAGGCTGAGGTCGGAGGATCATTTGAGCCTGGGAGGTTGAGGCTGCAGTGAGCTGCGATCATGCCACTGTACTCCAGCCTGGGTGACAGAGCGAGACCCTGATTAAAAAAAAAACAACAAAAACGCAAGGTGACTTTAAGTTGAAGAGCAAGCCCTTGCCATTTGAGCCCTAGGCAAAACTATAAACTGTAATGTGGGTGAGGTTGTTCTTTTCCCTATTTCCTTCTTCTTCACTTCTTTCACCTTACACACTGAATCCCTATTGGCTGTTCAAACATAACTCACCTCCTCCCTGTGTACCAAACACCTGAACTGTCTCTCACTTTCCCCTCTCTAATCCAAACTTCTGGCCTCTTAGTAGGGGTTGATTTTTAGCAAGCTTAGAGAAAAACAACAAAGTGTTGATTTTAGTAACTTGTATGATCGTAAGTAGCTAATAGAATTAATCTTCATTTACATTTTAAAAGGAGTTTTTTTTCTTTTTTAAGCAAAAGTGTCTCTTTGGAAAAGTATGTGTGGGAGGGAAGCATGTTATAAGCAGAGCAATAAAGGAAATGAGTAGGGTTTTCCTGTCTTTGACTGGTGTACAGACCTCTAAAGTCAGAGGGATTGGTGTTATTCTAAAGAGTCTTCAGTCCTCTCTGGCTTACTGAGGTAGTTGTAGCATAGTCAACAGCTCAGGCTTTGGATTTAAGCGCGCAGACCTGGGTTCAAATTCCGGTCTTTATAAGTGACTGCAACATTATTCAAGTGACTTAACATATTCAAGCCCCAGCTTCCTCATTTGTAAATATCATAAGTGTACTACCTGATAGACTTGTGAGGATTATACAAAATAGCATTGTAAAAGTACCTAGTGCATAATAGGCATTACCTATATGTAAGTTTATACTACCATTATTATTTTGTCAGATGGAATATGTATTATGTTTTTATTGGGTTGAGTGTTCTATCAGTATCAGGTAGGTCAAGTTGGTTGATAACATCATTCAAGTTTTCTGTCTTTACTGACTTTTTAAAAATCACCTCTCTGTCAATTACTAAGCGAGGAGTATTGAAATCTCCAAATACCATTGTGAATTTGTTTCTCCTTTCAGTTCTATCAAATTTTGTTTTATGTGTTTTGAAGCAGTGTTATTAGTATATACAAATTTAGGATTGCTGGGTTTTCTTGAAGAATTAACCCCTTTTTTATGATGAGATACCTCTCTGTGTTCTTGATAATATGGTCCATGTTCTTAAGTTTACTTTGTCTAACATTGGTATAACCACTTAAGCTCTATCTCATTGTTTCAGAGTATCCTCTTCCTTTCATTAGTTTTTAACATATTTGTTTCTTTATATTTAAAGTAAATTTCTTACAGACAACATGAAGTGAGGTCTTGTTTTTTAATCTAATCTGATAATCTCTGACATTTAATCAGACTGTTTATAGCACTTATATTTAATGTGATTTTTGATAAGGGAAGTTTTACCTCTGTCATCTTGCTTTTTGTGTTTATCTCATCTTGTTTTAGTTCCATTTCTCCTCTTTTCTTGCCTTCTTTATGACCACACGTTTATCTCCACTATCAGCTTGTTAGCTACACCTCTTTGTTTTGTTTGTTTGGTTTTGTTTGGTTTTTGTTACTGGTTGTTCTGGGGTTTACAGAATACGTCTTTAACTTACCTTCAAATAATATTTATACCACTTTACAGAAAAAAAATTTTTTAATAATAGTATTATACGACTTTACATATAAGACTCTTAAACAAGATTCTTATATTTCTTCCTCCTGTCCTTTGTGCTGTGGTTCTACATGTTACTTGGTGGTTCTTTCTCTCATCTTGGGTAGTTTCCTCATATGCATGTGCAGTACTCAGCCACACTCAAGGGAACCCTCTGCAGATACCTGGAGCTTTTTCTGTGTAGCCCTCTCCCCTCCGTAGTGTTTGCATGATATTTTGCCATGCAAATTCTGGTCACATCGGCCTCCCTGAACTCCAAATGCTGTCTCAATTCAGCAAGTCAGCTAGGCTCTGTTTGAGTGGTCTCTCCCTGTGCCATGTCTTTAAAACTCTCCCAGCAGTGAGCTGGGACACTCTAGGACAGACTGTGTTTGTTTCCCTTCTTTCAGGAGTTAAATCTGCTGTTTGCTTGTCATCCAATGTCTGAAAACCTTTTGTTCATATATTTGTCTGACCTTTCAGTTGTTAAGACAGTAGGGTAAACCTGATGCCATCAGAGTATTCCATCATGACTAGAAGCGGAATTATCAGACAGAGAAGGATTTTTGATAAATATTTTTTTCCTAATCATACAGATGTCAGCACAATCTTTGGTTTTTTATTTACATAAAAAAATTTTAGAAAAGATGTTGCCCTATTTGTTTTGAATTAGATTGTACCTGATTTATTTATGTGCTTAAAAAAATAGGTAGTACATCCAAATGACTCAAACGTAACAGGTATGGTTAGAAGTTTCCTTTCTACTTTGTCTTTCGCCCATCTAGTTCCTAAGTACCACTGCTATTGTTCCCCTACTTTTTTTTTTTTTTTTTTTGAGACAGAGTCTTACTCTGTCGCCCAGGCTGGAGTGCAGTGGCACGATCTCGGCTCACTGCAAGCTCTGCCTCCTGGGTTCACGCAGTGGCTCCTGCCTCAGCCTCCTGAGTAGCTGGGACCACAGGTGCCTGCCACGACACCCAGCTAATTTTTTGTATGTTTAATACAGATGGGGTTTCACCGTGTTAGCCAGGATGGTCTTGATTTCCTGACCTCGTGATCCGCCCGCCTCGGCCTCCCAGTGTGCTGGGATTACAGGCGTGAGCCACCACACCCGGCCTATTGCTCCCCTACTTTCACAGAACTTTTGTTATTAGTTTCTTATGTATCCTTCTGTGCTTTTATTCTAATTTATAAACACATATATTCTTACCCTGCTACCCCCTGTTTTATATAAAACACAGCACAGTGTACATCCCTTACTTTTTTTAAATTTTTTTTTTTTGAGACCAGGTCTCACTCTGTCACCCAGGCTGGAGTGCAGTCAGACTCCAGGGCTCAAGTGATCCTTCTGCCTCAGCCCCTCCAAATAGCTGGCACTATAGGTACGCACTACCATGCCTGGCTAATGTTTTTACTTTTTGTAGAGAGAGCATCTCACTATGTTGCTAATTTATGTTTTTGCTTCCAATACATTTATGAGCTCTTTCCATATCAGTACACAAGAAGCATACTTTTTAATTTTAAAACCCTATGGCATTTTATTTTATGGATTAAAGGATAATTTATTTAGTCCGTCAGTGATGGCCAGTTATTTCCAGTCTTTTGCTATTACAAGTAATGCTAAAATGTACATATTTCATTTGGTACATGTAAAATTTTATTAGTAGAAAATTTTGGAGAAATAGAAATGTTAGGCCAGGCGCAGTAACTCACACCTGTAATCCAAGCACTTTAGGAAGCTGAGGCAAGCGGATCACCTGAGGTCGGGAGTTCAAGACCAGCCTGACCAACATGGAGAAACCCCTTCTCTATTAAATATACACAGTTAGCCAGGCGTGGTGGCACATGCCTGTAGTCCCAGCTACTTGGTAGGCTGAGGCAGGAGAATTGCTTGATCCCAGGAGGTGGAGGTTTTTAACCGAGATCGTGCCATTGCACTCTAGCATAGGCAACAAGAGTGAAACTCCGTCTCAAAAAAAAAAAGTCCTGAAGATAAAAGATTATAAGGAGTTACTCTGAGAGCCAGACGCGGTGTTTCGTACCTGTAATTCCAGCACTTTGGGAGGCTGAGATAGGAGGATCACCTGAGGTCAGGAGTTTGAGACCAGCCTGGTCAACATGGTGAAACTCTGTCTCTACTAAAATACAAAATTAGCTGGGCGTGGGGGGGGCATGCCTGTAATCCTAGCTACTTGAGAGTGAGGCAGGAGAATCATTTGAACCTGGGAGGCGGATGTTGCAGTGAGCCGAGATCCACTGCGCTCCAGCGTGGGCGACAGAGTAAGACTCCGTCTCAAAAAAAAAAAAAAAGAAATTACTCTAAGAAACTGTAGAATAGGCAGGTTAATATCTTTAAAACATACTTTTTCTGGCCAGATGCGGTGGCTCACACCTGTAATCCCAGCATTTTGGGAGGCCGAGGTGGGCGGATCACCTGAGGTCAGGCGTTCGAGACCAGCCTGACCAACATGGCGAAACCCCGTCTCTACTAAAAATACAAAATATAGCTGGGCATGATGGCACACATCTGTAGTCCCAGCTACTTGGGAGGCTGAGGCAGGAGAATCGCTTGAACCCAAGAGGTGGAGGTTGCAGTGAGCCGACATCACACCACTGCACTCTCGCCTGGCGACAGAGTGAGACTCCGTCTCAAAAAAAAAAAAAAAAAACAAAAATTAGCTGGGTGTGGTGGCAGTCACATGTAATTGCAACTAGTTGGAGACTGAGCCAGGAGAATCGCTTGAACCTAGGAGGCAGAGGTTGCAGTGAGCTGAGGTCTTGCCACTATACTCCGGCCTGGGCAACAGAGCAGTGCTCTGTCTCAAAAAAAAAAAAAAAAAAAAATCAAATAAAACATACCTTTTTAAAAAATTATTTTTAGGAAATCATTGGGATATGGGGAACTTAAATTCCTTTTAAACATTAGAGAGCATAGTTCAAAATCAGGAGGCTTAGAATGTGGTCAGAGACCAAGTGGTAGTTCATACTTTCTGAAAGCACTTACTGCCTATTACAACATCCTTACCTGTCTTGTGTAAATGTCCCATTTTCTTTTCAGTGTGTTTATCTGAAGAGGGGAAAGAATTGTCTGCCCAGCTGGTGGGATAGTGTAGTGCATGTTTCCCTTGTCTCTTCATTGTATGCTTTGTCGTGTTCATCATGCTATTAATGCTTTGGATTCATTCTTTCACTTTGATCAGTATGACTCACCAACGAAATGGTGGGTAAATAATTGTGAGTCTCTACATAAACACATTAACCTTTGCCTTTTTGTCAAGTAAAATGGGATTTGGAAAGGTTGTCTAACATTTATAAGTCATCTAACATTTCAGTGCTTCTATTGATTGTTATTCTATTTGTTGACTGGTTTTATAAACTCCAGCAGTCTTTGAGGAGCCTAGTGGTGACATTTCAGTGTTCATGATTGAAGATATAGATCAAAGCATGGTAGATTTTGGCAAAGAAAATATTAATAGAACAACTTTTATTTCAGTAGGAATATCTTTTAGATAATGTAGTTTTGTCTACTCATACTTCCTACTTGTAAAACAGATTTAGTTTACTTTAAGGAAAGTTGTCCAGTCATTCAAACATAAAATGATTTAAATTCAAGTTTAACCTTGATGAAACATAATTTAAATAACCTTAGGTAAGATACTTAAAGTAATTCCACGCATGGATCTTTTATGTCATGAAACTTTCTATGTTTAATTTTCCCCGCAGAAATTCAGGAAGCAAAAGCCAGTCCTTCTATAAACTGGCGAACCAGCATTGAAACGGATAGAGTGTCTAAGGAGTTCATAGAATTTCTCAAGACCTTCCACAAGACAGGCCAAGAAATCTATAAACAGACCAAGCTGTTTTTGGAAGGGATGCATTACAAAAGGGTAGGTTGAGAATAACCACATAGAAACATAGAGCTTTGGTTTGAGAAAAGGTCTTAGGGATAATATAGTGCAACCTTGTCATTTTATACCAGAGAAAATCAAGACCAAGAGATGTTAAATTACTTACCTAAGAAAAGCCTCTGAATCAAGCTAAAACCCAACTCTGAGGCTAGTACTTTTCCACTGCAACTCAGTGGTGTTTGGATCATCTTTGTGTGGAAATTCTGACCTTGAAGCCACTTGAATTATGTGCTTTTAGTAACAGGCCTTTTTGACTTGTGACCTTGTAAATAGTATAAACTGCCATAGTAGACCTTTAACTCTGTGCAACCATTGTTAGGCCAGTGGCAGTAATTTTAAGGGTGGTTGTTGTTGAATTCTGTTTTGTTCTTTGTATTTTGATTTTGAATTTTTTCATTCAGTTAGAGAAAGGACAGAATTTAGACAATGAAAGGGACTTTAGCAACTATGGAGTTTCAGTCTCTTTATTTTATAGATGAGGAAGTTGAGAGCCAAAGAGGATAAGTGACTTGTCCAAGGTTACACAGCTAGATTTTGCCAATGTCAAGTAGTTGTGACTTCCACACCTGTTTCTTTTATCCATAATTTCTGACCCATAATTTCAGTGGCAATAATTCATAAGACTGCCTGTAAAGGAATTCATTTTGTAAATAGGGATTAATTCTGTTGTAACATTCTGTAACCATTAAACTCAGAATTAGCTCCAAAAGTTCCTTCTATGCAGTAAGGAAGTCTTAGAAAGAAAAAGGAAATTAGAAAAGCAGCAGGGGTGTTTAACTGTTTAGCTATATTCTAGCTGGGGTCAGCAATCACTAGGCTAATAAGCAGTGGACTTGTGTTGAAATAATTTTTAGATATTGAATTCAGTTTGTAAAGGAGAAAAGCTTGCTTTCTCGCCCTTCAGAAATGTAATTAGACTGTGTAAGTAAGTAGCTGTCTTTCTCTAGGTATTTTTTCTCTCTAGAGTAAAACATTTGGAGTTAAAACAAGTGAGCTGTTATTGATTTTTTTTTTAAGTTAGGAACCATGATAGATATCCTTAATATGGAAAAATTCAGAGTTCATGTGACATACGTCTTTTATTTTTATCAGAACTAAAAACTGAGGTTTTGTATTTATTCTTGAGCCCACATGAAATGTTGATGGGATAGCTATACTAACTTAGAATATGTATATTGTAGTACTTAAGCATATATGCTGTATAATAATATGTTTTAGAAAATTGCTCAACTTGGATTTGATGTTTTTCTTTTGCTCAGAAGTGTGATGTGTTCTTGTTCTGTAATAATTTAGTAGACTTCTAAATTAGTGTACTAAAGTAAAGAGGTAATTAACTAGTACAAATATCATCATGCCTATTTGTAAGGCATCACTAGTTTATATCAGACACCTGGATATGGCCTCAGATTTCTCCTGTTTGAAGAGCCACTAAGCCACCTATTTTCCATTTCTACACTATGTGTTTCATAGTTAGGTGGCCAAGTCCTGTGCATGTATCTCCGGTATCTTTAGTGTCCAACATGAAGTCTGCACATACTGTATATGAAAGAGATGTTTTTTAAACTGAATGTCCCTAGAGAAGCCCTTTTGGCCTTTGGCTGCAAGTTAATGTCCTTTCAAATAAGTAAATAAACACTCTTTACACCTGAACTAACCTAACTAACTTCAGATCAGTAATCATATAAATTTCTTGGGGCAGTTCCTCTGACGTTGTGAAGAATGTGGTAGTATAAAATAGCCTTTGTACTCAATTTATCAAAACTGCTTAAAAACTTTAAATTCATGTTATTCCCACCAACTAAACTTTCTAGATGGTATCCTAAGGGCCTATGCAATATGAGAATTCATTCTTACCTGTTTAAAAACTGCCCAGGCAGCCTTGCCATAAACGGATAATTGTTCCTACTGCATCCCACAGTATTTGCTTTCTAAAATTTCTGAGATCCAGAAGAGTGATCCGCTCTTGCCCACATCTTTTCCCACATCTTTTCCCACATCATTTCTGTTTTCTCCAATCCCTGTACATGCTGGCGGTGAGCAGCCTTTTCAGCATATGGGTCAACTCCGGAAAAATCTTTTCCGAACTGCATTAAATTTTTTTTTTTTTTTGAGACGGAGTCTCGCTCTGTTGTCCAGGCTGGAGTGCAGTGGCGTGATCTCGGCTCGCTGCAAGCTCCGCCTCCCAGGTTCACGCCATTGTCCTGCCTCAGCCTCCCGAGTAGCTGGGACTACAGGCACCCGCTACCATGCCCGGCTAATTTTTTTGTGTTTTTAGTAGAGACGGGGTTTCACCATGTTAGCCAGGATGGTCTCGATCTCCTGACTTCATGATCCGCCTGCCTCGGCCACCCAAAGTGCTGGGATTACAGGCGTTAGCCACTGCACCCGGCCTGCCTTAAAATTTTTAAGCCATTTTATCTTTATTGAGAAACACTTTATCTACACTTAGATGTTTTTTGTTTTTAGAATTTAAATTTCAGCACCTAATAATTTTCATACCCACTGCAGTATTTCCATGTAATGCTGTACTGTGCAACACATCTCTCTTTCTTTCTTTCCTTTCCTTCCTTCCTTTCTTTTTTTGAAGCAGGGTGTTACTCTGTTTCCTAGACTGGAGCCCAGTGGCACAGTCACAGCTCACCACAGGCTTGACCTCTGAGACTCAAGTGATCCTTCTGCCTTAGTCTCCTGAGTAGCTGGGACTATAGGCACACACCACCATGTCTGGCTGAGTTTTTTAGTTTTTGTAGAGACGGGATCTCCCTGTGTTGCCCAGGCTAGTCTTGAACTCCTGAATTACAAGTGATCCTCCCAACTTGGCCTCCCAAAGAGCTGAGATTACAGGTGTGAGCCACTGCACCCAGTGCTATTCAGCAAATATTGTTGTTTGCTAATACTTTTCTGAAGCTTGTTTATTTTGCTCTGTTTTCTTTCTTGCTATTCTTAGTAGCTATTTAATGTTAAAACATGTATACTCTTATAGTACCTGTATAGGTCCTTTAAACAAGATATTTCCATTGCAAATGAGACAGGCAGCTATGTCATTAACACAAAATCCTTTTATGTTGAACATACGATTGTCACCAGCTACTTTTCTGTTCTTACAAATCATAGCAAGAATTTAAATTGATGAGCCAAATTAATAAAGCTTAATTTTTAAATTTTTAAATTTTAAAACCGAATATGTACAACATAACTTGAATAATAATAATAATTATTATTATTAAAATGGGCTGGAGTGCCCATTTTTTGGGTTTCTCAATTCAGTTATTTTTATTTTTTTAATTTTTATTAATCCCTTACTTAATACTCCCTTCAGGGCAATCAATTCAGTTTCTACAACAAGACTTCTTAGTAGTCATTCTGATAAGCTCTTTTTTCTCAGGAAGCAGTTAAGCATAACGTAACACCTTTTGCTTGTTTCATTGTTCTTTTTCTAGCCAGTCCTTCTGTAAAAATCTGATACTGAGCTGGGCATGGTGGCTCATGCCTGTAATCCCAGCACTTTGGGAGGCCAAGGTGGGTGGATCGCCTGAGGTCAGGAGTTCGAGACCAGCCTTGCCAGCATTGTGAAACCCGGTCTCTACTACAAATACAAAAAATTAGCTGGGCGTGGTGGTGGGCGCCTGTCATCCCAGCTACTAGGGAGGCTGAGGCAGGAGAATCACTTGAACCTGGGAGGCGAAGGTTGCAGGTAGCCGAGATCGCGCCATTGCACCTCCAGCCTTGGCAACAGGAGCAAAAAAACTCTGTCTCAAAGAAAAAAAAAAAGTGATACTGATTATATATTATGTACTTAAAGCCTTGTACCTGCATGAGGACAAAAAATATGCAGTTTAAGACATGACTATATCTTCATTTCCATGATCTTTCCCACAATAAGTAGAAAGATAAGTGTCCTTCTATATTTTAAAATGACTCCATTGTTCTAAAGTGTATATTTATGCAAGGAGTAATTTGCCCTGCTGTGTAATTACTGTAAGAACAGAAGTATGTATCCAAAACAAAGCAACCTTAACCAGCAAATAGGCTTTAATTATTGTGAGAACTTCAGCAGGGGTAGCAACCCAGGACCTAATTTTAAAACTAGAAGCAGTGAGGATGAGAAGTGAGGCAGTGGAAATAGCTCTGAGCTCTCAGAATCTGTAAGTCATAAGGAAAAAAAGTAGATAAAAGATGTATTTGATAATTATGCTGAAGGAATAAAAATAATTTAAAACATTTCATAGAAGCATATAGTGATAGGCGAGGGGAAAGTTAAATCATCATCACGGGGCAGCCACGGCGGCTCCATGTGTGAGGCTGGTGCCACGCGGTCTCCCGGTGTTGGCATTGTCTCCAGGCCTTCTCCTCAGTTCTGCACACAGCTACAAAACAAAAGAACAGTTGCCAGCACTTGGAAGAGGATGTGGATCCAAACCAAATGGAGGACAGATGCTCCCTCTATGGACAAGATACTCATGGAAGAAGTCAAGTTAGAAGAGCAGCTGAAGGAGGCTGTGGAAGAAGATAAGCAAGCACTGGCAGATACTGAGGGCTCGCAGCAGAGCAGCCAAAAATTGGTGGAGGAGGGAAATATGTATAGCATTCAAGGCTTCTGCAAGGACTCGTTAGAGGTTGCAGATGTTTTGGAGAAGGCAACACAGTGTGTTCCAGAAGAAGAAATTAAAGACAATAACCCTCACCTGAAGAACCTCTCTCTGTGAGACTCACGAGTGAAGTCCAGATTCAGGAAGTGTTCAGCAAGCACTGCCAAGATGAACTCTGTCACAGCAAGTTCCACCCTTATGAGCGTGAGGGTCTTTTTTTGTCTTTGTTCACATCCGACAGGCAATGTGCCAGTGTTGTAACAAGGTTTGAGTGAGGCATATCTCACACGTGAAAACCTAGTCATCACACTCCCAGTGCTTTGGGAGGCTGAGGCAGGCGGGTCACTTGAGGTCAAGAGTTACAGACCAACCTGGCCCTCATGGCGAAACTCTGTGTCTACTAAAAATACAAAAATTAGCCAGGCGTGGTGGCGTACGCCTGTAGTCCCAGCTACTCAGGAGACTGAGGCAGGGGAATTGCTTTAACCTGGGAGGCGGAGGTTTCAGTGAGCCAAGTTTGCACCGCTGCACTCCAGCCTGGGCAACAGAGTGAGGCTCCATCTCAAAAAAAAAAAATACTTTGCAGGTCAGTATAAACACTTAAAATATCATTTGAATTACAGTGTTACATTATTTATTATAGAAAAACAAGGAAACAAATATACCATATGATATTTTTGTGAGGGGGTAGAAAGCAAGAATTTGTGAAGCGGGGATGTTTCTAAATCCAGCAGAGTTTTTAATACATTCTAAAATGAAAGTCATCACACCTAGATGAGATTTGGGTAAAAAATGAAAATACAGAACAGTGATATCAGCCAGAGGTTTCAGAAATAGATTTAATTTCTCAGGAGCAAGTTACATGACACCTGTGAGGACGAGGGGGTACAAGATTGTGCTTTACTAACTGCTGATGGTGATGACAGATACACTTGTATAGAGTTTTAGTTCTGTGTTTCATACCATGCACCTTACATTCCAGCCAAATTAAACAGCTTGACATGAAAAAATTGAGAAGAAAGTAGATTAGGATATGAGCTGGGTATGGTGGCTCATGCCTATAATCCCATCACTTTGGGAGGCCGAGGCAGCCAGATGAGTTGAGGATAGGAGTTCGAGACCAGCCTGGTCAACATGGGGAAACTCCATCACTACTAAAAATACAAAAATTATCTGAGTGTTGTAGTAGGTGCCTGTAATCCTAGCTACTCAGGAGGCTGAGGCAGGAGAATCACTTGAACCGGGAGGTGGAGGTTGCACTGAGCTAAGATCACACCATTGTACTCCAGCCTGAGGGACAGAGTGAGACTGTCTCAAAAAAAAAAAAAAAAAAAAAAAAAAAAATTAGCTTGGGCGTGGTGGTTCATGCCTGTAATTCTAGCTACTTGGGAGGCCAAGGCAGGAGAATCGCTTGAACCAGGGAGGCAGAGGTTACAATGAGATCACACCACTGCAGCCTGTGTGAGAGAGCGAGACTCCGTCTCGGGGGAAAAAAAGAAAAGAAAAAAAAAAATATATATATGAACAGTACCTTAGGATACGTATTTCAGCTGTAGAGAGGAGCAAAAATTGAACTATCAAAAAATTGTTTTACCTGGGCATGGTGGCTCACACCTGTAATCCCAGCACTTTTAGAGGTCAAGGCAGGAGGATCAGTTAAGCCCAGGAGTTTGAGAAAAGACTGGGCAACATAATGAGACCTTGTTTCTATATATTAAAAAACAAATAAAAAGAGAAATAAAATTAAAAACTTACAAAAAATGTGTTTGTTTGTTTGGTTTGTTTGTTTTTGAGACAGAGTGTCGCTCTGCCGCCCAGGCTGGAGTGCAACGGCGCAATTTTGGCTGACTGCAACCTCCACCTCCCGGGTTCAAGCGATTGTCCTGCCTCAGCCTCCCGAGTAGCTGGATTTCAGGTGTGCAGTAGCCTGCCCAGCTGATTTTTGTAGTTTTAGTAGAGATGGGGTTTTGCCATGTTGGCCAGGCTGGTCTTGAACTCCTGACCTAAGGTGATCTGCCCGCCTCGGCCTCCCAAAGTGCTGGGATTACAGGTGTGAGGCACTGCGCCTGTCCAAAAGAATTGTTTTTAATGACCAGATAAAAGGCTTAATAGTATTAACTTTTTAAAAATCTGTGCAATAAAAAACATGGGAAGTCATGAATATAAATAAGAGCTTAATACAGTGAAATATCTAAACTTTACTAAAGGTAGTACCTAGGCTTTTATAGATGAGGGATCAATTTTAATTCAGCCAAATGGCATGTATATGAGTAACTAGTTGACAGTGATTAGGGCTGCAGTCAAGGTGATCACAAAGTGCCATGAGTGCTTGGCCATTTTCACTGAGGGAATGAGGTGACTGCCTCTGACCCCAAGTGTCCTGCCATCCTTTTAGAGTTAAGCCAGACGGTCAGACTGCTGTGGGCTTCCACAGGATGTATTGGCGCTTGGCATGTGATGTCAGTGGCCTGTGTAGATGAGGTCTGAGACAGCCAGTTCTGGGGGTTTGTTCTCGGCCTTATTCATGCTCTTCTACTGTGACATCCTTGTGAGAACCCTTGGGAGAAATTTCTGATTTTGGTGTCAGAATTTCACCTGAAGAATTAGTTTGCTTTCATGTTTTGAACCCTGAATTATGTGACTGTTTTCATCTTAGTGATGGTTGCTAAAAAGTTTAGTTAGAGACAGATATATGGGCTGACTCTTGACTAATTTAGACATATTCCAGGAGAACATTTCTGTCTTGTCATCTGTGGCTCTGCTTCAGGTCTCTCTCCATGTGTGATTTTTTTTTTTTTTTTTTTTGATGTGGAGTCTCACTCTGTTGCCCAGGCTGGAGTGCAGTGGTGCAGTCTCGGCTCACTGCAAGCTCCGCCTCCCAGGTTCACACCATTCTCCTGCCTCAGCCTCCTGAGTAGCTGGGACTACAGGTGCCTGCCACCACGCCCGGATAATTTTGTTTTTGTATTTTTAGTATAGACGGAGTTTCACCATGTTAGCCAGGATGGTCTCGATCTCCTGACCTTGTGATCTGCCCGCCTTGGCCTCCCAAAGTGTTGGGATTACAGGCGTGAGCCACCACACCCAGCCTAAAATTTTTAAAGAATTTTTAAAATATCTATCATAATCTGTCTATCTATGTATCTCTCTCTCTCTATCTCTCTCTCTCTCTCTCTCTCTCTCTCTCTCATCTCTCTCATCTCTCATCTCTCATCTCTCATCTCTCTATCTTTACTGGAGGTGGGGTCTCACTATGTTGCCCAGGCTGGTCTTGAACTCCTAGGCTCAATCGATCCTCTAGCTGCAGCCTTCCAGAGCACTGGGATTACAGTTATTTGTTATTCTTTTTATTTTCTAGTCTGTTGTGCTGAACTGCATTTATCTTTTAAATAGACTTTAAATATTCTTTGGCAGAAAGTGAGGAATACATACGTATGTTCTACGTATAAAATCAGTAAAATCAAATACAAATTATCAAGCCCAATGTTGTAAGGGCCATAGGGAAATAAGCGCATACACGTGGTTAATGACAGTGTGCACTGAGTTTCCGAGGAGTGTGGCTAGCAATAGATACTTAGCACTATAATGTTGTTTATTCTTATTAAGTGGTTAGTGCCACTTTTGGAGATGTATCACAGAGAAGTAACCCAAAAGAAGATAGTCCTTACAAAATTATTTATAGCTGTGATGCACAACAGTGAAAGAGGGGAATCAACCCAAATGCACAGTGGTAGAGGAGAGTCGAATAAGTCAGTTAATATAATGGAATGTTATAAAGCCACCAAAAATCTTCAGTGGGTTAGATAAATAGAAGTGTCCATAAAATACGTAAATTATCAAAACATGCATTAAATCTATTTAATAATATGTAGATATAGCAAAAAGAATGAGATGGTCATGATGAGACTGCTAGGTAGGAAGGAGTCCCCGGAAAAACTCCAATCAGCCTGTGCACTGGGGTGGAACTTCAGGATGTTTGCACTGTTGATAGTGGGGAGGAGCCTGGCACTTCTTCTTACTGTGTAAAACCCAGTATTCTAGCTGCTGGCGGAAAGCACTCTAGCAGGGACTCTGGCCTTGTGAGAGTCCCAATAAAACCCTGTCTTACTCACTATTCAAACCGTCTGCGAGCCTAAATTTTTGTGGCCTTGAGACGGACAAGGACCCCATCTTTAGCTGAACTAAGGAAAAATCCTGCAACAGTGGATATTGGAAATAATATTAATGGATAGGTTTTACTCTCCTGAAGGATTAATATAATCTGTGAGTACTTTTAGGCTTACTGCCAGTACAAGGAGTGGCTTACTTACTACCAGTACAAGGAGTATATATACTCTCTTGAGCTTTTCTGTCTGTTTGGCTATTTCAGTGCCTCCAGAAAGGGTTGAGAAGATAATGGATCAGATTGAAAAGTACATCATGACTCATCTCTGTAAATATGCGTTCTGTCCAGAACCCCAGTGAGCCTGGAAGACTGGGTGCTATGGGAAATGTCATCAATCCAATGCTAGTGAAAGATGTGACTGGGGAATGCTGAAAAACGCGCACCCCTGGGAGGAATGAGGAAAGATGACATCCACTGACTTGTTATTTTTTTGAGAAGGAGTCTTGCTCTGTTGCCCAGACTGGAGTGTGGTGGCACGATCTCGGCTCACTGATGATGAGAAGAAAGATCTTGCCATTCAAAAGAGGATCAGGTAGTTGCTTATTTTGTTTTGCTTTATACTTACTACCTACTAATGGAAGAATACATTGGGGGAAATAAGGCACCTGAGTTTCAAACCTTAAGAGAAAGCAACAGCTCATGTTTCTGCTTCCTTAGAGTGGAAGCTTCTCTGTGGTGTCAGAAAGATGAGGAATGTGGTGACCTCACCTATCCATCTCCCTCAAGGCAGCTTTTGGTAAGTTGTGTTTGGTGTTTGAGATTGTTTTCAATCTCTGAAATCTCCAAGGAATAAGGGGACTGTGTTCTTGGTCCATTAACATTTCCTCAAGCAGGAAGCTGTGAAGATCTGTATCAAGGCAGGGGATGTCGGCTGGGCCTGGTGGCTCACACCTGTAATCCCAGCACTTTGGGAGGCTGAGGTGGGTGGATCACTTGAGGCTGGGAGTTCAAGAGTAGCCTGGACAACATGGTAAAACCCCGTCTCTACTAAAAATACAAAAATTAGCCAGGCATGGTGGCGCACGCCTGTGATCCCAGCTGTTTGGGAGGCTAAGGCACGAGAATGGCTTGAATCCAGGAGGCGGAGGTTGCAGTGAGCCGAGATTGCGCCACTGCACTCCAGCCTGGTGACAGAGACTCTGTCTCAAAAATATAAATAAAAAATTATATATCTATGTGTATGTGTATGTGTATGTGTGTGTATATACGTGTGTGTGTGTGTGTATATATATATATGTATATGTACTGGGTGCCTACTCTATGGTTGGGGCGTATTCTAGATGCTGATACAGTTAATAAAGATCTTTGCCCTCGTGGGGCTTATAGTCTAGTGGGAGAGACAGGCATAAACAAGATAAATAAGTATAATGCATATTATGTTATATGGTGGTAAATGCTAAGGAAAATAATCAAAATTCTCCATATGTTATTAGCTCATAGCACAGGCGTTAAGAGCTTGGGTCCAGGAGGTAGACTTGGAGTTTGAATTCTAGTTCTGCAACTTATTAACCATGTGATTTTGGGCAGGCTGCACTGCGTCTCCAAGCCTCAGTTTCTTCACCTGTAAAACATAAAAAACAATAGTTTCTGCATCAAAAGTTGTCACGATTAATTGAGTTAATACAGACAGAACTAAGAATAGGATGGCAGGGGTGTGAGAAGTCACGGGCTTCAGGGTTCCTAAAGGTTACTGAACTCTGAGACTAAGTTTAGGCTGGTGACCAGGGTCCCAGCACTGGGGTTCATGGAGCTTGGAGGGAGAGGACCCCTGTCGAGACACATCACAGGGGCCTCGGCATGGCAGTGTGCAGTGGAGTCTCAGCACTCTTCAGGATTTAAGCCTAGGTCTAACCTGCTGCGGAGCACAGGGAAGCCACTTCTGTTTCACCTTGAGGCAAGAACAAGGGAAGACCCTGGCCCTTGATTACACTGATAGATAAAACAGAGGAAGTGGATTTGGAAATAATCCACTCATTATATTTTGCGAACTAACAGAGCCTCCACATCAAATTGAGTGGTGATTTATTAAAGGGAAGCCAAGGCCAGGCACGGTGGCTCATGCCTGTAATCCCAGCACTTTGGGAGGATTAGGCGGGTGGATCACTTGAGGTCAGGAGTTCAAGACCAGCCTGGTCAATATGGTGAAACCCCCTATCTACTAAAAATACAAAAAATTAAATGGGTATTGTGGCAGGCACCTGTAATCCCAGCTACTTGGGAGCCTGAGGCAGGAGAATCGCTTGAACCCAGGAGGTAGAGGTTGCAGTGGGCCAAGATAGCGCCATTGCAGTCCATCCTGGGCAATGAGTGAAACTCTGTCTCAAAGAAAATTAAAATAAATAAAGAGAAGCCACATGGAGGGGTGGAGAGGGAATACTAGCATCAGATGGGCCTGGGTGCTAATTGAAGCTCTACCTTTTTCAGTAATTGGGCAAGTTAGTCAACCCTCTGAGATTGACTTTTCTATGTAAAGTAGCTGTTCCTGTGGATGACTTAAGGGGAGTGCAAACAAAAGTCATCAGAGTTGATGTATGACTCAACTCAGAGTTGAGGATGAAAAGTGGGGATAACACCTGCCTGTACCCTGGTACGGATCATACGATGTTTACTTATTTATTGTGGAGACAGAGTCTCACTCTGCCGCCCAGGCCTGCATGCAGTGGCACGATCATGACTCACTGCAGCCTTGAACTCCTGGGCTCAAGCGATCCTCCTGCCTCAGCCTCCCAAGCAGCTGGGACCACAGGCACACACCACCACACCCAGCTAATTTTTTAAAAAGTTTTTGTAGAAACTGAGTCTCGCTGTTTCCCAGGCTGGTCTCAAACTCCTGGCCTCAAGCAACCCTTTCGCCTTGGCCTACAGGGATTTTCAGGCATCAGTTACTATGCCTGGCCAGATCTCATGAAGTTTAAATATGACATAGCATCCAGCAGTTAGACTTGCTCAGTGGAGGCCTCTTTTTTGCCTGGTGGGTTGGCAGGTCCTGTGTGTACAAATGATGTTTACTGGTCTACCCCTCATCTAGGTTTTTAAAAATGAGCATTTTCTCTGTACTGACAATAATGAAATAGTAACAGAATCCATTGTCTTTTTTAAAAAAAGATAATTATATTCAAACTTCTTTTTTTATTTTTTATTTTGAGACAGGGTCTCACTCTTGTCACCTAGGCTGGAGTGCAGTGGTGTGATAATAGCTTACTGCAGCCTCTAACTCCTAGGCCTAAGCGATCCTCTTGCCTTAGCCTCCCGAGCAGGGGTGACTCCTGTGCATCACCACGCCTGGCTAATTTTTATTGTTAGTAGAGATGAGGTTGCATGCCTGTAGTCCCAGGAGCTACTTAGGAGGGTAAGGCAGGAGGATCACTTGAGCCCAGGAGTTCGAGGCTGCAGTGAGCTATGATTGTACCACTGTACTTCAGCCTGCGTGAGAGAGTAAGACCCTGTATACATAAATATATATATTAAAAAAAACAAAAACCAGGCCAGGCACGGTGGTTCATGGCTGTAGTCCCAGCACTTTAGGAGGCCAAGGCGGGCGCATCACTTGAGGTCAGGAGTTCCAGACCAGCCTAGGTAACATGGTGAAACCCTGTCTCTACTAAAAATACAAAAAAGTTAGCCGGGTGTCATGGTGATGGGCCCACAACCATGCCCAGATAATTTTGTATTTTTAGTACAGATGGGATTTCACCGTGTTGTCCACACCAGTCTCAAACTCCTGAGCTCAGGCAATCTGCTCACCTCAGCGTCCCAAAGTGCTCGGATTACAGGCATTAGCTACCGTGCCTGGCCAGTTCACTCTTTAGTAAAGTTTTTACAGCAACTTCGCATTCTGTAGTGATTTCAGTCACTCTCAACAAATTCACTTATAGTTATCAATATTTGAACTTTTGCAGGTGTTGTCATAGATAAGACATTTGGCCAAATGGACTCTTGATTATTGCAGTAAAAATTCTGCTCAAATTAGGTAACAGGCATTTGAAGTTTTAAAGTTATGCAAACTGTGTTCCAGAAATTTCACTTCTAGGGATTTAAGAAACAGTCATGATTGTACAAATAAATGTGCTGTAGGGATGTTCATTTAACAAAATGTATAAAACAGGGAAATCCTGTAACAGCCTAAGTATCCCATAATATAATTCATTAAATGTTATGATACATACATATGATGAAATGTATGCAGCCATTAAAAAATCTGGCGCAGTGGCTCATGCCTGTAATCCCAGCACTTTGGGAGGCCGAGGCGGGTAATCACAGGAGTTTTAGACTAGCCTAGCCAACATGGTGAAACCCTGTGTCTACTAAAAATACAAAAAATTAGCTTGACGTGGTGGCTCATGCTTGTAATCCCAGCTACTTCGGAGGCTGAGGCAGGAGAATCGCATGAACCCATGAAGCAGAGGTTGCAGTGCGTGGAGATTGCACCATTGCACTCCAGCCTGGGTGACAAAAACAAAATTCTGTCTCAATTAAAAAATTAAGAATATTTGACATGAAAGGTATTTTTACAATACATTAAGTGAAAGAGCAGATTACACCACAGTACATATAGTGTGTTTATATTTTAAGAAAGTAAATATATATTTTGAATATTGGAATTATGTATATACCCAACTACTAATGTTATCCATTGAGTCATGGAATTACAAGTGACTTTTTTTTTTTTTTGCTTCTCCCTATTTTCCAATTTTTCTGCAGTGACCGTACTTGCAATAATTAAACATAGTTGGTCATTTAAAATACATCTCTGATACTCTCGTCAAAGGTGGAGCCCAGTCCCTATCCCCTTGAGTGAGGGCTGGGTTACGTGATTCCCTTCTGACAGATAGGAAAAAGCAATAGTGATGGCTTGCAACTTTGCAAACTACATCATAAAAGGTACTGTGGCTTCCTCCTTGCTCACTCTTTGATTACTCACTTGGGAAAGCCAGCTGTCACACCATGACACCTAAGCAGCCTGTAGAGAGGCTCATGTAACAGGAACTGAGGCCTCCTGTCAGCCGTCATGAGTGAGCCATCTTGGAAACAGGCTTTAGGTGACTGCAGTCTCAGTGGACAGCCTGAGTGCAATGTCATGAGACACCCTGAGCCCAAATGACCCAGCTATGCCACTCCTGAATTCCTGACCCACAGAAATGGAGATCCTAAGTATTTTATTTATTTATTTATTTATTTTTGAGACAGAGTCTCACTCTGTCACCCAGGCTGGAGTGCAGTGGGTGATCTTGGCTCACTGCAACCTCTCCCTCCTGGGCTCAAGTGATTCTCCTGCATCAGCCTCCTGAGTAGCTGGGACCACAGGTTTGCACCATCATGCCTGGCTAATGTTTGCATTTTCTGTAGAGATGGAGTCTCACTGTGCTGCCCAGGCTGGTCTTAAACTGCTGGACTCAAGCGATCTCCCCCCTCGGCCTCCCAAAGTGATGGGACTGCAGGCATGAGCCACTGTCCCTGGCCCTATGAATTTATTGTAAGCCACTAGGTTTCGAGTAATTTGTTATATAGCAGCAGATAAATAATACACATATTTTCTATGGTGATCACATTTATAATTTAAATTGAATTAAAAATGTCGGGAGCAGTGGCTCATGCCTGCAATTCCAGCACTTTGGGAAGGGTGAGGCTGAAAGATCACTTGAGCCCAGGAGTTCAAGACCAGCCTGGGCAATGTGGCAAAACTCCTTCTCTACAAAATACAAAAAAATTAGCCAGATGTGGTGGCGTGCACCTGTAGTCCCAGATACTTGGGAGACTGTGGTGGGAGAATCACCTGAGTCCAGGAAGTCAAGGCTGCGGTGAGCTGTGACTCTGCCACTGTACTCCAGCCTGCATGACAGAGTTAGACTTTGTCTCAAAAAATGTTTTTTTTTTGGCTAGGCGCAGTGGCTCATGCTTATAATCTAGCACTTTGGGAGGCTGAGGCAGGTGGATCATGAGGTCAAGAGATTGAGACCATCCTGGCCAACATGGTGAAACTCTGTCTGTACTAAAAATAACAAAAATTAGCTGGGCATGGTGGCATGCGCCTGTAGTCCCAGCTACTCAAGAGGCTGAGGCAGGAGAATCGCTTGAACCCGGGAGGCAGAGGTTGCAGTGAGCCGAGATAATGCCACTGCACTGCAGCTCAAAAAAAAGAAAAAAAATTTTTTTTAATTAACAAGTTCTAGTATCTAAAATGAGCAAAATCACTGTGTGCAGCCGAGGCGGGTGGATCATCTGAGGTCAGGAGTTCAAGACCAGGCTGCAGTGACCCGAGATTGCACCAGTGCTCTCCAGCCTGGGAGAAAGAGTAAGACTCCGTCTCAAAAAAAAAAAAAAAGGAAAAATGCATTTAAAAAGAACAGCATCAACCAGGTACAGTGGCTCATGCCTGTAATCCCAACACTTTGGGAGGCTGCGGGGAGAGGATAGCTGAGCCCAGGAGTTTGAGACCAGCCTGGGCAACATGGTGAAACTCTGTCTCTACAACAAAAATTGGCCAAAAGTGGTAGCATGCACGTGTAGTCTCAGCTACTTGGGAATCATGGGGGCAGGATTGCTTGAGTCTGGGAGGTTGAGGCTGCCATGATTGCACTACCTACTCCAGCCTGGGCAACAGAGCAAGACCCTGTCTCAAAAAAGAAAAAAAAATGCAAAAACAAAACAAAAGAGAATAGCATCATTTCCTTATCATTAGTTTGAATGAAGTGAGTCATTGGTAAAAGTTTCCATTTTCAAAAAAAGCATTAAAATATAGTGTGAGGCCAGGCATGATGGCTCATTCCTGTAATCCCAGCACTTTGGGAAGCTGAAATGGATTGCCTGAGCCCAGGAGGTTGAGGCTGCAGTGAGCCATGTTTGTGTCGCTGCACACCAGCAACCTGGGCAACAGAGCAACACCTTGTCTCCAAACAACAAAACGTGGTTTACCACAACCAACAGGAAAAATCTGGATAAAACTGTATGAAATATTTACTGCTGTGCTGAACATGGTAGTGTAGAGATCAAGGGCAAAAGTCCTGGGGTCAGGCCACCTGGTCTGCTGTGTAATTAGCTGTGTCATCTTTGGAAAGGTAGTTGAACTCTCTGTGTCTTAGAATTCATTTTCTAAAATGTGGGCGGGGTGCGGTGGCTCATTCTTGTAATCCCAGCACTTTGGGAGGCCGAGGCGGGCGGATCACGAGGTCAGGAGGTCGAGACCATCCTGGCTAACACGGTGAAGCCCCGTCTCTAGTATACTAAAAATACAAAAAATTAGCCAGGCGTGGTGGCGGGTGCCTGTAGTCCCAGCTACTCTGGAGGTCATTTTGGCTAATAACATAACTCTCCTTTTGAGTGAAAGGGTTAAAGTGTTCCTCTCAAAAGTACTTATTTTTTAATATCCTAAGCAAAATGCCTTCAACATGAAGTGAATATTGCTTGATTGTAGGAAACTTGTCCATAATGTACTTGAGAATGCAGATACAAATAAAAGAATGTCCGTGTCAGATTTTATTTTCCACAAATTATGTTCTCTTGCACTTTCAGCTTAAGTTCTTGGACTCACTGAGGCAGTAAAAGAACCATATCCTGTGTTTGAATCAAATCCCAAGTTCCTGTGTGTAGAAGGTTTGCCAGACAGGATTCCCTTTCGAAGCCCTCCTGGTTTGGAATTCCATGACTTGAAAGGATCGTCCATGGGAGTAATAAAATCAAATTTGTTGGTAAAAAGTAAGTTTTAGGCCAGGCGTAGTGGCTCATGTCTGTAATCTCAGCACTTTGTGAGGCTGAGGTGGGCAGATCACCTGAGGTCCGGAGTTCGAGACCAGCCTGGCAAGCATGGCAAAACCCCGTATCCACTAAAAATACAAAGAATTAGCCGGGCATGTTGGCGGGCACCTGTGATCCCAGCTACTTGGGAGGCTGAAGCAGGAGAATCACTTGAACCTGGGAGGCAGAGGCTGCAGTGAGCCGAGATCACAACACTGCACTCCAGCCTGGGTGACAGAGCGAGACTCTGCCTCAACAACAACAACAACAACAATAAAAAAGTAAGTTATATTTGCCACTGTAGTCATTTCTGGAATTAAAGCAATAAAATGACATTTCTACTAAAATGTTTTTCTAGCTAGAAGTGACAGGTGTGTCTGTAAGTCCTTGATGGAAAAGCCTGGCTCTGAGCTGCAGTCCTGGCACTCTCCATTACCCCTGCCATTCCCCATCCCATACTCAGTCATCTTCATCAGTGCAAGAATAGTGACCACTGCCTCTCCGATGTTCAGACACACTGTGGTGGCTTGCACTATGCCTAAGTACTTGAATGAAGTTTAATCTGCTGGGTTTTATCTGCTCTGTTATTCCTGGGTCAATCTTATTAGCAAGTAAATATTGATGATTGAGTTTCTTTTCCTTTTTCTGAGACAGAGTTTCACTCTTGTTACCCAGGCTGCAGTGCAATGGCGCGATCCCGACTCACTGCAACCTCCACCTCCCAGGTTCAAGTGATTCTCCTGCCTCAGCCTCCCAAGTAGCTGGGATTACAGGCATGCACCACCATGCCCGGCTAATTTTTGTATTTTTTGTAGAGACGGTGTTTCACCAAGTTGGTCAGGCTGGTCTCAAACTCCTGACCTCAGGTGATCCACCCACCTCAGCCTCCCAAAGTATGGGGACTGCAGGTATGAGCCACCGTGCCCGGCCTGATGATTGAGGTTTTTTTTAAATTATATCTGCGTTTCTGCAGAATTTTGGTGGCTGAAGAAAGTACACTAGTGTTAATTTTCTTTTTCATGAAAGAAGTAATTTACTCTTCATACAATTACTTGCCAGTCATGGGAAGGAAAAGTCAGGGTTTTCATCCACAATGATAGGAATTATTGTGACATTACAGGATGACTCTGTGAACACCTTTAGGAAAAAACCCTGGTCATATCACAACCGTTTTACTAGCTGTGAGGCCACCATTGTACTGGCTACTGTAACATTCCTTGGTTTTCTTTCTAGACCTGAACTGGTTATTTCCTACTTGCCTCCTGGAGTTGCTAATAAAATAAACACTAAAGGTAAGAGATTACCTGTGTTTTGTATTATATTTCACTGCATTAAGACATTCTTTATCAGCATTCCTTAAATCACACAGAATCATTGGCCATTCTCTTTGTGGGACTTGCAGTTAATTTCTTGGCTTTTTAAGGTATCTTATTTAATGGACCTCTTTTTCTTTAAAAAAAATTTTGTTGGAAGTGTCGCATTTGCAATCCCACTTCATTCATGTTTCCATGGCTTTGTTGAGTCCCTTGTGGAGGATTACACTACAAGTTTAATTCTGCAGGTTTCTTTGAAAAGAGCCAAACTGAATGAATTTTAATACTCTGCTCTTATAAAGCATTTCCTTCTGTATTTTTTTCTACAATATACTAAAGTAATTCTGTGCTTTATTTTACAGCTTCGCAGTTTCTAAAAAGACTATGAAGCCCTGAGAGTAATGAAAAGGTTCCTGAAATTGAGGTCACTGTGGAAGGTAAGGGCCAGTCCTTGGCATGTTTCTGTTGATTCTCCAGTTTAATAGTTATGTCAATTCACTAGCTACATGTTTATACAGATGAAGGTAACCAAACTAGTTTTACCTGTGAACAGCTGCCTGTGATAAAGCTAAATTTCTGAATGTCTTTAATTGAAATTTTGAAAATTATTAACAGGAAAGAAATAACATGGATCACATCATAAACTGCACTCAAGAAAATCCCTAAAATGCTTTTCCTTTATTACAACAAATAAGGGTGCAGAGGGTCACATGGAATGTTTCATCTTTTGTCTTGTTTTTTCTGTTCTTTTAAGGAAAGAAAGTTGAGGGGTGGTTTAAAAAGCAGTGCCTGGAATGAAAGTATGTCCTACAACATCCTCTAATGTACTTCCTTCTCTCCATGCCCACGGGGTCTGCAGGGTTCTCATCTTTTCATGTTCACAGTATTAAAATACTTCCTACAATACCAAAGACAGTTCCCAAACAACCATCAAATATGGGTATTTCTTCCATCTCCTCATAAATGCAAAAGGAAATAACCGCATTAGGATCATTCTTTTTTATTTGGAGATGAAAGTCTCGCTCTGTCACCCAGGCTGGAGTGCAGTGGCATGATCTCTGCTCACTGCAGCCTCAGCATCCCAGGTTCAAGCAGTTCTCCTGCCTCAGCCTTCCGAGTAGCTGGGACTACAGGTGCACACCACCACATCTGGCTAATTTTTTGTATTTTAGTAGAGATGGGGTTTCACCATGTTGCCCAAGCTGGTCTCAAACTCCTGAGCTTAGGCAGTCTGCCTACCTTGGCCTCCCAAAGTGCTAGGATTACAGGCGTGAGCCGCCACGCCCAGCCTAGGATCATTTTTTTTTTTTATGTCCTAGGTGTCGATTTTTTAAATAAGGGTTTGCAGTACTGGTGTTTAGTGGTGCAGTAATTTCCATTTAATCATCTGGCATACTCAAAGAGAGGATACCAGATGACTAAGAGTATACCTCACAGAGAGTATACCAGATGACAGAGTATACCAGATGACTGAGAGCATACCTCACAGAGAGTATACCAGATGACTAAATGGGGATTAGAGTGAGTATTTAAACTCTTCATTCATTCATCCTGTTAAAGGAAAGCTTACTTAATAACATAAACTCTTGGTTATGAATTAGATGTTTCTCCTATGAAAGCTTGTGGGCATCTTTGAGCAACTTAATACCTGATTATTTCTGTTCAAAAATGCCGAGAACTAAAAATCCATTCAAACCTTCACTTTTCTCCTTTTGGAAAAGATCAGAGGATCAGAGATCTCTCCTCAACACGAGGTGCCATCCTTTCCTGAAGGAGCTCCTTGTAAAGTGCATGAGGTGTTCCTTTTGGTAAAAAGACACACTGCGCAACCGCAGAGACCTGAGCCTGAACCTATAAAGATCTGAACAAGGTGAACAATGAGACCATGTAAAGGGGAGGTTAATTCCAAGGTGACAGGAACTTTATGGATAAGATTATGATTTCTACACTTCGTGTCACCTTCTAACTCTAGTATGAAGTTACACTGTATACGTTGGTGCCCTAATCTCAGTCTGTGGATATTAGATATTAAGACTGGGGAGAAAATAAAACAGCCAGTTAATGTGCACCATTTTTACAGGCACTGTCAGTAGTATGTAAGAAATAGCATGTTTCTCAAAAGTAAATTAGTTCATAGTAGTCAGTTGGCACATTTGGCAGGTACTTCTGTGAACTTTTTTTTGGTATCTTTAAACTCTTCATTCATTGATCCTGTTAACCCAAAGCTTATTTAATAACATAAGCTTTTAGTTATCAATTAGATGTCAGGAAAAACGGAGAAATGAACAGCTAATATAATGAGTTAAAAGGATTGAGGCTGTAGGAATAATGTTACCAAGAATAACTTTAGGATTGTTTGTTACTGTAGCTAGCTGTGATTATCAAAATAGGGAGATGCCTGTTTTTCTCACAAAAATGTAATTGTGCAGGTAGGCTAAGGCTGACATTGGTTCAGTTGCTCAAACATGGTAAGACTGGCTTCCCTGTGCCTCTCTTCACTCTCCTTTCTGGTGCACAATGACCGAGAGAACTCCTGTCATCGTGTCTCCATCCATCATGTCTCCATCCAATTATAAGTAAAGAAAATGCAGCATGAGCCCTGCCTGCACCCACAGTCAGGAAAAGCAAGAGGCTTGTTTTGAATCCTCACAGAATTTTGCATAAGTCTCTTGGTTTTAAAAACGATGACTTTTAAAATAATAAAGTAAAATAAAGCACAAACTCTGAGGCCAAAGTGATAGGATTTAAATCAGTGCTCTGCCACTTAGAAAAATTAAATTCTCTGTTGTTTAGGTTGCACACCTGTAAAATGGGAGGAAGAAAATAATATTTGACTCATGGTTTTTAAAATTTGAGATGTTATTTCTTTAATAAACAGCTGCTATCATTTGAGAACACTTGCTATTTAGGCACTTAGGAATTTTTCATTAGAAGGGATGTAAAGAAAGACGATGGGCATTTGTAATGGATTTAACATTCATCGTTTGACTGCCTAACTGACCCCCAGAGCTGTGATTTTACTAATGAATTTTTCAGAAGTCCCTTAGCTAGCAATGAGCCTAACCAGCCTCTCACTCTCACCATTCATTGCTCTTGTTCTTATCTGTTTCTCTACAAACTTGGTTACTCTCACAAAGTGATAAAAACTTGCATTTCTTTTCTTTCCTTTTTAGAGACAGGATCTTACTCTGTCACTCAGGCTGCAATGCAGTGGTGTGATCATGGCTCGCTGTGGCTTCAAACTCCTCGGCTCAAGCAATACTCCCGCCTCAGCCTCCCAAGTAGCTTGGACTACAGACATACACCACCATGCAAAGCTAAATTTTTTATTTTTTTGTTGTAGAGATGGGATTGTGCTGTGCTGCCCAGGATGATCTCAAACTCCTGTCCTCAAGTGATCCTCCTGTTTCAGCCTCCCAAAGTGCTGGAATTATAGGCAGCCATGGGCCACCTGTGTCCAGCCCGCTATTTTCTTTTTTTAAATAACAACTTTATTGAAATGTAGTTCACATACCATGCAATTTATTTATCAAAGTATGCAATTCAGTGGTTTTTAGAATATTCATGGAGCTGTGATCTATCACCACAATCCATTTTAGAAGCTTTCATTACCCTATAGAGAAATCCACTGTTCTTAGCCACTAGCTAAGAACATGGCGGGGAGTAAGCCACTAGGTTACTCCCCGCCATGCTTCTGTGTTCCCAATAGGCAACCACTGATCTATTTTCTGTCACTATAGATTTGCCTAATCTGGACCTTCTATATAAATAGGATTGTGCAATATGTGATTGTTTGTGGCTGGCTTTTTTTTCCCTCTTAGCACAGTGTTTTCAGAGTTCCTTCCTGTCATAGCATGTGTCAGTATTTCGTTCCTTCTATGGCTTAGTAATATTCCACGGTAGAGACACACCACATTTTGTTTATTCTTCAGTTGATGAACATTGGGTTGTTTCCATGTATTGGCTATTATGAATAATGCTGCTATGAAGATTCATGTACAAGTTTTTGTGTGGACATATATTTTTATTTCTCTGGCACATATACCTAGGAGAGAAATTGTTGCATTCTATGATACTGTACATTTAGCCTTTTGAGAAACTGTTTTCCAAAGTGGTTACACCAGTTAGGTGCAGTGACTTACACCTGTAATCCCAGCTACATGAGAGGCTGAGGTGGGAGGATCACTTGAGCCTACGAGTAAAGAGAGACCAGCTTGGGCAAGATAGCAAGACCCTGTTTCGGTTTTTGAAAAATCAAATTAAAATGACAAGAGGACAGGTGCGGTGGCTCACGTCTGTAATCCCAGCACTTCGAAAGGCCGAGGCAGGTGGATAACTTGAGGTCAGGAGTTCAAAACCAGCCTGGCTGGCCATGGTGGCAGATGCCTGTAATCCCAGCTACTCGGGAAGTTGAGGCAAGGAGAATTTTTTGAACCCAGGAGGTGGAGGTTGCAGTGAGTCAGGATCACACCACTGCATTCCAGCCAGGGCAAAAGAGTGAGACTCTGTCACACAAAAAAAGTAAAAATATAAATAAATAAATAAAATGACGAGAAAAGAAACACCCAAAGTAGTTAAACCATTTTGTGTTCCCACCAGTAATGTATGTGGGTTCCAAATTCTCCACATTTTCACCAACATTTCTTTTTTTGAGACATGATCTCTCTGTGTCACTTAGGCAGGAGTGCAGTGGTGTGAACATGGCTCACTGCAGCCTCGAACCCCCAGACACTCGTGATCCTTTTATTTCAGCCTCTTGAGAAGTTGGGACTACAGTCAAACTCCACCACACTCAGCTAATTTATTTTTAGTAGAGACAGGGTTTCACTATGTCGCCCAGGCTGGTTTCTAACTCCTGGACCCAAGTGATCCACCTGCCTTGGCCTCCCACACTGCTGGGATTATAGGTGGGAACCACCATGCCTGGTCCTCTCTCTCTTTTCTCTCTTCCCTTTCTTTCTTGGTGGAGGGAAATATGTCATGTACCAGCTATCCATCCAATGACTGCCCATCAGTTCCAAATTCACCCTTCACTGCCTGATCTGCAAACATAGAGGTGGGTTCCTTAAATGCTTCCTCTGTCAGCTGGTACATGATTAAATGTTGTCAGTACATAGTACTAGAGGGACCTTGTAAGAGGCTTTTCTTTCTGGTTGTTGTGTGCAAATCTCCACAGGCACTGAGCTTCTCCAGCACTGGGATGCTGTCCTGCCCAGTGCTCAGCAGCATCCAGTGACCAGCAGTTTCTCTGCACCTGCCTGGGTGGATTTGTAGTGAGACAACTGTTCATTAATAGCTTAATCTAGCACCCCAGAGGGTGAATTTTCAGCAAATTCCAGAGGGCAGATTGCTAGCATGTTCAACCATGTGGTAATGCAGAAATTCTGCTATTGAATTACCCGTGACTGTGCCCTCTCCAAGGTGGGGCTGGATCTCAGCCCTAGTGGGGAGTCTTTTCCTTGATCACGGTATCTCAGCGTTGGGACAGTAGGGACAGTTACTGCTTGTTATATCAGCTGGTCCTATACTCTTTTTTTTTGGAGACAGGGTCTCCCTCTGTTGCCCAAGCTAAAGTGCAGTGGCGAAATCATGGTTCACTGCAGCCTTGACCGCCCAGGCTCGAGCAATCCTCCCACCTCAGTCTCCTAAGTACCTAGGACTATAGATGTGTGCCACCACACCCAGGTTTTTTTTGTTGTTGTTAGTTTGTTTGTTTGTTTGGGTAGAGACGGGGTCTCACTGTGTTTCCCAGGCTGGTCTCAAACTCCTGGCCTCAAGGAATCTTCCTGTCTTGGCTTCCCAAATTGCTGAAATTATAAACATGTGCCACCGTGCCTGGCCTCTGCTAGTCCTATATTCTCTAGCGTTCTCTTTACTTTTTGGTAGCCATCTCTCCTTATGCTGTTGCCCTGTTATAATTAA
This sequence comes from Gorilla gorilla gorilla, assembly GCF_029281585.2. Classification (NCBI taxonomy): domain Eukaryota; kingdom Metazoa; phylum Chordata; class Mammalia; order Primates; family Hominidae; genus Gorilla; species Gorilla gorilla. Next base: position 84,741,638 of record NC_073230.2, read on the forward strand.
TAATTTTTTATTTTAAATTTAACACTTTAAACTTTTGAGTGGTTTATGTCTCCTGTTTGGACTCTGACAAATACAGAATTGATGCTAGGAAGGGTCCCGGGAGATAGACCCAGACAACTGGGATTTGGGCATAGGTTTGGTTATCCAAGGGGCAGTGCTGAGCTCCTTGCCAATGGGACATGGGATGCTGTTGATTTCCAGGACCTCACAATGACTCACGCTACCACTTTCTGTTGATTGTGATGAAATGCCAGCTGAGGCACATGCCTTGGGAGCTAAGTGGCTGCTGCACTTGACCACTATGAAGACTGGTGTGGGAAGAATCCTTTTGGATGCACTTGCAGGGGCCCCTAATCCCTGGGTCACAGGCCTGTAATGGGCTACATGGCAGGAGGTGAGTAGAGGGTGGGGGAGCGAAGCTTCATCTGTATTTACAGCTGCTCCCCACGTTACCACCTGATCTCTGCCTCCTGTCAGATCAGTGGCAGCATTAGATTCTCATGTGAGCACGAACCCTATTGTGAACTGTGCATGCAAGGGATCTATCTTGCTCCGTCCTTAGGAGAATCTAATGCCTGATGATCTGTCACTATCTCCCATCACCCCCAGATGGGACCATCTAGTTGCAGGAAAAGAAGGTCAAGACTCCCAGTCATTCTACATTATGGCGAGTTATATAAGTATTTCGTTATATGCTACAATGTAATAATAATAGAAATAAAGTGCACAATAATGTGCTTGATATATCCCAAAACTGACCTTTGCTGCCCCCAGTCTATGGAAAAACTGTCTTCCACAAAACTGGTCCCTGCTCCCCCAAAAATTGGGGACCGCTGCACTCGACACAGAGAGAAAAACAAAAAGCTCAAGTCTTTACCTCTCAGTGTAAGTCATGGTCTAAGATCCAGAGAGCTTCCATGATAGCCCAAACACAATTCCTTATTTCTTGTATCCATAGGGCTGATATTATTGGAAATCAAACACAAACTTAAATGTGTTGGTTGCTGAATTACAATGACAGTTGAATTCACTGTCACCAAGGTTCTCATGAGAATGTTAGGGCACTAATAAGTGAAGAATGGGATCTTTTTCTTTTTCTTTTTTTCTTTCTTTCTTTTTTTTTTTTTTTTGAGGCAGTCTCCCTGTGTTGCCCAGGCTGGAGCACAGTGGTTTGATCTTGGCTCGTTGCAGTCTCAACCTCTCAGGCTCAAGCTATCCTTCCGCCTCAGCCTCTGGGGTAGCTGGGCCCACAGGTACAAGCCACCATGCCCAGCTAATTTTTGTGTTTTGTAGAGATGTGGTTTCATCACATTGCTCTGGCTGGTCTCAAACTCCTGGGCTCAAGCCATCCACCCACCTTGGACTTCTAAAGTTTTGAGATTACAGGCAGAAGCCACCATGCCCGGCCCTTTTCTCTTTTACACTGGTTTATTGTGAGGGCCTCCAATTGTCTTTCTGACTGTTAGGCTTGCTCACTTCGGCCTGTTCACTGAAGCCAGAGGAATTCTCCTAAAAGGCAAATTTGGGTCAAAATAGTTCTTGATTAAAACCTGCTGGTGACTGCCCATTGCCTTTAAGACGAAGTCCAAACTAATTTGGCCACAGGGCCTGGTAAGAGCTCGTCTCCGCTCACCTTCCCAGTTTTATCCTGCACCACCCTCCCCAAATCCCTACCCTCCAGCTACAAGGAATGTTAGTTTCCTTGGGGGACTTTACTGGTCCTTCAGGAAACCCTCTCCCTACCTCCATCATCACTCTTTCACTCTCATATTTGCTCATTTTTAGCCTCAGCCAAGATGTCTCACCCCACTCTCTCTGATGCAACAAGAAGCCCCTGGAGAACGTTTCAGTCCCATTTTGTACTTCTGTCATGTGCTCATCACAGTCTGGTAAGTGTTGGCCTGTGATTCCTAGATTAGTCCATTTTGCATTGCTATAAGGAAACACCTCAGGCTGGGTAGTTTATAAAGAAAAACAGTTTATTTGGCTCACAGTTCTGCAGACTATACAAGTAGCATGGTGCCAGGCTGGGAGCAGTGGCTCACACCTGTAATCCCGGCACTTTGGGACGCTGAAGCAGGAGGATTGCTTGAGCCCAGAAGTTTGAAACCAGCCTGGGAAACATGGTAAAATCTTGTCTCTGCTAAAAATAAAAAAAAAATAGCCAGGTATGGTGGTGCACTGATGCATTCCTGTGGTTTCAGCTACTTGAAAGGCTAAGGTAAAAAGACCTGTTTAGCCCAGGATGTCAGGGTTGCAGTGAGCCATAATTACACCACTTCTCTCTAGCCTGAGTGTCAGAGTGAGACCCTGTCTCAGAAAAAAAAAAAAAGCATAGTACCAGCATCTGCTGGTGAAGACCTCAGGAGGCTTCCTTTCATGGCGGAAGGTGAAGGAGGAGCCGGCATGTCACTTGTTGAGAAGAGGGAGCAAGGGAGAGGGGAGGAGATGCCAGGCTCTTTAAACAATCAGCTCTCACATGAACTAGTAGAGAGAGAACTCACTCATTACCTTGGGGAGGGAACCAAGCCATTCATGAGGGATCTGCCCCCACGACTCACACACCTCCCACCAGGCACCACCTCCAACATTAGGGATTTAATTTCAATATGTGATTTGGAGGAGACAAACGTTCAAACTGTATCAATTTCCTGCTACCCTATAAGCTCTGCGAGGGCAGAAACTTTTTTTTTTTTTTTGATACGGAGTTTCGCTCTCATTGCCCAGGCTGGAGTGCAGCGCCGCAACCTCAGCTCATTACAACCTCCACCTCCTGGGTTCAAGCGATTCTCCTGCCTCAGCCTCCTGAGTAGCTGTAGCTGGGATTACAGACATGCACAACCATGCCCCACTAATTTTTGTACTTTTAATAGAGACAGGGTTTCACCATGTTCGTCAGGCTGGTCTCGAACTCCTGACTTCAGGTGATTCACTGGCCTCGGCTTCCCAAAGTGCTGGGATTACAGGCGTGAGCCACCATGCCCGGCCAAGGGCAGAAACTGTTGTATCTTGTTCACCGCTGTTTCCTGGGCACCTATTATAGTGCCTGGTATATAGTAGGAGCTAAAGAAGTGTTTGTTAGGGCCTGATGTGTTGGCACAAGCCTGTAATCCCAGCTTTTTGGAAGGTGGGGGCCAGAGGATTGCTTGTGCCTAGGAGTTCAAGGCCAGCCTGGGCAACGTAGTGAGACCCTGTCTCTAGAAAAAATAATAAACTGGCCAGGCACGGTGGCTCACACTTGTAATCCCAGCACTTTGGGAGGCTGACGTGGGCAGATCATCTGGGGTCAGGAGTTCAAGACCAGCCTAGTGAACATGGTAAAACCCCATCTCTACTAATAATATAAAAATTAGTCAGGCATGGTGGCACGCACCTGTAATCCCAGCTACTCGGGAGGCTGAGGAAAGAGAATTGCTTGAACCCAGGAGGCAGAGGTTGCAGTGAGCTGAGATCATGCCACTGCACTCCAGTCTGGGCAACAGAGCGAGACTCCGTCTGGAAAAAAAAAAAAAAAAAAAGACAAGAAAAAATAATAAATTTAGCTGGGTGTGGTGTTACATGACTGTAATCCCAACTACTTGGGAGGCTAAGGTGGGAGGATCACTTGAGCCCAGGTGACGGAAGTTGCAGTGAGCTATTACGAAGCTGCAGTGAGCCATAATCATCCGCCTGTACTTCAGCCTGTGTGACAGAAGGGGACTCTGTCTCAAAAAAAGTAAAAAAAAGAAGAAATATTCATTGGGAAAATAAAAAAAGAGTGAACAAGCAAAGTTTCAGGAGAGTACTGTGAATGTGGGTTGTGTCAGTAGAGTGTAGGGAGTCGGGCAGGAGCGGCTGGACTTGAAGAGCAGGTTGGTGAAGACCAGGTCATTTATCGTAAGCAGTTTGCCCTGTAGCATGTAGATCAAATATCCCACATTGGCTGCTGGCGACTGAACTGGGCTTCCTGTTTCTGTGTTTGGTTTGACCATCACAGTGTTGAAGAACTATTGAAGTGAATACCTTGCAGTTTGCTACAGTTCCCCCTGGTCTCCCACATTACTCTGGCCTCATTCCCTCCTGTAGGTTGCCTGACCTGCTGAGACCTGTGTTTGCTATCCCTGCAGATGGGTGGGTAGGAGGTGATTTAAGGAGGAAGATTTAATGTATGAGTTATAGAAAGATAAATAGACTGGGGACAGTGGCTAAAGCCTATAATCCTAGCACTTTGGGAGGCGAAGGCGGGAGGATTAATTTGACCCAGGAGTTCAAGACCAGTCTGGGCCACATAGTGAGACCCCGTCTCTACAAAAAATTAAAAAATTAGCCAGGCATGGTGGCATGCACCTGTAATCCCAGCTACTCAGGAGGCTGAAGTGGGAGGATAGCTTGACCCCAGGAGTTGAAAGCTGCAGTAAGCAGTGATCTTGCCACTGCACTCCAGTCTGAGTGACAGAGTGAGACCCTATCTCAGAAAAAAAAAAGCAAGAGAGAGATAAATAGATCTAGCATTGGTGGGAGTGTGCTTTTGAGTGCTCTTTAGGAGAAATTTTTATTTTAATATTTTTTTCTTCTTTAAATTTTTTATATTCCAGCAGGCTGGGTCCATTCTCTCCCCTTTAATTTCTCAAACACAAAGCACCCTGCCAGAATCTCAAGTTGGATCTGCAGTAGATCACCATTAACATAGCAGCCTGATATGTTGTAAGTCCTTATGCCAGGAATTGTGCAGGATACAAAATGTAAGAGAAGGCTGGAATAGAGCATCTCTGGGGGAAACGAGAGCCAGAGATACAGCGGTGTCCCATGGAGACAGCCAGCTGGTGTTCGGTAGTGCTTTGTGGAAAGGCTGTACTTTGGTAAGGTCTCCACATCTGCAATGTGGCCTTCAATATTATAGGTCCCCAAACTCCAGGTTTTTACATTCCCTGCATAGGTCAGGGTTGTAGGGAGTGATTCACCCTAGCAGAACTCCCTGGTTTTTAGGGCAGGTGTTCCATTTATTAATTGACAAAGGATGCATATTTCTCCTTTGGTAACCTGATGAGTTAGGTCTTTTCCCCAGGGACTCCCTTTCCACCTGAAGTTTCTTGGAAAACTAAGCAGAGGATGAGGGAAAGGCTGTGAACAAGCTTGCTGGTCCATCCCTGTCCTAAAAAAGAGCATATGTCTTCTGTAACCAGAAGACCCTTTTCACTAGTCAAGGCTGGGCAGACTGAGATGAGGGGTGTGTGTGTGTGTGTGAAGGCTGGGCAGACTGAGATGAGGGGTGTGTGTGTGTGTGTGTGTGTATGTTTTCTCACTCTGTCACCCAGGCTGGAGTGCAGTGGGATCAGAGCTCACTGCAGCTTCTACTTCTGCAGCTTCCACTTTGATCCTCCCACTTCAGCCTCCAAAGTAGCTGGGACTATAGGAATGTGCCCCCGCACCCAGCTCATTTTCTAATTTTTTGTAGAGATGAGGTTTCACTGTGTTACCCAGGCTGGTGTTGAACTTCTGGCCTCATGGGATATCCTCCTGCCTTAGTCTCCCAATGGGCTGGGATTATAGGTGTGAGCCACCTCACCTGACCTGTGATGAGTTTTCAACAATGTGATTCCTCTTTAACAGAACCACCTAAGCTAAATATTCTTTTGAGAACAAGGACTAGCCTGTAGTTTCATGGCCTTTTTTCCATTTGTGGTTTTTGCCAGGTGGATTTAAATGACCTCTTATCAAGATGGATAAACCCAAGTTTCCCAGTGCTGGAATATAGAAAATGGATGGACAAGTAAGTCCCACTCAGCACCCATAGCCCAGACATGGGGACCGCAACACACCTGGGCCCCAGACATCACCTTTCATTGTGAGTAGCTCAGAGATGACACTTTTGGTTGTTAAGTGCCCACTGGCAGTTTCTGTAACAGCAAGTGAAGGAATAAATAGTCACCAAAACATTTTCTGTTCCCAATTCCAACATTTAATTGGATGAGATAATTATTTTATGAAGAATTTTCATATGGCACAGTCCTGGCCATATCTTCAAGTCAACAGAAAAATTCTATTAAACAGTCAACCTTCTGTCTCACTCTGTTGCCCAGACTGGAGTGCAGTGGTGCAATTATGGCTCACTGCAGCCACAACTTCCTGGGCTCAAGCAATCCTCCCACCTCAGCCTCCCAAAGTGCTGGAATTATAAGCAGACAGCCGCCATGCCTGAAAGCTCGACAATTTACATCAAGTGTAATAAGAATGCTCATGCCCTGTGACTCACAGTAATCTCACTTCTGGAAATACCATCTTTGGATATAATTCAACCTAAACAAAAGGTCATATGCACACAGTGAAAATCCGGATGTAATTTTTTTCTCTTTTTAAAAAAAATATGGAATGATTCAGAAACTTGCATGTCGTTCTTGCACAGAGGCCATGCCAATCTCCCTATTGTTCCAACTGTAGTATATGTGCTGAAGCAAGCATGAGTAATTTAAGATAAAGTGGTTAAGTGGAATAAGGAAGAGTTATGGGGAATTAAAAAATTTATGGTATTTATAGGCACCTAGTAACAGCTCAGTAAATATTAGCTGCTACTTTTATTATTTTTATGGTAATTCCACTCAATTAAAAACTGTCATTAAAAATTACCATTGTCATGGAACATAATGTATCCTACAGTATAATTGTAAAAACAGATACAATTTGTCTCTTGGTATATTGGGGGGATTAGTTCCAGCTCCCCCATTTCTGTGTACACCAAAATCCACCCATACTCACTGCAGTCTAGACTTTTCAGGCGCAAGGGATCTTCCCACCCCACACTCCAAAGTAGCTGGAACTATAGGTGTGTACCACCACCACACCTGGCTAATTTTTTTTCTTTTTTTGGTAGATACAGGGTCTCACTATGTTGCCCAGACTGGTCTCCAACTCCTGTCCTCAAGCGATCCTCCTGCCTAGGCTTCCCAAATTGCTGGGATTACAGGCATGAGCCACTGTGCCTGGCCTCTGCTAGTTCTGTATTCTCTAGAGTTGTCTTTCATTTGTGCTAGTGTGTCACTCATTACGCCAATCCTCTGTTATAATACTTTTTATATTAAATTTACATATATATATATTTTTACTTTTTTTTGTTTTTTATTGGTAGTGGGTCTCACTCGATCACCTAGGCTAAAGTGCAGTGGCACGATCTCTGCTCATGGCTACCTCCACTTCCCAGGCTCAAGCAATTCTCCTTCCTCAGCCTCCTGAGTAGCTGGGATTACAGATATGTGCCACCACGCCTGGCTAATTTTTGTGTTTTTTGTAGAGACAGTGTTTCGCCACGTTTCCCAGGCTGGTCTCAAACTCCTGAGCTCAAAGCGATCACCTGCCTTGGCCTCCCAAAGTGCTGGGATTACAGGTGTGAGCCACTATGCCCATTTTAGTTTAAACTTCTGAGTGGTTTATATCTCCTGATTGGACTCCTAGAAATACAGAATTGATGCTAGGAAGAGTACCAGGAGATGGACCCACACAGATGGGATTTAGGCATAGGTTTGGTTATCCAAGGAGCAGAGCTGAGCTATTTGCCAATGGGACATGGGATGCTGATGATTTCTAGGAAGTGACCTCACAATGACTCAAGCTACCACTTAATGTTGATTGTGATGAAATGCCAGCCGAGGCATATGCCATTCAAGCTAAGGGGTGCTACACTTGACCACTGCGGCAGTATAGATGAGTCTGAAGAATGGTATGGGTTGGATACTTTCGAATGCACTCGAGCAGGGGTCTCCATCCACAGGGCCACAGAGCTAGAGGTGAGCAGCAGGTGAGTGAGGGGAAACTTCATCTGTATTTATAGCCCCTCCCCATTGCTCACATGACCACCTGAGCACCATGTCTTGTCAGATCAGCGGCAGCATTAGATTCTCATAGGATCATGAACCCTGTTGTGAAGTGTGCAGGTAAGGGATCTAGGTTGCGCGCTCCTTATGAGAATCTAATGCCTGTTTCTCCCATCGTCCCAGATGGACAGTCTAGTTGCAGGAAAATAAGTTCAGAGATCCCACTGATTGTACATTATCATGAGTTGTAGAATTATTTCATTGTATATTACAATGCAATAATAATAGAAATAAAGCGCACAATATATGTAATGCACTTGAATCATCCTGAAGTCATTCCCTCCACCCCCAGTCTGTGGAAAAAATTGCCTTTCATAAATTCACTCTGTTTTTTTGCATAGAGACAGGGTCTTAATGTGTTGCCCAGGCTGATCTCAAACTGCTGGGCTCGAGTAATCCACCCCTCTCAGCCTCCCAAAGTGTTGAGATTACAGGCGTAAGCCACCACGCTCAACCAAGACTGAGTTTCTTAAATAAAAATTAGGGGAGATTACTTGAGCCCAGGAGGTCGAGGCTGCAGTGAGCCCTGATTGCACCACTGCATTCCAGCATAGGTAACAGAATGAGACTCAGTCTCAAAAAATAAAATAAAATAAAAATTAGACTGGGCATGGTGGCTCACGCCTGTAGTCCCAGCACTTTGGGAGGCCGAGGCAGGCAGATCACGAGGTCAGGAGATTGAGACTATCCTGGCTAACACTGTGAAACCCCATCTGTACTAAAAGTACAAAAAATTAGCCAGGTTTGGTGGCAGGTACCTGTAGTCCCAGCTACTCGGGAGGCTAAGGCAGGAGAATGGTGTGAACCCAGGAGGCAGAGCTTGTAGTGAGCCGAGATTGTGCCACTGCACTCCAGCCTGGGCAACAGAGCAAGACTGTCTCAAAAAAAAAAAAAAAAAAAAAAATTAACCCTTTATGAAGTTCCCAGTAATTCTTTCCTTCCTAAGTGTTCCCCATAAGCCTTTGAATTTTGTTTGCTTTTCACATACCATTTAAAACATTTAAGAACTTGTGTCTGTCTGTGTCATCCCTTTTTTTTTTTTAAAGAATGTCTTTTTGTCACTTCCAGCTGGATCTACCATGAAAGACTTCAGAGTCCAGGAAGAGAGACTGATTGGGCAACATGTTATTCAGTTACAAAAAGACTTGGACTATGACTCAAAAATGATCAAATAATAGTGCATGCATCCAATGCAATAAGAAGCACTTCTGGAGGGTGAGAGAAGCATCCAGTTAAGGTGACATTGAAGCTGGGTCCTGAAAGATGAGGAAGAATTGTATGAGAGTGGGCAGAGAAGGGGGAGGTGGAGGGATGGGGAATGGGCTGAGATGGAGTGAGCTGCTCAAGCAGGGAAACCAGCACTGTAAAAGACCTGGTCAATAAAGATGGCACATTTTATTCAGGGAATGGTGAATTAATTGTGGCAGGAATGCTTTGGAGAGATAGTAATTTGCTTGTATGGAATTTTGCCCAAGAGACCTCATTACAGTTTCTAATCTTTTGATGTTATCATCTATCACTGTCCTTGTCAGATAGTTTGGAATAGGTATAATGATCACAATAACATCAAGCATAATATTTCATTAATTCTCACAAAATCACAGGTAGGTGCCACAGTTATCCCCATTTTGTGAATGAAGTGATGAAGACTTAGGAATGATGAGTGATTGCCCAAGCTCACCTGGATATTAAGAGTGAGTCAAATGTCGGGTCTGGTCTGACTTTAATGTTTGCTTTGTTCATGAGCACCACATGTTGCCTCTCCTATGCAGTTAAGCAGGTAGACAGGTGAAAGAAAAGCCCATGTTTGTCTCTACTCACACACTTCTGACTGAATGTGTGTGTGGAATTTCTACACCAAGTTCTCCAATGCTCTGGATATTAACTGGGTATCCCACAATTTTATTCTGACACTTCTTGGAGTTGGCGTAGACCCCACAGATTACGGGCTCAGTCCCACGAGACCACCCTCGCTTCACATGCCAATGGCAAGTCCTAGGTTGTCACCTATACTTTTGACCAACCTGTTACAAATCAGGGGTTCCCATGACCCCCTTCTTGGGGTTTAATCATTTGCTAGAACAGCTTATAGAACTCAGAAAAACAGTTTGTTTCCTTTCTTTCTGAGAGACAGGGTCTCATTTTGTTGCCCAGGCTGGTGTGTAGTGGTGCAGTCACAGCTCACTGCACCTTCGACTGCCTGGGATCAAGTGGTCTGACCACCTCAGCCTCCCTAGTAGCTGAGACTACACACTTGCGCCACTATTTCTGGCTAATTTATTTTTTGTAGAGATGGGGTCTTGTTATGTTGCACAGGTTGGCCACAAATTCCTGGGCCCAAGTGATCCTCCCATCTCAGCCTCTTTGAAGCGCTGGGATTACAGATGTGAGCCACCACATCGGGCCAGTTCATTTCCTGTTACTGGTTCCTTGTAAAGGATACACTGCAGATCCAGCGGTGTAAAGGATACATGCTTGTAAAGGATACATCGCAGATACATTATCCAGCTGATGAAAGAGATGTACATGCCAGATGCAGTGGCTCACACTGTAATCCCAGCACTTTGGGAGGCCGAGGTGGGAGGATTGCTTAAACTCAGGAGTTTGAGACCAGCCCGGGCAACATGGTGAAACCCTGTCTCTAAAAAATTTTTAAAAAGCTGGGCGCGGTGGCTCAAGCCTGTAATCCCAGCACTTTGGGAGGCCAAGGTGGGCGAATCACAAGGTCAGGAGTTTGAGACCGGTCTGACCAACGTGGTGAAACCCCGTCTCTACTAAAAATGCAAAAATTAGCCAGGCATGGTGGCGTGCTCCTATAATCCTAGCTTCTCAGGAGTCTGAGGCAGGAGAATCGCTTGAACCCGGAAGGTGGAGGTTGCAGTGAGCTGAGATCACACCACTGCACTTTAGCCTGGGCGACAGAACTAGACTCTGTCTCAATAAATAAATAAATTAACTGAGTGGGGTGATGTGCACCTGTAGTTCCAGTTACTACAGAACTAGACTCCGTCTCAATAAGTAAGTAAATAAATAAATAAATGAGCGCAGTGGCGTGCACCTGTGGTTCCAGTTACTAGGGAAGCTGAGGTGGGAGGATGTTTTGATCTGGGGAGGCTTAGGTTGCAGTGAGGTAAGATTGTGCCATTGCACTCTAGCCTGGATAAAAGAGCCAGACACTTTCTCAAAAAAAAAAAAAAAAAAAAATGCCCGGGGCAGGGTAAGTGGGGAGGGGTACAGAGCTCCCATGCACTTTGTTGAACATGCTACCCTCCCAGCATCTCCTATGTTCAGCAACCCAGAAGCTTTGCAATCCCTGTTGTTCAGGGTGTTTATGGAGGCTTTATTATGCAAGCACGATTGATAAAATCCTTGGCCACTGGTGATTAAGTCAATCTCCAGCCAGTCTTGCTTCTTGGAGTTAAGTGGGTGAGACTGAAAGTTCCAAGCCTCTAATCATGTGGTTGCCTTTTCTGGCAATCAGCCCTCCTCCTAAAGAAATCTAGGAGCTTGCAGCCACTCATCATCTCAACAATACCCCCAAATGCATTCTTATCATGCTGGAGATCCCAAAGTTCTTAAAGGCTCTTGTGTTAGAAATCTGGGACAAAGACCAAATATTAAAACAAAAGATGCTCCTATCACCTCTAACACTGAGGTCTTTATAAAAGCTTTAGAAGCTCTGTGCCAGGAACCAGGGACAGAGACCAAATATATTTTTCTTTTCTTTTTTTGAGACAAAATCTCCCCGTGTCATCCAGGCTGGAGTGCAGTGATGTGATCATAGATCACTATAGCTTTGACCTCCTGAGCTCGAGTGATCCTCCCACAGCAGCCTCTCAAGTAGCTGGGACTACACATGCATGTCACCCATGCCCAGCTCATTTTTGTAGAGATGAAATTTAGTTATGTTGCCCAGACTGATCTCAAACTCCTGGGTTAAAGCGATCATCTCACCTCAGCCTCTCAAGTAGCTGGGAGTACAGGCACACACCACCATGTCTGGCTAATATTCATTTTTATTTTTTTGTAGAGGTGGGGTCTCCTCACTACGTTGTCCGAGCTAGTTTCAAACTCTGGGCCTCAAGTGTTTCTCCTGCTTTGACCTCCCAAACTGTTGGGATTATGGGTGGCAGCCACCATGCCCAGCAATTACAAGGATTTTTTTTTTTTTGGTTTTTTTTTTTTTTTTTTTTTGAGACGGAGTTTCGCTCTTGTTGCCCAGGCTGGAGTGCAATAGCGCAACCTCTGCCTCCTGGGTTCATGCAGTTCTCCTGCCTCAGCCTCCAGAGTAGCTGGGAATACAGGCATGCGCCACTATGCCCGGCTAATTTTTGTATTTTTAGTAGAGACGGGGTTTCTCCCTGTTGTTCAGGCTGGTCTCAAACTCTTGACCTCAGGTGAATCACAAGGATCTTTATAAAAGAAAGAGGGTAGGAGAGTCAGAACTGGAGCAGGAGATGTGGTGATGGAAGCCGAGGTCAGAGAGGGAGATTTGAAGATGCTTCACTTCTGGCATTGAAGATGGAGTAAGGGGCCATGATCCAAGGAATGGGGGTGACTTCTAGAAGCTGGAAAAGCCAAGAGAAAACGTTAGAGCCTTCAAAAGGAATGCAGCCCTGCTGACACCTTGACTTTAGCTTTAATAGACCTAGTTGGGGCTTCAAGGCCCCAAGAATTGTAAGATGGTTTATTTGTGGTGTTTTTAGCCACTAAATGTAGGAAAGTTTTGTTGCAGCCACAAGAAGAAATGAACATAAAGCCAGGCATGGTGGCTCATGCTGGTAATCCCAGCACTTTAGGAATCCAGGCAGGAGGATCACTTGAGGCCAGGAGTTCAAGACTAGCCTGGACAACATAGTGAGACCCTGTCTCTACAAAAAATTTAAAAAATGGCTGGGCACGGTGGCTTGCGCCTGTAATTTCAGCACTTTGGGAGGCTGAGGCAGGCAGATCACCTGAGGTCAGGAATTCGAGAACAGCCTGGCCAACATGGCAAAACCCCATATCTACTGAAAATACAAAAGTTAGCCGGGTATGGTGGCATGCGCCTGTAATCCCAGTTACTGGGAAGGCTGAGGCAGGAGACACCCTTGAAACTGGGAGATGGAGGTTGTAGTGAGTCAGGATCACACCATTGCACTCCGGCCTGGGCGACAAGAGTGAAACTCCATCTTAAAATAAGATAAAATAAAATAAAATAATAAATCAGCCAGGCATGATGACATGCACCTGTAGTCCCAGCTACTAGGGAGGCTGAGGTGGGAGGATTGCTTGAGCCTGGGAATTAGAGGTTGCAGTGAGCTGTGATTGCACCACTGCGCTCCAGCCTTGGTGGCAGAGTGAGATCTTGTCTTCACAAAAAAAAAAAAAAAAAAAAGAATAAATGAGCTTGGTGGGCAAGGGGACAGATGGCAATAGAATAGTCAGGGGTGGCCTCCTAAGTAAAAATTAAGCAAAGACTTGAAGGAGGGGAAGGAGTTGGCCAAGGTGCTGTGGGAAGAGCATTGTAGGCAAAAACAACAGAATAAGGTGTCTGAGGTGTGTCTGAGGCTCTGGAAGGAGGCTAGTGGAGCAGAAGGAGAGAGGGAGAAAATTAGGGCAGCAGGCCAGAGATTTGCTGGGCAGGGATCGGGTACAGACTGTGTAAGCCCTGGGAGGTTATTGCTGGGCTAGATGGGAAATTCAGGAGGGTTCTGAGCAGAGAGGCGACATGATCTGTCTGCCAATTTAAAAGCATTCTCTGGCTGCTGAGTTGAGAAAGACTGTGGGAAGATTTGGATAGAAGCATGGGGGCCAAGTTGTGGCAACATCGAGGTGGGAGATGATAGTGGTCTTGACCAGGGTCGTGGTGGTGGTGAGAGATAGTCAGAGGAGAGAAGTTGAGGAGGAGGCCAGGGAGTTGCTGGGTGGGGATCTTCAGTACATGTTGAAGACAGTCAACAGGATTTCCTGACAGACTGGATGTGGGGTGTGAGAGAAGGCAGGGGTCAAGGTTGTGTTAGATTCTTACTGAATTATTAAGTAATTTTAAAAAACACTACTGCCTTTCCCAGTCCTATTAAGTATAGGATAGTAGATTAAAGAAATCTCTTCACGCTCAGTGCAGTGGCTCATGCCTGTAGTTCCACCTGTTTGGGAGGCAGAGATGGGAGTATCTTTTAAGGGCAGCAGTTTGAGACCAGCCTGGGCAATATAGCAAGACCTACTCTCAATAAAAATATTTTTCAAAATTTAATAAAATGAAATGTAGCTAGGCATGGTGATGTGTACTTGTAGTCCCAGCTACTCAGGAGGCTGAGGTGGGCAGATCTCTTGAGGTCAGGTGTTTGAGGCCAGCTTGGGCAACATAGCAAGACCCCTCACTCTACAAAAAATTAAAAAATAGCCACGTATGGTGGCACTCAACTGTGGTACCAGCCAGTGGGGAGCTGAGGCAGGAAGATGGCTTAAATTCAGAAGGTCGAGGCTTCAGTGAGCTATAAGTGCACAACTGCTCTCCAGCCTGGGCGACAGAGCAGGACCCTGTCTCACAATACAAATAAAGTAATGAAATCATAAGTTAGAGCCTTTTGGCTCTGTAGCCCTTGCAACCCTGGAGCCGTGCAGTGGGGTTTGCATCGCTGGGAATGAGGAGACCCCTCCCCAGTATTGTTGCCTGACTAATCAGTGTTTTAAAAAATATATGAATCTGTTGGGAGTCCAAGGCGGGCGGATCACGAGGTCAGGAGATCTAGACCATCCTGGCTAACACGGTGAAACCCTATCTCTACTAAAAATACAAAAAAATTAGCCAGGCGTGGCATTGGGCACCTGTAGTCCCAGCTGCTGGGGAGGCTGAGGCAGGAGAATGGCGTGAACCTGGGAGATGGAGCTTGCAGTGAGCCAAGATTGTGCCACTGTACTCCAGCCTGGGGGACAGAGCGAGACTGTGTCTCAAAAAAAAAAAAAAGGTATATAAATATAGTTATATAACTATATATTTATATAAATATTTATATAAATTTATAAATTTTTATATTTATATAAATGTATATAAATTTATATTTATATAGTCATAATATATAGTTATATAAAATATATAGTTGTATAAATATATCACTACATATTTATATAAATATATATGTACACACATGCATATATATTAATATATATATTAGCATGGGCGCAATGGCTCTTGCCTGTAATCCCAGCACTTTGGGAGACCAAGGTGATCACCTGAGGTCAGGATTTTGAGACCAGCCTGGCCAACATGGCAAAACCACATCTCTACTAAAAAAAACACAAAAATTAGCCAGGCATGATGTTGGGCGCCTGTAATCCCAGCTACTTGGGAAGCTGAGCCAGGAGAATTGCTTGAACCCAGGTGGCGGAGGTTGCAGTGTGTCAAGATCGTGCCACTTCACTTCAGCGTGGGTGAAAGAGTCAGACTGTTTCCCAAAAAAAAAAAAAAAAGTATTACGTATGTCAACTTGTAATGGTTTTATTATTCATGTGTAATGAATATATATTTTAAAAATTTGTCCTGTATTATATCAACATGAAATGGTTTTATTATTAATATGTAATGAATATTTTAAAATTTTTGTTATTTTCTAATTTTAATATAATTATTTATATAAAGAAAAAGTCTTAAGAGATATTCAATAGAGTTAAAAAATGTAAAGGGATGCAAGACTCGAAAAGATTGAGAACATGTAGTTTAGACATATTCAGAGTAAGCCACATACAACTTGCTACTTTACCTATTTTCTTTCTTTCTTTCCTTCTTTCTTTCTTTCTTTCTTTCCTTCTTTCTTTCTTTCTCTTTCTTTCTTCTTTTCTTTCTTTCGTTTTGTTTTGGGAGATGGGGTCTCCTCTGCAACCCAGGCTGGAGTACAGTGGTGCAATCACAGCTCACCGTAGCTTTGAACTCCTAGGCTAAGGCTCCTCCTGCCTCAGCCTCCTTAGTAGCTGGGACTGTAGTTATACATGATGACACCTGGCTATTCTTTAAATTGTTTTGTAGACATGGGGTCTCACTTTGTTGGCCAGGCTGGTGTCAAACTCCTGGCCTCAAGTGACCCTTCCACCCCTGCCTCCCGTCCTAGAGGTATTAGCCACCACAGCAAACACTTGTTCGATTTTCTAAAAATAAACAAATTTCCGAATTAAGGCTGGGGGATGATGGCCAGAAGATAAAAGTAGAAAAACAGAAGAATAAGTTCTAATGACTTACACATATTTTTTTGACAGCAAGAAGAACTTTTAGTAAATACATTCCTTACAAACAGAAGGCAAATAATGTTGTACAGGAACTTCAACACACACTGTACAATATTCCCACTTTGCTGATGTCAGTTATGGAAATTCTTCGTGGTTTACTTGACTATCGCTATTAGTATTTAGCATCTCTCATCATTTTTGTCAACTTCCTTATCTGCTAACTTCTTTCCAAGAAGTTATGTCATAATATGACATACCTCTGCTGCATGAACATGGCCAGTGTCATCCTATTTAACACGTAGAATCCTTCCCTAATTTGTTTTTTTACCCTCTGTCTCTTTGTTTTGCATTTTTCTTACCTTTATTGTCAGAAACTCCAGAAAGTCAATTGTAGTGATTTATCACCAATTGCTTCATTAATTTATACTTTGCTTATATGGAATTTTGCCCAACAGACGTCATTACAATTTCTAACCTTTTTTCTTTTTTTTTTTTTTTTCCTGAGACAGGGTCTTGCTCTGTTGTCCAGGCTGGAATGTGGTAGTGCTATCACAGCTGACTGTATCCTCGACCTCTCAGGCTCAAGCAGTCCTCCCACCTCAGCCTCCCAGGTGGCTGAGACTGTATGTGCTTGCCACAATGCCCAACTAATATTTGGACTTTTCCTATACATGGGTTCCAAAGGGCTGACTGCGAAATGTGAGTATGCATGGATTTTGGTATATGCAGAGATGGGGGGCTGGAACGAATCCTCTCTGTATGCCGAGGGATGACCGTATATGTTTTTACAGTTATACTGTAGGATACATATTGTTCCATAGCCTTGAAAATGATGATTTTTAATGACAAATAATTTTGAATTTAGTGGTATAATATAAAAGTAGCAGCTGATCTGGTGTGGTGGCTCATGCCGGTAATCACAACACTTTGGGAGTCTGAAGTAGGAGGATGGCTCAAGGCCAAGAGTTTGAGACAGGCCTCAGAAATCAAGGGAGTCACCATCCCTACAGAAATATACATGAATTAGCCTAGTGTGATGGCATGTTCCTGTAGTCCCAGCTACTTGGGAGGCTGAGGTGGGAGGATCACTTGAGCCCAGGGAGGCTTAGACTGCAGTGAGTCATGATCAGGACTCTGCACTCCAGTCTGAGTGACAGAGTGACCCTGTCTCAAAACAACAAAAAGTAGTAGCTAACATTAACTGACCTTCTACCAGGTGCCTATACATACCATAGATAGTTTAATTTCTTATAACTGTTTCTTATTTCGCTTAACCACTCTGTCTTCAGTTACTCCCAGATTTTCACTGTGTTTGTGAAGATGACTTTTTGTTTAGGTTCAGTTGTCTTCGAAGGTATTTCCAGAAGAAAGATTACTGTGAGTCATGGTGAATAGACATTCTCATTGTCCTTGATGTAAATTGACAAGGTTTTGGGTGCCTCCCAGGTATAATCCCAGCACTTTGGGAGGCCAAGGCAGGAGGATTGCTTGACCCCAGGACTTGGAGGAGACAGTATGGTGAGACAGTGTCTCTATTATTAAAAAAAATTGCCGGTCAGATGTGGTGGCTCACGCCTTGTAATCCCAACACTTTGGGAGGCTGAGGTGGGTGGATCACCTGAGTTCTGGAGTGCAATACCAGTCTGACCAACATGGAGAAACCCCGTCTCTACTAAAAATACAAAATCAGCTGGGTGTGGTGGCACACACATGTGATCCCAGCTACTCAGAGGCTGAGGCAGGAGAATCACTTGAACCCAGGAGGTGGAGGTTGCAGTGAGCCGAGATCACACCATTGCACTCCAGCCTGGGCAATGAGAATGAAACTCCATCTCAAAAAATAAATAAATAAATAAAAAATTGGAAGCTTTACCCTGAAAGGCTTATATACAGTTTAAACACACCTTATTGTATAAGAAAGTGCCCATTTCACTGCATCTTTGCCAGCACAGGGTATTATAATTTAATAAGTTATTTTTTGTTTGATGATTTTAAATGGATGAAAGCCGTCATATTACTTTGTCACATTTCAGCATCTTTCCTTATACCTTATTAACCCTATTTCTTTTCTGTCTGTAAATTGTTGTTGTTGTTGTTTTGTTCTTTGAGACAGGGTCTTGCTCTGTCACCCAGGCTTGACTATAGTGCCATAATCATGACTCACTGCAGCCTTGACCTCACAGGCTCAAACTACCCTCCCACTTCAGCTTCCCAAGTAGCTGGGATTATGAGTATGCACCACCACAACCAGCTAATATTTTTCTTTTTTTGGATAGAGACAGGGTCTCACTGTGTTGCCCAGGCCGGTCTCTAGCTCCTGGCCTCAAGCAATCCTCCTGCGTTGGCTTCTTAAAATGCTGGCATGAGCCACGATGCCTGACTTTGGCTAGTCCTATATTCTCTAGAATTCTCTTTACTTTGTGCTAGCCAATTTCTCATTATGCTGTTCCCCTGTTATAATGAATAATTGTCTGTATTAAATTTTAGGACTTTGGACTTTTGAGTGGTTTATGTCTCCTGATTGGACCCTGACTAATACAGAGTTGATGCTGGGAAGGGCCCCAGGAGACAGACCCACACAGATGGGATTTGGGCATAGGTTTGGTTATCCAAGGGGCTGTGCTGAGCTCCTTGCCAATGGGACATGGGATGCTGTTGATTTCCAGGAAGTGACCTCACAATGACTCAAGCTACCACTTATTGTTGATTGTGATGAAATGCCAGCTGTGGCACATGCCTTGGGTGCTAAGTGGCTGCTGCACTTGACCACTATAAAGACTGGTGTGGGAAGGGTCCTCTTGGATGTACTTGAGCAGGGTCCCCAACGCCAGAGCCATGACCAAGGCCTCTCCTGGCCGAGCTGTGGCCTCACGTTGGCCTCCCCAGGCCATGTTTCCACTTGCCTCGCGGCAGCCTTGGCAAGCCCAGCTCCTGCCTGCCGAGGGCCTCTTAAAGAGGCTCATCTCGTGCCTCGCCGTGGCCTCCCCAGGCCATTCTCCCACCTTTCGGCAGCCTCTGCAGGCCCAGCTCCTGCATCCCGATGGCCTTTTTGGGCCTGGCTTTGCCTCACCGCGGCCTCTTGAGGCGCAGCTTTTCCCTTCTGGCGACATCTCCAGGCCCAGAACTTCCTCAAATCGGCCTCCCCCGGCCCAGTTGCTGCCTGCCGGCTTCCTCTCCGGGCCCCGCTATTTGCTCATGGCTGCGCCCACAGGCCCAGCTCCTGCCTCCGAACAGCCTCCTTTGACTTGGCTCCTGCCCAGCTCCCGGCAACCTACATCGGCCCAAAGCCTGCTCCAGTCCAGCTCTCCAGGCCCGCCTCTTGCCTCACAGCGGCCTTTCCAGGCCCAGATCTCGCCTCACGGCGGCCTTCCACGACCGGGCTCGTGCCGGCCTCCGGGCAGCCTCCACAAGCCCAGCTCCTGCCTCACGCTGGTCCCTGTAGGCCCAGCTTGTGCCTCGCGGTGGCCTCTCCAGACCCAGCTCCCGCCCACCCCGACGGTGTCTCCCGGCCCAAAGCTCCCTTACTGAACGATGACCCCTCTAGACCCAGCTCCTGCCTGCTGCTGATGGCCTCTGCGGGCCCACCCAAAGCATCCTGAAGTTGGCTTCACCAGGCCCAGCTCCTGCCTGTTGTAGGCCTCTAGGGGCACGGCCTCTGCCCCACACCAGCACCCCCGGAACCAGCTCTTGCCTCATCCTAGCCACATCAGGCCAAGCTCCTGCCTTTTGGTGGTCTATCCATACCTGGCTCTTGACTGCTGGCATCCTTTCCAGGCCCGGAACTGTTTCCAGTGGCCCTCTCCAGGCCCGACTCTCCATCCGGGCCGCGTCCAGTGGTCCAACCCCTGCCTAACGACAACCACGTTCGGACCAGCTCCTGCCCAGCTCCTGGTAGCCTTTGTAGGCCCCAGGCTCCTCGAAGTGAGGCCTCCCAGGCCCTGCCTTCGGCTCCCCGACGGCCTGGAGAAGCCCAAATCCTGCCTGACAGCGGCCTCTCTGGGCCCCGCTCTTACCTCATGTCGGCCTCCCCGGGCCACATTGCTGCCTGTCTCGCGGCAGCCCAGACAGGCCCCGCTCATGCCTCCCAACGGCCTTTTGGGCTCATCTCATGCCTCACCGTGGCCTCCCCTAGGCCAGGCTCCTGCCTTTTGGTGGCCTCTGCAGGCCCAGCTCCTGTGCCCCGAAGGCCTCTTTAGGCCCGGCTCGTCCCTCTGAACGGCCTCTTTCAGAGGCCCGGCTTTTCCCTCGTGGTGGCCTCTGCGGGCCCAAGTCGGCAAGCCGCCACCACGGCCCGGTGGCTGCCTCCCGGCCTCCTCTCCAGGCCCGGCGCGCTCTCGCGGCTGCGCCTCCATGCCCAGCCCCCGACTACAGACAGCCGCTTCTGACTCGGCTCATGCCGAGCTCCCGGCGGCCTTTGTAGGCCCGAAACCTCCTCCAGCCCAGCTCTCCAGGCCCACCTGTGGCCTCGCAGCGGCCTCCCCGGGCCCAGCTCTTGCCTCACGGAGGCCTTACCCGGCCGTGTTCCTGCCAGCCTCCCGGTGGCCTTGACAAGCCCAGCGCCTGCCTCACACTGGGCTCTGGAGGCCCAGCTCAAGCCTCACGGTGGCCTCTCCAGGCCCAGCTCCCGCCCGCCCCGACGGCATCTCCCGTCCAAGGGTTTCTCAAGTGGGCCCCTCCAGGGCCCAGCTCCTGCCCCCCCGCCGATGTCCTGTGCGGGCCCAAAGCGTCCTGAAGTCGGCCTCGCCAAGCCCAGCTCCTGCCTGTCGTAGGCCCCTGGACTAGAGGCACGGCCTCTGCCTCCTCATAGTGGACCCCCGCCAGGCCCAGCTCTTGCCTCAGCATGGCCGCCTCAGGCCAGGCTCATGTTCTGCCTGTGGGCAGCCTCCACGGGCCCAGCTCTCGCCTCTGGCCATCCTCTCCAGGCCCAGAAGGGTTTCCAGCCAGCCTCTCCAGGCCCAGAACTGTTTCCAGCCAGCCTCTCCAGGCCCAGAACTGTTTCCAGCCAGCCTCTCCAGGCCCAGCTCTCCTTGCCGGCTGCGCGTGTCAGCCCAGCTCCTGCCTCGCAACAGCCACGTTCGGCCCAGCTCCTGCCCAGCTCCTGGCAGCCTTTGTAGGCCCCAGGCTCCTCGAAGTGAGGCCTCTCAGGCCCCGCCTTCGGCTCCCCGGCGGCCTGGAGAGGCGCAGCTCCTGCGTGACAGCGGCCTCTCCGGGCCCGGCTCTTGCCTCGCGTCGGTCTCCCCGGACCACGTTGCCGCCTGCCTCGCGGCAGCCCTGACAGACCCGGCTCCTGCCTCCCGACGGCCTCTTTGGGCTCATCTCGTGCCTCACCGCGACCTCCCCCAGGCCAGGCTCCTGCCTTTCGGCGGCCTCCGCGGGCCCGGCTCCTGCGTCCCGACGGCCTCTTTAGGCCCGGCTCGTCCCTCGCAACGGTCTCTTTCAGAGGCCCGGCTTCTCCCTCGTGGTGGCCTCTGCAGGCCCAAGTCGGCAAGCCACCCCCACGGCCCGACGGCTGCCTCCCGGCCTCCTCTCCAGGCCCGGCGCTCTCTCGCGGCTGCGCCTCCATGCCCAGCCCCCGACTGCAGACAGCCGCTTCTGACTCGGCTCATGCCGAGCTCCCGGCGGCCTTTGTAGGCCCGAAACCTCCTCCAGCCCAGCTCTCCAGGCCCACCTGTGGCCTCGCAGCGGCCTCCCCGGGCCCAGCTCTTGCCTCACGGAGGCCTTACCCGGCCGTGTTCCTGCCAGCCTCCCGGTGGCCTTGACAAGCCCAGCGCCTGCCTCACACTGGGCTCTGGAGGCCCAGCTCAAGCCTCACGGTGGTCTCTCCAGGCCCAGCTCCCGCCCGCCCCGACGGCGTCTCCCGTCCAAGGGTTTCTCAAGTGGGCCCCTTCAGGGCCCAGCTCCTGCCCCCCCGCCGATGGCCTGTGCGGGCCCAAAGTGTCCTGAAGTCAGCCTCGCCAAGCCCAGCTCCTGCCTGTCGTAGGCCCGTGGAGTAGAGGCACAGCCTCTGCCTCCTCATAGTGGACCCCCGCCAGGCCCAGCTCTTGCCTCAGCATGGCCGCCTCAGGCCAGGCTCATGTTCTGCCTGTGGGCAGCCTCCACGGGCCCAGCTCTCGCCTCTGGCCATCCTCTCCAGGCCCAGAAGGGTTTCCAGCCAGCCTCTCCAGGCCCAGAACTGTTTCCAGCCAGCCTCTCCAGGCCCAGAACTGTTTCCAGCCAGCCTCTCCAGGCCCAGCTCTCCTTGCCGGCTGCGCGTGTCAGCCCAGCTCCTGCCTCGCAACAGCCACGTTCGGCCCAGCTCCTGCCCAGCTCCTGGCAGCCTTTGTAGGCCCCAGGCTCCTCGAAGGAGGCCCCGCCTTCGGCTCTCCGGCGGCCTGGAGAGGCCCAGCTTTTGCCTGACAGCGGCCTCTCTGGGCCCGGCTCTTGCCTCGCGTCCGCCTCCTTGGGCCACGTTGCCGCCTGCCTCGCGGCAGTCCCGGCAGGCCCAGCTCCTGCCTCCCGACGGTCTCTTTGGGCTCATCTCGTGCCTCACCGCGGCCTCCCCAGGCCAGGATCCTGCCTTTCGGCGGCCTCCGCGGGCCCAGCCCCTGCGTCCCGATGGCCTCTTTAGGCCCGGCTCGTCCCTCTGAACGGCCTCTTTCAGAGGCCCGGCTTTTCCCTCGTGGTGGCCTCTGCGGGCCCAAGTCGGCAAGCCGCCACCACGGCCCGGTGGCTGCCTCCCAGCCTACTCTCGAGGCCCAGCGCTCTCTCACGGCTGCGCCTCCACGCCCAGCCCCAGCCTGCAGACAGCCGCTTCTGACTCGGTTTGTGCCCAGATCCCGGCGGCCTTCGTAGGCCTGAAACCTCCTCCAGCCCAGCTCTCCAGGCCCACCAGTGGCCTCGCAGCGGCCTCCCCGGGCCCAGCTCTTGCCTCAACGGAGGCCTTCCCCGTCCGTGTTCCTGCCGGCCTCCCGGCAGCCTCGACAAGCCCAGCGCCTGCCTCACACTGGGCTCTTGAGGCCCAGCTGACGCCTCGCGGTGGCCTCTCCAGGCCCAGCTCCCGCCTGCCCCAGCAGCATCTCCCGGCCCAAGGCTATTTCAGATGGGCCCCTCTAGGGCCCAGCTGCTGCACCCCAACCAATGGCCTGTGCGAACCCAAAGCGTCTTGAAGTTGGCCTCGCCATGCCCAGCTCCTGCCTGTCGTAGGCCCCTGGACTTGAGGCACGGCCTCTGCCTCCTCACAGTGGACCCCCGCCAGGCCCAGCTCTTGCCTTAGTGTTTCTGCCTCAGGCCAGGCTCATGTTCTGCCTGTGGGCAGCCTCCACGGGCCCAGCTCTCGCCTCTGGCCATCCTCTCCAGGCCCAGAAGTGTTTCCAGCCAGCCTCTCCAGGCCCAGAACTGTTTCCAGCCAGCCTCTCCAGACCCAGCTCTCCCTCCCGGCTGCGCCTGCCGGCCCAGCTCCTGCCTCGCAACAGCCACGTTCGGCTCAGCTCCTGCCCAGCTCCTGGCAGCCTTTGTAGGCCCCAGGCTCCTCGAAGTGAGGCCTCTCAGGCCCCGCCTTCGGCTCCCCGGCGGCCTGGAGAGGCGCAGCTCCTGCGTGACAGCGGCCTCTCCGGGCCCGGCTCTTGCCTCGCGTCGGTCTCCCCGGACCACGTTGCCGCCTGCCTCGCGGCAGCCCTGACAGACCCGGCTCCTGCCTCCCGACGGCCTCTTTGGGCTCATCTCGTGCCTCACCGCGACCTCCCCCAGGCCAGGCTCCTGCCTTTCGGCGGCCTCCGCGGGCCCGGCTCCTGCGTCCCGACGGCCTCTTTAGGCCCGGCTCGTCCCTCGCAACGGTCTCTTTCAGAGGCCCGGCTTCTCCCTCGTGGTGGCCTCTGCAGGCCCAAGTCGGCAAGCCACCCCCACGGCCCGACGGCTGCCTCCCGGCCTCCTCTCCAGGCCCGGCGCTCTCTCGCGGCTGCGCCTCCATGCCCAGCCCCCGACTGCAGACAGCCGCTTCTGACTCGGCTCATGCCGAGCTCCCGGTGGCCTTTGTAGGCCCGAAACCTCCTCCAGCCCAGCTCTCCAGGCCCACCTGTGGCCTCGCAGCGGCCTCCCCGGGCCCAGCTCTTGCCTCACGGAGGCCTTACCCGGCCGTGTTCCTGCCAGCCTCCCGGTGGCCTTGACAAGCCCAGCGCCTGCCTCACACTGGGCTCTGGAGGCCCAGCTCAAGCCTCACGGTGGCCTCTCCAGGCCCAGCTCCCGCCCGCCCCGACGGCGTCTCCCGTCCAAGGGTTTCTCAAGTGGGCCCCTTCAGGGCCCAGCTCCTGCCCCCCCGCCGATGGCCTGTGCGGGCCCAAAGTGTCCTGAAGTCAGCCTCGCCAAGCCCAGCTCCTGCCTGTCGTAGGCCCGTGGAGTAGAGGCACAGCCTCTGCCTCCTCATAGTGGACCCCCGCCAGGCCCAGCTCTTGCCTCAGCATGGCCGCCTCAGGCCAGGCTCATGTTCTGCCTGTGGGCAGCCTCCACGGGCCCAGCTCTCGCCTCTGGCCATCCTCTCCAGGCCCAGAAGAGTTTCCAGCCAGCCTCTCCAGGCCCAGAACTGTTTCCAGCCAGCCTCTCCAGGCCCACAACTGTTTCCAGCCAGCCTCTCCAGGCCCAGCTCTCCTTGCCGGCTGCGCGTGTCAGCCCAGCTCCTGCCTCGCAACAGCCACGTTCGGCCCAGCTCCTGCCCAGCTCCTGGCAGCCTTTGTAGGCCCCAGGCTCCTCGAAGGAGGCCCCGCCTTCGGCTCTCCGGCGGCCTGGAGAGGCCCAGCTTTTGCCTGACAGCGGCCTCTCTGGGCCCGGCTCTTGCCTCGCGTCCGCCTCCTTGGGCCACGTTGCCGCCTGCCTCGCGGCAGCCCCGGCAGGCCCAGCTCCTGCCTCCCGACGGCCTCTTTGGGCTCATCTCGTGCCTCACCGCGGCCTCCCCAGGCCAGGATCCTGCCTTTCGGCGGCCTCCGCGGGCCCAGCCCCTGCGTCCCGATGGCCTCTTTAGGCCCGGCTCGTCCCTCTGAACGGCCTCTTTCAGAGGCCCGGCTTTTCCCTCGTGGTGGCCTCTGCGGGCCCAAGTCGGCAAGCCGCCACCACGGCCCGGTGGCTGCCTCCCGGCCTACTCTCGAGGCCCAGCGCTCTCTCACGGCTGCGCCTCCACGCCCAGCCCCAGCCTGCAGACAGCCGCTTCTGACTCGGTTTGTGCCCAGATCCCGGCGGCCTTCGTAGGCCCGAAACCTCCTCCAGCCCAGCTCTCCAGGCCCACCAGTGGCCTCGCAGCGGCCTCCC
Organism: Gorilla gorilla gorilla; assembly: GCF_029281585.2. Classification (NCBI taxonomy): domain Eukaryota; kingdom Metazoa; phylum Chordata; class Mammalia; order Primates; family Hominidae; genus Gorilla; species Gorilla gorilla. The sequence goes on from NC_073230.2 coordinate 84,766,957, forward strand.
CGGGCCCAGCTCTTGCCTCAACGGAGGCCTTCCCCGTCCATGTTCCTGCCGGCCTCCCGGCAGCCTCGACAAGCCCAGCGCCTGCCTCACACTGGGCTCTTGAGGCCCAGCTGACGCCTCGCGGTGGCCTCTCCAGGCCCAGCTCCCGCCTGCCCCAGCAGCATCTCCCGGCCCAAGGCTATTTCAGATGGGCCCCTCTAGGGCCCAGCTGCTGCACCCCAACCAATGGCCTGTGCGAACCCAAAGCGTCTTGAAGTTGGCCTCGCCAGGCCCAGCTCCTGCCTGTCGTAGGCCCCTGGACTTGAGGCACGGCCTCTGCCTCCTCACAGTGGACCCCCGCCAGGCCCAGCTCTTGCCTTAGCGTTTCTGCCTCAGGCCAGGCTCATGTTCTGCCTGTGGGCAGCCTCCACGGGCCCAGCTCTCGCCTCTGGCCATCCTCTCCAGGCCCAGAAGTGTTTCCAGCCAGCCTCTCCAGGCCCAGAACTGTTTCCAGCCAGCCTCTCCAGGCCCACAACTGTTTCCAGCCCGCCTCTCCAGGCCCAGCTCTCCTTGCCGGCTGCGCGTGTCAGCCCAGCTCCTGCCTCGCAACAGCCACGTTCGGCCCAGCTCCTGCCCAGCTCCTGGCAGCCTTTGTAGGCCCCAGGCTCCTCGAAGGAGGCCCTGCCTTCGGCTCTCCGGCGGCCTGGAGAGGCCCAGCTTTTGCCTGACAGCGGCCTCTCTGGGCCCGGCTCTTGCCTCGCGTCCGCCTCCTTGGGCCACGTTGCTGCCTGCCTCGCGGCAGCCCCGGCAGGCCCAGCTCCTGCCTCCCGACGGCCTCTTTGGGCTCATCTCGTGCCTCACCGCGGCCTCCCCAGGCCAGGATCCTGCCTTTCGGTGGCCTCCGCGGGCCCAGCCCCTGCGTCCCGATGGCCTCTTTAGGCCCGGCTCGTCCCTCTGAACGGCCTCTTTCAGAGGCCCGGCTTTTCCCTCGTGGTGGCCTCTGCGGGCCCAAGTCGGCAAGCCGCCACCACGGCCCGGTGGCTGCCTCCCGGCCTACTCTCGAGGCCCAGCGCTCTCTCACGGCTGCGCCTCCACGCCCAGCCCCAGCCTGCAGACAGCCGCTTCTGACTCGGTTTGTGCCCAGATCCCGGCGGCCTTCGTAGGCCCGAAACCTCCTCCAGCCCAGCTCTCCAGGCCCACCAGTGGCCTCGCAGCGGCCTCCCCGGGCCCAGCTCTTGCCTCAACGGAGGCCTTCCCCGTCCGTGTTCCTGCCGGCCTCCCGGCAACCTCGACAAGCCCAGCGCCTGCCTCACACTGGGTTCTTGAGGCCCAGCTGACGCCTCGCGGTGGCCTCTCCAGGCCCAGCTCCCGCCTGCCCCAGCAGCATCTCCCGGCCCAAGGCTATTTCAGATGGGCCCCTCTAGGGCCCAGCTGCTGCACCCCAACCAATGGCCTGTGCGAACCCAAAGCGTCTTGAAGTTGGCCTCGCCAGGCCCAGCTCCTGCCTGTCGTAGGCCCCTGGACTTGAGGCACGGCCTCTGCCTCCTCACAGTGGACCCCCGCCAGGCCCAGCTCTTGCCTTAGCGTTTCTGCCTCAGGCCAGGCTCATGTTCTGCCTGTGGGCAGCCTCCACGGGCCCAGCTCTCGCCTCTGGCCATCCTCTCCAGGCCCAGAAGTGTTTCCAGCCAGCCTCTCCAGGCCCAGAACTGTTTCCAGCCAGCCTCTCCAGACCCAGCTCTCCCCCCCGGCTGCGCCTGCCGGCCCAGCTCCTGCCTCGCAACAGCCACGTTCGGCTCAGCTCCTGCCCAGCTCCTGGCAGCCTTTGTAGGCCCCAGGCTCCTCGAAGTGAGGCCTCTCAGGCCCCGCCTTCGGCTCCCCGGCGGCCTGGAGAGGCGCAGCTCCTGCGTGACAGCGGCCTCTCCGGGCCCGGCTCTTGCCTCGCGTCGGTCTCCCCGGACCACGTTGCCGCCTGCCTCGCGGCAGCCCTGACAGACCCGGCTCCTGCCTCCCGACGGCCTCTTTGGGCTCATCTCGTGCCTCACCGCGACCTCCCCCAGGCCAGGCTCCTGCCTTTCGGCGGCCTCCGCGGGCCCGGCTCCTGCGTCCCGACGGCCTCTTTAGGCCCGGCTCGTCCCTCGCAACGGTCTCTTTCAGAGGCCCGGCTTCTCCCTCGTGGTGGCCTCTGCAGGCCCAAGTCGGCAAGCCACCCCCACGGCCCGACGGCTGCCTCCCGGCCTCCTCTCCAGGCCCGGCGCTCTCTCGCGGCTGCGCCTCCATGCCCAGCCCCCGACTGCAGACAGCCGCTTCTGACTCGGCTCATGCCGAGCTCCCGGCGGCCTTTGTAGGCCCGAAACCTCCTCCAGCCCAGCTCTCCAGGCCCACCTGTGGCCTCGCAGCGGCCTCCCCGGGCCCAGCTCTTGCCTCACGGAGGCCTTACCCGGCCGTGTTCCTGCCAGCCTCCCGGTGGCCTTGACAAGCCCAGCGCCTGCCTCACACTGGGCTCTGGAGGCCCAGCTCAAGCCTCACGGTGGCCTCTCCAGGCCCAGCTCCCGCCCGCCCCGACGGCGTCTCCCGTCCAAGGGTTTCTCAAGTGGGCCCCTTCAGGGCCCAGCTCCTGCCCCCCCGCCGATGGCCTGTGCGGGCCCAAAGTGTCCTGAAGTCAGCCTCGCCAAGCCCAGCTCCTGCCTGTCGTAGGCCCGTGGAGTAGAGGCACAGCCTCTGCCTCCTCATAGTGGACCCCCGCCAGGCCCAGCTCTTGCCTCAGCATGGCCGCCTCAGGCCAGGCTCATGTTCTGCCTGTGGGCAGCCTCCACGGGCCCAGCTCTCGCCTCTGGCCATCCTCTCCAGGCCCAGAAGGGTTTCCAGCCAGCCTCTCCAGGCCCAGAACTGTTTCCAGCCAGCCTCTCCAGGCCCAGAACTGTTTCCAGCCAGCCTCTCCAGGCCCAGCTCTCCTTGCCGGCTGCGCGTGTCAGCCCAGCTCCTGCCTCGCAACAGCCACGTTCGGCCCAGCTCCTGCCCAGCTCCTGGCAGCCTTTGTAGGCCCCAGGCTCCTCGAAGGAGGCCCCGCCTTCGGCTCTCCGGCGGCCTGGAGAGGCCCAGCTTTTGCCTGACAGCGGCCTCTCTGGGCCCGGCTCTTGCCTCGCGTCCGCCTCCTTGGGCCACGTTGCCGCCTGCCTCGCGGCAGCCCCGGCAGGCCCAGCTCCTGCCTCCCGACGGCCTCTTTGGGCTCATCTCGTGCCTCACCGCAGCCTCCCCAGGCCAGGATCCTGCCTTTCGGCGGCCTCCGCGGGCCCAGCCCCTGCGTCCCGATGGCCTCTTTAGGCCCGGCTTGTCCCTCTGAACGGCCTCTTTCAGAGGCCCGGCTTTTCCCTCGTGGTGGCCTCTGCGGGCCCAAGTCGGCAAGCCGCCACCACGGCCCGGTGGCTGCCTCCCGGCCTACTCTCGAGGCCCAGCGCTCTCTCACGGCTGCGCCTCCACGCCCAGCCCCAGCCTGCAGACAGCCGCTTCTGACTCGGTTTGTGCCCAGATCCCGGCGGCCTTCGTAGGCCCGAAACCTCCTCCAGCCCAGCTCTCCAGGCCCACCAGTGGCCTCGCAGCGGCCTCCCCGGGCCCAGCTCTTGCCTCAACGGAGGCCTTCCCCGTCCGTGTTCCTGCCAGCCTCCCGGCAGCCTCGACAAGCCCAGCGCCTGCCTCACACTGGGCTCTTGAGGCCCAGCTGACGCCTCGCGGTGGCCTCTCCAGGCCCAGCTCCCGCCTGCCCCAGCAGCATCTCCCGGCCCAAGGCTATTTCAGATGGGCCCCTCTAGGGCCCAGCTGCTGCACCCCAACCAATGGCCTGTGCGAACCCAAAGCGTCTTGAAGTTGGCCTCGCCAGGCCCAGCTCCTGCCTGTCGTAGGCCCCTGGACTTGAGGCACGGCCTCTGCCTCCTCACAGTGGACCCCCGCCAGGCCCAGCTCTTGCCTTAGCGTTTCTGCCTCAGGCCAGGCTCATGTTCTGCCTGTGGGCAGCCTCCACGGGCCCAGCTCTCGCCTCTGGCCATCCTCTCCAGGCCCAGAAGTGTTTCCAGCCAGCCTCTCCAGGCCCAGAACTGTTTCCAGCCAGCCTCTCCAGGCCCACAACTGTTTCCAGCCCGCCTCTCCAGGCCCAGCTCTCCTTGCCGGCTGCGCGTGTCAGCCCAGCTCCTGCCTCGCAACAGCCACGTTCGGCCCAGCTCCTGCCCAGCTCCTGGCAGCCTTTGTAGGCCCCAGGCTCCTCGAAGGAGGCCCTGCCTTCGGCTCTCCGGCGGCCTGGAGAGGCCCAGCTTTTGCCTGACAGCGGCCTCTCTGGGCCCGGCTCTTGCCTCGCGTCCGCCTCCTTGGGCCACGTTGCTGCCTGCCTCGCGGCAGCCCCGGCAGGCCCAGCTCCTGCCTCCCGACGGCCTCTTTGGGCTCATCTCGTGCCTCACCGCGGCCTCCCCAGGCCAGGATCCTGCCTTTCGGTGGCCTCCGCGGGCCCAGCCCCTGCGTCCCGATGGCCTCTTTAGGCCCGGCTCGTCCCTCTGAACGGCCTCTTTCAGAGGCCCGGCTTTTCCCTCGTGGTGGCCTCTGCGGGCCCAAGTCGGCAAGCCGCCACCACGGCCCGGTGGCTGCCTCCCGGCCTACTCTCGAGGCCCAGCGCTCTCTCACGGCTGCGCCTCCACGCCCAGCCCCAGCCTGCAGACAGCCGCTTCTGACTCGGTTTGTGCCCAGATCCCGGCGGCCTTCGTAGGCCCGAAACCTCCTCCAGCCCAGCTCTCCAGGCCCACCAGTGGCCTCGCAGCGGCCTCCCCGGGCCCAGCTCTTGCCTCAACGGAGGCCTTCCCCGTCCGTGTTCCTGCCGGCCTCCCGGCAACCTCGACAAGCCCAGCGCCTGCCTCACACTGGGTTCTTGAGGCCCAGCTGACGCCTCGCGGTGGCCTCTCCAGGCCCAGCTCCCGCCTGCCCCAGCAGCATCTCCCGGCCCAAGGCTATTTCAGATGGGCCCCTCTAGGGCCCAGCTGCTGCACCCCAACCAATGGCCTGTGCGAACCCAAAGCGTCTTGAAGTTGGCCTCGCCAGGCCCAGCTCCTGCCTGTCGTAGGCCCCTGGACTTGAGGCACGGCCTCTGCCTCCTCACAGTGGACCCCCGCCAGGCCCAGCTCTTGCCTTAGCGTTTCTGCCTCAGGCCAGGCTCATGTTCTGCCTGTGGGCAGCCTCCACGGGCCCAGCTCTCGCCTCTGGCCATCCTCTCCAGGCCCAGAAGTGTTTCCAGCCAGCCTCTCCAGGCCCAGAACTGTTTCCAGCCAGCCTCTCCAGACCCAGCTCTCCCCCCCGGCTGCGCCTGCCGGCCCAGCTCCTGCCTCGCAACAGCCACGTTCGGCTCAGCTCCTGCCCAGCTCCTGGCAGCCTTTGTAGGCCCCAGGCTCCTCGAAGTGAGGCCTCTCAGGCCCCGCCTTCGGCTCCCCGGCGGCCTGGAGAGGCGCAGCTCCTGCGTGACAGCGGCCTCTCCGGGCCCGGCTCTTGCCTCGCGTCGGTCTCCCCGGACCACGTTGCCGCCTGCCTCGCGGCAGCCCTGACAGACCCGGCTCCTGCCTCCCGACGGCCTCTTTGGGCTCATCTCGTGCCTCACCGCGACCTCCCCCAGGCCAGGCTCCTGCCTTTCGGCGGCCTCCGCGGGCCCGGCTCCTGCGTCCCGACGGCCTCTTTAGGCCCGGCTCGTCCCTCGCAACGGTCTCTTTCAGAGGCCCGGCTTCTCCCTCGTGGTGGCCTCTGCAGGCCCAAGTCGGCAAGCCACCCCCACGGCCCGACGGCTGCCTCCCGGCCTCCTCTCCAGGCCCGGCGCTCTCTCGCGGCTGCGCCTCCATGCCCAGCCCCCGACTGCAGACAGCCGCTTCTGACTCGGCTCATGCCGAGCTCCCGGCGGCCTTTGTAGGCCCGAAACCTCCTCCAGCCCAGCTCTCCAGGCCCACCTGTGGCCTCGCAGCGGCCTCCCCGGGCCCAGCTCTTGCCTCACGGAGGCCTTACCCGGCCGTGTTCCTGCCAGCCTCCCGGTGGCCTTGACAAGCCCAGCGCCTGCCTCACACTGGGCTCTGGAGGCCCAGCTCAAGCCTCACGGTGGCCTCTCCAGGCCCAGCTCCCGCCCGCCCCGACGGCGTCTCCCGTCCAAGGGTTTCTCAAGTGGGCCCCTTCAGGGCCCAGCTCCTGCCCCCCCGCCGATGGCCTGTGCGGGCCCAAAGTGTCCTGAAGTCAGCCTCGCCAAGCCCAGCTCCTGCCTGTCGTAGGCCCGTGGAGTAGAGGCACAGCCTCTGCCTCCTCATAGTGGACCCCCGCCAGGCCCAGCTCTTGCCTCAGCATGGCCGCCTCAGGCCAGGCTCATGTTCTGCCTGTGGGCAGCCTCCACGGGCCCAGCTCTCGCCTCTGGCCATCCTCTCCAGGCCCAGAAGGGTTTCCAGCCAGCCTCTCCAGGCCCAGAACTGTTTCCAGCCAGCCTCTCCAGGCCCAGAACTGTTTCCAGCCAGCCTCTCCAGGCCCAGCTCTCCTTGCCGGCTGCGCGTGTCAGCCCAGCTCCTGCCTCGCAACAGCCACGTTCGGCCCAGCTCCTGCCCAGCTCCTGGCAGCCTTTGTAGGCCCCAGGCTCCTCGAAGGAGGCCCCGCCTTCGGCTCTCCGGCGGCCTGGAGAGGCCCAGCTTTTGCCTGACAGCGGCCTCTCTGGGCCCGGCTCTTGCCTCGCGTCCGCCTCCTTGGGCCACGTTGCCGCCTGCCTCGCGGCAGCCCCGGCAGGCCCAGCTCCTGCCTCCCGACGGCCTCTTTGGGCTCATCTCGTGCCTCACCGCAGCCTCCCCAGGCCAGGATCCTGCCTTTCGGCGGCCTCCGCGGGCCCAGCCCCTGCGTCCCGATGGCCTCTTTAGGCCCGGCTTGTCCCTCTGAACGGCCTCTTTCAGAGGCCCGGCTTTTCCCTCGTGGTGGCCTCTGCGGGCCCAAGTCGGCAAGCCGCCACCACGGCCCGGTGGCTGCCTCCCGGCCTACTCTCGAGGCCCAGCGCTCTCTCACGGCTGCGCCTCCACGCCCAGCCCCAGCCTGCAGACAGCCGCTTCTGACTCGGTTTGTGCCCAGATCCCGGCGGCCTTCGTAGGCCCGAAACCTCCTCCAGCCCAGCTCTCCAGGCCCACCAGTGGCCTCGCAGCGGCCTCCCCGGGCCCAGCTCTTGCCTCAACGGAGGCCTTCCCCGTCCGTGTTCCTGCCAGCCTCCCGGCAGCCTCGACAAGCCCAGCGCCTGCCTCACACTGGGCTCTTGAGGCCCAGCTGACGCCTCGCGGTGGCCTCTCCAGGCCCAGCTCCCGCCTGCCCCAGCAGCATCTCCCGGCCCAAGGCTATTTCAGATGGGCCCCTCTAGGGCCCAGCTGCTGCACCCCAACCAATGGCCTGTGCGAACCCAAAGCGTCTTGAAGTTGGCCTCGCCAGGCCCAGCTCCTGCCTGTCGTAGGCCCCTGGACTTGAGGCACGGCCTCTGCCTCCTCACAGTGGACCCCCGCCAGGCCCAGCTCTTGCCTTAGCGTTTCTGCCTCAGGCCAGGCTCATGTTCTGCCTGTGGGCAGCCTCCACGGGCCCAGCTCTCGCCTCTGGCCATCCTCTCCAGGCCCAGAAGTGTTTCCAGCCAGCCTCTCCAGGCCCAGAACTGTTTCCAGCCAGCCTCTCCAGGCCCACAACTGTTTCCAGCCCGCCTCTCCAGGCCCAGCTCTCCTTGCCGGCTGCGCGTGTCAGCCCAGCTCCTGCCTCGCAACAGCCACGTTCGGCCCAGCTCCTGCCCAGCTCCTGGCAGCCTTTGTAGGCCCCAGGCTCCTCGAAGGAGGCCCTGCCTTCGGCTCTCCGGCGGCCTGGAGAGGCCCAGCTTTTGCCTGACAGCGGCCTCTCTGGGCCCGGCTCTTGCCTCGCGTCCGCCTCCTTGGGCCACGTTGCCGCCTGCCTCGCGGCAGCCCCGGCAGGCCCAGCTCCTGCCTCCCGACGGCCTCTTTGGGCTCATCTCGTGCCTCACCGCGGCCTCCCCAGGCCAGGATCCTGCCTTTCGGTGGCCTCCGCGGGCCCAGCCCCTGCGTCCCGATGGCCTCTTTAGGCCCGGCTCGTCCCTCTGAACGGCCTCTTTCAGAGGCCCGGCTTTTCCCTCGTGGTGGCCTCTGCGGGCCCAAGTCGGCAAGCCGCCACCACGGCCCGGTGGCTGCCTCCCGGCCTACTCTCGAGGCCCAGCGCTCTCTCACGGCTGCGCCTCCACGCCCAGCCCCAGCCTGCAGACAGCCGCTTCTGACTCGGTTTGTGCCCAGATCCCGGCGGCCTTCGTAGGCCCGAAACCTCCTCCAGCCCAGCTCTCCAGGCCCACCAGTGGCCTCGCAGCGGCCTCCCCGGGCCCAGCTCTTGCCTCAACGGAGGCCTTCCCCGTCCGTGTTCCTGCCGGCCTCCCGGCAACCTCGACAAGCCCAGCGCCTGCCTCACACTGGGTTCTTGAGGCCCAGCTGACGCCTCGCGGTGGCCTCTCCAGGCCCAGCTCCCGCCTGCCCCAGCAGCATCTCCCGGCCCAAGGCTATTTCAGATGGGCCCCTCTAGGGCCCAGCTGCTGCACCCCAACCAATGGCCTGTGCGAACCCAAAGCGTCTTGAAGTTGGCCTCGCCAGGCCCAGCTCCTGCCTGTCGTAGGCCCCTGGACTTGAGGCACGGCCTCTGCCTCCTCACAGTGGACCCCCGCCAGGCCCAGCTCTTGCCTTAGCGTTTCTGCCTCAGGCCAGGCTCATGTTCTGCCTGTGGGCAGCCTCCACGGGCCCAGCTCTCGCCTCTGGCCATCCTCTCCAGGCCCAGAAGTGTTTCCAGCCAGCCTCTCCAGGCCCAGAACTGTTTCCAGCCAGCCTCTCCAGACCCAGCTCTCCCTCCCGGCTGCGCCTGCCGGCCCAGCTCCTGCCTCGCAACAGCCACGTTCGGCTCAGCTCCTGCCCAGCTCCTGGCAGCCTTTGTAGGCCCCAGGCTCCTCGAAGTGAGGCCTCTCAGGCCCCGCCTTCGGCTCCCCGGCGGCCTGGAGAGGCGCAGCTCCTGCGTGACAGCGGCCTCTCCGGGCCCGGCTCTTGCCTCGCGTCGGTCTCCCCGGACCACGTTGCCGCCTGCCTCGCGGCAGCCCTGACAGACCCGGCTCCTGCCTCCCGACGGCCTCTTTGGGCTCATCTCGTGCCTCACCGCGACCTCCCCCAGGCCAGGCTCCTGCCTTTCGGCGGCCTCCGCGGGCCCGGCTCCTGCGTCCCGACGGCCTCTTTAGGCCCGGCTCGTCCCTCGCAACGGTCTCTTTCAGAGGCCCGGCTTCTCCCTCGTGGTGGCCTCTGCAGGCCCAAGTCGGCAAGCCACCCCCACGGCCCGACGGCTGCCTCCCGGCCTCCTCTCCAGGCCCGGCGCTCTCTCGCGGCTGCGCCTCCATGCCCAGCCCCCGACTGCAGACAGCCGCTTCTGACTCGGCTCATGCCGAGCTCCCGGCGGCCTTTGTAGGCCCGAAACCTCCTCCAGCCCAGCTCCCCAGGCCCACCTGTGGCCTCGCAGCGGCCTCTCCGGGCCCAGCTCTTGCCTCACGGAGGCCTTACCCGGCCGTGTTCCTGCCAGCCTCCCGGTGGCGTTGACAAGCCCAGCGCCTGCCTCACAGTGGGCTCTGGAGGCCCAGCTCAAGCCTCAGGTGGCCTCTCCAGGCCCAGCTCCCGCCCGCCCCGACGGCGTCTCCCATCCAAGGCTCTCAAGTGAGCCCCTTCAGGGCCCAGCTCCTGCCCCCCCGCCGATGGCCTGTGCGGGCCCAAAGTGTCCTGAAGTCAGCCTCGCCAAGCCCAGCTCCTGCCTGTCGTAGGCCCGTGGAGTAGAGGCACAGCCTCTGCCTCCTCATAGTGGACCCCCGCCAGGCCCAGCTCTTGCCTCAGCATGGCCGCCTCAGGCCAGGCTCATGTTCTGCCTGTGGGCAGCCTCCACGGGCCCAGCTCTCGCCTCTGGCCATCCTCTCCAGGCCCAGAAGTGTTTCCAGCCAGCATCTCGAGGCCCAGCTCTCCTTGCCGGCTGCGCCTGCCGGCCCAGGTCCTGCCTCGCAACAGCCACGTTCGGCCCAGCTCCTGCCCAGCTCCTGGCAGCCTTTGTAGGCCCCAGGCTCCTCGAAGTGAGGCCTCCCAGGCCCCGCCTTTGGCTCCCCGGTGGCCTGAAGAGTCCCAGCCGCTGCCTGAGAGCGGTCTCTCCGTGGGTGCCAGTAATCCCAGCTGCTCGAGAGGCTAAGGCAGGAGAATTTCTTGATCCCGTGAGGCGGAGTGTACAATGTTAAAAGTTTCCTTTTCAAATTTTCCCTTCTTCATAATGAATAAATGATAAGTTTTAGAAATAATTTCTTTTAAAAACTAGCTTCCTTGAGACCTCCTTGCTTTGTGCTAATAACTGTTAAGCCCTATACTGTGTAGCTGTTAGATAGAAAAGAGTAAGTACAGTCTATGTCCTTGTACTTTAAACAATATATTTGTGCTACATATGCTTACAGGAACATAGTACAGTCTATGTTCTTGTACTTAAACCAAGGTATGTTTTCTGGCTGTGCTCAGAGGGATGTGTTAGCTTGCTGCGTTCCTTATTTTGGAATGCCCTTTTTTTTTTTTTTTTTTTTTTTTTGACAGTCTCTCACTCTGTTGCCCAGGCTGGGGTGCAGTGGCACAATCTCAGCTCCCTGCAGCCTCTGCCTCCCAGGTTCAAGCGATTCACCTGCCTCAGCCTCCCAAGTAGCTGGGACTACAGGCGTGTGCCACCATGCCCAGCTAATTTTTTGTATTTTTTTAGTAGAGACGCGGTTTCACTGTGTTAGCCAGGATGGTCTCGATCTGCTGACCTCGTGATCCGCCCACCTCAGCGTCCCAAACTGCTGGGATTAGAGGTGTGAGCCACCGCGTCCGGCAGGAAATGTTATAACTTTTCTATGTCTTTTCATAAGCAACTTCCTCTTTTTCTTTATTCTCCATTAGTTTTACCTATTTAGCAGTGTTTTAAGTTGTTAGCCAAACAGGTTCAGTTTAAATTGTAATTTCTAGCTCCAGTCAATGGAGACAACACACAGTAGCAAGGACAAGCTGCATAAAGGATAAAAATTGCTTCCCTCTTTTCTCCAGAAAGTAAAATTACCTTACTGAGAAAACTTCTTTGTCTAAATGCTGATTTTTCGTTGCAGTACTGGGGAAGAAGCATTTTGTTTCTGAATAAACATTTTACTCATAACACAGAGGTTACAGTGAGCCGAGAGCTTGCCACTGCGCTCCAGCCTGGGCGACAAAGCGAGACTCCGTCTCAACAAAACAAAAAACAAAGACTGGTTCTTGGCTTCCCGTGGCAAAGGCCTTGGCCACATCATTTTGGTCCTTAACACCATACATTGCAGCCACTGGTCTTTTTTTCCTCACAGAGGAGGACAGGAGTTCTGTGTGAGGAGGTGGCCAGAAGGATGGGAGGACGGATAATTGGAGCTTGGAAGTAGAGGTGTGGTGAGTTTCATCCACACTGACAACTTCCTAATGGAGTTCTGGGTGGCAGAAATGGGGCTGGGAGATGCTGTTTCTCCTCCATGTCCCTGTCATCCCCCCTCCTACTCACGCCACCCCATCTCTGGTCTCTAGCATCCGAGTGGTCCCTGCCTTCACGTCACTCCTACTTCATGTGCACCTGCAGCTCAGGCATTGCTGGGAAGCTGACTAGAAAATGCAGAATCTGGGCCGGGTGCGGTGGCTCACGCCTGTAATCCCAGCACTTTGGGAGGGCAAGGCGGGCAGATTATTTGAGGTTAGGAGTTTGAGACCAGCTTGACCAACATGGAGAAACCCCATCTACTAAAAATACAAAAATTATCTGGCTGTGGTAGTGGCGTGCATGTAGTCCCATCTACTCGGGAGGCTGAGGCAGAATTGCTTGAACCTGGGCCAGAGAGGTTGCAGTGAGCCGAGATCACACCACTGCACTCCAGCTTGGGCGACAGAGCAAGACTCCGTCTCAAAATAAAATAAAAACTTAATTAAAAAAAATCAGAATCTGGGCCCAGCAGCAGGCTCCAGGGACCCCCCCGCCAACCCGCCGCTGGTGGAGTGTGAGCAGCCTTGGCCACCGTGTCACCATCCTGCTCAGCTCCTGGGACGCCCTGTTCCTGCCATCCACAAGCTCTTCAGCCTGTCTGCTCCGGCAGCTGCCTATGACGCCCATCCCACCCTCCCTGCTGGTTGAAATCCTGCCCAGCCTGCAGAGCCAGAGCGTATGCCATCTCCTCCTCCTCCTTTTCCCTCCTCTAGAGATCTTGATAGGGGAAGTCCTCCTTGATGCTCTGCCAAGACATGCAGTAATCTTGCCCTCCTCTGGAGTCCCACGGTACTTCCTCTGCGTTTGTCTTGTGGATTCTCAGTACCTGACTCGTCTTTAGCCCTGGAAGGCAGGAGCTAGAGGGTGAATAGCCCAGGGACGGCCAGTATCTCCAGGCCCCTTCATCATCATCTGAAAGAATCTAGGATATTCTACATTCCAGGTCCTCCCTTTAGGATGCTAGAGCTGAATTTCTGAGATGGAACCAGAAATGGGCTTTTTTTTTTTTTTGGGGGGGACAGGTCTCTCTGTCTCCCAGGCTGGAGTGTAGTGGCACAGTCACAGCTCACAGCAACCTCAAGCGCCTAGACTCAAGCAGTCCTCCCACCTTAGTGGGAGTATCCTGAGAGAACTCTCTGGGAGGTTCTTAAGGGGTAGCCCCTGGTTTATGGAGAGAGGTAGTGACCACCCTCAACCAAGACACAACCTGACTTAGCTTGAGTCCCAGGTCCTGTCAGGGTTGTTGCAAGGATCCCATAAAATGGCAAATGCACCCCAAATACAGCCAGCATAGTGCTCTGCATATAGAACCACCAGGAGGAAACAATGCTAAAGTACCACGCTCAGAGTTCTGCTCTCTACAGCAGTGAAAAACGAAAACACCGAGTTATCCACCCTCAAGGTTATCCAGCTGTGAAAAGAATGGCAGGGCACAGTGGCTCATGCCTGTAATCCCAACACTTTGGGAGGCCGAGGTGGGAGGATTGATTGAGGCCAGGAGGACCAGCCTGGGCAAAAGAGCAAGTCCTCCCACCCTGATCTCTTTTTTTTTTTTGAGACGGAGTCTGGCTCTGTCGCCCAGGCTGGAGTGCAGTGGTGCAGTCTCGGCTCACTGCAAGCTTCGCCCCCCAGGTTCATGCCATTCTCATGCCTCAGCCTCCCGAGGAGGTGGGACTATAGGCACCCGCCACCATGCCCGGCTAATTTTTTTTATTTTTAGTAGAGTAGGGGTTTCACCGTGTTAGCCAGGATGGTCTCGATCTCCTGACCTCGTGATCCGCCTGCCTCAGCCTCCCAAAGTGCTGGGATTACAGGCGTGAGCCACTGCGCCCGGCCACCCCCACCCCGGTCTCTACAAAAAATTATAAAATCAGCCGGGCATGGTTGCAGGCACCCATAGTCCCAGCTACTGGGGAGGCTGAGGTGGGAGGATCGCTTGAGCCCAGGGGTTGGAGGCTGCAGTGAACCATGATCACACCACTGCACTCCAGCCTGTGCGACAGAGACCCTGTCTCTAAAGAAAAATTTAGAAAAGTGACAAGGGCAGATACACACAGTGAAAGAAGTGGGGGGCAGCTCATCTCCATAAATGGCCACCAGAGTCAGGTCTCCCACAGCCACACCCTTGTGTGGTTCCTGCCCATGTCATTGGGGGCCTTGTAACTTACTCTAACCTAGAGAATGCAGCGCAAGCGAAGCTGGGCCAGTTCTCAGCCCAAGCCTTAGAGCCTGGCAGCTTCTGCTTTTGCTTGTGGGAACTGAGTCATTCAACAAACATATGGACCTTGCTGTAGACGCGTTGCGAAGAATGAGAGGCCCAAGACCTCGGGGGAAAAGGCCAGCTGTCCGGGCATCTCCCAAACACCAGCCTCGCGTGCTCCAGTCCAGCCAAGCCTCCAGTGACTGCAGTGGGAGCTGTGGGCATGTAACCACCCAGCTGAGTCCTGTCAACCCCCAGCGTCGGGAGATAGGAACAGAAATAGCCTAAAAGCCACCAGAGTGGAGAGGGCTGGGATTGTTACAGTAGCAGATGACCTGCAGAGCAGGCTTCATTCTCTCAACCTATGAAATATGCAAGAGAGGACAAGTATTACCAGTAGTTCCTTTCCCACTTTATTTTTTAGCTGCTTTTTGGGTTTTATACAATGAACATGTATTAATTGTAGAAGAAAACGATGTCATCCTTTATGATAAAATCCATTTCCATTTTAGCTTTTTTAAAAAAACAAAAAGCTGTTGTGGACAGATGAACATCCAAGTACTGGGCACACCTCCAGCCCTCCCTCTTCCACTGAAGGCCATTGCCTGTTGTTGCTAGAAAGTTCTTTCCCAGGTATGCAGCTTTCAGTTTCCACTTCAGAGGCCACAGTGTCTGGGGAACGGACTGCCCCCAATACTAAAGGGAGTCAAATCTCTTTAATTCCCCACTCCTCAATACAACAAGAAATCCCTTCTTTAGGCCAGTGATGGAAACCTGGAACCCCCTTTTGATGGCAGCACGGCGTCCTAGGCCTTGACACAGCAGCTGGGGTTTGGGCTGTCCCAAACCGCGCACCCCAACCCTGGTCTACCCCCAGTTCTGGCCATGGGCTGTCTCTGCCACTGAACATCAGGGTTCGGTCAGAAGATGAAATCCCAAGGGGGACAGAGGTCAGTAGAGGAAGCTCAATGAGAAAGGTGCTGTTTGCTCAGTCAGAAAACGGCTGCCCGGCATTCGCCGCTGAACTATGACCCCGTGGGGGTGAACTACCCCCAGGAGGAATCAGGCCTGGGCGATGCAAGGGTGCCAACAGGAGGGGCGGGAGGAGCATGTACGGGTAAACTGAATACTGTGTCCAATTCCATAAATTAACAATTTAGACTTTCTTGAAGCTACTGATGAAAGCGTCACGCTTCAGTCTAACAGTTAAACGTCATCGAATTCTGATTGGTAATGAAGAGGTAGCAGACACTCTAAAGTTGGCTCTCACAGGGAAGAAAGCACAGCATTTACAGAAGGGACCTTGAAAAATAAAATCAAGGATGGCTTTTATTGATGCGCCCACAGAGCCACCCACAATTTGGAAGGCATGATGATGTCAATACAGTAATCATCACCAAAGCAAATTAAAATACAAAGTTTATCTGCAACGGCTTTGCAGTGACATGATGCCTTCATAAATTAAGGAAACTGGCCACCCGTCACAGCAGCTCACTTCAGGGTCTTCACGAAATCTTCCCCCTTCTTGATGGAGGCCTTCAGCTCGGGGATGGCATCCGAGATCATCTTCTCCTCAAAAGAGGAGACTTTGCCGATGCCCAGGTTCTTCTCGATGCCCCTTTTCTGAGGGAGATGGGAACATGTTAAAATGAAGTTTCCAGGAAAGTGCTTGTTAGAGAAACCCCGACCTGTCGCTCCATCAGCCCCGCCGAGGAGTCTGTCTATACATGCGGGTTCTGGGTGCCTTGCTGGGGACGCCTTGCTGACCAGGTGGGTGGGACTGAGCTGCGGTCAGGAGTGCAAGGCTCAGAGCCAGAGGGTGCCAGGCAGGGGTCCCAGCACTGTGATTGTCTAGGCAGGTACCCTGGACAATGACTGACCTTCCAAATGTGTTTCCTTAGCTATAAAACAAGCACCATCCACCTTCGTGAACACGAGGACAATGCGACAAGCACCTGGACGCCAGGCACTCAATCATCAGGAACACTTCACCGTATTCTCCCCAACAGAGCCTGTTTCTGGGTTCTTGTCTCTCCCCGCAAGTTGGTAAAGGACTGAAAACATTGTCACAGTCACCTGAATCAGGTGTCACTAAGTAGGTAAATGTCTGACATTGGCAAAAACAGGCGTCTCTCCCACCATCTCACCTGCAGAAACTGAGCACAGTTTGTGTGGCAACAGCCTCAGTCCTCACCTCGACTCAATTCCCTCCTACTGCTTCCCCTGGCTCAAGGGCCTATGAGAACCGGGTGCGTCTCACCTGCAGGCCCTGCCATTCCATACACCTGCACCGACATGGGGACAGAACTACACCGTTGAGTGCCTGTCTCTCACCAAGGCCTGGGGCCATAGCTGAAGGATCTTTCTGTATCGGAGCATCTCTGAGAAAGGTCCTGGGGTGGCCCAGTGAGCCATATTACTTTCTGGCCACGTGATGAAGGCAACCACACATCTGCCTCATTTCTGCCCACAGGTGAGAAATGGAAACTCGGCTTGAGGGGGTATGAGTAAGACCTAACGGTTTCTGTTTGCTGAAGACTCAGGCTGTCTGGATGGGGCACACTCTGGAAGAGGAATTGGGCCTGGCCGCCCCCCGCAGTCAGAACAAAATGAACAAGGAGCAACAGGGAGGTGTTCAGGCGGGGTAGGGAGGCCTCCCTGGGCTGCCTGGAGATGGAGTGTCTTATCAGTCAATACTCCTGCAGCTGCTGGGCACCCGCTATCAAACTGCAGGGAAGGAGACCCACTTGCTGGGAGGTTCACCCTTCACAGTCTGTGATCCTCCCAGCTCTTTTTTCTCGGGTGTGTGTCCACCCTTGAAAACAACAGCACTTGCGAGGCTGGCACATGAGCTTACTGCATAAAGGGCCGGGGAGAGCTCCTGAGGCTTAAGCAAAGGGAACGCCCCCTTATTCCACAGTCAGGAGGACCCACGCCTGGATACGTACCCCAAGCAGCAGCGGTGTGGAGAAGTAGGTACATTCCGTTTCCTGTGACTTAACAAAGGAACATTCCACAACACCTTCCTTTCCATTCATTGCATCCACAAGGGAGAAGACGAAGCGGGCGCCGGCATACGCCATGGAGAGGGTGGCAGAGCCTAGGGGGGCACAGACAGGTCAGCCTGGCTAGTGCCACAACCGTGACGCCCAGGTGAGCCGGCCCTGCCAGCCAAGACACCTGCACACCTTCCAGCCTGACAGTCGAGAATTTCAGTCAGCACCCCTGATTTCTTGTTACTTATACATGAATGGTGTGGAATTGACTCCTCTGCCACCCTCAAAAATGACTCTCAACCCCACAAAGCAGGCCGAGCTGCCCTCTCACACAGGGATTTTCCACCAGGCAACTGCAAATCAACACTGAAAAGGATCGTCCATGCCCAGGGACAAGCAGCATTTCTCCCCAACCCTGAGCTCTCGCAGGGCCTCACTGGCACCCAGCCCTGGGGCTGCCTGAGACTCTACCTGCTCCGGCTTTAGCCTTGACCACCTCCGTGCCGGCCTCCTGGATCCGCCCAGTGAGTGCTGTCAGCTGGTCCTGGGGAAAGTCCACCTTGGGGGTGCACTGCAAGCCAAGCCATGGGATCAGTGAGTGGCTTTCAGCCCATGACCCCAGACCCACTGCCTCCCACCCCCACTACTCCCGACCTCTCCTCTCCCTCCCATCACCAGGGCATGGGAAAGGTTTTCTATAAAGAAGAAAAAGAAAACCTTTATAGAAAAATGACATGCTACTCTGGGCACACTGCCTATGGGGTAGCCCTGCTCCACAAGGAGCAGCAAAAAAATAATAAAAAGATTAAAAAAAAAAAAGACGAAGTGAAATCAACTCTGTTGGGAAGTGTGGTGAGTCCCCTACTCATTTGTTTTTTGAGGCCAGGGTCTGGCTCTGTCGCCCAGGCTTCAGTGGTGCATCATAGCTCGCTGCAGCCTCAACCTCCCAGGCTCAAGCAATCCTCCTGCTTCGGCCTCCCAAATGCTGGGATTACAGGTACGAGCCACTGTGTCCAGCCCTGGACTCATTTTTGAAAAAAGCACCTCGCCCGCTCCGGCCTAACCAGTAACCCGGTGAGGTTCCCAACAGTGGTTCTCCTTGCGTGCTGGAGCTGGGCCCTGAGCAGCTTCCACCCACATTCACTCCAGGACTGACACCGCCCTGCAGCAGAGGGGCGGGGCTGCCTACAACAGGAGCCCTTCCAAAACCTGGCACATGGCCAGGCCTTCTCCAGTCTACCGGGATCACCTCAAAGCAGGGCCTGGTAAAGGGAATCCTGACCTCGAAGCCCCTCACAAGGTCATATGCGTGTACCTGAGAGATCAGGGGGATGATGGTCTTCCCAGCATGGCCACCAATGACAGGGACGTTGACTCGAGCTGGATCCAAACCCTGGTGACCAAAGTATGAAGCTGGATGAGTTAACAAGCTCTTTCACTGTAAAACATGTCACAGCTGCCCACAGCCCCAACACTGGAAAAGTCCCCAGAACTCAGGGTGGAACAGAGCCAGCTAGGAGGAGGCCCTGTCCAGCCCCTGCTGCACTTGGATCTCCTGCCACGGTGCCCCAAAAGGCTGAGCATGAGCACCAGCAGGTGCCGTGAGGGCTCGCCACCGTCTGGCAAGGCCACCACAAGTCCTTCCTTCACAGTGAGCATTTGTGCCCACTGTGGATGGGCACGGGAGGATGCTGCCTCCTGTGGTGGCCCCCCCCAGGCCTGGCATCCTCTTTCCCAGAGCCGGCTCCACTCCCCATGCACAAGCCCAGACTCCTCCCTACACAGAACAATCCAAGTTCCCTTTTCTTCAGGCCCCACAGAACAAAATTCAAATCCATTCCAGGATACCCATGAGTTAGAAGTCTGGCACCTCAAACAGTGATTGGGACAGAAAGAACAAACTGACTCCTATGGCTCCAAACAGCACAGTTCAAGGCCGCCTCATTTCTTAAACTGGAGGTACCACACCCCCAAAAATCTGTGAACCAGGTTTTTGTTTTATTTTTTGAGACAGGGTCTCTATCCCCCAGGCTGGAGTGTAGTGGCACAATCTTGGCTGGCTGCAACCTCTGCCTCCTGGACTCAATGATCCTCCCACCTCAGCCTCCCAAGTACCAAACACCTCCACACCCAACCTATGTTTTTTAAATGTTTTGTACAGATGGGGTGTTGCCATGTTGCCCAGGCTGGTCCTGAACTCCCGGGCTCAAGCCATCCTCCTGCGTTGGCTTCCCAAAGTGCTGGGATTCCAGGCATGCACCACTGTGCCTGGCTGAACCATGTATTTCTTAAAACGGACAATAACCTGGTGGGAGTAATGGTAGCGAGGGAACAGCCACCTGCCCCGATGGCCATGGCCACTGAAGAGCCCAGTCCTAGGTTGGAAAATGAGCCTGGTCTGGGAGAGGGAGGATCAGCCTCACGCACGGGAAAAGTAGAATCAGCTTCACGGAGCCAGAAGCCAAAGATCCGAGAGGCTTAGCTTGGTGGTGTATAAGCACACACGTGCGGGCACTGCACGGTCACCAGGGACGTGGGGCTGAAGGGACACAGCCCTGCTTTCCAGAGACTTGCCCTCAAATACAAGACTCCTAGAAACGTATGTTCCAATGGTGCATGCTAAGATGGGGGACAAGGCGACTTTGCAGCAAACGGGAACAAGGCATTGGACTGGGAGGTCCTGGAGCCACGTTGAAAGGGAATATGGTAGGTGAGAGGATGAGGGAGGAACCAGCCATCGGAAGTTTAAGGATTGATATGCATTCTTGATATGATCCAGGAAATTTCCAGAATGTCAGGCAGCCAGGGGTAATGACAGTCCACTTCACTGTTGGAGGTGGGGGACGGGATCTCCCAAGGGCCAAGGTACCCTGTCCCCAACTCTAACAGTGAAGCTTCAAGGCTGAGATAGGACTGCCTAACAGGACTTTCTGTGAGGACAGAGGAGCCATATGTGGCCATGGAGCATCTTAAATGTGGTTTGTGTGGCAGAGGGATATAGTTTTAATGTTATTTAACCATAAATAGCCAAATGTAGCTAGTGGCAGCTATGGTGCAGGGCAGGACTAGGGCCCGGGGTGTGCCCAGCCCTGAGAGCCCACGAGAATGAACTCTGTTGCCTCCAGGACGCCAGGGGCTGCACCTCTGGAGGTGGGAGGTGGGATCCTGCCTGGTGTGTCCACTTCCGTACTGCGGCAATCCCGGGGGCCTCTGGACATACCTGCGCTCACCTGCTCACTCAAACTGTTTTTTTTCTTTTTTTTTTTTAAAGAGACAGGGTCTTGCTCTGTCACCCAGGCTGGAGCGCAGTGGCGCAATCACAGCTCATTGCAGTCTTGAACTCCTAGGTTCAAGCAACCATCCCACCTCAGCCTCCCAAAGTGCTGGGATGACAGCCGTGAGCCACTGTGCCAGGCTTAAACTGTCTCTTCGATTCAAGTGTCTCTCCCATTCCATGGAACTCTAAGGCTTGGGGCCATGCCTTTTGAAGCTCTGTGACGCCCACACCTGTAACAGAGTCCCACTACCAGGCCCTCGGGTACGTGCTGCCATGTCTGTTACAGTGGGGCACCTCTAACTCCTCAGAAGCAGATGTGCCTGTCACTTGGGAGTAAAACGGAGGCCAAGGGTGCTGCGGGTGCACTTCCTACCACGCCGCACGTATAACCTCCAATCTGCCATCAGAACAAAAAGGCCTGAAGCTCAAGAGAAATACTTTTTGGGGCCAAAGGAAGTGGTTCTGCTGGCTCCACAATGGAAGCAAGTCGAAAGCAGGCTGTGCAAAGCACTAAGGACTCCAGGCCCGGCACTGGCACCAAACCAAGCCGAGCTCAAGCCACACCCAGCAGCTCAGTCTCCGTCCAGCAGCCCTAGGGTCAGGCACCTGGCCAGGCCTGGACTCTCCAGGGTGAGCTACCACAGGCAACCCAAAAAAGTCAGTGCCAGGGACCAGGGCCAACAACAATTCTGATACCTCAGGACTTCTGGCACTTTCCTCAGTTCTTCATGTTTGCTAATTTTCCCACCCTTTATCTAATGGCCAGCAGGTAAATCCTCCCAGGACCAGTTTTCAGGGGCAAGGAGAAAGGGGTGGACTGGGGGAGCCCCGTCCAAGTCCAGCCACTGAGAAGCCCAGAGAAGGTGTGAACCCACAGTGCTCTTGGCGAGAAGGAAGACAGCGAGAGCCGGGAGACAGACACTGGCCAGAGTAGATGCCTGTTGGGCCGAGTGCCTGGAACCCACAGGAAACACAGGGGCTGCTTCCATCAAGAGGGCGAGCTCTAAAAACATTTAAAACCCCCAAGTGACACGTGACCTGGGCATGCCCTCATGTCTTCCACGCCCGTAAATGAGCACGGGTGGCGGGAGAAGTTCAGAAAGGTCACCTGAGCAACACCCACGCCGCCCTTACCTTCAGCTCTGCAACAAAGGTGTTGGCTCTGACGATGTCCAGGGTCGTCACGCCGAAGATTTTGTTGGGGTTGTACACTCCATGCTTCTTGAAAACTTCTGCTGTGATGGGGATGGTGGAATTAACCTAGGACATCCAACAGACAGGCATGGCTTGCCCTGGGTTCTGAGAGCAGGGCCAAGCCACAGAAGGAAAAGGGCTTTTTGTCAGACCTTCCCAAAGGTCTAACTAGTCCAAAGATGCCACATTAAACTGCCCTGTCTGATAACTCTGTACTGGCAAGCCACCCGCCAGAAAGGACAGGCCGCACCATGTGAACAAAGAAACCCTTTGCTGTAGAGGATGCTTCTTCCCTTGGTGGCCCTTCAGCTATCAACTGAAATGTGTGATGATGCCTCCATGGATCACCTTCTGCTCGGCCGGGACTCACAGCTGCAGGGCCACTCCTGATGGGACAGCAGTGCACAGCGGCTGTGTGCTCCAAGGAAGCAGGTCCACTGGCAGCTCAGTCCCTCTGTGCTATGACCCTGGGCAGGTCACCCTAACTCCCTGGGACCCGTTTTTTTCTTCTGTAAGTGGGGGAAACAACAACCTCATGAAGTCATAAATACTAAATGACTTCACACACGGCGAGTGCTGAACACATCACCCAGGACGCCAGAAGATGACAGAACGGCCAGGTTTCTATTAGGCACTGGTTAGCTCCCCAACAAAGGGAATAGCAGCTCTCTATTTGTGACCCACCACCCTGAGGAGCTTCTGGGGAACGCAGGACCCTCAGAGGCCAGGAGCACGAGCTCTGCATGCCTGCTGGCATCCATGCCTCTCAGTGACATCATGGTCCCTGCCCCTTCACCCCGGTCGATCCTCATCCTCAAGACACCAGGACCCAGGCTCTGCCACGAAGGAGCAGTGAGGTGGCTGCTGCTAAATGAGCACAAGGCCCTGCAGGTCAAGCTGGGGAACCACGGCCGCCCTCTCAGTGAGGACGCAGCACTCAACGTTTCTGAGAGTAAGCAGCTACCTGCAAAAACCAGTGAGTGGGGCCTGGGGTGGCTGTGTGTGTCTGCGACTGTGTGTGAATGAGGAAATGGGGACAACAGGGGACCAGGAATGGAAATCCTGAGTAGAATGCAGATAGTCCCACCTTATCCATGGTTTCACTTTCTGCTGTGTTAATTACCAGCAGTCAATTGAGGTCTGAAATTATTACACGGAAAATTTCAGAAATAAAGAATTCATGGGTTTTAAACTGGCTGGGCGCAGTGGCTCATGCCTGTAATCCCAGCACTCTGGGAGAGTGAGGCGGGAGGAGCACCTGAGGTTGGTTGTTTGAGACCAGCCTCACCAACATGGCGAAATCCTGTCTCTACTAAAAATACAAAAATTAGCTGGGCATAGTGGCATGCACCTGTAATCCCAGCTACTCAGGAGGCTGAGGCAGAAGAATCGCTTGAACCTGGGAGGCGGAGGTTGCAGTGAGCCAAGGTCGCACCACTGCACACTGGCCTGGGCGACAGAGCCAAAAACAAACAAACAAAAAAACTGCATGCCATCCTGAGTAGCAGGATGAACTCTGGCTCCATCCCGCCCAGGACAGGGGTCAACCCTTTGCCCAGCATACCCATGCGTCTACACCACCTGCCTGAGTCACTTAGGAGCCATTTTGGTTATCAGATCAGCTGTTGAGGGATCATGATGCTTGTGTTCCAGTCGCCTTATTTTACTTTACAATGGCCCCAAAGCGCAAGAGTAGTGATGCTGGCAATTTGGAGAAACAGAAACCAGAGAAGCCATTAAGTACTTCCCTTAAGCGAGAAGGTGGAAGTTCCTGACTAAAGGGAAAGAAATAACTTTTATTATAGTATCTTGTTGTGATTGTTTTACTATGAGTTGTTGTTGTTAATCTCTTACTGTGCCTAGTTTATGCATTAACTTATCACAGGTGTGCATGCCTAGGAAAACACATGGTATATACAGGGTTCAGTATACACATGGTATATACAGGGTTCAGGGTTCAGGCACCTACTGGGCTCTTGGAACATACTTTCCTAGCTAAGTAGGAGCTACTGTGTCAAAAAGGGAATCAAGAGACCACCACAATCACGGCTGAAAGGAGCCTTGAGAATGGACTTCTCCTCAGGTGGGGAAACTAAAGCAGAGAGAGACGTGGTCTGCCCACAGCACAAGGCTGGCTGTGACAACGCTCATTCAGTTCATGCTGGAAGGAGTCCTTAAGAAATGCACGGACGGGCCTCTGCTTAGTGCACCCGACCTCTCCATTTCAGCCCCTTCATCTGTGTACCCCCCCATCCCCCCAGCACATCAGCAGCCTTTGCTGCAAACCGTGAGCTTTTCACGCACTGTCAGCACCTAAACACCTGCCACAGCTGCAAGAGCCGGGTGCTGCCACACTCACCGGATTGGCAATGACGCAGATCATGGCTTCCGGGCAGTGCTGGGCACAGGCAGCGGTCAGGGTGGCCACAATCGTGGCATTGGTGTTGAACAGGTCGTCCCGGGTCATGCCTGGAAATGATCCAATATGAGATGTTAACAGAGAACACCACAAATTTCCAGACAGGCAGCATGTGCTGAGCGCCAGCTGTTACAGGAAATTTAGCCACTCAAGGTCCCCGTTTCAAGTCAGTCTCTCTTGCAGGGTAAATGATCCAGCATGATGAGTGCCAGAAGTGAGGTCTGCATGGGTGGAGCAGGGGAGGACAACATCTGAGAAGGACCGTCGAGGTTTAATAAGAACCCCCAAGGTAGAGTGGGACTGAGAAGAGGGAAGGGCATCCGTGCACAGAGGCACAGGGGAACGGCAAGACGACTTTGACCCCAGGCCAACAAAGAGATGTGACCTTTACCCCACAGGCAAGGGGAGCTGGTGACATTTTTCCTACAACAAAGCAACCAGATTAAATCCATTTTTTAATAGGAAATGGGTTTAATCCCCACATCTTCACGTGGGGAGGTACCAGACAAGGCTTTCAAACACAAACCTGGCTTTCTCGGGACTCCGGCCGGAATAACTACCACATCACAACCTTTCAGGCAGTCAGGCAGCTGTTCAGGTCCGAGGTAGCCTAGAACAAACACCCCAAAAGAGAAATGTCACCGTTTCTGATTCAGAGAGGCCTGGAAAGTTCAGCCCTGGCCTTAAGGCCAACTAATGGCCTTGAGAAAGGCTAGAAGCCCTGCCTGTAATGTGACTTCCTTCTGTTGACGACTACTGCCCTGCGAGCTGACAATTCCCGTGGCAGGAACCCTCCCCTTCTACCCTGCTTTCCCCAGCCTCTCCTTGCCCAGGCCCCAGCTAGAATGGGTCAGCCCTCCAGGTTTCCACAAAAGCGAACTGAGCCACTGCTTGTCTTCATCCTACTCGTGAGCATTGTAAGTCACACTTGGCCTCCAGTTAGAATGAGAGGAGCTGCTCATTCCCCATCACCACAATTCTGATGAAAACTCCTTTTTTTTTTTTTTTTTTTTGAGAGGGAGTCTTGCTCTGTCACCCAGGCTGGAGTGCAGTGGTGCGATCTTGGCTCACTGCAACCTCCACCTCCCGGCTTCATGTGATTCTCCTGTTTCAGCCTCCTGAGTAGCTGGGATTACAGGCATGGACCACCACATTTGGCTAATTTTTGTATTTTTAGTAGAGAAGGGGTTTCACCAGGTTGGCAAGGCTGGTTTTGAACTCTTGAACTCGAGTGATCCACCCACCTTGGCCTCCCAAAGTACTGGGATTACAGGAGTGACCCACTGTGCCAGCCCAAACTCCTTGATCAGAAGGCACTGAAGGCCAGGAAAGAAAACGTCCTGTGCTGAAAGACTCTAAATATTACTATTTCGTTTACTCCTATCATCTGAAGGAAAAAGTATGTTTTCAAAGATTTCAGGGAAATTTGCTACGATATCCAAAATCGGCTTCAATCTTGACTTTTTCCTTAATGCAGGAGCCTTCTTAACCCGAACATACAGCCCAAAAGAAAATGGGCAACCCATTCAGAGAACTCTGGAAGGTGCACTAACGTAAAATTTGCCAGGCAGCCTCCCCAGCTGTTCACACCAACTTAAGACTCATGTAAACACCATCAGACACGGTATCGCATACGCTGTCAGAGGGGAAAGAAATCAGTAGAATCTTTCTGGACAGCAATTTGGAACTTTATAGTAAAAGCTTTGAAATATTCATACCTACTAATTCTGTGTTTAGAACTCTAAGACTTAAACAAGATGTAAAGATAAAGATACGTACTGCAACTTATATTAATATATTTATATTTAAGCAAACAGGAAACAGCCAATGGTCAACAGCAGAGCTATCATAAACGATAAATTACAGCTTTAAAAATAATTGTATCAAGAATTTGGGCTGGGCGCAGTCGCTCATGCCTGTAATCCCAGCACTTTGGGAGGCCGAGGTAGGTGGATCATTTGAGGTCAGGAGTTCTAGACCAGCCTGGCCAACATGGTGAAACCCCATCTCTACTAAAAACACAAAAATTAGCTGGGCATGGTGTTGCACGCCTGTGGTCCCAGCTACTCGGGAGGTTGAGGCAGGAGAATCACTTGAACCCAAGATGGGGAGGTTGCAGTAAGCCAAGATTGTGCCACTGTATTCCATCTGGGACACAGAGGAAGACATGGTCTCAAAAAAAAAAAAAAAAAAAAAAAAAATTTGGTGACATGCAAAAATGTTGATACATTGTGAAGGTTAAATAAGTAGCATATATAAATATGCATATTTATGAAATTTTTTTTTTTTTTTTGGAAACGGTCTCACTGTCTCACCTAGGCTGAAGTGCAGTGGTGCAATCAGGGCTCACTGTAGCCTCAACCTCCTGAGCTCAAGTAATCCTCCCACCTCAGCCTCCCAAGTAGCTGGGACCACAGGTGTGCACTATCACGTCCAGCTAATTTTTGGACTTTTTGTTGAGATAGGGGTCTCGCCATGTTGCCTGGGCTGGTCTTGAACTCCTGGACTCAAGCAATCCTCTGACTTGGCCTCCCAAAGTGCTGGGATTACAGGTATAAGCCACTGCACTAAGTCCAGTGAATCATTTCCCAGACAACATTTACTGAATATCCGACACTGCCTTCCACAGACGGGGAGGTTTCCCAAAGAGGCCGTGCTTTTTGAGAAGCTGGCAAGATAACCCTGGGGTGGAGGGAAGGTGGCCCGCAGCTGAGACCACCACCTTACTGTCCCCAAATCCTCACCAGAGGTTGCTGACACTTCCCTCTTCCCCATCCTCATACTACTTTTCAAATTAGAAAAAGTAGAAAATGGGATGATTAGGCTACCTCACATTTCTAAAAGACACCACTGTTTCAATTTTTATAGACGCCAAGTCTAAAAGGGTGTAATCACTTGTAAAATTTAAATTTAAAACAGAGAAACCCCCGTCTCTAAACATTTAGTTTCATCTAAGAATCTTACTCAAAACTCGGATCCTGGCCTACTGGGGACAGGAAGCAAGTCTCCAGGGTCAGCGCGCCCAGTACCTTTCACAGCGGCTTTGGTCTCGATGTGGCTCAGATCAGCGGCCACTCCGGGTGTGTGTGCGATATCATAGAGGGTCAGGCGGCTCACCAAGGGGCTGTTCTTCAGGAGAAGTGAAAGTGGCTGCCCGATGCCTCCAGAGGCCCCTAGCACAGCTACTTTAGCATTGTTCTAAAAAGAGGCACAGAGAAAGGACTCTTAGGACGAAATGAGCATGAAAAGGATTCACATGGTATCCTATAAAAAATGTTGCACTGGGCCTCTTTTTACTGCAGTTGCCAAAGCAAGATACAATCATTGTATTTGTAACAGTCTCATTCTGGAAGAATTCAGGACCTTCATTCCAAAGGTCCACTTTCAAATGGGGAGAATTTATCTCTGTAGAGGCTGTGATACTCAGGGTACTTCAAAACCCTCCTGAAAGATGAAGAACAAGCTGGACTCCATCAGGCAGCTGGACTGGTAACAGCAGCCTTCCCTTCAACCTGCAGCTTTATAAACTATAAACACACACTGAGTGCCTAGCAACAGGCCCTCCCGGTAACTGAGGTTGCAGGAAGATCCCTGCTGGCTCTGTAGGAGACAGGTAATGAGATGCATTAGGAGCAGACAGAACACTGTCACAGAAGCCCCTTGTGCAAGAGGGCAGATGGGGTTGCGGCAATCAACTCCCTGCAGGGGTGGGGAATCAGAGAAGATTAATCCAGGCAGCAAACTTGTGGCTGGAGCCTCAGGCAGGACGAGGAGCTGCCTAACAAGAGGTGGAAGGGGTTACGTACATTGCGAAAGACTCCAACCCTCCTGGGGAGTCAGATCTGTCATCTCGGGCTCCAGTATCTCACACTGGTTCTCCAGCCTAGGTGTGTATCAGAGCCACCTGCTGAGCTAATGAAGCCCACTCAGGACTAGGCTCCTGGAAGCGGGATGGGGCTTAGGCCTTGGCATTTTTGCCATTTTCCCCAGATGATTTTGATACCAAACAGTTTGAGAATCACTGTTTCATACCAGGCTAATCAGAAGAACAGGCAGCAAAGTAGCAGCTGGCCCTGGGCATTTCAGCTTGGAACAGTTAGGAAAGTGATGGGGTGAAAGTGACCCGGCCCCGCATCCAGCAATCACTCCCGTTATTCGAAGGCACTCTTCCCCTCTAGGTCTCACTCAAGGTCTGACCAAAATTACAGCCATACCCAGGGAGCTTGTTTCTGATCTAAACTCACAAATGAGAAGCACAGCCGATCCCTGGCAGGCAGGCAGGCAGCTACCAGTGAGGGAAGAGGCAAACAAAGTGGCAGACACAGGAACTCTCGGCACCGTGTGTGGTCATCTGGGGCCTGACAGCATCACTGCACAGTCTTCTACAGTAGCTGAGGCCAGCTAATAACAGGCTTTAGTTATCAGAAACCAAAACCAAACAAACCAAAATCCGAACCAAGACGCTTACCCAGTGGGTTTCTGCTCAGGAAATTAAACTGTGGAAGCATACACAACCAACATTTGAATTCAAACAGGTTTTTGAGTTTCAAGTTGGTGCTTTAAAGGTGAACCCCTGGCTGCCTGGAAACTTGAACCTGTCAGACCCACTCAGAACCTGAGGTCGGGCAGGCTCAGCCTCACCCACTTCTAGATCTTCAACTCTCACTCCCACATCTTGTGTGAGTCTCAGGGACTCCCAAATCCCAGCTCTGCATTCCCAGTTCTGTTAGGCGTTCCATGGGTTCCACAAACTCAACTGTCCATTTATCCTGCCCCCCTCCCTCCATCCCTGGTCCCAAATGGCACTTGTGTTCACTAAACATAAACTTCTAGAACCATCTTCTGCCACCTCCTTCTTATCAGAGACATCAAGTCAGGACATGAAGAACTTGGCAGCTCAACCACCCTCCCAACCCGCTCCTCCTCTTCATTCTATTCCATTATCTAACTTAGGTACTCAGCAACACCTCCAAAGCATGCTTTCCCAAAATCAAAGTCTTAACCATTTCACTCTCGTGCTCAGGCTGGCATGGTGGTATGCACCTGTAGTCCCAGCTACTCAGAAGGCTGAGGTGGGAGGATCACTTGAGCCCAGGAGTTGAGGCTGCCGTGAGCCATGATGGCACCATTGCACTGCAGCCTGGGAAACAGAGCAAGATTCCATCTCTTTAAAAAAATATCTTCTGGGCTGGGCGTGGTGGCTCACACCTGTAATCCCAGCACTCTGAGAGGCCGAGGTGGATCACCTTAAGTCAGGAGTTTGAGACCAGCTTGGCCAACATGGCAAAACCCCATCTCTACTAATAATAAAAAAATTAGCCAGACGTGGTGGCGCGCACCGGTAATCCTAGCTACTCAGAAGGCTGAGACAGGAGAATCGCTTGAACCCAGGAGGAGATCACACCGCTGCACTCCAGCCTGGGTGACAGAACAACAGTCTATCTCAAAAAAAAAAAAAAAAAAAAAAAAAAAATCTTCCAAAGCTTTCATGCCTCCATCACTCAGCCAGGGCAGTGGTTCCACAGGGGAGTGGCCAAGACAATTCCACCAGGGTGGAGGATGAAACTGCTGCAATGAGTGTATCTTTTTTTTTTTTTTTTTTTTTTTTGAGATAGGGTCTCCCTCTCTCACCCAGGCTGGAGTGCAGTGGTGCGATCTTGGCTCACTGCAACCTCTGCATTTTCGGTTCAAGCCATCCTCCCCACCTTAGCTGTAGCTGGGACTACAGGTACACACCACTCATTTTGTAGAAATGAGGTTTTGCCACACTGCCCAGGCTGGTCTCAAACTTCTGAGCTCAAGTGATTCTCCCACCACAGCCTCCCAAAGTGCTGGGATTATACGTGTAAGCTGCCATGCCCAGACTGTCTCTATCTTTATCTAACAAAGAATTAATCTCTACCAAGAAATGGACCGACCTGTGCCCTCACTAGGGTGCTTAAATGGATGGGTCCCATGTGTACATAAGGTGAACACAACATGGGGGAGGGGGGGGGAAGAAGACTGCCTCACTGGTTTCTTTGCTTTCACTTTGTCAAGGTGATGTCACTGTTTGTATATTACAGGATGTCATCAACTTAATTTTTACAAAACCACAATCCTTAAGTAGTATAATCTTTACATGCTTTGCAATGAGATGAAAATCTTTGGTGGCCCGGAGGTTAGATCATGATCTCCTTGTCAAAGAGCTGTCTTCCAGACCCGCTGACCTTTGCTGGGTGGCAGAGTGGCTATCAACAGCACACTGCTTGGCAACTGTGTTGAAAACCGACATACGTTAACACTGCCTTCATTTATAAGTTTTAACACTTTATAACGTGTTATGGTTTGTTTTAAAATTTCTACTTGAGTTGATATTGTAATGTATATATTAGTACATATACCTATAAGTAAATACATTGGGGCTATGTGCTTCCTACGCTTTTACTGTTAAAGATACAGGATCCAGCTAGGCGTGGTGGCTCACGCCTGTAATCCCAGCACTTTGGGAGGCTGAGACGGGCGCATCACCTGAGGTCAGGAGTTTGAGACCAGCCTGACCAACATGGAGAAACCCTGTCTCTACTAAAAATACAAAATTAGCCAGGCATGGTGGCGCATGCCTGTAATCCCAGCTACTCGGAAGGCTGAGGCAGGAGAATGGCTTGAACCTGGGAGGCGGAGGTTGCGGTGAGCTGAGATCGCACCATTGCACTCCAGCCTGGGCAACAAGAGCGGAACTCCATCTCAAAAAAAAAAAAAAAAAAAAAAATCCAAAGTCTGGAGACCACTGCACCATGGGCTCAAGCCCATCTTTCTTTCTGCTTTCATCAGCTGCCTTCTCAACAATGTCGCTTGTATGCCCAACAGGCATTTTAAATTGAACATGTCAAAAACTGAGATCCTGGCCGGGTGTGGTGGCTCACGTCTATAATCCCAGTACCTTGGGAGGCCAAGACAGGTGGATCACCTGAGGTCAGGAGTTTGAGACCAGCCTGGCCAACATGGCGAAACCCCATCTCTACTGAAAATACAAAAAAAAATTAGTTGGGCGTGGTGGCAGCACCTGTAATCCCAGCTACTCAGGAGGCTGAGGTGAGAGAATCACTTGAACCCAGGAGGCGGAGGCTGCAGTGAGCCGAGATCACGCCACTGTACTCCAGCCTGGGCGACAGAGCGAGACTCTGTCTCAATAAATAAATAAATAAATAAAAACTGAACTCCTGATATCTTCTCCCTGCCTAAACCCACTCTCTTCTATAAGTCTTGCCTATTTCAGCCCAACTCCAAGGCCCAAAACCTTGGTGTCATCCCCGACCCCTTATCTAATCACACATCAGCAAATCCTTCTGATACCATCAACGAATACCCAGAATTCAATCATTTCTTACCACCTGCACCTAGATAACCACAATGAACTCCTAACCCACCTTTCTCTCACTCCTAAGATTACCACCTGCACCTAGATAACCACAGTGAACTCCTAACCCACCTTTCTCTCACTCCTAAAACCATCTTGTTAAAATGGAAGGAAGAGCAAGTCATTACGCAGCTGAAAACCCTCAACTGGCCGCCCCATTTCTGAGAAAATACCAAAGTTTTACAAGGCCTGTTCTGTTAACTCCACTGCCTTCTCTGGAACTACCCTAGCCTCATTTTCTCAAACCTTCAAGGCATGCCCCATGCTTCTCCAAGGGCTCTCAGCTGCATCCTGAGACATATCCCTTACCTGCAATACTCTTTCCATATGATGTGATCTCTGCTTCCTTCAGACTTTACTCAAACATCTCACTCTGCGTGAGGCCTACCCTGGCTGATGTAAAACTGCTACCCTCGGCTGGGAGTGGTGGCTCACGCCTGTAATCCCAGCACTTTGGGAGGCCAAGGAGGGTGGATCACTTAAGGCCAGGAGTTTGAGACCAGCCTGGCCAACATGGTGAAACCCCATCTCTACTAAAACTACAAAAATTACCCAGCTGTCGTAGCCCTTGCCTGTGATTCCCACCTACTCGGGAGGATGAGGCAGGAGGATAGCTTGAGCCCAAGAGTTGGTTGCAGTGAGCCAAGATGGCGCCACTGCACTCCAGCCTGGGCAACAGAGTGGGACTCTGTCGGGTCCATCCTGGCCAACATGGTGAAACCCCATCTCTACTAAAAACACAAAAATTAGCTGGGCACGGTGGTGCGTGCCTGTAGTCCCAGCTACTCGGGAGGCTGAGGCAGGAGAATCGCTCCAACCTGGGAGGTGGAGGCTGCAGTGAGCCGAGATCACGCCACTACACTCCAGCCTGGCGACAGGGCGAGGCACTGCGTCAAAAAAAGTAAATAAAATTGGTACCCTCTTCCCTAACACAAGCACCCTACAATCCCCATTTTTCTTGCATGTTCATCACTATTTTAAGATACTTTATAATGAGTGGGGCAATAAGTAAAATATCTAGTAATTTCCGTGAGAGCAGGGACTTCTGTGTTTTGTTCACCGCTGTATTTCCAGTACCTAGCTCAATAAATATATCTGAAGGTCCTACCAAAACTCAACCTCTCCCTGGACACCCCTGTCCTCTCTTTGGTTGGCTGCCCCTCCCCCACACCTCATCCCTCCTATCCTGTTTACTCATTCCCTAAGACCTTCATCGCCTCCACCTGTCCTAAGTTTACTCATTCCCTAAGACCTTCATTGCCTCTACCTGTCCTAAGTTTACTCATTCCCTAAGACCTTCATTGCCTCCACCTGTCCTAAGTTTACTCATTCCCTAAGACCTTCATCGCTTCCACCTGTCCTAAGTTTACTCATTTCTGTCCCATATCAAGTGTCACTTCTCACTTATCTTGGTATCCCCTGCAGCACCCAGCATAGTTGTTGGCAAGCACAGGTACTTAATGTACTTATCTGTATACAGCTGGGCCCCCACTTCACCGTAGCGCAAAAGCATTTGGTACATTCAACTTACAATGGGGTTGCCTGTGGGAACCCATTGCAAGTTGAAAATACACAAAGTTAAACTCGCCTTTTGACTTAGGATATTACCAACTTGCGATGGGTATGGGAAGTAGCCATCAATCCAGGAGCATTTGTATTTATTTTTCAAATGAACTGGATGTACAGGAAACTCGAGAACTTCGATGATAAATTTGGATTCCCCTTTAAAATTACCTCCCTCTTGGGCGTCGTAATTAAAAGGCAATGCGAGCACCTCCTGGGTTCTCAAAATTAGGATTAGATTCACTTGGTAAAAATGCGGGACCACCCCCACCCCCCACCCAGTCTTAAGCTTCTTCAATGAACCCAGACGTCTGTTTTTTATTAGCTTTCTGGTGATTCAGACACACAGCAGAGTTTAAGAACCACCATTCTAGAAGATGGCTAAAAATAGCCTAGGCTTAAGTGGTCGCGGGCCAAGTCAAGCACTGTTAAGACACCTGGCGGCAGGCTCAGTCCGCCCACAGCAGGAGAGATCCTCCAAAAAAGTTAAGAGGAAGCCGTCTTCAGGTCAGAAGCGCTGAATTCTAATCCTCTGGCCAAATGACTGTAACCCTGGCCCAGTTCTCTAGCCTCGGTTTGTCCATACTATGGAATTAGGAAGTATACGATTTCTTTTATTCACGCACAACTCACACGGATGCTGCAAGGAGATTAGCTACATCAAAGCAATGGAAAGCTGCAGAAAAAAACGTAAGTTTACTTTCAGATGCGGAGCCCTGGTTTCCCAACCTTGAAGGCGTGCAAGCCAAGAGCAGGTCCTCTGGGGAATCTGGGAGACCTGGGGGAACCCTGACAAATGGACCGGCCCTGGAGCGGGACTACCTCGCCCCCTTCTCCCCGGCTTTCTCCCCCGCACCTCCAGGCCAGTGTCAGGGCCTGCCCCGGGCGCCACAGTCTCCAGCCAGTGCCGGGCAGCCCTGGAGAGGGTCAGAGCTGCCCGCGAACCGGGGACGCACGAGGCCCGGGCCGGGGGGCCTCCGCCTGCAGGCCGCTCCTTGTCTGGCCTACCTGGGCCGAGGTGCTGAAGCTGCGGCGGAGAGCAGCGTTGGCAGGCCGGGCGAGGGCGGAGAGCATGGCTGGAGCGGGAGGGGCACCGACTGGTCGGCACAGGAGCTGGTGACGGGGAAGTGACTCCAACGACCTCCACACTGCGCAGCGCCTGCTCCCTGGGGCCTCGCGAGAGTGACCGGACTTCCGGTCGCGCTCGCCTCCGGGATCTCGTGAGATCACGGCCACTTCCGGGAGTCGGAAAGGAAGGCTCCGGGACCACCCTGGCAACACCGGTGTTTGGCTGGGTTCTAGCGTGGCCGTCTGTGTGGCCGGTGGGGGACCTGCGGTCGGAGTGGGAGGGCCAGTCTGCACCCAAGAGGTGGAAGAGGACGGGCTTTAGGCTGGAAGCGCCTTAGAGGAGCCATTTTTCCAGGTGGGACCCCAGGCAGAGGCTCCGACAGGGAGCCTGGCCATAGTCGCGCAGCCGGGGAGGTGGAGCGCGTCCCAGACCCGAGCCCCCGACCTCAGCCAAACCCATTCCTTCTGCCTTTGGAGGCCAGAGGGGACTCTGAGCTCCGGAAAGGCAGGGTCAGGGAGGCTGAGAGTCCTTAGGCGGGGTGGGAGGAAGGGGCCATCTCCTCAGATCCGGGCCGTTGTTTCCCAAGTTGCAGAGACCCTTGGGTTCAGGTTTAGTGACACCACTGCTGATAATGGCGACCTCCAGCCCTGCAAGCTTTAGAGGACCACTATTCTGTGTTCCAGATGAGCAAATAGGTTGTAGGGACAACAACTTCCGTGGTCATACAGTTCCTATCTTCTCTCGCCTGCCCGGCAGTGCTCTGACGGTCCCACT
Source organism: Gorilla gorilla gorilla (assembly GCF_029281585.2). Taxonomy (NCBI): domain Eukaryota; kingdom Metazoa; phylum Chordata; class Mammalia; order Primates; family Hominidae; genus Gorilla; species Gorilla gorilla. The sequence continues at coordinate 84,801,425 of NC_073230.2, forward strand.
GTTTCTGCTTTACGAATAAAGACACTGTGGCTGAGGCCAAGTGGATTTGTAGAGTTTACGCAGACAGAAAGTCGAGTAGAATTCCTTGCTCACAATGAGTTTATTACTTAAATGTATGAATTTATTTATTTTTTTTTGAGACGGAGTCTCTCTCTGTAGCCCAGGCTGGAGTGCAGTGGCGCGATCTTGGCTCACTGCAACCTCTGCCTGTCAGGTTCAAGTGGTTCTCCTGCCTCATTCTCCTGAGTAGCTGGGATTAGCGCACCACCACACCTGGCTAATTTTTTGTATTTTTTAGTAGAGACGGGGTTTCACCACGTTGGTCAGGCTGGTCTCGAACTCCTGACCTCGTGATCCACCCGCCTCGGCCTCCCAAAGTGCTGAGATTACAGGCGTGAGCCACCGCGCCCGGCCTGATATATATTTTTAAAATTAAACAACACCCCCAGGCAAGGTGGCTCATGCCTGTAATCCTAGCACTCTGGGAGGCTGAGGCGGGCCGATCACTTGAGGTCAGGAGTTCTTGACCAGCCTGGCTAACATGGTGAAACCCCATCTCTACTAAAAATACAAAAATTAGCCCAGCGTGGTGGTGTACACCTGTAGCCCCAACTACTCCGGAGGCTGAGGCAGGAGAATCGCTTGAACCCGGGAGGTGGAGGGAGGTTGCAGTGAGCCGAGATAACCACTGTACTCCAGCTTGGGCGACGGAGAAAGACTGTCTCAAAAAAAAAAAAAAAAAAAAAAAAAAAAGCCGGGTGTGGTGGCTTATGCCTGTAATCCCAGCACTTTGGGAGGTCGAGGCGGGCAGATCACCTGAGGTCAGGAGTTTGAGACCAGACTGGCTAATGTGGCGAAACCCCATCTCTACTAAATATACAAAAATTAGCTGGGCATGGTGGCGTGTGCCTGTAGTCCCAGCTACTCAGGAGGCTGAGGCAGGAGAATCCCTTGAACCCAGGAGGTGGAGGTTGCTGTGAGCCAAGATTGTACCATTGTACTCCATCCTGGGTGATAAGAGCTAAACTCCGTCTCAAAAGCACGCGCGCGCGCGCACACACACACACACACACACCAGATAAGCTGAGACATGCTGGAAGAGTACACACACACACACCAGATAAGCTGAGACATGCTGGAAGAGTACACACACACACACACACACACACACCAGATAAGCTGAGACATGCTGGAAGAGTACACACACACACACACACACACACACACACACACCCCAGATAAGCTGAGACATGCTGGAAGAGTACACACACACACACACACACACACACACACACACACACACACACACACACACACACACACACACACACACACACACACACACACCCCAGATAAGCTGAGACATGCTGGAAGAGTAGGTGTTTCTCAATGGAACATTCAACTCCAGAGGAGGGAAAGATCCCTTGCCTTGGAATCAGAATTCTCAAAGGAGGGGCACTAGGGCCTGAGCATTAAACAATGGGAAATGTTTAGACAGGAAAGGAGGAGAAAAAAGGCCAAATAAAATCCTAGCGGGAAAAAATAAGCATAGGCCAGTATTCAGGGGACAGTGAATAGATCATTTATTTTGGAGTGGGGACATTAGGGCAAGCAGTGTCCTTTATTTATCTTATCACCGACTGCATCTTCTGGTAATTATTTACTCCTCAGTCTTGTCATTAGAACTGAGAGCACCTCAGAGCCAGGTATTAAGTCTTGCCAGGTACTAAGTCTTTCTTCTGTTTTTTTTTTTTGTCCAACATGCGACTGGGCTGAAAGGGCCTCAGTGAATTTGTGGAGAGTTGAGTGGTTTTAGGTACAGCTGGAAACAGCAGGTTGGGAAAAACTAGATTGTGCCAGTCCTATGAATGTTAGCTGAGAAGTTTGTATTTCATTTCTTGGGAAGCAAGTGTTTATCAAAGGTTGTTTATTTATTTGAGATGGAGCCTCACTCTGTTGCCCAGGCTGCAGTGCAGTGGCGCGATCTTGGCTCACTGCAACCTCCACCTCCGGGTTCACACAGTTCTCCTGCCTCAGCCTCCCAAGTAGCTGGGATTACAGGTGTGCACCACCACACCTGGCTAATTTTTGTATTTTTAGCAGAGACAGGGATTTGTCATGTTGGCCAGGCTGGTCTAGAACTCCTAACCTCAAGTGATCTGCCCGAGTCAGCCTCTCAAAGTGCTGGGCTTATAGGCGTGAGCCACTGCACCCGGCCAATCAGGCTTTTGTGACACTGCCAGAACTGTGTTTGAGGAAGATTAGACTGACCTTGTATGCTAAGAATTCCCAGGAAAAAAAATGGAGATTGTTTAGGAATCTATTCAGGGAGATTGTTTAGGAATCTATTTTATGGATGACAAAGGTCTGAATTACGGTGGTGGCCATAGAAATGGAGTGGGTAGGGCCAGTGTGGGAGAAGTCTCATGGGAAGAATGGGTAACAGTCTGTGCTCATCTGGGTTTGAGGAGTGAAAGAAAGAGGTGTGGAAGATACATAAAGAGGGAAGTCGGGTTATACAAAGGAGAGGAGAAAAATAAAGGAGGTTATACCAAAGGAGAGGAGAAAAAATAAAGAGTTCCGTTTTAGATGGGCTTAATTGGGAGTTATGCTGAGTTGTCCATATAGACCTTTCAGTGGTATGGGCTGTGTTCATGCCTGTAATCCCAGCACTTTGAGCAGCCAAGGCGGACGATCATTTGAGCTCAGGAATTCAGGACCAGCCTGGGTAACATGGCAAAACCCCATCTCTACAAAAAGTACGAAAATTCTCTGGGCATGATGGTGTGTGCTTGTAGTCCCAGCTACCCAAGAGGCTGACATGAAACGATCGCTTGAGCTCAGGCGATCGGGGGAGGTCAAGGCTGTAGTGAGCCATGATTGTGCCACTGCATTCTGACATGGGTGACAGAGCAAGATATGTCTCATTTAAGGGGGGAAAAAAGGAACTGTGGGATTGAAACTCAGGCCAGGGTGGAAGTCACCTCTGTAGAGGGGGAGAGTTGAGACCATGAGCAATAAACTGGAATCACAGATTGTCAGGCTCCCTCCCACATCTGGAATTCAGTTTCCTCCACATCCCTCCCAAGTCCTCATCTCCACAGAAGGAGGAACTCGCTACCTCCCAAGCCTTCTACTTGGGCCATCCCAAACAACTTGACTGCTAGAAAAGCCTCACATTTGGCCCAGTGCAGTGGCTCATGCCTGTAATTCCACCACTCTGGAAGGCCAAGGTGGGAGAATCGCTTGAGCCCAGGAGTTCAAGACCAGCCTGGGCAACACAGGAGACCCTGTCTACAAATAATAAAAATTAGCCAAGCATGGTGGTATGTGCCGGTGGTCCCAGTTACTCAGGAAGCTGAGGCAGGAGAATTGAGCCTGGGAGTTTGAGGCTGCAGTGAGCTGTGTTTACACCACTGCACCCCCAGTCTGGGTGACAGAATGAGACCCTATCTCAAAGGAAAAAAACATAAAAAGCCTCACACTCAGCTCCTATCTGCCTCTCTCTAAGGAAATACCAAGGTAATTAACGACAGTCTTATTGGATGCTGTATCAAGCACTGTGTGGTAGGCATTGATTTTACTTGGTGTTTTGCAAGTGAAACTTATATTAAACAAGCAGGGTTTCCACAGTCAAGAAGTAGAATCCAATCATGCAACAGCTTTCTGTCTTTAAATCTTTGCTTGCCCTTGGATTGCGTCTGGTTACTAGGACAGACTTACTGTCCAGTTCACGTTAATAATCAAAACTAGGAATTTAATTTAAAGGTAAAGCTGCTTCTCTTCCCCTCTCAAGCTTTCTTTGGGCTCCCACATTTGAGGAGCACAGTAGTTGACTTCTGTTTATTTTGTTTCCTCTTCCATCCCACCCCAGCCCAGGCCAACTATGGCTTCTGAGGCATCCTGTGTTGGTTGAGGGGGTTATAAGAGAGTAGAGATGGGGCAAGAAAAGCCCCTTCGACATCTGGCCTTGTTACTGTCTCAGCTTGATGGGAATTTGTAACTGACTCTCCCATGCAGTGCTTCTGGGGGTCTTTCTTACCTCTAGTTCCCATGATCAGGTGGCCATCTCAGTCTTGCTGCTTTGATTCCTCCCTCAGCCCCTGGCTTCTGGAATCCTCCACCACATGCCATTGGTCCATTTTCCCTCTCGGTGGCCCTCTTGGGCAAAGTTCCTTTAAAATGGCTTCTCGGCTGGGTGCAGTGACTCACGCCTGTAATCCCAGCACTTCGGGAGGCCGAGGTGGGTGGATCACCTGAGGTCAGGAGTTTGAGACCAGCCTGCCCAACATGGTGAAACCCCGTCTCTACAAATACAAAAAATTAGTTGGGCACGGTGGCGGGCGCCTGTAATCCCAGCTACTGGAGAGGCTGAGACAGGAGAATTGCTTGAACCCGGGAGGCAGAGGTTGCAGTGAGCCGAGATCATGCCACTGCACTCCAGCCTGGGCAACAGAGCGCGACTCCATCTCAGAAAAGCAATACTAATAAAATAAAAATAAATGAGTAAAATAGCTACTAGTTGGCCTTCTCCCCTGCCTGGTCCATATCTGATCAACGGGAAACATTTAGGTATCCTTTGCCCCAAAAAATTCTGGGGGTGCAGGCCATTTCAAATGCAGCTACCTCTTCTTGCTTTGCCAACAGCTCACCAGCCTCACACCAGCCTCAGATTTCCAGCCCAAGGCCTATTACCAGCCTCTGTGCCTGCACAAGCTTCAGAGGGCACAGGCCAAGCTACCCTAGGGGCTGGCTTCTGGTTTCATTAATTGTTCCAAGAAAGCAGAGACTTGTGAATGTTTGGAATCAGAAAGATGCTAATAGGGAGAGCTTTGAGATTCTGAAAGGAGAACAAGAGAGATTAGGTGAAATTGTATGAGATCAGAGGGTGCTTATCCCTTGGACTATGGAGAAAAGCACATAAGGGCCGGGTGCGGTGGCTCATGACTGTAACCCCAGCACTTTGGGAGGCCGAGGCAGATGGATCACCTGAGGTCAGGAGTTTGAGACCAGCCTCGCCACATGGTGAAACCCTGTCTCTACTAAAAATACAAAAAATTAGCCGGGAGGAGTGGCAGCGCGTGCCTGTAGTCCTAGCTACTTGGAAGGCTGAGGCAGGAAAATCGCTTGAACCCTGGAGGCAGGGTTGCAGTGAGCTGAGATCGCGCCGCTGTACTCCAGCCTGGGTGACAGAAAGAGACTCCGTCTTAAAAAAAAAAAAAAAAAAAAAAAAAAGCACATGAGGGCACCCAGGGAGCAGTTGGTGGAGGAGGGCGACTCACAGCCAGTGGCCTTAACTTTCCCAGGCAAGAATAGAAAACTAGAGAAGTTGCTCCCAAAGAGGATTTGGTTTGGATAACAGTTGTGATCACTGGGAAAATGCTGGTCAAATGTGGAAAAACAAGAGTGGGATTAGCTAGTGGCTATGAGGGCCAAGTTGAAGTTCTGTAATGTGTACTTGCTGTGTGCCCAAGTCCACATAGTTTTCTACAGCCCAGACCCCATACCAAGGTCACAGACATATACACAGACTCACACACATGCGTACATGCACCTGCAGATTCACATCCTGGAACACTTAAACACATCAATCTCGACAAGGGAATTATTATTTTTTATTGATCTACGGTTTTCATACAGTGAAGTATATAGGTCTCAAGTGTTCAGTTTGGTTTTGACAAATTCCACCCTTGTAACAACCACCCAAAACAAACTATAAAACATTGCCATTATTCCAGAAAGTTCTCTCATGCTCCTTTCCATTCATCTGCCAAGACAGCTATTTCCTGATTTCTATGATCGTAAAGTTGCTTTGCCTATTTGTCATCGGATAGGAAAATATACAAATACATTGACAGCCTGTCTTAGTCTCTTTTCTGTTGCTGTCACAGAATGCTTGAGACTGGGTAATTTATATAGCAAAGAAGTTTATTTAGCTTACTGTTCTGGAGGCTGGGAAGTTCCAGATTGGGTAGCTGCATCTGGTCGGCTTCTGGTGAGGGCTGCATCTGCATCATAACATAGTGGTGGAGACAGGGAATTAGGCGTGGAAAAGGGAAAATGCAAGAGGAAACCTTGCTTTATAACAACCTGCTCTCAAGAACTAGTCCATTCCCTGGAGAAGACATTCATCCATCTTAATAGCCAAATCACCTCTTAAAGGTACCACCTCCCAGTACTACCACATTGGGGACCAAGCCTCAGCATGAGTTTTGGTGGGGACAAACCATATTCAAACCATAACACACCCTCCTCACCCCACCCCTACACACCCACATGTACTGATCATTTTGTACCTTACAGTGGGCTTATATCACAATCATGTGCTATCAGATTTTGGTATTAGGTGCACACATTATATACTAACCTACCTTCTCTTCAACTCTAAAGTCATAGATCAAGTGAAGTATTTTACTATTTTAATTTAATTTTTTTTTTTTTTTTGGAGATGGGGGGCGGTTCTCACTATATTGCTCAGGCTGGTCTTGAATTCCTGGCCTCAAGTGATTCTCCCAGCTCAGCCTCCCAAAGTGCTGGGATTACAAGTGTGAGCCACCATGCCTAGCCAAGTGAAGTATTTCAAACCTCTTCTTTTGGATCCCTGGAGCTAAAACAAAGGGTTAGAAAGGTGGTTATCATCCTGCCTTGCCTGGGAGTTTTACTCATTTTTCTGTAGCTGCTCTAGGATATTGGAAGTTGGGGACATGTATTTTTAAAACAGAACCATATTTAGATAAATAGCTTTTTTTTTCTTTTTCTTTTCATTTTCTTTTCTTTTCTTTTCTTTTTTTTTTTTTTTTTTTAGCTGTGTTGCCCAGGCTGAAGTGCAATGGCACGATTTCAGCTCACTGCAACCTCCGTCTCCCAGGTTCAAGCGATTTTCCTGCCTCAGCCTCCGGAGTAGCTGGGATTACAGGTATCCACCACCACGCCTGGCTAATTTTGTATTTTTAGTAGAGACCAGGTTTTACCATGTTGGTCAGGCTGGTCTTGAACTCCTGACTTCACAAACCTCCTGCCTCGGTCTCCCAAAGTGCTGGGATTGCAGGCGTGAGCCACCGTGCCCAGCCTTAGATAAATAGCTTTAACTTTTATTTGGGCCTCCTACCTGCTGGAAGTCAAAGGAATTGGCTTTCCAGGATAGATCCCAGCAGAACAACCGGGAGGTGTTGGACTGGCCACAGCAGAGCCACCAAGGGGCTTCCAAGAGCTGAGAGTCGCTGATTGTGGCAGATCTGAGTCTGCAGTGAAGCCTTCTGTCAGGCAGACCAGCCTGAGGCCTGAGAAGGGAGAGCAAAGCCAGGTCACAGCCTGGTCAGGGCCATTAACTCATGTCAGAGAAGTGGAAGGTGGGGCCTGAGCCCAATCAGGGAGCAGAGGAAAAGCAGGCCCCGGAGACAGAGTCGGAGGAAGTGAGCCAGAGGTGGTGGTCACCGTCTTTGGAGACTGTGCTGTAGTTTCCAGACCCCACCACCCCCTCCCGTCAGCCTAGTTGCCGTATGAGCAGACCTGTTACCCTTACAGGACCACTAGGGCACCTCTCAGGGGTCTAGCAGGCTTAGGTTTGGGGACATGGAATTGATAGCAAGATCTAAGGCAAGGAGCAGGGATGTGGACGGCTGGATCTAGGCCTCTGATTCATACCTGCTCTCCCTAAAATATAGAGGTACTAGCGATGGAGGCCAGGCGCCGTGGCTAATGCCTGTTATCCCAGCACTTTGGGAAGCTGAGGCAGGTGGATCACCTGAGGTCAGGAGTTTGAGACCAAGCTGGCCAACGTGGTGAAACCCCGTCTCTATAAAAATACAAAAATTAGCCTGTCATGGTGGTGCATGCCTGTAGTCCCTGCTACTGGGGAGGCTGGGGCAGGAGAATTGCTTGAACTTGGGAGGTGAAGGTTGCAGTGAGGTGAGATCACGCCACTGCACCCCAGCCTCAGCAACAGAGACACTGTCACAAAAAGAAAAAAAGGTGATAGTAGATAGATACTAGTGATGATCAAGGCAAAGTTAGGAGGTTATGATGGCCCTGGTCTCCTCCTCCTCTTCCCTCTTTCTTTCTTCTGTGCCAGTGGGACCTGGTGTCCCTCTGAGTTAAGAGACAGATTTCAGGCCCACTTCTGCAGCCTCCACAGCTCTGGGGGTGTTGTGACCTGGGACTGTATTACCCAGCTTTGTCAAGGTTCAGGCCACAGAGAATGTGTCAAGCTGGGATTGAGGAAAGACTGTACCAGATCCCTTAAGATCCTGACCCTTGGCTGGGCGCAGTGGCTCACGCCTGTAATCCCACCACTTTGGGAGGCTGAGGCGGGAAGATCACTTGAGCCCAGGAGTTTGAAACCAGCCTGGAAAACATAGTGGAACCCTGACTCTACAGAAACTAAAAAAAATTAGTTGGCCGGGTGCGGTGACTCACGCCTGTAATCCCAGCACTTCGGGATGCTAAGGCGGGTGGATCACGAGGTCAGGAGTTCGAGACCAGCCTGGCCAACATGGTGAAACCCCGTCTCTACTAAAAATACAAAAGTTAGCTGGGAATGGTGGCACATGCCTGTAGTCCCAGCTACTTGGTAGGAGAATCGCTTGAACCTGGGAGGCGGAGGTTGTGGTGAACCGAGATCGGACCACTGCACTACAGCCTAGGCAACAGGGCAAGATTCCGTCTCAAAAAAAAAAAAAAAATTAGGCATGATGGTGCACACTTGTAGTCCCAGCTACTCGGAAGGCTGAGGTGGGAGGCTCACTTGAGCCCAGGAGTTTGAGGCTGCAGTGAGTGACGATCGCGCCACTGCACTCCAGCCTGGGCGACAGAGTGAGACGCTGTCTCTAAGAGAAAACAGCAAAACAAAATGTAACCCAAATATGACAAGAGTTAGTTAGCTCGCCTTGAGGCCATTCTCAAGAATGTCATTCAGCGGTGGCTCACGCCTGTAATCCCAGCACTTTGGGAGGCCGAGGCAGGTGGATCATGAGGTCAGGAGATCGAGACCATCCTGGCTAACACGGTGAAACCCCGTCTCTACTAAAAAAAAAATACAAAAAAGCCAGGCGTGGTGGCAGACGCCTGTAGTCCCAGCTACTCAGGAGGCTGAGGCAGGAGAATGGCGGGAACCCAGGAGGCAGAGCTCGCAGTGAGCCGAGATCGTGCCACTGCACTCCAGCCTGGGGTGACAGAGCAAGGCTCCATCTCAGGGAAAAAAAAAAAAAAAAAAAAGAATGTCATTCAATTCCCAAACATAAAGCGGGTCCTGACAGCCTCGAAGTCACATAACGAGTAGGGAGGTTTTTCTGGGACGACAGAGGAGAGGCTCATGTCATCCCACAGAACCAAACACCCCCACATTCCTTCAGACCTCTCTGTTCTTCCCCATTGTTCTCTTCCGGAAGCGAGACCCTGTCTCTACAAAAAAATAAAAACTTAGCTAGGTGTGGTGGCATGCACCTGTAGCCTCAGCTACTCAGGAGGCTGAGGTGGGAGGATCGCTTGAGCCCGGGAGCTTGAGGCTGCAGTGAGCCATGATTGTGCCACTGCACGCCAGCCTGGGCAACAGAGTGAGCCCCTGTTTCAGGAAAAGAAACTGAGAGGGTAGGAGTAAAGGAATTTCCTAAGCTACTGCCATGTGTCAGGCCCACTGTTAGGCAATTTATATCATTTAGCTCTTGAATGATCCTATAGCTTTGCCAGTGTGTATTATCTCAGCTTACAGGTGAGGGCATTGATGCCTGTCACTATGTTTAAGCCTTGGTCATGCTGGCACAGCCTGAGCTTCCCACCGCGAACCAGAACAGTGGTGGGGATTGGCTGTGGACCCTGACCCTTACCTGGGCTGGTCAGCCTGAGCCAGAGTCCCAAAGTGAAGCTCATGGTCTGGCTTCTCCAGGATCATCAAGTGTTGTCTCTTCACCAGAAGCAAATGCCCATCAATTGTGTCCACCTGGACTGTCTGGGGGGTTAGGGTGGCTTGGCAGTTGAGCGCTGGGTCAAGCCTGCGGTATCCTCGAACTCCTACAAGAAGCCTGTGGTCAGGCCCAGCCTCTGACACCTCCACTGTCAGTCAGGATGGAAGTCCCCTGGGTGTTGGGCAGACACAGGGAGGCAGGGAGATGAGCTGCATCTGGCTGGGTCCCTGCTTAGTCACAGGCTCTGGCAACCTCTAATGAAACATCCCTTCCCAGTTGACTGTTTTCCCCAAATATAGACACGTGCTGTCACTAGAGGGGAGCTTCCCAGCCCAACTGCTTCTGGACCACGCTGGGCTGACTTGGGGAGAGAGCCACCCACGAACCCCTGGTTTGAAGGCCAGACTAGGTGGTCATATGGAAGGTGACAGACCTTCCCCCGGTGGGTGTACTGTGTGCAGGGACAAAGCCTGTGCTAGCACCCTGCTGTCTTGACAGTGTCTTTGAGCTGGGCATGGTGGCTTATGCCTGTAATCCCAGCACTTTGGGAGGCCGAGGCGGACAGATCACCTGAGGTCGGGAGTTCCTTCTGCCTTGGACACCCAAAATGCAGAGATTACAGGTGTGAGCTACCACACCCCACCAAGGGTCTCTTAAGAAGAGCTGGCCGGGTGCGGTGGCTCACGCCTGTAATCCTAGCACTTTGGGAGGCTGAGGCGGGCGGATCACAAGGTCAGGAGATCGAGACCATCCTGGCTAACACAGTGAAAACCCATCTCTACTAAAAATACAAAAAATTAGCCGGGTGTGGTGGCGGGCGCCTGTAGTCCCTGCTACTCAGGAGGCTGAGGCAGGAGAATGGCATGAACCCGGGAGGCGGAGGTTGCAGTGAGCAGAGATCGCGCCACTGCACTCCAGCCTGGGCAACAGAGTGGGACTCCGTCTCAAAAAAAAAAAAAAAAAAAAGAGCTATACTGTGTTGAAAGAGTCCTGTATAAAGGAGGATGTCTTAAATTTGCCATTTTGACTCTGTTTTGAACAGGTCACCAGGAAAATGAGACTTGGTAGCCTGGCGAGGTGGCTCAAAAAAAAAAAATGCACATGGAAAAGACTTGATCTTGGGATAAATAAATTTAATCAAAATTGAAAGTGAAAAAAATTGAAACTGGCTAATTGTGGCATACAGAAAATCAAGGAATTAAAGTGGCTTAATGGATTCACAAAGGAAAATACTTTTGGCAAAAACTCATCTATATTACTTTAATATTTTTATGTAAATGCACGATACATCAGAATATCCTTGAGGGCTCAAATGGTGGAGCTAAGGACAGCTAAACTCTCCAGGGACCAGGCATGGTGGCTCACGCCTGTAATCCCAGCACTTTGGGAGGCCAAGGCAGGCAGATCACCTGAGGTCAGGAGTTCGAGGCTAGCCTGGCCAACATGGTGAAACCCCGTCACTACTAAAAATACAAAAATTAACTGGACGTGGTGGTGGGCACCTGTAATCCCAGCTACTCAGGAAGCTGAGGTGAGAGAATCACTTGAACCCGGGAGGTGGAGGTTACAGTGAGCCGAGATCATCCCACTGCACTCCAGCCTGGGGGACAGAGCAAGACTCTGTCTCAAGAAAATAAGTAAATAAATAAACTCTTCAGGGTTCAGAATAGCACCAAATGGGATGGTTACTTGTGCTCAGTCCTCAACTTACCCAAGGCTAGAGGTGCCCTAATTTCAGTTCACAGGGATGCATCTTCTCTTGGAATCATGCTGTTAGGTTCAGGGACTGATCTCATCCTTCCAGCACTTTACCAGTGGATGAGGGGCAGTTCCTGCTTGACCAGGTAGAGTCCTTTGAGAAGAAGAAGGATCTGCAGAAGGAGATCCTTGGGGCTGGGTTTTTATCTGTAGGACCAGAGATGATTCTTTGGCTAGTGAGTAAGGAGATAGAGTTAGCAATGGGGGAAAGTAGGTAGTAGCTGAGGATGGGCTATGAGCCATAGACCAGATGGGTTAGGAGCCAGCTTTTAGTTTTGCTTAATGAGGTTGTAGGACTAGACACAAAGCCCACCTCTCTCCTCTATACTTACCACTGCCAAAGTGGCCTGGCTTTCAGAGGCAGAGGATGTGGAACCTGACTTGGGGGATGGGAGTGACGAAATCCTTAAGAGGAATCCACACGTGAAAAAAGTATGATGGCAGGTCAAGATGGCAGTGTTGGGAAAGGCCATAATGGTAACTGACAATAATGTATTCATTCCACATGTGTTCATTGACTATTACTTTGCAGCATGTAAATCTGGGGTATTGGGTGAGGACCTAGCAGTGGACAAGACAGGCAAGACCTTTCCTGAGAAACCAGGAGACAATAAACAAGCAAATAAGCACAATAACTTCAGGTGATAGTGAGGTGAAGACAAGGCCCTACTCAGATTTTAAAGATTTCCTGGACTACTATGTGAAGATGAAACTGGAGGGAGGAAGGAGGAAGCAAGAAATCCAGTTGGGCACTACTGCCTCATCAGGAGAGAGACTGTAGTGTCTTGGACCAAGATGGTACCCCTGGAGATGGAGAGAAGTGGATGGACTTGGAATACATGAAGGAGGCAGAGCTCAGAGACTGGATGTGAGGGAAAGGGGAATGAGGTCATCGGGCCCAAGCAACTGGGTGGATCATGGTGCTGTTGATTGAGACTGAGAAGGCTAAATGAGGAGCAGGTACTGGAGGTGTGGGCACGAGAGCATTGAAGTTGTATTTCAGCCATGCTGTATTTACGATGTCTACCAGGCACCCTGGTAGAGTCTGCAGCTCAGTAGACAGGTCAAAGTGGGATAAAATTTGGGAATCATTGGTATGTGTGTGGTATTCAGGGAACCGGATGAATCACTGTGACTCTAGGTCTTAGAGTGTTGGTCCTCAGCTACAGGTGATCTTGCCCCCTTCTTCCAGGGGACCCTTAGTGATGTCTGGTGATACTTTCTGTTACTGGTGATGGGAAGAGGTACAGTTTGCTTCCGGCACCCACTAGGTAGAGGCCAGGGATGCCACTCAACATAGTGCACAGGCCAGCTCCCCACACATAGAGTTACCTGGCCCTGGACGTCAGTGGTGTCAAGGTTGAGAAACCCCCTACCCTAGAGTGAGTGTGTAGATAAAGCAGAAAAAAAGGAAAGTAAGCCCGGGGGCATTCTTCCATCCAGAGCTGGAGAGGAGCAGTCTGCGAGGAAGAAGGGAAGCTTGGAGAGTGTCTGGGGAAGAAACAATGCTCAGCTGTGTTACATGCTCCTAAGAGGCTGAGGCGTTTGAGCACAGAGGGAAGTGACCAATGGCTTAGGCAGGATGGACATTGTTGATGACTTTGATACAGAGCAGTCTTTGTGGTTTGGTAGGGTTGGAAGCTCCAGGGGAACCAGCCTGGGCAACATAGTGAGACCCCATCTCTTAAAAAAAATTAGCCGGCCATGGTGGCATGTGCCTGTAGTTCCAATTACGTAGGAGTCTGAGGTAGGAGGATCGCTTGAGCCCAGGAGGTTGAGGCTGCAGCAAGCTATGATAGTGCCACTGCACTCCAACATGGGCAACAGAGCAAGACCTTGTCTCAAAAAAAGGCAGCAGCTCCAAAGAGTAGGTTATGCCCATGGCCAGTACTCACTGAGTATTTCTTCCCTGCTTAGAATGCCTGACAAATGTGACTTCATGAATCCACATACACTAGGCAGGTACTGTCACCCTCATTATAGAGAAGTGGCAATATTATTCTCACCCCCATTTTACAGAGGTGGGGACTGAGGCACAGAGAAGCTAACCACTCCTTAGGGCCAGGCAGCTGATAGTAAATGGCAGAGCCAGGATTCAGACCTAAAAGAGTTTGACTCCACAGACAGCATAATTGGAGGTGAAGAAGTGGAGGCGGTAAATGAAACACCACGCTTTTGAGAGGTGGTGTTTCTCTTTCCACGCTTCTGCTGGAAAGAAGAACAGATAGGTACAAGAGGATGTTTGCATGTCAACAGGAAGGACCCATGTGGAGGCTGAAACTGATGATGCTGTGGAGGGGGTGCTGAGAACTGAAGTCTTTGAGGAGGTGAGAAGGATCTGAGGTTTAAGTTGAGGTGCTGGCGTTTCCTAGGAGCATTGTCTGGTAACTCTGAAGTGGAGCCTCACCATTTAGAGCAAGATTACCCCTGTACTCAACTTCTCCCCTTTGCCATCCCCCACTGGCCTCCAGAGGCTCCACTCTGCTCTCCTTGTAGCTCTCTTGCTAAAAGATAGCTGGCCAGGTGCAGTGGCTCACACCTGTCATGCCAGCACTTTGGGAGGCCGAGGCGGGAGGATCACTTGTGGACAGGAGTTTGAGACCAGACTGGGCAACATAGTGTGAGACCCCCATCTCCACAAAATTCAAAACTTAGCCGGGCATGATGGCATACGCTTGTAGTCCCAGCTACTCAGGAGGCTGAGGCCAGAGGATTGCTTGAGCCTAGGAGTTTGTGGCCGCAGTCAGCCATGATCACACCACTGTACTGAAGCCTGGATGACAGAAAAAGACCCTGTCTCAAAAATAAATAAAATAAAAGCCTTCCTGCAGGAAGCTGCTGCACAGGCCTGACCCTTCCAGAAACAATTGGGCCCAGGAGCCAGTGTCCCAAGAGCAGCTCTGCCAACTGGAGCCCGAGCCTAGCTTTGTACACATCAGTGATTCTCCACCCAACAATGACTGTTGGGATCCTTAACATAGAGGCCATCTGTGTTGGCCTCTGCAGTGTCTTATCAAGCTTTTAGTGGAGCCACACCAGGCTCCTTTGAACTCTCTTAGGTACTGCACTTGCCCCTGCTCCAAGCAGAATGTTCTTATCCTTTGTTTCGTCCTCTCTCCCCCTCCCTCTTCCTCTTGCCCAACCTCCTGTCTCAGTTTAGCAGTCACATCCTCAGACAACCCTTTTCCCATTCCCCCAACTAGGTGAGAACCTCCTGTTAGGTACTCCTGTCACAATGGATCCTACTTGTTTTTGTTTGTTTGTTTGTTTGTTTTTTTTGAGACAAAGTTACTCTGTCACCCAGGCTGGAGTGCAGTAGTGCAGTCTCAGCTCACTGCAACCTCTGCCTCCCGGGTTCAAGAAATTCTCCTGCCTCAGCCTCCCGAGTAGCTGGGACTACAGGCATGCACCACCACACCTAGCTAATTTTTGTATTTTTAGTAGAGACAGAGTTTTGCCATGTTGGTCTTGAACTCCTGACCAAAGGTGATCTGACTGCCTCAGCCTCGAAAAGTGCTGGGATTACAGATGTGAGCCACCACGCCCAGCTGATCCTCCTTCTTTTTTTTTTTCAAGACAGGGTCTCACTCTGTTGCCCAGGCAGGATCATGGTGGTGTGATCACGGCTTACTGCAGCCCCACCTCCCAGCCTCAAGTGATTCTCCCACCTCAGCCTCCTGAGTTGCTGGGGCCACAGGCATGTGCCACCACACCTGGCTAGTTTAACAATTTTTTTTTTAAGAGATGGGGTCTCACTATGTTGTCCAGGCTGGTCTTGAACCCCCAGCCTCAAGCAATCCCCCCTACCTTGGCCTCCTGAATAGCTGGGACTATAGGTGTATACCACCATGCCCAGCTAATTTGTATTACAGGGTCTTGCTATGTGGTCCAGGCTGGTCTTGAATTCCTGGGATCAAGTGATCCTCCTGCCTAGGCCTCCCCAAGTGCTGAGATTGCAGGCATGAGTCACTATGCGTGGCCCTGAGATCTTTTATAGTGCTCTTGCGTCTTGCAATTCTTTCTGCAAGTGTCTGCATTCCATGCTAGACTATAACCTTCATGAAGGCAGGTTTTGTTTACCACAGTTATTTCCAGTGCCTGGGACATAGTAGGTGCTCAGTAATTATTTGCTAAATAAGCAAATGAACTGGCAGCTGTTTTACAGCCCATGTGGTATGTATATGGCTCAGATAATGTTGTATTCAAGATTTTATTCTCTGCCCACATTTCACTACACATTTTCTTTTTTTTGAGATGGAGTCTTATTCTGTAGCCCAGGCTGGAGTGCAGTGGTGCAATCTTGGCTCACTTCAACCTCCGCCTCCCGGGTTCAAGTGATTCTCCTGCCTCAGCCTCCCAAGTAGCTGGGATTACAGGTGCCTGCCACCATTCCCAGGTAATTTTTGTATTTTTAGTAGAGATGGGGTTTCACCATGTTGGCCAGGCTGGTCTCAAACTCCTGACCTCAGGTGATCCACCTACCTCGGCCTCCCAAAGTGTTGGGATTACAGGCATGAGCTTACTGCGCCCAGCCAACTACACATTTTTGAAGCCCTCCTGATCACTTCCTTGGTTATCTCATCTTTGTTTGAAGTTCAATATATTACTTTTTTTTTTTTTTTTTTTGGAGACAGAGTCTCACTCTGTCCCCCAGGCTGGAGTGCAGTGGCATGATCCCGGCTCACTGCAACCTCTGGCTCCCAGGTTCAAGTGATTCGTTTGCCTCAGTCTCCCGAGTAGCTGGGATTACAGGTGTGCACCACCATGCCTGGCTAATTATTATTATTATTATTATTTTAGACGGAGTCTCGCTCTGTCACCCAGGCTGGAGTGCAATGGCATGATTTCAGCTCACTGCAGCCTCCACCTCCTGGGTTCAAGCGACTCTCCTACCTCAGCCCCCTGAGTAGCTGGGACTATAGATGTGCACCACCATGCCTGACTGATTTTTGTATTTTTAGCAGAGACAGGGTTTCACCATGTTGGCCAGGCTTCTCTTGAACTCCTGACCTTAGGTGATCCACCTGCCTTGGCCTCCTAAAGTGCTGGGATTACAGGTGTGAGCCACTGCTCCTGGCCAATTTTTTTTTTTTTTTTTTTTTTTAGTAGAGATGGGGTCTTGCCATGTTGGCCAGGCTGGTCTTGAACTCCTGGCCTCAAGTGATCCACCCACCTCGACCTCCCAAAGTCCTGGGATTACAGGCGTGAGCCACCACGCGTGGCTAGATATGTTGTATTTAAGATTTTATTCTCCTCTGCGCACTATATTTCACTATACAGTTTTGAAGCATTCCTGATCATTTACATGATTACTGTCATCTTTGCTTGAAGGTATGTTAAAAAAGAGTTTAATTCATTATATTACTTTGTGGTCATTCATCTAAAATAGAGTTACGTTACCCTTGTGTGTTATTGATTCTTCCCAGCAGGATGCCTGGTTTGCTTTTATGTGAACCGACAGAGCTTTACAACATCCTGAATCAGGCCACAAAACTCTCCAGATTAACAGACCCCAACTATCTCTGTCTATTGGGTAAGTACTTGGAAAAAAGCGGAGGAGGTCAAACACAGTGTCCTTCAAACATTATTTTTGATGAGTTAACAAACTTTTGGTGGAGGGGGGGATGAATGACTTTAGAACAGGGGTCCCTGGGCCGGGTGTGGTGGCACACGCCTGTAATCCCAGCACTTTGGAAGGTCAAGGTGGGCGAATCACTTGAAGCCAGGAGTTCAAGACCAGCCAGGCCAATAGGGCAAAACCCCATCTCTACTAAAAATACAAAAAAATTAGCTGCAGTGGTGCATGCCTGTAATCCCAGCTACTCAGGAGGCTGAGGCATGAGAATTGCTTGAACCTGGCAGGTGGAGGTTGGAGTGAGCCGAGATTTGGGCCACTGCATTCCAGCCTGGGTGACAGAGTGAGACCCTGTCTCAAAAAAGAAAAAAAAAAAAAAAAAAAAAAAGAAGCCCACAACCCCCAACCCCCAGTACCAGTCTGTGGTCTGTTAGGAACCAGGCGGCACAGCAGGAGGTGAGCAGCAGGCAAGCGAACGAAGCTTCATCTGTATTTACAGCCAGTCCCCATCGCTTGCATTACCGCCTGAGCTCCACCTACTGTCAGATCAGCAGCAGCATTAGATTCTCACAGGTGTGCAAACCCTACTGTGAACTGTGCATTCAAGGGATCTAAGTTGCGCTCTCCTTATGAGAATCTAATGCCTGATGATCTGTCACTATCTCCTGTCACCCCCAGAAGGGACCGTCTAGTTGCAGGAAAACAAGTTCAGGGTTCCCACTGATTCTACATGATGGTAGAATTATTTCATTATATATTACAATGTAATAATAATAGAAATGCACAAAAAATGTAATGCGCTTGAGTCATCCCCAAACCATCCCCGCCCCCCAGCCCACTGCCCTGTTCCGTGGAAAAATTGTCTTCCATGAAACCAGTCCCTGGTGCCAAAAAGATTGGGGATCGCTGCTTTAGAAAGCTGTTAAGAGGCCAGGTGTGGTGGCTTGTGCTTGTAATCCCAGTGTTTTGGGAGGCCGAGGTGGGCGGATCAACTGAGGTCAGGAGTTTGAGACTAGCCTGGCCAACATGGTGAAACCCCGTCTCTACTAAAAATACAAAAATTAGCTGAGTGTGGTGGCATGTGCCTGTGGTCCCAGCTACTAGGGAGGCTGAGGCAGGAAAACCCTTGAACCCAGGAGATGGAGATTGCAGTGAGCCGAGATCATGGCACTGCGCTCCAACCTGGATGGGGATTTAGTGTGAGCTCACTTCAAATTTGATTTCTTCCTTCCCCTTCCCATTTTTATTTATTTATTTATGGGACAGAATCTTGTTCTGTTGCCCAGGCTGGAGTGCAATGGTGTGATCTTGGCTTGCTGCAACCTCCGCCTCCAGATTTAAGTGATTCTCCTTCAGCCTCGTGAGTAGCTGGGACTACAGGCGCTGCCACCATGCCCGGCTAATTTTTGTGTTTTTAGTAGAGATGGGATTTCGCTGTGTTGGCCAAGCTGGTCTTGAACTCCTGGCTCAAGTGATCCAGCTGCCTCGGCCTTCCAAAGTGCTGGGGTTACAAGTGCACGCCACCGTGCCCAGCCCCACATCTCAAGTTTTAAACTGACGATGACTATCCCTTAACTGCCAAACAAATAGACATTGATGACAACGTAAGTCCTCTAAGTAGTTTGGTCATATGTTCCTTTGCAAATTCAGTTCTTAAATACTTTTCCTTTCCAGATGTCCGTTCCAAGTGGGAGTATGACGAAAGCCATGTGATCACTGCCCTTCAAGTGAAGAAGGTACATGGGCAGCGTCGGGATCTGGGGCAGGCTGGCTACCTTGCAGTGGGGTGGGGAAGAGTGGGAGGTTTCACCCTCAATCCAGGGGGCAGCAGAAGCAGGACTGTTTTCTATGTGCCCACCGTGGCGGTCTTCCACACCTCTCACCCTCACACATTTTCTCAGGTGTCCTCCCATCCCCCAAGAATGGTCAACAACTCCATTAGACAAATACTGATTTATTTTTTGAGACCGGGTCTCGCTCTGTCATCCAGGCTGGAGTGCAGTGGCACAATCATAGCTCACTGCGGCCTTAAACTCCTGGGCTTGGCTGGGCATGGTGGTTCATGCCTGCAGTCCCAGCACTTTGTGAGGCTGAGACGGGCAGATCACCTGAGGTGAGGAGTTCGAGACCAGACTGGCCAACATGGTGAAACCCCATCTCTATTAAAAATACAAAAATTAGCCAGGTGTGGTGGCTCACGCCTGAGTCCCAGCTACTCGGGAGTCTGAGACATGAGAATCACTTGGACCTGGGAGGCGGAGTTTGCAGTGAGCTGAGATCATGCCACTGTACTCTAGCCTGGGCAACAGAGTGAGAGTTGGTCTAAAATATATATATATATCTCCTGGGCTCGAGCAATCCTACCCCGCTCAGCCTCCAGAGTAGCTGAGACTACAATGGGGAATGCCACCAGGCCTGGCTAATTTTTGTATTTTTTGTAGAAATGGGGTTGCACTGTGTTGCCCAGGCTGCTCTTGAACTCCTGGACTCAAGCCATCCTCCTGCCTTAGCCTCCCAAAGCGCTGGGATTACACATGTGAGCCGCCTAAGCCTGGCCAAATATTGATTTAATTCCTTGATATGCCAGGTATTGTTCCAGACCCTGGGGATACAACAGAATACAACAGCCTGAGTTCATTGTCCCTGCCGTCGTGGAGCTTTCTTTTTTTGTTGTTTTTCATTATTTTTTCTGTTTTTATGTGTTGTTTTTATATATTTTTTTCATTTTTATCTTTATTTTTGGAGCTTTATGTTGTAAATTTTTAGGGACAGGGTCTTGTTCTGTCACCCAGGCAGGGGTGCAGTGGCACAATCATGGCTTTAACTCCTGGGTTCAATCAACCCTCCTATCTCAGCCTCCTGAGTAGCTGGGACTGCAGACTTGTGCCAACATGCTAATTTTTTTTTTTTTTAAGACAGGATCTTATTGTGTTGCCCAGGCTGTCATGGACCTTCTCTTCTACTTAGCAAACAGACAATAAACCCTAGAGATAATTGGCTATAATCCAAAGACGGAAGCATCTCCCTTTTTTCCTTCCCATCCCCTCCCCTCTTCCATTCCCCTCCTGTCCCTTCTTCCCTTCCCCATCCTGAGGAGTGGACAGAGCCCTGCACACAGTCACCATGTCCCCTCCTGCAGCGAAACCTTTTCCCCACGCCTCCAGGGTGTCTTCTCCCTCATCATTGTGAAGCCTGGCAGCCTTTGCCCAGGACCCGTCTCTCCCCTCTGCAGTCCTGATCAAATTCTCTGCCCTGAACTTGGAGGTTCTCTTTGACTTTCCTGGTTTCTTTTCTTTCTTCTTTTTTTTTTTTTCTTTTGAGACAGAATCTCTCCCTGTCACCCAGGCTGGAGTGCAGTGGCACAATTTCGGTTCACTGCAACCTCTGCCTCCCAGGTTCAAATGATTCTCCTGCCTCAGCCTCCAGCCTGTAGCTGGGATTACAGGCGTGCGCCACCACACCTGGCTAATTTTTTCTTTTCTTTTTTTTTTGTATCTTTAGTAGAGGCAGGGTTTCACCGTGTTGGCCAGGCTGGTCTGGAACTCCTGACCTCGTTATCTGCCTGTCTTAGCCACCCAAAGTGCTGGGATTGCAGGCGTGAGCCTGGCCTCTTGGTTTATTTTCTACCTCTTTGGTTCACCTTCATTTTCTCCTTTTGCCGCCTGAATGTAACTGCTGGTCTGTCCTTGATCTGCACATCTGTCAGGGTACTTTCTTGCCAGAGATTTCACTGGAGCTTACAGCTGCAATGACATATCCACATGCAATTAGCAGTCCTGGCAAGTTTACATCTAAAATTTTGGGCGGGGCATGGCGGCTTACTCCTGTAATCCTAGCACTTTGGGTGGCCGAAGCAGGAGGATTGCTTGAGTCCAGGAGTTCAAGACCAGCCTGGGCAACATAGCAAGACCCCTGTCTCTACAAAAAAGTTGAAAAATTAACTCAGTGTGGTGGGGCACCTCTGTAGTACCAGCTACTTGGGAGGCCGAGGTGGGAGGATCACTTGAGTCCAGGAGGCCGATTGCACCACTGCACTCCAGCCTGGGTGACAGAGCAAGACCCTGTCTCAAAAGTAATAAAATAAAACTTTGTCTTCTAAAATTCCCCTTTCCTCCCCATTCCCGCTGTACTTTTCCACACCCTATCTCTGCCGCTTTTTTTTTTTTTTTTTTTTTTTTTTTTGAGACAGAGTCTTGCTCTGTCCTCCAGGCTGGAGTGCAGTGGTGCAATCTCGGCTCACTGCAAGCTCCACCTCCCGGGTTAACGCCATTATCCTGCCTCAGCCTCCCGAGTAGCTGGGACTATAGGCGCCCGCCACCATGCCTGTCTGATTTTTTGTATTCGTAGTAGAGACGGGGTTTCACCGTGTTAGCCAGGATGCTCTCGATCTTCTGATCTCATGATCCGCCCACCTCAGCCTCCCAAAGTGCTGGAATTACAGGTGTGAGCCACCACGCCCGGCCTCTCTGCTTCTTTTTCTGCACATAACTCGATAACTCAGCAGGGAGCATGGGCAGTCTGTATTTTTCCAGGATATTTCCCCGTACAAATCCATCATTATTGTCTTTTTGTCTTTTTGTGTTTTTGAGACAGAATCTCGCTGTCTGTCTGTCTGCCTGGTGCAGTGGTGCAATCTCAGCTCACTGCCACCTCCATCTCCCAAGTTCAAGGGATTCTTCTGCTTCAGCCTCTGTCATAGCTGGGGTTACAGGCACCCGCCACCACACCTGGCTAATTTTTGTATTTTTAGTAGAGATGAAGTTTCGCCATGTTGGCCAGGCTGGTCTTGAACTCCTGACCTCAGGTGATCCACCCGCCTTGACCTTCCAAAGTGCTTGGGATTACAGGCATGAGCCACCACACCAGGCCCATAATCTTACTCTTAATCCCCATTGCAGGCCTTTTGCTGCAACCGATTCAGAGCCCCTCATAATGTATGGGCCTCTGTTCCCACTCAGCTCTCAAGTCTGTGCATTTCTTTGATTCTGGCAGCACCTCCTGCTCTGGGCCTCTGCCCCTCAGCGCCTCCAATTCAGACTGATAGCTTTATTTATTTATTTATTTTTATTTTTTTGAGACAAAGTCTTGCTCTTGTCGCCCAGGCTGGAGTGCAGTGGCGCACTCTTGGCTCTTGCCTTCCCTCTCTAGCTTCCCAGTTAGCAGATTGAGGCCTTTAGGGCATTCCCAGCCCTAGCAGGACAGAAAGGCTCCCAGCCCCACCCCCTCCCGCCCGTGTTCTCAGCCTTCTTGGATCTGACCACCTCTGGCTCCAGCCTCATTCCCAGTACACTTCCACTCTCACCTGACACCTTAGCAGCACTGTGCTGCCATGTTTCCTTCTATGATGCACATGTATCCCATACTGTAACTTTTTTTTGAAAACAGAATATGTCGTACTGTTGATTTTTTTTTTTTTTTTTTTTTTTTTTTTTTTGAGACAGAGTCTCACTCTGTCGCCCAGGCTGGAGGGCAGTGGTACGATCTTGGCTCACTGCAACCTCTGCTTCCCAGGTTCAGGCAATTCTTCTGCCTCAGTCTCCCGAGTAGCTGGGACTACAGGCGCGTACTACCACACCTGACTAATTTTTGCATTTTTAGTAGAGATGGAGTTTCACCATATTGGTCAGGCTGGTCTCAAACTCCTGACCTCGTGATCCGCCTGCCTTGGCCTCCCAAAGTGCTGGGATTACAAGTGTGAGCCACCGCACCTGGCCAATTTGTATGGCTTTTTTTTTGTTTTGTTTTTTTGTTTTGTTTTGAGACAGGGTCTCACTCTATCGCTCAGGCTGGAGTGCAATGGCACCATCACAGCTCACTGCAGCCTTAAACTCCCAGGATCAAGCAGTCCTCCCACCTTACCCTTCCCAGTAGCTGGGACCATAGGCGTGCACCACCACACCCAGCTAACTTGTATTTTTTGTAGAGATGGGGTCTCGCTATGTTACCCAGGCTGGTCTTGAACGCCTGGGCTCAAGCAGTCCTCCCTCCTCAGCCTCCCATAGTGCTGGGATGACAGGCATGAGCCACCAGGCCTGGCCTGATTTGTACTTTTAATATGGTAGTGTCTTTTTCCCTAAAAGTGGGTGTGGTGAATACCGGTTGTTTTTCTGCCCAACACCTCCTCCTTTTTGAGGGGAACGTCTCCTCTCTCTGCTGAAACCATGGGTTTCTAGTGGTGCTCTCTAAAGTAATATTCTGGCCAGGCACGGTGGCTTAAGTCTGTAATCCCAACACTTTGGGAGGCCGAGGTGGGGAGTTTGCTTGAGCCCAAGAGTTTGAGATGAGCCTGGACAACACAGTGGGACCTGAGAAGCCATCTGTTTACTGCCTTCTTTTTGAGTGGTGGTGGTGGTCTTGTTGTTTTGAGACAGTTTCACTCTGTTGCCCAGGCTTGAGTGCAGTGACGCGATCTCGGCTCACTGCAACCTCAGCCTCCCGGGTTCAAGCCATTCTCCTGCCTCAGCCTCTTTGGTAGCTGGTACTATAGGCGTGTGCCACCACACCTGGCTAATTTTTGTATTTTTAGTAGAGATGGGGTTTCACCATGTTGGCCAGGCTGATCTCGAACTGACCTCAGGTGATCTGCCCACCTTGGCCTCCCAAAGTGCTGGGATTACAGACATGAGCCTCCGCGCCCGGCCTTGTTGTTTTGAGACAAGTCTTGCTCTGTCACCCAGGCTGGAGCGCAGTGATGCAATCATAGCTCACTGCAGCCTCCACCTCCCAGACTCAAGTGATCCTCTCACCTCAGCCTCCCGAGTAGCTGGGACTACATGTGCACCCCCCCCACACCCGGCTTTTTTTGTCTCTACAAATATATCTATATATATAGATATAAATATATAAATTATCCAAGTATGGTGGTGCATGCCCGTGGTCCCAGCTACTCAGGAGGCTGAAGTGCGAAGATCATTTGAGCCCAGGAATTCAAGGCTGCAGTGAGCTGTGACTGCACCACTGCAGTCCAGCCTGGGCAACAGAGTGAGACCCTGTCTCTAAAATAAAATAATGTCCAGAACGCTGGCCACAGTGATTGGTCATGGGTCTGGGATGAAAGCTGAGCCAATCAGAATTGGAATTAGAAGAAAGGTGTCTCTGTCCAGCCTGGTGGTGGAATTGGGAAGATGGGAGTCTGAGCATTGCCGGGGTTCGTGGCTTAAGCCTCTGGAGGAAGCTGTATGAGAAGGGGAAGTCAGTGTGGAGGGGTAGAGTAGGAAGCAGAGAGGAAGAGAGCCCGAAGGAGGTCTAGGCTTTAGGGTCTCTGGGTCCTAAAGCCAGCTGCTTTAGGTTTGGAAACTGGCTGCATCTTTGCCTTACCTGGAGTGTTACCTGCCAATAAGTCCCTCTTTTGTGCACACTCCTGGTTAAATTGTTAGTACATCTTATGATCCATGAGGTTTTTTGTTTGTTTGTTTTGTTTTGTTTTTGTTTTTTTGGGACATAGTCTCACTCTGTTACCCAGGCTGGAGTGCAGTGGTGCAATCATAGCTCACTGCAGCTTTGAACTCCAGGGCTCAAGCGATCCTCCCACCTCAGCCTCCCAGGTAGCTGGGATTATAGGCATGAGCCACCATGGCCAGCCACATTTGATCTTCTAGTCTATCTCATTCCTTCTGCTCACTCATGACTTCTGCTTCTACACACTGTCTACTTAACTGTCCTTTTTTGGGGTGTTTTTTGTCTTGTTGTTGTTGTTTTGGGACAGGGTCTTGCTCTGTCACCCAGACTGGAGTGCAGTGACACAATCGCAGCTCACTGCAGCCTCCACCTCCTGGGCTGAAGTGATCCTTCCACTTCAACCTCCTGAGTAGTTGGGACTACAGGCGCATGCCACTATGCCTGGCATTTTTGTATTTTTTTTTTTTTTCATAGAGACGGGGATCTTGCTGTTGTCCAGGCTGGTCTGGAACTCCTGGCTTCAAGCAATCCTCCTGCCTTGGCCTCCTGAAGTGCTGGGATTACAGGTGCAAACCACTGCATCCAGTCTGGTATTTCTAGATTCAATCTCCACTGCCAAACACTCTCCCCATGAGAAAGGATATCACTAATTCAATTGACCATGGTTTCTCTGACACCAGCGTGCCTAATAGGCTGTGGATCAGTTAGCAGACCAGCTGTTCTTTGGTCAGGCACTTCTCTCTGGTCCAGTCAGCTGTGATCAGCTTTTCTCAGAAGGGAACACAGTTGTGGAGGATCCTTGGGATTTAACAGACTCTCCATCCACTGTCTCAGTGCTTCTGGGCCTGTGTGTATAGTCAGGGGAGAGAGTGCGGTCTTAGCTCCTCCCAGTGCTGCTATGCAGGGAGTCTCTGCTCAACTGAACCTGCCCACCAACAGGCCTCTCGTGTGTGTGTGTGTGTGTTTTTTTTTTTTTTTTTTTTAAGAAAAATAATGAATATCTTCTCCCGGAGTCTGTGGACCTGGAGTGTGTGAAGTACTGCGTGGTGTATGATAACAACAGCAGCACCCTGGAGATACTCTTAAAAGATGATGATGATGATTCAGACTCTGATGGTGATGGCAAAGGTGGGTTTTATGCAACAGCAGCAAGAATAATAGTTAATGGCTATTGAACAAATTTGTTATAGGACCAACAGGTTCGTATGCCCATGGCACGGGAACAGGCCAATGACACTGTGACAGCAGGGTTTGCGTCAGAGAAAGAGCTTCATGATCACTGGATACCGAGCAAGGAGATGGGAGGAGGCCCTCAAATACATCTCCCCAAGGAGTTTGGAATGGGGTTTTTAAGGGGATTGGGGAGGGTGAGGGACTGGAAAGTTGGGGTCATTGATTGGTTGAGGAAAGGGGGATGAAATAATCAGGACGTGGAAACTGCGTTCTTTGGTGAGTTAGCTCCTGTGGGGCCCTTCAGACCAGCTGATGTCAGTGGTTTCATCAGTACGCGGGACCTGAAAGAATATCTCAAAGGGAAAACAGTGTTCCATGATGTTCAAGTTGTCACCTACAGAGCAGTTAAGGGGAACTATATTCTTGGCCGGGCGCGGTGGCTCATGCCTGTAATCCCAGCACTTTGGGAGGCCGAGGCGGGCGGATCACGAGGTCAGGAGATCGAGACCATCCTGGCTAACAGGGTGAAACCCCGTCTCTACTAAAAATACAAAAAATTAGCCGGGCATGGTGGCAGGCGCCTGTAGTCCCTGCTACTTGGGAGGCTGAGGCAGGAGAATGGCATGAACCCAGGAGGCAGAGCTTGCAGTGAGCGGAGATCATGCCACTGCACTCCAGCCTGGGCGACAGAGCGAGACTCCTTCTCAAAAAAAAAAAGAAAAATTCTTGTAACAGGGTCTTATGTGATTCTAGGACAATACACATCAAATAGCTGTGAGCAAGCAGGTTGGAGAGCAAGCAAGGTGACTTAGTGATGAATGCTGAATGTGCTGCAAGCTTGCTTTATTTTCATTTGTTCCCCTCCCTTCTTTGCTGATTTCACAAAGTTTATGGGGACAGTTCCATGTGTGCCATGCACCAGGAACCAAGGGCTTTACTTGGATCTGCAGAACAGCTTACAAGGACGCTAACTAACATCAAGAGCTGCGAGGAAGCCAGGCCCAGTGACTCATACCTGTAGTCCCAGCACTTTGGGAGGCTGAGGCAGGAGGATCACTTGAGCCCAGGAGTTCAAGACCAGCCTGGGTGATATGGCAAGATAAGGTACCCAGCTCATTTATTTACTTTTTGTAAAGACTGGGTCTTGCTGTGTTGCCTGAGACTTAAGCTTTTAAAAGTGTTGTAGACATATTTTTAAACCACCACACCTATAAGTGGTGGGGCCAGGGTTCAAACCCAGGCCTTTTGGCTCTGTCCTGTCCCCCAGGGATTGGGTAGTGGCACGAGAGCATGCAGCCCCAAGTCAGAACATTAAAGCATGGTCAGTTCCCATGTGCTCCATCGAACCTCTGAGGCTCTGCTGTGTTCTTCATGAGCCCCTGGTTTTGGGCTGACCACCCCTTGCCATTGGCACTGGGAGCTCTGCTTCTAGGAATTAGAACTGCACCTGTGGGTGCAGTTCCAGAAGCTGGGGGCACTCACACCAACTGCCACTGGGTGGCGCTATGCTCCCACCTTTCATAAAACCAGCTGTCTGGACTTTTGTCCCAGGAGGTCCTTGGCCAGGAAGTTGTCCCTTCTTCCCTAAGCTCATCCTGTTGGGCTCTGGTCTGCAATCCTAGGACTGTAGGCTAGGCCTTGAAACCCTAGGAGATGGTACTCAACACAGATAATCCCCTTTACATTCTGTAACTGACCTTACTTTGCTATGGGGCCCCCATTCACAGGAAACCACAACCACACAACTTGTGCATTCGAGGCAACTTTTCTTGTTTCAAATGGCATCTTTCAGGTCAATGAAAAGTCTTTGGGGGTACAAGACCATCTCAAGGCTTCTCTCAACACCCCCTTCTTTCTTTTTTTTTTTTTTTATTTTTTGAGTCAGGGTCTCACTTTGTTGCCCAGGCTGGTCTCGAACTCTTGGCTTCAAGCAATTCTCTTGCATTGGCCTGTCAAAGTGCATGGATTACAGGCATGAGCCACCATGCCTGGCCTGAACTCTGACTTCTGAGCCAGGCCCTGTGGGGTGAGCTTTGGCTCCTGTCTTAACAGCTGCAGATTCTCTCTCAGCCTGGCTGCAGATTCCAGATTCTTCCTGTCAATGCCATCTCTCGGATAGGTCCCAGCCGCTTATATCCTCCACAGCCCCTTCTGGAAGTGTCTTTGTCTCCCTGAACAAAAATTCAATATGGAAGCAGAGTTAGCCAGGCACGGTGCCTCACACTCGTAATCCCAGCACTTTGTGAGGCTGAGGCAGGAGGGTTGCTTGAAGCCAGGAGTTTGAGACCACCCTGGTCAACATAGCAAGGCCCCGTCTCTACCAAAAATACAAAAAAAAAAATTTAGCCAGGCGTGGTGGTGCATGCCTGTAGCACCAGCTACGCAGGAGGCTGAGGCAGGAGGATCACTTGAACCCAGGTGGTCAAGGCTGCAGTGAGCTATGACTGTACCACTGTATTCCAGCCTGGGTGACAGCGTAAGACCCTGTCTCTAAAAAAAACTTCTTTAAAAAAAAAAAAAAAAAGTTAGAGTTCATGCTGTTTTCTTTCTCCTTTTATCTGGCTCTCTGAAGTCTGCCACACACTATTTCTCTTTCTGGGCCAGAACCTGGCCTCAGGATATCTTGGTTTAAGGATGTCTTGGCTTAGCCTTAATTATGCAAACTTCCTGTCACATATATCTAATTTACATACAGTTTGATTGTGATTCTGCAGATCAGTGAAGGTGTTTAAGATTAAATTGATGTCAAAACCACAATGAGATATTATTCACACCCACTGGGATGGTCATAATCAAAGAGACAGATGATAATAAGTGTTGGTGAGAACATGGAGAAATTGGAAGCCTCATACACTGCGAACCAGAAAGTAAAATGGTGCAGTCACTGGAAAACAGTGTGGTGTTTCTTTAGAAGGTTAAGATATAGACCCCGAAGTAATGAAAACACATCCACACCAAAGCTTTTACATGAATGTTCATAGCAGTGTTATTCATAATAGCTAAAAAGCATGAACAACCTAAGTGTCTATCAGCAGCTAAACAGGTAGAACAGAATGTGGTCTGTCCACACAATGGAATATTACATAAAAAGGAATGGGGCTGGGCGCTGTGGCTAATAATGCCTGTAATCCCAGCACTTTGGAAGGCCAAGGCGGGAGGATCACCTGAGGTCAGGAGTTCAAGACCAGCCTGGCCAATGTGGTGAAACCCCATCTCTATTAAAAATACAAAAATTAGCTGGGCGTGGTGGCACGTGCCTGTAATCCCAGCTACTAGGGAGGCTGAGGTAGGAGAATCACTTGAACCTGGGAGGCAGAGGTTGCAGTGAGCCGAGTTTGTGCTATTGTACTCTAGCCCGGACAACAGAGTGAAACTCGGTCTCAAAAAAAAAAAAAAAAAAAAAAGTACTGACATGTGCTATAATGTAGATGAACACTAAAGAGATGATGGTAAGTGATAGAAGTCAGATGCAAAACATCATATATCATTCCATTTATATGAAAAGTCCAGAATAGGCAAATCCATAGAAATGAGTGGTTAAGTGGAGCTGGGAGTTTGAAACGGGTGTGGCTGTTTAGTGGTACAGGGTCCCTTGTAGGGGTGATGAAAATGTTCTAAAATTAGGCCGGGCCCTGTCGCTCACACCTGTAATCCCAGCACTTTGAGGGGCTGAGGTGGGAGGATTGCTTGAGCCCAGGAGTCGAGACCAGTCTGGGCAACATAGTGAGACTCTGTCTCAAATAAATACTAAAAATAGAAGAAAACATTCTAAAATAGATTGTGGGGGATGGTTGCATAACTCTCAATATACTAAAAGTCACTGAATTGTATATTGAACCCATCACCCAGGTAGTGAGCATAGAACCCAATAGGTAGTTTTTCTTTTCTTCTGTCTTGCCTTTTTTTTTTTTTTTGAGATGGAGTTTTGCTCTTGTTGCCCAGGTTGGAGTGCAATGGTGTGATCTTGGCTCACTGCAGTGTCTGCTTCCCCTCAGCTTCCCAAGTAGCTGGGATTACAGGTGCGCACCACCCCGCCCGGCTATTTTTCTGTATTTTCAGCACAGACAGGGTTTCGCCATCTTGGCCAGGCTGGTCTCAAACTCCTGGCCTCAGATGATGCGCCCGCCTTGACCTCCCAAAGTATTGGGATTACAGGTGTGAGCCATCGCACCTGGCCCCAGTAGGTAGTTTTTCAACCCCTGTCCCTCTCTCTCTGTCCTCCTCCTCGTATTCTTCAGGGTCTGTTGTTCCGCATCTTTATTTCTATATGCATCTGATGTTTAGCTTGCACTTATAAATGAGAACATGTGGTATCTGGTTTTCTATATCTGTGTTAGTTCGTTTAGGATAACGGCCTCCAGCTCCATCCATGGTGCTGCAGAGGACATGATTTTGTTCTTTTTTTATAGCTGTGTAGTATTCTGTGGTATATGTTAACCACATTTAAAAAATCCAATCTGGGGCCAGGCACGGTGGCTCATGCCTGTAATCCTAGCACTTTGGGAGGCCAAGGCGGGTGGATCACTTGAGGTCAGCAGTTTGAGACCAGCCTGGCTAACATAGTGAAACCCCGTCTCTACTAAAAATACAAAAATTAGCCGGGCATGGTGGTGCATGCCTGTAATCCTAGCTACTCGAGAGGCTGAGGCAGGAGAATTGATTGAACCCAGGGAGGTGGAGGTTGCAGTGCGCCGAGATCGTGCCATTGCACTCCAGCCTGGGTGACAGGAGCGAGACTCCATCTAAAAAAAAATTAAATAAATAAATAAATAAATAAATAAATACAATCTGTTGTTGATGGGCCCTCGAGTTGATTCTGTGTCTTGGCTGTTGTGAATAGTGCTGCAGTGAACATATGGGTGCAGGTATCCTTTTGGTGTAACAATATATTTTCTTTTGGATGTGTACATAGTAATGGGATTGCTGGGTTGAATGGTAGTTCTATTTTTGGTTCTTTGACAAATCTCAAACTCCTTTCCACAGGGGCTGAACTACTTTACATTCCCACCAACAGTATGTAAGTGTTCCTTTTCTCCATAGCCCTGTCAACATCTATTATTTTTTGGCTTTCTAATAAAAGCCATTCTGACTGATGTGAGAAGGTTATCTCTTTGTGGTTTTGATTTGCATTTCTCTGATGATTAGTGATGTCAAGCATTTTTTCACGTTCGTTGGCTGCTTGTATGTCTTTTGAAAAGTGTCTGTTTATGTCCTTTGCCCACTTTTTAATAGAGTTGTGTATTAGAGTTCTCTAGAGGGACAGAACTAATAGGAGATATATATATGTGTGTGTGTTTTTATATATATATACGTGTATATATATGCGTATATATGTATATATGTATATATACGTATAGATATACGTATATACACACACATATACATATATACGCATATATATGTGCACACATACGTATAGATATACGTGTATATATACACACGTATGTAGATATACGTATATACACACATACATATATACGTATATCTGTACACACATAAGTATATATATGTATCCCTATACATGTACATATGTATAGATATATGTATATCTATATATGTACATATGTATATACGTATATCTATACATGTACATATGTATAGATATATGTGTATATATATATGCGTGTATATATAGATACATGTGTATCTATATACATGGGAGTTTGTTAAGGAGTATTAACTCATGTGATCACAAGGTCCCACAATAGGCTGTCTGCAAGCTGAGGAGCAAGGAAGCCAGTGTGAGTCCCAAAGCTGAAGAACTTGGAGTCCAATGTTTGAGGACAGGAAGCATCCAGCAAGGGAGAAAGATGTAGGCTGGGAGGCTAGGCCAGTCTAGAGTTTTCATGTATTTCTTCTTGCTTTATGTTCTAGCTGTACTGGCAGCTGATTAGATGGTGCCCACTCAGATTGAGGGTGGGTCTGCCTCTCCCAGTCCACTGACTCAAATGTTAATCTCCTTTGGCAACACCCTCACAGACACGCCCAGGATCAGTACTTTGCATCCTTCAACCCAATCAAGTTGACACTCAGTATTAACCATCAGAGGTTGTTTGTTTTTTGCTTCTTGATTTCAGTTCCTTATAGATTTTGGATATTGGATCTTTGTTGGATGCATAGCTTGTGGATACTTTCTCCCATTCTGCAGGCTGTTTGTTTACTCTGGTAGTTTTTCTTGCTGTGCAGAAGCACTTTCGTGTCCTTAGGTCCCACTTGTCAATTTTTGTTTTGTTGCAATTGCTTTGGAGGACTTAGCCAAAAATTATTTGCCAAGGCCAATGTCAAGAAGGGTATTCCCTAGATTTTCTTCTAGGATTTCTATAGTTTTCAGGTGTTACATTTAAGTCTTTAATCTATCTTGAGTTGATTTTTGTATATGGTGATGGGGTCCAGTTTCATTCTTCTGCATATGGATAGCCAGTTATCTTAGTACCATTTATTGACCAATAAATGGGAGTCCTTTCCCCTTTCCTGTTCTTTGAGACAAGGTCTTGCTCTGTCTCCAAGGCTGTAGTGCAGTGGCACGACCATTGCTTACTACAGCCTCAACCTCCCTGGCTCAGGTGATCCTCCTGCCTCAGCCTCTCTAGTAGCTGGAACTGCAGGTGCCCGCCACCACACTCAACTAATTTTATGAATTTTATTTGTGGAGGCGGGGTCTTGCCATGTTGCCTAGGTTGGTCTCAAACTCCTGGGCTCAGGCAATTCTCCTGCCTCTGCCTCCCAAGGTTCTGGGATTATAGATGTAAGCCACCATCCCCAGCCTCCATTGCTTATTTTTGTCAACTTTGTTGAAGATCAGATGGTTATAGGTGTGTGGCTTTATTTCTGGGTTATCTATTTTGTTCCTTTGGTCTATATGTTTTGAATTGCACACTTTAAATGGGTGAATTTTATGATACACAACATACAGTTTGCATATATATGTGGTATAAATATAATATATACATGTATATAATATGTAAACCATATGTATACATATGAGTGGTTAACGAGCTGGCAGTTTCTGTAAACTCTGAGATATATGTATTGTATGACATCATATAATACATATATCTCAGAGTTTGCAGAAAAGAAGATTAACTTAGGCTGAGCACACCTGTAATCTCAGCACTCTGGGAGGCTGAGGCAGGTAGATTGCTTGAGCTCAGGAGTTCAAGACCAGCCTGGGCAAAAAAGTGAGACCCTGTCTCTACAAAACAATAGAAAATTTAGCCAGGTGTGGTGGTGCGCACCTATAGTCCCAGCTACTCGTGAGGCTGAGGTGGGAGGATGGTGTGAGCCCAGGAGATGGAGGTTGTAGTGAGCCAAGATTGTACCACTGCACTCCAGCCAGATGGAGTGAAGCCCAGTCTCAAAAACAAAAACAAAAAAAACCCGGTGGTAAGCTACTTTAAAAATTTTAATATAATGCATCTCTATACTTGCTTCAACTTCCTAAATAATTGCATTTCAGGCCGGGCATGGTGGCTCACGCCTGTAATCTCAGCACTTTGGGAGGCCGAGGCTGAAGGATCACCTGAGCTCAGGAGTTCAAAACCAGGCTGGCAAACATGGTGAAACCCTGTCTATACTAAAAATAAAAAATTAGCCAGGCATGCTGGGCGCCTGTAGTCCCAGCTACTTGGGAGGCTGAGGCAGGAGAATCGCTTGAACCCAGGAGGCAGAGGTTGCATTGAGCCGAGATCGCACCACTGCACTCCAGCCTGGGCGACAGAGTGAGACTCCGTCTCAAAAAATAAATAAAATAATTGCATTTCAGAAGAAAGTGGTCATCTATCCCAGCTCTAGACCAATGGCAGATACACAGGAGACATTCATGTCTTTGGTCTCCACTCTCAGATCTTGTGCCTCAAGCAGCCATTGAGTATGGCAGGATCCTGACCCGCCTCACCCACCACCCCGTCTACATCCTGAAAGGGGGCTATGAGTGCTTCTCAGGCACATACCACTTTCTCCGGACCCAGAAGATCATCTGGATGCCTCAGGTAGGGCCAAATGCTGAGCACAGGCAGGCCCAGACGGGAAGGATGGGCCTAGAGACTGACTTGTGGGTGACTGAGTGGGAGAAACAGGAGGATGGGACAGAGGATATAGAGAAAGTGGAGGAGATTCTGTCTATACTAAAGACACAAAAATTAGCTGGGCGTGGTGGTGCGTGCCCATAGTCCTAGCTACTAGGGAAGCTGAGGCAGAAGAATTGCTTGAACCCAAGAGGCAGAGGTTGCAGTAAGCCAAGATCATGCCACTGTACTCCAGCCTGGATGACAGAGTAAGACTGTCTCCAAAAAAAAAAAAAAAAAAAAAAAAAAACTAGATCTGGACTCCTGGCAGCCCTAAGTTCATGTCTGCAGCCCAGTCTCCCCCATCTCCTCCGCTTTCTCTTTTTTTTTTTTTTTTTTTGAGATGGAGTCTCGCTCTGTCGCCCAGGCTGGAGTGCAGTGGTGCCGTCTCGGCTCACCGCAAGCTCTGCCTCCCAGGTTTACGCCATTCTCCTGCCTCAGCCTCCCAAGTAGCTGGGACTACAGGCGCCCACCAGCACGCCCGGCTAATTTTTTGTATTTTTAGTAGAGACAGGGTTTCACCCTGTTAGCCAGGATGGTCTCGATCTCCTGACCTCAAGTGATACACCTGCCTCGGCTTTCCAAAGTGCTGGGATCACAGGCGTGAGCCATCCTGCCCGGCCACAGTTCTTTATAAGGAACTGATGGCTGTCGGGTTGAAACAGTGAGCAAAGGTGGACCCATTCAGAGGGCAGGCTGGATGGTGGACCCATACCAAGGTCAGAAAGGCAGGGGCATGGCGGCTCGAGACCACCTCTTTTTTCTTGGCTGTCTGATTCCACAAATCCTAGCTGGATCCAGAGGATACAAAAATACACAAAAGTGGGAAGGATTGGTCAGGCACGGTGGCTCACGCCTATAAGCCTAGCACTTGGGGAGGCCAAGGCAGGAGGATTGCTTTAGCTCAGTACTTTGAGACCGGCCTGAGCAATATAGTGAGACCTTGTCTCTACAAAAAAATCAATAAATGGAGCTGGCTGTGGTGGCTCACGCCTGTAATCCCAGCACTTTTGGAGGCCAAGCTGGATGGATAACTTGAGCTCAGGAGTTTGAGCCCAGCCTAAGCAACATGGCAAAACCCTGACTACCAAAAATACAGAAATTCACTGGGCATAGTGGCCCACCTGTCCTGTAGTCCCAGTTACTCA
Organism: Gorilla gorilla gorilla; assembly: GCF_029281585.2. Lineage (NCBI taxonomy): Eukaryota > Metazoa > Chordata > Mammalia > Primates > Hominidae > Gorilla > Gorilla gorilla. The sequence goes on from NC_073230.2 coordinate 84,836,439, forward strand.
GGAGGCTGAGGCAGGAGAATTACTTGAACCCAGGAGGAGGAGGTTGCAGGGAGCCGAGATCACACCACTGCACTCCAGCCTGTGTGACAGAGTGAGACCCTGGCTCAAAAAAATAATTTAGAAAAGAGATGGGTGGATTGCTTGAGCCCAGGAGGTCGAGGCTGCAGTGAGCCGTTGCCATGCCACTGCACTCCAGCCTGGTTGACGAAGCAAGACCCTGTCTCCAAAAAAAAACAAAAAGAAAATCAGCCAGGTGTGGCGACTCACACCTGTATTTTTAGCACTCTGGGAGGCCAAGGCAGGAGGATTGCTTGATCTCAGGAGTTCAAGACCAGCCTGGGCAGTATAGTGAGACCCCCCCATCTCTATTATAATTCTTTTTTAATAGAGACAGGGTTTCACCACGTTGGTCAGGCTGGTCTCCAGCTCCTGACCTCAAGTGATCCACCTGCCTCAGCCTCCCAAAGTGCTGGGATTAGAGGCGTGAGCCACTGCACTCAGCCTATTACAATATTTTTTAATACAAAAAGAGAATCAGATATTAAACCCCTTTGTCCATCACCTAGCTCCAAACATTGTCAACTCATGGTCAGTTTTGTCAAAGCAAAACAATTTTGAGATTCCAGTTTCTGCTGATGACTGGTCCTGTCTGTAGGGGAGGCAGTGGCTGGAAGCTGGACTGTGTCAAGGGACGCCCCGGGTATCTGGAGCCCAGAGAAGGGGCACTTGAGCTTCCCAGAGCCAAATCTGACAGAGGAGGAGGTTTCAAGGAAGAGAACTGGGTGGAGTTGTCTAAGGCTAGCACCAGACTATGCAGAGATTTGCAGGCAGGGCCTGGTCCCTGGAGAGTGCCATGTACAGATGTCTGGCTTATTGAAGCATCTGAACACAATGGAATGTAAACAGAAAGTGGTTTTAACTTTTTCTAACAGTTGCCTTCAGCTGTGTTCCCCTTCCTGCCCTTAGCAACATCGTGAGCAGATTCCATACTTTCTGGCCACTTTTGGTTACAAAAAACTTCAATTGAAATCATAGTATAGAATGACTGGGCAAATGTGACTATTCACAGGATGTTTGACTGTGTTTAGGAATTGTTGCTTTTCGAAGGTTGTAGTGACATTGTTATGGTTATTATAAAGTACAAGTCCTTTTAGAAATACAGAACAAAATATTTACGGGTGAAATGACGTGATGTCTGGAATTTCCTTTCAAATAATCTGGGGTGAGGTGGGAAGGCAGTGAGGGTATAGAGGAAACAAAATTGGCCAATGAGTTGTTAATGTTTGAAGTTGGGCGATATATACGTTTTAGAGACAGGGTCTCACTCTGTTGCCCAGGCTGGAGTGCAGTGGTGCAATCATAGCTCACTGCAGCCTCCACCTCCTGGGCTTGGTATCCTCCAGCCTCAGCCTCTTGAGTAGGTGGGACTACAGATGCATGCCACCACAGTCAGCTAAGTTTTAAAAATTTTTGCAGATACAGGGTCTTGCTATGTTCCCCAGGCTGGTCCGAAACTCCTGACCTTAAGCAATCCTCCTGCCTTGGCCTCTCAAAGTACTGGAATTATAGGCATGAACCACCACACCTGGCCAACTAGTGTATAGTTTTGAAATAATGTTAAAAGAAGTAAAAAGACAGTCTAGTAGAAGCTAGGGCGGTTTAATGTTCCAACCTTAAATCTGAATCAAGTCTCATCTCTTCCCATGCCCTAGAGCTGGGCAGCCTAGGGTTTGCTGGGGGCACTCAAAGTAGGGAGGGATGGGGGTTAGCTTTAAGGACAGCTGCTCTCTTCCCCTCTTCTGGGCAGAGTACCTTTGGCAGTAGGGCCCAGAGTGGACCTGTCTGTGTGCCTGGCTGCGTGTTAGTGGTGGGAAAGTGCCTGCTCTCTGGCCCCGTCTGGCTGTGTGAGCTGCTGGTAGCCTCTGCTGCTGGGTTTCTCGGGACCCAGCTCAGCCTCACCCTGGCTCCTTCTGGGGCTGAGGATCTCCCAGAGAACGCAGCCAGTGGTGACTCCCTTCAACCCCTGCCAGGCATCTCCTCCAACTTCCTCCCCTTAACTTGGAAGCCCATGACCCGTCTCCTGCCCTGCATGCCCACATTCCTTCACCGGAATCGTAGAAGGCAGGGACTCATGCCTGAGGTCAGACATGTTCCCAGATCCAGGGTATGCATGCCTGGCTCCCAAAGACATCCCTTTCTTCCACTGAGATAACAGCACTGTGAATTTCAGCTCAACAGGTGTACAGTCAGTTAAATAAAGGAAGTAAAGACAATCAGTCTAGTATAAGCCAGGGCAGTTTAATGTTCCAGCCTCAAATCTGAATCAAGTCTTATCTTGATTGGAACTCCTCCTTGCTCTTGGAGGACCCCCTCCTGGCTTTGCAGGGTGCAGAGAGATTAATTTCTTCTCTGCAAACCCTACGCTGCTGATAACTCATCACCGCCACCCCCTCATTTCTGAAGCTTTAGTAAGGTGTAATTGACATGATGAACTGCACATATTTAAAAGGCCCGGTATGGTCTGTTTTGACAGATGCATATTCCTGAAACTTGCCTTTGCTCCTAGTCTAGTCACATTGGGAAGAAGGCGCAGGGTTGTGGCTAGGGTAGCTGTGAGGGTTGGATTGGGTTACTTGTTTGCAGCTGTCTTTAGAATGTAGGTGACTGGCCAGCTGTGGTGGCTTAAGCTTGGAATCCTAGCACTTTGGGAGGTCAAAGAGGAGGTGGAAGGATCACTTGAGTCCAGGAGTTTGAGACTAGCCTGGGCAACATAGTAAGACCTTGTTTACACAAAAATTTTTTTAAAAGGCTGGGCTTGGAGGCTCACACCTGTAATCCCAGCATTTTGGGAGGCCAAGGCGGGCGGATCACGAGGTCAAGAGATCAAGACCATTCTGGCCAACATGGTAAAACCCCATCTCTACTAAAAATACAAAAATTAGCAGGGTGTGGTGGCACATGCCTGTAATCCCAGTTACTCAGGAGGCTGAGGCAGGAAAATCAATTGAACCCAGGAGGCGGAGGTTGCAGTGAGCTGAGTCACACCACTGTACTCCAGCCTGGGCGACAGAGTGAGACTCCATCTCAAAAAAGAAAAAAGAAAGAAAGATTTAGGAGGTAGCACTGATCAGACATGAGGGCATAGGAGAGAGAGGGGGCTGGGATGATGCCCTGGTTTTAGGCGTGGGTGATGGGGGCTGTGATGTGGTTCATTCTGGGGAACACTCGGGAGGGGGCGGGGTGGGGGAAGAAGGAGGTGGTTTTGGGGGAAGGCAGTGTGCCCAGTTCGGGCATATTCATTTGAGATACTGGTTTCGTTTGCATTGTGTCACTGAGCATTTACACACATTTTACAGTACAGTGTGTTTTTATCCACATCACACCATCTTCCCAGCCAAACCCACACAACCGCAGAAAAGGAAGCTGGTTTAAAAACAGCAGGAAGAGGGGTTGATAGATTTGCTATGGGATTTTTGTGAGGTTTTTTTTTTTGTTTGTTTTGGTTTGGTTTTTTTTTTTGAGATAGCATCTCTGTTGCCCAGGCTGGAGTGCAGTGGTACAATCTGGGCTTACTGCAACCTCCGCCTCCTGGGTTCAAGTGATTCTCCTGCCTCAGCCTCCAGAGTAGCTGGGATTACAGGCGTGTGCCACCACGCCTAATTTTTATATTTTTAGTAGAGATGGGGTTTCACTATGTTGGCCAGGCTGGTCTTGAACTCCTGACCTCAGGAGATCCACCTGCCTCAGCTTCCCAAAGTGCTGGGATTACAAGCATCAGCCACCATGCCTGGCCTTTTAGCGAGATTTTTAAGTGGAAATTGAAAGGGGGATTTCATTTGGCACCAGCAAGCTGAGCGTCCATCCGGGTTAGGGGCAGCCCACATGCTGGAGTAAATTGGGCCTGCCCGCAGGCAGTGGGGGGTCATGCATCTCCGTGTCACAGGCTGGAGAACTGGCTTAGCTTGGTGTCTGTTCTTTACTAATGGCTTTCGAAGCTGGTAGCTTGGGAAGGATGTGGGCTTGCAGAGGGTTCACTGCTGTGGGGAAGGGAGTGAGATGTGCTGAGTTCAGGTGGCTCTGAAGGACCCACACGCCTGAGGTCCTTAAAATGTTATTTCTGAGTCGGACTTAGAGCCAGGGGACTTTTGGAACTGATTTTGATCTTTGGCAAAGGTCAGCATTTTCTGTGGTGTAATAATGGAGAAAGTGGTCTCTAATCAGAGCCTCATGGAAACATCAAGTTATCCAGTTGGAGTGGATTTCTCTACTGCAGAGCTTCTTTGAGATTTTTTTTTTTTTTTTTGAGATGGAGTTTTGCTCTTGTTGCCCGGGCTGGAGTGCAATGGCACGATCTTGGCTCACTGCAGCCTCTGCCTCCTGGGTTCAAGTGATTCTCCTGCCCCAGCCTCCCGAGTAGCTGGGATTACAGGCGTGCACTGCCACACCTGGCTAATTTTTGTATTTTTAGTAGAGACAGGGTTTCACCATGCTGGTCAGGCTGGTCTCAAACTCCTGACCTCAAGTGATCCACCCACCTCGGCCTCCCAAAGTGCTGGGATTATAAGCATGAGGCACCGTGCCCGGCTATTTTTTTTTTTTTTGAGAGACAGGCTGGAGTGCAGTGATGCGGTCATAACTCACTGTAACGTCAAACTCCTGTGGGATCCTCCCACTTCAGCCTCCTGAGTAGCCGGGAGTACAGCCATGTGCCACCATGCCTGGCGAATTTTTTATTTTTTGTAGAGACAAGGGTCTTGCTGTGTTACCCAGGCTGGTCTTGAACTCCTGGGTTCAAGCGATCCTCCCACCTTGGCCTCCCAAAGTGCTGATATCACAGGCATGAGCAGCCACTGTGCCCAACTTCTTTGAACCTTTGATTGCTAATGTACGTGTTGTTTCCGAGAGAGGAATCATAGATACAGCTGTCCGTTTGTACAGTTGTCCAGTATCCATGGAGATTGGTTCCAGGGCCCCCAATAGATACCAAATCCTTGGATCTTCAACTCCCTGATACAAGATGGTGTAGTATTTGCGTCTAACCTAAGCGTATTGTCTCGTATACTTTATTTATTTGAGACAGAGTCTCACTCTGTTGCCAGGCTGGGGTGCAGTGGCATGATCTCGGCTCACTGCAACCTCCACGTCCCAGGATCAAGTGATTCTCCTGCCTCAGCCTCCCGAGTAGCTGGGACTACAGGCATGCACCATCATGCCTGGCTAATTTTTGTGTTTTTAGTGGAGATGGGGTTTCACTCGTTGGCCAGGTTGGTCTCAAGCTCCTCACCTCAGGTGATGCGCCTGCCTCCGCCTCCCAAAGTGATGGGGTTACAGATGTGAGCCACCTCACCTGGCCCCTCTTGTGTGTACTTTAAATCATCTCTAGATTATTTATAATACCTAATACAATGTACATGCTATGTAAATAATTGTTATACTGTATCGTTTAGGGAATAATGACAAGAAAAAACGTCTGTACATGTTCTGTACAGATGCAACCATGAATTATTTTTCTGGATATTTTTCATCCAAGGTTGCTTGAATATATGGATGTGGAACACACAGATATGGGGGCAGATTGCATTTGGTTATCTGAACCCCTGAACGCTTTCTCATAGTGCCTTATGGGGGACTAGTGTTTCTTAGAACACACTTTGGGAAATGTAGAGATAATCCTTGTCTGTGTTTCAAATAAATGAAAGTTTGTTGTTGTTGTTGTTGTTGTTTTGTTTTTTTTTTTGAGACGGAGTCTCATTCTGTCGCCCAGGCTGGAGTTCAGTGGCACAATCTCGGCTCACCGCAAGCTCTGCCTCCCAGGTTCATGCCATTCTCTTGCCTCAGCCTCCCAAGTAGCTGGGATTACAGGTGCCCGCCACCATGCCCGGCTAATTTTTTGTATTTTTTAGTAGAGACGAGGTTTCACCGTGTTAGCCAGGATGGTCTCGATCTCCTGACCTCGTGATCCACCCACCTCAGCCTCCCAAAGTGCTGGGATTACAGCTTGAGCCACTGCACCCGGCAAACGAACGTTTTAATGATAACTTTGGACGTGGAACTCAGGAAGCTCCCATTTAAGTAGGTGTCTTGTTCTCTCTACCCCTCTGCACATACACTGGCTTCATTTCTGGGCATGCAGGGTGGCTCACATGTGTATCCCAACACTTTGGGAGGCTCAGGCAGGAGGATCACTACAGGCCAGGAGTTCGAGGACAGCTTGGGCAACATAGCGAGACCCCATCTCTACAAAAGATAAAAGTATCAAAATTAGCTGAGTATGGTCGTGCGCACCTGTAGTCCCAGCTACCTGGGAGGCTGAGGTAGGAGAAGCATTTGAGCCCAGGAAGATAAGACTGCAGCGAGCTATGATTGAGCCACTTGCACTCCAGCCTGGGTGACAGAGTGAGAGACCCTGTATCTTTAAAAAAAGAAAAGAAAAGAAAAAGATGGGTTGAACACAGTGGCTCACGCCTGTAATCCTAGCACTTTGGGCAGCTGAGGCAGGTGGATTACTTGAGGTCAGGAGTTCAAGACCAGCCTGGCCAACATGATGAAACCTCCTCTCTCCTCCTCCACCTCCTCTCTCCTCCTCCACCTCCTCTCTCCTCCTCCACCTCCTCTCTCCTCCTCCACCTCCTCTCTCCTCCTCCACCTCCTCTCTCCTCCTCCACCTCCTCTCTCCTCCTCCCTCCTCCTCCCTCCTCCCCCTCCTCCTCCCTCCTCCCCCTCCTCCTCCCTCCTCCCCCTCCTCCTCCCTCCTCCCCCTCCTCCTCCCTCCTCCCCCTCCTCCCTCCTCCCCCTCCTCCTCCCTCCTCCCCCTCCTCCCTCCTCCCCCTCCTCCCTCTCCTCCCTCCTCCCCCTCCTCCCTCCTCCCCCTCCTCCTCCCTCCTCCCCCTCCTCCCCCTCCTCCTCCCTCCTCCCCCTCCTCCTCCCTCCTCCCCCTCCTCCTCCCTCCTCCCCCTCCTCCTCCCTCCTCCTCCTCCTCCCTCCTCCTCCTCCTCCTCCCTCCTCCTCCTCCTCCTCCCTCCTCCTCCACCTCCTCCTCTCTCCTCTCTCTTCCTCCTCCTCTCTCTTCCTCCTCCTCCTCCTCTCTCTCTCTCGATGCTTAAATTCTGATGGTCTTAAGAGAGCTGTCCCTCTCCATTCTCCTGAGCCCCCAGTACATGCTGGGTTGTTACAGTTCTGGGCCACAGCGTCCTCACTGCAACCTTTGTGCACCTGGCCAAGTGTAAACAGTTGCCACGGAGGGAATGGACACCAGTGCTGAGACTCAGCGCTCTGCACGATGAGGCTCAGTCCTTTCGTCATGACTCGCCCTGTGCCACCCCATGCAAGTTACCGTGCGCCAATCTCTTTCAAAGTCTGGATCTCCGTCACATTCACTGTCCTGGAACTGCCCTTTTACGCTCGTTTGCTGAGCTGTGTTTCAAGAGATAGACATCCCTCTTACCTGAGGAATATGCTCATAGCTGCCTTTCTCCCTCCACACTTCAGGAACTGGATGCATTTCAGCCATACCCCATTGAAATCGTGCCAGGGAAGGTCTTCATAGGCAATTTCAGTCAAGCCTGTGACCCCAAGATTCAGAAGGACTTGAAAATCAAAGCCCATGTCAACGTCTCCATGGATACAGGGCCCTTGTAAGTAAAGAGAAACTACTGATTTATATTTCATTTCATTTTTTATATAATATGTAAATTTATTTTATTTTTTTTAAATTTTATTACACTTTATGTTTTAGGGTACATGTGCACAATGGGCAGGTTTGTTACATATGTATACATGTGCCATGTTGGTGTGCTGCACCCATTAACTCGTCATTTAGCATTAGGTATATCTCCTAATGCTATCCCTCCCCTTTAGTTTTTATTTTATTATTATTATTTTTTGAGACGGAATCTCACTCTGTCACCCAGACTGGAGTGCAGTGGCACAATCTCGGCTCACTGCAAGCTCCGCCTCCTGGGTTCACGCCATTCTCCTGCCTCAGCCTCCCCAGTAGCTGGGACTACAGGCGCCCACCACCACGCCCGGCTAGTTTTTTGTATTTTTAGTAGAGATGGGGTTTCACCGTGTTAGCCAGGATGGTCTCGATCACCTGACCTTGTGATCCTCCCGCCTTGGCCTCCCAAAGTGCTGGGATTACAGGCATGAGCCACCGCGCCTGGCCTGTTTTATTATTTTTTGAGATGGGGTCTTGCTCTGTCACCCAGGCTGGAGTGCAGTGGCACAATCTTGGCTCACTGCAACCTCCGCCTCCAGGGTTCAAGTGATTCTCCTGCCTCAGCCTCCCCAGTAGCTGGGACTAAAGGTGTGTGCCATCATACCTGGCTAATTTTTGTAGGTTTTAGTAGAGACAGGGTTTCAAAATGTTGCCTGGGCTGGTGTCGAACTCCTGACCTCAAGTGATCTGCCTGCCTTGGCCTCCCACAGTGCTGGGTTTACAGGTGTGAGCCACCATGCTTGGCCAAGATAGGTACTTAAAAAAATTTTTTTGGCTGGGTGTGGTGGCTCACACCTGTAATCCCAGCACTTTGGGAGGCCAAGGCGGGTACATAAGCTGAGGTTGGGAGTTTGATGACCAGCCTGGCCAAAATGGTGAAACCCCATCTCTACTAAAAATATAAACATTAGCCGGTTGTCGTGGCACATGCCTGTAATCCCAGCTACTTGGGAGGCTGAGGCAGGAGAATCGCTTGAACCTGGGAGGTAGAGGTTGCAGTGAGCCGAGATCGTGCCACTGCACTCCAGCCTGGGCAACAGAGCGAGAATCTGTCTCAAACAAACAAAAAAAAAGACAAGGGTCTCGCTATGTGATCCTCCCATCTCTGTTTCCCAAATTACTGGGCTTATTCATGAGCCACCACACCCAGCCTGGATGTTTTTTTCCAGGAGAGGTTGAGTTACCTGTGCACATTCCCCCTTACACAAGCTCAGCGTCCTCCCTGTGGCCCTTCTGCTGTGATGAAAACCCCACAATGGGGATGCCTGCATTCTGCGTTCCACCTGATGACCTGTGTGGTCCTTCCGTGTAGTTTTGCAGGCGATGCTGACAAGCTTCTGCACATCCGGATAGAAGATTCCCCGGAAGCCCAGATTCTTCCCTTCTTACGCCACATGTGTCACTTCATTGGTAAGGAGCGTTCCTTGGCCGGGTAGCAACTGGCCTGTGTCTGGGAAGCAGAGGGGCAGTGGAGCCTCCTTCACAGGCTTATTCTGGACCGTGATTCCCCATGCTCTAGAGAGAAAGGGCCCAGCTCGGCATATGCCCCATCTGGGTGGGACAAGCTCCAGGACACGTCCAACTTCTGGGGAGCCCTCAGTGAAACGAGCAACCGTGGTGTTTACCTCGGGGGCAGTGGGGCCCAAGGCTCTGGCCCTGGCTAGATGGCTGTGCCCTTCTGGGCTTGTTGTAAAATGAGGGTGATGGCTACCCACAAGTGCACATGCTCATGGAGGCTCTGGGCTGAGCTCTGGGGACCAGTAGTAAATCTATCTCTCTCCATCCCCGCCTTCATCCTTGGTCTGTGGGATGTCGGTGGAATGGAAGGAAGACTACAAAGCTCTTTCAGTTCTGACTTCCAAGATTTTCTTTGTTTTTGTTTGTTGGTTGGTTGGTGGAGTTGGGGTCTTGCTATGTTGCCTAGGCAGGTCTTGAACTCCTGGCCTCAAGCGATCTTCCTACCTCAGCCTCTCAAGGTGCTGGGATTATAGGCATGAGCCACCACACCCAAGTGATGCCCACCAGTTACTTAACTCATCAAGAGTGGATTTTTTACTCATTCCTGGGGCTCCAGATTGCCAGAGGAGAGTAAGATCTGTAGAGAGAGCAGGGCTGAGTCAGGTCAGAGTCCCCACCCCATGCCTGCCTGTCTGGCACCAACAGCTCCTGCCCTGAGCCACTGTACCAGGGGCTGGAGCGTGGCATTTTGGCCCAACCATTCCTTATTTTAAATTTTATTTTTCGAGACGGGGTCTGGCTTGTTCACCCAGGCTGGAGTGTAGTGGCACAATCTTGGCTCACTGCAATCTCTACTTCCTGGGCTCAAGCAATCCTCCTACCTCAGCCTCCCAAGTAGCTGGGACTACAGGCATGCACCACCACGCCCAACTAATTTTTGCATTTTTAGTAGAGATGGGGTTTTGCCATGTTGCCCAAACTGGTCTTGAACTCCTGAGCTCAAGCAATCCACCCACCTCAGCCTCCCAAAGTACTAGGATTACAGGCGTGAGCCACCGCACCCAGCCCCAACCATCCTTTATTTGCCCAGCAGATGTCAAATGTTGCTCAACCAGGGCCTGAGGCTGAGACTTCCCATGTGTCCCACCTCGAGATGGCAGAGCCTTGTGGCCCAAGGAGGGCCCCCATCCAGCCTGCCTCCCTGGGTAGCACTGAGCCAGTCAATAAATGAAACTGCATGCTCAGTTCCTTTATTCAGATGGTGAGGAAGGTGGCCATCGTCATCTCTGCGTCCTTCTTCAGCCCTGGCAGTCTGTGATTTTGCACTTGGTATGTTTATCTTCAGTTCCTGAGGGTTGCCAGACCAGCCTCGGGTGCCAGCTTAGATTTCCTCTCCCTGGGCAGGACTCACAGCTTCAGGGGTGCTGTGATTAGAGCTGATATTTCTGTGCCAGGCACTGGGCTCAGCACAGAACAAAACCAAACTGTATGGAGTAGGTAGTATACTGTGATCCCGTTTGCCAGATGAGGACACCGTGGCCTCAAGTAACTTACCCTCCAGCCCGGGCAACATTGTGAGACCCCATCTGTACAAAAAAGTTAGCTGGATATGGTGGCACATGCCTGTGGTCCCAGCTACTCAGAAGGCTAAGGCGGAGGGTTACTTGAGCCCAGGAGTTCAAGGTTGCAGTGAGCTGTGATTACACCACTGTGTTCCAGCCTGGGCAACAGAGTAAGACCCAGTCTCTAAAATAAAATAAATAAAAATAGGCTGGGCACAGTGGTTCTTACCTGTAATTCCAGTACTTTGAGAAGCCAAGGTGGGCAGATCACCCGAGGTCAGGAGTTCAAGACCAGCCTGAACAACATAGTGAGACTGCATGTCTATATTGGAAAAAAAAAAAAAAAAAAAAAAATCAGGCGCAGTGGCTCATGCCTATAATCTCAGCACTTTGGGAGGCCAAGGCAGGCAGATCACCTGAGGTCTGGAGTTGGAGACCAGCCTGGCCAACATGGTGAAACCCCATCTCTATTAAAAATACAAAAAATTAGCTGGGCGTGGTGGCAGGTGCTTGTAATCCCAGGTACTCGGGAGGCTAAGCCAGGAGAATCACTTGAACCCAGGAGGCAGAGGTTGCAGTGAACTGAGATTGTGCCACTGCACTCCAGCCTGGGCAACAAGAGTGAAACTCTGTCTCAACAAAGAAAGAAGGAAAGGAGAGAGAGGAGTGGAGAGGAGAAGAAAGGGGAAAGAAGAGAGGAGAGGGGGGAAGGAAAAGAAAGGAAGTAACTTGCCCAAGCCCCACGGCCAGTGAGTGGCAGTCAGGATTGGCACTCAGGCTACACTGGCTCTGTCAGCTCCTGACTGTTTTTGGGATGACGATGGTCCTGTCTGCCCCATACTGGGAGGCCAGTTGGTAGCAGAGCTTCCTGGGCTAGAAGCCTGGAGTTCAGGAGAAGGTCTTTGCCTGGTGATGCTGGTTGCCCAGGCATGATTCTCTGGAACTTCCAGCCAGGTCTGAGGGATGCCCACTTGCTAGACAATGAAATGGGCTCCCAGAGAAATCATGGGACTTGCCAAGGTCACGTGGGCTGGTCTTGAACTCATGCTTGGACCACGGGCCCATGGAGGCCAGTGTCTGACAGCAACCCAGGCCCACAGGGAGGAGGGCCAGGCATGACCCGACCCCCCACTTCTTTTTGCAGAAATTCACCTTCACCTTGGCTCTGTCATTCTGATCTTTTCCACCCAAGGTATCAGCCGCAGTTGTGCCGCCATCATAGCCTACCTCATGCATAGTAACGAGCAGACCTTGCAGGTACGCGTTCCCCGGGCCAGGCTCGCACCACGGCCACCCCCTGGGAGGTGGGGTCAGAGCGCAACCTGGGAGGAGTGGGGCCCCCTTTGGGAGGAAGAATCCCAGATAACTCCAAGTCTAGGGTGCTCCCCAGTCCGCGTCACCCAAGGGCAAGGCCCCAGTGTTGCAGGCTTGAGGCCTGAGGCTGGATATGCAGGGCTGGCCCAGGGACTCAGGCCAGGTCAGGCTGTCCTGCAGCCCCCACTGCTGTCAGGCCATCCACCTGTGTTTGTTTGGTGTTGCCCAAGGGAGAACTGCTTGGAGTCCCAGAGCTGCAGCACAGGCGCCCACCCACTCCCGTCTATCTCCCTGTACCTTGGGCGCAGGGTCCAGAGAAGAGAGGGAAGCAGGGACCCATCGCAGCAAACCCAGGCGGAACTCGGGGCTCCTAACTCACAGCACCTTTCTCGAGGGCCTGCCCTGCCTGTCACAGCCTGTTCGTGATCCCCAGAGGGCTTGATAGGACCTACAAAGCCCCAACATTTGCCCAGGGATGTTTTTGGGGGAAGGAGAGGGACAAAGAATACTCGTTGGCCAGTGGCTTCGGTTGTTGCCCCCATGTGCACTTTGGGGGTGAAGTTGTAGGCTAGAAAGTCCTTTTTTTTTTTTTGAGATGGAGTCTTGTTCTGTTGCCCAGGCTGGAGTGCAGTGGTGCAATCTCCACCTCCTGGGTTCAAGCGATTCTTGAACCTCCACTGCAACCTCTGCCTCCTGGGTTCAAGTGATTCTCCTGTCTCTGCCTCCCGCGTAGCTGGGATTACAGGTCTGTGTCACCATGCCCGGCTAATTTTTGTATTTTTAGTAGAGACAGGGTTTCACCATGTTGGCCAGGGGATGTGTGGGGTGGCGGTGGGGGATGGGTGGTTTATGATTCTTCCTCCAGGGTCTGTTCTGACCCAGCGAGGACATAGTAAGCCTTTTGACTGCACAGCTCTGCCCCTCACACCACTTTAAAAAAAATTGTGGTTAAAATATACATAACAGGCCGGGCGCGATGGCTCACGCCTGTAATCCCAGCATTGTGGGAAGCCGAGGCGGGCAGATCACCTGAGGTCAGGAGTTCAAGACCAGCCTGGCCAACATAGTGAAACCCCCTCTACTAAAAATACAAAAATTAGCTGGGCGTGGTGGTGCGTGCCTGTAATCCCAGCTACTCTGGAGGCTGAGGCAGGAGAATCGCTAGAAGCTGGGAGGCAGAGGCAGCAGTGAGCCGAGATTGCACCATTGTACTCCAGCCTGGGTGACAAGAGCGAAACTCTGTCTCAAAAAATATATATATATACACACACACACACACACACACACATATACACACACACACATACACAACAAAAAAATTACCATCTTAACTATTTTAAAATGTATAGCTTAGGAGCATTAAGTACATTCACATTATTGTACAACTAATCTCCCAAACTTTTCCATCTTGCAAACCTGAAACAGCAACTCTTTACTTTCCCCTCTTCATCGCCCCGTGGGAACCACCATTCTACTTTTTGTCTCTGTGAATTTGACTACTCTAGGTACCTTATATAAGTTCCTTCCTTTTAAGGCTGAATAATATTCCATTTTATGTGTGGAATTCACCAATAAACCCATCTAGGCTTGGGTGCTTTCTGTTTTGGAAGGTTACTAATTATTGATTCAATTTATTATTATTGTTTTATTTATTTATTTATTTTTGAGACGGAGTCTCACTCTGTCACCCAGGCTGGAGTACAGTGGCACAATATCGACTCACTGCAAGCTCTGCCTCCCGGGCTCATGCCATTCTCCTGCCTCAGCCTCCCGAGTAACTGGGACTACAGGCATCTGCCACCACTCAATTTCTTTAATATATGTAGGCCTATTCAGATTGTCTGTTTCTTCTTGTGTGAGTTTTGGCAGACTGTGTCTTTCAAGGAATTGATCAATCACATTTGTGGATATGAATATTCTTTTATTATCCTTTTAATGTCTGTGGGATCTGTAGCAATGTCTTCTCTTTCACTTCTGGTATTAGTAATTTGTGTCTTCTCTAAGTTAGCCTGGCTAGAGGTGTATCGATTTTATTGATCTTTTCAAAGAACCGACTTTTGGTTTTTTTGATTTTCTCTATTGATTTCCTGTTTTCAATTTCATTCTTTTGCATGGCGTATCTAGTTTTCCTAGCACCATTTGTTGAAATGACTGTCCTTTTCCCCCATCGAATGGTCTTGGCATACTATCAAAAATTCCTTGACAGGCCTGGTGCAGTGGCTCACACCTGTAATCCCAGCAGATTGGGAGGCAGAGGTGGGCAGATCACCTGAGGTCAGGAGTTTGAGACCAGCCTGGCTGACATGGCAAAACCTCGTCTCTACTAAAAATACAAAAATGAGCCAGGCGTGGTGGCACATGCCTGTAATCCCAGCTACTTGGGAGGCTGAGGCACAAGGATCACTTGAACCCAGGAGGCGGAGGTTGCAGTAAGCTGAGATTGCACGATTGCACTCCAGCCTGGGCAACAGAGTGAGACTCAGTCTCAAAAAAAAAAAAAAAAAAATTGCTTGACCATATATGTAAGGGTTTATTTCTAGGCTAGGCTGGCTATTCTATTCCACTAGTCTCTTTGTCTTCATGTCTGTACCATACTGTTTTGATTACTGTAGCTTTGTTAGACTAAGGTTTGAAATCAGGAAGTGTGAGACCTACAACTTTGTTCTTTTTAAATATTTTTTATGGGGTCCTTTGAGATTCCATATGAATTTTAGGATGGATTTTTCTATTTCTACAAAAAATGTTGTTGGGATTTTGATAGGGATTGCCTTAAACCTGTGGATTGCTTTGAGTTGTATTGCATCTTAATAATATTAAGCTTTCCAACCCATGAACACAGGATGTCTTTTCATTTGTTTGTACCTTTAATTTCTTTCAGCACTGTTTTGGAGTTTTCAGTGTACAAGTCTTTTGCCTCCTTGGTTAAATATTTTATTCTTTTTGATGCTACTGTAAATGGAATTGTTTTCTTAATTTCCTTTTTGAATTGTTTATTGTTAGTATATAGACATGCAACTAATTTTTGCATGTTGGTTTTGTATCCTGCATCCTTGCTGAATTTATTAGCTGTGTGTGTGTGTGGTGTGTGTGTGTAATCTTTAGGGTTTTCTACATATGAAATCATGTCATCTTCAAACCAGAGGTAAGGTTACTTCTTCCTGTCCAATGTAGATGCCTTTTATTTCTTTTTCTTGCCTCATTGTTCTGGCTAGGACTTCTAGGACTATGTTGAACAGAAGTGATGAAAGCAAGCACCCTTGCCTTGTTCCCGATCTTAGAGGAAAAACTTTATCTTTCGCCATTGAGTGTGATGTTAGCTGTGGGCTTCTCATATATGGCCTTTATCAGGTTGACATCACTTCCTTCCTTTTTTATTTTTGAGACAGAGTCTTGCTCTGTCACCCAGGCTGGAGTGCAGTGGTGCAATCTCGGCTCACTGCAACCTCCGCCTCCCAGGTTCAAGCAATTTTCCTGCCTCAGCCACCCAAGTAGCTGGGAGTTTACAGGCATGTGCCACCATACTTGGCTAATTTTTGTATTTTTTTTAGTAGAGACAGGGTTTCGCCACATTGGCCAGGCTAGTCTCAAACTCCTGACCTCAGGTGATCCACCCGTCTTGGCCCCCCAAAGTGCCAGGATTACAGGCATGAGCCACCGTGCCTGGCCATTTCCTTCTGTTCCTAGTTTCAGGCACCACTCTTGCCTTTCCCTTTTTCCTTTGTCCTCAATCCAGATGGAGACCAGGTGCTCACCCTCCTTCATGCAGCAACCCTTCCTGTACTTTAAGGTGGATGCCTGAAGGAGGGCAGCTTGAATTTTCCTTCTTCAGAGAATTTGCCCACAGTTCTCTTCCTCTTTCCATTAATTTGTCCAGTCACAATGCAAACCTTTGTTGAGACTGCACTAGGCTTGGCATAGTGTTTGCCATCCACAGGTGGTTTCATGTATATTGTCTTAATCTTCCCAGAAGCTGTTTGAAATAGGAATTATTTCTGTCACCAGATTTAGAAGCAGAGGGGCTTGCCCAAGGCAGAGTCAGCTCCCATGACTCCCAGCACTGATGCATTCATGCCAGGCTGCCCTGTTTCTGCATCCAGCCCTTAAGCCGTGTTGCTGGCACTGTGCAAGTGCCTCCTGTCTCTGAAAGCTGCCTCTGATCCAAGTGGAAAGGGCCCAGGACCAATCGTGAAGTTCACTTTCTCTCTTTGTATTCATAGAGGTCCTGGGCCTATGTCAAGAAGTGCAAAAACAACATGTGTCCAAATCGGGGATTGGTGAGTCAGCTGCTGGAATGGGAGAAGACTATCCTTGGAGATTCCATCACAAACATCATGGATCCGCTCTACTGATCTTCTCCGCGGCCCACCGAAGGGTACTGAAGAGCCTCGCCTGGGGGCATTTTGTGGGTGGAGGGCCAGAGTGTGTATACCCAGGCTTGTCTGGAAGGAGAAGGCCTTTGCTGCCTGAAAGTCTCATGTTAGCCTCCTGTACTGATTCTTCCCAAGTGCCTGTTCACGCCACGTAGCTGATGCGCCCTGCTCAGGCTCACCAAGAACCCACATCCCTGAGGTGTCGCGGGCCATCCAAACTGCACCCCTGAGGCTGCCTCTGGAAGAGCATCTGGCTGCTAGAGCAGCTGCCCTGCATCCCCCTGGTGACTTAGACCCTTTGGAGGCTGCCTGGGGGTACCCAGAGGTTGCCTGTGTTGGTTCACAGAGGATGTCACAATAGCTACCAATAGGCAGTCCCCTAGTCCCAGAGATACCAAGCCCAGCCTTGTCTAGCTCCCAGGCTCCTAGAATGGGATCACACCCTTGCCTCATCCCCAGTGCTTCCTGCCATCCACCCCTTGAAACAGATTTTCTTTCCCTGCTCCCCAGGCTCCCATTTCTGCCTGGCTGTGTTCACCAAGGAGAGATTCTCACCCCCTCCCCCATCTCCCTATCCACGTTTCTAGAAATTCCTAAGGTCTTAAAAGTTTTCCTTTTTTTTACCCCCTTTCCTTTTTTTTGGAGGCACGGTCTTGCTGTGTCTCTCAGGCTGGAGTGCAGTGGCGCAATCATGGCTCACTGCAGCCTCAACTTCCCTCGGCTCAAGCGATCCTCCAACCTCAACCTCCTGAGTGAGTAGCTGGGAATGCAGGCATGCACCATCACATGCATAAAAATAAATGGCTAATTTATTTTTATTTTTGTAGAAACAGGGTCTTGCTCTGTTGCCTAGGCTGGTCTCGAACTTCTGGGCTCAAGTGATCCTCCAGCCTCGGCCTCCCCAAAATGCTGGGATTACAGGTGTGGGCCACGGCACCCAGTTGGAAGTTGTTTTCCGAATGCACTTCTCCAAAGCTGGCAGCACCCACAGAACAAACTGGGCATCAGGAGACGGCACAGACTAGGGGACTGGTAGGGGATTAGGATGTCCATCCATGCAGGACCTTCCCCAAGTTCATTCGGCAACCATTCCCTGCCACCGCGTGGGTGGGGCTGGGAACAGAGAGATGAATGCCGTCCCATCACTTAGCGCGCTCTGTGGAGGAATGGGGGTGGGAGGGGGTGGGGGATTCCCCTCAACAGAAGGGCAGGCCTTCAAGGAGGAGTGGGGTTTTGCCAGAGGGGGAACGGCTTTACACGCAGCCCTGGCTTTCCTCAGGGTGTGAGTTGGGACAGAGCCCGGGATGGCTGCAGAGCTCCGATTAGGGACCTCCTGGTAGGCAGGACACAGCCGCTGGAAAGTTTTAAGCATGAACATGATGGGGAATCAGCCTTGTGTTTTGGGAAGGGCAGTCTGGTGGCCGCGAGAAGGGACAGTGGAGGTGAGGCAGGGAGAAAGGAGGCCGCTGTAAAAATCCAAGCGAGAGAAGCAGCTCTAACTCCCTTCCCCAAAGAGGCTCAGCTTCCCAAGGACGAAAATGTTGCAAGCAGGTGTCACCTCCCTGGACCTTGGTTTGCTCTCAGCATGACGGGCCAGAGCCCTGCTGGCTGCACCACGCGGCTGGCACAGTCAGTGCAGTCCAGGCCTGGGGGCTGCAGCCGTCCGAGTCCTGGTCCAGGCCGCCAGTCCCGGGGCTAGCAACCGCCCTTGCATACGGCCCCGCCCCTGTCCCGGATTGGCTGTGGCGGGGGGCGTGGCCTTTTCCCATTGGTGCCCGTGGCGGCGCGAGCCCGGAAGCGGACGGGGGCGGTGGCGGAGGAGCCTCGGGTGGGCCGGGGTTGCTGCGCCGTCCTCCACTACTGGCTCCTGGCGCTGCAGCCATGCAGCCCCCGCCCCCGGGCCCGCTGGGCGACTGCCTGCGGGACTGGGAGGATCTACAGCAGGACTTCCAGAACATCCAGGTTAGCGCCGCTGCGGAAGCCCGGTCGCCCCCGAGCCGCGTCTCGCTGGCTCAGGGTCAAGGGTCGGGCAGCCCTGGGTCAGGCAGTGGGGAGCTAAGGGTCAGGGGTCGGGGCCCTGGCGTCACTGCCAAGGGGGGCGAGGCCCCTGGTCCTGGTGTCCACTGCCACCACCTCCAGTGTCCGGGAACCCCGGCGGGACCCCATCGCGCTGGGCGACCTCGGCTTCCAATGAGGGCCTTGGAAAGGGGCCCAGACCCCGACCCCGTCCCTTCCCTTCCCAGAAGAGAGCGGCCGCCTGAGTCACACACGGGCGGGCCCAGCCTTGGGTCAGCCACTCAGCAAACGCGCAGCGGTCAGCGCCCGAGAGGCAGCCCAGGTCGGGGGAGCAGCGTTTAGGGGGGTGTCCTCGGCCTGGATGGGGGGCGCCCCAGGCAGAGGGATACCGCACGCCGCCGAGGCCTTTAGAAGGAAAGAGGGGACTTGACAGGCCCATGTGGCTGCATCAAGGAGAACCAGCGGCGGGGTGGGAGGGGTGGGCGGGGCTAGGCCCTGCAGGGACGCCCTGGCCTGGCAGAGATCAGAGTCCCTCCTAGGCCAGTGGAAAGCTACGGGAGGAATTGTCTGGACTGAGCTCCCCAGGGCCACCGTGGCTGTTCTGTCCAGAGGCCAGGGAGGAGGAGGCTGTTGGCCTCATCCAGGCAGGGAAGAGGGCGGTGGCTGTGGGTGGGCAGAAGTGGCACGTGCTGGGGTCCGAGGGGGCGTGGTGACCCCTCCTGGGCATGAGAAACAAGATCCAGACAGAGTAGAGCCCTGGCCAGCTGATGGCTTGGTTAGCCCTTGGCCTCTCCTGGACTGGTTCCAACTGCTTCCTGTGGGCATTGAAACCCAGCTGCCCCTGGCCCTGCCAAGGCCCCTGCCATTGGTGCTTCTCCCCAGAGACTGAGCAGACCCAGTCTCCCCGCCTGGCCGCCGCTGTCCTGGCCACAGCCCCTGCTTGGCTCTCCTCACACTGCCCCTTGCCCCATCTCTAGGCTGCTCCTTCTTGAGACTCACCTACCAGGGCAAAGTGCTCGGGGAAGCCTTGGGCCAAAGGTGCTGGGGGAAGGGAGTGGGGCTGGCCTTAGAGCAGGAGGCTCTAGGGTTGAAACCTGATGACCTTTAACCTGGGAGGAAGATGTCAGGGATTCCTGAGAACCTGAGCTCCTCCTGTACTGGAAGGCTAGATAGGCAGGAGGAGCTGAGAGGATAGAGGGGTGGCTCTGGGCTGCCTGCTTGGTCCAGGAGGTGGCCCTGGGGGCCTAAGCTCCAGACTCAAGGTAGGAGAAAAAGTCTGTCCTTGTAGGGTGGGGACAACTAACAGATGGGCTGAGACTAAGAAAACCTTGGCTGGGCGCGGTGGCTTATGCCTGTAATCCCAGCACTTTGGGAGGCCGAGGCAGGCGGATCACGTGAGGTCAGGAGTTCAGGACCAGCCTGGCCAACATGGTGAAACCCTGTCTCTACAAAAATACAAAAATTAGCCAGGCATGATGGCGGGTGCCTGTAATCCTAGCTACTTGGGAGGCTGAGGCAGAAGAATGGTTTGAACCCGGGAGGCGGAGGTTGGAGTGAGCTGAGATCGTGCCGTTGCACTTCAGCCTGGGCAACAGAACAAGACTGTCTCAAAAAAACAAAAAACAAAAAAAAACAAAAAACACCTAGTCTGTTTCTGGAGGAGGGGTGCTGTGGGGGTCTCTGGGCTCACAGGAGGACACCCAGGTCCTTGCCTGCCTTGGGGAGACAGCCACCTCATCCCTGGGCAGGCACAGTTCTGCCTCCTTTCCCGCTGAGCGAGACCCTCCCAGCAGCCCTGGGGGAGCCCGAGCTCCACGTCCTGCCTGCAGGCTCTGGCTCAGTGGCTCCCCAACTGGCCTGAGCCTCTCCCCTCCGGCCCCCAGGAGACCCATCGGCTCTACCGCCTGAAGCTGGAGGAGCTGACCAAACTTCAGAACAATTGCACCAGCTCCATCACACGGCAGAAGAAGCGGCTCCAGGAGCTGGCCCTCGCCCTGAAGAAGTTAGGATCCCCTACCCCACCCGCCATGGGCTGAGTGTGGGGTGGGAGGGCTGGCGCTGTGAGACCCTGGGCACCGCCCCTCCCCTCTCTGGGCCGTGTTTGCCCTTCTGCCCCTGTGGGAGTCAGGGAGGACACTTGGGAGTCCTCTTGCCCTGACTGTTTCTGGCCTTACCCGCAGATGCAAACCCTCCCTCCCAGCAGAGGCCGAGGGGGCCGCACAGGAGCTGGAGAACCAGATGAAAGAGCGCCAAGGCCTCTTCTTTGACATGGAGGCCTATTTGCCTAAGAAGAATGGGTGAGGGCCCCCACTGCCACCCCCAGCTCAGTTCACAGCCACTCCTGAAGCCGGGTGCTGCCTCCTCTTGGTCATTATAGTCGGCAAATGTTCCCTGGGCCCAGTACAGGCTGAGCAATGAGGCCCAGTGCTGACTTCAGGGGAGACACCTGGCTGAGAGTGACATTTCACTGTGATAGGTGCTTCATAGCATGGGGAATGAGGTGGCACAGTGAGGGACACCTGACCCAGTCCAGGAGGTCGCAGAAGGCTTCCTGGATTAGGGGATGGGTGGGCTGAGTCTTACAGAATAAAGAGAGTGGGCCGGGCGCGGTGGTTCTCACCTGTAATCTCAGCACTCTGGGAGATGGAGGTGGGAGGATCACTTGAACTCAGGAGTTCAAGACCAGCCTGGGTGACATACTGAGACCCTATGTCTCTATTTATTTAAAAAGAACAAATAGGCTGGGCGCGGTGGCTCATGCCTGTAATCCCAGCACTTTTTTGGGAAGCCAAGGCAGATCACTTGAGGTCGGGAGTTCAAGACCCGCCTGGGCAACATGGTAAAACCCATCTGTACTAAAAATACAAAAATTAGCCGGGCATTGTGGCATGCACCTGTAATCCCAGCTACTTGGGAGGCTGAGACAGGAGAATCACTTGAACCCGGGAGGCGGAGGCTGCAGTGAGCCGAGATCGCACCACCGGACTGTAGCCTGGGCAACAGAGTGAGACTCTGTCTTAAAAAATAAATAAGTAAATAAATAAAAAAAATGAGGCAGACACATGGGCTGAGGGCGAGAGGTAGCAGCAGGTGGACGGGCCATGAGCAGAACTTGTAGTGGCCAGAGCTCGGGGCGGGAGGTGAGAGGCAGCCAAGAGATCAGAGGCTTTGCTGGGCTGCAGCTCTTGCCTTGAGCCCAGTAGGCGGGCGGGGGCGGT
Source organism: Gorilla gorilla gorilla (assembly GCF_029281585.2). Lineage (NCBI taxonomy): Eukaryota > Metazoa > Chordata > Mammalia > Primates > Hominidae > Gorilla > Gorilla gorilla. Next base: position 84,858,094 of record NC_073230.2, read on the forward strand.
GGAATGTGCACCTGGAAAGGCCAGGAGCTGTCACCCAGGAGGACGGACGGGGCAGTGCAAAACCCCCTGCTGAGCAAAAAATCCCAGCAGAGGCTGCAGGCAGGGAGATAGCTGGGAGAGGGCGTGGCCCAGAAGGCAGGGAGAAGAAAGGAGTGTCAGTAGCCTGGGGTCAGTCCTGTGATAAGGAAGGGGATGCGCTTCCTGGAAGTCGGGTCATCTTGGCAGAACCATTTGGTGGAACGGGATGGATGTTGATCTTGGGGATGACAGAAGAGCCAAGGAAGGGAGACAGCCAAGTCTAGGAGACTTTTTTTTTTTTTTTTTTTTTTTTTGAGACAGAGTCTCACTCTGTCGCCAGGCTGGAGTGCAGTCGCTTGATCTCGGCTCACTGCAACCTCTGTCTCCGTGGTTCAAGCGATTCTCCTGCCTCAGCCTCCGGAGTAGCTGGGATTACAGGTGCCCGCCACCACACCCGGCTAATTTTTGTATTTTTGTATTTTTTATTTTTAGTAGAGATGGGGTTTCACCATGTTGGTCAGGCTGGTCTCGATCTTCTGACCTCATGATCCACCCGCCTCGGCCTCCCAAAGTGCTGGGATTACAGGTGTGAGCCACTGCACCCAGCCCTCTGGGAGACTTTTTAGAGCTTGGCTGTGAGTGGAGGGAGAGAATTAGCAACTAGGAACTGGAAATTAGCACTGGGTTGAGGGGCAGCTACTGCCTGTTTGTGGGGTTACTTTGCCTCTGGGAAGACTCGAGCACATCCACCTGCTGAGAAGAGGGGCCGAGAGGGGAAAGACCCAGGAGAAGGGCAGGAGGTGATGGAGGGAAGCCCGGGGAGAGCGAGAAGGGCTAGTGGGGGATGGAGGGTGCAGAGATGAGAGTGAGGAGTGCTCCCGGCACAGTGCTCCTGGCACAGTGCTCCCCATAGAGCAGGAGTCATGCTGTCTTCTCTGCAGTGTTGCAGGTGGGGCCCGAGGTGGGAGGAGACAGGGTAGAGGGTTTTGGGGAGAGGATGTGGAGAGGCCAGTGCTGGGAACCAGATGGCGAGCTGAGTGGGGACACATCCGCAGCCTGGTGGGTTGGCAGTGGAGGCTGGAGCTGGCCTGCTTGGGGAGCACTGTGCCGGGAGCATTCTGTAGAGGGAGAAGCATGGCTGCCCCAGAAGTTCTTTGTGGCCTTGGGGCAAATTGCCTAACCATGCTGAGCCTCTGTCTGTTTGGCTTGAGTGTGAACAAGAGCCCATGTGTCTGGGGCAGGTGCTGAGAAAGTGACCGTGACTTTGCTGTCACCTCTTGGAGTATCTCTGGCAGAGAAGGGCAAGATGATCTCAGTTGGTGGGTGTGGAGGCTGGACATGAAGGGGATTGGCAAAAAAGTGGTGTAATTGGCGGGTGGCCTGGGGACTCAGCCAGCTCCGATGAGATCTGGGACTGGAGAGCGTGGGGGCCTCGGTGAGGGACAAGGGGGGTCGTGGTGGGAAGAAACGCCCCAGGAGGCTGAGCACTGGGGGTCAGCCCACAGTCAGAGCTCTGAGTTTCTGTTCTGGTTTGGGAGGTCGTCCCAGATGTGGCCAGGCGTGTGGGTCTCTGAAGTGGAACCCAGTACTGCAGGTTCTGGAGGGGAGGTGGCAGGGAGCTGGGGGGTAGGTGGTGGCCATCGCACAGGGGAGCAATCGGGGACAGGGGGACAGCCCTCAGCAGGGAGGGAGAGCCGGGTTCTCTTGGTGCCCTGAGGCGGGGGAGTTTCAGGCAAGACTCTGCAGATGCGGGGGAACACTGTTTCCTCTGGGGGTCAGGATTCCGGAGCAGGCGGCGAGGAAGGCTGGGCATGGCAGGGAGTGGGTCTGCAGCCCCCAAGGTCAGAACCCGATGCCAAGGCCCTGCGGAAAGCAGCGGGTGAGGGGGTGGGGTGGTGGCCCAGGCTCTGGCCTGGCAGGCTTGGCTGAGTACCGGTGGCTTGTCTGTCACTCGGGCTTCTCCTCACCCTGCCACCCCCTTCCCTAGATTGTACCTGAGCCTGGTTCTGGGGAACGTCAACGTCACGCTCCTGAGCAAGCAGGCTAAGTAATCAGGCGGGGCCTCCACCCCCAAACCTCCACCCCCCCACCCCCAAACCTCCACCCCCCCACCCCCAAACCTCCACCCCTCCACCCCCCCACCCCCCCACCCCCCCACCCCTCCACCCCTCCACCCCTCCACCCCTCCACCCCTCCACCCCTCCACTCCTCCACCCCTCCACTCCTCCACTCCTCCACCCCTCCACCCGGCCTTCCCCCCTCCACCCGGCCTTCCCCCCGACCCGGCCTTCCCCCCGACCCGGCCTTCCCCCCGACCCGGCCTTCCCCCCGACCCGGCCTTCCCCCCGACCCGGCCTTCCCCCCGACCCGGCCTTCCCCTCCACCCCTCCACCCCTCCACCCCTCCACCCCACCACCCCACCACCCCACCACCCCTCCACCCCACCACCCCACCACCCCACCACCCCACCACCCCTCCACCCCACCACCCCACCACCCCACCACCCCTCCACCCCACCACCCCTCCACCCCACCACCCCTCCACCCCACCACCCCACCACCCCTCCACCCCACCCGGCCTTCCCCTCCACCCCACCCCACCCGGCCTTCCCCTCCACCCCACCCCACCCGGCCTTCCCCTCCACCCCACCCCACCCGGCCTTCCCCTCCACCCCACCCGGCCTTCCCCTCCACCCCACCCCTCCACCCCACCCGGCCTTCCCCTCCACCCCACCCGGCCTTCCCCTCCACCCCACCCGGCCTTCCCCTCCACCCCACCCGGCCTTCCCCTCCACCCCTCCACCCCTCCACCCCTCCACCCCTCCACCCCTCCACCCGGCCTTCCCCCCGACCCGGCCTTCCCCTCCACCCCTCCACCCCTCCACCCCCCACCCCTCCACCCCCCACCCCACCCGGCCTTCCCCTCCACCCCACCCCACCCGGCCTTCCCCTCCACCCCACCCGGCCTTCCCCTCCACCCCACCCGGCCTTCCCCCCCACCCCTCCACCCCCCACCCCTCCACCCCCCACCCCACCCAGCCTTCCCCCCCACCCCCCACCCCCCACCCCACCCAGCCTTCCCCCCCACCCCCCACCCCCCACCCCACCCGGCCTTCCCCTCCACCCCTCCACCCCTCCACCCCTCCACCCCTCCACCCCGCCTTCCCCTCCACCCCTCCACCCCGCCTTCCCCTCCACCCCTCCACCCCGCCTTCCCCTCCACCCCTCCACCCCGCCTTCCCCTCCACCCCGCCTTCCCCTCCACCCCGCCTTCCCCTCCACCCCGCCTTCCCCTCCACCCCTCCACCCTGCCTTCCCCTCCACCCCTCCACCCTGCCTTCCCCTCCACCCCTCCACCCCTCCACCCCGCCTTCCCCTCCACCCCTCCACCCCGCCTTCCCCTCCACCCCGCCTTCCCCTCCACCCCGCCTTCCCCTCCACCCCTCCACCCCGCCTTCCCCTCCACCCCTCCACCCCGCCTTCCCCTCCACCCCTCCACCCCGCCTTCCCCTCCACCCCTCCACCCCGCCTTCCCCTCCACCCCGCCTTCCCCTCCACCCCGCCTTCCCCTCCACCCCGCCTTCCCCTCCACCCCGCCTTCCCCTCCACCCCGCCTTCCCCTCCACCCCGCCTTCCCCTCCACCCCGCCTTCCCCTCCACCCCGCCTTCCCCTCCACCCCGCCTTCCCCTCCACCCCGCCTTCCCCTCCACCCCGCCTTCCCCTCCACCCCGCCTTCCCCTCCACCCCTCCACCCCCTCCACCCCTCCACCCCGCCTTCCCCTCCACCCCTCCACCCCTCCACCCCGCCTTCCCCTACACCCCTCCACCCCTCCACCCCGCCTTCCCCTCCACCCCGCCTTCCCCTCCACCCCTCCACTCCTCCACCCCTCCACCCCGCCTTCCCCTCCACCCCTCCACCCCTCCACCCCTCCACCCCTCCACCCCGCCTTCCCCTCCACCCCTCCACCCCTCCACCCCGCCTTCCCCTCCACCCCTCCACCCCTCCACCCCTCCACCCCTCCACCCCTCCACCCCTCCACCCCTCCACCCCGCCTTCCCCTCCACCCCGCCTTCCCCTCCACCCCGCCTTCCCCTCCACCCCTCCACCCCGCCTTCCCCTCCACCCCTCCACCCCGCCTTCCCCTCCACCCCTCCACCCCGCCTTCCCCTCCACCCCGCCTTCCCCTCCACCCCGCCTTCCCCTCCACCCCGCCTTCCCCTCCACCCCTCCACCCCGCCTTCCCCTCCACCCCTCCACCCCGCCTTCCCCTCCACCCCTCCACCCCGCCTTCCCCTCCACCCCTCCACCCCGCCTTCCCCTCCACCCCTCCACCCCGCCTTCCCCTCCACCCCTCCACCCCGCCTTCCCCTCCACCCCTCCACCCCGCCTTCCCCTCCACCCCTCCACCCCGCCTTCCCCTCCACCCCGCCTTCCCCTCCACCCCTCCACCCCGCCTTCCCCTCCACCCCTCCACCCCGCCTTCCCCTCCACCCCTCCACCCCGCCTTCCCCTCCACCCCTCCACCCCGCCTTCCCCTCCACCCCGCCTTCCCCTCCACCCCGCCTTCCCCTCCACCCCGCCTTCCCCTCCACCCCGCCTTCCCCTCCACCCCGCCTTCCCCTCCACCCCTCCACCCCCTCCACCCCTCCACCCCACCACCCCTCCACCCCTCCACCCCTCCACCCCCTCCACCCCTCCACCCCCTCCACCCCTCTACCCCTCCACCCCTCCACCCCCTCCACCCCTCCACCCCCTCCACCCCTCCACCCCCTCCACCCCTCCACCCCCTCCACCCCTCCACCCCCTCCACCCCTCCACCCCCTCCACCCCTCCACCCCCTCCACCCCTCCACCCCCTCCACCCCCCCACCCCCTCCACCCCCCCACCCCCCCCACCTGGCCTTCCTTCCCCTCCACCCCCCCACCCCCTCCACCCCCCCACCCCCCCCACCCGGCCTTCCTTCCCCTCCACCCCCCCACCCCCCCACCCGGCCTTCCTTCCCCTCCACCCCCCCACCCCCCCACCCGGCCTTCCTTCCCCTCCACCCCCCCACCCCCCCACCCGGCCTTCCTTCCCCCCCACCCCCCCACCCGGCCTTCCTTCCCCTCCACCCCCCCACCCCCCCACCCGGCCTTCCTTCCCCTCCACCCCCCCACCCCCCCACCCGGCCTTCCTTCCCCTCCACCCCCCCACCCCCCCACCCGGCCTTCCTTCCCCTCCACCCCCCCACCCGGCCTTCCTTCCCCTCCACCCCCCCACCCCCCCACCCGGCCTTCCTTCCCCTCCACCCCCCCACCCCCCCACCCGGCCTTCCTTCCCCTCCACCCCCCCACCCCCCCACCCGGCCTTCCTTCCCCTCCACCCCCCCACCCGGCCTTCCTTCCCCTCCACCCCCCCACCCCCGAACCCGGCCTTCCTTCTCCTCCACCCCCCCACCCCCCCACCCGGCCTTCCCCTCCAGCCCCCACCCCCAACCCGGCTTTCCCCCCCACCCCTCCACCCCTCCACCCCTCCACCCGGCTTTCCCCCCCACCCGGTTTTCCCCTCCAGCCCCCACCTGGCTTCCCCTCCACCCCCCACCTGGCCTTCCCCTCCACCCCCCAACCCGGCCTTCTCCTCCATCCGACTTCCCTTGGCTCAGCTGCCCTCCCTGGGTGGGGGCACACATGGGCCCCACCAGCACCCCACCTGTCTCACCGGCCTGCGCCCCCCAGGTTTGCCTACAAGGACGAGTATGAGAAGTTCAAGCTCTACCTCACCATCATCCTCATCCTCATCTCCTTCACTTGCCGCTTCCTGCTCAACTCTAGGTGGGCGTCCCACCCCGGCCGAGGACCCACCCCATCCCCAGTCGCTGCAGTACCAACCCTCGGTCCCCTCCCTCCGCAGGGTGACAGACGCTGCCTTCAACTTCCTGCTGGTCTGGTACTACTGCACCCTGACCATCCGGGAGAGCATCCTCATCAACAACGGCTCCCGGTGGGCAGGGCGGGCCCTGAGGGAGGGGAGCATGGAAAGGGGTGCCAGGACCCTCCGGGAAGCAGGAACAGGCCCTGGGGGTGATGGTGGCTCTCTGCTCCAGGATCAAAGGCTGGTGGGTGTTCCATCACTACGTGTCCACCTTTCTGTCGGGAGTCATGCTGACGTGGTGAGTGGCTGGGCCCCGGCAGGGGCAGGAGCTGGGACAAGGAGGGGATACACGGCATCCCCAAGGGTCCCCACACTGCCCTCCACTTTTTATCTTAGGCCCGATGGTCTCATGTACCAGAAATTCCGGAATCAATTCCTCTCCTTTTCCATGTACCAGAGTGAGTGTCCCAGATGTCTGTGCTGAGCCCTGGAGGCACCCGTGGTGGGGGGCAGGGGCAGGGAACCCCTCCCGGGGCTCAGCCCTGCTCCTCTGTCCTCCGCCCGGCCCAGGCTTCGTGCAGTTTCTCCAGTACTACTACCAGAGCGGCTGCCTCTACCGCCTGCGGGCACTGGGCGAGCGACACACCATGGACCTCACTGTGGGTGAGTCGGGAGTGGCCCTGGCATCTGGACATTCTCCTTTCCTCCCATCCCGGGTCTGAGTGGTGGCGTCCCCTCTGTCCCTGGCCGTCCTGTGCCCTGACCTTCCTCCCCGCAGAGGGCTTCCAGTCCTGGATGTGGCGGGGCCTCACCTTCCTGCTGCCTTTTCTTTTCTTTGGACACGTAAGTCGTGCCTCTGTGTCCCTGCCTGTCTGTCCGTCCTCTGCGCCGGTTTTGGGCTCCAGCAGGGACTGGGTCTTCTGAGTAAAATGCCTCCTCTCCCTGCTCAGTTCTGGCAGCTTTTTAACGCGCTGACGTTGTTCAACCTGGCCCGGGACCCTCAGTGCAAGGAGTGGCAGGTGAGCCGGGGTCCCTGGACAGGATGGATGGGGGGCCAGGCCCATGTCCAGCCCTCACCCTATTCCTCCGGCAGGTGCTTATGTGCGGCTTTCCCTTCCTCCTCCTTTTCCTCGGCAATTTCTTCACCACCCTGAGGGTTGTGCACCAGAAGTTTCACAGTCAGCGGCACGGGAGCAAGAAGGATTGAGGCTGGGCCTTCCCCTGCCGGCCCAGAGGGGCTTCTGTCCTGTGTGTTGTGGGAGGGGATGGGAGGCGCCCCTCGAGTGTGCGTGTATCAGGGGGTCTCTTCTATTCTCCCTTGGGTTTTATGGGCTCTGTGGGCCCTGAAGGAAGACCTGGGCCCAGTGCCCTCAATAAAGAGAGGCCCAGAGGTGGCCTGAGCGTGTGTGTTCTCCTGGGGGAGGGGAGGGCTGGGTGGCCCTACCACATGGGTTCCTGGGGTCTGAGTTAAGTTGATCCAGGGTGGAGGCCCCAGATCTACTCACACAATACCAGGCAAATACAGAAAACAGAACTTTATTCCAAGGGCCAGAAGTTACTTAAAATTATTTACACTCACTGGAAATCACGTGGAGGGGCTGGGCCCAGCTCAGCAGAGAGAAAGAGCCCTTCTGTGCAGCCACTGAGGGCCAGAGGCCTCCAGAGGCATGGAGCCCGGTGCCCCTGTGCAGGCCCTGGGCTGTGCTGCCAGGGGCCGGTGGACCTCACCTGGCCTGGGGGCTGAGGAGGATGCACCCCAGGCCCGGAGGAGTCTTTCTTTGTCACTGGGCCTGCGCCCATGCCAAGGCCAAGCCAAACACACCCAGGAGACTACGGGAGGGAGCCAGGAGAGCTGATTACAGGCCGGAGTCTGTGGGGTGGGTGGGGCAGGCAGGCCCCTAGCTCCACACGTCCAGGGAGTAGCGGCCCTTGGTCATCAGTTTCTTGATGTAGTCCACCGCCTGCGTGTGCTCCATGGCCCCGAGCTCAGCCACGATGTCGTAGAAGGTGTTCTGCACATCCCTGGCCATGTTCCGTGCATCCCTGGGCAGGAAGAGGGGGTGCTGGGGGCTGGGCCAACTGTGGCAGGCAGGGCCTTGTCCTCCCCGCCCCCTACTCCAGTGACCCCCACTCACTCACCCACAGACGTAGATGTGGGCACCGCCTTCGATCAACTTCCACAGGTGCTCTCGGTCTCGCTTTAGCAGGTGCTGGACGTAGACCTGGGGCCAAGGGTGGTGCTGTGAGGGGGGGCACTGTGGCTGTGGCCCTGCCAGCCTCATGCCCACCTTCGTGGGTGCCTGCCCGTCTCACCTTGTGGGACTGCTCCCGGGAGAAGGCCACGTTGAGCTGGGTGAGCGCGCCGTCCCTGTGGAACTGCACCAGCTCCTCCCGGTACAGGTAGTCCTCATCCGAGCGGCGGCAGCCGTAGTACAGCAGCGTCTCCCCCACCTCCTTGCCTGCGTGGCAGGGGCCGGGGTGAGCGCGGGGCTCCCAGTCGTCACCCCCTCTCCCCCACGGGACCCCACTCACCCTGCTGTCGCAGCCAGGCCCGCTCCTGGATGAAGCCTATGAAGGGTGCCACCCCGGTGCCGGGGCCCACCATGATGACAGGCGTGGTGGCCTTGAAGGGCAGGCGGAACTGGGACTTGCGCACGAACATGGGCACCAGCGCACGGCCGCCGTTCTCCCCGGCAGGCTCCTTGGCCCGCAGCCAGTTGGTGGCCACGCCCTTGTTGATGCGGCCGGCCTTGGTCTCGTACTCCACAACCACTGCACAGATGTGCACAGAGTTGGGGTGGACCTGTGGGGAGGGCCGTGTGAGCTCCGACACCAAGCTGAGGCCCTTGCCCAGCCCCGGCCCCAAGTCCCGTTCTGCAGGCCAGCCCCACTCACCCAGGGCCTCTTCCAGCCCACCTGGCACCCAAATCTCAGAGGCCCCCTCCCCAGCGGCTTCCTGGACTGGTTCTGGGGACTGGGGCTGGACAGATGCTGAGAATCTCACAAGCCAGCCCGACTGAGTCCACAGCCTGGGGAGGCATTTGGAGCTGCGCTGGGGCTGGAACTGGAGCTCAGGGCTCGGATCTCGGAGCTCCTGTGCCGCCTTGCACTCTGCCTGCTGTGAGCAGGGCTGGGCCTCCAGCGTGTGGCTGGCAGGGCAGGGCCGGCCCTCACCTTGGAGGATGAGGCGATGGAGTAGTAGCGGGCCTGCAGGCGCGGCAGCAGCTCACACAGGTGGTCGATGGGGGGCCGCAGGGACGGGCAGTCCTGCAGGATGGCCAGGATGTGCCTCCGGGCCTCCACCACCCAGCTCAGGTACAGCTCCTAAGAGACACGGGGGTGAGATGGGGCTGATTGGGGCCCACGGAGCTCGGAAAACGGCGGGGTGACGGGGCGGAGGTTGCGGGGCTGAGGGGGCGCACCTTGCCCTCGCCGGAGGAGGAGGCCATCTTGCGCAGCAGCTCCTGCTCCGAGGTCTCCGAGGCGTACTGCGCCAGCTCGTACAGCACGTTGGTGCGCGGCGGGTTGGTGATGTCCAGGTAGTAGGTGAGGGCCGTGCGGTAGGACGTAGGGCATGGGAATGGGTGCTTCTTGTTGGACTCCTCTGCGGGGAAGAGACAGGCAGGACTTGGGGTAGGCGGCCGCCTCCTGGGGATGGGTGGCTGCGGCGGGAGGGGGTGACACCTTGGGCCGGCTCTGCGGCAACAGGTGCCCCAGCTGGTGCTGGAAACAAGGCCTATGCTCTCTGATGCCTCCCTGGCCCTGGGGCCAAGTCTGGGGCCTCCAACCAGACAGGAAGTCCTCATCAGAGGCAGGACCCTACTAGGGGAGGTGCGGGGGAGCCCCTGCACACTAACGCACCCGCTGTGCTTTCACTGCACACTACACGGTCTGACAGCCCCGCCCAGGCTTCCCTACAGGCGGGCTGCGGAAGCCGATAGTAAGGGCAGCCCTGGCATGGCAGCTGAGGACCGGCAAGCAGGGGTGGGGCGAGGTGGGCTCGGCCCAGGTTGGTGACCAGTGGGGTCCGAGGGCTTCACAGCGGGAGGCTCAGGCTGGGCAGCCCCACCAGGCCCGGGCAGCCCCGCGCAATGGCTACTGCCACTCGGCACCACTGAGCACCCTTGGGGGCCTGGGAGGGCTGCTGACTCCTGACTTCAGTGAGGAGGTGGGGGCAGCCCCAGGCCGGCAGAGGTGGGTCGTGGAGCCAGGCCCTCCTTCCCAGCAGGACACAGTGGCCATGGGGGAGCCAGGGCTGCCTTTGCCACCAGGCCTCAGCACCTCACTCCCTTAAAGGACTATGACAGTGACGGGGTAGGGGGAACCCCGACAGAGAGGGCTAGACCCCTAGGGCCACCCCGCCTCCCGTTTGCTTGGGATCCTGTAACCGTGGAGTCTCGGTGCAAGGGCCTCCCAGGCACCGGGGCTTCAGGCCTAAGCAGAAGCTCAACCCAGGGCCTTCCTACAGGCCCAATCCCGCGGCTGCCTGAGCCTGGCAGGGCGCCCTGACTGTGGCACTCACCATCCAGGTTGTTCAGGGACATGACGACGTCCAGGTCGGCACCCAGGATTTTGCCCAGCTGGTTGACGAGTGCAGAGTCGTTGGCTGGGTACACAGCCACGTGGTCCCCAGATTCATACCTGGAGGGAGATGTGAGGCTTGGGAGGGGCGGAAGGCTGGCCCTGCCCCAGGTCAGGAGGCCCAGAGTGAGGGTTCAGGGGGTGACAGTGGCAGCTGGTACCTGATTTTGGAGTCCGAGATGTCCAATTCCAGGTGCATGAGGTGGCGCTCGGTTCCCTGGTTCAGCTTCCGGTTGGTGGTGACTGCAGCCAGGAACGGATTCTTGGCATCAAAGGGGCTGGGTGGGGAGGAGAGAAGCAGTGAGCGGCCGGGGCTTTGATCTGAGTCTCCGTCTCCAAGGACCCTTCTGGTTGCACAAAGCACAGGGAATCTCAGAGATCTCCATGAGGAAATCTCACCGGTTACATCAAGGGCTCTCCCAGCCCGGTCCAATGCAGTTCTCTTTTTTTTTTTTTGAGACAGAGTTTTGCTCTGCCACCCAGGCTGGAGTGCAGCAGCGCGATCTCGGCTCACTGCAACCTCCGCCTCCCAGGTTCAAGCAATTCTCCTGCCTCGGCCTCCTGAGCAGCTGGAATTACAGGCGTTCGCCACCATGCCTGGTTAACTTTTATATTTTTACTAGAGACGGGGTTTCACCATGTTGGCCAGGCTGGTCTTGAACTCCTGACCTCAGGTGATTCACCCACCTCGGCCTCCCAAAGTGCTGGGATTACAGCTGTGAGCCACCTCGCCCAGCCCTAATGCAGTTCTCTCTATAGTCCCACCACGTGGGCAGAGCTGGGTCATCAGTGTCTGTTTACAGATGTGGAAACTGAGGCTGGCCCCTAAAAGAACTGTGAGGCCCAAGCTGACGGCGCCACAGGCTGGAAGGTAGCTGGTCCCCAAATGAGGAGCACAGCTCCCCCACCCCCACACGTCCTGGACTACACCGTGGACAAGAGAGAAACTTGCACTCCGGAAAGCCACCGACATGCAGGGCTTCTCGCTCCAGCCAGGCTGGGGCAGGCCTACAGAAAGCAGGGCAGCTGGTCTTGGATGCAGTGGCACGAGGACTTCCCTGGGTGGCTCGGGCAGGAATCTGGGCAGCAACCAGGGGCCATCAAGGGTACAGAGAGGAACGCCAGGTTTCTCCCCCAAGTCTATCTATGGAGATAGATTCTAAGAAAATGAGCCCTTCTGCCAAAGAGGATCTTAGCCACAGAGGCCAATGCACTGTCCTTGTCGAGAAGTGGGATGTGCCCTGCTGCCCCGGGCAGTGCAGAGTAAGGTGGCTAAGTGAGCTCAGTACAAACTGGGCGAGTGCCAGTCTCCTGGGGCCGGGCCGTGGACAGGCCGTGGACACTCACACCCACTCGGGGCACGGGGTCTGGTGAGAAGGGCCCTGTGGGGATATGGGGATACATGGCAGACTGAGCCTGGGGTGCACCAGTGGCCATAGAGCCGTCTGCCCCAAGCCACACTCCCTCCACTCACGGCTTCTGGTTCTCGTAGCTCTTCAGCCGGCCCATCTCCCCCATGTACACCTTGGCCGCGTCTATGTCGGTGTGGACCACAAGCTCGTACTGGCGAATGCTGGAAAGGGGAGACCAAGGGTGAGGCCAGGAAGCGGCAGGGGTCAGTCCCAAGAGGGAGGGGTTGGACTACAGGGGAGACCGTGCATGGCCTTTGGGGCGAGGTCCCAGGTACATATAAGAAGCAGGGGAGCCCCTGCTGCAGATGCACAAGGAGGGCAGGCGAGGGAGCAAGGAGGGAGGCGGCGTGGAGCTGCCGGGGGCCAGACGCCCAGAAGCCGGGGCAGGGCTGGGCAGGCTTCCATCTGGGAGAAGGTAAGGAAGCCCGGGCAGCACCCAGGGGCCATCAAGGGCACAGAGAGGAACGTTATGTTTTTGGCCAAGTCTGTGGAGGCAGATTTTAAGGAAATGGGCCCTTTTGCCAAAGTTGAACCTAGCCACAGAGCCCGACACGCCGTGTCCTTGTCGAGAGGTGGGATGCACCCCGCTGCCCCAGGGCAGTGCAACGTGGCAGAGTGAGTCCTTGGCTGGGACCAAGGTCCCTCCTCGACCCTATGACGGAGTGTCTTCTAACCTTGCTGCGACCCACTGCCAGCCCTCGTTCCAGGGTGGCTGCCCTCGGCACAGGACCCGCCCAGGCCACCCACCGCACCTGCGGGCACTTGCTCACCTGGACTCCTCGCCAGTGGCTTCCACCCCAAAGTGTTCACACACGGCCGGCCAGAACTGCTCTCGCCAGGTGATGAAGTCCTCCTCCAAGCTGGGCCGAGGAGAGGAGAGGGGGAGCGGCTCAGGGGAGGCCCATGTGGCAACAGTACCTGGTGCCAGGCACGCCCCGACCCCGCCCCATCCCCAAAGCTCAGGACTGTGCACCCTGGGGCACCCAGCGACATAAACCCAGAGCATCAGGAAGGCTCCAGGGAGTTGGGCAAGCCGAAAAGCAAAACTGGCAGGGGCAGGGCAGAGGCAGGAGAGCCCCTTCCCTCTGTGTTGGAGGTGTGTGTCGCTGAGTCTCAGCTGACACAATGGTGTGCGCGCCCCTCACGTTCCACAGCCCCTGCCTAAGCCCGCCGCGCTGATCATGGTGGCAGGGTGGGCACTCACTTCCCATCGTCGTCGCCCAACCCTAGCTCAAAGATGCGCTGGGCGCCGAGCTGCTCCAGCCGCTTGTCCACGTACTTGCCCATGGCATTGAAGTGCTCGTAGGTCTTGTTCCCAAGACCAAACACCTGCGTGGACACAGGGGCCGCTCTGAGGCCTGGCCCTCGACCTGACCAGTGGGAGGGGCCGTGGGGGCAGGGCGGGAGGCCCCACAGCACTGGCTGAGCTGCTGGCAACACCTGCAGGCCTCCGTCCCACCAGGCGCCTTGCACTGCAAGGAACACTGGGCCACTGAAGAGGCTTCATCTGGGTGACCTGCAGCCCACAGCCTGCCCCGTCCACTGCCAGCCTCAACCCACAGGGAAGTGGGGGCAGCCCACCCTCCCCACCGGGCTGGGGCTCCAGCTCTCCTAGGCCAGGCAGGTCTCAGTCGTCCGGCCAGACCCTTCTTGCCTTTAGTCTCCAGCACCCAATGCCCCCTGGAGCCGACTGGGGCTGGGGACAGAGAGGGGACATTCTCGTAGTGCTGGGATCCGGGGCAGAGGAGAGGGTCTCACAAGCGGCCTGCCTTGGCTGCTGAGGACAGGGTGGGGGTCTGGAGGGCTGCCTTTCAGCCACATGGATCTGGAGTCCCCAGGGAGGCACCGCAGGCCACCGGGAGCCCATAGCAGTCTCTGGGTGACTCACCGCGAACTTGACCCCAGAGAGATCCACGTCTGTCTCCTGCAGCCAGTCGTAGAAGTCCTGGGCATTGTCAGTGGGGTCTCCCTCACCGTAGGTGGCCATGCAGAAAACCACCAGGGCGTTCTCGATCTCTGGCAGGCTGCTCAGGTCGGCCTGCAGAAACAGGGACAGGACCGCGCCCCGGCCATGACTGAGCCTGTTCAAGGTTCAACCCGCACCAGATGGGGAAGGCCAGGTCCTGCCCAGGGTGGCACCAGGCCAGGGATGTCTGAGTGTCGTGGGATCAGAGAGAAGGAACAACACGGAGGGGCTGGGGCATGGGCATTTGTGCCAGGTGGGCAGGACAAGGTCACCCGTGTTAGGCTGGAGCGGAGAGGATGTGTTTCTAGAGGAAAGTGAAGCTTAGCACAAAAGAGCCATCAGAATGCAGCCTCCTGAGCTGATGCAGGTCTGGGGCCACCCTGGGAACCTCATCATTCCAGAGCTCCCAGGCACCGCACAGCCCCGGTGCACTCTGATATCTAACTAAACTGTTCATCAACTGCAAATGCAGCCTGGAGACGGGCTGTGGGGTGGTGCCCGTCACCAAGACCTCGGAGGAGAGGGGATTGGAGCAGCTGGGGAGGGTGGGTTTGGTTTGGGAGATGTGGCGGCTGCCAGGCGGGCAGCCGGCACTCAGGGGAGGGCCAGTCCTGGGGAAAGGACGCCTGGCATGTGGCTGCAACTGCAGGAATGGCCCTTCCGTCAGTCAGCCCGGGCAGGGATGGCAATGACCCTCACGGGAAGGCAACTTCCGAGGACGTCTTCCCAGGACCCGACTCCCTGCCGGCCTCCCCCTGCTGAGGGGCGCCCTACAGACCTGCTCCCTGTCCTACCCACTGCCTCCATCTGGGGCCAGCGCGTGGTGGCAGCTTACCAGGTCATACTCCTCAGGGTCCGCTGACATGCCTCGCATCCCGTAGCGGTGGGCGTCCTTGGACAGGCGGTTGGCAAACTCCTCTGCAGTCCCCGTCTGGGAGCCGTAGAACACGATGATGTTCCTCCCCTAAGGAAGGCAGACACAGGGTTGGTGAGGGCCACAGACCTCAGCCACGGCTCCAGTGAACACCCACTGGGCAGGCCCGGCAGGCGGGGGCCCTCCAGGCCGCCCCCTTTCCTTCCTGGCTTTGAGTCCCTTCTAAGTTCCTCTGGGACTCGCTTCTCACTGTCACAGCCACTGTGGCAAAGGAGGGCAAAGGTCACCAAGGCAATCTCACACACGCGGCTGCTCAAGATCACACTTCTGACATTTTCATGACACGGGGAAAAAACAAAGTTAAAAAAAGTAACCAATGTATAGCCCCTATCCGTGGGGGAATGGTTCCAGGACCTCCCATAGATACTTACATCCAATGATGCAGCCGGGCGTGGTGGCTCACACCTGTGATCCCAGCACTTTGGGAGGCCAAGGCTGGCAGATTACCTGAGGTCAGGAGTTCAAGACCAGCCTGACCAACATGGTGAAACTCCATCTCTACTAAAAATACAAAAATTAGCCGGGCATGGTGGCGTGCACATGTAATCCCAGTTACTAGGGAGGCTGAGGCAGGAAAACAGCTTGAACCCAGGAGGTGGAGGTTGCAGTGAACTGAGATCACGCCACTGCACTCCAGCCTGGGTGACAGAGCAAGACTCCACCTCCAGTAGCTCACGCCTATAATCCCAGCACTTTGGGAGGCCAAGGCGGGTGGATGACTTGAGGTCGAGAGTTCAAGACCAGCCTAACCAATATGGAGAAAACCCTGTCTCTACTAAAAATACAAAATTAGCCGGGCATGGTGGCACATGCCTGTAATCCCAGCTACTTGGGAGGCTGAGGCAGGAGAATCGCTTGGACCTGGGAGGCAGAGGTTGTGGTGAGCCGAGATCGCGCCATTGCACTCCAGCCTGGGCTACAAGAGCAAAACTCCATCACAAAAAAAAACAAACAAAAATCCAAGGATGCTCAAGTCCCCGCTATAAAATGATGTGGTATTTGTGTGTAGCCTACACACATCCTCCAACATACTTTAAATCATCTCTAGATTACTTATTAATATAATACTTAATGTAATGTAAATTCTCTGTAAATAGTTGCTATGCTGTATTGTTTAGGGAACAGTAAGATGACAGTATGTGTTCAGGACAGACACAACAATCCATTTTTTCTCCAAATATTTTCAATCTGCAGTTGAATTCATGAACTCCGAACTCACGGATATGCAGGGCTGGCTATACAATCCAATTGTGTTATATAAATAATAGATATGTATATCAAAACATACATATGTATTTTCTTTCTATACCCACAGGCACAAAGAAAACAGACTGGCAAGAAATATACCGAGAGTCCCTAAATGGGGCATTCTGGATGTGTTTTGCTGGTTAAATACATATTCATTATAAAATTTTACAACAGGGAAAGGTCCTAGGGGCTGGCTCACGTACTCATCAGTCCACCCTCCTCCTCCAGCAGCTGTTGAAAAGCCTGAAATCCTATTCCCCAGAGCCCGTTGGGGCTGGAGTTGCAGCCAATTCGGTTCAGCCAATTGAACGTGCTTTGCAAGATCTGAAGGGTGGAAGGGAGGCAAAGGCTTCCTGGCCCCTCATGCACATGTGAGGTTCTCTGCAGTGCCTGGTCTTCAGTGCCTGAGGCATTTTTCTTTTTTTCTTTTCTTTTTTTTATTTTTGTGTGTGAGACGGAGTCTCGCTCTGACGCCCAGATTGGAGTGTAATGGCACGATCTCAGCTCACTGCAACCTCTGCCTCCCGGGTTCAAGCAATTCTCGTGCCTCAGCCTCCTGAGTAGCTGGGATTACAGGCACCCACCACTATGCTAGGCTAATTTTTTTGAATTTTTAGTAGAGACTGGGTTTCAACACGTTGGCCAGGCTGGTCTCGAACTCCTGACCTCAGGTGATCTGCCCACCTTGGCCTCCCAAAGTGCTGGGATTACGGGCGTGAGCCACCGCGCCCAGCCACCTGAGGTATTTCTAATAGTTTTGGTAGCCAGACTGCAAGTTCCTAGTCCTGGCTACCGGCTTATGTGATGTTCAGAGGCAGCTGTAGAAATAGCTTCTTATCCTGGATCGCAGCTACACGTGGTGTGTCCTGAACTCAACAGTTTCAGGCTGGATTCGAACAGAGCAGCTACCTTGCAGGTTGCTTCTGTGATATCTTAGAGACCAACCTGCTCCTTCAGCCCCTCCAGTAACCTGGAAGCGCCCCCTTCCCCGTGTGAAATCCCTTCCAGATTAAAATGCCTAAAGTAGTCTCTAGTTTTCACACTGAATCCCACCTCATACAAAATAAAACTTACGCGGCCAGGTGCAGTGGCTCACTTCTGTAATCCTAGTACTTTGGGAGGCCGAGGTAAGAGGATGACTTGAGCCCAGGAGTTTGAGACCAGCCTGGGCAACATGGCAAAACCCTGTCTCTACTAAAAATACAAAAAATTTATCTGGGTGTGGTGGTGCATGCCTATGGTTCTAGCTACTTGGGAGGCTGAGGTGGGAGGATCACTTGAGCCTGGGAGGTTGAGGCTGAAGTGAGCTGTGATTGAGCCACTGCACTCCAGCCTGGGTGACAGGAGTGAGACTGAGTCTCAAAACAAAACCACCACCAAAAAAAACTTAGGGATTACAATAAATGTTCTTATACTTTTTAAAGTTCCTGAATTTTCTACAAATCATTGTTAAATCATTAAAAATTGTTTTTTTTTTTTTTCTTGAGAGAGTTTTGCTCTTGTCGCCTAGGCTGGAGTGCAGTGGTGCGATCTCGGCTCACTGAAACCTCTGCCTCCTGGGTTCAAGCGATTTTCCTGCCTCAGCCTCCTGAATAGCTGGGATTACAGGTGTCCGTCACCATGCCTGGCTAATTTTTTGTGTTTTTAGTAGAGACAGGGTTTCACCATGTTGGCCCAGCTGGTCTCAAAGCTCCTGACCTCAGGTGATCCGCCCGTCTCAGCCTCCCAAAGTGCTAGGGTTACAGACATGAGCCACTGCACCCGGCCAAAAGGATTTTTTTTTTTTTTAGATGGAATCTTGCTCTGTTGGCCAGGCTGGAGTGCAGTGGTGCGATCTTGGCTCAATGCAACCTCCGCCTCCTGGGTTCAAGTGATTCTCCTGCATCAGCCTCCCGAGTACCTGGGACTACAGGTGCATGCCACCACGCCCGGCTAATTTTTGTATTTTTAGCAGAGACAGGGTTTTTGCCCAAATGGATATTTTAAAATAATCACTGTAAAAATACTTAATAGAAGAGAAAGTGCTCATGATTATCAGGTTAAGAGAACAAAAGATGACCTAAGATAGCAGCTAAATATTTACAGGAGCATCAAAATATATAAAATACCTAGAAATAAACTTTGTAAGAGATGTGTCAGAAGCTACTGAACTACACACAAAGGACTCACACCAATGGAAAAGCACCCCGATTATGGACAGGGAGTCTCGACCCACAAAAATGGCAGCTCTATTTATGTCACTAGAGAAATGTGGCATGATGTAATAGAAATCTGAACCAGCTGGGTGCAGTGGCTCACACCTGTAATCCCAGTACCCTGGGAGGCCACACCAGGAGGACTGCTTAAGCCCAGGAGTTTGAGAACAGCCTGGGCAACAGAGCGAGACCCAGTCTCTACCAAAAAAAAAAAAAAAAAAAAATCTGAACAGCTCTTTTTTCCTCAACAAATTGATCCTAAAAGTCATGGAAAAATAAGTAAGAATCCATATATTAAAACATTATTTGGCAATAAAAAGGAAGTACTAACATATGCTACAGTGTGGGTGAACCTTGAACACGTGCCCAGTGAAAAGAACCCAGAGACCCAGCTATTATTATTATTATTTGACACAGGGTGTAGCTGTTGCCCAGGTTTGAGTCCAGTGGTCACTGCAATCTGTGCCTCCCAAGCTCAAGCTATCCTCCCACTTCAGCCTCTCAGGTAGCGGGGACTATAGGCGTGCACCACTGTGTCCCGCTAATTTTTCTATTTTTTGTGGAGATGGGGTTTCGCCATGTTGCCCAGGCTGGTCTCAAACTCCTGGGCTCAAGCGACCTGCCCATCTCGGCCTCCCAAAGTGTTGGGATTACAGGCATGAGCCACTGCGCCCAGCCCAGGAATTAAGTATATGATAAAGGTGGCATTTCAAACCAGTGGGGGAAAGATGGACTCTAATACATGGTGTTTAGACAGCTATGTAAAATGTAGAATTGGATTCATACCTCACATCTTACATCAGGATAAATTCCCAATAGATCAGATTTTAAATTTTGAATATGAAAAACAAAACCCTAAAAGTACTAGAAAAAAATACAGGAATATCTTTATCTCTTTAGCATGGGGAAGACCTTCAAATTATGACTCTAAGACCAGAAGTCACGAAAAGAAAGAATCATATAGGTGACTCTGTAACTTTTACACAGCAAAACAAATAAAAATGCGATCAGCTAGGTTGAAAGACAAACTTTTTTTTAAGAGATGGAATCTCACTAAAAGACAAACTCTTTAACGGGCAAGATATTTTCAACTTATATCACAGACAAGAGATTCATCTCCCTAATAATTTCAAGGAGAAAGATCAGTCCCAACAGAAAAGCAGGCAAAAGATGTGAAGAGAGAATCTATTAAAAAAAGAAAAAAGAGGCTGGGTGCGGTGGTTCAGGCCTGTAATTCCAGCACTTTGGGAGGCCAAGTTGGGTGGATGACCTGAGGTCAGGAGTTCGAGACCAGCCTGGCCAACATGGCAAAACCCTGTCTCTAATGAAAATACAAAAGTTAGCCAGGCATGGTAGCACGCACCTGTAATCCCAGCTACTCAGGAGAATGAGGCATGAGAATTGCTTGAACCCGGGAGGTGGAGATTGCAGTGAGCCGAGATCACACCACTGCACTCCAGCCTGGGCAACAAAGCGAGACCCTGTCTCAAAAAAAAAAAAAAAAGAAAAGAAAAGAAAAGAAAAAAGAAAAACAAACGAAGCCATCTAGACCTAGGTGGGTGAAAATCTACTGAATCTCATTCATAAAAATGTAAATTACAACTATACTGAGATTTTTTTTTTTAAGCCTAGAAAACTGACAAAAATCTAAACTTTAATAACAAACTGTTGGCAAGGCTGTGGGGAACAGTTTTCTCACACGTCGCTATTCTTGAGCGCGTGCCACGGTGTGACTCCTACGGGGACGATTTGTAGCTTCTATCATGATTGCAAACACATCTACCTTCCAATCCAGCAATTCCACTTCTGGGACTGCTTTGTATTTGAAATGTGCAAACCGAGCTACATAGTCCCAGTGACATTGTTGGTAAGAGCCAAAGAGTAGAAACAGCCCCAGTGCCCATCTTTAACAGGACAGGGTTAAGTGCGTTACAGTGAATCCAGATGGCCATATAATGGAATCATGGTACAGCTAAGATGATGGCAGTATCTTTGTATTGATATGGAAGGATCTTTGAGACATATTAAGTTGTTTTGTGTTCTTTTTTTTTTAAAGCAAGGTCAGCCGGGCGCAGTGGCTCACGCCTGTAATCCCAGCACTTTGGGAGACCGAGGCAGATGGATCACGAGGTCAGCAGTTTGAGACCAGCCTGGTCAACATGGTGAAACCCCGTCTCTACTAAAAATACAAAAATTAGCCAGGCACGGTGGCAGGCGTCTAACCCCAACTACTCCGGAGGCTGATGCGGGAGAATCACTTGAACCGAGGAGGTGGAGGTTGCAGTGAGCCAAGACCATGCCATTGCACTCCAGCCTGGGCAACAGAGCGAGACTCTGTCTCCAAAAAAAAAAAAAAAAAGCAAGGTCTGGAACAGTGCACATAGTATGCCACGTTTTGTGTTTTAAGAAAAGTGTAGGCTGGATGCAATGGCTCGCACCTACAGTCCCAGCACTTTGGGAGGCGGAGGCAGAAGGATTGCTTGAGGCCAGGAGTTCAAGACCAGCCTGGGCAACATAGCGAGAACCTGTTCCTATGAAGAATAAATTAAAAAATTAGCCAGGCGTGGTGGTGTGCACCTGTAGTCCCAGCTACTTGGGAGGCTGTGGTAGGAGGATGGCTTGAGTCTAGGAGTTTGAGGCTGCAGTGAGCTATGATGGCGCCGCTGCACTCCAGCCTGGGCAACACAGTGAGACCCTGTCTCTAAAATAAAATAAAGGTTTTTTTAAATTAAAAATAAGAGTCTCTGTTTGTTTTACTTGTATGTTCATACAGGAACTCTAGAAGGATCCATAAATAATAAGAACAGTGGGGATGAGTGGGTGGCAGAGGGGAGCTTTCCACTGAATAGTGGATGTTTTTATTTTAACTATGTAAATGTAGTACTGATGCCTACAATTAAATAGTTAAATTGGGTGCGGTGGCTCACGCCTGTAATCCCAGCACTTCGGGAGGCTGAGGCGGGCGGATCACCTGAGGTCAGGAGTTCAAGACCAGTCTGGCCAACATGGTGAAATCCCATCTCTATTAAAAATACAAAAATTAGCTGGGCGTGGTGGCACGCACCTGTAATCCCAGCTACTCGGGAGGCTGATGCACGAGAATGGCTTGAACCCAGGAGGTGGAGCTTGCAGTGAACCGAGATTGCACCACTGCACTCCAGCCTGGGTGACAGAGCGAGATTCCGTCTCAAAAAAAAAAAAGTAACAAAAACAAAGCAGAGAGAAAATGGCAGTGGTGCCATGACTGCAGCTCTGTGAGATTTACCTCTGCTCCTGGACAGGCCAAGGCCAGACGGGAGAAGCTTCGTGAGTTAGAGGGAGGGTCTGTTCTTAGACTTTGGTTTGTTCAAAAAGTAAAGATTCAAGGAAACAAACTGTCCCAGCAACAGCAGAGCTGCTTCAGGGCTTTGGTTAGGCAAGAATGACTCCCAAGCGGGCCGGGCTGCGTTCCCTCTCCTGGCCACCGGGACATCCTCTATGCGGTGACGCCAGCCGTCTGCTAGACTTGATTACATGCCCACCGGGGCCGAGGCTTCCTGAGAAGAGTAAAGACATGCAGGAAACTCACCGTTTTCTTCATCTTTTCCACAAAGCTGCTCTCTCTGACAGAGGAGGTCCTGCAAGACAAAAGTGTGCAATGAGCGTGGGAGGCAGGTGTCATGGGACACAGGTGTCACGGGACGTGGGTGTCCTTAGATGCAGGTTTCATGGGATGCTGTGGCAGCACAGGGAGGGGACATTCCAGCTTTGTCCCGTGCCACTCCCCAGGGGCTAAGCCAGCAGCTGGCCTCTAATCCAACACCAGGGCTCCCAGGCCTCCCGCACCAGCTCACCCTTCCCATTTCCCCTACAGTAAAGCCTCTTGCGACACCAGTGCTTTGCAAAGCCAAGACCTCTCCTGCACCCAGATAGATATGGGCTTGTTTCCCTCAAGGAAGAGCCAAGGTTTCCACTTCCCTCTTCCTCCCCACCCACAGCCCAGGTCCCCACGGCCTGACCTCAGCCTGACCTTCCACCTCTTCACCTCTTCCTTCTCCAGCCCCTGCCTCTCACATCTGCCACTTCCCTGCTCCGCTCTTCAACAGCTCCCACGACCCATGGGATCCGGGCACACGAGTCCCCTCAGAGTCTGTCTCCAGCGTCACCTGCCACTCCCCTCCACAAACCAAGCTTGATGCCTAATTCACACCCCCTCCCTGCATGGTGGCCTCAGAATCCTGTGCACGCCATCGCTTCCACCCAGAGCCTTCCTGCCACACTCCCCTCACCTGGCTGACCCCTGCTCCGCCCTCAAGGTCCTGCGCAAGGGTCAGCTCCCCTGGGATTCAAAGACCCCCTTCGCTTCCCCTGCACTGGGCCACATTTCATTTTTCCCTTCTCTGCGTTCCTGGGACTACAGCCCTTACCTGGGTCCGTCCCCTCCAGAGGGCAGCCTGGTGCCCGCCAGCCTCAGGATCAGGCTGGGGTGACACAATCTTCTGTCCACTGTCCACTTCTGGCCTTCTACCCCCGCACCACCCCTCACCCCGCCCCATTTTCTGTTCTTCTGTTTTCTTCTGACCCTTGCCCCAAGCCTGCAGGGCCAGAGGAACAAGCCCAGTGCCCCTTGCCCAGGACTTTCAAGCTGAAGGAGGTGAAAAACGCTGGCTGAATACAGCAAGGTGGGAAACACCTTCCTCTGGGTGGCGGAGATTTGACATATGGCCATTCTGAATCAAGTGACAAACCTGAAGATGAAAATACATTTTTGTATTTAAAATGACATTTTTGGTCGGGCATAGTGGCTCATGCACGTAATTCCAGCACTTTGGGAGGTTGAGGCGGGAGGATCACTTGAGTCAGGAGTTTGAGCCCAGCCTGACCACCACGGCAAAACCCCGTCTCTACTAAAAATACAAAAATTAGCCGGGCCTGGTGACGCGCACCTGTAATCTCACCTACTCAGGAGGCTGAGGCAGGAGAATCACTTGAACTAGGGAGGCGGAGGTTGCAGTGAGCCGAGATCACGCCACTGTACTCCAGCCTGGGCAATAGAGTGAGAATCTGTCTCAAAAAATAAAATAAAATAAAATAAAATAAAATAAAATAAAATTTAAAATAAAATAAAATAAAATAAAAAAATAAAATAACGCCATTAAAGGAAGGAAAGGCAAGCTGCAGTGTGGGAGAGGATATTTGTAATGTACTTATATGTGGGCAAAAGACTTTGATCGAAAATGTAAGAAAGCCCTACAAATCAACAGGAAAAAGACAAATCCTCCATCAGAAAAACTATCAAAAGACTTGAAGAGGCATTTTCTTTTTCTTTTTTTTTTTTTGAGATGGAGTCTCGCTTTGTCGCCCAGGCTGGAGTGCAGTGGCACGATCTTGGCTCACTGCAACTTCCAAGAAGAGGCACTTTCTTAAAGAGAGTATCCAAGAACCTAGCTCAGTGGCCGACACTTGTAATGCCAGCACTTTGGGAAACCAAGGTGGGAGGATCACTTGAGGCCAGTTTGAGACCAGCCTGGGTAAAACAGCAATACTCTATCTCTAAAAAATAAAAAAAAAAATTTTTTTAATTAGCCCGGTGTGGTGGTCTGTGCCTGTGGTCCCAGCTACTCAGGAGGCTGAGGTGGGAGGATCCCTTGAACCTGGGTGTTTGAAGCTGCAGTGGGCGATGATCTCACCACCGTGCGATCACATGACCGTGCAGTGCGATCATAGCTCACTGCAGCTTCAAACACCCGGGTTCCAGCCCGGGAGACAGAGGGAGACCCTGTAAATCAACCAACCAACCGATATAAACAAACAGAAGTGGTACATGTGGGGCCCGACTGATTGATTTTGAAGCCTCCAACAATAAGGATAATTAGAACAGCTACACCCTGAGTAAGGGGACCCCAGAAGAGCAGATATTTTAAACAAGAGAAAAGTAGCCGATTCTGAACACCCCTCCCGCAGTGGCCCGGCCCCATTTCCCACCTCTCTGGGCTACGCTAAGCTACTCACATTTCCACGCGGCTCCCTGGGCCTACAAGGCCCTTCCTGTGACCCCTTCCCACCTTCTACTCATCCTTTACCACAGAACTTAACTTTCCCCTCCCAGAGGCCGTCCCTGCCCCTCACGCAGCAACGCTACTGTCGCCGTCTTCGCTGTGGCACACACACTGGCCGGCCAAGGCACTTTACTCTGCACATTCCCATGGCTTAACTGGAAGCCTGGGTTGAATAACCTTGGGGGCTGTCTGTGTATCCCTGCCATGAGCGCGACGCCTAGCACACGGCACAGGACGCCGTGTCTCCTCCTAGGGTGGCCAGCCCTGAGTTCTCTGTCCAGCACGAGGCTGGCAGGGGCGGACTAAGAGGCTGTTGAAGGCACTTCTCACTCCCTAGCCACCTCTGAGGTCTGATCTGGCATCAGCTGAAAAGCCAACCCCTATCTCTACTCAAAGGACAGATGCTTCCAGGGAAGTTCCATCTCCAACAAAGTGGATCTGAAGATTTGCTGAAGAAAAGGACAAGAGCAAACTCCAGTGCCCCGTGAGTGCCTGGCGGGTAACACAGGCCAGCCGGGTAGGGGCACGGGAGGCACTGCGCCAGGCACCGAGGGCATGAGACTAGAACGAAACAACCTGTGACTTCACAGGCCCAACCCTCCAGCCAGGGGAAGACAGCCTCCGAGGAGGATCCCAGCAAGATGGGAAGAGCCACGTGGCAGGGCGGACCTGGCTTTAAATCCTGGCTCTGACACTAGACAGGCACGGGACTGCACAGGCCCCGCCCCTCTCGTGCCCACACTATTATTAAAGCGCTGCATCTGGTTATTGCAGCCTCCCCGGTGCCTGACTGGGGAACTTGGTTAACACCCAGTAGAAAAAAGGGCATTCCCTGGAAGGCGGTCAGCCTGTGATTTCAAAGACATCCATGGCACAAGGTGGCATGTGCTAAGACCACATAGATGGATGGCACAGTTCACGCCACAGGGACGGATGGGACAGGACAGGTTCACGCCACAGGGCTTCAAAGGGAGCAGACGCTTACGGCTGAAGAAACCAGGAAAGGCCTCTTGGACGAGCTGGGCTGTCTTCTCAGGAATAGAAAACGGCCCCCTGGAGAGACAGCCCCACGGGAAGCGGGCTGCCAAGGGATGGCAACTTCTAAGCTCGGCTCCCGTCCCAGAAGCCCAGCGAGTGGGTGGGGAGGAGGGCTTCCATGTGACCTCCTGACGCAGTTGGACAAAGCAGAATGCCAGGCTGGCTGGCCCTGGGAGTGGACAGGGGAGCCTCTGGGCTGGAACGTCAGAGTGGACAAGGTGTGCCAGCCTGCTCTGCCCCAAGGCAAGGGTTCACCCAGGAAGTGTGAGTGGTCCAGGGGGGAAAAGGGAACCCAAGGAGCTGGAGACGGACCTGTGCCTCTAGGTCACCGGCGCAACACAGAACAATTCCTTCAAGTTCCTGCTGGTTAAACCCATCCTGCCGGGGAGGGTGCCAGGAAACTCCCTTCCCAACCCAAGGCCCTGCTGGGGGCTCCAAGAAGCAAAGTTCACGGGCTTAGCCCGAGAGGGCCCACACTGGACTGCTCTGAATGGGCTCTATTCCATCGGAGGACTTCAGACCTGGATTTGCATGGGGGACCTGATTATTTATAGGCAGAGAAGAGGGTGCATGAGGCCTTCCTGGTCTCCAGTCCAAATTCCTTCCTTTGGAAGCAGGGAAATGCAGCGTGCAAGTCCTGGACCAGAGGGGCCACCAGTGCCTAGGCCTGGCTGAGTCCCTCGCCAGAGACAGGGGCAGCAACCCTGGGAATGGCTGACCTTGCTGTTAACTCCAGGCAGCCGCATCTTCAGGCCTCCAGCAGGTCCCCGCCAGGAGGAAGTCTCCCACACTCGAGTGAGGGTGCGGGCGTCCCCTGGCCAAGGGGCATGAGGGCAGTCTGCCGCCAGGGACAGTGTCAGGAACTGACCTTCTCAGAGCGGGCTCCTCAGGTGGAGACGAGTACGTGCACCCCATGGCTTCTCACTCTCAGCTCCAGGACTTAAGGAAAAAGGAGGGTCACAGCTCTCTCCTGGACACCAGCAGGGGCCAGCAGATGGAAAGTTCGGCCCTGTGCATCCCCTGTTCCGTACTGGTGGGGAAGTTGCCTGGGCCCGTGGCCTCAAAGTGCTCCTGGACACCCCAAAGTCCTCTCGGAATCTCCCTGAGCTCCTGCCTGCGTCTGCCCCCACGAGCCTAAGAACTCTGCAACATCTGGAGCCCCAGCAGGCAGGACTCAGGATTCCAGAGTGAAGCCTCCCATGAGTCCCTGCACCGGGCATGCACCCCTCCTCCCTCTGTATGGACCGAGGGAAGGAGAAAACCTTTCCAACCCCGACTCGGGTCTCCTTGGTAACTGTTTATATCAGAGCCCTTCTCCCCACGCCCTCCCCGTTTCCCATTTAAAAAAAAAAAGGAAGTCATGTCTGCGGAACAAAGCTCTTCTAGGCTCTAGAAGACAGCCTGCAGGTTGCTATGGCAGGGCTGCACTCCATAAAGGAAGCCACACTGATCCCGCTGCCAGGGCACCACACAATCACATTAAATTAAGTCTGGTCCCTGTCTTCCCCCACACAAAAGAACTGCGGGCAAACAGAGCCTAAGACACTGGGTCCATGTCAGCGGGGAGCATCCTGTGTGCCATGAAAGACACACCTTCCCCTCCCATCAGGGCAGTTGGGGAAATGCCTGGCAAGCTGGGCTCTGTTTGCAGTGGTGATGTTCTGTCTTGGGGAGCACCCTTCTGAGGTTCCCGAGTGCAAACAGCCCATCCGAAAGCCCAAGGCTCGGCGGGGTGCAGTGGCTCACACCAGTACGGCACTTTGGGAGGCCGAGGCGGGTGGACGCCATAGCTCAGGAGTTTGAGGCCAGCCTGGGCAACATGGCAAAACGGCCTGTCTCTACCAAAAATACAAAAATTAGCCGGGTGTAGAGGTGTGCACCTGTGGTCCCAGCTACTTGGGAGGCTGAGGTAGGAGGATCACTTGAGCCTGAAGGCTGAGGTGAAGGTTGCAGTGAGCCAAGATTGTGCCACTGCACTCCAACCTGGTTGACAGAGTGAGACCCTGTCTCAAGAAAAAACAAACAAACAAAACCAGAAAGCCCAAGGCTCCAGCCGTACAGAGGTGGCAGCTGTCCCAGGCCTGGAGCACACAGACCACATGGCTCCAGAATGGAGCATGAAAGGTTCCAATTAAGGCTCTCCACGCCTAAATTGGGTGCAGGATTCTTTCTGGGTTCAGGATCAGAAGTCAGCTGTAGTCTACCGCGTGGGGAAGATGAGAGAGGGCAGGAAAAGCACTGAGTCACTTGGACCGAGATGAACCGAGATGTGCGGTTCATTTTGTTCCCGTCTCAGGCGACGCTGAGGAACATTTCTGGAAACTGCAAATCCAGTTGGATTTTCCGCAGTGGACTCGATTTCTCCTGAGACTGTCCCCTGCCCTTAGCGACACACAGGGAAGCTGCTTTGGACCAGCTCCCTTTCAGAACCTAGCGTCTACTGCCAAGTTCTCCAGGCTCCAGGGTCATGGGCGCCCACGGCGAGAGAAGGGGTGGCGGCTGAGGCACAGGGGCACGATGGCAGCAGAGCTGGGGGCAGCCTGCTCTGGCAGGACGGAGAGTGGGCTCTGCTAGGCGGACCCAGATTTCTTGACCTTCAGAGCCTTGTGGCATGGGGCTAATGGTTGGAAACACCAGCCTTTGGTAAAACAGAAAGTGGTTTGCTGGAGCTTAGATAGAAGCCAGCAGCTGTCTCTGCGGACAGGGACTCTGATGAACACGTGGGGAGGGCACCTGCTGGAGACAGCTGGCTACAGGCAGGGGGAGGTGAAAGCAGGTGTGAGTGGCCACAGGTCAGAGACAAAACAGGCGAAGGGAATGACTTCTTACTGAGTGCCTACTGCATGCTGGCTAGCATTCAAGAAGCTTTCTATTTTATTTTGTTTAATCCTCACCACCCTGTGCAGTGCGCAAGGGTTTCTATCCACCTTGACAAGGCAGTGAGGCTGGGGGTGGGTGAAGCGGTAATTCAACTCCAGGCCTGTGAAAGCTCCAGGGCCCAGCGGCCCAGCACCCGGGGTTCCTGTCTGCTCCCCAAGCAAGGTCCACCTCCCCCGGCTTTACCCTGTCTGCAGTGCGCCCCGGGCACGTTCAGGCAGCACATCTCACAGCCCTTCCCAAGGATCCTGGGGCCGTGTCCTCAGGACGCTCTAAGGCTCTGGTGGGCTGCCGCTCCCTCATTCCCCCTGACCATGTCCTCCAGCACGTGTTCACATCAGGACTCCGTGAGCAAGTCTGTGAAGCTCAGAAAGCCTGCTGTGCTGTTCCACACACGCAGAAGCCTTGATGCTCTTCTGACGACCTCAGCAGTGACCCTGAGCCAGGGGGTGGCCAGGACTAGGGCTAATTTTCCAGAGACAGAGAAGAGAAACTCAGGGTTATTCAGCCCATCGGTGACAGAAAGAAAAGGCCATACCCTCAGACAGTAAGATCATCTGATCTGGCACAAAGTGGCTCTGCTATTGTGTGCAATCAAAGGGGATGGAAAAGAGGGGCGGGCTGGGGTGGCCATGACAAGAGCCAGGGGTCCGAGGGAGCAAAAGCATGGTGCAGGAAGCCCCAGGCTGGAATCCCAGCTCTCATGTGCTAACGCCAGCCTTGACCAGGTCACTCACCCTCTCCTGGAATCAGCACTGCCATTTGTAAAATGGGGATAAGAACATCACCTATGGTGGGTGATGAGGGTCCCAGAATTATGTTTTCAAAAGCCCTGGCTTGGAGCCCTTTCTCTGATCCACTGACACCTGCATTTGCACTCGGCTCTCCATCTGTGCCGAGTGGCCCTGGTCAATTTCTGCTAGGCTGAGGCCAGCAGCCTCCTGGCCCATCTTCCTGCTTCCAAGTCAGCTCCCTCCACTGCAGCTCCAAATGGCGCTTCATGGGGCCACCGCTCTCCAGACACCGCCCTCCTACACAGGCTTCCCCAGCTCCCTGTTAGCGTCATCCACATATGTCATTTTTTTAAATT
The DNA here is from genome assembly GCF_029281585.2 of Gorilla gorilla gorilla. Classification (NCBI taxonomy): domain Eukaryota; kingdom Metazoa; phylum Chordata; class Mammalia; order Primates; family Hominidae; genus Gorilla; species Gorilla gorilla. The sequence goes on from NC_073230.2 coordinate 84,887,342, forward strand.
GATTTTTTAGTTTTTCTAGAGACAGGGTTCGCTCCATTGCCCAGGCTGGAGTGCAGTGGCGTGACCATAGCTCACTGCAGCCTCCAACTCCTGGGCTCAGGCAGTCCTCCTGCCTCAGCCTCCCAAAGTGCTGCGATGACGGGTCCACACCACCATGGCCAGCTAATTTTTAAATTTATTTTTAAGTTTTTGTAGAGTCGAGGTCTTGCTATGTTGCCCAAGCTGGCCTTGACCTCCTGGCTTCAAGTGATCCTCTCGCCTCAGCCTCCCAAGTAGATGGTATTACAGGTGTAAGCCACCATGCTCAGCTAAGATACATATATCAGAACATCACACTGTATACTTTGAACTTACATAATTTTAAATATATGTATAAAATTTTTGTCAATTATGTCATTTTAAAGCTGGGAAAAATAAAATTTACAAAGGAAGAAAAATGCTGGCCTGGTGCAGTGGCTCACACCTGTAATCCCAATACTTTGGAAGGCTGAGGCAGGCGGATCACCTGAGGTCAGGAGTTCGAGATCAGCCTGGCCAATATGGTGAAACCCCATCTCTACTAAAAATACAAAAATTAGCCGGGTGTGGTGGCAGGCGCCTGTAATCCCAGCTACTCGGGAGGCTGAGGCAGGAGAATCACCTGAACCCGGGAGGCGGAGGTGGCAGTGAGCAGAGATTGTGCCATTGCACTTCAGCCTGGGGGACAAGAGCGAGACTTAGTCTCAAAAAGAAAAAAAGAAAAATGCTTAGGCTGGGCATAGTGGCTCACGCCTGTAATCCCAACATTTTGGGAGGCTGAGGTGGGTGGATCACTTGAGGTCAGGAGTTCAAGACCAGCCCGGTCAACATGGTGAAACCCCATCTCTACTCAAAATACAAAAATTAGCTGGGCGTGGTGGCAGGCACCTGTAGTCCCAGCTACTCGGGAAGCTGAGGCAGGAGAATCACTTGGACCCAGGAGGCAGAGGTTGCAGTGAGCCAAGATTGTGCCACTGCACTCCAGCCTGGGCCACAGAGTGAGACTCCATCTCAAAAAAAAAAAAGAAAGAAAGAAAAAGAAAAAAACTTAGATGCTCTGATAAATATATATAATTTTTGTCATTTATACCTCAATAAAGCTGGGGAAAAAAATCCATACCCCTTGGAAGGTCCCAAGGCCCTCTAAGATGCTCTCCTGTGTCAGCTCCCTCCATGACCTGACTTCCTTGGTGACCCCAACTCCTTTTATGACCTCTGACCCCCCACGACCCCTGACTCCCTTGGTGACCTGTGCCTGGGCTCTACCAGCATGTGGCTCCCTTGGAACAGCCCCGCGTGTCCTTGCCTCCCAGCCTCCACACTTGGCCTCCCAGGCTCCTGTTGGGGCATCTCATCCCTGACACACCCCCAATGGGGGATACCCCTCCTCTGCATTCCCACCACCCCCCAGGCCGGTAGAGCACGTGTCCCACTGTGCCATCCACAGCTCCCTCTCCTGCACCCGACAGGGCCCAGTGAAGTCAGGAGGTCAGACAACATGCGCTCTGCACGGCAGTTCCTGACAGCCCATGTCTGGAGTTTCAAGCACTTGTCAGAGTGACAGAAACCTGCCCCGTCTCATCAGGGACCAGGAAAGGAAGGAGAGGAGGCGAGGTCCCTTTGGAGGTCACGTGGCAGCAGAAAACCCAGAGCTGTGCTTGCAGAAGTGGCAGAAACACCCTGGCCCATGTCCTGGCCGTTCCCACAGCAGCGGGAGGCAGTGGGCCCCCTGCACCGTCTACTCTCATGGCCACAGGCTTCCCCTAATGCTTTCCTCTTTGCCAGTCTCATTTGTGTTTCTCTTTTCGTGCTTGATGGAGCCAAGGACCTCACTACAGAGAAAGTGACCCTGAACTGGATGTGGCAAGACCCCCAGATCCACTTCCCATCTGTTAGCACTCAGGAGATAAAAAACAGACACGTGATGCTGGCAGCCCTGACCCCCGGCCTCCCAGGCTTTCTGTCAAGGGCAGGCCCCAAAAGGAAGGTCACTCAGGAAAATGAGATCTTTTGTGGCTTTTCAAAAGCAATCTCCAGGGGGACGTAATCAGGAAAATCCAGACTGTGGGAAACTGTGATACAAATGATGTTTCAAGGAAGAAACGGGATGGAAGGGAAGCTTAGGAATGGAAAGGGAGCTGACGTGTCGCTAAGGAAAAACCGCTGGCACAGCAGCCCATGGTGCTATCATTCCATTTACGTGACGCTTTGGAAAATGTTAAACTACAGGGACAGAAATAAGATTGGCAGTTGCCAGCGGCTGATTACCCGATGGAGGAGAATGATTGCAAAGAGGTAGGACAGGACTGTTTTGGAGTGATGAAATGTTCTAGATTTCGATTATGATACTGATTATAGAATCACATACATCTGTCGAGACTCATGAAATGGTGCACTTCAAGAGGAAAATTTTGGCCCAGCGCAGTGGCTCATGCCTGTAATCCTAATCCTAGCACTTTGGGAGGCTGAGGCAAGAGGATCACTTGAACTCAGACGTTCGAACAAGACCAGCCTGGGCAACATAGTGAGACTTTGTCTCTACTAAAATTAAAAATAAAAATTAGCCGAGTATGGTGGCACATGCCCGTAGCCCCAGATACTCAGGGGGCTGAGATGGGACGATCCCCTTAAGCCTGGGAGGTAGAGGCTGTAGTGAGCCCTGATCACACCCCTGCACTCCAGCCTGGGTGAAAGAGCAAGACCCTGTCTCAAAAAAAAGGGAGGAGGGGGGCATTTTACTGTATGCAAATTATACCTTAATATACCTGACCTCTCCCAAACGAAAGATTTATTAATCAACTGCAGTGTATGGGTCATGTTTAGATCCTGAATTAAACAAACAAAAACTGTTAAACAAAATCAAACATTTATCAGTCAATCAGGGAACTATGAATAAATGTTGTCTGGGTATCTAACGATGCTGAAGAATTACTGTTGACTTTCAAGGTGTGAAGATGGCGTTGTATGTTCAGAAAGGAGAATACTTGAAGTTTACTTTTTTTTTTTTTGAGACAGGGTCTCGCTCTGTCACCCAGGTTGGAGTGCAGTCGCACAACCATGGCTCACTGCAGCCTCAACCTCCTGGGCTCAAGTGATCCTCCCACCTCAGCCTTCTGAGTAACTGGGACCACAGGCATGTGCCACCACACTTGGCTAATGTTTGTGTTTTCTGTAGAGACGGGGTCTTGCTATGCTACCCAGGCTGATCTCGAACACTTGGCTTCAAGTGATTCTCCTGCCTCAGCCTCCCGAAGTGCTGGGATTACAGGCATGAGCCGCCATGCCTGGCGAGTCCTTGAATTTTAGAGGACTGAAACATTTCCTGATAAAATATGACATCTGGGGATTGCATTAAAATAATCCAGGACTGGTGCGGCGGTGGGGGGCAGCGGAAAGAAATAAGACCGGCGAGGAGTGAGTAGCTATGAAAACTGGGGGCTGGAGGCGTATGGGGTCCACTCTCCTGTGCCCTACACTCTGGTGTTTGAAATGTTCCATAAGAAGCTTTATTTTTCTTTAAAGCACTCTAGCGTTCCAGGAGCAAAGCACAGGTGCAGGGGGCACTGCAGAGCTTCTCAGGGCCAGTAGAGGCAACATGAGCACAGCAGCCTGAGTTGGCTGGAGGGTCAGAGTGAATGCAGCGCACAGGCCTCATGCAGAATGGGGCTGCTGCTCAGCTGCCCCACAGTTGGTGGGCATCACTGCGGGTCCAGTATGACCAGATCCTCTATTTTTTTTTTTTTAAAGAAGCTATAAGTCTAAGTTTTTATTTGATACTGCCTTTTTTTTTTTTTTTTTGGTCTCACTCCGTCGCCCAGGCTGGAGTGCAGTAGCGTGATCTCAGCTCACTGCAACTTCCACCTCCTGGATTCAAGCGATTCTCCTGCCTCAACCTCCCGAGTAGCTGGGATTACAGGCACGCGCCACCATGCCCAGCTAATTTTTGTACTTTTTGTAGAGACAGGGTTTTGCCATGTTGGCCAGGCTGGTCTCAAACTCCTGGCCTCATGTGATCCACCTGCCTTGGCCTCCCAAAGTGCTGGGATTACAGGTGTCAGCCACCACGCTGGGCCTGATACTGCCACACTTTTTAACGTTCTAATTAAAATATTTTTTAAAAAAATACTGTGTAAGCCAAACCCAGCCTGGAGGTCACGGGTTTCCCTAGAGGCAGCCACACATACAGATTTAGCCTTGGTTAATTCAACGGCCATTCTCTGAGGAGCTTCCCTCCGACAGGCGGCCCCGCACTAAGGTAGGGACCCAGACGGAAATGGGACGCTCTCTGCACCATGGGAGGCAAAAATACAAATTCCATCACCAAGAGGGCACGCCATGTGGTGTTGTTCCATAAGGGTGAGCAAAGCTGCCGGGCCCATAGGAGAGAGAGCCCACAGGAGCCCTGGATCCTGTGGGACTTTGGATCCTACAGTGAGTGATCTCAGAACTTTGCAAGGCTGAGGCAGGGAGACTGCTTGAGGCCAGGAGGTTAAGACCCAGCCTGGGCAACAGAGCGAGACCATGTCTTTAAAAAAAAAAAATAAGCCAGGCATGGTGGCATGTGCCCGTCACCCCAGCTACTCAAGAGGCTGAGCATTCCCTGGGGCTCCCTTAGGGCACGAGCTGCCCCAGTGCGAAATGCTCTGTTCAGAGGTGCAACCTGAGTGAGTGGGAGTGGACGTGAAAGAGTCATTATTATTTTATTATTATTATTATTATTATTATTTTGAGACGGGGTCTTGCTCTGTCGCCCAGGCTGGAGTGCAGCAGTGTGAGCTCGGCGCTCGGCAGCCTTGGCATCCCAGGCTCAGATGATCCTCTCACCTCAGCCTCTTGAGTAGCTGGGACTACAAGCGTATGCTACCGTGCCTGGCTAATTTTTGTATTTTTTCCGTAAAGACAGGGTTTCGTCATGTTGCCAGGCTGATCTTGAACTCCTGGGCTCAAAGCAATCCACCTGCCTCGGCCTCCTGAAGTGTGGGATTCCAGGCGTGAGCCACCACACCTGGCAGGAAGAGCCATTTATTATCATTACTGCTACTATTAGTATGAAAAAGAACTTGTTGCTCATTACCACTCCTCTCTAACAAGTCATTAATTGCTATTACAAACAGTCCAAAAGACCTCCCCGGGAGGGATAAAACAATGTTCATGGAATAGAAAGCTCAATATTGTAAGATGTCAACTCTTCCCATATTAATATACAGATTCAATCCAATTCCAACAAAAATCCCACTGGGTTTTTTGTTTTAAAAATGTGTTTGGCCCGGTACAGTGGCTCACACCTGTAATCCCAGTATTTTGGGACGCCCAGGCAGATGGATCACTTGGGGTCAGGAGTTTAAGACCAGCCTGGCCAACGTGGTGAAACTCCATCTCTACTAAAAATACAAAAATTAGCCGGGCATCATGGTGGGTGCCTGTAATCCCAGCAACTTGGGAGGCTGAAGCAAGAGAATCACTTGAGCCCCAGAGGCAGAGGTTGCAGTGAACTGATATCACGCCATAGCACTCCAGCCTGGGTGACAGGGCGAGACCCTGTCTCTAAAACAAAATAAATAAATGCCAATTCTAGAAGCCACCAGAAATCATGGTGAGAATTCCTGATATAGCCCTGGGCCACATACCTTCCCCACACTAAGCCCTATTACTCCCTACTGCTCTGTGGCTATAACAGAAATCACCTGTGCTCACTGAAATACCGGTAGCCAGGGACACTGATATGGGATTTAGAATAGGAGATCTAGGCTTGAGGCCTGGTTGTATCAGCTAGGTGACTTTTCTGAGCCTCAGTTTTCTCCTATTTTTTATAGAGACAGGGTCTTGCTACGTTGCCCAGGCTGGTCTCCAACTCCTGGGCTTAAGCAATCCTCCTGCCTTGGCCTCCCAAAGAGCTGGGATCACAAGTATGAACCACTACACCCAACTTCCTGCTTTGTAAAATAACATCTACAGGCTGAATGTCCCTAATCTAAAATCTGAAATCTGAAACTTTTTGAGCGTCAACATGATCCTCAAAGGGAAGAATCATTGGAGCATTTCAGATTTTCAGATAAGAAATGCTCATCTGGTGAGTATAATGCAAACATTCCAAAGTCCAAGATCTGAAACACTTCTGGCCCCAAGCACTTCAGATAAGGAATACTCTCCTTGTAGGTAAATTAACAAATTAACACCACCCTTTTTTGTTTATTGTAGAGATGGGGGGGGGGTCTCTCTATGTTGCTCAGGCTGGTCTTGAACTCCTGGCTCAAGCAATCTTTGTGCCTCAGCCTCCCTAAGCACTGGGATTACAGGCGTGAGCCACCATGCCAGGCCTATTAACACTATTTTAGGAGACTAACACTATCGTAGGAGGCCTATTAACACTAAATTAGGAGCAGCATGGCAAAGTAGAGAAAACATGGCTTGTGGAGCTTGCAGACTTCATTCAAAAGCCAACTCTGCTGCTATTTAGAAGTTAGGTGGCCTTGGGCAAACTCCGCAATCCCTGGCACCTCGGTTTCTTCATCCGCAAAATGGGCTGCTCATGTCTTCGTGGAAGGGCTCTTGTAAGACTGGAGACGGTATTAATAAAAAGGATAAAAATAATAACACACTCCAGGCATGGTGGCTCACGCCTGTAATCCCAGCACTTTGGGAGGCCGAGGCAGGGAAACTCCTGCTTGAGCCCAGGAGTTTCAGACCAGCCTGGGCAACATTGTTAGATGTCCATTTGTACAAAAAATATAAAAATTAGCCAAGGGTGGTGGTGCACGCCTGTAGTCCCAGCTACTTGGGAGGCCAAAGTGGGAGGATCTCTTGAGCCTGGGAGGCGGAGGTTGCAGTGAGCCGAGATCGTGCCCGCGTATTCCAGCCTGAACGACAGAGTGAGACCCTGCCTCAAAATACATAAATAAATAGTAACAATCCTTAACACCTGAGAGCCTACTATGCACCAGGAACTGAGCAAAGAGCTCTATGATGGATTAACTTAGTTTTCACAACCTTATGAGGTAAGTACTACTACTACCTCCAGCTTACAGTTGGGGACACAGACTTGGAAAGATCAAGTCGCCTGGCTGATGTCAGATGGCTAATGTGGGAGAGTCAGTACTCAACCTTGGGCACCCAACTTCAGGGTCCAGAATGTAGCCATGGTACTAGAAATATTTGTCTTGTATAGCGTACAGGTAAAAGCCCTGGCCGCAGCAGGCATCCAGCGTGATTTAATGAGGGAAGAGAAAAGACTCTGGAAACTGCATATCTCCACACACATAAGGTTAGAAGATCATGATTAGGTGGAGGGAACAGAGTTTCAGCATCCTGGCAAAGAGGAACAGTGAGAATCAACAAAAAAATACAAGTGCTTTGGGACCCCACAGCTCCCACAGTCTACAGGTTTTATGTCAACTTCCTCTTGTAAGGCCAGGGAGGTGACAGCCAGAACAGATGAGCTATGAGAGGAATGCTGCCTCCCTTGGTGGCAGCTCCGCAGGCTCCCAGGGCCAACCCACGTCCTCACTCGGGGTGGGGGGGGGGTGGAACTTCCATTTTACAGATGAGGGAACGAGGGCCAGTTCAGGAGCTGGGTCCTGGACCCTGGTCTCTTTATCTTGAGTACTACTACGCTTTTTTATCAAAAGTACTATTCCACACCAGGAATGCACCGTGTACCAGCCCTGGGCAGGATGGGCTGGATTCCAGCTGATCTGCCCTTCCTATCTCGGGCCCTCTGCTCTAAAGTCCTTTCAGCTTCAGGGTGTGGCACTACCTTTAAGAACCTGCCCAACACCCCTCCTGCAGGACTCGGTCTGATCCCCGCACCAATTCCTTCTCTCTTAGAGCTGGCGGAGCCTGTCTCTCCAGCCTGTGCCCTGGGCACATCCCATAACCTCTCTGAGAGCAGAAATGAGGCAACCCATGCTGCCTAACGCACGGCGCTGTTGCAAGGAGGCCCTGATTAGACAATGTAGGTTAAAGCAGTTCACAAAGCATTTCTCAAAAGTACACTGTGGCCGGGTGCAGTGGCTCACACCTATAATCCCAGCACTTTGGGAGGCAGAGGCAGGCGGCTCACCTGAGGTCGGGAGTTTGAGACCAGCCTGGCCAACATGGTGAAACTCCATCTCTACTAAAAATACAAAAATTAGCCAGGCGTGGTGGCATGTGCCTGTAATCCCAGGCACTCGGGAGACTGAGGCACGAGAATCGCCTGAACTCGGGAGGCGGAGGTTGCAGTGAGCCGAGATTGCACCACTGCACTCCAGCCTGGGTGACAAGAGCAAAAGTCTGTCTCAAAAAAAAAAAAAAACTATGTTGCAACACCCTCATTTTCCAGCTTAACATAAATGCCGGCTCTGTGGTCCTGATTGTGCCCGTCATAGTGCCTGGCATGAAATACGATCAACACAAACACTACACAGCTCCTATCCCTCAGAGACAGTGCTAAGTGAGTTTATAAACTCTTCCTCATTTAAGACAAAAGCCCCACAAGATTGGGAATACTGCCTCCATTTAGCAGATGAGGAAACTGAGGCAGAATGAGGTTAAGGTCTCACCCAGGGCTCACCCACCACTAGAGCGTAAGCTTGATGAAGACAGCATTCATCTATTTTCTTCATGGCTGCGGCCACACACCTTAGCATAGTGTCTGGGACACTGTAGGTAGGGCCTCAGGAAATGTTTGCTCAGTGAGTCAATGATGGAGGTAAGATTGAACCCAGTTTTGTTTTGTTTTGTTTTTGAGACAGACTCTGTCTCCCAGGCTGGAATGCAGTGGCGCATTCTTGGCTCACTGCAACCTCTGCCTCCTGGGTTCAAGCGATTCTTCTGCCTCAGCTTCCCTAGTAGCTGAAATTACAGGCAGGCACCACCATGCCCAGCTGGTTTTTGTATTTTCGGTAGAGACGGGGTTTTGCCATGTTGGCCAGGCTGGTCTCGAACTCCTGACCTCAAGTGATTTCTCCCGCCTCGGCCTCCCAAAGTGGTGGAATTACAGATGTGAGCCGCTGTGCCTGGCCCTGAACCCAGTTTTTAAAAATGTAAAACTAATTCCCTGTCCATGGTATAAGAACTGTGTTGTGTGAATATCCGCTTTACAGTGTGAAGGCTGTAAGTGTTCTGGCGGGGAAGGCTGATACCCAGATTGGAATAGGGAATCGGGATTTGATGTGAGCTGCATGCTTCACCATGCCCAGCCTTGGAGAATGACTTTTCTGTGTGGCTTGTTCCTGCCAAGACAGCCACAGCCTTGGACTGGAGCTGACATGACAGATGGCCCCCACTGGTGTCAGCACCAGCCCAGGGTGGCCCTGGGGTGCAAGCTAAGGCTGCAGCTGGGACTGGGTCCCTTGAAGACAGACAGAATGAAAGGGGTTCTGGTCTGAGAATGGCTCCCAATCCTGCCCCTGAGACCTGCCCCTTGCCAAATCCAGGGAGTCCCTGAAGGCAGCAGGCTCGTGCCCCTGGAGTTCCCTTGGCCCAGACCTGACCTGGCAGGTCCCCACTCAAACCTGGCTGCGGGCCCCTGGAGTCTGAGACTGGTGTTAAACACAGCCAAGCGTAGCTGCAGGAAGTGATTCTGGCCACAGGACCCTAAAATCTGGAGAACGACTTTTCCGTGTGGCTTATGGAAATCAATCTTGGAGAGACAGGGATGCAGTCACTTAGGCAGACCTTCAATATCATTTTTTCCTGTCTACATACCATCTGTACTATTATTTCCTTAACGTTTTTCTTTTAACTAATCCATCTTTTTCACTTATTCTTAAAAGGAAGCTTCATGAAAAGTTTAAAAGAGCAACAAAATAAGGCCTGTCCAAAGATTCTGTGCTCATTAGCACATCGCCTTCCAGGTGTCTACAGCCTTAAAAAGACTTTAAAATGCCAATTCTAGGCTGGGTACAGTGGCTCACGCCTGTAATCCCGACACTTTGGGAGACCAAGGTGTGCGGATTGCTTGAGTCCAGGAGTTCGAGACCAGCCCGGGACATGGCAAATCCCTGTCTCTATAAAAAAATACAAAAATTGACTGGGCGCAACGGCTCACACCTGTAATCCCAGCACTTTGGGAGGCCGAGGTGGGCGGATCACTTGAGGTCAGGAGTTTGAGACCAGCCTGGTCAACATGGTGAGACCCCGTCTCTACTAAAAATACAAAAAATAGCCGGGCGTGGTGGCGGGCACCTGTAATCCAAGCTACTCAGGAGGCTGAGGCAGAAGAATTGCTTGAGCCTGGGAGGCAGAGGTTGCAGTGAGCCGAGATCGCACCACTGTACTCTAGACTGGATGAAAGAACAAGATTCTGCTTCAAAAAAAATTAGCTGGGCATAGTGGTGCACACCTTTAGTCCCAGCTACTCGGGAGGCTGAGGTGGGAAGATTGCGTGAGCCTGGGAGGTGGGGATTGCAGTGAACCTTGATCGTGCCACCGCCATTGCACTCCAGCCTGGGCAATACAGTGAGACCATGTCTCCAAATAAATAAATAAATGGAAAAAAGGGTTCCAGCTCTAGCGCTGCTATTGCTGGCTAATGACCCTGGCAGGCCCGTTAACATTCTTGAGCCCCCGGTTCTTAATCTGTAAACTGGTGTCATTTTCGCAGTGCTTCCTGCGAAGGTCATATAAACAGCAGATAGAAAAGGGCCTTATAAACCCCACATAAGAGATGATTAAGGGAGAGCTCAAGCACAATCTAGCAAGAAGGCAAAACCCAAGAGTCGCCCCAAAATGCTACAAGGAGCCTTGCTTCTTTCAGCCTGAGGCCCGCATGTAGGACACTGCTTGGAGTGGTGACAGAAGAGGGACAGAGAGAGGAGGCTGAGAGGCGGCACTTACAATGTCTGAATTTTGGTGAACTCGGGGACTTCTTCTTTTTTCTTTCTGAAGAGGAACCAGTAGGTTAGGAGACCCACGATGAGCGAAAACAGAATCATGTCTGTCATGCTGAAAAGAGATACTTCTTCGGCCACCGCCTCGGACACGGTGGAGCTGGTGTCCATGTGGGAGTCCCCCATGTTGATCATGAAACTGTTAGGAGACAGAAACAGCAGACGTCAGCAGAGGGTAGCAGGGTGCCCCTGAGACTGGCTGGGGTGCCCACCTAAATGCTGGGCCTCATGCCCCTGGGGCTGCAGGAAATGGTCACTGCACTGGGTAGGAGAAGGGGCTCACTCAACCAGGTTCCTGCCAAGAGAGCCACAGCCTTGGACTGGGGCTGACATAACAGACGGCCCCCAGTGGTGTCAGCACCAGCCCAGGGTGGTCCTGGGGTGCAAGCTAAGGCAGCAGCTGGGACTGGGTCCCTGGAAGACAGAGAGAATGACAGCCACTGACTCTCAGTGCGCTGGAACATCCTCTAATCCCACAAGGACACCACACGGGGGGCGGGCGGGAGGAAGTCCACGCGAGAGTGGACCATTTTGCAGCAAACCCTTTCCCCAACTGTGTGGCTGGCGGGGGTTGCCCTAAACCCTGCATGTTCCAAAAGTCTCCAGGCCTGGCCCTTGAGTGGCTCCTGATATTCACGAGCCTTGGACTATCCTGACTGGCAAGAGTGTCTCTGTATTCCTAAGACCTTGGGCTATGAAGGTAGTTCCGGTTAACAATGAGATTTATGGTGAATGCCTGCTTTCCTATGCCAGGGCGTCTTTTTTTTTTTTTTTTTAAGAGACAAAGTTTGGCTCTGTCACCCAGGCTGGAGTGCCGTGGTGCGACCACAGCTCACTGTAGCCTCAAACTCCTGGGCTCAAGTGATCCTCTCAGCCTTCCAAGTAGAACTTCTATGATTACTGGGGTGCACCACTGCACTAATTTTTAAATTTTTTTTCTACTGACAGGGCCTCACTATGTTGCCCAGGCTGGTCTCAAACTCCTGGGCTCAAGTGGTTCTCCTGGCTTGGCCTCCCAAAGCACTGGGATTACAGGCGTGAGCCCATGTGTCTGGGGTTTTCAATCACGCTCTATCAGTCCGACGTCTGTGGGTACTAGAGATGGAGTAGGTAAGCCTTGAGACCCAGACGCTCCACGCCTACACAACTGACCCACCCATAAACACCCCGACACCTTGGCTTAGGTGACCTTCCCTGGATGTCAGTTCTTCATATGTGCTCTCACACATCGTGGCTGGGAGAATTAAGTGTGACCAGCAATGATGGAAACTCGTGTGTGACCACCTGGACACTCATGTCTGGCCTCTCCTGGACTCCTCCCTATGTGTCTTTGACCTTTGCTGGTATTAATTTCCATAATTTTGCTGTAATAAACTGTCACTGTAACCAAAAAGCTTTTCTGAGTTCTGTGAGTCCTGGTGAATCACTGAATCAGAGGCGGTCTTGGGGAACCCCCATGTCACCAGCCTAGTTCCCTCATAAGATGCTCAACTGGTCCTTCCACCAACGACACCTGGTAGGCAGACGTGACATGAGTCAACAAAGGTCCAAGTGAGAGTCCCTGAAACAGCAGCTTCTGCTGCTTACCAAGGAGGCTGGGCTCAGCCCTGAAATTCACACTATTCCATTTTGCAATTATGGATATGACCGACTGGGTTTTTCACCACAACCAGAGCACCCAGATTCAATCAGGAAAGCCTTAGTCATGTGTCAACAATTAGGCAATGAGAGACTATGTTCTAGGTGACTGCCGATGGCTGTCACTGTCACCAGGAAACCATGGGGCTGGTCTGGGAAGCCAGGGCATCCGAGGGTTGTGGGCATCGGTCTACCGCTACACAACCTGCTGGGAACAGGCCATTCAGAACAGGCCCGCGAGCTTGGGTCTTTGCTTTCTCACTAATCTGAGATGCTTTTCCAATGGCTTGAGTTCATCTCAATTTAGCTTTTTTCTTTCTTTTTTATTTTATTTTTTTGAGATAGAGTCTCTCTCTGTCACCCTGGCTAGAGTGCAATGGCACCATCTCGACTCACTGCAACCTCCGCCTCCTGGGTTCAAGCGATTCTCTTGCCTCAGCCTCCAGGGTACCTGGGACTACGGGTGCCCGCCACCACACCTGGCTAATTTTGTATTTTTAGTAGAGACGGGGTTTCACCATGTCAGCCAGGCTGGTCTCGAACTCCTGACCTCAGGTGATCTGCCTGCTTCGGCCTCCCAAAGTGCTGGGATTACAGGCGTGAGCCACTGTGCCTGGCCTCAACTTGGCTTTTTTGATATGACCTTTTTTTTGGGGGGGCGGGGCGGGGGACAGAGCCTCGCTCTGTCACCCAGGCTGGAGTGCAGTGGTGCAACCTCGGCTCACTGCGACCTCTGCCTCCCGGGTTCAAGCAATTCTCCTGCCTCAGCCTCCTGAGCAGCTGGGATTACAGGCATGCGCCACCACACCCGGCTAATTTTTTGTATTTTTAGTAGAGATGGAGTTTCACCATGTTGGTCAGGCTGGTCTCAAACTCCTGACCTCGTGATCCGCCTGCCTCGGCCTCCCAAAGTGCTGGAATGACAGGCGTGAGCCACTGCACCTGGCCAGCTTTTTTGATATGACATTAAAGGACAAAGTGAATTCTGTTGTCCTCAGAGAAAACTATTTATATTTAATCTTATAAACACATTTAATATTTACTTAATGCTAGTCATATCAGGATCTCTGTCAAGCTTATGAGCCACCTGTCACATTTGCATAGAACCAGACAGAGAAGCATTTAGGATCTGCTCTGACAGATTCTGGAAGGACTTGTCCCACAGAGTCATGAGGCAGCAGACACTCAGGGCCCCACTGGAACCAGTCAGGAGTGCCATGGTGACACAGGAGCTCCCCTAGCTGTCTAGCTGTTATCCATCACAAGGCAGCAGCCAAGAAACTTGCGCTCCCTGTCCCTCACCCTCCTCCCTTCTAACTCCCCAAGTGACCGGTCCCCTCATTTTCCAGAAGAGATCTAATGCCCATGATGTGAAGTCCTTCTCAACGCAGACTCAAGCTGATTGCATAACTCGTGGCAGTTTCTATTAATAAATCGACGATGCTGGGAGTGAGGTTAGCGGTACATCTGTACCTACGTAATCACCGCAAGAGAATCCTGATGGACGGGCCATTCCCCACACAGCAGACAGGGGGATGCTTTAAAAAGTAAGTCAGGTCGTCCGGGCACGGTGGCCCATGCCTGTAATCCCAGCACTTTGGGAGGCCAAGGTGGGTGGATCACCAGGTCAGGAGATCGAGACCATCCTGGCTAACACAGTGAAACCCCGTCTCTACTTAAAAAAAAAAAATACAAGAAATTAGCCAGGCATGGTGGCAGGCACCTGTAGTCCCAGCTACAGGAGGAGGGAGGCTGAGGTGGGAAAATGGTGTGAACCCGGAAGGCGGAGCTTGCAGTGAGCCGAGATTGTGCCACTGCACTCCAGCCTGGGCGACAGAGCGAGATTCCGTCTCAAAAAAAAAAAAAGTAAGTCAGGTCATGTGCCCTCCCTGATCAAAACCCTGAGATGGGCTGGGCACGGTGGCTCACACCTGTAATCCCAGCACTTTGGGAGGCCGAGGCAGGTAGATCACCTGAGGTCAGGAGTTTGAGACCAGCCTGGCCAACATGGTGAAACCCTATCTCTACTAAAAATACAAAAATCAGCCGGATGCAGTGGCGCATGCCTGTAATCCCAGCTACTCAGGAGGCTGAGGCTGGAGAATCATTTGAACCCAGGAAGCGGAGGTTGCAGTGAGCTGAGATTACACCACTGCACTCCAGACTCCAGCCTGGGGAACAGAGTGAGACTCCATCTCAAACAACAACAACAACAAAAAACCCTGAGATGTCTTCACATCATACTTCGTACAAAAACCTAAAGTGGCCAGGCACAGTGGCTCACGCCTGTAATCCCAGAACTTTGGGAGGCCGAGGCGGGCGGATCACGAGGTCAGGAGTTCAAGACCAGCTTGGCCAACACAGCGAAACTCCATCTCTACTAAAAATACAGAAATTAGCCAGGCGTGGTGACGCGTGCCTGTAGTCCCAGCTACTTGGGGAGGCTGAGGCAGGAGAATCGCTTGAACCTGGGAGGCAGAGGTTGTAGTGAGCTGAGATCACGCCACTGCACTCCAGCCTAGGTGACAGAGTGAGACTCCATCTCAAAAACAACAACAACAACAACAACAAAGCCCTGAAGTCCTTACACAGCTCATAAGGCCCATTACGATCCGGCCCTCAGAATCCACTCCCACCACCCACATTTCTTACTACGCTCCCCTTCCTCACACCTTGCAGGTCACGCTGGCCTCCTTCTGTTTCAGGGCCTTTGCACATGGCCATCTCATTATTTGCAAAATTCACTCCCTCATTTAAGTTTCTGCTCAGATGTCACCATCTCAGAGAAACTTTGCCTGAGAACAGAATCTACAACAACTGCCCCCTGGCCACAATCCCCACCCTCTGACCCCTCACAACTGAGCTTATCCCCACCTCATATTATATTATACATTACCCCACCACTGGCTCTCTCCCTGACTAGAGGGTCAGCCCCACAAGGGCAGGGACTTGGCTTAGTTCACAGACTGGCATATAATGAGCATTTATGTCGATCTGTTGAATAAATAAACATGTGAATAGAAGGCAAGAACCTTCCGATTTTCGGGTACCTGGATTGGCAGTGCCTGGCATACAGACTATGGAATGCCTTTATAATCTGAAAACCACACTGCAACTCCATCAGGACAGTCTGTGAGGCTGACTCTATTCCCTCCTCTTCATGCTGCCTGTCTCTAACACCTGCACTCACAGCTTCTTTCAGCCTCTTCCCGGAGTTCAGAGTCAGGACCACACAGTCTCACGCCTGTAAGGAAACTAACACGCAACACGAAGGAAAGGAACAGGAGCTGCTCCTTGAGGCTGTGACTGACTCCCTGCAGCCAACAGGGGTGGGGCTTGGCCCTGAGTGCCCCCCAGCCCCGACCAGCACACTGGGCACTCCCAGCGCTCAGCCTGGAGGCTCCACAGAACGAGAATGTTCCCAGCAGCTTTGACTCTGAAATATCAAACTACTTCTGAGAGAAGACAGGTGCAGTGGGAAGGACCCAGCCATCACTTTATCCAAGGCCCTGAGCTACAGATGAGGCCACACGGGGTAAGCACCTCACTCGGGCAAAATGAGAAACAGGCCCAGCTTCCCACCGGGCTGTGCTCACCGCCCTCTACTTAGGATATGTGTCTCTCTCACTCGGTGTGAGCTCCTTGAGGGAAGAACAGCATCTCAGGCACCTCTGTGTCTGGCATGCGGTGCGAAAGGAAGGCCTCTCAAGGAGGTTAAGCTTGGAGGAATCCCAGGATCCAAGCAGTGTGCCTGGGGGCTGAGGCCACAAATGAGCCCCTGGGTTAAGAAACTTAACCATTTTCCCCTTGACGTGCACACAGACACACACCCAACTCTCCAGCCCCACCCTGAGCCACTCTCCAGCTTGCACCTCTGCGGTCCTGCCCCAGAGCCTGACAGGTGTCTGAGATGCTCCTCCTCTCGAAGCTTCGTACTCATTCTTCAGACCTCAGCTCCACCATCCCCTCCCCAGCACACACTTCCTTGGCGCAGAATCCAGGGCGCAATAACTACTCAAGGGAATGAAGGGAATCGGTGAATGTATTATGACACGTGCAACATAAAATGTGCAGAAATCAAAAACATTTAAGTGCAAAGATTTAAAACACACGTTAGGGCCGGCCGCAGTGGCTAACGCCTGTAATCCCAGCACTTTGGGAGTCTGAGGCAGGCATATCACTTGAGGTCAGGAGTTTGAGGCCAGCCTGGCCAACATGGTGAAACCCCGTCTCTACTAAAAATACAAAAATTAGCTGGGCGTGGTGCTGCGTGCAGGTCATGGTGGCACACACCTGTAATCCCAGCTATTTGGGAGGCTGAGGCAGGAGAATTGCTTGAACCTGGGAGGTGGAGGTTGCAGTGAGCCAAGATCGTGCCACTTGCACTCCAGCCTGGGCAACAGAGCAAGACTGTCTCAATCAATCAATCAATCAACAAATAAAACACACATTGGGCTTCCAGTGTACCTGTCTGGACAGATCCCAAATGTCCTTCGTTTGTGGAGCCCCTGGTATCTCAGCAAATTTTTAATGGTATCCATAGGCCAAAAAAAAATGCCTAACACTTCCACGTATAGTTAGGTCTGAACAACCACTGCAAACCCAGCTTCGCAAAGATGTAAAATCCTAAGAAGGAATGCAGCAACGATCTCACGTTGGAACCGTGAACTGTCCCAAGCTAGCACTTCGCATGGAGTTCAACAGACTTCAGCATCCACCGCATTTGAGAATGATCACTTGTGAGTTTGCTGCAGTGCCCTGGCACAGTCTGGGAGCCACCTCTGCTATGCCAAATACTCTGATGGGAAAACTCTGGCTGTCTTGACTGACAACTCTCTTCCGGGTCAGGTAGTCCCTACAGTCGCTCCGAGGAGGTTCTGGAAGCCTGTGTGAGCCTTCTGCCCTGAAAGAGTCTTTAATCTCTGAGTTTCTTCTTTATACCTTCAGCAAAAGGAACAAGAGACAAGGCAGAGCTCATGGGGCCAAACACAGTATCAATCCAAACAGCAAACAAGAACTAGACCAGGCTCTTGCCACAGCCCCGCCACACCAGCTGGCTGGGACCCCAGACACACCCCTTACCAACAGAAGGCTTTCATGTTCTCATCTGTAAAACTAGGTACAGAGCTGGGTGCAGTGGCTCATGCCTTTACTCTCAGCACTTTGGGAGGCCAAGGCGGGCAGATTACTTGAGCTCAGAAGTTTGAGACCAACCTGGGTAACATGGCAAAACCCCACTTCTACCACAAAATACAAACGTTAGCCAGGTGTGACGGTGCGCACCTGTAGTCCCAGCTATGTGGCAGGCTGAGGTAGGAGGATCACTTGAGCCCAGGAGGTTGAGGTTGCAGTGAGCCATAATCACACCACTACACTGTAGTCTAGGCAACAGAGTGAGATCCTGTCTCAAGAAAAAATTAGGCACAGAAAAAGGCACATGTCAGAATACCAGCCAAATAGATCTCCCCAACTCTAAATAGAGCAGATCTGACTTTTATTATAAATTAGGTCTCTACATGTTTTCATTATTATAAAATACAACATACAGACAGACAAGGGTAAAAACTATGCATGCATAGCTTGACCATGATTCCCTGTCAATTTCAGTAGCTGGCTGGTTCCCGCCAAGGTAGCAATCAAGGGCAACAGCTCCAGTCCCTCCCGCACACCACTGAGCAAAACGGACAAATAAATCAGGGAGCACACAGGCTGGGGGGCACTGGCAGGAGCCTCACCAGCTTCTGAAAGGGAGAATGACGCAAGAACACAAGGGCTCTCTGAGGCCAACCGTTTGCAACACTGGAACAGGTTATCTTCCAGGAAGTATTTGCAGTTTTGCATTTACTGTTTGCAACTTCTGTTCAGTAAAAAAGATTGAGCAACCAACTCAGCACTGATATCGGGGTGAGTCAGACACCCCAATCAAAGCAGTAACAAGAAAGGAAAGAAGAATAAAACATGTAATTTAGTCAACCCTTTAGCTGTCACTGTCACGTCAGGGCCACCTAGACAAGGCTCTGGCACCAGGGGCTGCACCTTCTGGCTGCAGGGGGAGCAGGGTCATTCAGGTTCACAAGCCCCTCTGCCAAGGTTTAGTGGCTTCAAGATGAGGGAAAACCCTCATGGAACCATACCCTACTGTTGCCTGACAGCGCAACCCCCAGAGACTGAGAGGTACTCGGGGAACACTACACTCTCCAAGGTGACCTGTTAAAGAGCAGTGTCCAAGAGTGACTCAGACAGATCACTCCACAGCCACAATAGCCAGAGTGCCCAGGAAGTTTATTATCCGTACTGAGATGTTGGTGCAGATTTCTTTGTGTTTACCTTCTGTGGGGTTCACTCAGTTTCTTGAATCTGTAGATTTATGTCTTTTGCAAAATATAGCAACTTTTCTTTTCTTTTCTTTTCTTTTTTTTAGGAGACAAGGTCTCGCTCTATCACTCAGGCTGGAGGCGTAGTGGTGCAATCACTGTTCACTGCAGCCTCAACTTCCTGGGCTCGAGGGATCCTCCGGGCTCAAGGGATCCTCCTGCCTCAGCCTCCTGAGTAGGTGGGACTACAGGTGTGCCTCACCACACCTGGCTAATTTTTGTATTTTTAGTAGAGACAGGGTTTTGCCACATTGCCCAGTCTGGTAACGAACTCCTGAGATTCTGCCCACCTCTGTCTCCCAAAGTGCTGGGATTATAGGAGTGAGCCACCGTACCCGGCCGCCATTATTTTTTAAATAACTTTTCAGCCTCACTCTCTTTCTCTTCTTCTCCTGGGACTTGGGTGACATGAAAGTCAGATCTTTTGTTATTAGTCCCACAAAATCCTGAGGCTCTGTTCATTTGTTTTGTTTTGGTTTTCAGTCTATTTTCTGTTGTTTAGGTTAGGTGATTTCTACTACTCTAACTTCAAGTTCATGGATTCTCTCTTCTGTCTCCTCCATTTTGCTGTGGAGTCATCCATTCAGTTTCCTATTTTGACTATTGTATATTTCGGTTCTAAGACATCTGTTTCATTCTTCTTTATATCTTAATTCCAACATCTGTGTCATCCTGATGCTGGTGTCTGTTGACTCTCTTTTCTCATTCAAGTTGAGAGTTTTGTGGCTCTTGGTATAGTGATTGATTTTTATTGTATTCTGGGCATTCTGGGTACTTTAAGATCCTGAATCTTATTTAAGCCTATTTTATTTTTGAGACAGAGTCTGTCTCTATTGCCCAGGCTGGAGTGCAATTGTATGATCTCAGCGCACTGCAACCTCTGCCTCCCAGGTTCAACTGATTCTCATGCCTCAGCCACCAGAGTAGCTGTGATTACAGGTGTGTGCCACCACACCTGGCTAATTTATTTTTTTGTATTTTTAGTAAAGACAGGGTATCACCATGTTGCTGGGGCTGGTCTCAAACTCCTGGCCTCAAGTGATCCACCCACCTTGGCCTCCCAAAGTGTTGGGATTACAGGTGTAAGCCATTGCACCCAGCCTCTTTTGATTTTATTAAATATTGTCTGTCACCTGCTTATAGGGAAGGAAGGTATCAGTTCATTGCTGTCTGGCGAGATTCAGTCTCCCTCCTGGGCCTCTGCTGACAAACCCTAGCTTGGAGAGGGAAGACCGCACATGATCTCCACTGACACATGGGGTGGGGCTCCCTGGTTCCGCCAGGTGGTGGTGAAGTCCTGACTCACACTGGGCCTCCTCTGATGTAACTCCCAAGGAGAGCAGGTTTCCTTGCTTCCTTGAAGAGTCGAGGTTTCCTTGGCTATTTTTTTTTTTAAGTTGATAATTCTCCCTTTTGCAAATTTCCCTTAAAAGATGTCGCAGGTATGAAATAAGACTGAGCCACAGGAGACGCGCAGCCCTTTGGACTTTCCTGCAATTTCTATAGCATTCGCTCATATCTTGGAAGCATTTACAGGGAAGCCACCAAGAGGGTTTAAGAATGCAATTCCTTGGCTCTTGATGAATCTAAAGACGTTACCAATACTTTTCAGTTGTTGTTTACTTGGGGAGTCAATACCAAGTTTGAAGAATTAGCATGAAACAACTACAAATAAGAGCATTTTCAAAGAAGTTGAGAAAAGTTTAGTACAATCTGAAGTGGAATCCACTAAGATGTGTTATAATGAATGTGGGGGGGGCAGAAAAAGGCTTAGTTGGAGCCTATGGTTGTTCACTATATTATTCACCAGCAGATATCATGCAAAAAATTTGAATCTATTGTATGTGATCGAACAAGGGAATGTCAACAGTATCTGCTCTCATGGACTTAACCTAAGTTGGCCTTAAGGATTTTTGTCAAAAATAGAAGCTGAATATCCTAACTGGCCTACCATACAGCAGTTCAGCAGCTTAGCAGTGGTAAAGTCTGGTGTGACTATTTTGAGCTCAGAGTGAATATTAAATCTTTTCTGAACAAGAATAACTGAAAAGTACTGCCCTCTTAGTCTAAAAAAAAAAATAAAAAATAAAAAAAGAGAGGGCCGGGCACGGTGGCTCATGCCTGTAAACCCAGCACTTTGGGAAGTCGAGGCAGGCGGATCACAGGTGAGGAGATCGAGACCATCCTGGCTAACACAGTGAAACCCCATCTCTACTAAAAACACAAAAAATTAGCTGGGTGTGGTGCCACGTGCCTGTAGTCCCAGCTACTCGGGAGGCTGAGGCAGAAGAATCGCTTGAACCTGGGAGGTGGAGGTTGTAATGAGCCGAGATCATGCCACTGCACTCCAGCCTGGGTGACAGAGCAAGACTCCGTCTCAAAAAAAAAAAAAAAAAAAAAGAAAAAGAAAAAAGAAAGAACTGCCCTCAACCACTATTACCAAATACTAAATTGCTTTGGAAATTAGCTTTTGCTGCAGACTTGATGTTTCTTAATGAGGCCAATCTAAAATTATAAGGCAAAACAGCAGTTATATGCAAAACTTATATTGCGGTAAAGTCATTTCAATGAAATTAACATTGTATGAATCACAAGTAATGTCAACCTGCGTCATACAATTCCTAGACTGTCAAGGTTAGAACAAGTGAGAAACCTTTGCACATTTTTTTGAGCTCAAACCTTGAGCTCAAAAAAAACAAAAACTTTGAGCTGCTAGTTCTAGCCCTAGCAGTGTTTTTCAGATCTTGATCTAAGTATGAAGGAAATTCCCATATTTTAAAATCCACTTAACTGTACAATTGAGCAGCTCTCATCTAACCTTCAATTGGAAGTGGCTGATCTGCAACGCAATAATGCAAAAAGGCAAATATCAACAGGGGAATCTAAAAAAAAAATTCTATAAATGCTGTCTTCCAATGATTAAAATGCTCCATCAAAATTTATGCTCCCTGACCAATATAACTTGGCAGTACCTATTTGTGTGAAAAGATATTTTCAAAGATGTCACCTATACAATCTCATTACAGAAGAGCACTGACACGGGGATATTTGCAACAGATTTTGATGTTTGGGAACACTAATTCAGAACCCCAATGAAACAAAATTGTTTTCTGTTTTTTGTTTTTTTGAGACTGGGTCTTGCTTTGTCACCCAGACTGCAGTGCAGTGGCACAATCGCAGCTCACTCCAGCCTCAACCTTCTGGGCTCAAGTGATCCTCCCACCTCAGTCTCCAAAGGAGTTGGGACTACAGGTGTATACTACCCACCATGCCCAGCTAACTTTTTAAATATTTTTTTGTAGAGATAGGGGTTAGCCATGTTGCCCAGGCTGGTCTCAAACTCCTGGACTCAAGTGATCCTCCCACCTCAGCCTCCAAGAGTGCTGGGATTAGAGGCGTGAGTCATGGCACCTGGCCCAAAATTGTTATCCCTACAAAAATCATTCCATTCTTCTTAACAAACCTGTATTAAAAACTTGCACTCAACTGCTATTAGTTATTACTCGAATTTCTTTTAAAAATATATATTTCAAAATATAGAGACAGGGTCTGGCTAAGTTGCCCAGGCTGGTCTCAAACACCTGGGCTCAAGCAATTCTCCCGCCTTGGCCTCCCAAAGTGCTGCGATTACAGGTGTGAACCACCGCAACCAGCCTTATTTGAATTTCATCAACAAAAAACATGGAAACTTGTTGCCTCTCGTTATATATAACATCCTAGATTTTACTTCTTGGCATGCAAAGCCTAAAAAATATTTATTACCTGGCCTCTGACAAGAAATAAGTTATTAGCGCCTACTCTAGATAACTGAAGTGCACCTAGTTACTGGAGCTCTGTACTGACTGGGCAGTACAGATGCCGCAGGCTCTGGTTGTGGGAGTCTGGATGGGTTACTTGACCTCCCAGGCCTCAGGTTTCTTCTCCATAAAGCAATATGGAGCTGGTCACCAAGGATCATCCTCAGCTCTAAAATTCTACACAGCTAGAGAAATACTTCCGGAATACACGAACCATGTCCATGCTGTCTCAAGTCCATGCACGGTTCCTTTTGTAGACTACTCGGCCATCGTGTCATTGTATAACATACTTAGGGCCTAAAGAGGCAGGAGAGGTTGCTTGCACACAGAGGGAACCCAGGCTGTGGGATCTCAGGTTCCTGCATCTTTTTGGTCTGTTTGCTTGTTTTAAGAGACACAGTCTCACTCTGTTACCCAGGGTGGAAAGCAGTAGCATAGTTCACTGCACCTTCATACTCCTGGCCTCAAGCCATCCTCCCACCTTAGCCTCCCAAGTAGCTGAGACTATAGGTATGCACCACCTCACCCATCTAATTTTTAAAAAACTTTTATTTCTGTAGAGATGGGGTCTCGCTTGGTTGCCCAGGCTGGTCTCAAACTCCTGGGATCAAGCGATCCTCGCACCTTGGCCTCCCAAAGTCCTGGGATTCCAGGTGTGAGCCAGCACACCCGGCGCCTGCATCTTTGTTGTTGATAGTGTTTGTCTTTTCTTGAGGCAGGATGACCCTCACCATTATGAGAGTGCCTATGTTTTTTTTTTCTTTTTTCTTTTTTGAGATGGAGTCTTGCTCTGTCGCCCAGGCTGGAGTACAGTGGCGCGATCTCAGCTGACAGCAAGCTCCGCCTCCTGGGTTCACGCCATTCTCCTTCCTCAGCCTCCTGAGTAGCTGGGACTACAGGCGCCTGCCACCACACCCGGCTAATTTTTTGTGTTTTTAGTAGAGATGGGGTTTCACCATATTAGCCAGGTTGGTCTCAATCTCCTGACTTCGTGATCCACCTGCCTCAGCCTCCCAAAGTGCTGGGATTACAGGTGTGAGCCACTGCACCCGGCCACGAGAGTGCCTACGTTTTTTTTCAAAAGTCTCTCACCCATTTCTAATTGGCTGCTTTGAATCTGCGTAAATTGGGAAATCAGCTGCTTGTTAGCGTGATATCTAAGATAAGAGTAAGCCAGGCACAGCGGCTCACGCCTGGAATCCCAGCACTTTGGGAGGCTGAGGCAGGTGGATCACCTGAGGTCAGGAGTTTGAGACCAGCCTGGCCAACATGGCGAAACCCCGTCTCTACTAAAAATACAAAAATAACTAGCCAGGCGTGGTGGTGCGTGCCTGTAATCCCAGGTACTTGGGAGGCTGAGGCAGGAGAATCACTTGAACCCAGGAGGCGGAGGCTGCAGTGAGCCAAGATGACACCATTGCACTCCAGCCTGGGCAACACAGTGAGACTCTGTCTCAATAAATAAATAAATATAAAATAAAATAAGAGTAAAGAGGTGGGGAGCGTTGGCTCAGGTCTGTAGTCCCAGCTATTTGGGAGGTAAGGCAGGAGATCACTTGAGCCCTGCAGGTTGAGGCTGCAGTGAGTATCACTGCACTCCAGCCTGGGCAACAAAGCAAGACCCCATTACTATATAATAAGAGTAAAGAGGGCCAGGTGCAGTGGCTCACGCCTGTAATCCCAACACTTTGGGAGGCTGAGGCGGGTGGATCACTTGAGGTCAGGAGCTCGAGACCAGCCTGGCCAACATTGGGAAACCCAGTCTCTACTAAAAATACAAAAATTAGCCAAGTATGGTGGCGCACCCCTGTAATTCCAGCTACTCTGGAGGCTGCTGAGGCAGGAGAATCACTTGCACCTAGGAGGTGAAGGTTGCAGTGAACCAAGATCATGCCACTGCACTCCAGCCTGGGCGATAGAATGAGACTCTGTCTCGAAAAGAAAAGAAAAAGAGTAAAAGAGTAAAGAGGTTCTTTGAAGACTAGCATCTTCTGTATTTAAAAAAAAAAAAAAAAAAAAAAGGCTGTTGAGTAGGGCCTGTGGGGCCCTCTTATTCACAGACTTTGTGAAATCCATTCCAGAAACTCTGAGTTGCTTCCGGATTCTCAGATGTGCTGGAGATGTACTCCGAAAGCCTTGCAGGCCACGGCTCTGTGTGGCTAAAAGCACTGAGCACTCCCACCAAAGCAGGCCTGGAACCCGCACGAGGGCTCCGCTGGCCTGTGAGGCCCAAAGCACTAAGGATGCCAGGGGTGCGAGGCAGGCAGGCTCCTAATCCCACAGAGCTTACAGTCTGGAAAGCCTCTAGACAATGTTCAGGTACAAAAACGTCATGTCGAAGGACATGCTTCTGTCACTCTTACGTCCACGCGTGCAGCAAACAGCTGAGGAGCACCTGCTGCATGCCAGGAACTGTGTGGGTTCAGGCAGGAGCAGACACACCAACCTTGCCCCAAGGTGTCCTCCTGCTATGAGAAAGGGCAGACCTATCCCAACAGTCACGGCTGCATGGGGAGGCCAGGCACAGGGGAAATAGAGCTGGAAGGAAAAAGCAGGCATGACAGTCTGAAACAGTCAAGGAAGGGGCTCCCAGAGGCCAACATCTGGGCTGGATTGTGAAGAATGATCAGGGTCCACCAGTCAGATTAGGGGGATGAGCGAAGCTACCGATAGAGGAAGCGTGTACCAGAGCCTAGAACACGAGAAACTCGGGGTCTGGGGTAACTCAAGTGTGGTGCAATGGGATGTGTTTATATGTGGGGATGCATAGATGGCGAATAAGAGATAAGCATTCATTCATTCACTGAACAGGCTGGAGTCACCAAGGCTGCAGTGCAGTGGTGTGATCATAGCTCACTGCAGCCTCTAACTCCTGGGCTCAAGCAATCCTCCTCCCTCAGCCTCCTGCGTAGCTGAGACCATAGGCATGCACCACCATACCAGCTGATTTAATTTTTTTGTAGAGATGGGGTCTCACTAAGTTGCCCAGGCTGGTCTCAAACTCCTAGGCTCAAGCAATCCTCCCACCTTGGCCTCCCAAAGTGCTGGGATAACAGGTAAGAGCCACCACACTCGACCGAGATAAACTTTTAAAAGAGACACCCAGATGAGTGCGTAAGGGCCTAGGGGCCTGTACGCCAGTGTGAGGAGTTTGGCCCCAGGGAAGCTGGTGAGGACAGGGCAAGGGGGTGGTGTGATCAGAATGCTGCTACAGGAAGGTACTACCGTACAACGATGCCTGCACCCCTAATATCAATGCAGTCACGGGGCCTTCACCAAGGTATCCTGGAGAACATTCTCCACTGAAGATGGCCATGGCCAAACGCTCCCAGCTGATGGCCTTTTCCCCACACAACAGGACTTAATTTAGAAACACATGACCAGCATGTGCCCGATGCAATGACGTGAAAGAGGAAGGCAGCTGCTGAGTCAGATCTGTGCAAGCGTGACTGGGGGGCGGGAGGGACAGCAGGCGAACAGTGGGCATGACTCAGCACAAATCGAACTGACCAGGCCCACAGGGGCTGATGCTGCAGCTGCAGCTCCCCGTGCCTGCTTCTAGCAGCATTTCTGCGGCCTCGGGTCCTTGGCTTGAATGCCAAGGGGACGAGACCACAGCTCCCCTAAGCTCCAGGGCATTGCATGGATATAATCCAGCGTCAACATTAAAAGGTGGCACAAGGTGATTTACAGGCACAAAACTCTCCATAGGAGTTCACGCTGTTTCATCCTCCTGACCATCCCCACTTTTGCCTCAATTGTTTTTTTTTTTAGATGGAGTTTTGCTCTTGTCACCCAGGCTGGAGTGCAATGGCATGATCTCGGCTCACTGCAACCTCTGCCTCCCAGGTTCAAGCGATTCTCCTGCCTCAGCCTCCCGAGTAGCTGGGATTACAGGTGCCTGCCACCATGTCTGGCTAATTTTTGTATTTATTTTTAGTAGAGATGGGGTTTCGCCATGCTGGCCAGGCTGGTCTCAAACTCCTGACCCCAGGTGATCCACCCCCTCAGCCTTCCAAAGTGCTGGGATTACAGGCGTAGCCACCAAACACGGCCGCCTTTTTTTTTTTTTTTTTTTTTTTTGAGACAGGGTCTGGCTCTTGTCCCCAGGCTGGAGTACAGTGGCACAATCTAGGCTCACTGCAACCTCCGCCTCCTGGGTTCAAGCAATTCTCCTGCCTCAGCCTCCCAGGTAGCTGGAATTACAGGCACCCACCAACATGCCT
This sequence comes from Gorilla gorilla gorilla, assembly GCF_029281585.2. NCBI lineage: Eukaryota > Metazoa > Chordata > Mammalia > Primates > Hominidae > Gorilla > Gorilla gorilla. The sequence goes on from NC_073230.2 coordinate 84,914,266, forward strand.
GGCTAATTTTTGTATTTTTTTTTTTTTTTTTGTAGAGATGGGGTTTCACCATGTTGTCCAGGCTGATGTCAAACTCCCGATCTCAACTGATCCACCTGCCTTGGCCTCCCAAGTGCTGGGATTGCATGCATGAGCCACCAAGCCTGGCTGATTGCCTCAATTAATTTTGAATAAAAATATAGAAAAGAGAAACAGAGGCCGGATGCGGTGGCTCACGCCTGTAATCCCAGCACTTTGGGAGGCCGAGGCAGGCGGATCACGAAGTCAGGATATCGAGACCATCCTGGCTAACACGGTGAAACCCCGTCTCTACTAAAAATACAAAAAAATTAGCCGGGAGTGGTGGCGGGCGCCTGTAGTCCCAGCTACTTGGGAGGCTGAGGCAGGAGAATGGCGTGAACCCGGGAGGTGGAGCTTGCAGTGAGCCAAGATCGCGCCACTGCACTCCAGCCTGGGCGACAGAGCAGGACTCAGTCTATTAAAAAAAAAAAAAAAAAATTAATAATAATACGAGAAACAGAGAGAGCCAGGGGTCTTGCTTTACTGTTCTCAAATCTGGGCAGATCAGTTCTGAAGTCGGCTTCTGCCTCCAGCGCAGGGGCAACAGTCTGGAGAGATCACCTGGAGGCAATCAGAACGCCACCTGCCCCCCAACCCCCTGCCCACACACGCATGTGTTACAATTCCTACAGCAAGTCCACGGCAGCAAGCCCACAGCATGGGCAGTGCTACTCCCTCCTCCTTTACCGAAATGAGAATGGGATGGGCCGAAGTCAACATGGCTTCCCCATAAGGGAAGGCACACTAAGGATTCTTTAATAGAATTCCAAATGAGCTCCACATTGAACATCAAAGACAAACTGCAACACTCAGAAAGTGGCTCTAGGGCACAGTAGTCCCCAACACCTGTCACAAGAGAAAGAGGCATAGTGGCTCATGCCTATAATCTCAGCACTTCGGGAGGCCGAGGCTGGAGAAGTGCTGAGGCCAGAGGTTCAAGACCAGCCTGGACAACAAAGTGAGACCACCCCCCATCTCAAAAAAAAAAAAAAAATTATCCAGGTGTCGTAGCATGCGCCTGTAGTCCCAACTACTCAGGAGGCTGAGGCAGAAGGATTACTTAAGCCTGGGAGTCAGAGGCTGCAGAGGCTGCAGTTAGCCATGATGATTGTATCATTGCACTCTAGCCTGGGTGACAGAGCGAGACCATCTCTCAAAAAAAAAAAAAAAAGAAAGAAAGAAACAGTAAAGACACTGGACAAGTTAATCCTAAGAAAAGAAGATTCAGAGGTACTTGATCCCTTCTTTAGGTGGTCAGAAAACTGCCAAAGGGAGAGGCCTGGCATTCAGAAATAGGAGTGGTCATAGAGGAGAGAGGTTTACAACCCCTCCAAGCAAAGACGTTCTAATAAATGAGTCTGAACATAGAATGCGCTATTGGGGGAGTGGCTCCCCATCATGGGAGATGTGTCACACGAGGCTGGGTCACAAGGACTTAATGACAGAAAGTGCCTGCACCCCAAGGGCCTGGGAACAGACCAACCAAATTAATATTAATTAATCTGAGCTGGCTGATTGGTGACTATGCCTGGTGAAAAATCCCAAGTGTCTGACCTGAGTTAATAAATACAGATCTCTGTCTTTGAAACACACACACACACACACACACACACACACACACACACACACACACACAAGCCCTGAGCAGCCCTTGGAAAAAGGCAGGAAGGGAGAAGTACCAACCCTCTCAATTAAAAAACCGGTCCCTCCAGCCAGGCGCAGTGGCTCAAGCCTATAATCCCAGCACTTTGGGAGGCCAAGGGGGGCAGATCACCTGAGGTCAGGAGTTCAAGACCAACCTGGCCAACATGATGAAACCCTGTCCCTACTAAAAATACAAAAATTACCTGGGCATGGTGGTGGGTGCCTGTAGTCCCAGTTACTTGGGAGGCTAAGGCAGGAGAATCGCTTGAACCCAGGAAGTGGAGGTTGCAGTGAACTGAGATAGCGCCAATACACTCCCACCTCGGCCTCCCATAGTGCTGGGATTACAGGTGTGAGCCACTGCACCTGGCAGACAGTCATTAAATCTTAAAGCTCCCAAATAATCTCCTTTGACTCCATGTCTCACATCCAGGGCGTGCTGGTGCGAAGGGTGGGCTCCCAAGGTCCTGGGCAGCTCTGTCCTGGTGGCTTTGCAGGGTTCAATCCGAGGCTGCTCTCACAGCCTGTGGCTTTTCCAGGGACAGGTTGTAAGATGCTGGTGGATCTACCATTCTGGGGTCTGGAGGACAGTGGCCCCCTTCCCACAGCTCCACTAGGCAGTGCCCCAGTGAGAACTCTGTATGGGGCCTCCAGTCCCACATTCCTCTCCTACCAGAGGTTCTCGGTAAGGGGTCTGCCCCTTTCCCAGGCTTTCCCATACATCCTCTGAAATCTAGGTGGAGGCTGCCAAGCCTCCCTCACTCTTGCATTCTGTCCACCCACAGGCTCACCACCACATTGAAGCGGCCAAGGCTCATGGCTTTCACCCTCTAGTGCAGCAGCCTGAGCTGTATCTGGGCCCCTTTGAGCCAAGGCTGGAAGCTGAATGGCCAGCGATGTGAGGAGCAGTGTCCTGAGGCTGTCCCTGGCACTGGGCCTGAACCACAAAGCATTCTTCCCTCCGAGGCCTCCACAACTGTAATGGGAGGGGCTGCCGGGAAGGTCTCTGAAATGCCTTCAAGGCCTTTTTTTCCCCACAGTCTTGGCTATCAGCACTTGGCTCCTTTCTAAATCTGCAAATCGCTCTAGCAAGCGGTTGCTCCACAGCCTGCTTGAATTCTCTTGAAAAAGTTTTTTCTTTCTGTCACATGGCCAGCCTGCAAATTTTCCAAACTTACACTCTGCTTCCCTTTTAAATATAAACTCCAACTTTAAGTCATTTCTTTGCTCCCACATCTGAATGTAGGGTAGTAAAAGCACCCAGGTCACCTCTTTTTTTGTTGTTGTTGTTCACTCTGTTGCCTTGGGTGGAAGTTGGATCTTGTTATGAGGGAACATTATACAAACCCAAACCAAACTGTGAGAGACGTTGACAAAGACACGGCCTCACATTTTCAAAAATGTTAAGGCCATGAAAGATAAACAAAGACTGAGTGATCTAAGACACACACACACACACACACACACACACACTCACACTCACACACACACTCACACTCACACACACACACACACACACTGAGGTCTTGGACCAGGAAAAAAACATATTTTTTCTGATGTAAAATATATTAACAGCAAAATGTAAAGAAACTCTATGATTAGACAACACAGGATATCAATGTTAATTTCCTGCTATTGATCACTGTATTTTGCTTACCAAAAAAAAAAAAAAAACTGTCCTTGCCTTGAAGAAAATACACACTGAAGTACTTAGGGGTAAACCAAGTATCTTGGTTATATCTGCAACTCATTCTCAAATAGTTCAAGAAAAAATATATCTACACACACACACATATTGATAAAGCAAATATGGTAAAATATTAACAATGGGGAAATCTGGGTAAAGGGCGCTCAAGAATTGTTAGCACTGCTGTTGCAACTTTTTTGCAAAACTGAAACTATTTCAAAACAAAAAGTTAAAATTAAATACCGTTCAAGAGACCTACTGAGTCTGGGTGCGGTGGCTCACGCCTGTAATCCCGGCACTTTGGGAGGCCCAGGCAGGTGGATCACCTGAGGTCAGGAGTTAGAGACCAGCCTGGACAACATGGTGAAACCCCCATCTCTACTAAAAATACAAAAAATTAGCCAGGCGTGGTGGCAGGTGCCTGTAATCCTGGCTGCTCCAGAGGCTGAGGCAGGAGAATCGCTTGAACCTGGGAGGCAGAGGTTGCAGGGAGCCGAGATCGCGCCATTGCACTCCAGCCCGGGCAACAAGAGCGAAACTCCGCTCAAAAAAAAAAAAAAAAAAAAAAAAAAAAGGGAGACCTATTGTATAACATGGTGACTATAGTTAGTAGCAATGTGCTGTACTCTTGAAGACCACTAAGAGTAGATTTTAAGTGTTCTCACCACAAAAAAAGGTGTGAGGTAATGCATATGTTAAATTAACTCAATTTAGCCATCCTACCAGACTTCAAAACAATATGCCATACACTATAAATATATACAACTTTGTCAATTAAAAAATTTAAAAGCATGTTTAGTGAAGAAAATGTGCTATATTTTAAAACATAAAATTAAGGAAAACATAATCCAAACTCTTATTTGGTTTCATTCTACCAGTTTTTTACATGCATATTACAGGACATACTTTTCCTTTTTTTTTTTTTTTTTCAGATGGAGTCTCGCTCTGTTGTTGCCCAGGCTGGAATGCAGTGGTGCCATCTCGCTCAGCTCACTGCAACCTCCGCCTCCCGAGTTCAAGGGATTCTCCTGCCTCAGCCTCTGGAGTAGCTGGGATTACAGGTGCCTGCCACCATGCTCGGCTAATTTTTGTATTTGTAGCAGAGATGGGGTTTCACTATGTTGGCCAGGCTGGTCTCAAACTCCTGACCTCGTGATCCACCCGCCTCGGCCTCCCAAAGTGCTGGGATTACAGGCGTGAGCCACCGTGCCCGGCCATGTTTTTAACACGATCGGTTTTACACTACATATAATTTTGTTCTACTTCTTTTCATATATTAAATTGTGAACATTTTCTCGTTATAAATTCTCAAATGTCATTATATTTTCACTATTACAATGTCAAGTTACAGTGCATTTTCTAGTACAGAAAAAAATTAAAACTGTTTTTAAAAAAGTCATGAAAAACAGGATTGATATATTTTCAACATAAGTCTTTGTAAGCCACTGATAAGTTCCTTAAAATAGAAATTCTGGCCAGGCGCAGTGGTACATGCCTGTAGTCCCAGCACTCTGGGAGGCCGAGGCAGGCAGATTGCTTAAGCTCAGGAGTTCAAGACTAGCCTGGGCAACACAACAAATCCCTGTTTCTACAAAACAATACAACAATTAGCTGGGCGTGTTGGTGCACACCTGCAGTTCCAGCTACTCGGGGGGCTGAGGATTGAGAATCACTTGAACCTGGGAGGCGGAGGTTGCAGTGAGCCAAGACTGCACCACCGCACTCCAGCCTAGGCAGATGGAGACAGAATTTGTCTCAAAAAAAAAAAAAGAATTTCTGAATTTGTCTTAGAAATATTTCTGAATCAAAGGGAATAAATATTTTTAAGGTCCCTGTCAAATTATTTTTCAAAATGCAATTTATTTTCAAAATTTCTCTGCAGCTCTTCCTCTCCAAGGCATTCTGCTAAGCTGAAGAGACAGAAGCAATTCCACAAAGCACTGTGCGCACAGAGGCCTAGCAGCGGGTGGAAGGATGAAAGCTGAAACACAGGAATTAATAAGCACTTAAGGGAGGCCATGACACCTGTGCCCCAGCAGGGAGGGCAAACTGAATCGAGTAGTGGCCTCTGCTTTTCTGGTGGAAGACACATCTTTATTTCCTTGCCAAAATAAACAGAACAGATGGTGGGAGCCGGTTCATGTGTGGGTGAGTCTGGTAGTGGTTAAGGAGGGCTTCCTGATGGAAAGGACTCAAAAGGGAAGGAGACAGAGTGGGGAAGAGCACAAACCAAGGCCAGAGGGGAAAATAGAGTCACGGCTTTAAAAGGAAAAACAGGCCGGGTGCGGAGGCTCACACCTGTAATCCCAGCACTTTGGGAGACCAAGGCGGGAGAATCACTTGAGGACAGGAGTTCGAGACCAGCCTGTCCAACGTGGTGAAACCCCGTCTCTACTAAAAATACAAAAAAATTAGTTGGGTGTGATGACAGGCACCTGTAATCCCAGCTACTCAGGAGGCTAAGGCAGGAGAATCGCTTGAACCTGGGAGGTGGAGGTTGCAGTGAGCCAAGACTGCACCACTGCATTATAGCCTGGGTGAGAGAGGGAGACTGTGTCTCAAATAATAAATAAATAAATAAATAAAATCACACAATAAGTGGCCCTTTGTAACTGGCTTCTTTCACTTAGAATAATGTCTTCAAGGTCCATCCACATTGTGGCATGCATAAAAGCCCTTCATTCCTCTTCATGCCTGAGTAACATTTCATCATATGGATATACCACATTTTGTTTATCCATTCAATGGGTGATGGATACTTGGATTGTTTCCTTTTGGGGGCTGTTATAAATATTGTTGCTGGACAGGCACAGTGGCTCATGCCTGTAATCCCAGCACATTGAGAGGCTGAGGCGGGAGGATGGATTGAGGCCAGGAGTTTGAGACCAGCCTGGGTAACACAGTGAAACCCCATCTCTACAAAAAATTAAAAAATTAGTGAGGTGTGGTGGTGCACACCTGTAGTCCCCGCTACTCAGGAGGCTGAGGTTAGAGGATCACTTGAGCCCAGGAATTGGGGATTACAGTGAGATATGATCCCAACACTGCACTCCAGCCTGGGTGAGAGAGCAAGACCCTGTCTTTAAAAAACAAATACATAAGGGCTGGGCAACGTGGCTCATGCCTGTAATCCCAGCACTCTGGGAGGCCGAGGTGGGCGGATCACCTGAGGTCGGGAGTTGGAGACCAGCCTGACCAACATGGAGAAACCCTGTCTCTACTAAAAATACAAAATTGGACGGGCGTGGTGGCACATGCCTGTAATTCCAGCTACTTGGGAGGCTGAGGCAGAAGAATCACTTGAACCCGGGAGGTGGAGGCTGCAGTGAGCCAAGATCGTGCCACTGCACTCCAGCCTGGGCGACACAGCGAGACTCCGTCAGTATAAACGTTTTCTATTTCCTTGTTTACATTTATTTATTTATTTATTTTATTTTATTTATTTTTAGACAGTCTTTCTCTGTTGTCCAGGCTGGAGTGCAGTGGTGCAATCATAGGTCACCACAACCTCTACCTCCCAGGATCAAGTGATCCTCCCACCTCAGCCTCCCAAGGAGCTGGGACTACAGGCGCACACCACTACGCCTGGCTAGTTTCTGAATGTCTCTAAAACAAGGGTTAGTACCCCTTGGTTCTTAAGAAAAAGCACTCGGAATTGCAAAAGAGAGAAAGGCCTGCCTAGTCTACACAGCACTGTGTTTACTACAGGCTTACTAAGGAGGAGCCAAGCAATGCAACCAACGTTCACTCAATACCTACTACATGTCAAGCACCCTGGCTAGGCACCTTCTACAATTTCTTTTGATTCATATGATAAACCTGTTTAGAGAAATATTATTTCACCCATTTTATAGACTCAGATTCAAAGCCCTAAGGACCAAGCAAGTTACTGAAATTCCCACAACTTACAGAGGGAGATTTAAAGACCTTGTGGGACCCTCTCTGTCACTTCTTGTTGCAACCCTAGACAAGGAAGGGGTGACCCAACCCCTGGCCCACAATGGTCTTGATGGTTCTCATGCTGGCTACTGTCACCCCACATTCAGCTAGTAGTGGGCTGTGCCATTCAGCAAAAACAGAGTTTCTACTAGTGCATAGAGGACCACGGAGTTACAGGGGGTGCTCTGGGCGACAGCTTCACCCACAGAACAGGTCTTGGTCAGTGGCTTCCTTCGGTCCAACAAGTGGTTTCAAACCAGCTCTTCCACAAGCTGACAGGGAACAATGCTACTAATGAGACAGACAGGCCAGATGGCCCCTGGGCTGAGGCCTCAGAGGGCACCGTATTGGTCACTCCTTCCCCAGCGTTGCTTGCGTTTCACCTTGACGTTCGGTCATTGCTATGCATTCAAGGCTGGTGTCAATCACATGTGTGTTGAGGCCGGGCGCGGTGGCTCACACCTCTTATCCCAGCACTTTGGGAGGCCAAAGTGGGAAGATCACTTGAGGTCAGGAGTTCAAGACCAGCCTGGCCAACATGGTGAAACTAAAAATACAAAAAGTAGCTGGGCATGGTGGTGCACGCTCTGTAATTCCAGCTACTCAGGAGGCTGAGGCAGGAAAATCGCTTGAACCTGGGAGGCGGAGGTTGCACTGAGCTGAGATTGCACCACTGCACTCCAGCCTGGGCGATAGAGCAAGACTCGGTCTCACCAAAAAAAAAAAAAAAAAAAAAAAAAAAAAAGTGTACTGAGCACCAACTCTAGGTCATCTCTGTGACCTGTGCTTGGATATTCACAGCACGTGTTTAAATTTGGCAGCATGTGTTTAAATGTGGGCAGTAGGGTTACTAAAAACCCACAACATGAACAAGTCAGTAATAATTAGATCCCATCGCTATAGTGACTAAGGACGGTCATGCGGTGTCTATAAAAGCATCATAATTATTATACCATTTACAAGATTGCCCATACAGAGCTTTCTATTGCCCCATGTTGTCTTACAAGGAAGACAAAATCCTTTGGTGCTGGCCTGACATTGTACTATGCCTGCTGCTCGAGACAGGTACACTAGGTTACCCAAGATGCCCCTTTAGACTGAGGGCTTAATGCTCCATTTCTCAGACACCACCAAGAGAACTGCGAACTTGCCCGCAGCCAGCTGTGGAGATGTGCTTGAGTTGAGAGAGCCACGGCTCTGCTGCACCCACTGGGGCTTCCTGTTAGAAAAGAGACCCACCACATTACACAGTACACCTGCATGAGAGGCTAGAGGGAAAGTCCTCCAGGCCACAGCACTAGAAAAAAGTCCTCCTGGGCAGTGACCCACATCACATGGCTTCAAGCTGAACTCTAAGCAACGTCTAGTGTGGGCAGGGTGACTCCGCTAGGCCCTTGGCCTCCATAAGGTGACTCAGTGGTTCAAGCAGCTTTTTCTCTTGTCATTCCACCATCTCAATGTACAACTTCCGGGGCCATCCTGATGGGAAGAAGATTGTCGGAGGGCCGGCCCTGGCTCTTAAATGCTTCCATCCAGAAGTGACATACGTGACTTCCTCTCACAGACCATTACCCGAAGTTAACTTCAAGAGGGCTTAGAAATGTGTGGGAGCCCAGAAACACGCAGTGAACATACGTCTGCTGCAGGTGTCCAGGACTAGCTCAAGGTGACAGGGAACTGGCGGCACAACTGGTGGGAGTCTAGTTGCTCAAGAACTCATGACCTATAAACCTGATTTTTAAAAACTGAGATAGAAGCCGGGCGCGGTGGCTCACACCTGTAATCCCAGTACTTTGAGAGGCCGAGGCGGATGGATCACAAGGTCAGGAGTTCGAGACCAGCCTGGCCAACATAGTGAAACCCTATCTCTACTAAAAATACAAAAATTAGCTGGGTATGGCAGTGCGTGCCTGTAATCCCAGCTACTTGGGAGGCTGAGGCAGGAGAATCACTTGAACCCAGGAGGTGGAGGTTGTGGTAAGTGGAGATTGTTCCACTGTACTCCAGCCTGGGCAACAGAGCAAGACTCCGTCTCAAAAAAAAAAAAAAAAGAAAAGAAAAGAAACCTGAGATAGAGACTGGGAGCAGTGGCTCATGCCTCAGGCCGAGGAGGGCAAGATCACTTGAGGTCAGGAGTTCGAGACCAGTCTGGCCAACATGGTGAAACCCCGTCTCTACTAAAAATACAAAAATTAGCTGGGCGTGGTGGTGGGCACCTGTAATCCCAGCTACTCAGGAGGCTGAGGCAAGAGAATCACTGGAACCCGGGAGGCAGAGGTTGCAGTAGGCTGAGATTGGGCCACTGCACTCCAGCCTGGACCACAGAGCGAGAGTCAGTATCAAAAAAAAAAAACAAAAAAAAAAAACTGAGACAGAATTCACACACCATAAAATTCATCATTTTAAAGTGTAAAATTCAGTGGTTTTCACTATATTCACCCATTGTGCAAGCATCACCACTACCAGATTCCAGAGCATCTTCATACCCCCAAAATGAAATCCCACACTCATCAGCAGTCACTCCCCACTCCTGACCTGGTTTTTGTTTTTTGGGTTTTTTTTTTTTTTTTTGAGACAGGGTCTCACTCTGTCAGCCAGGCTGCTGCACAGTGGCGTGATGACAGCCCAGCCTCCTGCGTTGCTGGGACTACAGGCGCCCACCACCAAGCCCCGTTAATTTTTTGTTAAGATACGGGGTTTCGCCATGTTGCCCAGGTTGGTCTGGAACTCCTGGGCTCAAGCCATTAGCCCGCCTCAATCTCCCAAAGAGCTGGGATTACAGGTGTGAGCCACCAAGCCCGGCCCTGATTTGTTTTTAACTAATGAACAGTGTTTTAACACTGCTCTGACATACAGGAGCTGTAATTTTCACAAAGGTTAAAGGACCTTGTCCAACATCAGGGAATCGACAAATGGTGGAACCAGGATTCAAACCCAGACCAACTGTCTCCAGAGCTATTCTATCAACCATCTGTCTGCCCTTCAAGACCTTTTTAGGACACGGCAAAGTTACAGGTAGACACAGCCTCACTGAATGACCTGGGGTTCATTTTGCAGCTGACATCCTGGCCACATCATCAGATGACAGCATTGCCCAAGATGAAATAATCCCTGCAGAAGGACACAGGATTGGTCTCATGTCTGGGTGGAGCTATCCTGCACCTCTGTAACCCTGGTGCTCATCAGACTTTGCATAACATGAGCGCTCAATATTTGTTTTTGTTTTTTGTTTTTTTGAGACGGAGTTTCGCTCTTGTTGCCCAGGCTGGATGGAATGCAATGGCGCAACCTCTGCCCCCCAGGTTCAAGCAATTCTCCTGCCTCAGCCTCCCAAGTAGCTGGGATTACAGGCATGCACACCATGCCCAGCTAATTTTGTATTTTTAGTAGAGACAGGTTTCTCCATGTTGGTCAGGCTGGTCTCGAACTCGCGACCTCGGGTGATCTGCCCGCCTCGGCCTCCCAAAGTGCTGGGATTACAGGTGTGAGCCACCACGCCTGGCTGGCACTCAATATTTGTTTGCTGAATGACTAAATGAACAGAATCTCCCAGACCAGAGTCAATGCTTCTCCCTCAATGGCACAGCACACTGGCCCTTCAGCCAGGAGCATCGCAACAGAGCCGTGCTGCTTTCTAAGACCTCATGGGTCTGCCTGAAATCACCTACTAAAGGGCAAGAAACCAAGCCAAGCTTTTCAAATATCACAGGAAAAATAGCAGGGGGCCAGGTACAGTGGCTCATGCCTGTAATTCCAGCACTTTGGGAGGTCAACAGGAGGATCATTTGAGCCCAGGAGTTTGAGATCAGCCTGGGCAACATAGCAAGACCCCATCTCTGCAAAAAGAAAGAAAAACTAGCCAAGCATGGTGGTGTGTGCCTGTAGTCCCAGCTACTTGGAAGGGCTTAAGGAGTTTGAGACTGCAGTGAGCAATGATCCTGGGTGACAGAGCAAGTGTCCTGCCTTAAAAAAAAAAAAAAAAAAAAAAAAAAAAAAGAGAGAGAGAGAGAAAAGAGAAAGAAAAAAAAGCAGGACACTGTATGTGGGAGGTACTAAGAGCTTCAGAACCTTCACTTTGGACTGGCTGCCTCTCACTCTGGCACAAGATCGCTCCTCACTCTGCCAGATTCTCAAGCTTCACTCCTGCCTGCTAAAATAATCACTCTGATTCCATTCTCTTGCTCACACCTCCCAAAGAACTGCCCTTACAGAATTTACAACCGAGCCTGAACCTCTCAGCCTCTTACCTAGATGGGACCCAGAAAGGGTCACCTGTGGGAACACTCCTGTTCTTGAAAACAGTGCCTCCACCCTGGCCTAGGCCAACATCATCTTTCATCTTGTTGGTCTTTTCCACACACAAAAGTAGTCCCAGCACCTCGAAGAGAGCTTGGCACATACGTGGTGCTCTACAAATACTTGCTGAGTACATGGGCTGCTGACCACTGCTTTATTCAATGATCCTCGTGTAAAGGCCCAGGGAAAAGCACTTTTTAAAAAAAATTTAAGAGATGGGGTCTTTCTCCATCACCCAGGCTGCAGTGTCGTGGTGCAATCATAGCTTACTACAGCCTTGAACTCTCAGGCTCAAGCGATCGTCCTGCTTCAGCCTCTTGAGTAGCTGGGACTACAGGTGCACACCACCATGCCTGGCTAATATTTTAAATGTGTATTTTCTTGTTGAAGGGACAGGGTCTCTCTCTCTCTCTTGCCCAGGCTGGTCTCAAACTCCTGGCCACAAGTAATCCTCCTGCCTCAGCCTCCCAGAGTGCTGGGACTACAGACATGAGCCATCGCGCCCAGCTGAAAAATACTAATGAGAAACTGGTCAGCTTCCTTTTTCCAATAACGCTTGCTATGTAACCCCATCCTTCTTTGCCTTGGCATCTAGGAAGCTCTGGGCAGAGCTGTGTGCTCAACCACAAGAGCTTCCCTGGACTGCTTTTTGACACCATCACCTTCCAGAGTCCTTTTCTCAATTACTAGGCTCTCAGCTTTCAGTTCCCCCTCTGGTTTTTGGTTTGGTTGGGGAAAGCATGGAACGTGAAATTCAACAAACTCACAACCCAGTTGAGCTATAAAAGGCCAACAGACCTTGGTTCAAAACCTAGATATGCCACCTACGCACTCTGGGATCCTGGGCACACGATTTATCACAGTCCATCTCCGGGATGACCATCCTCACAGTGCTACGTTGGTTACATGAGACAGAAACACCCAGCGCAGACACTCAACGGTTACACTCAACTCCTTTTATTTTCATTAGAATTTTCTATTATTTATTTATTTGGGGAATTTTCTATTTTTCGTTTATTACTGTATATTTTGAGATGGGGGTCTCACTCTATCACCCAGGTTGGTGTGCAGTGGTCTGATCATGGCTCACTGCAGCCTCAACCTCCCTGGGCTCAGGTGATCCTCCCACCTCAGCCTCCCAAGTAGCTGGGATGACAGGTGCACACCACCACACCCAGCTAATTTTTAAACACTGATGTTTAAAAACACTAATTTTTAAATAGAGATGGTGTTTTGCCATGTGGCCCAGGATGGTCTTGAATTCCTGGGCTCTAGTGATCCGTCCACCTCGGCCTCCCACAGTGCTAAGATTATAAGCATGAGCCACTGTGCCAGGCCCTAGAATTTTTAAAATAAACAAATTTATTCATGTCTTCAGCATCCAGGTAACTGATCTAGAAAGATTTAGAAAGAGTCAGAATATTCTTCTTCAATTATAAAATGATTCCTGAATAAATTATCAACTACAGAAGGAACTTGAGACACAATTTTTCTTTTTTTTTCTTTTTTTTTTTTTTTTTGCAGAGACAAGTAAGCATTTATTTTTGTGCCTTTCTTCCTATGTATATTTCAAGTCTTTTTCAAGGCCCCAGGAATCTCCGGATTCAATTATGTCCCCGGGCTTGGTCGGCTGCTGCAGGACTCTTAGGGAGCCTTGTGCAAATGCTAGAGTTACTCATTCACCAACATTAAACCCTAGGATAGAAGATGCAACAAAGCAGGACTCCTTTCTCCACAAAATGTGATTTCAGACGAGGCAGCAGCCAATGTAGAAAACGCTGGAATTTTTCCTTGGAACTGGACTGTGATGAGAGGTGCCTGCCATGAACGTAAGCTACTGTCTTTTCTTTTCTTTTTTTTTTTTCGAGATGGAGTTTCGCTCTTGTTGCCCAGGCTGGAGGACAAAGGTGCGATCTTGGCTCACCACAACCTCCGCCTCCCGGGTTCAAGCGATTCTCCTGCCTCAGTCTCCCCAGTAGCTGGGATTACAGGCGTGTGCCACCACGCCCAGCTAATTTTTGTATTTTTAGTAGAGACGGGGTTTCTCCATGTTGATCAGGCTGGTTTCGAACTCCCGACCTCAGGTGATCCGCCCGCCTCAGCCTCCCAAAGTGCTAGGATTATAGGCGTGAGCCACCGGGCCCGGCCAGCCACTGTCTTTCCTTTGACCCTTCCTTTCCAGTTTTTGAAGATAAAGCAGGAAATAATCTTCTCTGAAGATACTTGATAAAAATTCCACCCCGCTCCCCCCGCCCCCCAAAATAACACAAGCTTCCACTTCATTGATAAAAATTTACTGTAGTTTGGCACCTGGCTCTAGTTCAGCTGGCGGATGAGCTGATTGATGCACACACCCCAAGGAGATGGAGGTGTGCCAATCTCCTTCAGAAAGTCCACTATTTTTGGTAGCATGACGGGCCACTGAGAGGTGGAAAGGGGACAAGAACCATGAGATCTCCTGGAAATGCTTCCTTGGGAAGGCAATTTCATGAATGAGGTCTTCCAAGCAAATGACACCAAGCTTTCCCAGGTGCTCCTCAATCACTGTGTTGTCAGAGGGATGGTCTTATTCTTGACCTTGGCTTGTCTACATTTCAAAATGAGTTCCTGGACAGACTTCAGATTTGGAAATCCCCAGGTCACATAAGGTTACATACTATACGCTGCATTTTTAGGTTCTGGGGGGTGACTTTTACAAAGACACCACGAAAAATTTTCTTTAGGCAAAGTCTTGCAATGGTTCTCTGCACCAGTAAACTCACACCATCAATCCTTTCGATGCGTACAACAAAGGCCAAGGAATGTTTATCTGGCGATTCCAAGGCGTGAGGTTTTACTTCTAGTCGTCTGAGACGCACCTTGTCATGTTTCTGCCACCAGGAATCATGTAGGAATGATTCCAGTCGTTTAAACCTGAGCCCTTTTCCTTTCCTCTGCTCCTCCTTTGCCAAAAGTGCCTACTTTGACTGGATGGCTTTGAGGCCTTGATAAGCCTTCTGCTTTCAGGAGATTTTCTGGAGCCAAAGGGATTTTTCTTTGCTCCTGCTTTGCCATCTTTCTAGTGTTGCAGCTACTGAACATGCGCAACCCCACCACTGACACAAAATTTTATACCTGGATGGAAAACTAAAGTCCTACCAAAAGTTCCTACTGTACTTTGGAATAATCTTCAAAAGTACAGACCAGGCCAGGTGCAGTGGCTCACGCCTGTAATCCCAGCACTTCGGAAGGCCGAGGCGGGCAGACTGCTTCAGGTCAGGCATTCGAGACTAGCTGGGCAACATGGTGAAACCCCATCTGTACTAAAATTACAAAAAATTAGCCAGGCGTGATGGCACACACCTATAATTCCAGCTACTCAGGAGGTTGAGGCACGAGAATTGCTTGAACCCAGGAGGCAGAGGTTGCAGTGAGCCAATATTGCGCCACTGCACTCCAGCCTGGGCAACAGAGTGACAGGCTCTGTCTCAAAAAAAAAAAAAAACAAACTACAGATCAGACCCAATTTTGACATCTGAGCTCAGTCAATATGCAAGAGAAAGCTCAGCAGTAAACTTGGAGGATAGAAGCCATATTTATTCATTCATCCATTCATCCGAGTGCCTACCTTATGCCTGGCGTTGTTCTATGCCCCAGCTTACACTCGCAGAAATGATAGGTTCCCTGTTCTCAACTGAATTCACCTTCTAGTCCAACCGTATTGCCACTAGGGACGGGAGAATTAGACACCTTTTATTAAGTCACTGTTTATCCTTTATGAAAGAAGATGAAGAAGAAAACATGCAATAAGACAGTGACAGTGACCGGGCACAGTGGCTCATGCCTATTATCTCAGCACTTTGGGAGGCTGAGCTGGGTGGACCACTTAAGGCCAGGAGTTCGAGACTGGCCTGGCCAACATGGTGAAACCCTGTCTCTACTAGAAATACAAAAATTAGCTAGGTGTGGAGGCATGTGCCTGTAGTGCCAGCTACTCGGGACGCTGAGGCAGGAGAATCACTTGAACCTGACAGGCGGAGGTTGCAGTGAGCCAAATCGTGCCACTGCACTCCAGTCTGGGCGAAGAGAAAGGAGGGGTGACTGAAGCAGGGTTCCAAGATCAACTAGCAATGGTACCATGGACAGATCTTGGAACGTGGTGGGGAGGGGAAGAGAGGGAGAATTACGGGTCAGCACAGCAGGAAGTGACAAGGGCCTACAGTAAGACCACAGCAGTGGAAAGAGATTTAAAGGGCCGGGCGTGGTGGCTCACGCCTGCTGTAATCCCAGCACTTTGGGAGGCTGAGGCAGGCAGATTGCCTGAGGTCAGGAGTTCGAGACCAGCCTGGCCAACACAGTGAAACCCTGTCTCTACTAAAAATACAAAAATTAGCTGGGCACGGTGCTGCGCGCCTATAATCCCAGCTACTCGGGAAGCTGAGGCAGGAGAATCACTTGAACCTGGGAGGCAGAGGCTGCAGTGAGCTGAGATTGTGTCACTGCACTCTGAACAACAGAGCGAGAATCTGTCTCAAAAAAAAAAAAAAAGACTAAAAACTTACAGGACTTGGTGGTGGTGGGAGACCCACAATGGAGAGGAAGGGAAAAGGGACAGGAGTCTTTTGTCCTTGGAGCTTCAGGGCCCAGGAAGTCAGTGAGGCCACTGACAGATAGAGCTCTTGTTGTGGAGGTTTCGGGTAGATGGGCTGGGAGCTTTTGATCACTGCTGTGACGCTGAATGACTCCTGAGTTTGCAAATCACGTTACGTAAGGAACGCATCCAACGTGTCCATGTTAAGACTGTGTGGTTTCATGAGCAGTCAAAGGGTCTGAAGCCCTTCACCAAAACCAACAGTGGCTTTTCTCCACAAGACCACAAATACCTGACGGAACATTTCTGATGCCAAACTGCACTCTGAATGATGCCGGGCACCACTGGCTAATGCACTCTCCTGTGTATTCAAGAACTGCCATCCCTGTTTGCAGTGTTGAAAACTCAACCCAGGTGACCTACGGTCACTAGACATGAGTTCAGAAAGTTCAGAAAGGTGACCGTAGTTCACGTGTTCCTAACCAAACCTGCAAACCTTTGTACAGGCCCGGCCTACCCAATGCACTGATGATGCATGCCCACGAAGATCAAAGTGTCACTAGGACACAGTGCTCTAAGAACACCGGCATCACCACCGCAGAGGTGATATGACGCTGAGCTCAGAAACAGGGCTGTAGGAAAAAGTGCCAAAGATAAAAGGAGGGCAGATAAACAGAATGAGTAAGCACTGTTCTTAACTTTCACCTAGAAATAAATTACATCTGTTTCAAGTTAGAGGACACGCCCCACAATGCCCCATCTTCCTCCTCATTACTACATCCAAGTAGACAAAAGGCAACTTTTCCCCTTCTATTCTCCTACCAAATGTCTCCTAAAGAATTCAATTCTTATAAGCTGGACATGGTGGCTCACGCCTGGTAATCCTAGCACTTTGGGAGGCTGAGGCGGGTGGATCACTTGAGGTCAGGAGTTTGAAACCAGCCTGGCCAACACAGTGAAACCTCATCTCTACTAAAAATACAAAAAAAAAATTAGCGGGGCGTGATGGCACACGCCTGTAATCCCAGCTACTTGGGAGGCTGAGGCAGGAGAATTGCTTGAACCTGGAAGGCAGAGGTTGCAGTGAGCCAAGATCACACCACTGCACTCCAGCCTAGGCGAGAGAGTCAGACTCTGTCTCAAAAAAAAAAAAAAAAAAGAAATTCAACTCTTGGAGAACAGTCCACAGCTGACAGCACCACAGTCTGGCCACTAACATATTCTAAGTTAGCCTTGAAACTGACGCATTTCGGGAAATTATGTGTACAATTCTCTCAGCTATGTACAGATGCTGCACAAAGGAGATCCGAATGCCACACCCTCCAGCACTCCAATTAAAGGACAATTCTTAGATATCTCCCTATCCAAGTCACCTCTTTAACAAGTGAAATAAATAAGCTTCCCACATCAACAGTTTGCTGCACAAGCCACCAGAAGGATCAGGTTCCCCAGGGCTTTGTTCACAACACGTCCAAGCATCAACTGAGTTGCCACACCGACCAGTGTCAGGAGTAACAGTTACTGGGCTGGGCGCAGTGGCTCATGCCTGTAATCCCAGCGTTTTGGGAGGCTGAGATAGGAGGCTCACTTGAGGCCAGGAGTTTGAAACTAGCCTGGGCAACATAGCCAGACCCCACTTCTACAAATAATAAATAAATAAATAAATATATAGAGAGAGAGAGAGAGAAAAGGAAAGAAAGAAACAAACTGATGAACGTGGCTCCAGTGAACCCAACCAACTGGAGCCACCAATCTGCAAAGAACCATGGTCTGCCCCCATGGAATTCCTCCATCTTCTCTCCCTCTCATATGCATACACACACACACACACACACACACACACACGCATGCACAGATGCAGACAGGCGTGTGCACACTAATCCCAACAAGAACACAACTGACGTAAACATCTCGCTTGGGGAGGAAAAACTTTTAAGATGTAGAGCTCTAAAACAGTATGATTACAAATTTAGACACAGTAAAAATTTCCCAAATGGTTGTTCATTCACCCAGAGAGGATATTAGGCAGTAAGAGAATATTCAGTACAAGAAAACACTGTCCTGAGCCGGACATGGTGGCGGGTGCCTGTAATCCCAGCTACTCGGGAGGCTGAGGCACAAGAATTGCTTGAACCCAGGAGACAGAGGTTGCAGTGAGCCAAGATCGCACCACTGCACTCCAGCCTGGGTGACAGAGTGAGACTCTGTCTAAAAAAAAAAAAAAAACACAACACTGATCTGAGCTAGTCACATAGCCCTGACCTTTTAAAACACCTCCCCATCTCTTCCCATGGTTCCTAGGACCATTTCAGACAAGTGCCACCACGCGACCTCAGCCTCATGCAATCTATACCCTACATGCCCCCAGAGCTGGTGTGCCTGGGTGGGCTCAGAGAACTCCTAGCAATCCTCCGAGACCCAACTCAAACATCACCTCTCCCCTGGAGCCCTGCTGTGGAAACAAACAGCAGGCTCAGCACTAATAAAAGCCTCACCCCATCATCTTGAGAATGAATGCAACACACCGTGCCATTCTTGTTGAATTGTATGCTTGCTTCCCTCCCTGTGAGAGTTCTCAAGTGCCCGAACCAGAGCCTACACATATCCTAAGGCCGGATGTGTGCTTTTTTATGTGTCACGCTACAGGGATCCAAACAGCGCCAAGAAGATGAAGAAGGACCCACTGTTGAAAGGGTAACACGTTCTGAGCTGTCCCAGAGGCAGGTGGAGTGGGTTCTTTCTCTGACTTTAGTGATGAAGAAACTAAGGCTTGGTATAGGTCAGCAGCCTATGCAAGCAGGTAAGTGACCTCTGACTCAGATGCTTCTCCCACCTGCCCGGCGGGTCCAAATTTCTGCCCAATGCCAGATGACAAAACTGCACAGCAAAACAAGTTGTTGTTTTTTGGGGTTTTTTTTTCTGAGACAGAGTCTCACTCTGTCACCCAGGCCGGAGTGCAGCGGCACGATCTCAGCTCACTGCAACCTCCGCTTCCCGGGTTCAAGTGATTCTTCTGCCTCAGCCTCCTGAGTAGTTGGGATTACAGGTGCACACCACCACACCAGCTAATTTTTGTATTTTTAGTAGAGACGGGGTTTCACCACGTTGGCCAGGCTGGTCTCGAACTCCTGACCTCAAGTGATCTGCCTGCCTCGGCCTCCCAAAGTGCTGGGATTACAGGCGTGAGCCACCATGCCCAGTCAATTTTTGTATTTGTATTTTTTTATAGAGACAGGAATTTGCCGTGTTGCCCAGGCTGGTCTCAAACTCCTGGACTCAAGCAATTCACCCACCATGGTCTCCCAAAGTGCCGGAATTACAGGCGTGAGCCACTGTTCCCAGCCTAGAATTGGCATTTGAAAGTCTTTTAAGGCTGTAGCCACCTGGGAGGCTGTGTGCTAATGAGCACAGAATCTTTGGCCAGGTGGTGGGTACTCGAAATTCCAGCTACTCAGGAGGCTGAGGCAGAATTCAAGCAAGGAAAATTGCTTGAACCTGGGGGAGGTGGAGGCTGCACTGAGCCCACTGCGCTCCAGCCTGGGCGACAGAGTGAGACTCCATCTCAAAAAAAGAAAAGAAAAGAAAAGAAAATTGTCATTTCTCCATTTCACCTTTTTCTAACTTTAATTTTTAAGTGAGTCTGACATATAATAGAAAGTTAAATCCCAACATGCTCAATTGAGGCCACACACGGTGCTAGTGCCAGAGCTTGACCTCTGTTTCTCTGGCTCCTCCCTAAAGCACAAGGACATCGAAGCTCTTGTAGGGGCGGCCAGCCTCTCTGGAACCATGAAAGGTCCTATAACTTCAAGAGCTTCCATCAGAAAAAAAAAAAAAAAAAGAAAGAAGAAATAAGAAAGCCAGGAATGGTGGCTCACACCTGTAATCTCAGCACTTTAGGAGGTCAAAGCAGGAGGACCACTTGAACCCCAGAATTCGAGACCAGCCTGGGCAACATGGCAAACCAAATCTCTAAAAAAACATTTAAAAAATTAGCTGGGTGTGGTGGTGCGTGCCTGTACTCCCAACTACTTGGGAGGCTGAGGAGGGAGGATTGCTTGAATCCTGGAGGTTGAGGCTGCAGTGAGCTATGATTGCGCCACTGCACTCCAGCCTGCACGACAGAGTGAGACCTGTCTCACAAAAAAAAAAAAAGTTACTTAAGAGCTAAATTATTTTTAACTTGAAATGTTCCATGGACTTCACGAGTAAATGTTCTGGATTTGCCAAGCAGTTTTGATTTCAATTGGCCTGTCTCCTAATTATACACAGACTTACCTAACACAGATCCTGATTTTCAAGGGGTTAAGGGTGGATCAACCCAGAGTCAACCAACAGCAGGTCCTAAAATTCAGGTTATGTCTGGCAGCAAACATCCTCTGTGGCATTTATAAACTCCTACTACCCAGGACGATCCACACCTGATTTACATTGGCTGCGGTCAATGCTGCTGTTTTCAGGAATATCCCTGGGTTGTTTCATTTCAAATCTACCTATTATTTCTTCAAGTGCTAGACCTGAAGAATTTTGGAAAATTAAGATCACTCCTAAGTTCCCACACCACCATGCAACTGGCAGCTAGCATCCCATTCTCTGAAATGCGGATGTTGTACAAATACTTTTTATAATAAGCTATCTGCTCAGCGAAAGTTTCCAACATTAGATGGCATGAAGGTCATAAGTAGCTCAAAAACCAATCTCTTAAAAGGAAAATAAGAACTCCTAAAACAGCCCTCCTCCCCAAAAAAAGGAAGTGGACCTTTCTGGGCTCCCTGGTTTACTAACTGGGCCTTTGGAGCTGTTCTCCTGACCAAGCCAACCCCATAACCACTCAAAAGGGATTTCCGTAGGTAGAACTTGCAAATGGTTAATGAATCAATGCCTTCTCCATAAAGCAAGGCCCGAGGAATTACAGCAGTGAACAACGGTGGGGATACTGGATCCCAGAGGGTTCCATAAACGTTCTGCTTACAAGGAGGATTAAAGTTCTCGATGCCACTCTCTGGGACCCTGTCTTGATCCTCAGAATCTCAACCCTGTGGGGAGAGCAGGGTGGCTGTCTTACTACCAGACCCACTGATCAGAAAACAGAGGCTCCAGGAGGTATCTTGCTATTGTGCCAAGAATCAAACCAGGGCCACCCAGTCCAGTCCTGTCTCCTTTTGTGCTGGCATCATTCTCCAGCTTGGCCAAGCTCAGAGGCAAGGCAAGGCAAGGCTGCAGCTTTAAGGGTTTAAGAGAGGAGACAGCCACTTTCATTGAAACAGCCCCAAACTCCTTATTAGTGGTCACCAGTTTACACAAGGGTAACTCGCTTTGAAAAACAATACGCAGAAAGTCGAAGTCAAGCTCACTGAAACCTCCACTCTCCTCCCCCTGGCGCCCAAGAGACCTTGAACTCTTACCCAATTGCTCCCCCGAGCTAAGGGTGTCCCGGCTCCCCCAGGAGATCCGGGTACCTGTGTTGTGGGTGCCGCCGAGACACCTGACTGCGAGGGGCACTGCCCTCAGGGATGCAGGCCGGGCTGGGGGGCTCCCGTGATCCATCGACTCAGCCCACCTGATGCTGCAGGGTTAGATTCGGGTCCCATGAGCATGCATCGAGCGCCTCTCACGTTAAGTGCCCACAGAATTCGCTGCCTCCCGAGGCCCATTCATCGTACAGATGGGGAAACTGAGGCTCGGAGAGTTAAAGTGGCTTAGCCAGTGGGGGGCGGCGGCGCGGGGACTGGACCCCGACCCCTGAGATACCGAGCCCTAACCCTCAGCCGAGGGCCTGCCGGGCTCTCTCGGCCCAAGCTGTGGAAAAGTCGACCCTCAGGCCGCCGCGGGAGGTCAGCTCTAGGGGAAGGGCGACGCGGAGGAGGGCCGGGGTGGGAGCCATGCCTTCCGCCCGAGCGTCGGGCCAGACGCGCAGTGCCCCGGCCCGAGGGCCCACCCCAACGCAGAGAGCCAGGCGGCCGCGGCGAACTGAGGCGCCCGGCAAACCCCGAGTCCCGGGGCCCGACCTCACCTACCCCGCCGTCGCCGCGAAAGCTAGCACTCACCGCTGGCAGCCCGGCTGCTCTCTGCGGGCACCTGGGCAGGGCGCAGGCCCGCACCACTGAGGCGCTACCACCGCCTGCGCCGGCCGCGGGGGTGGGGGCGTGGCCATTGGGCCGCCGCCCCGCCCACTCGAGCCGCGCGTGCACTCCCGGAGCCCCGCGCTTCCCCCTGCAAATTTGCGCTCTTGGTACGGCCCGGCCCGGCCACGCCCCCTCGCGGCTCGGCTGGGTTGCCCCGCGGAGAAATGAAAGTGCGTGGTTCCGGGGTTGGCGGAGTCGCCTGGCGACGGCGGCTGCGGTTTCTACAGCTCGGACCCTGCAGTTCACCGGGCCGGCTGCCCACCTTCCCGGGGATACTGCAGAACTGTGGCTGTGCGCCCGCCGGTCTAGCCCCCTCCTTCGGGCCGCCGCTTGCTTGTGATCGCCACATTGTCTCCTCCACGGCCCTGTTTCCTCACCTGAAATTGGCGAGGCTTCAGGCCCAGGTCGTCTCCCTGGGTTCCCTCCATCCAGCCTGACGGCGGAGGGCGCGCGTTTGTTTTTAGAGACAGGGTCTCGTTCTGTCACCCAGGCTGGATTGCAGTGGTGCAGTCACAGCTCACTGCAGGCTTCAACTCCTGTGCTCAGGCGATTCTCCCACTTCAGCCTCCCAGTAGCTGGGACTACAGGCGCGCCACCACACCTAGCTAATTTTATTTTATTTTATTTGCAGAGATGCAGTCTCGCTGTGATGCCCAGGTTGGTCTCGAACTGGTCTCAAGTGATCCTCCCTCCTCGGCCTCTCAAAGCGCTGCGATTACAGGCGTGAGGCCCCACACGCTGCCTAGAGCTCGCTTTTGAAGGCTGGCCTGTTGGGGGTGGGAAGTGACCAAGCAGGAGGCAAGCCCTGGATGGAAGAGGAGTGGGGGGATACAGAGAGCTTCTGGGGTTTGAAAAGTCTGGCAGCCTTGGTCGGGGTGTGAAGCCCACCTCTGCCTCCTGCTATGGTTTCTACTTTACAGGGTCATGAAGATTAAGTGGTATAACCTTTGTTCCTAAAGGATTTAGAGCACGGCATTACTAAGTGTTCTCATCGCCATTGTTATTATCACTACTACTACTATTATTACTAGCTGTGCTGTGAATTCCTTTTGCAACACTGTGCAACTCACTTCTCTCAGAGCCCCTTCTCCATCTTTTAAAAATACCCCAGGCGCGGTGGCTCACGCCTGTAATCCCAGCACTTTGGTAGGCTGAGGTGGGCGGATCACCTGAGGTCAGGAGTTCGAGACCAGCCTGACCAACATGGCAAAACCCCGTCTCTACTAAAAATACAAAAATTAGCTGGGCATGGTGGCGGGTGCCTGTAATCCCAGCTACTGGGGAGACTGAGGCAGGAGACCCACTTGAACCCCGGAGGCAGAGGTTGCAGTGAGCCCAGTTCACACCACTGCACTCCAGTGTGGCCGACAGAGTGACACTCCGTCTCACAAAAAAAAAATAAAAGTTAATTTATAAAATAATACATAAATATAACATTTATATATTATATAAATGTTATATTTGTTATATTTATATATTATATAATAACATATATGTTATTTATTTTTTGAAACAGGGTCTCCCTTTGTCGCTGAGGCTGGGATGCAGCCTCGACCTCCTGGGCTCGGGTGATCCTCCTGCTTCAGCCTCCCTAGTAGCTGGAATTACAGGCATGCGCCACCACAACTGGCTAATTTTTGTATTTTTATTTTTCATTTTAAAGAAAGTTGATTGAAATTTTTTTGTAGAGATGGTGTTTTGCCATGTTTCCCAGGCTGGTCTCAAACTCCAGACCTCAAGCAGTCCTCCCACCTTGGCCTCCCAAAGTGCTGAGATTACAGGTGTGAGCACTGCACCTAGCCTAATTTTTAAATTTTTTGTAGAGACAGAGTCTCGCTATGTTGCCCAAGCTGGTCTTGAACTCCTGGCCTCAAGGGATCCCTTGCCTCGGCCTCCCAAAGTGCAGGAATTACAGATGTGAGCCACCATTCCCATCCACTCTTCATCTTTAAAATATTGTGAAAATAGCAAAATCCTATATAAAGAGATTATTACCATGGCCCAGGTGCCAGGTTTCCTATGTCCAGGAACCAGTCCCTCCAACAGGTTGGATGAATGCAGTAGCCCTCAGGGTGGGGCACAATACCTGTCCAATGAAGGGACTGAACTCCACACTCACCCAGAGAGAGAGCTGTGGAGAAATTCACCCAGATATCTGATACTCTGTGCCATCTTTTCAACACCGTGTTGGACATCTCCCCAGGATGTCCCAGTGAGGCTTCAAATTTGGACTTTGACTCCATGCCCCCTGCTTTTTTGTGAAACCAGAACTCCTAAAACACTGAGTCTTCTCTGTCTGCTAATAATATAGCATCACTAAGGAAACATCAGGAAACAGGCATTTTACCTCTTTGGCCTTTTCCCATTGAACCAATAACTGGGTCCTATGGATTCTATCTCCAGAACCTCCTCTTGTCATCTTTTCTGCTATCCCTGTTCCAGTTGGGGCCACGTGGGTTCACTGTTCACCTGGATGATCTCAGCAGCTTCCTGACTTTTTTGTGGGGGATGGAGTCTCACTGTGTCACCCAGGCTGCAGTGCAGTGGCACCATCTCAGCTCACTGCAACCTCTGCCTCCTGAGTTCAAGCGATTCTCCTGCCTCAGCTGCCTGAGTAGCTGGGATTACAGACTTGTGCCACCACACCCGGCTAATTTTTGTATTTCTAGTAGAGATGGGGTTTCACCATATTGGCCAGGCTGCTCTCGAACTCCTGACCTCAGGTGATCCATCTGCCTTGGCCTCCCAAAGTGCTGGGATTACAGGTGTGAGCCACCGCACCTAGCCGGCTTCCTGACTGTTTATGTCACTTCTGGTTTCTGCTACACCCACTGGCAAGGAAGCTTCTCTTTTTTTTTTTTTTTTTGAGACAGGGTCTCACTCTGTCACCCAGGCTGAAGTGTAGTGGTGAGATCTAGGCTCACTGCAACCTCCACCTCCTGGGTTCAAGCGATTCTCCTGCCTCAGCCTCCTGAGTAACTGGGATCACAGGTGTGCACCACCACACCTGGCTAATTTTTGTATTTTTAGTAGAGACGGGGTTTTGCCATGTTGGCCAAGCTGGTCTCGAACTCCTGACCTCAGGTGATCTGTCCGCCTCAGACTCCCAAAGTGCTGGGATTACAGGCATGAGCCACCACACCGAGCCGAAAGCTTCTCTTCTTCAGTTACTGTCCTCCTCATTGTCCTACCTTCCTCTCCTTCCCTCCCCACCCCCACCCCAAAAAAACACTCTCACTGGCCAGCTGGGGGGAAAAAAAGTAGGTTGCATCCACATCTCACATATTACACTAATATAAATTCCAGATAGATAAAATATTTAAATGATTTTTTAAGGGAGAAGGAAAAAAAAAGCCCCCAAAAGTCCATGGGAGAATTGGTGTTAATAATCCCCAAGAGGCATTTCTAAATTATGAAATTATGACATAAACTCCAGAAGCCATAAATGAAAACATTGAGAAATAATCTGGGCTGGGTACAGTGGCTCACGCCTGTCATCCCAGCACTTTGGGAGGCTGAGGTGGGAGGGTTGCTAGAGCCCAGGAGTTCGAGACCAGCCTGGCCAACATGACGAAACCCCTTCTCTACTAAAAATACAAAAATTAGCTGAGCATGGTGGCACATGCCTGTAGTCCCAGGGGTGGCTGAGACAGGAGAATGGCTTGAACCCGGGAGGCAGAGGTTGCAGTGAGCTGAGATTGCACCACTGCACTCCAGCCTGGGTAACAGACTGAGACTCCGTCTCAAAAAAACAAAAACAAACAAACAAGGGGCCGGCAGGGCACGGTGGCTTACACCTGTAATCCCAACACTTTGGGAGGCCGAGGCAGGCAGATTACTTGAGGTCAGGAGTTTGAGACCAGCCTGGCCAACATGGTGAAACCTCGTCTCTTAAAAATACAAAACATTAGCTGGGCGTGGTGGGCGCCTGTAATCCCAGCTAGTCGGGAGGCTGAGGCAGGAGAATCGCTTGAACCTGGGAGGCGGAGTTTGCAGTGAGCCAAGGGTGCATCATTGCACTCCAGCCTGGGTGACAGAGTGAGACTCTTGTCTCAAACAAACAAACAAACAAGGAAGGAAGCTCATTGCTTAAACAGAACAATCTCTGAGACAAATTGATAAATATGTAAGGTACAGAACAGTAGGTATAGAATGTTACCGTTTGTATGTTCTCAAACAATTGTGGTGGGAAATGAGGGAAGAACATAGATACTAGGTATACATATTTGCCTGTATGTGCATGAAATACCTCCTGAAACAAAAACAAAAACAAAAACAAAAAGGGAGGAGGGTAAGGTTGGTTGTCTCTGGAGAACTGGGAGAAGGGAGACCAGGGGCAAAGGAATATATTTCACTATATACTACTCTGTATCATTCAAATTTTGTACCTTATGAATGTATTACTTATTCTAAGTCAAATACATAAATACTTTTTTTTTGTTTTAAATTAGAGACTGGGTTTTGCTCTGTCGCCCAGGATGGAGTACAGTGGCATGATCATGGCTCACTACAACCTCTGCCTCCTGGGCTCAGGCAATCCTCCCACCTCAGCCTCCGAGTAGCTGGAACTACAGGTGAGCACCACCACACCTGGCTAATTTATTTTTTATTTTTTATTTGTTGTTGAGAGAGGGTCTCGCTATGTGGCTGGTCTTGAACTCCTGGGCTCAAGTGATCCTCCCACCTTGGCCTCTCAAACCGCTGGGATTCCAGGTGTCAGCCTCTACACCGAGCTCATAAATACTTTTTAAATACCCAGATAATCTTGCTGCTGGCCAAAGAACAAACTTTTACTTGCTCCCCAAATCTAAAGAATAGTGACTATAGACTTGATTTTCTTTTTTTTAAAGGTGGAGTATTGTTCTGTCGCCTAGGCTTGAGTGCAGTGGTGTGATCTTGACTCACTGCAACCTCCTCCTTCTGGGTTCCAGCGATTCTCCTGCCTCAGCCTCCAGAGTAGCTGGGACTGCAGGTGTGCTCCACCATGCCCAGCTAATTTTTTATATTTTTAGTAGAGATGGGGTTTCACCACTTTGGCCAGGCTGGTCTCGAACTCCTGACCTCAAGTGATCCACCTGCCTCGGCCTCCCAAAGCGCTGGGATTATAGGCATGAGCCAACGCATCCGGCTGAAAGGATAACTTCTTATCTTTTTTAGCATTTTCTTCTGGTCATTACAGCCATGCTGGTACATGTTTTTCTGGCTGATTTTGACCTGTGACTTTCTTTTCTTCTTCTTCTTTCTTCTTCTCTCTTCTTCTTCTTCTTCCTCCTCCTTCTTCTTCTCTTCCTCTTCCTCCTCTTCTTCTTTTCTTCTTCTTTCTTATTTTCTTTTCTCCTTCTTCTCCTCCTTCCTCTTCTCCTCTCCTTCCTCTTTTCCTTCCTCTCCTTCCTCTTTCCTCTCCCGCCTCTCCCTCCTCTCCCTCTTCCTCTTCTTCCTCTTCTTCCTCTTCCTCCTCTTCTTCTTCCTTCCTTTTCCTCTTCTTCTCTTTCTTCTTTCTCCTCCTCCTCCTTGTTCTTCTTTTCTTTTCTTTTCTTTTTTAAATATAGAGACAGGCCAGGTGCGGTGGCTGACACCTGTAATCCCAACACTTTGGGAGGCCAAGGCGGGTGGATCACTTGAGGTCAGCAGTTCAAGACCAGCCTGGCCAACATGGTGAAACTCGGTCTCTACTAAAAATATAAAAATTAGCTGGGTGTGGTGGTGGGTGCCTGTAATCCCAGCTACTTGGGAGGCTGAGGCAGGAGAATCCCTTGAACCCAGGAGGCGGAGGTTGCAGTGAGCCGAGATCACGACACTGCACTCCAGCCTGGGATATATAGACAGAATCCATCTCAAATAAATAAATAAATAAATAAATAAATAAAGAGACAGGTTCTCACTATGATGCCCAGGCTGGTCTCAAACTCCTGGGCTCAAGCAATCCTTCTGCCTCAGCCTCCCATAGCACTGGGATTACAGGCATGAGC
This sequence comes from Gorilla gorilla gorilla, assembly GCF_029281585.2. Taxonomy (NCBI): domain Eukaryota; kingdom Metazoa; phylum Chordata; class Mammalia; order Primates; family Hominidae; genus Gorilla; species Gorilla gorilla. The sequence continues at coordinate 84,942,556 of NC_073230.2, forward strand.
CACCATGTCCAGCCCTGTGCCTGATATTTTAGATGTTACCTCTGGAGTCCCACTGATGTGAGTTAGGCCATTTAAAACCACAGCTCACCTCTGCTGCCCACACCCTTCCAATATTATTTATATACCTAATTTAATTCCTCTGTTAATCACTTTTATAATTTAAGTAGTAGCCTGGGGCCTTTGTTTTTTGATCCATGAACAGTATCTCTTAATATTGTATGATGAAGCTTCCCTTTCCCTTTGCTCTGTCCCTCTAAAACTTTAGCCGTCTGAACCTCTACATTTCCATTATTGAGCTTGATAACATCTATATTCTAAATATGTTTTCTGGCCAGGTAAGGTGGCTCCCAACACTTTGGGAGACCGAGGTGGGAGGATGGCTTGAGGCCAGGAGTTCAAGACCAGCCTGGGCAACACAGCAAGACCCTATCTCTACAAAAAAATTTTTTAAAAATTAGCCAGGCTGGGCCAGGCACGGTGGCTCATGCCTGTAATCCCAGCACTTTGGAAGGCCGAGGCGGGAGGATCACTTGAGGTCAGGAGATTGAGACCATCCTGGCTAACACAGTGAAACCCTGTCTCTACTAAAAATACAAAAAAATTAGCCGGGCTTGGTGTCAGGCACTTGTAGTCCCAGCTACTCGAGAGGCTGAGGCAAGAGAATGGCATGAACCCGGGAGGCAGAGCTTGCAGTGAGCCAAGATTGCCACTGCACTCCAGCCTGGGCTACAGAGCGAGACTCTGTCTCAAAAAAAAAAAAAAAAAAATTAGCCAGGCTCGGCATGGTGGTTCATGCCTGTAATCCCAGCACTTTTGGAGGCAGAGGTGGGCATATCACCTGAGGTCAGGAGTTCGAGACCAGCTTGGCCAACATGGCAAAACCCTGTCTCTACTAAACAAATACAAAAATTAGCCGGGCGTGGTGGCAGGCGCCTATAATCCCAGCTACTTGGGAGGCTGAGGCAGGAGAATCGCTTCACCCCAGGAGGCGGAGGTTGCAGTGAGCTGAGATCGCGCCACTGCACTCCAGCCTGGGCAACAGAGTGAGACTCCATCTCAAATATAAAATAAATAAAATAAAATAAAAGCAGTGGAGCCGGGCATGGTGGCTCACACGTGTAATCCTAGCACTTTGGGAGACTGAGGCGGGGATTGTTTGAAGCCAGAAGTTTGAAACCAAACTGGGCATCATAGCAAGGCCCCGCCTCTACAAAAAATAAAAAATTAGCCAGGTGTGGTGGCGCGTGCCTGTAGTCCCAGCTACCCAGGAGGCTGAGGTGGGAGGATCGCTTGAGCCTGGAGGCTGAGGCTACAGTGAACTGTGATTGTGCCACTGCACTCCAGCCTGGGCAACAGAGCTCTCGGCCAACCCCATCTTTATGTTTTAAAAAAATAAAAATAAAAGATAAAATGAGAGCAGAGAAACAGGAGGGGGGGGTGGCGCTTGCTGTCAAGTGCAAAGCATAGAGAATTGTTGACCCACCTGGCTCTCTTCATTGTCCAAATAACTTCCCCAGACCTTCTTCCGGTCTCCTTGCTGCCCCACACCCCTAGGTCCTCCTAACATGGCCAAAGTTTAACCGTGTTACACAACAGAGCCAAACTCTGTCTCTGAAAAAAAAAAAAAAAAGAAAAAAAGAAAAAGTGGATCTCAGATTACCTTGGCACTGAGAGAAGCTGGATCGGCTTCCCCCATAGATGCTAGAGGGGTGTGGTTGATCCTTAGAGGAGGTGCTCCCACTTCCCCAGAACTCCAAATGTCACAGCGGCCTCTGACACCGTGTCTCATGTGTCTCCACTACCACACCATGACCTTTGGACAGGACGGTTCATTCCCCTTGAGAGGCGTCCATGAGGATGCAAGGCAAGTGAGTGTGCAGATTTCCTGGGTTGAGATAACCCTACAGGGTCAGGGATGAGAACATCACCAAAGTGTAGAAGCGCAGAATCTCTCTCTGGAGATCAAGGGACAAATTCCAATTAGACGGAACCAAGTGCATGGCCTTGGCCAAGTATCTTTTTTTTTTTTTTCTTTGAGACCGAGTCTCGCTCTGTTGCCCAGGCTGGAGTACAGTGGTGCGACCTTGGCTCACTGCAACCTCTGCCTCCTGGGTTCAAGCGATTCTCCTGCCTGCCTCAGCCTCCAAAGTAGCTAGGATTACAGGTGCGTGCCACCATGCCCGGCTAATTTTTTTGTATTTTTAGTAGAGACGGGGTTTCACCATGTTGGCCAGGCTGGTCTTGAACTCCTGACCTTGTGATCTACCCACCTCGGCCTCCCAAAGTGCTGAGATTACAGGCGTGAGCCACCATGCCCAGCCCAGCCAAGTATCTTTATTATTTTTCCTGGATAAGAAGTCAGTGGTGGCCAGGCATGGTGGCTCATGCCTGTAATCCCAGCATCGGGGAGGCCGAGGCAGGAGGATCACTTGAGCCTGAGAGTTCAAGACCAGCCTGGAGAATATAGTGAGACCCCCCCATCTCTCTCTCTCTTTCTCTTTTTTTTTTTTTTTTTTAATGAGACCGCATCTCTCTCTCTCCTTTTTATTTATTTTTTTTTAGTGGTGTGATCTCGGCTCACTGCAACCTCCATCTCCTGGGTTCAATTGATTCTCCTGTCTCATCTTCCCAAGTAGCTGGGATTACAGGTGCATGCCACTCCACTTGGCTAATTTTTGAATTTTGAGTAGAGCTAGTGTTTCGCCATGTTGACCAGGCTGGTCTCGAACTCCTGACCTCAGGTGATCCACCCACCTCGGCCTCCCAAAGTGTTAGGATTACAGGCGTGAGCCACTGTGCTCGGTCAACCCCATCTCTATGTTTAAAAAACAATAATAATAAAAGAAAATTAGAGCATTTAATAATAAAAGAAAATGAGAAACAGGAGGGAGGCGGTTGCTGTCAAGTGCAAAGCCAAGAGGATGGTTGACCCGCCTGGCTCTCTTCATTGTCCAAATAACTCCCCCAGACCTTCTTCCTGCCTCCTTGCTGCCCCACACCTCTGGGTCTTCCTAACACGGCCAAAGAGGCGTTTCAAAGAGGTGGCCCTGAACTGAGAAAGCAAACATGGCCTTTAGCTACAGCAGATCAGGTTTCCGGCTAGCTGTGTGGCCATGGATGGGTCCTGGGCACACGGACCTAGGCAGTTGCCTGAGGATTAAATGAGTTGCTGTGTGTGTGACGTGGCCTGGTGCATGCAGTGGTTCTCAGAGCCCAGGATGGCTTCTTTCTCATTCCTACTTCCCGCATACCCCACCCCCGTTTCACTCCATCCTTTGTTCCTCTCTGTTACGCAATCAAAGTTTCAGCTCTTCTGGGTTTGCATGCGGGAGCCAGAGCAAGCTTCCGGGGAAATGAGAGGGTGTTCGGGTGAGAGGGGGCTTCAGAAGCCACGCCCTTTCTCCCCCTCTCCCTCCCCATTCGCGTTCACATGCCAATGGGCCAGAACCTTTGCCCTGTCTCTCCAGTATGACACTAGCCCCAGGATTCTGTGCTCAAAATTGCTTGGCTGCTGCTGGCTGTTGCCAAAGCAACCAGCACCATTGTGCAAGGGCCAATGAAGAGAAGCCTGCCTGGCTTCCACGAACTGTTCAAACAGCGCTGTGGAGGACACCTGCCTGTGCCTCTGAGCACTCACTTAGCAGAAATGGAAGTTGATGAGAGCTGATCCCTGGCCTCCAGGAGCTGGGAGTCTCCAGGCTGACTCACATCCCAGCCTGTACTGGTCTAGTTCAGTGATTCTCAAACCAGGAGCAGCAGCCTCACCTGGGAACTTGTTAGAAATGTCAAATTAGGCCAGGCATGGTGGCTCAAGCCCATAATCCCAGCACTTTGGGAAGCCGAGGCAGGTGGATCACTTGAGGTCAGGAGTTCGAAATCAGCCTGGACAATATGGTGAAACCCCCCCCCCCCACATCTCTACTAAAAATACAAAAATTGTCTGGCATCGTGGAGCATGCCTGTAGTCCCAGTTAACTCGGGAGGCTCAGGCAGGAGAATCGCTTGAACCCAGGAGGCAGAGGTTGCAGTGAGCTGAGATCATGCCACTGCACTCCAGCCTGGGCAACAGAGCGAGACTCTGTCTCAAAAAAAAAAAAAAAGAAAAAGAAAAGAAATGTCAAATTGAGGCCTGGTGCAGTGGCTCAAGCCTGTAATCCCAGCACTTTGTGAGGCAGGAGTTTGAGACCAGCCTGGAGAACACAGCGAGACCCCATCTCTATAAAAAATTGGCCAGGCAAGATGGCATGCACCTGTGGTCCCAGCTACTCGGGAGCTTGAGATGAAAGGATTGCTTGAGCCTGGAAGGTTGAAGCTGCAGTGAACTATGACTGTGTCACTGTACTCCAGCCTGGGTGACAGAGCAAGACCCTGTCTCAAAAAAAGAAAGAAATAAACAAAAACAGGGGTTGTGGCTCATGCCTATAGTCCCAGCACTTTGGGAGGCCAAGGCGGGTGGATCACGAGGTCAGTAGATTGAGACCATCCTGGCTAACACGGTGAAACCTCATCTCTACTAAAAATACAAAAGAATTAGTTGGGCGTGGTGGCAGGCACCTGTAATCCCAGCTACTTGGGAGGCAGAGGCAGGAGAATCGCTTGAACCCGGGAAGCGGAGGTTGTAGCGAGCAGAGATCATGCCACTGTACTTCAGCCTGGGCGACAGAGAAAGGAAAAAAAAAAAAGGAAAGGAGAGAGGGCGGGAAGGAGAGAGAAAAAGGAATGCCAAATTTCAGGCCACTTCCCAAATAGATTGAATCAGAAACTCTGGGGGTGGGGCCCTGCCATCTGTGGCTTAACAAGCCCTCCAGGTGATGCTGATACAGGCTGAAGATTGAGAACCACAAATCTGTTCTTTTCTTTTCCTTCTTTTTTTTTTTTTTTTTTTTTTTTTGAGACGGAGTCTCGCTCTGTCGCCCAGGCTGCAGTGCAGTGGCGTGATCTCCGCTCACTGCAAGCTCTGCCTCCTGGGTTCACGCCATTCTCCTGCCTCAGCCTCCTGAGTAGCTGGGACTACAGGCGCCTGCCACCACGCTCGGCTAATTTATTTTTAGTAGAGACGGGGTTTCACCATGTTAGCCAGGATGGGCCCGATCTGCTGACCTCGTGATCCTCCCGCCTTGGCTTCCCAAAGTGCTGGGATTACAGGCGCAAGCCACCGCACCCAGCCTCTTTTCCTTCTTTTTTTTCCCTCCTCAAGACAGGCTCTTGCACTGTCACCCAGGCTGAAGTGCAGTGGTGCAATCATAGCTCACTGCAGCCTCGATCTCCTGGGCTTAAGCAAATCCTCCCACTTCAGCCTCCTGAGTAGCTGGGACTACAGGCTCACATCACCTTGGTCAGCTAATTTTTTTGTAAAGACTGCATCTCACTATGTTGCCCAGGCTGGTCTTGAACTCCTGGGCTCAAGTGATCCTCCTGCCTCAGCCTTACGAGTGGCTGGGACTACAGGTGCACACTACCACACCTGGCTAAGTTTTTTATTTTCTGTAGAGACTAGGTCTTGCTCTGTTGCTGAGGCTGGTATCGAAGTCCGAAGTCCGGGGCTTAAGTGATCCTCCTGTCTCGTCCTCCCAAAGTGCTGTGATTACAGGCATAAGCCACCGTGCCTGGCCTAAATCCTAGTCTTGAGATCTCACTGACACGCCAGGTTAATCTCTTTCCATACTTCCTCCCCCACAGACTCTCAGGGTCCCAGGGTCCCATCTCTTTTTTTTTTTTTTTTTTTTGAGGAGTCTTGCTCTGTTGCCCAGGCTGGAGTGCAGTGGCGCTGTCTCGGCTCACTGCAAGCTCCACCTCCTGGGTTCACGCCATTCTCCTGCCTCAGCCTCCCGAGTTGCTGGGACTACAGGCGCCCGCCACCACGCCCGGCTAATTTTTTGTATTTTTTAGTAGGGACGGGGTTTCACCATGTTGGCCAGGATGGTCTCGATCTCCTGACCTCATGATCCACCTGCCTCGGCCTCCCAAAGTGCTGGGATTACAGGATTGAGCCACCGCGCCCGGCCCTCAGGGTCCCATCTCATACAACATATGCCTGAACTCCCCACTCCTTCCCACAATTTTTTTTTTTTTTTGAGACAGAGTTTTGCTCTGTTGCCCAGGCTGGAGTGCAATGGCACAATCTCAGATCATGGCAACCTCTGCCTCCCAGGATCAAGTAATTCTCCTGCCTCAGTCTTCTGAGTAGCTGGGATTATAGGCGCATGCCACTGTGCCTGGCTAATTTTTATATTTTTAGTAGAGATGGAGTTTTGCCATGTTAGCCAGGTTGGTCTTGAAATCCTGACCTCAGGTGATCCGCCCACCTCAGCTTCCCAAAGTGCTGGGATTACAGGTGTGAGCCACCGTGCCCAGCCCCTTTCCACAGTTTGGAATCTCCTCTTCAGCAACTAATAACTTCCAGACTGTTTTTGCACACGCCCCGTGACTAGGAGCTGCGGACCTATTCAGGCAGCACATCAGTTTACGAAATCTCCAACTGGTTTAGGTTTCCCTTTGAGTGAGCTGAAATATATCCTCATGTAAATCCACATTTTATAACACGTGTCTAATCCCCTGTAACAGAGATTACAGGATTATTTTATTTATTTTTGAGATGGAGTCTCACTCTGTTGCCCAGGCTAGAGTGTAGTGGCGAGATCTCAGCTTGCTGCAACCTCTGCCTCCCAGGTTCAAGCGATTCTCCTGCCTCAGCCTCCTGAATAGCTACGTTACAGGCGTGTGCCATCATAGCTGGCTAATTTTTATGTTTTTAGGAGAGATGGGGTTTCTGCATGTTGGCCAAACCGGTCTCGAACTCCTGACCTCAGGTGATCTGCCCACTTTGGCCTCCCAAAGTGCTGGGATTACAGGAGTGAGCCACAGCGCCTGGCCACAGGATTTTTAAAGTAAGAGAGAAAGGAGGGATATCTATGGATTTTTAAAGTATGAGAGGAAGGAGGAATATCTATGCTATTCATTTCCCCTGAATCTACCACCTCTCCTCTTCAGGTAGACAAAGCAGGTAGGCCAGGTGCAATGGCTGTGCCTGTAATCCTAGCACTTTGGGAGGATGACGAGGGAGGATCGCTTGAGGCCAGGAGTTCAAGACCAGCTTGGGCAACAAGGCAGATTCCCATCTCTACAGATAATTAAAAAAAAAAAAATTTAAAGGCCAGGCACAGTGGCTCATGCCTGCAATCCTAACACTTTGGGAGGCAGAGGTGGGAGGATCACTTGAGGTCAGGAGTTCAAGACCAGCCTGGGCAACATAGCGAGACCCCGTGTGTACAAAACTTTTTTTTTTTTTTAATTAGCTGGGCTTGGTGGCACATGCCTGTAGTCCCAGCTATTCAGGAGGCTGAGGTGGGAGGATTGCTTGAGACCAGGAGGTTGAAGCTGCAGTGGGCTATGATAACACCACTGCACTCCAGCCTGGGTGACAGAGCAAGGCCCTATTTCTTAAAAAAATAAAAAAGATGAATTTTTGGAGTCTGGGTATAGGAGGAAAGGGTAGGTTGATGGACAGTAACTAAGACAAGGGGAGAGAGATGGGCATTCCAGCTTAACACTGCATGTGGACGATCTCCAAAAAAGCCTGCTGGGAGAATCAGTGAGCCCAGCTGGCCAGAGGATTTGCTCTCTATCAAAAGATAATGCAGTGAGCTAGATGTGGTGGTTCACGCCTGTAATCCCAGAACTTTGGGAGGCCAAGGTGGGCAGATCACCTGAGGTCAGGAGTTCGAGACCAGCCTGGCCAATATGGTGAAACCTCGTCTCTACCAAAAATACAAAAGATTAGCTGGGCGTGGTGGTGGGTGCCTGTAATCCCAACTACTAAGGAGGCTGAGGCAGGAGAATCGCTTGAACCATGAGGCGGAGGTTATAATGAGCCAAGATCGCACCACTGCACTCCAGCCTGGGCGACAGAGCAAGACTCTGTCTCAAAAAATAAAAAATTAATAATTAATTTTAAAATGCTATCTACAGTGCATGCTTTTTGCAAGCAGTTGCAGGGTTGCAGTCCCCTGTCCAGCCCACTGCCATTGGACTCTGTTGCCACATGGAAGCCCCCAGTAAAACCCCATGTCTCATCTGCTGGCTCTGGGGCTGTTCTTCAGCCTCTTGAACCTGGTGCCATCCCCACTGGAGCTAATATAGGTTCAGCACAACATAATATGGATTCAGAGAGACTATTTTTTTTTTTTCTGAAATAGAGTCTTGCTCTTTCACCCAGGCTGGAGTGCAGTGGCAGGATCTCAGGTCACTGCAACCTCTGCCCCCACAGTTCAAGCGTTTCTCCTGCCTCAGCCTCCCAAGTAGCTGGGATTACAGGTGCCCACCGCCACGCCTGGCTAATTTTTTGGTTTTTCTTTTTTTTTTTTTTTTTTTAGTAGAGACAGGGTTTCACCATGTTTGCCAGGCTGGCCTCGAACTCCTGACCTCAGGTGATCCACCTGCCTCAGCCTCCCAAGATGTCATCCCGAGATGGCACCCAGCCAGAAGAGACTTTTTATCCCAGAGGCAGCTCTCAAGCTCTTGGGGCCTAAGAGAATCACTTTGCTTCTGCTGTTGGGGGTGTGTAGCTAGTGTCCCACAAAAGAAGAAACCTGATCTGATCAGGGCCCTTATGTAGATCCTTGGGGACAATGACAGGATTATTTTAATTGTTTTGGCAATGTTGGTTCTGTCAAGTGTGGCAAGAGAAAAAGATGATGCCGTAGCTCAGAAAAGAAAAAAACAACCATCCTGGCCTCATTCCCCAGAACATGTTTTTTCAGAGGGATTAGTGTTTTGCATGAGAAGGAAGGAGCCCCAGAAACTACCCATCTTTGCCTTGGGCTTCCAGAGGGCATGTGGCTGTCCGAACCCTCGGTTTGAAGAGGATGTCTCTGTTTTTTGGTGATTGTCTTCTTCCTTCTCCCTTTTTATTTAAATTTTTTGTTTTTATTTTTATTTATATTTTCTGTTTTATTTTATTTGAGACAGAGTCTCGCTCTGTCACCCAGGCCGGAGTGCAGTGGTGCAGTCTCAGCTTACTGCAACCTCCGCCTCCTGGATTCAAGCCATTCTCCTGCCTCAGCCTCTGTAGTACCTGGGGTTACAGGCCGCGTGCCACCATGCCCGGCTAAGTTTTGTATTTTTAGTAGAGACAGCATTTCACCATGTCGGCCAGGCTGGTCTCGAACTCCTGACCTCAGGTGATCCTCTCACCTCAGCCTCCCAAAGTGTTAGGATTACAGGTGTGAGCCACCGCGCCCAGCCTATTTTTTATTTTTTTAGAGACAGGGTCTCCGTCATCCAGGCTGGAGTGCAGTGGCGCGATCATAGATAGCTCACTGCAGCCTCAACCTCCTGGGCTCAAGCGATCCTCCTGCCTCAGCCTCCCAAAGTGCTGGGATTACAGGTGTGAGCCACCCAAAATTTTTTTACAAGCATTTCCACCCTGCAGGCGGTCCTGGAAGCATGGAACTGGAGAAATAATTACAGGTGGTTCCCCAGGGACTCAGTGCCAGTCCCTGCAGCTAGGTGAATATTCCGAGACCCCTCACTGGAATCATGTAGGAAGGACAGGCCTCAATGGGCCAGCTGTGTGCTCCTCCAGCTCTGTGGCCTTGTCCCCTCCATTGCACTTCCTTCAGCTGATAATAGCCACCTGGCTGCCTCTCTGTGCTCCACAAGGCCCTGGAAAATCCCCAAAGTCACCAGCCCTTGGCCCAGGGGCTCAGGGCTAGAAATCAGAAATGGCTGCAGGGTGGGATGAGGGTGGGAGCAGGTAGGATGCAAGGTGGACGAGAAAGGGGCGCCAATGTCCATTCCCCCACAGACGTAAAGCAGAGGTGGTCAGCATGGAGGAACCTTCCAGATCATCACACCAGCATCCTCATTTTACAGATGTGAACACTCAGTCCAGAGAGGTTGAAGCACTTGCTCAAAGTCAACAGGAAAACAACAGCAAGGCTGGGACTGGGGCCCTTGGTTCAGATCCCTATTCAGGGCCTGTCCCTGTGACACCATCCAGGCCTCAGCACAGCTGTGGAGGCAGGACCTGCACCAGCTCCAGCCCCTTCCCCACTTCCAGGCTGGGACAGGAAGGAGGGCATGGCCATGCCTGGTCCATGCCGGGCCCTATCACCAAGGCTTGGAGCTGGTGCCATCTTCCCCCAGCTGCACCTCAGGGCTCGGCTCCAGCTGACCTGTAGGTATACAGCCAGCCTGCTCTCTGCCCTCCTTCCCTGGAGCCATTTGGAGGGACAAGGAGGGTGGGGCAGCAGGACTGCCACTTCCTAGGACTCCACTTTGGCCCCCATACCCCCATCCTGCTCTGTCCCCATGCTGAGGAGGCACCCACCTGGACAGCTGGGGCTGTGGGTGCCCCAGGCAGGGCTGACCAGCCAGGGCAGGTCCTGTGCTGAGGGCGGTCTTGGCTTCCCCGGGCTTGAGCCTCTTTATGAGCAAGAGAGGCGTGGTGTGAGGGATTAGGGGTGTAGGTCATGATATCCGCACCTGAGAAATGCTCCACCCTCAGTGCCCCTGCTAGGCACGGAAAGCAGCAGCTGAGGCCACGTCTGGCTCCGGAACAGCCTCTGCCCTGTCCAAGGCCCTTCCCTCCTCACGAAAACAAAGAGAAGCCATGGGGCTGGGCAGGGCCCCGGAAGTGAGGTTCATTAGGTACCAATGGCCTCTCCAGCTCCCTTTAGTCCTCTCTTTAAGACTTGGGCCCCTACATGAGGAACAGGGACCTCTGCAGCCAGCCAGACCTGACAATTGCCACTTACTCTGAAGCCTCAAACAAGTGAGGCTCCTTGGAGCCTCGGTTTTTTCATCCCTAAAATACAAATAATAAGAATAGGCCTGGTGTGGTGGCTCAGACCTGTAACCCCGGCACTTTGGGAGGTCGAGGCGGGAGGATCGCTTGAGCCCAGGAGTTCGAGACCAGCCTGGGCAACATAGTGAGGCCCTATCTCTTCAAAAAATAAAAAATTAGCTGGGCATGGTGGTGCACACCTGTGATCCCAGCTACTTGGGAGATAGAGGTGGGAGGATTGCTTGAGCATGGGAGTCAGAGGCTGCAGTGAGCTATGACGACACCTCTGCACTTTGGCCTGGGCTACAGAGTGAGACCCTGTCTCAAAAAAGAATCTATCTATCCATCTATCTATCTAGCTAGCTAGCTAGCTATCACTATATATAATTATATATAACTATAAATTTATAACTACATTATATATATACATAGTCATTTTAACTGCTGGGTCTAGGAATAATTTATTATGCAGCAATAGATAACTAATACAGTTACTTGAACCATCAAGATCTTATTCTCCTCACTGTCCTTTCTAGGATAAGGGAGGTTTATTTATAGCAGCACTGGGAGTAAGCTCACCAGCCATTCAGCCCACCACTCTTTACCGCTTACAGGCCATTTTATTTTATATTTATTTATTTATCCATTCATTTTTGAGACAGAGTCTTACTCTGTCACCCAGGCTGGAGTACAGTGGCAAGATCTTGGCTCACTGCAACCCCTGCCTCCCAGGTTCAAGCAATTCTCCTGTCTCAGCCTCCCCAGCAGCTGGGACTACAGGCACACACCACCACACCCGGCTAATTTTTGTATTTTTAGTAGAGACAAGGTTTCACCATATTGGTCAGGCTGGTCTTGAAATCCTGACCTCAGGCCTCGGCCTCCCAAACTGCTGGGATTATAGGCATGAGCCACCATGCCTGGCCTACTATTTTTGTTATTTATTATTATTATTATTTTTTTTTAGCAGAGTCTCACTCTGTCACCCAGGCTGGAGTTCAGGAGCACAATCTTGGCTCACTGCAACCTCTGCCTCCCACGTTCAAGCCACTCTTGTGGCTCAGCCTCCCAATAGCTGGGATTACAGGCATGCACCACGATGCCTGGCTAATGTTTCTATTTTTAGTAGAGATGAGGTTTTGCCATGTTGGCCAGGCTGGTCTCAAACTCCTGACCTCAAGTGATCCACTCCCCTCGGCCTCCCAAAGTGCTGGGATTACAGGCATGAGCCACTGCTCCTGGCCTATTATTTTTTTTGAGACAGGGTCTTGCTCTGTCGCCCAGGCTGGAGTGCAGGGGCACAATCTGGGTTCACTTCAGTCTCTACCTCGTGGGCTCAGGCAATCCTCCCATCTCACCCCCCTGAGTAGCTGGGACCACAGGCACACTAATTGGGCATTTTCACATAAGCAAGCTTTTCACTGTTACAACCAACTACAGATGGGGAAACTGAGGCTCAGAGAGGCAGAGTGACTTGCTTAAGACTATGCATTTTGTCCCTGATGGGGCCTGAATCACAACATTGCAACCAGGCTGTGGGTGGACCCCACACAGTGGGCCTTCAACACAACTGGATGTCTGGGGAGCAAAGGTTGGAACTGCTGACAGAGGCCCTGCTGACGGAGCCGCTCTGGCCTCCAAGACAGCTGCCAGCGGAAGCCCCTATGTGGACCTCTCCTGGGGGGGTGGAGGGGAGGCAGCTGTAGGCTGTGACCTTCTGAGGATGACCTTCACTGCCAGGCAGGTTCAGGATGAAAGGTGGCCCTGGCATTTGCAGTGATTTTGACCAGCCTGGGTCAGATAGCACCCACATGTCCTACATTCTAGATTTAGTGAACAAAAACACAGGACTCAGCTTTCTCTCCTTCCCTGGGACTCATGTCAAGGCCTAGGAGTCCTTGAGGGCAGAAATCCAGGGCCTGGTCCCATCCTTTGAAAATGTGTGAAATGCAGGGGTGAGGGGAGGGAGCCATGCAGGCAGCCTCCTTAGCTGGTGCTGGAGGAAACTGACCATTCCCTGCTTCCTGGCTTCAAACTCATGTTCATTCACAGAGCACGGGGCTGCGGGCTGCAAATAAAGAGCCCCAAAGAACTTGGAGGACAGCAAGGAAGGCACACAGATACCCGCCAGCTTACTGAGCAGGACAGGTGCTCTGTGGGGTACTGGAGATGCCCTGGGTTAGCGGGGACAGAGTGGAGCAGACACTAACCTGTCATTTCATCCATGCCACAGCTGGTTGGGGGAGGTCTCCATGCTTGTCCCTGCCATGGGACATAAAGGGCCTGGTCTCAGCACTGCCCTGTGCAATGTCTGATCTACTGTCCTCAAAGCCTCCGTGCATCCCGATGGTCCTCCTGGCACTGGCTTCCGTTCCCAGTGCACAGCGCGGCTTCTCACCAACCTCACTCTTTCTCATTCTGCAGCCAGAAAGCCTGCAAGGCCCCCCAAGTCATCCCAAGCATTGGCCCTGGGAATAGCACCTCCATCTTGATTTTTTTTTTTTTTTTTTAAATAAGCCAGAGTCTCATCTTGTTGCCCAGGCTGGAGCACAGTGGTGCGATCATAGCTCACTGCAGCCTCAACCTCCTGGGCTCAAGTGATCCTCCTGCCTCAGCCTCCCTAGTAGCTGGAACTACAGGTATGCCGCCACACCTGGCTAATTAAAAAATTTTGGGGGCTGGGTGAAGTGGCTTACGCTTGTAATCTCAGCACTTTGGAAGGCCGAAATGAGTGGGATCACGAGGTCAGGAGTTCAAGACCAGCCTGGCCAACATGGTGAAACCCCGTCTCTACTAAAAAAACACAAAAAGTACCTGAGTGTGGTGGCACACTCCTGTACTCCCAGCTACTCAGGAGGCTGAGGCAGGAGAATCGCTTGAACCCGGGAGGCGGAGGTTGTAGTGAACTGAGATTGCGCCACTGCACCCCAGCCTGGGTGACAGAGTAAGACTCTGTCTCAAAAAAATAATAATAAAAAAATAAAAAAAAATTTTGGCCAGGCACAGTGGCTCACACCTGTAATCCCAGAACTTTGGGAGGCCAAGGTGGGTGGATCACCTGAGGTCAGGAGTTTGAGATCAGCATGGCAAACATTGTGAAACCCCATCTCTACTAAAAACGCAAAAAAAAAAAAAAATTAGCCGGGCGTGGTGGTGTGCACTTGTAATTCCAGCTAGTTAGGAGGCTGAGGCAGGAGAATCACTTGAACCCAGAGGTGGAGGTTGAGTAAGTTGATATCATGTCACTGCACTCCAGCCTGGGCGACAGAGCGAGACTACTCAAAAAAAAAAAAAAATTTTTTTTTTTGGCTGGGCGTGGTGGCTGATGCCTGTAACGCCAACACTTTGGGAGGCCTAGGTGGGAGGATTGCTTGAGCCCAGGAGTTCAAGACCAGCCTGGGTCATATAGAAAGACCCAACCTCTACAAAAATTAGCCGGGTGTGGTGGTGTGCACCTGAAGTTTCAGCAACTTGGGGGGCTCAGGTGAGGTGAGAGGATCGCTTGAGCCTGGGAATTCTGGGCTGTGGGGAGCCATGTTTGTGCCACTGTCACTCCAGCCTGGGTGACAAAGGGAGACTTCCATCTCACATAATTTTTTTTTTTTTTTTTTGGTAGAGTTGGGGGTCTCACAATGTCGTGCAGGCTGTTCTCAAACTCCTGGTCTCAAGAGATTTTCCCACCTCCACCTCACAAACTGCTGGGATTACAGGCATTGGCCACCGTGCCCAGCCTGTAACAAATTGTTAAACAGACAACTATAATTTCATGACAAGGCTGGGCATGGTGGCTCACTTCTGTGATCCCAGCACTTTGGGAGGCTGAGGTGGGCAGATCGCTTGAGGTCAGGAGTTCACGACCAACCTGGCCAACATGGTGAAACCCCATCTATACTAAAAATACAAAAATTAGGCCAGGTGCAGTGGCTCACGCTTGTAATCCCAGCACTTTGGGAAGCTGAGGCGGGCAGATCACGAGATCAGGAGTTCAAGACCAGCCTGGTCAATATGGTGAAACTCTGCCTCTACTAAAAATACAAAAATTAGCCGGGCGTGGTGGCGCACGCCTGTAATCCCCGCTACTTTGGAGGCTTGAACTCAGGAGGCAGAGGTTGCAGTGAGCCGAGATCATGCCACTGCACTCCAGCCTGGGCGATAGAGTGAGCCTCCGTCACAAAAAAACAAAAAACAAAAACAAACAAGCAAAAAAACAAACAAAATTTAGCCGGCCATGGTGGCAGTTGCCTGTAGTCCCAGCTGCTCAGGATGCTGAGGCAGGAGAGTTGCTTGAACCCAGGATGTGGAGGTTGCAGTGAGCCGAGATCGTACCACTGCACTCCAGCCTGGGCAACAGAGCGAGACTCTGTCTCAAAATAATAATAATAATAATAATAATAATAATAATAATAATAATAATTTCATGAGAAACCATAAGGCCGAGTTTACATTCCTAGTCCTCAGAATTCCATGCTTGGGGATGTGGTGTCACTTGTCCCCACTCCCCGGCCCCATGGGCCACTGGCTGCCTTTCTCTTCCCACCGCTGCTCAGTCTGCACCATTTGGGGCCTCCTGCACCCTCCCCCCTTAGATGTCCCGGCCCACACACTCACACTTGGGACACACCCTCTGCCAACAGCGGCCCCTGGGCCTGGGATGGGCACGCTGCTGGGGGATTTGTCCTCAGGAGGATGGACTTGGGTTGAGGTCCACAACACCCCTGGAGCCAGTCAGGGGGCCCTAAGAGCAGAGAATTCCAGGATCCCAGGGCGTGCTCCAGAAGCCAGGAGCATGGGTTTCAGGCTAGCATGGCCCTGGGAAGCACAGGAACCAGGCAGGGGCCCCTTTGCTCAGGCCCAAAGACTGTAGTGTGCAAAGGCATGCATGCGTATGCACACACGTACACACACTCACATACACTTCCCATGTCAAGGTTTGTCTGCAGAGGGAGCTTCACCCACCCATCCTCCTAGCTTATCTTTCCAGCTCTCCCTGTCCTGTCCTGGACCTCTGGGCCTTTCCCCAGGACCTTCTCCCCTACCTTTTGTGTTTGAGAGAGTCTCGCTCTGTCACCCAGGCTGGAGTACAGTGTCACGATCTTGGCTCACTGCAACCTCTGCTTCCCGGGTTCAAGTGATTCTCCCACCTCAGCCTCCCGAGTAGCTGGGACTGTAGGCGCCTGCCACTACACCTGGCTAATTTCTTTTGTATTGTTTGGTAAAGACGGGGTTTCGCCATCTTGGCCAGGTGCAGGTCTCCAACTCCTGATCTCAAGTGACCCACCAAACTGGGCCTCCCAAAGTGCTGGGATAACAGGCGTGAGCCACCACACCTGGCCTAAATTAGCCAGGCATGGTGGCGCATGACTGTAATCCCAGCTACTCGGGTGGCTGAGGCACAAGGATTGCTTGAACCTGGGAGGCGGAGGTTGCAGTGAGAAAGCAAACCTCCTTCTCTTTGCTGGCTTCCTCGGGAGGGCAGAGAGGGGAAGAGTGTGGGGCACTCAGGTCGTGGGACATCTGGGCTCCCTCCTTTCAGTGGGGAGTCTGGCTCTGTCCTCCCCCACCTCTACCAGTAGGTAACCTTTCTGTGCACCTGGAGCCCTGTGAGTGAACAAAATATGGACCACACCTGGGAGCAACAAAGGACTCACAGGAGCCTCAAGGGTTTTAAATTGCCTTTCCTGCCAACCGCAGGAATGCGCCCTGGCCAGGCGTAGAGAGGAGGAGTGGGCCTGTCACATGGCACTGAGAAAGTGCAGCTCACCTTTACGCCGAGATGCCAGCCACGTGAAAGAGCCAGTCCCCCGGGGTGAGGCCTGGGGCTCAGGCACTGGGCTCAGACTCCCTGGCCCCAGTTCTGTGCACAGTAAAATGATCAGAGAAACCTTATCGTGGTCACTACCACCCACAGCGTCAAGTTGAAACCCTCAGGCTGGCCTTCCAAGCCCTTCCCACCCCGGCCTGGGTGGCCTCTCTACGTCCTCTGAGCCAGCCCTGTGTAATCTCCCACACTCCACTTTCTTGTCCTAACAGGTGGGACACAGCTGTTTTTGATGCACACCGCCCTCTTCCCCTGGAACGTCTTTTTCTTTTCCTTTCTTTTTTTTCTGAGACAGTGTTTCTCTGTCACCCAGGCTGGACTGCAGTTGCACAATCTCGGCTCACTGTAACCTCTCGTGTTCAAGCAATTATCCTGCCTCAGCCTCCTGAGTAGCTGGGATTACAGGTGTGCACCAGCACACCCAGCTAATTTTTGTATTTTGAGCAGAGCTGGGGTTTCACCATGTTGGCCAGGCTGGTCTTGAACGCCTGACCTTGTGATCCAGCAGCCCCGGCCTCCCAAAGTGCTGGGGTTACAGTCGTGAGCCACCACGCCCAGCCTGGAACATCTTTTTCTACGTTCCATAGGTCTGGCCAGCCCTTGAGGCCAGCAGAGACCTTGCCCGGGTCCTACAGGACTGGCTGCTTCTCCCAGAACTGGTGCCTCCTGGCATTACCGTGGGTTTCTGTCTCCCTTAGAGACTGTGCTGGGACCAGGTCTTAGTCACCTCTGTGTCCCCAGCCCCTGGGATAAGGCCAGAATGTAGTACATGCTCAGTAATTATTTGATGAGAGAATGAATGAGTGAGCGAATGAATGAATGCGTGAAAGGGTGAGGGAGGGGGTGACCAGGACTCAGGCTCCTGGGATCTGTGGCCTTTGGCCATGAGTTCCCCATTAGGCCAGGCAGACAGGTCATCAGGACGCAGAGCACCAAGCAATAAGCATGGGTGGGGCCTCCCAAGCCCACGCTGTCCTTGTGCAGATGTCCAGGGCAACAAACATTTATTGAGCACCTGCTGTTTGCATCACCCATGCCATGTTCCTGCAGCCACTTTGTCATGTTGGGTGGGCATGCTTGGCCCATTCCCTCCTGGCTCTCTGTTCTCCCTGTCCACCTGGAAGCTCCTCACCTGCTTCTCTTATTGGATTCCTTCAGGTCTCAGCAGAAATGTCACCTTCCCAGGGAGGCCATCCTTGACCACTGGATTTACAGTTGCTGCTCTTTTTTTTTTTTTGTGACGGAGTCTCACTCTGTTGCCCAGGCTGGAGTGCAGTGGTGCGATCTCAGCTCACTGCAACCTCCACCTCCTGGATTCGAGTGATTCTCCCGCCTCAGCCTCGCGGGTAGCTGGGACTAGAGGCGCCCGCCACCACGCCCAGCTAATTTTTTTTTTTTTTTTAGTAGAGATGGTTTTTCACCATGTTGGCCAGACTGGTCTTGAACTCCTGACCTCAAGTGATCTGCCCGCCTCAGCCTCCCAAAGTGTGGGATTACAGGCGTGAGCCACTGTGCCCGGCATGTTCTTTAAATGAAAGAATGATTCAGTAAACAGATGGGCGTGTGAAGGAATGACACAGCTCAACCCACGGCTCCCACAGCCTTTATCTTGCCTTGTAATTACCTGCAAATCGACTTCCTACACGGTACTCAGTTCCTTAGAGCAGGGGTTCGCAACCTCAGGGACCACCAACTGGCACCAGTCTACCCATCTGTCACTGTCTCCCATCACCCCCAGATGGGACCCTCTAGTTGCAGGAAAACAAGCTCAGGGCTCCCACTGATTCTGCATTATGGTGAGTTGTATAATTATTTCATTGTATATTAACAACGTAATAATAAAGTGCACAATAAATGGAATGCACTTGAATCATCCTGAAACCATCCCCATCCCTGTCTGTGGAAAAATTATCTTCCACGAAACCGGTCCCTGGTGCCAAAAAAGTTGGGGACCACTGCCTTAGAGTATAAGGGCAAGCCTTTCTTCTGATGTCCGCGCCGAGGAGCAGAGCCTACCCGAGGTTTGCAGAGCGAGCAGGGCATGAATCTGCTTCTCTGCTGCCCTCCGCCAACCGAGCAGGGAAACTGATAATGTCTGGAAGCTTCTCTGGCCGCTGTGGGTCCTGCCCTGTCTGGGGATGGGAGGGGAGGGGTTTCCAGCATGTTGGGGGTAATGCTTTCACTTATGCTTAATGAGCTGTGCTCTCCATCCTCCTAACAGCCAGAGGACATGGTTAGTACCCTCCCACCCTCCCTCCATAGCCCCCCTCTTTCCATGGAAGGGTCGGTCCTCAGGATCCTGCTGATCCCCAGCTTGTCAGGCCATGCTGGGCTGGGGGCCTCCTCTGCGCCTCTGAAGTGCTGCTTCGCCCGATCACAGCTTTGCAGGGCACTGAATGACAAATGTTTTTTTTTTGAGAGGGAGTCTTGCTCTGTCACCCAGGCTGGAGTGCAGTGGTGTGACCTCAGTTTGCTGCAACCTCTGCCTCCTGGGTTCAAGCAATTCTCTTGCCTTGGCCTCCCGAGTAGCTGGGACTACAGGTGTGTGCCACCATGCTCAGCTAATTTTTTTTTTTTTTTTTTTTTTTTGAGATGGAGTCTCACTCTGTCACTCAGGCTGGAGTGCAGTGGCGTGATCTCGGCTCACTGCAACCTCCACCTCCCTGCCTCAGCCTCCTGGGTAGCTGTGATTACAGGTGCCCACCACCACGCCCGGCTAATTTTTGTAGAGACAGGGTTTCACCATCTTAGCCAGGCTGGTCTTGAATTCCTGACCTCGTAATCCACCAGCCTTGGCCTCCCAAAGTGCTAGGATTACAGATGTGAGCCACTGTGCCCGGCCAATTTTTGCATTTTTAGTAGAGATGGGATTTCACCATGTTGGCCAGGCTGGTCTTGAACTCCTGACCTCAAGTGATCCGCCCACCCGGACCTCCCAAAGTGCTGGGATGACAGGCATGAGTCACTGAGCCCGGCCTGAATGATAATTATTTATTTTCCATTTCTTCTGCTCCAATGAGCTCCCCAAGGGTGGGCATCACCTATTCATCCGTTCATTCCACTCATATTTATTGAGTGCCAGGCCCCATGCTAGGTGCTCCCTGCGCACATGGGGCTCATCATCATCGAGCCTCCGGCTTGGCACAGAATCAGTGAATGGTTTCCGGACATGGGCATATTAGTGGAAGATTTGACAGGCAAATGGGAGAAGGGGTTGGGATGGCCTCCAGAGCTTCCAAAATGCACGTGAGGGTGAGAAAGGGTCCCACTGTGAGCTGACTCCAGGCTGTGTTGTGCATTGTGGCCAGACTAAGGAAAAGTCCCAAGGAACAAAGAGATTTAAAAACCAGGGCCACACACAGTGGCACACCCTCTCACCCCATCGTAGGCCCCTTCTTGCTCATGTCTGAGGCCCCCCAGGCGTGGGCCCGTTACGGCCCCACCCTCAGCAGGCTGGATGGGCTTGGGGTTCTGTC
The DNA here is from genome assembly GCF_029281585.2 of Gorilla gorilla gorilla. NCBI lineage: Eukaryota > Metazoa > Chordata > Mammalia > Primates > Hominidae > Gorilla > Gorilla gorilla. The sequence continues at coordinate 84,962,636 of NC_073230.2, forward strand.
TTATACATGTCCCAAGACCTAAAACCTATCAGAAAGCCAGTCTAGAATGGGCCATCCAGCTCCTGGGATAAATGAAGGCCACGTGTTACTAGGTCCACAAAACACCAGGCAGCTGGCATGCCTTCTCAACACAGCCTGCCGTGAGGAGCCCCAGCTGTCCTCAAGGGCTGGCCAGGTGAGTGACAGCTCAGCCACACTCATCAGTGCCCTGCACTGTCTCATAGAGGCCCCCCGCCCCTCACTCCTGGTTCCTGGTCAACATGGCCAACAGGAGACACTGGTGGTAAAGCCAGCGTCTTCTCCCGTCTTGCTTCAGGGACATCGCCAGCAGTGCCCATGTCCTTCCTGGCACAGCCCTGCCAGCAGCCCTCCTAACTGTAGTCCCAGCTTCTGGGCTCTGGCAACACCTCTCTCTCAGGGCAGCAGTGGCTCCTGCTGGTACCCATCTCAGTTGCCTGCTCCCCACGAGACCCCCATTCCTGACCCACTGGGCCCCGGTCACCTGCCCGACCTGGCCCTGGTGCATCTCTCCTCTCTGCCGCCACACCACACATTGCCACTGCCCAGATCTCAGCGCACTCCCTCTTCCCCAGCCAGACCACAAAGGAAGCACACGCCAGCACGGCAGGTCAGAGACTGTTTCTTTATACAAAGGCAGACAACATGGACACCTCAGCATGCTGCTGCAGTTCATGGGGGCCCATCCCACCGCTTCTGGGGAGAGGAATCGGGGTAGGGGCGCCCGCAGCAGGGGAGAGACACTACACAGGCCTGGGACCGCCAAGCACACCAGCTGCGAGCTCCTGAAGGGCAGACAGACACATGGACACACGGACACTGTAACCACGAGCACGGCACAGCCACAGGGAGGAATGGTGGAGCTGGGGACAGACATTGGCAGCTACTGCCAACTGCTGCCCTCTTCTGCCACGAGTTCCTTGGCAAGGAGCCTTGTCTGTGTTACTAAAGAGCCACGTGACTTTATCTGATGGCAGAACGTCTCGCTTTCTGCATCTGTAAGCTGGGCCAGTACACTGTACTCCACAGGGCTGCCGTGAGTACAGATGAGACTGAAACAGGGACATTGATCAAAGTACCCAACACAGAGCCTGGCACATAGAGGTGTTCAATAAGTAACTTTTGTCAGGAGAATCTTAGGGAGGACCTTCAGAAGGCCAAGTGAGATGACTTCCCTAGAAATTCTCTCAGGGCATGGGGACCCTGGAGGACTCCTTGGAGCCTGCAGCCCCTGGTGTGCCCAAGGCCCCTGAATACAAAGTGCCAGGGCTGTTCACAGGCGTGGGGGGCTGGACGCCCAGGGAGGTGCCCGCAGAAGCTGGGTAGACACTGGAGGAGGTGGGGTTTGGACCAAAGTGGTTCTGCACATAGCACAGGCCAGAGGCAGGCTGGTACGGAGGCAAAGTGGGCATGTGCCCGGGGGTGCAGGAGGGCCAGGAGGCCAGCTTCTGACCACTGGCGTGCTGCATCTGGGACACAGGGTGGCTTGGGGACAGGTGAGGGTGGCAGCTCTGTGTGGGGTAGGAGCCAGGCACCGGGTTCAGTCTGGAATGGAACAAGAGAGAAAATGGTCCTTCAGCGAGTCTTGGCAAGGTCATGGCATCTTGTTGTGCTTGAGGTTGCCCCCGCTTTCTACTACAACATGCCTTGGATGTTTTCTGTGACTTGCTCTAAGTACCAAGTGGGAGAAAGGTTAACCTCAACCAATCAGACCACAGATGCCCAGGGAGGGTGGGGCCAGTTGCAGTCCTGCAGCAAGGGAGTTGTATGAAAGGACACTGGACCTACCACTGAGACCACCTGAGGGGTGACCTGCTCACAGCAGCTTCTAAACCAGATGGAGCGTCGGGACCAGGTCACAGCTGCCAGTGCCTGTGTGGCTGGCTCGACAATTCTGCCCAAAGAGAACGGATTCAGGCTGGGCATGGTGGCTCACACCTGCAATCCCAGCACTTTGGGAGGCCAAGGTGGGTGGATCCTCTGAGGTCAGGAGTTCGAGACTAGCCTGGCCAACATGATGAAACCCGGTCTCTACTAAAAATTAAAAAAAAAAAATTAGCCAGGTGTGGTGGCAGGCGCCTGTAGTCCCAGCTACTCAGAAGGCTGAAGCAGGAGAATCGCTTGAACCTGGGAGGCAGAGGTTGCAGTGAGCCAAGATTGTGCCACTGCACTCCAGCCTGGGTGACAGAGCAAGACTCCGTCTCAAAAAAAAAAATTTTTTTTTTTTTTTAATTAGCCAGGTCTGGTGGCATATGCTTCTAGTCCCAGGTACTTAAGAGGCTGAGGTAGGAAGACTGCTTAAGCCCAGAAGTTTGAGGCTGCAGTGAGTTATGACTGTGCCACTGCACTCCAGCCTAGCAACAGAGCAAGACCCTGTGTAAAAAAAAAAAAAAAAAAATTTATCTATCAAGAAGAGCCTCTGAGGAGACAAGCTGTCCAAACGGCCATCTTGCTGACAAAATAAACATGCGTGTCGTGACATGGCCCTGGACCCACTGTCAGGCTGCCTGAAACACAACATTCTGAGTGTCTGCAGCAGGCACCAGACCTGAGGGACTGGACTCCATGTCACGTGGGGAACACAGAAGGAACACCATCTTCCTCTTAAACCCTAAGATCTGCCTGTCACAGTGAGGAAGGATCAGACCTGGCACTGGGTGTGGCAGTGTCTGTGAGGCTGATTGCAATTCAGCATGGAAGAACTTTTTTTTTTTTTTGGAGATGGAGTCTCGCTCTTTTGCCTAGGCTGGAGTGCAGTGGCGCGATCTCGGCTCACTGCAAGCTCCGCCTCCCAGGTTCACACCATTCTCCTGGCTCAGCCTCCCGAGTAGCTGGGACTACAGGTGCCCACCACCGCACATGGCCAATTTTTTGTATTTTTAGTAGAGATGGGGTTTCACTGTGTTAGCCAGGATGGTCTCGATCTCCTGATCTCGTGATCCACCCGCCTCAGCCTCCCAAAGTGCTGGGATTACAGGTGTGAGCCACCGCGCCTGGCCCTTCAGCATGGAAGAACTTTCTCATCAGGGCCAGTCTTGGAGAGTGAGCTCTTGTATGTAAGATACAGCTGGAGACCACCATCAGCTATTACAGAGGGGATTCCTTGGTGACAGACAGTTCTCCAGATTCAATGAGAACAACTAAAACCCACAAAACACCTAATCCTAAATGTACAGTCTCCCCCACATTGAGACCCCAGGAATTACTTGCCTGAAGCAATAATGCGGTGAGTCCGCATTTCTGTTTTCCCAGCAGCCCTCCTGGCCTTTTAGAAAAATAGTCCAAGGGCTCTGAGCTGTTGACAGCTGGGAGCACCTCTTGGAAGAAGCTCTAAGGGGCAGTTTCCTATTCAACAAAAACCCCACATCCAGGCCAGCGTGCAGTGGAAAATTTACTCCACAGCTGGTGGCGGGCCAAAAAGGGCCAAGGACCAAGCACCTTGCCTTCTGATACACTTTGGACGTTTCCTCTGCTCCAAATCGTGCTGAAATGGATCTTTAGCCGGGTATAGTGGCACGCGCCTATAATTCCAAGTACTTGGGAGGCTGAGACAGGAGAATCGCTTGAACCCAGGAGGTGGAGGTTGCAGTGAGCTGAGATCACGCCACTGCACTCCAGCCTGGGCCACAGAGTGAGACTCCGTTTCAAAAAAAAAGAAACGTGATTCCCAGTGTTCCAGCACTAGAGGTGGAGCTCAGTGGGAGGCGTCTGGGTCACGGGGGCAGACCTTGCGTGAGTGGCTTGGCTTCTTCCCCGTAGTAATGAGTTCTCCCTCTGAGTTTAGATAAGAGCTGGGTGTTTAAGAGCCCAGCACCTCCCTCCCTCTCTCAATGTGTGGTGCCGCCTCCCCTTGCCCTATGATTGGAAGCTGCCTGAGGCCGGTGCCATGATTCTAGTGTAGCCTACACAAAGCCATGAGCCAAATAAACCTCTTTTCTTATAAATGACCCAGGCTCAGGTATTTCTTTATAGCAATACAAAATGGATGAACACGCCTTTCCCAGCGAGCTCCTTTTTTGGGGGGAGGACCACTGAAGGAAAGAAAAAATCCTACACTGTGAGGTCTCAGCATGGACAGAAACCAGCAGAGAACTCAGAGGCAAGAGGCAAGAGGCACTGGGAACAGGGGAGAGGGAGGGAGGTGGCCTCCTAAGCAGGGGACGTGCTTCCAGATGGCCCCTCTCCTGACTCTGTTACCTGGAAACAGAGTGGGTGAGAAAGACCCTTGTCTTCTTTGGGCCTCCTCTATAAAATGAAGCAGCCAGGCCACACAAGCTCTGGCGGCTTACCAGCACTTTCCATCTGTGAGTTAATCAGCCAACTGGAAAACAGTAAACCTCACCAGAAAACCTTGGCTGGGCCACCTCCTAAGCAGCCTAGTTGGCTGTGTGGACTGTCTGCACCTTTTTTTTTTTTTTTTTTTCCTTGGGAGACAGTGTCTCGCTCTGTCGACCAGGCTGGAGTGCTGTGGTGTGATCTCGGTGCACTGCAACCTCCACCTCCCAGGTTCGAGTGATTCTCCTGCCTCAGCCTCCTGAGTAGCTTGGATTACAGGCAACCACCACCACGCTTGGATAATTTTTGTATTTTTAGCAGAGATGGTGTTTCATCACATTGGCCAGGCTCGTCTCAAATTCCTGACCTCATATGATCTGCCCACCTTGGCCTCCCAAAGTGTTGGGATTACAGGCGTGGGCCATCGCACCCAGCCCTATCTGCACTTATCAAGGCTACTGTGTGTCACAGCCCAGGCTGACCTGCAGCGGGTATGTGTCTAATGTCAATTAGATGGGGGCCCTCCTGCCCAGCCTATCTACAAGTCACTCAGGATCACATGTTAAGTGTCCTCAAATGCCTTCCCTTTCCTGCTGTTGCTACTTCAGAAGCAGTTGTGCAGAATCCAGAATGCTCAGAAGACATCTGTGCATGATTTTCCAATCTGCCGCACCTCATTTCTTTATCACTTATGGCAATAAACCAGCCACACCCTCTACATGCCCTGGAGTTGCTTTAATAATAAGGTTAGGCCAGGCTCAGTGGCTCACACCTGTAATCCCAGTACTTTGAGAAATCAAGGAAGGATTGATTGAGACCAGGAGTTTGAGACCAGCCTTGGTAACACAGTGAGACCCTGTCCCTACAAAAAATTTAAGTTAGCTAGGCATGATGGTATGTGCCTGTAGTCTCAGTTACTTGGGAGGCTGAGGTGGGAGGATCACTTGAGTCCACGAGTGTGAGGCTGTAGCGGGCTATGATCATACCACTGCAATCCAGCCTGGGCAACAGGGCAAGACCCTTTCCTCAAATAAAAAAAAGAATAAAAAAACAGAATAAGATTTGACAGCATTTGGCCGGGGGCAGTGGCTCACGCCTGTAATCCCAACACTTTGGGAGGCCGAGGCAGGTAAATCACAAGGTCAGGAGTTCGAGACCAGCCTGGCCAACATGGTGAAACCCCATCTCTACTAAAAATACAAAAAAATTAGCTGGATGTAGTGGTGGGCACCTGTAATCCCAGACACTGAGGAGACTGAGGCAGAAGAATCACTTGAACCCGAAGCAGAGGTTGCAGTGAGCCGGAATTGCGCCACTGCACTACAGCCTGGGTGACAGAGTGAGACTCCGTCTCAAAAAAATAATAATTTTTTTTTAAAAAAGATTTAACAGCACTTAAGAGTTCTGTCACTTACTTCCGGCTCTGGGCTGCCCTCCTCTCGGCTGAAGACCCTGAGACGTACTTGAACACGGATATCCTCCTCATCAGGCTGAAGGGGAAGGTCTGATCGAGCTTCAGCGCCACTCGCTCTGAGAGGTCGATGGAATAGCAGTAGGTGAGGCCATCTGAGGTTGGCGTGTTAAGTGAAACTGGAGGCAGCAAAGGGAGGAGGGCCGAACACTCCCCGGGGAGAACACAGGTTCCCACTCACTCTACAGAAGCCTTCATGCTCAGCACGCTGCACACTCTGGCTGGAGTTTGCAGCTCAGGGGAAACCCAGAGCCAAAGGTTTGTTTTTTTTTTGAGATGGAGTCTCACTCTTATAGCCCAGGCTGGAGTGCAGTGGTGTGATCTTGGCTCACTGCAAGCTCCGCCTCCCAGATCACACCATTCTCCTGCCTCAGCCTCCCGAGTAGCTGGGACTACAGGTGCCCGTCACCGTACCCAGCTAATTTTTGTATTTTCAGTAGAGACGGTGTTTCACCATATTGGCTAGGCTGGTCTCAAACTCCTGACCTCGTGATCTGCCTGCCTCAGCCTCCCAAAGTGCTAGCATTACAGGCGTGAGCCACTGCGCCTGACCCCAGAGCCAAAGGTTTCTACTCACTGTGCCTCACCGGGAATGAATGTGCCCAGCAGCAGGGGGTATTAATGCTGTCCCTTCTCCTACACCCATGTGTGCCATCACTTGCACACTTCTAGCCACTGCAGTCAGTCAGAAGCCAGGACATGCCTCTGCTGGTGTAGCAGGATGAGGCAGGAGGCTGTACCAGTATCATCCCGAGGGACTAACACCTCTTGTCCTTTTATCCCAAATAGAGGGCACCTGCCTCAATGCGACCATGTGAGCTTCATGTGGGCCTCTCTGGCTATGCTTCCTCCATACCCTGTCACCATCCCCAGCAACTTAGTGGTATCCTGGTCGTCTGACCTAAGTCACCCACCACTGATTAGGCAGCCACAAAGATTCAGCCTTTGAATAAAGGCTATGCTAGACTCTCCCGAAAAGAGCTTAGAAATAAACCTCAAGTTTCAAGCCAATCTTCAAGTAAGTTAAAAGCCTATCAGAACAAAAGTCAACATTTTTTAAAGGAAAACAACAAAATCTAGAGCCCCTAATACAGCATTCAGTGTCTAGCATAAAATAAAAAATTACCAGATATGAAAAAAAAAAGTAAAAAAAAATTATGATCAGATATGACTCGGCCATGGTGGCTCACACCTGTAATCCCAGCATTTTGGGAGGCCAAGGTGGGTAGATCACCTGAGACCAGGAGTTCAAGACCAGCCTGGGCAACATGGTGAAACCCTGTCTCTACTAAAAAGAAAATATAAAAATTAGCCGGGTGTAGTGGTGCACACCTGTAGTCCCAGCTACTCAGGGGGCTGAGGCAGGATTGCTTGAGCCCAGGAGGCAGAGGTTGCAGTGAGTTGAGATCATGCCACTGCACTCCAGCCTGGGTGACAGAGACTGTGTTTCGAAAAAATACAAAATAAGCCCGATTTTATCTACTTGACACCCCAGACCCTCCAGCCTGGTTCACCCTTTGACATGTGTTGTTCTATAGCTCTCTGCTAGGAAGGATACAGGCCAGCCCGATGGACAGCCCGCAGACATTACTGAGGAAAGAGGTCTGGGGAATGAGCCACGAGGCACCCAGCAGGAGCCACGGAACCAGGACTGAGGGCACAACCATGCCAAACACCAGGGCCCGCCTCATCCGAGAACGGACGGTGGTGACTCCCAGCATGGCAAAGGCCACTGGGGTGAAACCTCTGGCATCCTCCACTTCCCCCAGCTTTGACAGTGATGACACAGCCTCGAATGACAGGAAGATGATAGCGGAGAAGATGGCGAAGATCACGGTGAAGAAGCAGTGGCGGACGGTGCCCACGGTTCTCTCGAAATTGCCAGCAAAGCGCCAGATGATGATAGCGCCGCAGAGCAGGGAGATGGGATTCTCGTAGACAAAGATGTAGGTTACCAGCCTGTAAACTGCAGAGGGAGCCGGGTTAGAGGCCTGGCGGCAGGTTGCTCCCAGGAGGGAAGCCAGGTTATAAGCCGCCTAGGAAAGGCAGAGAGCCCCCCTCCATGACAGAGAAGTGAGAGCCAGCGAGTCGCAGCAGGAGGCAATACAAGCAGTGCGTTCAACAATGAAGGACCCAGAGCCTCAAAGGAGAGGCATGAATATCTAATCCCTACACTTCCCCAGGCCTGGTGCAACTCTTAGCGGTAACTGACTTCCAGAGGGAAAAAAATAATACTTTTCGGTAGAGGGCAGTCTCTGAATTTGTAAAGTGCTTTATAATCCTTTTTTAGGTTTTCATACTGACCTACCTCACTGGGCAGTTTGAGGGTTAATTAAGTGTAACAGCTTCGGGGTGGATTGAGTGGGTGTCACTTAACACTCTGTGTGCCAGTCTCCTCTGCTGTAATCCTGACCCCTCCTTCCATAGTGGCTGTTCAGAGGAAGAAAAAAGGGACCATAAATTATTTTGCAGCTGTAAGAATTATAACACTATCATTAACAATAAAGATTATAGAAATTATAAGTCTCCTCAGAAAGTGCTTATCCGATCTTACAGGTAGACTGATGCTTTATATGTAATAAGACATCAAAGAATCCTCCTTTTCCTTTTTTTAAATTTTTATTTGTAGAGATGAAGTCTTGCTATGTTGCCCAGGCTAGCCTTGAACTCCTGGCCTCCAGTGATCCTCCTGCCTTGAATTCCCAAAGTGCTGAAACTACACATATGAACCATCATTCCTGGCCTTTTATTTTTCTAAAAGCAGTTATCGCCAGGCATGGTGGCTCACACCTGTAATCCCAGCATTTTGGGAGGCTTAGGTGGAAGGATCACTTGAGCCCAGGAGTTCAAGACCAGCCTAGGTAACATAGTGAGACCCCCATCTTTAAAAAAAATTTAAAAATTAGTCAGGTATGATGATGTGTACTTGTAGTCCCAGCTACTTGGGAGGCTGAGGCAGGAGGCTCGCTTGAGTCCAGGAGTTGAACGCTGCAGTGAGCTATGATTGCATCTCTGCACTCCAGCCTGGGTAAGATGAAGACCCTATCTCTAAAAAATTTTTAGAAGTGGTTATCTCTTAAGTATTTTTATGTCCCTGCAGGCCCAAACACGACTAAACTCAAGGAGAGAGACCAAAGAACTGATGGTAATATTGGACTTGGGAGTCTAAAGACTTGGAGTGGAATCTCGGCTCTATTACATCCAGGCTGGCTGAGTTTAATCATGTCACAGGTCCTTTAGGCGTCAGTTTCCTCACTGTAAAGTAACAAGAGTTAGATTGAGGACTTCAAAGGTCCCTTACGTCTCTAACGCTCACATATCCACGAAACCCATACCCAGGGAAGCAGTGAACCCCAGAAAGTGGGAGGTTAAGGTTAGGTTGGCATTTTGCTTATGTCTGTGAGGTGGTGCTATGTATACCTAGGGTGGGGGGAACAGTTTTAGACTGGAGTGGGGAAGCAGGCTATGGAACCATATACCTCAGTCTGGCCATCACCAGAGGCTTCATTATCTGAAGAGTACTTCATTATTTGTTGAGTATTTCCAAAACTGAAATTCCAAGTATAAACATGAAAAGATTCTAGAAGCAACTCTACATGATTTGGAGATTATCTACCCGAAGGCTCTAGTTCCAAAACATCACAGAATAAAAAAAAAAAATCTAGATTCCTATCTCAATTGCATGACGCAACAGCTCTGCGATTCTCTGCATGAAACCTCAATCTTATCTAGATAACGGGCCAATAACAGGTCCTACGTCATGGGATCCTTGTGAGGGTTAAACGAAATTAATACATATCAGTGTGTGTGCTTTGCAAAACAGCAGGAGATATGCAAATTTCCTGTGTTCCTCTCGAGAAAATGAGGAAGACACGGAGACTAGGAATGTCTTTTAGGAATGGATGTTTATACTTAATTGGTCTGCAAAATTTATCTCCCCTAGAGAAAAACAAACACTTCTCTCCAAAGGCAGAAGACACCCTGGTACCCCCCTGAGCTGGGAATGGCAGTCAAGATTAAGATACAGATGAAAAAGCAGAAGAAATTCCAAATCTCAAGAGGGCAGGACGTTTATAGGGCTTATAGGGGTTTGTGGATAAAGTCCAATTGTCGTGATGTAGGTCAGAGAAAAACGTTTTTCAGTGGGGCTTAGGCCTAAAGCAGACGTAGGTGTGTATGTGAAATGGGAGGGGGAGACGAAAAATCTTTACCCTTGGAGAGCGAGCACGGATTTGCTAGCGAATGGATTTGGGGCCGTGACCAGTCTGGTGGCGACAGGGAAGGGAACAAATTCGGGTAGGGAAGGGATTACAGTGATGACGAAGATGGGGTCTGCAGACAAAGGTGTGGAACATGGAGAGCAAGAGACGGTGCTGGAGGTCGGTCCTCCGGGGGGCGGGCATGGTGATGAGGACTGAGACAGGGGGAGACTGGCGGTGAGGCCTGAAGGGGCGAGTCCCGGAGGCTAGAGCCCAGGAACCGGCAAAGTCGGAGGACAAGGACTCGCCCCGCGATCCCGGCCCGCCCCTGCTCACCTTGCCAGTTGCGAAGGGCCTCGGACTTCAGCGTGAGGCCCGAGGGCGCCAGGGGCTGCTGCAGCAGGAACAGGCGAGGCCCGGAAACCAGCAGCGAGAGCAGCGCAGTGAAGAAGGTGGCGGATGGCACCTCGGGACACAAGCACCAGCTGCGACACCCGGGCCCCGAGGCCGCCATGGCCGCCGTCGTTCCCGCGCTCCGCCTCGACGCCAGCTGACGGTCCTCTGCTCCTTCCGCCTCCTCGCGGCAGTTTCCCTTGGCAACAGCAGAGGAGCCGGCCGGAGGCCACGCCTCCCAGAGGCCCCGCCCCATGCCAAGTTGCCCAATCCGGTCGCGCCGATCAGCCCGCCCCCGTGCGTGGGAGGCCGGGACGGGCGGGGGGGGGTCGGGGCCACTTCCGGGTAGGAATGTTCCAGCACCGTGTTTGATTCCATCCTACTCGGGCTAGTACTGAAACTGCTCCTATAAACTTTAGGAAATTAATCAGGGAAGAAGGGAGGGGGAAAAACGAACATAAACGAAGCTTGCAGCACACTCTGTCACCTTGCTCTCCGACCTGCTTGCTCATAGCTCTGCGTATCAGCTATGATAGGTGCCCATCGTCTGTCCTAGAATCACGTAGACCCTGTCACAAGATTACAATTCCCCTTAACTCCATAGGTAACAACTTGAACATTATGAAACGTTTTCCCTTGGAGATATTCTTTCAGGTCCCGCATACCAGCATAATTACTGACACCAGTTGTTCTGAAGGAGCCCACAGAAGCAAGACTCAATGGGGACTGCAGTTTCCATATCCTGAGGATTTCAACCCCCTTACCCTGACCAGTCGATGACCCCAATTTTCCAGCCCCTCACCCTTCACAATGCCCTTTAAAATCCCAGCCCGGAACTCCTTGGGGAAGATGGATTTGATGGTCTCCCCCCGTCTCCTCCTAGGCCCCCTGCCATCGTTAAACCCTTTTTCTGCTGATAACCCTGCTTCCTCAGTGTAACTGGTCTGTTATTGCACAGCGGGCCTAGGCACCTGTTGGTCCTGTAATAATACCTCATGATTATTATGCCTTACAGCTCACAGAACTCTTTCATATCACGATCTTCCCATCTGTATTCATCCCTATTACACCAGAGGAAACAGGACTAGGGAGGGCCCTGGGTAATTCAGTTACATGGCAAAGACAGAATTAGAACTCAGTTCCTCCTGCTATGGCCCGGAATTGGCCTCCAGTACAGCCAGGGGCAGCTTTATCTTCAGATTGAAGAAAAGGGACAGGAGGCTGGGCACGGTGGCTCACGCCTGCAATCCCAGCACTTTGGGAGGCCGAGGCGGGCGGATCACGAGGTCAAGAATTAGAGACCAGCCTGGCCAACATGGTGAAACCCCGTCTCTAATAAAACTACAAAAACTAGCCCGGCATGGTGGCGCATGCCAGTAATCCCAGCTACTCCGGAGGCTGAGGCAGGAGAATCGCTTGAACCCAGGAGGCGGAGGTTGCAGCAAGCCGAGATCGCACCACTGCGCTCCAGCCTGGGTGACAGAGCAAGACTGTATCTCGGAAAAAAAAAAAAAAAAGGAAAAGGGACAGGAAATGGGAGAGGGATTCAATGGAAGGGACTCAAAAGTTAGGGATGTAATAGAACACTCATAACCGAGATCTATTTCAGCACTTTACAGTTTGAAAAGTGCTTTTGCTGAAGAACAGCTGTTTAAGGTAGACCTTCCTTTTTTTTTTTGACAAGAGTCTCACTCTGTCACCCAGGCTGGAGTGCAGTGGCGTGATCTCTGCTCACTGCCACCTCTGCCACCCAGATTCAAGTGATTCTTGTGCCTCAGCCTCCCGAGTCCCGAGTAGCTGGGATTACAGGTGTGCATCACCACGCCCAGCTAATTTTTGCATTTTTAGTAGATATGAGATTTCACCATGTTGGCCACGCTGGTCTCGAACTCCTGACCTCAGGTGATAAGCCTGCCTTGACCTCTCAAAGTGCTGGAATTACAGACATGAACCACTGTGCCCAGCAGTACCTTCAAGGGTACTACCTTTTTCTCTTTCTCCAGTGACCCTGCCCAGTACTCCCTCCCCTCACATGGTAGAAGTATTTGGCTCCTTCCCCACACACCCACCCTAGTGTTATTAGCTCCTTGCCCTTGGCTGCAGGCTTTGGTTTGACTCAGCTGTAACTGCTGCCCCCCATAGCTTAGAAGCTCCTGCTGGCTCTGAAGGAAGGAGGCTAAATTTTGGGGCTTGTGTGTCCTGCTTCAGTAGCACAATCATAGCTCACTGCAGCCTTGACCTCCCGGGCTCAAGGTATCCTCCTGCCTCAGCCTCCCAAGTAGCTGGAACCACAGGTGCGTGCTACCGCACCTAGCTAGCTGCTTCTTTTTTGTAGAGATGGGATCTTGCTCTGTTGCCCAGGCTGGTCTTGAACTCCTGGGCTTGGGCAATCGTCCCGCCTTGGCCTCCCAAAGTGCTGGGATGACAGGTGTGAGCCACCATGCCTAGCCTGTTGTGTGCTTTTTATGTAGTTACTCATTACATTTTCACAACCCTTGTGAGGCTGGTTCTGTAATTACGCCCGTTTTACAGATGAAGCAATGGAGATACAGAGAAGTTAAGTAACTTAAAATTAGGCAACAAGTCTTCCAGGAATTTTTTTTTTTTTTTTTTTTTTTGAGACGAAGTCTTGCTCTGTCACCCAGGCTGGAGTGCAGTGGTGTAATCTCTGTTCACTGTAACCTCCTCCTCCCTGGTTCAAGCAGTTCGCTGCCTCAGCCTCCCGAGTAGCTGGGATTACAAGCGTGCCACCACGCCCAGCTGATTTTTGTATTTTTGTAGAGACCGTGTTTCACCATCTTGGCCAGGCTGGTCTTGAACTCCTGACCTCATGATCCACCTGCCTTGGCCTCCCAAAGTGCTGATATTACAGGCGTGAGCCACCACGCCTGGGCTCTTGCAGGAATCTTTTCAGACTTCTTCCCACTCCCGATCTTCCCTGAGTTTCCATCATATGTTCTGTGACATTGTAGCTGTGGTAGCACTTCCCATATTATACTATCATTGCATATTTGTGCCCGTAATTGTGAGCTTACCAAGGGCAGAAGCCATGTCTGATTTATACCTGTGTCTGTATCCACAGCCCTGGCACCTAGCACACAGTGGGGCCACAGAAAATGTTCAATGCAGTTATTAGCCCTGATGCCTTTGGGATGTGACCTACTTCCCTTCCTTGTCTCTTGTCCAGAAGCCGAGGGTTCTCACGTAATCGAGACCCCTGGGGACTGTTATAACAACACCCACCATCCCGAATGCATTTCACACTGAATTTCTGGCAAGAATTTCAACATATTTTTTGAAGAGGAGACCTGAGGTACACCAGTCTAGGATGGCATGGCCAGTCAGCCCACCTAGCTCTCTGTAGAAAGAGTTTTCTGCATTTGCTGTGCAGAGGGTTTAGGCTCAGAGAGGGCAGGTGCAGGAGATATTCACGTTTCCCTTAAGGGAAACCTAGGATTGCAGGTGTGAGACACTGCACTTTTTTTTTTTTTTTTTTTTTGAGACGGAGTTTCGCTTTTGTTCCCCAGGTTGGAGTGCAATGGTGTGATCTTGGCTCACCGCAACCTCCGCCTCCCCGGTTCAAGCGATTCTCCTGACTCAGCGTCCCGAGTAGCTAGGATTACAGGCATGCGCTAGCATGCCCGGTTAATTTTGCATTTTTAGTAGAAACGGGGTTTCACCATGTTGGTCAGGCTGGTCTCGAACTCCCGATCTCAGGTGATCCGCCCACCTCAGCCTCCCAAAATGCTGGGATTACAGGCTTGAGCCACCACGCCCAGCCCACTGGGCCTTTTTGTTGTTGTTGTTGTTTGTACAGACAGAGGTCTCACTATGTTGCCCAGGCTGGTCTCAAACTCTTGGGCTCAAGTGATCCTCGTGCCTGGGCCTCCCAAAGTGTTGGGATTCCAGGCATGAGCCAAGCCAAAAACCAGGAGATAAATACCATGTTATACTGGCCATTTCCTTTAATGTTCCCTTAAAGGAGACATTAATGGCTCCTACATTAGCATTTGAGAAGCAGCCAGTGTGGAGCTGGTGGAGCTCAGGCTGGAAGTCAGGAGGAAGCAGGACCTCACCCTGGCTCTTTCACTCGCTGCCTGAGTGATCTTGGGTAAGGGAGCCTCAGTTTCCTCATCTGTAAAATGGGAACTAAGTCTTATCTTGCAGGGTTTTGATGAAGAAAACAGATAAGATTGACCGAGGGACGAATAGGATGTGAGGAGGTCACACTGTGAGTTAGTGGAAGAGCTAGGATTTGAACTTGGGTCATTAGATCTCTAAAGTTGTTCTATTTCTTTTTATTTTTTTGAGACAGAGTCTCACTCTGTCGCCCAGGCTGGAGTGCAGTGGCGTGATCTCGGCTCACTGCAACCTCCACCTCCCAGGTTCAAGTGATTCTCCTGCCTTAGCCTCCCCAGTAGCTGGGATTACAGGCACATGCCACCACGCCCTGCTAATTTTTGTATTTTTAGTAGAGACAGGGTTTCACCATGTTGGCCAGGCTGGTCTCAAACTCCTGGCCTCAAGTGATCCATCTGCCTTGGCCTCCCAAAGTGCTGGGATTATAGGCATGCGCCACTGCACCTGGCCAAGTTGTTCTATTTCTTTTTTTTTTTTGAGACGGAGTCTCGCTCTGTCGCCCAGGCTGGAGTGCAGTGGTGCGACCTTGGCTCACTACAAGCTCTACCTTCCGAGTTCACGCCATTCTCCTGCCTCAGCCTCCCGAGTAGCTGGGACTACAGGCGCCCGCCACCACGCCCGGCTAATTTTTTTGTATTTTCAGTAAAGACGGGGTTTCACCATGTTAGCCAGGATTGTCTTGATCTCCTGACCTCATGATCCACCTGCCTTGGCCTCCCAAAGTGCTGGGATTACAGGCGTGAGCCCCTGTGCCCAGCCAGGTTGTTCTATTTCTACCACTACACACATCTCTACCATGGCAAGTATAACACGGTATTTACTTCCTGGTTTTTGACCAGTCACAGCAGCTCACGCCTGTCATCCCAGCACTTTGGGAGGCCCAGGCAGGAGGATCACTTGAGCCCAAGAGTTTGAGACCAGCCTGGGCAACATAGTGAGACCCCTGTCTGTACAAACAAACAAACAAACAAAAAAGAAAGGCTGGGTGCAGTGGCTCACACCTGTCATCCCAGCACTTTGGGAGGCCAAAGCAGGAGGATTGCTTGAGCCCACGAGTTAGAGACTAGCCCTTGGGCAACATAGTGAGACCCCCATTTCTATTATATTTAAAAAAATATTTTTAAAAAAGTCCTGTTTGTTGTGTCTGTCTCTCTTCCCAGACTGTGAGCTTCTTGAGGGACAGCACCACATAGAGTCCTGCACAGAGTAGGCCTTCAGGAAATGTCTGGAAGGAAGGAAGGAAAGAAGGAAGGAAGGAAGGGAGGCAGGCAGGCAGGCTCTTTGAATTTTTTGGCTTTTGGCCGAAGTTCTTACTCCTTTTTGTCATATCTGACATATCTGATGAAACCTAGGGACTCCTCATGTAAATGATGCTTTTTTTTTTTGAGACAGGGTCTCATTCTGTTGCCCAGGCTGGAGTGCACTGGTACAATCATAGCTCACTGCAGCCTCCAACTCCTGGGCTCAGGCGATCCTCCTGCTTCAGCATCCCGAGTACCTAGGACTACAGACACGTGCCACCACACCTGGCTAATTTTTGTATTTTTGTATTTTTTTTGTAGAGACAGGGGCTCACTATGTTGTCTAGGCTGGTCTCCAACTCCTGGCCTCAAGCAATCCTCTTGCCTGGGTCTCTCAAAGTGTTGGAATTAAAGGAGTGAGCCACCACACCTGGCCAAGAATGTTGCTTTTTAAATGGATAAAATAAAATACACTGAATTACCAAGGAAGCCTGTAGTTATCAAAATATTAATAAAAACAAAATCGTGCCTGTAATCCTAGCACTTTGGGAGGCTGAGGCAGGTGGATCACCTGAGGTTGGGAGTTCAAGACCAGTCTGACCAACATGAAGAAACTCCTGTCTCTACGAAAAATACAAAAAAATTAGCTGGGTGTGGTGGTGGGCAACTGTAATCCCAGCTACTTGGGAGGCTGACGCAGGAGAATCACTTGAACCCAGGAGGTGGAGGTTGCAGTGAGCCAAGATTGCACCATTGCACTCCAGCCTGGGCAACAAGAGCAAACCTCTATCTCAAAAAAAAAACAAAAACAAAAACCATAATCTATGTGCTGCTTTATGGATGCATTAAATAACAAGATCTAACAGCAGGCCTGATAGCTACCATAATTTTGAAGCATAAATGATTTTTTTTGAGTTTTCTATAAGTGGAACATGGTATGAACATACCTGTGACTTCTACTGGTGACAAAGTTACTGGTACTGGTAATAAGACTGTGTTTCATTGCCTATATCCATAACTGATAAAATTGCTAAAGTTCAGTTAAAGATTAAGTTAACATCGCTCATGATGCAGCAATGGGCATGAAAAATAAAGTTTTTTTTTTTTTTTGGAGACGGAGTCTTCCTCTGTGCCCAGGCTGGAGTGCAATGGCGTGATCTCGGCTCACTGCAACCTCTGCCTCTCGGGTTCAAGTGATTCTCCTGCCTCAGCCTCCCGAGTAGCTGGGGCTACAGGCACATGCCACCACGCCTGCCTAATTTTTTGTATTTTTAGTAGAGACGGGGTTTTGCCATGCTGGCCAGGCTGGTCTTGAACTCCTGACCTCAAGTGATCCACCCGCCCCAGCTTCCCAAACTGCTGGGATTATAGGTGTGAGCCACCGAGCCCAGCCAAAAGAATAATTAAGGTTTTACCCAGCAGGAAGCAGAATATGAATCAGGAGTGGGCTGAAAATAGCATCTTGAGAACTTGGGATCCTGAGCTGTTGTCACTGAGGTCTGGGGCTTGGAAAAAGGAAGAGATGGGGTGGTCCCTTCCTCTCTGTGCCTGTCAGGTCACCCTAAGAGTTCCGGTTCTTCTTCTAGACATATACTCTGAAAAAAGATGTAGGCAAATCGGAACTTGTGCAATAAAAAGTGACCAGGACTGGGACAGAGGGGAACCTTCCAAAGATGTCTGATGAGGAACAGTTGCAGGGACCAGGAGGCCTCCCTGGAGAAGCTTCAGGGGTCCTGGCCACTGGCTGAACTATCTGAAGGGCTTACTGGGAGGAGAGGAAGATGATTGATTCTGTGTCACTCCAGAGGGGAGAGCTAAGGCAGAAGGCTAGAAATGATGCGGAGACACACTTGACTTAAGAGATAACTTTCTTCCTATTTTTTTTTTTTGGAGTCAGAGTCTCGCACGTCGCCCAGGCTGGAGCGCAGTGGTGTGATCTTGGCTCGCTGCAACCTCCGCCTCCCGGGTTCAAGCGATTCTCCTGCCTCAGCTTTCTGAGTAGCTGGAATTACAGGCATGCACCACCAGGCTCAGCTAATTTTTGTGTTTTTAATAGATATGGGGTGTTCACCATGTTGGCCAGGCGGGTCTCAAGCTGCTGACCTTAAGGGATCTGCTCGCCTTGGCCTCCCAAAGTGCTGGGATTACAGGCATGAACTACCACACCTGGCCACTGATTTATTAATTTGGTAAGTATTTATTTAGTGCCTCCAGTGTGCCAGGCCTTGTGCTGAGCACTTTGGGTTTACAAAAGGAGGACAACAGAAGAGTCTTTGTAGAGGACTCTGTAGTTTACAAAGCACTTTCCAAAAGCACCACTTACCACTTTTTTTTTTTTTTTTTTTGAGACAGTTTCACTCTTGTTGCCCAGGCTGTAGTACCGTGGCGAGATCTCGGCTCACTGCAACCTCCGCTTCCCGGGTTCAAGCGATTCACGTGCCTCAGCCTCCCAAGTAGCTGGGATTACAGGCGTGCACCACCATGCCTGGCTAATTTTTTGTATATTTTTTAATTTTAATTTTTTTTAATTTATTTTATTCTTTTATTATTTTTATTTTTATTTTTATTTTTTTTTTGAGACAGAGTCTTGCTCAGTCGCCCAGGGTGGAGTGCAGTGGCACGATCTCGGCTCACTGCAACCTCCGACTCCCGGGTTCACGCCATTCTCCTGCCTCAGCCTCCCGAGCAGCTAGGACTACAGATGCCCCCTACAACGCCCAGCTAATTTTTTTTTTTTGTATTTTTAGTAGAGATGGGGTTTCACCATGTTAGCCAGGATGGTCTCAATCTCCTGACCTCGTGATCCGCCCGCCTTGGCCTCCCAAAGTGCTGGGATTACAGGCATGAGCCACCGCGCCCGGCCATGTATTTTTAGTAGAGACGGGGTTTCACCGGGTTGGCCAGGCTGGTCTCCAACTCCTGACCTCAGGTGATGCACCCACCTCAGCCTCCCAAGGTGCTGGGACCGCAGTCATGTGCCACCACACCCAGCTATTTTTTTTTTTTAATTTTTTCCTAGAGAAGCGGTCTCACTATATTGCCCACGCTGGTCTCAAACTTCTGGGCTCAAGCCATCCTCCCACCTCAGCCTCCCAAACTGCTGGGATTACAGACATGAGTCACCACGCCTAACCCATGTTTAATTTTTACAGCAAATCTGGAAATTGGATATAACAGCTCCATTTTTAGAAGAATCTAAAGGCTCAGAGAGGTAAAGTGACTTGGCAAGCTCACACAGCCATAGAGCAGCAGAATCCACATCAGCTCACCTGACGGTAGGTTCATGGTTCTTCTTGCTACACCAGGGGCTCCTAAACTTTGTGGATTGATAGGCCCCCCGCAACCTGCCTACGCTATATGTTTTCACTTTGTAACTTGGGGAGGAAGAGGAGGAACTTGGCATTTGCAATTGAGTCACTGCACAAGGGAAAAAATGTGGGTGGGAGGGTGGGGCTGTGATATATCTTTTTTGTTTTTTAATCGAGAGAGTCTCTCTCTGTCCCCCAGGCTGGAGTGCAGTGGTGCGATCTAGGCTCACTGTAACCTCCGCCTCCCGGGTTCAAGAGATTCTCCTGCCTCAGCCTCCTGAGTAGCTGGAATTACAGGTGAATGCCACGACACCGGCTAATTTTTGTATTTTTAGTAGAGACGGGGTTTTGCCATGTTGGCCAGGCTCGTCTTGAACTCCTGACCTCAAGTGATCCATAGGAGTATAGGCAGTTCATATTTGAATTGTGACATGGCTTCAAGTTTACTTCCTGGAATGTTATAGACTAAAACTATTTTTTTGTTTTGAAACAGGGTCTCACTCTGTTGCCCAGGCTGGAGTGCAGTGGCATGATCATAGCTCACTGCAACCTCCACCTCCTGGGCTCAAGTGTTCCTCTTGCCTCGGCCTCCCAAGTGGCTGGTACTACAAGCACATGACACCATGCACAGCTAATTTTTATAATTTGTTTTTTTTGTAGAGATGGGGTTTCGCCAATCTGGTCTCAGACTCCTGGGCTCAAGCCATCCTCTTGCCTCAGCCTCCCAAAGTGTTGTGGTTATAGGTGTGAGTCACCGTACCTGGCTCCAAACCACTTTTGAAGCAAATAGATCTTACTACACATTCTACAGCAGGACAAGCAACCCACCACAAACGAATCAATCATGACGAAGCTAAATGAACAGCAGTCTATAATATAAAAACAAGAGCAGCTCAAGTGTAGAGTATAACCCAGGCGGCAAAGGCATTGGTCCTGTATTTGTGGGCACATGTGCTGAAATTCCTGCAAGGCAGCCAGCCTTCTTGGAAAGATGTTGAGGAAACATTCTAAATACTAGAAATGTGCTGGTGTCTATTTATTTTATTTTTATTTTTATTTTTGAGATGGAGTCTTACTTTATCCCCCCGGCTGGAGTGCAGTGGCGTGATCTTGGCTCACTGCACCCTCCACCTACAAGGTTCAAGCGATTCTCCTGCCTCAGCCTCCTGAGTAGCTGGGATTATAGGCACCCGTCACCACGCCTGGCTAATGTTTTTGTATTTTTAGTAGAGACAGGGTTTCACCATGTTGGTCAGGCTGATCTCAAACTCCTGACCTCAGGTGATCCACCCGCCTTGGCCTCCCAAAGTGTTGGGATTATAGGTGTGAGTCACCATGCCTGGCCACAGCCAGCCTTCTTGGAAAGGTGTTGAGGAAGCATTCTAAATCCAGAAATCTGCTGGTTTCAATTTATCAATTTAAACCTATATGACCCTCTATAATCCAGAAATTTATCAATAAGTAGCTCACGTCTGTAATCCCAGTGCTTTAGGAGGCTGAGGCAGGATCGCTTGAGGCCAAGCGTTTGAAACCAATCTGGGCAACATAGTGAGACGCCATCTCTACAAAAAAATTTAAAAATAAGCCTGGCATGGTAGCGCATGCCTGTAGTCCTGGCTACTCGGGAGGCTGGTGGGAGGATTGCTTGAGCCCAAAAGTTGGAGGCTGCAATGAGCTGATATCGCACCACCTCACTCCAGCTTGGGCAATAGACTGAAGAAAAAAAAAAAAAGGTAACTTTAGCATATAGAGAAATGAAAGTAATGTAAATGGAATTGGTTGTAATTCACCCATAAAGACCAAAGTTCTGTCTCTAAGATCTGAGTGCTATGGGGGATTTAAAGCTGACAAACACCAAGCATCACAGAACAGAGTAATTAATTTCTCCATTCACTCAAAAACATTTATAAAAATGTTATAGGCTGGGCATTGTGGCTCACGCCTGTCATCCCAGCATTTTGGGAGGCCGAGGCAGGTGGATCACGAGGTCAGGACTTCGAGACCAGCCTGGCCAACATGGTGAAACCCTGTCTCTACTAAAGATACAAAAAGTTAGGCAGACGTGGTGGCACGCGCCTGTAATCCCAGCTACTCAGGAGGCTGAGGTAGGAGAATTGCTTGAACCTGGGAGGCAGAGGTTGCAGTGAGCCGAGATCACGCCATTGCACTCCAGCCTGGGCGACACGGCGAGACCCCGTCTCAACCTTGTTCTGACTTTGCTGTAATAAGCATGCATGGTTAAGGCAATGAAAGCAATATATTGTAGAATTGACACTGAGCCTTGATCATCTTTACTTTTCCAAATTATTCCATTCCCCCATTCCCCACCTCATGCAGTATACATGGCAAAGGAAGATACTAAAATTTGAGCCAGTGATGAAAAATATTTATTTTTGACACATCAGCATTTTTTTGGTAAACAGAAGTTCTAGCTATATTGCCCAGGCTGGTCTCAAACTCCTGGCCTCAAGCAATCCTCCTGCCTTGGCCTTCCAAAGCACTGGGATTACAGGCATGACTATATTGGCATTAAAAAAAAAAGTTTTATTAAAATTTTATTTACTGAGGCCGGGTGTGGTGGCTCACTCCTGTAATCCCAGCACTTTGGGAGGCCAAGGCAGGAGGATTGCTTGAGGTCAGGAATTCAAGACCAGCCTGGTCAACATGCCAAAACCTCGTCTCTACTAAAAATACAAAAATTAGCCAGGCGTGGTGGCAGGCACCTGTGGTCCCAGCTACTCGGGAGGCTGAGGCAAGAGAATCGCTTGAACCCAGAAGGTGGAGGTTGCAGTGAGCGAAGATTGTGCCACTGCACTCCAGCCTGGGCAACAGAATGAAACTCCGTCTCGAAAAAACCAAAAAGGTTTGATTTACTTACAATAAACTACATATAATTACAGTATAGATTTTGATACATTTTGACATATATATATACACACATATATATACACATATATATACATATACATACATATATACACATATATATACATATACATGCATATATATATACACACATATATACATATACATGCATATATATATACACACACCCATGAAACTATCACCACAATTTAGATAATGACATACCCACCACCCCCCAAAATTATATCTCACCCCTCTATAATCCTTTCTACTCTATAATCCCTGCCTTCTTTATCCCCAGGCAACCAATGGCTGCTTTGTGTCACTGTAGATTCGTTTAGATTTTCTAAAATGTTATATGAATGGAATCATATAATATGCACTTGTGGTTTTGGCCTAGTTTTGTTCACTCAGCCAGATGATCTGACATTCATCATGTTGTTGCTTGTATCAATACTTCTTCCCGGCTGGGTGCAGTGGCTCATGCCTGTAATCCCAGCACTTTGGGAGGTTGAGGAGGGAGGATTGTTTGAGCCCAGGAGGTCCAGGCTGCAACAGTGAGCCATGATCGCGTCACTGCACTCCAGCCTGGGTGACAGAGCAAGACCCTGTCTAACATACACACACACAGAGAGAGAGAGAGAGAGAGACAGACAGACACAGAGAGAGAGTGTGTTGCGTGACTCAGCCTTTAAGCTTAGCTTTCCCTTTGGCATAAGTTTCGGGGGTCCTGAGATTTCACATTTTCCCTTTACAGGTGCATCGTAGGGTTTAGAAGGTGATATCTCACTTTGCACAGCTGAGACAGCTCTGGGACCAGTGCCAGGCACCCCACTTAGCCAGTTCTCGGGTGGTTCCTGGATTGACCCCCAACCTCCACTGCACATCTGCAGACACCTTGGGAAGGCACGGAATGACTGCAGGGATGGAATGGTTGAGGGTTGGGTGGGACCTGGACCTCATCCACCACCTGGGCATCCCAGGGGAGCAGGACATCAGGTCCCTCCAGCCCCCCACCCCGGGTGGTCCCAGCTTCTCAGGCCCGTGCCCCAGGGAGCAGTGTGGCTCCTTGTTCAACAGGAGGCTGTCATCGGTAGAACGCAGGGGTTGGTTGCCAGCTGCGGACTCCGGCTCATTTAACTGCTCTGCAGCCCCCACTCCGGGTCCTCACTGCCCCGTCGTAGATGGACAGCTGGGTTTGGCTTCCTCTGGTCTGATGGAGAAATGGCCTCATCCCAAAGCAGAATACTGTCCTCTGCTGGCTGGCCTGTGACATGGCTCACTTACAGACGATGGCTTTAAACAGGCACCCCAATGCCCCAATTTCCCCAGGTCCATCGTACCTTCGGGCAATCCCCCAAAGTTATGAAACTGCAGCCTGCCTTCCCTAGCATTCATGTGCCATGTTCTCTTTCCCCACATTCATAGCATGGGCACAGTCTGCAGGTCCACTGCCCAAGCACACATCCCCTTGGGAAGAAATGCCAGCTCCCTCCCAACCCTGCTGGCTGGCATCCCTTAGATGTCTCCAACACTTGCCTTCAGCAGGGCATGGGAAGCGAGACAGGCAGGAGTCAAATAGTGTAGGCAAGCCCTTGGAGGCCGTGGCGAGGAAAGTAGATGCTGTTTCCAAGGACAGTGGGAAGTTGCTTAGAGAGGTTAAGCTGGGAGGGTAATGACTAATGACCCATTTATGTTTTCGAAGGAATGGGAAACAAGAACTCAAAAACATTGCTGATGAGATCGAAAATGGGTGCAATTTTTTTTTTTTTTTTGAGACCGACTCTCGCTCTGTCACCCAGGCTGGAGTGCAGTGGTGCAATCTCGGCTCACTGCAGCTTCCATCTCCCAGGTTCAAGTGATTCTCCTGCCTCAGCCTCCTGAGTAGCTAGGATTACAGGTGCACGCCAGCACGGCTGGCTAATTTTTGTTTGTTTGTTTTTTGAGATGGAGTCTCCCTCTGTCACCCAGGCTGGAGTGCAATGGCGCGATCTCGGCTCACTGCAACCTCTGCCTCCTGGGTTCAAGCAATTCTCCTGTCTCAGCCGCCCAAGTAGCTGGGACCACAGGCACCCACAACCACACCTGGGTAATATTTGTATTTTTAGTGGAGACGAGCTTTTACCATATTGGTCAGGTTAGTCTCGAACTCCTGACCTCAGGTGATCCACCTGCCTTGGCCTCCCAAAAGGCTGGGATTACAGTCATGAGCCACCGCACCTGGCTGGGTGCAATTTCTATAGAAGGGAATCTGACAATATCTATCAAAATGACAAATGTACATATATTTGACCAATTTCACTTCTAGGATTCTAACTTGTAGATATCCTTGCTTAAGTGCAAAGTGGTTTAAGAAGTTATTCATTGCAGCACTGACTGCAAGAATAAATGATTAGAGATGACCCAGATGTTGATCAATGTAGGAATGATTAATAAATTATGGCACGTCCTTTTTTTTTTTTTTTTGAGACATATTGCTGTGGTGGGATCTCAGCTGACTGCAACCTCCGCCTCCCAGATTCAAGCGATTCTCCTGCCTCAGCCTCCCAAATAGCTGGGATTACAGGTGTGTGCCACCATGACCTGCTAATTTTTTGTATTTAGTAGAGACGGGGTTTTACCACGTTGGCCAGGCTGGTCTCAAACTCCTGACCTCAGGTAATCCACCCACCTCAGCCTCCCAAAGTGCTGGGATTACAGGCATGAGCCACCATGCCTGGCCAATAAATTATGGTGTGTCCTTTTGAAGTAATCTCTGCAGTCATAAAACCAAAAAAAAAAAAAAACCCCAAACTAAGGAAGCTAGTATCCATACAGAATGCTACCTAAAATATTTTATTGAGAGAGGCAAGGTTCCTAACAGTGATTATAGTATGTTACATAAATAACAAAAGGCTTTAAAAGGTATAGGAGAGGCTAGGCACAGTGGCTCATGTCTGTAATCCCAGCACTTTGGGAGGCTGAGGTGGGAGGATCACTTGAGCCTGGGAGTTTGAGGCTACAGTGAGCTATGTTCGCAACACTACACTCCAGCCTGAGTGACAGAGAGAGACCCTGTCTCAAATATATATATATTTTGAAACAGGCCAGGCACAGTGGTTCATGCCTGTAATCACATTGCTTTGGGAGGCTGATGCAGGAGGATCTCGAGTCCAGGAGTACAAGACCAGCCATGGCAACATAGTGAGATACTGTCTTTACAGAAATATTTTTTATGTTAGCCATGCATGGTGATGTGTGCCTGTAGTCCCAACTACTTAGGGGGCTGAGGCAGGAGGATCGCTTGAGCCAAGGAGGTCAAGGCTACAGTGAGCTATGATCATGCCACTGCCCTCCAGCCTGAGTGAGACACAGTAGGACCTTGACTCAAAAAAAAAATTAATTAATTTAAAAAGAAACAAAAAAGATTACTCTGGCTGTTGTGTGGAAGGAGGCAAGAGTGAAAATGGTTCATTTCACCATTTTTTTTCTTCCCTTTTTTTTTTTTTTTGAAACTAGAGTCTTGCTCTGTCACCCTGGCTGGAGTGCAGTGGTGTGATCTTGGCTCACTGCATCCTCTGCCTCCCAGGTTCAAACAATTCTCCTGCCTCAGCCTCCCAGTAGCTGGGACTACAGGTGCCCACCAGCATGCCCGGCGAGTTTTTTGTATTTTTAATAGAGACGGGGTTTCACCGTGTTGGCCAGGCTGGTCTCGAACTCCTGACCTCCAGTGATCCACCCACCTCAGCCTCCTAAAGTGCTGGGATTACAGGCATGAGCTACCTGTCTGGCTCATCTCACCATTTTCTGTAGGTGGTGCAGGAATCCTGGAAAGAGATGACCATGGTTGAATGAGGGGAGTAGCAGCTGAGGAGGGGAGAAGCAGGTGGATTTCAAATATATCTGGAAGTGGAGCCTATGAGGTGGCTGATGGAGTGGGTATGGGGGTAAGAGAAAGAGAGAAATCAGGCCGAGTGCGATGGCTCATGCCTGTAATCCCAGCACTTTGGGAGGCCGAAGTGGGTGGATCACTTGAGCTCAGGAGTTTGAGACCAGCCTGGGAAACATAGAAGACCTCATCTCTACAAAAAGTACAAAAATTAGCAGGGCATTGTGGCATGAACCTGTAGTCCCAGCTACTTGGGAGAGTGAGGTGGGAGGATTGCTTGAGCTCGGGAGGTCGAGGCTGCAGTGAGCCCTGATTGTGCAACTGCACTCCAGCCTGGGTGACAGAGTAAGACACTGTCTCAAAAAAAAAAAAAAAAAAAAAAAGAAAGAAATCAAGGAGCACTCCTACATGAATAGTTGTGCCCTTGAGTTTGGGGGAAGCTAGAGGGAGAAGAAGATTGGCATTGGGGTAGGGGTAGGAAAGGTACCATTGCATTTTGGAGAGGACAGATTGAGGGAAGCTGGGAGGGCAGGGAAGGCATGGGGGCAGAGAAGCAGGATAATTGAGAATTAATCTATTTAGGCCAAGTGTGGCGGCTCACAACTGTAATCCCAGCACTTTGGGAGGCCGAGGCAGGCGGATCACCAGAGGCCAGGAGTTCGAGACCAGCCTGGCCAACATGGTGAAACCCCGTTACTATTAAAAATACAAAAATTAGCTGGGTGAGGTGGTATGCACCTGGATCCCAGCTACTTGGGAGGCTGAGGCAGCAGAATGGCTTGAACCTGGGAGTCAGAGGTTACAGTGAGCTGAGATAGTGCCAATGCACTCCAGCCTGGGTGACAGAGCGAGACTCTGTCTAAAAAAAAAAAAAAAAAAAAGAGCAATGAGTCTATTCAAAGTGATTCAAGGTGACAAAATGGTGCAGAACTGATGCAAGGACAGAAATGTGGACCAATGGAATAGAAGAAAGAACACAGAAATAAACCCTCATATTTACAGTCAATTGCTTTTTGACATGAGGACCAAGACCATTCAATGGGGAGAAGGCAACATTTTCAACAAATGGCGCTGAGAAAAGTGGGCTATCCATATGCAAAAAAAAAAAAAAAAAAAAAAAAATGCCATTTGACCCTTCCCTCACACCATATACAGAAATTAATTCCAAATGAGTCAAAGACCTAAATATAAGAGGTAAAACTTATAAGACTCTTAGAAGAAAACACATTGGCTTTGGCAACGATTTCTTGGATGTGTCACCAAAAGCCATAAAAAGGCAATAAAAGAAAAAATAGATAAGTTGAACTTCATCAAAATTTAAAACTTAAAAAAAATTTTTTTTTTTTAAATAGACAAGGTCTCACTATTTTGCCCAGGCTGGTCTCAAACTCCTGGGCTCAAGCGGTCCTCCTGCCGTGGCCTCCCAAAGTGCTGGGATTACAGGTGTAAGACACTGTGCCCGACCACCAAATTTTCAACCTTTGTGCATCAAAAGAAACTATCAAGAGAGTAAAAAGACAACCCACAGAAAGGGAGGGAATATTTACAAATCAAATCCAAAATATATAAAGAATTTCTACAACTCAACAACAAACAAATCAACTGAAAACTGGTGCTGGGTACGGTGGCTCACGCCTGTAATCCCAGCACTTAGGGAGGCCAAGGCGGATGGATCGCTTGAGGTCACGAGTTTGAGACCAGCCTGGCCAACGTGGTGAAACCCTGTCTCTACTAAAATACAAAAATAGCCGACCCCGTCTCTACTAAAAATACAAAAATAGCCGGGCGTGGTGGCACAAGCCTGTAATCCCAGCTATTTGGGAAGCTAAGATAGGAGAATCGCTTGAACCCTAGAGGCGGAGGTTGCAGTGAGCTGAGATCATGCCACTGCACTCCAGCCTGGGCAACAGGAGCGAAACTCCGTCTCAAAAAAAAAAAAAAAAAGAAAGAAATAAAGAAAGAAAATTGGGCAAAGAACTTGAATAGATATTTCTCCAAAGAAAATAGACAAGTGCCAATAAGCACATAAAAAGATGCTCAACATCACTAATCATTAAGGAGATTCAAACTGAAAAGACAATGAGATACCACTTCACACCTTATTAGGATAGCTATGACATATTTTAAAAAAAACAGAAAATAACAAGCACCGGCAAGGATGTGGCAAGACTGGAATCCTTTTGCACTGCTGATGGAAACGTAAAATGATGCAGCTGCTACAGAAGACAGTTTGGCAGTTCCTCAAAAAGCTAAGACATAGAATTACCATATGACCTAGTAATTCCACTACTGTGGGTAATTCCACTAGTGTGTGTACTTCCACTTGCAATAATGGATAGGACAGCTAGACAGAAAATCAGCATGGTTATGGAAGACTGGAACAACGCTATCAACCAACTAAACCTGACAGGCACAGATAGAACATTCAACAACAGCAGACTATATAGTCTTCTCCAGTATACGTGGAACATTCTCCAGGATTAACAGAACACACATTAGGCCATAAAGTGAATCTCAATAAATGTAAGAGGATTGAAATGATGTGGCTCGTGCCTATAATCCCAGCACTTTGGGAGGCCAAGATGGGAAGATTGCTTGGGCCCAGGAGTTTGAGAGCAGCCTGGGCAACATGGCAAAACCCTGTCTCTGCTAAAAATACAAACAGTTGGCCGGACGCGGTGGCTCATTCCTGTAATCCCAGCACTTTGGAAGGCCGAGGCAAGTGGATCATGAGGTCAGGAGTTGAAGACCAGCCTGGCCAACACAGTGAAACCCCGTCTCTACTAAAAACACAAAAATTAGCCGGGTGTGGTGGTACGCGCCTGTAGTCCCAGCTACTCGGCAGGCTGAGGCAGAAGAATCACTTGAACCAGGGAGGCGGAGGTTGCAGTGAGCCGAGATCACGCCACTGCACTCCAGCCTGGGCAACAGAGCGAGACTGCGTCTCAAAAAAAAAAAAAGAAATAAAAAAGCAAACAGTTAGCCAGCTGTGGTGGCACATGGCTATAGTCCCAGCTACTAGGAAGGCTGAGGTGGGAGAATCTCTTGAGCCTGGGAGGCAGAGGTTGCAGTGAGCCGAGACCCCCACCACTGCACTCCAGCCTGGACGACAAAGTGAGACCTTGCCTCAAAAAGAAAAGAAAATTGGCTGGGCATGGAGGTTCATCCCTGTAATCCCAGCACTTTGGGAGGCTGAGGCGGGTGGATCACGAGGTCAGGAGATCAAGACCATCCTGGCTAACATGGTGAAACCCTGTCTCTACTAAAAAAACAAAAAATTAGCCGGGCTTGGTGGCGGGCACCTGTAGTCCCAGCTACTTGGGAGGCTGGGGCAGGAGAATGGCATGAACCCGGGAGGCAGAGGTTGCAGTGAGCCGAGAAGGCGCCACTGCACTCCAGCCTGGGTGACAGAGCGATACTCCATCTCAAAAAAAAAAGAGAAAAAGAAAATCATGCCAAGTATGTTCTCCCTATTACAGTGAAATGAAATTAGAATTCAATAACAGAAAAAAAAATGTGGAAATTAAACAACACACTTCTCAATATCCAATGGATCCAAGGAGAAATCACCAAGGCAATTAGAAAATAGAGCTGGGCGCGGTAGCTCACACCTTTTACCAGCAGTTTCGGAGGCCAAGGTGGGAGGATTGTTTGAGCCCAGGAGTTTGAGACCAGCCTGGGTAACATAGTGAGACACTGTCTCCACACACACATAAAAAAAGCAATTATAAAATACTTCCAGATGCTTAAAAATAAAAATATACTAAAATTTGTAAAATGTATTAAAAACAGTGCTCAGAGGCTGGGTGCAGTGGCTCATGCCTGTAATCCCAGCACTTTGGGAGGCTGAGGTGGGTGGATCACTTGAGGTCAGGAGTTCAAGACCAGACTGGACAACATGGTGAAACTCCATCTCTACTAAAAATACAAAAATTAGCTGGGGGTGCTGGCATGCCCCTATAATCCCAGCTACTCAGGAGGCTGAGGCACGAGAATCGCTTGAACCTGGGAGGTAGAGGTTGCAGTGAGCTGAGTTCACGCCACTGCACTCCAGCCTGGGCCACAGAGTGAGACTCCATCTGGAAAAAAAAAAAAAAGATTAGAGTGGAAATAAATGAAGTAGAGAATAGGAAATCAAGACACAAGATGAATGAAACCAATATTGGCATATTAGTTTTCTAGGGCGCTGCTGTAAAAAAAAAATTTACTACCAACCAGGCGGCTTAAAACAACAGAAATTTAGGTTTCTCACAGTTATATAGATATCTGTAATCTAGGTGTCAGCTAGGTTGGTTCCTTGGAGAGGTTCAGAGGGAGAAATTGTTCCATGCCCCTCTCCTAGATTTGGCGTTTGCTAACAATTCTTGGCATTCCACGGCTTGTAGACGCATCACTCCATTCTCTGCTTCCATCTTCACACAGCATTCTCCGCTGTGTGTCTGTGTCCACATTTCTTTTTTTGTTGTTGTTGAGACGGAGCCTTGCTCTGTCACCCAGGCTGGAGTACAGAGGCGGGATCTCGGCTCACTGCAAGCTCCACCTCCCGGGTTCACGCCATTCTCCTGCCTGAGACTCCCGAGTAGCTGGGACTACAGGCGCCCGCCACCGTGCCCAGCTAATTTTTTGTATTTTTAGTAGAGATGGGGTTTTGCCATGTTAGCCAGGATGGTCTTGATCTCCTAACGTTGTGATCCGCCCACCTTGGCCTCCCAAAGTGCTGGGATTACAGGTGTGAGCCACTGTGCACGGCCTCTTTCTTCTTATAAGGACATCAGTCACTGGATTAAGGCCCACTCCACTCCACTATGACCTCATCTTCACTTGGTTGTATCTACAAAGACCCTACTTCCAAATAAGATCACATTTGCATATTCTGGGGGCTAGAATTCAAACACATCTTTTTGGAGGACACAATTTAACCCATAACATTGATTCTCTGAAAAGATAAACATAATTGACAAACCTTTAGCCAGACCGAAGAGAGAGAGAGAGAGAGAGAGAGAGAGAGGATTCAAATAAGAAAATCAGGAATGAAAGAGGAAATATTACTACGTACCTTACAGAAATAAAAAGTATTGGAAGGGGGTCAGGCACAGTAGCTCATGCCTGTAATGCCAGCACTTTGGGAGGCTGAGGTGGGAGGATCACTTCAGGCCAGAAGTTCAAGACCAGCCTGGGCAACATAGGGAGGCCCTGCCTCTACAAAAATAAAAAAATTAGCCAGGCATGGTGGTGCACACCTGTGGTCCCAGCTGCTTGGGAGGCTGAGATGGAAGGATTGCTTGGGCCTGGGAAGTTGAGCCTGCAGTGAGCTATGATCATGCCACTGCACCCCAGCCTGGGCAACAGAGTAAGATCCTGGAAAAGAAAAGAAAGAAAGAGAAAGAGAGAAAGAAGAGAAAAAGAAAGAGAAAAAAAAAGAGAAAAAGAAAGAAAAAGAGAAAGAAAGAAAAAGAAAAAGAAAGAGAAAGAAGAATGAAAGAAAAAGAAAAAGGAAAGAGAAAAAAGAAAGAGAAAAAGAAAGAGAAAGAAAGAAAAAAGAAAGAAAGAAAAATGAAAGAAAGAAAGGAACTACCAAAATTAACTCAAGAAGAAATAGAACAGACACATAACCAGCAGAGTTATCAAAAAACCTCCAACAAATAAAGGTCCAGGACCAGATGGTTTTATTGGTGAACTGATTTTGACAACAGTGCTAAGACCATTCTAGGGGAAGGAGTCTTTTCAACAGACGGTGTTGGGACAACTGGATATCTACATGCAAAATAATAAAGTTGAACTCATCTCATGTGCAAAATCCATTCAAAATAGAAGGAAGAGCTAGATATAAGTGCTAAAACTATAAACTCTTTTTTTTTTTTTTTTGAGATGGAGTCTCGCTCTGTTGCCCAGGCTGGAGTGCAGTGGCACGATCTTGGCTCACTGCAATCTCAGCCTCCCAGGTTCAAGCAATTCTCCTGCCTCAGTCTCCTGAGTAGCTGGGATTACAGGGCATGCACCACCACGCCCAGCTAATTTTTGTATTTTTAGTTTCACCATGTTGGCCAGGCTGGTCTTGAACTCCTGACCTCAAGTGATCTTCCCACTTTGGCCTCCCAAAGTGCTGGGATAACAGGCGTAAGCCACCACGCCTGGCCTAAAACTATAAACTCTTAGAAGAAAATTCTCTGTGCCCTTTGATCAGGCAGTGGTTTCTTTCTTTTGACCCCCAAAACACAAGCAACTAAAGAAAATATTGATAAGTTGGACTTCATGAAAATTAAGAATTTTTGTGTGTCAAAGGACACTACTGAGGCTGGGCGCAGTGGCTCATGCCTGTAATCCCAGCACTTGGGGAGGCCGAGGCGGGTGGATCACTTGAGGCCAGGAGTTCAACACCAGACTGGCCAACATGGCAAAAACCCATCTCTACTAAAAGTACAAAAATTACCCAGAAGTGTTGGCGTGCACCTGTAATCCTAGGTACTCAGAAGGCTGAGGCACGAGAATCGCTTGAACTTGGGAGGCGGAGGTTGCAGCGAGCCGAGATTATACCACCGCACTCTAGCCTAGACAACAGAGCAAGACTCTGTTTCAAAAAAAAAAAGAACCCTATCAAGAAAATTAAAAGACAACCCACCAAATGGGAGAAGTGTGTGTAAATCACCTATCTGATAAAGGCTTAGTATCCACAATATAAAGAATGATGCCTACAACTCAACAATAACAAGACAACTCAATTAAAAATTGGTCAAAGTGCTGGGCAGTCTGTCTTACATCTGTTATAATCCCAGCATTTTGGGAGGCTGAGGTAAAAGGATCGCTTGACCCCAGGAGTTCAAGATCAGCCTGGACAACACAGCCAGATCCTATCTCATTAAAAAAAAAAAGAAGAAGAAAACGAAAACTCAGATAGAATTGTACACCAAAAGGAATAAATTTCCCTGTATGTGGATATTCAAGTAAAATTTAAATATGAAGATATTTCCAGTTTCTTGAGAGTAGACCCTAAACCTGGATCAATTTCATTCCTCTCAGGGAACCTAGTACACTGCCTGATGTTTAGTAGTTTCTTATTAAAGTAAATGATAATTAAATGGACATTATTTTCTATGGGTAAGCATTAGCAGCTTTAGGGCAATTACTTTTTTCATTCCCAGAGCCCATGGGGCTAGGAAGAGGTTCCTATTTCTTAGCAATTTTGACAACCGTTTAATGACAATAGAACATAATGACTTATCGAATCATTTTCTGAAACATTGCCAGTGGCTGACGTAGGTCAGTGTATCCTACGCTTTTGAGAGAAACCTCAATCGGACTAGACAGTCTTTCCTCTACCCACAACTTCTTCTTCTTTTTTCTTCTTCCTCTTTTTTTTGAGGTGGAGTCTTGCTCTGTTGCCCAGGCTGAAGTGTAGTGGTGCAATTTTGGCTCACTTCAACCTCCGCCTCCTGGGCTCAAGCGATCCTCCCACCTCAGTCTCCTGAGTAGCTGGGACTACAGGCTCACACCACCATGCCCAGCTAATTTTTTATAGAGATGAGGTTTCACCATGTTGCCCAGGCTAGTCTTGAATGAACTCCTGGACTCAAGTGATCCTCTCTCCTCAGCCTCCCAAAGTGTTAGGATTACAGGCGTAAGCCACCACGCCTGGCAAACCTTTGCTTTTATAAGCTTGCTGAGGTTTGAAGTTGTTATTGTAGCATAATAGTGAACACTGATCTATACAAAAATTGATACCTGAGTACAAAAATCTAGAGGCAGCATTAGCTTTGGGGCCAGGTGGTGACTGTCATTGGAGGTTGGAAAAATGGCAGCCCACGTCATGCGGTGGTACAACCTTTGTCAAAATCCTCACTTGAAATAATACGGAAAGAAGATAACTTAGCAAATGAATGTTTTGGCTTTGGGTAAAGAAATGGGAAAAGGAATTTTGGTAACATGAGTTGGTTTCTACTGGTTACATTTGACAAACTGCAATAAGAAAGAATGGGCCAGTTTGCAAGCAGGTTTTTTTTTTTTTTGAGATGGAGTTTTGCTCTTGTTGCCTAGGCTGGCGTGCAATGGTGCGATCTCAGCTCACTGCAACCTCCGCCTCCTGGGTTCAAGCGATTCTCATGTCTCAGCCTCCCACGTAGCTGGGATTACAGGTGCCCGCTACCACACCCAGCTAATTTTTGTATTTTTAGTAGAGACGGGGTTTCACCATGTTGGCCAGGCTGGTCTTGAACTCCTGACCTTAAATGATCTGCCCACCTTGGCCTCCCAAAGTGCTGGGATTACAGGGGTGAGCCACCGCACCGGGCTGTAAGCGGAATTTAAAGGCAATATAGAAAGTCCAGAAATTCCAGGGCTTATAAAGTTGAAAGATGATTCTAATTCCCAAAAGGTGAATGATAAAACTGAGAAGTCTTTGTGAGAAAAAGCCTTATTTATAATACTCGGCCTTGTGGTTATGACCAAATCAAGGATAAACAGGTTGAACTCTGTTAAAACTTCCGAATCCATTAATAGGGTACCAAGTAAATACTTTCTTTGTGTGTGTGTGATGGAGTCTCACTCTATCGCCTAGGCTGGAGTGCAGTGGCGTGATCTCGGTTCACTGCAACCTCCGCCTCCCGGGTTCAACTGATTCTCCTGCCTCAGCCTCCTGAGTAGCTGGGATTACAGGTGCCTGCCACTGCACCCAGCTAATTTTTTATTTTTAGTATAGACAGGGTTTCACCATCTTGGCCAGGCTGGTCTTGAACTCCTGACTTCATGATCCACCCGCCTCAGTCTCCCAAAGTGCCGGGATTACAGGTGTGAGCCACAGCGCCCAGCCATAAATACTTTCAACTGGACAACATGGCCAAGGATTATGAGGCCAAGAGCATACCCAGACACTGTGGCTCACATCTGCAATCTCAGCACTTTGGAAGGCCAAGGTGGGTGAGTCACTTGAGCCCAGGAGTTTGAGATCAGCCTGGACAACATGGCAAAACTGTCTTTCTACAAAGTACAAAAAATTAGCTGAGTGTGGTGGCCCATGCTTGTAGTCCCAGCCACCCGGGAGGCTGAGGTGGGAGGATCACTTGAGCTCAGGAGGTCGAGGCCGTAGTGAGCCGTGATTGCACCACTGCCCTGTAGTCTGGGTGGCAGTGTGAGACCCTGTCTCAAAAAAAAAAAAAAAAAAAAAAGAGGCCGGGTGCGGTGACTCACGCCTGTAATCCCAGCACTTTGGGAGACTGAGGTGGGTGGATCACGAGCTCAGGAGATCAAGACCATGCTGGCCAACATGGCAAAACCCCATCTCTACTAAAAATACAAAAAATCAGCTGGACATGGTGGCACGCGCCTGTAATCCTAGCTACTCAGGAGGCTGAGGCGGGAGAATCGCTTGAACCCGGGAGGTAGAGTTTGCAGTGAGCCCAGATGGTGCCACTACACTCCAGCCTAGGCAACAGAGTGAGACTCCATCTCAAAACAAAACAAAACAAAATGAAACAAAACAGAGAGAGACAGAGAATGGCCCTCCCAGGAAGACTGGAAGTTCAAGGATCTGCAATGAAGTCTAGAGAGGCATGTCTCAGAAAGTGTTACTACAACTTAGAGCTGGCCAGAACCACATATTTGTGAAACCAACAAAAATTTTTTTTGAGACACGGTCTTCTTGTTCTGTTGCCCAGGCTAGAGTACAGTGGCGCAATCATGGCTCACTGCAGCCTGAGCCTCCCAGGCTCAAGTGATACTCCCACCTCAGCCTCCCAAGTAGCTAGGGCTATAGGTATGCATCACCACGCCCAGCTAATTTTAAAAAACTTTCTTTTTTTTTTTAGAGATATGGGGTCTTGCTATCTTGCCCAAGCTGGTCTTGCCCTCCTGGGCTCAAGTCGTCCTCCCTCCTTGGCCTCCCAACATGTTGGAATTACAGATGTGAACCACCATACCTATCCCAAAGCCAGCTAAATTTTTGGGAAATGTGTATCACCCAAAGAAACATTCATCTGAACTCCAAGAAACAGTGACCATTTCAATACTTAAAATGACTCTTTGACTTGCCAACATTCTGCAGCAGGAAGCAAGGTGAGAAAGCCACTCAGCTCCCTGGAGAACATATAGGCAATGGTGACCTCAGATACGGCCATTGAGTTTAATGAGCCTCCCAGTGGGTGGGCCGGGAGAGCCATCAAGAACAAGGGACCTGGCCGGGCACGGTGGCTCATGCCTGTAATCCCAGCACTTTGGGAGGCTGAGGGTGGGCAGATCGCTTCAGGTCAAGCCAAGGTAGGAGGATCACTTGAGCCCAGGAGTTCGAGACCAGCCTGACCAACATGGCGAAACCCCATCTCTACTAAAAATACAAAAACTAGCCGGGCATGGTGGCGGGCACCTGTAGTCCCAGCTACTCGGGAGGCTGAGGCAGGAGAATCGCGTGAACCCGGGAGGCGGAAGTTTCAGTGAGCCGAGATCATCCTACTGCACTCCAGCCTGGGTGACAGAGCGAGACTCCATCTCAGAAAAAAAAAGAAAAAAAGAAAGAACAAGGGATCAGGGAGCCACTTCCAGGGACAGATCAAGACCTAGTCAATAAATTTTCCCCATCCCCAGGTAGGGAGCTTTGGCAAGGGATGCCCAGGGCATACACCCTTTTTTTTTTTTTTAAGAGATGGGATCTTGCTATGTTGCCCAGGCTGGTCTCAAACTCCTGGGCTCAAGTGATCCTCCTACCTTGGCTTCCCAAAGTGCTGGGATTGCAGGCATGAGCCACTGTGCCGGGCCAGCATATGCCTTTTAGAACTGCTATGGGCCAGTTGGCTCCTGCATTCCACCCTTCCTGTATACGAGTGGGAGTGACCAGCAGGGCTAACCCTTTCTGCTTCACTATTGTATGTTGGTAAATACTGGAGAGGAGATTAGATAACTTGCCTGTTTAGTTCACTGCTCCATGGATCAAAGATAGCCAAAACTGATCTGAAATGGAGACTATCATGAGATCCTAGACTTTGAGCCTCATGCTATGACTGGGTGGGATTTGGGGTATTTTCCCTGAAGAGGGGAATGACTGTATTTTCACGTGTAGGGCGGGAAGCAAAGCACTCACCAAGAGGGTGGACTGTGGTCTGTTGCCTCATCAT
Source organism: Gorilla gorilla gorilla (assembly GCF_029281585.2). Classification (NCBI taxonomy): domain Eukaryota; kingdom Metazoa; phylum Chordata; class Mammalia; order Primates; family Hominidae; genus Gorilla; species Gorilla gorilla. The sequence continues at coordinate 84,999,510 of NC_073230.2, forward strand.
TCCAAATATTTGCTGCTCTTCCCTATAAAAGGAGCATCAGCCCTGCCCCTTGGTATACTACTATGGTAACCCTTTATGTGGGAGAATCACATGAAAAATTATCTGCCTGGCATGGTGGCTCACGCCTGTAATCCCAGCACTTTGAGAGGCCGAGACGGGAGAATTGCTTGAGCCTAGGAGTTCAAGACCAGCCTGGGCAACATGCTGAAACCCTGTCTCTACAAAAAAAAAAAAAAAAAAAATTAGCCCGGTATGGTGGTCGCACGCCTGTAGTCCCAGCTACTCAGGAGGCTGAGGCAGGAGGACTGCTTGAGCCCAGAAGCTCAAGGCTTCAGTGAGCTGTGATCGCACCACTACATTCCAGCCTTGGTGACCGAGGGAGATCCTATCTCAACCCTCCCCTATCACCCCCAAAAATATGAACAGATGTCAAGGTTATTGGGGTAGATCCTAAATCTGAATCATCTTTGTACTTCCCAGAGAGCCTGGGACATTATCTATGCACAGTAGTTATTAAAATAAATGATAATCAGAATCAACCTAGGTGCCCATCAACAGTGGACTGGACAAAGAAAATGTGGTCCAGTCAGGCGTGGTGGCTCACGCCTGTAATCTCAGCACTTTGGGAGTCCGAGGCGGGGGGATCACCTGGGGTTGGGAGTTCGAGACCAGCCTGACCAACATGGAGAAACCCTGTGTCTACTAAAAATACAAAATTAGCTGTGCATGGTGGTGTGTGCCTGTAATCCCAGCTACTCGGGAGGCTGAGGCAGGAGAATCGCTTCAATCCAGGAGGCGGAGGTGGCGGTGAGCCAGGATCGTGGCATTGCACTCCAGCCTGGGCAACAAGAGTAAAACTCCGTCTCAACGAATAAATAAATAAAACAAAAAAAAGAAAATGTGGTCCATATATACCATGGAAGACTATGCAGCCATAAAAAAGAATGAAACAATGTCATTTGCAGTCACAAGGATGCATCTGGAGGCCATTAGCCTAAGCAAACTAATGCAGAAACAAAAAATTAAATACCGCATGTTCTTTCTTAGAAAAGGGAGCTAAGCACTGGGTATACATGGACACAAAGATGGGAACGATAGGCCGGGCACAGTGGCTCACGCCTGTAATCCCAGCACTTTGGGAGGTCGAAGTGAGTGGATCACTTGAGGTCAGGAGTTCAAAACCAGCCTGGCCAACATGGTGAAACCCCATCTCTACTAAAAATACAATAATTAGCCAGACGTAGTGGTGGGCACCTGTAATCCCAGCTACTCCAGAGGCTGAGGCAGGATAAATTGCTTGAGCCCAGAAGGCAGAGCCGTCGGTGAACCGAGATCACGATGCTGCACTCCAGCCTGAGCAACAAAGCAAGACTCTGTCTCAAAAAAAAAAAAAAAAAAAAAAGATGGGAGCGATAGACATTGGGGACTACTGGAGTGGGGAGGGAGGGAGGCAAGGACTGAAGAACGACCTATTGGTCGTTCACTACCTGGGTGATGGGATCATTCATAACCCAAACCTTAGCATCTGGAAGTATACCCATGTAACAAACCTGCCCATGCACCTCTGAATCTAAAATGAAAGTTGAAATAAAAAGTAATTTAAGGGGGGGTGGGGGGAGGGGGGAAGGACAGCATTAGGAGATATACCTAATGTAAATGACGAGTTAACAGGTGCAGCACACCAACATGGCACATGTATACATATGTAACAAACCTGCACGTTGTGCACATGTACCCTAGAACTTAAAGTAAAATAATAAAAAAAATTTAAGTTAAATTAACAAAAAAAAAGTAACTTAAGGCCAGGTATGGTGGCTCACACCTATCATCCCAGCACTTTAGGACGCTGAGGCAGGTGGATTGCCTGAGGTCAGGAGTTTGAGACCAGCCTGGCCAACATGGAGAAACACTGTCTCTACTAAAAATACAAAAACTAGCTGGGTGTGGTGGTATGCACCTGTAATCCCAGCTACTTGGGGGGCTGAGGCAGGAGAATCGTTTGAACCCGGGAGGCGGAGGTTGCAGTGAGCTGAGATCGCGCCACTATGCTAAAGCCTGGGCGACAGAATGAGACTCTGTCTCAGACAAAAAAAAGAAAAAAAAAGTCATTTAACTTATTTTTTAAAATTTCAAAATAAATACAATAAATGATAACTAAATTAAAAATCATCTTCATTGGGTGAACATTAGCAACTTTAGGGCAAATATTCTTCCATTCCCATGGCCTGGTGCTGACAAGACATGGCTATTTCTCAGCGATTGCAAGCCTTCAATCACAGTGAGCACACGCTGACTTAGGAGAGTTCCACTCTGAGATATTGCTGCCAACCAAGGTCAATGTACCCCATGCATTCCAGAGAAACAGACCCTCAGCCATAGTCCTGCAACCACAACTTCTTCTATACATTTTGACATAACTTTCTCTGCCTCTTTCCAGCTGCAGCTGAATTGCTAAACACACACACACATATACATGCACACACACTCCTACCTCAATCCCTTGAAAACTCCCCAGACCAAAATGTTTTTTTTTCTTTTCTTTTCTTTTCTTTTCGAGATGGAGTCTTACTCTGTCGCCCAGGCTAGAGTGCAGTGGCGCGATCTCGGCTCACTGCAACCTCCCAGGTTCAAGCGATTCTCCTGTCTCAGCCTCCTAAGTGGCTGGGATTACAGGCACATGCCTCCAAGCCTGGCTAATTTTTGTACAAAATGTTCCTTTCTTGCTAGATAGTCCCAAGATCAGCTCTCTGGTAAATCACAAGTCTACTGACAACCCAACTTTTGATTTATCTCTGTCTTTTAAAAAAAATTTTTTTTTTTTTTTTAGAGATGGGGTCTTGCTACGTTGCCCAGGCTGGTCTCCAACTCCTGGCTTTAAGTGATCCTCCTGCCTCAGCCTCCCAAAGTGCTGGGATTACAGGTGTAAGCCATTCCACCTGGTCTCAATTTATCTCTTCCTTGTTAAATACTGGCAAATACCTTTTCACAGAGAGTCCCAGAGTCTGGGACTCAGAGTCTGAGTCACAAGTGGAAATACAAGGTGTGCAAAGCTTGCCTACTACAAGGAGTTGCTGGAAGAAAATATCCCAACCCGACACACTTAGCCAACAGTGGGTGGAGTCTTTTCTTTGAAACTGTATGAAATTACAATTGGTCTTTAAACAACACAAGTTTGAACTATATGGGCCAGTTATACACAGTGTTTTTCTTTTAGAGATGGGGTCTTGCTATGTTGCCCAGTCTGGTCTCAAACTCATGGGCTCAAACAATCTTCCTGCCTCAGCCTCCTAAAGCACCGAGATTATAGAAGTCCCTTTTATAATCAACCAAAGTCCTGAATTGTCTTATGTGGGCTACAGTTAAGCTATAATTACCAAGTAGTCTACTGGGCTTATGGGCTTAGGTTTAGGTGTTTACAAACCTCCCTGTTAAAATTCTTTTTTTTCTCTTTTTTGAGACAGGGTCTCACTCTGTCAACCAGGCTGGAGTGCAGTGGTGCGATCTCGGCTCACTGCAACCTCTCCCTCCTGGGTTCAAGTGATTCTTCTGCCTCAGCCTCCTGAGTGGCTGGGATTATAGGAGTGCACCACTACGCCCGGCCAATTTTTGTATTTTTGGTTGAGACGGGATTTTGCCATGTTGGCCAGGCTGGTCTCAAACTCCTGACCTCAGGTGATTCACCCGCCTCGGCCTCCCAAAGTGCTGGGATTACAGGCATGAGCCACTGCGCCTGGCCTCTGTTAAAATTCATCTTACCAGTTTCACACCACTGTTTTTACTGCCAAGATCCATTTGGATCCCACTGTCCTACAAAACTACTCACCTGGCAGAGTGGGCTTATTTTCAGGCTGGCCAGTGGATCATTCAAAAGTCCATCCAGGCCAGATGCTCATGCCTGTAATCCTGACACTTTGGGAGGCTGAGACGGGAGGATCACTTCAGCCCAGTAGTTTGTGACCAGCCTAGGCAACATCATGATATCCTGTCTCTACAAAAAATTGTAAAAACTTAGCTGAGCATGATGGTGCACACCTGTAGTCCTAGCTACTCAGGAGGCAGAGGTGGGAGGATCTCTTGAGGCTAGGAGTTGGAGGATGCAGTGAGCTATATGATTGTACCACTGCACCCCAGACTGGGTGACAGAGTGAGAACCTGTCTCAAAATAAAATAAAATAAAAGAAGGCCGGGTGTGGTGGCTCACACCTGTAATCCCAGTACTTTGGGAGGCCGAGGCAGGCGGATCACCTGACGTCAGGAGTTCGAGACCAGCCCGGACAACATGGTGAAACCCCATCTCTACTAAAAATACAAAAAATCAGCCGGTCACGGTGGCACATGCCTGTAGTCCCAATTACTTGGGAGGCTGAGGCGCAAGAATCACTTGAACCCAGGAGGCAGAGATTGCAATGAGCCAAGATCGTGCCACTGCACTCCAGTCTGGGTGACAGAGCGAGACTCTGTCTCAAAAAAATATAAAGAAAGAAAGAAAAGAAGAGAATGTGTCACTGCCCTCTTCGGCCTGGATCATAGAGCAAGATCTCTCTCTCTCTCAAAAAAAAAGAAAGCTTAGTACTCAAAGATTTCTTTTTTTTTTAAATAGAGATAGGGTCTCTCTATGTTTCCCAGGCTGGTTTCAAAGTCGTGGGCTCAAGGGATCCTCCTGCCTCAGCCTCCCAAAGTGCTGGGATTACAGGTGTGAGCCACCGCGCCCGGCCTCAAAGCTGCATCTTAAGGAGAAACGACAATCTAAGCAGAGAGAATGGCACAACACAGGCTTGGAGGCGGCCCCTTTGGGGAAGTAAAAGCAGCCAGTTTAGGCCTCCCTCCATTCCCACCATGGCTCAGGCTCTTCTCTTTATTTCAGCCTCTGCTGCCTTCTGGATTCTTGTCCTTTTTCCATTGCCAGCTCTTGGTGACAACATGCAGCTCACCAGTTTGACCTGTGGTGCTCTCTAAGGCTGTCACTTCTACCTCCCCTCTGGCTCTCTCTAGTCTGAGACAATTCGAGTAACCTCCCTGCCCGCCAGTGTGGCTCCTTGGGACCACAAGCCCAGCCCTCTAACAGAAACAACCAGACAGATGCAAACCGGGACACCTAAGGATGGACAGCAGGGCTCCATCCTCCTGTTCAGTGCTGCCACTGGGATCTCAAATGAAGATGGAGAAGCTCTCATTTTCGCCAGACACTGTGGCTCACTCCTGTCGTCCCAGCGCTTTGGGAGACTGCGGCAGGAGAATTGCTTGAGGCTGGGAATTGGAGACCAGCCTGGGAAACTTAGCAAGGCCCTGTCTCTACCACACATGAAAAATAGCTGGGGGTGGTGGTGTGTGCCTGTGGTCCCAGCTACTCAGGAGGCTGAGGCAGGAGGATCGCTGGAGCCCAGGAGGTTGAGGCTGCAGTGAGCCATGATCGCACCACTGCACTCCAGCCTGGGTGATGGAGCAAGACCCTGTCTCTAAAAAAAAGGCCTGATTTTCAAGAATGTGTGCCCAAATCTGGGGGTGGGAGAGGAGACATTCAGGATCCTAACAGGCTAGAAAAAAGGTCCAACTCTTAGGAGATGAAATAGCTAAGCCTCTGGTCACAAAGCCATGACCAAATCCCAGAAAGGAGAGGCAAGGCACTGCAGGAAAAGACTCGGGGGGTTTAGAAAAGAAGCTGTGAACTGGGTGCGGTGGCTCACGCCTGTAATCCCAGCACTTTGGGAGGCAGAAGTGGGCGGATCAACTGAGGTCAGGAATCCAAGACCAGCCTGGCCAACATGGTGAAACCCCCTCTCTACTAAAAATACAAAAATTAGCCGGGTGCGGTGGTGGGTGCCTGTAATCCCAGCTACTCAGGAGGCTGAGGCAGGAGAATCGCTTGAGCCTGGGAGGCTGGAGGTTGCAATCAGCTGAGATTGGCCTACTGCACTCCAGCCTAGATGACAGAGTGGAAAAAAAAAAAAAAAAACAGCCTCGGCAACATAGTGAGATCCATTTCTACAAAAAATTTTTAAAAATTAGCCAAGTGTGGTGGTGCATACCTGTAGTCCCAGCTACTAGGGAGGCTGAGGTAGGAGGATCACTTGAGCCTGGGATGTTGAGGCTGCTGTGAGCCAAGATTGCACCACTGCACTCCAGTCTGGGTGACAGAGTGAGACCCTGTTTCTAAAAGAAAAAAAAAAACACCAATAATAAACATTGATTATTTTACATACTTTTTTTGGTCAGGGATTCAGAAATGACTTAGGTACATGGTTTGGATTTAAGGTTTCTCTTAAGGTTGTAGCCAAGATGTTGTCCAGGTCTACAGCCATCTGTCAGCGTTACTCAGCTGGAGGCACTGAGGCATTCCTGCCTGCACTGAGACATTCCTGCCCTTTCACGGTCTTGACACTTTTGAAGACTACTGGACAGTTAGTTTGTAGAATGCCCATCAATTTGGGTTTGTCTGATATTCTCTTGTGGTTAGATTGAGGCTATGCATTTTTCTCAACGAGACTGTAATAGTACAGTTGTGTCCTTTTTATTTATTTTTTGAGACAGGGTCTCACTCTGTCACCCAGCCTGGAGTACAGTGGTGCAATCATAGCTCACTGCAGCCTCGACCTCCTGGGCTTAAGTGATCTTCCCACCTCAGCCTCCTGAGTAGCTGGAATTACAGGCATGCATCACCGTGCCCAGCTGATTTTTATATTTTTGTAAACACAGGGTCTCATTATGTTGCCCAGGCTGATCTCAAACTCCTGAGCTCAAGTGATCCTCCTGCCTCAGCCTCCTAAAGTGCTGGGATTACAGGTGTGAGCTACTGTATTCAGCCTCCAAGCTGTGTCCTTTTTAGTGTATCACATTAGAGGGTTCATGATGGCATTATATCTCATTGCTGGAGATGTTCACCTTGACCATTTGGTTCAAGTGGTGTCTTCTGAGATTTTCCACTGTTATATTACCATTTTTCACTTTGTATTTAATAAAATCATGAAGTCTCCTAAAGCTTTCTCAGGCATCTACATTTGTCAAAGCTCCCTGAGTGATTCCACTGTGCTACCGGGCTTGAAAACCACCGAATAGGTAGATCAAGTTCATGGAGGAGCTAAGATGGGTGAGATGGGGACTTGAAAAGAGGTGACATGAGGAATGGCTGAACGCCTGCAGAATATAAGAGTCAGGGACTGGCTGGGCATGGTGGCTCATGCCTCTAATCCCAGCACTTTGGGAGGCCGAGGTGGGTGGATCACCTGAGATCAGGAGTTCAAGACCAGCCTGGCCAACCCCATCTCTACTAAAAATACAAACAAAATTAGCCCGGCGTGGTGGTGGGTGCCTGTAGTTCCAGCTACTCAGGAGGCTGAGGCAGGAGAATCGCTTGAGCCTGGGAGGCGGAGGTTGTAGTGAGCCAAGATCACGCCACTACACTCTAGCCTGGGCAACAAGAGCGAAACTCTGTCTCAAAAAAACAAACAAAAAAACCAAATGAACCAAAAAAACCAAAGTCAGGGACTAACATGTTTGAAAATATCTGAAGAGTTGTCAAGTGTGAATAGTTGCTGTGCAAACCAAAAATAAAATTCTAAGCACCCCCACCAACAGAATGGACTCCTCTTTCAGCCAAGGGCATTCCAAAGTTAACCTGAAACACTAGCACAGGCCATCATGGGAATGGGTGTTTGGACATGCCTCATTATACCCACCTCCCTTTGAAATTCAGGTATAGCCAACAAGCATGAACATGAAAAGAGAAACCTTAAGACGGACAAAACAGACTCTTTAGCAATGAGATACCAGCATGACAGATAGCAGGCCCTGAAAGAAATCAAAGTATTTTACCCACAAATATATTTCTTTGAGATACATACATACATACATATATATAGACACACACATACATATATATACACACACATACATATATATGCACACACATATATATGTGTGTGTGTATATATACATATATATAAACTTTTGTTTACGTCAGGCACAGTGGCACATACTTGTAATCCCAGCACTTTGGGAAGCTGAGATGGGTGGATTGCTTGAGCTCAAGACTTTGAGAGCAGCTTGGGCAACATGATAAAACCCTGTCTACAGTTTTTTTTTTTGTTTTTTGATACAGAGTCTCACTCTGTCACCGAGGCTGGAGTGCAATGGCATGATCTCGGCTCACTGCAACCTCCACCTTCCGGGTTCAAGTGATTCTCCCACCTCAGCTTTCTGAGAAGCTGGGATTACAGGTGCACAGCGCCATGCCCAGCTAATTTTTGTATTTTTAGTAGAGATGGGGTTTCACCATGTTGGCCAGGCTGGTCTTGAACTTCCGACCTCAGATGATCCACCCGCCTTAGCCTGCCTCCCGAAGTATTGGGATTACGGGCGTGAGCCACCAAACCCAGCTCCAAATTTTCTTTTTTTAAATTAGCCATGTGTGGTGATAAGCACCTGTAGTCCCCACCACTCAGGAGGCTGAGGTAGGACGATTGCTTGAGACCAGGAGGTCGAGGCTGCAATGAGCTGATTGTGCCACTGCACTCCAGTCTGGCAGTGAGAGTGAGATTGTCTCAAAAAACACAAAACAAACAAACAAACAAAATAAAGACAGGGTCTCCCTGTGTTGCCCAGGCTGGTCTCTAACTCCTGGGTTCAAGCAATCCTCCTGCCTCAGCCTCCCAAAGTGCTGGGATTGTAGGCGTAAACCATCATGCCAGCCTCTATGGGAGCCATAAAGTGGTCTATGTAATCACACACTTGTCAAACCAATTCTATCCGTGATTCTTGGGGAAATCTGTGAAGTCCCGTCTATCTGGAGAGATGTTGTGGAGGCTGAAATAACTCCATCTTGGAAGCTAGGCTTCTGATTAACCCTGGTTCCAAGAATGCCTCTAAGATTTCCAGTTTATCTATCATTCCTTATATAAAAGCGCATACTTACCATTAATCCTGCCCTTATGCCAGAGGCGTTAGAACCAGAGTGACTCCATCTTGAGTGAGGGCTAAGAAAAATGAGGCTGGGGCTTGCTGGGCTGCATTCCCAGAAAGCGAGGTATTCCTAGCCTCCAGATGTTTACAGTTAAGGGAACAGATTGACAATGTTTACTAAACAGACCCAGACTTAGGAGTGTCCTGATATCCCGATATCTTGACAACAGAAGCGTTCCTACGATAATTTCGATTCTTGCGAAATACAGTAAGTAAGAAAATTAATCCTTTATCACAAACCCTTGTAGCAGAACACATCTCCCCATAATCTTTTCGTACGCTATATATAAACAAGTATTGTCTCCAGGGTGGACACATTCCTCCTCTTCCTAACCTGTCTGTGGAGTAGCTGTGTCCTTCACCACTTTACTTTCCTAATAAACTTGCTTTTACTTTATGAACTTGCCCTGAATTCTTTCTGGTGCGAGATCCAAGAACCTTCTGTTGGGGTCTGGATCGGGACCCCTTTCTGGTAACACTTGGATCAAATCAACCTTGATGAACTCCTACTTACTGTAAATCCTGTCCTTAAGCAAATTCCTACACATTCCTTCTGGAGCATGTGCATTCTTTCCTTATGGTATATAGTTCCTGAGTCTGGGATGTAACAGCATGGAGATTTACCTGCCTTGTGGCCATCCAAGACGATGCTTCTGTCCATAGCTCCCCCAGTGAAACACCCCGTGATGACAAACTGGATTTGTCTGCCTCATTCTTTGGTTTCTTGGCTCCTTCTATACTTAGGGTTGTTTTGCATATAAGGCCCTATTGTGAAACAGATGTTTAATATGAGTCACTGTTCTGTTTAGAAATATACATTGTTGTTACTGTTGATCTCCACTTCTGCGGGGGTGTTTCCTGTTCTGGAAATCTCTCTGCTGGCCCCTGGGGCACCTCCGTGAATAGTGAAATGCTCACTACTTGGCAGGGAGACTTTCAGCTCTGAGTCCAGCCTGCAAACACCCCAATATCACTCTTTGCACAGAGATACAGGCACTGTGACACTAAGCTGGAGGCAAGGTATGTGGGGAGGGCTGGCCTGGGGAAATAAAGCTATTTTTGGATCCAATAAAGCTTCCTAAAGCTGAGGCCACCTAAAAGGTATCCGTCAAATGCTTACCTTGTATAGGATTCTTCTGTGTATTTTGGTCCAGTGGTCAGCAAGAGGCCGGGAACTACAGAACTACCCATCCAGGGCCCCAGGGAAGGTTAAGGACAGGGTTAAACCAGACTTCAATTCTCATCATCCTGATGCAGCAAGAAGGAAATGTCTGTTATCAGTGTGGGTGGGAGTTGTGTTTCCCCTGAAAGGAGTGGAAATTTCACTGAAAGTCATCCTGGAAAGAGGCCAGTCTTCGGAGACAGAAAAAAAAAAAAAAAATGAAAAGGCTGGGCGCGGTGGCTAATACCTATAATCCCAGAACTTTGGGACACCAAGGTCTGCTGATCACTTGAGGTCAGGAGTCCAAGGCCAGCCTGGCCAACATGGCAAAACCCTTTCTCTACTAAAATTACAAAAAAAATTAGCCGGGTGTGGTGGCACACACCTGTGGTCCCAGCTACTTGGGAGGCTGAGGCACGAGAATCATTTGAACCCGGGAGACAGAGGTTGCAGTGAGCCAAGATCGTACTATAGCACTCCAGCCTAGGCGACAGACTGAGACTCAGTCTCAAAAAAAAAAAAAAAAAAAAAAAAGAAGCTTGGGGAGGTGGGTCTCAAAGACAAAACAAAAGCTTTTTCTCTCCCCAGGGCTGCTAAACCTGGATTTTGAGGCACAGACAAAAGATCTATGTTGTAGCTAATTTTCTGACAATTTGGCTATGCTAAGGTGCCTGTCTAGATATCAGTTTAGATGCTAACACCAGTCTAGGTGCTACTATGAAGGTAATTTTCAGACATGATTAACTTTTTTAATTTTTATTTTAGAGACAGAGTCTTGCTCTGTCGTCCAGGCTGGAGTGCAGTGGTGCGATCATAGCTCACTGCAACCTCAACCTTCCAGACTCAAGTGATCCTCCCACTTAAGCCTCCCAAGTAGCTGGGACTACAGGCTCACACCACCATGCCTGGCTTTATTTTATTTTTTGTAGAGACAGGGTCTCGCTATATCGCCCAGGCTGGTCTCAAACTCCTGAACTCAAAGCGATCCTCCTGCCTCGGCCTCCCAAAGTGCTGGGATTACAAACGTGAGCCACCGTGCCTGGCTGTGATGAACATTTAAATCAGCAGACTTTGAATAAAGACGATGACCCTCCACAAAGCAGGTAGGTCTCATCCAATCACTTGAAGGCTTTAAGGTCAAAGAGTGAGGTTTCCTAAGAAGAAGGAATTGGGCCTCGATTCCACTGCAACATAGAAACCCTGGCTGGGTTTCCAGCCTGCTTGGCCTGCCTGAAGAATTTAGACACGAGGCTGCAACACCACCTCTTCCCTGGATCTCCAACCTGCCAGCCTGCCCTACACATTTTGAACTTGCCAGCCTCTGCAATTACAGAACCAGTTCTTTTTCTTTTTCTCTTGAGACAGAATCTCACTTTTGTCGCCCAGGCTGGAGTGCAATGGCATGATCTCAGCTCACTGAAACCTCCGCCTCTCAGATTCAAGTGATTCTCCTGCCTCAGCCTCCCGAGTAGCTGGGATTACAGGCGCCCACCACCATGCCTGGCTAATTTTTGTATTTTTAGTAGAGATGGGGTTTCACCATGTTGGGCAGCCTGGTCTTGAACTCCTGACCTCAGGTGATCCACCTGCCTTGGCCTCCCAAAGTGCTGGCGTGAGCCACCACGCCTGGCCTAAACCAATTCTTATTTATTTATTTTTTGAGACGGAATTTCGCTCTTGTTGCCCAGGCTGGAGTGCAATGGCATGATCTCGGCTCACTGCAACCTCCACCTCCCGGGTTCAAGTGATTCTCCTGCCTCAGCCTCCCGAGTAGCTGGGATTACAGGCATGCACCACTATACCCAGCTAATTTTTTGTATTTTTAGTAGAGACGGGGTTTCTCCATGTTGACCAGGCTGGTCTTGAACTCCTGACCTCAGGTGATCTGCCTGCCTCGGCTCCCAAAGTGCTGGGATTACAAGCATGAGCCACTGCGCCCAGCCTAAGCCAGTCCTTTAAAATAATGAAAGGATTATTTTTCTCTCTCTGTATGTATATCCTATTCATTCTGTTTGAGAGCCTTGACTAATACAGTTTCACTAGAAATTGACTCCTATTGCAATGACTGAGGCTGGGAGTTGGGGAGGAATCATATTGGAAGAGATCCTGTGGGCAGGTTGGTGCCTATGGCCTCTGACTGCAGCGCCTTCCAAGACTCAGCTGGAAGCATCTGGATAAGGGATTGGAAAACTCTAGCCTGTAGACCAAATCCACTCGTAGGCTACAGTGTACAACCCACAGTGTTAAGATTGTTTTTGTATTTTTAAAGGATCGTTAAAAACAAATAGACAAGCCGGAGGCAGTGGCTCACACCTTTAATCCCAACACTCTGAGAGGCCAAGGCGGGAGGATTGCTTGAGCTCAGGAGTTTCAAACCAGTCTGGGCAACATAGCAAGACCCCATCTCTATTAAAAATCAATCACAGGTGAGTGAGGTGGTGCATGCACCTGTAGTCCCAGGTATTCAGGAAGCTGAGGCAGGAAGATCTCTTGAGGCCAGGAGTTTGAGACCAGCCTGGGCAACACAGCAAGACCCTGCCTCTATAAAAACTGTTTGAAATAGCCAGGTATGGTGTTACAGGCCTGTAGTCACAGCTACTTGGGAGACTGAAGCAGAAGGATCACTTGAGCCTGGGAGTTCAAAGCTGTAGTGAGCTCTGATCGCACCATCACACTGCAGCCTGGACAACAGAGTGAGACTCTGTCTATTTTTTTTTTTTTTTTGAGATGGAGTCTTGTTCTGTTGCCCAGGCTGGAGTGCAGTGGCGTGATCTCGGCTCACTGCAAGCTCCACTTCCCGGGTTCATGCCATTCTCCTGCCTCAGCCTCCTGAGTAGCTGGGACTACAGGCACCTGCCACCACGCCCTGCTAATTTTTTTGTATTTTTAGTAGAGACGGGGTTTCACCATGTTAGCCAGGATGGTCTCGATCTCCTGACCTCATGATCCACACACCTCAGCCTCCCAAAGTGCTGGGATTACAGGCGTGAGCCACCGCGCCTGGCTACTCTGTGTCTAAAACATAAAAAATCAGAACAAAACAAAAAGGTATACCCCCAGCCATCAACCACCTCCACACTTCAGCCTACTCCAAAACCCTAAAAAACTCCTAACTATGAGTTGTTTGGTATCTCTCGGTATTAGCTAACCCTGGGAGGGTCAGTTTCCTCCTCTAGCACCAGCAAGGCCCCAGATGTCAAAAAATAGAATCAAAATACAGGCCTTCCATGAGCCAGGCATGGTGGCTCATGCCTATAATCCCAGCACTTTGGGAGGCTGAGGCAGGCAGATCACCTGAGGTCAGGAGTTCAAGTTCAAGGAGGTCAAGGAACCTGGCCAACATGGTGAAACCCCATCTCTACTAAAAATACAAAAATTAGCTGAGCATGATGTTGCGTGCCTGTAGTCCCAGCTACAAGAGAGGCTGAGGCATGAGGATAGCCTGAATCCAGGAGGCAGAGGTTGCAGGGAGCCAAGATCGCACCACTGCACTCCAGCCTGGGCAACACAGCAAGACTCTGTCTCGAAAACAAAACAAAGCAAAAAAGAATCAAAATACAGAAAATAAAGATACATGCTTAATATACTGGGTCATCTAGTGATTCTGGGTTTGTTTGTTTTTTGAGACAGACTCTCGCTCTGTCACCCAGGCTGGAGTGCAGTGGCACGATTTCAACTCACTGCAACCTCTGCCTCCCAGGTTCAAGCGGTTCTCCTGCCTCAGCCTCCCCAGTAACTAGGATTACAGGCATGCACCACCATGCTCAGCTACTTTTTTTTTTTTTTTTTTTTGTATTTTTGGTAGACACGGGGTTTCAGCATATTGGCCAGGCTGGTCTTGAACGCCTGACCTCAAGTGATCCACCCACCTCAGCCTCTCAAACTGCTAGGATTACAGGCATGAGCCACCGCGCCCAGCCTAGTGATTCTATGTTTACATTTGAAGGAACTGCTTTTCCACGGTACTGGACCATTTTACATCGCCACCAACAATGTAGAGTACCTGCAGATAGGTCCTTTGTCTGATATTCACGGCAAGTCAATACACAGATACACCAGGTTGCAGTAGAGAAGGAGGTTTCTTCATAAGGCCACCAAACGAGGAGATGGAGGAAACCTCAAATTCATCTCCCCCAGGAATTTGGAGTTAGGGTTTTTCAGAGTTTTGGAGTGGGCTGAAGTGTGGAGGTGGTTGATGGGCGGAAGTGTGCAGGGTGAAGTCACGGGACAGGGAGATGAAGAAGCTGGGTTCTCATGCTCATTCTCTTCCCCTGCGGGGGTCTTCAAACTGGTTGGCATCAGCTGTTTTGCTGGAATTCAGGATCTGAAAAATATCTTAAGCAATTCTTTGTTTTTTTTTTTTGAGACTGAGTTTCGCTCTTGTTGCCCAGGCTGGAGTGCAATGGCACGATCTCAACTCACTGCAACCTCCGCCTCCCCAGTTCAAGCGATTCTCATGCCTCAGCCTCCCCAGTAGCTGGGATTACAGGCACATGCCACCATGCCCAGCTAATTTTTGTTTTTTTTTTTAGTAGAGATGGGGTTTCACCATGTTGGCCGGGCTAGTCTCGAACTCCTGACCTCAGGTGATCTGCCCACCTCGGCTTCCCAAAGTGCTGGGATTACAGGCGTGAGCCACTGTGCCTGCCCAGCAATTCTTAAGCAAAAGTCTTATGATTCCTTCTTTTTTTTTTTGAGACAGGGTCTTGCTCTGTTGCCCAGGCTAGAGTGAAGTGGCGAGATCATGGCTCACTGCAGCCTCGACCTCCTGGGCTCAAGTGATTCTCCCATCTCAGCCTCCCCAGTACCTGAGACTACACATGCAGCCACCCTGCCTGGCCCCAATTTTTTTTTTTAATTTTTCATATTGCCTCCTTATTATTTTGAAATAAATTTCAAGTGTCACAAGGCAGAAGGATCACTTGAGGCCAGGAGTTTGAGACAAGTGTGGGCAACATAGTGAGACCTCATTCCTATAAAAAAATAAACAAAATTAGCCAGGCATGGTGGTGCACGCCTGTAGTCTCAGCTACTTCTGAGGTTGAGGTGGAAGGATCACTTGAGCCCAGGTGTTGGGGGCTATAGTGAACTACAGTCACGCCATGGCACTCCAGCCTGGGTAACAGAGAAACAAATTTACCCCTATATTCCTTCCCTATGTTTTATAGTTTTGGCTCTTACATTTAGGTATTTGATCCATATTGAGTTTTTTTTTTGTTTTGTTTTGTTTTGAGATGGAGTCTTGTTCTGTTGCCCTGGCTGGACTGCAGTGGCGTGATCTCGGCTCACTGCAAGCTCTGCCTCCTGGGTTCACATCATTCGCCTGCCTCAGCCTCCCCAGTAGCTGGGACTACAGGCACCCGCCACCACGCCTGGCTAATTTTTTGTATTTTTAGTAGAGACAGGGTTTCACCGTGTGAGCCAGGATGGTCTCGATCTCCTGACCTCGTGATCCATCCGCCTCGGCCTCCCAAAGTGCTGGGATTACAGGCGTGAGCCACCGCGCCCGGCCGAGTTAATTTTTTTTTTTTTAAATAGATGAAGTCTCGCCATGTTTGCCACGTTGGTCTTGAACTCTTAGCCTCAAGCAATCCTCCCACCTCGGCCTTCCAAAGTGCTAGGATTACAGACATGAGCCAGCGCGCCCAGCCAAGTTAATTTTTGTATATGGTATGTGGTAGCAGTTGCACTTCTTTCTTTTGCGGGCGGATATTCAATTGTTCTAGCACCATCTGTTGAATATACTTGTTTCTCCATTGAATGGCCTTGGCACTCTTGTCAAAAATCAATTGACTGTAAATGTGAGGGTTTATTTCTAGACTGTCAATTCTATTCCATTGATCTATATGTCCATCCGTATGCCAGGATCAAGCTGTCTTGATTATTGTAGTTTTGTATTAAGTTTTGAAATCTGGGTCCTTTGAATTTCCATATGAATTTTAGAGTCAGCTTGTCAAAGAACTGGTTTCTGCAAAGAAACCACATGAGATTTTGCTAGGGGTTGTGTTAAATCTGTAGGTCATCTGGGGACTATTGTCATCTTAACAGTATTTCAGTCTTTTTTGGGGGGGGGGGGATGGAGTCTCGCTCTGTCGCCCAGGCTAGAGTGCAGTGACGCGATCTTGGCTCACTGCAAGCTCTGCCTCCCGGGTTCACGCCATTGTCCTGCCTCAGCCTCCCGAGAGTAGCTGGGACTACAGGTGCGCGCCACCGTGCCCGGCTAATTTTTTGTACTTTTAGTAGAGACGGGGTTTCACAGTGTTAGCCAGGATGATCTCGATCTCCTGACCTTGTGATCCCCCCACCTCGGCCTCCCAAAGTGCTGGGATTACAGGCATCAGACACTGCGCCCGGCCGGTATTTCAAACTTTCAACACGTGAACGTGGGATTTTTTTTTCTGTTTCAGAATTTAAAAACAAAGAAAGAAAGAAAAAACATCTTTACACGAGTTTTTAAATCCTACTTTAAAACACAAAAGAAACAAATCCATCATTGGCCGCACAGCCCCAGCCACGGCCTCCCCACCATGGAGCGAGAGGAGCCGCCTGGGTCCTGTTACGCACGCGGATTTGCTGGTCTGCTTAACTGGTGTCCATTCTGGCATTATAGGCGTCCATCTCCTCTGCCGAAAAGCTGCTGCTTTGAATTCCTGCCGGCGCCTGTGCCTCTTCCCCGGTCGCCTCCACGGGTGCATCCCCGGGTGCCTCCGTTACCACCAAAACCTCCAGAGCCACGGTTTCTAGTCATGCCACCTCTGTTTACGCTAAGTGCAGGTGTCTGTCATGTATCAATCTGTGATGTGACAAGCTGAATGTTCACAGGGCGGCCAGCCAAAGGGGTGCCGTAGTACTGCTTCATGGCCTTCAGGGCGTGTGCCTTCCGCTCAAAGCGCATGTCTGCTGATCCTAAGCTGCGGCCAGAGCCATCGTAGTGCACAGCCACCTTCTTCAGCGTTCCAGATTCTGCAGAGTTCCCAAATATCGGTGTCTGACACTTCAAAATCTAGATTGGACACCAGCAGTTTCCCACCCGTCTCCACGCCGGCACCACTGCTGGTCCACAGCTGGGGAGGCCCAGAAGACAGGGAGTTCCAGGACAGAAGGGGGCAGGAAGCCCTAACCACCCGCTTTTCCTGTCATGCCCTGAGACTAGGTGTCATCCTTCTGCTTGTAGAAATAACTCCTGAGCCGGGCGCGGTGGGTCAGGCCTGTAATCCCAGCACTTTAGGAGGCCGAGGCAGGCAGATCACCTGAGGTCGAGAGTTTGAGACCAGCCTGACCAACATGGGGAAACCCCGTCTCTACTAAAAATACAAAATTAGCCGGGCATGGTGGCTCAGGCCTGTAATCCCAGCACTTTGAGAGGCCGAGGCGGGTGGATCGCCTGAGGTCAGGAGTTCGAGAACAGCCTGGCCAACATGGGGAAACCCTGTCTCTACTAAAAATACAAAAATTAACGGGGCGTGGTGGCAGGTGCCTGTAATCCCAGCTACATGGGAGGTGGAGGCAGGAGAATCGCTTGAACCCATGAGGCAGAGGTTGTGATGAGCCGAGACCGTGCCATTGTGCTCCAGCCTGGGCAACAAAGAGCAAAACTCTGTCTGAAAAAAAAAGCAAAAAACAAAAAACAAAAAAAAAATAACCCCTGATTGGCGGCCAAGAAAGGACCAGATTCTGCTAATCCACAAAATCTGGTGGTCAAGAACTTCACTAAAAGAAGAAGTGAAAGGATTTCCTTCCTGAAGGACCTGCACAGCTGGATTGCTTCCCTAAGACCAAAAAACCCTGGAGCCCTGCTTGCAGAGACCCAGCCCCCTCACTGCACTGCCACAGGACACTGACGGCCTGAGGCTGGAGATGGACACACTCTGCCCACTTATTTGACCCCAACACTCACGGGGTCGGTTGGAATAGCCAGGAAACGTGTACATTCGGGGTCCCAAGAGACAGCGTGTGGGCCGGGCATGGTGGCTCTTGCCTGTAATCCCAGCACTTTGGGAGGCTGAGGTGGGTGGATCACTTGAGGTTGGGAGTTCAAGACCAGCCTGGCCAACATGATGAAACCCCATCTCTACTAAAAATACAAAAATTAGCCAGGCATGGTGGCGCACCTGTAGTCCCGCTACTCGAGAGGCTGAGGCCGGAGAATCACTTGAACCCAGGAGGTGGAGGTTTCAGTGAGCTGAGATCGTGCCACTGCACTCCAGCCTGGGCAACAGAGTGAGACTTTGTCTCAAAAAAAAAAAAAAAAAAAAAAGAGAGAGAGAGACAGCGAGAGTGTGTGGCAGGAAAGCCCTGTGTGGTAGAGAGCTGTGGACCGCTGGAGCCAGGGCCCTGACTCTACCCTTTAGGAGGATATGAATTTGGACAGCACTTTCTTCCTCCATGCACTGGCACTAATGGTGCTTGCTTGCAACACCTTATTTTACTGTTGGGAGGCTCGAATGAGACAGAGTCACAGGAGCACTTTGTTTTTTGAGACAGGATTTCACTCTGTCGTGTAATAACAGCTCACTGGCAGCCTCAATCTCTCCGGGCTCAATTGATCCTTCCACCTCAATCTCCTGAGTAGCTGGGACTATAGGCACATGCCACCACGCCCAGCTCATTTTTGCTTTTTTTTTTTTTTTTGTAAAGATGAGGTTTTACCATGTTGCCCAGGTGGATCTTGAACCCCTGGGCTCAAGCCATCTGCCTGCCTTGGCCTCCCAAGATGCTGGGATTATAGGCGTGAACCACCACACCCGGCCGACACAGGAGCACTTTGCAAACCGCAAAGCATTGCAGAACAATGAACAGTGAAATGACGGCGATGCCCCAGCCACCCAACCCCTCTGGGAATCAGCTTCTGTTCATTAGCTCAGCAGCTCAGGCCACAAAGGAAGTCTTTGGACAAGCTGGATAGTTAGTCACCCAGGGAGTCTGGAAGCTTAGGGAAGGTAGAATCCCCAGGGAGCCCCAGGGGGAGGCAGGACACACCAAGGCAGACAAAGGCACTGAGAGGGGAGATAGGAAGATTCTCAACACCAACCCTGCCGCTGCATCCGGGAAGCATCTCTGCCCTCACAAGGCTTTTAACCTCGCCAGGAAGGCAAGGTGTACAGGACAGCCCACTTTGCTCATCCTCTTCTCCAGAATGTCTGAGAAATGCCTAGTGATTCCTGCCTCCCCTGCCCTCGTCTCTCTCCCTGCTTTCTGCCACTGTGGACCACAGCCGGAAAGAATAACTCCTCTCATCGTCTCCTTAGGAACACAGTCCCCCGGAATATGCCAACTCCAATCGGAGGACATCTATGCGACATGAGAAGTTCTGACTATTTTGCGATTCTTTTTGTTGTTGTTGTTGGAGACAGGGTCTTGCTCCGTTGCCCAGGCTGGAGTGCAGTGGCATGATCTCAGCTCACTGCAACCTCCCCCTCCCAGCCTCCCAGGTCCAAGCGATTCTCATGCCTCAGCTTCCCGAGTAGCTGGGACTACAGGCACACACCACCACACCCGACTAATTTTTGTATTTTTAGTAGAGACTTTTTTTGCCATGTTGGCCAGTCTGGTCTCGAACTCGTGACCTCAAGTGATCTGCTCACCTTGGCCTCCCAAAGTGCTGGGATTACAGGCGTGAGCCACTGCACACAGCCATATTTTGCAGTTCTTGAGAGGTCCACAGCTGAAACATCTGAATGTGAGATTTTAAAAACTTTATTTAGGTCTTCCTTAACTTCTTTCAACAACGTTTTGTAGTTTTGTTGTTGTTGTTGTTGTGTTTGTTTGTTTTTTTGAGACGGAGTCTTGCTCTGTCGTCCAGGCTGGAGTGCAGTGGCGCGATCTCAGCTCATTGCAAGCTCCACCTCCCGGGTTCATGCCGTTCTCCTGCCTCAGCCTCCTGAGTAGCTGGGACTACGGGTGCCTGCCACCACACCTGACTAATTTTTTTGTATTTTAGTAGAGACGGGGTTTCACCGTGTTATCCAGGATAGTCTCGATCTCCTGACCTCGTAATCCTCCCGTCTTGGCCTCCCAAAGTGCTGGGATTACAGGCGTGAGCCACGGCACCCGGCCAGTTTTCAGTATATAGTTCTTTCACCTCCTTGGTTAAATTTATTCCTAGTTATTTTATAAGAGATATTGCTATGTATTTTTCTTTTCTTGTGATGTCTTTGTTTTTGGTATCAGAGTAATACTGACCTCATAGAATGAGTTGGAAAACATTCTCTCCTCTTCTATGTTTTGGAAGAGTTGGTGAAGAATTGGTGGTTAATTCTTTTTTCTTTTTCTTTTTCTGGGACCACAGGGGTACTCCACCATGCCTGGCTAATTTTTGCATTTTTGGTAGAGACAGGGTTTCACCATGTTGCCTAGGCTGGTCTCAAACTCCTGAGCTCAAGAAGTCCTCTTTACCTCTGCCTCATGCAGGGGTGCTTTTGCCTCTTTTCTGTTTTAGCTAGTCCTCAATCTGGTCCAGAGTTTGATTCCCTGCCTCTGGAGTTGAGTCCCACATCCTACCTCAGCTGGATCATAAAGGAAAAAGTCATAGTGGCCGGGCACGGTGGCTCACACCTGTAATCCCAGCACTGTGGGAGGCCGAGGGGGGCAGATCGCCTGAGGTCAGGAGTTTGAGACCACCTTGGACAACGTGGTGAAACCCCATCTTTACTAAAAATACAAAAATTAGCCAGGCATGGTGGTACGTGCCTGTAATCCCA
This sequence comes from Gorilla gorilla gorilla, assembly GCF_029281585.2. Taxonomy (NCBI): domain Eukaryota; kingdom Metazoa; phylum Chordata; class Mammalia; order Primates; family Hominidae; genus Gorilla; species Gorilla gorilla. The sequence goes on from NC_073230.2 coordinate 85,020,327, forward strand.
GCTACTCGGGAGGCTGAAGCAGGAGAATCAGTTGAACCTGCCAGGCAGAGGTTGCAGTGAGCCAAGATCGTGCCATTGCACACCAGCCTGGGCGACAAGAACAAAACTATGTCTCAAAAAAAAAAAAAATAGTCATAGGAATCTGGAGGAATCCAAGTGCAGACTTCCTTATGCTCTCTCTCTCCCATAAAGGATCACACAGGCTGGGATTACAGGCATGCACCACCACGCTCGACTAATTTTTGTATTTTTAGTAGACATGGGGTTTCACCATGTGGTCCAAGTTGGTCTCAAACTCCTGACCTCACGTGATCTCCCCGCTTCAGCCTCCCACAGTGCTGGGATTACAGGCGTGAGCCACCGCACCTGGCAAACGTTTTTACTTTTGACTTAAATTGTCATATATATTTTAAACAAATTAAGCGTAAAAAGATTGTCTTTCATATTTACTCACATTTATTGTTTATCATGTCCTTTCTTCTTTCCTGAAGATCTGGGTCTTCTTTTTTTTGAGACAGGGTCTCACTCTGTCACCCAGGCTGGAGTAGGGTGACACAATCATAGCTTACTGCAGCCTTGACCTCCCCAGCTCAAGCCGTCCTCCCACCTCAGCCTCCCAAGTAGCTGGGATTACAGGCACACACCACCACACCCAGCTACTTTTTAAAAATTTTTGTAGAGATGGAGTCTGACTATGTTGCCCAGACTGGCTTCAAACTTCTAGGCTCAAGTGATCCTCCTTCCTCAGCCTCCCAAAGTGTTGGGATTATAGGCATGAGCCACCACGCCCAGTCCTCAGCGAAGTTCTTGACATGACAATGCTGTCCAGCCAGAACACAGGGTGGGGATCACTATGCCCATCTTACAGATGGACAAACCAAGGCCTAGAGAGAATTAGCCACTTCCCCTCTCAGCTAGTAAGCAGCAGAACTGGAATCAAAATCTAGGTCTATCAGCTGGGTGCGGTGGCTCCATCCCGTAATCGCAGCACTTTGTGAGGCCGAGGTGGGCAGATTGCTTGAGCTCAGGAGTTCAAGACGAGCCTAGGCAACATGGTGAAACCTGATCTCTACTAAAAATACAAACAATTAGCCAGGTATGGTGGTGTGTGTCTGTATTCCCATGTACTCAGGAGGTTGAGGTGGGAGGATAGCTTGAGCCCAGGAGATTGAGGCTGCAGTGAGCCAAGACAGCACCACTACACTCGAGCCTGGGCGATGGAGGAAGACCTTGTATCAAAAAAAAAAAAAGAAAGAAAGAAAGAAAAAAGAATCTAGGAATCTACATCTATCAACTCTCAGTCCAGCATCTCCCCATGTATCTCAAGAACTACAAAATATGGCTGTGTGCAGTGGCTCACGCCTGTAATCCCAGCACTTTGGGAGGCTGAGGCGAGCGGATCACTTGAGGTCAGGAGTTCGAGACCAGACTGGCCAACAAGGCGAAATCCCATCTCTACTAAAAATACAAAAATTAGTCGGGTGTGGTGGTGTGTGCCTGTAGTCCCAGCTACTCGGGAAGCTGAGGCATGAGAATCGTTTGGACCTGGGAGGCTGGGATGGGGAGGTTACAGTGAGCTGAGATCATGCCATTGCACTCCAGCCTGGGCGACACAGCAAGACCCTGTCTCCAAAAAAAAAAAAAAAAGAAAGAAAAGAAAAAAGAAAAGAAAAGAAAGAATTGCAAAATAGTCAGAACTTCTCATGTCGCATGGATGTCCTCTGATTGGAGTTGGCATATTCCGGGGGACTGTGTTCCTAAGGAGACCATTCCTTGAGAGGAGTCATTCTTTAGGGCTGTGGTCCACAGTGGCAGAAGGCAGGGAGAGAGACGAGGGCAGGGAAGGCAGGAATCACTAGGCATTTCTCAGACATTCTGGAGGAGAGGATGAGCAAAGTGGGCTGTCCTGTACACCTTGCCTTCCTGGCGAGGTTAAAAGCCTTGTGAGGGCAGAGATGCTTCCCGGATGCAGCGGCAGGGTTGGTGTTGAGAATCTTCCTATCTCCCCTCTCAGTGCCTTTGTCTGCCTTGGTGTGTCCTGCCTCCCCCTGGGGCTCCCTGGGGATTCTACCTTCCCTAAGCTTCCAGACTCCCTGGGTGGCTAACTATCCAGCTTGTCCAAAGACTTCCTTTGTGGCCTGAGCTGATGAACAGAAGCTGATTCCCAGGGGGGCTGGGTGGCTGGGGCATCGCCGTCATTTCACTGTTCATTGTTCTGCAATGCTTTGCGGTTTGCAAAGTGCTCCTGTGTCGGCCGGGTGTGGTGGTTCACGCCTATAATCCCAGCATCTTGGGAGGCCAAGGCAGGCAGATGGCTTGAGCCCAGGGATTCAAGATCCACCTGGGCAACATGGTAAAACCTCATCTCTACAAAAAAAAAAAAAAAAAAAAAGCAAAAATGAGCTGGGCGTGGTGGCATGTGCCTATAGTCCCAGCTACTCAGGAGATTGAGGTGGAAGGATCAATTGAGCCCGGAGAGATTGAGGCTGCCAGTGAGCTGTTATTACACGACAGAGTGAAATCCTGTCTCAAAAAACAAAGTGCTCCTGTGACTCTGTCTCATTTGAGCCTCCCAACAGTAAAATAAGGTGTTGCAAGCAAGCACCATTAGTGCCAGTGCATGGAGGAAGAAAGTGCTGTCCAAATTCATATCCTCCTAAAGGGTAGAGTCAGGGCCCTGGCTCCAGTGGCCGGCAGCTCTCCACCACACAGGGCTTTCCTGTCACATGCTATTTCTCTTTTTTTTTTTTTTTTTTTTTTTTTTTTGAGACAGAGTCTCACTCTGTCACCCAGGCTGGAGTGCAGTGCCACGATCTTGGCTCACTGAAACCTTCACCTCCCGGGTTCAAGTGATTCTCCTGCCTCAGCCTCCCGAGTAGCAGGACTACAGGCGCCCCACCACGCCCGACTAATTTTTGTATTTTTAGCAGAGATAGGGTTTCCTCATGTTGGCCAGGCTGGTCTTGAACTCCTGACCTCAAGTGATCCACCCACCTCAGCCTCCCAAAGTGCTGGGATTACAGGCAAGAGCCACCATGCCCGGCCCACACGCTGTCTCTTGGGACCCCGAATGTACACGTTTCCTGGCTATTCCAACCGACCCCGTGAGTGTTGGGGTCAAATAAGTGGGCAGAGTGTGTCCATCTCCAGCCTCAGGCCGTCAGTGTCCTGTGGCAGTGCAGTGAGGGGGCTGGGTCTCTGCAAGCAGGGCTCCAGGGTTTTTTGGTCTTAGGGAAGCAATCCAGCTGTGCAGGTCCTTCAGGAAGGAAATCCTTTCACTTCTTCTTTTAGTGAAGTTCTTGACCACCAGATTTTGTGGATTAGCAGAATCTGGTCCTTTCTTGGCCTCCAATCAGGAGCTATTTCTACCTACAAGCAGAAGCATGACACCTAGTCTCAGGGAGTGATAGGAAAACCGGGTGGTTAGGGCTTCCGGCCCCCTTCTGTCCTGGAAGTCCCTGCCTTCTGGGCCTCCCCAGCTGTGGACCTTCAGAAAGAATCTTGTGCATAGGCTTGTAGCTCTTCCTTTCTCCTGCACACAACTGTTTTCAGTGAGCCTCTGGTTAGTCAGTACCTTCCAACCTCCTTCTCAACGCCATTCTTTTTTTTTTTTTTTTTTTCTGAGAGGGAGTCTCGCTCTGTTGCCCAGGCTGGAGTGCAGTGGTGTGATCTCGGCTTACCGCAACCTCCGCCTCCTGGGTTCCAGCGATTCTCCTGCCTCAGCCCCCGAGTAGCTGGGATTACAGGCACCTGCCAGCCTGCCCAGCTAATTTTTGTATTTTTAGTAGAGACTGGGTTTCACCATGTTTGCCAGGCTGGTTTCAAACTCCTGACCTCAGGTGAGCCTCCTGCCTTGGCCTCCCAAAGTGCTGGGATTACAGGCATGAGCCACCGCGCCTGGCCTCAATGTCATTCTCTTCTCTCCACATGTCTTTCAGGACTTACAGAGCAGGAGCTCCCTAAGACGATGTCCTGGGCCCCACCAGTGCTACATCATAGCCAGCCCACACCGACCTGGGAGAGCTGACTGTCAGCATCTCTTCCCAACTCCACTTTCAGGGACATCTGGTTGGTAGCTTGAATTCAGCCGTGCTGGGAGGATTTACACCATGGCAATTGACAAACGCTGCCAATCACACTTGTCCCCACAGAGCCAGTTTGTTAAATATTTGCCAACATAACCCTGGCTTCACCTTACCTTGGTCAACCAGACCTGCCCAGGTGTTGGCTAGTAATCCTTTGTGTTGGTATCAGTCTCTCCCATGTGGCATTCCTGTGTCCACCTCCCCAGCAGGTCACCCTGGCTCTGGGGGACTGAGCCAGCCAGAAGGTGGCAATTGAGGTCAGACCAGCATCCCTGAATTGGGAAGGACAAGAGGATTTGCATGGAGCATGGATAGCTTCTGTGACAGACATCACATGTGCGTGCACACACACACACACCTGGTTTACTTTATGTTTTAATTATTTTTAAAAAATTGAGACAAGATCTTGCTCTATTGCCCAGGCTGGAGCACAGTGGTGCAAACATGGCTCACTGCAGCCTCAACCTCCTGGGTTCAAACAATCCTCCCGCCTCAGCCTCCCAAGTAGCTGGGACCACAGGCACGTGCCACCATGCCCAGCCAATTTTTTTTTTCTTTGAGATGAAGTCTTGCTCTGTTGCCCAGGCTGGAGTGCAATGGCGCAATCTCAACTCACTGCAATCTGTGCCTCCCAGGTTCAAGCGATTCCCCTGCCTCAGTATCCCAAGAAGCTGGGATTACAGGCATGTGCCACCATGCCCGGCTAATTTTTTTCACATTTTTAGTAGAGACGGGGTTTCACCATGTTGGCCAGGCTGGTCTTGAACTCCTGACCTCAGGTGATCCGCCCGCCTTGGCCTCCCAAAGTGCTGGGATTACAGGCGTGAGCCACCGTGCCTGGCCCCAACCAAATTTTTAATTTTTGGTAGAGATAGGATCTCACTATGTTGCCCAAGCTGATCTCAAACTCCTGGGCTCAAGCGATTCTCCCACCTCAGCCTCCCAAAGTGCTGGGATTATAGCTATGAGCCACCAGACCTGGCCTGGTTTCCTTTAATACTTGTGGGTTTATTTTAATGGTTATGGGGGAAAACACAGCTAGTGCACTAAATCTGTGATTTTTTATTTATTTATTTTTTTGAGATGACATCTCCCTCTGTCACCCAGGCTGGAGTGCATAGCACAGTCTCGGCTCACTGCAACTTCTGCCTCCTTGTTTCAAGCGATTCCCCTGCCTCGGCCCCCAAGTAGCTGGGACTACATGCGCCTGCCACCATGCCCGGCTAATTTTTGTATTTTTAGTAGACAGGAGGGTTTCACCATGTTGGCCAGGCTGATCTCGAACTTCTCACCTCAGGTGATCCACCCATCTTGGCCTCCCCAAGTGCTGGGATTACAGGTGTGAGCCACCATGCCTGGCCCTAAATCTGTGATTTTGTGGCTATTTTTGGATGAAGTCCCTTTTGACAAAACCGTTAAGTGTACAATAAATTGGGAAGAAATTGTAAAAATATATATATATATATTTTTATTTTTAAATACTTTCCATAGTATTATATATCCATATATATATATATATACGTATATATGAAGGTTATGAGCGAGTGGATGAAGTTTGGGTGTTGGTGAAAAGTTTTAGGCAGGGGGTGACCAGGCTGGTGTGCATTTTAGGAGGGGCGTTTGTTTTGCAGCTGTGCACAGAACAGATTGGAGAAAGGTGAGTGGGGAGGCAGTGGAACGGGCCAAAAAGGAATAGGTGGATCTGGGAGGTGTTAAATAGGTAAAATCAACAAAATGAGAGGCCTGACTAGGGGTGTGTGTGTGTGTGTGTGTGTGTGTGTGTGTGTGTGTGTGTGTGTGTGTGTTGGGGGTGGGGATGGCAGGGAGTTGGGAGGGAAGCGATGGTACCTTCCCTGGAAGATTTTTAAGGAATGATACAACTAGTTGCATTTGGAGCAGGAATGTGAGATACCACATGATAGATATTCCTGCCTCCTGTCCCCAGTCTCCCAACCTTACCTCTTCCTTCTTTTATTTTTTATTTTCATTTTTTGAGACAGAGTCTTGCTTTGTCACCCAGGCTGGAGCACGGTGGCACTATCTCGGCTCACTGCAACCTCCAGCTCCTGGGTTCAAGTGATTCTCCTGCCTCAGCCTCCCCAGTAGCTGGGATTACAGGTGCACACCACCACACCTGGCTAATTTTTTTATTTTTAGTAGAGACGGGGTTTCACCATGTTGGCCAGGCTGCTCTCGAACTCCTGACCTCAGGTGATCTGCCCACTTCGGCCTCCCAAAGTGCTGGGATTACAGGTGTGAGCCATCATGTCTGGCCTGGTCATGGACTCTTATTGGCCGCCTTCCCTTCCTCTTGTCAGAGCAATTAGGCAGGACAAAGAAATAAAAGGCATCCAAATCAGAAAGGAAGAAGTTAAGGCCGGGCATGGTGGCTCACGCCTGAAATCCCAGTCACCATGCCCGGCCCACCTCTTCCTTTTGCCTTCCAGAAACTCAGCCACATCCCACTGTTCACCTGGCTCTCCTGCCCCTGGTCTTCCCTTGGCCTGGAACCCCCTGCTTCCTTTTCCACCTTGGAACTCCTACCTGTCCTGTTCTGAAGCTTCTCAGATCCCCCACGCAGAGCCCTTTCAACCTGGTAGTTACCTGGCAATAGCAATGATTACCCCTTACTAACTGGTCCTTATCCATATTTACTGTAGGCTGGGAGCTGTGCCTGGACCATGAGGGATAGTCATTCAGTCACTCTTTGTGATACCCAGAGGAGGGACAAGGACTTGCCTCAATTTCCCAATGACAAAGCCAAGGCTGGGGTAGAGCCAGGATCAGAATCCAGGACTAATCGCCTCCAAAGCGTATGTCCTCAACGAGTCTGATTCCTAAATCTTATGCTGTATTGTAATTATTATTGTTATTCCTTTGAGACAGAGTCTCACTCTGTCTCCCAGGCTGGAGTACAGTGGCGTGATCATAGCTCACTGCAGCCTCGACCTCCTGGGCTTGAGTGATCCTCCCACCTCAGCCTCCTGAGTAGCTGGGACTACAGACACGTGTGACTGCACCTGGTTATTTTTTATTTTTTTATTTTTATTTTTTAGATGGAGTCTCTTTCTGTCAGCCAGGTTGGAGTGCAGTGGTGCGATCCCAGCTCACTGCAACCTCTGCCTCCCGCGTTCAAGCAATTATCCTGCCTCAGCCTCCTGAGTAGCTGAGATTACAGGTGCCCACCACTACACCCGGCTAATTTTTGTATTTTCATTAGAGATGGGGTTTCACTGTGTTGGCCAGGCTGGTCTCGTACTCCGGTTCACACTTGTAATCTCAGCACTTTGGGAGGCCAAGGCGGGCGGATTGCTTGGGGTCAGGAGTGCACCTGGCTAATTTTAAACATTTTTTGTAGAGACATGGTCTTACCATGTTGCTCAGGCTGGCCTTGAACTTCTGGGCTCAAGTGACCCTCCCAAAGTGCTGAGATTACAGGCATGAACTACTATACTTGGGCTCTAATTATTTCTGTGTTGGTTTTTCCAGTGGACTCTGAGATCTTATAACATGAAGTCTGAAACACGTCCTTCACTGGATCCCAGAATGCCTTGGCCGAATGGAGCTCCCTCATCTGAGACTTCAATTTCCTACCTGGAGATCTGCCACAGGGTGCTTGCTTACCTCCCTTGGTGGGGCTCTCACTGTCATCCAAGGTGATCAGATCTGTCTCTGGACAGCTTTACCTGCTTCCTTCTCCTTAGGCCTTGAACATCTAAGAGGCAGCTGTGACACTGAGATGTACAAAAAGATCCTCTCAGCTGGGCATGGTGGCTCACACGTGTAATCCCAGCACTTTGGGAGGCCAAGGCAGGTGGATCACCTGAGGTCGGGAGTTTTGAGATCACCCTGGCCAACATGGTGAAACCCCATCTCTAGTAAATATGCAAAAAATTAGCTGGGCATGATGGTGGGTGCCTGTACTCCCAGTTACTCAGGAGGCTGAGGCAGGAGAATCGCTTGAACCCGGGAGGCAGAGGTTGCAGTGAGCCGAGATTGCACCACTGCACTCCAGCCTGGGCAACAGAGCAAGACTCTGTCTCCCTTCCCTCCGCACCCACCCCCCACCAGAAAAAAAGAAAAAAAAGATCCTCTTGGCCTCTTTGATCTGCAGCATCCCCGTTTACCATCCATGCTAGGCTGGCTGGTTGGCAGTGCCCTGGGCCTCAGCTGCTATATGTGCCTCCTGTTCCCGTCCCTGTTGAGCTGTTGAAAGCCCTCCCATCTGGAGATGAAAGGGTAAGGCACTCCATAGCTGCCACCTGTTTTCCTCCCCAGCCCGGTCTGGGACCACACCCTTTCCAGGGCAGAAGTCTGTCCGTGTGGACAGAAGTCTGTCTGACAATGGGCTCACTGTGCTCTTCTGACGGGGACCACCACCCACCCTGCACATGGGCCCCCATCAGGGCCTGCCTGTTGCCACAAAGCCAACCTCTCAGAAGTCCTTGTAAACCTTGGACTCCTGAATTTCCCAGCCAAGCCAGGCGAGATGCAGGGGAGGCGCCCTTCCCTCCCCAGGGTGCCCCTCCTCTCGTCCCATTCTTCCTGCCATCCCAGATCTGGTGAGTCAGAGGAAATCATTTCTGCTCTGCACTTGGCACCAAGGCTGTCACCCTGTTACCTCCGGGTAAGTGGCTCCCCTGTGCCCAGTATTCTGGGACTTTGTGTGTGTGTGTTTGGTAGCGAGGAAGCAGGATATCCCAGGAAGCAGTGACACCCCCAGTCTGCACGCCTGAGTCTAGCCCCTTGCACTGCCCACCACAGTGCCCATTCATCCTGGCACCCCACTGCCCTCTCCCCCCTGCATCACACCCCAGATGTCCACCCGCTTCCTTTAGGAGGCTGGGACAAGAATGCAAGAAAGAATTGATGGAGGCTGTGCAAAGCTGGTGGCCGTGAGAGTCTAAAGTAAGGGGTGGATCGGAGAGCAGCTCAGAAAGTGAACTCGGTGTGGTGGCACTGGTGCCACTCAGCAGAGCATGCTGCCTGGCACCATGACAAGGGCATAGATTCCTTCCCAGGAAGATGTAGGACAAGTTCTGCCCCATCGTGGCTTAGGAGTCTTGAGCAAATCATTTAACTCTCTAAACCTCAGTTTTCTTTTCTTTTTTTTCTTTTTGGAGATTGAGTCTTGCTCTATCACCCAGGCTGAAGTGCAGTGGCACAATCTCGGCTCACTGCAACCTCCGCCTCCTGGATTCAAGCAATTCTCATGCCTCAACCTCCTGAGTAGCTGGGATTACAGGCACCTGCCACCACGCCTGGCTAAATTTTGTGTTTTTAGTAGAGATGGGTTTCACCATGTTGGCCAGGCTGGTCTCGAACTCCTGACCCCTGGTGATCCACCGCCTAGGCCACCCAAAGTGCTGGGATCACAGGCGCGAGTCACCATGCCCAGCCTGAACCTCAGTTTCCTTACTGGTGACATGGGGACAATAAGAGGATAAGATGAGTTCAGAGGAGCCATGTAGGGCTTTAGGGGAACAGCTGAAGGGATGCTGGTCTGGTGGCATTTCATGGAGTCCCTCACTGAAGCTTGAGGCCTACTCCCTCCACCATCCTGGGAGGTGCACAGTCACACACCCATCTTTTAGTAAATGAATTAAGCTTCATAGAGGCTAAACACCTTGCCTGGGCCACCAAGTGAGCATATGGTTGGGACGAGGCTCAAACCCAGGAGTGTCTACCTCTAGGGCCATGCCCTCCCCATGGTACTACACTGGGTCTTGAGCTGGGTGGGGCAGTTGAGGCTGTCTAATCTCCCTGGGCTTCCAGTTCCCAGCCACAAAGTGTCGGGACAGGTGAGACTCCAAAGGTTCTTCTTGTTCTGATTTTTTTTTCTTTTTTTTTTGAGATGGAGTCTGGCTCTGTCACCCAGGCTAGAGTGCAATGGTGCGATCTTGGCTCACCGCAACTTCTGCCTCCCGGGTTTAAGTGATTCTCCTGCCTCAGCCTCCGGAGTAGCTGGGATTACAGGCTTGTGCCACCACGCCTGGCTAATTTTGTATTTTTAGTAGAGACAGGGTTTCTCCATGTTGATCAGGCTGGTCTCAAACTCCTGACCTCAGGTGATCCACCCGTGCTGGCCTCCCAAAGTGTTGGGATTACAGCCTTGAGCCCCTCCCTTGTTCTGATAATTTACTGGACATCCAGACCTCTCCCTACCTGCCCTGCCTGCCTTGGGCATCTACCAGAACCCCTGGAAGCCCCACAGCCCCTGCAGACTGTTTTTATCCATGAATGGTCCCCCCAACACATGCACTCAAGTTTGAAACCCAAGTGTTATCCTAGACAATCCTTCCTTTTCCTCAACCGTATGGCATCAGAGCTCAGCAAATGGAATCCTGAGTAATCCTCAAATCCATCCCCTTTTTTCCATCCTAACTTCCTCCACCTCTCCATCCTAGATTCCCTACCACAGGCTTCCCAACAGTTCTGCCACATGACTTACTGCAGCCAGAGTGATTTCTTTAAGGCTCCAACCTGGCCAAGTCACCCCTCTGCCTTGACTTCATCTCTGTGGCTTCCAGGGCTTGAAATACCCTTCTCTGCCCAGTTTCCTCCCTGTCAAGCCCCACTCCCCTTGGTCAGCCTAACTCAGCACAAGGGGCACCTCCTTCAGGAAGTTTTCTATGACTTCTCCTCTCCACTGTGGCCTCGGTAGACCTCCTCCATCTGGACACTTATCACCTGTGTCATAATTGCCTCTGTCTCTCAAGGCTAGTGTGAGAGTTCCCCAAGGCAACAACTGTATATAGTTTTTCTTGGTATGCCTGGGATGGGGCACCTGGTATATAGCAGGGTTCGATGAGGGATGGATGGATGGATGGATGGATGGATGGATGGATGGATGAATTGATGGATGGATGGATGGATTAATGAATGGATGGATAGATAGATGAGTGGATGGATGGGTGGATGGATAGATGGGTGGAGGGGTGGATGGATGGATGGATGGATGGAGGGATGGATGGATGGATTAGTGAATGGATGGATGGATAGATGAGTAGATGGGTGGGTGAATGGATGGATGGGTGGAGGGGTGGATGCATGGGTGGGTAGGTGGATGGGTGGATGGGTAGATGGATGAAGGGTGGATGGATGAATAAGTGGATGGATGGATGGATGATGGATAGATGGGTGGATGAGTGGGTAGATGGGTGGGTGGGTGGATGGATGGATGGATGGATGAGTGAGTAGATGAATTAATGGGTAGGTGGATGGATGGATACCTGAAACACCTCCCTTGGGGCTGAGTTCCTCTAGCTTAAGGGTCTGGTTCCTGCTAGATGGTGAAGACTTGCATGTGCACTGCCAGGTGAGGTGGCTCATGCCTGTAATCCCAGCACTTTGGGAGGCCAAGGCTGGCAGATCACCTGAGGCCAGGAGTTCGAGACCAGTCTGGCCAACATGGTGGAACCCCGCCTCCACTAAAAGTACAAAAAAATTAGCCGGGTGTGGTGGCGTGCGCCTGTAATCCCGGCTACTCGGGAGGCAGAGGCAGGAGAATTGCCTGAACCAGGGAGTTGGAGGTTGCAGTGAGCCGAGATTGTGCTGTTGCCTGGACGACAAAGCAAGATTCCATCTCAAAAAAAGAGAAGAAGAAGGAGAAGGAGAAGGAGAAGGAGAAGAAGAAGAAGAAGAAGAAGAAGAAGAAGAAGAAGAAGAAGAAGAAGAAGAAGAAGAAGAAGAAGAAGTTTACTAAAAGCCCTTACATCCATAACTTTCTAGGATTCTAGAATCACATGAGATCATGGGTAAAAAGTGGCCTCATCCTCCCCGCCCCCACCATTTCATAGATGAGGAAATCAAAGCTTGGGAGGAGTGAGCAAGTTGCCCAGGCTCATACAGCCAGTTTTTAGCAGGTCAGGGACTAAAATATGTCACTACACCATAGCTGCCCATCTATGGGCCTATGGTTTGACCTAAAATTCAGTTCAGACCTTAGTAAGAAGACACAGGATTTTTTTTCTTTCTTTCTTTCTTTGTGTGTGTGTGTGTGTGTGGTCTACTTTTACCCTAATTAGGGCCATCAGATCCAGTGCCCCCTTTCTGGGACCCTTCCTCAGGTATTTAAAGTCATTTATCGTCAGAGATGACAGCCCCCTTCTTTTATTTATTTATTGAGAGATGGGGATATGTTATGTTACCCAGGCTAGTCTTGAACTCCTGGGTTCAAGCGATCCTCCTGCTTCAGTCTCCCAAACAGCTGGGACTACAGGCATGCACCCCAGTGTCTGGCTAATTTTTCGTTTATATTTTGTAGAGTTGAGGTTTCACTATGTTGCCTAGGCTGGTCTCGAACACCTGAGCTCAAGCAATCCTCCTGCCTCAGCCTCCCAAAGTACTGGGATTACAGATGTGAGCCACATCGCCCAGCCTACGAATATATATATATATATATATTTTTTTTTTTTTTGAGACGGAGTTTCACTCTTGTTGCCCAGTCTGGCGTGCAATGGTGCGATCTCCACTTACCACAACCTCTGCCTCCCAGGTTCAAGAGATTCTTGTGCCTCAGCCTCCCGAGCAGCTGGGATTACAGGCATGTGCCACCACGCCCAGCTGGTTTTGTATTTTTAGTAGAGATGGGGTTTCTCTATGTTGGTCAGGCTGGTCCCAAACTCCCGACCTCAGGTGATCTGCCCACCTTGGCCTCCCAAAGTGCTGGGATTACAAGCGTGAGCCCTGGCCCTCATATTTCTTACCTTAGGGAAATCTTGTATTACTATAATATATATATATAAAGTTCCTTAAAGTCCCTTATTAAAGAGGGTGACCATAACAAAACATTTAAATAAAATGAGAAATGTTCCTTCTTGTATCACGGCTGGTGGTCCTACACTTGGGGAGAGGCCGCTCTGGCCAACACGCTACTTCTCAGATGGAGAAACCGAGGCCAAGAGAGGGACAGGGTCTATGCTGGAGCCATCAGGGGTTCTAAGAGCCTCACACTGCTGTGGGTCACCTCCCACCCACCCTCCACCCTCCTCCACACATGCTGTTTCTGCCCCTGCCAGGTTCCCACTTCTACTGCTTCCCTCTTCCTCTTTCTAATTTTTTTTTTTTTTAAGAGTCCGGGTCTTGCCATGTTGCCCAGGCTGGACTTGAACTCCCGGGCTCAAGCAATCCTCCCACCTCAGCCTCCCAAAGTGCTGGGATTACATGTGTGAGCCATTGCACCTGGCTCTTTCTCTTTTTACCTAACCACTCCCTTTCTTTCTTTTTTTTTTTTTTGAGACGGAGTCTCACTCTGTCACCCAGGCTGGAGTGCAGTGGTGTGATCTCGGCTCACTGCAACCTCTGCCTCCCAGGTTCAAGCGATTCTCCTGCTTCAGCCTCCTGAGTAGCTGGGACTACAGGCGCGTGCCACCACGCCCGGCTAATTTTTGTATTTGTAGTAGAGATGGGCTCCCATTTCGGGAGCTAAGTGACCCTGTGATGGTGTCTGCTCACTTATCCTTGCAAGGCATCAGCTCTTCCCTCGTAAAACAGGGTTGGTAATCTCTGCCTTAACAATTTCCCTGTATAGAGCATAAAGATTAGGTGTTTTGGTTGGGTGAGGTGGCTCATGCTGGTCATCCCAGCACTTTGGGAGGCCGAGGTGGGTGAATCACTTGAGATTAGGAGTTTGAGACTAGCCCAGCCAACATGGTGAAACCCCGCCTCCACTAAAAACATAAAAATTAGCCAGGCATGGTGGTGTGCCTCTGTAATCCCAGCTACTCGGGAGGCTGAGGCAGGAGAATTGCTTGAACCTGGGGGGCGGAGTTGTAGTGAGCCAAGATCATGCCACTGCACTCCAGCCTGGGTGACAAAGAGAGGCTGTGTCTCAAAACAAAACAAACAACAACAACAACAACAAAACGTTGGGTGTTTTGGCCCAGTGCGGTGGCTCATGCCTGTAATCCCAGCACTTTGGGAGGCCGAGGTGGGTAAAACACTTGGGGTCAGGAGTTGGTGACCAGCCTGGCTAACATGGTGAAATCCCATCTTTACTAAAAAAACAAAAACTAGCTGGGTGTGGTGATGGGTGCCTATAATCCCAGCTACTCAGGAGGCTGAGGCATGAGAATTGCTTGAACCCGGGAGGTTGAGGCTGCAGTGAGCTCAGATCAGGCCATTCCACTGCAGCCTGGGTGACAAAGTGAAACTCTTCTCAAAAAAAAAAAAAAAAAAAAAAGATTGGATATTTTGTGTTTTTTAAGGCCTTGGAAAAGCCCTTAATGGGTATTACTAATCTGGGGTGAAGCACCCCACCCCACACACTCCCACCCAATGACCTGCTCGCCCACTCCTGTTGCAACATGGGGATGGCAGGCATCCCCGCCCTATTTACCCCAGCCTCACTCTTCTCCTGAGTGCTGCCTCTGTCTGACCATCCTTTCTCCCCCCAACTTCCTCCTCCCCACACACCACACTCCCGGCACCCACTGAGTGAGAAAATGCAGGCAGTCAACCGGCATCCCCTCTGAATCACTGGGGAGCAAAAATTAGAAGAGCTGTCATAAGACATCATGATGAGCTGGGCACAGTGGCTCATGCCTGTAATCCCAGCGCTTTGGGAGGTCGAGGTGGGAGGATTGCTTGAAGCCAGGAGTTGGAAACTAGCCTGGGCAACATAGGGGTACCCCGTCTCTACTAAAAATTTAAAAAATTAGCTGGGCATGGTGGCATGCACCTGTAGTCCCAGCTACTCAGGAGGCTGAGGCAGGAGGATCACTTGAGTCCAGGAGTTGGAAGCTGCAATGAGCTATGATCACACCACTGCACTCCAGCCTGGGCAACAGAGTGAGACCTTGTCTCAAAATTTTTTTTTTTTTTTTTTTTTTTTTGGCCAGGTGCAGTGGCTCACACCTGTAATCCCAGCACTTTGGGGGGCCGAGGTGGGTGGATTACCTGAGGTCAGGAGTTCAAGACCAGCCTGACCAACCTAATGAAATCCCGTCTCTACTAAAAATACAACGATTAGCAAGACACGATGGTGGGTGCCCGTAATCTCAGCTACTGGGGAGGCTGAGGTGGGAGAATTGCTTGAACCTCGGAGGTGGAGGTTGCAGTGAGCCAAGATCGCGCCACTGCACTCCAGCCTGGGCGACAGAGAGAGACTCCGTATCAAAAATAAATAAATAAATAAATAAAATTTTAAAGAAAAAAACCTCTGCATGTATAAAGGGCCTTCCCATGACTTTTCTCACTTAATCCTCCCTAATTGCTCTGCCAGCAGAGGATAATTATTGTTGGCTGATGGGGAGGTGAAGGCAGACAGGGGCAGGTGCCAGGCTAATGAAGCCCTGAGTTGGGCTCTCAGCATTTTTCACTCTGTAAGCATAGGCAGTGAGATCAGGTGCTACCAGCCTCCCCGACTTCAGTCTTGCCTCCATCAGGGGACTCGCCTTGCTGACTTACCTTGTGTACACGCTGGCTCCAGTTGTGCTCTGTGGGCAAAACCCACACAGGAGTCCCTGGTCCAGAGGAAGTTGTTTCAGAGTTGATCCATCATCTATTCATTCTGCAAACGCTGGCCATGGCACAGGTGATTTGCTCGGCACTTGGCGGGTATATAAATTTATCTCAAGGCGTTCAGGTCAAGCATGAGACTGAGACGCAGACACCCAGCTGGCCACCAAGTGACGAGTACCACTGTGCTCCCACTATGCCACTGTGTGGGTCCTACATCGGTGTGTGCCCTGGAATCCCAGAGCAGGGAGGTTGGAGAAGGCAAATGGAGAGAACCGTAGAGAGGGGTTGGGTATGGGAGTGTTGGAGACCGCACGAATCTTTCTTATGGTTAGGCATAATTGAAGCCTGTCAGTAACAATATGAACCTGTGATCAATTAAGCAGCTGATCAATTGTTACCTCTTCCTCCTTGTTCTTGTTACCCAATAATTACAAAGGGCTGTAGAGCCTCCGTGGCAGTCAGCCACATGGGAGTGGCGGGTGAAGGGAGTCTCTGATCATGAGGTCCTGACCTGGGATCCTGGAATCGGGGGTGGAGTGAGGTGGGAGCCATGTCCCACTCTGCCTCATAAAGTTGCCTCAGTCCCTTACAACTGAACTGGACATTATGACTTACAGGCTTCCGCGTAGTTGCCAGTGCCTTCCGTCCTCCAACCTCAGTGCAGCTGTCAGCTATGAGTCCCTCCTGAACTTTCCTCCTGGCACAATTGGCCAGTTTTCCCGTGTTTTTTTTTTTTGTTGTTTTCTCTTTATTTTTTTTTTAAGACGGGGTTTTGCTATGTTGAGCAGGCTGGTCTTGAACTCCTGGGCTCAAATAATCCTCCCACCTTAGCCTCCCAAAGTGCTGGGATGACAGGCATGAGCCACCTCACCCAGCCTTTCTTTTTTTTTTTTTTTTTTAAGAGACAGGATTATGCTCTGTCACCCAGGCTGGAGTTCAGTGGTGCTCACCTAGCTCACTGTAGCCTCAAACTCCTAGGCTCGAGTGATCCTGCTGCCTCAGCCTCCCGAGTAGCTAGGACTACAGGTGCATACCACCATGCCTGGCTAATTTTTCTATTTCTTTTGGAGACAGGGTCTTGCTATGTTGCCCCTGCTGGTCTCAAACTCCTGGCCTCAATCAATCCTCCCGCCTCAGCCTCCTAAAGCGTTGGGATTACAGGCATGAGCCACCGCTCCCGGCCCCTGGTTTCTCCTATGTTTCCCTTCCTCCCACCCACCACCCCCATACCTTGTCCTGGGTCAGGGTCCCCAAAGCAGACCCTGAGGCAGGGATTCATGGGCTTGTGGTTTATTAAGAGATGCTTCCACGAGAGGCCATCGGGGGATTGGGAATCTGGTCGGGGGGGGGGGAAGGAGCCAAGCAAAGTCCGGCTGCACAGAGAGTCACAGATTTGACCGAGTTGGAAACTCAGGAAACACGGTAGGTCATGCTGGACCTGGAGTTGGCATCCCTCTGGCAGACATTGGCCACCTCAGAGGATGTGAATTTCCAGGCATTTCCCACTTCCCTAGAACCTTGGTGACTAAGTGGCTCCGGCAACTTGAGGGTACAGGCGATGGCTGTTGGGACTTCAAGGCCACCGAGAACTGATGGAAAGCGGTCCTGACAGCATCTGCTTTGCTCTGTCAAGACTTGTCATGGACTGATTGATTGACTGGTTGATTGATTGATTTTAAGACAGGGTGTTGCTCTGTTGCCCAGCCTGGAGAGGCAGTGGTGTGATCATAGCTCACCGCAGCCTTGAACTCCTGGGTTCAAGTCATCCTTCCACCTCAGCCTCCCCAAGAGCTGAGACTACAAGCCTGCACCACCACGCCTGGCTAATTTTTTTATTTTTTATAGAGATAGGGTCTTGCTTTGTTGCCTAGGCTGGTCTCAAAGTCCTGGCCTCAAATGATCCTCCCACTTGAACCTTCCAAAGCACAGGGATTACAAGCATGAGCCACCGTGCCCAGCTGACCTCTCATTGTCTGTTACACACACTTGATCACAAATCCGTCTCCCCATTAGAGTCCTCCCAGTGCCTGGCACAGACCACATGCCTAATAAATAATTGGGTGAATGAATGAATGAATGAATGAATGAATGAATGAATGGAAGGGAGAAGATAGGGATGACTCTGCCCATTTTCAGCTGAAGTAACTGAGGCTCAGGGAGGTGAGTGACTTATCCAGGACCCCACAGGGAGTGGCCAACACAGCCAGGATCCCATGGGCCTTCTGACAATGCATCCAACACCTTTGAACTTGGCCTAGGTGGGGTGATGTCCCCTCCCCCAGTTCTTTCGTTCGGAGCCCAAAATAACCCTTGACTCAGCTGGGCAACAACGGGACAACAACTTCCTCTTTCCAGACCACAGGCCTCAGGATTTTCAAGGAAGCGTGGAGGGGGCTCGGGGGCGTGTTTCCTTCTAGTTGCCCCATAAAGGGCAGAGGGAGGGAGTTTGTGGTACTCTGCAAGGACCCGAGCTCTTTATCCCTAGGTCCTTTCCTCCTGCACGTCAGCTTTGAGCCCCGAGCTGGTGCTTCTGCTCTCTGAGACATGGCAGGCCTGATGACCATCGTAACCAGCCTTCTGTTCCTTGGTGTCTGTGCCCACCACATCATCCCTACGGGTAAGACCTCTGACAGGATGCAGTTCCAAGGGCATGGCTGGGATGGCACAGTGGGGGGTGCAGGACTGACCAGCCTGGGGCTGGAGGGAAGCGCTGGGGAAAGGGCAGCCCAGTGAATGGACTGGCGGTGTTTGGTGCAGGGTTCAAGCTCCAGCTCTGAGGCCCAGAGCCAAGGGGAGGCTGGGAAAAGACGTGGCTCTTCTCTCTCTCCTCTTCTAGGCTCTGTGGTCATCCCCTCTCCCTGCTGCATGTTCTTTGTTTCCAAGAGAATTCCTGAGAACCGAGTGGTCAGCTACCAGCTGTCCAGCAGGAGCACGTGCCTCAAGGCAGGAGTGGTGTAGGTATCCTTCATGGGCACGTGGCAGGAGAGGGGCGGGGGCAGGTGCAACTCCAGGGTCCCTGAGAAGCAAGGCCAGCCAGCCCCAGCTCTGTGCATCCCTGGAGAAGTCACCTCCCCTCTCTGGTCCTCAACTTCCTTGCCCATAAAACTAGGAGGAGGATATATTTATTTTTTTAATTTCATTTTTCTTTTTAGGAGATAGGGTCTTGCTCTGTCACCCAAGCTGGAGTGCAGTGGCACGATCATAGCTCATTGCATTGCAGCCTCAACCTCCTGGGCTCAAGTGATCCTCCCATCTCAGCCTCCCAAAGTGGTGCTAGGATTACGGCCATGAACCACCACACCCAGCCAGGAGGAGGATTTTTTTTTTTTTTTTCCTGAGACGGAGTCTCTATCACCCAAGCTGGAGTGCCGTGGTACGATCTTGGCTCACTGCAACCTCCGCCTCCCAGGTTCAAGCAATTCTCATGCCTCAGCCTCCCGAGTAGCTGGGATTACAGGTACGCACCACCATGCCCGGCTAATTTTTGTATTTTTAGGAGAGACAGGTTTCACCATGTTGACCAGGCTGGTCTCGAACTTCTGACCTGAAGTGATCTGCCCATCTCAGCCTTCCAAAGTGCTGGGATTACAGGCGTGAGCCACCAGGAGAAGGATTTAGATTCAATATCTACTGAGCACCAAATATATAACAAGGCACTATTCAGGGGCACAAGACAATATCTTATCTAATTCTCTCAACAATTCTATGGGGTAGGGATGATTGTTCCCATTTTACAGAGGACAGCTGAGGCTCAGGAAGGTAACTTGCTCAAGGTCACGTGGGCCGACATATGTCTGTCCTCCAAATAGCTTCATAGGTAGTAACTATGAACTCATTTTGTAAACAGAGGCATGAAATAGAAATACAATAAGAAGGCCACGTGCAGTGGCTTACATCTGCAATCTCAGTGCTTTGGGAGGCTGAGGCAGGAGGGTTGCTTAAGGCCAGGAGTTTTAGACCAGCCTAGGCAACATAGTGAGACTCCGTTTCTGCAAAAAAATTAAAAAAATTAGCTGGGCATGGTGGCATGTTCCTGTAGTCCCAGCTACTCAGGAGGCTAAGGCGGGAGGACCGCTTGAGCCTGGGAATTTGAGGCTGCAGTGAGTTGTGATCGCCACTGCATTGCAGCCTGGACAACAGAGTGAGACCCTGTGTCAAAAAATGAAGATGACATCATCTCAGCAACTTGCAAGGAAGCCTTACTGTCTCTGGGCGTCCACATCCTCCCCGCCATGAAGTGGAGTGACCCAAGGTCCCTGTCGACCTCAGCTGATCCCCTGTCCCTTTCTTCCACAGCTTCACCACCAAGAAGGGCCAGCAGTTCTGTGGCGACCCCAAGCAGGAGTGGGTCCAGAGGTACATGAAGAACCTGGATGCCAAGCAGAAGAAGGCTTCCCCTAGGGCCAGGGCAGTGGCTGTCAAGGGCCCTGTCCAGAGATATCCTGGCAGCCAAACCACCCTCTAATCACCACCCAGCCCTCCAGCCCTGAGTTTGGGCCTGAGCTGCTTGGTGGGCTACTCGGGGCCTGGGGAAGCCACAGTGATGGGGGGAAGAGCTAATTTTCCTGTTTCTTAGCAACACTCTCCAGGGATGTGTCTCTTCTATGAAAAACCCGAGGGAGCAGGTGATGTGGTTCCCGGGGGCTGAGCAATAGCTCCAAGCATCCAAGGCTCCTTGCCTTTCTGGAGCTGGGTGAGAAGATCCCAGAAGGAGAGCAGTGGCAACTCTTTGCCTTCTCCTCCTGACCTGGTTCTGATGCTTTTTCTTTTTTTTTTTTTTCTGAGATGGAGTCTCGCTCTGTCACCCAGGCTGGAGTGCAGTGGCACAATCTCGGTTCACTGCAACCTCTGCCTCCTGGGTTCAAGTGATTCTCGTGCCTCAGCCTCCCGAGTACCTGGGACTACAGGTGTGCACCACCACACCCAACTAACTTTTGTATTTTTAGTAGAGATGAGGTTTCACCATGTTGGCCAGGCTGGTCTCAAACTCCTGGCCTCAAGTGATCTACCTGCCTCGGCCTCCCAAAGTGCTGGTATTACAGGCATGAGCCACCACACCCAGCCTACTCAAACTTTTATGTTGAAAAAAAAAAAATCATAATTTTTTTTTTTTTAAAGAAATGAATGTGGAAGACCAGGGTGAAGGGCCAGCCTGGGTAGTTTAATCTTTTTGGGAAGACATGACTTTAAGGAGATTCCCTGCTTTGTGACAGGTTGCTCCATGCTGTCTTGGGGACAAGGGCCTGTTCTGCCTTCAAATCTGGGCTCAGCCCACATTTTGGTGAGGGGAAGATAGGGTGGGGGGATAAGGGAGAGAAAAGACTCTAGCTTTCTTTTTCTATGCATGATATACTGTGTGGGTTTATCAAGAGTGTAGACACAGTTGCTGTTCTCAAATAATAGGCCAAATAAAATGCGATTCTTTTTTTCTTTGAAGGTTGTTGTGTCTTGTGTGTTCTTTTTTGTTGTTGTTGTTTACTTTTTGAAATGGAGTCTCGCTCTTGTCGCCCCAGGCTGGAGTGCAATGGCACGATCTCAGCTCACTGCAACCTCTGCCTCCCAGGTTCAAGCAATTCTTCTGCCTCAGCCTCCAGAACAGCTGGGGCTACAGGTATCTGCCATCATGCCCTGCTAATTTTTTTATATTTTTAGTAGACACAGAGTTTCACCGTGTTGGTCAGGCTGGTCTCAAACTCCTGACCTCAGGTGATCCACCCGCCTCAGCCTCCCAAAGTGCTGGGATTACAGGTGTGAGCCACTGCGCCCGGCATTTTGTGTTTTTGACTCTCCTGGAGGGGGTAGGGTTGGGCTGTGACCAATGGTGTACGTGCCCCAGAAAGCATCCCAGGCTGCCTCTCCAAGGTTGGAGGGGAAGAAGATAGCCGGAGCCCAAAGCATCTGTGAGTGACCTTGCCCTGCCGCTGGGAGTCCTGTTATTGACTTTGAAAACACACATGCACAGCTAGGTTCAATTAAATAATTAAAAAAATTTTTGAGACGGGGTCTCACTCTGTTGCCCAGACTGGAGTACAGTGGTACAATCATAGCTCACTGCAGCCATGAAATTCTGGGCTCAAGCAATCCTCCCACCTCAGCTTCTCTAAGTAGCTGGGACTACAGGTGTGCACCACCACACCCGGCTAATCTTTTCATTTTTTGTAGAGATGAGATCTTGCTTTGTTGTCCAGGCTGGTCTAGAACTCCTGGCCTCAAGCAGTTCTCCCACCTCGGCTTCCCAAAACACCGGAATTAAAGATGTGAGCCATTGCACCAGGCCCCAAACTAAATTTTTTTTTTTTTTTTTTTGAGATGGAGTTTCGTTCTTGTTGCCCAGGCTGGAGTACAATGGCATGATCTCGGCTCACTGCAACTTCCGCCTCCCGGATTCAAGCGATTCTACTGTCTCGGCCTCCCAAGTAGCTGGGATTAAGGCACACACCACCACGCCCGGCTAATTTTGTATTTTTAGTAGAGACGGGGTTTCACCATGGTGGTCAGGCTGGTCTCGAACGCCTGACCTCAAGTGATCCACCTGCCTCAGCCTCCCAAAGTGCTGGAATTACAAGGATTACAGGCATGAGCCACTCTGCCTGGCCCCAAATTTTTAAAATATTTCAACAAACACGTTATTGCACAAGGAGTTATTATGGGTATTAGGAGGCTAAAAAAATGATACACGATGATGTCTTGCTTCAAAGAATTAGAATTATAACATGAACACACTCGTGAATCAAGAGCACTATGGGTTCAAAGCCAATTCTGCTTTACAAGTTGCATGACCTTGAAAGAGAAAAACTCTTTTTCTATGCTCGCGACAGTTTCGACACCAAATATGTAAGTTTTCCACACCATGCAGCTTTCCAATTCTCTGGCTGAGTGCAGTGGCCCATGCCTGTAAACTCAGCACTTTAAGAGGCCAAGGTGGGAGAATCTTGTGAGCCCAGCAGTTCAAGACCAGCCTGGGTAACATAGGGAGATCCTTTCTCTACAAAATAATAATAATAATAATAATAATAATAAATTTATTTATTTTGAGACGGAGTCTTGCTCTGTCTCCCAGGCTGGAGTGTAGCGGTATGGTCTCAGCTCACTGCAACCTCCACCTCCCAGGTTCAACCAATTCTCCTGCCTCAGCCTCCCAAGTAGCAGGGACTACAGGCACATGCCACCGCGTCCAGCTAATTTTTGTATTTTTAGTAGAGATGGGTTTCACCATGTTGGCCAGGCTGGTCTCAAACTCCTGACCTCAAGTGATCTGCCCGCCTTGGCCTCCCAAAGTGCTGGGATTACAGGTGTGAGCCGCTGCGCCCAGCCTACAAAAAATTAAAAAGGTAGCTGGATGTGGTGGTGGTGCAAGCTACTTTGGAGGCTGAGATGGGAGGATTGCTTGAGCCCAGGAGATTGAGGCTGCAGTGAGCCGTGATCACGCCACTGCACTCCAGCCTGGGCAACAGAGCGAGACTTTGTCTCCAAAAAAAAAAAAAGAAAAAGAAAAAAAAAGGGTGCATGATCAGAGGGGCATGGATGGTGGCTCAAGCCTGTAATCCCAGCACTTTGGGAGGCTGAGACAGGCACATTGCTTGAGCCCAGGAGTTTGAGACCAGCCTGGGGAATATGGAAAATCTCATCTCCACAAAAATAAAAATAAAATTAAAAATTAAAAAAAGTGCATGATTTAGCAGAGGACAATCAGAGCTCAAACCGCTGGGAAGTGGCATGAGACCCTGTCATGGAGAAAACTCGCAATTGTCTAGAAGAATGTTCTCCCAAGCTGGGAAAGAGCCGAGACCAAAGAACTCAGAGAAGTCCAGCCTGGCGAGTAGGTGAGTGTGTGAGGATTTACATATAGGGACTCCTAGCTAGCAGCAGGACCACTCCAGAGATCCACCCCGCTACCCGTCTCTATGCTGCTTTGAAGCTAATTTTCTGGCTCTTTGCCTATTGTATGCAATGAGACTGTCTGCCTTGGCTATGTTCCCGGATATGCTCTGGGACTTTTGGGTTCTCCGCGACACCTGCCCCTTGGCTCAGCACCATGGCCTGGGAGGTGAGGTTTAAGCAGCAGACATATAAGGGGTCCCAATCCAGACCCCAAGAGAGGGTTCTTGGATCTCACACAAGAAGGAATTCAGGGTGAGTCCATAGAGTAAAGTGAAAGCAAGTTTATTAAGAAAGTAAAGGAACAAAAGAATGGCTACTCCATAGACAGAGCAGCCCTGAGGGATGCTGGTTGCCCATTTTTTATGTTTTTTTCTTGATGATATGCTAAGCAAGGGGTGGATTATTCATGCCTACCCTTTTTAGACCATATAAGGTAACTTCCTGATGTTGCCATGGTGTTTGTAAACTGTCCTGGCGCTGGTGGGAGAGTAGCAGTGAGGACGACCAGAGGTCACTCTCATTGCCATCTTGGTTTTGGTTGGTTTTAGCCAGTTTCTTTACCACAACCTGTTTTATCAGCGAGGTCTTTATGACCGGTATATTGCGCTGACCTCCTATCTCATCCTGTGATTTAGAATGCCTTAACCATCTAGGAATGCACCCAGTAGGTCTCAGCCTTGTTTTACCTAGCCTGTATTTAAGATGGAGTTGCTCTGGTTCACATGCTTCTGACACATATACCTTTTTTTTTTTTTTGCACTCCAGACTGGAGCACAGTGGGGCAATCTCGGCTCACTGCAGCCTCCGCCTCCCAGGTTCAAGCTATTCTCTGCCTCAGCCTCCTGAGTAGCTGGGATTAGAGGCATGCGCCACAACACCTGACTACTTTTTGTATTTTTAGTAGAGACAGCGTTTCATTATGTTGGCCAGGCTGGTCTCAAACTCCTAGCCTCAAGTGATCTGCCCACCTCAGCTTCCCAAAGTGCTGGGATTACAGGCATGAGCCACCATGTGTGGCCAACATATACCCTTAAATAACCTGGTGGGGATCCATCAACCTACAGATCCATCCTCCTCGGAAGTACACACCCACTCCATCAGTCTTTGCCAGCTGTGCGTGAGGGGTGGGCTTTCAGCAAGTGGGAGCAGAGTAAGTTCCCATGGTTAAAAAAAAGCCCCCAGGCACAGGGAGCCACATACTGGCAGCCAGGAGTCCGCAGAGCACACAGAGGCCCAGTAGTAGGCACTGCATATACAGTAGCT
Organism: Gorilla gorilla gorilla; assembly: GCF_029281585.2. Lineage (NCBI taxonomy): Eukaryota > Metazoa > Chordata > Mammalia > Primates > Hominidae > Gorilla > Gorilla gorilla. Next base: position 85,045,019 of record NC_073230.2, read on the forward strand.
ACTAAAGTTATTGTAAGTCTAATGCAAAGCAGAATAAGTAGCAATGCTAAACAATACACAGCAGGGGACATTCTGATGGGAAGAAGGAGCCTGCAGAACCAGCTTTGCAGAGTTGGCACCTGAATGGTGACTTGGGTTCCACCCTGGAGAGAGAGCATGTTCCTAAAGAGGGAGGAGAGCCAGAGCATTCAGGGATGAGACTGAAATACAGACAGTGTCCCAACTGCATGTGACAATAGGACTCTCACCACAGCCTCTGCAGCATTCAGCCTGGAGAGCCGGTGCTTGGCCCATAGTGTAACCATCCAGTGCATTCATTTTGCCCACTGCCCAGATAAAGCCAATTTATCAAGACAGGGGAATTGCAACAGAGAAGGAATTTAATTCATGCAGAGCTGGCTGTACAGGAGACCGGAGCATTATTGTTACTCAAACCAGCCTTCCCCAAAGTTCAGAGACTAGGGTTTTTCAAGAATAGTTTGGTAGGCAGTGGGCTAGGGAATGGGAGCTGCTGATGGGTTGGGGATGCAATCATACAGGTGTGGAAAATGGTCCTTTCACATTGAGTCTGCTTCTGGGTAGAGCCACAGAGGAGTCACTGGTCTGGGTGGAATCATCCAACAGTCAGAAATGCAAAAGTCTGAAAACACATCTTTTTTTTTTTTTTTTTTGGACATGTCTTGCTCTGTCCCCGAGGCTGGAGTGCAGTGGCACTATCTCGGCTCACTGCAAGCTCCGCCTCCTGGGTTCACACCATTCTCCTGCCTCAGCCTCCTGAGTAGCTAGGAATACAGGCACCTGCCATCATGCCTGGCTAATTTTTTGTATTTTTTAGTAGAGACAGGTTTTTACTGTGTTAGCCAGGATGATCTCGATCTCCTGACCTCATGATCCACCCGCCTCGGTCTCCCAAAGTGCTGGAATTACAGGTGTGAGCCACCGTGCCCAGTCTGAAAACACATCTTCAAAGGCCTATCATAGGCCGGGGGCGGTGTCTGTTGCCTATAATGCCAGCACTTTGGGAGGCTGAGGCGGGCAGATCACTTGAGGTCAGGGGTTCAAGACCAGCCTGGCCAACATGGTGAAACCCAGTCTCTACTAAAAATACAAAAATTAGCCAGGCATGGCAGCATGCAGCTGTAATCCCAGCTACTCAGGAGGCTGAGACATAAGAATTCACTTGAACCCAGAAGTCAGAGGTTGCAGTGAGCTGAGATCATGCCACTGCACTCCAGCCTAGGTGACAGAGTGAGACCCTGTCTCAAAAAAAAAAAAAACAAAAACAAACCAAAAAAAAGTCTATCACAGGTTCTGCAATAGTGATGTTATCTACATGAGTAATTGGAGAAGTTGCAGATCTTGTGACTTCTGGAACGATGGCTGGTAACTCGCCTAAATCTTGCAGAATTCAGGCCCCTCTCATCCTCCTAACCTTGTGGTCTTTCTTGTGTTTTACAAAGGTGGTTTAATTTGGGGGAAGGGCTATTATCATTTAAACTATAAACTAAATTTCCCCCAAGTTAGCTTGGTCCAAGCCCAGGAATGACCAAGGGCAGTTTGGAGATTAAAGGAAAGATGGGGGTTGGTTGGGTCAGCTCTTTTTCACTGTCATCATTTTCTCACTATTATGGTTTTTGCAAAGACAGTTTCAGTAGCTGCCAGCTTCCCTATTCTCCCCACTTTTCCAACTCAGAACCAGCCATAGAAAGTCAATGATGCCAGGCGCGGTGGCTCACGCCTGTAATCCCAGCACTTTGGGAGGCTGAGGAGGGTGGGTGGGGGGGATCACGAGGTCAGGAGATCGAGACCATCCTGGCTAACATGGTGAAACCCCGTCTCTACTAAAAATACAAAAAAAATTAGCCGGGCCTGGTGGTGGGCGACTGTAGTCCCAGCTTCTCGGGAGGCTGAGGCAGGAGAATGGCGTGAACCTGGGAGATGGAGCTTGCAGTGAGCCGAGATAGTGCCACTGCACTCCAGCCTGGGCAACAGAGCGAGACTCCGTCTCAAAAAAAAAAAAAAAAAAAAAGAAAAGAAAGTCAATGATACAGACGTGCATTGCTCAAGGGTTGTATGAGAAATGTGTTATTATATGATTTCATCATTGTGCAAACATCAAGTGGACTTACACAAAAGTAGATGGGCTAACCTCCTACACACCTAGGTTAGATGGTCTAGCCTATTGCTTCTGCACCCACCTTTGCAAAAATTAAAACCAAGGAAATTATGAGACCGTGAGAGAAATCTGCCATGGCTGACTCCATCTTGCTTCTAGCCTCACAGGTTGGCTGTCTTTGCTCATTCCTGGGCATGGGCCATGCTAACTTTGAGAGAAATTTAGTTTATAGTTTAAATGGTAATAGCCCTTCCCCAAAACTAAACTGTTCTTGTAAAACTAATGAAAGGTGATCAAGTTAGGGCCGGGCACGGTGGCTCATGCCTGTAATCCCAGCACTCTGGGAGGCCAAGGCAGGTGGATCACCTGAGGTCAGGAGTTCAAGACCAGCCTTACCAACATGGTGAAACCCCGTCTCTACTAAAAATACAAAAAAGATTAGCCAGGCGTGGTGCCGTGTGCCTGTAATCCCAGCTACTCGGGAGGCTGAGGCAGGAGAACCACTTGAACCCAGGAGGCGGAGGTTGCAGTAAGCTGAGATCACGCCACTGCACTCCAGCCTAGGTGCCAGAGAGAGACCCTGCCTCAAAAAAACAAACAACAACCAAAAATACCCTCCAATCCCTGAACTCTCAGGGAGACTGATTTGAGTAATAATAAAACTCTGGTCTCCTTTACAGACAGCTCTGCATGAATTAAACTCTCTCTCTTGCAATTCCCCTATCTTGATAAACTGGCTCTGTCTAGGCAGCAGGCAAGGAGAACCTATCGGGTGGCTACACTCCTAGGCTACAAACCTGCACAAGCATGTAACTACTGAACACTGGAGGCAACTGCAACACGATGATAAGTATTTGTGTATCTGAACATATCTACACATACAAAAGGTAGAGTATAAATTTAGTATTATATCTTATGGGGTGGGGCCACCGTTGTATATGTGGTCCATCAGGCTGGGTGCAGTGGCTCATGACTGTAATCCAAGCATTTTGGGAGGCTGAAGTGGGTGGATCACAAGGTCAGGAGTTTGAGACCAGCCTGGCCAACATGGTGAAACCTCATCTCAACTAAAAATACAAAAATTAGCCAGGTGTGGTGGTGCACACCTGTAATCCCAGCTACTCAGGAGGCTGAGGCAGGACAATCGCTTGAACCCAGGAGGTGGAGGTTGCATTGAGCTGAGATTGTGCCACTGCACTCCAGCCTGGGTGACAGAGTGAGACTCTGTCTCAAAAATAAAGAAATAAGTAAAACAAAGCACCCCGTGCCTTCCCTCTTTCCTACTGCAAAGTGTTCCCTCTCCCCTGCCTGCCTCTGAGTCTCTTCAAGGGATGGAGGCTGACCCTCTTGCTGTAGCAAGCTCAGAGTGAGTAGTGTGTTAGTTTTCATTTGGGCGGTCTTCATTTATTTTCCCAGAGGTTGTATCGTATGGTGTCTATACTCCAGCCAGGGGCCTTGAGAGGATTGAAGCAGGCAATGCAGAAGAAGAGGGTAGCAGGCACTTGGGAGTGTGGGGAAGCTGGCACTCTGTTGCACTACCAGCTAGAGTGTCTACTGGACCAGCCTCTTTGGAGGACAATCTAGTAACATCTGCTAAAACGCTTAACACACATATCTGTTGACCCAGCAACTCCACTTCCAGAAGGGAGCCCTATGCAAATGCACAGAGATGCATGGGCAGGGAGGTTTATTGCAGTAATATCGGTAGTTGTGGAAAACTGGCAACAACCTCATTTGCCCATTCATAGATGACTCGATAAAGATCTTTTTTTTTTTTTTTTTTTTTGGGATGGAGTCTTGCTCTGTCATGCAGGCTGGAGTGCAGTGGTGCGATCTTGGCTCACTGCAACCTCCGCCTCCCCGGTTCAAGCGATTCTCCCGCCTCAGCCCCTCCCTGAGTGGCTGGGATTACAGGCACCTGCCACCACGGGCTAATTTTTGAATTTTGTAGAGACGGGCTTTCACCATGTTGGCCAGGCTGGTCTCGAACTCCTGACCTCGTGATCTGCCTGCCTTGGCCTCCCAGAGTGCTGGGATTACAGGCATCAGCCACCACGCCCTTCCAAAGATCTATTTTTAAATGAAAAAAATCAAAGTGCACAAGAGTATATACTGGATGATACTATTTGTGCAGCAAAAAAGATATACATATGATTAGTAATTTGCTGGACATACAAACTATCAAGGAACCGGGTCCCGCTCCAGACCTCAGGAGACGGTTCTCAGACCTAGTGCAAGAAAGAATTCAGGACAAGTCCATAGAATAAAGTGAAAGCAAGTTTATTAAGAAAGTAAAGTTATACAGAATGGCTACTCCATAGGCAGAGCAGCGTCATGGGGTGCTTGAATAAGCATACGTACAGTTATTTTTTGATTCTATGCTAAAGAAGGGGTGGGTTATTCATGAGTTTTCAGGGAAAGAGGTGGGCAATTCCTGGAACTGAGGATTCCTCCCCCTTTTTAAGACCATATAGCATAACTTCCTGACGTTGCCGTGGCATCTATAAACTGTTATGGCAGTGGTGGCAGTGTCTTTTAGCATGCTAATATATTATAATTAGGGTATAATGAGCAATGAGGAGGATCAGAGGTGACTTTCATCGCCATCTTGGTTTCGGTGGATTTTGGCTGCCTTCTTTACTGCAATCTCTTTTTTTGTGTTTTTTGAGATGGAATCTCACTCTGTCGCCCAGGCTGGAGTGCAGTGGCGTGATCTCGGCTCACTGCAACCTCTGCCTCCCGGGTTCAAGCGATTCTTGTGCCTCAGCCTTCCAAGTAACTGAGACTACAGGCGTACACCACCACACCCGGCTAATTTTTTTTTTTTTGTATTTTTAGTAGAGACGGGGTTTCACCATGTTGGTCAGCCTAGTCTTGAACTCCTGACCTCAGGTGATCCTCCCACCTCGGCCTCCCAAAGTGCTGGGATTACAGGCGTGAGCTACCATGCCCAGCCTTGACCAGCTTCTTTACTGCAACCTGTTTTATCAGTGAGGTCTTTATGACCTGTATCTTGTGCCAACATCCTGTCTTATCCTGTGACTTAGAATGCCTCACATCCTGGGAATGCAGCCCAGTAGGTCTCAGCCTCATTTTACCCAGCCCCTGTTCAAGATGGAGTCACTCTGGTTCACATACCTCTGACAGGATGGCAATTCAGGACTAGGATCTGGGAGAGAGAATTTTTTTTTTCTTTTTTTTGTTTTTTGAGACGAGTTTCGCTCTTATTGCCCAGGCTGGAGTGCAATGGTGAGATTTCAGCTCCCCACAACCTCTGCCTCCTGGGTTCAAGCGATTCTCCTGCCTCAGCCTTCCGAGTAGCTGGGATTACAGGCATGTGCCACCACGTCCAGGTAATTTTGTATTTATTTATTTATTTATTTATTTATTTATTTATTTATTTATTTAGTAGAGACAGAGTTTCTCCATGTTGGTCAGGCTGGTCTCGAACTCCCAACCTCAGGAGATCCACCCACCTCGGCCTCCCAAAAAGTGTGGGGATTACAGGAGTAAGCCACCATGCCCAGTCGAGATATACTTTTATTAGTACGTTTTCATGGTGTTTGAACTTTTTACTATGTGCATTAACCACTTTTATGATAAAAAGTCAGGGAAGCTGATGATGTGATATCCATGCCTCTTTTTATTGGGCTGCCCCAGTTGGTGTGCTCCTGATGTTTTCCCATCGCCAATAGTATCTCTATCTCTGGACTGGGGTGCCTTATACCAAAGGCTACTCTGCTATGTCAGACCAGAAATGCCAGGGAATTAAAACCCTCAGGGGGAACCCAGTGCAGTGGCTCACACCTGTAATCCCAGCACTTTGGGAGGCCGATGTGGGTGGATCACTTGAGGTCAGGAGTTCGAGACCAGCCTGGTCAACATGGTGAAACCTCGTCTCCACCAAAAATACGAAAAAAATAGCCAGGTGTGGTGGTGGGTGCCTGCAATCCCAGCTACTCGGGAGACTGAGGCAGGAGAATTGCTTGAACCTGGGAGACGGAGGTTGCAGTGAGCCAAGATTGCATCACTGCACTCCAGCCTGGACGACAAAATGAGACTCTGTCTCAGAAAAAAAAAAAAGAAATATCTATTTCATAGGTGGGTTTTGAGGATAATTTAGGCAATTAATGCATGAGAAGCACTAAGCCCAATGCCTGGCTCATGATAAGTCTCCATAAATGTTAACAGGAGAATATCCAAGCTCTGCTGGGAGGCAGAGGGGCATGTTGGTCCTGCTATACCCGGGGCACCTGGCAGACACTGCTATGGCCATTCCGGCAGGCTCTGGGCCCCCCGCCTCCCCAGTCTCATTTTTCTAGCAGCCACAGATGCCTCTGGATAAAAAAGGCACCGGTTGGGCGGGGAGTGATGACTCATCCCTGTAATTCCAGCACTTTGGGAGGCCGAGGTGAGCTGATCACGAGGTCAGGAGTTCGAGACCATCCTGGCCAACATGGTGAAACCCCGTCTCTACTAAAAATACAAAAATTAGCCGGGTGCGGTAGTGGGCGCCTGTAGTCCCAGCTACTTGGGAGGCTGAGGCAGGAGAATCACTTGAACCTGGGAAGCGGAGGCTGCAGTGAGCTGAGATTATGCCACTGCGCTCCAGCCTGGGCAACAGAGCAAGACTCCGTCTCAAAAAAAAAAAAAAGCCACTGGTTGGAATGACGGCCTTTGGGGCACTTGAACTGTCCACCAGACGGCCTGGCCTGCCCTTGCCTGGCCTTACAGCAGAACATGAGCCTTGGATACGCATGGCCAGTCGATGCGTGTGGAGATCATACGCTGACCACCCTGTCGTGCGTCGGGGCAGGCCACCAGCATGATGACACGTCCACAGAGTCACCACACTCTTTCTCGAGCCACTTTGTGAAGGAGGAATCTAAAGATGGAGGGGGTGTCGGTGGTTGGCTGTGGTCAGAGAGGGTCTGGGCCCCGTCTGTAGCCAAGTTAAGCCAAAACTGGCCCATGTTTGGGGGGAGTCCTCTTTTGTTCCCAGGTAAACTTGTCACATGACTCATGAAAAATGATTTTTTTTTTTTTAGGGTCTCCCTCTGTCACCCAGGCTGGAGTGCAGTGGTGCAACCTTGGCTCACCGCAGCCTCCAATTCCCAGGCTCAAGCGATCCTCCCACCTCAGCCTCCTGAGTAGCTGGGACCACAGGCGTGCACCACGACACCCGGCTAATTTTTGTATTTTTTGTAGAGACAGAGTCTCACTATGTTGCTCAGGCTGGGCTCAAACTCCTGGGCTCTATCGATCTGCCCCCCTCAGCTTTCCAAAGTGCTGGGATTAAAGGCATGAGCCACACTGCGCTGGGACAAGAACTGATTTTAGTGTGCTGTAGTAAATACAAGGCTGGTGTATCACCAGGTACCATTGTAACCAGAGGCTAGGAGGGGAAAGAGCAAACATGAGTCCTTGAGCACAGTGGGTGAGAAAAGGAAGGAGAGAGACACACAAAACAGCATTTCTCAACCCTTCCTGGGCTTCAGAGTCAGCTGTGAAGCTTAAAAAATGCAGATTACTCTGGGCGTGGTGGCTCATGCCTGTAATCCCAGCACTTTGGGAGGCAGAGGCAGGAGGATCACCTGAGACCAGGAGTTTGAGACCAGCCCAACCAACATGGCGAAACCCCATCTCTACTAAAAATACAAAAATTAGTTGGGCATGGTGGCGGGCGCCTGTAATCCCAGTTACTTGGGAGGCTGAGGCAGGAGAATCGCTTGAACCCGGGAGGCAGAGTTTGCAGTGAGCCGAGATCGCACCACTGCACTCCAGCCTGAGCAACAAGAGAGAAACTCCGTTTCAAAAAAAAAAAAAAAAAGTTACCCAGGTGATTGTGATGTCCAAGCAGGGTTAACAGACTTTTCTACACCGGGAGACAACGAACTGTGAACAACCCAGGGACCCAGGGCTTCATGCAGTTGGAAGAGGTCCAGGGAGAAGTGCTGAGCTGGGTTGGGTATCTTGACTCTGAGCCCTTGCCAGGTAAGTGTGGCAGCTGGTGGGCACAGTTCTGGTCTCAGTCACTTCTTCCTCCAGGTGGCAGCTGGAACTGCCAGATAAAGAAAGGTCAGCATAAGGTCTTATCTTGTTCGAAGCCTTTGAACTTTTCAAAGCTTTCAACTCCTCGGTTCCCCTCCTCCTCTCCTCCTCCCTGGCTTTTTGTCCTCTCTCCACCAGCCAGCCTTCCTGCAAGGGATGCCAAGCCTCCATCCATCTCTTAATAGAACATGCTTCTAGAGAGCCATGCAGTGTTGGGCTTCCCTACCCAGTAAATCCCAGCTTATAATTTTTTTTTTTTTTGAGACAGGGTCTCGCTCTGTCATCCAGGCTAGAGTGCAGTGACATGATCACAGCTCACTGCAGCCTCGACTTCCTGGGCTAAAAAAAAATCCTCCCACCTCAGCCTCCCAAGTAGCTGGGACCACAGACACGTGCCACCACGCCTTGCTAATTTTTGTATTTTTAGCAGAGACGCAGTTTCACTATGTTGCCCAGGCTGGTATCGAACTCCTGGCCTCAAGCCATTCACCCGCCTCAGCCTCTCAAAGTGCTGGGATTACAGGTGTGAACCACCCCACCTGGCTTCCCAGCTCATCAATTCTTTCTGAGACGCAGTCTCTCTCTCTTCTTCCCATCCCCATGTCCTTCTGGGAAGTATCCTGCTGGGAGAAGTTGCCAGAATGAATGTTTTTTTTGACCGAGAAAGATGTTTTGCTGTCAGAACTGCTGAAATTCTACCCTGGCTCTAGGTCCCAGCCCTTGCAAAGTTATTGATTCTGAAGAATTCCATGACCTTGTTTCTCTAGGTCAAACCTCTTTATTAAAAGGGTAGTTATACTATCTCACTTCCCAAAATTACAGACCTGTTCATTTCCAGGAAGCCCCTTGAGAACGCATGGGCCTGGGCACAGCAGCTCAAACCTGTATTCCCAGTGTTTTGGAAGCCAAAGCAGGAGGATCACTTGAGGCCAGAAGACGAGTCTTACTATGAGCAATATAGTGAGACCTTATCTCTATTTTAAAAAATTAGCCGGGCATGGTGGCACGTACCTGTATTCTCAGCCTCTTAGGAGGCTGAGGCAGGAAGATTGCCTGAGCCCAGGAGTTGGAGGCTGCAGTGAGCCATGACCGTGCCATTGAACTCCAGCCTGGCAACAAAGCAAGACTCTGGCTGGGCATGGTGGCTCATGCCTGTAATCCCAGCACTTTGGGAGGCCGGGGCGGGCGGATCAGTTGAGGCCAGGAGTTTGAGACCAGCCTGGCAAACATGGCAAAACTCTGTCTCTAGTAAAAATGCAAAAAATTGCCACATGTGGTGGCACATTCCTGTAGTCCCAGCTACTCGGGAGGCTGAGGCAAGAGAACTGTCTGAACCTTGGAGGCATAGGTTCCAGTGAGCCGAGATGGTGCCACTGCACTCCAGCCTGGGCGACAGTGTGAGACTCTGTCTCAGAAAAATCAAACAAAAAAAAAAGGGAGCCTATCTCTAAGAAAACAAAAGAACTTATGGAAGTTTCCTTCTTCTTTTTTTTTTTTTCGAGATGGAGTCTCGCTCTGTCACCTAGGCTGGCGTGCAGTGGTGGTGAATTCAGCTCACTGCAACCTCTGCCTCCCAGGTTCAAGCGATTCTCCTGCCTCAGCCTCCTGAGTAGCTGGGACTACAGGCGCCCACCACCACGCCTGGCTAATTTTTTTTGTATTTTTAGTAGAGACAGGGTTTCACCATGTTAGCCAGGATGGTCTTGATCTCCTGACCTTGTGATCCACCCACCTTGGCCTCCCAAAGTGCTGGGATTACAGGTGGGAGCCACCGCGCCTGGACTGTTTTTTTTGTTTTGTTTTGTTTTTGAGACCAAGTCTCGCTCTGTTGCCCAGACTGGAGTGCAGTGGCGCAATCTCGGCTCGCTGCAACCTCTGCCTCCTGGGTTCAAGCAATTCCCGTGCCTCAGCCTTCCCAGTAGCTGGGATTACAGGCACATGCCACCATGCCCAGCGGATTTTTTAGTAGAGATGGGTTTTCACCGTGTTGCCCAGGCTGGTCTCAAACTCTTGAGCTTGGGCTATCCACCCAACTGGGCCTCCCAAAGTGCTAGAAATACAGGCGCGCCCGGCCAGAAGTTTCCTTCTTAGAAAGCTGTACGTGGCCCTGTGTGATGGCTCATGCCTGGTATCCTAGCACTTTGGGAGGACAAGGTGGGAAGATGCTTTGAGCCCAGGAGTTTGAGACCAGCCTGGGCAACAAAGGGAGACCCCCATGTCTAGAAAATTAAAAATTAAAAAAAAAATTATCAGGACATAGTGATGTGTGCCTGTGGTCCCAGCTGCTTAGGAGGTTGAGGCAGGAGGATCGCTAGAGTTCAGGAGTTGGAGGCTGCAGCGAGCTGTGATTGCATCACTGTACTCCAACCTGGACAACAGATCAAGACCGTGTCTCATCAAAAGAAAGGTGGTCATTTGGGTCTTCCAGTCGCTTGCTTATTCTGCCTGAGACACAGGCAAGATTTAGAGGAAATTATTCTGTTACTGACCGTAGCTGAGTAGGGGAGACTAATACTCCCCGAATGCTCAGTGTAAGCAGGCCAGCAAGAGGACCCCAGACCCCTCCTCCCGTGGCTCCTACTAAATCCCACCTTCCGCCTTTTGCCACTAGTTTTTTTTGAGACAGAGTCTCGCTCTGTTGTCCAGGTTGGAGTGCAGTGGCACAATCTCAGCTTACTGCAACCTCCGCCTCCTGGGTTCAAGCAATTCTCATGCCTTAGCCTCCCAAGTAGCTGAGATTACAGTCGTGCACCACCACGCCTGGCTAATTTTGTATTTTTAGTAGAGAAGGGGTTTCTCCATGTTGGTCAGGTTGGTCTATGAACTCCCGACCTCAGGTGATCTGCCTGCCTCGGCCTCCCAAAATGCTGGGATTACAGGCGTGAGCCACCGTGCCCGGCCAGCGTGCTGCTTCTTTTTTGCCAAGGGAAATAACCACTTTGCAGATACAGCTTTTCAGCCTCTAAAAAGGCATTCCCTGGAAGTCTCTCTCCCCAGCCTTCTAACTTCTGAATAATCTCAAGCCCAAAGGAACATTCAGTTCTTGCTATGGGTCATGCCCGGTCACAACCTTGCTTGGGGAAACTTCTCTCAAGACTCAGAATGGGGAAGAGCTGCGCTTCTCCCAAGCAACTGGCAGTTTGTTGTTATGTTCTCGAAGCTGGTGGGATGGGCTGCATTTCCCTTTTTTTATTGGCCAATTGAAAGTTTGGAAGGGAATTTGCTGACTTTTGCTAACCGGCAGATGCCTCCCCTTATCTATCTAGCTGCTATTTGCCCTTGGCTCTGATATGGTCCCGTAACTACAGAGTAGTTTTAGCTTCGGGACAAAGCCTGGCGGAAGCCACCCTGAAGGTTCATTCTCAGCATTAAGGGTTGGGGGGTAGGACTCTGAGACTGTCAGAGGCAGGACAAGGCACAGGCATGACACAGACCCAGCTCTGAGCCATGGTTCTGCCATCCATGAGTTTTGTGGCCTCGAACAAACCACAGTTTTCTAGGCTGTAAAAGGGGATAAGAAAACCTCCCTAGGCCGGGTGTCATGGCTCATGCCTGTAATCCCAGCACTTTTGGGGGCCGAGGCAGGTGGATCACTTGAGGTCAGGAGTTTGAGACCAGCCTGGGCAATATGGTGAAACCCTGTCTCTACTAAAAGTACAAAACTTAGCCAGGCATGGTAGTGCATGCCTATAGTCCCAGCTACTTGGGAGGCTGAGGCAGGAGAATCGCTTGAACCGAGGAGCTGGAGGCTGCAGTGAGCCAAGATTGCACCACTGCACTCCAGCCTGGGTGACAGAGGGAGACCCTGTTTCAAAAAAAAAAAAAAAAAAGAAAGAGAAAAAAAGAAAGAAGAAGGCAAGAGAGCAAGAAAGAAAGAAAGAAAGAAAGAAGAAAGCAAGAGATCAAGAAACAAAGAAAAAGAAAGAGAGAAAGAAAGAAAGAGAAAGAAAGAAGGAAGGAAGGAAAGAGAGAGAAAGAAAGAAGGAAAGAGAAAGAAAGAAAGAAAGAAAGAAAGAAAGAAAGAAAGAAAGAAAGAAAGAAAGAAAGAGAAAGAAAGAGAAAGAAAGAAACCACTCTCCTAGAACTGCTTTCAGGGTAAATGGATTAACTGGTAACAAACAAAAAAGTGTTTTTCTTCCAACTCCAGGAGATACGGTTTTTTAGTTGTTTGTTTGTTTGAGACAGGGTCTCACTCCGTCACCCAGGCTGGAGTGCAGTGGTGTGATCGTGTCTCACTGCAACTTCAACCTCCTGGCCTCAAGCGATCCTCTCACCTCAGGCTCCCCAAGTAGCTGGGACTACAGACATGTGCCACCATGCCCAGCTGATTTTTAAGATTTTGTAGAGACAGGGTCCCACTATATTGCCCAGGCTGGTGTTGAACTCCTGGGCTCAAGTAATCCTCCTGCCTCAGCCTCCCAAAGTGCTGGGATTACAGGTGTGAGCCACGGCGCCCGGCCGAGACATGTTTTTATTCTCCTGATTCGGCTTGGTCTCTGTTGCACACAAGCCAGGATGCTGCTTCCTCCAGGAAGAGCTTCCCAGGGCTGGGGAACCCCTCCTAACACACTGTGCCTCCTCTGGCTCCCCTCACTAGCTCCGCATGTTTAGGTCTCACTGGGACAGCAGACAAGGGAGTTTCTTTACATCCACTCTTTACTTCTCTTTTTTTTTTTTTCCTTTTTTCTTCTTCTTTTTTTTGTTTGAGATAGAGTCTTGCTCTGTCACCCAGGCTGGAGTGCAGTGGTGCGATCTCGGCTCACTGCAACCTCCGCCTCTCAGGTTCAAGCGATTCTCCTGCCTCAGCCTCCCAAGTAGGTGGGATTACAGGCACGTGCCACCACACCTGGCTAATTTTTGTATTTTTAGTAGAGACAAGTTTCACCATGTTGGCCAGCCTGGTCTCAAACTCCTGACCTCAAGGGATCCGCCCACCTCAGCCTCCCAAAGTGCTGGGATTACAGGTGTGAGCCTCTGCACATGGTCTCTCTTTCTCTTTCTCTCCCTTCCTTCCTTCCTTCCTTCCTTTCTCTTTCTCTCTTCTTTCTCTCTCTCTCTCTCTTTCTTTCTTTCTTTTTTTTTTTTGACAGAGTCTCACTATGTCGCCCAGGCTGGAGTGCAGTGGCACAATCTTGGCTCACTGCATTCTCTGCCTGCTGGGTTCAAGAGATTCTCCTGCCTCAGCCTCCCGAGTAGCTGGGATTACAGGTGAGCACCACCACGCCCGGTTAATTTTTTTATTTTTAGTAGAGACAGGGTTTCACCATATTACCCAGGCTGGGCTCGACTCCTGACTTCAAGTGATCTGCCCACCTAGGCCCTCCAAAATGCTGGGATTACAGGTGTTACCCACCTCACCTGGCCCACTTTCTTTTCTTTCTTTCTTTTTCTTTATTTCTTTCTGTCTTTCTTTTCTTTTCTTTCTCTTTCTTTCTTTCTCTCTCTCTCCCTCCCTCCCTTCCTCCCTTCCTTCCTTTCTTCTTCCTTTCCTCCTTCCCCTTCCTTCCTCCCCTTCCCCTTCCCCTCCCTCTCTCCCTCCCTCTCTCTCTCCCTCTCTCTCTCTCTCTCTCTCTTTCTTTCTCTCTCTCTCTTTCTCTCTTTGTTCTTTCTCCACTTATGCTCAAATTCTATACTCACCTTTCTTAAGGACAGGGATGGTGTCCTGTCCACCACGGTGTCTCCAGAGCCTTGGACATTGCTGGGGCTATAAGAATTCAGCAAACATTTGGCTGGATGCAGTGACTTATGCCTGTAATCCCAGCACCGTGGGAGGCTGAGGTGGCCAGCTCACTTGAGGTCAGCAGTTTGACACCAGTCTGGTCAACATGGTGAAACCATATCTCTACTAAAAATACAAAAATTAGCTGGATGTGGTGGTGCGCACCTATAGTCCCAGCTACTCGGGAGGCTGAGGCAGGAGAATTGCTTGAACCCAGGAGGTGGAGGTTGCAGTGAGCCGACCTGCACTCCAACCTGACAGAGCGAGACTCCATCTCAAAAAAAAGAAAAAAAAAAAAAAAAAGAACGAGCAAACATTTGCTACATAAATACATTCCAGAACCCTGTGCTGAAGGGTTATGGAGACAAAAGGAGGCTTCATGCTGGGCCTCCACATCCCTCTGTCCCTCTCTAGTATTGTGGCCTTACAGCAGCCAGACTCATCTTTATCAATGAGTCCTCTCATCGTGTGACTCCCCTGCTTAAAACTCCTTACTGTTGGCCGGGCCCGGTGGCCCATGCCTGTAATTCCAGCACTTTGGGAGGCCAAGGCAGGCGGATCACTTGAAGTCAGGAGTTCCAGACCAGCCTGGCCAACATGGTGAAACCCCATCTCTACTAAAAATACAAAAATTAGCCGGGCGTGGTGGTGGGCACCTATAGTCCCAGCTACTTGGGAGGCTGAGACAGGAGAATTGCTTAAAGCCGGGAGGCAGAAATTGCAGTGATCCAAGATCACACCATTGCACTCTAGCCCGGGTGACAGGGCAAGACTCCATCTAAAAAAAAAAAACAAAAAACAAAACAAAACAAAACCTCTTTACTCTCTCCCTGTTATACTTATTTATTTATTTATTTATTTATTTGAGATAGGGGTCTTGCTCTGTTGCTCAGGCTGGAGTGCAGTGGTGTGACCACAGCTCACTGCAGCCTTGAACTCCTGGGCTCCAGCAATCCTCCTGCCTCGGCCTCCCAAGTAGCTGGCACTACAGGCATGTGCCACCACGCCCGGCTAATTTTTGTATTTTATGTAGAGATAGGGTCTCACTACATTGCCCAGACTGATTTCAAACTCCTGGGCTCAAGGGAGCCTCCCGCTTGAGCCTCTTGAGTAGCTGGGACTACAGGCGTGCGCCACTATGTCTGGCTAATTTTTATTTTTTGTAGAGATGGGATCTCACTATGTTGACCAGGCTGGTCTTGAACTTCTGGGCTGAAGCAATCCTCCCACCTGGGAGTGCTGGGATTACAGGCATGAGTCACCCATGCCTGGTGGCTTCTTTTCTTATAAGGACACCTGTCATATTGGATCAGAGTCCCATCCTTATGACCTCATTAAAACTTACAGCCAGGCACGGTGGCTCACGCCTGTAATCCCAGCACTTTGGGAGGCCGAAGTGGGTGGATCACCTGAGGTCAGGAGTTTGAGACCAGCCTGGCCAACGCGGTGAAACCCCATCTCTGCTAAAAATACAGAAAGTAGCTGGGTGTGGTGGCGCATGCCTGTAGTCCCAGCTACTCGGGAGACTGAGGTAAGAGGATTGCTTGAGCCAGAGGAGGCAGAGGCTGCAGTGAGCTGAAATCGTGGGTAACATGCCTGGGTAACACAGCAAGACTCTGTCTCTAAATAAATAAATAAAAATAAAAACAAAGTAGCCAGGTGTGGTGGTGCATGCCTGTGGTCCCAGCTGCTTGGGAGGGTGAGGTGGGAGAATCACTTGAGCTTGGGGAGGTGGAGGCTGCCGTGAGCTGTGATCACACCTCTGCACTCCAGCGTCGGTGACAGAGTGAGACCCTGTCTCAAAATAAAAAAAGGGTGGAAAAAAAACCTTACTTACTTGTTGAACTTCTGGGCTGAAGCAATCCTCCCGCCTGGGAGTGCTGGGATTACAGGCATGAGTCACCCAGGCCTGGCTTCTTTTCTTATAAGGACATCTGTCATGTTGGATCAGAGTCCCATCCTTATGACCTCATTAAAACTTACAGCCTGGCACGGCAGCTCACGCCTGTAATCCCAGCACTTTGAGAGGCCGAGAAGTGGGAAGCCCAGATGGCAGCCTAGACCCTGGGAACCACAGCAAATGGGGGCTCCTGGGAGATCCACACAGAGGAATCTGGAGCCCAGGAAGCAACCTGGAGGGTACAGGGAAGAGGCTTCAGCCACAGGGAAGGGCCTGGAGGGAAGAGAGCAGGAGCCAGGGCCGCCAGCTATGGGCTGACATCAAGGGCATACTCAAGGTCCTGACTAAGGGGGCCTCGGACACAAGTACCAAGAGGGAGTTTCGGCCAGGCGTGGTGGCTCACACCTGTAATCCCAGCACTTTGGGAGCTGAGGCGGGTGGATCACGAGGTCAGGAGTTTGAGACCAGCCTGGCCAACATGACAAAACCTTGTCTCTACTAAAAATACAAAAATTAGCCAGGTGTGGTGGCGGGTGCCTGTAATCCCAGCTACTCGGGAGGCTGAGGCAGGAGAATTGCTTGAACCCGGGAGGCAGAAGTTGCAGTGAGCCGAGATCGTGCCATTGCACTCCAGCCTGTGTGACAAGAGCAAGACTCTATCTCAAAAAGAAAAAAAGAAAAAAAAAAAAGGAGGAGTTTCAGCAGAAGCCATTTATAGACAGACATGCCTCTTGGGTGAAGGGACTCAAATTTTTTTTTTTTGAAATGGAGTCTCTATCGCCCAGGCCGGAGTGCAGTGGCGTAATCTTGGCTCACTGCAAACTCCACCTTCCAAACTCAAGCTATTCTCCTGCCTCAGCCTCCCAAGTAGCTGAGACTACAGGCACTCGCTACCACACCTGGCTAATTTTTGTATTTTTAGTAGAGACGGGATTTCACCGCGTTGGTCATGCTGGTCTCAAACTCCTGACCTCAGGTGATCCACCCGCCTTGGCCTCCCAAACCAAAGTGCTGAGATTATAGGCATGAGCCACCGGACCCGTTTTTTTGTTTTTTGTTTTTTGTTTTTTTTTAAGATGTAGTCTCATTCTGTTGCCCAGGCTGGAGTGCAGTGGCACCATCTCAGCTCACTGCAACCTCTGCCTCCCAGGTTCAAGCGATTCTTATTTACATTTACATTGTAAAAATACAAAATCATTCATGACAGCTATTGGCTGTTAGTAGTTGGCATTTAGGAAGCACTTACTGCTCAAAGTCCAATCTTCTTAATTTTTTATCTCAGGTCTTGGATGATGTTTTAGATGTTGTTTCCCCAGAAATAAACCTTAAGATAATAATTTGCATGTAATGTTTTGAAGGTGATCTCAGGAGACACCAGTAGGGCGTGGGGACGTGAGACAGAAAAGGGAAAGCCTCCAATAAATGTGTATTATCAAGCGAGGCATCAATGTGGGCTACAGTGCTTAACGGTGTTGAGGAGCTCTGGGCAATGATGTACAACCCACTTCTCAGAGTTAGCCCCACCCACGGGGCCAGAGAGCAAGGGTATTTTTTTTTTTTTTTTGAGACGGAGTCTCGCTCTGTCGCCCAGGCTGGAGTGCAGTGGCGCGATCTTGGCTCACTGCAAGCTCCGCCTCCCGGGTTCACGCCATTCTCCTGCCTCAGCCACCCGAGTAGCTGGGACTACAGGCGCCCGCCACCACGCCTGGCTAATTTTTTGTATTTTTAGTAGAGGCGGGGTTTCACTGTGTTAGCCAGGATGGTCTCGATCTCCTGACCTCATGATCCGCCCGCCTCTGCCTCCCAAAGTGCTGGGATTACAGGCGTAAGCCACCGCGCCCGGCCGAGCAAGGGTATTTATTCACCAACTCCAGGCAGTCATTGGCTGATGGTTGATGTGGTGGGGCAGGGGTGAGTATTAATTCTCCAGGACTTCCTGCCTGCTGTGTACAAGGACAGAGTGGACCACCAGAGTTCCAGATTCTGCAGGCTGTAGAATATAATCAATTGTAAGGGGCCAGGAGTGGTGGCTCATGCCTGTAATCTCAGCACTTTGGGAGGCCGAGGAGGGCGGATCACTTAAAGTCAGGAGTTCGAGACCAGCCTGGCCAACATGGTGAAACCCCATCTCTACTAAAAATACAAAAAATTAGCCAGGCTTCGTGGCAGGCAACTATAATCCCAGCTACTTGGGAGGCTGAGGCATGAGAATCACTTGAACCCAAGAGGCAGTGGTGGCAGTGAGCCGAGATCGTGCCATTGCACTCCAGACTGGGCAACAAGAATGAAACTCCATCTCAAAAAATAATAATAATAATAAATAAAATAAAATTCTGCTTGCCAAACTAGACATAAAAGGGCAAAATGCCTCTTCCTTTTGATAAGAATGTCAAGGTTATGGCCAGGCATGGTGGCTCATGCCTGTAATCCCAGCACTTTGGGAGGCCAAGGCAGGGGGATCACCTGAGGTCAGGAGTTCGAGACCAGCCTGATGGGGTGAAATCCTGCCTCTACTAAAAATACAAAAATTATCTGGGTATGGTAGCGAGCACCTGTAGTCCCAGCTACTTGGGAGGCTGAGACAGGAGAATTGTTTGAACCTGGGAGGCAGAAGTTGCAGTGAGCTGAGATCGCACCACTGCACTCTAGCCTGGGCGACAGATAGAGGCTCCATCTCAAACAAAAAAAAAAAAAAGAAAAAAGAAAAGAATGTCAGGGTCACGTTTTTCAGAAGGCCTCGGTGGTTTTTGTCATGTCCCCAAACAGCAGTGGCTGTCTCTGGCCTCTGGCACCTTTTGTTTCCCGTGTACAGCGCTTTTATACAATTGTAATACGGTGATTGATGTTCTTAGCTCTGCTACCAGACTGAAGCCTCCTGCGTTTGGGGATTAATTCATTTTTTTAGTTAAAAAAATTACTATTGGCCGAGCATGGTGGCTCATGCCTGTAATCCCAGCACTTTGGGAGGCCAAGGTGGGCAGATCACGAGGTCAGGAGTTCGAGACCAGCCTGGCCAATACGGTGAAACCCTGTCTCTACTAAAAATACAAAAATTAGCTGGGCATGGTGGCATGTCCCTGTAATCCCAGCTACTCGGGAGGCTGAGGCAAGAGAATTGCTTGAACCAGGAAGTTGGAGGTTTCAGTGAGCTGAGATCGTACCACTGCACTCCAGCCAGGGTGACAGAATGAGACTCTGTCTCAAATAATAATAATAATAAATTAGTATTATGAAGCCTGGTGCAGTGGATCACACCTGTAATCCTAGCACTTTGGGAGGCTGAAGTGGGAGGATCATCTGAGCCCGGGAAGTTGGAGGGTGCAATCAGCAGAGATTGCACCACTGCACTCCAACCTGGGTGACAGAGCGAGAGCCTGTTTTTTTGTTGTTGTTGTTGTTGTTGTTTTAAGTATTATTATGATTACAAAAAAAATTTTTGGGGCCGGGCCCAGTGGCTCATCCCTATAATCCCAGCACTTTGGGAGGTGGAAGCTGGCAGATCACTTGAGGCCAGGATTTCAAGACCATACTGGCCAACATGATGAAACCCGTTTCTACTAAAAATGCAAAAATTAGCCAGGTGTGGTGGCACCTGCCTGTAATCCCAGTTACTCGGGAGGCTGAGGCGGGAGAATCGCTTGAATCTGGGAGGTGGAGGTTGCAGTGAGTTGAGATCACACGGCTGCACTCCAGGCCAGGCGACGGAGTGAGACTGCGTCTCAAAAAAAATAAATAAAATAAATTATAGAGACAAGGTCTTATGTTGCCCAGGCTGGTCTCAAACTTCTAGCCTCAAGTGAGCCCCAAAAGTGCTCACTCAGACTCCCAAAGTGCTGGGATAACAGATGTGAGCCACACCACCCAGGCCTCAGGGATTAATTCTATCTTGCACAAATGAAAGACTTGGGAAACATCTGTGTAATATGCCACCAAATACAAATACTGCCAGACACCCTTTGCCCAGGCTCAACTCTGAATCAGAGCAGAGTACCTAGGGGAAGAGATCCAGACATCCAAGCTTGCAAGACAATCAAATTCCTGGTTGAGAGCTCTATAAAGAAGAGGGACTTCTAGCTGTAGTTCTACAAGTTTACCAGCAGATGGGAACAGTCTCCTACCATCTTTTAAAGTTTCCTACCACTGTGTTGTTGACAACTGGCAGATTTACAGAAAAGTCTATTCTGTGAGTCTTTACCAAGGATCTACTTGAAATCTAGAGTCATGTGCAATCTCTTTGGGAGGCGGGCAGGGAAGAGACAAAAGTAAAGGAAGACTGAGCTCAATCTTCAGAGGGTACATTTCACTGGAGAGCGATGAAATACACACAAAGCAATTAAGATCCCCTACAAGATAACACACCTGAGAGTTTGACGGGAGACACTATCTCCTTGGGCTTCAGTTTCACGAAATGAGGAGGGAGAAATTGAAGACATTCACAGTGGCCGGCGCGGTGGCTCACGCTTGTAATCCCAGCACTTTGGGAGGCTGAGGCAGGCAGATCACCTGAGGTCAGGAGTTCGAGAGCAGCCTGACCAGTATGGTGACACCTCGTCTTTACTAAATACAAAAAAATTAGCCAGGCATGGTGGCGCATGCCTGTAATCCCAGCTACTTGGGAGGCTGAGGCAAAAGAATTGCTTGAACCCAGGAGGCAGAGGTTGCAGTGAGCTGAGATTGCACCATTGCACACCAGCCTGGATGACAAGAGTGAAACTCCATCTCAAGGAAAAAAAAAAAAAAGAAGAAGAAGACATTCATAGTGTCCCAACCTAGGTGCACATCAACAGTGGACTGGATAAAGAAAGTGGGGTACGTATACACCAAGGAATACTATGCAGCCATAAAAAGAATGAAATTATGTCCTTTGCAGTAACATGGATGCAGCTGGAGGCCATTATCCTAAGTGAATCAACACAGAACCAGAAAACCAAATATAGCATGCTGTCCCTTACAAGTGGGAACTAAGCACTGAACACACAGGGACATAAAGATGTGAACAATAGCCCAGGTGCAATGGCTCACGCCTGTAATCCCAGCACTTTGGGAGGCCGAGGCAGGAGGATGACTTGAGCTCATGAGTTCAAGAGCAACCTGGGCAACATGGCGAAATGCCGTCTCTACCAAAAATACAAAAAATTAGCTGGGTGTGGTGGTGCACACCTGTGGTTCCAACTGCTTGGGAGGCTGATGTGGGAGATGGCTTGAGCCCAGGAAGTGGAGGTTGCAGTGAGCTGTGATTTTACCACTGCACTCCAGCCTGGGTGACAGAGTGATACCCTATCTCAAACAAACAAACAAAGTTGGGTTTTTTTGTTTGTTTGTTTTGTTTTTTTACAGAATCTCGCTCTGTCACCAGGCTGGAGTGCAGTAGCGCGATCTCGGCGATTCTCATGAGTAGCTGGGATTACAGTCATGTGCCACCACGCCGAGCTAATTTTTGTATTTTTAGTAGAGATGGGGTTTTGCCATGTTGGCCAGGATGGTCTCGATCTCTTGACCTCATGATCTGCCCGCCTTGGCCTCCCAGAGTGCTGGGATTACAGGCATGAGCCATTGTGCCTGGCCAAAAAATTTTTTTATAAAGATGGGAATAGGGCTGGGCACGGTGGCTCACGCCTGTAAACCTAGCACTTTGGGAGGCTGGGGCAGATGGATCACCTGAGGTCAGGAGTTCGAGACCAGCCTGGCCAACATGGTGAAACGTGTCTCTACTAAAAATACAAAAGAAATAGCTGGGTGTGGTGGCAGGTGCCTGTAATTCCAGCTACTCGGGAGGTTGAGGCAGGAGAATCACTTGAACCTGGGAGGCGAAGGTTGCAGTGAGCCGAGATTGCGCCACTGCACTCCAGCCTGGGTGACAACAACGAAACTCTGTCTCAAAAAAAAAAAAAAGAGATGGGAATAATAGATATTGGAGATAATATTTTTAAAAAGTGGGGAGGGAAAGAGAGGGAGGCAAGGGTTGAAAAACTTCCTGTTGGGTACAATGTTCACTACGTAGGTGATGGTATCAATAGAAGCCCAAGCTTCAGCATCATGCATATACCCTTGTAACGAACCTTCGCATGTACCCACTTAATCTAAAAACAATTTCTTTTTTGAGACGGAGTCTCGCTCTGTCTACCAGACTGGAGTGCAGTGGCACGATCTTGGCTTACTGCAGCCTCTGCCTCCCGGGTTCAAGCAATTCTCATGCCTCAGCCTCCCAAGAAGTTGAGACTACTTGGTGTCTCACCACCACGCCCGGCTAATTTTTGTATTTTTAGGAGAGACAGGGTTTCACCATGTTGGTCAGGCTGGTCTCAAACTCCTGGCCTCAAGTGATCTGCCTGCCGCGGCCTCTCAAAGTGCTGGGATTACAGGTGAGAGGCACAGCAACTGGCATCTTTCTTTTCTTTTTTCTTTTCTTTTCTTTTTTTTTTTTGAGACAGAATCTTGCTCTGTTGCCCAGGCTGGAGTGCAGTGTCATGATATCGGCTCACTGCAACCTGGGCCTCCTGGGTTCAAAGAAATTCTCGTGCCTCAGCCTCCCAAGAAGCAGGGACTACAGGCATGCACCACCACATCCAGCTAATTTCACACTGTGGTTTCATCGGAGGATTTGCCCAACAAAGGGCAGCATGCAGATGTAGTACCCTTGAGATCCATGTGGTTGGTGTCCCAAGGGAGACATCTGGAAGGAACTCTTGGGGCCCCTCAACTCTGGACCTTTAAGTCTCAAAATTTCATGTGTTAGTCTAGGTTTGAGCTTAGTCATTTCAACCTTGAAGGCCTTGGTTTCTTTAGCTTGCAGTAATCTCTTGCATATATACACAATTTTAAATTTTAAAATTAATAAAGTACTTCCACATCGTCTTAGTTCATTTGTGCTGCCACAACAGACTGCCACAGACTAGATAATACATACAAACCAGAAATGTATTTCTCATAGTTCTAGGGGCTGGGAAGTCCAATATCAAGGTGCTGGCATCTTGCGTGGGCCTTCTTGCTGCTTCCTCACATGGCAGAAGGCAGAAGGGCAAAATGAGAGCAAACCCACTTCTGCAAGCCTCTCTATAGCAACCGTAATCCATTTGTGAGGGTGAAGCCTACATGACCCAAACACCTTCCAGAATGCCCCACGTCCCCACACTGTTGCACTGGGGACCAAGTTTCCAACACATGAATTTGGGGAGACACATTCAAATCAGAGCACAACCCCTGAGATTTTTTTTTTCATTTCTTACAACTCCATGAGGAAATTTTTTCTTCTAATTTATGAATTTTAAAAAATCGAATGATTATTGAAATCCAATCATTTAAAAAATAGTTCAAGTGACAGAACTCCATTTCAAAAAAATACTTGATTTATTTATTCTGCAAACATTTATTAAGAACTATTGGCTGGGTGTGGTGTCTTATGCTTGTAATCCTGGCACTTTGGGAGGCCGAAGTGGGTGGATCACTTGAGGTCAGGAGTTTGAGACCAGCCTGGCCAACATGGGTGAAACTCCACTTCTACTAAAAATACAAAAATTAGCCGGTCATGGTGGCAGGTACCTGTAATCCCAGCTACTCAGGAGGCTGAGGCAGGAGAATTGCTTGAATCCAGAAGACAGAGGTTACAGTGAACCAAGATCGCACCACTGCACTCCAGCCTGGGCAACAGAGTGAGACTCCATCTCAAAAAAGCAAAAGAAGCATTGGCTGGGTGTGGTGGGTCACACCTGTAATCCTAACACTTTGGGAGGCTGAGCTGGGAGGGTCCATTGAGGCCAGGTGTTTGAGATCAGCTTGGTGAACATAGTGAGACCCCATTTCTAGAAACAATTTTAAACATTAGCTGGGCATGGTGGCAGGTATTTGTAGTCCCAGCTACTTGGGAGGCTAAGGCAGAAGGATCACTTTAGCCCAAGAGTTTGAGGCTGCAGTGAGCTATGATTGTACCACTTCACTGCAGCCTGGGTGATAGACCCTGTCTAAAACAAAACAAAACAAAACAAAACATGGAATGATTGCATGCTATTTGAGAATATGAATCAGGTCCCTAGCCTTGTGACACTCACATTCTAGCAATACATATAAACAGAGTAACACATTATTATGATGCAATATAAAACTACTACATTAGGGGCAGGCACATTGCCTTATGCCTGTAATCCCAGCACTCTGGGAGGCTAAGGTGGGCAGATCCCTTCAGCCTGGGAGTTTGAGACCAGCCTTGGCAACACGGTGAAATCCCATCTCTACAAAAAATAGAAAAACTAGCTAAGCGTGGTGGCATATGCCTGTGGTCCCAGCTACTTGGGAGGCTGAGGCAGGAGGACTGCTTGAGCCCAGGAGGTGGAGGTTGCACTGAGCTGAGATTGTGCCATTGCACTCCATCCCTGGGTGACAGAGAAGACTCTGTCTCAAAGATGAATAAAATAAAATAATAAAATAGTACTACATTAAAATGTGGGGGAAGGAAGGAGCAGTGATTGAGTGATTTCTACACTCTAGGCCAGGGGTCCCCAACCCCTGGGCCATGGACCAGTACTGGTCCATCTGTGGCCTGTTAGGAACTGGGCCTCACAGCAGGAGGTGAGTGGCGGGTGAGCAAGCGAAGCTTCACGTATATTTATATTCGCTCCCCATCACTCGCACTACTCCCTGAGCTCCGCCCCCTGTCGGATCAGTGGCAGCAATGGATTCTCATAAGAGTGCAAACTCCACTGTGAACTGCGCACGTGAGGGATCTAGATTGCATGCTCCTTATGAGAATCTAATGATAAATGTAATATGCTTGAATCATCCCAAAACCATCCCCCATCACAAGACTGTGAAAAAGTTGTCTTCCACGAAACTGGTCCCTAGTGCCAAAAAGGTTGGGGACTCCTGTTCTGTCTCTCTCTCTCTCTTTTTTTTTTTTTTTTTGAGACAGTCTTGCTCTGTTACCCAGTCTGGAGTGCAGTGGTGCGATCTCAACTCACTGCAACCTCTGCCCCCACGGTTCAAGCGATTCTCCTGCCTCAGCCTCCCGAGTAGCTGGGATTACAGGCATGCACCACCATGCCCAACAAATTTTTGTATTTTTAGTAGAGATGGGGTTTCACCATGTTGGCCAGGATGGTCTTGAACTCCTGACCTCAGGTGATCCACCTGCCTCAGCCTGCCAAAGTGCTGGGATTACAGGCATGAGCCACTGTGCCTGGCCAAGGGGACTGCTGTTCTAAGCCCTGCAAAAAGTGCTTTCTCTGCAACTTCCACTGAAATCAGTCAGGATAAGTTAAGTTATGCTGCAGAACAAAAATCCCAGATCTCTGTTTATGTTCCACCCATACTGCACGCTGAACATGGGTAGCCAGAAGTTTCGCTCACATAGTCACTCAGGGAGCCAAGTGAACAGAGGTTCTGTCTCAACCACCCTTTTAGTGGCAGTGGCAGGGTAAAATCAACTCCCAACAAGCAACTATATGTTCTGAGCCATATGTAGCACCAGTCAATTCTCACGACTCATTACAGGTCAAGCTACAAGATCTCATTCAACCACAAGGGGGCCTGAAAGCCCGCTGTCCCCTGAGCCCAGAGACAAGAGGAATAAATATTATTAAGGACTAAGGACAAGTAAATATTTGTACTTCAGTAAAAAACTATGCATTGGGCCAGGCATGGTGGCTCATGCATGTAATCCCAGCACTTTGGGAGGCCGAGGCGGACAGATCACTTGAGGTCAGGAGTTCGAGACCAGCCTGGTCAACATGGTGACACCCCATCTCTACTAAAAATATAAAAATTAGCCAGGTGTGGTGGCACATGCCTGTAGTCCCAGCTACTTGGGAGGCTGAGGTGGGAGGATCCCTTGAGCCTGGGAGGTCGAGGCTGCAGTGAGCTGCGATGGCACCACTGCACTCCAGCCTGGGAAATAGAGCAAGACCCTGTCTCATAGGAAAAAACGACAGCAACAATAACTCTACAGAGTGGCTATCAGTCGGCAACAGGGGAGAGGCAGCCGCATCTTAGAATCGCTAGGAAGCTTTTCCTAAATAAACTTGTCCCTGCCTGTGAGCTAATCCTCTCCAACCTTCAGGCCCAAATTCCAATATGTTCTGGGATAGGACAGAAGCTGGGAGGTGAGGACCCAGGTGAGGTGAGCCTCTGGCAGGTGAGGAACCCGGGCACAAAGATGAACTTTGGCCTCAGAAGACATGGGATACCTGGAGCAGAAACAGAAGTCCTGGTTGGGAATATGAGCCGAGGGTCGGCTGGAATGGGGCTGCTTCCATAGAAACCACTCTTTTTATTTTTTTTCCCCGTCCTGTGCCTTCCTGCTGTGTTTGGTAATGACCTTGTCTTCTCCATTAAGAATCCACTGTTTCAGCTGAGGCTGTGACTCTATGGTTCCATTAAAGCTCTCCTGGGGCAGTCAGACATCCACCAAGTTCATAAGAGCTGAGACAGGGCAAGCTGGGAGGCACCAGGCTGGATATCCACCCTCCTGGGAGGAGCAGGGTGACAGCCTAGATGACTTTTCCTCCCTGCTCCCAACCAGTGGCTCCAGTGCTTCATGAAGGGGTCACTGTGACAAGGAGGTCACTGCCCCTTCTTGGACCTCAGAGTCTTAAGCAATGATAACTCCTTCCATGTATAAGCAGTTTTTTTGTTTTGTTTTGTTTTGGGTTTTTTTAGTTTTGTTCTTTTTTTTTGAGATAGGGTCTTGCTCTGTCACCCAGGCTGGAGTGCAGTGGCACCATCTCGGCTCACTGCAGCCTCGACCTCCCAGGCTCAAGCGATCCTCTCACTTCAGCCTCCTGAGTAGCTGGGACCACAGCATGTACCACCACGCCTGGCTAATTTTGTGTATGTATGTGTGTGTGTGTGTAGTAGAGATGGGGTTTTGCCATGTTGCCCAGGCTGGTCTCGAACCCCTGAGCTCAAGAAATTTGTCCACGTTGGCCTCCCAAAGTGCTGGGATTACAGGCATAAGCCACCGCGTCCGGCCTCGAGCAGTTTTCTTATAGTGAGCCCTGCTGCACACACACGTGATCTCTATGTTGCAGGCAGTGTTGAGCATGGCTGGGAGCACAAGCTTGGACTCCAGTTGCCTGGGCTTGGATCCACCATTTATTAGCTGTGTGATCTGAGCTAAGTTCTTGAACCTGAATCCTCCATTAACCCCGGTTTCCTTACTGGTAAAATGGAGATTGTAATGATACTAGTCTCATCAGGTTGCTACAAAGACTTCGTGAGATAATGGATAAAAAGCTCAGAGACAGAGCCTGCTATGTAGTAAGTGGTTAACAGAAGTCCATTACGGGCCGGGGGTGGTGACTCTCACATGTAATCCCAGCACTTTGGGAGGC
The DNA here is from genome assembly GCF_029281585.2 of Gorilla gorilla gorilla. Taxonomy (NCBI): domain Eukaryota; kingdom Metazoa; phylum Chordata; class Mammalia; order Primates; family Hominidae; genus Gorilla; species Gorilla gorilla. The sequence continues at coordinate 85,072,126 of NC_073230.2, forward strand.
TGAGGCAGGTGGATCACCTGAGGTCAGAGGTTCGAGACCAGGCTGGCCAACATGACAAAACCCCATCTCTACCAAAAATACAAAAATTAGCCGGGCATCCTGGCGCATGCCTGTAACCCCCGTTACTTGGGAGGCTGAGGCAGGGAGAATCATTTGAACCCGGGAGGCAGAGGTTGCAGAGCACCGAGATCGCACTACTATACTCCAGCCTGGGTGACAGAGAGATTCCATCTCAAAAAAAAAAAAAAGTCTGGCCGGGCGCAGTGGCTCACGCCTGTAATCCTAGCAGTTTGGGAGGCCAAAGCAGGTGGATCATGAGGTCAAGAGATAGAGACCATCCTGGCCAACATGGTGAAACCCCATCTCTACTAAAAACGCAAAAATTAGCTGGGTGTGGTGGTGCACACCTGTAGTCCCAGCTAGTCGCGAGGCTGAGGCAGGAGAATCCCTTGAACCCAGGAGGCGGAGGTTACAGTGAGCCAAGATCGTGCCAATGCACTCCAGCCTGGCAATAGAGCAAGACTCCGTCTCAAAACAAACAAACAAACAAAAAAGAACAACAACAAAAAAAAAACTCCATTGCCGTGTCAGCTCTTGTTTTTTTCCTTTTTTTCCCTCGATCTGTCACCCAGACTAGAGTGTAGTGGTGTGATCTCGGTTCACTGCAACCTCCGCCTCCTGGATTCAAGCGATTCTCCCTGCCTCAGCCTCCCTCCCGAGTAGCTGGGATTACAGGCATGCACCACCACGTCCAGCTAATTTTTGTATTTTTAGTAGAGACAGCGTTTCACCATGTTGGGCTGGCTGGTCTCAAACTCCCAACCTCAGGTGATCCGCCTGCCTCAGCCTCCCAACGTGCTGGGATTACAGGCGTGAGCTACCGCACCTGGCATTTTTTTTCCCCCGTTTTTTTAGAGAGAGGGACTTGCTTTGTCACCCAGGCTAGAGTGCAGTGGCACAATTACAGTTCACTCAACCCGGAGGTGGAGGTTGCAGTAAGCTGAGATCGTGCCACTGTACTCCAGCCTGGGTGACAGTGCAAGATTCCGTCTCTAAAAAAAAAAAAAAAAATTAGCCAGGCGTGGTGACATGTACCTATAGTCCTTCCTACTTGGGAGGCTGAAGCAGGAGGATCGATTTGACTCTAGGAGATTGAGTCTGCAGCGAGCTGTGATCACGCCATTGCACTCCAGCCTGGGTGACAGAGCGAGACTGTAAAAAAAGAAAAAATAAAAAGGCTGAGCGCGGTGGCTCACGCCTGTAATCCCAGCACTTTGGGAGGCCAAAGCGGGCAGATCACAAGGTCAGGAGTTTGAGACCAGCCTGGCCAACATGGTGAAATCCCGTCTCTACTAAAAATACAAAAATTAGCTGGGTGTGTTGGCGCGTGCCTGTAATCCCAGCTACTCGGGAGGCTGAGGCAGGAGAATCGTTTGAACCTGAGAGTTGGAGGTTGCAGTGAGCCGAGATCGTGCCACTGCACTCCAGCCTGGCGACAGACTGAGACTCCATCTCAAAAAAAAAAAAAAAGAAAAAGGTAGGGTGGTGGCAATGAGATGAGTGATTGCCTACTTGTGCCCAGTGAATCTACATTTTACATAAGATAAGGTGTGCATTTGAAGGTAAAGGGAATAGAGAAGGCAGGTGTCTTGGCGAGAGGTGCAGAAGGGATGAATCTCATCTCATCTTTGTTCTGTATCTGTGAGGAAGAGCTAGTAAGGGACATTATTGGTAATAATGAAAAACTGAAAGGGCTGGTTTCTGTTTAGCCCCTAGGGAAGAAAGTCTAATGGTAGTTAGTGAGGGAGTGGGGATAATGAGCTGTGTCTGATCTCTCTTCCTGTCACGGCCTGTGAACTCAGCCTCCAAGCTTTCTCTGGGGTTTCCTGGGCCAACAGGGGTTGAGTTTGTTGAGGACTTAGAATTTTATTTTTAGGTCGGGCACAGTGGCTCATGTCTGTAATCCCAGCACTTTGGGAGGCCGAGGTGGGAGGAGGGCTTGAGCCCAGGATTTCAAGACCCCGTCTCTATTTTAAAATACTGATAATAATAATAATAAAGAGTTCCCAGGGCTGCTCTGGAAAGTGAGAGTCAGACAAAAGAGGGGAGGTGGGGGAAAGGAAAGGAGAGGAAAGGACGGGAAGTGAAAGAGGCTGGTTTTGTTTGTTGTTATTAGCCTTAGAGAACTATTTGGAATTTTTAAACAAATTTTTGCTCACGCCTGTAATCCCAGCACTTTGGGAGGCCGAGGCGGGCGGATCACCTGAGGTCAGGAGTTCAAGACCAGCCTGGACAACATGGCGAAATCCCATCTTTACTAAAAATACAAAGATTAGGCCGGGCGCGATGGCTCACGCCTGTAATCCCAGCACTTTGGGAGGCCAAGGAGGGCGGATCATGAGGTCAGGAGATCAAGACCATCCTGGCTAACATGGTGAAACCCCGTCTCTACTAAAAATACAAAAATTAGCCGGGCATGGTGGCGGGCACCTGTAGTGCCAGCTATTTGGGAGGCTGAGGCAGGAGAATGGCGTGAACCCAGGAGGCGGAGGTTGCAGTGAGCCAAGATCATGCCACTGCACTCCAGCCTGGGCTACAGAGCAAGACTCCGTCCCCCCACCCAAAAGAAAATGCAAAGATTAGCCAGGTGTGGCAGCACATGCCTGTAATCTGAGCTACTCAGGAGGCTGAGGCAGGAGAATCGCTTGAACTCAGGAGGTGGAGGTTGCAGTGAGCCAAGATCGCACCACTGCACTCCAGCCTGGGTGACAGAGCAAGACTGCCTCAAAAAAAAAAACCTTTTTTTTTTTTTTAGAGGTAGAGTCTGACTCTGTCGCCCAGGCTGGAGCACAATGGCACAATCATAGCTCACTGCAGCCTCAAATTTCTGCTCTTAAGTGATCCTCCCAACTCAGTCTCCCCAGTAGCTGAGACTACAGGCATGCACCACCATGTCCAGCTGATTTTTTCTTTTATTCTTTGTAGAGATGGGGTCTTGCTATGTTGCCTAGGCGGGTCTCAAACTCCTGGCCTCAAGCAATCCTCCTGCACTGGCCTCCCAAAGGGATTACTGATGCAAGCCACAGCACCTGGCCAGAGGCTGCTTTTACTGGTTGTTATTAGCCTTAGATAACTATTTGTTTTAAAAAAATTATTTTGAGATAGCATCCAGCTCTGTTGCCCAAGTTGTAGTGCAGCAGTGTGATCATAGCTCACTGCAGCCTCCGCTTCCCAGACTCAAGTGATCCCCCCACCTCAGCCTTTAGAGTAGCTGGTACTACAGGCATGTGCCAACACACTCTGCTAATTTAAAAAAATTTTTCGACCAGGCACGGTGGCTCACACCTGTAATCCCAGCACTTTGGGAGGCCGAGGCAGGTGGATCATTTGAGATCAGGAGTTCGAGACCAGCCTGACCAACATGGTGAAACCCCATCTCTACTAAAATACAAAAAAAGTTAGCTGGGCGTGGTGGTGCATCGCTGTATTCCCAGCTACTCGGGAGGCTGAGGCAGGAGAATCACTTGAACCCGGGAGGCAAAGGTTGCAGTGAGCCGAGATTGCACCATTGCACTTCAGCCTGGGTGACAAGAGTGAAACTCCATCTCAAAAAAAAAAAATTTGTAGCCACCAGCATCAGCTAATTTTTTTTATGTTTTGTAGACACAGTGATCTCACTATGTTGCCCAGTCTGGCCTCAAACTCCTGGCCTCAAGTGATCCTCCTGTCTCAGCTTCCCAAAGTCCTTTCTTTTTTCTTTTCTTTGAGACGGAGTCTCACTCTGTCGCCAGGCAATCCCAGCTCACTGCAACCTCTACCTCCTGGGTTCAAGTGATTCTCCTGCGTCAGCCTCCTGAGTAGCTGGGATTACAAGTGTGAGCCAACACGCCTGGCTAATTTTTGTATTTTCAGTAGAGATGGGGTTTCGCCACGTTGGCCCAGCTGGTCTCGAACTCCTGACCTCAAGAGATCCACCTGCCTCGGCCTCCCAAAGTACCGGGATTACAGGTGTGAGCCACTTCGCCCAGCCTGTAAAGTATATGAAGTATACTAATCTTAAGTGTATAGCCTGAAGAAGCATTACATAGTTATATACCCATGTTACTATCACAGAAGATATGCAACATTGTAGTTCCTTAGAAGATAACTTCATGCCACTTTCCACTCAGTCATGCTTACTGCTTGAGTTCCAGTTTATATCCTGGGAGACATATGATATCCCAGAGATATCCACTTTCTTTTTTCCTATTTTGACTTATATCCCTATCAGTTAGTGTTTATTTGTTTTTAAGATGGAGTCTTGCTCTTGTCGCCCAGGATGGAGTGCAGTGGTGTAATCTCAGCTCACTGCAACCTCTGCCTCCCAGATTCAAGCAATTCTCCTGCCTCAGCCTCCCGAGTAGCTGGGATTACAGGTGCCCGCCACCACGCCCAGCTAATTTTTGTATTTTTGGTAGAGACGGGGTTGCGCCATGTTGGCCAGGCTGGTCTCAAACTCCTGACCTCAGGTGATCCACCCACCTCAGCCTCCCAAAGTTCTGAGATTACAGGCGTGAGCCACCACACCCAGCCCCTCTTCTCTCTTCTAATCCAGGCCCACTGCTTCATCTGTCATCTCTATGAGGGTGACACTCAGCTGACAGCTCTGACAACCCTTTGGATGGTCCCACTGCCTGATGGCCATCTCTGTGTGGCATTTGAAACTCAGCTTGTCCACAAATGATCTTGTATCTTTCCCTCAAAGGATGCCTCATCTTGGGCCATGGCATTATTTTGCTAGTGTAGGATGAGATCAACTTGTCCTGCGGACACTTGATCCCCATCCGTCACCTGGGCCAATTCCGAGCTGTCTCCCTACTCCTGGCTTGTGGGCTGCCTGTCTGGCTGGGCTTCCCATTTTGGCTCAGTTCCTGCCTCCCTGGCTCCTGACTTGGTGCAGCTCCTGGCTCCAGTTTCAGATTCTGCCCCAGCTCCTGGTTCAACCCATAGAGGAATGGGGTGCCAGGCTGGTCCGAAGGTAGTTGAGTTATCTCTTATCTCAGTTGATTGTTCATAGTCAGTTACAGATCAAACTCCTTTTTCTACTCTTTTTTTTTTTTTTTTGAGACAGAGTCTTGCTCTGTCACCCAGGCTGGAGTGCAGTGGTGCAGTTTTGGCTCACTGCAACCTCTGACTCATGAGTTCGAGCAATTCTCCCTGCTTCAGCCTCCCAAGTAGCTGGGATTACCGGTGACCACCGCCATGCCTGGCTAATTTTTGTATTTTTAGCAGAGACAGGGTTTCATCATGTTGGCCAGGCTGGTCTCAGAACTCCTGATTTCAGGTGATCCACCCAACTCGGTATCCCAAAGTACTGGAATTACGGGCATGAGCCACTGCACCCAGCTTTTTTTTTTTTTAGACAGAGTCTTACTTCACTCTGTCACCCAGGCTGGAGTGCAGTGGCATGATCTCCACTCACTGCAACCTCCACCTCCTGGGTTCAAGCGATTCTCCTGCCTCAGCCTCCCGAGTAGCTGGGATACAGGGGTGCACCACCACACCCGGCTAATTTTTGTATTTTTAGTAGATACCTGGTTTCATCATGTTGGCCAGACTGGTCTCAAACTCCTGACCTCAAGTGATCCACCTGCCTCCGCCTCCCAAAGTGCTGGGATTATAGGCATAAGCCATTGCGCCCGGCCTTGTTCTACTGTTTAATGCCTTCTCACTACTCCACTTGTCTAGTCTAAAAAATAAAAAAATAGGGCCAGGCGCGTTGGCTCATCCCTGTAATCCCAGCACTTTGGAGGCCTAGGCGGGAGGATTGCTTGAGCCCAGGAGTTCGAGACCAGTTGGGGTAACATAGCAAAACCTTGTAGCTACAAAAAAAAGAAAAAATTACCCGGGGGAATTGTGCATGCCTGTGGTCCCAGCTACCCAGGAGGCTGGAGTGGGAGGATCACCTGAGCCCAGGAGGTTGAGGCTGCAGTGAGCTGTGATCTTGCCACTGCACTCCAGCCAGAGTGACAGAATGAAACGCTGTCTCAAAATAAACATACATAAAAATTAAAATAAAAAATAGAAAAATAAAGGTATGGGGCACCCAAGACCACTCCTGGCAGGTCTCTGCTGCCCCGTTACTGAGCACCACCCTTGTCTCCAATCTACCCTGACTCTTTCTATACACACCTGCATGTGCAGACAGACACACACAATTAATACTTTGAGAACTGACATGAACATTTCAAGATCTGGCAAAGACTTGCCGGGCACAGTGGCTTATACCTGTAATCACAGCACTTTGGGAGGTTGAGGAGGGAGGATTGCTTGAGCCCAGGAGTTTGAGAGCAGCCTAGGCAACATGGTGAAACCCTGTCTCTATTTTTTTTTTTTAAAAAAAGGATCTGGCAAAGACTTTAGATAATACAGCTTTCAGTCTTGGAGTTCCTGATATACACTAGCTAGTAATAAGTTGAGAGTACTTTTCTTTTAGGCACGGGGTCTTGCTATGTTGCCCAAGCTGGCCTTGAACTCCTGGGCTCGAGTGATCCTCCCGCCTCAGCCTCCCAAGTAGTTGAGACTACAGATGTGGGCCATCACGCTCAGCTGTTTCTTTGGGTGTGTTTTTGTTGTTTCTGTGTTTGTTAACTATTTTATCTTTATGTTTTCTGCCTTTATTTTTTTTTTTTTTTTTTTTTTTTTTTTTTTTGAGACGGAGTCTCGCTCTGTCGCCCAGGCTGGAGTGCGGTGGTGCGATCTCCACTCACTGCAAGCTCTGCCTCCCAGGTTCACGCCATTCTCCTGTCTCAGCCTTCCCAGTAGCAGGGACTACAGGCGCCTGCCGCCACGGTCGGCTAATTTTTTTGTATTTTTAGTAGAGACGGGGTTTCACCATGTTAGCCAGGATGGTCTCGATCTCCTGACCTTGTGATACGCCCACCTCAGCCTTCCAAAGTGCTGGGATTACAGGTGTGAGCCACAGCGCCCGGCCACTTTATCCTTTTTTCATATTCATACACGCAAATACAGACAGATATCTTTTTTTTTTTTGAGACAGGGTCTCACTCTGCCACCCAGGCTGGAGTGCGCTGGCACTCTCAGCTCACTGCAACCTCTGCCTCCCGGGTTCAAGCAATTCTTGTGTCTCAGTCTTCCAAGTAGCTGGGATTACAGGTGCACGCCACCTGTATTTTTTGGTAGAGATGGGTTTCACTACGTTGGCCAGGCTGGTCTCAAACTCCTGACCTCAGGTGATCCATCCACCTCAGCCTCCCAAAGTGCTAGGATTACAGGTATGAGCCACTGTGCCCGGCCTTGAGAAATATACTTTTGAATAAATGAGATGCTCTTCTTGTTTAATCCCCCAAACATCTGGAGAAACATGGCATTCTCATCATTCTATTTTAGCACTTACTTTTTTTTTTTGAAACGGAGTCTGGCTGTGTCACCAGGGCTGGAGTGCACTGGCACGATCTTGGCTCACTGCAACCTCCGCCTCCCGTGTTCAAGCAATTCTCTTGCCTCAGCCTCCCAAGTAGCTGGGATTACAGATGTGCGCCACCACGCCCAGCTAATTTTTGTATTTTTAGTAGAGACAGGGTTTCACCATGTTGGCGAGGCTGGTCTTGAACTCCTGACCTCAGGTGATCTGCCCGACTCGGCCTCCCAAAGTGCTGGGATTACAGGTGTGAGCCACTGCACCTGGCCTTTCTGGCACTTACTTTCTTGTGTAGGATGTGCTTTTTGTTTGTTTTTTATTTATTTTATTTTTATTCTTATTTATTTATTTTTAGACTGTGTCTTGCTCTGTCTCCCAGGCTGGAGTGCAATGGCACAATATCGGCTCACTGCAACCTCTGCCTCCCAGGTTCAAGTGATTCTCCTGCCTCAGCCTCCCAAGTAGCTGGGACTACAGGTGTATGCCACCACACCCGGCTAATTTTTGTATTTTTAGTAGAGAGGGGTTTCACCATGTTGGCCAGGCTGATCTTGAACACCTGACCTCAAGTGATCTGCCCACCTCGGCCTCCCAAAGTGCTGGGATTACAGGCTTGAGCCACTGTGCCTGGCCTGTTTGTTTTTTTAGACAGGGTCTTGCTCTGTCACCCAGGCTGGAGTGCAGTGGGACAATCATAGCTCACTGCAGCCTTGAACTCCTGGGCTTAAGCAATCCTCTTGTCTTAGCTTTCCAAGTAGCTGGGACTACAGGTACCTGCCACCACACCCAGCTATATTTTTGCTTTTTGTAGAGATAGGGTCTCACCATATTGCCCGGGATGGCCTCAAACTCCTGGGCTCAAGTGAGGATGTGCTTGCTAAAAAACACATGTATCCATGACCAAACAGTAAACGTATAATCTTTTTAGTATTGTGCCTCCTCCAGAGTAAGAGCCCAAGGAATGTTTGCTGAATGAATGAAAGCTTGCATTATTACTCTTCCTAATTTACTGTTGGGTAAGAGGCTCAAAGCATTCAGCAACTTGTCCAAGAACCCACAACTGAAATACTCACTTATTAGTTCCAGAAGAAGGCAAACAGTCCAATTTAAAAATGGGCAAAAAAGTTTAAGAAGAAACAGCTCTGGCTGGGCGCGGTGGTTCATGCCTGTAATCCCAGCACTTTGGGAGCCTGAGGCGGGCGGATCACGAGGTCAGGAGTTCGAGACCAGCCTGGCCAGCATGGCAAAACCCCGTCTCTACTAAAAATACAAAAATTAGCCAAGCATGATGATACATGCCTGTAATCCCAGCTACTCAGGAGGCTGAGGCAGGAGAATCGCTTGAACCTGGGAGGCGGAGGTTGCAGTGAGCCAAGATCGTGCCACTGCACTCCAACCTGGGTGCAACAGGGCGAGACTCCAGCACATTTGCACAGCCTAAAATTATCTCCCTGTCAAAGGTAAAGCAACTCCATCTTGGATGCTGACCCGCTATGTTGACTTCTGGTTAATCCCTGTTCTAGGAATGCCAGTAAGATGTCTACTTTATCTACAGTTACCATAAATCCTGCCCTTAGGTCAAAACAACTTTGACCATAAGTCCTTCCCTTAGACAGGTTCACATAGCATTCTTGCCTTTCTCTGAGAAGTCAACTTCAATTGCCCTACACATTGCTTCCCTGTGGTATATAAGCCTTGGGTCTGGGTGGTAATGGCGCAGGTGTCCGCCATCTTGTCTCTTAACCACCTACAATATGGCTTCTCTTCCTAAATCCCTATTAGATACCTTTTTTTGGGCCCGGCACAGTGGCTCACGCCTGTAATCCCAGCACTTTGGGAGGCCGAGGCGGGTGGATCACAAGGTCTGGGAGGCCGAGGCGGGTGGATCACCAGGTCAGGAGATCGGGACCACCCTGGCTAACACTGCAAAATCCTGCCTCTACTAAAAATACAAAAAAAATTAGCCGGGCGTGGTGGCCGGCGCCTGTAGTCCCAGCTACTCGGGAGGCTGAGGCAGGAGAATGGCGTGAACCCGGGAGGCAGAGCTTGCAGTGAGCGGAGATGGCGCCACTGCACTCCATCCTGGGCGACAGAGCGAGACTCCATCTCAAAAAAAAAAAAAGTCTTTTTTTTTTCTGAGAGACAGCGAGACAGCATGTGTTAGCATCTTTCTAAAGCCTCGCCGCTTCCTCAGCCTTTAGGGGTGGGTTTGCATACAACTACTTCCTGTGGAACACTCTCTCAAATAAGAAAATAATAACTTTACAGTGAAGAAATATGACAGACGCCACCTTAACCAAGTGACTGAGGTGAACATCATCAGTAATAACACATATGTATGTGTCCTTGAGAGAATGTGCTAAAAGGACGCATCACTTCTGTGGTATTTTACCAAAAATTAATAGCATCTATCCAATTATGAGAAAAGACAAGGTAAGCCCACATGGAGGGAGATCCTGTAAAATATCTGGTCAGTACTATTCAGAAGTGTCAAAGTTTAGGCCCCGCACAGTGGCTCACGCCTATAATCCCAGCACTTTAGGAGGCCAAGGCGGGCGGATCACTTGAGGTCAGGAGTTTGAGATCAGCCTGGCCAACATGGTGAAACCCCGCCTCTATTTAAAAAAAATATACAAAAATTAGCCAGGTGTGGTGGCACATGCCTGTAATTCCAGCTACTCGGGCGACTGAGGCAAGAGAATCACTTCAACCTGGGAGGCAGAGGTTGCAGTGAGCTGAGATCGTGCCATTGCACTCCAGCCTGGGTGACAGAGTGAGACTCTGTCTCAATTTAAAAAAAAAAAAAAGTGTACTTGGGCTCCAGAAACCTGATGGGACAATGTGGCCATCTTCATATCAGATGCTAAACCAGATCCAAACCGAACATGAAATGGGACATATTTCACCTGTTATAAAAGGCAGGTGATAGGACACTTACTCCTCTGGCTTTCTAAGAGATTAGGATTTTATGTCTGGAAACCAGCATCCCTCAAAAGTACAAGAGGGGTGGCACAGTGGCTCATGCCTGTAATCCCAGCAATTTGGGAGGCCAAGGCAGTAGAAATGCTTGAGCTCAGGAGTTTGAGACCAGCCTGGGCAACATAATAAGACCTCTGTCTCAGTAAAAAAAATTAAAACATAAATTAGCTGGACGTGGTGGTACACGCCAGCAGTCCCAGCTACTCGGGAGGCTGAGGCTGGAGGATTGCTTGAGCAACCCTCGGGAGTTGGAGGCTGTAGTAAGTGGTGATTGCGCCACTGCACTACAACCTGGGCGAGAGAGTAAGACCCTGTCCCCTCCCACCGCCTATAAAAAAAAAAGTACAAGAACTGTTTCCTAAATTGCTAGAAGAGAAGGTCAGAGTTGAACGCATCTCACAGAGTCCTGTAGTTTATATCCTGGGAGGAGTTTCCCTCAACTCCTGGCAAAGGGTTTTGCTGCTAAGGCAAGTGTGAGATCCTTAGTTTTGTTTTTGTTGTTGTTGTTTTGTTTGTTTGTTTGAGCTGGAGTCTCACTCTGCCGCCCAGGCTGGAGTGCAGCAGTGCAATCTTGGCTCACTTCAACCTCCGCCTCCTAGGTTCAAGCAATTCTCCTGCCTCAGCTTCCTGAGTATCTGGGACTACAGGACGCCACCATGCCCAGCTAATTTTTGTATTTTTATTAGAGATGGGGTTTCACTATATTGGCCAGGCTGGTCTCAAACTCCTGGCCTCGTGATCTGCCCACCTCGGCCTCCCAAAGTGTTGAGATTACAGGCGTGAGCCACCACGCCCAGCCAAGGTCCTTAGTTTTAACTCTCTCTGAGTTTCACAGAGGAAGGTAACTCGCTTGAGTCCTTTCCACACAGGGTCCCTCCAAACCACAAATTCCTGATTCCTGTTCTGGTTTATTCCTGTTAAGAACTAGGCTGAGCCCTTAATCCCTGTTTAAAGGGGCCGTGTTTATTGAAGGCATAAACTCTGGGCAAAGGGTCATAAATCATTCTTTAGCTGGGTCCAGAGAGTGACGAGGGCACAAGACAGAGAATGGGCTCAAAGAGGCAATGTTATTAAGAATATCGTCTGCTTGTCTGGTGTTTTTCCTTGGAGGTACACCCCTGAGAATCCTCTGCGCTAAAAATCTCTTTGCCTCTCCAGATCCAGCACTCCAAACTCTCCAGCTGGCTCTGTGCCTAGAAGAAGGGATGGGAACAGCACTGACCACATCACCCTTGCCCTTGGCTTCCAACTGGGTTTAGACAATGGGAGGCACTAGGAGGAAATCAAAGTAGATGAGAAAGAGAGGGAGAGAGAGAGAGAGAGAGAGAAATGGCCGGGAGAGACAGAGAGAGAGAAATGACCGGGTGCGGTGGCTCACGCCTGTAATCCTAGCACTTTGGGAGGCTGAGGTGGGCGGATCACCTGAGGTCAGGAGTTCAAGACCAGCCTGGCCAACATGGTGAAACCCTGTCTCTACTAAAAATACAAAAATTAGCAGGAATTGGTCGTGGGCGCCTGTAATCCCAGCTACTCAGGAGGCTGAGTCAGGAGAATCGCTTGAACCTGGGAGGTGGAGGCTACAGTGAGCCGAGATCCTGCTACTGCACTCCAGCCTGGGCAACAGAGCAGGACTCTGTCTCAAATAAATAAATAAATAAATAAATAAATAAATAAATAAAATAAAAATAAAAATAGATATAAATATACAAAAGTTAGCCGGGCGTGGTGGTGGACACCTGTAATCCCAGCTACCTGGGAGGCTGAGGCAAGAGAATCACTCGAACCCGGGAGGCGGAGGTTTCAGTGAGCCGAGATTGTGCCACTGCACTCCAGCCTGGGCAATAGAATGAGACCCTGTCGTGAAAAAACAAAAAAAGAGAGAGAGAGAGATTGGGGTATTCATCCCCCAGCTGCCTCCCTGCCACGCCACTTTCCACAGTGACTGTGGGTTTTCTACCTAAGGTCACAGCTCTGGGAAAATGCCTACTATCCCATGACCAGAGCCCCCACCAGGTTACAGCACAGCTCCCTCCCCTTTTCCCTTTAGGTCTAGAGATGGTAACAGCTTCCTGGTGTTCCAGTAATATCTGGTGCTTTACCTGTCCCGGTTGATTCCCTTAACTCAGGTCACACCTTTGTACATAGTTCCTTCTCTTTCTTTTTCCTGAGAGAGGGTCTCGGTCTCTCAGGCTGGCGTGCAGGGGTGCAATCATAGCTCACTGCAGCCTCGACCTCCTGGGCTCAAGGGATCCTCCCGTCTCAGTCTCCTGAGGAGCTGGGATTACAGGTGTGCACCATCACACTTGGCTCACTGCAACCTCCACCTCCAGGGTTCAAGCGATTCTTGTGCCTCAGCCTCCCAAATAGCTGGGATTACAGGCGCGTGCCATCACACCCTGCTAATTTTTGTATTTTTAGTAAAGACGGGGTTTTGCCACGTTGCCCAGGCTGGTCTCGAACTCCTGGCCTCAAGTGAGCTGCCTGCCTTGGCCTCACAAAGTGCTGGGATTACACGCATGAGCCACTGTGGCACGGCCACAAAAAAATTTTTAAAAATTAGCCAGACATGGATGGGCATGGTGGCTCATGCCTGTAATCCCAGCACTTTGGGAGGCTGAGGCGGGCAGATCACTTGAGGTCAGGAGTTCGAGACCAGCCTGGCCAACATGGTGGAACTCTGTCTGTACTAACAATACAAAAATTGGCCAGGCGTGGTGGCACACATCTGTAATCCCAGCTACTTGGGAGGCTGAGGCAGGAGAATAACTTGAACCTGGGAGGCGGAGCCTGCAGTGAGCTGAGATTGCGACACTGCACTCCAGCCTGGGCAACAGAGTGAGAGTCTGTCTCTTAAAAAAAAAGAGGAAGAAACTATGTACAGAGGTGTGACCTGAGTTAGGGGAATCAACCAGGACGGGTAAATTGGCAAAGCACCAGGAATTGCTGGAACAGCGGGAAGTCACTACACCCTATCTCTAAATAAATAAATGTTTTTTAAAAATTGAGATTTTTGTTTGTTTGTTTTTGTTTTTTGCTTTTTGGAGATAGAATCTCACTCTGTCATGCAGGCTGGAGTTCACTGGTGCGATCTCAGCTCACTGCAGCCTTCGCCTCCCAGGCTCAAGTGATTCTCCAGCCTCAGCTTCTCGAGTAGCTGGGATTACAGGCACACGCCACCACACCTGGCTACTTTTTTGTATTTTTTAGTAGAGACAGAATTTCACCATGTTGGCCAGGCTGATTTTGAACTCCTGGCCTCAAGTGATCTAACCGCCTCGACCTCTCAAAGTGCTGGGATTACAGGTGTGAGCCACTGTGCCCGGCCAAGGTAATTTCCTCTTCCTCTGTCAGCGCCCCTACCGTGCTCCCACGCTCAGTTGTCATCTCCCTCTCCCTAGACATGAAAAATCAGGTGACATCTAATCTCTCCCAAAGCAACACAAGGGAGGGGGCACTCCCAAAGCCTCCCACAGAACACAATTTAAGTAAAGGTGAAACCAGTCCAGTCCTTCCTATGCAAATGTAGCCTGAATGGCACCGCCATTGCCCACCCCCCAATCCCTGTGTCCAAGCCTTATTTGCGTAACCTCCCACGGGACAGAACTTCCTCCTCTCCCTTCTCTTCTAGGCCCTCATCATCTCTCATCTACGCTAGAGTCTCCCCACTGATTTCCTCCCTTCCATCAGGCCCCCATAATCCATCCCCACAATACAAGCTCCTCAGTGCACACATCTGAGCAAAAGTCTTCAGTGGCTCCTTAGTAACCGCAAATGCCCACCCCTCTTTCACTTCTCTATTGAATGTGTGAATTTTTACCAAACGCTCTTATTAAAAAAAAAAAACAAAAAAAAACAGGCAGGGCAGGGTGGCTCACACCTGTAATCCCAGTGCTTTGGGAGGCTGAGGTGGTAGGATCATTTGAGCCCAGGAGATCATGACCAGCCTGGGCAATCCAGCAACATACCCCTCACTACAAAGAAATATGTATATATATATTTTTGAGACGGGGTCTCGCTCTGTCTCCCAGGCTGGAGTGCAGTGGCGCGATCTCTGCTCACTGCAACCTCTGCCTCCCTGGCTCAAGTAATCCTCCCGCCTTATGAGTAGCTGGGACTACAGGCTTGCACCACCACGCCCAGCTAATTTTAAAACTTTTTGTACAGATGGAGTCTTGCTATGTTGCCCAGGCTGGTTTCAAACTTCAGAGCTCAAACGATCCGCCTGCCTCAGCCTCCCAAAGCGCTGAGATTACAGGTGTAAGCCACCGCACCTGGCCAAATTTACAACACACACACACACACACACACACACACACACTTGAATCACCAAATTGTTAGGCCTAAAGGTGCCATTCATTACTCCGAGTTTCAAATAACTTTTAAAAAATACATCTACGCCGGGTGCTGTAGCTCAAGTCTGTAATCACAGTACTTTGGGAGGCCAAGGTGGGAGGCTTGCTTGAGGCCACGAGTTCGAGACCAGTCTGGGCAACATAGAAAGACTCCATCTCTGCAAAAAAGATAGCCAGGCTTGGTGGCGTGCATCTGTAGTCCCAGCTACTTGAGAGGCCGAGGCAGGAAAATCGCTAGGACCCAGGAGCTCAAGGTCCCAGTGTGTTACGATCTGCACTCCAGCCTGGGCGACAGAGGGAGACTGACTCCAAATGAAACAAAACAAACAAACAAACAAACAAAAAACAAAAACAAAAACACACCTAAATTTGAGTTTAACGGAAAACTTTTAACTTTCTCCAGCACTCCTGCTAAGCACCACACTTCTCTCTGCTTGCTGGTACCCTGGCTGACGTCTGAGCAGGATGGGACGCGCGGCTCAGAGCCTAAGATAAACCGAAAGTGTCTACAGGGCTTTCTACCAACAAATAAGCTCTGACGGGTTCCTTTGATGAGGTTTGGGAGGCAGGTCCCGGGAGGTGCCCGCGGACTTAGCCCCGAACTCCGGGACCTGGGCTCTGCGATCCTTGCAGAGGGCATGGGCAGGGGCAGAACGGAGAAGTGCAGGACCGGGAAGCCTGGGAGCTGGGTGGGGGCGGCCACCCATTGAGCCGGATCCGGCCAGGCGCCCACGCTGCGCCCCGCCCACGGGGCTGCGCTTTCCCGGGCTGCGGCCGCAGAGCTGGTCAGTCCGGCGCTCCCGGGTCCCAGGCCCGGAAGGAGCTAACGGGCTATTCGCAGGCGGGCTGGGATTCCCCCGGGGGAGGCCCCACTGCCCGGCCCGCGTCATCCCCGCCCATCTCCCCGGGCCGTCGCGGGGCAGCCCCCTGCAGGAGCGGGCAGGGTAGTGGGCGGCGCTTGGCGGAGGGCAGCGCGCTTGGCGGAGGGCAGCGCGCTCGGGGCGCGCGGGGACTACGGCCCAGGGGAGGAGAGAGCGGTGCGCGGGCGGGGGCGGGGCGAGCGAGGGCATATCAGGGCAGCCCGCCCAGGCCACGCCCCATCCAGGCCTCGCCCCGTCCGCACCCCGCCCCGGCCCTGCCTAGAACGGCGGGACCACGGTGACTGACAGGACTCCAGACCAGTCACCACGCGCCTCGAGGCCCCGAGAGGCTAGTCGGGGCCGAGCCAGCGGAGGGGCTCCTGAAGGGGCGGGGGCGGGCGGGGAAGCCTTTCGGCGAGGGGCGGGGTCTCGGGAAGACTGGCAGAACTCACAGCCAATGGCAGGCGGGAGCCGTCCCGTTAGCGCCGGATCCCCGCGGGTAGGGCGGGGCGGGCGGCGCCGTGGGGATCCCGGGGCAGCCGAGGGCCCCTGACTCGGCTCCTCGCGGCGACATGGATCGGATGGCCAGCTCCATGAAGCAGGTGCCCAACCCACTGCCCAAGGTACTGAGCCGGCGCGGGGTCGGCGCTGGGTTGGAGGCGGCGGAGCGCGAGAGCTTCGAGCGGACTCAGGTGAGGACGGGGGACCCCGGGGCATCCCTGGGGCACCCTGAGGGACGCGGTGTCCGGGAGGGGCTTTGAAGGGAGTAGGAGTCTTGCAGGCCCCAGTTGAAGACGGGGCGAGGGTGTAGTGAGCGGGGGCATTGACGTGCCGATCTGGGCGATCCCAGGAAGGTCGGGGACCCCAGGGTACCCCAGCTGGCCTGGGGAGAAGGGCAGAGGCGGGCTCGGAGGAGATGGCAGGATGCGTGGCCAAGAGGAGCCTGATCGGCTGGGTACCGGGCAGGAGTCCCAAGGTGAGGTGAGAGGGGAAGGAACTGAAAAGGGGCGGGATGGAAGGGTTGCCCCTAAACAAGGGAAGCGCACGGGAGCCACTTGGAGGCTCAAGTGTGGGGGCGGAGAGTGGGGGCGCCGGGCTGGGAATGTGAAGGGTGAGGGGACCTCTCTTCCCCTCCGATCACTTCTTGGTTGCATTGACATCCCTTCCCACCCCCCACCCCTTAGCATCCCCCTTTCTCGATGCCTCTTGCTTGGCTCTGGCCAGCCCCAGCTGTCAGCTCTGAGGCCGGGCGGAAGGGGTCGGAGCAGGGAAAAGGCATGTAGGAAATGCAAAGTGTGGCCACTTTGTGGGAAAATTACTTTGGGGGCTAAAGTGGAGACCATGGTGCCCCCGAGCCCTGACTTGGGGTCTTGGTTTTATCCCCCAAGATGTGCCTGACAGCTAATAGGCAGACTGCCCTATTTGTCCTTCCTGACCAGGGCTTGGGGCCAAAATTCCTCAGTGTCATCAACAAAAAGCCACAATCCATTTTTATCTCCGAGTTTTTAATGCCTCGTGTATTGATTGGGCTGAATTAAGCTGACATGTTGATGGTGTTCATCAGTTCATTTGTATGTAAAATCCATTTCAAAGAGTACAACGCTTCTTTTAATCCCAGTGCCAATGCTGGAGGGGCAGATTTCTTCTACACTCTTGTGCTCAGAGTGGAACCTTTGAAGATCCATTTGGGTCCCCCTCTCCAGAGGCTGGTCCTCTGATGTGTTGTGCGAGGAATACTTCCCCCAAACACAGTTGGAGGGAAAGGGCTTTGGGATTTTAGTTAGAAAAGACAGTGAGAATCTGACTGAAGGTTCTGTATATGGAATCTTTCAAAGAATAAAGCTTTTGGCCGGGCGCGGTACCTCACACCTGTAATCCCAGCACTTTGGGAGGCCGAGGCGGGTGGATCACCTGAGGTCAGGAGTTTGAGACCAGCCTGACCAACATGGTGAAACCCTGTCTCTACTAAAAATACAAAAAATTAGCTGGGCGTGGTTGCAGACGCTTGTAATCCCAGCTACTTGGGAGGCTGAGGCCAGCAGAATTGCTTGAATCTGGGAGGTGAAGGTTGCAGTGAGCCGAGATGGCGCCACTGCACTCCAGCCTGGGCAACAAGAGCGAAACTCCGTCTCAAAATAATAATAATAAAAAAGAATAAAGCTTTTCACCCCCAGAGGACTTCATCCCCTCTTCTTATTCTGAAAACCTTTGGCCCCCCACCTGGGCAACATAGTGCGACCCTGTCTCTACAAAAAATAAAAAAATTAGGCTGGGTGCATTAGCTCACACCTGTAATCCCCGTACTTTGGGAGGCCAAGGTGGGAGGATCACTTGATCCCAGGAGTTCGATACCTGCCTGGACAACACACTGAGATCCCGCCTCCATTTTGAAAAAATTTTAAAATTATCCTCGTGTGGTGGCATACACCTATAGTCCCAGCTGTTTGAGAGGCTGAGGCATGAGGGTCACTTGAGCCAGGAGGCTGAGGCTGCAGTGGGCTATGATCGTGTCACTGCACTCCAGCCTGGGTGACAGAGTGAGATGCTGTCTCTACAAAAAAGTGAAAAAAAGAAAGAAAACCGCGCGCAGGTGTGTCTGGATGGTGTGAAGCAGTGGGACCCTGTCTCTACAAAAAAAAAAAAAAGAAAAAGAAAAAAAGAAAGTGCCTCCATGCAGGTGTGTCTGGATGGTGTGAAGCAGGGAGTCTTCTCTACCTGGTTATCCTACCCCAGGAGGGAAGTGGGAAATGGTCATTTCACTTCTGCCTCCCAGGATCCAGCTAGGTTTGAGGCTTGTTCTCTGGTTTCATGGACCCGACCCCTGAAAAGAAGGAAGTTTTCCATTGGTCTTGGATGTTAGTGCCTCTGCTAGCTGCCTAGTTACATGAGGCTTCTTGCTCCATGAAACAGTGTGTATATTCCTTTTATTTTTATATTTTCATAGAGATGGGGGTCTCACTGTGTTGCCCGGACTGGTCTCAAACTCCTGGCGTCAAGTGATTCTCCTGCTTCTGCCTCCCAAAGTGCTGGGACTACAGGCATGAGCCATGGCACCCAGCCCTGTTTTTTTTTTAATAAATGAAATAAGAAAATAAATAGATATTATTTTTTAACAACCCGTTCCTTCTAGAGTCTCAAATAAGTAAAAACTAGAGCAATAGAGAAATATGCGTAAGACTTTGACCCATAATAGTGATAGAAATTAGGTTTGTGAAAGTTTCCACCAGTGAGTGGTATGTTTCCCTGCTATCCAGGGACGGCCCAACAGGAGAGTCTAGGTCAGTGTTTTCTGGTGTTTTACATTCTGTGGGACATTCGTGATTGGCCAGATTTGACCTGGGTGGGGTGGGTGGGGATGAAGTAGAGTGGAGCCAAAAAAGAGAATTTTTCTGACGTTGAAACTCTTATTTTTAACTTTTTTTTTTGAGACGGAGGTCTCACTGTGTTTTCCCAGGCTGGTCTTGAATTAGCCTCAAGCGATCTTCCCACCTCAGCCTCCCAAAGTGCTGGGATTTCAGGTGTGAGCCACTGCACCCAGCCTCTGGTGTTGAAACTCTTTAGGGGTGTAGGAGAGTAAAGAAAAAGAACCATCTTGGACAACATAGTAAGACCCCATCTCTACAAAAAATAAAATTAGCTGGTTGTGGTATCACGTGCCTGTTGTCCCAGTAACTTTGGAGGTTGAGGTGGGAGGATTGCTTGAGCCCGGGAGGCAGAGGTTGCGGTGAGCAAAGATTGTGCCACTGCATTCCAGCCTGGGCAACAGAGTGAGACCCCATCTCAAATAAAAAAAAAAAGAAAAAGAAAAAGAAAAGAAAAGAAAAGAGAACAGCCCTAAACCCAACATTAGTCAATCTGCAAAAAAATTATTTTGTTTAATGACTACCTATCAAATGTATTATGAGGTTGCAGAGCTTGGTAAGCAAACGGAAAAAAGGGGAAGAATGTATTATGAGATATAAAAAATGAATTAGAAAAAATTAATGAGTTAGGAGACCATGAGAATCAGCCAAGGTATAATAATAACTAACTAATTATTGTGTTTGGCATTATTCTAAGGACATCATTGTATTACCTTTTTAAATCTTGACAAGAACGGATGAGGTGGGTATCAGCCACATTTTACTCTCAGGACGATTGAGGCACAGAGAGGTTAAGTAACTCACCAGAAGTCACACAGCTGGAAGCGGTCTCAACCTTTACCCACTGCCTCAGGCAGCCTCTGAGTACTGAGCAGATGCTGGCATTGGAGTTAGAAGGCATTTGAGGCTTACAGCTGGGCATGTATATGGGCCATGTGGTCTCTGGGAAGTTGTCTAACCTTTCTAAGCCTCGGTTTCCTTATTGTCAAATAAACATAATACTTACCTGGCTGATTTATTGTGGGGATTCAATTAAGCCCAATATGCCTGAAGGCATTTTGTAAACTGTGGAGCACTAGTTCAGTGATTATTGTTATAATCTGACTGGGGAGACGAACCCGAGACAGCAGAAGTGTGAGCAATCAAGCAGGCTGTGATTAACTCTTCCTTAGAGGGATAGATGTGGTACTAGGTAAGGGGATAATTACCAAGAGCACGTGGATAAAGCACAGGCTTTGGGGTTGGGAGCCCTCCCTGAGGACTGAAGCACATCTTGTAGCATGAGTTAGTGCTTGCCGGGTGGAGGAGGGGATGGGGCATTCCAGTGACAGAGGAACATAAATAAAGAGACGTCTAGACTAGGCAGATAAACTTCCCAGCGGGTGCAGTGGAGACTCATTGGCTGGGGTAGACAGAGAGGCAAAATTGGCCACTCCCTCCTCTGAACTATAGCAGGGCTGGTGACCTCTCCTAGTTCCTGTGACCTTGTGCTGGCATCATTTCTCTCTGTGGCCCCCATTGAACGCTGAGCTTATTGAGGGCAGGTCTGTGTCTTGCTCTTGCCTGCATCCTGAAGCTCATGGTTAGTGGTGAATGGGGTCAGCAAGGGAACCCTGGGCCTAGGTGGGTAGTTCAGCCCTGGGCCACAGGATATATTAATAATTACTTTATTTATTTTTATGTAAGAGATGGTCTTGCTCTATTGTCCAGTCTGGAGTGCAGTGGCACGATCATAGCTCAGTTTTGCCTCGGACTCCTGGGCTCAAGTGATCCTCCTGCCTTAGCCTCCTGAGTGCTGGGACTACAGGAGCATGCCACCATGCTTAGCTGATCTTTAAAATTTATTTATTTATTTATTTATTTATTTATTTGAGACAGAGTCTCACTCTGTTGCTCAGGCTGGAGTGCAGTGGCGCCATCTCGGTTCACTACACCCTTCGCCTCCTGGGTTCAAGTGATTCTCCTGCCTCGGCCTCTCGAGTAGCTGGGATTACAGGCGAGCACCACCGCGCCTGGCTAATTTTTTGTATTTTTAGTAGAGATGGGGGTCTCACTTGTTGACCAGGCTGGCCTCGAACTCCTGACCTCAGGTGAGCCGCCTGCCTCAGCCTCCCAAAGTGCTGGGATTACAGGTATAAGCCATCGTTCCTGGCCTAGAATTTTTTTTGTAGAGATGGGGTCTTGCTGTGTTGCCCAGGCTGGTCTTGAACTCCTGGGCTCAAGCAGTCCTCCCGCCTTGGCTTCCCAAAGTGTTGAGATTACAGGTGTGAGCCGCCGTGCCTGGCCTATAATTACTTGTTTTCTTATAATGCTCCAGGGTCGCTGTTGGTCTAGCCTTGCCTCCCGCATACCCAGTCTAGAGCCTGGCCACATGCCCATCAAAAGACTCTCACTGCTCTGCCTGCCTTCTTCTGTCCTGGCATCTATACCCTCAGACCAGCCTTGCATCCCTACTCCTGCCAGCCTCCTCCAGGAAGCCTTGCCTCCTCAACTCTCCTGCACCATCCTCACATTTCACCTGGCCACTGTCACTGCCGGAGTAGGCACCACTGACCTGCCTCATGGCCCAGCCACTGCACCCATCTCCAACCAGACCCTTGGTGTGTTCCCCACCCAATCCATCACAAGCCACCTTCAAGCTTTAGGGAAGTGAAAAGTACTGCCTGCCCTCAAAAAAAAAAAAAAAAAAAAAAAGAAAAGAAAGGAAAAGAAAACCCAGCCGTAATAAGGAGACCTTATCAGGAGTACTTTACAGTTTATAAAGCATGTTTCTAGCCATCATTGGGACCACACGATGGTCAGTCATTATCATTTTCATTTTATGGATGAGGACATCGTGACTCAAAGAGCTTGGTAACGTGCCCAGGGTCATCCCACGGGTGAGTGGAAGGGCCAGGATTCAAAACCAGGACTCCAGGTTCCAAGTGTCAGGCCCGTTCGACCACACTGTCCTCCCACCAGCCAAGAGGGCAATTCTGGAATCAGCCAGGAGGGCTGTCAATCACAGGACAAATAAAATAGTCTGTTTTTACTTAGCTGGAAAATGGTTTTCTCCATGGTTTGTTTATTTCTTCAACATCCGTTCAGTGAGCACATACCGTGGAGGAGACACAGAGATGAGTAAGATAAAGAGACCGGCTCTGGGGGGCTCGTGAGTCAGCAGGGAGGCAGACTGGCCACTGCGCGGCTCCTGGACAAGCCTTGGGGCTCTGATGTGGTCAGGCCCCGAAACACCAGCATCACCAGGGCCATTAGGATGTCGGGCACCACCCAGAACTACTGAATCAGGACTTGTCGTGTTCACCACAGCCCTGGGTACTCTGTGTACGCTGATGTTTGAGCAACAGTGCTCTGTAGTAGGTGAGTTCTGGGATTAGAGGAAAAGACACAGAGTGGGGAACAAACCTTTAGAGAGTCAAAATCTCTTTGGGTGAGCCGGGCGCAGTGGCTCATGTTTATCGTCCCAGCACTTTGGGAGGCTGAGGTGGGAGGATGGCTTGAGCCCAGGAGTTCGAGACCAGCCTGGGCAACATAGCGAGACCCTGTCTCTACAAAAAAATCAAATCAAATCAAATAATTAGCTGGGCATGGTGGTGCTACCTGTAGTCCCAGCTACTCGGCAGGCAGAGGCAGGACGATTGTTTAAGCCCAGGAAGTTGAGGCTGCAGTGAGCCGTGATCACACCACTGCACTCCAGACTGGGTGACAGAGCCAGACCCTGTAAAAGGAAAAACAACACAAAAAAAGCCAGAAACAAACAAACAAAAATCGGTGGATGGCGCATACGTCAGAGCAAAGGATCTTAATGCATCCTGCGTTGAGAAGAGCCTTAGATCCTAGAGAGAAAGAGATAGAAACAAATATTTATTGAGGGCCTGCTGGGTACCAGGAACATGCTGGATGATTTATATCTATGATTTCATTTTAATAGCTCAGGCTCAGAGAGGCTAAGTGACTTGTCCAAGGTCACACAGCGAGTGAACCGAGAAGCCAGGACTTCACAACCAAATGGCAAAGTCCTTTTTTTCATGTTTACGTTGGGGGTACTTCTGCCCTCTTGCTCATGATCTTAAGCAGATGCTCAGCCTCAGTTCAGCAGCTAAAAAATTTTAGGGCTGGGCTAGAAGGATCTGCGGCTCTCAACCCTGGCTGGAGAGCTCTTTAAAAAAATCAAATACTGTTTCTCTGGGCCCCCTGCATAAGGATTCTGTCTCATTGGTATGGGGTGATCATTGACATTTTGTAAAGTCCCAGGTGGTTCTCATGTGCAATCAAGATGGTGACCGTGGGTCCTGATGGGTTCCCACACCCCTGGCACCCCACGGACTTTGGGTGGCTCAGTTGGTTCTGGTTATACTCAGAAAACCAAGATGGCCCTAAGCCTGCTTCCTGCAGGTAAGAAGCATCTGTGTCAGGTTTGTTCTTTAGGAATGCAAATGCTCAGAGCCAGGCTGTGTAGCACCCTGAGCCTTGAACCTGGCGCCCCACCCCTTCTGCTTGTGGAGCAGGTGCACAAAGAAGTCACACCTTGCCTGAAGTCTGAGCAGGTGCCTTCTTGCAGGGAGAGCTGCTCGTGAACCCCATTTTTCCATTTACTTGACAATCAGAGCTGGCGTTTTTTTTTTTTTTTGAGTTGGAGTCTCACTCTGTCACCCAGGCTGGAGTGCAATGGCGCCATCTCGGCTCACTACAACATGTGACTCCTGGGTTCAAGTGGTTCTCTCACCTCAGCTTCAGGAGTAGCTGGGATTATAGGCGTGCGCCGCCATGCCCAGCTAATTTTTGTATTTTTAGTAGAGGAGGGGTTTCATCATGTTGGCCAGGCTGGTCTCTAACTCCTGACCTCAAGTGATCCGCCCACCTTGGCCTCCCAAAGTGCTGGGATTACAGGCGGGAGCAACTGCGCCTGGCCCAGAACTGGCGTCTTAAACTTCTGTGCCCTTCTATCTCCCCAACCTTGCTCCTTTAGTGGGTATTGAAAACTTAAGAAGGAAGTTAAGAGCTTTCTTTTGGTCCCTGGTTTTGTACTGTCCTGAGTTTCTTCCCAGTGATGGTAATGGTAATCGTCAACATTTACTGACCAGGCATGGTGGCTCATGCCTGTAATCCTGGCACTTTGGGAGGCTGAGGCGGGCGGATCACTTGAGGCCAGGAGTTCGAGACCATCCTGGCCAACACGGTGAAACCCATTCTCTACTAAAAATACAAAAATTAGCTGGGCGTGGTGGTGCATGCCTGTAATCCCAGCTACTCGGGAGGCTGAAGCAGGAGGATCGCTTGAACCCGGAAAGTGGGGAGGTTGCATTGAGCCGAGATCACACCACTGCACTCCAGCCTGGGCAACAGAGCAAGACCTTGTCTCAAAAAAAAAAAAAAAATTACTGCCCACATACTGTGTGCAAATGGTAAAGGCCTTACACGAGCCACCCTTTTCGATCCTTGCAACACATGTATGAATTATAATTCCTATTTTAGGCTGGACACGGTGGCTCACACTTGTAATCCCAGCACTTTGGGAGGCCGAGGCGGGTGGATCACCTGAGGTCAGGTGTTCAAGACCAGCCTGACCAACATGGAGAAACCCTGTCTCTGGTAAAAATACAAAATTAGCCGGGCGTGGTGGCCTGCGCCTGTAATCCCAGCTACTCGGGAGGCTGAGGCACGAGAATCACTTGAACTCGGGAGGCAGAGGTTGCAGTGAGCCGAGATCGCGCCATTGCACTCCAGCCTGGGCAACAAGAGCGAAACTCCGTCTCAAAAAAAAAAAAAAAAAAAAATCCTATTTTACAGAGGAGGAAATTGAGGCTTTCAGGGGTTGATAGCTATGCTCTCTGTTTGTCCTTCTGTCACTGCCTGGCACCCTCTGCTCTCTTCCTCCTTATGCTTGGGGTCCCCAAGGCGTTGTCCTCACCCCACTTCTCTTTTACCTCCTGTCCACTTCCTTTGCCCTCACCTCTGTCTGATGGTTTCTGTTCTCACTTCTGTGGCACTGACTCCCCACATCTCCCTCCTGACTTCCCAGCCTGAGTGACCACTTCCCACTGGACAACTGTACCCCCTCGGGTGGCCCCATGGCAGGACAATGGTCCCCACCTTCTCTCTGGTGTCAGTTCTGAGCCCTCCCTCCTTCCTGCCCTCACAGCCGCATTCTGTTGAGTGCCTCTGTGAGACTTGTCTCACCCATTCATCCTGTGAATCTTGCATTTCCTGCTCTTATTACATCTTGCCTGGATTTTTGTCATCTCATCCTGCCTGCCCTCTAAATCACCTGTTCTGGACAGTGTCCCTCAAATCCAACACTGTGATTTTTGTTTGTTTGTTTTGTTTTGAGACAGAGTATCGCTCTTGTCAACCAGGCTGGAGTGCAGTAGCGAGATCTCGGCTCACCGCAACCTCTGCTTCCTGGGTTCAAGCTATTCTCCTGCCTCAGCCTCCTGAGTAGCTGGGATTACAGGCGCCCGCCACCATGCCCAGCTCATTTTTGTACTTTTAGAAGAGACTAGGTTTTGCCATGTTAGCCAGGCTGGTCTCGAACTCCTGACCTCAGGTGATCTGCCCACCTCGGCCTCCCAAAGTACTGGGATTACAGGCGTGAGCCATTGCGCCCGGCCGCTTTTTTGCTTTTTAAGACATAGAGTCTTGCTGTGTTGCCCAGGCTGGAATGCAGTGATGCGATCATAGCTCACTGCAGCCTCGAATTCCTGGGCTCAAGTGATTCTCCCACCTCAGCCTCCTGAGCAGCTGGGACTACAGGTATGTGCTGCCACACCCAGCTAATTAATTTTTTTTTTTTTTTTTTGCAGAGACAAGATCTCACTACGTTGCCCAGGCTTGTCTCAAACTCCTGGCCTGAAGCGATCCTCCCGCCTCAGCCTCCCAAATTGTTGGGATTATTGAGTCACTGCACCTGGCCCAACAATGCTGCTTCTTTTTTTTTTTTTTTCTGTTCTAGTTTCTTATTTTTATTCACTTGTTAGAATTTTGGAGTTTTTTTTCTTCTGTTTCCTCTACACTTTTTTTTCTCAACTTTTAAGTTCAGATGGTACATGCACAGGCTTGTTACATGGGTAAACTGCATGTCACTGAGTTTTGGGGTATGAATGATCCTGTCACCTAGGTAGTGAGCATAGTACCCCGTAGGTAGTTTTTCACCCCACTTCCCCCCACCGTACTCCCCCTTCACTGACAACTACTTTTATAACTGCCCTTTTTCACTTGATCTTAGCCAAAAGGCCGAGAAGCGATATAACTGCCCTTTTTCAAAAACTTTTGCTGCCTCCTCCGAGACCCTGCCTGATATGGCACCATCAGGGTCCCTGGTCCCTGGTCCCTGTCCTTTTTCTTTTTTTTTTTTTTTTTTGAGACAGAGTCTCACTGTGTCTCCCAGGCTGGAGTGCAGAGACCCCATCTCTGAAAAAGAAGATTAAAAAAAATAAAAATAAAGGGTTGGTGCTGCACGTTAAGAAGGATGGGGCGTGTCCCTATGGCCCAGGAGATCAGATTCCCTGCCCCACTTGGGCACTGAAAGGGTTCCCCCTCTGGCACTTCTGCAAGGCACTGATGACGACTGTTTTCTGCTCCCCATTCATTGGCCCACTTATTCCACTACCTCAAGGCGAGGTGTGGTGGAGACCTGGGTGTGGCAGCGGGCACAGCCTTGTGCAGTGGGCTGGCGGCCAGCTCTCCTCCTGCATCAAGGAGGGTTGATGACCTGGAGAGATGCCCACCTGGGAAAGAGAACTTGTCAGCCCCACCTCCCGGCAGGGTGGTGGCTGTTTCCTGTTTTCCTGCCTGGGCAGCCAGGGAGGAGCTCTGTTCCCAGTGTGTGGGCAGGACTTGTGAGGGGAGAGGGACCGTGATTTAAGGTGTCTGCTGGCTCAGAGGAAGAGAGAATGGCATCTTTTCTTGGATCAGAAAGGTTGCTGCTGCTGCCTCTGCTAATACTGCCACAAGACAGCTCAGGAAGCCAGTGTGGCCTATGGCTTGTGTTTAACAACAACTAACACTATAGTTTAAAGGCGTGTTGACACATTACTCCTTTGAAGCCACAGAGCAAGCATGCAGTAGATGGTTGTGGTCAGTTTTCAAATACAGACACTGAGGCTCAGAGAGATTAAAAGACTTGTTTGAGAGCACTCAGGAAGTGGCAGAACTGAGGTTTGAACCTGGCTTGTCTGGCCCCAAATTTTATACTTTCTTTCTGTATCTCCCTTTAAATCGGAAGCCGGGTCAGTGGCTTAGATATGTGTGGCGTAGAAAAGGTACAGACATTTATTTTGCTAAGTTTTTTTTTTTTTTTTTGAGATGGAGTCTCACTTTGTCACCTAGGCTGGAATCCAGTGGTGTAATCTCAGCTCACTGCAACCTCCTGCTCCTGGATTCAAGCAATTCTCCTGTCTCAGCCTCCTGAATACCTGGGACTACAGGCACATGCCACCATGCCCGGATAATTTTTCTATTTTTAGTAGAGACGGGGTTTCACCATGTTGCCCAGGCTAGTCTCGAACTCCTGACCTCAGGTGATCCACCCGCCTGGGCTTCCCAAAGTGCTGGTATTATAGGCGTGAGCCACTGCGCCCAGCCTTATTTTGCTAAGTCTTTTCCGGTTGACTTATTTGGATACTGAAAATTCCTCCCAGAAGAAAATATTTGCAACACACATAATTATCAAAGGGCCTATATCCAGAATATGTAAAAAATTTAAGAGAAACAAACAAAAAACTTAAAAAAGAAAGAAAGAAAGAAAAGGCCAGGCACTGTGGCCCATGCCTGTAATCCTAGCACTTTGGGAGGCTGAGGTGGGCGGATCCCTTGAGCCCAGAAGTTCGAGACCAGCCTAAGCAACATGGTGAAAACCCGCCTGTACAAAAAATACAAAAACTTAGGTGTACATCTATAGTCCCAGCTACTCGGCCTAGGAGACTGATGCCAGGGACCTGGGGAGGTCAAGGCTGCAGTGAGCCATGATCACACCACTACACTCCAGCCTGGGTGACACAGTGAGACCTGTGTCTCAAAAACAAACAAAAAGACAAACTTAATTAAAAAAAAAATAAGCAGGAGATACTTAATGAAAGGGGACAAACAAATGGCCAATAAACTTATGAAATGGTGTGCAGCTTCATTAGCAATCAGGAAAATGCAAATTAACATTTAATAAGGTACTGGCCAGGCACAATGGCTCACACCTGTAATCTCAGCACTTTGGGAGGCTGAGGTGGGCAGATCACCCGAAGTCAGGAGTTCGAGACCAGCCTGGCCAACATGGTGAAACCCCATCTCTACTAAAAATATGAAAATTAGGCAGGCATGGTGGGGCGTGCCTGTAATCCCAGCTATTCGGGAAGCGGAGGTTGCAGTGAACCGAGATGGAGATCGTGCCACTGCACTCCAGCCTGGTGGACAGAGCGAGACTCTGTCTACCAAAAAAAAAAAAAAAAGAAAAACATTTAATGAGATACCTCTACATGCCCATCAGGATGGCTGAAATTAAAAATATTAAAAAAAGAAAACTTGACAGTGCCAAGCATTGGCAAGGATGTGGGGTGATAAAAATGCCCGGCCAGGCATGGTGGCTCATGCCTGTAATCCCAGCACTTTTGGAGGCCAAGGTGAGAGGATCGCGAGGTCAAGAGTTCGAGATCAGCCTGGCTAACAAGGTGAAACCTTGTCTCTATTAAGAATACAAAAAATTAGCCAGGTGTGGTGGCATGTGCCTGTAGTCCCAGCTACTCTGGAATCTGAGGCAGGAGAATCGCTTGAACCCGGGAGGCAGAGGTTACAGTGAGCCAAGACCGAACCATTGCACTCCAGTCTGGGAGACAGAGCGAGACTCCGTCTCAAAGAAAAAAAAAAAAAAATGCCCAGGCACTGCAGGTGGGACTGTAAACTGGGGCAACCACATTGGATAATGTCTAGTGTTATGCTAAAACTAAAGACAGGCATCCTCAGTAATTTAGCCATACCACTGCTAGTTATATACCCAACAGAAATGCAAGCACAGCTGGGTGCGGTGGCTCACGCCTGCAATCCTAGCAGTTTGTGATAACAAGGCAGGCAGATCATTTGAGGTCAGGAGTTCCAGACCAGCCTGGTCAACATGGTAAAACCGTGTCTCAGCTAAACTACAAACAAACAAACGAACAAACAAACAAACAAAAACTGGGCATGGTGGTGCATGCCTGTAATCCCAGCTACAGGGAGGCTGAGGCAGGAGAATTGCTTGAATCTGGGAGATGGAGATGCAGTGAGCCGAGATTGCGCCACTGCACTCCAGCCTGGGCAACAGAGTGAGACTCAGTCTCAAAAAAAAAAAAAAAAAATGCATAGCACATGCACCCACAGACATTTAGAAGAATATTCATAATCATATTTTATAATAGTCCCAACCTGCAAACACACCAAAAGCCCGTGAACAGTAGATGGATGTATACATAATATAGTCTTTCATCAGAATACTATACACCCATGAAAATAAACTTTAGTTACGTTCAACAACACGGACGAACGCTGCAAACAGAATGTTGAGTGAAGAAAAAGGCAGACACAAAAGGACATTTTCTGTATACTTCAATTTGCTTGCTTAGATAGTAAAACTGTAAAGAAAAAAGGAAGTGATTCTCATAAAAGACCAGTAAAAGTTATCTTTGGGTGCAGGGGAGGTTGGTGATTGGGAGGGTGGGGAAAGGGAGTTTCTGAGACCCTGCTAGCGTTCTGCTAGCCTCGGTAATGGTTTTTGATAATTCATTAAGCAATACGGTTTTGTGCAGTGTTCTTTATATTTCAAAATACAAACTTAAAAGAAAAAAACAAAAAACTCCTAGCTGGGCGTGGTGCCGCATGCCTGTAATCACAGCACTTTGGGTGGCTGAGGCGAGAGGATCACTTGAGGCCAGGAGTTTGAGACCAGCATGGGCAACATAGTGAGACCCTGTCTCTACAAAAAAATTTTTTTAATTAGCCAGGTGTGGTGGTGCATGCCTGTATTCCCAGCTACTAGGAAGGCTGAGGTGGGAGGATCGCTGGAGCCCAAGTTGGAGGCTGCAGTGAGCTATGATGGCACCACTGTACTCCAGCCTGAGTGACAGAGTGAGACTCTGCCCCTAAAAACAACCAACACAACAGAACTCCCCCCACAGAGTCAGAGTAGGAGACAGTGTCTAAGAACCTGCCCCTTACCCTGCTGATGCATCCTTTGAGGTCTCTCTCAAATTCTGCCTCCCCTCGGAAGCATTCCCGATGCTGCCCTAGAACTGGGGAGCGTTTGATTTATGAACCACGCATCTGCAAGCAGCATCTTCCTAGAGCTGCTGTAACTTGCAGCCAGGAAATTGAGCCCTGTTGTTAGCCAGACTCAGAGTGTTGCTATTCCACATGCCCAAGTTGTGGCTTCCATTCATTCGTGTCTTGTGTCTACCTTCCTTACTGGCACACAGGCCCTAAATTTCTCATTCAACTTTTAGTGTATTGCCCCAGCATCTAGCAGAGGGCTTTATCCCAGCTAAGGCTGAGGATGTCTGTTAAATAGAAAATAAATTAGTGGCGATGGCTAGGCATGGTGGCTCACGCCTGTAATCCCAGCACTTTGGGCAGTTTTTTAGGCTGGGTGCAGTGGCTCACATCTGTAATCCCAGCACTTTGGGAGGGCAAGGCGGGCAGATCACCTGAGGTCAGAAGTTGGAGACCAGCCTGGCCAACATGGCAAAACTCTGTCTCTACTAAAAATACAAAAATTAGCCAAGCATGGTGCCGGGTGCCTGTAATTGCAGCTACTCAGAAGGCTGAGGCAGGAGAATCGCTTGAACCCGGGAGGCAGAGGTTGCAGTGAGCTGAGATGGCACCGCTGCACTCCAGCCTGGCGACAGAGTGAGACTCAGCCTCAAAAAATAAAAATAGGCTGGGCGCGGTGGCTCACGCCTGTAATCCCAGCACTTTGGGAGGCCAAGGCGGATCACCTGAGGTCAGGAGTTCGAGACCAGCCTGGCCAACATGGTGAAACCCCGTCTCTACTAAAAATATGAAAATTAGCTGGGTGTGGTGGCTCACAACTGTAATCCCAACTACTCAGGAGGCTGAGGTGAGAGAATCGCTTGAGCCCCGGGGGCGGAGGTTGCAGTGAGCTGAGATTGCGCCACTGTACTCCAGCATGGGTGACAGAGCGAGACTCTGTCTCTCTTTCTCTCTCTCTCTCTCTATATATATAAATGATAATAATAAAAAATTAGCCGGGCGCACTGACACACACCTATAGTCCCTGCTACTTGGGACGCTGAGGTGGGAGGATTGCAGAAGGACCTTCAGAGCAGGAGGCCTTCTACATGGCAGAAGGGACTTTGCAAATGTAATTAAGGATCTTAAAGCAGGGAGGGTCTTGGATGATCCAGGTGGGCCCAGTCTAATCACATAGATCCTTAAAAGCAGAGCAACTTCTCTAGCTACAAGCACAAGGGAGTTTCCCAGCATGAGAAGGGTTTCATGCACAGCTGCTAACTCTGAGATGTGGGAGGACCAGAGGGAGGCCTCTAGGAGCTAAGGGTGGCCCCTGGCTGAGACCCAGCAAGGAGACGGGGACCTCGGGCCTGGCACTGCAAGATGTCGGATTCCACCAACAACCTGAATGAACTTGGAAGCAGATTTTCCCAGGCCCTCCAGGACAGAAGACAGGGCTGCTGATGCCCCAATTTTAGCCCAGTGAGACCTGTTGCATTCTCACCTACAGAACTGTAAGATAATAAATGGCTGGGTTTGTTTTTTGTTTTGTTTTTTGAGATGGAGTCTTGCTCTGTCGCCCAGGGTGGAGTGCAATGGCGCGATCTCGGCTCACTGCAACCTCCGCCTCCTGGGTTCAAGGGATTCTCCTGCCTCAGCCTCCTGAGTAATTGGGATTACAGGGACGCACCACCACATCCAGCTAATTTTTTGTATCTTTAGTAGAGATAGGGTTTCACCATGTCGGCCAGGCTGGTCTCGAACTCCTGACCTCATGATCTGCCCACCTCGGCCTCCCAATAAATGGCTGTCGTTTTAAGCTGCTGAGCCTGCAGTAATTTGTTACAACAGTGATAGAAAATGAATACAGGATAACAGGTAACTCCTGCTTCAGGGCAGGAGGCCTGATGGGTCCCATGTCTCGCTGCATAGACAGACAGGCCACCCTTTCAGACCTACAGGAATACTTGTCGTTTCATTGGTGCTTGTCGTGGCTGCCGATCAAACACTGGATTTCCACCCCTGGCACTCATGCACAGAAGTCTTATCCTGGAAAAACAATTCAGCAGCCTGTTCAAAACATTTTTTTTCCTGCTGAGCCATGGAGTTCTTTGTTGCAATTCCAAGTTTGGGGATCACAGATATAATTTACTTAACCTTAAAAAAAAATTTTTTTTTTTATCAGGTGCTATGCTGTCTATTAGAAAAAGGAAAGTGGGAAATCCCAGTGCAACTGTAGGGTCATGATGGCATCTCTGCTGGAAAGAGAGCTTACAGCTAGGAAACGGAACGGGAAGTAAATAGGTGCTTCCCCCAGGGTAGGCCTGCCGCATCCAGATACTTACTCAGGCTCATGGTGGTGGTCTGGAATGTCCCAGCATTCTGGGTTTGGCTGCAGAGGAGCCAAGAGCTC
This sequence comes from Gorilla gorilla gorilla, assembly GCF_029281585.2. Classification (NCBI taxonomy): domain Eukaryota; kingdom Metazoa; phylum Chordata; class Mammalia; order Primates; family Hominidae; genus Gorilla; species Gorilla gorilla. The sequence goes on from NC_073230.2 coordinate 85,104,720, forward strand.
CCAGAGCACTGGATTAGGAATCGGGAAGTCTTACTTCTCCAAGCTGTGGCTGTCTCTGATCTGCCTGGTCCCTGCCCACTATAACTATAGGTCTTCAGTCTGGCTCTGTAATGAGGGGTGTTGGATGAGATTGTCCCAGAGGCTTACAGAGTTAGTGATTCTGTGAAAGTGCAGTTATTACTATTTTTCATTTTTATTTTTTTAGAGACAGGGTCTCACTATGTCGTCCAGGCTGGAGTGCAGTGGTGTAATTACGGTTCACTGCAGCCTCAAACTCCTGGGCTCCAGCAATCCTCCCACCTCAGCCTCGCAAGTAGCTGGGACTACACATGCACACCACCATGCCTGGCTAATTTTTAACGTTTTTCTTAGAGACGTGGGGGGGGTCTCACTATGTTGGCCAGGCTGGTCTTGAACTCCTGGCCTCAAGTGATCCTCCTGCCTCCGCCTCCCAAAGTGCTGGGATTACGGGTGTGAGCCACCACGCCTAGCGTGCAGTTATTGAAGCAGCAGCCTGTCAGTTACACTGTCAGTTACACTACTGAGGTAGCAGCCCTGTTGGAGCCCACTGCCTTTTGACACCTGGCCCTTGTTAGGCTAGCTTTGCTGTCCTGATTCTTAGCTTGCACATGGGATCCTGTTTGCCTCTTCCCTCTCTATGAGACCCTCTCTCCTGGTTAACAGTGGCTGCACATAGCTTCTGTGGGTAACTTCTGCATTGATCACATGGGCCTTTGCCCCCCCAGAAAAACTGGTTTCCCAAAGTTATTCACCCAGATAACTTACCCAATAAGGAAGACTTTTTGCAATTGGTTACTTCTGCCCACTTACCATCTTCTGTCCTCTGCTTAGGGCTCCCAGGTGCAGTTGCACAGGATGAGCGTTGCACAACTTTGGGAGTGTCTTTGGATCCTGGCCTTCCCAGTAGGCCTAGCTTGTAGCATATAACAAAAATAATTCTCCAGAAAAACTTTTTTTTTTGAGACAGGGTCTTGCTGTGTCACCCAGGCTGGAGTGCAGTGGTGTGAACATAGCTCACTGCAGCCTTGAACTTCTGGGCTCAAGCCATCCTCTTAGAGCCTCCTGAGTAGCTGGGACTACAGATGTGTGCCACTATGCCCAGCTAATTTTTTTTTAGATAGAGTCCTGCTCTGTTGCTCAGGCTGGAGTGCAGTGGTGCAATCTCGGCTCACTGCAACCTGCACCTCCCAGGTTCAAGCAATTCTCCTGCCTCAGCCTCCTGAGGAGCTGGGATTACAGGCACCCACCATCATGCCTGGCTATTTTTTGTATTTTTAGTAGAGATGAGTTTTCACCATTTGGGGCAGGCTGCTCTCAAACTCCTGACCTCAAGTGATCCACCCGCTTTGGCCTCCCAGAGTGCTGGGATTACAGGTGTGAGCCACCGTGCATGGCTGTGACCAGCTAATTTTTTGATTTTTTGTAGAGATGAGGTCTTTTTTTTTTTTTTTGAGATGGAGTTTTGCTCTTGTTGCCCAGGCTGGAGTGCAATGGCACGATCTTGGCTTACCGCAACCTCTGCCTCCCAGATTCAAGCGATTCTCCTGCCTCAGCCTCCCTAATAGCTGGGATTACAGGCATGTTCCACCACACCCAGCTAATTTTGTATTTTTAGTAGAGATTGGGTTTCTCCATGTTGGTGAGGCTGGTTTTGAACTCCCGACCTCAGGTGATCCGCCCACCTCGGCCTCTCAAAGTGCTGGGATTATAGGCGTGAGCCACCGCACCCGGCTGAGATGAGGTCTTGCTATGTTGCCCAGGCCAGGAGAAAAACCTTTTGACACTAAATCAGAGGCCACATGGAGTGTCTGAATATCATGCCATTGCAGTAAACCTGTGCCCCAAACGACTAAACCTGTTTGACATAGAGAAAGTTAGACCTGGCAGGGACCTGAGAGATTATTTAATAAGTGATTGCAGGCCGGCAGCCACAGATATGTTTCTTTAACTTCTTTTAGAAGTGGGGGTCAGCCTTTAGAGCCAGAGTAGGCTCAGAGAGATTCCCTTTAACTTTTAAGAAGAAACTTGAGGCTGGGCATGGTAACTCACGCCTGTAATCCCAGCACTTTGGGAGGCCAAGGCGGGCAGATCACTTGAGGTCAGGAGTTTGAGACCAGCCTCACCAACACGGTGAAACCCCATCTCTACTCAAAATACAAAAATTAGCCAGGCATGATGGCAGGCACCTGTAGTCCCAGCTACTTGGGAGGCTGAGGCATGAGAATCGCTTGAACCCAGGAGGCGGAGGTTGCAGTGAGCCAAGATCACACCACTGCACTACGGCCTGGGTGACAGAGCGAGACTCTGTTTCAAAAAACAAACAAACAAACAAACAAACAAAAACAAAACAAAACAAAAAAACTTGAAACCTGTAGCCAGTGCATAAACACATTGGTTTGCCAGAGTCCCCACCACTCTCTATCGTCTCTATCGTCTTCCACCAGCTTCATGCATTGAGCCTTATTTTCCCAGTTCCTGGAGTTGTCTAATGTGTGGTCTCTGATTTAATCCAGTTTCCTAGAGGAAGCCGAGGATTAGAAAAGGAAAAATAACTCCCCTAGGGTCCATGCCACAAGTAATAGTCCAAATCTGAGGGAGACCCAGCCTTGTGTCTGGGTCTAGGTTGTATCTAAAGACTGGAGAGGTTCTGAGCCTGGACTTTGGAACCAGACAGTTTACCTGCTATGGGTATCCGGCAGACTGTTTTACAGAGAGGATGGCAGACATGGGTCAATCTGAATCCATTCAGTAGAGATCCATTAAAAGAGCGTGGAGGGTCAGGCGTGGTGGCTCATGCTTTAATCCCAGCACTTTGGGAGGCCAAGGCGGCTGGATCACTTGAGCCCAGGAGTTCGACACCAGCCTGGACAATATAGGGTCGTGGAAAGGATTAAACGATAGAAAGCATGAAAAGTCCTCAACATTGTGCCTGACATGTACGTGAGCATTGAGAAATACCAGCTCCTATTAGTCTTCTTTTTTTTTTTTTTTTTGAGATGGAGTCTCGCTCTGTCGCCCAGTCTGGAGTGCAGTGGCATGATCTCAGTTCACTGCAAACTCCACCTTCCGGGTTCCCGCCATTCTCCTGCCTCAGCCTCCTGAGTAGCTGGGACTATAGGTGCCTGCCACCATGCCTGGCTAATTTTTTGTATTTTTAGTAGAGACAGGGTTTCACCGTGTTAGCCAGGATGGTTTTGATCTCCTGACCTCATGATCCGCCCGCCTTGGCCTCCCAAAGTGCTGGGATTATAAGCATGAGCCACCACGCCCGGCCTAGTCTTCTCTTACTAGTACTTAGTAACATCTAAGGTTCTTTCTCTTTAATTTTTATTAATTTATTAAATAGAGACAGGATCTCTCTATGTTGCCCAGGCTGGCCTTGAACTCCTGGGCTCAAGCGATCCTCCCACCTCAGCCTCCCAAAGTGCTGGGATTCCAGGTGTGAGCCACTGTATGAGGCCAGCATCTAAGTGTTGGGGGCTAGGGTACTCTTTGGCACAGATGTTGGATAAGTAGATTAATGCATCCTTGTCTCCGGGTTTATCTGCTCCCTGATTAGGCCTGAGTTGAGGGATATCTGGGCAAGGATATACAGTGGGAACTCCCTGAGTTTGCAGCTGTGTAGTTTTGGAGAGTGGCGAGCAGAACCACGGAAAGAATTACTGGGAAATGTCAGGAGGTGCTTACCTGGACTGTGACCCGCCTTTGTTGAGGGCTTTGGGAGAACTGTGTGCTTGGAGCAATCTGTGTGTTTCTGGTTCTGTGACCTCAAGAAAGACATTATGGCACAAAGCCAGCTCAGAAGTGACAACTAAAATGATGAGGGATGCAGACAGAACTATCCAGTCTGGAAAGGCAAAGGCTGGAGAGCAAGGGTAGAGATAGGCCAGGAAGAACGTTGGCTCCAAGTCAGAGGACTGGCGTTTGTGTCTGCCTGTTATCAGTTGCTGATCTTGATTTGTTTGTTTTGCGTTTTATTTTCATTAAAGGTATACATGTACAGAGTTACCAGAACCGAATAGTTATACAGGCTTGTTACCAAAAAACAGCATTCTCTCAGCCTTTTTCTCCTTCTCCAACCATTTTTTGATTCCCAGAAACAACCAGGTAATCAGCTAATCTTTTTTTTCTTTTCTTTTTAGAGACAGAGTCTTCCTCTATTGCCCAGGCTGGAGTGCAGTAGTATGATCATACTTTACTGTAACCTCTAACTCTTGGGCTCAAGCGACCCTCCCACCTCAGCCTCCCACATAGCTGGGACTACAGGAGTGTGCACCACCATGCTAAGCTAATTTATTTTTATTTATTTATTTTTAATTTTTTTTTTTTTTACCGTAAGGCTTCCTTGCAAAACTAATCTAATTTTTAAATAATTTTTTTTAGAAATGGGGTCTCGCTACGTTGTCCAGCCTGATCTTGAACTACTGGCCTCAAGCAGTCCGCCTACATCAGCCTCCCAATGTGCTGGGATTACAGGTGTGAGCCATCACGACTGGCCCCAGCTAATTCTTTTTTTTTTTTTCTTTTTTGAGACAGAGTTTCGCTCTGTCACCCAGGCTGGAATGCAGTGGCGCGATCTCAGCTCACTGCAGCTTCCACCTCTGGGTTTAAGCAATTCTCATGCCTCAGCCTCCTGAGTAGCTGGGACTACAGATGCCTGCCACCATGCCTGGCTACTTTTTGTATTTTTAGTAGAGATGGGATTTCACCATGTTGGTGAGGCTGGTCTCAAATTCCTGACCTCAAGTGATCTGCCCACCTCGGCCTCCCAAAGTGTTGGGAGGACAGGTGTGAGCCACCACGCCTGGTCTTTTTTTTTTTTTTTTTTGTATTTTTAGTAGAGACAGGTTTCACCATGTTGGCCAGGCTGGTCTTGAACTCCGGACCTCGAGTGATCTGCCTGCCTTGGCCTCCTAGAGTGCTAAGATTATGGATGTAAGCCACCACACCCAGCCCTGGCTAATTCTTTTAACTGCTATAGTTTGTAGCCATTGTTATGAACCTGCCATTATGGAAGATAAAGATCCAACATTCACTTACTCAAATATCCCCTCACTTCCCATGACAAATATTTTCCCCTGTCCCCACAGAGTTTTAACTCTGTGTTCACTGTTGACTTTATCATGACTTTCTAAGTGCTATAGGGGCAGCTGAGTTCCTTGTGTACTTGGAATCCTTTTCCTTTCCTGCACACATTTTTGTTATTCCTGGAGTAACTGTCTTTGTTTGGTTGGGTTTTTGTGTATTTATCACCAATGATCCATCATTCTCCCGTCGGTCTATAATTGCCACTTAATACCATAGGCATTCCATCAATATCAATTTCATCATGCATGGGTCAAGTGAGACTGCACATGGGCAAGGGCTTTGTAAGAAGTCAGGAATTGGCCGGGCATGGTGACTCATGCCTGTAATTCCAGCACTTTGGGAGGCAGGGGCGAGAGGATTGCTTGAGCCCAGGAGTTTGAGACCAGCCTGGGCAATATAGTGAGACCCCATCTCTACAAAACAAAATTTAAAAATTAGCTAGGTGTGGTGGCATGCGCCTGTAGTCCCAGCTACTTGGGAGGTTGAAGTGGGAGGGTCGCTTGAGCCTGAGAGATTCGAGGCTCCAGTGAGCTATGGTCACACCACTGCACTCCAGACTGGGTGACAGAGTGAGATCCTTTCCCCCCCTCCAAAAAAAAGCTGGGCGTGGTGGTTTATGCCTGTAATCCCAACACCTTGGGAGGCTGAGACGGGCAGATCACAAGGTCAGGAGATTGAGACCATCCTGGCTAACACGGTGAAACCCTGTCTCTACTAAAAATACAAAAAAATTAGCTGGGCATGTTGGTGGGCCCCTATAGTCCCAGCTACTCGGGAGGCTGAGGCAGGAGAATGGTGTGAACCCGGGAGGCGGAGCTTGCAGTGAGCCGAGATTGTACCACTGCACTCCAGCCTGGGTGACAGAGCGAGACTCCATCTCAAAAAAAAAAAAAAAAAAAAAAAAAAAAAAAAGTCCAGGCACGGTGGCTCATGCCTGTAATCCTAGCACTTTGGGAGGCTGAGGCGGCAGATTGTCCGAGCTCAGGAGTTCAAGACCAGCCTGGGCAACATGGTGAAACCCTATCTCTACTAAAGTACAAAAAATTAGCTGGGCATGGTGGTGTGCTAATCCCAGCTACTTGGGAGGCTGAGGTGGGGACAATTGCTTGAATCCAGGAGGTGGAGGTTGCTGTGAGCCGAGACTGTACTACTGCACTCCAGCCTGGGCGACAGAGCAAGACTGTCTCCAAAAGAGCAAGACTGTCTCCAAAATAAAAAAAAAAAGAGAAGTCAGGAATCGTAGATTGGTGATGATTGTTTTTGTCTGGAACTTTCCATACTGGAAAGTAATTATAGGGTGATGTGGTTTGGATATTTGTCTCCACCAAATCTCATGTTGAAATGTGATCCTAGATGTTGGATATGGGACCGAGTGGGAGGTGTTTGGGTCACGGGGGCGGATCCCTCATGAATGGCTTGGTGCCCTCCCTGCAGTCATGAGTGAGTTCTCATTCTGTTAGTTCATGTGAGAGCTGGTTGTTTAAAAGAGCCTGGCTCTCTCTGTTCCCTCTCTCACCATGTGACACGCCTGATTCCCCTTCCCCTTCCCCTTCCCCTTCCGCCTTGAGTGAAAGCTTCTTGAGGCCTCACCTAAAGCTAAGCAGATGTGAGTGTCATGCTTGTATAACCTGCAGAACTGTGAGCCAGATAGACATCTTTTTTTTTTTTTTTTTTTTTTGAGACAGGATCTCACTCTGTTGCCTAGGCTGGAGTGCAGTGGCATGATGACAGCTTGGAGTGCAGTGGCATGATGACAGCTCACTGCAACCTCCGCCTCCTGGATTCAAGTGATTCTCCTGCCTCAGCCTCCTGAGTAGCTGGGATTACAGGTGCCTGCCACCACATCCCACTAATTTTTCTTGTATTTTTAGTAGAGATGAGGTTTCACCATGTTGGCCAGGCTGGTCTCGAACTCCTGACCTCAAGTGATCCTCCCACCTCAGCCTCCCAAAGTGCTGGGATTACAGGTGTGAGCCATCACACCTGGCCTTTTTCTTTCTCTCTCTCTCTCTCTCTCTCTGTGTGTCTCTCTCTCCCTTCTTTCCTTCATTCTGTCTTTCCTTCCTTCCTTCTTTTCACCCTTTTTTCTCAGGGTCTCATTCTGTCACCCAGGCTGGATTGCACTGGCACAATCATAGCTCACTGCAGCCTTGACCTCCTGGGCTCAGGTGACCCTCCTGCCTCAGCCTCCTGAGTCGCTGGAACTACAGGCACACACTGCCATGCCCAGCTAAGTTTTTAATTTTTTGGCAGAGATAGGGTCTCGCTGTGTTGCCCAGGCTGGTCTCAAACTCCTGAGCTCAAGTGATCCTCCTGCCTTGGCCTCCCAATGTGCTGGGATTACAGGTGTGAGCCTCTGCACCCAGCCAGCTCTGTGGTTTTCTTGCCCGATGTGCATACCCTCAGTCTAATCATGGGAAAACATCAGACAAACCCATATTGAGGGATATTCTATAAAGTACCTGACCAGGACTCTTCCAAAGTGTGAAGGTCATGAAAGAGCAGGAAAGGCTAAGGAACTGTCACAGACGGGAGGAGGCCAAGGAGACATTGCAGTCGGTGCAGCATGGGATCCTGGATTGGACTCTGGAACAGAAGGAGGAAAACAGTAGTGGAAACACTGGTGAAATCCAAATTCATTGTGTAGTATAGTTAATGGTATTATACTAGAGTGAATTTCTTAGGTTCAGTGACTCTTCCATGGTTATAGAAGATGTTAGTTAGGCCGGGCACGGTGGCTCACACCTGTAATCCCAGCACTTTGGGAGGCCGAGGCGGGTGGATCACCTAAGGTCAGGAGTTCAAGACCAGCCTGGCCAACATGGTGAAACCCCATCTCTGCTAAAAATACAAAAATTAGCCGGGCATGGTGGCACACCCCTGTAATCCCAGCTACTCGGGAGGCTGAGGCAGGAGAATTGCTTGAGCCTGGGAGGCAGTGGTTGCAGTGAGCCAAGATTGTGCCACTGCACTCCAGCCTGGCTGACAGAGAGAGACTCTGTCTCAAAAAAAAAAAAAAGAATAAAAGATGTTAGTTAATACAAGGGGAAACTGGGCAAAGGCTGTCTGGGAACTCTGCACTACTTTTGCAGCTCCTCTGAAAATTTAAAATTATCTCAAACTAAAATGTTAAAAAGGCCAGGCGCGGCGGCTCATGCCTGTCATCCCAGCACTTTAGGAGCCAAGGTGGGAGGATCACCTGAGGCCAGGAGTTCGAAACCAGCCTGGCTGACATGGTGAAACCCCATCTCCACTAAAAATACAAAAATTAGCCGGGCATGATGGCGCACACCTGTAGTCCCACCTACTTGGGAGGCTGAGGCAGGAGAATCACTTAAACCCAGGAGGCAGAGGTTGCAGTGAGCCAAGATGGCGCCACTGCACTCCAGCCTGGATGAAAGAGTAAGACTCCATCTCAAACAAAAAGAAAAAATAAAATAAAATGTAAAAAAAAAAAAAAAAAAAAAAAAGAGGCTGGGCACAGTGGCTCATGCCTGTAATCCCAGCACTTTAGGAGGCTGAGATGGACGGATCACTTGAGGTCAGGAGATTGAGACCAACCTGGCTGACATAGTGAAACCCTGTCTCTACTAAAAATACAAAAAATAGCTGGGCATTGTGGTGCACGCCTGTAGTCCCAGCTACTCGGGAGGCTGAGGCAGGAGCATTGCTTGAACCCGGGAGGCAGGCAGAGGTTGCAGTGAGCCGAGATCATGCCACTGCACTCCAGCCTGGGCAACAGAACGAGACTCCACCTCAAAAAAAAAAAATGGCATGTCACTCAGCAAACCCTTAGGGCTAAGTGAATGTGCTTTCCCTTGCCCCACCAGGCCTTTCATCCCTGGGGACTCTAGAGACCCACATATGCAGAGGAACAGGACAGGATGGTTTCCAAAGAGGGAAAGCTGGAATAGCCCGCGTTGCATCAGAGGGTGGAGAATGTCCATTGCCTCCTTTGAAGAGGAGCTGCTCTGTGTGCCCTGGGTGTTGGAGGCAGAGATGGAGTAGAACCTTCCTAAGCAGCCTTGCAGAAATTTTGCTGTCTGCCTCCCCCTGTCGCAGTGCAGCTAGCACCAGATACTAGTAAGACTTGGCAGTCAGTCTTAGTTCCAGCTTCAGTTCTGTTCCTTATTACTTTGTGGAGACCCAGGGAACTATGTCATTGCACCCATAATATGGGATCTTGAACTGACACCTAGGCTCATTGTGTGTGTTGAACGAGAGGGTCTAGAGCCAAAGCCAGGGCTGGTGTCTGTCTCTTCTGCCCACAGCTTTCCCTAATGCCTCCAGTGGAAGCGCCCACTGCCGGCCAGGTTCCCCATGGCACTCACTTTGTGCCCCTCCAAGGGCCCTTTTCAGGGATGGCCCTGGTTTGTGTCTTCTCTGCTTTATGACCCAGAGCTCCTGTAGGCCACAGGGCTTTGCACATAAGGGCTACTGAGGAAATGTGTTGAGTGAGTGAATGAATAAGTAAGTGACCAAATGGAAAAGTAAATGAGTGAGTGAATGAATGGTTGAATATGTGAGTAATTGAGTAAGTGAATGAATGATTGAATATGTGAGTAAATGAGTGAGCAAGAGTGAATGAATGAGTGAATGAATGATTGAATATGTGAGTAAATGAGTTAGCAAGTCAGTGAATGAGTGAATGAATGAGTGAGTTAATGAAGGAGTATATAAATGAATGGATGAGTGACTGAATGCGTGAGTAAATGAGTGAGTGAATGAATGAGTGAGTGAATGAATGAGTAAATGAGAGAGTGAATGAAAGAGTGAATGAGGGATTGAATGAGTGAGTAAATCAGAGATTGACAGAGTGAGTAAATGAGTGAATGAGAGTGAAGGAATGTGAGTGAATAAAGGAGTGTGTGTATGAGGGAGTAAATGAGAGAGTGAGTGAATAAGTGAGAGTGAATGAGTGAATGAATGATTGAATGGATTCCCCTCCTGCCTGTGAAAGAGGGATGTGTACTACATATGGGCCCAAAGAGTTGCCCCTCGTCAAGCTGTTCTCCAGGATGACTTTGGAAATGTTCAGACCAAACACACACCCCTTTGTGATTTTTCCCCCTACTATTGGAGTGTGAGCCACCTATCCAGAAAAAGCACTCAGTTAACTTTTTCACATCATTTGGGCATCTCAAGTTTTAAAGCTGTTTGTCAGTGCCTGGAACACTCCTGGCCTCTCTCCTTGTTGCTGAGAACTTTTTGCCACAGGAAATCAGGCTCATTTTGAGGGCCAAATAGTAGCTAAATATAGCTTCCCGGCACAGATATTTAAAGAGCTATGTTGATGATGTTATGTCTGAACAGAGAAGAAAGGGAAGAAAATAACTTTTTTTTTTCCCCCGTAAAGAAGAGCAAAGTTACACCAGGTTTTCTGTGGGGCTGCAGGGAGCCGAGCGATGGTGAGGTGTCAATGTTTTAATTATAGAATCACCAGATGTTCATGCTACAACTGTCACCAGCTTGGGGCTTGGGATTTAGATTTCTGTTGCCAGGCAGTCATTTCTTTATAATTACTTCTCGTTTCTATTTAAAAATACCTTCTCCTTGGAAAGTAACCCCAGATGAGTGTGCGCTTCTCACCAAGCTCAGAAGAGCTACCAGAGGGAGGCATTATGAGAGCTACGCTGCCCCCTCACCCCAAGACTGGCAGGGGACTGGTGGAGGAGCCCTCTCTCTCCCAAGTGCTGGTTGACAAGCAGCAGGTGATAAGGGATGAGGCCCTGAGATCTTTCCTGGTGAAAAGTCAGCTGCAGATGCAGAGGCCAGGAAAGAGGGCATACCTCAGAGAGAGGTCTGGACTGAAATTCCACTCATGCCTTCCCTGGAGCCAGATGGCTTCCCCTCTATCCTCTCCTCTGGTTTCCATCTTGGGCTCATTGGGTAATCAGGATAATGTCCAAAAAAGTAAAAAACTTTAGGATGGCGTTTTTGATCTCAAATGTCCCTTCCAGACTATAAATAGGACTATCCTAGGAGTTCTGAACTTTCCTTGAGGCTGAACTTGTATCTCTTTTGGGAGAGAAACTACATGGCTCTTTTTGTAAGAAGCTCTCTGCCCAGTGAACTCTCTTAAACTTTGTATGTCTGTGAATGTCTACATTTCACCATCTTTTTTTCCTCCTTTGTTATAGCCAAGATTTTATTGGTCCTTGCTTGGTGATCAGTACACAAGCATCATGAATTATTAATGCTAGTATTAAAAAGCCTAAGCAATGTAATTGTGATACTTTGCTAAAGAGTTTGCTAAAGAGTTACTCAAGTGATGTTGCAATCTAAGAGTTGGAGATAATTTACCCACAAATTAGGACATTAGAACTCAAAATCTTAGAAGGTTGCTAATTTGTAAGTCTTTCACAGGGAATATCCTGATAACACAGGATGTGCTATATTACACATTATATCCACAACATATTAATACTTTGGGGGAAATTCTGGACTTTCAGGAGCACAATATTGCCACAGATAGTGTGCAGTTCTCATAGGTAGACAAAAGACAGAAGACACAGTGATAATAGTAGGGGAACAAACACACATATGAAAGATGAGTAATTTAAAAGGTTTGCTTATGTCTTGGTCATTTGGGGCATGTGTCACTTTAGAGGATTTTTTTATAATGTTCTTTATAGTCTATGGAATGGTAAGTTAACATCAAATAAAGCCTCCCTTAATCAAGCCTTCCACTAATTTCTGGTTTTAGTGAAATTAACCAGTACATGATTTTAACTCTTAAAAAGGCATTAATTAAAAAAAATTACAAGATAGAGTCTCACCGTATTGCCCAGGTAGCAGTGCAGTGGCTATTCATAGGCATGATCATAGTGCACTATGGCCTTGAACTCCTGGCCTCAAGTGATCCTCCCACCTTAGCCTCCCAAGTAGCTGGGCCTACAGACATGTGCCACCATGCCTGGCTCTACAAGATCATTTAGAACTAACACCAGTTCTTCTCAAGCTTTTCCAAAAAATTGAAGAGAAGGGAACACTCCTTAATTCATTTGATGAGGCCAGGATTACCCTGATACCAAAGCTAGACAAAGACACTACAAGAAAACTATTGATCAGTATTCCTTATAAACATTGATGTAAAAATCTTCAATAAAATATTAGTATACCAAATTAAGCAGCATATTAAAAAAAATTATACACCATGACCAAGTAGGGTTTATTGCCAGAATGCAAGGATGGTTTAACTTATGAAAACTGGTCAATGTAATACACCACATTAACAGAATGAAGGAAAAAACCCACATGATCATCTCAATTAATGCAAAAAAAGCATTTGACAAAATCCAGCACCCTTTCCTGATAAAAACACTCAATATGCCAGGCACAGTGGCTCACGCCTGTAATCCCAGCACTTTGGGAGGCCAAGGTCAGAGGATCACATGAGCCTAGGAGTTCAAGACCAGTCTGGGCAACATGGCAAAACCCCATCTCTACAAAAAATAAAAATAAATAAAAAAGAAAAGAAAAATTAGCCGGGCATGGTAGCATGCGCCTGTAGTTCCAGCTACTTGGGAAACTGAGGCAGGAGAATCACTTGAGCCCAGGAGGTTGAGGGTGCAGTGAGCCATGATTGTGCCACTGAACTCTGACAGAATGACACCATGTCTCAAAAACAAAGAAACAAAAAAACACTCAACAAACTAGGAATAGAGGAAACTATCTCAACATAATAGAAGTTATATATTAACAACCTACAGCAGACGTCACATTCAATGGTAAAATACCAAATGGTCTTCCTCTAAGATCCAGGAACATTACAAGGATGCCTAACTTTGCCACTTATATTCAACATAGTACTGGAAGTCCTAAATGGAGCAATTAGGCAAGAAAAAGAAATAAAAGGCATCCAAATTGGAAAGGAAGAGGTAAAATTATCTCTGTAGCTGATGATGTGATCTTATTTTAAATGCTGTGATCCTAAGGATACCACCAAAAAGTCTGTTAAAACCAATAAGCAAATTCAGCAAAGTAGCAAGGTACAAAGTCAATATGCAAAAGTCAGTTGCATTTTTAAACATGAACAATGAACGATCTGAAAAGGAAATTAAGAAAACAATTTCATTTACAATAGCACCAAAAAGAATAAAATACTGGGGCCGGGCGAGGTGGCTCATGCCTGTAATCCCAGCACTTTGGGAGGCCTAGGTGGGAGGATCACCTGAGGTCAGGAGTTTGAGACCAGCCTGACCGACATGGTGAAACCTCGTCTCTACTGAAAATACAAACATCAACCAGGCATGGTGTTGTGCACCTGTAATCCCAGCTACTGGGGAGGCTGAGGCAGGGGAATCGCTTGAACCCAGTAGGTGGTGGTTGCAGTGAGCCAAGACCGGGCCATTGCACTCCAGCCTGGGCAGCAAAACTCCATCTCAAAAAAAAGTAAAAAAAAAAAAAAAAAGAAAAAAAAAGAAGAAGAAAATACTTAGGAATTAACCAAAGAGTTGAAAGGCTTGTACAATGAAAACTACAAAAAAATTCTGAAAGAAATTAAAGAAGACATAAATAAAAGGAAGCACATCCCATGTTCATGGATTGGAAGATTTAATATTGTTAAGATGTGGCAAAACAACAATCTACAGATTTATTGCAATCTCTATCAAAATCCCAATAATGTTTTTGCAGAAACAGAAAAACCCATCTTAAAATTAATATGGAATCTCAAGGGACTCTGAGTAGCCAAAACCATCCAGAAAAAGAAAAACATAGCTGGGGGACTATGTTTTTCCTGATTTCAAAACTTATTATAAAACTATAGTAATTAAAACAGTGTGGTACTGGCATAAAGACAAACATATAGAACAATTAAATACAATAGAGAGCCCAGAAATAAACTCTCCTCAATATATGATTAAATGATTTTTCAACAGAGTGCCAAGGCCATTCAATGAGGAAAAAACATTTTTTTTTCACCAGATAGTGCTGGGAAAACTGGATATCCACATGCAAGAGAATGAATTTGGATACTTATCTTACACCATATACAAACATTAACTCAAAATTGATCCATGACCTAAATGTAAGACCTAAAATTATAAAACTCTAAGAAGAAAACACAGGGCAAAACTGTCATGACATTTGATTTGGCATTGATTTCTGAGCTATGACACCAAAAGGCACAGGCAACAACAACAAAACCAGACAAACTGGACTTCATGAAAAGTAACACTTTTGGGGCATCGGTAGACACGATCAACATTAAAAAAGGCCAGGTTCTTCTTAACAGCCAGCTATCAAGGAAATTTATAGAACAACAACTCACTCATCCCCACCCCGCAGGGATGGCATTAACCTATTCATGTCTCAAGCTGTTTATTTAAGAACTCGGTGCCGGCCAGGCACGGTGGCTCATGCTTGTAATCCCAACACTTTGAGAGGCCGATGCGGGCGGATCACTTGAGGCCAGGAGTTCGAGACCAGCCTGGCCAGCATGGCAAAACCCTATCTCTACTAAAAATACAAATATTAGCCAGGTGTAGTGGTGCGCACCTGTAATCCCAGCTACTAGGGAAGCTGAGGCAGGAGGATCGCTTGAGCCTGGGAGGTGGAGGTTGCAGTGAGCCGAGATTGTGCCACTGCACTCCAGCCTGGGTGACAGAGCGAGACTCTGTCTCAAAGGAAAAAAAAAATCAGTGCTGCTCCTGTGGCTGCACAGCTTGTGGTTGGTCATTCCAAACCTGACAACCATGGAAAAGAGAAGAGAAGCTCAGAGGAGCCAGATGAAGGAGGAACCCGCCTTCAGAGTCTGGTAGGCCTGGACCCGGAGCAGGGCCTTGAAGGACTGGAGGGTGTGGCTGAGGGGAAGAAAGGAGGACCATGTGAGTAAGCAGAGACCACTCTGCAGCAGAGGCCACAGACTGGCGTCTCGAGGGCTGGATTCTTTTGCGGGCCCATTTTGTTTGGCCCATGCCGTGTTCTTTAAAACTTGGAACTGAATGTCTGTCTTTATATGGAGAACTCACTCTTTCCTTCCCCACAGACGTCACCATCCCCGTTTTCTATCCTGATCTGCCGAAATACATTGATGGAACCAGCCTAGAACCTTGTTCTATCCCCTGAAAACCCAGGAGATCGATGGAAAAAAGGTCTTAGAATTAATAAACAAGTTCACCATAGAGAATAAGAGTACTGGGAGTGAGCTATATAAAAATCAAGAGTATATTTTCTAGTATATCAGCAACTAGTTTGTAGTAGAAAACATCCTGTTCACCAAAATAGCAAGACCAGAAAATATCTTTGTAAGAATCTTTGAAAGCCGAGCGCCTATAGTCCTAGTTACTTGGGAGGTCGAGGCAGGAGACCACTTGAGTCCAGGAGTTCAGGTTCAGCCTGGGCAATATAGAGAGACCCCATCTCTTAAAAAAAAACCTATGAAATCTCTTGTCATTCACTTAAAACATAGTTACTGCATATCTGCTAATGTATTTCATTTTTTAAATAGGTAATACATTCAAGTGGTTCCAGAAAAAAAAAGTGAAAGGCGTCCCTTCCACTCCTGACCTCCCACTGCCTAGCTCCCACTCAACCCTAAGAGAGAGAGAACCACTAATTGACTGATCTCTTATTGTGTCCATCCAAGTGTTTTATTTTCACCTACAAGTGAATACGAATATATTGGAATATTATCTTCCTCGCTCCTTGCATATAATAGATTTTTTTTTTTTAAGAGGCAGAGTCTCACTCTGTCATCCAGGCTGGAGTACATGATACGATCATAGCTCACTGCAGCCTTGAACTCCTGGGCTTAAGTATTCCTCCTCCCTCAGCCTACTGAATAGCTGGGATTACAAGTGTGTGCCACTGTGCCTGACTTAAAAAAAAATTGTATTTAGAGTTGGGGTCTTGCTATGTTGCCCAGGCTGGCCTCCAACTCTTGGCCTCAAGTGATCCTCCTGCCTTGGCCTCCCAAAGTGCTGGGATTACAGTCACAAGCCACCACACCTGGCTGGAATCCTGGCAGTATTTTTACATCAGCTTTACAATAGACTTCCTCATTTCTTTTTACAGCTGAATAGTAAAAATAGTGATTTTTAGATAAGACCATGGGCTCCAAGAGTAGAACTGCCTGGGTTTGAAACCTGGTTCTACCACTGTGACAATTGGCCTAATCACTTGTCTCTCTGTGCCTCAGTTTCTTCATGTGTAAGTGGACATAGTAGATACCTACTAAACTTGTTGCAAGAATTTAGTGAGATGGTGCTTCTAAGAATGCTTACAACAGTGACTGACATCTAGTGAGCCCTCTAAATATTATCTACTTTTCTTAGTCTTTTAATAGTAATGAATAGAAAATAGGAAAAAGGATAAAGCATGACTTGGGAGGATACTTTACATAGAATAGACCTGTTGATAGTTATAAAACTGGGCTGGACATGGTGGCTCATGCCTATAATCCCGGCACCTAGCTGGGAGGATCACTTGAGCCCAGGAGTTTGAGATCAGCTTGAGCAGCATAGTGTGTGAGACCTCAGTCTCTACAAAAAATTTTTTTTAATTATAAAACTTTACTAAGAAATATGTCAGATGAATTAATGGAGAGACATACTTTGTTTCTGGATGGAAATTATGGAATTTGTTATCTCAGCTCTTCCTAGAATAACTTAGACTTATCTCCTTTATAACCAAAACCCCAATAGGATTCTTTTTGAAACTTTTTTGTTTTTTGTTTTCGAGACGGAGTCTCGCTCTGTCACCCAGGTTGGAGTGTAGTGGCACAATCTTGGTTCACTGCAACCTCCGCCTCCTGGGCTCAAACGATTCTTCTGCCTTAGCCTCCCAAATAGCTGGGATTACAGTTGTGCACCATCACACCTGGCTAATTTTTGTATTTTTAGTAGAGGTGGGTTTTACTATGTTGGCCAGGCTGATCTCGAACTCCTGACCTCAAGTGATCCGTCTGCCTTGGCCTCCCAACATTTTGGAACTTTTAAATTCTAACATTTATCTGGAAGAATAAATGAGAATGACTTTTAAATTTTGAAGAAGAATACATCCAGGAGAAACTTGTTCTATTGAATTTTTTTTTTTACTAAAAAATTATTAATTTTTTTCTTTTCTTTCTTTCTTTTTCTTAGAGAACTGTGTTTTTTTAGAGAACTGTGTTGCCCAGGCTGATCTCAAATTCCTGGCCTCAAGAGATCCTCCCCCTTCAACTTCCCAAAGTACTGGGATTGCTGGTGAAAACACATTTTTAATGATTAAAACAGTGACTCAATTAATAGCTTAAAAATGAACAGATCAGTAGATAGAATACATAGCCCAGAAACTTACCTTTATACACATGGATATTAACTGTACGATAAAGACGACCTTGCAGGTCAGCAGGAATAGACACATCATTTGATAACTTAGGCGAGGCTAATTTGGTTAGCTGTTTTTGAGAAGAGAATGTTTTAGATTCTCACCCTAGGCTGCATGCCTGGATAGATTCCAGGTCGACTTAAAAAGTTAAGTTTCAAGAAGAGAAAAATCAAACCATTAAAAAAAAAAAAATCCTTGGGAAGGCGGAAGGAAGCATTTTGGGATGGGGGAGGACCTGTGAGTTGTAAAGCACTCAGAAATATGCAAGTGAGAAAAACACTGGGCCTGGCACAGTGGCTCAAGCCTGTAATCCCAGCACTTCGGGAGGCTGAAGTGGGTGGATCACTTCAGGTCAGGAGTTCAAGAGCAGCCTGGTCAACATGGTGAAACCCTATCTCTACTAAAAGTACAAAAATTAGCCAGGCGTGGTGGCAGGCACTTGTAATTCCAGCTACTCGGAGGTTGAGGCACAAGAATCACTTGAACCCAGGAAGTGGAGGCTGCAGTGAGCCAAGATCACACCACTGCACTCTGGCCTGGGCAACAGAGTGAGACCCTGTCTCAGAAAAGGGAAGGGGAGCAGAGGGGAGGGAAGGGGAGGGGAGGGGAGGCGAGGGGAAGGGAGGGGAGGGGAGGGGAAGGGAAGGGAGAAAGAAGGAAAGGAAAGGAAGGAAAGGAAGGAAGAGAAAGGGCTTTAGCTAAAGTAGCAGAATGGCTACACACCTTCCCAAGATTAGCTGCATGCATAATAGTAAAGAAATAGGAATGATAAAGACCCACAAGGACAAAGAAAATGAGAGAGGGATCATTATCAAATAGGGTATTTTAACACATTTTGGAAAGAAAAGAAGAAATGATAGGCCAGGCATGGTGGCTCACACCTGTAATCCCAGCACTTTGGGAAGCTGAAGTGGGTGGATAGCTTTAGCCCAGGAGTTCGAGACTAGCCTGGGCAACATAGTGAGAACCCATCCCTGCAAAAAATGCAAACATTAGCCAGGCATGGTGGCTTACACCTGTCCCATCTACTCGGGAGGCTGAGTGAGGCAGGAGGATTGCTTGAGCCTGGGAGGTCAACACTGCAGTGAGCCATGATCACACCACTGTACTCCAGCCTGGGTGACACAGCGGAACTGTGTCTAAAAAAAAAAAGAAAAGAAAAGAAAAGAAAAGAGATGCTGACAGGAGGAAAGCAAATGCCAAGAGAGACTTGAACTGGGAAACATCATACTGGAGGCACGGGGGCAGAACTGAAGGCAGGTGGAGAGGATGTCTAAGAACCAGTACCAGCCAGGCACGGTGGCTCATGCCTGTAATCCCAGCACTTTGGGAGGCCAAGGCAGGTGGATCCCTTGGGGTCAGGAGTTCGAGACCAGCCTGGCCAACATAGTGAAACCCCGTCTCTACTAAAAATACAAAAATTAGCTGGGTGTGGTGGTGCATGCCTGTAATCTGAGCTACTTGGGAGGCTGAGGCAGGAAAATCACTTGAATCCAGGAGGCAGAGGTTGCAGTGAGCCAAGATTGTGCCACCGCACTCCAGCCTGGGTGATAGAGTGAGACTCCATCTAAAAAACAGACAACAACAACAACAACAAAAAACTGGTACCGCTCCACAACCCCTTCTGAATATCGGCAGGCAAGTATTTATCCTACAACTGCATTGGGTTGGAGCAGTGGAGAGTGGGCTGGAGAAGCTGACCCAGAGCTCCTAATTCAAGAGACTTCATGTGGCAGAGGTTTGGGTATACCAGATGCTGAAAACAAGGAGAATAACTGAAAGTCTAGAACATTTCCTGTATCCAGATGAGCCAAGTACAAGCCATCTGGCATCCACTTCCCATCCAGGTGATCAGAGGATACGTCTCTGCAGAAACCACCAAGGTCTCAGAAAAAAAAGCCTGCACAATCTGACATTTAGGAGTCCCCAGTGAGAGTGCTGGCTGCCTGCCCACTCTCCCTAAAAATGAGTTTGCCCGCTGATGAGCTCCGCCATGCACACGGAATTTCCAATTAACTTTTTAGAGCCTCACTGCTAATATAAACATCTAACCAAGGATCAGCTGATGTATAAGGAGAATCAAGAAATGATAGGAACAAAAGCACTAAAATAAGTGATGGGAAAAAGGCAATCTTTAGGAAACAAAGACAGTGCTATTTCAGAAGACTGAAGGATCTTTTCCATAGTTTTCTCATAGAGTTCAAGAGGACAGTGCCTCATAAAACAAAAATAGAATGTTGTGGAAAGAACTCAAAACTTCACCAGAATGCAGAGAAGATAAAGTCAAGGAACTCTCTCAGAAAGTACCCAAGAAAGCCAAAAGTTGGAAAGTGCAGAGAATAGATAAGAGCGATAGAGAAGCAATCCAGGCTGGGCATGGTGGCTCATGCATGTAATCCCAGCACTTTGGGAGGCTGAGATGAGAGGATCACTTGAGGCCAGGAGTTTGAGACCCGCCTGGGCAACATAGTGAGACCCCATTTCTTTAAAAAAAAAAAAAAGTAGCCAGGTGTGGTGGTGGTGCCTGTAGTCTCAGCTACTCAGGAGCCTCAGGTGGGAGGAGGGCTGGAGCCCAGGAGGTTGAGGCTGCAGTGTGCTGTGATCACACCACTGCACTCCAGCCTGGGAGACAGAGTGAGACCCTGTCCCCCTCCTCAAAAAAAAAAAAAAAGAAAAGAAAAAGGAAAAAAGAAAGAATCAATCTAGAAGGTTCAATATGAAAGTATTTGGAGTGGCAAAAAGAGAAAACAGACAATAGAGGTAAGGAAATGAAGTTGTGCAAGAACATTAATCAGAAACACATCTGCCAACCACGAATGCCCAGCATACTAAATGACAGAGGATACACCAAGGTGTAGCACTGTGAAATTTTAGAACACCAGGGTTAATGAGGGGATTCCAGAAGCGTCCAAAGAGGAAAAACAGGCATCTAGTAAAGAAATGAGAATTGGGGCCGGGCACGGTGGCTCACGCCTGTAATCTCAGCACTTTGGGAGGCCGAGGTGGGTGGATCACGAGGTTAGGAATTCGAAACAAGCCTGGCCAACATGGTGAAATCCCGTCTCTACTAAAAATATAAAAATTAGCCAGGTGTGGTGGCAAGTGCCTGTAATCCCAGCTACTGGGGAGGCTGAGGCAGGAGAATCACTTGAACCTGGGAGGCGGAGATTGCAGGGAGCTGAGATTGCACCACTGCACTCCAGCCTGGGTGGCAGAACAAGACTCCATCTCAAAAAAAAAAAAAAAGAAAAGAGAATTGGATAGTTCTGAACTTCTCGAGAGCCACACTGGATGCTAGATATAGCTTGTCATCAGCATTGGTGCAGTGCAGGGAGTGATTTATTTTCTTTCTTTCTCTCTCTCTTTCTCTCCCCCTCCCTCCCTCCCTCCCTTCCCCCGAGTAGCTGGGACTACAGGTGAGCGCCACCATGCCTGGCTAATTTTTGTATTTTTTGTAGAGACGAGGTTTTGCCACGTTGCCCAGGCTGGTCTTGAACTCTTGGGCTCAAGCAATCCTTCCACGTCGGCCTCCCAAAGCGCCAGGATTACACATGTGAGCAACCGCGCTGGCCAGAAAATCATTTTAGTCTGTTATTTCATACCCAGCTAAACAACTAGTAAAGGGTGAAAACAGAGCAAAGTCATTTTCAGAGAATTCAGGGTGCAAAAAAATGTATCTCCATGAATCCTTTTCCCTGGAGGGCACACTTCAGCAAGACAAGAGGAAGAGAAGATGACAGCCAGAAGAAGTGAGTGTGGTACCAAGGGCACTGGCGTGGGGGGTGCCTCCTGGAAACCAGGCGCCCCGCAGAATGCCTTAAACAATGGGATATTTGGAAAAAGAATGTCTATGGCACAAAGGAAGGTGTGCAAATAAAACAACAAAGGAGTTACTCCAGGAAAAACACATTGAACAAGAATGGAAATGTAAGCAGAGCCTTTCACTTAGTCCTGTTTCGAATGCTGTTTGCAATTTGCATCATAATTTTTTTTTTTTTTTTGAGACAGGGTTTCGCTCTGTTACCCAGGCTAGAGTGCAGTGGCGTGATCTCGGCTCACTGCAACCTCTGCCTCCCTGGTTCAAGTGATTCTCGTGCCTCAGCCTCCTGAGTACCTGGGATTACAGGCGCATAGCACCACGCCTGGCTAGTTTTTGTATTTTTGGTAGAAATCAAGCTTCGCCATGTTGGCCAGGCTGGTCTTGAACTCCTGACCTCAAGTGATTTGCCTGCCTCAGCCTCCCAAAGTGCTGGGATTACAGGCATAAGACACCATGCCCGGCTGCATCGTCATAATTTATACACTGATTATTTACTAAAATATTTGTGTAACTCTTGTTCAGAAGATGGGGAAGAGAGATGGTAGGATATCCAAGAGAATTATGTCGTATCTGTCATGATAGAAAGTACTTAGGTAATATTTAAAATTAATAAAGTGTCTGGGCGCAGTGGCTCATGCCTGTAATCCCAGCACTTCGGGAGGCCAAGGCGGGCAGATCACATCATGCCAGAAGTTTGAGACCAGCCTGGCCAACCAACATGGTCAAACCTCATCTCTACTAAAAATACAAAAAAAAAAAAAAAAAAAATGGCCAGGCGTGGTGGTTCATGCCAGTAATCTCAGCTACTCAGGAAGCTAAGGCATGAGAATGGTCTGAACCTGGGGGGCGGAGGCTGCAGTAAGCCAAGATCACGCCACTGTACTCCAGCCTGGGTGACAGAACAAGAATCTGTCTCAAAAAAAAAAAAAAATTAGCCAGGTATGGCAGTGTGTGCCTGTAGTCCCAGCTGCTTGGGAGACTTGAGGCAGGAGGATTGCTTGAGCCCAGGAGTTGGAAGCTGCAGTAAGCTATGATCAAACCACTCCACTCCAGCCTGGCCAATACAGCAAGACCCTGCCTTAAAAAAAATCAATAAATAATTAAAGAAAAAGGAATGCAGATATATTAATTGGAAATATCAAGTTTATCATTACTGGCCAGAAGGGAAAAGAGGTTAAAAAGCAAGACTGCCTTTGGGGAGTGGAATTGGGACGGGGGGAGACAACGGAAACTGGAAACTGCTGGCTGCTTATTAGAAGCTGTGCCTAGCAGTTGGTTGGTTGGTTGTAATTGAGGTAAAATTTGCACAACATAAAATTAATCATTAACCATTTTAAAAGGCACAGTTCACCATTCAGGACTTCCACAGTGTTGTACAGCCCCCACCTCTGTGTAGTTCCAAGATACTTTCACCCCTCCCCACCCCCTGCAAAGAAACCATAGTGCCCATCACTCCCTATTCCTCTGTCCCCTCCTCGCCAGTCCCTGACAACCACTAGTCTTCTTTCTGTCTCTATGGGTTTGCCTATTCTGGAAGTTTTTGTTTGTTTGTTTGTTTGTTTTTTGAGACGGAGTTTTGCTCTTGTTGCCAAGGCTGGAGTGTAGTGGCACGATCTCAGCTTACTGCAACCTCCTTCTCCCGGGTTCAAGCAATTCTTCTGCCTCAGCCTCCTGAGTAGCTGGGATTACAGGTGCCCGGCTAATTTTTTGTGTTTTTAGTAGAGATGGGGTTTCACCATGCTGGCCAGGCTGGTCTCAAACTCCTGACCTCAAGTAATCCACCTGCCTCAGCCTCCCAAAGTGCTGGGATTACAGGCATGAGCCACCGCGCCCGGCCCTATTCTGGAAGTTTTTTGTTTTTTTTTGAGACAGAGTCTCACTCTGTCACCCAGGCTGGAGTGCAGTGGCTTGATCTTGGCTCACTGCAACCTCTGCTTCCCAGGTTCAAGCGATTCTCCTGCCTCAGCCTCCCAAGTAGCTGGAATTACAGGCATGTGCCACCATGCCCAGCTAATTTTTTGTATTTTTAGTAGAGACAGGGGTTTCACCATGTTGACCAGACTGGTCTCGAAATCCTGACCTCAAGCGATCCTCCTGCCCGGGCCTCCCAGAGTGCTGGGATTACAGGGATGAGCCACCATGCCTGGCCCTTTTCTGGAAGTTTTATGTAAATGGAATCACACACGTGTGACCTTTTGTGTCCTGCTCCTTTCGTTTAGCATGTTTTCAAGGCTCATCCACACTGGAGCATGTATCAGAACTCCATTCCCGTAATGGCTGCACAACATCCCATTGCGTGGATTAGACCACCTTCGTTTATCCATTTCATCTGCCAATCCACATTTGCTGCTTTGGGACTACTGTGAATAGTGCTACTGTGAACATTCCTGTACAAGTATTTACCTGACTACCTGTTTTCACTTGTTCCACATGCATATCTAGGAGTGGAATTGCTGGGTCGTATAGCAATTCTACGTTTAACTTTTTTTTTGAGACGGAGTTTCACTCTTGTCGCCCAGGCTGGAGTGCAAATGGCGCGATCTCGGCTCACTGCAACCTCTGCCTCCCGGGTTCAAGCAATTCTCCTGCCTCAGCCTTCCGAGTAGCTGGGATTACAGGCATGCACCACCATGCCTGGCTAATTTTGTATTTTTAGTAGAGATGGGGTTTCTCCATGTTGGCCAGGCTGGTCTCCAACTTCTGACCTCAGGTGATCCACCCACCTCAGACTCCCAAAGTGCTGAGATTACAGGCATGAGCCACCACGCCCGGCCCTGTGTTTAACTTTTTGAGGAATAACCAAACTTCTCCACTGTGGTCACACCATTGTACATTTCCACCAGCAGTGTACAAGGGTTCCAGTTTCTTTACATTCTTGCCAACACCTGTTATTTTCTGTTTTTAAAAATTATAGCTATCCTAGTGAGTGTGAAATGGTATCTCATTGTGGTTTTAATTTGCATTTCCGTTATAGCTAATGGTGTTAAGCATCTTTTCGTGTGCTTATTGGCTAGTTGTATGTCTTCTTCAGAGAAATGACTATTCAAGTCCTTTACCTTTTGTGTGTGTGTGTGTGTGACAAAGTCTCACTCTGTCACCTGGAGTGCAGTGGTGCAATCACCACCCCCTGCTGCCTGAGCAGCCTTGTGCTCAGCCGATCTTCCAACCCCAGCCTCCTGAGTAGCTGGAACTACTACAGGCATGTGCCGCCGTGCCCAGCTAATTTTTAAAATTTTTTTGTAAAAATTGAGTTTTGCCATGTTGCCCATGGCTGATCTTGAAGTCCTGGGTTCAAGCAATCCCCCCCGCCTCAGCCTCCCAAAGTGCTAGGATTACAGGCACGAGCAAGAAAGACCCTCTTTCGGAAAAAAAATAAAATAAAATAATGCCATCAGGGCTGCAGACCGGGAGCCAGGGCTCGCAGATCCCCATGTGTGCCTAGTGACGAATGACAATGACACTATTTACAAGTTTACCACTTGTAAATTCTGTGCTGAATGCCATTTAGCATACCCCTCACAATCCACTTAGTTGACATCCTTCGTCCCACAGCCAGTCCTGGCTGAGGTTGCTCAGAGAGATACCTAAGGGAGAAGTATCGGAGTACCTCTTTCAACAATAGCCCTCCCCCTGGATTTGTTCTTGTGGTTTCTTTGTGGAGGCACAGCTGCAGTCGAAAACTGTACTCCAAGGAGCGTGTCCTTGAATGCCACAGCACAGCCAACATTTTTATTTATATATGCATATAATGTATATCTATGAACACACATTAATATATATGTGCATGTATGCATGTATAAATAATTTTCTACAGTGAGTTGATATTACCTTTATTTATTTATTTATTTATTTATTTGAGGCGGAGTCTTGCTCTGTTGCCCAGGCTGGAATACAATGGCGCAATCTCAGCTCACTGCAACCTCCCCCTCCCAGTTTCAAGCAATCCTCCTCCTTCAGCCTCCCAAGAAACTGGGATTACAGACGCACTCCCATACCCAGCTAATTTTTGTATTTTTAGTAGAGACGACATTTCACCATGTTGGCCAGGCGGGTCTCGAACTCCTGACCTCAAGTGATCCTCCTGACTTGGCTTCCCAAAGTGCTGGGATTACATGTGTGAGCCATCGTGCCCAGCCTATTTTTAAATATATTTTAAATTTTTTAAATTTTATATAAAGATAGGGTCTCACTATGTTGCCCAGGCTGGTCTCCAACTCTTGGGTTCAAGTGGTCCTCCCACCTTGGCCTCCCAAAGTGCTGGATTACAGGCGTGAGCCACCGCGCCCTGCCTTTATTATAAGGCAGAAATCGAGGCCCACCTGTGTCTCTCTTTGGGCGTACACTCTGTTTGTTTGCTTTCACATCATGCTGACTGGCTGCCGGCAGGCTGCCCAGAGGCTCTGCAGTAGACAGGGGTCCTGCGCGTGGCTGCAGGGTGGACCTGAGCCAGGGGACCTCAGAGGACAAAGGGGGCCTTGATGAAAGCCCCGGTCAGCTGGTCGGTAGGAAGCACTGCTGCTCTGCTTGTCACCCAAGTCAGGGACACGCGGGGGCCACGGGGCCACTCTCGGCTGCTGGTTCTTGGGGAGGTTCTGGAATTTGAAGCTGGCTGTTGGGGGGAAGAGCTGGGAGGCCCGTGCAAACCACCTCCCACCTGCTGGTTTGGTGCAGCTGTCCCGGGAGAGGACCAAAGGCCACCGAGGGAGGGAGGAAGGGAGTAGGCAGCTGCTGGTGGTGGGCTCGGGGCCAGAACCCGGACGGCGGGTGGAGGGTGTGCGTGGGGGGCCTGACAGGTGGGGCTTTGTGTCCTGGATGCCAAAGCAGATCTCCCCTTAGTGCGGCTTCCTGTCAGCCGGGCTGCACTTGTGCGCTTGGCTGCCTGCCCGTCCCCCACCCGTCGAGGGGCTCCACCGAGAGCCCATCCCCCCCCACCCCCTGCAGACGCAGCATGATGGACTCCCCTTTGGAGCCCGGACCTGGCGCGCCCCCGGCCGTTCTTCCTTGGCTCTCATTGTAGGGCTGAGGGACTTCTGCGTGTGTGGTGAGGAGTCTCCCTTTCCCTCCACCCAACAGCTCTGCAAGCTCCTGCCCTGCCCCAGGGGAGGAACCCCTGGTGGCTTCACAAGGGCGGTCCCACCTCCCGGATTGTGGCCCACGGAGGGGTGTTGGTGGTGTGGGCAGGTGCTGTGTTGCATCCAGGATGAGGGAAGAACCCCAGACTTTGCCCTCAGTTTAGTGGAGGAGAGAGACTCCTAACTAACAAGTAGACTGAGTTTAGTGGCTGAGGTGTGGAGGGGATGGTAAGTGGCCTTCAGGGGAACAGGAGGCCTCTTTCTAGTTGGGGAGGATAAGCTTACAAAAGTGGTACCACATGGGCTAGCCTGGAAGAACTCTTAACAGCCCAGGACTCAAGAGAGAAAATCCAGCGCTCCAGAGAGAAAATTCAGCAGTGAAAACATCACGTGGAAAGGCCTGGAGGCATGGGAGACAGCCAGGTTCTGGGAACACGGAGGGTTCAGGAGTAGGGGCTGGGAAGAGAGGAAGGCACCATGGAAAAGAGGCTGGGAAGGAAGGTTGGGCCCAGCTTGTGTGTCATCAGAGACTTTAAAGGTGGAGAGACTGGCAAGAGCCAGATGAGTTTTTTGTTTGTTTGTTTTGTTTTGTTTTGTTTTGTTTGAGACGGAGTTCCGCTCTTGTCTCCCAGGCTGGAGTGCAATGGCGCTATCTCGGCTCACTGCAACCTCTGCCTCCTGGGTTCAAGCAATTCTCCTGCCTCAGCCTCCCATGTAGCTGGGATTACAGGTGCCCGCCACCAAGCCTGGCTAATTTTGTATTCTTAGTAGAGATGGGGTTTCGCCATGTTGCCAAGGCTGGTCTCGAACTCCTGACCTCAGGTGATCCTCCCGCCTTGGCCTCCCAAAGTGATGGGATTACAGGCATGAGCCACTGTGCCCGGCCCAGATGTGTTTTAGAAAAATAGATATTCACAGCAGGATAAAGAAAAGGTGGCAACAAGAGAGACCAGCAAGGAGATAAACTGGGAAGTTATTGTAAAAAGTTCAGACATGAGAAAGGTACTGGGGGCCAGCCACAGGGGTTGGCTCCTGCTTCTGGGAGGTGCCTCTAGACTCCTGGAGGGAAGGCCAGGGGCTGCCTGACACTTTCGGTAACAGCCTCAGAGTGGTCGAGGATTCGACCCAAGTTCCACTACCTTTCATTAGGGACATTTTGTAAACTGTCAAGTGCTGTACAAATGTCCATTTGTTTCTCTTTTCTCCTTAATGAACTTCAGAGACCAGAACAGAAAAATCCTGCTGCCACAAATACCAGAAATGCTCGATAAAGAAAACAAATTTCCTTTTAGACACATAGCAAAGCTCATCAGGCTGGGAGTAGTGGCTCATGCCTGGAATCCCAGCACTTTGGGAGGCCGAGGCTGGAGGATCATTTGAGTCCAGGAATTTGAAGCCAGCCTGGGCAACATACAAGACCCTGTATCTACAAAAAAAAAAAAAAAAAAGAACTAAAATAATTACCAGGTGTAGCAGCATGCACCTGCACTGTAGTCCCAGCCACTTGGGAGGCTAAGAGGGGAGGATGGCTTGAGCCCAGGAGGTCAAGGCTGCAGTGAGCCAGGATTGCACCAGCGCACTCCAGCCTGGACAAAAGAGTGAAACTCTGTCTCAAAAACAAACAACAACAACAACAAAAAAAAAAAAAAATGAGAAAAGAAAAGGAAAATAAATGGTCATCAGTTGATAAGAAAATCCCTCTCTCTCCTTCCTGATCTCCTTCCAGCATTTTCCAGGGCCCTTCCCAAATACCAAATAAGCTCCCTGCGCTGACATCCTTGTCTCAGAGTCTGCTTCCATGGGAACCCCAGCTAAGAGGAATTCTTCAATACATGACGCTAGAGCAACTGGTTCTGCACAGGGAGAAATAAAATTAGAATATTACTTTATGCCTTAACTAAAAATAAATTCCGAGTGTATTAAAGGCCTAACTACGAAAACCAAAGCTTTTAAACTTTTCAAAAAAAATACGAGAGAATATCTTTATGATCTTAGTTTCAATAGGGAAAAAAATTCTTAAGACACCAAAAGCATATAAATAAAGGAAGATGTTGATAAAATTGACAACTTTGTCAACAAAAGATGCCATTGTACATAAAAAGGCCACAGGCTGGGGCCGGGTGCAGTGGCTCACGCCTGTAATCCTGGTACTTTGGGAGGCCGAGGCAGGTGGATCACTTGAGGCCAGGAGTTCGAGACCAGCCTGGCCAAAAAACCCTCTCTCTACTAAAAATACAAAAATTAGCCAGGTGTGGTGGCACACACCTGTAATCCCAGCTACTAGGGAGGCTGAGGCACAAGAATTGCTTGAGCCTGAGAAGTGGAGGTTGCAGTGAGCCAAGATCACGCCACTGTACTCCAGCCTAGGCGACAGAGACTCCGTCTCAAAACAGAACAACAACAACAAAAAAAAGGCCACAGGCAGAATAAGCTATTTGTGGTACAGAAAACTGACAGGCCGGGCGCAGTGGCTCATGCCTGTAATCCCAGCACTTTGGGAGGCTGAGGTGGGCAGATCACATGAGGTCAGGAGTTCAAAACCAGCCTGGCCAACATGGGAAAAACCCGTCTCTACTAAAAATACAAAAATTAGCCGGGCGTGGTGGCGGGTGCCTGTAATCCCAGCTACGTGGGAGGCTGAGGCAGGAGAATTGCTTGAACCCAGGAGTTGGAGGCTGCAATGAGCTGAGATTGCACCATTGCACTCCAGCCTGGGCGACAAGAGCGAGACTTCGTCTCACAAAAAAGAAAACTGACAAAGAATTGGGAATCAGAATATATGAAGAACTAGCACATAGCTATAAGAAGGAAACCGCAACCCAGTGGAAAAGTGGGCAAAGACATCAGTAGGCATTTCACGGAAGAGGAAATGTGAACCGTAGGGAGCACATGCAATACCATTTCACAGCGGAAATTTAAAAGCCCAACAAAACAAGTGTTGGTGAGTAGATGGAGCGGCTGGGGCACCTGTTCCCTGGTGTTGGAAGTGTCCATTGTCTTCACTACTATGGAAATCAATTTGGAAATAGAAGTTTGGCTTTTGGGGTTTTTTTTTGGTAGAAACGGGGTCTCACTATGTTGTCCAGGCTGGTTTCTAACTCTTGGGCTCAAGCGATCCTCCCACCTCACCCTCCCACAGTGCCAGGATTACACTCTGCCTAGCCTGGAAATATATTTTTATTTATTTATTTTTTTTGAGACGGAGTCTCGCTCTGTCGCCCAGGCTGGAGTGCAGTGGCACGATCTCAGCTCACTGCCAGCTCCACCTCCTGGGTTCATGCCATTCTCCTGCCTCAGCCTCCCGAGTAGCTGGGACTACAGGCACCCACCACCACGCCTGGCTAATTTTTTGTATTTTTAGTGGAGACGGGGTTTCACCATATTAGCCAGGATGGTCTCGATCTCCTGACCTTGTTATCCGCCTTTCTCGGCCTCCCAAAGTGCTGGGATTACAGGCGTGAGCCACCATGCCTGGCCAAAACAGATTTTTAAATGTGCATGCTTTGAGCCCCAGTGTTTCCCTTCTAGGGACATGTGAACAAGGATGTATGATCAGGATTATTCACTGAAGCGCAGAATAATTCATTTTTAATTGTAAAAAGTCAAAAGCAACCTAAGTGTTCATCTATATGAGGGTAGCCAAATACATTGGTACAGTGGGATACTAATCGGTGGTTTATGTTTAATCAACATGGATTAGCACTGAAAAACTGTGAATACTGGGCCCAAAAAAGCAAGTGGGAGTTCAGCTTCTGCTTAGGATATACGAAAACAAAAGAGAGGGCATAGCTGAAATGGTACTGCTGTTTATGTACTTTTTTTTTTTTTTTTTTTTTTTTGAGACGGAGTCTTGTTCTGTTGCTCAGGCTGGAGTGCAGTGATGCAATCTCGGCTTACTGCAACCTCTGCCTCCCGGGTTCAAACTAGTCTCCTGCCTCAGCCTCCCCTGTAGCTGGGATTATAGTCGCGCGCCACCACACCTGGCTAATTTTTTGTGTTTTTAGTAGAGACACGGTTTCACCATGTTGGCCAGGCTGTTCTCAAACTCCTAAGCTCCGGCGATCCACCTACCTTGGCCTCCCAAAGTGCTGGGATTACAGGTGTGAGCCATCGTGCCCAGTCTTTTTGTGTGGTTGTTTGTTTAATATAGAGATGGAGTCTCACTATGTCGCTCAGGCTGGTCTTGAACTCCTGGCCTCAGGCTGGTCTCGAACTCCTGGTCTCATGCAATCCTCCCGCCTCAGCCTCCCAAAGTGCTGGGATGCGTGAGCCACCATGCCTGGCCAAGAGAAGGAATACACTTCAGAGAACTACTTAGCTTGTTCAAATTCATGTAGCTGGTTGGCTGCAGAGCAAGGATTCGACCCAAGCTCCACTACCTTTCATTAGGGACGTTTTGTAAACTGTCAAGTGCTGTACAGATGTCCATTTGTTTCTCTTTTCTCCTTAATGAACTTCAGAGACCAGAACAGACCCTTTAACAAATTGGGAGCAAGTGTCCTTTTTTCTACAATGCCAGGTGGCAAGGATGGGGAGGGATGGGAGGTTCACAGATGTCAGTGACCTCCAGCATCAGGTGGAGGACGTGGTGCTATGGGATGGGGCATGCTGCACCTCCAGAGGCTCCGGGCCTCAGATATCCTCCAAGCTGGAAAGGTGGGAGCTCTGAGTGGTCTGTTTCGAGCCAGCTTCCTCCTGCCCCTCCAGCTTCCCCAGGGTGCATCTGCACACACATGTACACACACACACGTCCACATACATGCACACGCCCTGCTCTCCTGTGCACCTCCCCAACGAGTCTGAGTAAATGCCTTTGCTTCTCTTGCTTGCTCTTTGGCTCAGGCCAGGAACCCCTTTTGGGGTCACAAGGGACCATTACAGCTCATTTGGTCAAAAAGCCCCCATCCAGTGCCCCCAACCAGCACCTTGACGACCCTTCATAAATCTCAAGTGAGGCCGGGCACGGTGGCTCACACCTGTAATCCCAGCAGTTTGGGAGGCTGAGGCATGTGGATCATGAGGTCAGGAGTTCGAGACCAGCCTGACTAACATGGTGAAACCCCCATCTTTACTAAAAATACAAAAATTAGCTGGGCATGGTAGCACACGCCTGTAGTCCCAGCTGCTCGGGAGGCTGAGCAAGAGAATCGCTTGAACCTGGAAGGCGGAGTTTGCAGTGAGCCAAGATCGCACCACTGCACTCTAGCCTGGGCGACAGCGCGAGACTCCATCTCAAAAAAAAAAAATCTCAAGTGAATGACGAATACCTCTTGCAGGTAATTTAAATCCTCCGGCCTCCCTCCCAAAGTCCTTAGATAGCACGCCCCATCCCATAGCACCATGTCCTTGCTGACCAGCAGAGCGGGGACAGATTAGCACACAGTCCCTCCAACGCAGCAATGTGGGGACACATTAGCAAGGAGGAGGTGGCAACATGGACAGAATAGCTTGCTCCTGTTTCTGAGTTTTGTAGCAGGTGTGTTTTTGTAGCAGGTGAGTAAGGTATGTATTTTCTCGCTCTATCGGTGCTTTTCTTAAGCATTCCAGGGTTAAAAACCTGCATACGCAACTAAAACTCTTGTCTCCTGGGAAATGGGAGTATTAATTCCCTCTGGGCTGCTGTTTTTTGTTTTGTTTTGTTTTGTTTACTGTCTGTAAAATGAGGATGTTGGCCAGGCACCGTGGCTCAGTCCCGTCATCTCAGCACTTTGGGAGGCTGAAGCAGAAGGATGGCTTGAGCCCAGGAGTTCAAAACCAGCCTGGGCAACATAGTGAGATCCCACCTTAAGAAAAAAAAAAAACTAGCTGGCTATAGTAGCATGTAGCCTCCTGTAGTCACAGCTACTGAGGAGGCTGAGGCGGGAGGATCGCTTGAGCCCAGGAGTTCGAGGCTGCAGTGAGCTATGATCGCACCACTGCACTTCAACCTGGGTGACACAGCAAGACACTGTCTCTTAAAAAAAAATGATGATAGGCTAGTGGGGGTGACTCATGCCTGAAATCCCAGCACTTTGGGAGGCCAAGGTGGGTGGATCACGAGGTCAAGAGTTCAAGACCAACCTGGCCAAGATGGTGAAACCCCATCTGTACTTAAAATACAGAAATTAGCTGGGTGTGGTGGTGTGCCCGTAATCCCAGGTACCATTGCACTCCAGCCTGGGTGACAGAGCAAGACTCTGCCTCAAAAAAAAAAAAAAAAAGAGGTTGTTGCTTTAGATAAATAGCTTTCATACCATTTAAATTTATTTCTTTAATGGACGTTTATTGACCTCTTTCCATGAGCAGGGAAGGTGCCAGTCCAGGGGAGATGGTGGGTGGACACGACAGGACCAGATGCCACCTTCATGTGTCTGGCGGGTGAACAGATGTTCCAAATGGGATGACAAGCATGATGCAGTCATAAAGAAGAGCAGGTGCTGGCCAGGCACTGTGGCTTATGCCTGTAATCCTAGCACTTTGGGAGGTGGGAGAATCGCTTAAGGCCAGGAGTTCAAGGCCACCCAGGGCAACATAGTGAGACCTTGCCTCTAAAAAAAAATAAAAAATTAGCCATGCGTGGTGGTATGCACCCATAGTCCCAGCTACTCGGGAGGCTGAGGCAGGAGGATCACTTGAGCCTGGGATGTCGAGGCTGCAGTGAGCTGTGGTCATGCCACTGTACTTTAGCCTGGATGAAAGAGCAAGACCCTGTCTCAAAAAAAAAAAAGAAAAAAAAAGCAGGTGCAGTGGTGCTGTGGGGTGGGTAATGGGAGAAACACCCTGGTCTAGGGGCAGCAGGAAGGGAAGTTTTGGCTGAGATCCAAAGGACGAGTGGGAATTAGCTGGTAGAGGAGGTCAAGAAGAGCATTCTTGGTGGTGGTCCCAGCATGTGCAAAGGCCAGAAGGTGGAGAAGATGCTTCTCATTGCAGGAACAGTGCAGAGCGCCTGCAGGGTTGACAAGAAGTGGATTAGGGGCAGATGCACAGGGCATTGGTGCCCTGCTGAGAAAGTTATATTTTATCACTGGGCGCAGTGGCTCATGCCCGTAATCCCAGCACTTTGAAAGGCCGAGGCAGTCGGATCAGCTGAGGTCAGGAGGTCGAGACCAGCCTGGCCAGCATGGTGAAGCCCTGTCTCTACTAAAAATACAAAAATCTGGGCTGGGCACTGTGGCTCATGCCCATAATCCCAGCACTTTGGGAGGCCGAGGTGGGCGGATCAGGAGGTCAGGGGATTGAGACCATTCTGGCTAACACGGTAAAACCCCTTCTCTACTAAAAATACAAAAAAATTAGCCAGGTGTGGTGGTGGGCGCCTGTAGTCCCAGCTACTCGGGAGGCTGAGGCAGAAGAATGGCCTGAACCCGGGAGGCGGAGCTTGCAGTGAGCCGAATTCGTGTCACTGCACTCCAGCCTGGGCGACAGAGCAAGACTCCATCTCAAAAAACAAACAAAAATTTAGCCGGGCGTGGTGGCACATGCCTGTAATTCCAGCTACTTGGGAGGCTGAGGCAGGAGAATCGCTTGAACCCGGGAGGCGGAGGTTGCAGTGAGCAGAGATGGCGCCACTGCACTCCAACCTGGGTAACAGAGTGAGATTCTGTCTTAAAATAAAAGAAAAAAAAGTTATATTTTATCCTAAGAACAGTAGCAAACCTTCAAAGGTTTAGAAGCAGACGAATGTTATGATTGCATCTGTATTTAATAAAAAATCTTTCTGGCATATAGTGGCAACCCCAGAAAGATTTAAATGAGGTGAGAGGATGGATGAAAGAGAGGCTTCAGTGTGAAGAATGGGTTGGCAGGGATTGGAGGTGGACAAGGGATCTGTTAGGATGGTGACCACAGAGGCAGAGAGAAATAGGTGGAGATATTTAAAAGCTGGAGTTTTGGCCGGGTGCTGTAACTCACGCCTGTAATCCTAGCACTTTGGGAGGCCGAGGCGGGCAATTGCCTGAGCTCAGGAGTTTAAGACCAGCCTGGGCAACATGGCGAATCCCCGTCTCTACTAAAAACGTAAAAAATTAGCTGGGTGTGGTGGCTGTCGCCTGTAATCCCAGCTATTCAGGAGGCTGAGGCACGAGAATTGCTTGAACCCAGGAGGTAGAGGTTACGGTGAGCTGAGATCGCGCCACTGCACTTCAGCCTGGGTGACACAGTGAGACTCTGTCTCAATGAATGAATGAATCAATCAATCAATCAATAAAAGCTGGCATTTTGAGGACTTGTTCATTGAGGAGATGTGAGAGGGAGGCTAGTCACAGGCTATTTCAAGGATGCTGGCTTTGTCTGCAGCCGAAAGAAGGATGCTGTTGTCAGATCTGCAGAGGTGGTCGGGGTGGATTTGGGACATCTTGATGCTGAGGTCACTGTGAGATACTGCTAAGCAGATCTGGAGGTCAGAGAGATGGACGTTAGGTTGGTGTATAGGTGGTAGTTAAAGGCATGGGCTGTTGGAGACCACCAAGGGAGAGATTGCAGAGGACGAAGTGGGGCTGGGTCTACCTTGAGGAAGCCAACATTTAACATACAGGTTGAGAAGAAGCCAGCCAAGGAAATGAAAATTAAGAGAGAAAGGAGGGAAACCAGGAAAGCCTGGCCCATGGAGGTCAAGGGAAGGGAGTTTCAGGAACGATGGAGTGGCAAGTCCTGGAAAACAAGCTCTAGTTAGATGGGAACTAACCAGAAAAGTAAAAAAGTATATCTCTGGATTTTGCAAATAGAGATTCATTGTTGGCTGGGCACAGTTGCTCACGCCAGTAATCCCAACACTTTGGGAGGCCAAGGCCTGAGGATCACTTGAGCCCAGGAGTCCTAAGCCAACCTGGGCAACATATTGAGACTCTGTCTCTACAGAAAATACAAAAATGAGCCAGGCATGTAGTCCCAGCTACTTAGGAGGCTGAGGTGGAAGGATCACTGGAGCCAGGAGGTCAAGGCTGCAGTGAGCTGTGATCACACAACTGAATTCCAGCCTGAGTGATACGGCGAGACCTCATCTCAAAACAAAACAAAAACAAACAAGATGTATTGTTGATCTAGCAAAAGCGGAATCTGTGAAGCAAAGACAGTCAGTGAAGACAAGTGTTTCAAGAAGTTTAATTGGGAAAGGAAGGAGGGGGGTCATAGCTGGAGGAGAGTGTGAGGTTGAAGATGGTTTGGTTTGGTTTTTAAGTTAGCGACCCCAGTTTAAAAGCAGGTGAGGATAAACGGAGAGAGAGAGGTTGATAGGCCTGGCCTAGTTTTTATAGGAGAACCAAACATCCCATGGTTCTAGCTTCCTTGGCTATCGTTTTAGGCTACTATTACCTTCTTGCTTATCAAGGTACTGACTTACTTCTTAAGGTTAGGTAGATGCCTGGAATTCCTGTTGAAGGAACTTAAAATTTTCCTTTATTTCAATGATGCAGTGGCCTGCAAGCCCCTAGGAGGGGGTCCCTGCTCCATCTCAAAGCAGGAGCTGGAAAAGCATGGGCCTGGCTGCTGCTCCATGCCAACCAGATGGCCCAGCAGATAATCAGCAATGTGCACAAGCTTCAGCTGTGCCTGGTGCCCTGTACCAGGTTCTTAACAATAAAGGAGGCCAGACGCAGTGGCTCACACCTGTAATCCCAGCACTTTGGGAGGCCAAGGCAGGTGGATCACTTGAGGTCAGGAGTGTAAGACCTGCCTGGCCAACATGGCAAAATCCCATCTCTACTAAAAATACAAAAATTAGCCGGGTGTGGTGGCGGGCGCCTGTAATCCCAGCTACTTGGGAGGCTGAGGCAGGAGAATCCCTTGAAGCCGGGAGAGGGAGGTTGCAGTGAGCTGAGATTGTGCCACCGTACTCCAGCCTGGGTGACAGAGTGAGATGCTGTCTCAAAAAAAAAAAAAGAATAAAGGAATAAGACTGCTCCTTCATGGCTGCCATCCACATCTTGAGCAAAGTATCTCTTGCTAATTTGCAACAACAAGGGAAAGAGAATTCTGTGAGGTGTAGTCCACCTCAGCTAAGCTGACAGAACACAAATTCATCATAGGGGCCACTTCATTTTTAAGAAAGTATTTATTAGCAGGTCCAGGTACTGCTTGCAGGACCTTGGGCTAAACTAAACAGTTAGAATGAGTCCATCCTCATAGAATGTAGATTCCGGTAGAGAAATCAGACAGTAAGCAAGTGAATCTATGATACGATGCTATATTGTAATAAGCACTATGGAAAAGAAGACAGAGAAAAAATAGTGAGTAAGGGGGTAAGAGTTGGGAAAGAAGGAGGTTACATTAGAGAGGGTGGGTGGTTGGAAAACCATTTGATGAAGTACCATTTGATCAGAGGCCATAATGAAGTGATAGAACCAACCAAGCAGAGATCATAGGAAAGAGGTTTTTTGTTTGTTTGTTTGTTTGTTTTCAGGCAGAGGAAACAGTATGTGCAAAGGCTCCAAGGCAGGAGAAAAATTGTTCAAGAAATGCAAGAATGCCAGAGCTGCTGGAGCACTGAGTGGGGCCGAGAGGGATAAAGATGAAGCTGGAGAATTAGGCAGCAACAGAGAATAGTCATTCTGTGACCTGTCTAGTGATTCCCTTGAAGACCCTACTTGAAAGGCTTGTTTTTTTTTTTTTTTTTTTTTTTTTTAGATGGAGTCTTGCACTGTTGCCCAGGCTGGAACACAGTGGCGCGATCTCGGCTCACTGCAACATCCGCCTCCAGGTTCAAGCAATTCTCATGCCTCAACCTCCCGAGTAGCTGGGATTACAGGCACGCGCCACCACGCCCAGCCAATTTTTGTATTTTCAAGCAGAAACGGGGTTTCACCATGTTGGCCAGGTGGTTTCGAACTCCTGACCTCAGGTTATCAACTCGCTTTGGCCTCCCATAGTGCTGGGATTACAGGCGTGAGCCACCACGCCTGGCTGAAAGGCTTGTCTTTTTTGACCTTACTTAAACTCTCCCAGTGCTAAATGCCTCTCTCAAGGGACATTTGTTGCATATTTTATTTTACTTTATTATTTTATTTATTTTTATTTTTATTTTTTATTTTGAGATGGAGTTTCATTCTTGTCCCCCAGACTGGAGTGCAATGGCACGATCTCGGCTCACTGCAACCTCCGTCTCCCAGGCTCAAGCAATTCTCCTGCCTCAGCCTCCCAAATAGCTAGGATTACGGGCATGCACCACCACACCTGGCTAATTTTTGTATATTTAGTAGAGATGGGGTTTCACCATGTTGGCCAGGATGGTCTCGAACTCCTGACCTCAGGTGATCCGCCTGCCTTGGCCTCCCAAAGTGCTGGGGTTACAGGTGTGAGCCCCCACACTTGGCCCATTTGTTGCGTATTTTAACATCACAGCTGCCTAAGGTCATGGATAACAGTTGGGGCAAACAATAGACTAACATAAAGTTTTAAAAGAAAGGCTAAGGAATGAGATGTCCATAGGGGGCTTTTTTTTTTTCTTTGAGATGGAGTTTCATTCTTTTTGCCCAGGCTGGAGTGCAATGGCACGATCTCGGCCCACTGCAACCTCCGCCTCCCAGGTTCAAGCGATTCTTCTACCTCAGCCTCCCGTGTAGCTGGGATTAGAGGCACACACCACCAGGCCCACCTAATTTTGTGTTTTTAGTAGAGATGGGGTTTCACCATGTTGGCCAGGCTGGTCTCGAACTCCTGACATTAGGTGATCCGCCTGCCTCAGCCTCCCAAAGTGCTGGGATTACAGGCATGAGCCACCGCGTCAGGCCATAGGGGGCTTCTATAAGCTCTGACATCCTCCTGGTGTGCAGATGGCCATGTGCGTGTGTTGGCTGCGTGTGTGCCCAGGAAGGACTTCAGAAGGCAATAATAACCCCCCTTGGACTGACCTTGAGGCTCTGTGCGAGCAGAACGTGAAAGCTGAGGCAGAGTTAGAAACTGCCTGGCTGGGTGTTGAAAGTTTGCATGGATCCAGAGCCTCTCAGCAAAGAGTAGATGTGTTGGTTCCAAGAGGTTAAGGAAATCTGTCTAATCATTAGCTAACCACTAAGTTAACTGTGCAAAGAATTCAGTGGCCACACATGATGTAGAATACAGACTTGGCATAATTATGAGGAAAGTCACTAAACAAACAGCAACCACAATAAACAGCAACAAGAACAAACCCTACGGGGGGAGGGGGGGCAGAATCTGACTTCCAGCATGACCACATTATATTGTTTGAAATGTCCGGTTTTGAACAAAAATTGTGAAACATGCAAAGAAAGCAAAAAATATGATCCTTAGGGGGAAAAAGCCATCAATGCCAACAGTCCCTGAGGAAACCCAGAAGTTGGAATTATTCGACAATTTATTTATTTATTTATTAAGTGATCCTCCTTCCTTAGTCTCCCAAGTAGCTAGGATTACAAGCACACACCACCATGCCTGGCTGATTTTTAAAATTTTTTGTAGCAACAGCATCTCACTATGTTGCCCAGGCTGGTCTTGAACTCCTGGCCTTAAGTTATTCTCCTGCCGTGACTTCCCAACGTCCTGGGATTACAGGTGTGAGTCTAGCCTAGACAAATACTTTAAATTAGTTATTTTAAATATATTCAAAGAACTAAAGAAAACCATGTCTAAAAAATGAATGAAAAGTATGAAAACAGAATTTCAAAGAGAGAGAGAGAGATGATGAATTAACAGATAGAAATTATAAAAAGGAACAAAAAAGAAAATGATGGAATTGAAAAATACAAAAACTGAAACAAAAAATTTAGTGGAGGCCATGCACAGTGGCTCATGCCTGGGATCCCAGCACTTTGAGAGGCCAAGGTGAGGCCAAACACCTGAGATCAGGAGTTTGAGACCAGCCTGGCCAACATGGTGAAACCCTATGTCTACTAAAAATACAAAAATTAGCTGGGTGTGGTGGTGTGTGCCTGTAATCCCAGCTACTCTGGAGGCTGAGGCAGGAGGATCACTTGAACCCGGGAAGTGGATGTTGCAGTGAGCTGAGATGGTACCACTGCACTCCAGCCTGGGCAGCAGAGCAAGACTTCATCTCAAAAAGAAAAAAAATCAGTATCAGATTTGAGAAGATGAAAGAGGAATCAGTGAATTTAAAGATAGGCCAATTGAGATTATTCAGTCTAAGGAACAGAGAGAAAAAGAATGAAGATTAATGACCTGTGGGACACTATCAAGCATATCAACATACGTATAATAGGAGTCCCTGTGCAAGAAGAAAGAGCAGAAAGAATATTTGAAGAAATAATGACTTGAAATTATGCTAAATTCGATGAAAAATGAATAGTAGTCCACACATCTGAGAAACTCAATGAACTCCAAGTAGGATAAATTCAGAGATCTACACCAAGACACATCATAGTCACACTGTCAGAAGACAAAGAGGAAGCAGCGAGAAGTGACTCATCACATACAAGGGATTTTTAATAAGAT
Source organism: Gorilla gorilla gorilla (assembly GCF_029281585.2). Taxonomy (NCBI): domain Eukaryota; kingdom Metazoa; phylum Chordata; class Mammalia; order Primates; family Hominidae; genus Gorilla; species Gorilla gorilla. The sequence continues at coordinate 85,144,410 of NC_073230.2, forward strand.
TAACAGCTGGCTTCTCATTAAAAAAAAAAAGCCGGCCTGGCACGGTGGCTCACGCCTGTAATCCCAGCACTTTGGGAGGCCGAGGCGTGTGGATCATGAGGTCAGGAGATCGAGACCATCCTGGCTTACATGGTGAAACCCCATCTGTACTAAAAATACAAAAATTAGTTGGGTGTGGTGGCAGGCATCTGTAGTCCCAGCTACTAGGGAGGCTGAGGCAGGAGAATGGCATAAACCCAGGAGGCGGAGCTTGCAGTGAGCCGAGATTGTGCCACTGCACTACAGCCTGGGCGACAGAGCGAGACTCTGTCTCAAAAAAAAAACAAAAAAAAAAAACAAAAAAACCGCAGAGTTTAGAAGCCAGTGAGATGATATATTCAAAGTGATGAAAGGAGAAAACTGCCAGCCAAGAATCTTATCTTTCATAAAACTATCCTCCAAAAATGAGTGAGAAATTAACATTCCTCAGCCCAATAAAGGAAATCTACCAAAAACAAAAAACCCCATGGCTAACAACATACTTAACAGTGAATGACTGAAAGCTTTTCTCCTAAGATCAGGAACAAAACAAGGATGTCTGCTCTTACCACTTATATTCAAGATTGACTAGAACTTGTTAGAACTAGAGGTTCTGACAAAGGCAGTTAAGCAAGAAGAAATAAGTAAAAGGCACACATATTGGAAAGGAAGAAGTGAAATTATCTCTATTTTTCAGTGACATTATCTCATATGTGTAGAAAACACGACAAAGTTTTCTATTACAACAACAAAAGCTATTAGAGCTAATAAATGAATCAAGAAAAATTGCAGGATACAACATTAATATTTTATTATTTTTTTCTTTTTTGAGACAGGGTCTTTCTTGCTCTGTCATCTGGGCTGGAGTGCAGTGGTACAAGCATGGATCACTCCAGCCTCAACCTCCTGGGCTAAAGTGATTCTCCAACCTCAGCCTCTCGAGTAGCTTGGACCACAAGCATGCACCACCATGCCCAGCTAATTTTTTTTTTTTTTTTTTTTTTTTTTTTTGTAGAGATAGGGCTTTGCTATGTTGCCCAGGCTGGTCTCAAACTCCAGGCTCAAGCAATCCACCCACCTTGACCTCCCAAAGTGCTGGAACTACAGACATGAGCCACCGCACCTGGCCCAATATTAATATTTAAAAATTTAGTTGTATTTCTATATGCTAGCTATGAAAAATCCAAAAATGAAATTAAGAAAACCAATAGAAAAGAATAAAATACTTATTTAACCAAAGATGTGCAATACTTGTGTACTGGAACTACGAAATATTGTTGGAAGAAATTAAAGAAGACCTAAATAAATGGAAAGACATTTTATGTTCTTGGGTCAGAAGACTTAATATTGTTAACATGGCAAGACTTTGCTAGTCAATCTATAGATTCAATGCAATCCCTATCAAAATTTCAAATGCCTTTTTGCAGAAATAGACAAGCTGATACCAAAATTCATATGGAAATGCAAGGGACCCCAAATAGCCAAAACAGTCTTGAAAAAGAAGAACAAGGCCGGGCTCAGTGGTTCACCCCTGTAATCCCAGCACTTTGGGAGGCCGAGGCAGGCAGATCACTTGAGGTCAGGAGTTCAAGACCAGCCTGGTCAATATAGTGAAACTCTGTCTCTACTAAAAACAGAAAAAATTAGCCCAGCGTGGTGTTGGGCACCTGTAATCCCAGCTACTGGGGAGGCTGAGGCAGGAGAATCGCTTGAACCCAGGAGACAGAAGTTGCAGTGAGCCGAGATCACACCACTGCACTCTAGCCTGGGTGACAGTGCTAGACTCTGTCTCAAAAAAAAAAAAAAAAGTTGGTGGACTCCCCAATTTCAAAACTTACTACAAAGCTGCAGTAGTCAAAGTGGTGTTACTGGCATAAGGATAGAAACATAGAACAGTGCAATGGAATTGGGGGTCCAGAAATAAGCCCACATATCCGTGGTCAATTGATAGTCAACAAGGATGGCAAGACTCTTCACGCTATACACAAAAATTAACTCCAAATGGATCAGAAACCTAAATGTAAGAGCTAAACTTATAAAACTCTTAGAGGGAAACATAGTTGTAAATCTTTATGAGCTTGGATTAAGCAATGGCTTCTTAAATGTGACATCAAAAGCTTGAACAACCAAAGAAAAAATAAACTGTTCTTCAACAATATTACAAATGTTTTTGCTTCAAAGGACACTGTCGAGAATGTAAGAAGGACCAAGTATGGTAGCTCACACTTGTAATCCCAGCACTTTGGGAGGCCGAGGTGGGCAGATCACTGGAGCTCCGGAGTTTGAGACCAGCCTGGGGAACTTGGTGAAACCCCATCTCTACAAAAAAATACAGAAATTAACCAGGTGTGGTGATGCGTGCCTGTAGTCCCAGCTGCTTAGGAAGCTGCAGTGGGAGGATCACTTGATCCCAGGCAGTGGAGGTTGCAGGGAGCTGAGATGGTACTGCTGCACTCCAGCCTGGACAACAGAGCAAGACTATCTTTCAAAAGGAAAAAAAAAAAAAAAAAGAATGTAAAAAGACATCTCATAGAATGGGAGAAAATACTTAGAAATCATATTATTGGATAAGGAATTGATACCCAGAATATATACAGAATTCCTAAAACTCAATAACAAAAATAAAATTCAGTTCAAAAATAGGCAAATGAATAGACATTTCTTCAAAAAAGATGTACAAATGGTCAATAAGCACATGCAAAGGTGCCTATCACTAATCACTAAGGAAACGCAAATCAAAACTACAGTGAGATAACACCTCACATCTGTTAGGATGGCTACTATAGAAAAACATGAAAATTGGCCAGGCACAGTGGCTCATGCCTGTAATCCCAGCACTTTGGGAGGCTGAGGCGGGTGGATCATCTGAGGTCAGGAGTTCAAGACCAGCCTGACCAACATGGTGAAAATCTATCTCTACTGAAAACTCAAAAATTAGCCAGGCGTGGTGACGCGTAGCTGTAATCCCAGCTACTTGGGAGGCTGAGGCAGGAGAATCACTTGAACCTGGGAGGCGGAGGTTGCAGTGAGCTGAGATCGCACCACTACACTCCAGCCTGGGAGACAGAGCGAGACTCCATCTCAAAAATTAAAAAAAAGAAAAACATGAAATAAAAATTGCTAGCCAGGTTGTGGAGAAATTGGAATCCTTGTGCATGATTGGAGGGAATATAAAATGGTACGATGCTGTGAAAAACAGTATGGCAGCTCCTCAAAAAATTAAAAATAGAATCACCATATGATCCAGCAATTCCACTTGTGGGTTTATACCCAAAAGAACTGAAAGCAGAGCCTTGAAGAGATATTTGTACATCCACGTTCATAGCAGCATTATTCACAATAGCCAAAACATGGAAGCAAGCCAAGTGTTCATCACCAGCTGAATGAATAAGCAAAATGTGTTATATGATGGAATGTTATTCAGCCTTAAAAGGGAAGGAAATTCTAGCCGAGTGCGGTGGTTCACGTCTGTAATCCCAGCACTTTGGGAGGCCAAGGCAGGCAGATCACTTGAGGTCAGGAGTTCGAGACCAGCCTAGCCAACATGGTGATACCCCGTCTCTACTAAAAATACAAAAATTAGCTAGGCATGGTGGCGGGTGCCTGTAATACCAGCTACTAAGGAGGCTGAGGCAGGAGAATCACTCGAACCCGGGAGGGGGAGGTTGCAGTGAACTGAGATTGCTCCATTGCCCTCCAGACTGGGCAACAAGAGCGAAACTCCATCTAAAAATAACATAAACAATAAAAAGGAAGGAAATTCTGACACATACTACAACATGGGTGAACCTTGAGGACATTATGCTAAGTGAAATAAGCTAGTCACAACAACGACAAATACTGTATGATAAATACAGCATGACTCCCGTTATATGAGGTACTTAGTCACAATCGTAGAGATAGAAAGTAGACTGGTGAGACCAGGCGCGGTGGCTCACGCCTGTAATCTCAGCACTTTGGGAGGCAGAGGTAGGAGGATCGCTTAAGCCGAAGAGTTTGAGACCAGCCTGGGATACATAGCAAGACCCTATCTCTACAAAAAAAAAAAAAAAGTTTTAATTAGCTGAGTACAGTGAGCATGCCTATAGTCCCAGCTACTTTGGAGGCTGAGGTGGGAAGATTGCTTGAGCCCAGGAGGTCAAAGCCGCAGTGAGCTGTGTTTGTGCCACAGCACTCCATCCAGTCTGACTGACAGAACAAGACCCTGTCTCAAAAAATTAGACTGCTGTTTGCTAGGGGCTGGGGAGAGGGGAGAATGGGGAATTATGTTTAATGGGGACCGTTTCAGTTTTACAAAGATGAACGGCCATGATGGTTGCACAAATTATGGATATATTTAGTACCACTGAATGGTACACTTAAAAACAGTGATAATGAGCCTCATGAGCACAGTGGCCCACTCCTGTAATCCCAGCACTTTATGAGGCTGAGGCAGGCAGATAGCATGAGCTCAGGAGTTTGAGACCAGCCGGGGCAACATGGTGAAACCCCATCCCTAGAAAAAATACAAAAAATAAAATTAGCCAGGCATGGTGGTGTGCGCCTGTAGTCCCAGCTACCCGGGAGGCTGAGGTGGAAGGATGGCTTGAGCCCAGGAGTTTGGAGCTGCAGTGAACTGTGATTGTACCACCGCAGGCCCCCAGCCTAGGCAACAGAGTGAGACCCTGTCTCAAAAAAAGAAAAATAGTGAAGATAATAAATTTTATGTATATTTTATCACAATAAAAAAATTTTAAGGCCGGGCATGGTGGCTCATGCCTGTAATCCCAGCACTTTGGGAGGCTGAGGCAGGTGGATCACCTGAGGTCAGGAGTTCAAGACTAGCCTGGCCAACATGACGAAACCCCGTCTCTACTAAACATACAAAAATTAGCCGGGCATCATGGTGAGCACCTGTAGTCCTAGCTACTCAGGAGGCTGAGGCAGGAGACTCACTTGAACCCAGGAGATGGAGGTTGCAGTGAGCCGAGATTGTGCCATTGCACTCCAGCCTGGGTGACAGAGCAAGACTCTGTCTCGTAAATAAATAAAGGAATGAAGTGCTGATTCATGCTACAACATGCTTGAACATTGAAAACATTATGCTAAGTGAAGAAGCCAGACAGAAATGGCCACTTATTTTATTATAACCCCATTATATGAAATGTTCAGAATAGGTAAATCCATGGAGACAGAAAGTAGATTAGCACTTGCCGGGGGTTGGGGGAAGGATGAATACAGAGTGACTACTAACAGGTATGGTGTTTCTTTTTTGTTTTGTTTTGTTTTGTTTTTTTGAGACAGAGTCTCACTCTATCACCCAGGCAGGAGTGCAGTGGCACAAGCTTGGCTGACTGCAACCTCTGCCTCCCGGGTTCAAGTGATTCTTGTGCCTTAGCTTCCAAATAACTGGGATTATAGGCATGCACCACCACACCCAGCTAATTTTTTTGTAGTTTTTTTGTTTTGTTTTGTTTTGTTTTTTTAAGACGGAGTCTCGCTCTGTCGCCCAGACTAGAGTGCAGTGGCATGATCTTGGCTGACTGCCAGCTCCACCTCCCGGGTTCATGCCATTCTCCTGCCTCAGCCTCCCGAGTAGCTGGGACTACGGGCGCCTGCCACCACGCGAGGCTAATTTTTTGTATTTTTTTTTAGTATAGACAGGGTTTCACCATGGTAGCCAGGATGGTCTCGATCTCCTGACCTCGTGATCCACCCGCCTCGGCCTCCCAAAGTGCTGGGATTACAGGCGTGAGCCACCACACCCGGCCTGTTTTTTTTGTTTGTTTGTTTTTTTTAAGTAGAAACGAGGTTTCGCCGTGTTGGCCAGGCTGGTCTCCAACTCCTGACTTCAAGTGATCTGCCCGCCTCGGCCTCCCAAAGTGCTGGGATTACAGGCGTGAGCCACTGCGCCCAGCCAGGTTTTCTTTTTGGGGTGATGAAAATGTCCTGGAATTGGTGATGATGATTATATAACCTTGAAAATATATTAAAAATCACTGAACTATACCCTTTTTAAAAATGGTGAATTCTATGGTGTCTGAGTTATATTTCAGTTTAAAAAAAATGTATTATTCTGATTGCATATAGAGATAGGCTACAGGTGTCCAAGAGTGAAAACTGGGAGGATGTTGCAGATGTTGCAGTTGGTCCAGCGGTGAGCTGATGGTGCTATCATTGGCCAGGAGGTTGGCCCAAGGGCATGATGGCTTGAAAAGTTGGGAAGTCCCGGCCAGGCGTGGTGGCTCATGCCTGTAATCCTAGCACTTTGGGAGGCCAAGGTGGGTGGATCACCTGAGATCAGGAGTTCGAGACCAGCCTGGCCAACATGGTGAAACCCTGTCTCTACTAACAATACAAAAATTAGCCCAGTGTACTGGCGGCCACCTGTAAACCCAGCTACTCGGGAGGCTGAAGCAGGAGAATCACTTGAACCTGGGAGGCGGAGGTTGCAGTGAGCTGAGATGGCGCCATTGCACTCCAGCCTGGGCGACAAGAGTGAAACTCTGTCTCAAAAACAAAACAATACAAAACAAAAGTTGGGAAGTCCCGAGTGCAGGAATCCTATAGAGAGGCTGTTCTCAACAGGAGGAGGGACACTCCTCCACCCTCGCCACTGAGGCAAGAGGGAATATGAGTTCAGGGGAAGGCATTTTGGAAAACTGATCTGACTTTTGGTTTGGTGCCAAAAAGGGTTTATGAGCCATTATGGGCACAGGCTTGAAAGCTTCAAATAGCTGCGGGTTAGCAAAGGTCATGGCCTTGGCTTCTAGGAAAATCGTGGAGCCCTGGAACAGGAAATCCAGGGACGGTGTCACCTTGAAGTGTACCTGACAATAATTTTTGAGTTGAAATACGGGGGCTTGAGATATTCATCATAATTACATGGCTCAGTAATACAAACCATCTCCTGATTTGGAATTTGCAGATGTCTGTTTTATAAAATCAAAGTCACTGATTAATCTAGAATGGGCATTGTGTCTTACAATCACAGTAGCATTTTGAATTGGGCATATGCCAATGCATTAATAAATAAGTAAAAGGTAGAATTAATAGCATCAAACTGCCGGGTGCAGTGGCTCATGCCTGTAATCCCAGCACTTTGTGAGGCCGAGGTGGGAGGATTCCTTGAGGCCAGGAGTTTGAGACCAGTCTGGGCAACATAGTGAGACCTCGTCTCTACACACTCACAAAATTTTTAATTAGCCAGGCGTGATGGCACACGCGTGTAGCCTCAGCTACTTGGGAGGCTGAGATGGGAGGATCATCTGAGCCCAGGAGCTCAAGACTGCAGTGAGCTGTGATTGAACCAGTGCCCTCCAGCCTGGGTGACAGAGGGAGACCCTGCCTCCATTTTCAATAAATGAATAAATAATATTAAACTAACACAGTTTGGTTTATAGAATTTTTTCATTTGAAATATCTGTCTTGGTCTCTACAACAACAGCCTTGTGAAACAAGTTTTGCTATTTTCATGCCTATATTTATATAAGGAAATGGAGGCTTAGTGAGTTAACACTTTTCTAAGAAGCCTGAATCCAGGTCTTCTAAATCTCATGTTCTTTCCATTATCACTCCATGAATCAAGTAAAGTACTTTTTATTTATTCAAATTCTCAGGGTATGTTGCCAGGGTACCTTTTCCCAGAAAGTCTATTTTTATAGAATGTCTTTGATTCTTGCCCATCCCAGTGGCTATTTTAAATAACATTTTTTTCCTGTTAATTATGTTAATGTTAATTTTAGAAAGTCTAGAAAAACAGTTTTAAAAATCACCACTCATAACCACTCTTAACATTTGAGCATATTTCTTTCCAGTGTCTGCCTATAAATACACCACCTATAAATATATATACACATATATACATATATATATTTATAACCCTTTTTGTAAAACTGTGCTCATACTATATAAATGGTTTCGTGTCCTGCTTTTTTGCTTAGTATGATTTTGTGAAACGCAGAGTCGCATAACGGTGAAGGTTAATTAGGCCCTGGAGCCAGAACAAAACGCTCTGGTAGGTGTGTGTGCCCTTGTAAATTACTTAACCTTTTAGCACCTTAGTTTCTTTCCTCTGGTCCCAGGTGATCTGTGTTCTTGGGGTCGGGAACTGTTCCGTGTCTGAAACACATCCGTACTTTCTCCCATTGGACAAGCAGCGTCCTTGCCTTCCATCCTTCTCGCATCTCCCTTGCCCTGTGACTTCAGTAACACCCGCTCTATCTAACCTTGGGTCCACCATGCCCAGTTTCCTGAATGCTGCTGTAGAAGACCACGCAGTGGAGAATATCGGTGTCGCTATTGACCCACAGCCTTCTTGTCCTTTGTCTTTCTTTGTAATTTTCTTTTGTTGGATTGTATCTATTTTTTAAATATATAATGCATGGGCCTGGCACGGTGGCTCACGCCTGTAATCCCAGCACTTTGGGAGGCCGAGGTGGGTGGATCATCTGAGGTCAGTAGTTTGAGACCAGCCTGGCCAACATGGCGAAACCCTGTCTCTACTGAATATACAAAAATTAGCCGGGCATGGTGATGATGCACCTGTAATCCCAGCTACTCGGGAGGCTGAGGCAGGAGAATCGCTTGAACCCAAGAGGAAGAGGTTGCAATGAGCCGAGATCACACCACTGCACTCCGGCCTGGGCAACAGAGGGAGACTCCATCTCAAAAAAATAAAATAAATTAATTAATTAATTAATTAAGCATGATTTAAAAAAAAATCTACCATACAAGAGGGTGACCAGTTCATCCCACATCCCCCAGCCTCTGGTCCTTCTCTGCAGAGGCAGCCACCTCTGTGCAACTGCAAGCATATCGTCTGTGTGGGTCTGCAGTGGTATTGCGCTGAGTAACATAGATCTTGGATATTGTTTCAGTCCGTATATACAGGCCTGCCCAGTTGTTTTGTTTTGTTGGTTTGTTTCACATTGCCATATAAAAGGAAGGCTTCCTAAAGCATACCACAAACCTAGAAGCTATAATGGAAAAGTTGATAAATTGACTATGGAAAGGCCAGGAGCAGTGGCTCATGCCTGTAATCCCAGCACTTTGGGAGGCCGAAGCAGGCGGATCACTTGAGTCCAGGAGTTCGAGACCAGCCTGGCCAACATAGCAAAACCCCGTCTCTACTGAAAATACAAAAATTAGCCAGGCATGGTGATGGCATGCCTGCAATCCCAGCTACTGGGGAGGCTGAGGCAGGAGAATCACTTGAACCCAGGAGGTGGAGGTTGCAGTAAGCTAAGATCACACCACTGCACTCCAGCCTGAGCGACAGAGTGAGACTGTCTCAAAAAAAAAAAAAATGACTACGGAAAAATGAGAAGCTTTAGTATGAGAAAAGATACCATTAGCAAAGCCACAAGACAGGATGGCCTCCACGTCCCACTGGACCTTCAACACTGCTCAGTGGCCTTTTTGTGCCCCACGTGGTTCTCTCCACAGATACTACCTCAAACCTTCCTGCCCCTCCAAGCTACAACTCCATCCCTCCTAATTTCACACAGAAAATCAAATTTATCAGATGGAAATGCCCTCTGCTTCCTGCAGCCAGACCTTTATTTTGTTTTAATTGTTCTTATTTTTTTATAGAGATAGGGTCTTGCTCTGTCACCCAGGCTGGAGTGCAGTGGCTTGATCATAGCTCACTGTAGCCTCCAACTCCTGGCCTCAAACAATCCTCCCCCCTCAACCCTCTGACTAGCTGGGACTATATGTGTGCACCTCCATGCCTTTCTAATTTTTAAATTTTTTTTGTAGAAACAGGGTCTCACTATATTCACTATATTTCCCAGGCTGGTTTCGAACACCTTGGCCTCCCAAAGAGCTAGGATTACAGGTGCGAACCACCAAACCCAGCCAACCAGACATCTCAGTGTATTTGAACCCAAATTAATCTCTTCTTTCCCTCTGTTGAAATGGAAAGTATCTGGACTGGGCATGATGGCTCACGCCCGTAATCCCAGCACTTTGGGAGGCCAAGGCAGGCAGATCACTTGAGGCCAGGAGTTCAAGACCAGCCTGGCCAATATGGTGAAATCCCAACCCTACTAAAAATACAAAAATTAGTCGGGCGTGGTGGTGCATGCTTGTAATCCCAGCTACTCAGGAAGCTGAGGCATGAGAATTGCTTGAACCTGGGAGGCAGAGGTTGCAGTGAGCCGAGATTGTACTACTGCACTCCAGCCTGGGCAATGGAGCAATGGAGCAAGACTTTGTCTGTCTGTCTGCCTGTCTCTCTCTCTCTCTCTCTCTCCCTATACATATATATATGTATGTATACGTATACATACACATACATATATATGTATGTGTATATATGTATGTGTACGTATACATACACATACATATATATGTATGTGTATATATGTATGTGTACGTATACATACACATACATATATATGTATGTGTATATGTGTGTATACGTATACATACACACACATATGTATGTGTATATATGTATGTATACATATACACACACGTATGTATGTGTATATATGTATGTATACGTATGCACACACATGTATGTGTATATATGTATGTATACATATACATACACAGATATATGTATGTGTATATATGTATGTATACGTATACATACACACAGATATATGCATGTGTATGTATACCTATACATACATATATACACACATATATGTGTGTATATATGTGTGTATACATATACGTATGTGTATATATGTATGTGTATGTATATACGCACAATATATGTATATATACATATGTATATGTATGTGTATATGTATGTACATATATGTATGTAAATATACATACATGTATGTATGCACATATGTGTGTGCATATATACATACATGTATGTATGCACATATGTGTGTGTATGTGTGTACACACATACATAAAATAATGGAAGGTAGCTGTTCCCCTGCTAGAGGCTGACACCTCCCTGTGTTCTGATCCCATGTAATCTTGCCTTAGCAGGACCGTTGCTCTACTGATTAGCTGAGTCAGAAAACTAGAAGTCAAATTGTCACTCACTACTCCACTCCCCTCCCACTCCCTTCCATTCCCGTCTCCTGCTGGGTTTTACCTCCTAAATACTCCCTGGCTCTGTTCTCTCATCTCTTTCCTATTTTCACTGCTCATGGTCAGGACTCATCTAGTACACCCAGAACTGGCAGTATCCTCCTCACTGATCCCAGTCTCCACCCTGGCCATCCTCAGAGCTGTCCCTGCACAGAGGTCAGTGATGCATCAAAAACTCAGATCTGCTCCTGTCCCCTGGCAAACACCCTGAATTGACCATCTGCCTCCTACGTCAGTCCGCCTCGCCTGCTGTAGGGGTAGGAGCAGTGCCGCCAGGATGACACACTCTGTCACCCAGGCTGGAGTGCAGTGGTGCAATCATAGCTCACTGCAGCCTTGACTGCCTAGGTTCCAGCGATCCTCCCACCTCAGCCTCCTGAGTAGCTGGGACTATAGGTGTATGCCACCCCTCCTGGCCTGGACATTATATTTGTTTAAATGATCTGTCTTTGAGTTTGCCTTCCCACTTACACTACAGACATCTGGAGAGCAAAGACGCTGTCCGGGATCTTCCTACTGGCCTGGCACACACCTGGTGCACAGCTGATTCAAAACAGAACTTGCCAAACCACCCACTGAATGTTTTCTTGGTCGTTGTACCAGAACAGATGATCATAAAGACAGTTTATGAAACGTAATTAGGATAAGTGTAAATTCTTGTAGTTACATCTGAAACTCACAGGCATGCAAATATCAGATGGGCAACTGTGGCTTGCAGCAGTTCATGTAGAGAAAAGGTGGGGATTTTCATTGAGGAAGCCTCAGCGTGGGTCGCCGGTGTGGTGACGCTGCAGGAAGCGGCTCGGATCTTAGTCACCTGTGCTTGTGTCCTCTGAGAACTTGCTCTGTCCCTGTCCCCATTCTCTTTCATATCTTCAATAATTATTCCTCCTCTCAGCTTAAAAACAGGCCGTGTCCTCTAACCTTTAAAAACCTCTTTCCAGGCCAGGCACCGTGGCTCACTCCAGGAGGCCGAGGAGGATGGATCATTTGAGGTCAGGAGTTCGAGACAAGACTGACCAACATGGTGAAATCCCGTCTCTACTAAAAATACAGAAATTAGCCAGGCGTGGTAGTGTGTGCCTGTAATCCCAGCTTCTAGGGAGGTTGAGGCAGGAGAGTCACTTGAACCTGGGAGAGGGAGGTTGCAGTGAGCTGAGATCACGCAACTGCACTCCAGCCTGGGCGACAGAGCGAGATGCTGTCTCAAAAATAAATTAGTTAATAAAATAAAATAAATAAAAGCCTCTTTCCAGCCAGGCATGGTGGCTCACACTTGTAGTCTGAGCACTGGGGGAGTCCCAGGTAGGAGGATTGCTTGAGACCAGGAGTTTGAGACCAGCTAGGACAACATAGCAAGACCTCATCTTTACCAAATAAAATAGCTGGGCGTGGTGGTGCAGGTCTGTACTCCCAGCTACTCAGGAGGCTGGGGTGGGAGGGTTACTGGAGCCCAGGAGTTCCAGGCTGCCATGTGCTGTGATCGCACCACTGTGGTCCATCCTGGGTGACAGAACAAGAACCTGTCTCAAACAAACAAACAAACAAACAAAAATAGTGGAGACCCTCCAGTGTGAGCCTCCTCATCATCTCTGATTTCATCCCCCATGACATCGCCAGCTACGCCCCCTCCTTCCCCTCCTCCCTCCCCTCCACCTTCACCCCTTGTGGCTCACTCACCCACCCACTCTCCAGTCCACCCCTCCTCAGAGACCCTGTCCACTCATCCATCTCTCTCCCATTGCGCTTCCTCCTCACTCCGTTCCTTCTGCCTCCCACCATACGCAAATCTTCTCCATCCTTAAAAGCCTGACTGCCTCCTCTGGATTTTTCCACACTCTTGGGGAACTTCCTGTGACTCCCTGCCCTTCACCACCAGCCTTTCCCAAAGAGAAATCCCTCTCACCACCTCCCACTGCCCATCTTCCCCCAGTGGCTCCAAGGCACACATTTGGACTTAGGCCTGCGTTACTCTGCTGTAGCTGCCCCCAAGATGACATCAGGACCTAACAGCACTTGTAGCACCTTTTGCTCCCCATTCCCTGCTTCGCATCCTTGGGGATCTCGGCAGGACTGGACCCACTCCCCCTTCTTTCAGGGCCCCTCACAGCCCTTATCTTCTACTTGTTGTCCCTCCCTTTTTTTTTTTTTTTTTTTTTTTTGAGGTGGAGTCTTGCTCTGTTGCCCAGGCTGGAATGCAGCGGCATGATCTCGGCTCACTGCAACCTCCGCCTCCTGGGTTCAAGTGATTCTCCTGCCTCAGCCTCCTCAGTAGCTGGGATTACAGGTGTGCGCCACCACGCCTGGCTAATTTTTGTATTTTTAGTAGAGACGGGGTTTCACCATGTTGGCCAGGCTGGTCTCAAGCTCCTGACCTCAGGTGATCCGACTGCCTTGGCTTCCCGAAGTACTGGGATTACAGACCTGAGCCATTGCACCTGGCCTTTTTTTTTTTTTTTTTTTTTAACAGGGTCTCATTTTGTCACCTAGGCTGGACTGCAGTGATGCAAAGACGGCTCACTGCAGCCTTGACCTCCCAGGCTCAAGTGATCCTCCCTTCTCAACCTCCTGAGTAGCTGGGACTATAGGAGGGCATCCCCACACCACCTAATTTTTGTATTTTTGGTAGAGACGGGATTTTGCCATGTTGCCCGGGCTAGTCTTGAACTCCTGGGCTCAAGTGATCCTCCCGCCTTGGCCTTCCAAAGTGTTAGCATTACAGGCGTGAGCCACCACGCCGGCTACTTGGTGTCTTTTGATTTTTTTGGCTGCCTGCAGTGACTGCTCTTCCCACCCTAAATGCAGGCCTTCCCCGATGCTATGTCTTTGGTCTTCTTCCCTCTTTATGCTTTCCCCATTATCTATAATAATAAACAAAGAGATGGAGAGAGGGCGCTGAGGGCTTTGAGGATGAAGGGGGTTCTTTGTTGCTTTGGCGGTATTGGTTTTTTGTCATTGTTTGCTTTTTTCTTTTTTTGTAATGGCAAGAGGGATTCCTCAGGGCACGATGGAAAGAGCTGGAAGGAGGCCAACAAACCACGTGCCTTTACTATTTTCATATGCCCCAAACATTATTCGTCTTGATAGTATTTTGCTGATCCTGTCTACCGGTTGCATTCCCTCCCTGCTCTTAACCTCTGTAGCATTCTGGTAATGCTTCTCTTACCAATCAAGTAATCATGCTGCCTTTTTTGTGTGTGTTTTCGTTTTTGAGACAGAGTCTCATCTGTTGCCCAGGCTGGAGTGCAGTGGTGCAATCTTGGTTCACTGCAACCTCTGCCTCATGGGTTCAAGCAATTCTCCTGCCTCAGCCTCCCAAGTGGCTGGGACCACTGGTGCACACCACCATGCCCAGCTAATTTTTGTATTGTTAGTAGAAACGGGCTTTTGCCATGTTGGCCAGGCTGATCTCAAACTCCTGACCTCAAGTGATCCATCCACCTCAGCCTCCCAAAGTGCTGGGATTACAGGCATGAACCACTGCTCCAGGCCCATGCTGCCATTTTTTACCACGTATTGTATCTTAAATACTTCGGCAGTAGACTTAGGCTGTCTTGACACCAGAACCTGAGTTTTTTTGTGTGTTTTGTTTTGTTTTTTGAGACGGAGTCTTGCTCTGTTGCCAGGCTGGAGTGCAATGGCACTATCTCGGCTCACTGCAACCTCTGCTTCCCCGGTTCACACGATTCTTCTGCCTCAGCCTCCTGAGTAGCTGGGACTACAGGTGCACACCACCATGCCCAGCTAATTTTTGTATTTTTAGCAGAGACCGGGTTTCACCATGTTGGCCAGGATGGTCTTGATCTCTTGACCTCGTGATCCACCCACCTCGGCCTCTCAAAGTGCTGGGATTACAGGTGTGAGCCACCACCCCCGGGCCAGAACCTGAGTTATTTTACATCCCTTGGAGCACTTAAAAGTGCTCGCATATGGTGGGTACCCAATAAAATGCTTTCTTAGCAGCATCTGCTAAGAGGAAGACCATGAGTTTTTGAGGCAAGTAGCCCCAGGTCTGATCCTGTTTCTATTCTTGTTCTTGCCTACCTTTCTTTTTTTCTTTCTTTTTTTTTTTTTTTCTCTCTCTTTGAAATGGAGTCTCGCTCCGTCACCCAGGCTGGAGTCCAGTGGCGCAATCTTGGCTCTCTGCAACCTCTGCCTCCCAGGCTTAAGCGACTCTCCTGCCTCAGCCTCCGGAGTAGCTGGGATTACAGGCGTGTGCCACCATACCTGGCTAATTTTTGTATTTTTTGTAGAGACGGGGTTTCGCCAGGTTGGCCAGGCTGATCTCGATCAAGTGATCTACACACCTTGGCCTCCCAAAGTACTGGGATTACAGGAGTGAGCCACCATGGCCGGCCCTGCTTGTGTTTCTAATAACAGTAATTGCCGCAAAGCATTGTGAATATTAAAGATAAGGATGCATGTCTGGCAATGGGCATTCCCTCCCCTTACTGAGCTGGGAAGGAGCTAGAAGAAGGGGAGTCTTATAGGCACCAGCATGGGGGATGCTAGGACACCTAGTGAGCCCAAGGCCAAACATTTTTGCAGGCTTCAGGATTTGGGGGAAAGCCATTTGCAAGATTGCTCTGGTTTGCCATAACGCTTTCAACCCTGGGACTGGCCAGAAGTAGGACGAGACAAAATGACCCAAAGCAGTGTGTGAGGACACGTCAATGTCACTTGATGTGTTTCCACTCGGCGAATGACTGGCGAGTCATTGGAATTTCACTGTACTTGGTAGGCCCTGGCCCTTTTCACATTCACATAGTCCTGCCTTAGTTTGCTTTCTTCCTATTTTTTCTTTGTTTGTTTGTTTTTGTGTGTATGTGTGTGGTTTTTTTGAGATGGCGTCTCACTCTGTCACCCACACTGGAGTGCAGTGACACAATCACAGCTCAATGCAGCCTCCCCAGGCTCAGATGATCCTCCCACCTCAGCCTCCTGAATAGCTAGGATTACAGGTGATTTTTTTTTTAAATCTTTTGTAGAGACAGGGTTTTGCCACGTTGCCAGACTGGTCTGGAACTCCTAGGCTCAAGTGATCCTCCTACCTCGGCCTCCCAAAGTGTTGGGATTACAGGCATGAGCCACGGCACCTGGCCTCCTGCTGTTTTAACAGCCTTTTTCCTGCCTCTTTTTCTCCCTTGGCCGCCACTGCACACATGCCAATACCCAAACCCAGCGACCTCTGTGCCTCCTTTCCTGCCCGCAAAATTCAGCTGCTGGGAGGACATTCCAATCCTTTTCTCAATTCTGGCAGCTCTTCAGATGACCTCAACAAACTAGTCCTGAAGCTGGGCATATTTGTTCTCCACCCTCCAGAATTCCTTCAAAAAATGAAGAAGAAGCCAGATACAGTGGCTCACGCCTGTAATCCCAACACTTTGGGAGGCCAAGGTGTGGGGGGATCACCTGAGGTCAGGAATTTGAGACCAGCCTGGCCAACATGGTGAAACCCCTTCTCTACTAAAAATACAAAAACTAGCTGGGTGTGGTGGCAGGCGCGTGTAATCCCAGCTACTGGGGAGGCAGGAGAATCGCTTGAAGTCGGGAGGTGAAGGCTGCAGTGAGCCGAGATCACAACACTGCACTCCAGCCTGGGCGACAGAGCAAGATTCTGTCTAAAAAAAATATGAGGGAGAGGTTGGCAAGCCAGCAAGTAAATCCTTTTGGAGTGTCCCAGGGTGTAGAGTTTGTTTTTGAAATTTTTGAAATTTTTCTCTGTTGGTATTTTTAGATCAACCACATTCTTTTTAACTACTGCATAGTATTTCTTAGTATGAAAGCATCCTAATTTTATTTTTCTTCATTTAAATGTGTATGTGCATGTGTGTGTGTGTGTATTTAAATTCCAGATTCAGGGGGTACATGTGCAGATTTGTTGCATGGATATATTGTGTGATGCTAAGGTTTGGGCTTCAAATGATCCCATTGCCCATATAATACCCAATATTAATAGGTAGTTTTTCAGCCTTTCTCCCCCTCCTTCCCTCCTGCCTTTTGGAGTCCCCAGGGTCTATTCTTCCCAGCATTATGTCCGTGCACTGAGTGTTTAGCACCCGCTTATGAGTGAGAACGTGCAATATTTGGTTTTCTGTTTCTTTTCTGTTTAATGCACTTAGGAAAATAACCTCCAGCTGCATCTATGTGGCTGCAAAGGACATGATATTGTTCTTTTTTTTTAATTTAATTGTTTTTTTTTTTTTTTTTGAGACAAAGTCTCTTGTCCCTCAGGCTGGAGTGCAATGGCGGGATCTCGGCTCACTGCAATCTCCACCTCCCGGGTTCAAGCGATTCTCCTGCCTCAGCCTCCCGAGTAGCTGGGATTACAGGTGCCTGCCACCATGCCTGGCTAATTTTTGTATTTTTAGTAGAGACAGGGTTTCACATGTTGGCCAGGCTGGTCTCGAACTCCTGACCTCAGGTGATCTGCCCACCTCGGCCTCCCAAAGTGCTGGGATTACAGGCGTGAGCCACCATGCCCAGCTGATATTGTTCTTTTTTATGGCTATGTAGTATTCTATGGTGTATATGTACTGCATTTTCTTTCTCCAGTCTACCATGGATGGGCACCTGGGTTAATTCCATGTCTTTGCCATTGTAAATGGTGCTGCAATAAACATACATGTGCATATGTCTTTTTGGTAGAACGATTTATTTTCCTTTGGGTAGATACCCAGTAATGGGATTGCCGGGTCAACTTTCTACTATTGCTGGAACATTCAAGTTGTTTTTGCCTTTCCCTTGGGAACAGTGCTTCAGGGAATGTCCTTGAACGTGGCTCATTGTGAACTTGTGGGAACATTCCTCTAGGATAGATTCCCAGGGGGTCAGACTATGTGTATATTTGAAATTTATTAGACCCTGCCAGATTGTCCTGTTCAGAGACTGTACCACTGCAGGACAAATATTTTTCTTTACGGTTTAGTCATTCTATATCTTGCTTAACAAGGTCTTCTCAGCCAGGCGCAGTGGCTCATGCCTGTTATCCCAGCACTTTGGAAGGCTGAGGCAGGCGGATCACCTGAGATCGGGAGTTCGAGACCAGCCTGACCAACATGGAGAAACCCCATCTCTACCAAAAATATAAAATTAGCCAGGTGTGGTGGCACACGCCTGTAGTCCCAGCTATTCCAGAGGCTGAGGCAGGAGAATCGCTTGAACCCAGGAGGCAGAAGTTGCGGTGAGCCGAGATCATGCCATTGCACTCCAGCCTGGGCAACAAGAATGAAACTCCGTCTCAAAAATAAAAAAGATCTTCTCAATACTAAAGTGGGAAACAGATTTTCTTTTTTTTTTTTTTTTTCTAAGTTTATAGTTTTGCTTTGTGCCTTTGGCTCCTTACGCAAGCTAGGATGTTTCTCCCCCAGAGTGAGAACTTCTTCTCACTGTTTGGTACCATCTGAACAGCCTGCCCTTTCCCTACTAATTTGAAATGCCACCTTTATTATAAACTAAATTCTGATAAATATATAGATTTGGTCTATTTCACTAACCCATGGTCTATGCCTACCATGTGTTTTGGTGTGTGTGTGTTTGTGCTTTTTTTAAAAAAAAATGGGGTAAAATATATATAACATAAAGTTTGCCATTGTCACCATTTTATTTTTATTTTTTTCTTTTTGAGACGGGGTCTTGCCTGTCACCCAGGCTGGAGTGCAGTGACGCGACCATGGCTCACTGCAGCCTTGACTTCCCAGGCTCAAGCGATCCTCCTGTCTCAGCTTCCCAAGTAGTTGGGACCATAGGCACGCGCCACCACGCCTGGCTAATTTTTGTATTTTTGGTAGAGACGTGGGTGGTTTCACCAAGTTGGCCAGGCTCAAACTCCTGACCTCAAGTGATCCACTCACCTTGTCCTCCCAGAGTGCTGGGATTACAGGTGTGAGCCACTGCACCCAACCTGTAACCATTTTTTAAGTATACAATTCAGTGGCATTAATTACATCTATAATGCTGTACAACAATCACTGCTATTTCCATAATATTTCATCACCCCGAACAGAAACTCTTACTCAGTAATAATCTACTTTGTGTTGACATGACTTTGCTTATTCTAGATCCTCATATAAGTGGACTCATACAATATTTATCCCTTTGTGTCTGGCTTATTTCTTTTCTTTGCTTGTCTTTTTCTTTTCTTTTCTTTTTTTTTTTTTTTTTTTTGAGACAGAGCTCACTCTGTCACCCAGGCTGGAGTGCAGTGGTGCGATCTCGGCTCACTACAACCTCCGCTTCCTGGATTTCAGCGACTCTCCTGCCTCAGCCTCCCAAGTAGTTGGGATTACAGGTGTGCGCCACAACACCTGGCTAATTTTTTTTGTATTTTTATTAGAGACAGGATTTCACCATGTTGGCCAGGCTGGACTCGAACTCCTGACCTCAAGTGATCCACCCACCTCGGGCTCCCAAAGTGCTGGGATTACAGGCGTGAGCCACCGTGCCTGGCCTGTGTCTGGCTTATTTCACTTAGCAGAATGTTTTCAAAATTCAGCCGCAGTGCATTATGTATCAGAACCTCATTCCTTTCTGTGGCTGAATAATATTTCATGGTGTGGATAGACCACATTTTGTCAATGCATTCGTCTGTTGATGGACACCTGGGCTGTCCCCACCTTTTGGCTGTTGTGAATAATGCTGCTGTGAACATGGGTGTGCAAGTATTTGTTTAAGTCCCTGCTTTCAGTTCTTTTGGGCAGATGCCCAGGAGTGGCATTGCTGGGTCATGTGGTAATTCGGTTTAACTTTTGTCATCATTGTTGTAGAGATAGGGCCTTAGTATGTTATCCAGGCTGTCTTGAACTCCTGGCCTCAAGAGATCCTCCTGCCTAAGCCTCCAGAGTAGCTGGGACCACAAGCATGTGCCACCATGCCCAGCTAATTTCTTTATTTTTTGTAGAGATGGGCTCTTGCTATGTTGCCCAGGCTAGAACTCCTGGGTTCAAACAATCCTCCTACCTCAGCCTCCGAAAGTGCTGGGATTACAGGCATGAGCCACTGCGGCCAGCCCCTGTTTAATTTTTGAAGCGCCCTCAAACTGTTTTCCACAGCAGCTGCAGAGGAGATACTCGGAGGAGGAGGAAAGAGAAGTCACAGAGCCCTGTTCTTAACCGAGTTTTGCAGTCACCTCCCCATATTCCTCTCTCACTCTCAAGCCGAGCACAGAACCCAGCCTCTGGTGGTACCGAGTGAAGGTTGGCCTGGTTGGTTGGATGGATGGCCAAATGAACTCCAGACCACTGGATTGTATAACAGGACAGCAAGAGGCAGCACAGAGCCGTGGAAAGAACCTGTAGCCATAACATTTGATGAATGAATCAGACATGTGACATTAGTTCTGTTTCTTCTTTTTTTTTTGAGATGGACACTCTGTCACTCAGTCTGGAGTGCAGTGGCGCGAACTCAGCTCACTGCAACCTCCGCCTCCCGGGTTCAAGTGATTCTCCTGCCTCAGCCTCCTGAGTGGCTGGGACTACAGGTGTGCGCCACCATGCCCAGCTAATTTTTGTATTTTTAGTAGAGATGGGGTTTCATCATGTTGACCAGGCTGGTCTTAAACTCCTGACCTCAGGTGATCCGCCCACCTTGGCCTCCCACAGTGCTGGGATTACAGGTGTGAGCCCCTGCGCCCGGCCATGTTCTGTTTCTTAGAGGAACCCTTGGCTTCCCTGTGTGTCGTTAGTGCTCTGTAAGTGCCCCTGCTGCAGAGCGTACTGAGGCATGTGACCTGGCTGTAAGTGCCTTTGCTAAAGCCAGAGGTGCCCACTAGTTTTCGAGACTGCAGAGACCTTGTGTGCCTAGCACTCAAAATAGGGCCTGGCATGGTGAAGTCATTTCTTGCATGCATTCACTCACACATTCAGCAAGTACCAACTGAGTGTCTGCTCCATGCCAGGCACAGCTTGGGGGGCAGGGATTCAGCCACGAACAAGAAAGACAAAGGCCTTGGCCCCAGCGATCACTCAGTGGTCCAAGAACAGGTCCCTCAGCCTCCCAAGTAGCTGGGCAGGCGCCCACCACAACGCCTGGCTAATTTTTGTATTTTTTAGTAGAGATAGTGTTTTATCATGTTGGCCAGGCTAGTCTCAAACTCCTGAGCTCAGGTGATCCATCTGCCTCAGCCTCCCAAAGTGCTGGGATTACAAGCATAAGGCCTCAACCTCATGTGCTCAAATGATCCTCGTGCCTCAGCCTCCTGATTAGCTGGTACTACAGGCATGCACTACCACAGCCCGCTAATTTTTCTATTTTTTGTAGAGATGGGGGCCTCACTATGTTGCCCAGGCTGGTCTCGAACTCCTGGCCTTAAGCAATCCTCCCGCCTCAGCCTCCCAAAGTGCTGGGATTACAGGTATAAGCCACCATGCCTAGTCTATACCTATTTTATTAATAGACACACTGAGGTCCACAGAGAGTAAGATGCCTCAGATTACAGAACTAGTGTGTGCCTAAGGCTTGACGTGTGTGATATCTGACAGTCGTGGACACATCTCATCAAGTGCTTCATTGCCAATGAGATTCCCAGAGCAGACCCCCAGCCTGGGGAGGAATAGGAATTCCTCTGCTTAATGAGATCAAATTTGTTTTTTTTTTTCTCCCAGACCTTTATTACCCAAATCACATATCCTAATGAATGCAGCCAACATATATGTTATTTACCAGAGTTTTCAGAGACACCCTCACTGACACACCCACATATATTGTTTAGCCAAGTACCTGGGCACCCTGTGGCCCAATCGTGTTGACACATGGAATTAACTGTCACACTCAGCTGACCTCAGGAGCAC
Source organism: Gorilla gorilla gorilla (assembly GCF_029281585.2). Lineage (NCBI taxonomy): Eukaryota > Metazoa > Chordata > Mammalia > Primates > Hominidae > Gorilla > Gorilla gorilla. The sequence continues at coordinate 85,166,258 of NC_073230.2, forward strand.
CTCCTGTGAGCTTTGCTGGGAGCTTCTGTTTGCATTAACCCTTTATGACCCTCAAGAATGGGTATTGCCCTGTTCACAGGGGGAGAAGTAAGTTTTAGCTTTCTCATCTAAAAAGATATAAAGCCTCTTCCACACTCATCACTGGTAGGAGTTCGATTGTGAATATGACTTTCTATTTCACCTCTTCCCCACTTCAGACTTTCTGTGACTCTGATCTTCACATTCTATCCATACTCTAATATAGTATTATAAACGAGTTTTTTTTTTTTCACTAACAGTAATAATTAACATGTGGCTGGGCATGGTGGCTCATGCCTGTAGTCCCAGCACTTTGGGAGGCCAAGGCAGGAGGATTGCTTGAGCCCAGGAGTTCAAGACCAGCCCAGGCAACAAAAACGAGACACCATTTCTACAAAAAATTTAAAAATTAGCCAGGAGCAGTGGCACGCACCTGTAGTCCTAGCTACTCAGGAGGCTGAGGTGAGAGGATTGTTTGAGCCCAGGAGTTGGAGGCTGCAGTGAGTTATAATCACACCACTGCACTCCAGATGACAGAGCAACACCCCATCTCTTAAAAAATGAAAATGTAAACTTAAAACAATGAAAAAATTAACATACATATAGTGGTTTTTTTTTTTTTTTTTTTTTTTGAGACAGTCTCGCTCTGTCACCCAGGCTGGAGTGCAGTGGTGCAATCTCAGCTCACTGCAACCTCCACCTCCTGGGTTCAAGTGATTCTCCTGCCTCAGCCTCCCGAGTAGCTGGGATTACAGGTACACGCCACCATGCCCATCTAATTTTTGTTATTTTTCATAGAGATGGGGTTTCACCATGTTGGCCAGGCTGGTCTCAAACTCCTGACCTCAGGTGATCCACCTGCCTTGGCCTCCCAAATTGCTAGGATTCCAGGTGTGAGCCACCATACCAGGCTCATATAGTGCTTTTTTTTTTTTTTTTTTGAGACGGAGTCTCGCTCTGTCGCCCAGGCTGCAGTGCAGTGGTGCAATCTCAGCTCACTGCAACCTCCGCCTCACGGGTTCAAGCGATTCTCCTGCCTCAGCCTCCCGAGTAGCTGGGACTACAGGTGCCCACCACCATGCCCAGCTAATTTTTTTGTATTTTTAGTAGAGATGGGGTTTCACCGTGTTAGCCAAGATGGTCTCGATCTCCTGACCTCGTGATCCACCCGCCTTGGCCTCCCAAAGTGCTGGGATTGCAGGCGTGAGCCACCGTAGCCAGCCCATATAGTGCTTTAATAAAAACAATCACTAACCTTTATATAACAGTAGGTATGCAGGCAATTTTCTAAATACTTTCCATAATATTAACTTAGCGTCAAAACAACCCCAAGAGGTAGCTATGATTAGCCTTGTTTTATAGACAGAGAAACTGAGGCACAGAGAAGTTGAGTGACTTGCCCAAGGCCACACGTAGAATAAGTGTTGCAGCCAGGGTTGCCGCCCAGGGCCTCCTCTGAATTTGACAGTGACCCACCCAAGGCTACACAGATAGGAAGGCAGGACTTGAACTTGGGGTTCTGATGTAAGAACCACTCTGCATTCAGCATCCCTACTTTGGCTTTAGAATCTTGGGATGTTTTTACAGTGTGAAGGATCCTTCTTTTTTTTTTTTTTTTTTTGAGATACGGAGTCTCACTCTGTCACCCAGGCTGGAATGCAGTGGCACAATCTTGGCTCACTGCAACCTCCACCTCCCGGGTTCAAGCGATTCTTCTGCCTCAGCCTCCCGAGTAGCTGGGACTATAGGTGCCCACTACCATGCCTGGCTAATTTTTGTATTTTTAGTAGAGACGGTGGTTTCACCATATTGACCAGGCTGGTCTCGAACTCCTGACCTCGTGATCGGCCTGCCTCTGCCTCCCAAAGTGCTGGGATTACAGGTGTGAGCCACTGTGCCTGGCCTCAGGTCTTTGAAGACCCTCTCACCCTCCCCCGTTTTCATGCGGACTGAGTCCCCCCATGCCCCTCCCTCCTCCTGTGTGGGCAGCTGTCTCTTGCTAAATGGCTTTGGTTGCAGAGCTCATGTCGTGGCTCTCAAAAAGAAATGTGTGGGATGAATAAGCACCTAACAATAACCCAGAATCAGTTTTTTTGTGTGATGGGGAGAGGGCTGTGTTTTCCTTTCTCTTCCCTCTTCTCCCTCCCTCTGCCCCCAAGGCCAGTAAATTGCTGCTGGCTCACAGCCGGGCCAAGCTGGCTTCCTGTAAGCCATGATAACATGGAATTAGCTTGGCTGCCACCCTCCCCAGGGCGGGGACACCAGCTCTGAGCCACTACAGGCGACTCTGAGCTGGTACTTCCTGCCCTCAGCCTGGTCCATGCTTCTGGGACACTGCTTTGGAGATAACTGGGCAGAGCCGGGTGTGGTGGCTCACGCCTGTAATCCCAGCACCTTGGGAGGCCGAGGAGTTTGAGACCAGTCTGGCCAACATGGCGAAACACCGTCTCTACTAAAAATACACAAATTAGATGGGCGTGGTGGTGTGCGCCTGTAATTCCAGCAACTTGGGAGGCTAAAACAGGAAAATCGCTTGAACCCAGGAGGTAGAGGTTTCAATGAGCCAAGATCGCACCATTGCACTCCAGCCTGGGTGACAGAGGGAGACTCTGTCTCAAAAAAAAAAAAGATAACTGGGCAGAGACACATCCCTGGACTTGTCCTCCAGTGGAGAAGCAGTGGAAAAACCTCTCCCCAGTACAAGGCTGGCAGCTCCTGAACTGGGCCATTAAGGGTGCTCCAAATTACCACTTACAGGGAGGAGCTGGCGGGCAGGGGCAGAGAGCTCTGGCAGCCTGGGGCACCCCTGAGGCGAGGTTTCCAGGCTGTTTGCTGACTCAGGGACTTGGCTGAGTGGCTCCCGTCTGTCCTGGTGCCTCTAAAAGGCCCTCTGACCCCTGCTGGCCACCCACAGCCTGCCTGGAGAGGCTTTAGAAATTCGGCAGATCTTTGCTTCCCAGAACCCGCCAGCTAATCATGGGATCCTAAGACCAAGCCAGGTGTTTTTCTTAGGGGGTCTATCTTGCAGAATGGTTAGGCTCTGGGGGTGCACCTGGCATCTCCATATAGCTCAGCCACGCTTGAAGTCACCCTTTCCCCTGTGATGTCAAATCTGTGGAAAGGGACCATGGACACCTGTGTTTAATATGGGGGGAACAGCAGTGTCAGGAGGAAAAACAGGTCTATTAATATCAGAGGCAAAGCATTCAGAGGTCTCCACCTATGCTGAACTTTTGGCCAAGGGATGGAAAATTCCAGGTGGGAGCTTGGAAATTCCCCGCGTAGGAGAAGCAGTAAGGGAAGTGCCACACTTCCTTGCTTCCTGCAGCCCTCAGCTTCAGCCAAGACCAGGCCGGGGGTTCCTGAGTCCTGGCTGTGGTTGTTCAGTTGTTCATAGTCTTGGCTACACATCACAGCCTCCTGGGGGAGGTTTAAAGTTCTGATGCCCAGGCTGATCCCAGACCCATTACATCAGAATCCCTGGGGCGGGGCCCAGGCTTCCCAGGTAATTGGAGTGTGCAGCTGGGGTGAAGAACCGCAGCCGGTAATAACAACCTCTGTTTTCCTCCACCCTCTGTCTGGCTCCTTTATTTTTGCCCTCTCAGATTCAGAGGTAGGTATGGCTGTGCATAGTGGGTGCTTGGAAAATAGTGTTCAGGGTCATTGCTGCTACTACTGCTAATAGTAATTTAGGTTCACTCAAAGGGCGAGGAGCATTGGAAAAGTGCTTTGCTATGATTTCATTTAAAAATGTTCCAGACCAGCTGCAGTGGCTCACGCCTGTAATCCCAGCACTTTGGGAGGCCAAGGCAGGCTGATCATCTGAGGTCGGGAGTTTGAGACTAGCCTGACCAACATGAAGAAACCCTGTCTCTACTAAAAATACAAAATTAGCTGGGTGTGGTGGCATATGCCTATAATCCCAGCTACTCGGGAGGCTGAGGCAGGAGAATTGCTTGAACCCAGGAGGCGGAGTTTGCGGTGAGCCGGAATCATGCCATTGCACTCCAGCCTGGGTAACAAGAGCAAAACTCTGTCTTAAAAAAAAAAAAAAGTTCCTAGCCTGGACAACTCAGTGAGACCACATCTCTAAGAAAAAAATAAAAAATAGCCAGTCATGGTGGCATGCACCTGTAGTCCCAGTGAGACCAGGTCTCACTATGTTGCCTAGACTGGCCTCAAACTCCTGAGCTCAAGCGATCCTCCCATCTTGGCCTCCCAAAGTGCTGGGATTACAGGTCTGAGTCACTGAACCTGACCCTGATTCCTCTTAATGTCCCCACTGCCTCCCATTCCCAGGGTCTGCTCTCTGGGCAGGCTGTCTCTGTGCTGCCTTCCTTCCCACAGCACGTCTCATGTCTCTCCTTGCCCCCTTCTTGAAGCCGTGGCCCCAATTCAGGCTTCTGTCTTCCTGGCTCACCTCTGCAGCCCCTGACTTCCGGCAGCTTAGGGGGTCTATCTTGCAGAATGGAAAGGTTCTGGGGGTGCACCTGGCATCCGCATATGGCTCAGCCGTGCTTGAAGTCACCCTTTCCCCTGTGACGTCAAATCTGTGGAAAGGGACCATGGACACCTGTGTTTAATATCGGGGCAACAGCAGTGTCAGGAGGAAAAACAGATCTAGTAATATCAGGGGCAGAGTGTTCAGAGGTCTCCGCTGAATCTACAGGGAGAGGGACCATAGGAGCCACCCTTTGAGGCTTGATGCTCCTCCATGACCCCACCCAGTGACTCCAACCAGCCCCAGCTACTCCAACCAGCCTCATCTACTCCAACCAGCCCCAGCTACTCCAATCAGCCCCAACTACTCCAATCAGCCCCAACTACTCCAACGAGCCCCAGCTACTCCAACCAGCCCCAACTACTCCAACCAGCTTCAGCTACTCCAACTAGTCCCAGCTACTTCAACCACTCTCAGCTACTCCATCCAGCCCTCAGCTACTCCAACCAGCCTCAGCTACTCCAACCAGCCCCAGCTACCCCAGCCAGCCTCAGCTGGAGCTCCAAAAGCCAAGAAGTGCCCAGTGCTTTGCATCTGAGTCTGTCTTTGCCTGGCTGGCCAGCATACCCCTCCCTGCATAGCAGCCTGTGCTGGCTTTCTGTGGCCTACACAGGAGGGCCTAAGGGGTCTAGCTGGAACTCCCTGCCCGGCTGGAACTCCCTCACCCTCCCTGTGTATCTGCTCAGTGAGATGGCTCTGCTTCCAGCATAGAACTCACCTGGTTCACACCACGCCTCACACTTGGTCACACTGCCACTCGTGTTCAGTCCCACTGCCCCACCTCTTCAAGCACACTGCACCCTGATCTTCCCCTTCACAGCTCCGTCCACATGTGCAAGTGCATGGTGCCTCCCTGAATGGGGACAGAACTGGCTGGTCTGTCCAGGTCCCCGCAGACCAACCAGCTGCTGCCAGGGCCAGCAGGGCCTTGGAGCAGCCATGCACACCCTGACCCAGAGCATCATGGTGAATTGCCTGAGAGCTCCGGGAGAACTTTGGTTTCTCTTTATTTGAAACTATTGTCTGTCCACTCATTCCGCCTTTCATGTGTCCCTTCCTCTGAAGGGAAGCACACTTCTGAGATGGCTTAGCAGCAGCGAAAGTCCCAAAAGCAGCCACTGGTAAACAGGACTAGAACCAGACTCCTAGATTCACAGAGGATAAAACTGAGGCTGAGGCACATGGTTTGTGCATAGTTTTTTGTTTTGTTTCGTTTTGTTTTTTGAGATGGAGTCTCTCTCTGTCGCCCAGGCTGGAGTGCAGTGGCATGATCTCTGCTCACTGCACCTTTTGCTTCCTGGGTTCAAGCGATTCTCCTGCCTCAGTCTCCCATGTAGCTGGGATTACAGGCGCATGCCACCATGTCTGGCTAATTTTTTTTTTTTTTTTTTTTTTTTTTTTAGTAGAGATGGGGTTTCGCCATATTGGCCAGGCTGGTCTCAAACTCCTGACCTCAGGTGATCTGCTCGCCTCAGCCTCCCAAAGTTCTGGGATTACAGGCAAGAGCCACCACATCTGGCCATGTTCATGCACAGTTTTGTTGGTACCAGAGTGAGAGGGGTACTCGGAGCCTCTAAGCCCTCCCTCTTAGGAGGCCCTGGCCCTTTCCTAACCAGGAGGGTCCACTTCCAGGCAACTTATGTAGTGGGCTATGCTCCTGGGCCCTGTGGGATCTGCCGCCCTCTCCTGTCTGACATTGGTCCTGGAGGCGGCCTGATGATTGCAGAGCACTTGACCTTTCCTGGCTCTAAGTGGCACTGCAGGCCTCACCTCATCACTCATTTATGCTACAGCTCTCAGGGTTCCCCAGGGGCAGCTCCAACATCCCCAGCTGTTGTCCAGAGAGTGCCATGGGGCAGACATATCCCAGCAGATGGCCTCGCTCCTAAAAGGCTGACAAATTGTCAACCAAAAGTGATCTCAGCCCTTGCTGTGCCAAGTGGACCCCTGGGGAAAGGGGGCCATGGATATGGGAGGAAGCAAGGAACAGGCAGGCGGATGACCGGTCGTGGTTACTCCCTGCAAGACCCCGGGCAAGCCACTAATGTCTCTCTATCTCAGTGTCCATATTGGTGAAGCTCGCTGGGAGCATCAGAGAGGACAGCACAGGCAGAATATCTGGCCATGCCCCCTGGCACACTGCAGGTGAGTGCCTTGCACTTGTAGACCCTGTGGTCAGCAAAGCACTGCACAGCTGCTCATTAGATTTAATGACTGTGGCCAGGCGAGGTGGCTCACGCTCGTAATCCCAGCACTTTGGGAGGCCGAGATGAGTGGATCACCTGAGGTCAGGAGTTCGACGCCAGCCTGGTCAACATGGTGAAACCCCGTCTCTACTAAAAATACACACACACAAAATTAGCCGGGCGTGGTGGCGGGTGCCTGTAATCCCAGCTACTTGGGAGACTGAGGTGGGAGAATCGTTTGAACCCGGGAGGTGGAGGTTGCAGTGAGCTGAGATTGCACCACTGCACTCCAGCCTGGGTAACAGAGCGAGACTCTATCTCAAAAAAAAAAAATTCATTTTAGATTCAGGGGGTACATGTGCAGGTTTGTTACATGGGTATATTGTGTGATGCTAAGGTTTGGGATTCTAATGATCCATCATCCGGATAGTGAGCACAGTACCCAATAGGTAGTTTTTCAACACTTGTCCCCCTCCTCCCTTTTGGAGTCCCCAGTGTCTGTTGTTCCCATCTTTATGTCCACTTGCACCCAATGTTGAGCTCCCACTTATGAGGGAGAACATGCAGTATTTGGTTTTCTGTTTCTGTGTTAATTCACTTAGGATAATGGCCTTCAGCTGCATCCATGTTGCTGCAAAGGACATGATTTCATTCTTTTTTATGGCTGCATAATATTCCTTGTTGGATATGTACCACCTTTTCCTTATCTAACCCACTGTTGATGGGCACCTGGGTTGATGCCATGTCTTTACTATTGTGAATAGTGCTTTGATGAACATACGAGTGCAGGTGTCTTTTTGGCAGAATGATCTATTTTCCTTTGGGTAGCTACCCAGTAATGGAATTGCCAGGTCAAATGGTAGTTCTGTTTTTAGTTCTAAAAGAAACAATCCAGGCCGGGTGCAGTGGCTCACATCTGTAATTCCAGCACTTTGGGAGGCCGAGGCAGGCAGATCACCTGAGGTCAGGAGTTTGAGACCAGCCTGGCCCACATGGTGAAACCCCATCTCTACTAAAAATACAAAAATTAGCTGGGTGTGGTGGTGCATGCCTGTAATCCCAGATACTCGGGAGGCTGAGGCAGGAGAATCGCTTGAACCCGGGAGTTGGAGGTTGCAGTGAGCCAAGATTGCACCATTGCACTCCAGCCTGGGGAACAAGAGTGAAACTTCGTCTCAAAAAATAATAATAAAATAAATTAAAAATAAAAAATAAAAGAAAATAAACAATCCTTGTAAAGTGCTTGTCATAGTGCCTGGCACTATGCTAAGAACATGATCAATGTTATCTGTTATTATGATTCATAGCATGACACAGTGCCCCCTCTCCCACCAGCAACACCCACCTTCCTAGTTCCTGAGTGACGCTGCACCTTTCAGGTATCCTGAACTAAGCCCTAGGTCTAGGAATTTGTGTGTTTCCTGAGGGTGTAATCATGCCCCCAGAAAGAGAGGCAGCAAAAGGCTTTTCTCATTTGAGTCAAAGTGAAGGTTCCTGGATTTGTTGAAAAAGTCCATCTCCTGTCCAAGGCAAGCCCGGTGAGAATGCTCTGTGCCAGAGCCACCAGGATCACAGCCCGGCTGGGATCTCACTCACCCTGGCTAAGGCTTTGCTTGCAGGCGTTCCCATGTGGAGATGAGGAATCACTCAGCTAGTGTTGGTTGATGAATGTCCTCCACAGCTCAGCTGGGCATGGTCAGTGACTCTAGCTCCTCCCCCGCACCATAAAACCTACGTATTTGCTGTCATTTTAATGACAATGACTACTGTTATCCTGGCTTTTTATTCTTTTTTTTTTCTTACATTTAATCTTTTAAAAAATTATCTTAGCCAGGGCCAGTGTCTCACACCTGTAATCTCAGCACTTTGGGAGGCTGAGGCAGGCAGATCACCTGAGGTCAGGTGTTCAAGACCAGCCTGGCCAACATGGTGAAGCCCCATCTCTACTAAAAATACAAAAGTTTGCCGAGCATGGTGGTGCATACCTGTAATCCGAGCTACTTGGGAAGCTGAGGCAGGAGAATCGCTTGAACCTGGGAGGCGGAGGTTGCAGTGAGCTGAGACTGTGCCATTGCACTCCAGCCTGGCAACAAGAGTGAAATTCCATCTCAAAAACAAAACAAAACAAAACAAAACAAAATTATCCAGAAGCTTCCAAGAGCTAGCCACCAAGTAAGCTGAGAGACAGGTGTGTGGAGCCAAGAGCCAGCCACCCACTGTGCTGGGTGCTTTATATACATGGGCTTACTTAATTCTTACATTGACCCTGGGAGGAATAATGTTTATTAGCCTGTTTTTCAGGTAAGGAAACTGAAATTCAGAGAGGTTAAGGACCTTGCTCATATCTAGAAAGAAATGGAGCCAGAATTCAACTTGAGATCTGTCTGCCTCCAGGGCCTACCCATACTTTCTTATTTCTGTTTTGGTTTTGTTTGTTTGTTTGTTTGAGACAGAGTCTTACTTTGTTACCCAGGCTGGAGTGCAGCAGCGGGATCTTGGCTCACTGCAACCTCCGCCTCCCAGGGCCAAGTGATTCTCCTGTCTCAACCTCTCGAGTAGCCGAGATTACAGGTGCCTGCCACCATGCCCAGCTAATTTTTGTATTTTTAGTACAGACGGGGTTTCACCATGCTGGCCAGGCTAGTCTCGAACTCCTGACCTCAAGTGGTCCACCCACCTGGGCCTCCCAAAGTTCTGGGATTATAGGTGTGAGCCACCGCGCCCGGCCATACCCTATTATTTCTTTTAATAGCCGTCACTATTATGCAGGTAATAACATTTCATTACATTCTCCTTATAAAAATTAAAACACTGTAGGCAAAGTTACAGAACCTTTGGACTAACCCTTCCCATCCCACTGCCCTTCCCAGGTCTCATCCATGCACTCTTCCACAATACCTGCAAAATACACATTGTAATAATAATACCCATTCTACGCCTTTCCTGACTTAAAAAAATTCTTTTAAATGGAAATAGAGATGGGGTCTCACTATGTTGCCTAGGCTGGTCTCGAACTCCTGGGCTCAAGCAGTCCTCCTGCCTTGGCCTCCTAAAGTGCTAGGATTACAGGCATGAGCCACCACAACTGGCCCCTTTCCTGACTTTTTAAGGGTCAAATGAAATAATGAGTAAAAATACCTTTTGTAAACGTTACAGCCCTCTGTAGACACCTACTGCTAGCATTAGCATAGTAACATATGTTACTTAAGGCCCTTTCATAAGCAATATTTTTTGTCTTAAATATCATTACTGGGAATTAATGGACTTCTATGCCTCTAAAGGAGGCTGTAAAGCCTTGCCAGAGTCTGGCAGTGAAAACCTCAGTGTGGTCTTTAGGGCTAGGCTGCAGAATCTCGACTCACCAATAGGTGTCAGCCTCTACCAAGACACGCCCACCTCACCTTCTGTACGAATGATGTCAAAGAACTGAGAGCCTTCTAGGCCTGTTGTGTGCTTTTCAGTGGATGTTAAACGTGGAGTGCTGTGGGGTTGGAATTCCGGCTGGAAGTAAGGGCCAGGGCACTCAAGATGCAAAGACCAGTGAGGCCAACTTTGGCCTGAGTTTGCTCACAGATGAGCCAGGTAGTCCTGGGCTCAGACCCTCCCATCCTAGGGAAATGCAGGCTGTGCTCAAGGCTGTCTATTGTGGGAAGGGACTCCCAAGGGACTGGCTGTGTCCGATGGGTCAGGGAAGGTAACATTTGAGGTCAGTCCTGAAGGATGAGAAAGACACTTCTAAGCTCAGGAAGAGGGAAGGACCTTCCAGGAGCATCCTGGGCACAGATGAGCAGTTTGATGGATGGGCAGGGTGGGAGGATGAGAGAGGATAGACAAGAATGGGGGCAGATATGTCTATAGCATTGAGAACCAAATGAACCATAGAAGGGTTTTGTTTTGTTTTGTTTTGAGACAGAGTCTCACTCTGTGGCCCAAGCTGGAGTGCAGTGGTGCGATCTCGGCTCACTGCAACCTCTGTCTCCCGTGTTCACGTGATTCTCCTGCCTCAACCTCCTGACTAGATGGGATTACAGGCATGCGCCACCACTCCTGGATATTTTTGTATTTTTAGTAGAGACGGTTTCACCATGTTGGCCAAGCTGGTCTAGAATCCTGGCCTCAAGCAATCCTCCCACCTCAGCCTCCCAAAGTGCTGAGATTACAGGCATGAGCCACTGCACCTGGCCTGTTGTTTTTTTCTTTTTTTCTATTTGGAATGGGCTGGCCAGTAGGGAGTCACAATTAGATGTGTATACGATGAATTGGACAGGAAGAGACTGAAGGCAGAGGCTGTTGTCGAAAGTCTTATCCAGGGAAGGAATAGTCAATAAGACATAGATTGGAAGCTACTTGCAAGAAAGAATCGCAGGGATGTGGGACCTGATTAGATGGAGTGGGAGCGGGGATTGTTGCTGGAGGAATTAAGGCTGCCTTTGAAGTTTCCAGCTTAACCAGCTCAGTGGAGGTAGAACCATTAGTTGAGCCAGAAAACAGGAGGAAGAACAGATTGTGAACGTAGAGAAACAGTCGGGCGCAGTGGCTCACGCCTGTAATCCCAGCACTTTGGGAGGCTGAGGTCGGGAGTTCGAGATCAGCCTGACCAACATGGAGAAACCCCGTCTCTACTATAAATACAAAATTAGCCGGGGCCGGGCATGGTGGCACATGCCTGTAATCCGAACTACTCAGGAGGCTGAGGCAGGCGAATTTCTTGAACCCAGGAGGCAGAGGTTGTGGTGAGCTGAGATCGCACCATTGCACTCCAGCCTGGGCAACAAGTGTGAGACTTTGTCTCAAAGAAAAAAAAAAGAAACAAGGAGCAAATAAAAAAGAAAGAAAAAGAAAACCAAAAAAGAAAAAACAAATAAAATAGAGGGAAGACTGAGCATGGTGGCTCACACCTGTAATCCCAGCACTTTGGGAGGCTGAGACAGGTGGATTGCTTGAGTCCAGGAGTTCTCAAACTCCTGAAGGGACCAGTCTGTACAACATAGCAAGACCCTATTCTCACTCTGCCACCCAGGCTAGAGTGCAGTGGTGTGATCTTGGCCCTCTGCAACCTCTGCCTCCCATGCTCAAGCGATTCTCCTGCCTCACCCTATCGAGTGGCTGGGATTACAGGTGTGCACCATCATGACCAGCTAATTTTTGTATTTTTAGTAGAGACGGGGTTTCGCCATGTTACCCAGCTGGTCTCAAACTCCTGGCCTCAAGTGATCCACCTGCCTCAGCCTCCCAAAGTGCTGGGATTAGAGGCATGAACCACCAAGCCCAAGATATTATTTCTTATATCTTGATGTTCTCACATACCCCTAGGAGGCAGGCAGATAGAGTCCCAATTTCATTGATAAGAACTCAGCTTTGACAGGAAGGGGCTGTGATAGGGCAAGCCCAGCAGGTCCTGGGGCCATGATAGGAGATGCCTTCTCCTCGGGGCCCCTTCATGTGGGTGCAGAGGTCGGCCTTGCAGCTGTTCTGGATCCCATCACCTGTTCATTATTTTTTATTATTATTATTATTATTATTATTATTATTATTATTATTATTATTATTGAGATGGAGTCTCCTTCTGTCATCCAGGCTGGAGCACAGTGGTGTGATCTTGGCTCATTGCAACCTCTGCCTCCCAGGTTCAAGCGATTCTCCTGCCTCAGCCTCCCGAGTAGCTGGGACTATAGGCGCACACCACCCCACCCGGCTAATTTTTGTATTTTTAGTAGAGACGGGAGTTTCGTCATTTTGGCCAGGCTGGTCTTGAACTCCTGGCCTCAAGCAATCTGCCTGCCTCAGCCTCCCAAAGTGCTGGGATTACAGGCCTAAAGTGCTGGGATTACAGGTGTGAGCCCGCCGGGAGCCAGGCCCACCTGTTCATTATTTTAAAAGCCCTAACTTCATGGTTGCCCCGTGGCAGCATGGGAAGCCCTTCTGGGCTTGGGCTGGATGGTCCTTACTGAAGTCTGCCCTGCCCCCCAGTCCCTGCCGGGTGTGTGACCTGGGGCACCTCCCTCTCCCTCTCTGGATCTCAGTTTCCTCTCCGTATAAAGTGGGGTTGATCTAGGTGGACTCTCAGGTCCCTGCTGCATCCAAAACTTTACTGCCATCTGATTTTGGGGGGACAGACTGTGTTGAAACTATAGGCTTGGATGGCCATGCTTTTTCTGGAGAACTTGCCCCAAAGGAGCATTTGCCAGGAGACCTTTTGAGGCCACCAGCTGTGTCTACTGCAGAGGGGAATGTCTGCCTTGCATTTCGGCACCGAATAAGGAAAGGGACATCGGGATTCTGGCTTGAGAGAAAGGAGCTCCCAGCTCAGGGCAGACATCATTTAGGAACCACGGAGCCAATTTCCCTCACTCCAGGAAGGGCTGGCTGTGGCTCACGTGGGAGGGGGACGCTCAGAGCCTTCCTGGGGATACCTGTTCCACTTCCTCCCAATTGCCCATCTGTTTGGAGACCCCAGACTCGTTCGGGAGGCCCCTCCAGATTAGCCGCAGGAGGCAAACAACTGGCCGTGAATTCCCCCTTTGTCCAGGGAAGCCAAGTGGGGAGGGGCCGAGCGGACCCCCTGCCCCCACTGGAATGTCGGCCTCCTGCGCCCCCCATCTGTCCCTCCTTTTTCACCACCTCCCCTGCTCACTTCCTGAGTCCCACTGATCCCACCACCAAAACACACGCATGCATGCACACGCACGCCTGCACACACACGCGGGCGCACACACACACACACGCTTCCTGGCGGGCCGGCGGCCTCTCGCTCCGGGATCGGCGATCCCCGCCACCGGGAACTCTGGGGAGAAGCCACCTTTTGTTATTCAAATCACACCCTCGCCGTGCGAGCCCGGGGGCCGCGGGATCGGGCCCGGGAACCCGCCTCCCGGTCTCCCCTCGCGCCCCCGCCAGCTGATTCCGGGATTTCCCGGTCCCCGGGGGCTCAGGCGCGCCGGTCTCTGCCGGCGGGGCCGCGCCTCCCCCGCCCCCGGCGCGCGCTGCGGCTCCGCGCCCGCCCCCCTCCCCCTCCCCCTCGCCGCCTCCCCTCCCCCTCCCCTTCCTTTCTCCGGTCCAGCCTCGGTGCCGCCGCCGCCGCCGCCGCCTGCCCCGGTCCGCGGGGGCCCTGCCGGCCGCCCTCCCCGCAGCATGGCACCCTCGGGGCGCGATTAGCCGGGAGCAGCTTTGGGGGAAGCGGGATCTCCAGGGGTGGGGGGGTGCCCCGCAGCCTCGGTCATGGATGTGAGCAAGATGGTAAGTGTGAGCAGGGGCTTTGCCCCGAGCCCCCTCCCCACACCCCCAGCCCTGGCGCCCTCCCTTCTCCCCCTCCTAGCCGGCGCGATCCATTGAAAGTTTCTGGATTGTTGATCCTGCCTGTTGGCCCCAACTCCAGGCGTGCCGGAGGAGGGAGCCGGGCCAGGATTCTGGAGGCGGCTGGCCGGCCGGGATGGGCTCTCGCTTTCCCGCCGCGCCGCCGCCGGGCTGCCCGGGAGATCGCGCTGGACTCCAGGGACTGGGCTGCGGGGCTTGCCGCCCACCTCGGGAGACCTGCCGGACGGGAGGGAGGGCAGCGCCGCCGGAAGGGGCTTGTACCGTGCCCTCCGGAGCGCCCTGCCCGCACACCTACAGGAGATCGATGGGAAGATGTGTGGGGCTGAGCCCGTGGGCAGGGAGGCACAGGTGGCGCTGGGAGGACAGTGAGAAGCCAGGGTTTCAACCATCCTAGGAAGTGAGGGGGCAGGAATGGAGCCCTTGGCAGAGACGGGGGAGGTTCTAGGTTGGCCACTTGGGAACCCCAGCTTCAGTGGGCCTGAGGTGCAGCCAACACCTTCGCCTCCTAAGCATGACTCCGCCTTTCCTTTAGAAATGGGCTCCTCTGGAGGGGTCTGTGCCCTCCCCCAGAGCAGCCCTCCACCCCCACCTCCACCGCGAATACAGTAGGATCTTGAAGAAATCATTGCTTATTGATTGAGACCAAGGAGCAGCCTTCAGCCGGTACCAGGATGTGATTTGGGGGATTCTGATGGGAGGGGGGTTCGCAGGGAGCGCTTGGAGGCCCGGAAACTGCAGGTTTTCCCAGGGGTCTTGATTGGCTGTCACTCTGAATGGAGATTTAAGGGTGCCCTTGCCATCTCAATCACCCTGACCCCGAGTTTAGACCAGGGTGCTGTCCCTACCGTCCAGCCTTGCAACCCTCAAGGGCTTGTGTGTCAGGCGGGTCTTGGGAGGGGGGAGGCAATCAGGGCTTTCGAGGAAAGGAGCTGTCGTGGGCTGTGTGTGTGTGTGTGTGTATGTGTGTGTGGGGGGGGGGGGTCTGGGTCTGCCCTTGCCATAGAGATGAGGAGGTACTAGAATTTGAGTTTATCTTGTTCAGAATTATATTACTTTTCCCCAGAGGGTGCCGTTTCGAGGCAACCAAGGGAGGTTGGTTCTCTGCCCGGCCCTGGCCTTTGGCACTCTGTCTTGGCTAGGAGACAATGGGATGGGGGCTGATGACAGGGGAGAGTCCTATTCTATGGCCTGCATCAGTCTCAGACTGACTGAGCATTGCCCCTGGGGTTGGGGGCTGCGTGAGGGGCTTCATGTCTTTATTTGGGTTCCCATCTTTATTTGGAGAGAAATACCTGTTCATGGTTGGGCAGTGAGTGCCCAGAGGTTGGACCAGCATTCCTTGTCTGTCTGCCATGAAAGCTCACTTTCTTTGGGCATGTATTAGAACTCCCTCTCAAAAAAAAAAAAAAAAAAAAATCCTCTCTGCAGCTATGGGGGTGGAGATGTAGAAAACTAAGCAGTAGTTCTTTCCTAGAGGTGTCTGAGCAAGACCAGAAGACTCATCTGTCTGGGCTATGATTAGGAGGTTGAGGGATCTGAAGCTTCGAAACTCTACTTTAGTCCAATGGCCACTAAACCAAATCACCCTTGAGCATCCTCCCAGCCCTGCACCCAGGTTCCCTGCAAAGCTTGGCCTGCAAGGACCAGCTTATAGGACTCAGGGACCTCTGTCCATCCATCCCTCATTAATCAACAGCATTTATTTAATTCTCATAATTTCTATAGCAAGTGCTGGGTAAAGAATACAAAGAAACATCATCGAAGGCCTCCCTCCCTGCTTCTCAAGGCCCTTAGCATGAAAGTGAAGGATCCAGAGAGATACAGGCCGACTCAACAGTTAGCTATCAATACAGGCCTGGATCAGAAGGCCAAAGCTTTGAGGACCATGGGGGTCTGAGAAGGGACTGGAGTGCAGAGTTCAGAAGGAAGACCAAGACCTCAGTTGGCCCTTGGAGGTTGGGTGGGGTAGGCATTGCCTGTTGGGAGAATCGCAGGAAGAGGATGGGCAGAGTCCATTGGGTGAGGCTGAAGACATTTGGCTGGTACAGAGGTTTGAAATCAGGAAACATCGAGATGGTTGTTTGGGGCCAGACCAGCAAGTCCCTGAATGCCAACCAAGGCATTTTGACCCTGGCCCGTAAGCACTGGGAAACCTCTGGAGAATTCTGAGCCCTGGGGAGGTGCATCTATTGCCTCTTTCCTCTTTTAGCTTGGGGTCCAAACAACAGTGATATTAGATTCTCATTAATCATTGAGCAGCCAAGCGCCCAATCCAGAAACAATCGTCTGCAGCTCTTTGTAAAGAGCACAGACCTGTGCCTGTGTAGCAAGGAGAACCTTACCCACCCTGGGGAATTGGTGTCTGCTTTTCATTCCTGCAAGAGGCCAAAAGTACTTTCTGTTCTGGCCATTAAATTCCCATCTCTGGTTTGAAGTCCTCGCTCTGGGGGCCTTTGGCTGCAGGCTCGACCTCAAACGCAGCCTTTCAGGAACATCCTTGACAGAGTCCAGTGTCAGCCTTGGAGGTTTCTCCTGCTTACGCAGAGTGAGAAAAAGCAGATTATAGTTTACCTGATTCTGCGTGATTTTTTTTTTTTTGAGACAGAGTCTCGCTGTGTCACTCAGGCTGGAGTGCAGTGGCGCAGTCTCGGCTCACTGCACCCTCTGCCTCTCGGGTTCAGGCGATTCTCGTGCCTCAGCTTCCCTAGTAGCTGGGACTACAGGCGCGCGCCCCCAGCACTACCATGCCCAGCTAATTTTTGTATTTTTAGTAGAGACAGAGTTTCACCATGTTGGCCAGGCTGGTCTCAAACTCCCGGGCCCAAGCAATCCACCCACCTCAGCCTCCCAAAGTGCTAGAATTACAGGCGTGAGCCACCACACCTGGCCTCTGCATGATTTTTTTTTTTTTTTTTTTTTTTTGAGACAGGGTCTTGTTCTGTTGCCCAGTCTGGAGTGCAGTGGCGCATTCTCAGCTCATTTGCAACCTCCGCCTTCCAGGTTCAAGCGATCCTCCCTACCTCAGCCTCCTGGGTAGCTGGGATTACAGGCGCACACCACTACACCCAGCTAATTTTTGTATTTTTTGCAGAGACGGAGTTTTGCCATGTTGCCCAGGCTGGTGTCGAACTCCTGGACTCAAGCAATCTACCCACCTAAGCCTCCCAAACTGCTGGGATTATAGGTGTGAGCCACTGTACATTGCGTCCCTGCATGATTTTTAGCAAGTTTCTTCTGTAACCTCTTACCCTCATCTGTATCATGAACATAATAATAGAGAAGGTTGGAAATAATCCTTTTAAGGCATAGAAGCTGGAGTAGTAAATCTTCCATACACCTAGTGGCTGTTCTTTTTTTTTTTTTTTTTTGAGATGGAGTCTCGCTCTGTCACCCAGGCTGGAGTGCAGTGGCACGATCTCAGCTCACCACCACCTCCGCCTCCTGGGTTCAAGCGATTCTCCTGCCTTAGCCTCCCGAGTAGCTGGGATTACAGGTGCCCGCCACCATGCCCGACTAATTTGGCTGTTCTGATAATGATCTCTCGTCTCATCTGGGCCTAAGGTGACTCTTGATTTCCCTCTCATGCTTTGCTTTTTTGATTGGCCTGCAGAGCTGAGCACAGGCTGTATTTCAGTTGACAGCTCTTGGGGCTAATTCTCCCAGGCCTGGTGATTTTTGTGAATGAGGGTACACATGACTGGAGACAGTAGATTTACCAGCTGCTGCGACCCATGAATTTTTGATGACATCAGATATCTGCCCAAGGGAGAGCTGGTTTAACCCTGCACTCAGGGATAAAGTGCAGATGCCTTTTAGGGGTTGATGATGGAGGGTATGCCTTTCACTAAACACACAGAATGCACAGTACTGTAATTTGGGAAATAGAGTCAACACTATCAATTATTACCAAAGAACATAACGTTTACATAACAATTTATATTTGTGTGGTGCTTTACAGTATACACGGCATTTTGTTTCCTTTTTTTTTTTTTTAGAGATAGGGTCTCACTCTGTCACCTAGCCTGGAGTGCAGTGGCACAATTATAGCTGACTCTAGCCTCGAACTCCTGGGCTGAAGCTATTGTCTCACCTCTGCCTCCTGAGTAGCTAGGACCACAGACATAAGCCACCAAGCGAGGCTAATTTTTATTTTATTTATTTATTTACTTTTGTAGAGACGGGGTCTTCTGTGTTGCCCAGGCTGGTTTTGAACTCCTGGCCTCAAGTGATCCTCCTGCCTCAGCGTCCCAAAGTGCTGAGATTACAGGCATGAGCCACCACACCTGGCCTATATAAAAGCATTTTCACACTTGTTCTCACTGCAACCCCATGAGGAAGGCAGGGCAGAAGTGATTAGCCACGTTTTACAGAAAATTAGTTCAGAAAAGTGACATCTGATATTCCATACCGGGGTTAGAACCAGGTCTTGTATCCAGTTCTCTGACAGTCAAAGTATGCACTATAGCGATATAATAAATAAAAGGTGATGAAAAAGATTTAGTGACTAGATTCTAGAATGGACACAAGTTAATTTCAAAAGATGAGCTGGGGGTCGTGGCCTTTGGCCTCTGGGTTCCTAGGGGAGAAGACTTAGGAAAGAAGGATGAGTGTCTATATGTGGACTCTGAGCCTCGTAAATCCCCTCTATCTGTTTTTGTTGGTTTTCTTTTTTAGAGACAAGGTCTCACTCTGTTGTCAAGGCTGGGGTGCAGTGGTGCGATCACAGCTCACTGCAGCCTCGAACTCCTAGGCTCAAGCAATCCTCCCATCTCGGCCTCCCAAGTAGCTGGGACAACAGGCAGGCACCACCACCATGTTTGACTGCCTTTTTTTATTTTTGGTAGAGACGAGGTTTTGATATGTTGCCCAGTATGGTCTAGAACTCCTGGGCTCAGGCGATTCTCCCACCTCAGCCTCCCAAATTGCTGGGATTACAGGCGTGAGCCACTGTGCCCTGCTCCCTATAGCCCTATAGCTGTTTTTAAAATTCAGGAGTTTCTTCCTGAATCTCACTGCTTCCTCAAATTTGAGACACCTGACTTACCCAGCAGGCCAATGAGAGGGGTGGAAAGAAGGTATTTCAGATGTTCTGAGTAAATGATATTGATGGCAGAGCGGAAAAGACTTCTGGTCAACCTGTTGTTGCTGCTGGTATCACATGTATTTGCTGGGTTGGAGGAGGGATGTGGTAGAAGTTAAATGCCCAACTGGAGAGATCGCTGTGCAAAATGATGCCAAGGACTGATGGGTGACCTGCCCAGCAAACAGAGCAGCGTTTTCAGCCCTGGGCCACAAAATCCATTTAGTGGGCTTCAGCCAGCATATGAAAGAGTGAAATAGACCAGGTGCGCGGTGGCTCACGCTTGTAATCCCAGCACTTTGAGAGGCCAAGGCGGGAGGATCAACTAAGGTCAGGAGTTAGAGACCAGTCTGGCTAACATGGTGAAACCCATCTCTACTAAAAATACAAAAATTAGCCGGGTGAGGCAGCACACGCCTGTAATCCCAGCTACTCGGGAGGCTGAGGCAGGAGAATTGCTTGAACCCGGGAAGCAGAGGTTGCAGTGAGCTGAGATCACACCACTGCACTCCAGCCTGGGCAACAGAGCAAGAGACCATCTCAAAAAAATAAAAACAAGAGTGAAATAGATGAGAAAACATCCAGGTATATTCCACGTGAGAGGGTAAGCATTAGATCATGAAACTGATTTTGGTTGTATCTTATGCATGCACATGAGTAAGTACTGGGTGGCCCTGTAAAATGTATTTTTTTTTTCTTCAACTTTTAAGTTCAGGGGTACATGTGCAGGTCTGTGACATAGGTAAACACGTGCCATGCTGGTTTGCTGCACAGATCAACCCATCACCTACGTGTTAAGCCCAACATCCATTAGATATTCCTCCTGATGCTCTCCCTCCCCACCCTCTGACAGACCCCAGTGTGCATTATTCCCTGCCACGTGTCCATGTGTTCTCATCACTCAGGTCCTACTTATAAGTGAGAACATGCGGTGTTTCGTTTTCTGTTCCTGTGTCATTTTGCTGAGGATAACAGCTTCCAGCTCCATCCATGTCCCTGCAAAGGACATAATCTTGTTCCTTTTTATGGCTGCAGAGTATTCCATGGTGTATGTGTACCACAGTAAAATGTGTTTTTTACTACGGTCAGTTGCGTAGTCCATTTGCGCTGCTTTAACAATATCTGAGACCTGGTAATTTATAAAGAATGGAAATTACACAGGCACAGTGGCTCACACCTGTAATCCCAGCACTTTGGGAGGTTGAGGCAGGAGGATCACTTGAGCCCAAGAGTTTGAGACCAGCCTGGGCAACATAGTGAGACCCTGTCTCTACAAAAAAAAAAAAAAGAAAGAAAGAAAAAATTAGCCAGGCATGGTGGTGTGTGCCTGTAATCTCAGCTACTCAGGAGGCTGAGCCCAAAAGGTCAGGGTTGCAGTGAGCTATGATAACACCACTGCACTCCAGCCTGGGTGGCAGAGTGAGATCTTTTCTCTAAAAAAAATTGCTTAAGAGAAAAGAATTTTTGGTTTACCATTTGTGGATTACTATCTTTCATTGTCACTGATCACTAAGATTTTATCCCACCAAGATGAGGTTCCATTCAATTCACTCACATACTGAATACCCCCTTTTTATGTAGGCCCTTGGGTGAGGACGTTAAGATATGAAAGGATCCAGGGCTGAGGATGGCTGAGTCCTTGTCTGTCGAAAAGGCTTACAGAGTTGAAAGAGAGATTTCCTTGAAATGCACCAAGGGCGACCACGCATCAATAGACATTTGCAATTGACAGAACAATCTCACCTGGATTATTTTCTTCCTCACAGCGGCCTTGTGAAGCAGGATTTAGTGTCCTACGAGCACCTGTCTTCGGAGGCCCCTCCGAGTTGCACTTCTGGTCAGGGGCTAAGTCCAGATGCAAACATGGGTTTTAAGACAGCCCTTCCCACAGTGCTTTTCTGCCCCCATCACACTATCTCTCCCTCCCACTTCCCCATTTCCTGCCGTCTTTCCCCTACTCCAATCTCCCCCGCAACACACGCGCAGCTGGGTGAGTTTCTTGAAGCTCAAGTCCAAGTGCTGTTTCCCCTCCACCTTTGTCTCCCTTCTTGCCCAGAGAGGTCCCAGTTCAAACCCAGGACAGGCACGTAGTCTCACACCTGCCCCTGAGCCAAAGGTTTCCATAATCGAAGAAGATTCCCCCTGCTCCGGAGCCCCAAATAAATTAATCCATGGGTCATTCAAGAAAAAATAAATAAATTCCCCATGTGTCCTTTAGATTCCCTAAAGTCCTAATGCATCTTTAATTTGGAGGAGGTTCCTGTGGGCAGGTAGAGAGGGGTCAGGGTGGGAGGCATATTTGTAAATGGGCATGGTTGAGTGAGTGGGATCCCAGCCAGACTCCACAGCCCTGTCCCCTGTGCACAGAGGATTAAGGGAGGCTCGTCTGCATCCTGAGGCTGCTCCAGATGCTGAGCCTGGGCTTTGGAATCACAGAGGCTAAGGTCCCGTTGCTACCACTTGCCGACTCTCAGATCGTAGACAAGTTAGTTGATCTCCTCACATTGTTTCCTCGCCTCTAAGTCAGGTTGGTGTCTGCAGACTTGCAGCACTGTCAAGATGCTCACTTAAAGTACTTGACACAAGCCAGGCATGGTGGCTTATGCCTGTAATCCCAGTGCTTTGGGAGGCTAAGGCGGGAGGATCACTTGAGCCCAGGAGTTCAAGACCAACCTGGGCAAAATAGCAAGATCCTATCTCTACTAAAAAAAAAAAAAAATTTTTAAAAACAAATTATCTGGGTTTGGTCGCATGGGCCTGTGGTCTCAGCTACTAGGGATCCTCCCAGCTGAGGCAGGTGTATCACTTGAGCCCAAGAGTTCAAGGCTGCAGTGAGATGTGATTGCACCACTGCACTCCAGCCTGGGTGACAGAGCAGGACCCTGTCTAAAAAAATAAGATAAAATACAAAATACAGTACTTGGCACATAGGAGGGGCTTAGTAAACCATGGCTATCATTAGAAATATGTTTGCTCTTTCATTCAGGCTACAAATAAAATCTGAAAACTTCAGGGAAAGAGGGGAGCATTGCTTCTTGCAGAATGATCACTGCTGGGTGAGCTCAGTCTGCCGGGGCAATCAGAACTGTTAGTAGTTGCAATACATGTGGTGCAATGCACAAAGGATGGGGCATGTGTCAGCCTGGAGAAGGTGGGGTTAACCAGCCGGCAACTTAAGGAAGGATATCATTAAGAAAACTGGGGACAGAGGGGAAGAAGATCCCCTGGAAGGAGGAAAATAAGGGTATTTCAGGCACGCTAAAAGGGTAAGGTCATGAAACCACAGGATTTGTTCAGAAACTACCTCTGGTCGATGCTTGAAAAGTAGGCACACTCCCTATCTCTGTGGGCTAACAAAGTTTCCAGGATACAGAACACAAATCTTTTTTTTTTTTTTTTTTTTTGAGGTGGATCTCGGTCTATCCTCCATGCTGGAGTACAGTGGTGTAGTCACGGCTCACTGCAGCCTCAAACCTCTCAGGCTCAAGTGATTCTCCCACCTCAGCCTCCCGAGTAGTTGGGACTACAGGTGCACACCACCACACCTGGCTGATTTTTGTATGTTTTGTAGAGACGGAGTTTCACCTTGTTGCCTAGGCTTGTCTTGAATCCCTGAGCTCAAGAGATATGCCCGCCTTGGTCTCCCAAAGTGCTGAGATTATAGGCATGAGCCACTGTGCTGGCTTTTTTTCCTTTTCAGAGAGAAGGTCTCACTCTATCCCTGAGGCTGGAATGCAGTGGTGCAATTCCAGTTCCAGTTCACTGCAGCCTCAACCTCCCAGGCTCAGGTGATCCTCCCATCTCAGCCTCCCAAGTAGCTGGGACTACAGGTGCATGCCACCATGCCCAGCAATTTTTAACTTTTTTGCAGAGACAGGATTTTGCTATGTTTCCCAGGCTGGTTTTGAACTGCTGGCCTCAAGCAATACTCCTGCCTCGGCCTCCCAACTTGGCCTCCCAAAGCTGAATCTTTTTACACCTCAGTGATTCCTGGAAGAGCTGTGCTTTAAGAAGGGGAGCAGGCCGGGCGCAGTGGCTCACACCTATAATCCCAGCAATTTGGGAGGCCGAGGCGGGAGGATCACCTGAGGTCGGGAGTTTGAGACCATCCTGACCAACATGGAGAAAACCCGTCTCTACTAAAAATACAAAATTAGCTGGGCGTGGTGGCTCACGCCTGTAATCCCAGCTACTCAGGAGGCTGAGGCACGAGAATCGCCTGAACCTGGAGGCGGAGGTTGCAGTGAGCCGGATCGCACCACTGCACTCCAGCCTGGGCGACAGAGCAAGACTCCATCTCAAAAAAAAAAAAGAAAAGGGGGGGAGCCGCAATTGAAGGAAATACAGGATGCACAATGGGTGCTGAATGCATGAATGATTAAAAGACAAAAGAAGACATTCCAGTTGAGAGAGAGGTGCTGCACACAGGCTGAACATACAACCCTGGGGAATGAATGTTGAGTAGGTTTGTTAGGAGCGGGGCCAGAGGAATGGAGAGGAGGAGTGGGCACAGGTGTGAGGGCCTGTGTTAAAAATAACCAGCAAGTCTCTAGTAGAGCCAGTAAGCGGGGCTGCCTCCACTTGACAATCAGACGTGGATATGCTATTCTGGCCAACGGGTTTACGCTGCCTACTGCTACCCGGGCCTGGAGATGGCTCTCACTGGTACCAGGATAAGTGTGGGAGTTGCAAACCGTGGGTTGGGCAAAGTTTTTTTGAAATGAACATTTCATTAACTTTCTATCTTAACCTCTCTTTGGAGGACTCAGTTCAGCCTCGTATTCTGGGACCTAAAATAACTTTTTCTTGCTGGATTTTTCTCAGGCTAGGAAGAAATCTTACAAAATCACTGCCTCCCTACTCCCCCTAGCTCAAGATCATGTCACCAGCCCCGGTGCTGGGTAGGGATGTTTCTAATGGTTACAACCAGGGTCCTGGCTATTGTCTTTTTTGCCCTGTATATGTGAAGATTGTCCCCTGAGTCAGCAGACACTGAGGACCCACCCAGACCTCATGCCAGGTGTAGATAATGTAAGAGAGAAAGTGATCCTTTGATGGCTTCTTCCTTAAAAGAGGTACAGGCCGCATGCAGTGGCTCACACCTGCAATCCCAGCCCTTTGGGAGGCCAAGGCAGGTGGATCACTTGAGGTCAGGAATTTGAAACCAGCTCAGCCAACATGGTGAAACCCCGTCTCTACTAAAAATACAAAAGTTAGCCGGGTGCGGCAGCACGTGCCTGTAATCCCAGCTACTTGGAAGGCTGAGGCACGAGAATCACTTGAACCCGGGAGGCAGAGGTTGGAGTGAGCCGAGATTGTGCCACTACAGTCTGGCCTGGGCGACAGAGCAAGACTCTGTCTCAAAAAAAAAAAAAAAAAAAAAAGAGGTACAGGAGATAAAATTATAATATTAGATTAATGTTAATAATCACAATAGTGTGATTAGTACAATATGAGAGATTTAAGGAAAGTTCTATAGACATTCAGAGGCAAGATGACTAATTCTGCCAAATGGTACAGGAAGTGGGGTGGGGAAGGTGACATTTCATTTATTCATTTATTCAGAAAAGATTTATAGAGTGTCTTCCATATGCCAGGTGCTGTTCCAAGCACTTGGGATACTTCACTGAACCAAACAAAGATTCCTGCCTTGTGGAGCTGAGCTCCTGCAGGGACTGAGGGGATGAGTCATAGATAATAGCAATAAATGTAAATGAGAAAATTTTGTAGGCTGTTGGAAGGTGGTAAATGATCCAGGAAATGGGGTTAGATGCAGAAATGGCTGCACTGTTCTAAATATGCTTGGATAAGAATTGTGAAAGAGGAGTGAGCACATTCATTCCCAGCAGGGGATTTTCCTTGGCTGCCAGGGAACTCTGGAACCCCTGTTCATGGTGTGTACTTGGCTTACAGTCTGGCTGAAATCCTGGACTCCAGATTTAGCTCATGGCTCATTGCTGAGAGTTGTCTGAGTCTAAACCTCAGGGCCCTTTCCCTGTGCCCAGCTCCCCTTGACCATCATCCTGAGGTCTACTCAACTGTGGATCCAGCCGTCAGCCAGATGGTCTACAGAGCACTGAACACTCATCCACTTCTGCCAGATTTTCTAGTAGTTGGAGGGAAGATGCTGCCTCTTATATCCAACAAATCTCCAGTAAGGGAGGCAAGGTCAAATGGGCAGTTCTCTGGCCATGGCCCTGGGTGTGGACTTGATGCTACCCACAATAAACAAGGCCCTCTCAGCCCTACCCAAGTAACATCAACTGGAACAAGGCTGGAGGTGACAGAGCACCGTGTCTCATGCAATTCTCAGAAAAGTGTGATTCCTATTTTCATGTTCAAGTTGGAGAAACTGAGGCTCAGAGAAGTCAAATCTCAAAGGGCCCCTCACTTTGATCTAGGAACAGTATTTCAGAGTGGTCAAGGCCTTGGGTCCTGGGGTTCAAAATCTGTCTCTACCACTTACCTGGGCAGGTTACTGGGTTTTTTATTCTATAGAGATTTAAGGAAACTCCTATAGAAACTAAGTAGGAATGATTGATTCTGCCAAGTGGTGTAGGAAGTGGGGTGGAGAAAGTGACCATTCATTCATTTATTTGGAAAAGGTTTATAGAGTGCCCTTGATATGCCATGTGCTGTTCTAAGCATTTGCTTCATTGAAGTACACACTTTGGCTTCTCTGTCCCCGAGGAGAGATAGCCTTGAGTGCGCTGGACCCTGATGCTGTAGTTTGCTGGGCTGGGGCTCCTGCACACTGAGTAGATTTTAATACCACATAGCTGAGGTCATCAGCACCAGCAGTAAGGAAACAGGTAATCCACAGAAATGTTAAACTTCTGCCACTTTTCAGAA
The DNA here is from genome assembly GCF_029281585.2 of Gorilla gorilla gorilla. Taxonomy (NCBI): domain Eukaryota; kingdom Metazoa; phylum Chordata; class Mammalia; order Primates; family Hominidae; genus Gorilla; species Gorilla gorilla. Next base: position 85,192,209 of record NC_073230.2, read on the forward strand.
AATATGAAAAGGTATAAAGAAAATAAAGATCAAATATTTTTCCACCATCTAAAACTACTGTTAACAATTTAGTGTAGGTCCTTACAGACTTTTCTGTGTGTGTGTGTGTGTGTGTGTTTGTGTGCATGCACTAGGTTGAACCTTATGAAATTGCCTTTTATATAAGTCAAAAACAGCCAAATTTTCATTTGATTCAATCAAACACAAGCATGTACACACAGACAAACACACACATATTTAAACAAAATGGGGCCATACCATAATACGGTTTTGTAGACTTTAATTTTTGTTTTCACCATGCTGGAGATCTAGAAATAATATATCAGAGTGGTCCAGGCCATCCATGGGTTCTGGGTTCATGGGTTCAAAACCAGTTTCCACTGTGTACTTACCTGGGTGGGCTACTGAGGTCTCCCTTTGCCAGGCTTTCCCTCTTGTACAGTGGAGATAGGCATATTACCTTCCATACAGGGTTGTGGTGAGGGCAGATGAATTACCGCATATAAAGTGTTTAGACCAATGCCTTGACATGTATCATTCAGTCAATGTTAGTATCACTAGAATTCCAGATGAGCAGGGGGCGATGTATCATTTCATTGTGATCTGTCCTCTATTAATAACATTTTCCACTATTGGGGTGAAATCCTTGTGCGTTCACCTAAGCGTATGTATCCATTGGCTTACTTACGCTTTAAGGACTTAGGCTTTGAGGTTTTAGCTTTCAAGAATTCTTTTTGCTAATGTGTTTCAAGCTGGGTAGTAAGTACAGGGGAAGTTTCCTTGGGCGGCTGCCCTATGGCTCTATAAATTAGGCTTCCAGGTCATGGCCCCGGTCTTAGTCCATTCTTGCTGCTATAACAAAATACCATAGACTGGTTCTATAAACAATAGAAGCTTATTTCTCACAGTTCTGGGGGCTGGGAAGTCCAACATCACAGCGCCACCAGATTCAGTGACTGGCAAGAGCCTGTTCCATAGATGGCATTTTCTCGCCGCATCCTCACATGGCAAAAAAAAAAGGTAGAAGAGATGATGGTGTGCCTTCGCATGCAGAAGAGGTAGAAAGGGCAAGCAGCTCTCCAAAGCCTCTTTTTTTTAAGAGACAGGGATTCACCATGTTACCCAGGCTGGCCTCAAACTCCTGGGCTCAAACGATCCACCTGCCTCAGCCTCTCAAAGTGCTGGGATTACAGGCATAAGCCACCACGCCCGGCCTCCAAAACCTCTTTTATAAGGGCATTTGTCCTTATAAAAGACTTAATCATTTCCCAAAAGTCCCTACCTCTTCATACCATCACAATGGAGATTAAGTTTCAATATGAATTTTGGAGGGGGCACACATATTTAAACTATAGCGCCCCATCTCTGCTTTTCTACTCACTAGAAACAGTGACTGTTCACCAGTCCCCAGCTCTGGGCCTTGCTCACTTCTGTGGCTCAGTCATGCTGTCATCTCTACCTGAATGCCCTGGCAGGCCCCCTTTCCAGACCAGCTTCACAGCTGGTTAGGTTGGTTCTTCCTTCAGGCAGCCATCACCAACCCTTAAGCCTCAGATAGATGCCCACACCCCAGGCCTCCATACAGTCCATACCCACCAATCTCTCTCCTCTCACAAGGTGGACACAGTGCCATCACCTTCGCCCCATCTAGACCTCACTCTTCGAAACCAGGACTAAGTCTTAGTGATCTGTGAGTTGACTTAATGCAACACTTGACCAGGTGCTCAATACACCTACCCAGGAGTTTGAGACCAGCCTGGGCAACAGAGTGAGACCCCATCTCTATAAAAACTTAAACAATGGTGGCTTATATTTATAATCCCAGCACTTTGGGAGGCCAAGGTGGGTGGATCACCTGAGGTCAGGAGTTCGAGACCAGCCTGGCCAACATAATGAAACCCCATCTCTACTAATTGTAAAAATACAAAAATTAGCTGGCCGTGGTGGCAGGTGCCAGTAATTCCCAGCTACTCAGGAGGCAGGCTGAGGCACTGCAGTGAGCCAAGATCACACCACTGCACTCCAGCCTGGGCGACAGAGCAAGACATCTCAAAAAAAAAATAAATAAATAAACAAAAATACACCTATGTACAGACACAGAGGGATGAATATAGATTTGATGGATGAATTCAATGAATGAATAAAATCATGACTATCTGAATGAATGATGGAACTTAAATAAATGGAGATGGTTTTGGCAGGGTAGTTAATCTTGGTTAGAGAGGTGGCATGAAGAGAAGGCATGAGGGTCAAATTAGGCAGGACATACTTGGGAAAGGGAAGGACAGGAATGAATTCTAAGACTGGAAAGGCAAGTGGGGGCCGGATCTCCAGGCCTTGAGTGCCAGGCCAGGGAGTGGAGCAGTTTCCTCGTGAGCCCTGGATGTTTCTGGATGTTTCTGACATGATTGGAGCTGTGCTTTAGAAAGGGGGCTTCCAATGACGTTGTGGCCACCAGGAGACCAGTAGGCTGTCAGGCCTGGAGGCTTGGGTGGGGCTTACCCTGCCTGGGGCCTGTTGGATGACTCCCCCACGGCCAACACCCCTATACTTCTGAATCTCATAGCTCTTTTTTCCCCTACTCCCCTAAGGAAGGGCTCTTCTTCACCCCCAAGACAGAAGAAGTAGAAGGGAGAGTTTCTGGCAGCTTTGCTTTCTGAGGAAGTCACGTCACAGCCGTGCAGCCGATGATGAAATCCACCTCCGGAATTAGCAACAACCCCTCTTTCCACTTTAGAAAACTGATTAGCAAATCCTCCCCAGCTTGTTCTCACTCCCTGGGTCCGGAGCAGGGAGTATCCATCAGCGCCTCTGCCTGCCTGATTCCGTGGCCTCCAGAGTGTAACCACAGCCTCACTGCTCACTCCGTCTCTTTTCTTTGGTTCTGACCTGAGATCAGTGAGGTCTGTGCTTTGGAGGTGTGTGTATGTGTTTCTTTTACAAGGTCCAGCTCTGTCTCCCAGGCTAGAGTGCAGTGGCACGATCATAGCTCACTGCAGCGTTGACCTTCAGAGCTCGAGTGATCCTCCTGCCCTCAAGTGATCCTCCTGCCTCAGCCTCCTGTGTAGCTATGACTATAGGCATGAGCCACCACACCCTAATTTTCTGATGTTTTGTAGACATAGGGTCTCACTACTCCCCAGGCTGGTCTGAATCTCCTAGGCTGAAGCAGTCCTCCCGCCTCGGCGTCCCAAAGTGCTGGGATTACAAGCGTGAGCCACTGTGCCCAGCCTCAAACACTTTACAAGCCAGAAAGGCAATGAGGAGGAGGAGAAGAGTTGGTTTGAGGACAAGGGAGAGGCTCTGGGGAGAACTGGGCTGGAGAAGAGGAGGCGGAGGCTGGCGTAGTTCCTTTCTCCAAGTGCCACTTGCCTGGGCCTTGAGTGCAGCTCCAGGCATCCTGTGCATTCCTCAAATCCTGAGCTCTCAGCCCTGACCTCGCTTCCTGTTTCACTGTGAAGAGAGACGATCTGTGAAAACTGGCACTGCCCTCACCCACATGTCTGCCTCCGTCTGTGTCTGTACTGTGGGATCTGGCCCAGCCTGCCCTCCTGCTGGGCACCAGGCCCCATTCCCATCCCTGCCACTCTCCCGTCCTCTCCTCATGCGCATGCAAACGCGTTATTATGTCTCCCACTGGAAACAAGAAAACCTTGAGCCCACCTCCTCCCAGCGGCTGCCCTCTCTCTCTGTCCCTCTTCACGGCAGAAACCCTGTAGAGCACTCATTGCCTCCAGCTCCCAGCCTCCCCTTTCTCTCCTCGACCTACCATCAGAGGGGGAGAGCCTTTTTTTTTTTTTTTTTTGCTTTTTTTTTTTTTGAGATGGAGTCCCGCTCTGTTGCCCAGGCTGGAGTGCAGAGGCACAATCTCAGCTCATTGCAACTTCCGTCTCCCAGGTTCCAGCAATTCTCCTGCCTCAGCCTCCCAAGTAGCTGGGATTACAGGCACGCACCACCACGCCTGGCTAAATTTTTTATTTTTATTAGAGACAGGGTTTCACCATGTTGGTCAGGCTGGTCTCAAACTCCTGACCTCAGGTGATCTGCCCGCCTTAGCTTCCCAAAGTGCTAGGATTACAACCGTGAGCCACCACACCCAGCCAATTTCCTTTAAAAAATAAATAGATAGATAGATAGATAGATAGATAGATAGATAGATAGATAGATAATTATTTATTTGACAATCTTGCTCTGTTGCCCAGGCTGGAGTGCAGTAACGCAATCATAGCTCACTACAGCCTCCAACTCCTGGGCTCAAAGTGTCCTCTTGCCTCAGCTTCCCAAAGCATTGGGATTACAGGCATGAGCCACCATGCCCGGTCAAAATGCATTTCTTCATATGGCTTCCAGGGTGCCACAATCTCCTGGCTTCCCCCAACCTCACAGGCTGTTTCTTTTCTATCTCCATCACTGATTCCCTCCTATCCTTATTTATTTATTTAGAGACCAAGTTTTAAGACTTGCAATGTTTGTATTTTTGGTAGAGACGGGGTTTCACTCTGTTGCCCAGGCTGGTCTCGAACTGCTGGGCTCAAGCAATCCTCCTTCCTTGGACTCCCAAAGTGCTGGGATTACAGGCATGAGCCACTGCCCGTACCTGGCCTCCTGCCTCTCCTGAACATCGGGGTGTCCTCAGGCTGTCCCCAGACATCTCATCTGCACTCACTCCTTGGTGCTCTTATCCACTCTTACATCCCATCCAAATTTATAAATGTAGCTCAGACCTGTTCTTTTTTTTTGAAACAGAGTCTCACTCTGTCACCCAGGCTAGAGTGCAGTGGCATGATCTCAGCTCACTGCAGCCTTCACCTCCTGGGTTCAAGCAATTCTGCCTTAGCCTCCCGAGTCAGCTGGGTGGCGTGCACCACCACATCTGGCTAATTTTTGTATTTTTAGTAGAGACAGGGTTTCATCATGTTGGCCAGGCTGGTCTCGAACTGGCCTCAAGAGGTCTGCCCACCTCGGCCTCCTAAAGTGCTGGGATTACAGGTGTGAGCCACCACACCTGGCCTAGCTTAGACCTTTTCTGAACTCCAGATGCGGCACAGCCCACTGCTCACCCACAGCTCCACTGGGATACCTGGTGGGTGTCTCATGACTAACCTAGCCCCAAACCAACTCTCCATGGGTCCCCCCAGCTTGTTAATGGCAGCTCAGTCCCTCTAGTTGCTCAGGCAAATCATCACAATGTTATCCTTGACTCCTTCCTTCCTCACACCCCAGATCCAGAACATCAGATAATCCCATCAGCTCTAGCTTCAAAATAAATTCAGAGACCGACCACGTCTCGACACCTCCTCTGCCTCCACCATCAATTCTGGCCTGATTGAAGGCAGCAGCGTCTTCACTGTGGTCTCTGCAGCCACACTGGTCCCCGCAGTCTGTTCTCAGCACAGCAGCCAGAGGGATCCTATTGAATCAGATCGTTTTACTGCTTTGCTCAAAACCTTCCAGGGAGGCCGGGCACACTGGCTAACCCGTTAATCTTGGCAATTTAGGAGGCCAAGGCAGGAGGATCGCTTGGGGCCAGGAGTTCAAGACCAACCTGGGCAACATGGCAAGACCCCGTCTTTACCAAAAACCGCAAAAAACAAAACCACTTCCAGTGGCCCCGGTCTTATGTGGAACAAAGGTCAGTCCTCACCATGGGCCACGAGGCCTCTAGGGATTTGGCCCCTCCTGCCCCTGACTTCCGGCTCTAGCCATACTTCCTCGCGCCTGCCAGCTGGGCTTCTGCTCGTGTGCCTAGAACTCTTCCCCCAGGTGTGTACCAGGCTTACTTCCTCTTCATGTTATTTATTTTTTGAGACAGGGTCTCACTCTGCTGCCCAGGCTAGAGTGCAGTGGCCCTATCGTAGCTCACTGCAGCCTCAAACTCCTGGGCTCAAGCCATCCTCCCACCTCTGCCACCAAGCCAGGCTAATTTTTTCATTTTAAATTTTTTTGTAGAGACAGGATCTTGCTATGTCACCCTGACTGTTCTCAAGCTCCTGGTCTCAAGCAGTCCTGCCTCCTTGGCCTCCCAAAGTGCTGAGATTTTAGGTGTGAGCCACCACGCCAGCCTCTCGTCACTTTAAAGTCTGTATCCCTCTGTCACCTCAGTACAGCCTTTCTCAGTGACCCTTTGGGAGGTTATAATGCTGCCTAGAACACTCCAGCCCTATCCTTGCCCTTATCTTTCTTCCATAGCACCTCTCGCCATCCGATTTGTTTACTGCTTGTCTCCCCTGCTAAAATATAAGCTCCGTGAGGACAGAGATCGTCGTCTCTGTTCCTTGCTGTTTTATTTTGGTTTTGTTTATTTATTTGTTTGTTTGTTTGTTTTTGAGACAGAGCCTCACTCTTTCACCCAGGCTGGAGTGCAATGGTGCTATCTCAGCTCGCTGCAACCTCTGCCTCCCAGGCTCAAGCAATTCTTGTTCCTCAGCTTCCCGAGTAGCTGGGACTACAGGCATGCACCACCACCCCTGGCTAATTTTTGTATTTTCAGTAGAGACTGGTTTCACCATGTTGGCCAGGCTGGTCTCAAACTCCTGACCTCAAGTGACCCACCCACCTTTGCCTCCCAAAGTGCTGGGATTACAGGCATGAGCCATTGTGCCTGGCATTTTTTTTTTTTTTTTTTTTAAGACATGGTCTTGCTCTGTTGCCCAGGCTGGTGTACAGTGGTGCAATATTGGCTCACTGCAACATCTGCCTCCTGAGCTCAGGTGATCCTCCCACCTCAGTCTCCCAAGTAGCTGGAACTATAAGCACGCACCACCACGCCTGGATAATTTCTTGTATTTTTGTAGAGACAGGGTTTTACCATGTTGCCCCCAGCTGGTCTTGAACTCCTGGGCTCAAACAATCCACCCACCTTGGCCTCCCAAAGCGCTGGGATTACAGGCATGAGCCACCGCACCCTCGCTGTATTTCTAGAGCAGTGCCAGGCATATGATAGGCCTTCCAGAAATATACGTCGAATGAATGAGTGAATATGAAAACAATTCAGAGCAGTTGTTCCCTGAGTTTAGGGAAGACCAGAGAGAGATCTGGGTGGCCCCTAAGAATCTGTTACCCATGATCACGGTGAAACAGAAATAGATGACAGAGAGCAGGGGTGGTATCTTTTAGAAGAAAATAGGTGACCATCTATACTGGGCCAGTTCTATAGTTAGCAAGATGACATGGGAGGAGAGCTATTTTTCTGAGCTTTATGTAACAGATGTGGTTTTGTATAAATCACACTTCTGTAAACTGAATCCTCTCTTAAATGTACTAACGGAGATTGCTATTTAAGGGTATCGAATGCCAATGTCTTCTGTGAAATGAATAATAATCTCCTAATTTGGCCTTAGTGGCAATTCACATTTTCCAGAAAAAAATTTACTTACATCAAGGTATACTTGTCTGAGCTGAGAAACTGACTTCATTCTTCACATTTCCACCATCTTTATTCTTTGCTCTCATTCTTCCTTTTTGTTACTGTTTTTCTTTTCTCTCTCTTTTTTTTTTTTGAGACAAAGTCTTGCTCTGTCGCCCAGGCTGGAGTGATCTCGGCTTACTGCAACCTCTGCCTTCTGGGTTTAAGCAATCCTCCTGCCTCAGACTCCCGAGTAGCTGGGATTACAGCAGGCACATGCCACCACACCTGGCTAATTTTTGTATTTTTAGTAGAGATGGGGTTTCACCATGTTGGCCAGGCTGGTCTCAAACTCTTGACCTCAAGTGATCCGCCCACCTGGGCTTCCCAAAGTGCTGGGATTACAGGCATGAGCCACTGTGCCCGGCCACTGTTTTTTCTTTTAGCTGAATTTTTTCTTAGACTCTGACATACAATGTTCTTCTGTAACATCACCTGAATTAACAGTGCCATGGGCCCTTCCGAGGCCAAATGAGTCCAATTTGGGGGTGGAGCAAAGGAATCTAGGGGTGTGTGTACAAACTCGGGGTACAGGATTCTCAGATGATATCCCGGCCTAGCCAAGTCTGGGAACCACTGACCAAAGGCTTTCTTTCTACACACAGCGATTCCTGCAGAAATAGAACAAAAGGTGGGATGTCAAGGATGTTGGGTGGGAGGCCAAAGTGGGAGGCTCACTGGAGCCCAGGAGGTTGAGACCAGCCTGGGCAGCATAGTGAAACCCCATTTCTACAAAAAAACTTGGAAGAAAAAAAAAGGATGTGCTCAAGGGAGAGGCATCAGGTTTTCTAGTGCTGGGATGTGGCTGGGGCTTGGCTCATTCACTTGACAGAAAGGTCACTTTTAGAAATTGGACACTGCAAGAGACCCAGAGCTGGATAAGGGATGGTTCCCGTGCTGGGGGATCTCCTGTAAGTCAGGCATCACCCACCTTGAGTCTTCAGATCATTGGAGATAAGTAGCAGTATATTAATAAAAGAGAAGAGACAAAACTAACCTCACTGTTAGAAAGCTGGGGAAACAGCTGGGTGCGGTGGCTCATGCCTGTAATCCCGGCACTTTGGGAGACTGAGGAGGGCAGGTCACCTGGGGTTAGGAGTTCAAGACCAGCCTGGCCAACATGATGAAACCCCCATCTCTACTGAAAATACAAAAATTAGCCAGGTGTGGTAGCTCACACCTGTAATCCCAGCACTTTGGGAGGCTGAGGCGGATGAAACACTTGAGGTCAGGAGTTTGAGACCAGCTTGACCAACATGGGGAAACCCTGTTTCTACTAAAAATATAAAATTAGGCAGAGTTGCTGGCACGTGCCTGTAATCCCAGCCACTCGGGAGGCTAAGGTGTGAGAATCGCTTGAACCCAGGAGGTGGAGGTAGGTAGCAGTGAGCCGAGGTAACACCACTGCACTCCAGCCTGGGTGACAGTGAAACTGTGTCTCAAGAAAAAAAAAAGAAAGAAAGCTGGGGCAACGAGAGGGTGGTAGAGGGCATGAAGAGAGGAAGTTGGGCAATGCTGGTGGTTTGTGGGGAGGGCGCAGCCCAGGGTTTCCCACTCTTGCTGACAAGCTGCCTATCCGGAAGGCTTCCCCCGGAAGCTCTGGCCAGGGCCATTACGAAAGGCCACTCCAGTCTGGCTCTGTGAATAGTGAAAGATCAGGATATGTCTGGTGGATTTACCCAAGGCTGCGCTTTCTAGGGAGGGTGACTTGCCCAACCAGTGACTATGATGAATGGGGAATGAGCCCTCTGGGTGCAATACCTGCCAGCGTGACTTTGCAGTTTGGGGTGCTAGGGAAGCGGAACCAAGGTTTCCTCCATGATGACAGGAGCAGCAGTCTTACAAGGGAGGAGCCCCTTTCGAAGCCACAGCTCCCTGTGGGTGAGAGGAGGGCATGTGGGCCCGCTTCTCCTTTTCCCCAAGGCCTGGTGTCCGAGTCTCTTACCCTGTGCCCTACATTCCAGGCCCCTTTGAAAGCCTAAGTGGGCACCCTGAAGGTCATCACAGATGTTCTCTTATGGAGGGAGGCAGCTGGCATATGGGGAAAAGGAGACCAAGAAACCAAGACTCACGCAAGGAACCAGGCTGAGGCTGGGCGCGGTGGGTCATGCCTGTAATCCCAGCACTTTGGGAGGCCGCTGCAGGAGGATGGCTTGAGGCCAGGAGTTCGAGACCAGCCTGGGCAACACAGGGAGATCCTCACCTCTACAAATAATAAAAAATTAGCGGCTGGGTGTGGTGGCTCACGCTTGTAATCCCAGCACTTTGGGAAGCCGAGGCAGGAGGATCACCTGAGGTCAGGAGTTCAAGACCAGCCTGGTCAACATGGTGAAACCCCGTCTCTACTAAAAACTACAAAACAAATTAGCCGGGAGTGATGGTGGGTGCCTGTAATCCTAGCGACTTGGCAGACTGAGACAAGGGAATCGCTTGAGCCGGGGAGGCAGAGGTTGCAGTGAGCTGAGATCACGCCATTGCACTCCAGCCACGTGACAGAGCAAAACTCCATCTCAAAAAAAAAAAAAAAAAAATTAGCTGGGTGTGGTGGCATGCACCTGTGCTCCCAACTATTTTGGGAGGCTGAGGTGGGAGGATTGCTTGAGCCCAGGAGGTCCAGGCTGCAATGAGCCATGATTGCACCACTGCACTCCAACCTGGGCAACAGAGCAAGACCTTGTCCAAACAAAAAAAAAATAGTCATCTAAATGCAGTTACTGTTGTTCCCAGCATCAGTTAGATCAATCACTGTGCCTGACATATACCTCCCTGGTAAACATGAGGAGGAGGACACAGGCTCGGGCACCAGCATGCCTTACCCCAAAGTGATGGCCAGTAATCAGCCTCTGTATGTGTGGACATCCACCCTCATAGGCTGCCCTGCCTAGTCCAGGGGCCAGCAAACATTTTCTGCAAAGGGCCAGATGGTAAATGTTTTTGGCTTTGTGGCTTCCTGCTGCTACTATTTCCTCCTCCTCCTCGTCCTCCTCCTCTTCCTCCTCCTCCTCTTCCTCCTCCCCACCCTTAAAAAGCCAGGCATGGTGGCTCGTGCCAGTAATTCCAGCACTTTGGGAGGCTAAGGTGGGAGGATCACTAGAAGCCAGGAGCTCAAGACCAGCCTGGGCAACAAAGTGAGACCCCGTCTCTACAAAAAAAATTTTTTTAATTAGCCTGGCGTGGTGGTGCGCACCTGTAGGCCCACCTACTTGGGAGGTGGAGGTGGGACGATCACATGAACCCAGGAGTTCAAGGCTGTAGTGAGCTATGATCGTACCACTACACTGCAGCCTGGGCAACAGAGCAAGACTCTGTCCCTAAACAAGAACACAAAAACCAGTCCTAGCTCACAGGCCATGCACAAGCAGGCTGAGGCCAGGTTTGGCTGGTGGGCGGTGGTTTGGACCCCTGGCAGCCTGTCCTTTCTCATTCTTGTCTAGGACGATGTTACGAGATAGTTTGTTTTTGTTTTTGTTTTGTTTTCTTTTCTTTTTTTTTTTTTTTTTTTTGAGACGGAGTCTTACTCTGTCGCCCAGGCTGGAGTGCAGTGGTGTGATCTCAGCTCACTGCAACCTCCACATCCCAGGTTCAAGCGATTCTCCTGCCTCAGCCTGCTGAGTAGCTGGGACTTCAGGTGTGCACCACCACACCCAGCTAATTTTTGTATTTTTAGTAGAGATGAGGTTTCATCATATTGACCATGCTGGTCTCAAATTCCTGACCTCAGGTGATCCGCCTGCCTCAGCCTCCCAAAGTGCTGGGATTACAGGCGTGAGCCACCGCGCCTGGCCATTTTTTGTTTGTTTTTGTTTTTGTTTTTTGAGACAGAGTCTCGCTGTGTCACCCAGGCTGGAGTGTAGTGGCACAATCTCGGCTCACTGCAACCTCCACCTCCTGGGCTCCATCGATCCTCCACCTCAATCTCCTAAAGTGTTGGGATTACAGGCATAAGCACAGTCAGAGGAGAAGGAAGGAAAGGACAGGAAGGAGTAGTACAGTCTTTGTCCCTTTGAGGACAAGATCCACCTTTTTTAAGGGTGGGGAGTCAGGGTCTCCATCTGTCATTCATGATAGAGTGCAGTGGCACAGTCATAGCTCACTGCAGCCTCCAACTCCTGGGCTCAAGCAATCCTCCTGCCTCAGCCTCCCAAGTAGCCACCACTACAGATATACCACCATCCCCAGCTAAATTTTTATTTTTTGTAGAGATGGGGTCTTACCATGTTGCCCAGGCTGGTCTTGAACTCCAGGCCTCAAGTGATCCTCCTGCCTCAGCCTCTCAAAGTGCTGGGATTCCAGGCACGAGCTGTCACACCTGGCCACAGAGTCCACTTCCTATCATCTGTGTGCTCTCTAGCAGCCCCTGGTGTGGTGCCCTGGATCCTGGCAGCCATGTGCAGGTGCATGCTGTCCACAACTGTCTGTGAAAGGCCCTCTTGTGGTTGTATGGCAAAGAGCCTTACTGTGTGGCAGCCTTGCCCTGCGTGTAGTAGGTATTCAGTAAAATCAGTTTCTCAGGCCAGTGTGGTGGCTCATGCCTGTAATCCCAGCACTTTGGGAGGCCGAGGCAGGTGGATCACTTGAGGTCAGGAGTTCGAGACAAGACAGGCCAACATGGTGAAACCCCGTCTCCACTAAAAATACAAAAATTAGCCAGGCGGGGTGGTGGGTGCCTGTAATCCCAGCTATCAGGAGGCTGAGGCAGGAGAATCACTTGAACCCGGGAGGCAGAGGTTGCAATGAGCCAAGATCGCGCCACTGCACTCCAGCCTGGGTGACAGAGTGAGACTCCGTCTCAAAAAAAGAAAAAAAAAATCAGTTTCTCAGTGTTTTTTATCTTTTTTTTTTCCTGTGACAAAATACATATAACATGAAATTAGCTATTGTAACAAATTCAAGTGTATAATTAAGCAACATTTGGCACATTCGCTATGTCGTGCAACCGACATGACTGTTTAATTTCAGAACATTTTCACTATCCGTAAAGGAAACCCTGTTCCCATTAAGCAATCACTCCCCACCCCTCTCCTACCAGACCCCAGTGGCCACCAGTCAGCTCTCTGTCTCTATGGATCTGCCCATTCTGAGCACTTCATACAAATAGAATCACACATTGTGTCCCATTTCATGTCTGGTTTCTTTCATGTAGCATGTTTTGGAGGCTTATCTACCTTGTAACTGTGTGTGTGTGTGTCTATGTGTGTGTGTGTGGTGGTAAAATATACATACCATAAAATTCACCATTTTAGGGCCCAGCGCATGGCTCATGCCTGTAGTCCCAGCACTTTGGGAGGCTGGGACGGCCAAAGCGCTTGAGCCCAGGAGTTTCAGACCAGCCTGAGCAACATAGTAAGACCCCGTCTCTACAAAAATTAGCTGGGTGTGGTGGCATGTGCCTATAATCCCAGCTACTCAGGAGGCTGAGGCAGGAGGATCACTTGAGGCCAGAAGTTTGAGACCTGCCTAGGCAACATAGTGAACCCCATTTCTACAAAGGAATTTAAAAATTAGCCAGGTGTGGTGGCATACACCTGTCGTCTCAGCTATCTGGGAGGCTGAGATGGGAGGATTGCTTGAACCCAGGAGGTTAAGGTTGTAGTGAGCCATGTTTGCACCATTGTACTCCAGCCTGGGCAACAGAGGGAGACCCTGCCTAGGCAACATAGCAAACCCCATCTCTACAAAAGAATTTAAAAATTAGCCAGGTGTGGTGGCATGCACCTGTCTCAGCTGCCTGGGAGGCTGAGATGGGACATTGCTCGAATCCAGGAGGTTGAGGCTGTAGTGAGCCACGTTTGCACCACTGTACTCCCGCCTGGGCAACAGAAGGTGAGGCAGACAGTAGGGTGGAGGACGTTGGTTGGCAACAGGTTTGTGTTGGACCCTGGCAGTTACAGAAGGCAGCACAGTGTGGGAGAGGAGGCGCTCTCAGATGGACCTGGGTTTGAATTCTGGCTTCACTTCTTGCTGGCTGTACTACTTGCAAGTAGCTTGTCTTGGAAAATAGGGGCCCAGATTTATTGCCCTCTAGGGACCAAAGGAGGATGAGAAGTAAATTACCAGTGCAGTGCCTGGGAGGAGGAAGAGGCCCAAGTGAGGGTCAGTGGCTCCTGCTACTACCACTAATCTGGTGACAATGGCTCTATGATGATTATTATTATTTTTGATCAAGAGAAGAATTAAAAAGACCCTGATGTTGGGCAGCAAATTCCAAGTGTTGTAGCTAGGACCAGAGCAGTCTCACGGAGCACAGAAGGCTCCCCACGGTGGGGACGCTCTGTTTGGCTTTCATGCCTCACCTGTCCCTCTACTCTCCCAGGCTCACCTGATCTCCATTTGGTTCTGTACTCTCCCTGTCATCCTCACTCAGGTGGTAGGTCCCAGCTGTTAACCTGAGCTATTGCCACCTGTACTGCAACCTGCCATGGCCAATTTTCTTTTCTTTCTTTCTCGTTTTCTTTTCTTTCTTGTGTGTGTGTGTGTGTGTGTGTGTGTGTGTGTGTGTGTGTGTGTGTTTGTGTGTGTGTGTGTGACCCAAGTTGGAGTGGTGCAGAGGTATGATCATAGCTCACTGCAACCTTGAACTTCTGGGCTCAAGCCATCCTCCCACCTCAGTCTCCTGAGTAGCTGGGATTACAGGCACCTGCCACCATGCCCAGCTAATTTTTGTATTTTTAGTAGAGACGGGGTTTCACCATGTTGGCCAGGCTTGTCTTGAACTCCTGGCCTCAAGTGATCTGCCTGCCTCGGCCTCTCAAAGTACTGGGATTACAGCCTCTTTTTTAAAAAATTATTATTATTATTATTTGAGATGGAGTTTCACTCTTGTTGCCCAGGCTGGAGTGCAATGGCACGGTCTCAGCTCACTGCAACCTCCATCTCCTGGGTTCAAGCGATTCTCCTGCCTCAGACTCCCGAGTAGCTGGAATTACAGGCGCCCACCACCAGGCCTGGCTAATTTTTGTATTTTTAGTAGAGATAGGGTTTCACCATGTTGGTCAGGCTGGTCTTGAACTCCTGACCTCAGGTGATCCACCTGCCTCGGCCTCCCAAAGTTCAGGGATCACAGGCATGAGCCACCGTGCCCAGCCTTTATTTTATTTTTTTTGTGAGACAGAGTTTCTCTCGTCACCCAGGCTGGAGTGCAGTGGCGCGAACTCGGCTCACTGCAACCTCCACCTCGTGGGTTCAAGTGATTCTCCTGCCTCAGCCTCCTGAGTAGCTGGGACTACAGGTACGCGCCACCACCCCTGGCTAATTTTGTATTTTTAGTAGAGATGGGATTTCACCATGTCGGCCAGGCTGGTCTGGAGCTCCTGACTTTGGGTGATCCGCCCACCTCCGCCTCCCAAAGTGCTGGGATTACAGGTGGAGCCACCGTGCCCGGCCTCCTCTGCCTTTGTTTTGCCCTTCTCCTTTCCCATCTGTGCTGCCTGTTCTCAGGTTTTCCTTCTCTGGCCCCTTGCCTGGGGACCTGCCACCCCCACCCGGGGCACATCCCTGTGCCTGCTCCTGCCGTGGGACCTTTGCGAGCCAGCCTGGCCTTGGCAGCCCGAGGGCTGGGCTCCTGCCAAGAGCTGTGTGTATGTGACCTGACAGTGTCCAACTGGCCCCACAGGCCAGGCCCAGGCCCAGGCCCAGCTCGCCACACAAGCAAGGCCAGAGGGTTTCCCATTGGCCGCTGCCTGGCTGGGCTGTCCCAGGCGAGCGGAGGATGGGGAGTGCTGGGGAGGGAGGAAGAGAGGCTGGGAGAAAGGCGCCCTTCCTGCGGTGCCTGCTGGTAATTGGCTCTCCGGAACCAGCTGGGGACACGAGGGCCTGCTGGGTCAGGAAGTGGTGGACAATGCCACCCTTTCAGGGGAGACACGGCTTGGTCTTAGGTCCTGTGTGACTCCAGGGAAGTCCAGAGAACAGCCTGTTCTCAGATGATGTTCCCTAACCCAGAGCCCCCTCCAGAGGTGAGACACCCAGCCCCGCACTGCCCGCCCTTGGTGCTGGGAGGGGCCCCCAGGCATTGGCCTGTGGCGGGGCGGGAACAGTTCAGAACCAAATGATGTCCTTCAGAGAGCCTGGGGCCGGGAGGGGAAGGGAGTAGATTTTCTCAAGAGACTGTGAATCACATACCTGGGACTTTTTTTTTTTTTTTTTTTTTTTTTTTGAGACAGAGTCTCACTCTGTCACCCAGGCTGGAGTGCAGTGGCACCATCTCAGCTCACTGCAGCCTCCGCCTCCCCAGTTCAAGTGATTCTCCTGCCTCAGCCTCCCAAGTGGCTGGGACTACAGGCACGCACCACCATGTCTGGCTACTTTTTGTATTTTTGGTAGAGACAGGGTTTTGCCATTTTGGCCAGGCTGGTCTTGAACTCCGAACCTCAAGTAATCCGCCCATCTCAGCCTCCCAAAGTGCTGAGATTACAGGTATGAGCCACCGCACCTGGCGTACCTGGGACTCTTTCTAAAAAAATTTTATAGAACAGGCGCAGTTCAAGACCAGCCTAGCCAACATGGTAAAACCCTGTCTCTACTAAAAAAAAAATACAAAATACAAAAATTAGCTGGACGTGGTGGCGGGCACCTGTAATCCCAGCTACTGGGGAAGCTGAGGTAGGAGAATCACTTGAACCTGAGAGGCAGAGGTTGCAGTGAGCCAAGCTCACACCACTGCACTCCAGCTTGGGAGACAAATGGAGTGAAACTCCCATCTCAAAAAAAAATGTATATATATATATTTTTATATAAATAATATATAAAATTTTAATATATATAAATATATATATATTTTTTAATAGTGATGGGATCTTACCATGTTGCCCAGGCTGGTCTTGAACTCCTGGTCTCAAGAGATCCTCCTGCCTCGGCCTCTCAAAGTGCTGGGATTACAGGCATGAGCCACCATGCCTGGCCTCTACCTGGTACACTTTAGAGGCGAGAGTGCTGGGAAGCAGCCAGTCCTGATGATTTATAGACTTATGACCTGCCTTCGCAACTGTGGGCCTACAGGAAAGGAGAAGGCAGGGTCCTTGTGCTTGGGATTCTAGTCTGGGTAGGGAGGGAAGGTAATACTCAGTGTCAAACGTATTAAGAGAAATAGGAATTCAAAAAAAGAGAAAAAAAAGGCCAGGTGCGGTGGCTCACAACTGTTATCTCAGTACTTTGGGAGGCTGTTGGGGGAGGGTCACTTGAGACTGAGTTCAAGACCAGCCTGGGCAACACAGGGAGACCCCATCTCTACAAAAAATACAAAAAAATTAGCTGGGTGTGGTGGCACATGCCTGGAAGTCCCAGCTTCCTGGGAGGCTAAGGCTGGAGGATCACTTGAGCACAGGCGTTCAAGGCTGCAGTGAGCTATAATCACATCACTGCACACCAGCCTGGGTGACAGAACAGGACCCTGTCTCTTATTAAAAAAAAAAAAAAAAAAAAAAAGGGCTGGATGAGGTGGCTCCTGCCTGTAATCCCAGCACTTTGGGAAACTGAGACAGGTGGATTACCTGAGGTCAGGAGTTCAAGACCAGCCTGGCCAACATGGCGAAACCCTGTCTCTACTAAAAATACAAAAATTAGCCAGGTGTGGTGGTGTGGGCCTATAATCCCAGCTACTCCGGAGGCTGAGGCAGGAGAATCACTTGAATTCAGGAAGCAGAGGTTGCAATGAATCAAAATTGTGCCACTGCACTCCAGCCTGGGCAACAGAGCAAGACTTTGTCTCAAAAAAAAAAAAAAGAAAAGAAAAGAAAAGAAAGAAGGAAGAGAGAAAAATACATTGTTGGCCTGAGTAGCTTGGTTAAGTCTTAACAAAATAAAGGTACCTTGGGAGGCCGAGGCGGAAGATCATGAGGTCAAGAGATCGAGACCATCCTGGCCAATATGGTGAAACCCCGTCTCTTCTAAAAATATAAAAATTAGCTGGGCATGGTGGCGCACACCTGTAGTCCCAGCTACTCAGGAGGCTGAGGCAGAAGAATCACTTGAACCAGGGAGGAGGAGGTTGCACTGAGCCGAGATTGCGCCACTGCACTGCAGCCTGGCGACAGAGCAAGACTCTGTCTCAAAAAAAAAAGAAAAAAAAAAGAAAACGGTACCGTTGAGTATGAGCTTGAAGGACGTCAGGGTTTGGAAAGTAGAAAGAAGAGGGGGCGTGTATGGTGGAGGGTGGTGGAGAGGTGGTATCCCAGGTACACAGTGTTAGTGAGCCATGGGAAACTGGTCCTCGCAGGGAACTTCTGCCCTGGAAACCCCTCAGTATCTGACATTCCCTGGCCCCCTGGGGGACCCACAGTTTGCCTTAGAACCCAGAGTGAGCCCCCAAGAAGCCTTGCCACAGGCTCAGCAATGGGCCCCAAACCATAGAGTGGGCTCTGCCTCAAGGGTACAGCCACTATGATGAAGTGTTGCTTGGGGAACTGGGGCACGATGATGACAGTGCCTGAGAGCTCTTGTGAGCCCCCCAGAGCTGCAGGAGAAGGGTCTGGGACAGTCCTGGCAAGCTCAGGCAGAGCTTACAGGTGACTTGTAGTCGCTGGTTTAGGAAGAAACTTCTTTCCACAAGCCAGTGCTTAGGCCAGGTCCTTGTCAGTTGCACTGGATTCATACTGGGAGGCGGTGACTCCCACAGTGTTCCCCACTTTCCTTAGCACACTGGAGAAGTAACTCATTCAGGAGAACGGAGGGTCATTTGTGTCATGTTCCTCCCCTGCTCAAGAGCCTTCTGTGGATCCCCAGTACCCATCAGATCACAGTTTTCCTCGACCTGATATCCAGAGCCCTCCGTCATCTGATCAGCCATTTCAGAGTCTAAAAATGGGAAGAGACCTAGAAGTCATCTAATGTAATCTGAACCTGTCCATCTTTTTCACAATAACCCAGAGAGGTTGCCTCTCTTCTGCATGTGTGTTGCTAATAATGAGGAGTTCTCTTTCATGAGACAGCTTTAAGTTCATCCAGAAACTGCCTCTCTGGACTTCTGCCCATTGGTCTAGGTTCGAGCCTCTGGAGTTTTTCCTGCTTCCAGCTGGTCACGCTTCAGAATACTGATATTTCTCTAAATTTTCTTCAGATCTTAAGTCCATTTCAATCCAGGTCACTCTTTTTTGGAAATGGTCCAGCTTGTTAGTTTCCTTCATAATGTATAAAGCCTGAAACTGAATAGTGTTTCACGCATGGCCTTATCTGTGTAGAGAACTGGAACCATACGTTCCCTCCTTTTAATGCATCCAGAGAGATCAGACTTGCATGTTCATCAACCGTATCAAAATCTTGCTATTATTAAGTTAGCAGCCAAATAAAACACCTTAATTCTTTTTTTTTGTTTTCTTTTGAGACGGAGTTTCTCTCTGTCACCCAGGCTGGAGTGCAGTGGCGTGATCTCGGCTCACAGCATTCTCCGCCTCCCGGGTTTAAGCAATTTTCTGCCTCAGCCTTCCGAGCAGCTGGGATTACAGGCGCCCACCACCACGCCCGGCTAATTTTTTGTGTGTTTTTAGTAGAGACGAGGTTTCACCATCTTGGCCAGGCCGAACTTGAACTCCTGACCTCGTGATCCACCCACCTCAGCCTCCCAAAGTGCTAGGATTACAGGCGTGAGCCATGTGCCCGGCCAAAACACCTTCATTTTTTCACAAGTGCTGCTTTGAGTCACGGCTCCCCTGTGCCAGTGAGTTTAGGCCTAAGTATAGAAAATGTCCTTTGTACCTACTGGATTTCATCTTGTGAATTTTAATGCATTTTTCCAGTCTGTGGATTCTGATCGTGTCTCTGTGGTGTAGAGGGCCTTGTCTAGTGCCGAGGTTGTGATCCTGAGCCTGAGCTTGGTCACACTGCAAAGACTGAATCCCCGCCCTATACTTGCTGATGTTACGGGCCTGGGCAGTTTACTTAGCAGTTCTTTTTTTATTTTTATTTATTTATTTTACAGATAGGGTGTCACTCTGGTCCCCAGGCTGGAGTGCAGTGGCGTGATCATGGCTCACAGCAGCTTCAAACTCCTGGGCTCAAGTGATCCTCCTGTGATCCTCCTGTCTCAGCCTCCCAAGTACCTGGGACTACAGGCACGGCCACCGCACTTGACAAATTTTTTTTTTTTTTTTTTTTTTTTTAGGCTGGGCATGGTGGCTCATGTCTGTAATCCCAGCACTTTGAGAGGCCAAGATGGGCGGATCACCTGAGGTCAGGAATTCAAGACCAGCCTGACCAACATGGTGAAATCCCATCTCTACTAAAAATACAAAAATTAGCCGGGCTTGGTGGTGTGCACCTGCAATCCCAGCTACTGGGAAGCTGAGACAGTAGAATCGCTTGAACCTAGGAGGCAGAGGTTGCAGTGAGCTGAGATCACACCACTGCACTCCAGCCTGGGCAACAGAGCAAGACTCTGTCTCAAAAAAAAAAAAACAAAAAAAAAAACCTCTTTTTTTTTGTAGAGATGGTGCCTTACTGTGTTGCTCAGGCTGTTCTCAAACTCCTGGCCTCAAGTAATCCTCCCACCTAAGCCTCCCAAAGTACTGGGATTACAGGTGTGCACCACCACACCTGGCTATTTAAAAAAAAATTTTTTTTTAGAGATGGGGTCTCGCTCTATTGCCCAGGCTGGTCTCAAACTCCTGTTCTCAAGCAATCCTCCAGCCTCAACCTCCCAAAGTGCTGGGATTACAGACATGAGCCACCCCACCCAGGCTTACTTAGCCTTTCTAAGCCTAAGAGATCTCAGGTACCTTGGTTTCTTCATCTGCAGAATGGAGCTGATTAATACTATTAAGTGTCTACTGGTAGGTTGTAGGGTTGTAAGACTTTATATAAGATAATTCATACAAAGGGGCCTGGTCTAAGCACTCATTAGTGCCATCAGCTTGATAATTATCACCACCGTTACCGCTAGTTCACTTCCTCATTCTTTTAAAAATGGCTACTTCTTACCCAAGAGCCGCCTGGCCTCATTGTTCATTGTTCCTTCGGGTCCTTTTCTTACAGTGTCTCCCCAACCTGCGGCCCTTGCTGCTATCCTCCCCTCATCTAGGTCCAGAGCCTCTGCATCATCTTTTTTTTTTTGAGACAGAGTCTCACTCTGTCGCCCAGGCAGGAGTACAATGGCGGGATCTCGGCTCACTGCAACCTGCACCTCCCGTGTTCAAGCAATTCTGCCTCAGCCTCCCAAGTAGCTGGGATTATAGGCATGAGCCACCACACTCAGCTAATTTTTGTATTTTAGTACAGATGGGGTTTCACCATGTTGGCTAGGCTGGTCTTGAACTCCTGGTCTCAGGTGATCTGCCCCCCTCGGCCTCCTAAAGTCTCTGCATCATCTTGGAGGCACCATGGATGCATCCTTCTGCTGTCTCCCTGTAACCCGGAGCTCCTATCTGCCAGTCCTACTGAAGCTCGTTTTACAGCCCACATTATATTGGGTCATTTCCATTTTCACATCTTTCATTTTGATTCCATTTTTCCTGTACTTTTATGCTATTAAATAGCTTCTGGCTGGGCATGGTGGCTCACACCTATAAGCCCAGCACTTTAGGAGGTTGAAGCAGTAGGATTGCTTGAGGCCAGGAGTTCAAGACCAGCCTGGGCAACATAATGAGACCCCGTCTCTATTTAAAAAAACCAACTAGCCAGGCATAGTGGTATGTGCCTGTGGTCCCAGCTACTCAGGAAGCTGAGGTGGGAGGATTGCCTGAGCCCAGGAGGTTAAGGCTGTAGTAAGCTATGATTGCACCACTGCACTCCAGCCTGGGTGACAGAGCAAGACCCTGTCTCCAAATAATAATAATAATAGAGTAAATAAAAATACAGCCAGGCGCGGTAGCTCACGCCTCTAATCCCAACACTGGGAGGCCAAGGCAGGGGTATCACCTCAGGACAGGAGTTTGAGAACAGCCTGGCCAACATGGCAAAACCCTGTCTCTACTAAAAATACAAAAATTAGCCAGGCGTGGTAATGTGCAACTATTATAATCCCAGCTACTTGGGAGGCTGAGACAGGAGAATCACTCGAACCCAGGAGGTGGAGGTTGCAGTGAGCCAAGATTGCGCCATTGCACTTCAGCCTGGGCGACAGGGCAAGACTCCGTCTCAAAACAACAACAACAACAAAAATAGCTTCCTCCCTGAATTCTCACCTCCAGGCTCCATCCAGCTCTACCCCAGCTGCCGACGCTGCTGGCCCATTCCCCTCCACCTGCTGTCTTCCCTTCTTGCCACTCAGAAGCCCACTGGCCTCCCACACGCAGCCTCATCTGCCTCCTGGCTTCTCCTCCATCCCCCCCGGCCCTCAGGCTGCATGCTCCAAGCCCTTCCACTTTGGTGCCTTTACTTGTGGCACTTCCTCTGCCCAGAAGGCCTGTCATCTGTGTCCAGAACCCCAGACCCAGTCCCCTGCAGGCCCGAACCCCTCCACAGTACAGAGCGGATGCTGGTTCAGGACTTGGAACCGAAGAGCATGACCTTGGGTGAGTTTCTCCGCCTTTCTGAACAACAGCCCTCCAGACCCCAGAGTTCCTATGAGGCATATATGACAGAAGTGGGTAATGGCTGGGACCGTGGCTGGGACCGTAGCTGGCCCGAGTTATCCCTCCTTTCCCTTTAAGAAGTCTTCCTTGAGCAGTGTCTCAGTTTAAAAGGTTTCTCTCTCCTTTCAACACTACAGCACAGAACTTTCCTGATTCTCAGCTATACACACACACTCAGTGGATCCATAGTTACAAACTCACGGTATATTATTTTACGTGGCTTATGGGAATTTTAAAGATTTTAAAAATTTGTTACTATAAGATTTTTGCATGTGTGTGTGAGCAAGGTTCATAATGACCACAAGTTTGAGCAATTGGTCAAGCAGTAGGAACAGTTATTTTTAGGGTAAATCTAAATCTCACCCATCATGGGTCCTCCCTAGAGGCCCTGAAGCAGTTTCTACCATTTTTTTTCCCTCCCTCCCTCCCTTCCTTCCTTCCTTCTTCCTTCTTTTCTAAGACAAGGTCTTGCTCTGTCATTCAGACGAGCATAGTGATGCAATCTCAGCTCACTGCAGCCTCCAATGCCTGGATCGCTCAAGTAATCCTCCCACCTCAGTCTCCAGAGTAGCTGGGAATACAGGCGCATGCCACCATACTCAGCTAATTTTTTTGTAGGGATGAGGTCTCACTATGTTGCCCAGGCTGGTCTTGAACTCCTGTCCTGAAGTGATCTTCCCATCTGAGTCTCCTAAGGTACTGGGATTACAGGCATGAGCCACCGCATCCAGCCCCATTTCTAGCATTTCCAACTACCTGGTGTGGTCCTCTTCCTCACGGCCCATATTCCTTACAGGCCTTCCCAAACCCCCTGGAACTTAACCATGTCCAGGTCAGCATCTTACAGATTTGGGTTTCTTGTCCTTCTATGTGTTTATATGCCTTGTAAGTCCTTTCTGACTGCAGACAACCTTGATGGGCTCCGGAAGTATGGAGACTTTGCCCAGGGGTCTGTCTGCAGCCAGAATTTTGCCATTGTCATGGTGCCCCAGCCTATGTCATGGTGCCCCTGGCCTATGGTGCCAGGGGAAGAACATAGTTTAAATGGCTGTAATGCACTTGAGGAAATGTACAGGGAAGACAGTGCTTGGGACAGTTCTGTCACTGAGGACTAAGGTCCAGGGAAGGACGTGCTAAGAGGAAGCTGTAAGCACTGCGTCTCCATAGGAGAGAAGTACTGCTTCATGGAGAGGTTTAGGGGAATGAACTTTTCACTTCTTACTTGCATCTTTTTTTTTTCCTTTTTTTTGAGACAGGGTTTTTGCTCTGTTGCCCAGGCTGGAATGCAGTGGGGGCGATCACGGCTCACTGCAACCTCTGCCTGCTGGGCTTAAGCGATCCTCCCACCTCAACCTCCCTAGTAGCTGGGACTAAGTTGTGCACCACCACACCTGGCTAATTTTTGTATTTTTTGTAGAGACAGGGTTTCACCATGTTGTCCGGGCTGATCTCAAAATCCTGGCCTTAAGCGATCCTCCCACCTCAGCTTCCCAAAGTGCTGGCCAGAGATTCCTTCCTGACTGCTCTTACGCTCACCCTGCAGAGCCAACGACTGTGCTCAGGAGAGCCCCAAATCATGTGCTGTAGGGGAAGCATCGCATGTCATTCTTGTCCTCCCAGAGGACCCCATCTGATGGGGAAAGGACCCTGTAATTAGTTTCCTGGGGCTGTCAACAAATTCCCACTAATTGGGTGGCTGCATTCTCTCACCGTCTTGCAAGGTAGGGCAATACTGTCTCTGAAAGCTCTAGGAAAGGCTCCATTTTTTTTTTTTTTTTTTTTTTGAGAGTCTCGCTCTGTCACCCAGGCTGGAGTGCAGTGGCGTGATTACTGCTTACTGCACTCTCAACCTCCTGGGCTTAAGCAATCCACCTGCCTCAACCTCCCTAATAGCTAGGACTACAGGCACACACCACCACACCCAGCTAATTTTTGTATTTTTTAGTAGAGACACGGTTTTGCTGTTTTGGCCAGGCTGGTCTTGAACTCCTGACCTCAGGTGATCCTCCCGCCTCTGCCTCTCAAAGTGCTGGGATGACAGGTGTGAGTCACTGCGCCCGGCCGGGAAGGATTCTTTCTAGTTTCTCGTGGCCGCTGGCTGTCCTTGGCATTCCTTGGCTTGTAGACTCATCACTCATCTCTGTCTCATTTCATGCAGCATCCTCCCTGTGTGTCTCTGGATCCCTACATCTTCTTCGAGGATCACCAGTCATATTACATTCCATAATATGACCCTACTCCAGTGTGACCTCATCTTAACTAATTACATCTGCAAATGCCCTATTTGTAAATAAGATCATATTCATAGGTACGGGGTGGGGGGTGTTGGGCATGATTATATATTTTTGTGGGGCGGGGGTATACAATTCAACTTACAACAGAGGTTATACTGTTTAAAAATCAAGTCTGGTCAGGAGAAGAAAATATATAAGGAGATATGAATTTAAGAACATATTCATTAGCTGGGCGTGGTGGCAGGCGCCTGTAGTCCCAGCTACTCGGGAGGCTGAGGTGGGAGAATCGCTTGAACTCAGGAGGCAGAGGTTGCAGTGAGACGAGGTCACGCCACTGCACTCCAGCCTGGTGACAGAGCGAGACTCCGTCTCAAAAAAAAAAAAAAAAAAAGAAGAACATATCTGAGAATTTAGAAAAACAGCAGCTGGATGTGGCAGTGTGCAGCTATAGTCCCAGCTACTTGAGAGGCTGAGGTAGGAGGATCACTGGAATCCAGGTGTTCAAGTCCCGCCAGCCTGGGCAACATAGCAAGACAGCAAAACCCTATCTCTTTTGAAAAAAAAAAAAAAAAAAAAAAGCTGGCCAGGTGCTGTGGCTCACGCCTGTAATCCCAGCACTTTGTGAGGCCGAGGCGGGTGGATCACTTGAGGTCAGGAGTTCGAGACCAGGATGGTCAACATAGTGAAACCCTGTCTCTACTAAAAATATAAAAATTAGCCAGGCATGGTGGCATACGCCTGTAGTCCCAGCTACTCGGGAGGCTGAGGCAGGAGAATCGCTTGAACCCAGGAGGCGGAGTTTGCAGTGAGCTGAGATCATGCCACTGCACTCCAGCCTGGGCAACAGAGTGAGACTCTGTCTAAACAGAAAAAAAAAAAAAAAAGTTTTTATTTCCAAAGGATAGATTCCTAGGAGTGAGATTACTGGGTCAAAGTTTTTTTTTTTAACCTTTCATTATAGAAAAGTTCAAACGTATACAAATATGAAGACTAGTCCAAGAAGCCTTGGTATAGCCCCAGCATCAACAAGGAACTTGTGGCCAAACATATATCCTATGGACAAGGGGTCAGCATTTTCTGCAAAGAGCCAGTTAGTAAATATTTTAGGCTTTGCAGGCCTCATGGTCTCCATCGCAACCATTCAACTCTGCCTTTGTAATGCAGAAGCAGCCTCAGCTGATATTAAATGAATACGTAAATGCATGAGAGTGGGTGAATTCTAATAAGATTTCTTTTCTTTCTTTCTTTTTTTCCTTTTTTGTTGTTGTTGTTGTTGTTGTTGTTGTTGAGAGTTTTGTTGTTGTTGCTGAGAGCTCTCTCAGCCAGGCTAGAGTGCAATTGTGGAATCTCGGCTCACTGCAACCTCCGCCTCCCAGGTTCAAGCAATTCTCCTGCCTCAGCCTCCCGAGTAGCAAGTAGCTGGGATTACAGGCGCCCGACACCACGCCCAGCTAATTTTTGTATTTTTAGTAGAGATGGGGTTTCACCATGTTGGCCAGGCTGGTCTCAAACTCCTGACCTCAGGTGATCCACCCACCTTGGCCTCCCAAAGTGCTGGGATTACAGGCATGAGCCACCGTGCCCGGCCATAAGCTTTATTTTCAAAACCAGGTGTTAGTCTGGTCTGGTTGTGGCTTGTAACTGTAGTTTGCTGATCCGTGGGTCTATACCATCAACCACCAGACTTTTTATTCTCCAGATTATTTGAAGTAAATCTTAGACATTGTATCATCTTGCCAGTAAATATTTCAGAATGAACCTGTTTAAAAAAAAAACAAACTCTTTAAAAATTAACCACAACATATTTATCACACCTAAAATTTTAAAGGTAATTCCTGGCTGGGGACAGTGGCTCATGCCTGTAATCCCAGTGTTTTGGGAGGCTGAGGTGGGAGGATCACTTGAAGCCAGGAGTTTGAGACCAGCCTGGGCAACATAGTGAGACCCCATCTCTACCAAAAATGAAAATAACTGAGCATGGTGTCTTTCGCCAGTAATCCCAGCTACTCAGGAGGCTGAGGCAGGAGAATCGCTAGAGCCCAGGAGTTGGAGGCTGTGGTGAGCCATGATTGTGCCACTGCACATCAGCTTAGGGGACAGAAAAAGACCCTGTCTCAGGACGAAAAATAATAATAATAATAATAAAAACTAGAGTTTTTTCAGCCCCTTTGCAGAATTTTCCAGGAGATACATTCAAGAAAACCAAGATGTAGAGAAGTCTATATATGACAATCTAATTTTTGTAGAACAATGGCAAAATTAACCTCTTCAGTATGTAGGTATTTACGTGTATGTGTGGGTGTATGTATGTGATACATAACAGGTTTTTAACATGGGTTATAGGGATAGAATGACATCAAAACAGAAAAAGGAGAAAATCTGTACCTAAGAAAACAGCCTACATGGTATAATCCCTTTTCTGTGTTTGTGCAAATGGCACTCCTATGTATATGCACTTTGCAAAATTAAAAAGAGTTATGATTTGGCCGGGCACAGTGGCTCACGCCTGTAATCTCAGCACTTTGGGAGGCAGAGGTGGGAGGATCATTTGAGGTCAGAAGTTCGAGACCAGCCTGGCCAACATGGCGAAACCCTGTCTGTACTAAAAATACAAAAATTAGTTGGGCATGGTAGTGCACACCTGTAATCCCAGCTACTCGGGAGGCTGAGGCAGGAGAATTGCTTTAACACAGGAGGCAGGGGTTGCAGTGAGCCACGATCACACCACTGCACTCTAGCCTGGGTGACAGAGTAAGACTCCGCTCAAAAGAGAAAAAAACAAGGCCTGTAATCCCAGAACTTTGGGGCGCGCGGATCACCTGAGGTCAGGATCTCGAGACCAGCCTGGCCAACCAACATGGTGAAACCCCGTCTCTACTAAAAATACAAAAATTAGCCGGGTTTGATGGCGGGTGCCTGTAGGCCCAGCTACTCAGGAGGCTGGGGCGGGAGAATCGCTTGAACCCGGGAGGCAGAGGTTGCAGTGAGCCAAGATCGGGCCACTGCACTCCAGCCTGGGTGACAGAGCGAGACGCCTCAAAAAAAAAAAAAAAAAGTTAACGATTTTAAAAACGATTGAGAGGGAATGTTTAATGTCCCTTGATGTCATTAAGGAAGTACAAGGGAATTTGCTTAGAAGTTGGAAAATGCCCAAGAGTGTGGGAAAACAAAGACTTAGTGACCACCGCCGGTGCTGGCCAGCCGGAGAAGGCTCTGTGGAAGGTTTGGAGGGGAGAGAGGGGCAGCTGGATGCTCTTGGGCCACGGTCGCTCCCTGATCTCTGCGCCTCTTCCTCCTGCTCCGGGAGAAATAATGTTTCCCTGGGGGATGAAAAGCATCTCTTTGTGCGGGCTTTAATTGCCATGTTGTTGTGCCAAGGGAGTGAGTGGCAGGCGGGAGCAGCAGCTGGGCACAGCCAATGCCAGGCAGTGGTGCCCACTCCCTCAGGACGGCCCAGCCAGCTGGCTCCTGGTAGCACTGCCCACCTCTGCCCCCAGCTGGGCGCCTGCAGAGGAACCGACCACCCGTGGGGCTGGGGGAGGTTGGCTGGAGGAGGAGAAAGGGGCGGGCATCTGGGAGGGTCTCAGCCACTCTCAGAGGCTTATTCATCTCATCCTCCTTTCCCTCCCCCCTTCTTGTTTTTCAGACTGTCAGCATCAATAAGGCCATTAATACGCAGGAAGTGGCTGTAAAGGAAAAACACGCCAGAAATATCCTTTTGGATGTTGCTCAGAAGACCGACCCTGAGGGAGGTCAGCTCATGGGGACTGAGGTCAGGGCCAGGCTGCCTTGCTCAGCTCCAGGAAGGGGCAACCCTGCACAGGCCAGGTCCCTGCAGCTTCTGATGACGGCAGCTTCTCAGAGAGGGCTGGCTGCAGAGACCACAGACCTTCAGGGTGGCAGACACCAAAGAGGCTGTGGAGCCCAGGCCTTTCAACTTGCCAAAGATCCTGCTCCTTTCCTTGAGGACTTAAGCACTCCTTTTTTTCTTTTTCCAAAAGGAGTCTTGCCGTGTTGCCCAGGCTGGAGTGCAATGGCGTGATCATAGCTCACTGCAGCCTCAAACTCCTGGGTTCACGCAATCCTCTCGTCTCAGCCTCCCGAGTAGCTGGGACTACAGGTGTGCACCACTATGCCTGGCTAATTTATTTTATGATTTTTAGAGATGGGGTATTGCTCATTGCCCAAGCTCATCTCAAGCTCCTGGCCTCAAGCAATCCTCCCTCCTCTGTAACCCCAAAGTGCTGGAATTACAGGGGAGAGCCACTGCACCTGGCCAACTCAAGCTTTGTAGAACCTCATAGTCACTTGAAAGTTACTTTCCTTTGAGAGACCTCCTGGGGGTCAGGAGGGATCTTCACCTATATTCAAAGCCCCCCAGGTCCTTTCTTTGCCTTTACAGGAACACAGGGACCACTCCCCTGGGGGTTGCATAGTCAATAGTTATCTCCTTTTCTGAGCATGAAAGCAAAAAAAAAAAGAAAAAGAGTTTTGTTTTTTTTTTTTTTCTCTTTTGAGACAGAGTCCCACTCTGTTGCCTAGGTTGGAGGGCAGTGGCATGTTCTTGGCTCACTGTAACCTCTGCCTCCTGGATTCAAGCGATTCTTGTGCCTCAGCTTCCCAAGTAGCTGGGATGACAGGCGTGTGCCACCACACCCGGCTAATTTTTGTAATTTTAGTAGGACCGGGGTTTTGCCATGTTGGCCAGGCTGGCCTTGAACGCCTGGCCTCAGCCTCCTAAAGTGCTGAGATCACAGGCATGAGCCACCATGCCCGGCCGAAAAAAAGAAAGTCTTAGCTTCAGAGGTTGGTTGGCCTTAAACTGAGGCAGGGGCTCTCTACCTTCGTGAACAGGTTCAACCTATGCCAGGGGGAGGAAGACAAGAGCCTTGAAGTGGATTAGGGAATGGGTGACTTGAAAGCCCTCTGTAAGCCCACCACACCCAGGAGCAGCCTGTGGCTTTGTAGAGAGGTGCAGGACCATGCTGGCTGATGAATCCCTAGGAATCTGCCTTTGAGTTGCAGAATCCAGGAACTGGAGCACTTAATCCCCAAAGGCTGAAGGAGAGAGTCTGCCGGGGGCGGGGCGGGGGGGGGGGTGGCTAAGCTTTTAACTCTCTGTGTGCTGGGCCAGAGCAAGGTGGAGTTCCGGGCAAGCAGAGTTGGGACTTTTTTTTTTTTTTTTTTTTTTTTGGAGACAGAGTCTTGCTCTGTCGCCTAGGCTGGAGTGTAGTGGGGTGATCTCAGCTCACCGCAACCTCCGCCTTCCAGGCTCAAGAGATCCACCTGCCTCAACCTCCCAAGTAGCTGGGACCACAGGTGTGTATCACTACCCCTGGCTAATTTTTGTATTTTTAGTAGAGACGGGGCTTTGCCATGTTGCTCAGGCTGGTTTCAAACTCCTGAGCTCAAGCAATCCTCCTGCCTTGGCCTCCCAAAGTGCTGGAATTACAGGCATGAACCACCGCGCCCAAGTTCGGAGGCTGCACCCAGCCTCAGAGGCTGGACTTCTGTCTGCAGTGGGAAGCTTCTCCTCACCTGGGCTCTTGGTTACTGTGTCACAGCCAGGCAGGCCAGAGCAGCTTGTCCCGAAGCCTTCTAGCCTCAACCCCTAGAGGCGACCCTCCAGGTTAGATAGCCAGAGAAGCCCAGCATTGCTTAGTGTGGTATATGAACTGCTGTTTGCTAGAGGGAAAGCAGATTGCCTTTAGTGGGAAGATGCTTTGGCTGGAATTAGGATGGGGGCTGCAGAACCTCTCTGGGGTAACCCAGAAGTCCAGCCGTATGCGAGCCTAGCTAGATCTTGCTCTTTTTTCCCCCAGAAAGACACAGACCCCTTGGTTTCCTGCATCACGTTTGGTACCCTTGCGATGATTCAAAGCAAACCAAGAAAAGCCTTTATTTTAAACGGCCCAGTGGATTTTCTCAGAGGAAATGACTCAGCCCTGACCCTTACCTACGAATAATTTGTGATCAATCTGATAAAAGATATGAGTAAGGGAGAGACAGTTATCATCAGGCAGCGTGCTGTTCAGGACAAGACATGGGTGCAGAGAGGCCAGGCCTGCAGCGGCAGGGTCAGGTCACATGCTGCCGGGAGGCTCCCTGGGAGGAGGGAAGGGGCCCTGCAAGGAGATTCTGACATTCTGCCACTGGAACTCTCAGGCTCACTCTGGGACCTTGAGTGGGGCCTCCATGAGTCTTAGGTCACTTTCTGTTCGATCAAAGGTTGGACAAAGAAGATTTCAGGCCAGGTGTGGTGGCTCACGCCTATAATCCCAGCACTTTGGAAGGTGGAGGCGGGTGGATGACCTGAGGTCAGGAGTTCGAGACCAGCCTGGCCAACGTGGTAAAACCCCGTCCTACTGAAAAAACAAAAATTAGCCAGGTGTGGTGGCGGGTACCTGTAATCCCAGCTACTTGGGAGGCTGTGGCGGGAGAATCACTTGAACCTGGGAGGCAGAGGTTGCAGTGAGCCGAGATCGCGCCACTGTACTCCAGCCTGGGCGACAAGAGCAACACTCCGTTTCAAAAAGAAAAAGAAGATTTCAAAGATTTAACAGTCCAGCTCTAACATTCCATGAGTCTCTGATTCATAGTTTCTAAATGGTGAATAAACGTTGAAAAATCAACTCCATACAGTAGGGTTTGAAATGCCTAATTAAAGATATCCCAAAGCTTTTTTTTTTTTTTTTTTTGAGGCAGGGTCATGCACTGTCACCCAGGCTGGAGTGCAGTAACACAATCAGTTGCAGGCTCACTGCAGCCTCCAACTTTTAGGCTCAAGTGATCCTCCCACCTCAGCCTCCTGAGTAGCTGGGACTATAGGCACATGCCATCATGCCTGGCTAATTTTTTATAGATATGGGGTCTCACTGTGGCCCAGGCTGGTCTTGAACTCCTAGCTAGGCTCAAGCAGTCCTCCCGCTGGGCCTCCCAAAGTGCTGCAATTACAGGCGTGAGCCACCACGCCCAGCGCATTTATCTATTATCAGGTCTTTTATCAGCTGCCTTAGATACAAACTGAATAAGCATTAGGAAGTCTGACTTCAGAAATGCTGCTTACACATTTATCACAGATGCCTAAATGGTGAACAGGTTGGCCCGCCACCTTGGTATTCACTCCTGGAGGGCTGGGGACTGAGTCTTATTTTTCTTATTTTCTTTTTTTTCTCCCTGAATGGATTTTACAGGCTTTGACACATACTTGGGGCATAAAAATGCTTATATGTGAAAGAATGCCAGAAAGGTCTCCTTGCGCATTTCAAAGTCAGGGTGCCTGAGCCGGGTGTGGTGGTTCGCACCTGTAATCCCAGCACTTTGGGAGGCCCAGGCAGGAGGATCACATAGCCCAGGAATTCAAGACCAGCCTGGGCAACATAGTGAGACCCATCTCTACAAAAAATAAAAAATTAGCTAAGTGTGTTGGTGCATGCCTGTAGTCCCAGCTACTTGGGAGGCTGAGCAGGGAGGATCACTTAAGCCCAGAAGTTGGAGGCTGCAGTGAGCTATGATTGCACCAATGCACTCCCGACTGGGCAACAGAAGGAGACCCTGTCTCTAAAAAACAAATTAACAAAATTAATTTAAATTTAATAAAATAAAGCCAGGGTCCCCGGCTAGCTCTGCACTCAGCTTCGGTTTAGGAGGCTGCTCTCAGGAAAAGTAAGCACTGTCCGCTGGGAGAAGGAGTGCAGGGAGGCTGGGGGTTGCTGGTCTCTCCTCACGGCTTCCTTGCAGTCTGCAGGGGCTGTGCTTTAAGTGGGACCAAAAATTATTTCAGAAATCGCTCCTACACCAAGACCAGGCGCAGTGGCTCACACCTGTAATCCCAGAACTTTGGGAGGCCAAGGTGGGTGGATCTCTTGAGGCCAGGAGTTCGAGTCCAGCCTGAGCATCATGGTGAAACCCCGTCTCTACTGAAAAAACAAAAATTAGCTGGGCATGGTGGCGGGTGCCTGTGATCCCAGCTACTTGGGAGGCTGAGGCAGGAGAATCACTTGAACCTGGGAGGTGGAGGTTGCAGTGAGCCAAGATTGTGCCACTGCACTCCAGCCTGGGCGACAGAGCGAGACCCTGTCTAAAAAAAAATAGAAAGAAAGAACGAACGAGAGAGAGAGGGAGGGAAGGAAGGAAGGAAGGGAGAGAGAGAAACAGAGAAAGAAAGAAAAAGAAAGAAAGAAAGGAAAGAAAGAAAGAAAGAGAAAGAAAGAAAGAAAGAAAGAAAGAAAGAAAGAAAGAAAGAAAGACTCCTACACCAAAAGCTGATTTTAGCTTCCAGACCCAAACATCTGTTTAAGCCCACTCCTCTCTAAATGAAGATGTCATCAAGGAAAGGAGCTTTATGGTATCTTCCAGTTCAGAAGCAAAATAACATGTGCTCTGGGTGAGTCATTTAGTTTCCTACTTGAGATGAGTCCTTCTGCCCTAAATGACAGTGCACTTGCGACCTGAGCCTTGCTGAGTAAAGCCTAAAGTTCCGGGCACAGAGTTGTCCTAACAACTGACAGTGCCCAGTTACTGGGTCTGTGAATCTTGTTGAAGCACACAATTACAAAAGTGGAAATTCTCTCCTCACTCCAAAAAGAGCTCACTAATGACAGAGATCTGGAATAGCCGAACTTAAAATCATGTGAGGCCAGAGGGACATTTGTTTATTTTTGAGATGGAGTCTCGCTCTGTCGCCCAGGCTGGAGTGCAGTGGTGCAATCTCGGCTCACTGCAACCTCCATCTCCCAGGTTCAAGCGATTCTCCTGCCTCAGCCTCCCGAGTAGGTGGGATTACAGGCATGCACCACCATGCCCGGCTAATTTTTGTACTTTTAGTAGAGACGGGGTTTCACCATGTTGGCCAGGCTGGTCTTGATCTCCTGACCTCGTGATCTGCCCACCTCGGCCTCCCAAAGTCCTGTGATTACAGCCGTGAGCCACCACGCCCAACCCTGATGGACATTTATTACATGCAAACTGACAACTATCTGCAGAGGGTGGGTGTGTTTGGAATTAGGCCTGGGGAGAAGTGGTTCCAGGATCCCATATATGGGGAATTCAAGGTGTGGAGAGATTGAAGGTGACCCTGAACAGGGCCAGGCAGGTTTATGGAAGAAGTCAGGTGTTCAGGTTTATGGAAAGGGCTTTTGTTGTTGCTGTTGTTGTTGAGGCGGAGTTTTGCTCGTTGCCCAGGCTGGAGTGCAATGGCATGATCTCGGCTCACTGCAATCTCTGCCTCCCGGGTTCAAGCAATTCTCCTGCCTCAGCCTCCCGAGTAGCTGGGATTACAGGCATGCGCCACCACACTGGGCTAATTTTGTATTTTTAGTAGAGACGGGGTTTCACCACATTGGTCAGGCTGATCTCAAACTCTGACCTCAGGTGATCCACCCGCCTCAGCCTCCCAAAGTGCTGGGATTGGAGGTGTGAGCCACCGCGCTCCACCCTGATGGACATTTATTACATGCAAACTGACGACTATCTGCAGGGAGTGGGTGTGTTTGGAATTAGGCCTGGGGAGAAGCGGTTCCAGGATTCCATATATGGGGAATTTAAGGTGTGGAGAGATTGAAGGTGCCCCTGAACAGGGCCAGGTGGGTTTACAGAAGAAGTGGGGTGTTGAGGTTTACAGAAAGGGCATTTTAAACAAAGATTGCTGCTGTCAAGGCAAGCACAAGGCTGGCTAAATGGAAAGGGGCCGGGAGATGCTGCCTGGAGGAGGAGCCAAGGGGTCAAGGTGCAGGACTCCCTGCAGGGACCAAGGTCCTTGACGAGCAGCAGAAGCACACCCTCACTTTTTTTTTTTTTTTTTTTTGAGATGGAGTCTTGCTCTGTCACCCAGGCTGGAGTGCAGTGGCGTGATCCTGGCTCACTGCAACCTCCACCTCCCGGATTCAAGCAATTCTCTTGCCTCAGCCTCCTGAGAAGCTGGGATTACAGGCGCCCACCGCCACGCCCAGCTAATTTTGTATTTTTAGTAGAGATGGAGTTTCGCCGTGTTGGTCAGGCTGATCTTAAACTCCTGAGCTCAGGTGATCCACCCACCTCGGCCCCCCAAAGTGCTGGGATTATAGGCGTGAGTCTCTGCACCTGGCTTGCACACCCTCACTTTTAATAATGCATAAGAAACAACCTGAGGAAGCCCTCAAATGTTGTTTAAAAGTTAGGTGTCATAAGGCCAGACACAGTGGTTCATGCCTGTAACCCCAGCACTTTGTGAGGCCAAGAGGGGAGGACCACTTGAGGCCAGGAGCTTGAGACCAGCCTGGGCAACATAGCAAGATCTCATCTCTACCAAAAATTTAAAAATTAGCCGGGCATAGGGGTGCATGCCTATAGCCCCAGCTACTTGGGAGGCTGAGGTAGGAGGATTGCCTGAGCCCAGGAGTTTGAGGTTACAGTGAGCTATGATCACACCACTGCACTCCAGTCTGGGTGACAGAGTAAGACCCTATCTCAACCACCACAACAAATAGCTGTAGTTATTCCCGAAGGACACATCATCAACTCAGCATTCTCATAGAAAGGACAACCCAATACCACCGTGGCCTACAGGGTATTTGTGCAAATTAGAAAAAGACACACCTCTCTCTCAAGACGCTTACATCTCGGGAAATTGTCTACTCAAGTGGATTTTATTAAAATAAGTATTCCCATCTGCCCTAAAACTCCCAGAAGGAATGTACAGTTCTATGGTGTCTTAGCTCTGAGCAGCGGTCCCTCCAAGGCACTGCCAACCACGACTTGCACTACTGCTCGGTCCCCTGCAGTGGCTGTGTGCAGGCTTGGTCCCCTGCAGTGGCTGGGTGCAGCCTCTATCCCCTGTGATGGCTGGGTGCAGGCTCAGTCCCCTGCAGTGGCTGGGTGCAGGCTCAGTCCCCTGCAGTGACTGGCAGAGCCCATCCGTTGTTTTCCATAACCCCCCCTCACCGTGCATACTGGGCACCCACCATGAGAAAGGGGCACAGACCTTCTGGTCTGTTGTCAACCGCCTGCCTCTGTCTAGCAACGCAGTGCTCTGCTGGAAGTTCTGCCATGTGTTCCACAAACTCCTCCGAGATGGACACCCGAACGTGAGTTCCTGGGGCTGTGGGGTGGCAGGGAGCCAGGGATCCTTGTGGGGAAAGTGACTGCCTGGGCCACAGAGGCTGCTGTCCTCTCCCACACTGCCCCCTTCTCCTGGCCTTTGGGTTCCCCATTAGAGTTGGGTGAGTCTCCCTCCCATCAGCCTGTCCCCCTGCCCTAGGTTCACCTCCGCCTCTCTCCATCCTCCTTCCCTTTGTCTTTCTTTCCTTCTCCATTCTCTCACAGGCTGTTCTTTTGCCCCTGCAGGTCCTGAAGGACTCTCTGAGATACAGAAATGAATTGAGTGACATGAGCAGGATGTGGGTGAGTTTGGAGATGTACTCAGGAGCCACCTGCTTCTCCTCTCCTTCCTCAGAGGCCACAGAGCAAGGACTGGAGGGTGAAATAAATTCATCTCCTTCAGCTTGTTGAGGATTTCTCCCATGGGTGCCAGAGACGGACTAAGGATGCCCCCAAAGAGTACCATGATATCCATAGTCTTGCCTGGGGTCTCTGGACGCTTCAGGAAAGTTCCAGGGCCTGGGAGCTTCTCCTGCCAATGAAAACTCATAAACTCATGTCACAGAGCTGTCCAAGGTTGGGATCCCTCAGCAGTAGCTACATGGCCATGTTTCCTGCTTTTTTTTTTGGTAGAGACGGGGTCTTGCTATGCTGCCCAGGCTGGTCTTGAACTCCTGGCCTCAAGTGATCCTCCCACCTCAGCCTCCCAAAGTGCTGGGATCACACACATGAGCCACTGTGCCCAGCCCACAGTTCCTACTTCTCTTCTCCTTCCACTGGTCCCGTTGGAGTCATAGTGCATTGAGAATTAGAATTAGCATACCCAATTCTTAATGCCAGAGCTTTTTCTTTCCTGTTTAGAGATTATCAGTGCTTTAGGATGAGGGGGGAGGTAGGTGGCAATATCACAGTCAATGGAAAAGAGCATTTCTGTACACACACCACAATCACCCCAGATTCTGATGTCCGTGGGTGTGTATATGGAGAGGGGTAATCTGCATTTTGAAGAATCTCTCTTGGCCAGGTGCAGTGGCTCACGCCTGTAATCCTAGCACTTTGGGAGGCCGAGGCAGGCAGATCACCTGAGGCCAGGAGTTTGAGACCAACCTGGCCAACATGGTGAAACCCGGGCTCTATTAAAAATACAAAAATTAGCCGGGTGTGGTGGCGTGTGCCTGTAATCCCAGCTACTTGGGAGGCTGAGGCAGGAGAATCGCTTGAACCTAGGAGGCGAAGGTTGTGGTGAGCCAAGATTGGGCCACTGCACTCCAGCCTGGGTGACAGAGTGAGACTCTGTCTCAAAAAAAAAAAATCTCCCTGGTTGATTCTGATATGTTCTTTTGCCTCTACCAGTTGAGAACTACTACTTTAGCCTTTTTGCACAGTCTTACCTGTATCTGTCTGCACCTATAAAATGTTGGCAACTATGTAGTCCTATCTACCTATCATAGGTGAGGAAACACAGGCCCAGAAAGGGAAGC
Organism: Gorilla gorilla gorilla; assembly: GCF_029281585.2. Classification (NCBI taxonomy): domain Eukaryota; kingdom Metazoa; phylum Chordata; class Mammalia; order Primates; family Hominidae; genus Gorilla; species Gorilla gorilla. The sequence goes on from NC_073230.2 coordinate 85,228,903, forward strand.
AGCTTGTCCTAAAGTCACAAAATTAGGTACCAGAACAAAGTTAAGAGTTGTCCCCAGATTTCCCAACTGTGTGCTAGAAAACGTTCCCTGTAACATGTAAAGCTTAGGTCTTTTTCCTTTTTGTTAGAATTTGCCTGGTATATATTTCTCCATCTTTTTACTTTAAGCATTCCTATATTTTTATGTTTTAGAAATAACACTTATAAATAACATTTGGTTGGATTTTGTGTGGTTTGTGGTTGTTGTTTTTTTAGACAGGATGGTAGTCTTTGTCTTTTAACTGGGCATTTAGTCTATTTACATTTATTATGCTACATGGTATGTTTAGATTTATGTCTCCCATTTTATTCTATGTTTTCTATTTGTCCCATCTGTTCTACTTCTATTTCTCTCATTCCTTGCCTTCTTTTGGATTGGCTGGGTATTTTTTTCTCATTCTGTTTTTTCCTCATTACTATTTGGGAGGTTAAAAAACAAATCTACTTTTTTTGTTTTTGGCATGTTCTCTAATAATTACAAAATGCTTGCTTGTTTTATCTAGGTCTACCTTTCGTATCTTTGTTTCCTGTATAACACAAAGACGTTAGAATATTTTAGTTCCATTCAGTCCCTCAATTTATCTGTTAGCATAACCATGTATTTTGGTTTTGGTTATGTTTATCTTTAAATTCTGTAAGTTATTGTTTTATTTTCCTTGTTTTATTCTGTGCTCTCCATAGACCTTTCATCTGAGATCACTTTCTTTCTGCCTGAATTATTTCCTTTCTAACTTCCATAATTGAGAGCCTACTGGTGGCTGACACTGTGTTTGCTTGTTTAAGAATGTCATTTTTGGCCAGGCGCAGTGGCTCATGCCTGTAATCCCAGCACTTTGGGAGGCCGAGGCGGGCGGATCACGAGGTCAGGAGATCGAGACCATCCTGGTTAACACGGTGAAACCCCCGTCTGTACTAAAAAAATACAGAAAATTAGCCGGGCGTGGTGGTGGGTGCCTGTAGTCCCAGCTACTCAGGAGGCTGAGGCAGGAGAACGGCGTGAACCCGGGAGGCGGAGTTCACAGTGAGCCGAGATCGCGCCACTGCACTCCAGCCTAGGTGACAGAGAGAGACTTCGTCTCAAAAACAAACAAACAAACAAAAAAGAATGTCTTTTTTTTTTTTTTTTGGAGACAGAGTCTTGCTCTGTTGCCTGGGCCGGAGTACACTGGCATAATCTCAGCTCACTGCAACCTCCGCCGCCCAGGTTGAAGCAATTCTCCTGCCTCAGCCTCCCGAGTAGCTAGAATTACAGTGCCTACCACCACACCCAGCTAATTTTTATATTTTAGTGGAGACACGGTTTTGCCATGTTGGCCAGGCTGGTCTCGAACTCCTAACCTCAAGTGATCTTCCCTCCTCGGCCTCCCAAAGTGTTGGGATTACAGGCATCAGCCATCGCGCCCAGCCCCTTCTCAGATTTTGGCTAGACTTGTGTCAGACTTTCTCATCCTACCCCTCATGTCTCTAAACCACTCTTTCAGTTTTTTCTACCTATTTGTCTTTGCTGTATTCTGGATAATTTTTATCAACTCTTAGCCTTCAGTTTGCCTCATCTCCAGTTGGGTCTAATGTGTTATTAAGCTTCTCCATAAGGTTTTCAATTTCATTTAGTACAGTTTTCTTTTCTTTTCTTCTTCTTCTTTTTTTTTTTTTTTTTAAGACAGAGTTTTGCTCTTGTTGCCCAGGCTGGAGGGCAATGGCACGATCTCTGCTCACTGCAACCTCCACCTCCCAGGTTCAAGTGATTCTCCTGTCTCAGCCTCCCAAGTAGCTGGGATTACAGGCATGTGCCACCACGCCCAGCTAATTTTGTATGTTTAGTAGAGATGGGGTTTCACCATGTTGGCTAGGCTGGTTTCGAACTCCTAACCTCAGGTGATCCAATGCCTCAGCCTCTCAAATTGCTAGGATTACAGGCATGAGCCACCACACCTGGCCCAATTAGTACAGTTTTCATTTCTTGAAGTTCTATTTATTTATTTTTTTTCAAATCTGCTTGTTTTTTGTGGGGGGAGGTGGTTGTTGTTGCTGTTTGAGACAGGGTCTCACTCTGTCACCCAGGCTGGAATGCAGTGGCGCGATCATGGCTTATTGCAGCCTCAACCTCCTGAGCTCAGGTGATTCTTCCACCTCAGCCTCCCAAGTAGCTGGGAAAACAGGTGTGCACCACCAAACCCAGCTAATTTTTTGTAGACGCAGGTTTTCGCCATGTTGCCAAGGGTGGTCTCGAACTCCTGGGCTTAAGCGATCTGCCACCTCAGCCTCCCAAAGCACTGGGATTACAGGCAGGAGGAGCCACTGTGTCTGGCCCTGCTTCTCCTCCTTTACAATTTATTATGCCCTGCATATATTTTGAAACAGTCTCTTATTTCTTTAGATATGTGAACCAAAGTCATTTCATATATATTTTGTAATTCTATTATCTAAAGTCTTTAGAGATTTGTTTCTGTCCTCCGTCCCTTTTGGTGGATTTTGCCCATGCTGTGTAGTTTTCTTTATGTTCGGTTATTTTCTACCCTAAGCTGCTCATCTTCCTTGGAATTTTATCTGTGGAGAATTCTTTGAAGTCTGTAATGAAGGCAGGTTCCTCCAGAGAGAATTGGCATTTGCTTCGATTGAGATCACTCGAAATTAAATTCTCAGCTTAAGGTTTTGTGAGTTTAGGGCAGATTTTCCTTCCCCAATCACAGCGGTGATTTGAGGCGGTAGACTTCTTCATAGTCCTTAGGGAGGACTTCCTCAGTGCAGGAGTACAAGCGTTTGTTACTTTATTATTTATCTTTACTTCCCCTATACCAAGGAGGCAGTCTTTTGTGTGTGTGTTGGTGGTGGTGGTGGTGTTTTGAGACAGTTTCTTGCTCTGTCACCAAGGCTGGAGGTATGGTGACATGATCACAGCTCACTGCAGCCTCAACTTCCTGGGCTTAAGTGATCCTCCCACTTCAGCCTCCTGAATAGCTGAGACCACAGGTGCACACCACCATGCCCAGCTAATTTTTTAATTTTTTGTAGAGATGGGGTTTCGCCATGTTGGCCAGGCTGGTCTCAAATTCCTGAGCTCAAGCAATCCTCCCTCCTTGGCCTCCCAAAGTGCTGGGATTACAGGCATGAGCCACTGCACCTGGCCAGACTCAACATTCTTAAGTAGGAAGCTTTGTCCAGAATTTATCAAAGGCAGTCCTTATGTTTGTACAAAAGATTGTGCTATAAGGAATGTTCATTGAAATAGTTTATGATAGCAAAAATTTCAACTGGTTTGAATTGGCTTCAGCTCATTTGAATGTATTGAGTCAGTTCAATAAATTACAATAATACTGGTCAGTCACTAAAAATAATGAAAGAAAGTTTAAGAAGTTGAATAAAATTGCAGCATATTAAGCAAGAAAAATAGATTGATTCTATTTTACATTTAAGAATAAAGGTAGATGGCTGGGTGCGGTGGCTCACTCCTGTAATCCCAGCACTTTGGGAGGCAGAGGCGGGCAGATCACCTGAGATCAGAAGTTCGAGACTAGTCTGGCCAATATGGTGAAACCCCATCTCTACTAAAAACTACAAAAATTAGCTGGGCGTGGTGGCTCACACCTGTAGTGTAATCCTAGCCTTTTGGGAGGCCAAAGCAGGTGGATCACTCGAGGCCAGGAGTTTGAGACCAGCCTGGGCAACATGGTGAAACCATATCTCTAGTAAAAATACAAAAATTGACCAGGCGTGGTGGTGCATGCCTGTAATCCCAGCTACTCGGGAGGCTGAGGCAGGAGAATCACTTGAACCCAGGAGGTGGAGGCTGCAGTGAGCCGAGATCATGCCACTGCACTCCAGCCTGGGCAACAGAGCTAGACCCCATCTCTAAATAAATGAAATAAAGGGGAGAAAAAAAAGAAGATAGATTCCTTACCAGAGAATTCCTGGCTGCAGATCTCTCGACTGTTATGTTCTTGTTGTTGACTCTGTTTCCCCTCCTCTTCCTAAAAGGGCCACCTGAGCGAGGGGTATGGCCAGCTGTGCAGCATCTACCTGAAACTGCTAAGAACCAAGATGGAGTACCACACCAAAGTGAGTCTCTGCGGACAGTTCTGCCGCCACCGCCGCCTCCCCTGCTCCATCCCTTCAGCCCCTCCCTGGGCTCATTTGTCAGCTCTTTCAGGTAATAGACAGCCCAGGCTTCTGAGGAAGTGTGCACATCATGTACCCGAGCTGTGAGAGAGGAAAGCCACCGCCAGGCCCACGGGGTGTGACAAAGGCTGGGATTTTGGCCCGTGTCTTCTGCACCCTTTGTTCACCATTTTGCGGCTAGAAAGAAACCTGGCCAGGCACGGTGGCTCACACCTATAATCCTAGCTCTTTCGGAGGCCCAGGCGGATGGATCACCCGAGGTCAGGGGTTCAAGACTGGCCTGGACAACATGGCAAAACCCCGTCTGTACTAAAATTACAAAAATTACCCATGGTGGTGATGCATGCCTGTAGTCCCAGCTACTCGGGAGGCTGAGGCAGGAGAATCGCTTGAACCTGAGACCAGGAGGCAGAGGTTGCAGTGAGACAAAACCATGCCACTGCACTCCAGCCTGGGAGACAAAATGAGACTCTGTCTCAAAAAAAAAAACAAGAAAAAGAAAGAGTAACCCTAGCCACTATATTGCCTTATGAAAATGTTACAGAAGCATTGATTTTACTGTTAATAAAAACAATTCCTGGCCGGGCACAGTGGCTCATGCCTGTAATCTGAGCATTATGGGAGGCCGAGGCTGGAGGATCGCTTAAGACCAGGAGTTTGAGACCAGCCTGGGCCATAGCAAGATCCTGTCTCTACAAAAAAATTTAAAAATTAGCCGGGCGTGGTAGTGTGCAACTGTAGTCCCAGCTACTCGGGAGGCTGAGGTGGGAGGATACCTTGAGCCTGGGAAATCAAGGATGCAGTGAGCTATGATCGCATCACTGCCCTCCCGCCTGGGCAGCAGAGTGAGGCCCTGTTTCACAGAAAAAAAGAGAGAAGAAGGTGACACAATGGATAGTGTGAGGTGGGGGAGGCGAGCAGCTGCGGGGTGTACAGGGGTCTGGCAACTGTGGGAGACAACGGGGATCAGGCAGAGGGGTGGGCACATAGGAGGCAACGTAAACCAGAACTGAGGCTGGGCCAGGCCAGGGTGTCAGAGGCTGAGGCGGGGAGTCGGGCTGCCCTTGGGCTGGATTGCAAGGCGAAGAAGCAGGAGGGAGAGGCTGAGAGTGTGGAGGGGAGGGGGCTTGTAGCGTGTGATTGGAGGGAGGACCGGGCTCTGGTAAAGGTATCATGAGGAGGTGGGGAAAGGTGAGAACTGGATTTAAGATGTTTTGGGGTTGGGCGCAGTGGCTCACGCCTGTCATCCCAGCATTTTGGGAGGCCAAGGCGGGCGGATCGTCTGAGGTCTGGAGTTCAAGACCAGCCTGGCCAACATGGCAAAACACCGTCTCTACTAAAAATACACAAAGAAATTAGCTCGTGTCTGTAGTCCCAGCTACTCGGGAGGCTGAGGCAGGAGAATCGCTTGAACCTGGGAGGCGGAGGTTGCAGTGAGCCGAGATGCTGCCTCTGCACTCCAGACTGGGCGACAGAGCAAGACTCAATCTCAAAAAAAAAAAAAAAAAAGACGTTTTGGGAGTAGAGATTGAAAGTGTTAAATTGAGCTGGATGTGGTGGCTCACACCTCTAATCTCCACACAATGGAAGGCCAAGGCAGGAGGATCACTTGAGGCCAGGAGTTGGAGACCAGCCTGACCAACATAGTGAAACCCCCATCTCTACTAAAAACACAAAAATTAGCTGGGCGTGGTGACACGCACCTGTAATCCCAGCTACTCAGGAGGCTGAGGCTTGAGAATGGCTTGAACCCAGGAGGCGGAGGTTGCAGTGAGCCGAGATGGCGCCACTGCACTCCAGCCTGGGTGACAGAGCAAGACTCTGTCTCAAAAAAAAAAAAAAAAAAAGTGTTAAATGGAAAATGGGAGGAGGAAGGGCCTAGGGTAGGATTTTAGGTGGAAAAGGAAAGAAAGGAGGGTGTAGAGAAAGCAAGACTGGGAAGAAGGTTAAGGAGGAAGAGGACTGGGATGGGAGCTGGGGCAGTGGGGCTGCGGGGGTGATAGAGGCCAAAGGGGTCCCTTTGCCTTGTGTATAGGAAGACAGCAGAGTTCAGTGGCATCAGAAGCAGCTGGTGCCAGTAGCCAGGCCCTTAGCTTTTAATAGTATGGAAGGGCAGAAGGGAATGGTCACGTGGGCTTGGAGAACTGGGGTCAAAGAGGATGCAGCTGGCTTTGCTTCCAGAGGCTCTCGAGCTCACTGCTGTCTTGTTTTTCCTGGTTTTAGAAAGCAGAGAAAAAGGGGAAGCTGGTATTGTCCAAGCGTGGAGGAGCAAAGGACTTTTCCAGTTTTTAGCAGTTAGCGATACAAGAGTGGGGAAGGAGGCTGGGCAGAGTGGCTCACACCTGCAATCCCAGCATTTGGGGAGGCCAAGGTTTGAGGTGAGACCAGCCTGGGCAACACAGTGAGACCCTGTCTCTTAAAAAAAAAATTTTTTTGGCCAGGCGCGGTGGCTCACGTTCGTAATCCCAGCACTCTGGGAGGCCGAGGCGGGTGGATCACCTGAGGTCAGGAGTTCAAGACCAGCCTGGGCAACATGGTGAAACCCCATCTCCACTAAAAATACAAAAAAATTAGCCGGGCATGGTGGTGCGTGCCGGTTAATCCCAGCTACTCAGGAGGCTGAGGCAGGAGAATCGCTTGAACCCAAGGGGCTGAGGTTGCAGTGAGCTGAGATCATGCCATTGCACTCCAGCCTGGGCGACAGAGTGAGACTCCGTCTCGAAAACAACAACAAAAATATCCCGCACACATTAAAGAAAAATTCATTCTCTGGCTGGGCGTGGTGGCTCACACCTGTAATCCCAGCACTTCGGGAGGCCAAGGCGGGCGGATCACCTGAGGTCAGGAGTTCAAGACCAGCCTGGCCAATGTGGCGAAACCCCATCTCTACTAAAAACACACACACACACAGATTAGCCTGCATGGTGGTGTACGCCTGTAGTACCAGCTACTGAGGAGGCTGAGGTGGAGGATCGCTTGAGCCCAGGAATTCGAGGCTGCAGTGAGTGATGATCATGCCACTGCACTCCAGCGTGGGCAACAGTGAGGCCATGTCTCTAAAAAATAAAAAAAGAGAGAGAAACAAGAGAGCTGACTTCCTCCTCCTCTGCCATGTAAGCAACGTAACCAGGATGAAGTGCCTCACCAGGCACCGAATCTGTCAACACCTTGACTTTGGACTCCCTGGCCTCGAGAACTGAAAGACACTCTCTATGGGTTAAGCCACCCAGCGCATGGTATCTTGTTATAACTGCCCGAGCTGACTGAGACGGACGTTCAGGACAGAGAGCGTGAATGCATAGTGACACCAGCTGTGAGTCTTTCTCCAGGCACAGTCGGCAGCCGGCCCTAGGTACAGAGCCGATGACAAGGACCCAGGCTCTCAGCAGGTCTTCCAAGCAGTGTGGTAGAAAGGCAGGCAGGGTGTGGGGAAGTGGAGCCAGGCCACCAGTCATGATGTCAAGACTGAGCCAGGAAGCAAAGGCAGGCAGAGAGATGGGGAGCAGAGGGAGCAGGAGGGGACTGGCCATCTGTGAGACAGAAGTGTGAGTAGTGGGTGGACTTGAGGGCAGGAGAGGACTGGAAGGGCAGAGGCCTGGGCGATGCAGCCAGAGAGGGAGACGCTGGTGTGGGGAGGTCTGGGCAGGGATGTTTTAGGTGATGGCAGAGTCTGGAGTGGGGATGGAGTAGAGGTGAAGGTGCTGAAATTGAGGTCAGAGGTTGTAATCTCAGCGTGTATGACTTGGGGCAAAGGAAAACTGTGTCCCGGGTGCCAGGTCAAGCCTCAGAGGCCTTGGCACCTTGGAGCCCAGGAGCAAAGTCTGCAATGGGGATTTTTTTTTTCTTTTTTTTGCGGGGGGGAGACGGAGTCTCACTCTGTTGCCCAGGCTGGAGTGCAGTGGTGCGATCTCAGCTCACTGCAACCTCCGCCTCCCAGCGTCAAGCAATTCTGCCTCAACCTCCCAAGGAGCTGGGACTACAGGCGTGCACCACCACACCTGGCTAATTTTTGTATTTTTAGTTGAGACAGGGTTTCGCCATGTTGGCCAGCCTCGTCTCTAATTCCTGACCCCAAGTGATCCATCCGCCTTGGCCTCCAAAGTGCTGGGATTACAGGCGTGAGCCACCGCACCTGGCCTAGAGCCTAAAGTATCCACTTGTACATGTAGATGCCCCATGATGGAATGGCCACCCATCTCTGTGGCCTTTTCCCTTTGCCACAGGGACAAACCACACAGATGACAGGATCATGCTGGCTGTAGATACTGAGCAATGATTGATGATACCAGCGGTTTTTCTTTTTTTCTTTTTTGTTTGTTTTGAGGTAGGGTCTCACTCTGTAACCAAGCTGGAGTGCAGTGGCCTTGAACTGTAAACTTGAACTCCCGGGCTCAAGCAATCCTCCCACCTTGGCCTCCCAAGTAGCTGGGACCACAGGCGTGTGCCACCACGCCCGGCTGAGAGAGGGCTCTTCATGTCTTCTGCCCTGACTCCCTTCCTCTGCCTCCCTTCCAGAATCCCAGGTTCCCAGGCAACCTGCAGATGAGTGACCGCCAGCTGGACGAGGCTGGAGAAAGTGACGTGAACAACTTGTAAGTGGCTCCTGCCCTGAGCCCAGGGAGGGAGAAAGCTTTTGTGAATGCTGACACTTCTCATAAGGGTCATGGAGGGCCTGATGGGGGGAGGCCGTGGCTGGGATGGGGACCAAAGCCCCTGGGTGACTTGGCCTTGGGGCTACTTATTTATTGGTGGTGCCTCATCCAGAACCCCTGCCTGGCTATTTCACACCCCAAAGCTTTCCTGTCTGTCTCGCTTTCTGCCCTCTGACTCCAACACTGGTACCTATCCTCTCCCTCTGTCACTGTCACTGTTTTTGTTTTTGTTTTTTGAGAGGCAGTCTCGCCCTGTTACCCAGGCTGGAGTGCAGTGACTTGATCTCGGCTTACTGCAGCCTCCACCTCCCATGTTCAAGTGATTCTCCTGCCTCAGCCTCCCGAGTAGCTGGGATTACAGGCATGCGCCATCACACCCGGCTAATTTTTATATTTTTAGTAGAGATGGGGTTTCGCCGCGTTGGCCAGGCTGGTCTTGAACTCCTGACCTCAGGTGATCCGCCCACCTCGGCCTCCCAAAGTGCTGGGATTACAGGCGTGAGCCACCGCCCCCGACCTGTCGCTGTCACTGTTGACTTCACCAGGCTGCATGGCCATAATACCCACGAGGCTAGGACTTGGAGCTGGAGTTGTGTGTGTGTTTGCGCATGCACATGAGCATTGGAGACTGGAGTAGCGTAGAGCGTGGGGGAGGGGACAGGTAACAGACCGGCCTCAGGCTGTGGAGTATAAGCTCTCTTTCCTCTTGGGTCCAGTTTCCAGTTAACGGTGGAGATGTTTGACTACCTGGAGTGTGAACTCAACCTCTTCCAAACAGGTGAGTCTCTTCCCTCCCGTCTAACCCAGGCTCTCATGGGAACTACCTAATTCCCAGTCCTCCTCTCCCTGCAAAGTGTGCGGCACAAGGGGTAGGAAAATGGAGACATTCACACCCCATCTCTGGTCTCTCCAACCCTCGTGCAGGGAGGGACTGAACCTCTTCAGTATTTTTCCTTTTAAGAGACAAGATCTCGGCCGGGTGCAGTGGCTCACACCTGTAATCCCAGCACTTTGGGAGGCTAAGGTGGGCCCATCACTTGAGGCCAGAAGTTCAAGACCAGCCTGGCCAACATGGTGAAACCCTGTCTCTACTAAAAATACAAAAATTAGCCGGGCATGGTGGCGCATGCCTGTAATCCCAGTTACTTGGGAGGCTGAGGCAGGAGAATTGCTTGAACCCAGGAGGTCGAGGTTGCAGTGAGTAAGATCATGCCATTGCGCTCCAGCCTGAGTGGTACAGCAAGACTTCATCTCAAAAAAAAAAAAGAGAAAGAGAGAGAGAAGGTCTCGCTCTGTCACCCAGGCTGGATTGCAGTGGCATGTTACGGCTCACTGCAACCTCAAACTACTAGGCTCAAGTGATCCTCCCACCTCAGCCTCCCAAGTAGCTGGGACTACAGGCACGCACCACCACATCTGGCTGATTTTTTATATTTTTTGCAGAGATAGGGGTCTCACTGTGTTGCCCAGGCTCTTCTTGAACTACCAGCCTCAAGGTGTCTTCCCAACTCAGCCTCCCAAAGTTCTGGGATTACAGGCATGAGCTACCACACCTGGCCTCCTAGATATTTTCCAAGCGGGTGGTTTCACGTCTGAGCAGAAAGACCACACACTGCCCCTTCCTACTGGCCTCTTTCCTGAAGCGCAGGCCTCCAAAAGCCCAAAGACAGGTCTTACCTCTTTGCCAGCCACTGGACTGTAGCCATGGCCCTGGCCAGTCCTTGGTCCAGTCTTGTCTGCTACTCGGAACTGGGCTGGCTCATGGGCATGATTTCTGCTGAGGAGGAAGGGCTCACGTCTGTTGTTGAGTTGGCAGCCATGGGAAACAAGCTGGTCAGGATTGGTTGTCACCCAGGACTGGTTGTCACCCAAGTCCACATGAGAAGCTCACACAGTCCTGTTCCACTAGCAGGGGGAGTGGCCACACTTCCAGGCTCCTGCCTGCCAAGAACTGTGGTGCCTCCAGACCATCAGCCCCTAATGCTTCCCTGACAAGCCTCAGCTGGTCCCCTTCTCTCCAGCGCGTCTCCTCCCCACATCTCCCAGCAGGCTTCCCTCCTTTCCCTGGGGGATGTAAGCACCAGCGTTCTGAGACTCAGGGCGTTCCATGACAAGCATCCAACTCTGAAAGACAACGTTCCACATTGCAGGTCTCCATACGCAAGCTTGGTGGTCTCATGCCCAAGCCTGGTGGCCTTCTCTGCATGTGGACAGGCAGGACCCACTCTTGGGGCTTGGACTCTCTGACCCCGAATTTCCTTCAGCTTCCTTCAGCTTGTTCATCTGTGCAGAAATGCCTACTACTGGCCTCTTTTCCAGAATATTCTGTTTTGTGTTGTACGATGGCTGGGACAGGGCAACAAATTCTGTAATACATTGACCAGTCTTCAGCACAGGATGTGGTCAGAAAAACACCAGAAACAGGCCAGGCGCAGTGGCTCATGCCTGTAATCCTAGCACTTTGGAAGGCCAAGGGGGGCGGATCACCTGAGGTCAGGAGTTCAAGACCAGCCTGGGCAACATGGTGAAACCCTGTCTCTACTAAAAATGGAAAAATTAGCCAGGTGTGGTGGTGAGCACCTGTAATCCCAACTACTCAGGAGGCTGAGGCAGGAGAATGGCTTGAACCCGGGAGGCAGAGACTGCAGTGAGCCGAGATCACACCACTGCATTCCAGCCTGGGTGACAAAGCAAGATTCTGTCTCAGAAAAAAGAAAGACCAACACCAGAAACAGCTGGAAACTGCGGTTTGTGCGAGAAAGGGACATTCAGCCGACTAGGAAGCTATTTGAGCAGGGTGTTATACAAAAGTCAGTAGAGAAATAAAAATAAAACGCAGAATCTAGTCTATGCCCTAAGCTATTCCCAGTCAGATTGAAAGCAGTGGTGTAGATGCATTTATTTTTTAAAAAATGCATTGGGGCCAGGCGCAGTGGCTCATGCCTGTAATTTCAGCACGTTGGGAGGCGAAGGCAGGTGGATCATGAGGTCAGGAGTTCAAGACCAGCCTGGCCAACATGGTGAAACGCCATCTCTATTGAAAATACAAAAATTAGCCAGGTGTGATTGATGGTGTGTGCCTGTAATCCCAGCTACTCAGATGGCTGAGGCAGGAGAATTGCTTGAACCCGGGAGGCAGAGGTTGTAGTGAGCCAAGATCACACCACTGCACTCCAGCCCGGGTGACAGAGCAAGACTCCTTGAAAAAAAAAATGCTTTGGAAATGTTTGCATAAAAGTATATAAACAAGTATACATTGTTGTGGCTAACTTTTCATCATTTGGATTTGGTCGGGAACGACCTAGGTGAATAATTTGTTGTGGCTAACTTTTCATCATTTGGATTTGGGTGGGAACAACGTATGTGGATAATTCAGAATTCATTCGCATTTAGCTTTCACTTTTTTGTTGTTGTTTCTTTTGAGATAGTCTGGTTGTGTCATCCAAGCTGGAATGCAGTGGTGCGATTCCGGCTCACTGCAACCTCCGCTTCTGGGGCTCAAGCCATCCTCCTACCTCAGCCTCCCAAGTAGCTGGGACTACGGGCACGCACCACCATGCCCAGCTAATTTTTGTGTACTTTTTTTAGAGACAAGGCTTCATTATGTTGCCCAGGCTGGTCTCAAACTCCTGAGCTCAAGTGATGTGCCTGCCTTGTCCTCCCAAAGTGCTGGGATTATTGGCATGAGCCACCACGCCCAGCCTGCATTTAGCTTTGGAATTTGCTAGATCTGAATGCAGGCGTGAGTGAGATTCTTGGAATTGTCATCCTTGGGAAAGTGCAGCCTAGAAGTTGCAGTTCGGCTGACACAAGCTCTCTCCCCATGGCTCTCACCTCTTCTTGGAGCCGGCTGCCTGCCTACCTCCCGCTGCTGTGGTGTTTAGGGATAAGCAAGACAAATGTTTCAACCTTTGGGTCATCCTTCCAGTTCCTGACAGACAGTGGACCATGAGTAAGCGGAGATGGTGATGAGGTCCAAAAGGACTTGGTTAGCTGAGAGAATGAGTAAGGGGTAGAAGTGGTGAGCTCAGCCATCTTTTTTGTGCCACATCTCATGACCCCTAGCTCTGGTTTATTGTGTGTTTGTTTGTTTTGTTTTGAGAGAGTCTCGCTCTGTTGCCCAGACTGGAGTGCAGTGGCACCATCTCAGCTCACTGCAACCTCTGCCTCCCAGGCTCAAGCAATTCTCCTGTCTCAGCCTCCTGAGTAGCTGGGATTACAGGTGTGTGCCACCACGCCCGGCTAATTTTTGTACTTTTAGTAGAGACAGGGTTTCACCATGTTGGCCAGGCTAGTCTCGAACTCCTGGCCTCAAGTGATCTGCCTGCCTTGGCCTCCCAAGGTGCTTGGATTATAGGCATGAGCCACCGTGCCCAGCCTGCTCTGGTTTTATATGCATTGTTCATTAATATTGTTACCACGAGATGCTGACCTACTCATCTCTAAATTCCCTCTGTTCTAGCCCAGTGCCTGGTGAATAGCAGGCCCTCAACCATAAAAGAATGCTTGCTTTTTGAAAAACAGCAGGCTACCAGGTGCAGTGGCTCATGCCTATAAACCCAGCACTTTAGGAGGCCAAGGTGGGAAGATTGCTTGAATCCAGGAGTTATAGTTGGGTAGCTCTGGTCCAGAAGACTCTAAGTAATTCACCCTAGAGTTTCCCAGAGCATGCAGCTGAAAGTTAACACTATGTAATGAATTCTGTTCACCTATTTCATCATCACTGCTGTTTTTCTTTTCTCTCTCTCTCTTGTTTTTTTTTTTTTTTTTTTTTGGAGATGGGATCTCACTCTGTCGCCGAGGCTGGAGTACTGTGGCACAATCATAGCTCACTGCAGCCTTGACCTCCCTGGTCTCAAGGGATCCTCCCACCTCAGCCTCCTGAGTAGCTGGGACCAGGGATGTGTGCCATCACACCCAGCTAATTTTTTAATTTTTTGTAGAGATGGGGTCTTGCTATATGACCAGGCTGGTCTCGAATTCCTGAGCTCATGTGATCCTTCCACCTCAGCCTCCCAAAGTGTTGGGATTATAGGCATGAGCCACCACCCCCAGCCTCCTGTGCTTTAAGAAGCACCCGCAGTGTGCACTGTCCAATAGGGCACTCACTAGCCCCATGTGATCATTGAACTTGATTACAATTAAATAACATTTAAAAGTCAGGTCCTCAGCTGCACTAGTCCTATTTCAGGCATATTTCAGAAAGCCACATATGGCTAATATATTAAAAAGTTTATATGAACATTTTCATCATTGTAGAATTCTATTGGATAGCACTATTGTGGGTGATTCTGATGTGTGCTAAAACTTGACAACCACTGAGCTTGGACATACAGTTTTCAACCCTGGATGCAGATTAGAATCTACCTGGGGCGTTTTTTTTTGGTTTTTGTTTTCTCTGAAACGGAGCCTTGCTCTGTCGCTCAGGCTGGAGTGCAGTGGTGGGATCTTGGCTCACTGCAGCCTCCAAGCAATTCTTGTGCCTCAGCCTCCTGAGTAGCTGGGACTACAGGTGCCCGCTACCACACCCGGCCAATTTTTGTATTTTTAGTAGAGACCGGGTTTCACCATGTTGGCCAGGCTGGCCTCGAACTCTTGACCTCAAGCAGTCCTCCCACCTCAGCCTCCCAAAGTGCTGGGATTACAGGCATGAGCCACAGCACCTGGCCTAACGGGGGACGGCAGGGGAAGGCTTTTGACACCCACTGACATCCCAACATACCGCAGACCAATTGAAACAGATGGTGGGGCGGTTCTGGGGGTTGCAGGAAGACTTTAGTGTTTCAGTTTCCCCAGGTGATCCTAACCAGTCTCAAAGCCAAAGTCAAGAACCACTGCACAATTCCATGCACTTTTCCCAGCATTCTCATTGAAGTCCTCTGAGACCCTTACGAGGTATGCACTGTTATAGCCACATGTGCTCAACAGAAGAGCATCAGGAGGCACAGAGTGACTGAGCAACTTGTCCGCGATGACACTGCTCTAGATGTTTCTGGATGCCAAAGGGCATTCCTGGAAGGCATCAGGAATCGGGGCCAGGCAGGGAGATGGAACAGCCCGTGGTTCCTGCCAGTTGGAGCCTGAAGAAGCTGGTAGACTTGGGGATGGCTGCCTTGCAGTGACAGCTGCTTTTAATTTGTGTCAAGAAGAAAAGCTGCCTTTTAATTAGAACAGTTCGGGATTTTTTTTTTTTTTTCAGCTGCCAGACTAACCCAGTTACCAGGGATTAGTGCAGTCAGGAAGCAGAATACAGGCAGTGCTAGGCTTCCCTCTGGGCCAGTTCCACTCACAGAGGGACCGCGGGGAGAGTCATTTCATTGCCCGCTGCGTGCAGAGTCTGCAGAGGCAGTGGGTGGCCAGTGCAAGAAGGAAAATCAGCCTGGCCAGTGGTGTGAGCTGAGTGTCTGCAGCCAGATGGCCAGTTGCTTGGTCTAGGATTGGGGGCAGGAGGTTGTTGTGGAGGGAGCCCCAGCGTGAGAAATTGAGGGAGAAACTTCGTCTCTGAAACTCAAGAGGGTGGAGGCAAGACTTCTATTTTTGTTGACAGGTGCCCCAAGTTTCAGCCCTGAACCCTGACATATCTTCCTTCTCCCAAGTCCTTTTTCTTATTTTTCTTGTTTTGTATTGTTTTGTTTTGGTTTGGTTTCCTTTGAGATGGAGTCTCACTCTGTCACCCAGGCTGGAGTGCAGTGGCACCGTCTCAGCTCACTGCAACCTCCACCTTCCAGGCTCAAGCGATTCTACTGCCTCAGCCTCCCAAGTAGCTGGGTTTACAGGCACACGCCACCACACCCAGCTAATTTTTGTATTTTAGTAGAGACAGGGTTTTGCGATGTTGGCCAGGCTGGTCTCGAACTACTGACCTCAGGCGATCCACCCGCCTCGGCCTCCCAAAGTGCTGGGATTACAGGCATGAGCCACTGTGCCTGGCTTGTTTTGTTTTATTTATTTATGAAACAGAGTCTCACTCTGTCGCCCAGGCTGGAGTGCAGTGGTGGGATCTTGGCTCACTGCAGCCTCCACCTCCTGGGTTCAAGCGATTCTCCTGCCTCAGCTTCCCAAGTAGCTGGGATTACAGGCGTGAGCCATCACGCCCGGCTAATTTTTGTATTTTCAGTAGAGATGAGGTTTTGCCATGTTGCTCAGGCTGGTCTCAAACTCGGGCTCAGGTAGTCCCCCCACCTCGGCCTCACAAAGTGCTGGGATTACAGGCGTGAGCCACTGCACCTGGCTGAGACCCAGTCTCGTAAAGGGGAAAAAAACGAAGATGAGGCTCCTCCTCCATGTCCGCCATGGTAGGAGCTCTCCCAGGTTATGAGCAAATCTCTTCTTTCCTGAGCTATCAGGGGTCTCTGCACAGACTAGCGCTTAGTTCACCCAGTCATGATGCACTGAATATTCTGACTCTCAGGAGCAAAGGCTCCTGGTCTAACCATCATTGGCCCCATCAGCTCTTGGGCTCTCCAACAAGTCTGTTAACTCACCACCTCTCAACAAAACCACTTTTTTTTTTTTTTTGAGATGGTGTCTTACTCTTGTCACCCAGGCTGGAGTGCAGTGGTGCAATCTCGGCTCACTGCAACCTCTGCCTCCTGGGTTCAAGTGATTCTCCTGCCTCAGCCTCCTGAGTAGCTGGGATTACAGGCATGTGCCACCATGCCCAGCTAATTTTTGTATTTTTAGTAGAGACAGGGTTTTCCCATGTTGGAGAGGCTGGTCTCGAACTCCTGACCTCAGGCGATCCACCCGCCTCGGCCTCCTAAAGTGCTGGGATTACAGGCGTGAGCCACCATACCCTGCCAAAACCACTTTTTTTTTTTCGAGACTGAGTTTTGCTCTGTTGCTGGAGTGCAATAGCATGATCTTGGCTCACTGCAACCTCCACCTCTCGGGTTCAAGCTATTCTCCTGCCTCAGCCTCCCGAGTAGCTGGGATTACAGGCATGCGCCACCATGCTCGGCTAACAAAACCACTTCCTGACTTTGTGACAGCCTTCAAGTTACTAACCTTCTGTTTCTTCACCTGTTTAATGGGGATACGTTTACCTATCTCATGGGAGTGTTGTGAGGGTTAAATGAATTAGATGAGGTAAAGCACGCACAGAATCGGTCCTTGGTGTATGTAGGACCCCTGCCTCTGCCCCTCTGAAGAGGCTGCCTGTAATCCCCTGGCTCTACCACCTTTCTCCCTCACTTTTATTTCCTAGTATTCAACTCCCTGGACATGTCCCGCTCTGTGTCCGTGACGGCAGCAGGGCAGTGCCGCCTCGCCCCGCTGATCCAGGTCATCTTGGACTGCAGCCACCTTTATGACTACACTGTCAAGCTTCTCTTCAAACTCCACTCCTGTGAGTACCGCGGGCCAGATCTTCTTACATGAGATTCAGGCCAGAGGGAGGATCCCAGCCTGAGGATGTCCCCAGAGAAACGCAGTCCTTCTCAGTGCCTTTGGCTGTCTGCTTCTGTTCCAAAAGGCCCCAGAGCTTCTGACCATTGTGAGGATAAAAGAGCAGGGCCCAGGCTTTGGTGACCCCAGTAAAGCCCCTGGCTTGCCACTCTTGCGTCCCAGTGTTACAGGATCTTTGGGGTGTCCGTTTTCTGGCTGGAAACCTCTGGGGCCAGTGGTGCCTTTGCCCGAGTTCTTGTTCGGCATCCAGGAAGAATGAGGTATGCAGACAAGTGGAGGGTGGACAAGATGAAGAGGAGCTTTATTGAGTATTAGAACAGCTCAGAGGAGACTGCAGTGGGTACCGCTCTCTGTCTGTAGGCAGGTTGTCCTGTCGAGTGTTCAGCTCTCAGCAGAAAAGAGGCCATGGAGTGGGTAGCTCCTCTCTGCACTGGTTATCCTAGCATCTCTGCAGGTCTCTGAAGCTCTCAGCAGAGAGGGTAGCTCCTCTCTGTAGCTGGTCGTCCCATCTCTGCTCAGCTCTGGCTGAGCTCAGGCCTTTTATGGGCCTCAGAGGGGAGGAAATGCACCCCGATTGGTCCATGGGCAGGCCCGGAAAGGGCACCCCAAGTTCCCACTCCGGTCTGTGGGATTGGCAGCCCGGCCCCCACCGGGGACCCGCCCTTTCACCCAGGAATCTGTCTGCCTCCCGCTGCCATGCATGGCACCAGGGCTCAGCCCCAACTTTGCTCTAAGATCAGAGTGGGTGCCGACAGCAGGGAGAAGCCAGGCAGCGGGAACAGGTTCAGAAGAGGGGAGGGAGAGCCTTCTCAGGCCCTGAAGAGTACAGGGATGCCTGAGTCTGCAGCCGGGGCTGGGGGCGGGTGCGGGGCAGCAGGGCTGCCACCCACTCCATGGAGTGGGAGGCCCAAGTCTGCAGCTGTGTTTTAGGCGGCTGCAGCTGCACCTGAGAAGGTAGGGTTCCTGCCTGCTCCGGACCCTCAAGAGCACAGGGAGGCTCAGATCTGCGGTCACAACTTGGGCGGCTACAGCCCCATCCAGGAGGGTGAGGCTTCTGCCTGTTCCATGGAGTGTGCAGCCCTGGCCATGCCTCCCTGCTGCAGCTGGCATGATGGCAGTGGCAGACCATCTGGACTGGCAGCTGCCATCACCAGGATGGTCCTCTCTGTCTGCCTCTAGCTTGAGCACGTCACCATTCATCAAGTATGTCGTGTATCCTACGAACAGCACAAATATCAGCAGACCTGGCCTAGACCTACATGAGCTAACATAATGATTTCCAGACCATTTATCTACACAATCCCTTTGTGCAAATGGAATTTTATGGAGAAATATAAATTATAAAACACAGCTGCTCATTAAATGGAGACCTATCCCTTACCTAGCTTCAGTTCCCTGGGGTGCCCTTAGCAGAATATATATAGTTTGGAGGTTCTGGTCTTACAGAAGTTCTTATACTTTTTTTTTTTTTTTTTTCTGAGACAGAGTCTCACTCTCTCACCCAGGCTAGAGTGCAATGGCATGATCTCGGCTCACTGCAACCTCTGCCTACCAGGGTCAAGCAATTCTTGTGCCTTAGCCTCCCAAGTAGCTGGGACCACAGGTCTGTGCTGGCACACCCAGCTAATTTGTTGTTGTTGTTGTTTGAATTTTTAGTAGAGATGGGGTTTCCCCATGTTGGCCAGGCTGGTCTCGAACTCCTGGCCTCAAGTGATCCGCCCACCTCAGCCTCCTAAAGTGCTAGGATTACAGGTATGACCCACCACACCCGCCAGTTCTTATACTTTTGTGTCCTTCTGGTTTAAAATGATGTGTCTGGGGTGGGCACAGTGGTTCACGCATGGAATCCCATCATTTTGGGAGGCTGATGCAGGCAGATCGCTTGAGCTCAGGGGTTGGAGACCAGCCTGAGCAACATAGTGAAATCCCTGTCTGTACAAAAAATACAAAAATTAGCCAGGCATGGTGACATGCGCCTGTAGTCCCAGCTACCTGGGAGGCTAAGGCGAGAGGATCGCTTGAGCCCAGAAGGTCAAGGCTGCAGTGAGCTGTGTTTGTGCCACTGCACTCCAGCCTGGGCAACAGAACGAGACCGTGCCTAAAAAAAATAAAATAAATAAAATAAAGTAGTATGAGACAGTATACTCTGTAATATTGACAAGTAATGAATCTCTTTATTTAGACAGTACAAGGGAAGGGTGTAGCATCGCCTAGATGCTAATCTAGGATGGTTTTGTGAAAGGGAGATTGGAATTAGCTGCCCGGGGATTAGAAGGGCTTTGCGGCAAGTAGGCCTGCCTGAAGGGAGCTGAGAGGGTGGAGTGGGCCCCCAAGAGAAGGGACCAGCTGCTTAGAGTGCTGAATACAGATGAACTTTTCATTGTTTCTCCTGGAAACTTTTCATTGTTTCCAAGTATTCTGTTGCTCAGTAGAACATCACCACTGCCTTTTTGTAAAATGGGGAGTTAAGCTGGGCATGGTGGTGCACACCTGTAGTCCCAGTTACTTGGGAGGCTGAGGGAGTTATGAGAAGAGACAGGTAATTAAGTGTTTGGGTTTAAAGGCCTTCTTTGAAGGCAGGGCAATACCCAAGACCCACACTGCCTCTGGGCTGAGGAAGGGATAGGAGGGATACTCTTTACAATACATAGTTTTTTTATTTACTTTATTTATTTATTTATTTTTCTGAAACAGGGTCTTGCTCTGTTGCCCAGGCTGGAGTGCAGTGGCACAATCTCAGCCCACTGCAACCTCCACCTCCCAGGTTCAAGCAATTCTCCTACCTCAGCCTCCCAAGTAGCTGAGATTATAGGTGCCCGCCACCATGCCTGGCTAATTTTTGTATTGTTTTTAGTAGAGACAGGGTTTCATCCTGTTGGCCAGGCTTGTCTTGAACTCCTGAGCTCGTGATCCTCCTGCCTCGGCCTCCCAAAGTGCTGGGATTGCAATTGTGAGCCACTGCAGCTGGCCCTCTTTTCTAAAAATAAACATTTATTTTTGTTTTAGATCTACAGAAAAGTTATAAAAATAGTACCGAGAGTTCTCGTATACCCAGTTCCATTTTCCCTTTGTTCGTATATTAGTATGAAACATTTGTCACAACTGGCCGGGCATGGTGGCTCACGCCTGTAATCCCAGCACTTTGGGAGGCCGAGGCGGGCGGATCATGAGGTCAGGAGATCGAGACCATCCTGGCCAACATGGTGAAACCCTGTCTCTACTAAAAATACAAAAAATTAGCTGGGCATGGTGGCGGGCGCCTGTAGTCCCAGCTACTCAGGAGGCTGAGGCAGCAGAATGGTGTGAGCCCAGGAGGTGGAGCTTGCAGTGAACCGAGATCGTGCCACTGCACTCCAGCCTGGGTGACAGAGCGAGACTCCGTCTCGAAAAAAAAAAAAAAAGAAACGTGTCACAACTAATTAACCAGTGTTGATACCTTATTATTAATTAAAGTTCGTACTTAAGGCAGGGCACGGTGACTCACACCTGTAATCCCAGCACTTTGGGAGGTCAAGGTGGGCGGATCACGAGGTCAAGAGATGGAGACCATCCTGGCCAACACGGCGAAACCCTGTATCTGCTAAAAATACAAAAATTAGCGGGGTGTGGTGGCGCACGCCTGTAGTCCCAGCTGCTTGGGAGCTGAGGCAGGAGAATTGCTTGAACCCGGGAGGCAGAGGTTGTGGTGAGCTGAGATTGTGCCACTGTCCTCCAGCCTGGCAACAGAGTGAGATTCCATCTCAAAAACAAAAACAAACAAAAAAAAAAGTTCGTACTTTATTCAGATTGTCACAGTTTTTACCGAATGTCCTTTTCTGCCCCAGAATCTCACCCGGTACATCATGTGACATTTAGTTGTGATGTCTCCTTAGGTTCCTCTTGGCTATGACGTTTCACTTCTCAAACTTCCCTTATTTTTGATGACTTTGACAGTTCTGAGTTTTTTGTAGAATGTTCCTGAATTCTGTTTGCCTGATGTTTTTCTCCTGATTTAACTGGGGTTAAGGGTTCTTGGGAGAAAGATCATTTAGGTCAAGTGCCATATTCATTCACTGTCCACTTCTGCCATTTTTGTTTTGTTTTGTTTTGTTTCAAGACAGGGTCTCGCTCTGTCACCCAGGCTGGAGTGCAGTGGTGCGATTGTAGCTCACTGCAGCCTCAAACTCCTGGGCTTAAAAGATCCTCCCACCTCAACCTCTTGAGTAGCTAAGACTACAGTGCACATCACCACACCTGGCTAATTTTTATTTTTTAATTTTTGTAGAGATGGGGGTCTCACTATGTTGCCCAGGCTGGTCTCAAACTCCTGGGTACAAGTGATGCTCCCCACTCAGCCTCCCAAAGTGCTGGGATTACACGTGGGAGCCACTGCGCCCAGCCATCTTTTGCCATTTCAATAATCATGTTTTATACATGTGTTCCCTGATTTTATCCAATGAATGTATGACCCATTTCCAAATAACAAATTTAAATTTAAACAAATAAAGCAAACACTAAAAGGATTGCTGAGCCGTGATCTACAGCTGCAATATGCAGGTTCGCATATCTGAGAGGTGACAGAACCTCAGAGAACTGGCTCTGTAGGGAAGGAGGCTGTCCTAAGAGGTTACTGGTGTGTGCAGTGTCATAGAGTTAGCTACCAACCAAGCCGGGACTGGAACTCAGATCCCAAGCCTCAATCCCTTGTTCTTTTTTTTTGACAGAGTCTCACTGTCGCCCAGGCTGGAGTGCAGTGGTGCAATCTCAGCTCACTGCAACTTCCGCCTGCTGGGTTCAAGCGATTCTCCTGCCTCAGCCTCCCAAGTAGCTGGGATTACAGGCGCATGCCACCGCGCCCGGCTAATTTCTGTATTTTTAGTAGAGACATGGTTTCTCCCATATTGGTCAGGCTGGTCTCGAACTCCTGACCTCAAGTGATTCTCCTGCCTCAGCCTCCCAAAGTGCTGGGATTACATGCATGAGCCACTGCACCTGGCCTTCAATCCCTTGTTCTTTGCCTTCTGACAGCCATCCTCTTGGGCAGGTTCTGTGGATCTCTTCCAGACTAATATCAGCCCTGAGCCTCAACCTAAAACAAATGCAGGCAATAGCTGAGAAAGAACTGCTCCCTCCTGGGCCTGCCATGGTCCAGCCTGCTACTGGGTCAGGTCACCATTTCTTCTCTAGTCCAGGACACAATTTCCACCCTATTGTGCCCGGCATGGCTTGTCCTTCAGGAATTAATTGAAGTGGAAGGATTTGGAGGATAAGCGTCTCCACACTCCTGCTGGTTCCTGCTGGGCTCCCTTGGTTACCAGACCTCGGGACAGCTCTAGGCCAGTCGTGGCCCCTGGCAGTGCTGGCCACATGCCCCAGGGTAGCTGGGCCCCTCCCCCTCGAGAGCCCTGCTGTGGCTTCCCTGCCCTCTGGTCCCCCTCCCCTGTCACACTCTTTCCAATTTCTTCCAGGCCTCCCAGCTGACACCCTGCAAGGCCACCGGGACCGCTTCATGGAGCAGTTTACAAAGTAAGTGGTTCAAGTAACAGGAATGGAGGTGAATTCAAGAGCGCTATAAAATCATTAAGCCATGCAAGAGCACTGTGAGAGGTGGCTAGACACAGTGGTTCATGCCTGTAACCCCAACTCTTTGGGAGGCTGAGGCGGGAGGATCACTTGAGGCCAAGAGTTCGACACCAGGCTGGGCAACATAGCGAGACCCCATTTCTACAGAAAAAAAATGTAAAACAAATTAGCTGGGCACAGTGGTATGCACCTGTGATCCCAGCCACTTGAGAGGCTGAGGCAGGAGGATGGCCTGAGCCTAGGAGTCCGAGGCTGCAGTGACCTATGATTGTGCCACTGGACTTCAGTCTATGTGACAAAGTGAGACCCTGTCTCTAAAAAAAAATTTTTTTTAAATACTTGTGGGGGTGAGGTTATCTTCGGGCTGGAGTGCAATGGCAATGGCACGATCTCAGCTCACTGCAACCTCCGCCTCCTGGGTTCAAGTGATTCTCCTGCATCAGCCTCTCGAGTAGCTGAGACTATAGGCATACACCACCACGCCCAGCTAATTTTTGTATTTTTAGTAGAGATGGGGTTTCACCATGTTGGCCAGGATGGTCTCGATCTCTTGACCTTGTGATCTGCCCACCTCAGCCTCCCAAAGTGTTGGGATTACAGGCGTGAGCCACTGCACCCGACCTGAGGTTATCTTCATTCTAAGGTGATAAAGTGACAGAAAATAGCTCAGACAGAGGCAAATCTACCTATAGCTAGGGTAGCTATTGGTTATCTAATAAATCCCATAGAAGCATATAGAAGAAAGAGATTTCATCCATTCATTTGTTGCCTGCTTATGCCCCAGACTTCATCCTCTTCTCTTTTCCGTCTCCCTAAGTTCTGGTCTTATAGCATTTATAGACTGATAACCCCTAAATATGCATCTCTAGCCAGACCTTACTTCTGAATGCCAGCCTCTTGTCCCCAATTTGACATCTGTATAGCATACTTAAATCTCAAACTGTACTTTAGGTTTTCTCAAAAAAAAAAAAAAAAAAAAAAAAACCTTTCTCTCTCTATTCTGTTTTTGTTTGTTTGTTTTTGTTTTTGTTTTTGAGACAGAGTCTCACTCTGTCACCCAGGCTTGAGTGCGGTGGTGTGATCTTGGCTTACTGCAACCTCAGCCTCCCCATCTCCAGTGATTCTCCTGCCTCAGCCTCTTCAGTAGCTAGGATTACAGGCGCCCACCACCATGCCCAACTAATTGTTGTATTTTTAGTAGAGACAGGATTTCACCATGTTGGCCGGGCTGGTCTGGAACTCCTGACCTCAAGTGATCTGCCTCCCAAAGTGATGGGATTACAGGCGCGAGTCACTGTGCCCAGCCCCTCCCCATTCTTTTCTATCTCAACAAATACTGCCATCATCCATTTAGGCCAGAGGTCTGGAAGTCACCATTTTCCTCATCCCCCATGCCCAGTCCACTAGCAGGTTTGGTTGATACCCTACAAATATGACCTGCTTCTGAGGTGGGATGGGAGACTGGACTCTGGAGGCAGGGCTTGGGCATCAGACCAAATTAAGGACAAGTAAAACAGGGAAAGGGCGGAAGCACCTCTGCATAAGACACACCCACCAGTGTGCAGTGACAGTTTACCATTGCTATGGCAACATCCGGAAGTTAGCGCCCCTTTCCATGGCAATAACCTGACAATCCGGAATTTACCACTTTTTTTCTAGAAATTTCTGCATAATCTGCCCCTTAATTTACATGTAATTAAAAGTGGGTATAAATGTAACAGCTGCTATTCTGGGCTCACTGCGTATGGGGTAGCCCTGCGCTGCAAGGAACAGGACCTCCGCTGCTGGCTGTGCACTGCCACCTCAATAAAAGTTGCTAACACCAGCCGGGTGCGGTGGCTCATGCCTGTAATCCCAGCACTTTGGGAGGCCGAGGTGGGCAGATCACTTGAGGTCAGGAGTTCAAGACCAGCCTGGCCAACATGGTGAAACCCCGTCTCTACTAAAAAATTAGCAGGGCATGGTGGTGCACACCTGTAATCCCAGCTACTCGGGAGGCTGATGCAGAAGAATCGCTTGAACCCAGGAGGTGGAGGTTGCAGTGAGCCAAGATGACATCACTGCACTCAGGCCTGGGCATCAGAATGAGATTCCATCTCAAAACAAAAACAAAAACAAAAGATCTTTACTTAGGCTGGGTGCAGTGGCTCACACCTGTAATCCCAGCACTTTGGGAGGCCAAAGCAAGTGGATCGCTTGAGGTCAGGAGTTTGAGAGCAGCCTGGCTAACATGATGAAACCCTGTCTCTACTGTAAATACAAAAATTAGCCCTGTAATCAGGAGGCTGAGGCAGGAGAATTGCTTGAACTCAGGTGGCAGAGGTTGCAGTGAGCTGAGATCATGCCACTGCACTGCAGCTTGGGCAACAGAGCAGGACTCCATCCAAAAAAAAAAGAAGAAGGAAAGGAGGGGAGGGGAGGCAAAACCAGGCAAAAGGGAAGGATAATAGAGTGAGAGTTGGGAGGACAGAGGGGGCTGAGAAGGGCCTCCTGACTTAGCTGTGTAAAAGTGCACTCTCTTGTTTTTCCTGTTAATTTCCTCACCCTTGACCATAACTCCCAAATGCCAAGTTTCAGCTTCTCTGCCTGGTTCCCCAGGAGCAAGCGAAGGACAAGTGTGTGGTTGTACCCACCTCCTGGTACCCCTGTTCCATTTGAGAAGCCGAGTACATATTCTGTGATAAATGGCTTCTTTAGTCCAAGGAGACAGGCCCTGAGGCTGATTTCCTGGAATGTCAAATTCCGGTAGCTTGTGAAAGCAGTTGAGCCTATTACTGTTGGCTCCAAACCAGCAAGATGGGGACGTGTGGTCAGGTGATTTCATTTCCTTTCATTTGCTTCTAGCTTATAAAAACATCTCCCCTGAGTAGCCACTTTGCTGTTCCACACAGACACGGCTCCTGTCTGAGACCTCACTGTCCTTGAATTCAGGGGACGCAGCAGTGATGTCACAGAGACAGAGACAGGCCTAAGTCTTGGGATCTGACAGGCTGTAACGACACCCTGGGGGTTTCGTTTATTGGACTAAGCTGGAGAAAGTTCATTGTTGCAGGCCAAAGGATTTAAGGCCCATGTACCCCTTTCATCTCAGAATAGATGTAGTTAACTCCAGCTACTCAGGAGGCTGAGGTGGGAGGATCGCTTGAGCCCAGGAGGTTGAGATTGCAGCAAGCCTTGATCGTTCCACTGCACTTCAGCCTGGGTGACAGAGCAAGACCTTGTCTCTAAAAAAAATTAAAATAGGCCAAGCATGGTGGCTCTCGCCTATAATCCCAGCACTTTGGAAGGCCAAGGTGGGTAGATGGCTTGAGCCCAGGAGTTTGAGACCAGCCTGGACAACATAGAGAGACCCCATCTTTATCAAAAACACAAAAAAATTAGCCAGGTGTGGTGGCACACACCTGTACTCCCAGCTACTTGGAGGCTGAAGTGAGAGGATCCCTTGGGCCCAGGGAGGTCAAGGCTGCAGTGAGCTATGATTTTGCCACTATACTCCAGCCTAGGCAACAGACTATGACCCAATCTCAAAAAAATATTTACAAATAGGCAGGGCACATTGGCTCACGCCTATAACCCCAACATTTTGGGAGGCCGAGACGGGCGGATCACCTGAGGTCGGGAGTTCGAAACCAGCCTGACCAACATGGAGAAACCCCATCTCTACTAAAAATACAAAATTACCCAGGCATGATGGCACATGCTTGTAATCCCAGCAACTCAGCAGGCTGAGGCAGGAGAATCCCTTGAACCTGGAAGGTGGAGCTTGCAGTGAGCCGAGATCGCGCCATTGCACTCCAGCCTGGGCAATAAGAGCGACACTCCATCTCAAAAAATAAATAAACAAAATAAAAATGAAGAATATATAAGTCTGGATCCTCTCAGGTTTCTTGGTCTTCAGTGTTTAGATTCAAAATAGAGATTTGAGAATGAGAAAAAGATGTTGATTTTGCCAGATGTGGTGGCTCATGCCTGTAATCCCAGCACTTTGGGAGGCCAAGGCAGTAGGATTGCTTGAAGCCAGGAGTTTGAGACCAGCCTGGGCAACACAGCAAGAGCCTGTTTCTACCAAAAAATTAAAAATTAGCCAGGCATGGTGGTGCATCCCTGTAGTTCTAGCTACTCAGGAGGCTGAGGCAGAAGACTGCTTGAGCCCAGGAATTCAAGGCTGCAATGAGCTCTGATTGCACCACTGCACTCTAGCCTGGGTGACAGAGCAAGACCCTGCCTCTACAAAAAGAGAGAGAGAGAAAAAAAAAAATTGGTTTCTTCATGTGCATATCCACCCAAGATTAGGACATAGTACCAAACGATTGTAATTCTCCAAGTGTTTATTGAACGGCTGCCCTGTCCCTGGCATTATGGGAAACAGCTCAGCGGAGCTCAGTCCCCACTTCCCAGGAACTTATAGTCTTAATTGTGGAGAGAACAAATAGTCCAAAAACAAAGAGAAGTAATGAAAGAAGAGAGCTACCTTTGTAGTAAAATTCCCTTCCCTTTTCCTATGGTTAGTTGGCTTATCCTCAGAGAAAGTCAATTTCTTTTAATGTTACTCTAAACCAAACACTCCTCGGAAGTTAAATCTGCAAAATAACAACATGTGTTCTACAGCAATGAAGAAATTAGCTTTTTGATTATCTACTCTTCCAAAGGATTTGTAGCATGAATTACTCTTTCCTCACCAGCAGGTCACTGAGGACCAGCTTTAAATAATCCTCCTCTGCAGCATCATAATTGAATCCCAGCACCATGGAGTTTATCTCCTTGACAGCCTGTGCCTTTGGGCTGGGGAGGGGGCAGGAAAGCCAGGTGGCTGCTCTGTCCCCTACATGGGGCTGATGAAGACACCCAGCACCCCTCAGGTCCTTCTCCACCCCTAGGTTGAAAGATCTGTTCTACCGCTCCAGCAACCTGCAGTACTTCAAGCGGCTCATTCAGATCCCCCAGCTGCCTGAGGTAAGCATGCCCAACCACACACCCTCGGCACTGCAGAGGCCCCAAGTACCCTCTTAAGGGCCGGCGGGGCCTGGCAAGCAAGCACTATTTGAGGATGTATCTCCGTCTTCAGAACCCACCCAACTTCCTGCGAGCCTCAGCCCTGTCAGAACATATCAGCCCTGTGGTGGTGATCCCTGCAGAGGCCTCATCCCCCGACAGCGAGCCAGTCCTAGAGAAGGATGACCTCATGGACATGGATGCCTCTCAGCAGGTGAGGACCACTTGGGAGAGAAACTTGGCCTTTCCTCTCACCTGCA
The DNA here is from genome assembly GCF_029281585.2 of Gorilla gorilla gorilla. Classification (NCBI taxonomy): domain Eukaryota; kingdom Metazoa; phylum Chordata; class Mammalia; order Primates; family Hominidae; genus Gorilla; species Gorilla gorilla. Next base: position 85,256,929 of record NC_073230.2, read on the forward strand.
AGTACAGGGGAGAGGCTGGGGGAGACCCTGGCCAAAGCCCATTGACTCTAACCAGGTTCAGGCTTCTCTTCATTCACCTAGCACCAACCTAGGCTGAGCATCCTGCTCTGTGGCTCCCAGAAGGGTCATAAATGGGTGCAGTGGCTCACAGCTGTAATCCCAACACTTTGCAAGGCCAAGGTGGGAAGACTGCTTGAGGCCAGTTCAAGACCAGCCTGGGCAACATAGTAAAGCCCCATCTTTACAAAATTAGCCAGATGTGGTGGCACGTACCTGTGGTCCCAGCTATGTGGGAAGCTGAGATGGGAGGATCACTTGAGCCTGGGAGGCCAAGGCTACAGTGAGCTGTTATCATGCCACTGCACTCCAGCCTAGGCAAGAGAACAAGAACCAGGCCCTAAAAATATAAATACATAAAATAAAAATTAAAAAATTATCCAGGTATGGTGGCACACACCTATACTTCCAGCTACTCAGGAGGCTGAAACAGGAGGATCACTTGAGCCAGGAGTTGGAGGCTGCAGTGAGCTATGATTGCACCACTGTACTCTAGCCTGGGCAGTAGAGTGAGAACCTGTCTCAAAAAAATTAAAAAAATTAAACAGGTCTGAACCGTTTAATTCGAGAAAGTGGGCATTCTCCCATATCACTCAACTGACCCACACACAGAATTCTCTGGCTCTCTGACTTATTCTCACTCCTTTTTGGTCAACCACAGAATTTATTTGACAACAAGTTTGATGACATCTTTGGCAGTTCATTCAGCAGTGATCCCTTCAATTTCAACAGTCAAAATGGTGTGAACAAGGATGAGAAGTGAGTCCAAGCTGGGTTCAAGCAGATGGTTCAGGAGCTAGGTTAAGCCATGGTCTGCCTCAAAACACTAACCAAAGAGGAATTCTTAATGATACTGGGGCTTCTTAGATACAGAACATCTTGAAGGGTTGGGGGCAATGGCTCATGCCTGTAATCCCAACATGTGGGGAGGATGAGGCAGGAGGATTTTTTAAGGCCAGGAGTTTAAGACCAAGCTTGGGCAACATAGCAAGATCCCATCTTTATTAAATAAAAGTAAAAAAATTAGCTGGGCAGGTGGTACACACCTGTAGTCCCAGTAACTCAGGAGGCTGAAGTGGGAAGATCATTTGAGCCTGGGATATCAAGGCTGCAATGAGCTATGATCGTGCCACTACACTTCAGCCTGGGCGACAAAGCCAGACTGTCTCTAAAACAAAACCGAAAACACACACAAAAAAGGAATGTCTTGACCCTCAAATATTGGCCCCTTTAATCTCAGAAGAAAATCAATAACCATGGATTTATGAGTATTAGATTAGTATCTGGTAACATTTAGAGTATAATTTATGGCATTTCAAAGAATTGTCCCCAAATTAATACCAGCTTTTAATTTCCTCCCCTGAGCTCACAATTAAAAACAGAGGGATAGAAGCACTATGGAAGCAAACTCACTCCCCTTCTCTTCCCAGGGACCACTTAATTGAGCGACTATACAGAGAGATCAGTGGATTGAAGGCACAGCTAGAAAACATGAAGACTGAGGTATAACTTGGATCTGCTCTGCCTTTGCGCTTCACCAAAACACGGTAGATTTGAATGTTAAATTTGCATCACACTGGCCAGGCACAGTGGCTCACACCTGTAATCCTAGCACTTTGGGAGGCCAAGGCAGGAGGATTACCTGAGGTCGAGAGTTCGAGACCAGCCTGGGCAACAGGGTGAAACCCCCGTCTTCAATAAAAATGCAATAATTAGCCGGGTGTGTTGGCAGGCACCTGTAATCCCAGCTACTCGGGAAGCTGAGGCATGAGAATTGCTTGAACTTGGGAGGCAGAGGTTGCAGTGAACTGAGATCGTGTCACTGCACTCCAGCCTGGGCGATAGAACAAGACTCTGCCTAAAAAAAAAAAAAAAAAATTGCATCACCTAGACAGTTTTTGGACCACATCCTTAGGGTAGGTTAATTAGTAGAAACAAGCCAGGCGTGGTGGTGCGCACCTGTGATCCCAGCTACTCAGGAGGCTGAGGTAGGAGGATCACTCAAGCCCAGGAGTTTTGAATCCAGCCTGGGCAACATAGCAAGACCTGTGTCTCTAAAACCAAATAAAAACTGGTAGAAATGCTAAATCCAAAAGAACCAGGTCTTCCCGTGTTCTCTGTCATAATGCATTTCCATTTTACATGCCATGAGGACAGCATTTAGGCCAGGCACAGTATCCATGTGATTGATACCCAGAGATGACCTTGGTCCCCACGAGGCTGAGAAGCTGTGGAGAACAAGACCAGACCTTCTCACATGGCGATAAGGAGAGATTGGTTTGCCGGGCACAGTGGCTCACGCCTGTAACCCCAGCACTTTGGAAGGCTCAGGCAGAAGGATCACTTGAGCCCAGCAGTTCAAGACTAGCTTGGGCAACATAGCAAGACCCCATCTCTACAAAAAACTTTTTAAAAATTAGCTGGGCATGGTGGTGCATACCTGTAATGCCAGCTACTTGGGAGGCTGAAGCTAGAGGATCTCTTGAGCCCAGGAGGTTGAGGCTGCAGTGAGCCATAATCACCTCACTGCACTCCAGTCTAGGTGATAGTGATACCCTGTCCCTCCCCTCCCCCAACCGCCAAAAAAAAAAAAGAGACAGCTGTGAGCAATGTTGGTGCTATATTAACAACCGCCCCTCACAGTGGCTGGTCAGGTGACTTTACCCACAGGGACAGCCACTGCTACCCCCAGCCACTCTAAAGAGGACCACAATTCCCCGGCCATCATCCCCTGTTATTGTTGTTGATTGAGGGGCTCCTAATGACCAGATGGTCCAACCCTCCTGGGACGTGGAGAGTTGACTTAGGGGAATCGGGTATTTACTTGGAAGCATGGTAGGACCCGCTTCTCCAGCCCATGCCCGTGACCCGTGGCAGTGGGCGGTTGGCCTCATGACCGGAGTCCCCCCACAGAGCCAGCGGGTTGTCCTGCAGCTGAAGGGCCATGTCAGCGAGCTGGAAGCAGAGCTGGCCGAGCAGCAGCACCTGCGGCAGCAGGCGGCCGACGACTGTGAATTCCTGCGGGCAGAACTGGACGAGCTCAGGAGGCAGCGGGAGGACACCGAGAAGGCTCAGCGGAGCCTGTCTGAGATAGAAAGTGAGCGGTGGGTGGGGGCGGGGGCGGGCCCCGGGGGCAGGCGCGGGCAGCAGAGCCCAGCTGGACTCAGGATGCGGCACAGAGGCTGGGTGGGGGAGACCCAGACTGTCTTTCTAGAAACAGCTAGGAATGCCAGCTCTTAGCCTCAGTCCAGAGGGCGGGTTTGAGTCCTGCAGGCACAAAGCTGTGTGTGAGGCACCGCTGAGCACAGAGATGGGAAATACAGAAGACAGCACTGAAGTGCTTGCCCTGGGCAGTGGATACTAAGGGAGAAGGAGAGAAGATTGAGGTCCTAACAAAGAAATTGACATAAAAGCTGAGGGCACAGTGGCACATGCCTGTAATCCTAGCACTCTGGGAGGCCAGGATGGAAGGATTGCTTGAGGCCAGGAGTTCAAGACCAACCCGGGCAACATAGCAAGACCCCATCTCTAGAAAAAATAAAAAAGATTAGCCGGGCATGGTGGAACGTGCCTGTAGTCCCAGCTACTCTTGAGGCAGAGACAGGAGGATCGCTTGAGCCCAGAAATTCAAGGCTGCAGTGAGCTGATTGCACCACTGCACTCCGGCCTCTGCAACAGACAGCCTTGTCTCTAAAAAATTTCAAATAAATTTTTTAAAAAGCTGAAAGCCCCCATAGAATAAATGCCATGTATGTAAGTGCTGAAGAGGCATGAATCCCTGGCTTGATTATTTATTTGTTTTATTTTTTTGAGGTGGAGTCTCACTCTGTCGCCCAGGCTGGAATGCAGTGGTGTGATCTGGGCTCACTGCAACCTCTACCTCCCAGGTTTAAGTGATTGTCTTGCCTCAGCCTCCCGAGTAGCTGGGATTACAGGCACACACCACCATGTCCAGCTGATTTTTGTATTTATAGTAGAGATGGGGTTTCACCATGTTGGTCAGGCTGGTCTTGAACTCCTGACCTCAGGTGATCCACCCACCTTGGCCTCCCAAAGTGCTGGGATTATAGGCATGAGCCACCTCGCTTGGCCCCTGGCTTGATTTTTAACTAGTTGAATTCTTTTTAAAGATGACTTCCTGGAGAAGTTTCTGTAAGTAGGACTTTCAAGGGAGAAAAGCATATATGCATTCCTAAATCAAAGGAAGATCTTTGGCCGGGCACAGTGGCTCATGCCTATAATCCCACTGAGGTGGGAGGATCACCTGAGCCCAGGAGTTTGAAACCAGCCTGGAAAACATAGTGAGACCCTGTCTCTACAAAAATTAGCCAGGTGTGGTGGCGTGTACCCATGAACCCAGCTACTCAGGAGACTGGGGTGGGAGGATGACTTGAGCCCAAGGAGGTCGAGGCTGCAGTGAGCAGTGATTGTGCCACTGCACCCCAGCCTGGGTGACAGAGCAAGACTGTCTCAAAACAAAACAAGGAGGACCTTCTAGGGACCCTGGCTCATTGCAAGGAAGGCAAGGGTCCCTGCTAGGTTAGACTCCTCACCTTGGTCCTTTACAATACAGGGAAAGCTCAAGCCAATGAACAGCGATATAGCAAGCTAAAGGAGAAGTACAGCGAGCTGGTTCAGAACCACGCTGACCTGCTGCGGAAGGTAAGACCCTCAGCCCCTGTCACCATCCTGCAGGCCCTGCACCTCTAGGGAGAGAGCGGCTCAGGCCTGTGGCTTCCCCGGGGCCAGCAACCCCTACATTGATCTCTAAGGCATTGCCGTCATCTCGGGAACCACACCTTTTCAGGCTTCCTTGCCTCTGTGTCTTGGGCTGTGTCCTGGGTGCCAATCCCATGTAGGTCACCCACCTTCTTTATTATTTTGTAAATATGTGAGCGTCAAGCATCTGAAGGTGATGGCTCTGTTCCGGCTGTGGGTAGGAAAGTGATTCCTGTGTCTGACTCTAGGGCGCGCACAGCCTGAGTATGATTGTCCTAGAAGGAGGATGTCCTCTAAGCCTGGGATCTCCTGGTTCAAGACACTGTTCTTCTTTTGCAGAATGCAGAGGTGACCAAACAGGTGTCCATGGCCAGACAAGCCCAGGTAGATTTGGAACGAGAGAAAAAAGAGCTGGAGGATTCGTTGGAGCGCATCAGTGACCAGGGCCAGCGGAAGGTGAGTGGGACGAGGAGCACTCGGGAAATGAGGGAGGGGGCTGTTGAGTTGGTGGCGGGGGCTTTGTGGCCTTCTGCTCCATGGGCAGTTCTGCGGGTCGGTTGGCATCACACAGCAGGGAGCACACCATGGTGGCCACACAGAACAGCAAAACACCGTCACCAGTGCATACACGAAGTAATGGAAGGACCCAAGTTGCCTGGGGTTAATCAGCAAAGGCTTTCCAAGGATGAGGCTGGTGGAGAGTTTGAGGAAAGGAAAACACATGGGTAGCAGAGAGAGAGGGATGAGCGTTTTTTTGTTTTTTTTGTTTTTTTTTTGTTTGTTTGTTTTTTGAGACGGCAGTAATCCCAGGACTTTGGGAGGCTGGGGCAGCGGATCACCAAGTCAGGAGTTCGAGACCAGCCTGGCCAATATGGTGAAACCCCATCTCTACTAAAAATACAAAAGTTAGCCAGGTGTGATGGCGTGTGCCCATAGTCCCAGCTGCTTGGGAGGCTGAGGCACGAGAATCTCTTGAACCTTGGAGGTGGAGGTTGCAGTGAGCTGAGACTGCACCACTGCACTCCAGCCTGGGCAACAACAGCGAGACTCCGTCTCAAAAATAAATAAATAAATAAATAAATAAATAAATAAATAAATAATACAAAATCCTTCCTTGACATTCCACATTTTCAGTACACTCTGGGGTCTTGCCTCCTCCTCCCACACCCTGCACTTTTTTGGGGGGTGTAACTTACATACAGTAGAGTTTACAGATCTCTTGTTGATCGCTTGGGACATTTTTACATTTTTATATTCTTTGTCACTGCCACCCAGATCAGAGCCCCTCTGTTTTTCTTCTCTTTCAGACTCAAGAACAGCTGGAAGTTCTAGAGAGCTTGAAGCAGGAACTTGCCACAAGCCAACGGGAGCTTCAGGTTCTGCAAGGCAGCCTCGAAACTTCTGCCCAGGTAAATACCTCCTTTTTTTTTTTTTTTTTTTTGGAGATAGAGTCTTCTTCTGTCATTCAGGTTGGAATGCAGTGGTGCGATCGCAGCTCACTGCAGCCTCCACCTCCCTGGGCTCAGGTGATCCTCCCCACTTAGCCCCCCGAGTAACTGGGACTACAGGCACACACCCCTACACCTGGCTAGTTTTTGTATTTTCTTTGGTAGAGACGGGGTTTCACTATGTTGCCCAGGCTGGTCTCAAACTCCAGGGCTCAAGTGATCCTCCCACCTCGGCCTCCTAAAGTGCTGGGATTACAGACATGAGCCTTCATGCCCAGCCTCCTTTCTTGCCCCACCCCTGGCTTTGGCGTTGCTGTCATCCACCATCCTTGGCCTGGCCAAGTCAGCCCCCACTGCAATCAGTGTGTCCCCGGGAGGGAATCAGAGTGGCAGGTTAAAGAGCCATCACCTTCCCAGTCCTTGCAACCCGGTGGTGGGTTGGACCTCTGGGAAGGAGGGACTGTTTAACTCAACCAGCGTCTCCCTCTTTCCTTGTGGTCACCTTTGCAGTCAGAAGCAAACTGGGCAGCCCAGTTCGCCGAGCTAGAGAAGGAGCGGGACAGCCTGGTGAGTGGCGCAGCTCATAGGGAGGAGGAATTATCTGCTCTTCGGAAAGAACTGCAGGACACTCAGCTCAAACTGGCCAGCACAGAGGCAAGTCACGGACACGGACACGAGCGAGCACCTGTGAATTCCCACCGAGGGCCTCTGCGCATGCACGGAGGCTGGGAGGACCCCGGGGCTTCTGAGAAGGGGTTTGGGGCCTTGGCCTGATTGTGCAGACATTCTGTAGGTGTAATGCCAGCAGGCCCTGCATTGCCTGCAGAGTCCATGAGGGAAAGCAAACTGCTGTCTTTTTTGTATGAGAAGAGAAGTTTGGCATCTCCTCCCAGCCATGAGAAGCGGGCGCAGTGATCCATCCCCACAGCCTCTGTGGGCAGCCGCACATCGTGGGCAGCCGCACATCCTGTGCACACAGTTAAAGCGCCTTTCTCTCTCAGGCTTACTGGCTTGGACCTCACTGGCCATGACTTGAGCTAAGATGCTAAGAGCCCCAGCCAGGTCATCCTGCTCAGGTTCATTATGGAGTCTAGGGCAGACTCTCACCTCCCTGGACCATTTTTAGGAATCTATGTGCCAGCTTGCCAAAGACCAACGAAAAATGCTTCTGGTGGGGTCCAGGAAGGCTGCGGAGCAGGTGATACAAGACGCCCTGAACCAGCTTGAAGAACCTCCTCTCATCAGCTGCGCTGGGTCTGCAGGTACACTTGCAATTAATTGCCCAGCTGGCAGGGGCCAGGTCCTTACAGCCTGAGACTCTGTTGATGTTGAATCTCATGTGAGACTTAGCTCAGGGGCTCTCAGCCCAGCAGCATGTCAGCATTACCTTAGGGGTGCCCAGGCCCCATCCTAGATCAGTTACATGTGGAAACTCTGTGCATTAGTGCCTATACACTAGTATTTTAGTATTTTCTTCCCCCGCCCCCCCCCTTTTTGAGATAGGGTCTTACTCTGTTGCTCAGGCTAGAGTGCAGTGCCGTGGCTCACTGCAACCTCCGCTTCCTGGGCTCACACAATCCTCCCCACTCATTCTCCCAAGTAGCTGGGACTACAGGCACGCAACACCACGCCCAGCTAATTTTTGGTCTCGGTTTGTTGCTCAGACTGGTCTTGAAGACCTGGGCTCAGACTATCCACCCACCTTGGCCTCCCAAAGTGCTGGGATTACAGGCATGAGCCACCATGCTTGGCCTTGGCTAATTTTTTAATTTTTGGTAGAGATGAGGTCTCACTCTATTGCCCAGGATGGTCCCAAACTTCTGAACTCCCACCTTGGCCTCTCAAAGTGCTGGAATTACAGGCATGAGACACCACGCCAGGCCCAGCAGTAGTATTTTCTAAAGCCCCCAGGTGTGATAGCCACTGCTTTAGACAGTGGGTCACACTGATAAAACACCCACCAGGAGCAGACAATTCTGTTTCTCTAAGGAAAAAACTATGGTCTGAATCAAGAGGTGATTACTCATGAACTTCACGTCTAGGCAGGAAGCTTACCCACTAGGTAAGCTCCTCCATTCACTGCTTAATTAACGAGGATGAAGCCAGCTATGAGAACTTGCTCTGACCTTGCCCTGTGTTCCCTCTCACAGATCACCTCCTCTCCACGGTCACATCCATTTCCAGCTGCATCGAGCAACTGGAGAAAAGCTGGAGCCAGTTTCTGGCCTGCCCAGAAGGTAAGAATGGCCAAGGACAGTCTCTGTCGGCTAGTGACGGCCAGACAGGGTTCAGAAGCACCTGAATGTGGGGATAGTGACAGGTCCCTCTGCATCAAGAAAGGCGTGTAGGCAACTCATAAAATGGGAGGAGGGGGTATGAAAGTGTCACCATCAACCAGACCTGAGAAACTTCTCTTTCCAATCCTGGCAGACATCAGTGGACTTCTCCATTCCATAACCCTGCTGGCCCACTTGACCAGCGACGCCATTGCTCATGGTGCCACCACCTGCCTCAGAGCCCCACCTGAGCCTGCCGACTGTGAGTACCGGGGCATGAGGGGCTGTTCATGGACCAGGGGAGCAGGGGGCCTTTAAAAGTCTCTGTTGGGCCAGGCGCAGTGGCTCATGCCTGTAACCCCAGCACTTTGGGAGGCTGAGGCGGGCAGATCACTTGAGGTCGGGAGTTCAAGAACAGCCTGGCCAACATGGCAAAACCCCATCTCTACTAAAGATACAAAAACGACGTGCCAGATGCAATGGTTCACGCCTGTAATCGCCGTAACACTTTGGGAGGACGAGGCGGGCAGATCACCTGAGGTCAGGAGTTCGAGACCAGCCTGGCCAACATGGCGAAACCCCGTCTCTACTAAAAATACAAAAATTAGCTGGGCATGATGGCGCACCCGTAATCCCAGCTACTTGGGAGGCCGAGGCAGGAGAATCGCTTGAACTCAGGAGGCGGAGTTTGCAGTGAGCCGAGATGGCGCCACTGCACTCCAGCCTGGGCAACAAGAGCGAGACTCCATCTCAAAAAAAAAGTGTCTATTGCCTTGTATCTCCAGCACTGACCGAGGCCTGTAAGCAGTATGGCAGGGAAACCCTCGCCTACCTGGCCTCCCTGGAGGAAGAGGGAAGCCTTGAGAATGCCGACAGCACAGCCATGAGGAACTGCCTGAGCAAGATCAAGGCCATCGGCGAGGTACTTGGAGTAGTATCATTGATGAGCATTGTTATTCTTCTGGGTGTGCGTGCTGGTGAATGGCCAGGGAATCGGTGATGTTTTGAGCTAGTTCTTTCTGCACTTAGAACTTGATTCTAGAAAGAGATTGTTAAAATTGGAAAATCTGGCCGGGTGCAGTGATTTATGCGTGTAATCCCAGCACTTTGGGAGGCCGAGTCAGGAGGATCACTTGAGGCTAGACGGGATGGCTCACGCCTGTAATCCCAGCACTTTGGGAGGCTGAGGTGGGCAGATCACTTGAGGTCAAGAGCTAGAGACCAGCCTGGCCAACAGGGTGAAACCCTGTCTCTACTAAAAATATAAAAATCAACCCAGCATAGTGGTGCATGCCTATAATCCCAGGTACTGGGAGGTGGAGTCAAGAGAATTGCTTGAACCCAGGAGGTGGAGGTTGCAGTGCACCGAGATCATGCCATTGCACTCCAGCCGGGGCATAAGAGTGAGATCTATCTCAAAAAAAAAAAAAAAAAAAAATAGGATCACTTGATCCCAGAAGTTTGAGACAGGCCTAGGCAACAAAATGAGACCCTGTCTCTTTAAAAATTAAAAAAAAAAATTTAAAAAGGAAAAACCTCCTGAAGGACTTTCCAGCTATATTTAATTCACTGGCTGTTAGCTGAGAATCTACTATGTTGTCATCATTACACTAGGCAATATCAAAGAAGTATAGGCAGCTCCCCTGTCTCTGAGGATTTTTATCTAGGTGGGCAGGTAATACCCAAAATGGAGATAACACTGTGTTCATTCATTTACTAAAGATGTAGTGCCGAGCATGGTGGCTCACACCTGTAATCCCTGCACTTTGGGAGGCCGAGGCAGGAGGATCACTTGAGGCCAGGAGTTCAATATCAGCCTAGGCAACATAGTGAGACCCTGTCTCTACAAAATAAAAATTTTTTTTAAATTAGACAGGCGTGATGTCACGCACCTGTAGTCCCAGCTACTCGGGAGGCTGAGGCAGGAGGATCACTTGAGCCCAGGATTTGGAGGCCACAGTGAGCTATGATTGTGCCACTGCACTCCAGCCTAGGCAACAGAGTGAGACCCTGCCTCTGCTATAAATAAATACGTCCTGTATACCAGAAATTGGGTTAAGTATATATAGGGACAGAGAAGACATGGACTCTATGGAAAAGAAAAATAAGAAAACCATTTCTATGCAGTACAGTTTTTTTTCATTTTTTCCCCAGTGTTATGAATTGGAATATATTGGTTAAGATACAAGGATAGGGCCAGGCACGGTGGCTCACACCTGTAATCCCAACATTTTGGGAGGCTGAGGCAGGTGGATCACCTGAGGTCAGGAGTTCTAGACCAGCCTGGCCAACATGGCAAAACCCCTTCTCTACTAAAAATACAAAAAATTAGCCAGGCGTGATGGTAGGCGCCTGTAATCCCAGCTACTTAGGAGGCTGAGGCAGGAGAATCACTTGAACCTGGGAGGCTGAGGTTGCAGTGAGCTAAGATCGTGCCTTTGCACTCCAACCTGGGCAACAGGAGCAAAACTCCACTCAAAAAATAAATAAAAAATAAAAGCCATGAGGATAGAATGTCTAATTGGAGTTCCAGAAGAAGATAATAAAAAGACCACATCCAGCCAAGGTGGGTGGATCAATTGAGGCCAGGAATTTGAGACCAGCCTGGGCAACTTAGTGGCGCCCTGTCTCTACAACAAATTTAAAAATTGGCCGGGTGTGATGGTGAGCACTTTTGGTCCCAGCTACTCAGGAGGCTGAGGCAGGAGGATCACCTAAGCCTGGGAGCTCAAGACTGCAGTGAACCGTGTACTCTGGAGTGAATTGCAGAGTGTACTCTGCAGAGTGGTTCACCTGCAGTGAACCACTGTACTCCAGCCTGGGTGACAGAGTAAGACCCTGTCTCTAAAAAGAAAAAATAAAAAGATCAGGACCAGGTGTGGTGGCTCACGCCTGTAATCCCAGCACTTTGGGAGGCGAGGTGGGTGGATCACTTGAGGCCAGGAGTTTGAGACCAGCCTGGCCAATATAGTGAAACTCCATCTCTATTAAAAATACAAAATTAGCCAGGTGTGGTGGCTAATTTTGTAATCCCAGCACACACCTGTAATCCCAGCTACTTAAGAGGCTGAGGCAGGATAATCCTTTGAGCCTGGGAGGCGGAGGCTGCAGTGAGCCGAGATTGCACCACTGCACTCCAGCCTGGGCGACAGAGTGAGACACTGCCTCAAAAAAAAAAAAAAAAAAAAAATTATCATCTACATCTTTGCCTCCCTAAATAATAGAGTTAGTTTCACATGATATAGACTACAGGTAAATGGAGTCCTACTGTATATATTCTTCTACAACTCGCTTTTTCACTCCACATTCTGTGAGATTAATCCAAGAAGATAAATTCATTTTCACTGCTCTCTCATTATCTATGGTGTGAATATCGCTTAATTCATCCGTCTGTTCTCTTGGTGATGGACACTTGGGTTATTTCCAGTTTGGGTTGTTATTAATTTGCCCCTATGATCATATGTGCACACATGTCAGTTTCTCTAGAGTATATACGTAGAATCAGAATTACTAGGTATTAGGATGAATCTCACACAGAGAATGTTGAGTGAAAAATCAAGTCATGGAAAAATATATACAGTAGGATTCCTTTTATATAAAGACTCAAACATTCAAACTTAATAGGGATGCATCTATGTGGAGTTAAAAAATAATAATAATAAGACAGGCCAGGCATAGTGGCACATGTCTGAAAATCCCAGCACTTTGGGAGGCCGGAGCGGGAGGATCACTTGAGGCCAGGAGTTTGATACAGCCTGGGCTACAAAGCAAGACTCTGACTCTACAGAAAAGTTTAAAAGTTAGCAGAGCCTAGTGGTGTGTGCCTGTTGTCCCAGCTACTCAGGAGGCTGAGGCAGGGAGGATCACTTGAGCCCAGGAGTGGGAGGCTGCAGTGAGCTATGATCGCACCACTGCACTCTAGCCTGGGCAACAGGCTTTTATGTTTTGTCTTTAAAAAATAAAAATGAAATAAGACACAACAACCACTCTCTTGAATTCTGTGTCTCTTGGGGTAGAAGGCAGGGAGTAAGGGAGATAGAATCAGGGCACATACAAGTTCAAATAGGATTCCAAAGGTATTGATGTTTCTTACAGCATTCCTTAAGTTTTAAGTTGGGTGGTGGATAACATGCGTCTTTATTCTTATCCTTTGAACCATTCATATATATTTTATACCTTAGTATGTATAACACATCATGTTTTAAAAATCATAGGCTTTGCTGTTTGTCAGACCTTAGTTCAAATCCCTGCCCTGCCATTTGTTACCATAACTGTAGTCAAGACGTTCTACCTCTGATCCCTGGCTTCCTATCTGCACAGTAGGAATAATACCCGCCTCATTTGATCACTGTGGAAGCAAAGTTAAGTCAGGGTCAAAGTGGAAGATATCATCTGTATTTGAAAAAGTTGTAGGCCAGGTATAGTAATTCAATCCCAGCACATTGGGAGGCCAAGACAGGAGGATCACTTGAGCCCAGGAATTCAAGACCAGCCTGGGCAACATAGTGAGACCCCATCTCTATTAAAAAAAAAAAAAACAATTATCCGGGCTTGGTGGTGCACCTCTGTACTCCCAGCTACTCTGGTGGTAGAGGTGGGAGAATTGCTTGAGCATGGAAGGTCGAGGCTGCAGTGAGCTATGATCATGCCACTGCACTCCATCTCTGGTGACAGGGCAAGACTGTGTCTCAAAAAAATAAAAAATTAGGGCCAGGCGTGGTGGCTTACACCTGTAATCTCAGCACTTTGGGAGGCTGAGGCAGGAGGATTACCTGAGGTCAGGAGTTTGAGACCAGCCTGGGCAAAATAGTGAAACCCATCTCTACTAAAAATATAAAAATTAGCTGGGCATGGTGGTGCAAACCTGCAATCCCAGCTACTTGGGAGGCTGAGGCAGGATAATCCCTTGAGCCCGGGAGGCGGAGGCTGCAGTGAGCCGAGATTGTGCCACTGTACTCCAGCCTGGGCAACAGATTGAGACTCTGTCTCAAAAAAAAAAAAAGAAAAAAAGAAAAGAAAGAAAGCAAAAGAAAAAGAAAAATTGTAAAAAAAAATACCTCCTGTGTAGCTAGTATAATTGACACTGCACAACTAAGGGACTGGGGTCTTAGTGGTGGCGGAATGGCCTTGCAGGGGGAGGCAGCGATGGCATTCTGGAAGGAGGTGGATCCTGAGTGAGGAGGAGCATGAGGTTCCAGAGTTCGTGTCACAGAGAGGACAAGATGGGGTCTGCAAAAGACCCCCCCACAACCCCTGTGGCTTGCAGAAGGTGTTTGCTGGGTGGCCTCCTGCCTTGCCATCTTGTAAGGGTTACAGATGGCAGAGGAGAAGAGACAGGAGGCCCCAAGGTCAGTTCAGCCTTTGTGATGTGTTCACAGGAGCTCCTGCCCAGGGGCCTGGACATCAAGCAGGAGGAGCTGGGGGACCTGGTGGACAAGGAGATGGCGGCCACTTCAGCTGCTATTGAAACTGCCACGGCCAGAATAGAGGTAGGAGGTTCCTGCAGGATCTCCTGAAACAATGCCTTTGCAGCTGCCCTTCTACAACACTGCTCATTAGACATGTCACAGTCGTTCATTAAGGCCATGGCAACCCCCTAAGACAGAAACCAGAATTTGCCAGGCACAGTGGCTCATGCCTGTAACCCCAGCACCTTGGGAGGATCACTTGAGTCCAGGAGTTTGAGACCAGCCTGGACATCATAGCAAGACCCCATCTCTACAAAAGATAAAATAATTAGCTGGGCATGGTGGTGCATGCTTATAGTCCCAGCTACTCCAGAGGCTGCAGGAGGATCACTTGAGCCCAGGAATTAGAGGTTACAGTGAGCCATGATTGCACCACTGCACTCTAGCCTGGGTGAGAGAGTGAGACCCTGTCTGTAAAAATGTTTTTAAATTATATATAAAAAAAAAAAGAGACCAAAATCTGAACTCGCTAGTTTTTCTGAGTGATAGAAAATGAGAAGGTCCTCATGAGAGAAGGTGATTAGTTTCCTCAAGAATCAGATACTTTGGTGTCAGAACATCCTGGGTTCTGGCCAGGCGTGGTGGCTTACGCCTGTATTCCCAGCACTTTGGGAGGCCGAGGCAGGCAGATCATGAGGTCAGGAGTTTGAGACCAGCCTGGACAACATGGTGAAACCCGGTCTCTACTAAACATACAAAAATTAGCTGGGCGTGGTGGCGCGTGCCTGTAATCCCAGCCACTCGGAAGGCTGAGGCAGGAGAATCGCTTGAACCCAGGAGGCGGAGGTTGCAGTGAGCCGAGATCGTACTGCTCACTCCAGCCTGGGTGACAGAGTGAGACTCCATCTCAAAACAAAACAAAATGACACGGATCACAGAGCTAGCCCACTGCAGCTGCACTCCCCCTGAATAGGTTAGAGTCTGGATTCTTTTCTGACTCTCTCAAGAATGTGGGCAGGGACTTGGGGACTTCCAGATTCAGGTTTCCCAGCTACCACACGATGTTGGACTGAAAGTATAGTAAGACATTAGTGGATCCTTAATATTCAAGGCACATTTAGAAACCATGCTTCTTTTTCACAGGAGATGCTCAGCAAATCCCGAGCAGGAGACACAGGAGTCAAATTGGAGGTGAATGAAAGGTCGGTCTGAGCGGCATGGTGGGACCTAGGGGAGCAGGATCTGTCTTCCTGACATTGGTCTATACTTTGCATACTTATTAGGGAATTAGAGGAGAGCAGTAGCAGCCACGGGGAAGGGCTGAGTTAATGTAATCATCAATAACAGTATTAATTATGACAGCAATATTGCTGTTTCACTATAGAAGAAAAGAAACCCCAGGCCGGCGCGGTAGCTCCTGCCTGTAATCCCAGCACTTTGGGAGGCTGAGGAGGGAGGATCACCTGAGGTCGGGAGTTCGAGACCAGCCTGCCCAATGTGGTGAAAAGTCGTCTTTACTAAAAATGCAAAAATTAGCCAGGCGTGGTGGTGCGTGCATGTAATCCCAGCTACTTTGGAGGCTGAGGCAGGAGAATCACTTGAACCCGGGAGGTGGAGGTTGCAGTGAGCCAAGATCGTGCCTCTGCACTCTAGCCTGGGCGACAGAGCAAGACTCTGTCTCAAAAAAGAGGAAAAGAAGTCCTAGGAATCACAATTTCACTATTCCTTACGATGGAGACCCACAATTAGATCTCTCTCGCTCCCCAGCCTCTCCTTCGGTGCCTCCCCGCAGAATGTTCCAGCAACCTCAGCACCCTTCTTACCTCCCTTTCCCATTCCAAGCTTGCCTTTGGCTAGGAGTGGGGAAGAGAACCGTCGTGTTCATTGACCTTGGATCTTGATCTCAGTGTATCCTCGACTTGTTTGTTTGGCAGGATCCTTGGTTGCTGTACCAGCCTCATGCAAGCTATTCAGGTGCTCATCGTGGCCTCTAAGGACCTCCAGAGAGAGATTGTGGAGAGCGGCAGGGTGAGCGTGGGTGTGGGCCCTGGGCAGGAAGAGGAGGCATTGGTGACAGACTCCCGCTCCAACGGACTCTGTGATGCTGCCGTCTTACTCTGTGTGTCCACCTGAGCACAGAGCAGCTACTCCTGTAGATATCAGCAGAGGCCCTGGGGAGAAGTCAGAGCTCCAGGACCTCCCCAGAGGGTGGCCAGGCATGTGTCCCAACTCCAGCTCCCTTCTCACAGGCAGACATTGTTGGAACTTGCTGTGGGAGCCCTTTTTACATTGCAAACCTGGGTACTCTGAGGGGGACATGAGGACTTTTGCAAAAGAAGCAGATCCTGAATGCCAACTTGAGACTGGCTTTTCACAGGGAGTTCGGCCTAATCTGTTTCTAACAGCAGAGTCAACTCACCCTTACAAATAGACTCTGCTGTCAGCCTCTTATCAACGCACCACTTCGTGGTCTCACACCTTTGCTGGGATTATCATCATCTTGTTTTTTTCTCATTTCCCCATATGCCGCCGCAGCTTGGGAGGCGTAAGTCCAGGGGAGGGGTTAATGAGCCTGAGAACGGTGCCATAAAGCAAGCAGCCAGGCCTGCTTTGCTGGTGCCTTTCATCTTCCTGAGAGCTGATGTTTTCTGTTTCTAAAATAGAAAGATGGACTGGACAAGGATTATCTGCAGATTCTCAGACTATCAGACACTTCCAAAGCATAAAAACATTTTTCAAATCTAAGTAGAAATATTTTTTTTTTAATGTATTCACTGTGTAGTCTCCTTTTTTTGGCAAATCGCAAAGAGTGGCTAGACTCTTTTCAGATCATAACTTATTCATATGAGAATATTTATTCTTATATATACAATACACAAATGTCATGGTATGGTAGAAATGCTACAGGCTTTGGAGTCAGAAAAGCCCAAGATTTACTTCCATTTATTTCCTGCATGACCTTGGGAAAAGTCTTTTTGTTTGTTGTTTTGTTGTTTTGGGTTTTTTGTTTGCTTGTTTGTTTGTTTTTGAGACTGAGTCTCGCTCTGTCGCCAGGCTAGAATGCAGTGGTGCAATCTCGGCTCACTGCAACCTCTGCCTCCTGGGTTCAAGCGATTCTCCTGCCTCAGCCTCCCGAGTAGCTGGGACTACAGTCACACACCATGCCCAGCTAATTTTTGTATTTTTAGTAGAGACGGAGTTTCACCATGTTAGACAGGATGGTCTCAATCTCTTGACCTCGTGATCTGCCCGCCTTGGCCTCGCAAAGTGCTGGGATTACAGGCGTGAACCACCGCGCCCAGCCAGGGTTTTGTTTTGTTTTGTTTTGTTTTGTTTGAGACAGAATCTCGCTCTGTTGCTCAGGCTAGAGTGCAGTGACGCGATCTCGGCTCACTGCAACCTCCGCCTCCTAGGTTCAAGTGATTGTCCTGCCTCAGCCTCCTGAGTAGCTGGGATCACAGGCACCCACCACCACACCTAGCTAATTTTTGTATTTTTAATAGAGACAGGGTTTCATCATGTTGCCCAAGCTGGTCTTGAACTCCTGACCTCAAGTGATCCACCTGCCTCAGCCTCCCAAAGTGCTGGGATTACAGGCGAGCGCCCCTGCACCCAGCTGGAAAAGCCATTTTGGTCTCTGAATCTTCTTCTTTTTTGTAAAATGGGAATACTAATGCTTATGTCTCAGAGTTACTGTGAGGATGATTTGGGATAATATATGTATAAAAGCACCTGCCATATAGTACATGCTCAATAAAAGGTGGCTATTACTATTTTTTATTTCCCTAGGGTACAGCATCCCCTAAAGAGTTTTATGCCAAGAACTCTCGATGGACAGAAGGACTCATCTCAGCCTCCAAGGCTGTGGGCTGGGGAGCCACTGTCATGGTGTAAGTATCCATTGGTACCAAGGCTCCTCCCATGACCCCTCTTCCATTGATCCACTCCAAACAATAGCTAAGGAGGGAAAAAAAATCTGTCCCTTAGAAATAAACTATTGATCAGGAAGTCAATAGGACCGAGTTTACAAGGGAGCCTGGCTCTCCCAGGGGACACAGGGCAGGCAGCCTCCCCTCCCTGTTTAGCCAAGGGCGATGGGGTGGTCTGGAGGTGGGATTGTGGAGGAGTTGCAGCTCATTTGCCCGTAACCTAGTCCCTCTTGTCGTTTTCCATCAGGGATGCAGCTGATCTGGTGGTACAAGGCAGAGGGAAATTTGAGGAGCTAATGGTGTGTTCTCATGAAATTGCTGCTAGCACAGCCCAGCTTGTGGCTGCATCCAAGGTAGGACCTGGCTGGATCTCCTAGGACGCTGGAAGGCCTGGTTAGAGAGTACTAGGCTAGGTTAAAGAGTACTTGGCTGCGTTAGGCAGTACTTGGCTGAGTTAGAGAGTACTTGGCCAGGTTAGATGGCACTTGGCTAGGTTAGACTGTACTTGGCTAGGTTAAAGAGTACTAAGGGGTTAGAGAGTACTTGGCTAGGTTAGATGGTACTTGGCTGGGTTAGAGAATACTAAGGGATTAGAGAATACTCGGCTACATTAGATAGTACTTGGCTAGGTTAGAGAGTACTTGGCTAGGTTAGATGGTACTTGGTTAGGTTAGATGGTACTTGGCTAGGTTAGAGACTACTTAGGAGTTAGAGAGTACTTGGCTAGGTTAGATAGTACTTAGATGATGGGATGGAACTGGCCCTGAGAACAAATGATTTATCCAGGGTTCAGGTGGATTCGATTCCAAATAAAAATTCACCCTGTTAAGGGTCCCATACTATCCTCTTACAGAGGCTTTTTTTTTTTTTTTTTTGGAGACAGAGCCTTGCTCTGTCACCCAGGCTGGAGTGCAGTGGCGTGATCTCAGCTCACTGCAACCTCTGCCTCCCAGGTTCAAGTGATTCTCCTGACTCAGCCTCCTGAGTAGCTGGGACTAGAGACACGTGCCACCACGCCCAGCTAATTTTTTGTATTTTTAGTGGAGACGGGGTTTCACCGCGTTAGCCAGGATGGCCTCGATCTCCTGACCTTGTGATCCACCCACCTCAGCCTCCCAAAGTGCTGGGATTACAGGCGTGAGCCACCACACCTGGCCTTAGAGGCCTTTCGTGTGACAGCAAGGAACGTCTGTACCCAGTCTGTACCCAGGTGTACCACACATGTCCCTCGTGGCTTTCCTCACATCTGTTACAAGTGGCCTTAGAGAGTCCCAGCAATGCCAACTTCCGATTAGCAGTCCTGGCATTCAAGAAACACTCGAATAAGGAATAGGTTGGCATCATAAACAGGTTACCTGGCTTGGCTGTGAGATTCTACAACCCCTCTTTATTAGTGTTCAAATTTGAATCAGGCCGGGCACAATGGCTCACTCCTGTAATCCCAGCACTTTTAGGAGGCCTGAGGTCAGGAGTTCAAGACCAGCCTGGCCAACATGGTGAAATCCAGTTTCTACTAAAAATACAAAAAATTAGCCGGGTGTGGTGGCGGGCACTTGTAATCCCAGCTGCTTGGGAGGCTGAGGCAGGAGAATTGCTTGAACCTGGGAGGTGGAGGTTGCAGTGAGCTAAGATCATGCCATTGCACTCCAGCCTGAGCAACAAGAGCAAACTCTGTCTAAAAAAAAATTATTTTTTGAATCAATATCATCAATGCCCCCAGCTGATTCTCATGTAAAGTGTGCCCCAAATCCTTTTTAAGAGTTTCACAGTATCCCAGAGTGTTCTTTATTTGTCCTTATTTCTTGTCATCCCAAATTGGTTTCCACAACTGGGCACATTGTCCAAATAAGTGATAATGCTTAGAGTTTGGGATCCACCAAGCAAAGAAGCCAGGAATAACTTTTTATATGATAGATATGTCAGGAGCTGACTGTAGTCAGCAGATTTTGAGAAGCTGATTGGTGATTGCCATTTGGCCCACATATGTTTGCTAAGAACCATCAGAGCAATTATCTGATTCAGTCCTTGTTGCTCTAGGTGTTGTATGAACCTAAATCCGCTTTGTCCTGGTAGGTGAAAGCTGATAAGGACAGCCCCAACCTAGCCCAGCTGCAGCAGGCCTCTCGGGGAGTGAACCAGGCCACTGCCGGCGTTGTGGCCTCAACCATTTCCGGCAAATCACAGATCGAAGAGACAGGTAGCCTTTCCAAAGGGACCCTTTTCTTATCCACCCTGTTGAGCTCTTCTCTGCATCCTTCCCTGTGATCCCAACCAAATCCCACAGGACTGTGTATAAATTATTTCATATTTTTCATCTTTTTATTTTATTTTTTCTTTATTTCTGTTTTTGAGACAGGGTCTCACTCTGTCGCCCAGGCTGGAGTGCAGTGGTACCATCTCTGCTCACTGCAACCTCCACCTCCCTGGTTCACACGATTCTCCTGCCTCAGCTTCCCGAGTAGCTAGGACTACAGGCGCCCGCCACCATGCCTGGCTAATTTTTGTATTTTTAGTAGAGACGGGGTTTCACCATGTTAGCCAAGCTGGTCTCGAACTCCTCACCTCAGGTGATCTGCCCACCTTGGCCTCCCAAAGTTTGCTGGGATTATAGGTGTGAGCCACCACGCCCTGCCATTTTTTTTTCTTTTTTTAGACGGAGTCTTTCTCTTGTTGCCCAGGCTGGAGTGCAATGGCGCAATCTTGGCTCACTGCAACCTCCGCCTCCAGGGTTCAAGTGATTCTCCTGCCTCAGCCTCCCAAGTAGCTGGAATTACAGGCGCCCACCACTGCACCCAGCTAATTTTTGTATTTTTAGTAAAGACGGGGTTTCACCATGTTGGCCAGGCTGGTCTCAAACTCCTGACCTCATGATCCACCCACCTCAGCCTCCCAAAGAGCTAGGATTACAGGAGTGAGCCACCGTTTTGCGGCCCCCTCAGTTACTTTCATGCAGTGTTGACAAATGGCAAGCCAGGCGTTTCCACAGAGCATTGGCATTGGCTGCCTCTCAGGTGCCAGTCAGCCAGGGTAGAATTTGATGAGACCTTCTTGTTTCCATCCTTGCAGACAACATGGACTTCTCAAGCATGACGCTGACACAGATCAAACGCCAAGAGATGGATTCTCAGGTGAGAGCTCCATCTGTAAGTCTAGATAGCCTCTATTGCCTAGACATGGACTCTGAATATTATTCCCATGGAGAAAAGCCAGAGGGAAATGAACACAGGTGCACCTACTAACCCAAGACTGAATGTAAATCTTGCCGGAAGAAACAGTGGAGGTAGAGAAGGTGATTAGTGAATCACCTTGTTTTTTTTTTTGTTTGTCTTGTTTTGTTTTTTTTCTTTTTTGAGATGGAGTCTCGTCCTGTCGCCCAGGCTGGAGTGCAGTGGTGTGATCTCGGCTCACCGCACTCTCCACCTCCCAGGTTCAAGCAATTCTTCTACTTCAACCTCCCAAGTAGCTGGGATTACAGACGTGCGTCACCACACCTAGCTAATTTTTTTTTTTTTTTTTTTGAGATGGAGTCTTGCTCTGTCGCCCAGGCTGGAGTGCAGTGGTGTGATCTCGGCTCACTGCAAGCTCCCTCTCTCAGGTTCACGCCATTCTCCTGCGTCAGCCTCTCTGAGTAGCTGGAACTACAGGCGCCCACCACCATGCCCGGCTAATTTTTTGTATTTTTAGTAGAGACAGGGTTTCACCGTGTTAGCCAGGATGGTCTCGATCTCCTGACCTCGTGATCTGCCTGCCTTGGCCTCCCAAACTGCTGGGATTACAAGCGTGAGCCACCGTGCCCGGCCTTAATTTTTTATTTTTAATAGAGATAAGGTTTCACCATGCTGGCCAGGCTGGTATCAAACTCCTGACCTTGTGATCTGCCCACCTGGGCCTTCCAAAGTGCTGCGATTACAGGCATGAGCCACCGGCCCTTTTTTTTTTTTAAATAAGATAGAGACGGGGTCTTACTATGTTGCCGAGGCTGGTCTCAACTCCTGGCCTCACACAACCCTCCTGCCTCAGCCTCCCAAAGGGCTGGGATTACAGGCGTGAGCCACCACGCCCAGCCAAGATCAGACTCTTAACTCTTGCCCACTATTCTTGGGCTAACGTTCCTCTACATGTTATCCAGGATCTCTTAGTATCCACAAACTTAATAGTCTTACTATAAACACTGTTTTAGACTTCTGGTATGAATTATTTGCGTATGACTTTTAGTTTTAAAAGAGAAAATCCTTTTAACTCATCAAAGGCAATGCCATTATTTCTCTCTGTTGTTCTATAAAGTCATACCATGTAAAATAGGTATCAGCGAGATCCTTTAAAAAAAAATTGACATAGTTTTTCTAGAATAACTGGTCATCAGTCTTGGGGTGAATTTCAAATTGGAATTGTTAAAGTACTCCAAGATGTGTCACTCAGCATTTTTTTTTCTTTTTTTGAGTCAGGGCCTTGCTCTGTTCCCCAGGCTGGAGTGCAGTGGTGTGATCACAGCTCACTGCAGCCTCAAACTCCTGGGCTCAGGCGGATCCTCCCACCTCAGCCTCCTGAGTAGCTGGGACTACAGGTACACACCACCATGCCCAGCTAATTTTTCCTTCTTTTTTTTTTTTTTGAGACCGAGTCTTGCTCTGTTGCCTAGGCTGGAGTGAGTACAATGGCACGATCTTGGTTCACTGCAACCTCCGCCTTCCAGGTTCAAGCGATTCTCCTACCTCAGCCTCCAAAGTAGCTGGGATTACAGACATGCACCACCACACCTGGCTAATTTTGTATATTTTTAGTAGAGACGGGGTTTCATCATGTTGGTCAGGCTAGTCTCAAACTCCTGACCCCAGGTGATCCACCCACGTTGGCCTCCCAAAGTGCTGGGATTACGGGCATAAGCCACCATGCCCGGCCAGCAAATATTCCTTGAATTAAGAAATAAAATAAATAACATTAATGAGAAGTAGAGCTAGACAAGATCACCCTTTCCTTTATAGTAAGATTTTCCAGGCTTTTTCCTGTAGCAGTAATAAGCGTAAGTTGCACAAATACCTGAAAGATATCAGAACCATCATATTTGCTTCCTACCTGGGTTTCTAGGGAACTGGGATTGAAGAAGGGTTACAACTAGATTGGTACTCACCATACAGTTAGGCTAAACATTAGAGTTGTTTTTAGATAGTGATTTCTCAGAGGAACAGAAGATAAGCCCACCTACCATTTAGGCATTTGTAAAGCATCATTCACTTCCAGTAGAAGATCACAGTGAGTAAAGCATAAGAGCTACTGGGATAGATAAATGAATGGGAGAATGGAAAAATTAGAGCAAAGAAGAGAATTGAAATTGAGGGCCAGATAAAGTATGGAAACAGGGTGAATAATATGGAAGAAGAGGAATTCACAATGCAGCAGAAAGGGAGTAATCAAAATAAGATAGATGTAGGCTGAGCATGGTGTTTCATGCCTGTAATCTCAGCACTTTGGGAGGCCAAGACAGGAGGATCTCTTGAGGCCAGGAGTTCACTACCAGCTTGGGCAGCAGAACAAGACCCCATCTCTATAAAAAAAAAATAAAAATTAAATCTCTGAGAGCTGATTAAGAGAAAATCCCACTTACTTTCCCTTACAGGTTAGGGTGCTACAGCTAGAAAATGAATTGCAGAAGGAGCGTCAAAAACTGGGAGAGCTTCGGAAAAAGCACTACGAGCTTGCTGGTGTTGCTGAGGGCTGGGAAGAAGGTAAGCTGACTCCAAGGATGGGCACTAACCTGCAGCAGGGAGGGGAAGCTGTGTGGCCAGGGCCTTCCCCTAGAATGGAATAGAACAAGGAACCCACCAGATCGGTGGCTTCTTCCTTCTCTTCTCTCCTCATGGAACCTGTTTTCTCTTCCGTTGTAAATAACCTTTAAGCCTAACTTTGGGTGAAGTTATGGTGATTTGAAAGCTTTTGTTGTCACCTTTTAAGACCTAAACATTGATCATAACTCACTCACTGCCATTCCCTCCCAGGCCCAGCTAGCCTTGCCAACTCCCTGGGAATTTAGTTTCTGGCCAGCAGAGAGTTGAAAAATGAATAAATAGTGGTCAGTTGAGATCTGGCAGACAGGGACAAGTGAATTACAAGGTTCTGTCTATCTAGAGCCAGTGAAGGGCAACAATTGCCAAAAGACAGAAGGGATCAGGTGCTAGGCTGGGCGTGGTGGCTCACGCCTATAATCCCAGCACTTTGGGAGGCCGAGGTGGGCGGATCACGAGGTTAGGAGATCGAGACCATCCTGGCTAACATGGTGAAACCCCGTCTCTACTAAAAATACAAAAAATTAGCCTGGCGTGGTGGTGGGCGCCTGTAGTCCCAGCTACTCAGGAGGCTGAGGCAGGAGAATGGCGTGAACCCGGGAGGCGGAGCTTGCAGTGAGCCGAGATCGCGCCACTGCACTCCAGCCTGGGCGACAGAGCGAGACTCCATCTCAAAAAAAAAAAAAAAAAAAGAAGGGATCAGGTGCTGAGAAATGGAGTGGCATGGAGTCACATTCAGCCTGCCAGCCCAGAGACTTGCTATCCATCACCTCGAGTCTATATGTTGTTGTCTGCATGTCGAAAGCAGTCAACTTGATCACAGCCAAGATTGTTCACTCTTAGTGGACTCGACTGACTCTGGGCACCAACCACAGACAGATCCTAGTCATTCCTAGACACGAAACTTGGGGACTATGTGATTACACCATGGTTATAATTATAATGTATTTTTGAGCCCCCATGGTGGCAGGTTTTGTTGGTTAAGTGAATGAATGCATGCATGAGTGCTTTGCAACATAAATTATCATTGTCTTTTAGGAACAGAGGCATCTCCACCAACACTGCAAGAAGCGGTAACCGAAAAAGAATAGAGCCAAACCAACACCCCATATGTCAGTGTAAATCCTTGTTACCTATCTCGTGTATGTTATTTCCCCAGCCACAGGCCAAATCCTTGGAGTCCCAGGGGCAGCCACACCACTGCCATTACCCAGTGCCGAGGACATGCATGACACTTCCAAAGACTCCCTCCATAGCGACACCCTTTCTGTTTGGACCCATGGTCATCTCTGTTCTTTCCCCGCCTCCCTAGTTAGCATCCAGGCTGGCCAGTGCTGCCCATGAGCAAGCCTAGGTACAAAGACGGGTGGTGGGGGGCAGGGCCACTCAACAGAGAGGACCAACATCCAGTCCTGCTGACTATTTGACCCCCACAACAATGGGTATCCTTAATAGAGGGGCTGCTTGTTGTTTGTTGACAGCTTGGAAAGGGAAGATCTTATGCCTTTTCTTTTCTGTTTTCTTCTCAGTCTTTTCAGTTTCGTCATTTGCACAAACTTGTGAGCATCAGAGGGCTGATGGATTCCAAACCAGGACACTACCCTGAAATCTGCACAGTCAGAAGGACGGCAGGAGTGTCCTGGCTGTGAATGCCAAAGCCATTCTCCCCCTCTTTGGGCAGTGCCATGGATTTCCACTGCTTCTTATGGTGGTTGGTTGGGTTTTTTGGTTGTTTTTTTTTTTTTTTTTAAGTTTCACTCACATAGCCAACTCTCCCAAAGGGCACACCCCTGGGGCTGAATCTCCAGGGCCCCCCCACTGTGGTAGCTCCAGCGATGGTGCTGCCCAGGCCTCTCGGTGCTCCATCTCCGCCTCCACACTGACCAAGTGCTGGCCCACCCAGTCCATGCTCCAGGGTCAGGCGGAGCTGCTGAGTGACAGCTTTCCTCAAAAAGCAGAAGGAGAGTGAGTGCCTTTCCCTCCTAAAGCTGAATCCCGGCGGAAAGCCTCTGTCCGCCTTTACAAGGGAGAAGACAACAGAAAGAGGGACAAGAGGGTTCACACAGCCCAGTTCCCGTGACCAGGCTCAAAAACTTGATCACATGCTTGAATGGAGCTGGTGAGATCAACAACACTACTTCCCTGCCGGAATGAACTGTCCGTGAATGGTCTCTGTCAAGCGGGCCGTCTCCCTTGGCCCAGAGAGGGAGTGTGGGAGTGATTCACAACTCCTTTCTGCAGACGTCTGCCTTGGCATCCTCTTGAATAGGAAGATCGTTCCACCTTCTACGCAATTGACAAACCCAGAAGATCAGATGCAATTGCTCCCATCAGGAAAGAACCCTATACTTGGTTTGCTACCCTTAGTATTTATTACTAACCTCCCTTAAGCAGCAACAGCCTACAAAGAGATGCTTGGAGCAATCAGGACTTCAGGTGTGACTCTAGCAAGGCTCATCTTTCTGCCCGGCTACATCAGCCTTCAAGAATCAGAAGAAAGGCCAAGGTGCTGGACTGTTACTGACTTGGATCCCAAAGCAAGGAGATCATTTGGAGCTCTTGGGTCAGAGAAAATGAGAAAGGACAGAGCCAGCGGCTCCAACTCCTTTCAGCCACATGCCCCAGGCTCTCGCTGCCCTGTGGACAGGATGAGGACAGAGGGCACATGAACAGCTTGCCAGGGATGGGCAGCCCAACAGCACTTTTCCTCTTCTAGATGGACCCCAGCATTTAAGTGACCTTCTGATCTTGGAAAAACAGCGTCTTCCTTCTTTATCTATAGCAACTCATTGGTGGTAGCCATCAAGCACTTCCCAGGATCTGCTCCAACAGAATATTGCTAGGTTTTGCTACATGACGGGTTGTGAGACTTCTGTTTGATCACTGTGAACCAACCCCCATCTCCCTAGCCCACCCCCCTCCCCAACTCCCTCTCTGTGCATTTTCTAAGTGGGACATTCAAAAAACTCTCTCCCAGGACCTCGGATGACCATACTCAGACGTGTGACCTCCATACTGGGCTAAGGAAGTATCAGCACTAGAAATTGGGCAGTCTTAATGTTGAATGCTGCTTTCTGCTTAGTATTTTTTTGATTCAAGGCTCAGAAGGAATGGTGCGTGGCTTCCCTGTCCCAGTTGTGGCAACTAAACCAATCAGTGTGTTCTTGATGCGGGTCAACATTTCCAAAAGTGGCTAGTCCTCACTTCTAGATCTCAGCCATTCTAACTCATATGTTCCCAATTACCAAGCGGTGGCCGGGCACAGTGGCTCACGCCTGTAATCCCAGCACTTTGAGAGGCTGAGGTGGTTGGATCACCTGAGGTCAGGAGTTCAAGACCAGCCTGTCCAACATGGTGAAGCCCCCATCTCTACTAAAAATACCAAAAATTAGCCGAGCGTAGTGACGGGTGCCCGTAATCCCAGCTACTCAGGAGGCTGAGACAGGAGAATCACCTGAACCCCAGAGGCAGAGGTTGCAGTGAGCTGAGATCACGCCATTGTACTCCAGCCTGGGCAACAAGAGCAAAACTCCGTCTCAAAAAAAAAAAAATTACAAATGGGGCAAACAGTCTAGTGTAATGGATCAAATTAAGATTCTCTGCCCAGCTGGGCACAGTGGCGCATGCCTGTAATCCCAGAACTTTGGGAGGCCAAGACGGGATGATTGCTTGAGCTCAGGAGTTTGAGACCAGGCTGGGCATCATAGCAAGACCTCATCTCTACTAAAATTCAAAAACAAAATTAGCCGGGCATGATGGTGCATGCCTGTAGTCTCAGCTAGTTGGGGAGCTAAGGTGGGAGAATTGCTTGAGCTTGGGAAGTCGAGGCTGCAGTCAGCCCTGATTGTGCCACTGCACTCCGGCCTGGGTGACAAGAGTGAGACCCTGTCTCAAAAAAAAAAAAAGATTCTGTGTCAGAGCCCAGCCCAGGAGTTTGAGGCTGCAATGAGCCATGATTTCCCACTGCACTCCAGCCTGAGTGACAGAGTGAGACTCCATCTCTTTAAAAACAAACAAAAAATTATCTGAATGATCCTGTCTCTAAAAAGAAGCCACAGAAATGTTTAAAAACTTCATCGACTTAGCCTGAGTCATAACGGTTAAGAAAGCACTTAAACAGAAGCAGAGGCTAATTCAGTGTCACATGAGGAAGTAGCTGTCAGATGTCACATAATTACTTTCGTAATAGCTCAGATTAGAATGGCTACCCCATTCTCTAGACAAAATCAAATTGTCCTATTGTGACTCTTCTAAAAATGAAGATGAAGAGGTATTTAATGACACACCTTGGATTAAAACGGGAATCACATCTTAAAGCTAAAAATGAACCTGCCAGCCTTCTAGATGAGTCACTGAGCATCACTAGTGACAAGTCTTGGGTGAGCGTAAATGGGTCATGACAAGATGGGACAGCAACAAAATCATGGCTTAGGATCGACAAGAAGTTAAAAAACAGCTGCATCTGTTACTTAAGTTTGTAAGACAGTGCCCTGAAACCTCTAGAGAAAAGATGTTTGTTTACATAAGAGAAAGAGGCCAGACATGGTGTCTCACGCGTTTAATCCCAGCACTTTGGGAGGCAGGGGCGGGTGGATCATCTGAGGTCAGGAGTTCAAGACTAGCCTGGCCAACATGGTGAAACCCCGTCTCTACTAAAAATACAAAAATTAGCCGGGCATGGTGGCAGGCGCCTATAATCCCAGCTACTGGGGAGGCTGAGGCAGGAGAATCACTTGAACCTGGGGTACAGAGGTTGTAGTGAGCCAAGATCGCACCACTGCACTCCAGCCTGGGTCACAGAGTGAGACTCCATCTCAAAAAAAAAAAAAAAGAGAGAGAGAGAAAGAAATCGAAGAGAAGAGCCATCTTGGCAGGGTTATTTTATATCTGAGCAAGGAGTTTAAATGAGACTAGTTTAGATTGTCTGCTGATGCAGCCGTCCATAGCAGTACCCCTAAAATCCCACCAGAATACGGGTCCCTTTAACCCAGTGGCTGGAAGAACCACTGTCTAGAGCAACTTTTCTTGGAACTGTCCCAGCTACCAAGTCAGACACCAAGGTTTATGCCACCAGGTAACACGGGGATCACAGGTACATGTCGCTCCGGTCAGATTAGTTGGCTTTGGCCCCTCGACCCTGTGCAGGAGCTAGTTCTCAGCTTGCAGCTGGAAGTTCCCTCTTAGCTCCTTAGTCTAGAGGGGTCTCCTGGCTCCATTTGACCCTGGTCTTTAATAACCGGTCAGCATCTTGCTACCTTCTACCACCTTTCCAAATCTCTGGAAATCCTGCCAGGGAAAGCCTCCAGTTCCAACACTGGCTTTCCAAGCAAACTGGCTTTGCCCTCTCTCTGCCATCCTTGTCCTCCAGAGACTGCACCACCTGTAGCATAGAAAACCACCACCACGGACCTGCCAGCCATCGGCGCAGCAAACCAGCCAGCTGTTTGCTGCCAAATTCCTTCCTCTCCCAGGTCCAGACCAAATACAAGATCAGCACCACACCGTGGTGTTGTCAGGAGCCAAAGCAACAGGAAACAATTCAATGCTGTTGGGTTCGATTCTGAGAGTAGATTTTTCCAGACATGTCTTTCAGGTGACCCTCAACTACCTCAGGTTTGAAGGCCCTAAATGAAACTGATTACCACTCATAGGGACAAACCAAGGGGGTTCGGTTACATCTTGGTGATAATGCAATTGTCTCAAACTTATAACAAACTCTTTCACATTTCAGTTTGCAGGGATAGGGTTGGGTTTGTTTTTCTTCTGTTTTTAACCTTTCCCCTGGGTTTCCATTAGGGTAGTTCCTTGAAATGAATTTCATTTTTCACTGAGTGCCTACCTTCCCAGGGCAGGTGGCCACTGGCTTCTGTTTCCCTCCAACAATACTTTTATTATGGTATTAAGACCTTTCTTTGTATAATACATTGCATCTGTGTTTTCAATTTTTCAAATAAATATTTCCGCCTGGCAATGGAGCGTGGTGGTGATTGACCAGCCAGCGTGGCTCTGAGGTATAGGCTCCAGTGAGAAGCCTGCATTTGTATCCTGGGGTTCATGGAATCCACTTAGCCCCACACCTCTGGGAATATATCTTAGAAATATTAGTTTGAGCCGGGTGTGGTGGCTCACACCAGTAATCCCAGCTCTTAGGGAGGCAGAGGCAGGAGGATAGCTTGAGCCCAGGAGTTAAGAGACCTGCCTGGAAAATATAGTGAGAAGCTGTTCTCCACAAAAAGGAAAAAAAAAAAAGAAATATTAGTTTGATATTGGGCATGGTGGCTCATGCCTGTAATCCCAGCACTTTGGGAGGTCGCAGTGGGAGGATCACTTGAGTGCAGGAGTTTGAGAGCAACCTGGGCAACATAGCAAGACCCCGTCTACAACAAAATTAACTGGGAATGGTAGCATATGCCTGTAGTCCCAGCTACTTGGGAGGCTGAGTCAGGAGGCTCACTTCAGCCCAGGAGGTTGAGGCTGCAGTGATCACGCCATTGCACTCTACCCTGGGCAACAGAGCAAGACCCTGTCTCTTGAAAAAAAAAAAAAGACATTTGTTTGCACTTCTTAAACATGTTCCATCCTCCCTGTACGCTCTCCTGTCCATGGGAATGATCAAATAGAAAGTCCCGAAGTGGGCCAAGGACTGTGGCTCACACCTGTAATCCCAGCAGTTTGGGAGACCGATGCTGGCGGATCACCTGAGGTCGGGAGTTCAAGACCAGCCTAACCAACATGGAGAAACCCCATCTCTACTAAAAATACAAAATTAGCCAAGTGTGGTGACATATGTCTGTAGTCCCAGCTACTCGGGAGGCTGAGGCAGGAGAATCACTTGAACCCAGGAGGCGGAGGTTGTGGTAAGCCGAGATCACGCCACTGCATTCCAGTCTGGGCAACAAGAGCGAAACTCCGTCTCAAAAAAAAAAAAAAAAAAAAAAAGTCCCGAAGTGGTTAACACTGCCATTTAGGCTGGGCATGGTGATTCATGCCTGTAATCCCAGCACTTTGGGAGGCCAAGGCATTTGAGACCAGCCCGGGCAACATGGCAAAACCCTGTCTCTATAAAAAATACAAAAAAAAAAAAAATAGCTGGGCATGGTGATGTGCACCTGTACCCCCAGCTTCTAGG
This sequence comes from Gorilla gorilla gorilla, assembly GCF_029281585.2. Taxonomy (NCBI): domain Eukaryota; kingdom Metazoa; phylum Chordata; class Mammalia; order Primates; family Hominidae; genus Gorilla; species Gorilla gorilla. The sequence goes on from NC_073230.2 coordinate 85,287,675, forward strand.
GAGGGCGAGATGGGAGAATCATGTGAGCCCCTGGAGAGGTCGAGGCTGCGGTAAGCCATGACTGCGCTACTGCACTCCAACCTGGATGACAGAGACCCTGTCTAAAAAAACATAATATTTAAAAAAAAAAACTTGTCATATAGATCAGGTCTCATAAAATCTGGGGGTTCAGGCTGTGGCTCCTCCCTCTGCACCCTTGCGATGCAAATTAACCTATTACCTTAAAATGAGATGTGACCAATTCTGCTCAGAGACAGAAGCTACTGGTCATAAAGGGATTCAGAGCAAACCAGTCACAGCTACCAGAGGATTTACAGAGGGAGCTAACAGAGCCGGGCTGGGCTGCAGAGCGACCTTTCCACAGCACGCTGCAACCTAATACTGACAGTGTGTTAAGCCAGGGGACCTACAGGGGAGACACAGATTGGGAAAGGCTGGGCTTGGTAAGCAGGAGAATTGGCCCAAATGACTCATCACATAAGGAGAGAATGAGGCAGGTAATCAGAAGCTAGCATCTCTAACTAAGGAGATCAAAGAACCAGTGGGATCACCTTGCTCAGTGGGAAGGTGATCTGGATAAATACCAAAGACGGGGACACTTGCCTGCAGCTGGGCTTTTCTGCTCCCAGTGACAGAATGCCAAAGTGAGCCTGCTCCATTTAAAGCATAGGCCGGGCACAATGACTCATGCCTGTAATCCCAGCACTTTAGGAGGCCCAAGCAAGTGGATCACTTGAGTCCAAGAATTCAAGACCAGCCTGGGCAACATGAAGAAACCCTATCTCTACAAAAAATACAAAAAACTAGCTGGGTGTGGTGGCACATGCCTGTAGTCACAGCTACTTGGGAGACTGAGGCAGGAGGATTGCTTGAGCCCGGGAGGCAGAGGTTGCAGTGAGCTATGATGGTGCCACTGCACACTCCAGCCTGGGCGACAGAGTCAGACATTGTCTCAGAAAAAAAAAAAAAACCATCTTGAACTGTCCTTTAAAAGCTCTACTAGGCTGGGCACAGTGGCTCATGCCTGTAATCCCAGCACTTTGGGAGGCCAAGGCGGAGGATCACTTGAGGTCAGGAGTTCGAGACCGGCCTGGCCAATGTGGTGAAACCCCATCTCTACTAAAAATACAAAAATTAGCTGGGTGTGGCAACATGGGCCTGTAATCCCAGCTACTCGGGAAGCTGAGGCACGAGAATCGCTTGAACCTGGGAGGCAGAGGTTGCAGTGAGCCAAGATCACGCCACTGCACTCCAACCTGGGCAACAGAGCAAGCCTCCCTCTCAAAAAAATAAAAAATAAAAGGTCTATTCAATTGTGCAGACAAGGGAAAGTGGTTGATTGGCTTTAGGCAAAGGGGTGACATGATGAGATTTGCATTCTGAAAAGACCATTCTGGTTGCAGTATGGAGGACAGAGTGGCGTGGAGCTGGAGTAGACAGGGGAAACCGACAAGGAAGTTATTGTCATAGTCCAGGCAAAGGGTGATGGCATGTGAGACAGGATAGTGGCAGGAGAGACAGGAGAAATGGCAGGCCAGAGAGACACATGGCAGGTAAAATGGACATGGACAGACAGGAGTTGGGTTACATAGAAGGGGGCTAGGGAAGGAGCTTTTAGGGAGGGGTCCTGGGTTTCTGGATTGTGAAATTAGTGGTGCCATCTACCTGGAAGAAGGCCAGGCTCAGCATAGATATTATGATATTATGTTTTGAGCTGAATTGCTTTTTTTTTTTTTTTTTTTTGAGACAGAATCTACACTCTGTTGCCCAGGCTGGAGTACAGTGGCACAATCTCAGCTCACTGCAACCTCCACCTCCAGGGTTCAAGCAATTCTCCTGCCTCAGCCTCCCAAAGAGCTGGGATTACAAGCGCCTGACACCACACCCGGCTAACTTTTTGTATTTTTAGTAGAGACCAGGTTTCACCATGTTGGCCAAGCTGGTTTCGAATTCCTGATCTCAAGTGATCGTCCCACCTCAGCCTCCCAAAGTGCTGGGATCACAGGCGTGAGCCACGGCATCCAGTCTGAATTGCCTTTTTTTTTTTTTTTTTTTTTTTAAAAAGGCCGGGACAGGAGATTTTGCGCTGTCACACAGGCCGGAGTGCAGTGGCCCAGTCATAACTCACTGCAGCCTCCAGATCCTGGCCTCAAGCAATCATCCTGCCTCTGCCTCCCAAAGTGCTGGAATTATAGGTGTGAGCTACCACACCTGGCCTCAGCTGAGTTGCCTTTGAAACATTCCCATGAAGATGCAAAGTTTAACTCAGAGAAGTCAGAGGTCATGGGAATTGAATCGTACCTAAAGCCATAACAGAAGGAAAGAGTACAAGAAAAGAAAAGGGTCCATAATGGAGCCTTGAGGATTTTCTCTATTTAAAATAACTGAGGCCAGGCACGGTGGCTCACGCCTGTAATCCCAGCACTTCGGAAGGCCGAGGGAGGTGGGTCACCTGAGGTCAGGAGTTCAAGACCAGCCTAACATGTAGAAACCACCCCACCCCCGACTAAAAATACAAAATTAGCCAGGCGTGGTGGCGCATGCCTGTAATACCAGCTACTCGGAAGGCTGAGGCAGGAGAATTGCTTGAACCCGGGAGGCAGAGGTTGCTATGAGCCAAGAACGCGCCATTGCACTCCAACCTGGGCAACAAGAACGAAACTCTGTCTCAAAATAAATAAATAAATAAATAAATAAATAAATAAATAAATAAATAAATAAAATAACCAACTTTAGGATGGGTGCAGTGGCTCACACCTGTAATCTCAGCACTTTGGGAGGCCGAAGTGGGCGGATCACCTGAGGTCAGGAGTTCAAGACCAGCCTGGCCAACATGGCGAAACCCCATCTCTACTAAAAATACAAAAATTAGCTGGGCGTGGTGGTGGGCGCCTGTAACCCCAGCTACTCGGGAGGCTGAGACAGAAGAAGAACTGCTTCAACCCAGGCGGTGGAGGTTGCAGTGAACTGAGATCGCACCACTGCACTCCAGCCTGGGTGACAGAGTGAGACTCCATATCAAAAAAATGATAATAATAAAAATAAATAAATAAAAAATAAAATAACCAAGTTTAATGTATTTTTACTACAGTCAGTTTCTTAGTTCATTTGTACTGCTTTAACAGTACCTGAGACCTGGTAATTTAAAAAGAACAGAAGTTGGCCGGGCACAGTGGCTCACACCTATAATCTCAGCACTTTGGGAAGCTCAGGTGAGTGGATCACTTGAGTCCAGGAGTTCAAGACCACTCTGGGCAACATAGGGAGACCCCATCTCTACAAAAAATAATAATAATAAATAGCCAGGTGTGGTGGTGCACACCTGTAGTCCCAGCTACATGGGAGGCTGAGGTGAGTGGATCCAGGTACAGCACTTAAACACTCCTGACAATGAGTGCTGACAAAGAAAAACTGAGCAAAAGTGGAATTCGAGAGAACTCGAATTTAGCCCAGCTAAATTTTGTATTTTTAGTAGAGACAGGGTTTCATCATGTTGGCCAGGATGGTCTCTATCTCTTGACCTCGCGATCCGCCCGCCTCGGCCTCCCAAAGTGCTGGGATTACAGGCGTGAGCCACCGCGCCCGGCTATAAGTTCTTTTTTCTTTTTGTTCCTTGGAAAGCATCGCTGGGCATTTATCTTGTCCTAGTATTTGAGTGAAACTTCTCTTAGCATTTCAGCGCAGTGACCAAGAGACACCCTTTCCTTTCCTTCTCCTTATGGGAAACTCGGTTCTAACCCAGAGGACTTGGGCTCCAGGACCCAGTAAGGCAGCCCTGGACTTGACCCTAAAAGGGAGTAAAGACAAACGTGAAGTTCAGTCCGGTGTTCAGGGCTGACAAAGCTCATAGCCTGGAGTTTCTTATCCTCTAGGCGGGGTAGAGACATTTAAAACGGCCCCTAAACTTGTGAGGCGCATAGGCTCATGGGAAATAGAGTCCAGTACTTGTCCTGAGACCAGCAGTGGGCCCTGGGAGGCGGACTTCCGGTGCACTCCTGCGCGTGTGCACCTCTCCCGGCGTGCGTGTTCGGGCATGCGCGCTGCCGCCGCACTGCCCTCGCTTCCTGTGAGTCTTCACGTCGCTGCTTCCTCTCGTTCCTAGGGTTTGGCCTGCAGTGGACGAGCATCGCATAGCCTGCGGGGCTGGACGCTGACCGCCCGGGCCAGCACCTAGGCGGACGCGGAGCTGCGCAGACCAGGGTTCGCGCGGGCCGGGTGGAGGCTCAAGCGGGGACCCCGGAGCGTGAGCCCCGGAGTCGGCGGCGCTGGGGCCAGAGGGGCCGGGAGGGAGTCGGCTGAGGTGGCGGCGGAGGCGAAGGGGCGGCGGGACCCGGGCCTGGCCCGTATGTGTCCTTGGCGGCCTAGACCAGGCCGTCGCTGTATGGTGAGCCCCAGGGAGGCGGATCTGGGCCCCCAGAAGGACACCCGCATGGATTTGCCCCGTAGGCCCGGCCCGGGCCCCTCGGGAGCAGAACAGCCTTGGTGAGGTGGACAGGAGGGGACCTCGCGAGCAGACACGCGCGCCAGCGACAGCAGCCCCGCCCCGGCCTCTCGGGAGCCGGGGGGCAGAGGCTGCGGAGCCCCAGGAGGGTAAGTCTTGGATTTTCGGGCCCAGAGCGAGAAGGGCCTGGGTGAAGTCACCGTGTGTTGGGGACCTTTGAGTGTGGGGCAGGGGGAGGGTCCCGATCGCTTGCAGGAGAGACGTGTGTTTGGGTTCGAGGGCAGGGTCCGGCTGCACCGAACAGGCGCTGCATGGGAAGATCTGGGAGGACGAGGCTTACGGAGGCGTGGAGGGTGTCACCACCCTCAGCTGCGGACGTCGTCTCCACTCCCCGCTAGCCCCTAACAGTCCTTCCTCCTCCTCTCCGTGCTCCAGATTTCGACCGCCTCTAAACGTCCGTCAGCACCTCTGTTCTCTCATTTAAGTGTCTGCTGATTCCCCCCTTAGATCTGCCCGGGGAGAATCGTAGTAATGCAGGAACAGTCTGCAGGGATTCTCTCCTGCTGCCTCAGTTGCTAGGGGAAGAGACTGGGCCTTAGCAGGTGGGTGACTTGACCAGGTCACCGGCTTTGTGGGTAGAGCTGCTCATAGTAGAACTCAGGAGTCTTATCTCCCAGGCCAGTGTTCTTTCTCCCGTATCCTAGTTTTCTTAATAGAAGATTATTAGGTGCAGCAATAACCAAGTTCAGTTAGATAATTTAGAAACAAAACCATATTTTATACACATTCATTTCATTTCTGAGAGCTCACATATTCAATTCCTATGGCTTCTTTGATTTTAAGCAGTTTAGAGAGACAATAAGAAAACGCGGGCCGGATGCAGTGGCCTGTAATCCCAGCACTTTGCGGGCCTAGAGCAGGAGTATCCCTTGAGACCAGGAGTTAGAGACCAGCCTAGGCAACATAGGGAGACCCTGACTCTACAAAAAATACAAAAGCAGCCAGGCATGCTGGGATGCACCTGTGGTCCTAACTACTCAGGAGGCTGAAGTGGGAGGATGGATGGAGTCCAGGAGGTCGAGGCTGCAGAGAGCCGTGAATGCACCACTGCACTCCAGCCTGGGTGGCAGATTGAGACCCTGTCTCAGCAAACAAACCACAAAAATCATGAGCCGTATAATGGGAAATTTTTTTCTTTTTGCACGTTGTATTTGATGGCAGACCATGTTACCCATGAGAGTCTTAACTCACCTAATTACTATCTGATTATCTTAGAGTTACAAAGTTACAAGTGCATGCTTCCCCTATCACTTTTTTTTTTTTTTTTTTTTGAGACAGTATCTCTCACCCAATCTGGAGTGCAACAGCATGGTCTCCGCTCACTGCAACCTCCACCTCCCAGATTCAAATGATTCTTGTGCCTCAGCCTCCTGAGTAGCTGGGACTACAGGCATGTGACACTATGCCTGGCTAATTTTTTTGCTATTTTTAAGTAGAGATGGGGTTTTGCCATGTTGGCCCGAGGCGGGTGGATCACTTGAGGCCAGAATTCGAGACCAGCGTGGCCAACATGGCGAAACCCTGTATCACTCTTTTAGGCCCTTCTGAGTGTTTGCAGGCTGAGTGTTCACAGGGTGTTAACCTATTTGAGCTTTCTTTTGTGGTTCGTAATGCAGGTGATTTCTGCCTTTGCAGGCCGGAGCACTCGTGACTTCAGTGACCTGCTTCTGCCCCTCTAGGTCTATCAGCGACAGTCTCTGCATGTTTCCAAGAGCAGTAGAAAAATGAACACATTGCAGGTGAGTTTTCCTGCTTGTGTATATGTTCCTCAACTTTATTTTATGATGCATTTTAAGAGGCTTGTAAGGATTCATACTTTTTTTTTTTTTTTTGAGATGCAGTCTTGCTCTATTGCCCAGCCTGCAGTGCAGTGGCATGATCTTGCTTCACTGCCACCTCCACCTCCTGGGTTCAAGCGATTCTCCTGTCTCAGCCTCCAGAGTAGCTGGGATTACAGGCATGCGCCACCATGCCCAGCTAATTTTTTTTTTTTTTTTTTTGAGACGGAGTCTCACTCTGTTGCCCAGACTAGAGTGCAGTGGCGTGATCTCGGCTCACTGCAAGCTCCGCCTCCTGGGTTCACGCCATTCTCCTGCCTCAGCCTCCTGAGCAGCTGGGACTATAGGCGCCCGCCACCGCGCCTGGCTAATTTTTTTTTTTTTTGTATTTTTAGTAGGGACGGGATTTCATCGTGGTCTTGATCTGCTGACCTCGTGATCCACCCGCCTCGGCCTCCCAAAGTGCTGGGATTACAGGCGTGAGCCACCGTGCGCAGCCAATTTTTTGTATTTTTAGAAGAGACAGGGTTTCACCGTGTTGGCCAGGCTGGTCTCAAACTCCTGACCTCAGGTGATCCTCCCACCTCACCTCCCAAAGTTCTGGGATTACAGGCATGAGCCACCACGCCCAGCCAGGATTCATACTTTAAAATGGGAATGTGGAAATAGACATTATCCTGTAAAATATAGTTAGTGTGGCAGATCAGCACCAAAAATGATTTGTGAAGCTTGTATGTATGGGTAGTATATTTTAAGGCTGTTGAAATTGAGCTGCACCCAGGACTGATATTCTTGGCAGTCATCACAAAAGGAAAATGCCATCTGTATTAGTCCATTCTCACACTGCTATAGAGAAATAACCAAGACTGGGTAATTTATAAAGAAAAGAGGTTTAATTGGCTCACACCTGCAGGCTCTATCATGGGAAGCATGGCTGGGGAGGCCTCAGGAAACTTACAGTCATGGTGGAAGGCGAAGGAAAAGCGGGTACATCTTCATCACCAGAGGAGAAGGAAGAAGGAGGGGGAGGCGCTACACACTTTTAAACAACCACATCTTGTGATAACTCACTCAGTATCAGCACCAAAAGGGAAATTGTCCCCATGATCCAATCACCTCCCACCAGGTCCCACCTCCAACATTGGGGATTACAATTGAATATGAGATTTGGGAGGCGACACAAACTGAAACCATATCACCATCCATGACATGATTTGCATTGATTATAAGGAGAAACCAATTTTGTTACTTGTGGATTTAAAAGATTTTCTAGGACTTGGAAAAATTTCTTCATTCAAGTTGATATAATTGTGGATAGCTTTCCTAATAACAACCATTAAATTACTGTAACTTATGGCTTATTCTTGGTGCTTATGTAAGCAGAGGGCCTGCTGCCCAAGGAGAACTTGGTGCATATAATTTTTCCAGGGACAGAAATATTGTGATCCAAGTAAACAGAATTCTGTTTTTACTGTTGAGTCCTAGATCATGGGGGGAATGAATGACATGATCATCCTTCAGATATTTGTTCGTCTTTTTGTTTGGGTTGCACAGCAAACAATACAAACAGTTACTCTCTTGTGAAGATTTCCTCGTTTCTGTTTCTCATTTCAGTTCTCAGTGTTTTCGTTTTGTCCTTTTCACTTTGCTAAGTCAGTCAGTAAAGGTGACCAGTGATTTAATTGCAGTCAAATCCAGCGGGCATTTCCTAGCCCCTTCCTCACAGGACCCTTTGTCTGCCTTTGACATCCGTTACTTCCAAACTTATATTTTCTCCATGGAGTCTCTCTTTTCTTGGCTCTTGAAAAGATTCATCTGTAAGTATTTCTGTTTGTCTTTAAATGGTGAAGTCTTTTGTTTTGTTTCTTTTTTTCTTTTTTTGAGATAGGGTCTTGCCGTGTCATCCAGGCTGGAGTGTAGACGTGATCAAAACTCACTGCAGCCTCAATCTCCTGGGCTCATGCGATCCTCCTGCCTCAGCCTCCCATGTAGCTGGGACTACAGATGCACGCTGCCACACCTGGCTAATTTTTTTTGTATTTTAGTAGAGACTGGCTTTCACCGTGTCACACAGGCTGGTGTCGAACTCCTGAGCTTAGGCAGTCTGCCTGCCTCGGCCTCCCAAAGTGCTAGGATTACAGGCGTGAGCCACTGCTCCTGGCCTAGAGATGTATTCTCACTGTATTGCTCAGGCTGGTCTCAAACTCCTGGCCTCAAGCGATCCTTTCACTTTGGCCTCCCAAAGTGCTAGGATTACAGGTGTAAGCCACCACACATGGCCAATAAAGAATTTTTTTTAAAGGGGCTAGGAATAACCCATAATACTCTCTTTCTTAATACATGTGGCAGTTGCGTTAAATCTTTTAATAGTTCCCATAGTATGTCTCTTGCGTGTTCATTGTTTTGAAGAAACTGTGTTGGTTATCCTCAGTTTGGATTGTGTTACCCTTGTTTCACCTTTAGCAAATTTTAAAAAAATATCTCATATGCCTTGTAAAATTGGTAGTTTGATCTAGAAGTCTAATCAAGTTTATGTTCAGTTCTTTTCACACAACTATACCATACGTGGCATTTGTCTACTTCTGGAGGCACATGTTACCTTCTTTGTTTTTGTGAAGTTAAGAACTATTGACTGTTGATTATTGCTGTGATTTACTCGTTCATTAGGGGAGGCAAAATGGTGATCTGTTAATTCTACCATTTATTCTTTATTTACTAGCCAAAATACGTTTCTTTTCTTTTCTTTTTTTGGAGACAGAGTCTCACTCTGTCGCCCAGGCTGGCGCATTTATGGCTCACTGCAGCCTCAAACTCCTGTGCTCAAGTGATCCTCCCACTTCAGCCTCCCAAGTAGCTGGGAGTGTAGTCATGTGCCACAATGCCCAGCTGATTTTTTAAGTTTTAGTAGAGACAGGTTTCTCTATGTTGCCCAGGCTGGTCTTGAACTGGGCTCAAGTGATCCTCTTCTTTGACCTCCCAGTGTTGGGATAATAGGCATGAGCCACCACAGCTGGCCTAGAATACTTTTCTAAAGATAAATTTCCATTCTCTATTTCTTTATGTAATTCATGCAGGAAAGACAGTTTCTAAAATATTGAGTAGGCTTCTAAGCAGGAAGGTTTTTTTTGTTTTGTTACCATTATGAGCTCATGGGTTTAAACAGATAGTAAATATTTCAGTACATAGAAGTTGTGATTCTTTTTGAAAATTAAGTGGTTCCATCTTTGGCCAGATGGAATCCCTTTAAGTTGGTTTCTGAGTCCTTTTGAAATATGTTTGATATATTTGATAGCAAATGTATACATATAATATATATTTGATAGCATTATTTTCTATTCAGCATTTTATTTTGAAATCATTTCAAATTTTCAGAAAAATTGCAAGGATTTTACGAAGAAATCCCAGATACTTCCTTTTGTTCAGACACTTCATTCTTAACATTTTCCCACATTAATCATTTATATGCATATATACATATGTGTGTCTATATATTTTCTGAACTATTTGAGAGTGGGTATGTCATGCCTCTTTACCCTATAAAGTTTTAGATTATATCTCATAAAATCAAGAACATTCTGTTAAATATCCATAGCACAGTAATTGAATTCAGGAAATTTATCATTTATTTAATACTTTTATCTGTAGTTCATTTTCCAGTTTGGCCAATTTCCCAGTAATTTCCCTTATAGCAATTTTTAATTTTTGGTAGAAGATTCATCTAGGACTGTTAATTGCCTTTAGTTTTCATGCTTTTTAAGTCTGTTTAATATGGATTTGTTCCTCAGTGCCATTATAATATTTGAAGAATACAGGCCAGTGATTTTATAGAAGTCTTTAAATTTAGGTTTCCCTGATCTTTCTTCATGATTAGATTTAGACTGAATTTTTGTCTGGAATACTACATGGAACCTCTTAAATTTATGGCTCATAATAGGATCTGTCTTGGGAAAATTCTGTGCATGCCTGAGAAGATGGCTTGTTCTGCTCTGGTTGGGTGGAGTGTTTGATAAATGTTAATGAGATCAAGTTGGTTGGTTGTGTTGTTCAGGTGTACTATATCCTTGTTGATTGTGTGCCCACTTGTATCAATTGTGGGGGAGAGGGGATTGAAATCTGCTGCAGTTGTGGTTCTGTTTCTCTTTGCAATTTTACCAATTTTTGCTTTATGTGTTATATTAGATACATAAATGTTCAAGGTTATTATGTCCTGTTGATTAATTAACCACTTTGTAAAATGGCCTTCCTTATCCCTGCTAATATTCCAGGCTGTGAAATGTACTTTGTTATTTATGAAGCATTCTTTTGAGTAACGCATGCATGCTATATCTTATTCCATCCTTTTACTTTTAACCTATTTGCATCTTTATATCTAAAGTATTATTTCTTGTAGGCAGCAAGATTTGGATCTTGCTTGTTTTCATCAGTCTATTTCTGTCTCATAATTGGGGATGTATAGACCGTTTACATGTAATGTGATTATTGATAAAACGAGTTAGGTTATAGTCCATTGTCTTTGCTTTCTTTTAGTCTCATCTTCTTTGTTTCTTTTTAAAATGTCTCTGTTTGTCTTCCTTCCTTTTGATTAGTTGAGAATTTTTTATGATTCTACTTTATATCTTTTGTTGGGTTTTTGGCTATCACACTGTTATTATTTTAGTGAGTTAGAATTTATAGTATGCAGCCTTAATTATCATAGTTTATTCTTAAGTAATATACCATTTTTCTTAGAGTAAGAGAAGCTTACAATAGGATACTTCCATTTCTCTCCTCTTGGTCTTTACACCGTTGTTCATTTCATTTTTACAGGTGGTATCAGTGCCACACACTATCTATTACGTTGTTGTTAAACAGTTATCTTTTATTTATTTATTTATTTATTTATTTTGAGACAGAGTCTCACTCTGTCCCCCAGGCTGGAGTGCAGGGGTGCGATCTCGGCTCACTGCAACCTCTACCTCCTGGGTTCAAGTGATTCTCCTGCCTCAGCCTCCCGGGTAGCTGGGATTACGACACCTACCACCACGCCCGGCTAATTTTTGTATTTTTAGTAGAGATGAGGTTTTGCCATGTTGGCCAGGCTGGTTTCGAACTCCTGACCTCAGGTGACCTGTCCACCTCAGCCTCCCAAAGTGCTGGGATTACAGGTGTGAGCCACCACACTCGGCCCAGTTATCTTTTAAAGAGATTTAAGTAATGAGAGAAAATACACAGTTACCATTTCTGGTACTCTTCATTCCTTTATGTAAATCTAAATTTTTATTTTCTGTCATTTTACTTCTGCCTGAAGGACTTTCTTTAACATTTCTTCTAGTTGATGATGAATTCTTGTAGGTCTGCAAATGTCTTCATTGTGTCTTTGCTTTTAAAGGTGTTTTTGCTGGATTTTTCTCCACAGTGCTTTAAATATGTTTCTCTGTTGTCTTCCTGCTTACATTTTTTTCTAAGAGAAATCTGATCTCATACTCATGTTTGTTCCCCTATATATAACATGTCTTTTTTTCTTCCCCCCTTATTGTTTTAAACTTTTTATCACTAGTTTTGGACAATTTGATTGCAATATGTCATGGTATCTTTTTTTCATGTTTCTGTTTTGGGGATCATTGAACTTCTTGGATCTTGGGTTTATGGTGTCATCACTTGGGGAACATTTTTATCATTATCTCTTCAAGTACCCACCACCTCCCCTCCATTGATTCTTGTTGCCTGTATATTAGACCACTTGAAATTTTCCCACAACATACTGTTGCTCTTTATTTGCTTTTAATTCTTTTTTCTCTGTTTCATTTTATGTAACTTCTGTTGCTGTCTTTATATTCACTAATCTCTTTTTTCCACGATGCTGTTCATCTTGTCCAGTATAATTTTCATCTCAGATATTGTAGTTTCTATCTGTAGAAGGTTAGCATGGGTCTTTTTCACATCTTGCCTGTCTCAATTTTTTTGAACATTTGGAATAGAATGATGAACTGTCTCAGTGCTCTGTGCCAGTTGTGAACTCTGTGTCAATTCTGGGCCAGTTTTGATGGACTGATTGTTTTCCTTATGGGTTGTAGTTTCCTGCCCATTTTCCCAACTCGCAGCTCTTTCTCCTCACACCTGCCTCTGTTCTTCTTCCCTGCTCCGTGGCCTGGAGTCACTCAAGGCAGAAGTTGATTGGTTCACCTTGTTTATTTCCCATCAGTCATAGATAACTCTACTGCCTGATAATCAGTGCCTTGAAAACCATTGCTTCAGCCCAGGCGTGGTGGCTCATACCCGTAATCACAGCACTTTGGGAGGCCAAGGCAGGCGGATCATGAGGTCAGGAGTTCAAGACCAGCCAGGCCAACATGGTGAAACCCCGTCTCTACTAAAAATACAAAAATTAGCCGGGCGTGCTGGTGCATGCTTGTAATCCCAGCTACTTGGGAGGCTGAGGCAGGAGAATCGCTGGAACTCGGGAGACGGAGGTTGCAGTGAGCCAAGATTGTGCCATTGCACTCCAGCCTGGAAGACAAGAGCGAGACTTTGTCTCATAAAAAACAAAAACAAAAACAAACAAACCATTGCTTCATATATGTTCTCCATTTTATTTTTCTTTCTGTTTTTGATTTTGTTGTTGTTCTTTGGTGTGTGCTGTTTCAGGTTGGAGGGTATATGCAGTACCTGTTAGTTTATCACACCTGAGGGCAGAAGTCCTCATGTCTCTCTCTCTCTCTTTTTTCTAATATATATATTTTTGTCTTTGTAGAGACAGGGTCTTGCTATGTTGCCAAGGCTGGTCTCAAGCTCCTGGCCTCAAGCAGTCCTTCTGGCTCAGCTTTCCAGAGTGCTGGGATTACAGGCATGAGCCACCACACCTGGCCTGGGTCCAGTTTTATCCATGTCCAAATGGTTTTTTTCCCTGAGCTGTTTTTGATTTTCTTCCACCTCATATGAACTGTAGTGTCGGCTTATCTAGTTCCAGGAAAAAGCTTTTTGGTATTTTTATTGGGATTGCATATTTATAAAGTAATTTAGGGTAACTGATATCTTTGTATTATTACGTTGACCTTAATAATACAACTAATTTTTTTTTTTTTTGGATTTTTAGTAGAGATGGGGTTTCACCATGTTGACCAGGCTGGTCTTAAACTCCTGACCTCAGGTGATCTGCCCGCCTCAGCCTCCCAAAGTGTTGGGATTACAGGCGTGAGCCACCGTGCCCGAGCACTTTTTTTTTTTTTTTTTTGAGATGGAGTCTCACTCGTCGCCCAGGCTGGAGTGCAGTGGCACAATCTCGGCTCACTGCAAACTCCGCCTCCTGGGTTCACGTCATTCTCCTGCCTCAGCTTCCCGAGTAGCTGGGACTACAGGCACCCGCCGCCATGCCCGGCTAATTTTTTGTATTTTTAGTAGAGACGGGGTTTCACCGTGTTAGCCAGGATGGTCTCGATCTCCTGACCTCGTGATCCGCCCGCCTTGGCCTTCCAAAGTGCTGGGATTACAGGCGTGAGCCACCGCACCTGGCCGCCTGAGCACTTTTACTTTTCCTTAGTTATATTCCTCTAATTGTTTTCTCTTCTCTAGTTGTAGATAATGAGCATTTTATTAATACCTTGTTCTTGATCTTAGTGGGAAGGTATGTAGTTTTTCCCTGTTAAGTAAAATCCTGACTTTTGGAGTAAGAAGACTGAGGCATAAGAGTTTATGTGTGTGCGTGTGTGTGCACGTGCATGTGCGTGTGTGTGTATACACACAAACTATATATTTGCTTGTGTGTAATTGAAATACATATGTCACATATATATCGTATGTACTACTGCATATTAGGGTGTAATATTTATATTTGTATATATACATAATATTGATGCTAATGAAGCATCCATCAGTTTCTGTTTTCTTTAGTTTGTTTTTTTAAATCAGGTTTTTCTGTCAAGCTTTTTCAAGTATCTTCATGGATACAAGATTTTTCTTCTTTGCTGTGTTATAGTGGCCTATCAGATTAATAGATTTCCAAATATTAAACTAGTCTATATTATTGGAATAAGTCCTATTTGTCTGTTGTATATTATGTTTTTAATCTGGTACTGGATTTTGTTTGGTTATGTTTCATTTTGGGTATTTGTATTGATATAAGTGGTATTGTATTGGCATGTAATTTTATGTTATTTATTGGCTGATCCATCTTCTAACCCCTCCACCTCCTTGCCTTCTGGACTAACTTAACCTAGAAGGTTATTACTCTCTCTCAGTGATTTTATCAGCTCCTGTGGCCTGCCTGTGGATAAGCTTGGATGTTCTGCTTTAGTTTCTCAGCCCACCAGCCTAGCGGCTCTGCCTCTGCTATCTCTTGGGATCTACATGGTCCTAGCTATATCACTGGGTTTGAACCCCTTGTTGATATCTTCTTTATAAATAACAGGATAATGCAACATGCTTACTGGGCACTTCCTTTTTCTAAACTACAAGTTTGGGCGGGGTATGCTGGCCCAAGACTGTAATCCCAACACTTTGGGAGGCCAAGGCAGGTGGATTGCTGGAGCCCAGGAGTTTTGCATTTTTCTTTTTTTTTTCTTGAGACAAGGTCTCGCTCTGTTGCCTAGGCTGGAGTTCAGTGTTGCATTCACAGCTCACTGCAGCCTTGACCTCCCAGGCTCAAGCCATCCTCCGGCCTTAGCCTCCCAGGTAGCTGGAACTACAGGCATGTGCCATGATGCCCAGCCAATTTTTAAAAAAATTTTTATTTTTAGTAGAGATGAGGTTCTTACTATGTTGCCCAACCTGGTCTCGAACTCCTGAGCTCAAATGATCTTCCCTTCTCGGCCTCCCAAAGTGCTAGGATTATAGGCATGAGCCACCATGCCCAGCCCCAACCTCTTAAAAATTGAAGCTGCTTCATGTTTGCCATTGGTACTTTTACACCTCATCATATTCTTCCTCCCCTTCATCCCATAGAATACACGATTCATCTTTAAGGACTTCAAGTTAACTGAGTCTGTGAAGCCTAACTGATGGCATAAAGTTAAAATAATTTGATCCTCTTTTGTTAAATCATTCTGCACCTTGTCTGCATTACTCTAATAACACCTTTGGGCATTCATTCATTTAACGAATATTTATTGCTGTGAGATTGAGATGTTTGAGATAAAACTCAGCCATGCAGATAGCCAGAGGCCACTGGCTATGAGAATAAAAAAGACAAAAGAACAAGGAGCTGAAACTAGGTGAGAGCCCCAGAGCAGTGAGTTAGGAAGAAGACCAGGAACTGAGTGGTGGGCACTCCAACTGAAGAGGTCCAGGAGAAGGGGAAGGCCTGGCAGCAAAGAAGTGACAAGGAGTAAAATGCTTGTGTTTGTTTACATGTTTATCTCCTTATTAGGTTGTCTGCTTTCTGAGAGCAGGCATGGTGTTTCACTCATCTCATATTCCCAAAACTCAGTTCAGTTGCAAAATAGGAGTTCAGTTGTGTTTTGGGTTTTTATTTTTGTGGGGTAATATATATTTTATATATATATATCCCCAAAGGATATATGTTTCCTGTATGATTTCCAATATGATTTCCCTTCCATAATCTGTAACATAAAATAAGGTATACAATGTTCGTGGTTAACTTTACGAGTGAGCTTTGTAAAATGATATCCCCCTATCCCTTTTCCATATCTCCCAATTCTGATCATGTTGCCATTACAGGGGCCAGTGTCATTCAAAGATGTGGCTGTGGATTTCACCCAGGAGGAGTGGCAGCAACTGGACCCTGATGAGAAGATAGCATACGGGGATGTGATGTTGGAGAACTACAACCATCTAGTTTCTGTGGGTGAGGATAGCTTGCTTTCTGAATGCTCTCAGTTGAATGGGGTTTTATCCTTGAGTTTGAAGAAATAAGTGATGACACCATTTAATTCCTTGTGGGCACTAGCTGGAGTGTTTATATTATTCTTCATTGAAAGGTTCTAACTTTGATAAGGTAAAAAAATGGAGCACTTCTGTTATGCAGCTTATGAGGTGGCAACATCTTGTACTTTGGAGATTCTGAAGCCAAGCAGCTTGCCCAAGTCCTTCTTCTTTTCCCATTAACAGGGTATGATTATCACCAAGCCAAACATCATCATGGAGTGGAGGTGAAGGAAGTGGAGCAGGGAGAGGAGCCGTGGATAATGGAAGGTGAATTTCCATGCCAACATAGTCCAGGTAAGTTAGTAGATTATCACATGTTAAAAAACACTCATCCCAGACCTTTGGGAGTGACTAAAGAGTTGTTTATATGTACTCGGTACCCTCAGTAACACCTCCCAACCCCCAAATATCACTTTCCTTCCCACACACATACCACATACATGAACTCTTTTGTTGATTTTACATTTGATTTACATTGGTAGGGATTTTTTCATTCTAACCTGCACTGGGGACCCAGTCACTTCCTCTTTCTCCAGCATTATCGGTCACTTATTTACTCCCTCGCCATTAGAGAATTGTTGTGAGTTTTTTGTTTGTTTGTTTGTTTGTTTGTTTGTTTTTTGGAGACAGAGTCTTGTTCTATCACCCAGGCTGGTGTGCACTGGTATGATCTCGCTCACTGCAACCACTATCTCTCAGGTTCAAGCGATTCTCCTTCCTCAGCCTCCTGAGTAGCTGGGATTACAGGCACATGTCACCACACCTGGCTAATTTTTGTATTTTTAATAGAGACTGGGTTTCACCATGTTGGCCATGCTGGTCTTGAACTTCTGGCCTCAAGTGATCTGCCCACCTCAGCCTCCCAAAGCGCTGAGATTACAGTCCTGAGCCACTGCTTTCGGCCTTACAGAATTGTTTTGTTTTGGGGCATTCAGAAGTCTGACATAAAAATTAACTTGAGACTTTTATGTTCATTCTTTTTATCTTCCATTTTCTTTCCTTCCTTGCTTTAAAAATACCTTGGACTTATTTTCTGCCCTCGATTTTATTTATTTCTTTAGGCATTCAGATACCAAAACCTCGTCCTCTACCTGTGCTTGTGAATTGAGTCACAGCTTGTGGTGTACCTTATTTCCCCAAGTCCATGCTCAGTTGATGTGATGATGTAGCGCTCCCTCAGCTTTCCCCTCTTTCCCCAATGCTCATTTATGACCCGTCTGTGTGTTCATTTCCCCTTCCCCATAACTGGAATCATGCTCTGTCCATAGTAGACATTCAGGAAGTGTGAATTTCATAAGGGAATGTTGGTTCCTTTTCTTGCCTTTTCAGGAGTGTCCCCCTAGAACCCGTTTTCTACTTTTTTGGTTTTCTTTGTATCCCTTAAAAGAGTTTTTCTAATTTCAACTTCTAAGACCTTTTTTCCTGTGTATTTTTGCAGCTTGCCTCCAAATTGATATGTCTGACACTTTTAACCTAGTTGAATATTTTACTTGACAATATAGCAGTACCAGTGAGATAGTTCACTTCCTTCTTTCTCAGAATGTCTGATGATAAACTGTGCACATTCCAAAATCATGAATTCTATCTACCTTCCTCACCTCCCAGTATTTGATTGTGCTAGTCTTCTCTCCATTGTTTGTGTTCTTTGTCTTCTGTGAAATGCCTTGCAGATCGTCAGCACATTGTTTCTTTTGACATTAGTGTTCAGTATTCTCCCATACCTGGATTACAGTGGATCCATCTTCCATTCAAATGATCATTGTCCTTTTCCTTCATCTGCATTTTACTTGCTCAGATAATATATATTTTCCCTCCCTTTCTTCCTCCCCTCCCCTCCCTCGCTTCCTTCCTTCCTTCCTTCCTTCCTTTTTGAGATGGAGTCTCACTCTCGTCACCTAGGCTGGAATGCAATGGCATGATCTCGACTCACTGCAGCCTCCCCTTCTCAGGTTCAAGGGATTCTCCTGCCTCACCCTCCCAAAGCAGCTGGGATTACAGGTGCATGCCACCATGCCTGGCTAATTTTTATATTTTTAGTAGAGATGGGGTTTCACCATATTGGTCAGGCTCGTCTCTAACTCCTGACCTTGTGATCCGCCTGCCTCATCCTCTCAAAGTGCTGGGATTACAGGCCTGAGCCACTGTGCCCAGCCTATTTATTTATTGAGACAGAGTCTCACTCTGTCACTGAGGCTGGAGTGCAGTGGCACAATCTTGGCTCACGATAACCTCTGCCTCCCAGGTTCAAGTGATTCTTGTGCCTCAGCCGCCCGAGTAGCTGGGATTACAGGTGTGCACCATCATGCCCGGCCTATTTTTGTATTTTTAGTAGAGACGGGGTTTCAGTCTGTTGGCCAGGAGTTCACTCTGTTGAGCTCCTGGCCTTGTGAGCTGCCTGCCTCAGCTTCCCAAAGTGCTGGGATTACAGGCATGAGCCACTGCACCCAGCCCCCTTCATTTAATTTTAAATTGTGGTTAAAAAAAGAACCTAACATGGCCGGGCGTGGTGGCTCATACCTGTAATCCCAGCACTTTGGGAGGCCGAGGCGGGCGGATCACGAGGTCAGGGGATCAAGACCATCCTGGTGAACACAGTGAAACCCCATCTCTACTAAAAATACAAAAAAATTAGCTGAGTGTGGTGGCGGGCACCTGTAGTCCTAGCTACTTTGGAGGCTGAGGCAGGAGAATGGCATGAACCCGGGGGGTGGAGCTTGCAGTGAGCAGAGATCGCACCACTGCACTCCAGTCTGGGCGACAGAGCGAGACTCCGTCTCAAAAAAAAAAAAAAACCCACCTTTGACCTAGGCCCCAAAGAATTCCAGCACATGAGAACTCCAGGGAAAATGAGTGGCTCACAATAAACCTAGTAAAACATATAAAGAAACAAGGCACTGACAAAATTATATTCACAAACACTTTAGATAATCATCTATCATAGATTATAAAATGACTGTTTAATAAAATTTTAAAAATAAAAGAGGGAGAGAATGGGCTCAAAAAAAGAAATAAAAGGCTGGGCATGGTGGCTCGCACCTGTAATCCCAGCACTTTGGAAGGCCGAGACGGGCGGATCGTGAGGTCAAGAGATCAAGACCATCCTGGCCAAAATGGTGAAACCCCGTCTCTGCTAAAAATACAAAAATTAGTTGGGTGTGGTGGCGTGCACCTGTAATCCAAGCTACTCGGGAGGCTGAGGCAGGAGAATCGCGTGAACCTGGGAGGCAGAGGTTGCAGTGAGCCAAGATCGCGTCACTGCACTCCAGCCTGGATGACAGAGCAAGACTCCGTCTCAAAAAAAAAAAAAAAAAACTAACACACTGTACAACTGCGTGTAAGGTGGAAAAGACAACTGGAATTAAAATATGCTCAGGTCCTTGTAGAAGACAAGAAATCCAAAGGAAATCAAGCAAAGGGGGAAAAAGAAACAGAAAAGATAAAACGAATGTACCAACTCAATACTAGGCCATAAGGCTAAGTCTCCATAAATTTCTTTCTTTTTTTTTTTTTTTGAGACAGAGTCTCACTCTGTCACCCAGGCTGGAGTGCCGTGGCACAATCTCAGCTCACTGCAACCTCCGCCTCCCGGATTCAAGCAATTCTCACGCCTCAGCCTCCCAAGTGGCTGGGATTACAGACAAACGCCACCACATGCAGCTAATTTTTGTATTTTTAGTAGAGACAGGGTTTCACCATGTTGGCCAGGCTGGTCTCGAACTCCTGGCCTCAAGTGATTTGCCTGCCTCAGCCTCCCCAAGTGCTGGAATCAAAGGTGTGAGCCACTGAGCCCAGCCCCTACATAAATTTCAAACACCACATTCCCTGAATACAACACAAAAAAGTTAGAAATCAAATAATGAAAATATAACTAGCAAAATTCTGTATGTTTGAAAATTTTAAATATTTTCCCAGAAACTATAAAACTACATGTTAATGTGGATAAATCTCAAACAATCTTAACTGAAATAATTAAATCACAGAAGCCTGAATAATGGATTCATTTACATAATTAAAGAACACATTCATAGTGGTAACACTATAATGAAAGATGAGAAAGATTAACACAAAGTTCACCCTAGTGTTTACCTATGGGTAATAAGGGGACTGTGAGGTAGGGTAGAAAGAAGGTACGCAAAGGATCTCTACAGCACTATTAATGTTTCACTTGTTGAGCTGGGGCTAGAGATCTGGGCAATCATTTCATTTTTATTTTTTAAACTACGTATAAGCTTTGTACACTTTTGGATATTAGAACTTCAATAAAATTATGAAAAAGAGAAACAGGGAAAAAATAATTGTCAAGATGGAGCTAAAAAAATAACATGGGTGAACAAGGTGTCACCCACATGCAAGCTTCCTTCCCATGTCATGTAATGCCTCTCCTCATCTGCTCCATCAATCAATAAAGGCATAATCACTCCTGTGATACCTTTAAGAAAAGAACACACTCTCTCAAAGCTGGGTGCAGTGGTGCACGCCTGTAATCCCAGCCTCCTTTGGGAGGCCGAGGCGGGCAGATCACCTGAGGTCAGGAGTTGGAGACCAGCGAAACCCATCTCTACTAAAAATACAAAAATTAGCTGGGCGTGGTGGTGCATGTCTGTAATCCCAGCTACTTGGGAGGCTGAGGCATGAGAATCGCTCGAACCCAGGAGGCAGAGGCTGCAGTGAGCCGAGACTGTGCCACTGCACTCCAGCCTGGGTGACAGAAAGAGACTCTGTCTCAAAAAAAAAAAAAAAAAGGAACATGCTCTCTCATTCAAGGTTACCCTTCTATCACTCCAAGGATTCACTCCATAATTTTATCTTTCTTGATATGTTACATTCACTAAAATGTTCACATCAAATCAAGTTTGTAGACACTTGTCCTTACCACCTTACAAAAAGTGAGATGGTATCAACAGAGGTAAGACACTACTTTACCTGCATGTCACTTTTGGCAGCTTTCACAGCATTGAAAAGATCATTGGCTGGTGGCTCTGACTGTTTCCTGCTATGACGATGTACCACTTGGGACCCTTTCTCTGGAAGTTTGCCATCTAATATGTATAAAAAGATCAGAAATATGAAAAAAAGGTAACAGTGACATTAACACTTGGTCTCATCATTATCACACAAGTAGGCTTATGCTGCCAATTCCATGGCAGAGTCTGAGTTAGTCCTGAAACAATTGATTTTTATATTATGAAGTTTATTAACTTTTTTCCCTTAAAAAAAAAAAAAGTCCTTGAGTCCCCTTCCTGTATCCCAAATCCTAACGTCCTTTTCTCTTCTTTTCTTTTCAAAATTTCTCTTCTTCCTATTTCCGTCCCTTAATACTTTGTAAATCTTGTCCTTTTATGAACCATATCACCTGAACCTCTTTTAGGTTTTTTTTTTTTGTTGTTTTTTTTTGAGTGTCGCTCTATCACCCAGGCTGGAGTGCAGTGGCGTGATTTTGGCTCACTGCCAGCTCTGCCCCCTGGGTTCATGCTATTGTCCTGCCTCAGCCTCCCAAGTAGCTGGGCTGCTTCCCCCACAAGATTCAAAAACAAAAGAAAACTGGCTGACTCACCGGTGTTGCTTTTGGTGGTCGTTTTGCTGCTTTCTTCTTCACACTGTGATTCAAGCTGTCTTCAAAGTCACTGCCTTCATCAGCTAACAAAGAGTCAGTATTCCTGTGAGAAAGTACCGTTCTCTTTAAATATAACCACCCTAATTCCCTCCGTATAAAAGGCTAATGAATTAGTTTCTCTGTCTCTCACTGCATCCCATCTCCATGAGAAAAACATATTCAGAATTTAAGAAAAAATGAGCTTATTGTTAGTAGGAAATTGGGACAAAGTCTTTTTTTTTTTTTTTTGAGACAGTTTCACTCCTGCCACCCAGGCTGGAGTGCAATGGTGTGATCATGGCTCACTGCAACCTCCGCCTCCCAGGTTCAAGTGATTCTCCTGCCTCAGTCTCCCGAGTAGCTGGGATTACAGGTGTTTCACCATGTTGGCCAGGCTGGTCTCAAACTCCTGACCTCAGGTGATCCACCTGCCTTGGCCTCCCAAAGTGTTGGGATTACAGGTGTAAGCCACCACACCCGGCCAGGACAAAGTCTTAAAGGAAAACTTTCACATGAAAGCAGTGGAGACGAAGAATGAGGAAATGAGGCACGGGAAGGACAACCCTTCCTAGTATTCTCTCCGAAGAAGAGAATCAAATGCTACTCACTTAGCGGATAGAGAGATCACTGCTCTTTGTAGAGAAAAACAGTCATGGCCCAGGAAGTCATCCATCACTCATCCATAAACGGGAGAGTAATATGGACCTAGAGTTAAATTTCACCCCGTGAAACATCAACCACATGTCTTATCAATTCAAGTGTGTAACATTGATATAATCAGGTACACCACAGCAGCACTGACAGAAACAGAAATGATTCAGAGAAAGCCAATTAAAACAGCCAGGGGATAAAGCAGATCTGTATGACATTAGCTTTTTTCCTTCTGGAAAGATAAAAAACCAAGATATATTATTATAACCTACACAAAATAACCTCATATGTGGTAATAAATAAGGATACACAGACCTGTTTACAAAATCCCCAAGTAGGAGAAATAGGGAACACCAGCTAAAAAGTTTATGCAATTTACCAGGCAACAAGTAAAGAACTCTTTACTCCCCCATCTGCCACCTCCCAGCCCCCACCAGGGGTTGTACATGCTGAACACAGAAATGTGTTTAAGAGAGGTTTAGACACGATGGATGATGGATTAAAAACAGGATGTGCTTAACCCGGAAGGCGGAGGTTGCAGTGAGCCACGATTGCACCACTGCACTCCAGCCTGGGCAACAGGGCAAGACTCCATCTCAAACAAACAAACAAAAAACAGGATGTACTACTATTTTGGTGTCTACAACATCTAGGACCGCCAAAAAAAAAACACCTGGAGCTGGAGGGAGGGTGTCACTGTGCTGAACGAGTACAGCACTTCTGGTGTATTCACACAGTCCCACGCATATTATCATCAATGTGGGAAAACGAGAGGGGGAAGGCTGCCACGGACACAGGAAGTGGCCGCACAATGCAACATCTACTTACCCTCTGAGGGATGGTTTGAGTCCCTGTCATCGAAGGGTAGACTGGCAGAGGAACTAGAAGATGCAGACAAGGCCCTCTTGGTACCTCCCGCAGCTCTCTGCAGTGGGGAAGACATGCTTGGCGAGGAGGAGCTATGGGGCCAGGAAGACGAGGACCGCAGGGTAGGTTTGGTGATCCAGCTGGGGAAGAAAGAGAAGAAAGGGCTTCTACCACAGCACTTCTCCATCCCCAGCCCTGACCAGTCCCTTTCTTTCAGAGGGAATGGTTCTAGAACTCTGGGGTCGGGTGAGGGGGACCAAAAACTAAGACAAAGGCTGGGCACCGTGGCTCATGCCTATAATCCCAGCACTTTGGGAGGCCGAGGCAGGAGGATGGCTTGAGCCCAGGAGTTCAAGACCAGCCCGAGCAATACAGCAAGACCCCATTTCTACAAAAAAAAATACTAATTAGCCAGGTGTGGTAGTATGTGCCTGTATTCAGCTATTCAGGAGGCTGAGGTGGGAGGACTGCTTGAGTCCAGGAGTTCAAAGCTGCAGTGAGCTATGATCGCACCACTGTACTCCAGCCAGGGTGACAGAGTGAGACTCTGTCTCAAAAAATAAAAATTAAAAAATAAAAAATAAAAGAAGACATTATAGGATGCAAGTCTGCAAAGCCTTAACTACAAACTAAAGAAACCAAAAGGAAAAAGAAGACTTTAAAAAATCTTTAGAAGTCTAAGAAGTCTTAAGTCTGTTCCGGGTGGAACAGAGTTAAGTATGCCAATTAAATTATTGGGTGCTGGCCGGGCATGGTGGCTCACATCTGTAATCCCAGCACTTTGGAAAGGCAAGGCAGGTGGATCACTTGAGGTCAGGAGTTCGAGAGGACAACACGATGAAACTCCATCTGTACTGATGGATGGATTTTAAAGTCTTTTTTAAGTCTACTGAAACACAAAAATTAGCTGGCCTTGGTGGTGGGCACCTGTAATCCCAGCTACTCAGGAGGCTGAGGCAGGAGAAT
Organism: Gorilla gorilla gorilla; assembly: GCF_029281585.2. NCBI lineage: Eukaryota > Metazoa > Chordata > Mammalia > Primates > Hominidae > Gorilla > Gorilla gorilla. The sequence goes on from NC_073230.2 coordinate 85,311,889, forward strand.
CACTGCCTCAGGAGGGGGAGGGTGCAGTGAGCCGAGATTGTACCACTGTACTCTAGCCTGAGCGAAAGGATGACTCCATCTCAAAAAAAAAAAAAAAAAAAAAAATTACATGCTGACTGAAAATAAATTTGAAAGCAAGGTGTGTGACAGGGAAGGCTACTACCTGTGTAATATTCTGTTACTTAATGATAAGTCCTGAGTCATATTTCCAATCTCTCTTAACCAGCCTGTATTTGTACATTGCTTGTGTACAAGCTTGCTAATTTCCACAAATGGCAGTAGGTTGTCTGCTCCAATAGGGCCAAAAATGCACCTACTGGATTCAAAGCTCAGTAAGGGCCAGGTGCAGTGGCTCATGCCTGTAATCTTGGCACTTTGGGAGGCGAAGGCGGGCAGATCACTTGAGGTCAGGAGTTTGAGACCAGCCTGGCCAACATGGTGAAACCTCTTCTCTACTAAAAATACAAAAAATTGCTGGCCGTGGTAGTGGGCACCTGTAATACCAGCTACTGGGGAGGCTGAGGCAGGAGAATTGCTTGAACCTGGGAGACGGCAGCTGCAGTGAGCCGAGATCATGACACTGCACTGCAGCCTGGACGACAGAGTGAGACTCCGTCTCAAAAACAAAAAAACTCAGTCAGGAATGAAGAATGTCTGAAGTACTGTATGTGTAACGTGGCTTATGATTTTTAAGCCCTGAGTGCAGCTTGAGCTAGTCCTTCATGATCTAATACCAAAATGTTCAAGATCTGTTTTATGTCATTGGTGCCTTCTAATGTTGGCCTGTTGTTTTCCTTGCTGAGACTAGATTATGATGTGGTATATTGTTTTTATCAATTTAATTTATAAGTATTTATAAGCAGCTTATTCTTTATGTTGCTCTCATTTACCCTGGAGATGCTTGATTGCTTTTTTTGTTTTGTTTTGTTTTGTTTTTTTGAGACAGGGTTTCACTCTGTTGCCCATGCTGGAGTGCAGTGGCACGATCACAGCTCAATGCAGCCCTGACCTCCTGGGCTCAAGTGATTCTACCACCTCAGCCTCCTGAATAGCTGGGACTACAGGCACGTGCTACAACACCTTGCTAAGTTTTGTACTTTTTGTAAAAATGGGGTTTCACCATGTTGTCCAGATTGGTTTTGAACTCCTAGGTTCAAGTGGTCCTCCTGCCTTGGTCTCCCAAAGTGCTGTGATTACAGATGTGAGCCACCACGCCTGGCCAAGATGTTTTATTGCTAATTATTTGTCTGTCCACATTGTTATCATCTAGAGAAATTGCTAGAAGAGTGAGATTACGTGTCCTCTAAGTTATAAGTTCACAAATAAAAGCCCAAAGGAAGTTAGGTAGCAGACTTAAAAACAAATTAAAAAGACCCTGCAAAACTTGGTCTTAAATGAAAGGTGACATTCTCCAACCTGGATTGTCTTTCTGGTTTCATGGGACTGCGCAGTGCAGTTGGAGGGTGACTGGGCCCTGTTTCCACGGCACTCTCTAGGTGCAGGGACCATTGAACCATGTCTGCTATTCCTGTCTTAGCTCTGTACTGAAATAACAGTTGTGTTACTGGGTTTCAAAAGAAAGTCCATCCCTCCTGATCTAGGCAGAAAGCCATTAAAGAAAACAGAAGGATAACGAGCAGTGGGAAAACAAACCAGAAAAGTTACCAATTCACCCATCTTGTGTCAGAATCGACAGGCCTGTTGCTCCTGCTGGAAACCTAGGATGTACGTTTGCAATGAGAAAAGAGTGAAAGACTTGAGCAGGTACATTACGAAAGAGCAGTCACAGCGGCCAGTGAATATGAAAAGGTCCTCAACTTAGAGAAGTCTGGAGAAATCCAAACTAAAACTACCCTAGGATACCACGCTACACCCACCAGCTTTAGGCAGGATGCAAACATCAGGAATTCTACCCTGCTGGTGAGCAGTGAGAGAGCGCATAAACTAGTATAACAACTTTGGAAAACAATTTAGTAGGGTGGAAAGCCAGGTGGACCACTGAGCCAGCAGTCCCATTCATTAGTACATACCCCATGCCTGCTCCTCTGTATAAGAATATTCACTGCAGAGACCGGGCGCGGTGGCTCACGCCTGTAATTCCAGCACTTTGGGAGGCCGAGGTGGGCGGATCATGAGGTTAGGAGATAGAGACCATCCTGGCTAACACAGTGAAACCCCGTCTCTACTAAAAACACAAAAAGTTAGCCAGGCGTGGTGGCGGGTACCTGTAGTCCCAGCTACTCTGGAGGCTGAGGCAGGAGAATGGCGTGAACCCAGGAGGTGAAGGTTGCAGTGAGCCGAGATCACGCCACTGCACTCCAACCTGGGCAACAGAGCGAGACTCTGTCTCCAAAAAAAACAAAAAAAATGAATATTCCCTGCAGAATTGTTCATAGCAGGTTAAAATGGAAAACAATCCTGTCCCTGAGCAAGAAGGAGGGATAAATATATGGTGGAGAGTCATGAAATAGAACAGCATACTACAGAGAAAATGAATACTTCCGTTGTTACTCACAATAAAATGACTTCTAAAATAATGTCTACAAAAAAGAAGCCAGGGCTGGGCACCAGTGGCTCATGTTTGTAATCCCAGCACTTTGGGGGGCTGGGGTTACAGGATCACTTGAGGCCACGAGATGGAGACCACCTTGGATCTCGTTAACCACCTTTTATGTAGAGATGTGGTGAGACCCCATCTCTACGTGGAAAAAAAAAAAGCCAGACATATTAAATATATGCTGTATGCTTACCTATATTGTGATACCCTACCTTATTTTAACGTGATTGTCTCTTTTAGCTGAGAGAGCTGGACAGGCTCCATTTTAGTTCCTTCACTTGCAGCCCCCTCCCTTAAAGGCATAACTAGTCTAAGCTGACTCCATGCACATCTAGGAATGCACTTACTGATAAGGTATGGAGGCAAGCTGAACCAGCAGCTCTTGGGGACGCGCTCAGTGGATGATACCAAAAGACCCTGCATTTTCTCTTTGTGGTAGTTTGAGCCCCTGCACCTGGAACTGTTTATTTTTCTGTAACTATTTATGTAACCAATTAATCTTTTTACTTTTTCCCTGTTCTGCTTCTGTAAAAATTGTTTCAGCTAAACTCCCCCTCCCCTATTTAGACCACGGTATAAAAAGAAATCTAGCCCCTTCTTCGGGGCCAAAAGAATTTTGAGCTCTAGCCATCTCTCAGTCACCGGCAATAGAGGACTCCTAAATCAGTCTCATGGTGCGGCGTTTCTCTATAACTCGCTCGGTTACAACAATATCAAGACTATATTGTTTAGGGGCCAGGCATGGTGGCTCACGCCTGTAATCCTAGCACTTTGGGAGGTCGAGGCAGGCAGATCGCTGGAGGTCAGGAGTTTGAGACCAGCCTGGCCAACATGGTGAAACCCCGACTCTACTAAAAATACAACATTAGCCGGGTGCAGTGGACGGCGCCTGTAATCTCAGCTACTCAGGAGGCTGAGGTGGGAGAACTGCTTGAACCCGGGAGTCAGAGGTTGCAGTGAGCCGAGATCATGCCACTGCACTCCAGCCTGGGTGACAGAGTGAGATTCTGTCTGAAAAAAACAAACAAAAAAAACAAACAAAAACCCAGACTATATTGTTTAGGGATACTTAGTTGACAAAATAACAGACACAAACAGGACATAATTACCATAAAAATCAGGACCTGGGGTGGGGGTTGGGGGGGAAGATTTAAGTGGAAAGAATGGAGCGGTGACAATGTGTGTCAACCTGGGAGGTGGTGACCCTGGGGTTTGCTTTGTAATTCCTCAAAATGAGCATTTATGTGCTATTCACTTTTCACAGGGCAGAATCTCTGAACTAACATGTTTAAGCAGCTATATGCAAAAAAAAAAAAAGGATAATTTTTATTCTAATTAAAATATTTAAAAATTAGAGACAAGGCGGCCGGGTGCGGTGGCTCAGGCCTGTAATCCCAGCACTTTGGGAAGCCGAGGCGGGCGGATCACAAGTTCAGGAGATCGAGCCCATCCTGGCTAACACAGTGAAACCCTGTCTCTACTAAAAACACACACAAAAAAATTAGCCGGGTGTGGTGGCAGGCGCCTGTAGTCCCAGCTACTCGGGAGGCTGAGACAGGAGAATGGCGTGAACCTGGGAGGCGGAGCTTGCAGTGAGCTGAGATCAGGCCACTGCATTCCAGCCTGGGCGACAGAGCTAGACTCCGACTCAAAAAAAAAAAAAAATAGAGACAAGGATCTAACTATGTTGCTCACGCTGGTCTCAGACTCTCAGGGCTCAAGCAATCCTCCCGCCTCGGTCTCCCAAGGCGCTGAGATTCCAGGCGTGAACCACTGTGCCCAACCAGGAAAAAAAATAAATAAATAAATAAATAAATAAATAAATAAATAAATATATATATATATACACACACACACGTGTATATATTTTTCATACGTGTATATATATATATAACATTTTTGTTTTTTTGAGACACAGTTTCACTCTTGTTGCCCAGGCTCGAGTGCAATGGCTCGATCTCAGCTCACGGCAAACTCCGCCTCCAGGGTTCAAACGATTCTCCTGCCTCAGCCTCCCGAGTGGCTGGGATTACAGGCGCCCGCCACACGCCCGGCTGATTTTTGTATTTTTAGTAGAGACGAGGTTTCAACATGTTGGCCAGGCTGGTCTCGAACTCCTGACCTCAGGTGCTCATGTTTTGTAGACAGCGGGAGCTTCATGAAAAGAAGCCAATGAAAGGCAAGGAAGTGTAGCTGTCTACCTACAGGAAACCAGCCAGGAGCCTCCCTGCAGGGCACCTGTAATCCCAGCTACTTGGGAGGCTGAGGCAGGAGAATCGCTGGAACCCAGGAGGCGGAGGTTGCAGTGAGCTGAGATCGCGCCACTGCAGTCTAGCCTGGGTGACACAGCAAGACTCCGTCTCAAAAAAAAAAAAAAATCAGAAGTGGACTGTAGCCTATAGTGTGTTGCCTAATAAACTTATTTTTAGAGATACTTCTTTCCATTTTCTGTGAGGTCATCTGCAGTTTCACATGGTAGACAGACTTAGGTGAGATTCTTAGCAAGGTAGAATGAAGAGTAAAGAGGTTTATTTCACAAGGGTTTATTGAAGGCCTACGATGTGTTAAATGCTGTAGGAAATACCCACTGATTTCTCTTTCATGGAGGTTTCCTGCCTTCTCTTAACAAGTTATCAATTAAACGGTTTACTGGAAATTGCTAAGTTAATGAACACGCGGGATACATTCTTTGGATGAGCAGACATTGGTTTGGCAGAGGAGGAAGAGGAGAGCGGTTCAGACAGAAACCTGCTTATACACTGTAGTGTCTAAAAGAGCTTGTGATGTTCAGGAAACAATTGTTCACTGCGCTACAATATAGGGGATGGCCAGTTGCAGTGGCTCACACCTGTAATCCTAGTGCTTTGGGAGGCCAAGGAGGGCAGATCACCTGAGTTCAGGAGTTCAAGACAAGCCTGCTCAACATGGTGAAACCCCATCTCTACTAAAAACACAAAAATTAGCCGGGTGTGATGGTGGGTGCCTGTAATCCCAGCTACTTGGGAGGCTGAGACAGGAGAATCGCTTGAACCTGGGAGGCGGAGGCTGCAGTGAGCTGAGATCATGCCGTTGCACTCTAGCCTGCACGACAGGGCGAGCACTCTCAAATAATAATAATAAATAATAATAATAATGGTGATGATGTAGGGGACTTGATGAAGGGAAAGGATTAGAGAGATTCTGAAAAGAAGGTAGTTTTGGGCCCAGTGATGACTAGATTTTAAATTTCATATAGTAGGAAGTGGGGCACTAGTAAATTTTTAAGTAGAAAAATTATTTGACCAGATTTGTGATTTCAAAAATAGCTCTGGTGATAGAGTGGAGGATGGCTTGGAGCAGGGAATAAGGGCAGATAAAACTGTTATAAAACTCTTAAAGCTAGTACAGCAAGAACTTTGAGGGTCTTTGCTAAGACAGCAGCTAGCAGCTTCAATTTGGAGTAGGGTATCAAAGGCAACTGTGTATAAGGAATAGTTATGTAACTGGTACCCAATTTCTGAGATGATTTTGACTTAAACATTGTGTATTTTCCAGCATACTGTTGGTTTTTCTAATTATGTGGGAAATTATGTTGCTTTCACTTTTTTTTTTTTTTTGCTCGTTGCCCAGGCTGGAGTGCAATGCTGCAGTCTCAGCTCACTGCAACCTCTGCCTTCCCGGTTTAAGTGATTCTCCTGCCTCAGCCTCCTGAGTAGCTGGGTTTATAGGCGCCACCATGATGCCTGCCTAATTTTTTGTATTTTTAGTAGAGACAGGGTTTCACCATGTTGGCCAGGATGGTCTCCAACTCCTGACCTCAAGTGATCCGCCTGCCTCTGCCTCCCAAAGTGCTGGGATTACAGGCATGAGCCACCCCACCAGGCCATGCTTTCAGTTTTCAAGAAAGAAGACACCACTGTTGCCAAAGATTTTGGTAATTTGAGAGATACAATGTATGTTTTCTCCATGTGGATCCTAGATAGTAAGGATCTGTTGAATTTGAAGTATCTATCCAGAAGTATTTTGGGTACATGTTTAAGGATTGTAAAACAGTGTTTCTATTTCTGGATATAATAAATGTATTTGTTAATATAATAAATGAACAGATTAGACCCATAAACTATTTACAGTGTTGAGTCATTTCCCACAGTTAAAATCAGGATGAAAATATATAGCTGAATACTTGTTTTGTTTCTTGTAACATTTCTTTAGTACAGAACCTGCTAAGGCCATCAAACCTATCGATCGGAAGTCAGTCCATCAGATTTGCTCTGGGCCAGTGGTACTGAGTCTAAGCACTGCAGTGAAGGAGTTAGTAGAAAACAGTCTGGATGCTGGTGCCACTAATATTGGTAAGTTTGGGAGAGTTTTAAGCCACAAGAAATGATTGTGTGTTGTTGTAGTCAAGAAACATTTGTTATTGAAATAAGACTATCAAGTGTTGATGTAGTAATAAATTATTATTTTTAAGTTAAAGTTAGCACCTATTATGTGCCTAGTACTTAGCTAGGTAGTAATAATAATAACAACAGCTTTTATTGTGTTCTTATGGTGTGCCAGGCAGGTGTTATGCTAAGAATTGCACAGAAATATCTCATTTAATTTGCAGAATAGCTGGGCGTGGTGTTTCACGCCTGCAATCCTAGCCCTTTGAGAGGCCAAGGTGGGGGGATTGCTTGAGGCCAGAGTTCAAGACCAACCTGGCCAACATGGTGAGACCTCATCTCTATTAAAAAAATAAAGCAGGCCGGGTGTGGTGGCTCACACCTGTAATCCCAGCACTTTGGGAGGCCAAGGTGGGTGGATACCTGAGGTCAGCAGTTTGAGACCAGCCTGTCCAAAATGGTGAAACTCTGTCTCTACTAAAAATATAAAAATTAGCCGGACCTGGTGGCAGAAGCCTGTAATCCCAGCTACTTGGGAGGCTGAGGCATGAGAATTGCTTGAACCCGGGAGGCAGAGGTTGCAGTGAGCCGAGATCGTGCCACTGCACACCAGCCTGGGACAGAGCAAGACTCTGTCTCAATAAAAATAAAATAGGCATGGAGTAGTGGCTCACATCTATAATCCCAGCACTTTGGTAGGCAGAGCAGGGCTGATCATTTGAGGTCAGGAGTTCAAGACCAGCCTAACCAACATGGTAAAACCCTGTCTCTACTAAAAATACAAAAATTAGCCAGATGTGATGGTGCATGGCTGTAATCTCAGCTCCTCGGGAGGCTGAGGGAGGAGAATTGCTTGAACCTCGGAGGTGGAGGTTGCAGTGAGCCAAGATCAGATCATGCCACTGCATTCCAGCCTGGGTGACAAGAGCAAAACTCCATCTCAAAAAAAAAAAAAACAAGAAAAAAAAGAAAATAACAAAATAAAATAAACCTAAAAAATTATTAATCAGCTGAGTAACTTTATGAGATAGAACTTAGTATCTTCATTTTACAGATGATGAAATTAAGGAACAGGAAATTTCCTTTTTTTGATATTATAAAGCTAATAAAATAGGATCCAGGAAGTCTGATTCCAGAACCAGTTGTCTTTTTTTTTTTTTTTTTTTTTTTGAGATGGAGTTTCGCTCTTGTTGCCCAGGCTATAGTGCAATGGCACGATCTTGGCTCACCGCAACCTGTGCCTCCCGGGTTGAAGCAATTCTGCCTCAGCCTTACGAGCAGCTGGGATTACAGGCATGCACCACCACGCCCGGCTAATTTTGTATTTTTAGTAGAGACAGGGTTTCTCCACGTTGGTCAGGCTAGTCTGCAACTCCTGACCTCAGGTGATCTGCTCACTTTGGCCTCCCAAAGTGCTGGAATTACAGGCATGAACAACCGTGCCTGCCCCCCTTTCTCCTTACTGGGTATGTTAAAATTATTTCTTTCAAAAGAAAAGGCTGGTCAAAGTGCAACGGTGTTAACCACTAATTGATCACAACCAGTTACAGATTTTTTTGTTCCTTCTCCACTCCAACTGCTTCATTTGACTAGCCTATGGACAAAAAAAAAAAAAAGAGGAAAGAAAAAGCTAAACTATTTAATCTGGGCTAGTAAATGGCCAGAAAGGGCTTTATAAAAATGAAATATACAAAATGATACTCGTACGTTTAACTAAAGGTATAGTTATGACTCTTCAATTTGCATATGTTATAAATAATATCAATATAAAAGCTTATATATAGCATGGGTCCATTTTTTTTTTTTTTTCTTTTTGAGACGGAGTCTCACTGTCTCCCAGGCTGGAGTGCAGTGGCGCGATCTCGGTCACTGCAAGCTCCGCCCCCCGGGTTCATGCCATTCTAGCATGGGTCCATTTTTAATAAATACATAAATATTTAAACTTTCTAGATCTAAAGCTTAAGGACTATGGAGTGGATCTCATTGAAGTTTCAGACAATGGATGTGGGGTAGAAGAAGAAAACTTTGAAGGCTTAAGTAAGTTAACTTTTTCTAATCCTATTATAAAATAATTGGGCCACATGTCTCAGAATTTTGAGTAACACTGTCTTGGGAAAGGCAAAAACAGTTTTTTAAGCCAGTTACTAGATATCATGTATATCCGTTGTTTTAGCACTTGAGGTATCTTAGTCCTTACTTTACAGTCTCTTTCAGCTCTGAAACATCACACATGTAAGATTCAAGAGTTTGCCGACCTAAGTGAGGTTGAAACTTTTGGCTTTCAAGGGGAAGCTCTGAGCTCACTGTGTGCACTGAGGTGATACAATGTTTTTATCCATTCACTTGACCCCTTAGAAAAACCTCTCAGAAAGTTAATTGGAATCGTTATTATTTACAATTTTCTATCTCGGTATCTCAGCTTCTAGCTTCTGAATTCTGTTTGGTCTCACTGCCAGTCTAAGTCCTAGTACTTCTGAAATGTGGGAAATAAATGAATGAAATGAAGCAAATAGTATTGTTAAAAAAAAAGGTTACCCTTATTAGAACAGTAACTTCTCAATTTTAACATAACATATAGGTAATAAATGATAGTTACCATTGCTTTTCATCATCAAATTTTAGGGAAACATTTCACCAAAGCACTATTTAATTATAGCACAGATACTAAATTTTTATAATTATATTTAAATATATATACATATATATGTGTGTATATATATACACATATATATGTGTGTGTGTATATATATGTGTGTGTGTATATATATATATATTTTTTTTTTTTTTTTAAACAGAGTCTCACTCTGTCACCCAGGCTGGAGTGCAGTGGCACAGTCTCAGCTCACTGCAATCTCTGCCTCCCAGGTTCAAGTGATTCTCATGCCTCAGCCTCCTGAAGAGCTGGGACTATAGCGTGCACCACCACTCCTGGCTAATTTTTGTATTTTTAGTAGAGATGGGGTTTTGCCATGTTGCCCAGGCTGGTCTGGAACTCCAGGCCTCAAGTGATCTGCGCTCCTCGGCCTCCCAAAGTGCTGGAATTACAGGCATGAGCCACCGCACCCTGCCCTACATATACATTTTAATTATAATATCTTTCGGATTCTTTAAAAATTTTAAAAATTTTTTTTAGTTCTTTAAAAAATTCTTTAAAACAATTTTATTTGAAGAGTAATAACAAAACAAATCTCTATTTGTGAATAAATAAACCTTGAGATCATTTATGGTTTTGCAATTCAACCTGAAAAATGAAATCAAAGCTTTTATCAAAACAAAGCATGTTTAGTGCTCTCTGTCTCACTGTCTTTTAGATGCCAAACCTTAGATTTTATGATGACTCCTCAACCGTTTAGATCTTGGTTATCTCAGAGGGATCATCAGCTTTTTAAGAAAGTTTTGAGAGAAAAGCAAGTGAAGAAAAGCATAGTCAATGCTCAACATCACGGGTCTCTCACTGAACACAGCACGCCTGGTATTCTCTCACAGCGATGTCACCATTTCTACCTGCCACGCATCGGTGAAGGTTGGGACTCGACTGGTGTTTGATCACGATGGGAAAATCATCCAGAAAACCCCCTACCCCCACCCCAGAGGGACCACAGTCAGCGTGAAGCAGTTATTTTCTACACTACCTGTGCGCCATAAGGAATTTCAAAGGAATATTAAGAAGGTACAGTAAATTAATCCTGGTTTTCAAGAGTATTGGTTAATGCACATGAGCAAAAGATTTACTAAAGATGTTTATTCTTCAGTTGATTCTCTTCCCATAATCTATTGAGAAATGCTTTATTTGCATTTCTCGTTAAAGACTTAACATTAAAGATTTAACTTTAGGGTGATTTACTTTTTTCTTTTCATCACATAGTGTTTATTAGGACTGGGCAACATAGTGAGACTCTGTTTCTATGAAAAATTAAAAAAAAAATTGACTGGGCATGGTGGCATCCACCTGTAGTTCCAGCTACTTGGGAAGCTGAAGTGGGAGATTCACTTGAGCCCAGAAACTTGAGGCTGCAGTGAGCTATGATTGCGCCACTGTATTTCAGGCTGGGAGACAGAGTAAAATCCTGTCTGGAAAAATATATATACATATATATTTTTTATTTTTATTTTTTATTTTCATCTTTTTTTGAGATGGAGTCTCACTTTGGCGCCCTGGCTGGAGTGCAGTGGCATGATCTCGATTCACTGCAACCTCCACCTCCCGAGTTTAAGCGATTCACCTGCCTCAGCCTTCTGAATAGCTGGGATTACAGGCGCGCACCACCACACCTGGCTCATTTTTGTATTTTTAGCAGAGACGGGGTTTCACCATGTTGTCCAGGCTGGCCAGGCTGGTCTCGAATTCCTGACCTCAGGTGATCCGCCCACCTCGGCCTCTCAAAGTGCTGGGATTATAGGCGTGAGCCACCATGCCTGCCTTATGTACTTATATTTTAATGAGACTATTTCTCTCGGTTTTCTGATAAATGAGTTACTGGAACCCTTATGAATCTGAATGCAAAAGAAACAGCTAAATGTTATGTAATTGTTGTGTTTAAAAACCAGATTATAAAACTATCTGTATTATATGATTACAGTTTTATAAAAACAAAACAACGGCCTAAATGTGTATAGTATAAAGGCTGGAAGAGTCAGCACTTTCATGTTCTCAGCGGTTATCCTTGGATGTGAGATCTCATGCACTTTTTGCTCTCTTCTTTGTGCCTTTCCATTTTGTATGTGTATTTTTTACAATCTAAAAAGTTACTTAAACATATGCAGCTAAAAACTTTTTTTACTCGTAAAGCATTTGGTGCTAATTTTAACTGTTCTTTTTTTAGACAGAGTCTTCTCACTCTGTCGCCCAGGCTGGAGTGCAGTGGTGTGATCTTGGCTCACTGCAACCTCTACCTCCTGGGTTCAAGTGATTCTCCTGCCTCAGTCTCCCAAGTAGCTGGGATTATAGGTATGTGTCACCATGACCAGCTAATTTTTGTATTTTTAGTAGAGATAGGGTTTCACCATGTTGGCCAGGCTGGTCTTGCACCCCTGACCTCAAGTGATCTGCCTGCCTCAGCCTCCCAAAGTGCTGGGATTACAGGCATGAGCCACCACGCGTGGCCTTTTTTTTAAAGCTTTTTTGTAAGTCAGCTAGCAAGAACACAGGAAGAAATACTCAAATCTCCCTTACCCAGCTGGGGGCTATGTCAGGTTTTATAAGCATAGGGTAATGAGTTGTGATTTGATTGGATCTTGCAATAAAGTAATGCTGGGAGGTGTGATCTGACTGGATCCTGCCATGGGGTGACACCAAAACTCAATCTGATTGGATCCTGGCTCCTGCCATGGAGTGTCCAGTTCTTAAATCAGTCTCAGCTCTTTAGGCCGAGCTTTTAGTTTCCACTCCGTGGTTGCATGCTTGGTTAACCTGGGCATGCACAGGGTACATGCCCTTCAACCTGTGGGTCCATGGCAATTGAAAAACAACTGACAACCTCATTACATAAAAGTTGAACTGAGCCGGGTGCAGTGACTCACGCCTGTAATCCCAGCACTTTGGGAGGCCAAGGCAGGTGGAGGTCAGGACTTCAAGACCAGCCTGGCCAAAATGGTAAAACCCCGTCTCTACTAAAAATATAAATATTAGCCAGGTGTGGTGGTGCACCCTTATAATCCCAGCTATCTGGAGGCTGAGGCAGCAGAATCACTTGAACCTAGGAGGTGGAGGTTGCAGTGAGCTGAGTTCATACCATTGCACTCCAGCCTGGGTGACAAGAGTGAAACTCCGTCAAAAAAAAAAAAAAAGTTGAACCAGATTTGGTCTGATGCAGTTACAGATCTACAAACCTCAGCGCCACCCTCCTGCCAACACCTTCCACTCCTCATTCTTGAGGGATTAGGGATGGAGGTCATGCTTCTGCTTCGACTTCATGCTGAGCAGGGCACTGAGTCCCCTAAAGTGAAAGGAATGAAACTCCTGGGCTTCTGAGTTCAAATGAGTTCTGGGGTCACCCGGAGTAGCTTGAAGGGCTGGTATTGTTGTAATACAAGCTGAAGGTGGAAGTGTTGGAGCCTGGAGGACAAACAGCTCACCATCCATTTAAATAAATAGGACCAAAAAGTAACAGAACAGTGGCCACGAGGGGCCCCAACAGAGGAAGAAACCAGGTGAGGTGCAGTATAGTGGACTCGACTGCCTTCTAAATCTCAGTTGTTGGCCGGGTGCAGTGGCTCACGCCTATAATTCCAGCAAAAGAAAACCCGAGGCAGGGTGATCACGAGGTCAGGAGTTCAAGACCAGCCTGGCAAACATGGTGAAGCCCTGTCTCTACTAAAAATAGAAAAATTAGCTAGGCATGGTGGCATGTGCTGTAGTCCCAGCTACTCGGGAGGCTGAGGCAGGAGAATCGCTTGAACCCGGGAGGCGGAGGTTGCAGTGAGCCGAGATTGTGCCACTGCACTCCAGCCTAGGTAACAGAGCAGGACTCCATCTCAGTCAATCAATCAATCAATCAATCTCAGCGGTTGAACTACCCTTGACATGGTTCAGCTCTGTATCCACACCCAAATCTCATGTCAAATTGTAATTCCCAGTGTTGTGGGAGGGACCTGGTGGGAGGTGATTGGCTCATGGGGGCCGACTTCCCCCTTGCTGTTCTCGTGATATTGAGTGAGCGCTTGTGGGATCTGGTTGTTTCAAAGCGTGCAGCCCTCCCACTTCACTCTCTCTGTCTCTCCTGCTCCAACATGGCCAGACATGCCTGCTTCCCCTTCGCCTTCTGCCGTGATTGTCAGTTTCCTGAGGCCTCCCCAGCCATGCTTCCTGTACAGCCTGCAGAACTGTGAGTCAATTAAACCTCTTTTCTTCATAAATTACCCAGTTTCTCATAGTTCTTTATAGCAGTGTGAAAACAGACTAATGGCCCTTCTGGTTGAAGGAATGCAGCCATTCTGCTTGTTTGACTATGTCCTTTCTATTCATCTCTATTTCCTGGGAGGTGTTTATCCAAGTGCACTAGGAGGTATTGGTGACCGCACAGTCCCCTCAGTGTTCTGCTAGTAAATAGTTGAAGGTTGATCATTGATCTCCTGCGTTTTCAGTCTGGCATAGAAAAGCCCCCGTGCAACTGGTAAAGGTATCAATAAGCACCAGGAGGTATCTAAATCCACCAGGAGCCATAGGCATCACGTTGACGTCCATTTACCAGTCTTCCCTGGCAAGATTCTTCTGAATTGTGCTGCCTTGGCCAAAAGAGGTATGGGAGGCGCTGGGCGCAGTGGCTTGTGCCTGTAATCCCAACATTTTGGGAAACCAATTCAGGTGGATCATTAGAGGTCAGGGGTTCAAGACCATCCTGGCCAACATGGTGACATCCCATCTCTACTAAAAATACAATAAGTTAGCTGGGTTTGGTGTTGGGTGCCTGTAATCCCAGCTACTCGAGAGGCTGAGGCAGGATAATCGCTTGAACCTGGGAGGAGGAGGTGGCAGTGAGCTGAGATGGTGCCATTGCACTCCAGCGTGGGCAACAAGAGTGAAACGTCGTCTCAAAAAATAAAAAAAAAGTCTGGGCGTGATGGCTCACACCTGTAATCCCAGCACTTTGGGAGGCCAAGACGGGTGGATCACGAGGTCAGGAGTTCAAGACCAGCCTGGCCTAGATGGTGAAACCCTGTCTCTACTAAAAATACAAATATTAGCTGGGCATGGTGGCATGCACCTGTAATCTCAGCTACTCAGAAGTCTGATGCAGGAGAATTGCTAAAACCCAGGAGGGAGAGGTTACATTGAGCCGAGATTGCACCACTGCACTCTAGCCTGGGCGACAGAGCAAGACTCCATCTCGAAAGAAAGAAAGAGAAAGGAAATTCCCCAGGGAAGTACCTCGGCTTATTTCATAAACAGGTACTGAAGGAAGCAGAGACATGTGGAGGATTTCCCCACCTCATGCAGCTATTTGGGCCGTGGCATCTGAAATTTATTATTTCAGAGTCACCCCTTTGATGACCTTAGCAGTGAACTGCAGTCATCTGTTCAGGCCTCTCCATGGCCCTCGTCAATGCCGGTATTTCTGTCTGTTGCACATTTGATTTCCTTGTTGTTGGCATTTAGAAGGCCCCCCGTTTCCCAGATCACACCACGGGCATGGACCACAGAGATTGCATCTTGTGAGTCTGTAGAAATGGTCAAGGCCTTGTCCTCTCTTAGGTCCAGAGCTCAGGTTAATGCAGATTTTCCCGGCCATCTGTGCTGAAGTCCCTGTGGGGAGGCTCCTGGCTGGTTTCCTGTAGGTAGACAGCTACACGTCCTGCCCTTCATTGGCTTCTTTTCATGAAGCTCCTGCCATCTACAAAACATGTCTCCCTTCTTGAATCACATCTCTGTTATTGAAACTCTAGAAGTCGACCGGGCATGGTGGCTATGCCTATAATCCCAGCATTTTGGGATGCCAAGGCGGGTGGATCACCTGAGGTCAGGAGTTCAAGACCAGCCTGGCCAACATGGCGAAACCCCGTCTCTAATACAGATACAAAAATTAGCCAAGCATGGTGGCCACTGTACTCCAGCCTGGGCGACAGAGCAAGACTCCGTCTCAAAAAAAAAAAAAAAAAAAGAGAAACTATCATGCTTTTCTGCATTCTGTGAATTGTTTTAGTGAGTTATCAAACTTGAGGGCATGGTGGGAACCTCCAAATTTGCAGCCAGTTGGTGAGAAGTGTATGTGGTCTGAGGACACCCAAGCCTGCAGGTGTGTCTAAAGCGATGGCAGCCTAGTGGGGGCTGGTGGCCTTAACCTGTGGCATTTGAGGTAACATCAGGGAGTTGACATCAGAATTGCATCACATAGGCTGGGCGCGGTGGCTCACGCCTGTAATCCTAGCACTTTGGGAGGCCAAGGCAGGCAGATCACGAGGTCAGGAGATCAAGACCATCCTGGCTAACACAGTGAAACCCCGTCTCTACTAAAAATACAAAAAATTAGCCAGGCATGGTGGCGGGCGCCTGTAGTCCCAGCTACTCGGGAGGCTGAGGCAGGAGAATGGCGTGAACCCGGGAGGCGGAGCTTGCATTGAGCCAAGATCACGCCACCGCACTCCAGCCTGGGTGACAGAGCGAGACTCCATCCCCCCCCCCCAAAAAAAAGACAAAAAACAGAATTGTGTCACACAGGCCAGATGCAGTGGCTCATGCTTATAATCCCAGCAATTTGAAAGGCAAGGTAGGAGGATCGCTTGAGCTTGAGTCTGAGGCCGCAGTGAGCTATGACCACACCACTGCACCCCAGTCTGGGTGACAGCGCAAGACCCCAACTCCAAAAAGAAAAGAGAAAAATCACAAAGAATTGCATGGCAGAGTGCCTGTCTTTCACAGCTTTAACTGCTGCAGGAACTTTCTTTTTTTTTTTTTTTGAGAGGGGGTGAGGAGACACAATGTCTGCTAGTGATTCTCCTGCCTCAGCCTCCCAAATAGCTGGGATTATAGGCGTGCATCACCACGCCTGCCTAATTTTTGTATTTTTAGTAGAGACAGTGTTTCACCATGTTGGCCAGGCTGGTCTCAAACTCCTGCTGGGATCATGGGCGTGAGCCACCATGCCCGGCCACCTTTAGAGTTTTCTTACCACCTGGTTTTCCTCTCTCAATATCTTTCTCTCATTTACTGCCTTAAAACTCTAGCTTGGCATCTGGGCGCAGTAGCTCATGCCTGTAATCCCAGCACTTTGGGAGGCCGAGGTGGGTGGATCACTTGAAGTCAGGAGTTCGAGACCAGCCTGGCCAACATGGTGAAACCTTGTCTCTACTATTTTTACAAAAGTTAGTCGGATGTACAGACGGGTGCCTGTAGTCCCAGCTGCTTGGGAGGCTGAGGCAGGAGAATTTGTTTGAACCCAGAGGTGAAAGTTGCAGGGAGCCGAGGTTGTGCCACTTCACTCCAGCCTGGGAGACAGAGCAAGACTCTGTCTCCAAAACAAACAAACAAACAAAAAAACCCTGTAGCTTGAGCCTTCTCTTCTATTGTTTTTCTTTAAAAAATAAAAATTAAAAATAGATGTAGATGCTATGTTGCTGAGGCTGGCCTCAAACTCCTGGCCTCAGGTGATCCTCCCGCCATGACCTCCAAAACTGCAGGGATTGTAGGTGTGAGCACTGCACCCAGCCTTATGTTTTTTTCTACATAAAAAAAGCACAGGATTATCTTCCAGAGCTAATAAATATGTTCAAATAACCACAACCCCATTAAGGAAAAATATCACTGGGCAGCAAATAATCAATCCAGACCAATATGATCACAATTGCTGTGAAGGTGAGAAAAGTTCATTTTTATTATGTTTCCCCAAGAGACGCACTCTATTGTTCTCTTGAAAACACACAGCTCATGTCCTCCTTTAGAACACACATCCTCTTTAAAGTAACATACAGACATGCCAAAACAAGGTAAAAAATTACATCTGAATTCTCACATTTCAAACATATATGAAATATCAAATAAAAATTTATTTTTACAAGAATTTAGGGGAACTACTACATAGCTATAAATGTAATATATATGTTAACTAAGTATCATAGATAAAAACCATGCTGCCTTCAGCAGCACGTGTAATAATAGATACAAAGATTGAAAGGTAAAAGATTTAGGATGAAAAGAATCCTCTCTTAAAAAGAAAAACAAAATTATATGTATGTGTATATAACAGTTATAACACCCATCACACAGCTTTATAGAAACAGCATCTATTAAAAAATACCAGTATTTTCAAAATATTTAAAATAATATTTAAAGTAATAATAATATTTAAATAAATATATTTAATAAATAAAATAATATTTAAATAATTCTATACCCATGTTTTTCAAAATAAACCAATAAAATAGATAGTATATATTAGACGTGTTAGTATATATATCTGAGAGATGTTAAAAATCACAACTGAATTCTCACAATTCAGTCACAAACCTAAACAGCAAATAAAAATTTCTGTCGTCAGAATTTAGGGGAACTACCAATAGCTATAAATAGAAGAGATTATTATGGAAGTATACATAAAAAGAGTGCTCGCTTCAGGAGCACATATAATAATACAGAAACAAATTTAAAGATAATAAAATATTTAGGATAAAAAGAATTGTCTCTTAAAAATGAAAAGAAAATTATCTTTATGTATATATAACAACTATAACTCTCATCAAAAAACTACAGGAACAGCATGTTTTCAAAAGTACAACAATTTCCAAACTATTTGAAATAAATCTATGAATAATTCAATGGCCAACATTTTCCAAACAAACCAATAAAATGCAGAGTGTGCATGAAGCTATCTGTTACAATCTGTGGCACTGATATTTCACAAAAGAATTCTGTGCCAATCTGAGCCCCTGCATTGTGCCTTCAAATGCTCCTGGACTGTGGCAACCAAGTCCGTAAGAAACAGGACCTCCAGGTTCCGCCCCAGGGAGGTTGGAATTCAGCAATATAAAAAGGGTGGTGGTGCCGCAGGAAAGGTGGAACTGGAAACACTCCTGGTTTCTTACTTTTCTCCAAGGACTCCTAGATGGACCCCACCCCCCTCCCCCCACCCCTGCTCCTAGGAGGACAACGTGATCACTGTATTCAGCTCCATCAAGAATGGTCCAGGTTCTTCTAGATGATCTGCACAAATGGTTCCTCTCCTCCTTCCTGGTGTCTGCCATTAGCATTGGAATAAAGTTCCTGCTGAAAATCCACATCTCCCCTGGGTCCGGTGTTCTGGAAGTGAGAGAGACAATGTCACGCTTCAAGGAGGCAGCTCTCTAGACAGGAAGGTTATTCACGTCCCATGTCAAGTCTAGAGTTCAGAGCAATTGAGAAATGCGATTTTATCTGCTGTCTTTCATTCTATACCCTGCTTCTGAACCATCGTGTTCAACTGTGAAACTCACACTTTGGTGACCATGACTCCAAAACTCACTTAATACACCCAAGGTCAGCCCCAGTGATCTGCTTCATAGCAAGGACTTTGGGTGGGTCTGCCCAGGGAGTAGGGCACCCTCAGAGAATGTGGCTTTGGACTTCATCACAGCTGGGGCCTTTTGTGTCACTTAAGATCTAAACTTGTAACCATGCTAGATGTGTTTCTAATGTGACAACATCACGAACCACGAGTCCAGAAGCCTAATCCTTAATTCTACCTCCTCATGATAAAGTCTCATGCTCTGTGCTCAACGTGGTTAGCTGCACAAGATGTAAACCAAAGCTTCACTGAACCCTCGACCCAAATCGGTAACTCAAGTGCGTCAATCATAATGAACCTCCCCAAACTCAGTATTTATGATTATTTTTGAGGCAGGGTCTCACTCTGTCGCCCAGACAGAGTGCAGTGGCAGGATGAGGGCTCCGTGCAGCCCCGACCTTCCAGGCTCCAGCGATCCTCCCACCTCAGCCTCCTGAGTAGTTGGGAGTAGAGATGCGCCTCACATCGCCTGGCTAATTTTAGTATTTTTGTGGAGAGGGGATCTCGCCACGTTGCCCAGGCTTGAAGCCAGATCAAGCAATTGGGTTCTTCGGATTTCCGAAATAGACCCCAATATTCTGCCTTTACCCCGGAGGATGCAGATGTACCTTCTCTCAGGCCGATGACCTCAGGCCTCCACGGTCCCTGGAGCTCTAGAAAAGGCGAGCGCGATCTCGCGCCCACACCCAGTGCTCTGGGTCATAAGCCTGGATCTGGAAAAACAAACGCCCTTTGAGAAGACGGGGACTCGCCAGGATACCCCTCTCTCCCCTCGTCCAGCCTCCAGCCCACCCAATTCCTCCCCACCTCCTCCACCTCCCCAGGCCCCACTCACCTCCTCCAACTCCTCCGGGGAAACCCAAGCCCTGCCGCTCATGGAACAGAAGAAGTGGAACCGACGTTTCTGGAACAGGACTATCTGAGAGCGGTTCTTCCTGGCCCTCGGGTTCATGCAACGGCATAACTGGAACCGACGCTTACGGACCAAGGGTATGCGAGAGCGGTTCTTCCTGGCCCTCGGGTTCATGGAACGGCCTAACTGGAACCAATGCTTACGGAGCAAGGGTATGCGAGAGCGGTTCTTCCCATACAGGAAGTGGAAGATGTTTTGTTTGGAGTCCTCGTCGTCCTCCTCCATGTCATTGGCCAGGTAGCTGAGGACAGAAATCAGGTTGCTGCTCAGGGGCACCACCAGGAGAGGCCTCCGGCTGAGGTCAGCTTCCCAGAGAGGAAGGTAAGGGACCGTCCCTAGCTCAGGACTGGCACCCACCCTGCAGAGAGCCACGCCTTCCTCAGGAGGGCTCTGCTGGACAGAGACCTGATCAAGGGCGTCTCCCACTCCTTCAGGATGGAGACAAAAACCCAACTGGTGGCCGAGAGTGGTGGCTTACGCCTGGAATCCCAGCACATTGGGAGGCCAAAGCAGGAGGATCACTTGAGGCCAGGAGTTTGAGACAGGCCTGGGCAACATAGCAAGACCTTCGTCTCTATTAAAAATATAAGAAATATGCCAGACGCGGTGGCTCATGCCTGTAATCCCAGCACTTTAGAAGGCTGAAGCAGGTGGATCGCTTGAGACCAGGAGTTGGAGACCAGCCTGGTCAACACAGAGAAACCCCATCTCTACTAAAAATACAAAAATCAGCCTGGTGCGGTGGCACACCCGTTAGGCCTA
The DNA here is from genome assembly GCF_029281585.2 of Gorilla gorilla gorilla. Taxonomy (NCBI): domain Eukaryota; kingdom Metazoa; phylum Chordata; class Mammalia; order Primates; family Hominidae; genus Gorilla; species Gorilla gorilla. The sequence goes on from NC_073230.2 coordinate 85,332,457, forward strand.
GCTACTCAGGAGGCTGAAGCATAAGAATTGTGTGAACCCAGGAGGCGGAGGTTGCAGTGAGTTGAGATTGGGCCACTCCATTCCAGCCTGAGAGGCAGAGCAAGACTCTGTCTCAATAAACAAACAGACAAACAAACAAACTGTCCAGGTGTGGTGGCACAGCCCTGTAGTCGGAGCTAATAAAGAAGCTGAGGTGGGAGGATCGCTTGAGCCCAGGATATGGAGGCTGCGGTGAGCTATGATCTCACCACTGCACTCCAGCTTGGGGGACAGGGCAAGTCTGTCTCAAAAAAATAAAAGAAATTGAATACATTGATATTTTGCCAGGACCCTGCCTTCTACAGGCATCTAGTCTAATGGGACTGGGAGTAATCAAGGCAGATGACCTAATCCCAGTGTCCAGGATGTAACTAGAGAGCTATGGGCATGCAGAAGTTGGAAGATGAGGGAAGGCATCACAGAGGCTGTGGGGTGAACTGACTTCAAGGAACGGGTCCTTCCCTTCAGAGCCACATGTGTGTGGGACACCCAGACAGAAAACACAAACACAAAGTCGAGTGGAGGGCATTTGGAAGGAGCAGTGAAGCCGAGCCAGGAAATACCAAGATGGCGAGCCAGTGTGCTTGTAGAGATTGTAGAGAGGGTAGAATTGACACTGTGGACCCTGGCCTCGATAGAGAAGGGCATCAGCTAAGGAAGTTGTTCAGGTGGGCAGTGAGGTTGTCGTGCTTTGGAAAGATGTTCAGGCTGCACTAGGAAGCCCCCTGGCTTGGGGAGAGACTCCAGGAGAGCCCAGCGGGGAGCATTTGACAGTGGATTCGAGTGATGCGAGGGGGACCTGAACTGTGACCTCTGTCATGGGAACCCAGAGGAGGTCGATGGCGTTTGTGGTTGATGTGGGAAGGAGAGAGAGAGAGAAGAACCAGAAACGTCTGCTTGCTGGACGAAGCGGCATGTCCGCTCCACTCCTTTTCTTTTCCCCTTAGGAGCGGTTTATGGTTCCTTTTGTTTTATTCTTTTATTTGTACACTGGCATTGGAGTTTGTTTTTTTGGCTTTTTTTTTTTTTTTTTTTTGAGAAAAAGTCTCACTCTGTCACCCAGGCTGGAGTGCAGTGGCTCGACCTTAGCTTACTGCAACCTCCACCTCCTGGGTTCAAAGGGTTCTCTTGCCTCAGCCTCCCGAGTAGCTGGGATTACAGATGCACACCACCACACCCAGCTAATTTTTCTATTTTTAGTAGAGACGGGGTTTGGCCATGTTGGCCAGGCTGGTCTCGAACTGCTGACCTCAGGTGATCCGCCTGCCTCGGCCTCCCAAAGTGCTGGGATTACAGGCGTACGCCACTGTGCCCAGCCTGAGTTTCTGTTTAGAAACAACAGTCTATGATAGTATAATCCTCTCTTTTTTGTACACAGAGTAAAGAGGACAAATAGGTGAAAGAATAAACGAAAGGCTGGAATCCCACTTCCCCCGCTGTCCCAGGGCATTGGATATTGACGGATAGGAGGCAGCAAACCACTCACAGAGCCAGGAAGAAATGAATGCGTTGGTATAGCCAGCAGGGGAAGCCGGCCCGGCTGAAATACGCTATGACCATAGCCAGGAGATACTGATGGAGAGAAAGGAACACAGAGAGGGAGAGGTCACATCTTGGAAGAGGAAGATTGTGGAGAGGGGGAATGAGGGTCTGGGGAGGGGCTGCCCATCAGAGAAGGGACCTCAGTGTTGGGGTGACTGTACTCATTTGGAAATTGCGGGATGGAGGGGTATTCGAAGGTCGGATGCAAATCCGAGAAGCCAGAGGAAGGGTTTTGGGTGATGCTCCCAGGATGGTGGGCTCCGATGGGATCTTTGGAGGGGGTGTGTCTAGGTCGGCTGGTGTCAGGAGGGTCTTTTGTGTGCCAGGCAGAGAACTGTCCCGAAGAGCTGAGAGTAGAGGGGCCAGGAGCTTCAGGTCTGCGGCCAGACTGTGGCCCAGAGCTCAGATCCCAAAGGACCCATAGGAGAGGCAGGGGCCACTCATTCACTCTGCAAGAGACCAGCAGAATCCTGAGGGAGATGCTGACAAATCATAAAAAGACCAAGAATAGCCGGGAGTGGCAGCTCAAGCCTGTGATCCCAGTACTTTTTGAGAGGTGGAGACAGGAGGATCATGTGAGCCCAACAGTTCGAGAACAACCTGGGCAACATAGTGAGAACCTGTTTCTACAAACATTTCAAAAATTAGTTGAGCATGGTGGCATGTGCCTAGTCCCAGCTCCTCAGGAGGCTGAGGAAAGAAGATTGCTTGAGCCCAGGAATTAGAGGCTGCAATGAGCTATGATCATGCCACTGCACTCCATCCTGGGGAGCAGAGCTAGACTCTGTCTCACAAAAAAAATTTGTGGGTGCCAAGACTCAAGACCATGGGAGCTGGTCGGGCACAGTGGCTGACGTCTATAGTCTCAGCACTTTGGGAGGCCAAGGCGGGTGGATCGCCTGAGGTCAGGTGTTCAGGACCAACCTGGCCAACATGGCAAAACCCCGTTTCTACTAAAAACACAAAAATTAGCCAGGTGTGGTGGTTCATGTCTGTAATCCCAGCTGCTTGGAGGCTGAGGCAGGAGAATCGCTTGAACCCGGGAGGCATCGGCTGCAGTGAGTCAAGATTGAGACACTGCCCTCCAGCCTGGGCAACAGAGCAAGACTCTGTCTCACAAAAAAAAAAAAAAAAAAGACTAGGAGCATCTGGTGGGAGGTGGTGGAGGGAGAACTGTGGGTTTGGAAGCTGCACCCTCCCCCCAGCCATGCGTTGGAACAGGAACAGTTACATGGAGAACAACCTTACCTTGTCCGACACCCTCAGATCTTTGTCCCAGGCCAGGAATCTTTTAATGACAGGATCCTCTGTGATTAGAGAGCAGATGTCAGTGTGAGAAGCAGGACAGGGTTTCCGTGGGAGCAGCAGGGCAGCGAGGAGAAGTGTGCCTCCCGGGGGGAGGTCTCAGGATTGTGGCCGCGGGTGAGGTGGATGGGAGAGGGGAGAGTGACTTTCACTGGGCAAGGGAGAGAGGCTCCTGCTCTGAGACTCCCCTGAGAAGAGGCCGAAGGAGGCCCTGGGTGTGAGAATCTACAGGATGTAGAGCTGGGAATCAGCCAGGACCCCCTGCAGCAGAGACGGAGGGACCACTGCAGAGTCATAAAGGAATTCCCATCATTTCCTCATGAGACAGTCACATCAGGGTGTGACCATGGCCTTGGTATCCCCCACTATGGATGGAGACACTTAGGTTTAGAAAAGTCAGTAAGAGACATTAAGTGTCAGAGGGCACAGCTGAAACCACTTTCTTTGTTTATTGATTTTGTTTTTTTTTATTTGATTTTTATTTTTATTTATTAATTTATTTTGAGACAGAGGCTTGCTCTGTGGGCCAGGCTGGAATGCAGTGGCCTGATCTTGGCTCACTGCAACCTCTGCCTCCCGGGTTTAAGCGATTCTCCTGTCTCAGCCTCCCGAGTAGCTGGGATTACATGCATGAGCTACTGTGCCCAGCCTTGGTTTTTCTTTTGAGACAGGGTTTTGCTCTGTCACCCAGGCTGGAGTGCAGTGGTGTAGTCATAGCTCACTGCAGCCTCAAAGTCCTGAGTTCAAGCAATCCTCTTGCCTCAGCCTCCCAACGTGCTGGGATCTCAGGCGGGAGCCACTGCGCCTGGCCCGAAACCAAGCTTTCTTATCCCAAGTGCTGACCTTTATCAAGTTGACCTAATCCTTTATCATCTCCTAAGTGTCCCTCATGAGTGATCACTTCACATTCCTCCCACATGGAGAGCTCACCCACTGGGGCATATTTTTCCCATTGGAAAAGTGTGGTTATTGGAAGTTTCCTGTTTTTGGAAAGAACAGGATTGGAGGTGCTCTCTGGGGTGTCCTCCTACCAAGCAGCCTGTTGAAGGCCTCGTGGTGCTCAGGGAGCACGAGCGACACTCGCCGTCGCTTCAGCTTCATCTTGAGGCCACACAGCATCTCCGCCACCCAGATCTCCTCGGGCTCAGGGGCGAGCACCTTCCGTGGCTCCTCCTCCAACGACTCCTCAGATTCGTCCCACCACTCCATCTTCCTTTTCCAGCAAAAGGAGCTACGCGGGGGGCTGGGATCTACCCCAGGGGCTGAGTAAAGAAACCAGGCCACGGTGTAATGCTTCTGCAGTTGATCACACTAGAGCCCGACCCAAAACCCCAAACCACTCTCCATCCTCCCCAGCCTCGCAGACTGCTGGCTTCTCCAAGCCATCTTTCCTTCTGTCTGTCTCCTCTGCTGAGCTCCATGTGCCGCTCCTTCTCCTCCCCATTCTCCCATTTCTCTGTCCTCAGAACACTTCCTCATATCCTTCCCTGGTCCCTGGCTCTCTGAGTCCCGTTGTTGTTGTTGTTGTTGTTGTTGTTGTTGTTGAGAAACAGTCTTGCTTTGTGGCCTAGGCTGGAGTGTAGTGGTGCGATCTTGGCTCACTGCAACCTCTGCCTTCTGGGTTCCAGTGATTCTCCTGCCTAAGCCTCCCAAGTAGCTGGGATTACAGGTGCCCACCAAAACGCCCAGCTCATTTTTGTGCTTCTAGAAGAGACAGGGTTTCACCATGTTGGCCAGGCTGGTCTCCAACTCCTGGCCTGAAGTGATCTGCCTGCCTGGCCTCCCAAAGTGCTGGGATTACAGGTGTGAGCCACTGCACCCTGCCTTAGTACCTCCATTCTTCCCACACACCCTCCTCACGTGCTCCTTCCTGACTTCTGGGCCCTTTTTTTTTTTTTTTTTTTTGAGGCAGCGTCTCACTCTCTCACCCAGAATGGAATGCAGTGGCGCTATCTTGGCTCAAAGCAACCTCTTCCACCTGGGTTCAAGCGATTATCCTGTCTCAGCCTCCCGAGTAGCTGGGATAGCAGGCATGCCTGGCTAATTTTTGTATTGTTAGTATAAATGAGGTTTCGCTATATTGGTCTGGTTGGTCTCGAACAACTGACCTCAAGTGATCCACCCATCTCAGCCTCCCAAAGTAATGTGATTACAGGCATGAGCTACCACACCCGGCCTTCGTTTTTCTTTTGACACAGGGTTTTGCTCTGTCACCCAGGCTGGAGTGCAGTGGTGCAGTCATAGCTCACTACAGCCTCAAAGTCCTGAGTTCAAGCAATCCTCTTGCCTCAGCCTCCCAACGTGCTAGGATCTCAGGTGTGAGCCACTGCACCTGGCCCAAAACCAAGCTTTCTCATCCCAAGCGCCAACCTTTATCAAGTCTAGCCTAGTCCTCTATCGTCTCCTAAGTGTCCCTCATGAATGATCACTTCTGAGTCCTCGTGCGTGGAGAGCTCACCCACTGGGGGCATATCTTTCCCATTGGAAAAGTGTGGTTATTGGAAGTTTCGTCTTTTTAGAAAGAACAGGATTGGAGGTGCTCTCTGGGGTGTCCTCCTACCAAGCTGACTGTTGAAGTCCTTGTGGTGCTCAGGGAGGATGGGTGACACTCGCTGTTGCTTCAGCTTCATCTTGAGCCCACACAGCATCTCCACTACCCAGGTCTCCTCAGGCTCAGGGGCGAGCTCCTTCTCCGGCTCCTCCTCAGATTCATCTGACCGCTCCCTCTTCCTTTTCCAGCCAAGGGACCTACATGGGGGGCTGGGATCTACCCCAGGGGCTGAGTAAAGAAACCAGGCCACCGTGTAATGCTTCTGCATCTGATCACCTTAGACCCCGACCCAAAACCCCAAACCACTCTCCATCCTCCCCAGACTCGCAGACTGCTGGCTTCTCTAAGCCATCTTTCTGATTTTCTCCTCTGCTCAACCCCATGTGCCGCTCCTTCCCCTCTCCATTCTTCTCTCTCTCTGTCCTCCGAACACTGCTTCATGTCCTTCCCTGGTCCCTGGCTCTCTGAGTCCCTCCTTTTTTGTTTTGTTTTGTTTTGACACAGAATCTTGCTTTGTCACCCAGGCTGGAGTGTAGTGGTGCAATCTCAGCTCACTGCAACATCCATCTCCTGGATTCCATTTATTCTTCTGCCTCAGCCTCTCAGGTAGCTGGGATTACAGGTGCCTGCCATAATGCCCAGCTCAATTTTGTACTTTTAGTAGAGACAGGGTTTCACCATGTTGGCCAGGCTGGTCTCAAACTCCTGGCCTCAAGTGATCCGCCTGCCTTGGCCTCCCAAAGTTCTGGGATTACAGGTGTGAGCAACCCCACCCAGCCTGAATTTCTCCATTCTTCTCACACACCCTCCTCAGATTCTCCTTCCTGACCGCTGACCCTTCTTTTCTTTTTTTTTTTTTTTTTTTTTTTTTTTTGGAGTGCAGTAGCGTGATCTCAGCTCACTGCAACCTCTTCCTCCCAGTCTCAAGTGATTCTCCTGTCTCAGCCTCCTGAGTAGCTGGGATTACAGGTGTGCACCACTACCACTTGGCTAATTTTTATACTTTTAGTAGAGATGGGGTTTCACCATATTGGCCAGGCTGGCCTTGAACTCCTGACCTCAGGTGATCCGCCCGCCTTGGCCTCCCAAAGTGCTGGGGTTACAGGCGTGAGCCACCGCACCCGGCCCCCTTCCTTCGTCTTAGTCAATCCTATCCCACCTCTTCTTCCACCAGTCCCCTCACCTGATGGTCCCAACACTTCATCATCCACCACCTCCTGGAGGGGGTACCCCGAGGTGCTCCGCTGGGGACTCTGCTCATTCTGGGGGTGCGGTTGACGGCTGGTCGTGATCTTTCCTGTAATCTGTCCCCTCTTATGGAACCTAGTCTCCGTTCTGTCCATGGCCTTCTTCTGGACACTGCTAGGATCCAGAAGAGTATGTTATCAATTCTCAAGCCTAGGAGAAGTCAGGAGTGGAGAACAGCTCTGAGAAGATACTGTTGTCCAACTGATCTCCAGGTGCCACGGAGTCCGGTCCCTCCAATCAGGAAGGTCGGAATCTCTGATGTCATCGTCCGTGCGAACCTGGCAACCAGTTTGAAAAAAAACACATGTAACTGCCAAGCTGATCTCTTGTCCTGGAGATCCTGGGTGAATGGTATCTCCTGCCACTGTCCCAACCTCAGACCATTGTCCAAAAGCATCTTCAGGGACTCCACATCCCTCTGTTCCCTGTCCCAGCAGAGGCTTTGTCCTCTCCACTCAAAGCCTGAAGCATGTTGGGGTCTCTTCGTCTCTGTACATGCCCATTTCAGAGTCCAGTCTGGTGGGAGAGGGAACAGAGTGGGAAAGAAAACTAGGGTAAGCAGAAACGATGAAACCTTATAAGAGTGAGATTATCATGTACAAGAGTGAGATTATCATGTACAAGAGTGAGATTATCATGTACAAGAGATCCCAGGAATACTGACTTGATGAAAAAGTCACATCAGAGCACTCAGTTTGGCAGAGCTTTTCTGCCGAATGTTTACTCACATTCACTGTCCGAGATTCTATACTGGGGGTACACACGTCCTCTGCCCTAAGGCAATTTTGAGTCCAAGAGACATTTTGAGGCCTAAAAATCATAGGAAACTGCCCCTGAGCTCACACATATTTCCAATGGTGTCCCCAATTTCAGGGAATCCATGGATTACCTAAGCCAGCCCCTCCAGTTCGGCTAAGAAACTCTAGTCTATATATCAAGTTTTGTATCATATGTATTGCTCTGAACTCAGAAATTTCCCTTCCATTTATGGATTCTATGAATAAAATATCACATGTACAAAAAGACTAAGTCGAAAAATTTCAGCTGTGCACAGTGGCTCATGCTTGTAATCCCAGCACTTTGGGTGGCCAAGGGAGGAAGATTGCCTGAGGCCAGCAGTTCAAGACCAGTATAGGCAACATAGCAAGAGCCCATCTCTAAAAAAACAAAACCAAACCAAATTAGCCAGGTGTGGTGGCTGGCACCTGTGTTCCAACTACTTGGGAGACTCATGTGACAGGAAGATCACTTGAGCCCAGGAGTTAGAAGCTGCAGTGAGCTATGATCTTGCCACTGCACTCCAGTCTGGGCAACACAGCAAGATATTGTGTCAAAAAATTTTTGATAAAAAATAAAAGAGTTACATGACATTCAGAGACCATCCAAAAAACCTGTGGGTTCCCGGCTGGGCTCAGTGGCTCATGCCTGTAATCCCAGCACTTTGGGAGGCCAAAGTGGGTGGATCACTTGAGGTCAGGAGTTTGAGACCAGCCTGGACAACATGGTGAAACGTCATCTCTACTAAAAATACAAAAAATTAGCCAGGCATGGTGGTGGATGCCTGTAATTGCAGCTACTCAGGAGAGGGTGCTGGAGAATCACTTGAACTCATGGTGCACAGGTTGCAGGGAGCCAAGATCGCACCATTGTGCTCCAGCCTGGGCAACAAGAGCAAAACTCCATCTCAAAAAAAATAAAAAACCTGCGAGTGAGTTCCCACACGTTTTCCTAATGGGCTGCTGCTTTCCTAGGAGTCTCTCGCTCATAGAAAAGGCACAAACTGAAAGAGGAAGCAGATCCCATTGCTGTGGAAGTCCCATTGTTAGGAAGCTCTGCTTTTCTGGAGTTCAAATTCACATTCATGATGCTTTAAACTGTCAGAACTGGGTTGGTCCTCCTACAACAAAATAGTTTGCTCTCTCTCTCCTAGTTAACAGGCTTTCAGATATTAGAAGATCAATGTTCTGACCCCATTAGAATTTCTCTTTTGTGGAATAAAAAGCTCTGATTTAACCCATCTTCAAGCCTGGTTTGCATATTCCTCTCTCTTCCGGCCACCTTGTCTACACACACTAAACTGAGGCCGTGCCCATCGTAAATGATGTTGATATGTTGTCAAAAAATTGGCAAACCAGGCGCCGTGGCTCATGCCTGTAATCCTACCACTTTAAGAAGCAGAGGCAGACAGATCACCAGAGGTCAGAAGTTCGAGACCACCCTGTCCAACATGTTTAAATCCGTCTCTACTAAAAATACAGAAAAAATGAGCTGGGCGTGGGGGTGCACATCTGTAATCCCAGCTACTTGGGAGGCTGAGGCAGGAGAATCACTTGAACCCAGAAGGCGGAGGTTGCAGTGAGCTGAGATCGTGCCACTGCACTCCAGCCTGGGCGACAGAGCAAGACTGTTTCAAAAACAAAACAAAACAAACAAAACAAAAACATATGTGTGCAAGTATCTTTTTTGTATAATGACTTCTCCTCTGGGTAGACTGCTGAATCAAATGGTAGTTCTACTTTTAGTTAGTTAAGGAATCTCCGCTGTTTTCCATAGTGGTTGTACTAGCTCACATTCCCACCAGCAGTGTAGAGGTATTCTCTGTTCACCACATCCTCATAGTCAGTACTGTTTTGCTGTGTGGCCTCGGATACATCTTTTCCCCACCCTGGGCCTCAGTTCTCCCCATCTGAGAAATGGGTGGGAACTTGGACAGGACATTTTAACCTCTGCTGTGGCAGAACCTCCAAGGCGAGGAGGCTGTGGGGAACCCAGGGGAGGTGTCTAGGGCAGCTCTGCCTTTTGCCCAGCCTGGGGAGTCCAGTGGCATCAGCCTAACCCCCTCCCACCCTCCTCTGGGCAGGTCGTGAAGAAGTCATGCTACCCACGCTGGAATGAGACGTTTGAATTTGAGCTGCAGGAGGGGGCCATAGAGGCGCTGTGCGTGGAGGCCTGGGACTGGGACCTTGTCAGCCGAAACGACTTCCTGGGCAAAGTGAGCACCACCGCCCCGCCCCCCCTCCTCCCCCGGCAGGCTGCACCTGCTGTCCCCCAGCACCTGGCTCCATTGCAGCCATCCCATCCTCAGGGACCTCCCTCCGGCTTCCCCAAAGAGGGACACTCAGGAAGCCTGGGACTACCCCGCCACCTCCACCGTCTGCCAGAAACAGCAACTTCCCCCCACCACCACTGGCACTCAGGGACCCTTGGAAGGGGCCCCTCCCCACTAAGAACAGTAGTTGGCAAGGAGGAGACCTAAGTCTCCCAGCTCCAGGAAAACTGCCACTATGTCCCCAGGTGGTGATCGATGTCCAGAGACTGCGGGTGGCGCAGCAGGAGGAGGGCTGGTTCCGGCTGCAGCCCGACCAGTCCAAGAGCCGGCGGCATGACGAGTAAGTGCATGGAGCTGGGCAGCCGGCCGCAAGGGGTGGGGTGGGGGCTGACATTTGGGAATTGGCTATAGGCAGGCAGGGCAGGGCAGGGGGGCCGCTCAGGGGTGAGAGGTCAGGAGACATGGCTCCAGGGTCCCCTCAGCCCCTGCCCACCTAGCCAGCATCCTTCTCATCCCGGCTGGGCTCCACCTCCCCTTTATTTGTTATTTATTTATTTATTTATTTATTTATTTATTTATTTATTTATTTATTTTGAGATGGAGTCTCACTCTGTCCCCAGGATGGAGTGCAATGGCGTGATCTCGACTCACTGCAGGCTCTGCCTCCCGGGTTCACGCCATTCTCCTGCCTCAGCCTCCCAAGTAGCTGGGACTACAGGCACCCGCCACCGCGCCTGGCTAATTTTTTGCATTTTTAGTAGAGACAGGGTTTCACCATGTTAGCCAGAATGGTCTCGATCTCCTGACCTTGTGATCCACCCGCCTCGGCCTCCCCAAGTACTGGGATTACAGGCATGAGCCACCGCGCCCGGCCCCTCCCCTTTATTTTTCCCCACAGTTCTGCATTCAGCTCAGCTCTGTCTTCTGTCTTTTTTTTTTTTTTTTTTTTTTGAGATGGAGTCTTGCTCTGTCACCCAGGCTGGAGTGCAGCGGCACAATCTTGGCTCACTGCAACCTCCACCTCCTGGGTTCCAGTGATTCTCCTGCCTCAACCTCCTGATTAGCTGGGATTACAACTGTGTGCCACCATGCTCGGCTAATTTTTGTATTTTTAGTAGAGACAGGGTTTCACCATGTTGGCCAAGTTGGTCTCGAACACCTGACCTCAAGTGATCCACCCGCCTCAGCCTGCCAAGGTGCTAGGATTACAGGCATGGGCCACCGCACCCGGCCAGGTCTGTCTTCTTAGCTCACAGGTTGTACAGGTCTCCTGCTTTCTGCCTCTGGAAGTTTCTGAAACAAGTACTCAGACATTTTCCCTTTGAAAATTTCCCTGCAGACCTCAGACCAGGGTTCAAGTCTCCAAGGTCAGTGTCCCTGAGCCATAGCTCCAACTCCCTATGCCAGATTCTCCAGGAATAGAGTTGCGAGATAAGATAGGACACCGTTGGCCAGGAGCAGTGGCTCATGCCTGTAATCCCAGCTCTTTGGGAGGCCAAGGTGGGAGGATCACTTGGGGCAAGGAGTTTGAGACCAGCCTGGGCAAGAAAGCGAGACTCCGTCTCTACAAAGAAATAAAAATTAGGCCAGGCGCGGTGACTCACGCCTGTAATCCCAGCACTTTGGGAGGTCGAGGTGGGCGGATCACCTGAGGTCAGGAGTTTGAGACCAGCCTGGCCAGATGGCGGGCGCCTGTAATCCCAGCTACTCGGGAGGCTGAGGCAGGCAGAATTGCTTGAACCCCGGAGGCAGAGGTTGTAGTGAGCCAAGATTGCGCCATTGCACTCTAGCCTGGGTGACGAAGCTAGACTCTGTCTCAAAAAAAAAAAAAAGAACACCCAGTTAAAACTTAATTTCAGATAAACAGTGAATTGTTTTTTTTTTTTTTTTTTTTTGAGCAGAATCTCACTCTGTCACCTAGGCTGGATGGAGTGCAGTGGCATGGTCTTGGCTCACTGCAACCTCCGCCTCCCAGGTTCAAGCAGTTCTCATGCCTCAGCCTCCCGAGTAGCTGGGATTACAGGCATGCGCCTGTACCACCAGTGCAGTGGTGATCATAGCTCACTGTAGCCTCCACCTCCTGGGTGCAAGCAATCCTCCCACCTCAACGTTCCAGGTAGCTAGGACCACTTCACCTGGCTAATTTTTTGTAGTTTTAGTAGAGATGGGGTTTCACCGTGATGGCCGGGCTTGATGTTGAACTCCTGACCTGTGCCCGGCTGTGAATACTTTTTTAGTATAAGAATAACCGATGGGCGTGGTGACTCACACCTGTAATCCCAACACTTTGGGAGTTTGAGGCGGGTGGATCACTTGAGGTCAAGAGTTCGAGACCAGCCTGGCCAACATGGCGAAACCCCATCTCTACTAAAAATACAAAAATTAGCCTGGCATGGTGGTGGGCACCTGTAATCCCAGCTACTGGGGAGGCTGAGGCAGGAGACTCACTTGAACCCGGAGCCAGAGGTTGTAGTGAGCTCACGCCACTGCACTCTAGCCTGGGCCCCGTGCTAGACTCCGTGCCCCGCACCCCCCCCCAAAAAGAATGTGTGTGTGATTAAAATTTAAGTTAGAGACAGTCTCACTATGTTGCCCAGGCTGGTCTCTAACTCCTGGCCTCAAGTGATCCTCCTGCCTTGGCCTCCCAAAGTGCTAGGATTACAAGGGCTAAGAATTCTAGTCATTCATTCACTCACTCATTCATTCATTCATGAATAAACAGTTTGCCCTGCATGTGTACCTGGCCCCCTCCTGGGCGGATACGGCAGGCAAACGGTGCAAGGGCGGCTGCCGGGAGAAGGTGGGCAGCTGGAGTGGGACTGGGGGAGACAGGATCAGTGTGACCTGCGGTGGTCCCCAGGTGGCCGGGATGCAGTACCTGCACGGCGTCCTGGGCCCCATCATCAACAAGGTGTTTGAGGAGAAGTAGTACGTGGAGCTGGACCCCAGCAAAGTAGAAGTTAAGGATGTAGGGTGAGGCCGGGAGTAACTCCGGGGGGGTGCGGGGCGCAGCGGCAGCGGGTTGGGATCAGGCCCTGTCAGCATGTGTGTTTGTGCTTCTGCCCACCCGTGTATTGTCCCCTGTGTCCGTGTCCTGGCTGCTGTGAGAGCCACTGTTCCTGTCGTGGCCCTGGCGCTGACCGCGACCTCCTCTACCAACCCGCCCCGTTCCACGCAGGTGCTCCGGGCTGCACCGCCCGCAGACCGAGGCCGAGGTGCTGGAGCAGAGCGCGCAGACGCTGCGCACCCCCCTGGGGGCCCTGCTGAGCGCGCTCAGCCGCTCGGTTCGCGCGTGCCCCGCCATGGTGCGCGCCACCTTCCGCCAGCTCTTCCGGGGCGTGCGCGAGCGCTTCCCCGGCGCCCAGCACGAGGTGCGCCCTCCACCCGCTGGGCTAGGCTGGGCCGGGTTGGACTGGGCTGGGGCGAGGGGCGAAGAGCGGTGGGGAACCAGGGAGCGCTGGGGAGGACCAGGGAGGCTGTGTCCCGGCGAGGGTCAGGGACGGAGCCTAAGGGGAGGGGGCTGCCAGGAGCCCTGGTCTGGGGGACTCCAGCCCGCGCTCTTCCGCACCCCTCCAGAATGTACCGTTCATCGCCGTCACCAGCTTCCTGTGCCTGCGCTCTTTCTCTCCCGCCATCATGTCGCCCAAGCTCTTCCACCTGCGGAGCGCCACGCGGACGCCCGCACCAGCCGCACCCCGCTCCTATTGGCCAAGGTGCGGGCCTTGCGGCCACGGGCGGGATGCACAGCTGGGTGTCCTACCGGGGCCCTGGCCTGGACTGCAGAGTGTTCCCTACCGGCTCCGGCGAGGCCACTGGCACGCCCACGTAGGCACTGCACTTCACAGTTTGCAAAGCCTTCCTGTGGCCACCTTGTCCGAGCTCCATCTCATGGATAAGGGAACAGGCCTGCGAGGGGTCGGGGGTTGCCAAGGCCGCCCATCCTGTCGGTGGTGAATCGCGGGACCTTCCAACCCGGGTCTGCTTACTCTCAGGCTGCACCTATGTGCCCGGCACCGGGGTGGGGTATCCAGTGCAGCAGCGTCAGCTAAACCTACAGAGGAAGGCCCAAGTGGTCTCAGTTATCATAAGGCATCAAACTTCATGATCCTCTCCTCCCTGATCCCTAGTGGGGCTGGAGGGGGCCCGTGGGCATGGCCTCTGTCGCCTCTGCCTCCATCGCTACAGCTGAGTAGCAAAGACCTGGGGAGGGGGGGTGGGAGGGGGTGCAGTGGCTAGGCCCCTAACCTAGCAGAACCTGGTCCTTCCTGCTGTCACCTCCAGGCAGTCCAGAATGTGGGCAACATGGACACACCGGCTTCCAGGGCCAAGGAGGCTTGGATGGAGCCGCTGCAGCCCACCGTGCGCCAGGGCGTGGCGCAGCTGAAGGACTTCATCACCAAGCTCGTGGACATCGAGGAGAAGGACGGTGAGCGCCGCCCTGCACAGACCCGCCCACAGCCTACTGCTGACGTTTGCTCCGCCCTTGAGCCCCACGGCCCCACCCACTGCTGTTTGTTCCTCTCGTGGCCCCACCCACCGCCTGCTGTTGACATTTGCCAGGCCCCCAGGCCATAGACCCACGCACCACTGTTTGTGCTTCCTGTGACCCTGCCCACTGCCTGCTGTTGACGTTTGCCCCACCCCTAGACCCATGGCCTCACCCCCCATCATCTGTGCCTGTTGACATTTGCTCCATCCTTGAGCTCCATAGCCCCGCCGCCACCTGCTGCTGACGCGTGTCCCGCCTCCAAGCCCATGGCCCTGCCTTCCTCAGTCCACCTGTCACCCCGCGCACCACCAGCTGTTGATGTTTGCTCCGCCCTTGAGCCCCATGACTATGTCCACTGCCTGCTGTTCAGATTTGCTCAGCCCTTGAGCCCCACGGCCCCGCCCACTGCTCCGCCCCCCCCCCCCCAGTCCCGCCCTCATTCACTGGGCTCTCTATTCCCCTCCCTCCCTGGCCTGGCAGAGCTGGACCTGCAGCGGACGCTGAGTTTGCAGGCGCCACCTGTGAAGGAGGGGCCGCTCTTCATCCACAGGACCAAGGGCAAGGGCCCCCTCATGTCCTCCTCCTTCAAGAAGCTCTACTTCTCCCTCACTGCCGAGGCCCTCAGCTTCGCGAAGACGCCCAGCTCCAAGGTGGGTAAGGAGGGAGGCCGGCAAGTGGGGCACCTTAGAGGCACCTGTCCCCTTCCTTGGAGCCCACTTGAGGTACCCCCGGGGTCAGAGAAGAAAGCCAGGTGTGTGGCATCTGTACTGCTTGTCAGAACCTAGGAGGGCCGGGCACGGTGGCTCACGCCTGTAATCCCAGGACTTTGGGAGGCCAAGGCGGGTGGATCACTTGAGGTTAGGAGTTTGAGACCAGCCTGGCCAACATGGAGAAACCCCGTCTCTACTAAAAATACAAAAAATCAGCCGGGTGTGGTGGTGGGTGCCTGTAGTCCCAGCTACTCGGGAGGCTGAGGCACGGGAATCGCTTGAACCCGGGAGGCAGAAGTTGCAGTGAGCCGAGATCGTGCCACTGCACTCCAACGTGGGCAACAGAGCAAGACTCCGTCTCAAAAAAAAAAAAAAATGAATATGGAGGAAGTTGATCCGACCTTGCCAGGTTGTTGAGAATTAAATGAGATGATCTCCCTAAGGGTCCTGACCCAGGGCCTGGCAGGTAGTACTATTTAGGCAAATGGTATTATTAAAGATAGTACATCACCTGGGCTGCTAGATGAGTAGGAGGCTAGGGCAGACAGGGGAGGCTTCCTGGAAGAGGCAGGAATATAGAAGCACGGAATCTTGGCATGGGAAGGGATCTCAAAGATCACCTTGTACAGCCCTCTCTGAGTCATGGGTCACCTCTCCTGCAAGCTCTCTTCTCCCAGGAAGGGCTGAGGACATACTTCCTCTATGGACCTGGTGACTGCTTGCTGTACACCTGCCCCCAGTCATGCAGGCTATGGAGATGATCTTCCAGGAGTACCCAGCCTAGCCCTGGGCAGGTGAGAGCGGGCTAGGAGTAGGTGAAGGAGCTCATCACCCACCCTGTTCTCAACCAGCTCAGGGGTCCCACCAGATGAGGGGCCCGCCCCTTCCGACCAAAGACCCCTCAGATGATGATAATTATTTTTTGAGACAGGGTCTTGCTCTGTCACCCAGGCTGTAGTGCAGTGGTGCGATCATAGCTGACTGCAGCCTCAAACTCCTGGGCTCCAGCAATCTTCCTGCCTCAGCCTCCCGAGTAGCTGGGACTACAGGCACGTGCCACCAAGCCCAGCTAATTTTCTTTAACTTTTTTTTTTTTGCGGAGATGGGGTCTTGCTATGCTGCCCAGGCTGTTCTCAAACTCCTGGCCTCAGGCAATCCTCCTGCCCCAGCCTCCCAAAGCACTCAGATGATTATTATACATCTTCCTTGCCAGGGTTGAAAGAGTTGACTACATGAGCATTATTTAATTCTGGTCCCATTTTTTTTTTTTTTTTTTGAGATGGAGTTTCGCTTTTGTTGCCCAGGCCAGAGTGCAATGGTGCGATCTTGGCTCACCGCAACCTCCGCCTCCCGGGTTCAAGCGATTCTCCTGCCTCAGCCTCCCAAGTAGCTGGGATTACAGGCATGCGCCACCTTGCCCGGCTAATTTTGTATTTTTAGTAGACACGGAGTTTCTCCATGTTTGTCAGGCTGGTCTCGAACTCCCAACCTCAGGTGATCCGCCTTCCTCGGCCTCCCAAAATGCTGGGATTACATGTGTGAGCCACTGCGCCCGGTCAGGATATGACTATTAGAGCCTGGAACTACAAAAGCAAGTGGGAAAATTAATAAATGCAAAGTCACAAAGCCTTGGCCACGGCTGGATTGACTTTGTAGCCCAGGGAATGCTGGCTGTCCAGACACTACCCCAAAGCTCACACCTCCGAGGCCTTCTGGGAGTGGCCCCCAGAGAGGCCAGGTCCTCCTCTCCCAGTTGCTGGGCACTTGGTCACCATCAGTCTGTGCTCTGCCCTGGCTGAGGTCACTCTGGGTCTCCCACGCCTACCCCTGGTGCTGCAGAAGGGGAGACTGAGGCCCAGAGATGGGGAATGGAATGCCCCTGGCTAGGTCCCTGAGCCTCCTCCTCCCTGCCTGCCCCAGAAAAGCGCCCTCATCAAGTTAGCCAACATCCGGGCAGCGGAAAAGGTTGAGGAAAAGAGCTTTGGCAGCTCGCACGTCATGCAGGTCATCTACACGGACGACGCCGGCTAGGCCCCAGACTGCCTACCTGCAGTGCAAGGTGCGGGGAGGGGAGCGGGTGCTGTGGGAGTGGCCTGAACACTGTGGGAGTGGCTTGGGTGCTGTGGGAGAGGCCTGGGTACTGTGGGAGTGGCATGAGCCCTGTGGGAGTGGCCTGAGCTCTATGGGAGTGGCCTGGGTGCTGTGGGAGTGCCCTGGATGCTATGGGAATGCCCTGGGTGCTGTGGGAATGGCCTGGGTGCTATGGGAGTGGCCTGAGGTCTGTGGGAGTGGCCTGGGTGCTGTGGGAGGGGCCTTAGTGGACTGGATGAGAAAAGAGTTGATTGAGCTTCTCGCCCCGCTACCAGCTACATCAGGCACCGCAGAGTGTATCTAATCTGGGAGGTGTCAGGGACAGGTGTGTGTGTGTTGTCCAGGGGCCTGAGCCCCCAGGAGGCCATGGCCCATGTCTTTCCCTGGGCATCCATGTGTAGGTCTGTGTGTGGGCCAGTGCACAGACAGGTGCATCCCCGTGATGTGAAATTTGCACATTGCACCCGTTTGTTGGAAACTATTTCCAGATAACTGAGATGGGGGCCAGGCACGCTGGTTCACGCAGATAATCCCAGCATTCTAGCCGGGGCAACAGAGCAAGACCCTTTCTCTAAAAAAGAAAGTCTGAGCTGGCACCTGTGTGGTTCTGTGTCTGTATCAATGCCTAATAATCAAACATTATGCTCTGTGTGGCTCTGGGTGCATGTTCTCAAGTAACCTTCTCATCTGTTCCTTCATTAACTCATTCATTCATTTATTTAAAAAATACTTACTGAGCACCTCCTAAGTTCCAGGCATGATTCTAGGTGAGGGGATACAGTGGCAGATGAGGCAGAGTCCTGCCCTCATGGAGCTGATATCCCAGGGAGAAGATGGGCCAATAAATACATGTTTCAAATGTCGGCTCATGCCTGTAGTCCCAGTACTTCGTGGGAGGCTGAGGTGGGAGGATCACTGGAGGCCAGGAGTTTGAGAACAGCCTGGCCAATGTAGCAAGACCCCATCTCTACAAAAAAAAAATTAGCCAGCCGTGATGGCATGCACCTGTGATTCCAGCTACTTGGGAGGCTGAGGCAGGAAGATAGCCTGAACCCAGGAGGTGGAGGCTGCAGTGAACTATGATCACACCACTGCACTCCAGCCTGGGCTACAGAGTGAGTCCCATGAGTTGAAGGCTGTGATCCACAGGGGGTTGACCAGAGCTGGGTGAGGATGTGAGGCCAGGCTCAGCAGTCGCCCTGAGGCAGCTACCCTGTGACCTGAGGCCAGTGCCTGCCAACTGTGATCTCAGTTTCCCCAAATGTAAAACAGCTGGAGAGGCTGGGCACAGTGGCTCACGCCTGTCATCCCAGCACTTTGGAAGTCCGAGGCGGGCAGATCACCTGAGGTCAGGAGTTCGAGAGCAGCCTGGCCAACAGGGTGAAACCCTGTTTCTACTAAAATGACAAAATTAGCTGGGCGTGGTGGCAGGCGTCTGTAATCCCAGCTACTCAGGAAGCTGAGGCAGGGAGAATTGCTTGAACCTGGGAGGCAGAGGTTGCAGTGAGCCGAGATGACGCCACTGCACTCTAGCCTGGGTGACAGAGCGAGGCTCCGTCTCAAAAAAATAAAATAAAATAAATAACAGCCAGAAAGAGGCAGCCCTGTGCCCCATCCAGAGCAGAGAGGAATCTCAGGGGGTAGTGATTGGTGGTGAACAGTAGGGTCTGGCACAGGGAAAACACATCAGTGGCAGAGCCAGTTGTTATAGGGGTAGGGGGAGATACAAGGAAGGTCCCAGCCCAGGGCCTGGGAGTGGCCTGGGCACATGCTGAGGGTTCTCTCCTGCAGGACAGCCACAGTGTGGAAGACCCTGTGCCCCTTCTGGGGTGAGGAGTACCAAGTGCACCTGCCGCCCACCTTCCACACTGTGGCTTTCTACGTCGTGGATGAGGATGCCCTCAGGTGAGTGCCCCCCTCTCCAGCTGGGACCCAGACCTGGCCATCTGATTCCTCCCTGGCCCATTTCACCACCAGGACTCCTGGGTCCTTTTTGGCATCCTCTTTGCAGCCTGGAGGGAGGCAGAGCCTGGGGGCCTGGGAGGGCGAAAGGCTTGAGCGTGTGGGTGTGCGCATGCGTGGCTCCATGGTGCATGCGCCACATACACACGTGTGTGTGCAGGCATGCGGGCACAAGTGTGCATGGACTACACATGTGCGTGCAGGTGTGAGCTGTGAGATGGGCACCCAGAGAGTGTGAGCTTGGCATGTGTGGGCATGTGAGAAACCTATCACATCCCCCTAGAGGGTCCAGAACCCACAGCCTACGGAAGGGCCACAGGTCCAGCTCTGTTGGGTTACTCTGGAAATGACAGCGGTGTCCACCACCCTGCCCCCCCCAGGGGGGCCCTGAACTTGGTGGGAGGTCCCAGAGGGCAGATACTGAAGCCCTGCCCAGCTCTGCCTCCATCTCCCTCCTCTAGCCGGGACGACGTTATCGGAAAGGTCTGCCTTACGAGGGACACCATAGCCTCTCACCCTAAGGGTAAGTTCTCCCTTCCCTCCCGCACTGGTCTGCCCAGTCCCTGGCTTACCTCCCACTCAGAGACCTCCTCTCTAGGCTCCGTCTGGTCTCCTGCTCAGGGAAAGCCATTTCTACTCTCCCCAGAAGCCGGGGCCACGTTCTGTACTCCTGGCCTCTGTTCTGCAGCATGTTCCCAAGCCTGGTTGTTACTGCCTCTTCCCTAGGGTGAAGAGGGGCTGCTATGGGTGGAATCTGAGGCCTCTGCTGGCAGAAGAAGGGGCTGCCTTACACTCTATTGCTGAAGCGTAGGGACCCCTTCTCCAAATCAGGCCAGCTCCTTCTGTAACCCATGGGGTCGCCTCCATCTGGGCCCTAGTACTACTGTGTCCTAAGTCTGAAGGGTTGGCCTAGAGCCAGTCCAGGCTGGAGATCCCTTTCAATTATTTCTGGGATGCAGACATTGTTTTGTGTTATTGTTTTTACAATTTTTATATAGTTTTTTTTTTTAAAAAAAAAAAGGCCGGGCACGGTGGCTCACACCTGTAATCCCAGCACTTTGGGAGGCCGAGACGGGTGGATCACGAGGTCAGGAGATCGAGACCATCCTGGCTAACACGGTGAAACCCTGTCTCTACTAAAAATACAAAAAAATTAGCTGGGCGTGGTGGCAGGCACCTGTAGTCCTAGCTACTTGGCAGGCTGAAGCAGGAGAATGGCTTGAACCCGGGAGGCAGAGCTTGCAGTAAGCCGAGATCGCGCCACTGCACTCCAGCCTCAGCAACGGAGCAAGACTCCACCTCAAAAATAAATAAATAAATGAATAAAAAATAAAAATAAAAAATAAAATAGAGGCCGGGTGCAGTGGCTCACACCTATAATCCCAGCACTTTGGGAGGCCGAGGCAGGTGGATCACCTGAGGTCAGGGGTTCAAGACCAGCCTGGCCAACATGGCAAAACTCTGTCTCTACTAAAAATACAAAAAATTAGCTGGACGTGGTGGTGGGCACCTGTAATCCCAGCTACTCAGGAGGCTGAGGCAGGAGAATCGCTTGAATCCAGGAGGCGGAGGTTGCAGTGAGTCAAGATCACGCCATTGCACTCCAATCTGGATGACAGAGCAAGACTCCATCTCCAAAAGAAAAACAAAGATGGAGGCCGGGCATGGTGGTTCACACCTGTAATCCCAGTGGCAACTCACTTGAGATTAGGAGTTCAAGACCAGCCTCGTCAACATGGTGAAACCCTGTCTCTACTAAAAATATAAAAATTACCTGGGCATGGTGGCACTCACCTGTAATCCCAGCTACTAGGGAGGCTGAGACAGGAAAATCTCTTGAACCTGGGAGGCAGAGGTTGCAGTGAGCCAAGATTGCGCCATTGCACTCCAGCCTAGGTGACAGAGCAAGACTCTGTCTCAAAAAATAAAAAAAATGGAGATGGGGGTCTCACTCTGTTGCCCAGGCTGGTCTTGAACTCCTGGCTTTGACAGATCCTCCCGCCTTGGCCTCCCCAAGGTGCTAGGATTACAGGTGTGAACCACCATGCTCTGCCCAGACATGATTTTGAGGGTTCAGCCCTGTGCCAGCCTCACTGTGTGTGACCTTGGGCAACTCTTTGCCTTCTCTGGGCTTCTCTGAGGGTTCAAACCAGTTCTTGGATGCTATGGGCTCTGCCATCAGAGCCTTTGTGTCCCGCTTACTGGCTTCCCCCCACACACACCTGCTCCTGTCTGTGACGCTGGGCCAGGGATGGGGGCAGGGCGGAGGCAGGTTCTGCTGACTCATGGGGCTTCTTGGCCCCTGCCAGGCCAAAGGCCTTTCCCACCTGCAGCCTTAGCCAGCGTCTCTGGGGTCTAGTGGCCCCAGTGAGGCTATTCCTCCGGGTGCCTTGTAGCTTCCCCATCCAGGCCTCAGACCCTCCTCCCAGCAGCCCTAGGGGAGGGCCACTCTCTTCCTGTTTTAAGATGGGGAATCTGGCTGGGTACAGCGGCCCACACTTATAATCCCAGCACCTTAGGAGGCTGAGGTGGGAGGATGGCTTGAGGTCAGGAGTTTGAGACCAGCCTGAGCAACATAGCAAGACTGCATCTTTTTTTTTTTTTTTTTTTGAGATGGGGTCTTGCTCTGTCACCCAGTCTGGAGTGCAATGGTGCAATCTTGTTGCTTCTCCATCTGGGCCTCAGACCCTCCTCCCAGCAGCCCTAGGGGAGGGCCACTCTCTTCCCGTTTTAAGATGGGGAATCTGGCTGGGTACAGCGGCCCACGCTTATAATCCCAGCACCTTGGGAGGCTGAGGTGGGAGGATTGCTTGAGGTCAGGAGTTTGAGACCAGCCTGAACAACATAGGAAGACTCCATCTTTTGTTTTTTTTTTTTTTTTTTGAGATGGGGTCTTACTCTGTCACCCAGTCTGGAGTGCAATGGCGCGATCTGAGTTCAAGCAATTCTCCTGCCTCAGCCTCTTGAGGAGCTGGGATTACAGGCATGCACCACCACACCTGGCTCACAGGGTGAGACCCTGTCTCTAAAAACGACGATGACAAAAATGACACAATAGTGAGGGCACAAGCCCCAGGTCACTGACTTAGATTCTAATCCCAGCTCTTCCAACTGCTGTTTCTTCACCTGCTGAGCCTCAGTTTCCCCATCTGTCATTGGGGATACCAGCCCCTGCTTCACGGGTGCCTAGGGGATTCCCAGGAGATTATGGAGGTGCCTCAAGGTGCCTGGTGGGGCTGAGGGTGGAGGGTATGGGGGTTCAGGGCCGGGTCCCTGGCTGAGCTGACCCCACAGGTTTCAGCGGGTGGGCCCACCTGACGGAGGTCGACCCCGATGAGGAGGTGCAGGGCGAGATCCACCTGCAGCTGGAAGTGCGGCCAGGGGCCCGGGCCTGCCGGCTATGCTGCTCTGTGCTGGAGGCCAGGTGAGACTCAGGGGCCTGGGGGCGGGCAGAGGGTCCCCTGCAACTAGAGAAACCCAGTGAGGAAGCTGAGCCCCCCCTCGCCCCACCTCTACCTCCTGGTCCCAGAGCTGGCCACCTCCCATCAAAGCCTGCTCTCAAGAGAGGGTCTCGCCAGGCACGGTGTCTCACACCTGTAATCCCAGCACTTTGGGAGGCCGAGGCAGGTGGTTCACCTGAGGCCAGGAGTTCAAGACCAGCCTGACCACCATGGTGAGACCCTGTCTCTACTAAAAATACAACAATTAGCCGGGCATGGTGGCAGGCGCCTGTAATCTCAGCTACTCAGGAGTCTGAGGCAGGAGTCTTGAACCCAGGAGGCGGAGGTTGCAGTGAGCCGAGATGGCGCCACTGCACTCCAGCCTGGGTGACAAGCGAGACTGCATCTCAAAAAAAAAGGAAAAAGAGAGGGTCTGGGGAGGTTTTCTGGACTTGAAGATGCTTCTTGGGTGATTTCCACTCAAGGGGATATGTCCCTTAAGGGACAGTCTAATGTTCTCATGGAGGAACTGGAGCCATCACAGAGGAGTGGAGTAGGGGGTACGGGTGAGGAGAGCCCGAACTCTGATCACACAGCCTCAGTCCCCCAGTGCTAAGGCCGGCTTCCCTATGTTTAACGCCAGTGTGAAGTTGGCCTGGTGGGAGTGTGTGTAAGTGGGTCCCTCGTGGGGCTGGGGGGGGTGAAAAGAGTTGCTGAAAATCTCCCGATGGGCAAATTGAGGGTTCCCCCAAGGAGGGACAGTGGTTTGGATGGTTCCATGGGCCTGAGTCACCTGTGACAGGGCCACCCCCCAACCCCCAGGGTATTTTTAGCTGCAGGCTGCACTCCCGTCTGGGCCTGGGTCTGAGTCACACTCTGTCCGTGAGAAGCATCTTCCCTTCTGGCTCCAAACCCACCTCCCCAAGTCGCTCCCTGCCTGTGAGGCAGGAGGGTGGCCCCCAGCCAGGCAGCCCTATGGAGCCAGTGTTCCCCCCACCCTTGAGGGGTCAGCCTGCCTAAGAGGAAGACTTCCCTTGGGCAGAGGGGTGTAGGTCGGATGATGCCCATGTTGCTCACTCTGGCTTCCCGGGAGTTATTTTCTGTCCTGAGAAAATAGAAATGGATGGAAAATGTCTGGGCTTGGGCCGAGCCTCAGCGACGCCCCCACACTCGCTCATTCTCTGGCCTCTGACATTCATTCCCCCCGCCCCACCCCAACTCACCCGCTTCCTCCATCCTTATCCTTTCCGGGCACCAGGCTGTCTGGGGGACAGGCATGCATACGTGTGCACCCGCTCACACACGTGGCCGGGCTCTGGGACCTCGGGGCCACTTCTCCCAGGCACCCATCGTCACCCACGGAGATGGGAGGCATGGAAGCATGTCTCCCTGGCCCTCCCCTCTCTCCAAGAATCTCCCCTCTCCCATCCTCTGGGGCCACAGTGGTTGGCCTTCTAGTGAGTCCTAGCAGGGGAGAGGAATGTCCAGGCCTCTCTCAGAGTGAGGGGACTTGTCCCCCGTTGTCCTCGGCAATGAGACTCCTGCTGCAATTCCAAGTCAGCCTAAGAAGGTCCATTTGCTGCAGAGGAAGAAAGAACATTTCCTCCTTATTTTTTCTGGGGAGATTCTCAATATTTCAGTAAAACCTTGGGTTTTTTTTGTTTTTTGTTTTTGAGACAATCTCGCTCCATCATCCAGGCTGGAGTGCAGTGGCCTGATCTCAGCTCGCTGCAACCTCCACCTTCTGGGTTCAAGCAATTCTCCTGCCTCAGCCTCCCTAGTAGCTGGGATTACAGGTGTGCACCACCACGCCCGGCTAATTTTTTGTATTTTTAGTAGAGACGGGACTTCACTATGTTGGCTAGGCTGGTCTCAAACTCCTGACCTCAGGTGATCTGCCTGCCTCGGCCTCCCAAAGTACTGGGATTACAGGCGTGAGCCACTGCACCCGGGCTGTTTTTTTTTGTTTTTTTTTTTTGAGGCAGTCTGGCTCTGTTGCCCAGGCTGGAGTGCAGTGGCGTTTTCTTGGCTCACTGCAACCTCTGCCTCCCCAGGTTCAAGCAATTCTCCTGCCTCAGCCTCCTTCCCAAAGTGCTGGGATTATAGGAATGAGCTGCTGCCCCCAGCCTCAATGTTGGGGTTTTATTAGACAGTCTTGAGGGGGAAGAAAGACAGGTATGAGAGGCTTAAAATATCGAAGATGAGTGGGCTTTGGTGTTCTTCCACAAAGAGTTCCAAGTAGGGGATACTGGCAGGGTGCAGTGGCTCACTCCAGTAATCCCAGTGCTTTGGGAAGCAGAGGTGGGAGGATCTCTTGAGGCCCGGATTTCGAGACCAGCCTGGGCAACAGCAAGATCCTGTCTCTACAAAAAAATTTAAAAATTAGCCAGGTGTGGTGGGGCACACCTATAGTGCCAACTACTTAGGAGGCTGACGTGGGAGGATTGCTTGAGCCCAGGAGGTGGAGGCTGCAGTGAGCTATGATTGCATCACTGTACTCCAGCCTGAGCAACAGAGCAAGACCCTGTTTAAAAAAAAAAGAAAAGAATAAAAGGGCCAGGCGCGGTGGCTCACGCCTGTAATCCCAGCACTTTGGGAGGCCAAGGCAGGCGGATCACCTGAGGTCAGGAGTTCGAGGGCAGCCTGGCCAACCTGGTGAAACCCCGTCTCTACTAAAAATACGAAAATTAGCTGGGTGTTTTTGGCAGGCACCTGTAATCCCAGCTACTCAGGAGGCTGAGGCAGGAGAATTACTTGAACCCGGGAGGCGGAGGTTGCAGTGAGCTAAGATTGCACCATTACACTCCAGCCTGGGCGACAGAGCGAGACTCCGTCTCAAAAAAAAAAAAAAAGCTGGGGGTACCGTGACTAGACTAGGGCTGTGTAAAGACCCATCTATGGAGAAAGGGCAGGGCCGCCCATCAGGGCTGCACCTCACTCCTCCACCAAGTAGAGCGACATTACTGGGGCAGACCTTCCAGAAGCACACTCTCTCCCTAAACCTGAGCCCAGTAGCGATTCACTTTTCCATTTTCCTGATGAGGAAACCGAGGCTCAGGGCAGCCCTGGGAATGGAGGGCCGGGAACATTGCCCCGGCGGTTCCCTGGCAGCACTCACACCACCCCCCTGCCACCCCCAGAGCAAGGTGCAGCCACTGGCCTGCAGCTGCCTGGTGGGAAGGACCCATGGCCTCTACTTTGGGGGGTTCTTGGCCACATGGGCGATCCTGGGGAGATGGCTATGGGAGCAGGGCCCAGAAGGCAGAGGCGCACTGTCCACAGTCAGCTTGCCAGGGACGGAATGTGCCCAGGCCTTTTGGCCCGCTGTGGTTACATAATGGTGGTGACAAGTGGGGGAGGGGGGGCTCAGGGACAAGTCGATGATCCAATCTTCCTCCACCCCCACCAGGGATCTGGCCCCAAAGGACCGCAATGGCGCATCTGACCCCTTCGTCCGAGTGCGCTACAAGGGCCGGACACAGGAGACCTCGGTGAGGAGACCAGAGGGCAGGGAAGGGGCAGGGGGCTCGGGGGACGTGCCAGCCACGCCCCCGTTGCTCACCTCACCACCTGCTCACCGTCCCCTGGTGGGACAGATTGGGGGCCACAGTCTTACAGAGGAGGCCCAGGGAAAGGGGCGACTTCTCTGAGGGGACATAATAGGTCCCAGGACCTCTGGGGCCAACTTCGCTCACTCCCGGCCATGCTTGGGGGTAAGGAGGGGATTGAGACAGCCGGAGTGGGGTTTATTTGGGAACACCCATGCTGCCTTCCCCACCCCCGGGAAACGTCCAGAGTCGAGGGCCCAGTCCTGGGCACGAAGACACCAAGGTCTGCTGTCTCAGTATAGTCGCTACTGTTTTTGTTTTGTGTTTTGTGGTGTTTTTTTTTTTTCTGAGGCCAAGTCCCACCCTGTCACCCAGGCTGGAGTGCAGTGGCTGGATCTCAGCTCACCGCAGGCTCTGCCTTCCCAGTTCGAGAGATTCTCCTGCCTCAGCCGCACGAGTAGCTAGGATTACAGGCACACACCACCACACCAGGCTAATTTCTTGTATTTTTAGTAGAGATGGGGTTTCACCATGTTGGCCAGGCTGGTCTCGAACTCCTGGCCTCAAGTGATCCTCCCGCCTCGGCTTCCCAAAGTGCTGGGATTACAGGCATGAGCCACCACGCCCAGCCCTGTGTTTTTTGTTTGTTTTGCTTTGTTTTTTTAATATTTTATTTCCATAGGTTATTGGGGAACAGGTGGTGTTTGGTTACATAAGTTATTAGTGGTGATTTATGAGATTTTGGTTCACCCATCACCCGAGCAGTATACACTGCACCCAATTTGTAGTCTTTTGTCCCTCTCCCCCTTCCCACCCTTCCCCCACGAGTCCCCAAAGTCCACTGTGTCATTCTTATGCCTTTGCGTCCTCATAGCTTAGCTCCCACATATGAGTGAGAACATAACGATGTTTGGTTTTCCATTCCTGAGTTACTACACTTAGAATAATAGTCTCCAATCCAATCCAGGTTGCTGTGAATGCAATTAATTCATTCCTTTTTTATGGCTGAGTAGTATTCCATCGTATATATATATACCACAGTTTCTTTATCCACTTGTTGATTGATGGACATTTGGGCTGGTTTCACATTTTTGCAATTGCAAATTGTGCTGCTATAAACATGCGTCTGCAAGTATCTTGGCCAGGCGCAGTGGGTCACACCTGTAATCCCAGCACTGTGGGAGGCCAAGGCTGGCAGATTGCTTGAGGCCAGGAGTTTGAGACCAGCCTGGCCAACGTGGTGAAACCCTGTCTCTACTAAAAATACAAAAATTAGCCGGGCGTAGCGGCAGGCCCCTGAAATCCCAGCTACTTGGGAGGCTGAAGCAGGAGAATCACTTGAACCCAGAAGGCAGAGGTTGCAGTGAGCTGAGATCGTGCCACTGCACTCCAGCCTGGGCGACAGAGCAAGACTGTTTCAAAAACAAAACAAAACAAACAAAACAAAAACATATGTGTGCAAGTATCTTTTTTGTATAATGACTTCTCCTCTGGGTAGACTGCTGAATCAAATGGTAGTTCTACTTTTAGTTAGTTAAGGAATCTCCGCTGTTTTCCATAGTGGTTGTACTAGCTCACATTCCCACCAGCAGTGTAGAGGTATTCCCTGTTCACCACATCCTCATAGTCAGTACTGTTTTGCTGTGTGGCCTCGGATACATCTTTTCCCCACCCTGGGCCTCAGTTCTCCCCATCTGAGAAATGGGTGGGAACTTGGACAGGACATTTTAACCTCTGCTGTGGCAGAACCTCCAAGGCGAGGAGGCTGTGGGGAACCCAGGGGAGGTGTCTAGGGCAGCTCTGCCTTTTGCCCAGCCTGGGGAGTCCAGTGGCATCAGCCTCTAACCCCCTCCCACCCTCCTCTGGGCAGATCGTGAAGAAGTCATGCTACCCACGCTGGAATGAGACGTTTGAATTTGAGCTGCAGGAGGGGGCCATGGAGGCGCTGTGCGTGGAGGCCTGGGACTGGGACCTTGTCAGCCGAAACGACTTCCTGGGCAAAGTGAGCACCACCGCCCCGCCCCCCCTCCTCCCCCGGCAGGCTGCACCTGCTGTCCCCCAGCACCTGGCTCCATTGCAGCCATCCCATCCTCAGGGACCTCCCTCCGGCTTCCCCAAAGAGGGACACTCAGGAAGCCTGGGACTACCCCACCACCTCCACTGTCTGCCAGAAACAGCAACTTCCCCCCACCACCACTGGCACTCAGGGACCCTTGGAAGGGGCCCCTCCCCACTAAGAACAGTAGTTGGCAAGGAGGAGACCTAAGTCTCCCAGCTCCAGGAAAACTGCCACTATGTCCCCAGGTGGTGATCGATGTCCAGAGACTGCAGGTGGCGCAGCAGGAGGAGGGCTGGTTCCGGCTGCAGCCCGACCAGTCCAAGAGCCGGCGGCATGACGAGTAAGTGCATGGAGCTGGGCAGCCGGCCGCAAGGGGTGGGGTGGGGGCTGACATTTGGGAATTGGCTACAGGCAGGCAGGGCAGGGCAGGGGGGCCGCTCAGGGGTGAGAGGTCAGGAGACATGGCTCCAGGGTCCCCTCAGCCCCTGCCCACCTAGCCAGCATCCTTCTCATCCCGGCTGGGCTCCACCTCCCCTTTATTTGTTATTTATTTATTTATTTATTTATTTATTTATTTATTTTGAGATGGAGTCTCACTCTGTCCCCAGGATGGAGTGCAATGGCGTGATCTCGACTCACTGCAGGCTCCGCCTCCCGGGTTCACGCCATTCTCCTGCCTCAGCCTCCCAAGTAGCTGGGACTACAGGCACCCGCCACCGCGCCTGGCTAATTTTTTGCATTTTTAGTAGAGACAGGGTTTCACCATGTTAGCCAGAATGGTCTCGATCTCCTGACCTTGTGATCCACCCGCCTCGGCCTCCCCAAGTACTGGGATTACAGGCATGAGCCACCGCGCCCGGCCCCTCCCCTTTATTTTTCCCCACAGTTCTGCATTCAGCTCAGCTCTGTCTTCTGTCTTTTTTTTTTTTTTTTTTTTTGAGATGGAGTCTTGCTCTGTCACCCAGGCTGGAGTGCAGCGGCACAATCTTGGCTCACTGCAACCTCCACCTCCTGGGTTCCAGTGATTCTCCTGCCTCAACCTCCTGATTAGCTGGGATTACAACTGTGTGCCACCATGCTCGGCTAATTTTTGTATTTTTAGTAGAGACAGGGTTTCACCATGTTGGCCAAGTTGGTCTCGAACACCTGACCTCAAGTGATCCACCCGCCTCAGCCTGCCGAGGTGCTAGGATT
Source organism: Gorilla gorilla gorilla (assembly GCF_029281585.2). Taxonomy (NCBI): domain Eukaryota; kingdom Metazoa; phylum Chordata; class Mammalia; order Primates; family Hominidae; genus Gorilla; species Gorilla gorilla. Next base: position 85,361,684 of record NC_073230.2, read on the forward strand.
ACAGGCATGGGCCACCGCACCCGGCCAGGTCTGTCTTCTTAGCTCACAGGTTGTACAGGTCTCCTGCTTTCTGCCTCTGGAAGTTTCTGAAACAAGTACTCAGACATTTTCCCTTTGAAAATTTCCCTGCAGACCTCAGACCAGGGTTCAAGTCTCCAAGGTCAGTGTCCCTGAGCCATAGCTCCAACTCCCTATGCCAGATTCTCCAGGAATGGGGTTGTGAGATAAGATAGGACACCGTTGGCCAGGAGCAGTGGCTCATGCCTGTAATCCCAGCTCTTTGGGAGGCCAAGGTGGGAGGATCACTTGGGGCAAGGAGTTTGAGACCAGCCTGGGCAAGAAAGTGAGACTCCGTCTCTACAAAGAAATAAAAATTAGGCCAGGCGTGGTGGCTCACGCCTGTAATCCCAGGTATTAAGCCCAGCATCCATTAGCTCTTTTCCCTAATGCTCTCCCCACTAACCCTCCCCTGACAGGCCCCAGTAAGTGTTGTTCCCCTCGCTGTGTCCGTGTATTCACATTGTTCAGTTCTCACTTATGAGTGAAAACGTGGTGTTTGGTTTTTTGTTCCTGCATTAGTTTGCTGAGAATGATGGCTTCCAGCTTCATCCATGTCCCTGCAAAGGACATTATCTCATTCCTTTTTATGGCTGCATAGTATTGATGGTGTGTATGCACCACATTTTCTTTATGTAGTCTGTCATTGATTGGCATTTGGGTAGATTCCGTGTCTTTGCTATTGTGAATAGTGCTGCAGTGAACGTTTGCGTGCATGTATCTTTATAATGGAATGATTTATACTCTTTTGGGTATATACCCAGTAATGAGATTGCTGGGTCACATGGTATTTCTGGTTCTAAATCTTTGAGGAATCAGCACATTGTCTTCAACAATGATTTTACTAATTTATGTACCCACCAACAGTGTAAAAGCATTCCTGTTTCTCCGCAGCCTGGCCAGCATCTGTTTTTTGAGTGTTTAATAATTGCCATTCTGAGTGGTATGAAATGGTATCTCATTGTGGTTTTGATTTGCGTTTCTCTAATGATCAGCGATGTTGAGCTATTTTTCATATGTTTCTTGGCTGCATGTATATCTTTCTTTGAGAAGTGTCTGTTCATACCATTTGCCCACTTTTTAATGGGGTTGTTAGTTTCTTGGAAATTTGCTTAAGTTTCTTGTAGGTTCTGGATTTTAGCCCTTTTGTCAGATGGACAGATTACAAAAATGTTCTCCCATTCTGTAGGTTGTCTCTTTGCTCTGATGATAGTTTTGTTTGCTGTGCAGAAGCTCTTTAGTTTAATTAGATCCCATTTGTCAATTTTTGCTTTTGTTGCAGTTGCTTTTGGCAATTTCATCATAAAGTCTTTGCCCATGCCGATGTCCTGAACGGTATTGCCTAGATTTTCTTCTAGGGTTTTTATAGTTTTAGGTTTTACATTTAAGTCTTTAATGCATCGAGTTAATTTTTGTATAAGGTGTAAGGAAGGGCTCCAGTTTCAGTTTTTCACATATGGCTAGCCAGTTCTCCCAGCACCACTTGTTAAATAGGGAATCCTTTCCCCATTGCTTGTTTTTGTCAGATTTGTTGAAGATCAGATGGTTGTAGATGTGTGGTTTTATTTCTGAGTTCTTTATTCTGTTCCATTGGTCTATGTGACTCTTTTTATACCAGTACCATGCGGTTTTGGTTACTGCGGCCTTGTAGTGTAGTCTGAAGTCAGGTAGCATGATGCCTCCAGCTTTGTTCTTTTTGCTTAGGATTGTCTTGGCTATGTGAGCTGCTTTTGGTTCCATATGAATTTTAAAATAGTTTTTTCTAGTTCTGTGAAGAATGTCAATGGTAGTTTAATGGGAATAGCATTGAATCTATAAATTGCTTTGGGCAGGATGGCCATTTTCATGATATTGATACTCCCTATCCATGAGCATGGAATATTTTTCCATCTGCTTGTGTCCTCTTTTATTTCCTTGAGCAGTGGTTTGTAGTTTTACTATTATAATATACTGCCATAATCTTAAACATTTGTACAGTAAAATAAGCAATACATATGTATCTTTCATTAAAATAATGTAATTGAACTCTTATGAAGTATGTTAATTAACAATGAGGAAGAAATGGAATGAGTAGATGGTTATAAAAAGCAGTTTTTTATGTACATTTTGATGATTTTGTTAGTAATAGTGCTGTGTCTGTTAATACAGCACTTTCATTATGTATCACTTTCAGGTAGAGTTTGAATATTTGTTTAAATTAACCATGACTTAAGATTGTGAGTGCTTATGCTTAGAGCATTTAATTATTTGTGTTTTATTGGTTTACTAATGTACTTAACAGAACTGCTTTAGCCTGGAGCTCCATAAAGGAACAGTCACTCAAGTCCAGCTTTGATATAAAAGTGTATCTCACTTATAGCCTTTTTATTAAGCACTAAAAGACAAGTAGTGTGTTTGTTTTGAATTCTGTATTCAAAGGAAGGTGATAATGTTATGATTTCTAGTTTAATTTTGAAGATGAGTATTAGTAGAAATACTTTTGTTTTCAAAGAGTATAAATTTTTTGAGTTTTCTCTGAATAATTTTATAAGATTTTTTGCCTGTGGATTTAAAAAGCACTAAGCTAATATTATTCCTATTCTGAGAGACCTAAAAGTTGTACTTTTGATGAAAGGTGTTTTCCAGTGATATTTATGTCAAGATTTAAGGAAAGATTGTGTAAAATCTGTAGGCACCTAGCAAGGGAAAAATGCTTAAGTGATATTAACCTAAAACATTTTAGATAATTTTCTTTATTGTTATGTATAACAATGCATAAATACAACACATTGCTTTTAAGTGACTTACTGATTTTTATCTCCTTAGTTTTATTCAATTAAATGGTTTTTAAAAGATAATTTAGATTCACATGAAATTTTAAGAAATAATTGAGAGAGATCTGGCATAACCTTTACTCAATTTTCCCCAGTGGTAATATCTTGCAAAACTCTAATACAGTATTACAACCAGGATATTGACATTGATACAGTAAAAACTGAGAACATTTCCATCACAGGGAGTCTTCATGTTGCCGTTTTATAGCCAAACCAACTTTATTCCACATGTTTAACCTTACTCCCAACCCTTAACCCCTGGCAACCGCTAATCTTTCTGTTTCCATAATTTTGTTATTTCAAGGATGTTATATAAATGGAATTATATGGTATATAACCTTCATTGTAGATTATCCATTTTGTCATTCTATAATGTCCTTCTCTGTTGTAATTTTCTTTGCTCTGAAGTGTACTTTATCTCATATTAATATAGTCATTGTGCTTTCCCTTGATTAATATTAGCATGTTATGTATTTTTCCATCCTTTTACTTTTAACCTGCCTTTATCTTTGTGTTTATAGTGAATTTCTTATAGGCAGCATATAGTTGAGTCATGGGTTTTAATCTACTTTGCCAGCCTTTGTCTTTTAATCAGCATACTGATTTACATTTAATCTAATTATTTATTTTTAAGGCTTAAGCTTTCCATTTAGTTTTTTGTTTTTTGTTCTCTCTAGTCTTCATTTCTCTTACTGTGGGTTATTTCAACATTTTTTAGTATTCCATCTTTGCTTATCTGCAGTTAATTTGAATATATCTCTTTTTTTATTAATTAAAACCTTTTTTTTGAAATTTTTTAGAGACAGGGTCTCACTCTGTCACCCAGGCTGGAGCACAGTGGCTTGATCATAGCTCATTGAAGCCTCAAACTCTTGGGCTCCAGTGATCCTCCCACCTCAGCTTCCTGAGCAGCTAAGACTATGGGTACATACCCCCATGAATGGCTGAGTTTAGTTTTTTTTTTTTTACTTGTAGTAGAGGCAAGGTTTTGCTCTGTTGCCCAGACTGGTCTAGAACTCCTGGCCTTAAGTAATCTTTCTACCTTGGCCTTAAGTAATCTTTCTACCAAAGCACGAATATATCTCTTTGTGTAGCTTTTTTACTGGATGCTGTAGGTATTACATTTTACATGCATAACTTATCATCTTACCATCACAGTCTACTGGTGTCCTCATGTTACACTTCAAGGGGCAAACTTTTTAACCACTTACCTCCCTTTGATCTCTTTTTTCTCTCCACTTTATAAATAGTTTTCTTAGGTATGTCCTTTATATGCATTTAGAACAGTATCAGTGTTACAACTTTTCTTCAACCATCTAATATAATTTAAAAGACTCAGAGGAGAAGGAAAAACTATTATATGTACTCATATTTTTCCTTGCCATATTCTTTCTTCCTTCCAGATGTTTGAAGATTCCATCTTTTATCATTTCCTTTCTGTCTAAAGAGCTTCCTTTAGCCATTCTTTCAGGATAGGTCTGCTTATAACAAATACTCTAGTTCTCCTTTATCTGAAAATGTCTTGATTTTCTCCCCCTTCATTCCTGAAATATATTTTTGCTAGATATAAGATTCTCTTTTGATAGTTCCTCTCCTTCAGTTGGTCTGCTGTGTTCTGTCCTCCATGGTTTTTGATGAGAAATCTGCTGTCATTAGACTTGTTTTTCTGTTACTGGTAAAGTGTCATTTCTCCTATCCTGCTTTCAAGATTTGTTTTTCTTTGTCTTTAGTTTTCAGAGGTTTTACTATAATGTGTGCTATTTTGGATTTCTTTGGGTTTAATCCTGTTTAGGGTTTACTCAGCTTCCTCAATTTGTAGTTTTATTTGCCAAATTTAAAAAGTTTGCAGTCATTATTTCTTTGAGTTCTCTTTCAACTCTTGCCTCTGTCTCTTCTCCTTCCAGGATTGATTAATAGGTGAAAGGAATGTTAGGTCTTTTGTTGCAGTTTCACTGGTCCCTGAGACTCTGTTTTTGTTTTTTGTTTTTTTTTTTTTTTTTGAGACAGTGTCTCGCTGTGTCACCCAGGCTGGAGTGCAGTGGCCAATCTCGGCTCACTGCAATCTCTGCCTCCCAGGTTTACGCCATTCTCCTGCCTCAGCCTCCCGAGTAGCTGGGACTACAGGCACCCGCCACCATGCCCGGCTAATTTTTTGTATTTTTTTAGTAGAGGCGGGGTTTCACCGTGTTAGCCAGGATGGTCTCAATCTCCTGACCTCGTGATCCACCCGCCTCGGCCTCCCAAAGTGCTGGGATTACAGGCATGAGCCACCGCACCCAGCCTGTTTTTTAGTTTTGATTTTTTTTTGTCCCTAGTCTATTTTATCTTTGTTCAGATTGGGTAAATCTTGTTGTTCTGTGTTCCAGTTTACTGATTATTTCTTTTGTCCTCCTTCTCTGCTTTTGATCCCATTCATTAGGTTTTTAGTTTTGGTTCTTGTATTTGCCAGTCGTAACAGTTTTTATTTGGTCTTTATATCTTCTATTTCTTTCTTTAAACTTTATAATTTTTTTTTTTTGAGATGGAGTCTCACTCTGTCGCCCAGGCTGGAGTGCAGTGGCGCAATCTCCGCTCACTGCAACCTCCGCCTCCCAGGGTTCAAGTGAGTCTCCTGCCTCAGCCTCCTGAGTAGCTGGGATTACAGGCGTCCACCACCATGCCTGGCTAATTTTTGTATTTTTAGTAGAGATGGAGTTTCACCATGTTGGCCAGGCTGGTCTCTAACTCCTGATCTCGTGATCTGCCCACCTCGGCCTCCCAAAGTGCTGGGATTACAGGCGTGAGCCACCGTGCCTGGCCTTTTTTTTTTTTTTTTTTTTCCTTTTTTTTTAAGATGGAGTTTTGCTCTTGTTGCCCAGGCTGGAGGGCAATGGCGCGATCTTGGCTCACTGCAACCTCCGCCTCATGAGCTCAAGCAATTCTCCTGCCTCAGCCTCTCGAGTAGCTGGGATTACAGGTGTGCCCCATCAGCCAGGCTAATTTTGTATTTTTAGTGAGACAGGGTTTCGCCATGTTGGCCAGGCTGGTCTTGAACTCCTGACCTCAGGTGATCTGCCCACCTTGGCCTCCCAGAGTGCTGGGATGACAGGCTTGGGCCACTGAGCCCAGTGTAGACTTTATAATTCTTTGCTAAAACCTTCTATTTCTGTATTTTTTACCAGGATGTTCTCAATTGCTCATCGAAGCATTTTTTAATGATTTTTAAAAAATAATCAGATCATTCCAATATCTCTATTATCTTGGTATTGGCATCTGCTAGTTATCTATTTTTATTCAGTTTGAGATCTTCCTGTCTCTTGGAATGATGAGTGATTTTTTAATTGAAACTTGGACATTTTGGATACTTTGAGACTGGATCTTTTTAAACCTTCAGGTTAACTGGCTTTGTTTGATACCACTCTAGCAGGGAAGGGTGGTGGAAAGAGAGAGGGGTGCTGTCTCATTACTGCCAGGTCATAGCAGGAGTCCGGATTCCCTGCTTATCCTCCACTGACACTTCAGAGGGATTGTACTCATTGTTACCATAGGTGAATGTGGGATTTCTGGCTCCCCAACCATCTTCCTCTGATAGCTGTCTGGTAGGAGGGATACAAGGTACTGTTCTATGTGTGTCCTTCCCTGACAACCACCAGGGTGTGGGCGGGGCTGACTTTGGTTACTACTAGGTGTGGTGCTGCAAGTCCTGACTATGCACTAGGCCTCCTCTGACATCATCACAGTGAGGAGGAATAAGGTCACCTTGACACTAATGGATGGGCTTAGAAGTCCAAGCTCCTCACTTGGTCTTCACTGACAATATCAGAATGCCTTGTTACCTCTTGGTAGAGATGAAAATCTCAATCCCATCTTGGCCTTTTCTGAAACCACCTAGTGAGGTGGTTGAGGCATCTCATTACAGCCTAATAAGGGTAGAAGTCTAGGATCACCATCTCAGCCTCTACTGGTGGGGTTGGGGGTAGGGCCATAATTTTTTATCTGGTGTTGGGCTGCACTTGAGTAGTTACTTCCAAAAGTTTTATGTCTTGCTAGACTGCCCCTTTCCTGGTCCTTTGGCTAGAGAGAGCAGTTCTGGGGGTTTCTTTCATCTGCATTTGTTGCCAGCTTCTGCACCGAGTTGTGGATATATGAAATAAAAAGAAAACCCAGGGAACTCACTGGTCTGTCTTTCTTTGGATCTTGAGGTTCCTATCCAGTGCTCCTCCTTTTTGCCTTTCAAAGTCTTCTTATGTTTGTTTTATATATGTTTTACATGTAGTGTTCTGCTTTTTTAGATCTCTACTTAGTGAGAGAGATGGGGAAAAGTACATCTACTCCATCTTCCTGGAAGCAGAAAGTATGTTTCAGATACTTGGTAACGGAAGTTACCTCTAAACAGGAGTTGAATTGGATGTATGTGGCCATTATTGTGTGTGTTTGGTTTTTTGTTTGTTTGTTTTGAGCACTAAATGCCTGTAGGCATATTTTATTGGCAGAGATAAAGAATTCAAAACAAAAACCTAGAATCAGCTCCTCTGGATATTTATAAATCTCAAACTGAGACATTTTCTTGACAACTCAGGGACCTACTTAACAACACTAGTTTTTACGTGTCACACTTTACTGTGATTTCTTTTATGTTACTATTCAAACAATGCTCCTGTTTTTTTGACTCTTTGATCTAGTTACAGAGTGGCTGACAATTTATGGAAATAGTTTTCAGGTTTTAGGTAGTATTATAGGCCTTGTTAAAATCTAATGGTCATGTGTTCCTTTTGAGGGACTATAGGTATTTCTATGGGGATTTAATAGTCAAAAATTTACTTTGTAATACAATAGAAGCACATCATCTATAGCACAGTAACTTGTTATAAAATATGAGAAAAATCAATAGGCCTTTATTCGATATAGGTTGTGTAATATTTTTAAATTGCCTAAACAGAAGTATTCTACGGTAAAATGTTATTGTAGATGTTTAAAAGAAAGTTTTCTTTGACTATATAATATGCAGATTGTTCAAGGTCTAAAGTAATCTTGGGATTGGATTTCTTTCATTGTAGGGTGATGAATTAGAAGACAATGGAAAGAATTTCTACAAATCTGATGATGATCAGAAGGAAAAGACTGACAAAAGGAAGAAGCCGTATACTATGGATCCAGATCATAGACTCTTAATTAGAAATACAAAGCCTTTGCTTCAGAGCAGGAATGCTGCGGTATGTTAAAATCCTTATAAGAAATAATTCACTGGTTTTTAAAAAACAGCAATTAAAAATATCTCAGTTTAGTAAGTGAGTCTGTGTGTGCTAATGGAGCATTTGTTTGTTTACACACCAAATGACGTAATGGATAGTTGGAAGTACAGTGTGGAATGTAAGCTATAGAATTAGAGGCCTGATGTCTGAGAAGTAATACCTAAATATATTTCAGCCTTCCATGTTTCCAGGTATGCAGAGTTAGGTTTTGATGACAATACCTGGTTTGGCCTATTGGACTTCATTTATGTTTTAATGGTTTTGTTAATTGGCTTTTCTTAAGATATTTCTAAGTTGTTTCTCAATTGGTTGGATTATATTAGCTCTTATATAAGAACTATGTATATTTATCAGTTACTCCATTGTGATTGGGGGTACTTGATCTGGCATTAGTCCATACTGTTTGTATCTGTCTGATAGAATTTTTAAGAGACTAACAAAGGTAATGCCTCACATATTATAAATGTAAATTGGCAGTAATAGTAATTAAAAATCATCTTTATTTGGGTCATAAGGTTTTTTTTGTTTGTTCGACACCTTTTGTTTATATAACCATTTATATTTTAGAAGAATACATGTGCACAATACAAAATTAGAAATTACAGGCTAGCAAAACTAAAAAGAAAATTAAAACATCACATTCTCAACACTCAGAAATCACTTATGTCTTAGTGTATTTTCTTCCAGATCTTTCTAATCTGCATAAGTGTACATATATTCATGGTTACACATACATATATATATATATTTTTTAACCAAGATAAAAATCATACTGTACATAGCATTTTCTAACCTTTTTTTCTCTAGTCAGTCCTCTCCACTTTTTATTTTAATAAAATTTCATTTCATTTAATACCAATTGATCTTAAATTATTCTTTTTGGATGATTTATCCAAACCATTATCTAATGCATTGCATCTTTTAAAGCCTGTCAAGTCTTGCAGAATGTCCTTCTGGGTTTGTCTGATTGCTGCTGCTTCTTTTTATTTTGTTTTTTTGTTTGCTATACCTACTGGAATGGGATGGTTGCATCTTTTATAGTGTCATTTAATTCTTTTATATTCTGTGTTTCCTGTTAACTGGCAGTTATATCCAAAGGCTTGACGGATTTAAGTTAAACATGTTCTTAAAGATTTTAATTGAGAAAATATTCTTGATGAATTGTTCTGTTCAGTTAGTAAAAACTTCAAATATGTGGAATTTGCATTATTTTTCTGATTCTTGAGAATTTAGAGCTTACAGCTTTGTATATCCAAGTTATCAAGAACAATTTTTGTCTAATACCTAGTGGTTTAGTTTCCAAATCATTATTCAGTAATCATGCCTAGTCATAACGAAAATACTATTTCATGGGTGTTGTAAAATATGCTTATATTTTAATGTATTCAGCTTAGCCAGATGCTAGTTAGGTAGCTGTAATTTGCCATCTTAAACTCTACTTTATGAGTGACTCACTGTTCATTTAACTAGGTCTTAGAAATTGATTTTATAGTTCAAATACTTATGGATCAAAAACGTTTTCAAATAGTGAAACAAATAGTGGCAGTTTGTACTTTTGGTCCCATTTTGTTTGGGTTCCCTGCTTACTTGATGCTGTAATAGAGGTGGTTTACTTTTTGTGTCAGTGTATTTTGGTACCTTGTTTTGGGATGCTGCTAAATATGAGTAAAGGCTAACTTTTGAAGAATTGTGGATAGATTTTTTTTAACCTCATACTTAAGTTTATGGAGAGACTTTGAGAATTTCTTTCAGGAAACATAATACGTCATTGCTATGTAGTTTGTGTTGGAGATAGATACTGAAAGCGGAATGTTAGGAGGCTATTCTAACAGTCTAAATAAGGTGACAGCGGCATGAATGGTTAAGAGTAGAAAAGTGTTTATAGGATGCACTTTATTATGAACAGGCATGATGTAACTGTAGAAGGTCTATAAGGTTGTATATTTTTAGTCTTTTTGGATTTTGAAGTTTTGGGAACTTTTTTCATGGCGTTTACAAATTACCCTATACATTTCAAATCTGGGTATCAAAGAGACTTTCAACTGTTGGATTTCTAAATACTGAGGAAAAAGAGGCTCATTTAGTCCTTTTGGATTTTGGAGTACCCTAATATATTAGAACAGATGGCATGCCAAGTGGCAGCTAGAATTTTAAAGACATTGACATGTATAGGAAGTACAGTTTGCTTTCTTGCCAGTAGGATTGGACTTTTATTTGTAAGGGAAAAGGATTTACTATCTGTAAGATAGATTAAAATTAAGATTCAGCTTTCTTTTCTATCATTCACTAATACTTATTAGCCAGGTATATGCGTTAATATTTTTTTAAATGACTGATCTTGGATTAGGTCAATCATTAATTGAGATTCTTTTATTTTATAAGATTTAAAATTCAGGAGAGTTTATTTTGTAACGAACTTATATTTGCAGTTCACAAGTGAAGAAATGAGATATTCTTGCATTTTTTAAATTCTCAACTAATATCTTAAAGCTATAAATCAAACTTGTAAGAAAGTACAAGAAATGGCAAACAGTAAATTTAGGACCCTATATATTGTATTTTTAAAAACGGTTCTTTAGTTTCAGAAGAAACTTTTTTTTTTTTAACCTCAAACATTCTTCTGTGCTGTATACTATTTAGGCATATATATTAATAGAACTTTTGCTATATATTTGTTCAAACTTTATAGACCAGGCAGAATTAAATTAATATTAGTGTGTTCTTTGAGCCAAAGGCAGCATTGGTAACATCTGTAGCTATGTCTCTGCAGTTGTCACTCTGAATCTGAGTGTAGAGGCACTTAGGGGAAACAGTACTCTTCTGTTTTGAGACAAAGAAATTCCAGTCACTCTTTGTTTGTTTTGTTTTGTTGAGACAGAGTCTCACTCTGTTGCACAGGCTGGAGTGCAGTGGCATGATCTCGGCTCACTGCAACCTCTACCTCCTGGGTTCAACGATTCTCGTGTCCCAGCCTCCCAAGTAGCTGAGATTACAGGTGTGCACCACCACGCTTAACCTAATTTTTGTATTTTTAGTAGAGATGGGGTTTTACCATGTTGGCCAGGATGGTCTCACACCTGACTGCAAGTGACCCACCTGCCTCGGCCTCCCAAAGGGGTGGGAGTAGAGGCGTGAGCCACTGTGCCCAGTCTTTTAATCACCCTTATAATGGCTTTGAACCAGAAGCCATTTTTAAGGTTCTGTGTTTTTAAAAACAAGAGTATTTTAAATGCTACTGCTGTAGATGTATTTGTTTTAATGGAGTTTCTTTAATTGTAACTTAAATGTGCTGAGTTTTCTTTATTTCAGCCTACTAGTTACTGTTATCCTGGCTTCATTTAGAAAGGCATGCTTATAATTCTTAAAAAGCCCCAGTCTCAGAGCAGCAGCTGAGGAGCATGGAATTTCGAGTGTCTTGAGCTTTGCCACGTACTAGCTGTTACACCTCGAGCAGTTCATTCAGTGTCTCTTTTTTTTTCTGAGGATGTATTCTTTTCATAGCACTGCCATACATATTGCCACAAACTGAGTGGATTAAAACAACAGAAATTTATTCTGTCACATTTCAGGAAGCCAGAAGTCTGAAATCGAGGTATAATCAGTATTGGTTCCTTCTGTACGCTCTGAGGGAGAAACCTTCTCTTTCCTGGCTTCTGGTGATTGCCAGCAATCCGTGGCATTGCTTGGCTTATAGATGTATCACACTAATTATCTCCATCTTCACATGGCCTTCACGGTGTCTCTTTTTGTCCTTTTTTTTTTCTCTTATAAGGACACGTTCATTCGATTTAGGGCTCTTAACCAGCATGATCTCCTTTCAATTCTTATATTAATATTTTCTGCAGAGATCCCACTTCCAAATAAGATCAGATTCTGAGGATAGTATTGGGCACTGGGGGTGGGGGACACTTCTTCAACTCACTACGAAGAGTAACATTCCATTTTACGTCACAGGAATTTGTAGGACTTAGAGGAAATAATGTGTAGGAATGGATTTTGAGGTTGTAGAGTGCTCTAGTGTTCATAGTTCTGTTATTTTTATGCTTTATCTTGTAGGTGGTTATGGCAGTTGCTCAGCTGTATTGGCACATATCACCAAAATCTGAAGCTGGCATAATTTCTAAATCACTAGTGCGTTTACTTCATAGCAATAGGTAGGTCATGATTTTATATATGTTTTTTTTTTCTTTTGTATTCCTTCAAAAGTAATGTTTGAACAAATGTAATCTTTCAGGCATTTAATATATAACTCTGACTATATTTTAATCAATCGATCAGTAAGATTTCATACTTAAGGGGATTATTATAAAAGTCTTTATACATTTATCTCAAACTTAATGATAAATACAGAAATTTTTTAAACCTCAAGCCCAAAGATATTGAAAATATTTTGTAGCATAATACTAGGGTGTCACTAGTAGCCTAGTATGAGTGTCTGAAATTTTTAGGTATGGCAATAATGATGTTTGGGAGTTTTGGTAAATCTGGAATCACTGAAAAACTATACTGAAGTACTATCAGATTGACTTAATGTATTAATACATGGTTTTATATAGAGCAATGTGTATGATAAGTAATGTAGTTTATGCCAGAATTGTGCTTCCTATAAAGCTGGAATATTTAATTACTCTGCTTTGCTCCACTCTAAAAAGAGAGCTGTGTTTTTAATAGCTACTCATTTTAAAGATTGCATACTCTTAGTTTCAGATAGACAGACAGAGCATGCCACCTTCTTTGATTTTACCTCTTTATAATTTAGTGGTTTAGGTTAACAATTCAAAACAATTTATTGAGTTTCCATGACATATAACATGAGAATCATGATTTCAGGTTTAATTCAGATATTTGTTCTCTGTGTTTAAGAATACCTTCATTTCAGCTATTTGACATACCTTAGCTATTTTTCAGTAATTAGTTGTTTTAATTTGAAACAATGTTTTTCATTATGTGCTTGTTTCCACTAATTGGGTTGGAAGGAAAAAAACTATGTATTTATTTTTGCCCTTAACTGGAACTTAGTCCACAATTGTAGCTCTTGACTGGCTTAGTAACAAATGAGATGCCATTTCCTTTGTGTTCCTATTCTCCCTATCTGTATATCCAGCTATTATTTTTCTCTTTTGCTAGTTCAATACTTTTTTTTTCCTATGGCTAGTTCAAAGGATATCAGAAAGACCTGGAATTGGTCTTTCACGTGAAGCCTTATACCAGATTCAGTTCATTTTTTAGATATTTGGGTCTAAAAATAACATGACTACTTTTTAAATCTGGCCTTTGCCCTGGGAAGAATGAGTTATTTAATGAGTTTATAATAACAGTGTGGTCATATTTACCCCTATTAACCCTAAGAATACCTTCCTTGGATGTGTTCAAAACAGGTACAATGTTAACTTCATATTTTAGGAGCACTTTATTATAAAATTTGTTTTAACTATTCTTCATGATGAATCACGTCTAATTTATTGGTATTTTATAGGAAAAGTGCATTAAAAAGGCACACGTCTAAGATTTACTAAAAACTTTTCATTATTACATTTAAGAGTCTCATTCACTTGAAATTATTGCTAATTCGTTTTCATTATTGTAGTGCTTACTCAAAGATGTTTCATTGGAACATATACCAGTAAAAATTCTCTTTTGATTTCTAGGGAGGTGCAGTATATTGTCCTACAAAATATAGCAACTATGTCAATTCAAAGAAAGGTATGTATGTTCTGAACACGTAATTTAAGAGACACATGAACACATTAGTACCATAATGTATTTTTGTATTTATTTTTGTAATCCAGGGGATGTTTGAACCTTATCTGAAGAGTTTCTATGTTAGGTCAACTGATCCAACTATGATCAAGACACTGAAGGTATGTATGCTTTCATTTTTCAGAGGCTTTTAACACATTTGTTTTGAAGAGATTTATAGCTTTTATCATCTGTGGGATGCAGTCCTGCTTTTCAAAACACATTGATAAAGTTAATGGTTTTTCTTTATACTTTTCAATCTATATTATTATATACTAATTACTGTACTACATTCTGATAATGTAAAGTTAAGCCATGCTACCTACAACTTGAATAACTCACAGATTACTGAAGGAGACAGGCATTTAAATAAATAACTTCGGAGATTTGTTCCAAGATGGCCGAATAGGAACAGCTCCGGTCTGCAGCTCCCACCATGATTGACACAGAAGATGGGTGATTTCTGCATTTCCAACTGAGATACCTGGTTCATCTCACTGGGACTGGTTGGACAGTGGGTGCAGCCCCAGAGGGCGAGCTAAAGCAGAGTGGGGTGTTGCCTCACACAGGAAGCACAAGGGGTCGGATGATTTCCCTTTCCTAGCCAAGGGAAGCCAGGACAGACTGTACCTGGGAAAATGGGACACTCTCACCCAAAAACTACGCTTTTCCCAAGGTCTTGGCAACTGGCAGACAAGGGGATTCTCTCCCATGCCTGGCTCAGCAGGTCCCACGCCCACAGAGCCTTGCTCACTGCTAGCTCAGCAGCCTGAGATTGAACTGCGAGGCAGCAGCCTGGCTTGGGGAGGGGCATCCACCATTGCTGAGGCTTGAGTAGGTAAACAAACCAGCTCAGAAGCTTGAACTGGGCAGAGCCCGCCACAGCTCAGCAAGGCCTACTGCCTCTATAGACTCCACTCTGTGGGCAAGGCATAGCTGAACAAAAGGCAGCAGACAACTGCAGACATCAGTGTACCTGTCTGACAGCTCTGAAGAGAGCCGTAGTTCTCCCAGCTCAGTGTTTGAGCTCTGAGAACAGACAGATGGCCTCCTCAAGTGAGTCCCTGACCCCCGTGTAGCCTAACTGGGAGACACCTCCGAGTAGGGGCCAACAGACACCTCATATAGGCGGGTGCCCCTCTGGGACGAAGCTTCCAGAGGAAGGACCAGGCAGCAATATTTGCTGTTCTGCAGTATTTGCTGTGCTGCAGCCTCTGCTGGTGGTAACCAGGCAAACAGGGTCTGGAGTGGACCTCCAGCAAACTCCAGCAGACCTGCAGCTGAGGGACCTGACTGTTACAAGGAAAACTAACAAACAGAAAGGAATAGCATCAACATCAACTAAAAGGATATCCACACCAAAACCCCATCTCTAGGTCACCAACATCAAAGACCAAAGGTAGATAAAACCACAAAGATAGGGAGAAACCAGAGCAGAAAAGCTGAAAATTCTAAAGACCGGAGCACCTCTTCTCCTACAAAGGATTGCAGCTCCTCGCCAGCAATGGAACAATGCTGGATGGAGAATGACTTTGACGAGTTGACAGAAGTAGGCTTCAGAAGGGGGTAATAACAAACTTCTCCGAGCTAAAGGAGCATGTTCAAACCCACCTCAAGGAAGGTAAAAACCTTGAAAAAAGGTTAGACAAATGGCTAACTAGAATAAACAGTGTAGAGAAGACCTTAAATGACCTGTTGGAGCTAAAAACCGTGGCACGGGAACTTTGTGACACATGCACAACCTTCAATAGCCGATTCGATCAAGTGGAAGAAAGGGTATCCATGATTGAAGATCAAATTAATGAAATACAGCAAGAAGACGAGGTTATAGAAAAAGACTTAAAAGAAATGAACAAAGCCTCCAAGAAATAACAGACTGTGGGAGAAGACCAAATCTGCGTTTGATTAGTGTACCTGAAAGTGACGGGGAGAATGGAACCAAGTTGGAAAACACTCTTCAGGATATCATCCAGGAGAACTTCCTCAACCTACCAAGGCAGGCCAACATTCAAATTCAAAAAATACAGAGAACACCCCAAAGATACTCCTCGAGAAGAGCAACCCCAAGACACATAATTGTCAGATTTACCAAGGTTGAAATGAAGGAAAAAATGTTAAGGGCAGGCAGAGAGAAAGGTCGGGTTACCTACAAAGGGAAGGCCATCAGACTAACAGCGGATCTCTCAGCAGAAAAACCCCACAAGCCAGAACAGAGTGGAGGCCAATATTCAGCATTCTTAAAGAAAACAAATTTCAACCCAGAATTTCATATCCAGCTAAACTAAGCTTCATAAGTGAAGGAGAAATAAAATCCTTTACAGACAAGCAAATGCTGAGAGATTTTGTCACCACCAGGCCTGCCTTACAACAGCTCCTGAAGGAAGCACTAAACATGGAAAGGAGCAACCAGTACCAGCCACTGCAAAAACATCCCAAATTGTAAAAACCATTGATGTTATGAAGAAACTGCAGCAACTAATGGGCAAAATAACCAGCAAACATCATAATGACAGGATCAAATTCACACATAACAATATTAACCTTAAATGTAAATGGGCTAAATGCCCCAATTAAAAGACACAGACTGACAAATTGGATAAAGAGTCAAGACTCATCAGTGTGCTGTATTCAGGAGACCTGTCTCACCTGCAGGGACACACGTAGGCTCAAAATAAAGGGATGGAGGAAGATGTACCAAGCAAATGGAAAGCAAAAAAAAAAGCAGGAGTTGCAATCCTAGTCTCTGATAAAATAGACTTCAAAGCAACAAAGATCAGAAGGCCATTACATAATGGTAAAGGGATCAATTCAACAAGAAGAGCTAACTATCCTAAATATATATGCACCCAATCCAGGAGCACCCAGATTCATAAAGCAAGCCCTTAGAGACCTACAAAGAGACTTAGACTCCGACACAAAAATAATGGGAGACTTTAACACCCCACTGTCAATATTAGACAAATCAACGAGACAGAAGGATATCCAGGACTTGAACTCAGCTCTGCACCAAGCAGACCTAATAGACATCTACAGAACTCTCCATCCCAAATCAACAGAATATACATTCTTCTCAGGACCACATTGCACTTATTCTAAAATTGACCACATAGTTGGAAGTAAAGCACTCCTCAGCAAATGTAAAAGAACAGAAATCACAACAAACTCTCTCACAGCACAGTGCAATCAAATTTAGAACTCAGGATTAAGAAACTCACTCAAAACTGCACAACTGCATGGGAACTGAACAACCTGTTCCTGAATGACTACTGGGTAAATAACGAAATGAAGGCAGAAATAAAGCTGTTCTTTGAAACCAATGAGAACAAAGACACAATGTACCAGAATCTCTGGGACACATTTAAAGCAGTGTGTAGAGGGAAATTTATAACACTAAGTGCCCACAAGAGAAAGCAGGACAGATCTAAAATCGACACCCTAACATCACAATTAAAAGAACTAGAGAAGTGAGAGCAAACACATTCAAAAGCTAGCAGAAGGCAAGAAATAACTAAGATAACGAAATACCCTTCAATAATAATGAAATACCCTTCAAAAACGAAATACCCAATAACGAAAAACCCTTCAAAAAATCAGTGAATCCAGGAGCTGGTTTTTTGAAAAGATCAACAAAATTGATAGACTGCTAGCAAGACTAATGGAGAAAAGAGAGAAGAATCAAATAGATGCATTAAAAAATGATAAAGGAGATATCACCACCAATCCCACAGAAATATAAACTACCATCAGAGAATACTATAAACACCTTTACGCAAATAAACTAGAAAATCTAGAAGAAATGGATAAATTCCTGGACACGTACACACTCCCAAGACTAAACGAGGAAGAAGTTGAATCTCTGAAGAGACCAATAACAGGCTCTGAAATTGAGATAATAATAGCCTACCAACCAATAAAGTCCAGGACCAGACGGATTCACTGCCGAATTCTACCAGAGGTACAAAGAGGAGCTGGTACCATTCCTTCTGAAACTATTCCGATCAATAGAAAAAGAGAGAATCCTCCCTAACTCATTTTATGAGGCCAGCATCATCCTGATACTAAAGCCTGGCAGAGACACAACAAAAAAAAGAGAATTTTAGACCAGTATCCTTGATGAACATCGATGCAAAAATCCTCAATAAAATAATGGCAAACCGAATTCAGCAGCACATCAAACAGCTTATCCACCATGATCAAGTTGGATTCTTCCCTGGGATGCAAGGCTAGTTCAACATAGGCAAATCAATAAATGTAATGTATCACATAAACAGAACCAATGACAAAAACCACATGATTATCTCAATAGATGCAGAAAAGGCCTTCAACAAAATTCAACAGCCCTTCATGTTAAAAACACTCAATAAACTAGGTATTGATGGAATGTATCTCAAAATAAGAAGAGCTATTTATGACAAACCCACTGCCAATATCATACTGAACGGGCAAAAACTGGAAGCATTCCCTTTGAAAACTGGCACAAGACAATTATGCCCTCTCTCACCACTCCTGTCCAACATAGTGTTGGAAGTTCTGGCCAGGGCAATCAGGCAAGAGAAAGAAATAATGGGTATTCAATTAGGAAAAGAGGAAGTCAAATTGTCCCTGTTTGCAGATGACATGATTGTATATTTAGAAAACCCCATCATCTCAGCCCAAAATCTCCTTAAGTTGATAAACAACTTCAGCAAAGTGTCTCAGGATAAAAACTCAATGTGCAAAAATCAGAAGCATTCCTATAGACCAAGAACAGACAAACAGAAAGCCAAATTAATGAGTGAACTCCCATTCACAATTGCTATAAAGAGAATAAAATACCTAGGAATCCAACTTACAAGGGATGTGAAGGAACTCTTCAAGGAGAACTACAAACCACTGCTCAGTGAAATAAAAAAGGACACAAACAAATGGAAGAACATTTCATGCTCATGGATAGGAAGAATTAGTATAGTGATAATGGCCATACGGCCCAAGGTAATTTATAGATTCAATGCCCTCCCCATCAAGCTACCAATGACTTCCTTCACAGAATTGGAAAAAACTACTTTAAAGTTCATATGGAACCAAAAAAAAGCTCACATTGCCAAGACAATCCTAAGCAAAAAGAACAAAGCTGGAGGCATCATGCTGCCTGACTTCAAACTATACTACAAGGCTACAGTAACCAAAACAGCATGGTACTGGTACCAAAACAGATATATAGACCAATGGAACAGAACAGAAGTCTCAGAAATAACACCACATATCTACAACCATCTGATCTTTGACAAACCTGACAAAAACAAGCAATAGGGAAAGGATTCCCTATTTAATAAATGGTGCTGGGAAAACTGGCTAGCCATATATAAAAAGCTGAAACTGGATCCCTTCCTTACACTTTATACAAAAAATTAATTCAAGATGGATTAAAGACTTAAATGTTAGAGCTAAAACCATAAAAACCTAGAAGAAAATCTAGGCAATACCATTGAGGACATAGGCATGGGCAAGGACTTCATGACTAAAACACCAAAAGCAATGGTAACAACAGCCAAAATAGACAAATGGGATCTAATTAAACTAAAGAGCTTCTGCGTTGCAAAAGAAACTTCCTTCAGAGTGAACAGGCCACCTACAGAATGGGAGAAAAATTTTGCAATCTACCCATCTGACAAAGGGCTAATATCCAGAAAAAACAAAAAAGCAACCCCATCAGAAAGTGGGCAAAGGATATGAACAGACACTTCTCAAAAGAAGACATCTATGCAGTCAACAGACACATGAAAAAATGCTCATCCTCATTGGTCATCAGAGAAATGCAAATCAAAACCACAATGAAATACCATCTCACACCAGTTAGTATGGCGGTCATTAAAAAGTCAGGGAATCAACAGGTGCTGGAGAGGATGTGGAGAAATAGAAACACTTTTACACTGTTGGTGGGACTGTAAACTAGTTCAACCATTGTGGAAGACAGTGTGGCGATTCCTCAAGAATCTAGAACCAAAAATATCATTTGACCCAGTGATCCCATTACTGAGTATATACCCAAAGGATTATAAATCATGCTACTATAAAGACACATGCACACCTATGTTTATTGTGGCACTGTTCACAATAGCAAAGACTTGGAACCAACCCAAATGTCCATCAATGATAGACTGAATTAAGAAAATGTGGCACATATACACCATGGAATACTATGCAGCCATTAGAAAGGATGAGTTCATGTCTTTTGCAGGGACATGGATGAAGCTGGCAACCGTCATTCTCAGCAAACTGTCACAAGGACAGAAAACCAAATATTGCATGTTTTCACTCATAGGTGGGAATTGAACAATGAGAACACTTGGACACAGGGCCGGGAACATCACACACCAGGACCTGTCAGGGGTTTGTGGGCTGGGGTAGGGATAACATGAGGAGAAATACCTAAAGTAAATGACAAGTTGTTGGGTGCAGCAAACTAACATGGCACATGTATACCTATGTATCAAACCTGCACGTTGTGCACATGTACCCTAGAACTTAATGTATAATAATATAAATAAGTAAATAAATAGTAACTTCAGGGCTTGGCACAGTGGCTCATGCCTGTATTGCTAGCACTTTGGGAGGCTAAGGTGGGAGGACTGCTTGAGGCCAGGAGTTCAACACCAGCTTGGGCAACATAGTGAGACTCTGTCTCTACAAAAAAATCAAAATTAGCCAGGCGTGGTGGCTCATGTCTGTAATCTTAGCTACTTGGGAGGCTGAGGTGGGCAGATCGCTTGATCCCAGAAAGTTGAGGCTGCAGTGAGCCATTGATCATGCCACTGCACTCCAGCCTGGGTGATAGAGTGAGACCCTGTCTCTAACTAACTTATTTTAGTACTGTGTGTTTTAAGTAATACAGATACTTGAATTGAGTGTTGTGAAGAACAGAAAGGTGGAGCTAATTCTATGAGAGGTTTAGAAAAGATGATGTTTGGGTGGATCTTAAAAGAATAATATTGTGAATTTTTTTCTTGGTTGGCAGGTTGATTGGGAGGTTGAAGGGTTAGAGTAGGTGAAAAACATAATTCATGCTAACACAAGGGATTATGAAAGAGCATTGTTTTCAGGAAGTAATAAGTATGGCATAGAGTGCAGTTAGGAATATAAATCTATAGTGATTAAAATAGTGTGATATTTAGACAGAAAAGTAAGTGGAAAGAGTAGAAAGCCTAGAAATGTGCCCATACATGCAAAAATGTACCATATAGTAGAGGAGATATTACAAACCAATGAGAAAAGGATGGACTATGGACTATTCAAGACTGTTCAATATTAGAATGATGTATTATTCATATGAAAACTGAGTTTAATAATAAAATCTAAATTATACGCAAATTCAAGGATATTTTACCAAAAAAACCTGGTTTATAATTAGCGAAAATGTCAAGGTCATATAAGTTAAAAGAAAGACTAAGAAACTGTTTCAGACCAAAGGAGACAACTTAATACAGTATGTGATATATAACTGGATCCTTTTATTATACGTCATTGAGACAGTTATTGAAACTTAAGTGCATAGTGACAATTGCGTGATAGTAATGCATCAGTTTAATGACCTGATTTTCTTGGTTGTATTGTAGTCTGTGGAACATGTCCTTGTTTATAGGAAATATACATAGAAGTTTTTGGGGGTAATGTAGCATCAGATTGGCATCTATAGTCTCAAATCGTTCAGAAAAACAACAGCAACAGTTCTTTGTACTATATGTGTAGCTTTTTCATATGTTTGAGATTGTTTTTTAAAAGTTGTCCAGCTGGATGCAGTGGTTCATGCCTATAATCCTAGGACTTTGGGAGACTGAGGCAGGAGGATCACTTGAGCCTAGGAGTTTGAGACCAGCCTGAGCAACACAATGAGACTCCATCCCTACAAAAAAATTTAAAATAAGCTGAGCTTAGTGGTGTGCACCTGTAGTCCCAGCTACTTGGGAGGCTGAGGTGGAAGGATTGTTTGAGCCCCAGAGGTTGGGGCTGCAGTGAGCCATGATCGCACCACTGCACTCCACCCTTGGTGACAGAGTAAGACCTTGTCTCAAAAAAAAAAAAAAAAGAAAAAAGTTGTCCAAAAGTTAAAATATAGTTATCAAAATAAAATTAAAAATTAAAAGATAATCTGGAAAAAATATTTCTAATACATGTGTCTGAATAAATGATTTGTACCCAGAATATGTAAAGAACTCCTCTTACAGTCTTTGCCTTCTAATTGGAGCATTTAGATCATTTACTGTTTTATTTTTATTTATTTATTTTTTTCAGTAGGTTTTTGGGGAACAGGTGGTGTTTGGTTACATGCATAAGTTCTTTAGTGGTGATTTCTGAGATTTTGGTGCACCTGTCACCCAAGCAGTGTACACTGTACCCAACGTGTAGTCTTTTATTCCTCACCACCCCCCACCATTTCCCCTGAGCCCCCAAAGTCCAGTGTATTATTCTTATGCCTTTGCATCCTCATAGCTTAGCTCTCACTTATGAGTGAGAACATACGATGTTTGGTTTTCCATTCCTGAGTTACTTCACTTAGAATAATAGTCTCCAATTCTATCTAGTTTCTGTGAATGCCATTATTTTGTTCCTTTTTTATAGCTGAGCAGTATTCCATGGTGTGTGTGTGTGTGTGTGTGTGTATAACATATTCTTTATCCATGTTGATTGATGGGCATTTGGGCTGGTTCCATATTTTTGCAATTGCAAATTGTGCTGCTATAAACGTGTGTGCAAATATCTTTTTTGTATAATGACTTCCTTTCCTCTGGGTAGATACCTAGTAGTGGGATTGCTGGATCAAACAGTAGTTCTACTTTTACTTTTTTAAGGAATCTCCACACTGTTTTCTATAGTGGTTGTACTAGTTTACATTCCCACCAACAGTGTAAAAGTGTTCCCTTTCACCAAATCCACGCTAACATCTGTTATCTTTTGATTTTTTGATTATGACCATTCTTGGTGGAGTGAGGTGGTTTCACACTGTGGTTTTGATTTGCATTTCCCTAGTAAGTAGTGATGGTGAGCATTTTTCCATGTGCTTGTTGGCTGTTTATGTATCTTTGAGAATTGTCTATTCATATCCTTTGCCCACTTTTCAGTGGGATTGTTTTTTTCTTGCTGATTTGTGTTCTTTGTAGATTCTGGATATTAGTCCCTTGTCAGATGTATAGACTGTGAAGATTTTCTCCCATTCTGTGGGTTGTCTGTTAACTCTGCTGATTATTTCTTATGCTGTGCAGAAGCTTTCTAGTTTAATTAAGTCCTATCTATTTATCTTTGTTTTTGTTGCATTTGTTATTGGGTTTGGGTCATGAAGTCTTTGCCTAAGGCAGCGTCTAGAAGGGTTTTTCCGATGTTATCTTCCAGAATCTTTATGGTTTCAGGTCTTAGATTTAAGTCTTTGATCCATCTTGAGTTGAATTTTGTGTAAGATGAGAGATGAGGATCCAGTTTCATTCTACTACATGTGACTTGCCAATTATCCTGGCACCATTTGTTGAATAGGGTATCCTTTCCCTATTTTGTGTTTCTGTTTGCCTTGTCAAAGATCAGTTGGCTCTAAGTATTTGGCTTTATTTAATGTAGTTATTGATATGAATGTATTTATGTTCACATCTTGATTTGCTTCTGTTTGTCTCTTCTATTTTTTTGTGATTTTCTTAAGACTAAATATTTTTTATTAGTAAAAATTTTTTTTCACAAGCCCGTTGGAGATTACACATTGTTTATATCTATAAATCCAGAAGAGACAATTAAAATGTCTGAGTATTTGGGATGGTAGACTATAGGAGAACAAATCAAAAGAATTAATTGGTATCTGGAAAACAGATGTATTAACATGGAGGGCAAATTGTTTTCTAACTTTACTAAAAGACAAAAGCCAAACTAGCAGAATTGTTTAGGTTAATTAGATATAAATTGTAAGTTTGTGTTGGGCAAACAATTAGTGAAGATGTAGAATTCTCCTTTTCCGAATTGTTTTCAAAGAACTAGTAATTGTCTAATATCTAATTGTCTAATATCTAATATATAATTCTAATATCTAATATCTAAATTGTCTAATATCTAATATCTGATATGTTTGTGGACATAAGGTAGACTAGGTTGACCTGAAGGGTATAATGCCTTACCACATTGGTGACAATATGATTTGTGTGTGTGTGTGTGTGTGTGTGACAGAGTTTCAGTCTTGTTTCACAGGCTGGAGTGCAATGGCACGATCTCGGCTCACTGCAACCTCTGCCTCCTGGGTTCCAGCAATTCTCCTGCTCACTGCAACCTCTGCCTCCTGGGTTCCAGCAATTCTCCTGCCTCAGCCTCCCGAGTAGCTGGAATTACAGGCATGCACCACCGTGCACCACCATGCCCAGCTAATTTTGCATTTTTAGTAGAGACAGGGTTTCTCCATGTTGGTCAGACTGGTCTCGCACTCCCGGCCTCAGGTGATCCGCCCGCCTCGGCTTCCCAAAGTGCTGGGATTACAGGCGTGACCCACTGCGCCCGGCTGACAATGTGATTTTTAAAAGTAGAAATAAACTTTCAATTAAATGCCTGTACTCTATTAAATTCATCTTGCTACCTTTGTTTTAAAATGTTTACTTTCTCTTTTCTCTACTATAGCTTGAAATTTTGACGAACTTGGCAAATGAAGCCAACATATCAATTCTTCTTTGAGAATTTCAGGTTTGTGTACAGTGCTAATTATAAAAAACTTCTAAAACATATGTTCAGTCTTAAATATGCATCTTTTTCTATCTAGAAATATGTAATTGTGTATATAAAATAGTGATTGGGACAAGATTGACAACTAAGAAATTCAATTTGCAAGAATAAACTAATTACAAATTTATAATTTAGGGAAAACATAGTATTCTCTTTCATATTTTCATAGACTTTGAAGGACTTTGGTTTATAACTCTGTCTTTGTTTGAAATTGTATTTCTGGTAAGAATTTCATCTTTTTGTGCTGCCAGCATCAATAGTCCTTTCTATACTCTGTGGTCATGAAAATGGCTTCATTTCTTACCTGGTTTTTCCCATTTTATTGACCTATGACTATTTTTGACACTGCCCCCTTAGCCTCATATATAGCTCAAAAAAATTTGTTTCATAATTGCCCCACTACGATTTTTTAAATTGCTGTTTTTTATTTTGATTTGTTTAGTTGTATTTTTATGCCTTATGAGACTCTTCCTAGTTGCATTTCCCCCCAGAATATTAGTCAAAAATTACTTCATGGACATGATACCCTTTATGATGGAAAGGTCATCTCTGAAGCCTTAGTTGTAGAGCACAACAATAGAAAACTTTACATCAGTATTATGACTTTTATATTCCATTATCTGTTTTCTTCACAAAAATATACCACATACTATGCACTAATCACCGTTTTTCTTTTATCAGCTTCCAACTTTTAGACATGTATTTTTTGCCATAGTTCTCCTATATGCCAATATTAAATTTCTTCTTGGTTGTAAGACACTGTATACACGATTTCTTTTTAGCTATGTGATTTTTAAACTTTTTACAGGAATAGTAGAATAATATGGCATGTCCATAATTTATATTTTCATACCTGGATTACTCTACTTTTATGTTGTGTATCTTTCTAGACAAATTTCTTAAAAAATTAAGATGTTCTAGAAAATATAGTATTTTATGTTCTTATTCGATAATCTTATAGCTGCAGATCATTGCTTGAATCTGATTTTCACTTCATTCCTATAATTTTATTTATTTAAAGTATTGGTCTTTGTGTTTTTTCTTGTTCCTTTCCTGTTGTCCTATCTAGTCTCTTTGGGTGTCCTCTCACTGTCCAGTTTTTGCTTATATCAAGTCTCCTGGGATTGTAGGAAAGGAGACTTAGGTAATGTTATGGAATGGGTTGTATAGAGGGCACATACTAGACCTGTTTCAAAATATTGGTCATCTAGTCTTTTCATTTAATATCAGGATGTTTAATAAGGTCCATTTTTCAGTCAAACTTTTAAGTATTTTTTTCATGTATTCATTTTTATCACTGTCTAAATTTGTACCTTCTGTCTATGTTTGTGTTATGCTCATAGTTACGCTTTTAGTAACTTTTTGGGTAAAATACGGAATGTTTCTAAAGACTCATAAGTTCATATTTTTCGTTAAGGAAATTAAATAATTTATTTGGGAACACTTTTAAATATACTTGGTCTTGCCTTTATGGAACTAGGAGAGTTTAATTAATTTAATTTATTTATTCAACGTTTAATCACCTTGTTGGTACCATTTTTAGCAAATTTGTATTTTTTTAGACATCTTTAGGTTTTCTCCTCCATTTGTCATTTAGACACCACTTAAATGTATTGCATTTTTCATAGTGTTAAGTCTACATTGTATACTTCTTATTTGAGGTTGGGAATCTTTCTTAAAAATTTCGATTGTAAATGACCTTTCAAATTTCATGTATATGATACAAAGTGTGTATATTTCTGTAAACAATAGAAGCTTTCCTCATTTAAAAATTGGGAAGGTTCTAACCAAAGTGAAATTCTCTAGGGCCATTATAAAATTTATAAAGATATTTTAACTTCCTGTTGTTAAATCAGTGATTTATTTCTTTATTTTTAAATTTGTGTGTGTGTATATATATATATGTGTGTGTGTGTACATATATATACTATATGAACATATATATAGTATATATATATGAACATATATATAGTATATATATATGAACATATATATAGTATGTATATATGAACATATATATAGTATGTATATATGAACATATATATAGTATGTATATATGAACATATATATAGTATGTATATATGAACATATATATAGTATGTATATATGAACATATATATAGTATGTATATATGAACATATATATAGTATGTATATATGAACATATATATAGTATGTATATATGAACATATATATAGTGTATATATGAACATATATATAGTGTATATATATGAACATATATATAGTGTATATATATGAACATATATATATAGTGTATATATATGAACATATATATATAGTGTATATATATGAACATATATATATAGTGTATATATATGAACATATATATATAGTGTATATATATGAACATATATATATAGTGTATATATATGAACATATATATAGTGTATATATATGAACATATATGTAGTATATATATGAACATATATGTAGTATATATATATGAACATATATGTAGTATATATATGAACATATATGTAGTATATATATATGAACATATATGTAGTATATATATGAACATATATGTAGTATATATATATGAACATATAGTATATATATGAACACATATATAGTATATATATATGAACATATATATAGTGTATATATATGAACACACACACACATATATATATATACACACACACACACATACACCCTTTACAGTATATTTTTAAAGCATACTTTTAAAGAAAATCTATTTCAAAAGTATGGTATTTTATTTTATTATAAACTGAGTATTTGAAGTATTTATTGAAATACTGTTCACCGTAACTATTATTCTTTTACAACCATTGTGATAGATTTTGAAATTAAAATGTTTGTAAATAGCCTGCTGGTCCCTTTCTTCCTTTTCTCCCAATTTTTAGATTTAGTGTCTCTGAAAAAGTGACCCTTTTTTTCATAGATTCACAGATGCTGCTGGTAAATGAACTGAAACCTCCAAAGAGAGAGCTCTCATCATCTCTTTCAACCTTGCACTTAAACTAATTGCTGTCTTTGGGTGACTGCTCCTACTATCTGTTTTGGAGTCTCAAGCCACTATGGCCACAGGTGAATGAGCCTGGCTTGAAAATGTGCTTCGTCCATAGGCACATTCTTTAAGTAAAAAAATCAAAACAAAATGAAATTAACCTACATCATCACTTGGTCCTCATATTGTGCTTATGAGAAGTTTATGTATTCTGGAATTCTTATATATTGACAAAGTTTAATATAATCGGAGTTTTGGTTAACTCGATAATACCAGTGTGTAAACTAATTGAAGTAATATCTTTTAGACCTATGTGAAAAGCCAGGATAAACAATTTGCAGCAGCCACTATTCAGACTATAGGCAGATGTGCAACCAACATCTTGGAAGTCACTGACACGTGCCTCAATGGCTTGGTCTGTCTGCTGTCCAACAGGGATGGTAAGTTTACAGTTTCATTTTATTTTCAGGTGATTTAAATTTGAATATTCTTGGTATTATTTCCAAGTTGTAACCTTTTCTAACTTTGCATTTTAGCTTTTCCAGTTATATCAGTAGTATGGTCACAATAAGTAGCATTTTATCCTTGAAATGCACATAAATATGCATATTCTGGGTTCTTTTTTTTTAGTAAAATAGGCCGTTAAGTAGCAGGTAGTATTTGTTTTACTGCAACAGATCTAAGAAAATTTGTTTTACTTCTTCACAATTTAATCACCTTGATTGTATCTTTTCCACCTTTTTACTGCATTTTAATGGCATGTAAGTCATGCATAATATTGGTTCACCTGCAGAGGGTGCTAAAAGCAGGCAAATGACTATAACATGCAGAAGTGGCTAGATCAAAAAATATGTTAACTGTATACCTTCAACATTATTTTTCCTCAGAAATTCACCTAATTATATTCAAAATTAACTGGATTTAAAAGCCATCAACTTGGAGCAGCTTTATGTTTTTAAGCCAAACAATATCTAAGTGTTCGGTAAAACTGGATAGGTAATATCCAGTAAAATATGTAAGCTAGATCCCATATTGTTCTGTGGCAAAGCGTCAGTTATTTCTATGGGTAAGGCTTTGAAATAAATGGAGCCATTTAGAGAAAGAAAGAAAAGCGAGCTTTACCTTTAAAATAATTTTGTTTAAAGAACTTTTATTATAATTATGTATTTAATTAAAATGAGACTTTTTTAAGAAAAGCATAATTTTCTTTGTAAAATCATTGAAATTATTTTGTGGAATTTAAAATATACTAATGTCTATGTCATGTCTAGATATGGGCATATATGATATAGCAGCCCATGAGGTAAAACAACAAAATTGATTACATTTTATTTGAAAAATAACTTTTTAGTACAAGAATCCTATAATCCCTAATTATTTTTTCCCACATGTAGATATCTTTAGAAAACTGTAACATTGTTGAAAGTATTTCTGATGAAAAAAATTGGAACGAAATTTATTCCCAGATAACATTGATTTTTGTTGTGAGCATAAAATTTCAAACTTGTACCTGTAAACTCAAGATACTATGACTGAAGATTTTTCTACATGTAGTATTAATACTCCAAATAAATGCCAACCAAAATTATCAAGACGATAGGTTTAAAATTTTTTTTATCTCTACAAAGTAGCTAGTGGAGATAGGATGATAAATGTCATCCACTCTATCTCTTTCTACTTTTAATAATAACTAATCCTTTTATCTCTGTTTCTATGTCACATTTTAAAATGTGACATTAAAAATGTGTTTTAAAGAAATTTTCCTGTGCCTTTAATAATGACTTTCTATTCAACCAAATAAAATACGCACCTTGGGAAAATAACTTTGTACCATTAAAGATTATGAACCAAGGCTTACCAGGGCAATTGTTCTTTTACATTTTAGTTACATACAGAAAGCACCAGAAATTAGTTAGAACACTGATTAGTTCATTCAAATACAAAATATATTCAAATTTTCTCAATTTTATTTTTTGACTTTTTTTTTCTGATGGAAAATTTCAAGCTTTGGATTTTAAAGCAGTTATTTCTGCTTCAGATTTAATTTCTCAAAAAATATTTTTATTGACTTTAAAAGATAAATATTCTACCCCTACATCACTTTTAAGGGAAGACTAGATTGTTTTACAATTAGAAAATGAAAGACTAATACATACTTCCTCTCTAAAAGTAGAAGGATTTAGTTTAACTACTTTAAATTTTGATATTTTAATGGTTAGGCTTTTGTTTTTTGATACAACTCTTAATCATGGTTTTTTTTTCCCTGCAGTGTGAATATTAACAAACTTAAATTGTATTGTCAGATTATATTTGCATAATCATCATTAGCCCATAATACCTGATTAATTATGTCTGTATCACATATGCTACACTATTTTTTGTAGTTTGGAAGTCTGGCTCAGTAAAAGTGAGAGGTAAAACAAATAAGGAGAATATTTATATCAAAATTAGTAACATAAAAGAAAGTCATAGTATTTTTAACTTTAACATAGCCACCCTGACAATAGAGCCCCTTCCTCTTTGTATTAAAAGATCTACTTTTAGGAATAAATACTGTGAATGAAGACTCAGTTTCTTTAAAATCTGTAAGATCTTTTAAGGCTCCAGGAATCTGTAATTATTTGATTTTATATTGAAATGAATACCTTATCATCTCTTCAAATAATGAATCTTTAAACCTCAGGGACATTTAGGCTCAATTGTTTTAAAATATGTTTAATATATTTCTCTTGGACCTCTAGTTTTGTGTGTGTGTTGTTAAGAGCCTTTCTAAGCAGACTTGAAGCTTGCCCTAAAACAGCCTATTATTACTCTCTAAGATTAATTTGATAAGCCAATTTCTTATAGACCTTTAGTAAGAGAAATCTACATTTCAGTTGACTTAGGTAATTTATTTTAGGTAACATATTAGCGAAATTTACTCTTTTGAATAACCTTATTGCCATCTACTCTAAACTAAAAGGATTGGGGCAGAAGACTTTGTTTTGTTTAGTTTTAAAAAATTCAGTAAGCATTTATCGAAGACTTTAATCAGTTGAGATGTTTAATAAATGTTGAATATATTAATAGGATATTTATTTAACTTATAAAAGGTTCCTATCTTTATAGAGCTAATAGTCTATTGGAGGGAGATAGTAATATAAGACAAATATATTATAGTCTTCCCATATAGTGACCACTTACTCTCTTGCCAGCTATTTGCTTACATGTAGGAATATATCACCTATGTAGAATGTTACAGCTATCCTGAGTAAATTACCTAGTCTGCCTGTGCACCAGATTCTTCATTTGTAAAATTAGTATGATAGTAGACTGTACTTTTTAAAGTTAGGTCCATTAAGTTTTGTTGAGGACAAGGAAGAAGTTAGGAAATATCTAGAACATAGGATCATTTTGTGCTTCTGATAGAGTAGCACCAAAGTGCTGAGGTCTTTGGAAACCAAGAGGTACCATAAAGGAGAAGTAGAGTGGAATTACCTGAGGGGAATGAGAAGGCACCTGTGGTAGGCAGAATTATTGCGTTCCAAAGATGCCCAGAACCTGTGAATATGTTACCTTACATGGCAAAAGAGACTTCGCAGATTGATTAAGTCAAGTTTCTATAGATGGGGAGATTATGTGGTTAGACCTAATGTTACCATGTGGATCTTTATAAGGGAAAGAGAGACGCAGGTCAGTCAGAAGATGTCAGAAGGTCAGGGTGATGTGATTGTTGGAAGAGGTCTTTGAACCAAGGAATGTGGGCATGCTTGAGAAGTTGGGAGGGGGAAGGAAAAGATTTCCCCTAGAACTTCCAGAGGGAACACAGCCCTGTTGACAGCTTGATGTTAGTCCCATAGGACCTATGTTAGACTTCTGACTTTAGAACTGTACAATGATAAATTTGCATTGTTTTAAGCCACTATGTTTTTAGTAATCTGTGACAGCAACAATAGGAAACTAATGTAGTTCCTAAAGATAAATGATGCCAAACACGTATTTCAACTGTAGCCAATCCTGCGTCTGCTTCTAGATAATTAAATTATGCAACATTTTTTCTCTTACTTAGGCTAGTTTTGCAATAATGTATTTTAAAAATATAAATTTGTTATACTATGCATTCTTTAAAACCACACTTACCAAATTTTGCTTTGCATAGTAATCACATAACCATTTATTTTTCTGCTAGACTGTAAGTTTGATGAGGGCAGAATCTCATTCTGATTTACCTTTGCTTTCCTCATAGCACCAAGAGGTAGTCTTTATAGAAGTAACACTTGCCTATGGGCAGGCGCGGTGGCTCACGCCTGTAGTCCCAGAATTTGGGAGGCCAAGGCGGGCAGATCACCTGAGGTCAGGAGTTCAAGACCAGCCTGCCCAACATGGCAAAACCCCGTCTCTACTAAAAATACAAAATATTAGCTGGGCATGGTGGCGGGCACCTGTAATCCCAGCTGCTTGGGAGGCTGAGGCAGGAGAATCGCTTGAACCCCGGAAGTGGAGGTTGCAGTGAGCCGAGATCGCGCCACTGCACTCCAGCCCGAGTGACAAGAGCAAAACTCCATCTCAAAAAAAAAAAAAGAAGTAATACTTGCCTATCATAACATAGAACGTATATAGATAGAATGTACATCCTAGTTCTGAGTTTGAATTCTGGACAGAGTTATATAATTCCAGTGCATCTCCCTGTCTTCATCTTTAAAATAATAATAATAGGGTACCTGCCTTACATTATTGTGAGAAGGAAATGAAATGTGATGTCGTTTTGTAAACTAAAGCCTTAATATTAGTTAGCTTTTAGTTAAATCATGCTAGGTTTTTTTTTTGTTTTTTCTTTTCTCAGTCTGTCACCCAGGCTGGAGTACAGTGTTGTGATCACGGCTCACTGAAGCCTCAACCTTCCTGGGCCCAGGTGATTCTCCTACTTCAGCCTCCTAAATAGCTGGTACTATAGGCACGTGCCACAACTCGTGGCTAATTTTTGGATTTTTTGTAGACCTGGGGTTTTCCATGTTGCCCAGGCTGGTCTCGAACTCCTGGGATCAAGCCATCCTCCTGCCTCGGTCTCCGAAAGTGCTGAGCCACTGTGCCCAGTCAATATTAGTTAATTTCTTATTCTTATGGATAAGCAGGTAAACAGTTTGAAATACATATATTTACTAATGATTAGAATGATGAATTTTGTTTATATTCTTAAAGGGAGCATTATAAAAAATACATTTCAGTGAAAAAGAGTAGGCCGGGCACGGTGGCTCACGCAGGTAATCCCAGCACTTTGGGAGGCCAAGGCGGGTGGATCATGAGGTTAGGAGTTTGAGACCAGCCTGACCAACATGGTCAAACCCCGTCTCTACTAAAAATACAAAAATTAGCCATGCATGGTGGCGCACGCCTGTAAATCCCAGCTACTCAGGAGGCTGTGGCAGGAGAACTGCTTGAATCTGGGAGGTGGAGGTTGCAGTGAGCTGAGATTGCGCCATGGCACTCCAGCCTGGGCCACAGAGCAAGACTCTGTCTCAAAAAAAAAAGAGTAATAGGACACAAATTATGGTATTTCTAATATAATATTAAAATAAACCTTTGTAGTGTATGCCAGGGGAATTCCTAATAGCCATGAAGCCCTATTAATAAAAATATCAAAATAATAAGTAAAGGCAATGTTGATTTATTTCTTTGGCATCATTAGCATTAATAACACATTATATAAGATTCATTTCATAAGGTCAGGTTCTCAGGTGAGTTATGTTACATTTCTTTACCAGTACCACCAAAAAGAGACTGGACCAGTGATTGGCCAGTTTAGTATGATAACTAAATCCCGCAATCCCAGTTTGAGGATCTACTTCCTATCCACCTCCAGTAGCAGTTACTGTATTAGTTAAGGCTCTGGCAAGAAACAGATGGCACACTTAAAAGGGATGATTGAAGCGAATTAAGTGAATGAACTATTTGTAAACTGTGGTCAGGATTAAGGGAAACCAACAAGATATGATGTAACACCCTGGAGCTAACAGGCTATCAACAGCGGGAGGCCTTTACCATGCCTCAGATTGAAGGGAAGGGGTGTGAGGAGCAGGAGCAGTTACCAGACCCTGCAGGAGTGAGCCACTCGCAGTACCTTCAGTAGGGGATTGCATGTGATACCAGGGAGAGGAGGCTGGCAGAGTAGGGATCCAGGATAACAAATATCACCCCCCCCACCCCCCCACCATCTCCTGCTGAAGCTTTCTATTGACTAAACACAGCTATAAGCCAGGACCAAGGGAGTCTGGTTGAGGCAGACTACAGGTGGGCCTCTTAGGGCACAGTACTGGGGAGAGAAAGGCAGAGTGGACTTTATAGAACAAATAGAGAAAATCCATCTCACTCTCACAATCCCGTTCTTTCTGGCTTTGCACTCCATGCTATTTCTACAGTGACTTCTTTACTACTACCACTCATCTTTACTACTCACTTTTCTGGACACTTCACTTAAGGAAAATTTTTTTTTTTAGTTTGCTGTTTTCTGCAGAATAGGGAAAATGTTGTTTAGATTGTAGATAATTGATTTCCACTATATAATTTATAGGAATCAAAGAGCAATATTTGAGGACTGTGGTTAAAAGCCAAAGACATAGAACACTATGGTGAGCAGCACAATCCAACGTCTTTTGCTTTCTTAATCTAAAGATGCAGAGATAAGAAAGGAACTACAGAAGCTAGGAGACAGCAACAGAGGTTAGAAATTAAAGTTAACTCTTCTAGTTAAGACAGATGTTCACACCTCAAATTTGGAAGCACACTCACGGTTATGCTTTCACATAGTCTTTTAAGGCATGTATTAAATAGAATGTTTTTCTAATTTAAGTTTACATTTTACCAAGCATATTGCATTTGAATTGAATTATACATATTTAGTATGAATAATTTCTTTTTCAGAAATAGTTGTTGCTGAAAGTGTGGTTGTTATAAAGAAATTACTGCAAATGCAACCTGCACAACATGGTGAAATTATTAAACATATGGCCAAACTCCTGGACAGTATCACTGTGAGTATCAATTAAGAGATGTTTGCTGAATTTTATTCAGTAAGTTGTAGTTTTGTTAAAATAAATGGTCAGCCTAAAGGGTAATGGTTAGGAGAGCTGAACTGTCTGGATTCCAATTCTGAGATTCTAAGATTTCTTGCTGTTATAGGAGGGAATTACAAATCTGAGTAGGGGAAAGGATAGAATGAGCCTCGTGGTATTAGATTGGAATTGGAGATAGCAGTGTGAGTTTTATATATCAACAGCTAGATGTTGGGTGAGTATACATGCATGTTCATGTGTCATACATGAAATGAATATACAAACATCTGTTTCCCAGAGCTGTCCTTTGAGAGGAGTTAGAAACAATACCAATGAGCACACTTTGTGCACAGATTTTATTTTTTTAATTGAGATATTATTTTATATTATAAAATTTACTCTTTTGAAGTGTATCATTGGTTTTTAATCACTTATAAGTTGTGCAATCACCAGTATGTAATTTTAGGACATTTTCATCACCCCTTAAAAAAAATCCATAACTGAGACTGCCCAGTCTCCCTTCACTCTATACCCTGGCCACTACTAATCTGCTTTTTTTTTTATCTTTATGGATTTGCCTTTTCTGGACAATATGTAGCCTTTTGTTTCTGGCATCTTTCACTTAGCATGTTTTCAAGGTTTGTGTATGTTTTCGAATATAGTACTTCATTCCTTTATATGGTAGATCTTAGTTTTTAAACACAAATCTTGAAGAGTGGAGCAAGATGGCCAAATAGAGAGCTGCAATGATTGTCACCCCTGCAAGAACACGGAATTTTAGCAACTAATTACACACAAAAAAGCACCATCATAACCAAAAATCAGGTGGGCACTCACAGTATCTGGTTTTAACTTCATATTGCTGAAAGAGGCACTGAAGAGGGTAGGAAAGACAGTCTTGAATTGCCAGTGCCACCGCTCTCTCATCCCCTGGCAGCAGCAGTGTGGCATAGAGAATCTCTGCATTAGGGGGAGGGAGAGCACAGGGATTGGAAAGAGAACAAGAGAACAAAGGAAGAGAACAAGAGTCTCTGCCTGGTAATCTAAAGAGTTCTCCCAGATTTATCCAAGCCCACCAAGGCAGTACCTCTACCAGTCTGCAAGAACCACATCATTATTGGGCTTGAGGCCCAAGTCCCTTTGAATAACCTGGAAAGCCTTCCCAAGTACGATAAGCACAAACAAGCCCAGACTGTGAAGACTACAATAAATACCTAACTTCAATGCCCAGAGACTGATGAACATCTGTAAGCATCAAGACCATCCAGGAAAATATGACCTCACCAAACAAACTACATAAGGCATCAGGGGCCAATACTAGAGAAACAGAGATATACATGACCCTTCAGACAGAGAATTCAAAATAGCTGTCTTGAGAAAACTCAGAGAAATTCAAGATAACACAGAGAAGGAATTTAGAATTCTATCTGATAAATTTAACAGAGATTGAAATAGTAAAAAAGAATCAAGCAGAAATTCTAGAGTTGAAAAATGCAATTGATATACTGAAGGTTGCATCAGAGTCTCTTAGTGGCAGAATTGATCAAGAAGAAGAATTAGTGAGCTTGAAGACAGGCTCTTTGAAAATACACAGTCAGAGGAGACAAAAGAAAAAAGAATAGAAAAGAATGAAGCACAGCTATAAGATCTAGAAAATAGTCTCAAAAGGGCAAATCTAAGAGATATTGGTGTTACAGAGGAAGTAGAGAAAGGGGTAGGGATGGAAAGTTTATTCAGAGAAATAATATCAGAGAACTCCCAAACCTAGAGAAAGATGTCAGCATTGAAGTACAAGAAGGTTATAGAACTTCAAGCAGATTTAACCCAAAGAATCCTACCTCGAGACATTTAATAATCAGACTCCCAAAGGTCAAGGTTGGGAAAGGATCCTAAAAGCGGCAAGAGAAAAGAAACAACATGCAGTTGAAGTCTGATACATGTGGCAGCAGACTTTTCGGTGGAAACTTTACAGGCCAGGGGAGAGTGGCATGACACAAAGTGCCAAAAGAAAACAACTTTTACCCTAGAATAGTATATCCAGTGAAAATATCCTTCAAATATGAAGGAGAAATAAAGGCTTTCCCAGACAAACGAAAGCTGAGGGAGGGATTTTGTCAGCAACAGACCTGTCTTTCTTGTAAGAAATGCTAAAAGGAGCTCTTCAATCTGAAAGAAAAGGATGGTAGTAAGCAGGAAGAAATCATTCAAAGGCACAAAATTCACTGGTAGTAGTATGTACACAGAAAAGCAGAATATTGTAACACTAGAATTGTGGTGTATGAAGTACTCATGTCTTGAATAGAAAGACTAAAACGTGAACTGATTAAACATAACTACAACAACTTTTCAAGACATGGACAGTACAATATGATATAAGTAGAAACAACAAAAAGTGAAAAAGCAGGGTAGAACTTTTATTAGTTTCCTTTTTGCTTGATTGTGTATGCAATCAGTGTTGTCATCAGTTTAAAATAATGGATTATATTAATAAGATAGTATTTGCAAGCTTCATTGTAACTTCTAATCTAAAAACGTAAAGTGGATACACAAAATATAAAAAACAAGAAATTAAATCATACCACTAGAGAAAACCACCTTCATTAAAAGGAAAACAGGAAGAAAGGATGGAAGGAAGAGAAGAACATGAAACAACCAGAAAACAAATAACAAAATGGCAGGAGTGAGTCCTTACTTATCAATAATAACATTGAATGTAAATGGACTAAACTCTCCAATCAAAAGACGTAGAGTTACTGCATGGGTAAAAAATCAAGACCTAATGATCTGGTGCCTACAAGAAGCACACTTCACCTATAATGATGGACATAGACTGGAAAAAAAAAAAAAGGGATGGAAAAAGACATTCCATGCTGGTAGAAACCGAAAAAGAGCAGGTGTTGCTATACTTACATCAGACAAAATGTCTGTCTCTTCCTACACTTATAAAAGACAAAAAGTGTAGGAAGAGACAAGGTCATTATTTAATGATAAAGAGTCAATTCAGCAAGAGGATATAATGACTTTAAATATATATGCACTCAACACTGGAGCACCCAGATATATAAAGCAAATGTTACTAGAGCTAAAGACAAAGGTAGACCTCAATACAATAATAGC
Source organism: Gorilla gorilla gorilla (assembly GCF_029281585.2). Taxonomy (NCBI): domain Eukaryota; kingdom Metazoa; phylum Chordata; class Mammalia; order Primates; family Hominidae; genus Gorilla; species Gorilla gorilla. The sequence goes on from NC_073230.2 coordinate 85,399,379, forward strand.
TGGAGATTTCAACACTCCACTTTCAGCATTGGACAGATCTTCCAGACAGAATACCAACAAAGAAGCATTGGACTTAATTTGTACTATGCACCAAATGGATCTAATAGATATATACAGAAAATGTCATCCGAGAGCTGCAGAATACACATTCTTTTTATCAGCACATGGATCATTCTTAAGGATAGAGCATATGTTAGGTCACAAAACAAGTCTTAAAACATTGAAAAAAATAATATCAAGCATCTTCTCTGACCAGAGTGGAATAAAACTAGAAATCTAAAACAAGAGGAATTTTCAAACAATATAAACATATGGAAATTAAACAATATGCTCCTGAATGACCAGTGGGTCAATGAAGAAATTAAGAAGGACATTGAAAAATCTCTTGAAACATATGATGATGGAAACACAACATACTAAAACCTATGGGATATAACAAAAGCAGTACTCAAGGGGAGGTTTATAGCTTTAAGAGCCTACATCAAAAAAGAAGAAAAACTTCAAACAAATAACAAATAATGTAATGATGTATCTTAACTAGAAAAGCAAGAGCAAACCAAACCCAAAATTAGTAGAAGTAAAAATCAGAGCAGAAATGAAATCAGAGATGAAAAAGGAGATATTATAACTGATACTGCAGAAATTCAAAGGATCATTAGTGGCTACTATAAGCAACTGTATTTCAGTAAGTTGGATAATCTAGAGGAAATGGAAAACTTCCTAGACACATACAACCTCCCAAGATTGAACTGTGAAGAAATCCAGTATCTGAACAGACCAAAAACAAGTAACAAGATTGAAACCATAATAAAAGTTCTCCCAGTGAAGAAAAGCCCAGGATCCGACGGCTTCACTGCTGAATTCTACCAAACATTTAAAGAAGAACTAATACCAAGTCTACTGAAGCTATTCCAAAAAACAGAAGAAGGAATACTTCCAAATTCATTCTACAAGGTCATTGTTACCCTGATACCAAAACCAAACAAAGACACATCAAAAAGAAAGAAAGGAAGGGAAGGGAGAGGGAGAAGGAGAGGGAAGGGAAAGGAAGGGAGAGGGAAGGGAAGGAAAAGGGAAGGGAAGGGGAAGGGGGAGGGAAGAGAAGGGGGAAGGGAGGGAAGGGGCAGGAGAAGGGAGGGAAGGGGGAGGGGGAGGGGGAGGGAAGGGATGGGAAGGGGAGAGGAGGGATGGGGGAGAGGAGGGGGAGGGGAGGGAAGGAAGGAAGGAAGGAAATAAAACTACAGGCTAGCATCTGTTGAATATCAATGCAAAAATCCTCAACAAAATACTGCTAAACTGAATTCAACAACATTTAAAAAATCATTCGTCATGACCAATGAGATTTATCCCAGGGTTACCAGGATGGTTCAACATTCATAAATCAATCAGTGTGATTCATCATATCAACAGAATGAAGGACAAAAAACATATGATCATTTCAATTGATGCTGAAATAGCATTTGATAAAATTAAGCGTCCTTACCTGATAAAAAACCCTCAAAACTGGGGATAGAAGGAACATACCTCAATATAATAAAAGCCATATGTGACAGACCCACAGTTAGTATCATACTGAATGGGGAAAATCTTAGCCTTTCATCCAAGCTCTGAAACATAACAAGGATGTCCACTGTTATTCAACACAGTACTGGAAGTCCTACCTCAAGCGTTCAGACAAGAGAAAGTTATAAAGGCATCCACATTGGAAAGGAAGAAGTCAAATTATCCTTGTTTGCAGATGATATTATCTTATATTTGGAGGTATTTTGGGGTATAAGAGCATTCCTACAATTTACCTTTATTGGTTAAGAAAACAAAATGTGACCAGGTGTGGTGGCTCACGCCTGTAATCCTAACTAACACTTTGGGAGGCCAAGGCGGGTGGATCACCTGAGGTCAGGAGTTTGAGACCAGCCTGGCCAACATGGTAAAACCTCGTTTCTTCTAAAAATACAAAAATTAGCCAGGTGTGGTGGTGTGTGCCTGTAATCCCAGCTACCTGGGAGGCTGAAGCAGGAGAATCGCTGGAACATGGGAGGTGGAGGCTACAGTGAGCTGAGATTGTGCCACTGCACTCCAGTCTGGGTGACAGAGCGAGACTCTGTCTCAAAAAAATAAATAAATAAAAATAAAAAACATATGTTTACCTAGAGAGATAGCTAACACAAATGCAGTAAAATGTTAACATTTGGGGAATCTAGGTGCAGGGTATCCAGAATTTTTTTTACTCTTCTTGTAAGTCTGAAATTATGTAAAAAAATAATAATAATAATAAATAAAACAATAAATATTAGTTCCAACTCCATCACTTAACCAGCTCCGTCCTTATGTTAAAGTCTTTATGCCTCACTTTTCCCATGTGTCAAATGATGATCGTAAAAGGACCTACAATATAGTATTATTATAGGTATTAGCTTAGTTAATATGGTAATGCCCTTGGAATGCTGGCTGGCACATAGTAGTGCTGCATTACGTGTTTGTCATTCTATCTTACTTCGTGCTCTTCTTCCCTTTAAAACCAAAGTTTTTGAAAGAACTATCTGCAACAAGTTTTATTCCTTTACATCAAACTCCCTCCCCATCACAGTTGGATTTTGGTTCTCCAGCACTTCATTAACTATGCCTTTTCCAAGGTTACTATCTCCTTTCTAAATCCAGTGGATACTTTTCTGTCCCTATCTTCCTTGATCTTTTCTTAGCATTGGACTATGCTAACTACTTCGTCCTTTTTGAAATAGTCTCCTCATGGCTTCTGTGATTTTTCTCTTCTGGTTTTTCTTCAAACTCTTCAGCTATTTCTTCTCCATTGTGTTTGCTTTTTACTATGCCTTTTCCTTGAGTGCTGGTTAATGCTTTGCCAACTGATGTTCTATAATAAATGCAGTTGTAGTTTAGGGAGGAGTATATTATTTCCTTCTTTGAAGATGGGTCAATCTGTATTCTCATTCTCTTCAGAGGGATCATTTTTGTGTAGTCAAGGGTAATGGATCACAAGATTTAGAGCCTACCAGTCAAGATCAATTTCAAATATCTCTGGTGGCAAAATTGTCTTTCCCTTAGGGTGTTAGTAAAGCTTGCAAGGCAGTTACACATTTATCTTAAAGCTAAAAAAAAAAAAAAAAGTATGGCTTACAGGAGTCATTTAGCATCTGAACTTCCACCCCATCTCTCAGCAGAGAGTTACTTTGTATTCATATCTGTTCTTATTGTTGATTCTAATGATCAAAGCCAAGACTTCTCATAGAGATTGTGTATGAGAGATGTAGGGGTTAAGAGAGTTATTTGAAAACCGGATGACTTGGATTCACAGTTGGTCTGTACCTTTTACTAGCTTCATGAACTTAAGCAAGTTACTTGACTTCACTATGCTCCAGTTTTCTCATCTGTACAATGGGGATCATAGTACTGACAACCTTAGAGCTCTGTTGGGTGGAATGAATGAGTCAATGCATGTAAAGCACTTAGAACAGTGCTCGGTGTAAGCTGTTATTAAGGGAATATTCAGTGTTTTTTGAAGAAGACAGACTATGGTAAGGTTTTAATTTTGTAAGCTTTCTTATTGCCTCTTTTATATTTTACTTATTTAAAATAACTCCTATAGAGCATATCATTTGCCAGGCACTATTCTAAGTACCTTAAAAATATAAATTATTAATTTTTAATAGCAACACTTCAAGGAAAGTTCTCTTAATATTCCTATTTTATATTTGAGAAAACTGAGGCACAAAGAGGTTATGTAACTTGCCCAAGGTCACATAGCAGCAGGTCTGCTTTCTTAACCAGTGCATTATGTTGTATCTCACTTCCATTTATAATCTGTCTGTTTAAAAATTTCACTTTATTTGACAAATATTTAATTGTCACCGGTCCTTTTTCTGTATTCAGTTCACATACCTACTCAGTGACCTAGCCAAGGTTTTTTTTTATTATTTCCTTTTGCTTCCCTCAAGTCATTGACAAATTGGGAATTAGAGTGACATGATCAATGTCTACCCCAGTGTAGAACAGATGTTTGACATTACTTTGATGAGAAATGAGAGGATAAGCTTTTTTTCTCAAAGCCACCAAAATGGACATCTAGCATTCCTATCCACCAAGCATCAAAATTCAGTCGTGTCTCTAGTCATTGTAACACTGCTCATATTTAATTACTTCCTACGAAGTGATACAGCCCCCAGGAAGAACCACTTGTCTAACCAATAGCTAATAAACTAGCACAGAGAACTCTAGATGGAAGAAGACAAAGAAGAGAGATATATACATGACTGTATATTTACACATGATTATGAGGTTGGTGCAAAAATAATTGTGGTTTTTACCACAATGGCAAAAACCTCAATTCCTTTGCATCAACCTAATAAATGTATAGCAATAGACTAGGAATGTCTAACCAAAGTGCTAAATTTGAACTCTTGATAAAGAAGGGGGCATAATATAAGGAAAATTCTATTAACCTAGAACTAAAAACATTGACTAGTGAGGAAAACTGAGGAATGAGATTAAATGGAGGTCAGAATAAAAGAATTTTGAAGGTTTTGTGGGAGGAAGAGAGTGGAGAGAAGTGAAATTATTATGGTAGTCTCATCTGGTGTTCAAAAAGTAGTAAGGTAAAAATAATTATCTTGAGGTGAAAACCATGGGTTTTAGTGAGGGAAATAGTTAATACCTTGTTTACAGGTAATGGTAGAGAAGTATGTATCTGATTATGAGAAGGAAATAGGAGTTCTGTATCCCCAGACTTCTTGTGCAAAATTTAGTTAAAACTTGTGCTAGTAAACTTGTTCTGGTCCTGTTTAGAAAGGAAGAGGCAGTTATAAGTACTAGGGCTTCAGGAGAGTGCAGCTGCTATACATAAAACCTGTAACAGTGTATGAGGCCTGTATCTGGCAAACCCTAGGCTTTCTTGGAAGAAAACTTTCTTCTATTTGAGTATATTCATGTCCAGGGATAGAGAAGATACTTTCGATGTGTAAACTTTCTTTTTTTCGCTCATTCTCTCTCTTTCCCTTTTTTTTTTTTTAATGGAGTCTTGCTCTGTCACCCTGGCTGGAGTGCAGTGGCGCAATCTCATCTCACTGCAGCCTCCGCCTCCCAGGTTCAAGTGATTCTCCTGCCTCAGCCTCTGAGTAGTTGGGATTACAGGCATGCGCCACCGTGCCTGGATAATTTTTGTGTTTTTAGTAGAGATGGGGTTTCACCATGTTGACCACGCTGGTCTCAAACTCCTGACCTCAGGTGATCTCACCCCAGCCTCCCAAAGTGCTGGGATTACAGGCGTGAGCCATGGCACCTGGCTGATGAATCAACTTTCTCAACAGTTGCTGGACTATAAGCCAAATAAGTACAGTCTTACAGCTCTATATAGCAAAGCTTATTTTTTTCAGCTTTTGTTTTTCTCAGAAGATAACCATTAATAGATACAAAAATATGGTGAGAATTCAGTATTCACAAAGGAAAATAAAGGAACAAATAGCAGTTTTACAAAGCCAGAAAAAAAATAAGAAAGAAAGAAAACAAATGTAAAATAATAATAAATATTTAAAAATAATAAAGATGGAAGAAATAAAATCAAATATTTCTCATCTTGAATATGAATGGACTGAATTTTCTCATCAAAAGACAGACTTACAAATTGGAATAAAATCACAAACTAGCTACAGGCCATTTATAGTTAAAGCACCTTAATCAAGTGATAAAAGTTGAAAATAAGAAGGTAAGGAAAGAGATATTAAGCAAATATGAACAAGAAAGTGAGATTTACAGTTAATTAAAAGCATTTAACAAGATAAAAGGGAACATTATAAAATGAAAAAAGGGTAATTTGTAAAGAAAGTAATAAGCACAAACCTATTTGCACAAAAAATATAGCAACCAAATAAATATGTAAAGGAAAAATCTATTCAAAATGTGAGGAGAAATTGATAAAATAGTTACAATGTGTGACTGTAATGTATTTCTCTCATATTAGATATCCCTAGTAGACAGATATAAGTAAGAAAATTAAGTAATCAAAAACTTATTTAGTAAATATAGCTAAAACCTTATATCTCTTGAACAGATAATACCCACTTTTAGGAGTATATCCAGTGAATACTTTCAAAAAATCAAGAATGTATTTAGGCATAAAGGAAGCTTAAAGATTTTGCATTCTTTGACCTTAAGCAATGAAATGAGACTTAAATAATTTGAAAGGGTACCAGACCAGTTGTAAAGTAAGAAATGTACTTTCAGATTAAAGAATGCATTTAAAGAAGAAATGCAAACTTTTTTCTAAAACTCAGGAAATAAAATGCTTTATTTCAAAATGTGTAGGACATGGCTAAAGTTATAAAGATCACCATTTTTAAAGTATAGGGATATAAAATAAAAAAAATCAAAACAGAAGAGGGATCAACGTTGATTTTGTAAAATAGAATACAAAAAATATATATGAGTTGAAAAGTACATGTTAAATCTGGTCTTTTGGAAAGAAAATAAAACAAAATTCCCTTCTAATTATTATGAAGCAGAGAGAGGTAACAAAAGTAGACAAATCTGGAATATGATAATAAAAGAAATTAAAATACAAGAAAGCTGCATGGAATTCTATAGCACACATTTGAACTTAAGGAGAATGAAAAGCTGATAATTAGTTGTTACTGCTCATCTAACGTATCTGAGGAAACTGAAGTGCTTGAAGGTGGGACAAGCAAGGAAGAATCAAAACAATTTGTTGTGCAGAACCCTCAAAATGGTCAACCACAAGTTACCCCAGGAGAAGGTGATGAGGGATGTAGCAGACATAACTTCAAAGTCAGGAAAGAAGAATGATTGAATCCCCAGAATCTCTCTGTTCCAGTCAGGAGAGCTGTTTATACAAGAACAATGGCCATGTGGAAATAAAAGCAGTGTTTTATTAATCCGACCAAGTACCCGATAACTCCTAAACGTAGGCAAGTGATTCTAAAATGTGAGCCTTAAAATAAGAGCCTTAAATGAGACTTCTGTCCCCCTGAATCTCTACCTATTTCACCGTCAAACCAGGAGTGTCATTCTAAAACACTGCAATTTTAGGAAAAGCCAGTCTGTCCAATGTCTAAGGACAATGGGTCAATATTGAGCATGTTTTCCTTCAGTGCCTGAGCCACTTTATTAGGGCAGAATCCTGGGTCTGTCTTTCTTCCGGAAGGAGAGAGAACAGAAGTGATAGCAAGACCTCTTCCCACCTGGCCACCTTACCTATCCTTAAAAGAAGAAGTGAAAGAAGTGGGGAAATGTCCCACTATACACGGGTGTGGGAACAGGCAAGAGGATGGCCTGGGTCTGCCCTGAAAATCTGGCTCTTGGGGAAATGGCAGGAGGCACTAAGGGAGCCATTGCACAATGTGGCAGACAAACAGAGGATGAAGGAATAATCCTTCATCTGATTAATAAGTAAATGTGACCCCAGTGAGGTGAAGTTAATTGCCTCCTTGATATAACACCATCAGTGTGGGATCAGAACCGGTCTCAACAGCTTGCTGACCAGTATTCTTCCTAGTTTACCACACTCATTTTGTCACTACCCAGTGATCCAGTGTGAATTTTGGATTCAGATTTGGAGTTCTGATCCTAGTTCCACCACTAACCAGCTGTGAGATGTGGGCAAGTTTCTTAACTCATTTGTTACCCTAGTTTCCTCATATGTCTAGTGCAGATCATAGTAGAGCATACTTCATAGGGCTTTGGCGATGAATGACTGAGAAAATATGTAAAGCTCTCAAAAACAGTGCATGGCACATGGTAAGAGCTCAATAGATATTAGCTATGTAATTTGTTTTAAAAAGAGAACATAGGTTTTATCATATTGAGGGCTTTGTTTTCATTGGTTATTTAGTAATAATTGAAAATATAAAAACTAAAGTTTAAATGTATTTTACATTTTGAATTCGGTCAAATCAAATAGATTTATGTCTGTAATACAGTCAACTTACATGTTCTGATTGTGAGTATTCTGTCCTTTGGCGTATCCTTCATTTATGATAAATACTGGTTTTGGAGTTCTTCTAGAATAAAATGCATACTATCAGCTGGGCATGGTGGCTCATGCCTGTAATCCCAGAACTTTGGGAGGCTGAGGCGGGAGGATTGCTTGAGCCCAGGAGTTTGAGGTTGTAGTGAGCCATGATTGCACCACCACACTCCAGCCTGGATGACAGAGTAAGACCCTGTCTTTAAACAACAACAACAAAACAACCCATACTACCTGTGGATTGCTCTGACAGGATTTCACATAATGTTTAATGGGACAGATGGGATTTCATATCTGAAATCAACAACTGAAAGATGTTATTCTGTAAAAACTGAGTAATATTGAAATAGCACTTTGTATCCTTGTTGCCCAGATGCCTCACAGGATGCCTGCCATTTCACAAGTTACCCACCCTTTCTCTGACACCCCATTGTAATTCAGGCTTAGGCTTTAATGCATATTGAGTCCAGATACAGAGTATTAGATCTGATTTGCTGTTGGTATGCAGTTTGCTTAGATGTCTACTGATTTTGCCTTTGACAAATTTAAATAAATGAAATTGATGTTTTTGTAGGGTTTACTTTGGACTGTTGCACTGTGCAGTGGGCTGGTGTTGAAACACAATAGCTTTTAAATTGAACTGCTTACAGAGTGATCTGTAAAATCTTTCTAGATGTCTTTCTATAACTGCTGTGGTGAGCTAGGAATCATTATTTGTTTTTGCTGGCGAATTAATGGGTTGTGGTGGCCGTGGAAACTGCCTTCTAGTACAAGGTTTGAAAAGTGCGTTTAATCACTTTCTCAGGGCATTTAGAATAAAGAATCAGGCAAAGTCATTTACAATCCAATTTGTCTTTGAGAATATTGAAAAGCAGAGCTTCATAATGAAAGTATTACATCATATGTATGACTCTGTGTGTGTGTCTGTACCTGTGTCTGTGTCTGTGTCTGTGTGTGTATTATTAGTTTGGTTTTATTTCAGTGTTCCTATTTATTTTGTGGTTAAAAAGACCATGGGGAACAAAAAGTGACTAATTTACTTTTCTTTTTTTTTGAGACAGAGTCTCACTCTATCACCCAGGCTGGAGTGCAGTGGCACAATCTTAGCTCACTGCAACCTCTGCCTCCTGAGTTCAAGTGATTCTTGTACCTCAGCCTCCCAAGTAGCTGGAATTACAGGAGTGTGCCAGGCTAATTTTGTATATTTAGTAGAGACAGGGTATCACCATGTTGGCCAGGCTGGTCTCAAACTCCTGTCCTCAAGTGATCCACCCGCCTCAGCCTCCCAAAGTGCTGGGATTATAGGCATGAGCCACTGTGCCTGGCCTCTAAAAAGTGACTAATTTTCTTACTTGCCTTTTTTTCAGGTGCTTCAAATCTTTGAAAGTAGTGGCTGTGAATTCATAGTGTCAATGGTGTATAAATGAGAGTCCTGTTGCTTAATGGGAAGAGAAAGGGAAAGCTGGAATCCAAAAATCTTAGTATTCTGATCCCATCCACCTGCTCAAAAATGTTGTCTTTGTCAGTTTCCTAAGCTTTGTAACACAATGCCATCACCAAAAGTTTGGTATATTTATATTGATATTATTTCTTGTGAAGTTTTCTAAGTTTTAAAAATTTTTACTTGGGGATTTTATTAGCTCAGTTCTAGAAAACTATAAATCTTATTCTCACCACCACCTTGAGATTTTTATTGTGAGCATTATGATTTATTGATTTTTAATTTTTTCAAAGAGTTGTATTTTAAATGTATGTATCATGAGTGTTTACAGTATTCCAATATTTTAATTTTAATTTTAGTATATTCATGAATATAAACAATCTCTTTAAACATTACTTGTTTTGGGGATTGTCTTTTTAATTGCAAAAGATTGTTACCAGAAGAAAATTACTTAAAATGGGATAATAGATTATGGTATGTCATAGAATTCTGATTTTTATACTAGCAATATATAATAAAATATTTAAGAAAAATAAATCTAGCATAACTGAAATTTGAAGTTGCACATATATTCTTATTTAGAACTACCTTTCATTATGGCAGGCAACTTGAATTGCTCTATACTGGAAAATTTAATGTACCACTCAATTACTATTCTTTAACCCAGTTTAAAATAATAGATTGGGAGTAAGGTCTTAATGCAGTGTAACCTTTGGAACGTTAGAAATGACCTCTTTTCTTTCCAGAAATCAGTATACAGTAAGGGCATCAGTTTTATCACACTGCATGAATAGATTTTTAATAGCACTTAGACCTTTTTCTAATTGCATAAGTATATGGATTTCTTCTGTCTCACCAAACATGCTAAATAATAATTTAAAGACATGCTGTTACACTGTTTTAAAATATATACCTTTTTATTTAAAAGCTTTTTTGATGGTCTCATTCTGATTCTAGTGAAGGACTCAATATTGTAACTTAATATTTTTATATAATTTCATAATGTGGGTGTTTTGAAAGATTTTGCAATGGTAGATATTGTGATAAAGTTTTAGCTATGGAAAGGTCCTTATTCTCACTTTTTTCTTTAACAATCATACTATGTATAGCCATGAAGCTACAGAAAATATTAGGACTTTGAGAAATTGTAAAAGGACTTTATAAAAAGAACATTATCTTTCCTCGTGATGCCACCTTTTAATGATAGCTGTCAGCCTTTTCGCTTATTATAAAAAACAAATTTTCTGTGCGAGGTGAAAATGTTCACTGAAATGAATTTACACACCCTCTCAAATTCGTTTTGGAATAGGGGAGGATGCAAATAAGCAAATAGTAATAAAACTAATTTGCATACTCTAAATTGTTGGTCTTAATGGTACTGATGGAAGGTTTCCAATTTGTCACAAAGCAGTGACTTTTAAGAAGATAAATTATATTGAAATGCAGTTTATTTAAAAATATAGTGCCAAATGCAATATTGGACAAATTTATCCCTGTTTCTTTTGTTGACCAAATAATAGACTGGGATTCATGATTTTATAAGCAGACCTTGATGATCTTATCAGTTTGATATATTTCCAGTGTTGTAGATGCTAATACATAAAGAGCAAAAACAGTTTTGATTTGGAATCATAGTACCTAATTGATCTGTTTCTTTTTCTGTATTATCTGTGGGTTCTCAAATGGGCTTTGTGGACCACCTGTCTCAGGAATCATCTGTGATGCTTTGTAAATTAAAACATAGATTTCTGGGCCCCACCACAGAAATACTATTTTGGAGCTGATCCCAGGACCTGTCTTTTTAGTAAGAACCCTGGATGATTTTTGTGGGCATTGAGGTTTGGGAACTGCTGTTCTAGAGCAGGGGTCAGCAAACCATTTCTATAAATTGCTAGACAGTCAATATTTTTGGCTTTGAGGACCATATGGTCTTCATTGTAACTATTTCTGCCATTATAGCACAAAAGCAGCAACAGATAATGGAGAAACAAATAGGTATGGGCAGCTAGACTGCCTTCTAGAATTTGTTCGTCTCTGATAGAATCTAGATTCCAGACCATCGGTTTTTGCTGTATGAATATTTTCTAAGATATTCTCTTCGAAATCAATTTTAATGAGATTTCCTATGTGTTTATTTTTTGATAACTGACGAAAATTCATAAATAGAGGAATAATTCCTAGATATACATTAAATTAATTAATAGCTGTAAAACTTTTGTAGTAGTTAAAACCTTTTCTATGTTAATATCAGAGTATGATTAACTTACTTCTAACTATGTAATCTGCTTCTCATATTAGGTTCCTGTTGCTAGAGCAAGTATTCTTTGGCTAATTGGAGAAAACTGTGAACGAGTTCCTAAAATTGCCCCTGATGTTTTGAGGAAGATGGCTAAAAGCTTCACTAGTGAAGATGATCTGGTAAAACTGCAGATATTAAATCTGGGAGCAAAATTGTATTTAACCAACTCCAAACAGGTGAGAGACAAATGTTAGTCAACCTATCTAATACGTACTTTCCTCTTCACTCTGATCAAACAGCGGAGGTCTGTACCTTCATTAGTCTGACCATTCAACAATTTCTAGGTGCCTGTTTGTTTCAGGTTCTATGTTAGATGATACTAGTGCAAACAGATGACATTCTAGTCTAATAAGAGAGAAAACAGATTAAAAAATGAAATAGTGTGTGTTAATGCTGTAGCAGAAGTATTGACATACAGTGGAATTCTAGACGAATTATAAAGTCTGAAGTAGATGCGAGGTCAGAGAAAATTTTATAAAGGATGAGACTCTTGACTAAGGGCTTGTAAGGAATGGTTTACTGTACAGAAAGAGGAAAGCACAGGGTCAGAGTCAAGAAACAGCTTGGTGTTTCTGGGAAACTTTTTAAAGATGAGTCCAGAATGGCAGGTGCAATGGTCTGAAAGTTTATATCCCCCAAAGTTCATGTGGTGAAACCTGATCACCCATGTGATGGTATTAGGAGGTAGGGCCTTTGGGAGGTGATTAGGTCATAAGGGTGGAGCCTTTATAAATGAACTTTATGCTCTTAGAAAAGAGATCCCTGAGAGCTAGCTTGCTGCTTCTGCCATGTGAGGACACAGTGAGAAGGTGCTATCTGTAAATTAGAAAATGGGTGCTCACTAGACACCAGAGCTGTGGGTACCTTGATCTTGGATTTCCCAGCCTCCAGAACTGTGAGAAATAAATTTTTATTATTAATTATATTATTAATAGGCTTCCCAGTTTATGGTATTTTCTAACAGTAGCCCAAATGGACTAAGACATTTTGCAGTTTGAACACATGGAGTGGCTTGTATGCTCTGCTAAGTAGTATGGACCTTGTCCTGCAGAGGAAAGGGAAACCACTTTTAATAGTAGTATAATTTACCAGATTTGCAGTTTAGAATATTCATTTTTTAAGTCCATTGACTTCTTGAGCAGCTTTTAATAAGAGGAATCATTTTTGCTTCCATGTACGAAATAGGGACTTTTCCTATATCTGAATTGCTATTCTCTGTGAGTGGACTTACCTGTTTAGTAAATTGGGAAAAGATTCTTGCTCATTTGCAGCTAGGCTTCTTGGGAAGCTTTATGCTCTGTGTCCTATCTATTTTTCTCTAATTTTCACTTTTTCTCTGACTCTTACTTTTGCCTTTGTGATTTTTTTTCTCCACCTCCCCTCTCTGTCTTTGTTTTTGTCCCCTTCCCCAAAACTCTTTCTGCCTAGATATCTCTCTGACATCCTTCATCCCTTCGTGCCCTGCCCCCGTACTACAGTCCAGTGTGTTTGTCATTGTCTCCTTTCTCTTCCATCCCTGTTTGTTTCTCTCTTTTTGTATTTGCTGTGTATCTCTCTATATGTGTCTCCCTCTCTGTCTGCCTTTCCTGCTTCCCCATAGACCACACTTATTTTCTAGTAAACTAATGTTTGCCTTTCAGAATCCTCAGGTCAATTCCTCAAATTCATTTCTATATGCTTTGGGATTATCTTCATCCCTAATCGTGATATGAGTTATATTATTATAGCTTTTGCTGATTCATCTACAAGATTTGTAACCAGATAATTGCAAATAATGGAGCATATTTCCATGATTTAGATTTTGTCTTTACATTTTAAGTCATCTTTAAAAGGAATCAGTTAATCCTTTCCAAGTGTCTGTAGATTTCTTCATACATTGAGATACTTTCTAAAAACTGAGTAAAGAAAGACCTATGTTTGCTGTTGAGTTTCATGTTTCTTGGTAAAATAGAGGGAGTTTTAGCCTGAAACTCCATGGTGTTCACTAAATCCCTGTGGTATGGCAAAGGTCAATATGATACCTAGACTCTTAGGATTTTTTTCTGTCTGGTTTGGCCACTCTAAATATATCTAGCTTATGGATTATTATTAAAGTAATACCAAAATTGAATGTCAATCAAGACTTAATCAAACTAAGTAAAGCTTCTTTCTTTGGCTCTTTCTTTGTAGCTGTGAATAACCAATAATGAAATGTAGTACTGTTTATTTAGATATTGTAGAGCATGTTTCATGTCTTTTTATCCAGTGAATTTGAAGACAACTAGTTTGCACTCAGGTTTTGTTTTTTTTTTTTTTCTTGATCTCTATTATTAATGGCAGTTTTGGAGCTCAGTTTCTGAAGTGTTTTTTGTTTTTTGTTTTTTTTTTTGAGACAGAGTTTCCCTCTGTCACACAGTCTAGAGTTCAGTGGCATGATCTTGGCTCACTGCAACCTCTGCCTCCCAGGTTCAAGCAATTCTCATGCCTCAGCCTCCTGAGTAGCTGGGATTACAGGCATGTGCCACCATGCCTGGCTAATTCTGTATTTTTGGTAGAGACAGGTTTCACCGTGTTGGCCAGGCTGATCTCGAACTCCTGACCTCAAGTGATCTGCCCACCTCGGCCTCCCAAAGTGCTGGGATTACAGACGTGATATTTTATATTTTAGAATGATACTTCTAGGAAACTACAATAGGCTTCACCACGTAATGGTGAAAACACAGTGATTTTTTTTAATCACAAATTTTTATGTAGCTCATTGTTTTTAAGTGATTAAATATGAAAATAGATTAATAGTGTCTTGAAGAGTTGTTCTCTGTTTTTGAGTATTTCTCATTTCTCAAGAAGAGGAGATTGAGAGAATTAGTAACTGAAAATTAGTTGTTTTTTGTTTTGTTTTGGAGCAGAGTCTCCCTCTGTCACCCAGGCTGGAGTACAGTGGCGTGATCTCGACTTACTGCAACCTCTGCCTCCCCGGTTCAAGCAATTCTCCTGCCTCAGCCCCCTGAGTAGCTTATTATGGGTGTCTGCCACCACACCTGGCTAATTTTTTTTTGTATTTTAGTAGAGATGGGGTTTCACCATGTTGGCCAGGCTGGTCTTGAACTCCTGACCTCAAGTGATCCGCCTGCCTCAGCCTCCCAAAGTTCTGGGATTACAGGCGTGAGCCACTGCACCCAGCCTGAAAATTAGTTTTAAAGAATGGTTTTAAGCACTATCAACTTGATAGAATTTTTAAAATTTGTGTAATCCATTAGATATAAGACAGACTAAAATAATTGTTTTGACTGAAATATTAAGAATTGTTTTCTCTACTTATTTATTTTAGCCATCTTTAAAACTAAGCTAGGGAGAGTCGATTACAGTGATGAGGAGCTGGTTTGCCGTGAAGTCTTGATGTTTATTTGTAGATCTGAATTCCCTGTGGCCTAAATACCTCAGTGAGCATTTCTGTAATTTTTATTGAATTATTTAGGGTTATAGAGAATGTCTAAATTGATTTTTATAAGATTTAGCATATTGTATTTATTTGTATGTTTGAAGAATAATCAAATAGTAAATTTCTTTATCTACCTCAAACTATTTTTAACCTAATATAAAAAATAATTTAAAAATTAGTTAGCAGTCTGTTTTCAGTATATCCTAGACTGACCCTACCGTAGAAAACAGCTGTAAACTCCAGAAAAATACAAGAAACAAATGACTTTCTGAAGACTCAGAATAGTAAAGAAAAGCAAGAGAATCTGGAGGGGAATTCATACTTAGAAGAAGGAAATGGCACAGAGTTATTTTCCCTGTTTTTATGGCTTTTATCCTGAGGACAGTTTGCAGTTGGCACTGTGCACAGTGGCTAGACCTCCAAAAGGAAATTCAAAGTCCTTCTGGCTTGAGGAAGTAGAGAAGAGAGTTCAGGAAAGCTACAGACATTGGAAAGTTAAGGAAAAATAGTAGAAAGGAGAGAGCCAGTGTGGGAGAATCTCAAAATCTGGGAGTAATTGTACCTAAGTTTTTGGCTGGCATCTGAACCACACTTGTGCAGGGTGGATTCAGAGAAATACAGCTAGGAATTAGAGAACCAAGCTGAAATTTGAGGTGTACCCAAGAGACTGAGTTTGTACCTTGAACCCCAACCAAGTTAATTACCTGCTAAAACAAATGAAAATCCTGTACTCATTCAAAGAGTTTAACTATGTCCAGAGTCTCTAAAATACATGGCATTCTTAATGTCCAAATGTATGTTGTATATCCAAAATTACTCAACATAAGAAGAACCAGGATGGGGTGTTATTGTTTAATGAGTACAGAGTTTCTATTTGGGAAGATGAAAAATTCTAGAGATGGATGGTGGTAGTGGTTGCATAATATGGTAAATAGACTGTCTGGCTTCAAATCATGTTGTGCCACTTACATGATTTTGGACAAATCATATAACCTATCCAAGATTTCATTTTCTCATCTGTAAAATGCGAATTATTATAATATAGTCAATTTTGCTATATTGCAACATGTATGCTTCTAAAATCATTGTGCTATACAAAATCACACAATAAAAACCATAGGGATTATTAGAAAAATGCAGTTAGAGTCGCAACACTCAAAAACTATATTGGTGACATATTTTTTAAAAAGGAACCTAAAAAAAAAAACAGAAGTACAATTTTACACGTGTTAAATGGTTAACAAATAAATACTACAATGATACTGCTCTTTATATTGAAAAAGACTTGAGATTTGCTTATGGAAGAAAGGCTATACTTGTTGAGCGGTAGAAAGAGGGTTAATCGGAAATTGGATGGAAAGTTGTGCCTCCTAATGAGCATGAATATGGTGCATAACCCATGTAGATGTTAACCTCTGAAGTACATGTTTGAGGTATGTATGTTTTGTGTATTCCTACACATCTCTGTTTAGCTGGGTGCATTTTTATGCCTTCACCTAGTATTTCTTGCAGAAGAAATCACCACAAAATTCATGTAATGCCCAAATTGTTCCCTAATATGCCAACTGAGTTGGAACAAATGCACATTTTCAAAACAAGCATTAGAGCAGAACCGACTGTACCTACCTCACAAAGTTACTATGAGGATAACATGAAACAGTTCATGTAAAATGCTTAGATTTCCTTGCACGTAATAGTGCCTAGTTCATTTTAGTTATCCTTCTTTTGTAACCCTAGCGAGCAACTGCTGTATTCTTCTTAGGGAATATGATGATTTACAGTAAAGAAACTAGTCTAGTTACTGAGAAAAAGTGTATTCTTATTAGGAAAAAAAACTACTGATTTGGGTTTATCCTACTGAGATTTTCTAAGTAGGATGCTGAAATCTCCCCGCCCCTCTTTTTTTTCAGTTTGTGAAGAAAAAAATGGTTAGAAATAAGTATCAAGAGTAGAAAACACTCTTAGAATACTCTCACAGAGGAGTAATTTCACTTTTATGTGGGGAAAAAGTTGAAAGACTGAAACCAGTTGAAGTTGCTGAAATCTAGAACTGTTAAGGCAGTATAAAGATTTAGCATGAGTTAGTTGAAATAGTCTACTGAAGTTTGAGTAAGAAAGGATTTAATTAAACGAATTAATAACAATTTAAAAGTTAATGAACAAAAGATGCTTTTGATTTTAAATTCTAATAGTGTGTCATCTTTTAAATGTAGTGATAAGTGCCATAAGTTAATGTTTTTCTTAGCTCATTTTTATTTTTAGTTATGAAATATTGCAAACCTATGGAAAAGTACATAATAGCATAAATACATATGTGTATATCTACCACTAGGATTAAGTTGATATTCACATTTGCCTTTATTTATTTATTTATTTAATGTAAGATGTATAGAACTAGAACCTCAAGCTTCTGTTCACACGTTCGTTTCTTCCCCATTGGTAACCACTGCCACCTTGTTGGTGTGTTTCATTCAATCATCCCTGTTTTATATTTTTATTATATGAATATGCATCCATAAGCAATGTATGATAGTTTTTGTGAGTTTTCAAATTTTACATAAGTAGATATTCTACTTTATGTATACGTTTGCAACTTTTTTTGCTTAATATCATGTTTTTGAAATATGGATATGTGTAGATATAATTTAATTACTATCTCTGTCAGACATTTAAGTTTCTATTTTTCTGCTATTAAAAAAGAAAGTGCTTCCTTGAGTTCTTTTTTACTCTTAGTGAGAGATTTTGTAAATCACACTGATGTTTTAGGGATTCCTCCTAAAGTTAAAAGCAGATTCTCTCTTGCCCGTGATTCAGGTCTTTGGAGAAATCTCCTTCCCCCAAAGCCTCTTTAACGTGATTTAACAAAAGGAGACTTGGACACTCTGAAGTGACATCTCTACCCTTTCTTTGATATGTTTTCTTGGCATTGAAAAACTCAAGTAAATATAATATAGAAAGGAAGACCTTACAGAAAACTTTTCAAGTTGACAAAAAGGTGGATACTATTAAATTCAGAAATTACATCTAAGTCACATAAAGAAGCCTGTTTAGTCATGAAATTAAGAAACTAATTAGGGCTGGGCACAGTGGCTCACGCCTGTAATCCCAGCACTTTGGGAGGCCGAGACGGGCAGATCACCTGAGGTCAGGAGTTTGAGACCAGCCTGACCAACATGGTGAAACCCCGTCTCTACTAAAAATACAAAAAAATTAGCCGGGTGTGGTGGCACATGCCTGTAATCCTAGCTACTTGGGAGGCTGAGGCAGGAGAATCACTTGAACCTGATTGGCAGAGGTTGCAGTGAGCTGAGATCGCGCCATTGCACTCCAGCCTGGGCAACCAGAGCGAAACTCCATCTCAAAAGAAAGAAGGAAAGAAAGAAACTAGTTAGATGGAACAACGGTACTGCTTACGTTTGCCTCTGGTGTAAGTTAAGAATTCTATGTAGAGTTTACTTCATTTACCAAACATATTTGTTTGTATCATCCTGTTAAAAAATAACAGCAATGTAGAACCAATATAAATCTTTACTATGCCAAATGCAGACTTCTGTGTCTTTTTTATGTAATAGTAAAGATATTATTAGAACTATAGTATTAATAGTAAAATATATATTAGGACTGTATTTTAAGAGACCTTTTTAGTTATTTGTACTGACTTATAATCTATTAGAAGAAAGCTATTGTTTGAATAAATATTTACCAGTTTATTGTCAGAGTATTTTGAGAAGTCTTTTAAATAATGTATTTCTTTTTTTTTTTTTTTTTTTGAGGCGAGTCTCGCTGTGTCGCCCAGGCTGGAGTGCAGTGGCGCGATCTTGGCTCACTGCAAGCTCCGCCTCCGAGGTTCACGCCATTCTCCTGCCTGAGCCTCCTGAGTTGCTGGGACTACAGGTGCCCGCCACCATGCCTGGCTAATTTTTTGTATTTTTAGTAGAGATGGGGTTTCACTGTGTAATAATGAATTTCTTAATTTTTATGTAACAGTTCTCAAATTCATTTTTCCTGTGTCACAGTGACTTAGAGTCAATCTGAAGAAAATGTAATTGATATAATTAGTGTCTGGATAGCATTAGCCGTTAGTTGGTACCAATAATGGTTCCTTAAATCTAAGCAGGAAAATTAGTCTGAAAACAAAATTTAATAAATAGCTGTATATATGATATTGAATATTTTTGTTAATGATAATACATTATACTGTCATTGCTTATCTTGTGTAATTTGTGAATAAAACAAATTTAAAAGTACTATTTAATTAATGTCCCATCTGGTTTTGGATTGAACCTCTGGTGATATTAAAATGTCATGATTGTTTACTTAAATGTTGTCTATTTTCTTCCTAACAGCTTCCCTGGACAGATCTAATTTATGCCTGTTGTCTCCATGCCATCTAGTTTAGGATTTGTCCCAAATTTTTAATGAAGTAATATCACTAATATTTGCCTTAAAATAGCACAGTTAATTTGTAGACCTCCGCTTTGCGGTCTTCTATCTTCTGCCGTAATTTTGTCTAGTGGCATGTTAAGACACAAGTGCAGTGAACAGAGATTTCATTTTAATATGTGAACCATTTAAATCTGAAAGACTATCTTTTTCCCACCCTTTCTAGATGTAACATAACTAACTTCTTCCTTTTAGAACAGCAGGCAGGATTTGTGCTGATAAATGAAGTATACTCTGACAAAGCAGGTGGGAAAAGCTGTCTTTTGCTTTGCTGGAGGTGGAGAGATGAGTGTTTAACAATGCTTCATTTGCCAGCAACTTGATATACCAGCAAGTGTTGCCATGGCCTATGAGATGCATGAAGCTCCAGGCTGCCAGTGGGTGGAATTAAAGGAAAACATGGGAAGTTAGAGGTTGGTTATAGATGAAATATGTGCAGGAGTAAAGACTGAATAGTCCTGTCCTAGGTCATTAAAGAGAGTGGTGAAAGCACTCTTGCTACAGTAGTTTTGTCATTTATTGTATAGCGTAAGTCTAAAGTTTGTTTTATTATTTGGCAGTTCTTTTTTTATCTTGTTATAAAATCATCAGCAATATATTTTTTAAAATGGAAGTGTACATTTAACAAACAATAAAGTGCTAAATTTCCACTTAGTACTTAACATGCATAAAATATTTGTCGACATTTACCAACCATCATGAGAGTGCTAGTGATCTCATTGACCACACAACAACCAGAAGACACAACAATCTGCTACAAAAAGATCAACATCCATTTAAAAAGCTAGTAGTTATTTTAAGATTATGCATTAAGGTAATTTAATACGTACAGGTGCAGAAGATGTTTATATAATTCTGTGTGAAACATGACCTCATTTAGATCAAATAACTTTTTGAAAATTAGTTTTTTACTTTTATTCTATGTTTTCTTATGCACATATGAAAAATGAAACAATAGCTGTTAATGTGGTGGCTCCATTAGTAGAAAAAAGGCCCAACACTGCTGGTTTTCAAACAGAAAATCAGTTAATTCCAAAAATAGACTTTTTTCATTCAATGTATTTGTATATTTGTTTGGTCAGGGCTGCAAATGGGAACAAAGTAAAGCTTTTGGAAGTTTATTCTGTCAAAAATATTGCAAATGCTGTTGTAAATTAAAAAGCTCAACATTGAAGATAAAACTGTTTTTGATGAAAGGACGTTGTCATGGTAAAAATCAATGTTCTTATTAAATTAAGAAAACTATGGAAGAGAAATGTTTTGGGAATTGGTTGTTGTGCATGCAAACAAACTGCTTATTCAGCCAGTTGAAATAAAACCGTAGTTGTCACATTTACTGATATTAGTATACACAGTTTGACCGAACTATAAAATTCTTGTTATGAAACTGATGTTGAAGAACCATTCTATAGCATAACAGTACACACTGTCTTTAACGCATATTAGCAACAGAATTTTAGATACATGATTTTGTGAAGAACTGCTTTGTAAATTAAGTTTCTTATATTGGCTTAAACATTTTTTATTGATAATTGAGTCTTCTGTATATTGGTTAAGTTTTGGTTCACAGATTGTTTGGATTATTTAAAGTGTCACTAGTAAATGCCAAAAAATTTTACCTTTTGAAAAATTTTAGCAAATAGCAATTATTAGAAACAAGTCTTGCAAACAGAAAGACTTTGAAAGTTTTCCCTGTACAGGCAAGGGAAGAACTGAACAGGTTAAATGGTGAGAGCTCAAGATTTAATCGAGAGGTTGTCATTTGCACTATCTCACCTATCCTGAAGACTCTTTTGATGGAGCACCTGTTTTTAATTAGAAAAATTTATATTGTGTAGAATGAAATGAAATTGAGAAGGCAGTTGGTTTTGTATCTAAATTGATGAAATATTTTTAAAAGGATAAATAAAATAATTATTTGAAAATGTTGTCAATATTGTAAAAACTTTTTATTGACTACATGAGGGAAAAGCTAAATATTTGGGTTTGAAATATTGACAGTTTTTAACATAAAAGCAAGGATTGGTACTATTCTTCATTCAGTAGAATTTTCTCTGAGATTACATGATTGTCCAGAAATACTGTAAAGAGGGTATTTTCTCCATTATACCCAAATATGGTCTACAGAGAAGAAAGTTGAAAATGTCAACAATTTTATAATTACTCACTGCAGAATTTAATTTTGAAAAAGATTGCAATTTTATTTTTTTAAAAAAACTTAGGCCATATAAAAATGTATTCTCCAGAGAAATACCAATGCCTTGTTACTAGATACATACACTGAAGAAACTGATTAATGTATGTAAATGTGTGGTGAATAATTATTCTGCTTATGGTTTTAGTGCATCATTGTACACAAATTTGTTTTTATCTTTTAGAAAGAATGTTATTTTTGAAAATACATTTTAATAAAACTTATTTATAATCTTACAATATAATACATTTTACAGTCAATAAAAATTTTTAAATTATATAATTTTAATTACTTTAAATGCCCTACCTAACCTTCAAAATTGTTAACATATTGAAAATGTTTAATTTCCTAAAAATTAATTTTGAGCTAAGAAATATAAGCCAGATGTATCATTCTGCTAGCTCAAAAAAATCATTGCAATTAAGAGACTCTTTCTTTATTTTAGTGCAGATTTAAAATCTCAGCACTCAAATGGACTTTAGAGTTAACCAAGTTGTAAATTCTAACTCCACATTTGAGAAAACTAATGATTAAGTGGAGTTCCCAGGTTTTTCCAGCAAATTAATTACACGGTTTAGTGTTCCACATTTTCTTTTAAGTTGGCTTTGAATTGTATTCCTCAGTTGGTGAATATTTTGCTAATTGTCTTAAAAAAATGAATCATAGAAATTTTCTTACCTGTACTTGAACCAGCATGGTCTAGCAATTAGTGAATAGCAATTGTTGGTAACCAAATTCAGAATAGCTCTATTAACATTTTCACTTGTATTTTTTATAATTCTACTTTAATAAAACTAGGTTAATCCTTTTTAACTACTCTGCTACTGAAATAAGGTTGCTTTCTATCAAATCAATTATCTTAAGCAATTATTGTAAAAGAGTTTACCACACCATTTCTGTACTTTGACTTATTGTTCTAGAATTGTCTTTAGCTCTGCCTAACTTGATTGATTTTATTTTTATCTGCTTCTAATGTGCATAAAATCTTCTAATCTAAAGTAAATGATTTAGTGTTTCTCAGCTTATTTTTCCCATATATTATGAATTCTATTTGGCTTATAGTTAAAATTGTACACATGTAGCCTTCTTATTAAAACTATGCTTTTTCAATAAAATAACTGTAGTTTAAAATACAAACCTATTTTGTTAACATTTCAATTTTGGTTTAATTATTATTAAAATTATTTCAATATATGTTAATGTAGTACATTCAAAAACTGACTTAGGAAGTCTTATTATGGTGTAAAAGCTACTATAATAAGTTGTTCCCTTACATAAATAAATAAATGACCAATATTACTAGAGGCTATAAGCAGCATGGGGGAAAAATGGAAGAAGTCTTTTATCCTAGTTTTCAGAGGGCATCAGCAGCTTGCTTTTATGAAAAAGTAACAGCTAAATGCACTGCAAATAATTTGCAGTAATCCAGTTCAGTGATTCATGTGTCTGCTTTAATGGGTCATAATTCAGGGTAAAGTAACTGAGTGCAGTCAGAGTGCAGACACTGCTTATGCCAGGGACAGTATCTCTTCATAAAACACACCTCAGGAGAAGCAGTTTGCCAGCCCCCTAATACTCTCTGATGTTTTGATGTCCTGCATATTTTTCCGATTAAGTTTTGAGTGCCATGTTTTTAGTTGTATTTCCACATTCATTATTCTCACGTAGACCCTTCAGCGGGTTTGCCATATATGATTATTTTTTTAATGATGCCTTTCTTTCCACTTCAGCAGTTTAATAATCTAGCACATGGCTGCTTCTCAATACTCAGCATTCACCTACCCAGTACAGAAGAGGACATGTGCTTTGGCTTCAAAATTCCATTTGCAGCATTAGAAATGTGTATTCCCTATGGAACAACATTTGTTTGACATAACCATTCATTTTTATTACCTCTTTAAATATGTTTATCCAGAGTTATCAATAATCATAAATAACTGTATTCTCATCTTGATCTGTTTTTTTCCAACAGACAAAATTGCTTACCCAGTACATATTAAATCTCGGCAAGTATGATCAAAACTACGACATCAGAGACCATACAAGATTTATTAGGCAGCTTATTGTTCCGAATGAAAAGAGTGGAGCTTTAAGTAAATATGCCAAAAAAATATTCCTAGCACAAAAGCCTGCACCACTGCTTGAGTCTCCTTTTAAAGGTATTATCAGAATATAACTCCAAAATATATGTTATCTAAAAAATTATGACAAGATGTTGCCATTTCTAATGTGCTTAAAATTTATCTCTTAGGAAATATAAATGATTCGCATATATAAATATATAAGAACAGCATGCTTTCTACTCATTCATCTGCTCTCAAAAGCAAGTTTTATATTAAAGTTTATATTTTTGTAGACCTTATTTACTAAATAATTTTAAGCGTTCTGACTTTATTCTAACATTTAAACTGGGCAATAGATGAAAACTATGTTATTCTTATAAATAATGACTTCATTTCTCTTTTAAATAGTTTTATAAGAAATATAATTCCTTTTAATAGTGAGTTATTAAGTAAATATTATGTGTACACTAATATCAGTTTTTCTAGGAGGAATTATTTTATAAAAAGTATCCCTCTATATTTAAACTGGTTTTTCAAAGAGGGAAGTTGACTTATGTGTCCCAGCTTTTTAAAAGGAGTAATTAAGTATTTTACCACCTTACAAGTAGCCATTCCAGTTGGAATCAAATAGTTACATACCTTGGTTTTCATATCGTTTCTTATTTAATGTTGTCAAGCGATAAAAAGCAATTCAGTTTTGTAGAAAAACTATTAAAATTCTGGATGTGTTTGTGCCAAGACATGTATATGGATTGTTTAACTGTGCTGTCATTCTTAATATTCACAGTAAAGTAATTTTTAGAGAAGCTACATTTCAGAGCAACACCTCTAAACACACTGACTGATTAGCTTTTTTATTGACCATTATGGGGGAGATTATTGTAATCTATGGACTGAAATCAGTTTTTTGACCTATGAAGAGCTTCCTAGTTTATATTTATTCCTTGACATTTGAGGTAATGTGCCAATTACCTTGAGCTCTGATTATGATTGTTCTCTGTTATATACAGCTCATATTGTTTATTTTATATTTTTCCCTATTTTTAATAGATAGAGATCATTTCCAGCTTGGCACCTTATCTCATGCTCTCAACATTAAAGCTACTGGGTACCTGGAATTATCTAATTGGCCAGAGGTGGCGCCCGACCCATCAGTTCGAAATGTAGAAGTAATAGAGTTGGTAAGTTGACCTTTCTGAAATTAATTTTGCTAAAGCAGTGGAAGACTCTAGGATAGCTATTGTTTTATATAAAAGCTTTTTTGGAGAGTTGAAAATTGAAAATTGTTCTAGTATTTCTAAATGTAATGTGTTAGATATACCTTGCCTTTATAGCAACTAAATATTATAGTATTCCTATGCCATTGTACATGTACTGTTCCTTTTCTTCAAGGAAATAGAGAACTGAATTCTCTGCATCATTGCCACCCACATTTGTGCTATTGCATTTGTAGCTGCGTAGATTCAATTTCTAAGGTATTTAGTTTCATTGGATCAAGTTTTTTCTACTTTGTTTAGAGATTTGTAAGCTTCCTGACAATATCCTTCTGAATAATTTCTGCTGTTCTCTTTCAGAAAAACCACACAAAGTGTTCTAGATTTTTTGATGAACCATTTTTAAGTGAAGCCTGAACATAAATAGGGAGCATTGTGTACCAAAAATGTCCTTTGACAAGGTCACAAAGTGAATAATATGGTGCTTTCTCATCAAAAACAAATTTGCTATATAAATACTCTTTTTCTCAATCTTTAAAAAAAATGCTGGCCATTGAGATAAAAGAATTAACATTCTTTTCTAATATCTGTTTCTTTCTCATATATACAAGAAAAAATGAGAGAGGCCTTCTAATTGTATTTAGCAATTATGCAAAATATATTTAATACTTTAAAATGTGGAGTAAACAAAAAAAGCAGTTAAGAATTGTATTCTGGATACTTTTCTGGTGGAAAAGATACATTGAATTAGGATTCAGATAACTGGGGTTCTTTACTGATTCCTGTGGGAAAGTGAGTTAACCTCCTTGCTCTTAACTTATCTGTATACAGTGGAAGAAAACCCTTATTACTTTAATAAATAGAATTTCTATAATGATCATGGCCATGTAATTTGATTCCTCTGATAAATTATTAAATGTTTCTCTTAACCACTCCAACTTATCCTGGCTTTGAAGCATGGCCGGAATTAATAATAGCACTATTTAGGAACCCCTGACAGTGTACGATGATAATGTTTTATAAAAACTATCTTGTTTAAACCTAATAATGATCGTAAGTGATGGTTATTGTTATTCCCACTTTGCAGATGAGGAAGCCAAGTCTTAGATAACTTAAGTAAATTGCCTAAGTTCACATGGCAAGTAAGTGATAGAACCATATTCCAACCCAGGTCTGAGTTCACTGTCCATGCTGTTACTGTATTTTATTATGTAATATGAGAAGAGGAACCTTGAGCTTGTTCGCAAATCTGTATTATCCTTAGTACTTAGCACCATTATTTTTATGTTTTGACAAATGATCTGTACTTAGAGACAGCCAAAAATTTGTAACAGTAGTAATATGTAAAAATATGAGAAGCAATTATATGTCTATCCCTCCTTGCAGCTGAGTTTGTTGATTTTTACTCAAATCTGCATACTCTTAAGTACTCTTCAAAATAGTTGCCTTATTTGTGCAATTTTTTTTTTTTTTTTTTTTTTTTTTTTTGAGACAGAGTCTTGCTCTGTCACCCAGGCTGCAGTGCAGGGGCATGATCTTGGCTCACTGCAAGCTCCGCCTCCCAGGTTCAAGCGATTCTCCTGCGTCAGCTTCCCAAGTAGCTGGGATTACAGCCACATGCCACCATGCTTGGCTAATTTTTGTATTTTTAGTAGAGATGGGGTTTTGCCATGTTGGCCAGGCTGGTCTCAAACTCGTGACCTCAAGTGATCTGCCCGCCTCAGCCTACCAAAGTGCTGGGATTACAGGTGTGAGTCACCGTGCCCAGCCTATTTGTGCAACTTTTGATCAGATACTAGAATATAAAGAGAGTGCTCTTTGTTATGGTTCCTCCTATGGACATACTTTCTCTCCTAATTTCTTATTATGCTTGTTTGTTGTTTTTATGGTTCGTTTTTTTTTTTCATTATGGGGTACATGAGTTTTAGCCCAAGTAGAACCATCCTTTTAACCTTCCCGCCTTATCTCTCCCTCCTTGCTGCCCCCACCCACCAAAAAGCATTATCTTCTCAGAGTTGATAGCAATGCTATGCAATTTAATTTGGTCTCAGCAGTATTCTTTATTGGCTGATAGATTGGTTTGTTGGCTGGCTTCTTCCATTTTCATGTGCTCTTCTAAGCATTAACTACCTTATAGGGACAGTACTTAAATATAACATATTATGTTCATTTCACCTGTCCAATTCAACAGAGACAAATTAATTTCTTTTTCATTTTGCTGATTATGTTTATGAAATTAATAATTGGTAACTTACAGAGAATCATTATAACTGATTGAACATGGTTTGATAAAACTGTCACTGTCTGTTGATGCCATGCAGAAAACAGCTTCAGTCTATTGGACTCTGAGACAATTGGCTTAAAATTATACTATGAGGGACACAATTAAATATAAAAATAACGTACATAGTTTTCTTTTTAAATGCAGCTACAATGCAAAAAATAATGTCCGTATTATCTTTCTTGTCTCTCACTCTACTTCATCTCCCTTCCAAGTCATGTCACTGTATTTCATGCATATAATATACTGTGTTATTCTAGTTTTCCTGTAAAGTGATCTTACAGGGTCAAGTCTTGTAACTGTGAAATATAACTTAGTAAGAAAAATGACCTAGGTTTAGATAATCTGATATTTTAATCAAAATGACAGGGAACCTAGTCAGATTGACAGTAGAAGTCACTTTGAATTACACACCACCATTTCTAGGATATAGGATATAATATATATTTATATTATGATCCCAGTAAGTTTTGAAGATCCTTAGTTAATAATTTATTTGCTTAGTTTAGAAAGTCCTTTCTTCTCTACTGACAGAAAGACTGCCTTCTGCATATGAAGGGTATTTTGCTTCATAAACACATCTGTCAATATTTTATCCTTTACAGAAACTTTCAAATTAGCGTCTATGTTCTCTTCTTTTCTTTTCTTTTCCCTATTATTCCTTTTCCTTAGAATGATAATGTGGTCTTTTAGTCATAAAGGACCACAATACAAATTAAGATACTTTTATTGTTCGTCTTTGGCCTTTAAAACCTGAAACTCCATAGAGTTCATGGCCATGTCAAGAAAAAATGCACGTTTGAGCATAGAAGTCTGGTTTTCCGAAATTGTTGATTTAGTGTTATTAAATTAATCCAACAAACTTTTTATCAGACCTCAGAGAAATATGTTTGGATTTAAGAAAAATATGGACTTCAGAGTTTACCAAATATGAGAGCTTTGTTTATAGAATACTATCTTTGTAGACAGAAGCATTTTAAATACATGTAAAAGAAAGCCATACTGCTGATCTTATATAAGCATCTTATTCAAATATATTCAAGCTTCTCTTTTTAAGCAACATACCTTAAACCCTCTAGATCAGTGGTTTTATTTTTATTTGTTTTTATTTATTTTTTTGAGACATGATTTTGCTCTGTCACCCAGGCTGGAGTGCAGTGGTGCGATCATAGCTCACTGCAGCCTCAAACTCCTGGGCTCAAGCCATCCTCCTGCCTCAGCTCCCAAAGTGCTGAGAGTACAGGTATGAGCTACATCACCCAGCCTTAGACTAGTGGTTTTTAAATGTAGCTGCGCATTATAATCATATGGAGATTTTGTGTGTGTGTGTGTGTATGTTTTTAATTTTTATTTTATTATTACACTTTAAGTTTTAGGGTACATGTGCACAATGTGCAGGTTTGTTACATATGTATACATGTGCCATGTTGGTGTGCTGCACCCATTAACTCGTCATTTAGCATTAGGTATATCTCCAAATGCTATCCCTCCCCACTCCCCCGACCCCACAACAGTCCCTGGAGTGTGATGTTCCCCTTCCTGTGTCCATGTGTTCTCATTGTTCATTTCCCACCTATGAGCGAGAACATGTGGTGTTTGGTTTTTTGTCCTTGCGATAGTTTGCTGAGAATGATGGTTTACAGTTTTATCCATGTCCCTACAAAGGACATGAACTGATCATTTTTTATGGCTGCATAGTATTCCACGGTGTATATGTACCACATTTTCTTAATCCAGTCTGTCGTTGGACATTTGTGTTGGTTCCAAGTCTTTGCTATTGTGAATAGTGCCGCAATAAACATACATGTGCATGTGTCTTTATAGCAGCATGATTTATAATCCTTTGGGTATATACCCAGTAATGGGATGGCTGGGTCAAATGGTATTTCCAGTTCTAGATCCCTGAGGAATCGCCACACTGACTTCCACAATGGTTGAACTAGTTTACAGTCCCACCAACAGTGTAAAAGTGTTCCTATTTCTCCACATCCTCTCCAGCACCTGTTGTTTCCTGACTTTTTAATGATTGCCATTCTAACTGGTGTGAGATGGTATCTCATTGTGGTTTTGATTTGCATTTCTCTGATGGTCAGTGATGATGAGCATTTTTTCATGTGTTTTGTGGCTGCATAAATGTTTTCTTTTGAGAAGTGTCTGTTCATATCCTTTGCCCACTTTTTGATGGGGTTGTTTGTTTTTTTCCTGTAAATTTGTTTGAGTTCATTGTAGATTCTGGATATTAGCCCTTTGTCAGATGAATAGGTTGCAAAAATTTTCTCCCGTTCTGTAGGTTGCCTGTTCACTCTGATGGTAGTTTCTTTTGCTGTGCAGAAGCTCTTGAGTTTAATTACATCCCATTTGTCAATTTTGGCTTTTGTTGCCATTGCTTTTGGTGTTTTAGACATGAAGTCCTTGCCCATGCCTATGTCCTGAATGGTAATGCCTAGGTTTTCTTCTCGGGTTTTTATGGTTTTAGATCTAACATGTAAGTCTTTAATCCATCTTGAATTAATTTTTGTATGAGGTGTAAGGAAGGGATCCAGTTTCAGCTTTCTACATCTGGCTAGCCAGTTTTCCCAGCACCATTTATTAAATAGGGAATCCTTTCCCCATTGCTTGTTTTTCTCAGGTTTGTCAAAGATCAGATGGTTGTAGATATGCAGCATTATTTCTGAGGGCTCTGTTCTGTTCCATTGATCTATATCTCTGTTTTGGTACCAGTACCATGCTGTTTTGGTTACTGTAGCCTTGTAGTATAGTTTGAAGTCAGGTGGCATGATGCCTCCAGCTTTGTTCTTTTGGCTTAGGATTGACTTGGCGATGCAGATGCTTTTTTGGTTCCATGTGAACTTAAAGTAGTTTTTTCCAATTCTGTGAAGAAAGTCATTGGTAGCTTGATGGGGATGGCATTGAATCTATAAATTACCTTGGGCAGTATGGCCATTTTCACGATATTGATTCTTCCTACCCATGAGCATGGAATGTTCCTCCATTTGTTTGTATCCTCTTTTATTTTATTGAGCAGTGGTTTGTAGTTCTCCTTGAAGAGGTCCTTCACATCCCTTGTAAGTTGGATTCCTAGGTATTTTATTCTCTTTGAAGCAATTGTGAATGGGAGTTCACTCATGATTTGGATCTCTGTTTGTCTGTTATTGGTGTATAAGAATGCTTGTGATTTTTGTACATTGATTTTGTATCCTGAGACTTTGCTGAAGTTGCTTCTCAGCTTAAGGAGATTTTGGGCTGAGACGATGGGTTTTCTAGATATACAATCATGTCATCTGCAAACAGGGACAATTTGACTTCATCTTTTCCTAATCGAATGCCCTTTATTTCCTTCTCCTGCCTAATTGCCCTGGCCAGAACTTCCAACCCTATGTTGAATAGGAGTGGTGAGAGAGGGCATCCCTGTCTTGTGCCAGTTTTCAAAGGGAATGCTTCCAGTTTTTGTCCATGCTGTATGATATTGGCTGTGGGTTTGTCATAGATAGCTCTTACTATTTTGAGATACATCCCATCAATACCTAATTTATTGAGAGTTTTTAGCATGAAAGGTTGTTGAATTTTGTCAAAGGCCTTTTCTGCATCTATTGAGATAATCATGTGGTTTTTGTCTTTGGTTCTGTTTATATGCTGGATTACATTTATTGATTTGCATATGTTGAACCAGCCTTGCATCCCAAGGATGAAGCCCACTTGATCATGGTGGATAAGGTTTTTGATGTGCTGATGGATTCGTTTTGCCAGTATTTTATTGAGTATTTTTGCATCAATGTTCATCAAGGATATTGGTCTAAAATTCTGTTTTTTGGTTTGTGTCTCTGCCAGGCTTTGGTATCAGGATGATGCTGGCCTCATAAAATGAGTTAGGGAGGATTCCCTCTTTTTCTATTGATTGGAATAGTTTCAGAAGCAATGGTACCAGGTCCTCCTTGTACCTCTGGTAGAATTCGGCTGTGAATCCATCTGGTCCTGGACTTTTTTTGGTTGGTAAGCTATTGATTATTGACACAATTTCAGAGCCTGTTATTGGTCTATTCAGAGATTCAACTTATTCCTGGTTTAGTCTTGGGAGGGTGTATGTGTCGAGGAATTTATCCATTTCTTCTAGATTTTCTAGTTTATTTGTGTAGAGATGTTTGTAGTGTTCTCTGATGGTAGTTTGTATTTCTGTGGGATCGGTGGTGATATCCCCTTTATCATTTTTTATTGCATCTATTTAATTCTTCTCTCTTGTCTTCTTTATTAGTCTTGCTAGCGGTCTATCAATTTTGTTGATCTTTTCAAAAAACCAGCTCCTGGATTCATTGATTTTTTGAAGGGTTTTTTGTGTCTCTATTTCCTTTAGTTCTGCTCTGATTTTAGTTATTTCTTGCCTTCTGCTAGCTTTTGAATGTGTTTGCCCTTGCTTTTCTAGTTCTTTTAATTGTGATGTTAGGGTGTCAATTTTGGATCTTTCCTGCTTTCTCTTGTGGGCATTTAGTGCTATAAATTTCCCTCTACACACTGCTTTGAATGTGTCCCAGAGATTCTGGTATGTTGTGTCTTTGTTCTCGTTGGTTTCAAAGAACTTCTTTATTTCTGCCCTCATTTTGGTATGTACCCAGTAGTCATTCAGGAGTAGGTTGTTCAGTTTCCATGTAGTTGAGCGGTTTTGAGTGAGTTTCTTAATCCTGAGTTCTAGTTTGATTGCACTGTGGTCTGAGAGACAGTTTGTTACAATTTCTGTTCTTTTACATTTGCTGAGGAGAGCTTTACTTCCAACTACGTGGTCAGTTTTGGAATAGGTGTGGTGTGGTGCTGAAAAGAATGTATATTCTGTTGATTTGGGGTGGAGAGTTCTGTAGATGTCTATTAGGTCTGCTTGGTGCAGAGCTGAGTTCAATTACTGGGTATCCTTGTTAAATTTCTGTCTCGTTGATCTGTCTAATGTTGACAGTGGGGTGTTAAAGTCTCCCATTATTATTGTGTGGGAGTCCCAGTCTCTTTGTAGGTCACTCAGGACTTGCTTTATGAATCTGGGTGCTCCTGTATTGGGTGCATATATATTTAGGATAGTTAGCTCTTCTTGTTGAATTGATCCCTTTACCATTATGTAATGGCCTTCTTTGTCTCTTTTTATCTTTGTTGGTTTAAAGTCTGTTTTATCTGAGACTAGGATTGCAACCCCTGCCTTTTTTTGTTTTCCATTTTCTTGGTAGATCTTCCTCCATCCCTTTATTTTGAGTTTATGTGTGACTCTCCACGTGAGATGGGTTTCCTGAATACAACACACTGATGGGTCTTGACTCTTTATCCAATTTGCCAGTCTGTGTCTTTTAATTGGAGCATTTAGCCCATTTACATTTAAAGTTAATATTGTTATGTGTGAATTTGGTCCTGTCATTATGATGTTAGCTGGTTATTTTGCTCGTTAGTTGATGCAGTTTCTTCCTAGCCTTGATGGTCTTTACATTTTGGCGTGTTTTTTGCAGTGGCTGGTACTGGTTGTTCTTTTCCATATTTAGTGCTTCCTTTAGGAGCTCTTTTAGGGCAGGCCTGGTGGTGACAAAACTCTCTCAGCATTTGCTTGTCTGTAAAGTATTTTATTTCTCCTTCACTTATGAAGCTTAGTTTGGCTGGATATGAAATTCTGGGTTGAAAATTCTTTTCTTTAAGAATGTTGAATAGTGGCCCCCACTCTCTTCTGGCTTGTAGAGTTTCTGCCAAGAGATCCGCTGTTAGTCTGATGGGCTTCCCTTTGTAGGTAACCCGATCTTTCTCTCTGGCTGCCCTTAACATTTTTTCCTTCATTTCAACTTTGGTGAATCTGACAATTATGTGTCTTGGAGTTGCTCTTCTCAAGGAGTATCTTTGTGGTGTTCTCTGTATTTCCTGAATCTGAATGTTGGCCTTTCTTGCTAG
Organism: Gorilla gorilla gorilla; assembly: GCF_029281585.2. Taxonomy (NCBI): domain Eukaryota; kingdom Metazoa; phylum Chordata; class Mammalia; order Primates; family Hominidae; genus Gorilla; species Gorilla gorilla. The sequence continues at coordinate 85,432,626 of NC_073230.2, forward strand.
ATTGGGGAAGTTCTCCTGGATAATATCCTGCAGAGTGTTTTCCAGTTTGGTTCCATTCTCCCCGTCACTTCCAGGTACACCAATGAGACGTAGATTTGGTCTTTTCACATAGTCCCACATTTCTTGGAGGCTTTGTTTCTTTCTTTTTATTCTTTTCTCTCTAAACTTCCCTTCTCACTTCATTTCATTCATTTCATCTTCCATCACTGACACCCTTTCTTCCAGTTGATCGCATCGGCTCCTGAGGCTTCTGCGTTCTTCACATAGTTCTCGAGCCTTGGCTTTCAGCTCCATCAGCTCCTTTAAGGACCTCTCTGCATTGGTTATTCTAGGTATCCATTCGTCTAATTTTTTTTCAAAGTTTTTAACTTATTTGCCATTGGTTTGTATTTCCTCTACAGCAGTGGCTGTAGAACAGCGGATATTGGTGAACCGCAAATGCTGCTGCCTGATCGTTCCTCTGGAAGTTTTGTCTCAGAGGAGTACCCGGCCATGTGAGGTGTCAGTCTGCCCCTACTGGGGGGTGCCTCCCAGTTAGGCTGCTTGGGGGTCAGGGACCCACTTGAGGAGGCAGTCTGCCTGTTCTCAGATCTCCAGCTGCGTGCTAGGAGAACCACTGCTCTCTTCAAAGCTGTCAGATAGGGACATTTAAGTCTGCAGAGGTTACTGCTATCTTTTTGTTTGTCTGTGCCCTACCCCCCAGAGGTGGAGCCTACAGAGGCAGGCAGGCCTCCTTGAGCTGTGGTGGGCTCCACCCAGTTGGAGCTTCCTGGCTGCTTTGTTTACCTAATCAAGCCTGGGCAATGGCAGGCGCCCCTCCCCCAGCCTCACTGCCGCCTTGCAGTTTGATCTCAGACTGCTGTGCTAGCAATCAGCAAGACTCTGTGGGCGTAGGACCCTCTGAGCCAGGTGTGGGATATAATCTCCTGGTGTGCCGTTTTTGAAGCCCGTCGGAAAAGCGCAGTATTAGGGTGGGAGTGACCCGATTTTCCAGGTGCCGTCTGTCACCCCTTTCTTTGACTAGGAAAGGGAACTCCCTGACCCCTTGCGCTTCCCGAGTAAGGCAATGCCTCACCCTGCTCCGGCTTGTGAATGGTGCGCTGCACCCACTGTCTGGCACTCCCTAGTGAGATGAACCTGGTGGTACCTCAGATGGAAATGCAGAAATCACTGGTCTTCTGCGTCGCTCACACAGGGAGCTGTAGACCGGAGCTGTTCCTATTCGGCCATCTTGGCTCCACCCTCCTGGAAATTTTTTAAACAAAACAAAACTAGGTCAAATGTGCACCAGACTAATTAAATCAGAATTTTAGGAGGTGAACCCAGGTATTTGGTTTTTTAGTATTAATATTTTTATTGTTTATATTAGCATTTAAACACTATTCTCAGGTGATTCTATTGTACATTCAGTGCTGAGAAACATTCTTGAATAAGAAATTCTGTCATGCTGTAGACTCCTTTACAACAAAATATGTACTCTAGCAAAGACTTGCACATAGGAAAAACTCAAAGGTGCAATCAATAAATGAGTCTCAACTATTTTATCTTTTCAGAAGTATACATTTCCCTGCTTTTTAAAAAATCATATGTGAAGCATGATTTAATTTCTTCTTGACAAATCAAGGCCATGACTATAAAAGCAAACTAATACTCTGTATTAAAGTGGTTAAAGTGGCTCATATTAGTAAATGCTGTTACTAATCCAATATTTAGTAAACACTAAAGTCAGTATTTTTCTTAAGCATGTTTCTGAATTTAATATTGAAGTCTTTAAGAGGCTAATAAATATAATTAGTATTTATTGTGTCAGCCACACTTAAAATTGAACAAAATAGGCTGGACGTAGTGGCTCACACCTGTAATCCCAGCACTTTGGGAGGTCGAGGCAGGTGGATCACCTGAGGTCAGGAGTTAGAGACCAGCCTGGGCAACATAGTGAAATCCTGTCTCTACTAAAAATACAAAAATTAGCTGGGCGTGGTGGTGGGTGCCTGTGATCCCAGCTACTTGGGAGGATGAGGCGGGACAATCACTTGAACCTAGGAGGCAGAGGTTGCAGTGAGCCGAGATCCTGTCACCATACTCCAGCCTGGGCGACAGAGCAAGACTCCATCTCAAAAAAAAAAAAAAATTGCACAAAATATTTTAAATTCCCTGCTCTCCAGAAACTTACATTCTACCAGGGATAGACCAACAGTTAAAAAAACAAGTAGATTGTATAGTATGTTAACAAGTAATACATGCTGTGATTAAAAAAAAAAAAAAAAAGAGGTGGGGGGGAATGGTGTTGGAAATGCCAAGAGCTAGGGTGAAGGCCCTAACCTGGGAGCATGCCTGGAACATTTGGAGGAACAGTAAGGCGTGGCCAGAGCAGATCAGGCAAGAGGGTGAGCAGCAAGAGGTGAGAGAGGCAGGCGACGGGGACAGTTGTGGAGGGGCAGTCATGAAAGGATGGTTGTATTGGGCTGTGCAGACTGTTGTAGGGACTTCGGCTTTTTCTCTGAGTAAAATGGGGAGCCACTAAAACGGGGAGCCACTGCAGGGTTTCAGGCCAAAAAGGAGCTTGATCTGATTTAGGTTTTAATAGAATCATTCTAGATGCTGTGTTTTGCAAAGTTTGTTTGCTGGGGGCAGGGTGGAGGGGCAGTAGAAGCAAGGTAACGAGTAGTCCAGGAGAGAAGGGTGGGTCAGACCAGGGTAGCTACAGGATTTCTTGATGGCTTAGATGTTTAGGATATGAGAAAAAAAGAGAAGTCAAGGATTACTCCTGGATTTAGGCTGTTGAGATGGTTAGGGCAATTTATTGCCTACACTAAATATTTTCTTTTCTTTCTTTTTTTTTTCTCTCTTTTCCCTCAGTGTCAAGCTATCAACTTGTGTTTGTTATTGCTGTTATTGTATCTGCTTCTAGTTTCGCTCACCTATTTTAGGATATATTACTTTTGTTTAAATCTTCTGTGGGCCAACAAACACAAAAGTTTTAAAAATTGTGTATTTAAAATAAGATTGTTGGTTTAACATAGGGGCTCTGAGTGAGAGTTTGTGTTGCTGTATTTAGGAGTGAAGTGAATCAGCCTTAATGCCAGGACTTCTAACAGTTGCATTCTCTGTGGAGGCCTTAAGCTTGCTTTTGAATTCAGTTATGTTCTTAATGATTAAGTTTGCCAGAACTCTAAATCTCTGAATGAGAATTCATTTATATTTACTTTATTTGTTTAAACAGGCAAAAGAATGGACCCCAGCAGGAAAAGCAAAGCAAGAGAATTCTGCTAAGAAGTTTTATTCTGAATCTGAGGAAGAGGAGGACTCTTCTGATAGTAGCAGTGACAGTGGTGGGTTTTATAATTTATTGGCATATATTATTTACATAGTAGATTACATTCTATATCTCAGAAACAAGGCCTAATCCATAATATTCCGCAGGTAGTTTTAAGTGAAGTTTGTATTATCAAAATAATCCCTTTCATTTATATATCACTCTTTAGTTTTCAAAGTAATTTTTAATTACTAAATTCTCTTTTTACTTTACAATATCTCTTGGACAGTAGCTAATACATTGGTATAGCTGAAACAGGAACTCATACTTTTCTGAATTCTAAACCACAATGCCTAATATGTCTATTGAAAAACACAATTTTACACTTGATAAACTTTTAGTGGGGTCTTTAAAAGTAACTTTCTTTTACAAAAACGTAAAGTTTATTTTATACCTTGAAGAGTCTTTTTCTCTTTCATTTTATACTCATCTCTTTCTGTGAACCTCTATAGAGATAAAGCTAAAATTATTAAGTCTCTATATACTATAAGTCTCTATATACTATAAAAAAATCAAACTAAAGATTGAGGGTAACTATATGCAGTGAAAAGAATGCTTAATAGGAAGGATTTAGAGGCCCTGGGTTTTACCTATGCAAATTGAATAAGGCACCTACTTTTCTCTATATCAGATAAATGAAGGGGTACAGTTAAATATTTCTTAAAGTCCCTTCATTGCTAAAATTCTGTGAGTGATTTGCATAGTGAAAAATAGATTGTAGTCACTTTCTGATGCTTTTATTAACACTTAACCTAATAGGCAAATCTGACCCAAGACCAAACGACACCCAACTTTCTCTAAAATCTTTATTCCTTGGAGAACCAGGGCCTGTCACTCTTACTTGGTTATCTGCTACCCTACTGTAAGGTAATTCACTCTTCTTTTCTCTGTCTTCCTTATCAGAAATCTTTGTTTTTAATATCTGATAAATTAATCTGTGATACATTACCTGTAATTTCTTTCATTGTTTATAGCATAAGCCAGTTATCTGACTTAATATGTATGTGCGTGTAACTTGGATATTACCGCAAATCTAAAATGTCCTTATTTAGTAGCTTTATTTTAGTAAAATAAACTTTCCTGTTTGTAAATGATGATAATGATGAGCGCCTTACCCTGTGGCAGACCCTGTTGTGTTCTAATCACCTTTATATGTTTCAAATCATTTAATCTTCACAACAGCTCTGAAAAGTAACTAGTGTTATCCCCATTTGCTGAAAAGGAAACCAAAACCCAGAGAAGTTGAATAACTTGCTCAGTTTTACAACTGGCAAGTAGAAGAGCCAGGATCTGAATCCGAACACTAACTTGAGAACCCATGCTTGTACCCCTTGCAAGCCATCTTAAAACAATACAGGCAGTCCTAGGTTTTCACTGTGATGGACCTTCCTGATGTTGTTATTATTTAACCATTAGAATGTTTAATTAAAAGTTATGTTCCTGCCTAAGAGGGCTTCGTTACATAGATCACAGGAAGGGCAACAGTTTGTCCTTTTGTCTGGGACACAACTCTGTAGTTATAGTCATTTTAAATAGTAAAAAATTATGCTTCACTTAAAAAATACACATATATTCTTCATGTATTCTCTTCTGCAAACAGTCCTAGCATACCATAATTTACGCATAAAACATTTAAAAGTACAATTCCTCAATGTAACTTGATCATCTCTTTGACCTATGGAAAACTCGTTTACTAGCTCGAATAAGTAATAACTCTTTAATAAGTCATTTTGCCTATTGTCTTTGAATTTGGAGGTCTTTCCAAGTGATTTGAATGGCTCATTTTCCTCTCAAAATTTGTTCCTAAGAAGATTCAACTGTTGCCTTCTTTTACTCTAAATAGAATTTCCCATTACAAGCAGAAGAATTCAAAATTATTTCTTTAGCCTTACATCAATCCTTATGTAATTCTTTAAAAGAAAGTTTTTGACATAGCTATATACTTTGGGGTTTGAAGTGAGATTCCCTCAAATTTGGTTTACTTGGTTCACCTTTGCTTAGCTTTTCTCTACTCATTGTCAGAGCATCCTCTATCTGCCTCCCTCCAAGCTCACAGTGCTAAAGGAATCCATAGAGCTGAAAGAATGGGATGTGGGAATAAAATGTTAAACAAGTGGTGTCCACTGAACTAAAATTCAACATCTGGTTTCATTTGTGATGAATATTGACAGTTACAGGTGTCCGTGTGTCTAATTAAATGACTATAAATCTAAGAACATCTGGTTCTGTTTTTCAGAGAGTGAATCTGGAAGTGAAAGTGGAGAACAAGGCGAAAGTGGGGAGGAAGGAGACAGCAATGAGGACAGCAGTGAGGACTCCTCCAGTGAGCAGGACAGTGAGAGTGGAAGGGAGTCAGGCCTAGAAAACAAAAGAACAGCCAAGAGGAACTCAAAAGCCAAAGGAAAAAGGTAATTTATTTTGTCAGAATTTCCTTCAAAAAATATTCTGTGAAAGTTTGCCCCAGGCAGAGATGTTTCTTATTAATCAAAAAATGGTGAGAGAAAAAAAGTGTGTATTTTTTTCCAGATATTAAATCTTTTTAAAATTAAAGTGCTAGTTGTTCACATTATTTTCCTACTTGTAATGCTTAGCTTTCATTTTGAACTTGAACATATCTTGGGGTTACATTTTGAAAATTGGTGTAACCTTGGAAGGCTGAGTTAAGTGATCAAGCAATAGGTATGAAACACTTAATTACCTTTTGTAGCGATTTTGCTGAGGGCTAAAATTAAATCCTTCAACACTTTGCCATTATGTAACCAAGACAATTGATTTTTCTAAATAATGTTATATTAAAAAGATTATGATCCAAATATTAGAGTCAAGGGCTGTGAAGGAAGACGGTCATAAGATCTTTAAGTGTTAGCACTTTTTAAGATCTCCCATTATCAATAACATTATCATGTATTAAAGTGTCATTAAAATTTTGAGTAATTGGGGCTAATATCTTGGATTGTGCAACTCTGTTTTCCCCGCTGCTGTCAGCGAGTGGCCTCTGCCGACATGATGGTCCTTTCCCCGGGAGCCTGCTGCCCGCTCACTTGATGAGCTTGCAGCCCGGCTCAGTCGTGGCTGACAGCACTGATTGGGGCGCAGTACGCTCTCTGCTCCTTTTATTACAGACAGTAATTAAAGCAGCTCGCCCTGCCACTTCCATAACAAACACAGCATAATGCCCTAATTATGACTTTATTAATTTAAGTCAGGATTTAATGATTTTAAAAGTGATTTATATTGTTTTTCCTGTTCAGAACAAATGAAATCTGTAGGTTAAATTAATACAGGCTTTTCATCATTGCAAAGTTAAAAACCTAGTTACCAGTAAATTCTTTTCATTAGATTAACATCTGAAACTCTAAGCAGTAAGGTAAACAATAATTACCATCAAAATTGAGTGATGCATAATAAAATAACACTTTTAAAATCTTATCTTAAAAGCTAGAAGTTAAATATATTTAGAATCATTCACTTGTTGCAACAAAGGAGCTACTTGGTTTATAATAGCCTTGTCTTTGAGAGAAATCCTGTACTTCTGCTTTAATATCAGCATGTCTATGATGATACAAGTTATAAAACATGTCCTGTTTCTAGAAAGGGAAAGTTTTGTTCAGTGCATGAAATGTCCTTTCAGATGGCAAAAGTCAGTATACTCGAAATTTGTAGTCATGTATTAGGTTTATTATTCTTTTCTTCAGAAATGGATTTTTCTCTTTACCCATGTTTGAATTTAAAAGAATTGTTTATTACAAAGAGAACCACAAATACATTCTAAACCTTATATTTTTAAGTACACATTTTAACCAGTGAATTGGGGATAATAAATTGCCATTTTTTTGCCAGGGAAAAACAACCACATATTTTTCAGTCTTCAAATATAATTACATGTGCTCTGAGATGTTACCATGGCTCCATTTTTAATAAACAGCAATCATATTTCCCCCACAAAAATCAATTCTAGGAAATATTGATTCTTTCCTTGTCTCACTCCTCTCCCTCCCCCTGTATTTTTCTCCCTGTCTCAGAATTTTTTTTAACTTTGCCAGTATGATAATTTTTTAAAGCTCCTAATAAGCTTTAAGCATCTTCAAAAACCACCCTTTAGTAATCATAAATATTTATGACCAAATTTAAATTTTACACTCCAAGATATTTTCATTTGAAGGGAGATAGTATGACATAGTGGAAAAAATACGGACTTTGGAATGAGACAGGCTTGAGTTCAGATTCTAGTTCTGCCCCTCTTGTTATGTGCCCTTGAGCAGGTTATTTAACCTTTCTAAATATTAATTTCATTATTGTAAATGGGATAATAATGTACCCAGGAAGAGTGCATTTAAATTAGATAATTGGTATGATTGGTATGAAGTGCCTAGCCCTTTCTGGCCCACAGTAGATTCTTAAAAAAATACACACGCATGTGGTAGAGAGAACTAGACCTTTAGTTTCCAGGAAAATATAAAGCACCACGAGGCATCTGTCATCCCCTGAGAGAAGGGTGTTTGGTCATCTCACATGTTATTCCTTCTCCTTGGAGAACTGTTTCCCTGCCCATCTGCCAGCCTTACTCCTATATCTTGGCTTATATGTCTCTTTCTCCAGGAAGCATTCCTAATTGGATTAAGTTTGTTTAGGTGTCTCTCCACATGTTCTCCTGACACGCTATAATTTATTACTTATTACTTATTATACTGTATTACCACTGCAACCTTATCTGTATCCTCCAGTGGACCGTAGACCCTGTAGGGTAGACACACAGAGATCCTCTGTGTCTTACTAACCATCGTTATCCTTAGCACCTAGCATAATGCCAACATGTAGTCAATAATTAATAAATATTTGTTGAGCAGGTGAACAAATGAATGGTGTTAAGCACTTAGGTATGATCATTTGATATTTTAAAAGTTTATATTTGATTAGCTTAAATTTTTAGCAAGATAGTACTTTAGAAGAATTTCCTTTGAACTGGTTAACATTTTCTCATAGAATGTGTTTAAGGTCACATTTGGGAACTTGTGTAAGTAATTTTCTTGGGCAGAAAATATATAAAATACAAGTCTATTTTAGCAAAAATAGATATATAAATATTTAAATATATTACTAAACCAGGTGTGGTGGCTCAAGCCTATAATCCCAATATTTTGGGAGGTCAAGTTAGGAGGACTACTTGAGCCCAGAAGTTCCAGACCAGCCTAGGCAACCTAGTGAGACCCTGTCTCTACAAAAAATATAAAATTAGCTGGATGTGGTGGTGCATGCCTGTAGTCCCAACTACTTGGGAGGCTGAAATGGGAGCATCGCTTGAGCCCGGGAGGTCGAGGCTGCAGTGAGCCATGATTGTACTACTGTACAATGAGACCCTGTCTCATATACGTACATATATACACGTATATATACATGAATTATATATATATACGTGTATATATACATGAATATATATGTATATACGTATATATATACATGTATATATACATGAATATATATGTATATACGTATATATATACATGTATATATGCATATACACACACACACACGCAGGCACAGTATTTTGAGATAGCATTTTAAAAAATCAGCCTAAATATCTTTAACGTTGTTACTAGTAGTACTTAATTCTTGGTAAATCAAACATTTAGTGTTTTCTACATTGCTTTTGATTATATTGTTTAGTGTCATTTTATGACTTTTTGCATTTGAAATGTGTATAACAGGATAGAATTGAATTTGAATGGGTTCTAATTTATTTGGTTATGGGTAATACCTTTTTTATTACCTCATTAATGTATTCTGGAATTTAAAAACCTTTTTTTATAAACTACTTATATAAAGGAGTTGAAGTTCATATTTCAAAATTTACTATTATATGTAGTGATTCTGAAGATGGGGAGAAGGAAAATGAAAAATCTAAAACTTCAGATTCTTCAAATGATGAATCTAGTTCAATAGAAGACAGTTCTTCCGATTCTGAATCAGAGTCAGAACCTGAAAGTGAATCTGAATCCAGAAGAGTCACTAAGGTAAGAGATTATACATTTGTTGTAATTGAAGGTAAATATTCTTATAGCAACTAAAATAGACAACACCATCCTCATCTACTCATGTGATTTTATTTTTTCTAGATAAGCCTTTCCCTTATAACCCAACTCTGCAGAAATGCTAGAAACTTTAAAAAATCTCATCCCTTGCCACTGAAATCAAGGAACTCTTACGCATATGACCTTTTTTGTTCTTGGCTAGGTTGTGACAAGGGGGGGTTTTGCTGAAGGGGAAGTGAAAGGAAGTCACAAAAATAGTATTGAGCAAAGAATTATAAGTGTACATACATCATAAGAAATTGAGACTATTCACTTTTTTAAAATATTGGGCATTTTGCATAATAGAGTGTGTTTTAAAGCTTTAATTAAAGAGTATACATTCTTTAGTTAGTAAGAATTTGCGTAGCCATTTATTTAAAAACAAATGTGAGAACCACTTATATAATAAAATAATAATGCTTTTTGGTAATAACATTTGTAACACTGAATTTTGCCTGCTTAGCAGGAAAAAAATAAAGTATAAATTGCAAAAATATAGTTATTAATATAAAATGTATTCTATCTGATTTCAGGTCTAGTTAAAAGAATAAAAATATAGAATTCAGACCTAACGATAATTATCTTTTTGGTCTTTAATAATCACCCCCTTCCTATAAATGGACCATGTTCATGCTAGACTTCAAGTATAGTAGTTTTATATATAACTGTGTTATTCTGTTTGTTGAAAATATGGCCAAACTCTGCCTTTGATTCAGTTCAATTTCTTCTTAATCCAATATTGTTTTCGTTTATTTGTTCTGTTAACTGGAATCTCTTCAATATGTTATCTGAGTAGGCAAGGATGAAAATTAATTTATTGAAGTAGACAATTGCCCTCCCCCATCCAGAGATTTATTGTTAAAGAATGTTTTAAAAATTGGCTAGTATTTGTCTTGCCTTATTTCACATTTTCTTGCATATATTAAAACCTATCTTAAACTTGAATTTATATTTAAAACTTGTGTCTGTATATAAAATAACCTAATATTTTTATTTTTAAAAAATTCACATAAAATCTTAAGAGATTTTATGGTTTATTAATCTGGCCTCATATAAAAACTTATCACTTAGTGAGTCTGACGTACTGTCATTTCATACTTACGTCAAATTACCAGAAAGTTTAAAATGTTATTGAAAATAAAAGGAGTTACAAATCGACAGTAAGTACAACCCAGAGTAAGAAGTATTTTTTAAAAATGACAGAACAAGAAATCAGTGAGTGTCAAGTGGTGGAAGTTATTCTTAGGAAATTTTGTAACAGTTGAAAAATTATAGACTTCAGTGCCTCTGTAGTATTAGAAGCAGAGCTTTAGGATCCCATTAAAAAGCCACAGTGGTTGAACATCATGTTGTGTTGTACCCCTTCCTCCCCCTGAAAAAAACAAAAGAAGATAAAAACCACAGGGGCACTCCAGGTCAGTGATTCTGTTTGTTTCTTCTTTGTCAAAGACTTTCAGTGATCAGATTAAATCTCTTGATAGTTAAAAATATTTTCCTATAGAACGTCAGTATAAAAAACCTCAAACTATTGCAGTGAACCAAGGCCTTTGAGAAATTCGGGTTTCGTTCACATTGTTGATAGTTTTGTGTTCATGTGTTTCCCTTTGGTGGCTTATTTTCTTTATATTAGAATGCCTTTTCCCATCTATAATAGGCATACAGGACTGTGGAATTTTTTGCTTTAGTTTAGCAATTGGAATAAGTACTCTCCACCTTGGAGCTACCATAACTACTTATTTATTTCTGTTTCTTTCTGAATGATTTGGTGTATACCATGCAATTACAGAATATACCTATTTTCTAATAATAGGTGACTATAATTGTGGAAAAGTTCTCCTTGCACCAAGTGTTGTGGCTTCTGCTCTAAATTATGAGTAATGAAGGCAGATGGTGGGTACTTTAATTTACCATGACAATATGTTATTGCTGAAAATTCATATGCCTTATATCTGCAGCCTAACTAAATCTATATTTTTACTCTCTTTTCTTTTTTTTCATCCAGACAATGTGTTTTGAGGGCACTGAGCATGAAAATGCGACCTAGGAGTTACCTTGAATATATGGCTTTCAAAACAGTTAATTTTTATGGTAGTCCTATGAGATAAGCATAGTGTTCTACTTGTTGGGAGAGAATATCTTTGTTTCAGTTTCCTCATCTGTAAAGCAGACATGCTAGTACCTACCTTACTTCTTTCAAGTGTTATGTTAAAAATAAAATATGAAAGATCAATGTAACACACTACATAACTATAAAACAACAGTTTTAACATTTTTAAAAATTCCATAAAAGATCAACAGTATTGGAGAACATCAAATGCTAAAAGTAACCTAAATTTTTTGGTAACTCTTAAGTATCCTGCTCTTTTTTTTTCACTCTTTTTACACTATTCAAGTTGTAAGTCAACATTTAATTCTGTTCCCTTATCTACAGCCTCTGAGCTTAGCCACTTTCTTTAGAAGACAGCTGCCATCCACGGTCAGTGTTCCTGCTCTGTAACTCACAGTCTCCATTTACCCTACTTTTCCTTTGAACGCAGCTCTGTGTAAGACTCGCATCCACTTCCCCAAGGGTAACTCCTACTTCCTTTTGGTCTTGTTTTGTTAATAATCATCTGTCTCCTTTTGCACCTTTAATCTCTTTCTCTATTCATTCCTTTTCTGCCAACTGTGGCATTCAGGTTTTTTCAGCATTTAGAGAGAGAGAGAGGGAGCATGGAGTGAAAAATACAGAGTGTGTGTACATGAGTGAGAGTGAGTTTAGAAAAATAATCTACATATCCTGCATCTTGTACTTCTTAACCCAGTTATTTCCAACTCTATCCTACACATACTGCTCTCTGAAAAGGCAGCTACAATCCTTCCCCAAACCCAGTAGCCTTCTCTTAATCTTGATCTTTTTGTATGACTATTCCCCTACTACTTAAAAGTCTCTGCATCCCTTTTGTTCTTACTTTTTTGACCTTTCATTCTTTTGGTTGCTTCACTTTTTACATGCTTCTGACACCCAAGTGTGAATGTTGACCCCAAATTAGTACTTAGTACACATTAGTCTTTTGAGATATTAATTGATGTGAATGAATTTTTCTTTAGTCTTCTTTTTTTCCCTCTAAATTTTTCCTGTTGTGAGACCTCATTCACTCCTATAGCTTCAGCTAAAACATTTATATTAATTACTTCCATGGTAACATCTTTCAGTCTTTACAATAAGTTTCAGCTTTTCTTCCCAAATTCATACCAAATTTTTAGACCTCTCTGAGGCTACTGGTTTTCCAAACCTAATACAATCGAAAGACATGCTCTACCATTTGTCACCAGCATTCTTTTCATTCTCCCAGATCTGAAGCCCCAGAATTATCTCTGACTACTCTGTCATTCTGTATGTTTAGATAGTTACCAACTCCTATATGTTCTGTGCGTTATTTCTCATGTCTGTTTCTTCTTTCCCTACTGCCACTATTCTAGATTAGCTCTTCATTACCTGCATAGACCATTGCCATTGGTCATCCTCTGACCAATGCTTTCCCAACCCCAAGTCCTTCTATACAACTGCCAGATGGATATTAAATTCACCTGTCCTGATGGCCCATTGCCATTTGAGTTCAGTAAACTCAGGCTAGCTTGCCCAAACCTACCTTGTCTTAACCCTACCCACCTTGTGTTCTTTCTTTCTTTCTTTCTTTCTTTCTTTCTTTTTTTTTTTTTTTTTTTGAGACAGAGTCTTGCTCTGTCACCCAAGCTGGAATGCAGTGGCATGATCCCAGCTCTCTGCAGCTTCGACCTCCAAGTCTCAGGTGATCCTCCCACCTCAGCCTCCTGGGTAGCTGGGACTATAGGCATGCACTACCATGCTTGGCTAATTTTTTGTCTTTTTAATAGAGAGGGGTTTCTCCATGTTGCCCAGGCTGGTCTCGACCTCCTGGGCTCAAGCGATCCACCCACCTCAGCCTCCCAAAGTGCTGGGATTACAGGCATGGGCAACCGTGCCCAGCCACACACACTAAATTCTAATCCCAGTGGAATATTTGTGGTTCTATTAACACTCTGTATTCTTTCCTATTTCTATGCCTTTGTTCTTTCTTTTTGCATCATTTACTACAGAAAATAAAAGCTAGGGAGAAAGTGGCCTCATATCACTGTGACCCTCCACTTCTCCTAGTTGGCAATGGCTGCAGGGAATGAAAAATGTTACTGATCATGGGGTATCACTCATGTGAATGGGATGGTCAAAAGGGTGAGAACCACAGGTGGATTATTTATGTTCTTAAAATGCCCCAGCATATTCACGAGGCACAAAACTATAGTCACACATTCAGGTGCCATGTTTGTTTGTTTGTGTTATTGATTGGAATATGTCCTCATTTGAGGTCAGATGTTGTCAGTAATGACCATAGAAAATTTCCTTGTTTTAGTTATAATTATGTTGATTGATAAGCGTATTTTATGTGTAGGTGTTATTTTCTGAAATATATTTGAGAAATATTTTTAGTATAGTCCTTTCAATGAAGTAATTCTTTTGTTCCAAATAACACCTATAACAAAATTACTTTTAGTAATTCCTTATTTTAAGTGATTTCACATACTTTACACAATGTAAAGGGAAAATTTTTTTTATATGAAACAGTGGAGAGAAAATTCAGTGATGTAGACCACATTGTGTCAGGAAGAGATTCACATTTATATCACTTTATGCTGTTTTTGACCAATATAATTAAGTTATATTCTGCTTGTAGTTAAAATTATGTGAACAGATGGTGAAAAAATTTATTTAAAATAATGCTTTTAAAGTTTCCAGGATTTTTATCCTTCATGAAACCTAGGCTTCAGTGTTCTTATAACTACCCAGTATATTAGAGTGCTCCTCCACACCATAGTTATTTCAGCTACGTTGTTAGTCCACTATTCGCACCTTATTCATGATGCAGTATTCTAGTTATATCTGTAGTGTCTGTGTACTAATGGCTGAAGATTTAGATACTCTATGATTAAAATGATAAAAACTTTAAATTATGATTGTAATTTATTGTGAGTAAATTTTATGTATTTTCCTTATATAAACATTTTAATTACATAAACTATATAAAGCATAATAATCTACCAATGTGAAATAAATATAAAGTATTTAAAGTACTTGCACTTAATAATACTTAATATTAAAAGCATTTCAGTATTTGAATTAAAACTAAGATTAAGGTACATACTAGCTATGAAGAAAATAGTACCAACTGTATATACCTAGCAGTGTTTGAGTTGCTCTTGTCAGTTGTTTTTATCTCAGGTTATATTTGTGTCTCAAAACTTTGCTAATTCCTTTTGGGAGGTGCAAAGAAACTGAGTGAATCTCTTAGGTGCTCTAACGATCAGTCTCTAGGATTTGACTGGTGTCTGAATGTCAGTAAACGTTAAGATTTGCCTTAATAAAAGATTTTGGCAATAAAGTTCTTTTATTTGAAAGATTCTTGGGGATAAAGTAAATTTGGCATGTGGTGTGAAATAAATCATGGATAAGAGTGAAAGGAACCATTTTTTGATTGGTTTTATGTTCTATTTGAAAAATAAGCAAGTTTTAGTTATGTTTTTACAACTATTTTTGTATGTTGCAATTATATAACTTTTGTAAATATTGAAGAATATTGGGTTTTACTGTTATAATGCAAAGCCATGCCTCTCAGTTTATGCCTTTCCCGATTTCATTTATATTTTAAGTTCTCTAAAATAAAAATATTATTCAATTGCAGTTGAGACCTTTGAAAGGAAGTGAATGCCATTAAGCAGGCTTTCTTATTGAAGTAGGCGTACTCTAATAGGAAAAGATCTGTTTTAGTGGGTTAGACTTCTTTTTAACTTATAAAGAAGTCTCAATTTACTAGCAGTGTACTTTTGTTTTAAAGCACAAGTTTAAGTGTTAGCCTCAGATTTTTAAAATCATATTTGTCAGTTAACTTGAAGGAAAAAAGTCATTAAATTATCTTTGGTTGATAATTCTAATTGAAAATATTTCATGCAAATATCTTGTCCTGTGAGGCTAGAAATTAGCTTTGACTTATTGTTGATTTCAAAGCACAGTATGGCTTTGACAGACTTTACATACTGCTTATCCTATTTTATAGTTTCAAATTTCAAACCTCTTTACAATGGTTTCCTCTTAGAATGCATATTTGATGCTTATCTTTTTTGCTATTTGCCTTTTTTTTAATCAGCATGAAAATGAACATGCATAATACATTAACAAATCTTTTCAGGTGTATTGTTACATATTTTTGTTTGTATTATTTGGAGGTTAATAAGTATTTCCAGGATCTTTTATTTATTATTTGAAATGAAATACATTAAATAGAAATCAGTTTTTTTGACCCTGTGACTTTGTATTGCATTTTGAAAATGTCGATGTGTTGAGGTGTATAATTGAATACCATAGAAACAAAATGGAGATTTGAGGATGATGAATTGATAACTAGGTATTTTTTTGTGATGAGATTCTAAGATCAGTTACTGTTGTCCTTATAAAAGTCTAACACAGTCACTCAGCTGTTAAAAGCCTAATCCGCTATTTAAAAAAATATACAAAAACAAATTGTCTATCTTTCTGCCTGATCTCTTCTCAAGTACTAACGCAATGGAAACAGTGGGTGATCTGTCAATGTGTTTGGTTTGTCGATGATGGTTTTGTATAAATATTGGGAGGGTAAAAAATAAAATCGCACAGTAAAATATGATTTCATCTGCCTTTTCTCTGCAGCTCCATGGCTCATGCTGCGGTGTGAAATTCTGATTTTACACACTTTGCAGGCGGAGCACATGAATTATGCATTAAGCAAGAAAAATCTCCTGCCTCAAGTCCTATATGCATTTACCCAGGTTCTGTCTCTATTACCAAGATGAATTGCAAATGGAGAAATGTTTGATGGAATAGAGCTCTTAACTTCTTTGTTTAGAATTCAGAATTTTATTTTTATAGTAGATCCTTTAAGTATGAAAATGTTTTGAACTTACTATGGATTTTTTAAAATGAAAAATGAAATATAATATAAGAGGAATACCAAACACATCATGAAGCATTTTATAGCGTTGATTCAGAATGCAAGGGTTTTTCAGTTCAGTAGAAATGACCATTATCTATTGCTAATGTTGTATTTCAGTCACTGGTTATTTGCTGTTCTCAGAAAGTCAATGAAATTCTGTCCTTTTGAAAGCCTTTTTTCTCTCTGTTCTAGGCTTCTATTAAGAGATTATGCCAATTTCACATGCAGCTCTGTTCTGTGTTATATGTGACCTGATATGTATTTAATAGATATTGTTACACACTCTTGGCTGTGAAGTAGAAAATAAGGTATAGACTTGCCTTCAGCTTTAACTTTATCTTGATTTGATAGGTTTCTAATTTTTCAGGTGGGGAGGTTAACGGTTCCATAAAGACAGTCATGCACCATTGTAGCTTATAGGAAGCTACACCCATTGTGCTCAGCATAGCATTTTGATAAGTCACATGATGGTATGCTCTTTTTGTTATATGTTCTTTCTTCACAGGAATGATATTCTAGTTGAGACAGCATTTTCATTCTGCACTTGTTTTCATTTACTTGCAACTTTTAAATTTTAGCTTCAAAACTAACGTTTCTTCTATTTTTTTCACCATCTTAGACATTGTTTACTCATTTGAGAAATGGAGAGAGGGACAAATACTGTTTCTTTCATTTTTAAATAAGGAATGAAAATTAAAACTTAACTAGATGATGTGGAGTGTTCAGTGATAAAAATAATTACTTTGAAGAATAAAATTAGTGCCTTTTTAAGTGTATTAATAATGTATATTATTATGTGGTCCTTGAAGTTTCTGAGTATCGGGACAAGGGAAAAAACAAGTGAAATTTGAATTATTTTAAAATGTTACCTATGTATAATTTTATGTAATGCTTTTGTTCATGTATGTGCACTGTTGTAGGAGCTCTAACACTGTGTAAGCTTTAAATAGTGATAAAATATATTTTGCTTCAGTGGTACCGTCTCGTGGCTAGAGGAATACTTCAAAAATATTTATTAGCACATTAGCAATAAGCTATAGACTTTTGGTAGATTATAAGTTATTTGAAGGCAGGACTATATCTATCTTGGCTGTTATTTCCATTGCTTGGCACAGAATCTAATATATATTTAAAATTCTATACATACCTATTGAATGAATGAATGATTAAACAAAAACATTTTAGTAGAAACTTTAGTTTTGGTCTGTGATTGAGAAAATTTAATGTAAAAAATAGTGTAGATTAGAAAGATAAACTTTGACTCAATTATATTTAACACCCTACTCTTTGTTGGCCTTTAGTTGTTTGTAATGCACTTAATACTGTTTTCTTTTTAAAAGATTTACAAATTTTTTCTGAATATCTAACCAAACTGTGAACAGTTCAGGCTTAGGGGCACTGTATTCTAGTTCATGGATATATACATTTTGTAAGTATAGTAGACCGAATAAGCAAATCTCTGCTGGGGGAAGCCCTAGTTATATGCAGATATGTTTTGAAATATTTATTTTCTCTACAAAACAGTAGATCAAGTGAGTGAGTCCTTTCAACTCTAAAAAGAAAGAGCCTGGGAATGTCATTTATAGATTTTAATGAATATCTTTGGCAAAGAAGTTTGATACAACCCAGTATAGAAACATAAAATATCTAGTACAATGCCCTGTCACAAACTATATCAGAAAAGGCTGACCTATCACAAGCCCATCAAAAATATCTGAGCTATGCATATGTTATTTCTTTTTCTTAAGTAAACCTGTTTAAAAGTTATTTTCAAGAATATTTGTGGACTTTCTACCAAAGAGCCACTTTACGTTTTTATGTTAGCAAGAAGTTGTCCGATTATAGAATAATTACATACCTTTAAATTTTGTTCTGACATTTATAATTTTTAAACACAAAATAGTTTAAGAGTTTGCATAGTGGGTAAGAAATACTATATGCGAATTGAAACAAATGTTGATTCAGGAAAACATTTTATATAACCATACAGAAGTTTAATTTGTTGGTACCACTAAGCAGAGGAAAAAAAAGTTTGTTTTGGAATATTAAGGACTACTCCACAGATTTTTAAAACAGAACATGTGATAAATGAAATATTTGTTACTTTATAGGAGAAAGAAAAGAAAACAAAGCAAGATAGAACTCCTCTTACCAAAGATGTTTCACTTCTAGATCTGGATGATTGTAAGTATTGTAATTTAAAATATTTCTTCTGTGTTTAGTAAGAGTATTTTTTATTTTTATAGTACCTTTCATTTACATGTCCCAAAATATATCAATATTTATTGTGAAAGACTTATAGATGAATAAGGCAAGAAAGTTTTGGAAATCAGTGGTATTTGTTTCTTTCATCTATTCAGCATATCACTTCATTATCACATGAACAAATATAGATGGCCAAATACAAGTACACAAAATTCATTTTAAAATCTTTTGCTTTAGTAATTTATACTTGTTTGCTAAATAGTCATCCATATCTTATAACTTCTACATTGTGAAATGTGGATTATGGGGATTGACACATGTAACTTAAGGAGGTAGAGGATTAAGGAATGTAAATCAAAATGGAAAGGACATCACCATCTTCCACTTGGCACAATTTCAGTAGGAATGGAAATGGGTTACAAAGCCTTTGGAGGCCAGTTTGGCTATACCTCTCAGTCTTTTAACTGCAAAAAATATTTGTCCCAGCAAATCTAAGAATTCAGAATCCTACAAATATATTCACCCAAGTGTACAAAGATATATGTATTTACCACCTCCCCTTAAATCCTCCTGCATAGTGAGAGAGAGATAGTGGTACTTTGTTGCACTAGGAGAAGAGTAACAAGAAGTGAGATTTCATGAATATTAAACTACTATCATTTTTGATAGAGTTTTTATATGCTGAGAGTGAGTTATGTTTTAGGTTATCTCATTCTGTCATAGATCTGTTCTGTTTATACTGTTACCTGCCCTGTCCCCAGTAGCCATGGCATATACTTAATATAGAGAAATTAAAATATATAATACAGAGAAATAACAGAGAAACTAAAAATAAAATTGGAGTTAAATTTGAGTCATGTTTTACATATTGGCTAAGATTTTGAGGGTTGGTATCATCCAGTGTTGCTAAGATTTGGAGAAACAGATGTACATGTTTTTGATAGGAATATAAATAGGTACAGCTCTTTGGAGTCATTTTAACAATATCTATCAAAACTTAAATTGCACATACCCTTTCACCTAGCAGTTCTTCCCCGCCCCCCAAGACGGAATCTCACTTTGTTGCCCAGGCTGGAGTGTAGTGGCACTACCTCGGCTCTCTGCAGCCTCCGCCTTCTGGGTTCAAGCAATTCTCCTACCTCAGCCTCCTGAGTAGCTGGGACTACAGCTGCGTACCATCACGCCCAGCTAATTTTTTGTATTTTTTTTTAGTAGAGACGGGTTTCACTGTGTTAGCCAGGATGATCTTGATTTCCTGACCTCGTGATCCACCCACCTCGGCCTCCCAAAGTGCTGGGATTACAGGTGTGAGCCACCACGCCCCACTGACCTAGCAGTTCTTTTCCAGAAATTTATCCTACTGATAAACTACTGATAAAATCAGATCTTATTTCTTTCTTGTTTTAAACCCTTGTATTTAATGGCTTAATTTTGCATTTAGATGAAAGCCCATACTCCTTTCCCAGGTTTCTCAGACTGTAGATGATCTGACCCCTGTCTTCTTTTTATCCACATTTCATCCTACTCTGTTTTTATGCATTTGTCACACATACCAGGCTCATTTCTGCCAAGGGCCTTTCTACTGCTGTTCCCCTGCTGAGAACATTCCCCCAGATTTTCTGTTGGCAGACTGATCCTTACTTCCCCAACTCAGAAGTCACCTACTCTTACACACTGTCCTAGTCCCTTTGAGCTGGCATAACAGAATACCTTAGACTGGGTAATTTATAAACAGCAGAAATTAATTGTTCATAGTTCTGGAGGCTGGGAAATCCAAGATCAAGGTGCCAGCGTATTTGATGATTGGTGAGGGCTAGCTCTGCTTCAGAGATAGTGACTTATGTTTCCTCATGTGACAGAAGGAGGAAACACCATCCCTCATACCACTTTTATAAGGGCACTAATCCCATTCATGAGGGTAGAACCCCTATAACCTAATTACCTACTAAAGGCCCCACCATAGTCTGGATTAGGTTTCAACACAAATTTTGGAGGGACATAAATGTTCAGACCATAGCACAAACCTTCTTGTTATTCTTGTTATTCTTGTCATTCTTGTCTTCATGGCATTTTTCACTATCTGAAATTACCTTAAAATTTTGGTACTTGATTATTATCTCTTTCTCCCGACTAAGATGTAAGTTCCATGAGGACAGCGTCTCTGTCTGTGTTGCTCAGTGCTATTCCTAGTGTACAGAGTGGCTCCTGGCAGTTAGTGGGCACCCAGTAAATATTGCTTGAATTAATAAAACATATAAAGGCATATACAAAAATTTCATTGCAGCATTGTTCAGTGGTTAGCTCTGGCCTCCTTGTGATGTAGGACTAACCTGGGAACAGACAAGAATAAGACTTTCATTTTATATTTTGTATCTTTCTGTGACATTTGAATATCTTACATATGTATGTTTATAACCTTCATAATTTACAAAGTTGAAAATTGTAAAAGAATAACAGTAAAGTACATTTAAAAAGGAACTAAGAGTAAATGTTACAAGGTACTAGAGTGTACTAATTACAACTTTTTCTTCTTATATTCAACTCTGGATTTCCTGGCAACTACGGTAAAAAAAGAAAAACCTGTAAAATGACATAATTGTTATAGTTCCATTCTATAAAAAAAGTATATTTTTATATGTTGAGACACAAGCTTTTTTAAAAAATCAAGTTTTTAAGAATTGAAATGAAAGTGTTTTTGAATTTTAAGGGAACTTTGATCCCAACCTACATTTTTTAACTCAATATAGGATATAGTGTTTCTCTTTGTTTTTAATACCCAAGTGCTATTTCTTTAAAAATCTTTCATAGTCCTGTTTTTGTCAGAAACGACACTTGAAACTCTCTTGTTAACAAGTCAGTTCAGCCTGTGTTTTCTGGATTGTCTGCCAAGTGCAAGGTACTTTAGTAGGTGCTGTAATAGATAAATAGAATTTAGTCATTCCCTTCCAAAAACTAAAATCTAGTCAGAGACACAGATAACAGGACAAATAACTATTGCATACGAGAGAAAATAGAGATACAAAGTATAGTGAAGAAACAGAGAGGGAGATGAAAACCCCTCTTCAGGGTTTTCATTAACCCCAAATTAAAAAACTACAAAAACCTTGTGAAGGAACCATGATCTGAGCTTAGAGATAAAGACAAGCAGAGTGCCAACTTCACTGTATGCCTCCTATTAGCCTGCAATGGTTCTCCATTGCCCATGGCATGCAGTTTGTTGCTCAGATACTAAAATGTTACTCTCCAGTGGCTTTAGTTCTCAACTGTGAGAATTAGATTAATCTTGAAAGAAGGCCAGACACATTCCCTGTGTTTTATCTAAGAGGCACATCATAATCCACACAGGTTGTTTGCTAGGTACACAGTGCATACCAGGAAGACTGCAAGTACTGAATTTCTTCATTTCTTCATTCAGGAAATGTTAATTTAATACTTGCTATGATCTTTGTAATCTGCTACATACTGGAGATTCTAAATGAATAAAATATTGTCCCTACCCAAGGAACTCTCAAAGTGTAATGGGAAAAACAGATAAATTGGCAATTAGATTGCCACATTATAGATGAAATGAGGAGAAATGCACAAAATACTGTTCAGTATCAAGGTTCCTAATCCACCTAGCAGTATCAAAATTTAACTTTTTTTTTTTTTTTTTTTTTTTTTTTTTTTTTTTTTTTTTTATTTATTTTTTTTATTATACTTTAAGTTTTAGGGTACATGTGCACATTGTGCAGGTTAGTTACATATGTATACATGTGCCATGCTGGTGGTATATCTCCCAATGCTATCCCTCCCCCCTCCCCCCACCCCACAACAGTCCCCAGAGTGTGATATTCCCCTTCCTGTGTCCATGTGATCTCATTGTTCAATTCCCACCTATGAGTGAGAATATGCGGTGTTTGGTTGTTTGTTCTTGCGATAGTTTACTGAGAATGATGGTTTCCAATTTCATCCATGTCCCTACAAAGGACATGAACTCATCATTTTTTATGGCTGCATAGTATTCCATGGTGTATATGTGCCACATTTTCTTAATCCAGTCTATCATTGTTGGACATTTGGGTTGGTTCCAAGTCTTTGCTATTGTGAATAATGCCGCAATAAACATACGTGTGCATGTGTCTTTATAGCAGCATGATTTATAGTCCTTTGGGTATATACCCAGTAATGGGATGGCTGGGTCAAATGGTATTTCTAGTTCTAGATCCCTGAGGAATCGCCACACTGACTTCCACAATGGTTGAACTAGTTTACAGTCCCACCAACAGTGTAAAAGTGTTCCTATTTCTCCACATCCTCTCCAGCACCTGTTGTTTCCTGACTTTTTAATGATTGCCATTCTAACTGGTGTGAGATGATATCTCATAGTGGTTTTGATTTGCATTTCTCTGATGGCCAGTGATGATGAGCATTTTTTCATGTGTTTTTTGGCTGCATAAATGTCTTCTTTTGAGAAGTGTCTGTTCATGTCCTTCGCCCACTTTTTGATGGGGTTGTTTGTTTTTTTCTTGTAAATTTGTTTGAGTTCATTGTAGATTCTGGATATTAGCCCTTTGTCAGATGAGTAGGTTGCGAAAATTTTCTCCCATGTTGTAGGTTGCCTGTTCACTCTGATGGTAGTTTCTTTTGCTGTGCAGAAGCTCTTTAGTTTAATTAGATCCCATTTGTCAATTTTGGCTTTTGTTGCCATTGCTTTTGGTGTTTTGGACATGAAGTCCTTGCCCACGCCTATGTCCTGAATGGTAATGCCTAGGTTTTCTTCTAGGGTTTTTATGGTTTTAGGTCTAAGGTTTAAATCTTTAATCCATCTTGAATTGATTTTTGTATAAGGTGTAAGGAAGGGATCCAGTTTCAGCTTTCTACATATGGCTAGCCAGTTTTCCCAGCACCATTTATTAAATAGGGAATCCTTTCCCCATTGCTTGTTTTTCTCAGGTTTGTCAAAGATCAGATAGTTGTAGGTATGCGGCGTTATTTCTGAGGGCTCTGTTCTGTTCCATTGATCTATATCTCTGTTTTGGTACCAGTACCATGCTGTTTTTGTTACTGTAGCCTTGTAGTATAGTTTGAAGTCAGGTAGTGTGATGCCTCCAGCTTTGTTCTTTTGGCTTAGGATTGACTTGGCAATGCGGGCTCTTTTTTGGTTCCATATGAACTTTAAAGTAGTTTTTTCCAATTCTGTGAAGAAAGTCATTGGTAGCTTGATGGGGATGGCATTGAATCTGTAAATTACCTTGGGCAGTATGGCCATTTTCACGATGTTGATTCTTCCTACCCATGAGCATGGAATGTTCTTCCATTTGTTTGTATCCTCTTTTATTTCCTTGAGCAGTGGTTTGTAGTTCTCCTTGAAGAGGTCCTTCACATCCCTTGTAAGTTGGATTCCTAGGTATTTTATTCTCTTTGAAGCAATTGTGAATGGGAGTTCACTCATGATTTGGCTCTCTGTTTGTCTGTTGTTGGTGTATAAGAATGCTTGTGATTTTTGTACATTGATTTTGTATCCTGAGACTTTGCTGAAGTTGCTTATCAGCTTAAGGAGATTTTGGGCTGAGCCAATGGGGTTTTCTAGATAAACAATCATGTCGTCTGCAAACAGGGACAATTTGACTTCCTCTTTTCCTAATTGAATACCCTTTATTTCCTTCTCCTGCCTGATTGCCCTGGCCAGAACTTCCAACACTATGTTGAATAGGAGCGGTGAGAGAGGGCATCCCTGTCTTGTGCCAGTTTTCA
The DNA here is from genome assembly GCF_029281585.2 of Gorilla gorilla gorilla. Taxonomy (NCBI): domain Eukaryota; kingdom Metazoa; phylum Chordata; class Mammalia; order Primates; family Hominidae; genus Gorilla; species Gorilla gorilla. Next base: position 85,456,970 of record NC_073230.2, read on the forward strand.
AAGGGAATGCTTCCAATTTTTGCCCATTCAGTATGATATTGGCTGTGGGTTTGTCATAGATAGCTCTTATTATTTTGAAATACGTCCCATCAATACCTAATTTATTGAGAGTTTTTAGCATGAAGGGTTGTTGAATTTTGTCAAAGGCTTTTTCTGCATCTATTGAGATAATCATGTGGTTTTTGTCTTTGGCTCTGTTTATATGCTGGATTACATTTATTGATTTGCGTATATTGAACCAGCCTTGCATCCCGGGGATGAAGCCCACTTGATCATGGTGGATAAGCTTTTTGATGTGCTGCTGGATTCGGTTTGCCAGTATTTTATTGAGGATTTTTGCATCAATGTTCATCAAGGATATTGGTCTAAAATTCTCTTTTTTGGTTGTGTCTCTGCCCGGCTTTGGTATCAGAATGATGCTGGCCTCATAAAATGAGTTAGGGAGGATTCCCTCTTCTTCTATTGATTGGAATAGTTTCAGAAGGAATGGTACCAGTTCCTCCTTGTACCTCTGGTAGAATTCGGCTGTGAATCCATCTGGTCCTGGACTCTTTTTGGTTGGTAAACTATTGATTATTGCCACAATTTCAGCTCCTGTTATTGGTCTATTCAGAGATTCAACTTCTTCCTGGTTTAGTCTTGGGAGAGTGTATGTGTCAAGGAATGTATCCATTTCTTCTAGATTTTCTAGTTTATTTGCGTAGAGGTGTTTGTAGTATTCTCTGATGGTAGTTTGTATTTCTGTGGGATCGGTGGTGATATCCCCATTATCATTTTTTATTGTGTCTATTTGATTCTTCTCTCTTTTTTTCTTTATTAGTCTTGCTAGCGGTCTATCAATTTTGTTGATCCTTTCAAAAAACCAGCTCCTGGATTCATTGATTTTTTGAAGGGTTTTTTGTGTCTCTATTTCCTTCAGTTCTGCTCTGATTTTAGTTATTTCTTGCCTTCTGCTAGCTTTTGAATTTGTTTGCTCTTGCTTTTCTAGTTCTTTTAATTGTGATGTTAGGGTGTCAATTTTGGATCTTTCCTGCTTTCTCTTGTGGGCATTTAGTGCTATAAATTTCCCTCTACACACTGCTTTGAATGCATCCCAGAGATTCTGGTATGTTGTGTCTTTGTTCTCGTTGGTTTCAAAGAACATCTTTATTTCTGCCTTCATTTCGTTATGTACCCAGTAGTCATTCAGGAGCAGGTTGTTCAGTTTCCATGTAGTTGAGCGGCTTTGAGTGAGATTTTTAATCCTGAGTTCTAGTTTGATTGCACTGTGGTCTGAGAGATAGTTTGTTATAATTTCTGTTCTTTTACATTTGCTGAGGAGAGCTTTACTTCCAACTATGTGGTCAATTTTGGAATAGGTGTGGTGTGGTGCTGAAAAAAATGTATATTCTGTTGATTTGGGGTGGAGAGTTCTGTAGATGTCTATTAGGTCCACTTGGTGCAGAGCTGAGTTCAATTCCTGGGTATCCTTGTTGACTTTCTGTCTCGTTGATCTGTCTAATGTTGACAGTGGGGTGTTAAAGTCTCCCATTATTAATGTGTGGGAGTCTAAGTCTCTTTGTAGGTCACTCAGGACTTGCTTTATGAATCTGGATGCTCCTGTATTGGGTGCATATATATTTAGGATAGTTAGCTCCTCTTGTTGAATTGATCCCTTTACCATTATGTAATGGCCTTCTTTGTCTCTTTTGATCTTTGTTGGTTTAAAGTCTGTTTTGTCAGAGACTAGGATTGCAACCCCTGCCTTTTTTTGTTTTCCATTTGCTTGGTAGATCTTCCTCCATCCTTTTATTTTGAGCCTATGTGTGTCTCTGCACGTGAGATGGGTTTCCTGAATACAGCATACTGATGGGTCTTGACTCTTTATCCAACTTGCCAGTCTGTGTCTTTTAATTGGAGAATTTAGTCCATTTACATTTAAAGTTAATATTGTTATGTGTGAATTTGATCCTGTCATTATGATGTTAGCTGGTGATTTTGCTCATTAGTTGATGCAGTTTCTTCCTAGTCTCAATGGTCTTTACATTTTGGCATGATTTTGCAGCGGCTGGTACCGGTTGTTCCTTTCCATGTTTAGCGCTTCCTTCAGGAGCTCTTTTAGGGCAGGCCTGGTGGTGACAAAATCTCTCAGCATTTGCTTGTCTGTAAAGTATTTTATTCCTCCTTCACTTATGAAGCTTAGTTTGGCTGGATATGAAATTCTGGGTTGAAAATTCTTTTCTTTAAGAATGTTGAATATTGGCCCCCACTCTCTTCTGGCTTGTAGGGTTTCTGCCGAGAAATCCGCTGTTAGTCTGATGGGCTTCCCTTTGAGGGTAACCCGACCTTTCTCTCTGGCTGCCCTTAACATTTTTTCCTTCATTTCAACTTTGGTGAATCTGACAATTATGTGTCTTGGAGTTGCTCTTCTCGAGGAGTATCTTTGTGGCGTTCTCTGTATTTCCTGAATCTGAATGTTGGCCTGCCTTGCTAGATTGGGGAAGTTCTCCTGGATAATATCCTGCAGAGTGTTTTCCAACTTGGTTCCATTCTCCGCATCACTTTCAGGTACACCAATCAGACGTAGATTTGGTCTTTTCACATAGTCCCATATTTCTTGGAGGCTTTGCTCATTTCTTTTTATTCTTTTTTCTCTAGACTTCCCTTCTCGCTTCATTTCATTCATTTCATCTTCCATTGCTGATACCCTTTCTTCCAGTTGATCGCATCGGCTCCTGAGGCTTCTGCATTCTTCACGTAGTTCTCGAGCCTTGGTTTTCAGCTCCATCAGCTCCTTTAAGCACTTCTCTGTATTGGTTATTCTAGTTATACATTCTTCTAAATTTTTTTCAAAGTTTTCAACTTCTTTGCCTTTGGTTTGAATGTCCTCCCGTAGCTCAGAGTAATTTGATCGTCTGAAGCCTTCTTCTCTCAGCTCGTCAAACTCATTCTCCATCCAGCTTTGTTCCGTTGCTGGTGAGGGACTGCGTTCCTTTGGAGGAGGAGAGGTGCTCTGCGTTTTAGAGTTTCCAGTTTTTCTGTTCTGTTTTTTCCCCATCTTTGTGGTTTTATCTACTTTTGGTCTTTGATGATGGTGATGTACAGATGGGTTTTCAGTGTGGATGTCCTTTCTGTTTGTTAGTTTTCCTTCTAACAGACAGGACCCTCAGCTGCAGGTCTGTTGGAATACCCTGCCGTGTGAGGTGTCAGTGCGCCCCTGCTGGGGGGTGCCTCCCAGTTAGGCTGCTCGGGGGTCAGGGGTCAGGGACCCACTTGAGGAGGCAGTCTGCCCGTTCTCAGATCTCCAGCTGCGTGCTGGGAGAACCACTGCTCTCTTCAAAGCTGTCAGACAGGGACATTTAAGTCTGCAGAGGTTACTGCTGTCTTTTTGTTTGTCTGTGCCCTGCCCCCAGAGGTGGAGCCTACAGAGGCAGGCAAGCCTCCTTGAGCTGTGGTGGGCTCCACCCAGTTCGAGCTTCCCGGCTGCTTTGTTTACCTAATCAAGCCTGGGCAATGGCGGGCGCCCCTCCCCCAGCCTCGCTGCCGCCTTGCAGTTTGATCTCAGACTGCTGTGCTAGCAATCAGCGAGATTCCGTGGGCGTAGGACCCTCCGAGTCAGGTGTGGGATATAGTCTCGTGGTGCGCCGTTTTTTAAGCCGGTCTGAAAAGCGCAATATTCGGGTGGGAGTGACCCGATTTTCCAGGTGCGTCTGTCACCCCTTTCTTTGACTCAGAAAGGGAACTCCCTGACCCCTTGCGCTTCCCAGGTGAGGCAATGCCTCGCCCTGCTTCGGCTCACGCACGGTGCGCGCACCCACTGGGCTGCGCCCACTGTCTGGCACTCCCTAGTGAGATGAACCCAGTACCTCAGATGGAAATGCAGAAATCACCCGTCTTCTGCGTCGCTCACGCTGGGAGCTGTAGACCGGAGCTGTTTCTATTCGGCCATCTTGGCTCTCCTCCAAAATTTAACTTTTGAGTTAAGTTTAAGAAAGCATCAGTTGGCCAGGCCTGGTGGCTCACACTTGTAATACCAGCACTTTGGGAGGCTGAGGCAGGCAGATCACCTGAGGCCAAGAGATTGATACCAGCCTGGCCAACATGGTGAAACCCTGTCTCTACTAAAAATAGAAAAATTAGCCAGGCGTGGTGGTGCACACCTGTAATCCCAGTTACTCGGGAGGCTGCAGCAGAATTGCTTAAACCTGGGAGGCGGAGGTTCCAGTGAGCCAAGATTGCACCACTGCACTCCAGCCTGGGTGACAGAGTGATATTCCACTACGAAAAAAGAAAAAAGAAAGAAAAAAAGCATCAGTCAAGCTGTTGGAGGCATGAGGGGAGGGTATACTAGGCAGAATAAACTTATGGAGGAGGGAAAGAGCTTGCTACTACCAGAAATAATGATTGTCTGTCTCTAAGGCAGCAACCCTAGCAATAGACTGACTCTACTACAAAACAATTTGGTTATTTCTCTTACTATTTCTCTATTATATCTGTTGAGGGAATGTTATCATGAGCACAGGTATTAGTCCTATGCTTTTAATTGGTTTAGTAGTTTCTTTGTGTCTCATTTTATTCATTTGTAATTTTTTTTAAAGACTATAAAACTTCCACAGTTTCTTTAGATCATTAAGTTATATGACTCTCTTTCATGGGGGTCAGTTAACAATACATGAGAAAACATTTGTTCTAGGATAATATATGACCTAACAGTCTTTTGTTAGACTTAGAGATATCAATATGCTTTCTACGTTTCAGGCATATTTTATATTCCTGGAAATTAAACAATATATTTTAGGACCCCATACCATGTGCTCTCAGTAGGACGATCATAAATCAGTGATCATATTCTAGTGTTCTTTTATAGGAAATGTAAACCTATGTCATTACATTGTTAGTACAACTGACAGTGAAATATTTAAAAAATCTCTGTCAGCCAACAATAATCATACCTCAAATAAGCCTTATGATATGTGATATCACATTGTTGAGTGAATTTTGGTCAAGGCAGTAGAGTGGAGTCACTAAGAGGACAGTGGAGCAAGCTGTCTGAGTTTCAATCCCAGCTCTGTTACTCACTAGTTGTGACATCTTGGGCAATTTACTTAACCTCTCCATGCTTTAGCTGCTTTGTCTATAAAATTGGGATGGTACAAATACTTTTGGGAGTCATTTAATTCTCAAAGGATGAAATGACTTGATATACATAAAAGCATTTAGAACTGTGCCTGACACATGATAGGCATTACTGGGTTAGTGATGATGCTGGTGCTGATGATGCCAATGATGCAGCAAATTACAAATTAAATAACAACGTATTAAGCCATTATGTATTCAGTTTTTCTTATTCTTAAATCTTAAGGCAAAGCTTTGATCAGAAGAATAATTGAATAATTACTGTATTAGATCTACTTTTAGAAAAGAAAAAAAGTTTTATAGAAAGTTTTTAAAATAAAAAGAAGAAAATAAAATTAACCTGTAATCCAAACACCCCAGGTTAACATTCTGACATACCAGTTTAGATTCTCTTCATATGCAAATCCCCCCTTCCAAATTGGATTCTACTGAGAAACTGTTTTATCACTTGCTTTCTCCTCTGTTTAAAGTACATGTTCTTAGTTGGTGTGGTGGCTCATGTCTATAATCTAGCACTTTGGAGGCCAAGGCGGGAGGATTGCTTAAGCCCCAGGAGGTCAAGGCTGTAGTGAGCTGCAGTTGTGCCATCGCACTCCAGCCTGAGTGACAGAGCAAGACCCTATTTCCAAAAACAAAACAAAACCTACGTTCTTTATAACTGTATGGTTGTCCTTTATCCTGTTAGAACAAATTCTGTTTAACAGATTTACTATTGTTGGGAATTTAGCTGTTTTCCATTTTTTGCTATCATTAGTGAAGTAACATTCATCATTGTAAATATATTTTTCAATATCTCTGTAACTGTTTCCTTAAGATAAATTTCCAGAAGTAGTATTGCTGAAACAAAGACTTTGAAGAATTTGTTTGTCCAAAATTGCCTTTTAGGCTTGGCATGGTGGCTCATGCCTGTAATCCCAGCTACTTGGGAGGCTGAGATAGGAGGATTGCTTGAAGCTGGGAGTTCGAGACCAGCCTGGACAACAAAGTGAGACTCCTGTCTCTACAAAAAGATAGAAAAATTAGCGGGGCATGGTGGCATACACCTGTAATACTAGCTACTCAGGAGGCTGAGGCGGGAGGATTGCTTGAGTCCAGAAATTCAAGGCTGCACTGAGCTGTGATTATGCCACTCCACTCCAGCCTTGGTGACAGAGAAACTCCTTCTCAAAAATAAGTAAATAAAATTGCCTTTCAGGAAGCTTGTACCAGCTTACACAGTATTAATATGAGGATGCTATATTCCTTGTACCTTCACCAATGCTAGATTTTGTATTTTAAAATTACCTTTTCTAATTTGCCAGGTGGGCATGATATTTCATTTTAACTTGTATGCTATGACATTTTTTTAAAAAACCCCATAGAGTCACTTTGTTTTTACACATTACTAATTAAATACTTCAGCACAGTCACCTAGCCTCAGAATTCACTTTAGGGTAAGCTTTCAATGCCAACTTTCATCTTGCCATACCTGCAAACAGATGCATAATCATCTCTTTACTACCAGAGCACACATCTTCTGAAATTATATTAAAACCCATCCTTTTTTAAAAAACAGCAGGACTTGCTTGCGGTGTGAAGTTTCTTCTCTTGTCTCTTGATGGTATTTAGCCAAGCCACAGTTGAAATCAGAGGCTGTTTCTTATTCAGTTTTTTATTCGTTACATGGGCATTCTAATATTTTGAAAGGACGGATGGTGGATGGGTGGGTAGATAGATGTACAAAGGAATGAATAAACATGCATTTAGAACTTACCTGAAAAGTTACGTGTTGCATGGGAAGGCAACATATTATGATCCAAGTTAGAAGAAGCAGTTTCTAATTCTATAGTGGTTCTACCATTCACTTTTTATGACCTTGTCAATATTAATCTCCCTGTGGCTCAGTTTCCAGTGTCTTCAATATTAAATGCTCTTTTTAAGCCTTCTCATTGCCATTGGTTTTAGTCTTTTTCACTTCATTCCTATTGTAAATTCTTCCCTACTCCCAACCCTGCCTTCAGTCTGTGCATTGTACTACCACCTGATTAACCATCCTGCAGAACCATATTCATTGTCATTCCTCTGTTTGATCGATTTTTGACTGTTCCCCTTGGTCTATAGGATAAATCCAGTCCCCTTAGTTTTTCAATTTCCTACCTCCCAGCCTTTGTTTATAACATTCTGTTATCCAACAATTAACCGGCTTCTTTCTTTCCTCTTATTCAAATCTCACCCTTACTTAAAAATTGGACTTCATTCCCTCCTGTTCATGAAGCCTCCTCTTCCACTGCTTCTCCAGTGATCCTTGTTTTCCCCCTGACTCTGTGACACTTGCTAAACTGTACAGGGGTTTTCTGTGTGGGTCTAAGGAAGCCTGGGGATTTGAAGCTGTGCTTCAGCCGTACTAAGTGAGCATAGGGAAGACCAAGAGCTCCACTCCCTCCCCATCCAACCTCCAGGCTGCTTTCTCTATTATATATGTTGAGATTTTGTTTAGTGTTTCCTTTGAAATTTTTCTTCTTTGGCCGTATCATTTACGGACTGTATTGTTACTTTTTTTTTTTTTTGGTCAAATACATGTATCTCTTTTTCTTAATTAGGTTTTGTTACTTGAGGATCTTGAACTTTTTTGTCTCTCACTTGCTACCTTGCAGAATAAATATTTGTTGTTAACTTTATGGATTAATATTTGTTCTGCCTTGTTCACTGGATATTGTGAGACTAAAATGAGAAAAAGATGCTTTGAAAAGTAATGTCACAGCTGGGTGTCGTGGCACACGCCTGTAATCCCAGCAGTTTGGGAGGCCAAGGTAGGAAGATTGCCTGAGCCTAGGAGTTAGCGACCAGCCTGGGCAACATGGGGAGACCCCATCTCTAAAAAAAAAAAAAAAAAAAAAAGGCTGGGTATGGTGGCATGCACTTACTCAGGAGGCTGAGATTGCTTGGGCCCAGGAAGGGATTGCACTGCTTTACTCCAGCCTGGGCAACAGAGCAAGACCCTATCTCCAAAAATAAAAATAAAAAAGAAATGTCAAATTAACTAAATGTTATTCCCTTTAGGATATTATCTTGGAATGAGAATTTGTTGGAAGCTAAAACTTGACCACATTGTAATGTATTTTATTCAAATGGTTTAGAAACACCAAAAATTAATGTTATTGTCTGTTCACACAGACTAGCAGAAATGCAAACATGTAAAGACACAAATTTGTATTACATGAGAAGTACAGTTACAGAAGTTTGTCCAAGTATATCTGTGGAACAAAGAAGGCACATATAAGCTGTTTGCAGGTGAGCCAGAGAGTGTTTTCCTTTTAAAGGGTAGCTTGCCAGATCGAAGTTGCAAGATGAGCAAGGCAGAGAAGTAGGCAAACAGAGTAGAATATAAAAGGCTCCAAGACATAGAACAAGATCTTGGGAACTATTATCCCATAGAGCTAGCACATAACAGTGCTGAAATTGGAGATAAGCTGGACCTGAATAGTCCAGTATGGCGGCCAGAAGCCACATGTAATTACTTAAATTATGCAAAGTTTAAAATGCATTTATTTAGTCATACTAGCCACATATCAAGAGTATGTTAGGCATATGTGGCTAGTGTCCACTTTATCAAATGTAGAACATTTCCATTATTGTAGGAAGTGCTGTTTGGGCTGGTGCAGACCATAGAGGACTTTGTGAACTTAATTGAGGAGTTGGGCTTTTATCTTGTAGGCAGTTATGAGCCTTTGAAGAGTCTTAAGCAGGGGAGTAACATGACCAGACTTGCATTTTTAGAAGATTTCCAAACTTACAGGTATCAGTTCTCAAGTATATAGCAGTTTTAGAATCAGTCAAACATTTCTATCTAGCACATAGCTTTTGCTGAAAAAGTATAATTACAAGGGAATTAGGTAGCCTGATTAGAGTGGAGAATAAAATAGATATAGGATTTGAACATCTTTCAAGACTTCTAATTCCACTGTAGCATTCTCTTGGAAGCGGTTGTTATTCTTATGATAGTCTGGAAAGAAAATGTTTCTTTACTTTTTTAGGGAGATTACTGGGTGATAAATGTTAGTGATAATGTTATGTGATAAAAATTTTCACAAACTATTACTCAAGATATTTATATCCTTATTTTGTTATAGGATTTGCCATTATGTTTTGAAAGCTAAGACTAATAACTGCCATGACTTGATAATAAGTTGACTAAATCAAGATGTTAAATAGAATTGTCATACATTTATTAATCAAAGTAATTTAATTAGATTTACTAACAAAATAAAAATGTTGCTTTTAATAATTTGAATTAAACGTTCACGCACATTTACTAATTTGGGCCTTTTCTTACAGTTAACCCAGTATCCACTCCAGTTGCACTTCCCACACCAGCTCTTTCTCCAAGTTTGATGGCTGATCTTGAAGGTTTAAACTTGTCAACTTCCTCTTCAGTCATCAGTGTAAGTTATTTTTAAAACCCACCAGCTCGGTTTTCTTATGTTGCCATTGTATCTTTTTTATTAAAATGTAAATACTTGAAGTGGATTCTTAGTTTTGAACAGATTCTTCTCTAAGAACAAGCCCAATTTAGCTAAGACCTTTTAATTTTTTAAATAATTTACTCAAACCATTATCTTCTCAATTTTTTTCCCTTGTTGTCCACACTTAATTATCATCTGTATGTTTTTCTCTGGTATTGTTATATATCTGTAACATACAAAGGTTCTTCACCACATTGACGCAGTACATATACCTGAACTGTGCCACAAAAAGTTGTCTACATTAACAGACTTTCATTTCCGTAATCATTTTATTCCTACCACACTATTTTTTCATAGACTATTAAAAATTCATGACTGTTTTTATTTAAAAGTTCAAGATTTTTTTTTCTGTCTTATTTTTGTACATTTATTTACATGTGTTGGTGTCTTTAAAATTATTCTTTAATGTTATTTATAGAATGTGATGTGAAGTGAGGCTAGAACCTACCTGTCACAAAATAATGCAAAAACCATCAACATATCATGGTATTTGAAGCTGCAACAACTGTTTATTGTGCTAGCATATTATATCCACTAACTTTTCACTGTAAATCAAGCATGCTGCCTAAGATGTATAATCTGTTGATATGCTTGACCTCCTGTTAATTTGTTGTCAGAAATCTGACAGACTAAGAGACAGAATAGTAAGCTTTGCTGGGCATAGGTAGCTTCAGTAGATCTGGTTCTCAGGGCTGGCAGGGTACTACATGGCATATAACTGATCATCTGAGCTGCCTGGGAGCATAGAGCTGCTTCTGCCAAAAGTGGGAGAAAAGAAGTGTTTAATTCTTGTGTGTTATTATGGAAAAAATTCCTCCTTTAAAGCAAATATGCTATCAGGGCTATGCAATGAAATACTAAAAAAAGCTATCTGCATTTCTGTTCAACATTGGTCACCTCGCTCAGAAAGTACAGGTGAAAAGTTTTAAGCTACAATGTTCTCCTTAAGCATAGAATGAGATTATCTCTTAACTACCCAGAAATGAGTAAGAATGGTATTTGTGATTTTAATTTGCCCTTGTTTCTAAAAGGAAAAGGCACATTAAAAGATATGAGGGGGAAGCATTGAAAATAAGCAGTTAAGTCTTTCATTTATTCAGGTAATAAATATTTATTGAGCATTTGTGGTAGGCTCTAAAGAAAAAGTGTTAATCAAAAAATCAATAGTGAAGCAGTTAGTTCCTTGAATGGAACAGGAGGTCCCTAAAACCCTGGTTGGCAGTAAGGTAGTGAATAAATAATAACTTGGGCCCTAATATCAGATGTCCAGGGTGCAAACCCCTGCTTTGCCACTTAATAGCTATGTGACTGTGGGCAAATTGGTACTCTTACACCTCATTTTCCTATGAGAATACTATCTACCTCATAGGATTGTTATGAGATTAATGAAATAATATATGCAAAGCTCTTAGAACAGTGACTGACACATTGTCATTACTCAGTAATTATTAACGAATATTCTCCAAAGTGATATGATATGTGATAATGGACTCTGAGTGTAGACTCTTCTACTTTATTAATAATAAGAAGAAAGCAGTTGAGATTAGAAAAGCTTGTAGTAAATTTTCATTCATCACAAAGTAATTGACAGACTCACCCTTTTATACTAAGGAAAATATTTATTGAGATGGTCTCTTCAAAGGAAAGAAAAGCACTCCATCTAAAGTTGGGCAAAAAATGACCGCCAGTTGACACGGCTGAGTGAAGCAGGACCACAATACTCACTCCCCAAAAGCTAACAAAATGATCAAACAAGTAGTGCTAAAAAGAATGACAACCAGAAGTTCACCAGCAACAATAAAATATGGACAGGAATAGAACTTTAAACAAAGAAAATGCTAGAACTCTGAAAAATGGAACTTGTAGAAATAAACTGAATATTCTACTGCAGAATGGCATGGCTCCTAATAGCATATCCAGCCCTCAGAACAGTACTGAGAAAAGAAGATGAATCAACCAGAGTTTAAGCTTCCTCATTATGTATCTGAATTTGGAAAGAAGTGGACAGAAGACATCAGAGGAAAATAAAGAAAACCCCTCAAGAATTACAACTCCCATATAATGCTGTGAGATCTCAACAAGTCTAGGAGCTTTTTTGGATCCTGAAATGAAGTTCATAGATGATAGAGTACATCTATAATTTTAAAGTCAACATGTTGTCCTAGTTGAATAGAAAAAATAAAAGTAATATAAACTAATATTTTCAATGATATGTAACTGTTTGACCATGACTACACTAGAAGTAGTTAAATGATGCTGGCACTCGTATATAGAACTCATGAATGTGAGAACTATATGTGCAGATTGATATAGGTGTGTTATTCGGCAACGCAAATGCTACGGGTTGTGGTATTTCCATCAGTGACATAATTTTCCAAACACTGAGCAGTTTTTCTGCACCAAAGTAGTTGCATCACTGGAAAATTGAGCCTGTTAAAATCTTGCCAAAGAAAAAACTTCGTGTTTTATATGAAATGTTCTAGGATTAAGTAATTTTAAGCACGTTGTCTAACGTGTTTAACGTGTCTAATGAGACAGTTGAATGTTAATAGTTTCATTTTCTCATAGTAGGAAACAGAGCTTTTGTGAGGGACATGGTACAGTCTGTATCGTCAGGATCTGCCCTATTCATTACTACGAACATCTAGCATTCCTGGCCTTCACTCCTTAAAGCTAGTGGCATCCTTTACTGTCCCTCCCTCCAGTCGTGCTCTAGTTGTAAACGTCAAAACATTGTGTAGCAGTGAAAACCACAGGCTCTTGATTCAGACCACCTGTGTTCAAATCAGAGTTCTGCACTTTACAACTTAGAGACTTTGGGCAAGTCAGTTTACCTCCCAGTGCCTCCATTATTTTCATCTGTAAAATGATCATGCTACCTACCTCATGGGATTGTTGTTGGTATTAAATGATTAACAAACATGAAATGTTTATAACAGTACCTGATATGTACTAATAACTAAATATTTCCTGTTATCATTTTCATTACACATACATCATTAGTGCAACTTTATAAAGGAAATGAAGTGTGACCCAAGAAAACTGTGTTTTCTTCTTACTATTAAGGCTGTACATAGATATGCTGAAACATGAAAATTACTATGGATTCTACTTTAAAGAAAAAAGAGTGGGGATACTGCTGATTGTTGAAACCAAGGAAAGGGTGATTCAAAGTAATAGAATCAGTAGCTATAAAAATTGTAATCATGTGATTGAGTATAAATGATAAAAATAAGAAACCAAAACTAGAAGGTGGGGAAAGATGACAGGATGCATGGTAATTATTTTTTCGATGTAGGTAGGAAAACACTCCGTAATATGCAAAATTGAAACCGCTTTTGTTTTTGTTTTTAATGAAATGCAAACCTCTTAATGATTTGTATATACTCAAAGAACATCTATCTGATGTTTTGGAGGGTTTTTTATTTTTTGGTTTTAATTCCATTTCTTTTTCTTCAAAGTAAGATTATAGTCCCATTCTAAGGGATAATTTGTCTGTTTCTCTGTGTATCTGTCAGTGGTTACAGAAATGTCATGTTCACCATGGTTAACAGTTACTTTAGATGGAATGGTTTCGGAATGACTTGTTGATTGTTTTGGTACTTTTCTGTAATGTTTAAATGTTTTATAATAATAAATGATAACTTTTTAAAACAAATTATTACTATAAAAATGAGCAAAAGGACAAGAACTGGAAAAATTAATTTATGGTATAACAAATCAATAGTGCTTACTCGTAGGAGAATTAGTGCTTATAAGGAAATACAAGAGTAGCTTCTGGGGTGCTGATAATGTTCTGTCTTTTGATCTGGGGGCTGTTACATGGGTGTATTCAGTTTATGAAAAATATCATTGAGCTTTTGCACTTAAGATATGTGTACTTTATGTATATTGTACTTCAACAAAATATTTTTAAAAGTGGACAAATGATATAAACACATTATTCATAGAGGAGGAAATATAGATGATAATATGCGAAAAAGGTTCAGTGGTAGTAATGAAAAAATGTAGAGTTAAAGAACCATCTTGCCTGTAACATTAGCAAAAATTACAAAAACCAACATCTGTTGTTGCTGAGGTATGCAATGAAGCAGGCATTATACACTGCTCCACTGGTAAAAGTATAAATTATTACATCATTCTGGATGGCAGTTGGGCCATCTGTATAAAAAGCCATCAAAATATGTATACCTTTTGACCAGGTAATCTCATGTCTAGATTCTTCTTCTAAGGAAATAATTAGAATTACACAGATTTATGTGCATGGTTGTTCAAACCTAAATGTCTAGTGGTAGTAGTGATGGTTACAAAAAGTATGCAAAAACAATTTAAGGAATTTTGTACAATTATTAAGATGTTTTTATTACATATTTTAATAAGATAAAATATGGTATAATGTAAGGTGGAAAAAAGGATACAAAATGTTATATATATAATCTAAATTTTGTAGAATTGTACAATTGTACTGTTTTTAAATACAGGGAAATTGAAAGAGTAGAAGAAACTGCATCATAATTTTAACAGCTTCTCTGAATGATGAGATTATGGATGTTTTATATTTAATTTTCTTCTGCATATTTTTTAATCTTTTCCAGATTTTCTCTAATCAAGATGTAATACATCTATTACCCAAAAAGCAATACTTGTAAAATAGAAATGGAAAGCACATATATGAATGACGAGGATTCCTTTTTATTTGTTTGGGTCTTTTTCCTTTCCTTTTCCTTTTCCTCTTCCTTTTCTCTTTCTCTTTTCTCTTCTTTTCTTTTTTTTTTTTTTGACAGGGTCTGGCTCTGTCGCCCAGGTTGGAATACATTGGTGTGATCTTGGCTCACTGCAACCTCTGCTTCCTGGGTTCAAGCCATCCTTCTACCTCAGCCTCCTGAGTAGCTGGGACTACAGCCGCCTGCCACCACACCCTAATTTTTATATTTTTGTTGGTAGATATGGCTAATTTATTGGCTAATTTTTAAATTTTTGTTGGTAGAGCTAGGGTTTCACCATGTTGCCCAGGCTGGTCTCAAACTCCTGGGCTCAAGTGAGCCACCACACTCAACCAGATTGCTTTTTATTGACCCATCTGATATCTGTCTTTCTAGATCACCACTACTAATTAATTGGGTGATATTGAGCAAATCACTTGGTTTTTTTCAACTATGAAATGATAGCAAGGCAGATTTCCATGTTTTCTTTTAACTCTGATATTCTATGTGTGTATGAACCTGAGATGGAATTTCAAATTAATGAAAATAATTTCACTGGGATAATTTGAATAAGTTTGTTAAAATAAAGAGATGAAACTTTTTTAGTTTATATGATGACTTTCTAGTCCATCTGTAATTTTTATTTATTCTAGTAAATGTTATTTGTTTTCCTTATGTATATTAGATTTTTTCAATTAACAAAATATTTACAGTGAAACCCAAAGAACAGTTGCTTTTTCACAGCAAATATTTTTCTAATTAAAAAAGTCACTATTTGTTCCTATCCTTTTAATTATATATTCAGAACACAGAGATTTTAAAAAATAATGCCTGACAAACATTATTATCATTATAAGGAAAGGCTTTAGTTTTTTAAACTCTATAATAAATATTATTTATAAACACAGCATGTTTTAGTCTTGCCAGAGACTGGCCATTGGCCAACAGATAGCTCTATTGAGGGAACATTTTAGTTCCTGCTGTAGTATCTGAGTGAACAAACCGGTTAACTTAATAAATTTTTTTTTAATGGATTATTATTTGGTCCTGAGTTTAAATCAAGACCTGCAAACACATAAACATCAATCCTTAAAAATGTATGCTTCTTGCAGGGATGAAAAAAGAATAGGGGGAAAAAAGACAATTTTGTGTGTAAGAATAAATGTGAAATAAGAATAACTTGTTCACCTCTGGTATTAGAAATGTTGAGTGAAACTTTGATCTGTTGTGCTTTAAATTACTTTGTATATTTGGGTCACAAAAATTTTAAGTGAATAAAACAGTTAAAGTTAACTATTTTAGTGTATGTTCTGCTTTAACTGGTAAACATCAACATGAAACCTTGACTCATCCTTTGCATTTTTTGTTTCTTCTCAAACTAGTTGTGCAAGAAAGTATATTTATTTACTCACTATTTAATATTATGTTTTTATGGAAAAATCAGACTCTGACCTTCCTAGGTTAATAGGTTCTCAAGGTGGCCAGGTGTGGTGGCTCACACCTGTAATCCCAACACTTTGGGAGGCTGAGGCAGGTGGGTCAACTGAGGTCAGGAGTTTGAGACCAGCCTGGGTAACATGGTGAAACCCCGTTTCTACTAAAAATACAAAAAATTAGCCTGGGGTGGTGGTGTGTGCCTGTAATCCCAGCTACTTGGGAGGCTGAGACAGGAGAATTGCTTAAACCCGGAAGGCGGAGGTTGCAGTGAGCCAAGATCGCGCCACTGTACTCCAACTTGGGCAACAAGAGCGAAACTCCGTCTAAAAAAAAAAAAAAAGGGTTCCCAAGGCAATCCCCAAATGTCATAATACCATAATGGAGATATACTATCTATGATTCTTTAACACCTAATAACAAGTCAGAGGTTTTCTGTGGAAATACACTTTTAGAGTTCCACCTTAAAATGCTAAGAACTCATTTAGAAAGACAGAGTGACATTTGTGAAATGCATTGAATCTGGAGCCCAAAGACCTGGTTTTCACCCTTGCCTGAGCTGTGTTTATTATCATTGTGACTTTGAGCAGTTCTTTGACTTGTGTAAACTTCCGTTTTTTAATTTACAAAATGGAGATAATACTTTTTATAAGGTGGTTGAGAAAGGACTCACTGATAAGATACTTAGAGAGCTGAAGGAGGTGGAGAGAGAGCCATGCTTACCTCCAAAGGAACAGCATTCCAGAGAGGAATATGCATGGCATGTTTAGAACAGCAGAAAAAGCCAATGAGGCTGGAGCGAAGTTCAGCAAAGGCAAAGGTGGAGAGAGTTGAGATCCAAGAGGGAGTAGGGAGTCATGTCACGCCTTGGTGAGGATCATAAGGATTGTCTTTTACTATGAATAAAATGGGAATCTTTGCAGGTTGAACAGAGGACTAATGAGATTCAACTTAGTGTTTTTAAAAAGATCTCTCTGGCCTCTCTGTTGAGAACAGTTCATAGGAGAACTCTGGTCAAAACAGGGGTCCTGGTTATAAGGCAGCACTCCAGGCAAAACAAGCCAGAGGTATGGATGAGAGAGGCAGCTGCAGATAGAAGTGGTCACATGCAGGATGTATTTTGAAAGTAGACCTGGCCAGGTGTGGTGGCTCAGGCCTGTAATCTGAGCACTTTGGGAGGCCAAGGCAGGAGGATCACTTGAGCCCAGGAGATCAAGGCTAGCCTGGGAAACATAGCAAGACCCTGTCTCTAAAAAAAATAAAAAATTGGCTGGGTTTGGTAGTGCATGCCTGTAGTCCCAGGGACTTGGGAGGCTGAGGTGAGAGAATCGCTTTAGCCTGGGAAGTCATGGCTGCAGTGAGCTATGATCACGCCACTGCACTCCAGCCTGGGCAACAGAGCAAGACCCTGTCTAGGAAAAAAAAAAAAGAAAGTAGACCCAAAAGATTTGCAGATGCTTTGCATGCAGTGTGTAAGAGAAAGAGAGGAGTCAAGGATGACTCCAGGATTTTTGTTACGTGAACTTTAAGAATGGAGTTGTTATTTATTGAGTTGGCAAAGACTGCGGGAGAAACCAGTTTGGTGGGAGAGTGCGAAATTGGGAATTTGGTCTTGCACGTGTTAGGTTTATTTTTTTCTTTAAAAACAATTTTTAATGTTTTAAAAATAAATAGACAGATGGGGTCTCACTAAGTTGCCCAGGCTGGTCTCAAACTCCTGGGCTCAAGCGATCCTCCCGTCTTGACCTCCCAAAGTGTTGGAATTATAGGCATGACCCACTGCACCTGGCTTTGCACATGTTAAGTTTGAGGTGTTAGTTAGATATCCAAATGGAAACATCAAGTAGGCAGTTGCATATGTTGGTTTTGAGTTTAGGGATGAGATTGAGATGAAGATAAAAATGCTGGAGTCAGTCAGGCATGTTGGCTCACGCCTGTAATCCCAACACTTTGGGAGGCCAAGGTGGGTGGATCACCTGAGGTCGGGAGTTTGAGCCCAGCCTGGCCAACATGGCGAAATCCTGTCTCTACTAAAAATACAAAAAATTAGCCAGGTGTGGTGGTGGGCGCCTGTAATCCCAGGTACTCAGGAGGCTGAGGCAGGAGAATCACTTGAACCTGGGAGGTAGAGGTTGCAGTGAGCCGAGATTGCACCACTGCACTCCAGCCTGGGCGACAGAGTGAGACTGTCTCAAAAAAAAAAAAAAAAAAAAAAAAAAAGCTGGAGTCTTCAATGTGGAAACAGAATTTGGACTTAAGAAACGGGATGAGATACCTGGGAAGGCGTTGTATAGTTTGTCTCCGACTGGAGAGGGTGAGTTCTTTGAGAGGAGAGGCTCAGTTTTATTTTGTGTTTCTGTGTTTCTTTTTCTTTTCTTTTCTTTTCTTTTTTTTTTTTTAGACAGAGTCTCTGTTGCCCAGGTTGGGGTGCAGTTGTGCCATCTCAGCTCACTGCAACTTCTGCCTCCTCAGTTCAAGCAATTCTCCGGCCTCAGCCCCTGAGTAGCTGGGGATTATAGGCACCCACCACTACACCTGGCTAATTTTTTTGTATTTTTAGTAGAGATGAGGTTTCATCATGTTGGTCAGGCTGGTCTCAAACTCCTGACCCCAGGTGATCTGCCCACCTTGGCCTCCCAAAGTGCTGGGATTACAGGCATGAGCCACAGTGCCCGGCCTATTTTGTGTGTTTCTGATACCCCCTAGCACAGTTCCTCACACATAGGTAGGTGCTCAATGAGTGCTTATTACACTGAGCAGGGACTTTGTGATGCAAATGACTGTATCCTCAATACCTAGCACAGAGTGGTACCCAGCAAATATTTGACAAATAAATGTGTATTTGAATAAAGTGGAAAAATGTTAACTGCCATGGGAAATGTCGGAGATGGGTATTCCAGATCATGATTTCTCTCAAGAGCATTCACCCGGTCACCATCACAGGATTTATTCTGCCTGCTTTATATTACTTTTTTTTTTTTTGAGACAGAATCTCGCTCTGTCACCCAGGCTGGAGTGCAGTGGCGCACTCTCGGCTCTCTGCAAGCTCCGCCTCCAGGGTTCACACCATTCTCCTGCCTCAGCCTCCCAAGTAGCTGGGACTACAGGCATGTGCCACCACACCTGGCTAATTTTTTTGTATTTTTAGTAGTGATGGGGTTTCACTGTGTTAGCCAGGATGGTCTCAATCTCCTGACCTGTGATCCACCCACCTCAGCCTCCCAAAGTGATGGGATTACAGGCGTAAGCCACCACGCCCGGTGCTTTACATTAAATTTAAACATACTTGAGCACCAGATTTTTATGATTTTCTCTACAGTCGTCATATGAGTGAAGGTGGTAATATGGACACAGCATTTTCTAAACCTGGCCAAGCAAGAGAACCATCTGTTGAGCTTTTCAGAATATTAGGCATCACTCCAAAACCTACTGAATCAGAATCTCAGGGGTTGTGCCCTGGAGAATTATTTTTTAAAAGCTCACTAGGTGCTTCTGATTTAGCTCATTCTCTGATGGCATTTGGATAATCAGTCCTAAGGCCCCAGGCCCTGCTCTGTCATTGACTGTCATTTTGAGTGAGTCATTTGATCTCTGGGTCTTTTTCCCACTTATAAAAAATGAGGATGAGAGCTGGGTGCCTAGATTTGTTTGTAATATTTAATCTCATTTTGATGCATGCAGGGTCTGTGCTAATAGCCTCCCTTTTATTCCTGATGCTGGTCATTTGCATCCTCTCTCTTTGCTTTTTTTTTTTCTTCGATTAGTCTGGCTAGGGATTTCTTATTTTTAATTGATCTTTTCGAAGAGCCAACATTTGGCTTAATTGATTTTTTAAATGTTTCTATTTTAACTTCACTGATTTCTACTCTTACATTTTTTTTTTTTAATTTTTATTTTTTGAGATGGAGTCTTGCTCTGTCACCCAGGCTGGAGTGCAGTGGCACAATCTTGGCTCACTGCAACCTCCACCTCCTGGGTTCAAGCGATTCTCCTACCTCAGCTTGGGAGTAGCTAGGATTACAGGCACATGCAATCATGCCTGGCTAATTTTTGTATTTTTAGTAGAGATGGAGTTTTACCATGTTGGCCAGGCTGGTGTTGAACTCCTGGCCTTAAGAGATCTGCCCACCTCAGCCTCCCAAAGTGTTGGGACTAGAGGTGTGAGCCACCCCTCCCAGCCTGCTCTTATATTAATTCTATTTCCTTCTTTCTGCTTGTTTTGTGGTTATTTTGCTCTTTTTTTTCTAGTTTCTTAAAATGGAAGCTCAGATTCTTAAGATTTTTTTTTTTATTGCTTCTTCTCTAAGCATTTAGGGCTACGAATTTACCTAAAGTTTACTTTGGCTGCATCTCACAGGATTTGGCGTTTTTTTTTTTTTAAGAGATGGCATCTCCCTTTGTTGCCCAGGTCAGACTGCAGTGGTGTAATCATAGCTCATTGAAGCCTCAAACTCCTGGGCTCCAGGAATCCTCCCACCACAGTCTCTCAAATACTTGGGACTACAGGTATGCACCACCATGCCCAGCTGATAGATTTTTATATGTTTTGTTTTTTTTAATTGAGGTGAAAGTCACACACCTTTTTTATTTATTTATTTTTTTTTTTTAGACAGGGTGTCACTCTGTTGCCTGTGCTGGAGTGCAGTGGTGTGATTATAGCTCTCTGCAGCCTTGAATTCCTGGGCTCAAGCAATCCTCCCACCTCATCCTGAGTAGCTAGGACTCAGGCTATTTTTTTTTTTTTTTTTTTTTTTGAGACGGAGTCTTGCTCTGTGGCCCAGGCTGGAGTGCAGTGGCACAATCTTGGCTCACTGCAACCTCCACCTCCCAGGTACAAGCAACTCTCCTGCCTCAGCCTCCAGAGTAGCTGGGATTACAAGTGCCTGCCACCATGCCCGGCTAATTTTTGTCTTTTCAGTAGAGACGGGGTTTCACCATCTTGGCCAGGCTGGTCTCGAACTCCTGACCTCATGATCCACCCGCCTCAGCCTCCCAAAGTGCTGGGATTACAGGTGTGAGCCACTGTGCCAGGCCCGACTCAGGCTACTTTTTTATTTTTTTTTGTAGAGATGGGATCTCACTGTGTTGCCAGACTGGTCTTGAACTCCTGGTCTCAAGCGATCCTCCTACCTCAGCCTCCCAAGGTGCTGGGATTACAGGCATGAGCCACCACACCCAGTCCACATACCATTTTAAAGTGTTACAATTCAGGCTGGGCATGGTGCCTCACATCTATAATCCCAGCACTTTGGGAGGCCGAGGCAAGCAGATCACCTGAGGTCAGGAGTTCAAGACCAGGCTGGCCAACATGGTGAAACCCCAATCTCTACTAAAAATACAAAAATAGCCGGGCATGGTGGCGCATGCCTGTAATTCCAGCTACTTGGGAGGCTGAGGCAGGAGAATTGCTTGAACCCGGTAGGCAGAGGTTTCAATGAGCCGAGATTACGCCATTGCACCCCAGCTTAGGCAACAAGAGTGAAACTCCATCCAAAAAAAAAAAAGAACTGTAGACAGGATAGTTTCATCTACCTGTCTTCATGTGTTCAGTGACTCTCTCTTCCATCTGCTCTAATGAATTCGAAATAGTCTGGTGAATTTTTCATTTCCATTTCTATAATTTTCTTTTTTTTTTTTTTTTTTTCTGAGATGGAGTTTCGTTCTTGTCACCCAGGCTGGAGTGCAATGGTGCGATCTTGGCTCACTGCAACCTCTGTCTCCTGGGTTCAAGCAATTCTCCTGTCTCAGCCTCTCGAGTAGCTGGGATTACAGGTGCCCGCCACCATGCCTGGCTAATTTTTGTATACTTTTCAGCTTCAGACTTTGATTCCTTTCAATAATTTCTATTTTTTTCTTTCTTTTTTTTCTCTAAGCTTTAGTTTGTCTATAATAAATTCTTTTTTTGAGACAGGGTCTCACTCTGTCACCCAGGCTGGAGTGCAGTGGTGCAGTCTTGGCTCACTGCAGCCTTGACTTCTCATGCTCAGGCAATTCTCCCACCTCAGCCTCCCAGGTGGCTGGGACTACAGGCGCATGCCACCACACTTGGCTGATTGTTTGCATTTTTTGTAGAGAGGGGGTTTCGCCATGTTGCTGAGGCTGGTCTTGAAATCCTGGCCTCAGGTGATCTGCCCGCCTCAGCCTCCCAAAGTGCTGGAATTACAGGCATGAGCCACTGCCCCTCACCTGTCTATAATATTTTCTATTTCTTTATCGATGTTCTGCATTTTGTTGAGACATTGTTCTCCTTGTATCCTTTAACTCTTTATTCATCGTTTCTTTTAGCTTTTTGAGCAGATTTCAGACAGCTGATTTAAAGTCTTTGTCTAGTACTTTCAATGTCTGTGCTTCCTTAAAGACAATTTGTTTCTTTTGTGAATGGGCTGTACTCTCTTAATGTCACTGCATGGTTTGTAATTTTTTTTTGAAAATTGGAGTCAGGCACAGTGACTCACACCTATAATCCCTTTTCCCCAAAAAAAGAAAAAGTAAAATTAAAAAGAAAAAAAGAGTCCAGGCGTGGTGCCTCACGCCTGTAATCCCAGCACTTTTGGGAGGCCGAGGTGGGCAGATTGCCTGAGGTCAGAAGTTCAAGACCAGTCTGGCCAACATGGTGAAATCCCATCTCTACTAAAAATCCAAAAACAGTCAGACATGGTAGCGTGTGCCAATAATCCCAGCTACTCAGGAGGTTGAGGCAGGGGAATTGCTTGAACCAGGGAGGTGGAGGTTGCAGTGAGCCGAGATCGCACCACTGCCCTCCAGTCTGGATGACAGAGCGAAGACTCCGTCTCAAAAAAGGAAATCAGACATTTTGAGTATTATAATGGGGTAACTGGAAATTATTTTATCCTCCCCACCACCCCTGGGTTTGCTTTTGCTGTGGGCTGTAGCTGTTTGTTCAGTGACTTTCTAAACATTTTTGCAAAGTGTGTCTTCTTTTACATGTGCGGTCTCTGAAAGTCTCTCTGCCGTTAGCTTGTGTTCAACTAGTGTTTTAACAGAGATTTCCTTGAATGCCAGAAGCCAAAGGTAAAAAAAAAAAAAAGAAAAACACAGCTCTTTCCGTCTTTGTGGATTGCCACTGTGCTGGGGTACTGGAGCAGTCCTTCAGGGCTTAGCCAGTCTGTGTACAACTTTTTATTTATTTTTTTGAGATGGAGTCTTGCCCTGTCGCCTAGGCTGAAGTACAATGGCACGATCTTGGCTCACTGCAGCCTCTGCCTCCCAGGTTCAAGTGATTCTCTGCCTCAGCATCCTGAGTAGCAGGGATTACAGGCTTGTGCCACCACGCCTGGCTAATTTTCCACCACACCCGGCTTACTTTTGTATTTTTTAGTAGAGACGGGGTTTCACTATGTTGGCCAGGCTGGTCTCAAACTCCTGGCCTCAAGTGATCTACCCGCCTCAGCCTCCCAAAGTGCTGGGATTACAGGCGTGAGCCACCGCACCCGGCCCAGTCTGTGTACAGCTTTGCCCTAAGCTTTACTCCCTGCCTGCAGGGAGGATGGAGAGGAGCCACAGATGAAAGCTCAGCATCCTTTCTCAGGTCTATTCTGAGAATGTGCTCTGCACTCAGCATGTGCATGGCTACTGAAATTCCATAGTACACATGGGCAGGTCCGAATTTCAGTACCCAAATTTCCCATAGAAACTCTCCACAGCTTCTTCTCCCATGCTGTCAGCACACCTATAGTTTGCCTCAACTGTAATCTTTTGCCTAGGCATCAGCAGGGTATGCATTTGATTTACAGTGTTTTCAAGGAATACCCTCTGTGTAGCCACTTTTCTGCCCTGTGTGAGTTCTGGGTTAGGTGAAACAAAGGCAGCTGCCGTGTATCAGTTCTTTTGGCAGCCCTCAGGCAGCTGAGAACAGGAAAACACAATGCTTTGAGAATAAGGTCTGCTCTGCTGCCTTCAATACCAGAAACCACGCTGGGACTGTGGGCTGCCATCTTCAAGGTTCCCACTGAACCATGGAAGGTTGTGGGGCAAGGGCAAGTAAAATAACCCAGTTTTCCTACCATTTTGAAGTTGCTTTTTTCTTGATTCAGTGTTCATTTGGAGTATTAGTCAGTTTTCACACTGCTGGAAAGAACTGCCTGAGCCTGGGTAATTTATAAAGAAAGGAGGCTTAATTGACTCACAGTTCCACTTGGCTGGGGAGGCCTCAGGAGACTTACAATCATGGTGGAAAGCTAACAAGAAGCAAGTACCCTCTTCACTGGCTGGCAGGAGAGGGGGGAGAGTGCAGGGGAAACTGCCACTTAAAAACCATCAGATCTCATGAGAACTCCCTCACTATCACGAGAACAGCATAGGGCGAACTGCGCCCGTGATCCAGTCACCTTCCACCAGGTCCCTTCTTGACCCCTGGGGATTACAATTCAGGATGAGATGTGCTTGGGGACAAAGAGCCACATCAGATGATCTGGTTATTGTAAACCTTTGATTATTTTTCTACAGTTCTCATGAAGTTGATTCAGACAGTTTTGCTTGGTTTATCAATGTTTCTGTGGGGGGATGGGGACTTGGAGATACCTACTCTGCCATTTTTGCTGATACCAGTCAACATGTTATATTTTCACTTTTACATAATTCAATATGTTTTCCAGTTTCCCTTGCGACTCACTCTTTGACCCATGAATTATTTAGAAGTGTATTTAATTTCCATGTGTTTAGAGATTTTCTGGTTTCTTTTTTAAATTGATTTAGTTTAATTATTTTACAGTCACAGAACGTACTTTATATGACTTCAGTTATTTTACATTTCTTAAGATTTGTTTTGGCCGGGCATGGTGGCTCACACCTGTAATCCCATCACTTTGGGAGGCCAAGGCAGGTAGATCACCTGAGGTCAGGAGTTTGAGACCAGCCTGGCCAACATGGCAAAACCCCGTCTGAAAAACACAAAAATTAGCCAGGCGTGGTGGTGCATGCCTGTAATCCCAGCTACTCGGAAGCTGAGGCAGGAAAATTGCTTGAACCCAGGAGGCGGAGGTTGCAGTAAGCCGATTGCACCTCTGCACTCCAGCCTGGGCGACAGAAAGAGACTCCATCTCAGAAAAACATTTGTTTTATGACCCAGGTTCTGGTAAATCTTGCTGAATCTTCCATGGGCAAAGAATGTGTACCCTGCTGTTGGTGTGTGAAGTCTCCTGTAAATGTCAGTTAGGTTCCATTGTTCGATGATGGTGTTCAGTTATTGTATTGTTTGCTGATTTTCTTTGCTGTTTTTTTCCTGTGAATGGTCTAAGCTTCCTATTTCCTGTTTCTTTGTATATTTTGTGGTTTTTTGTTGAGAACGTTGCATTTTAAGTGTTACAATGTAATGACCCTCAAAATGTGATTCTCTCAGTCACCTGGGATTGCTGGGTTTTGCTTGTTGAGGTCTGAAGCTCACCTTTTGTTACTTTTCCAAACTATTTTTGCAAAGTGTTTCTTCCTTGTGCTTGTGTGGTCACTGAAATTTGTTTCATTATCTCTGTAGTCAGCCAGCCACCTAACATGGATTTCCTTAAATAGGTGGCTTTAAATGGGGTGGAGCAGAGGAGGATTTTGTCTCTTTAATAAAATCTTCTGAAGGATGTCCCTGGGGAAGCCACTGTTGCTGAGAGGGCCAAATAAACCAAGGCAAGCATCCGGGCTGGTCCTCAGAGACCCATTGGACCCACCAAGGTGTAGAACCCACGGTTTTGGAGGACAGAGTTCCGCTGCTCGCCCTGGCATCAGCCAGCTGCTTCAGGAACTCAGGCTCAGGAATGGGGGAGTTTTGGCTGGTTGGCACATGCCACTCACTCGTGAAGATCAGCAGCCTCTCTCTTCATTGTTTAAGTATGT
Organism: Gorilla gorilla gorilla; assembly: GCF_029281585.2. Lineage (NCBI taxonomy): Eukaryota > Metazoa > Chordata > Mammalia > Primates > Hominidae > Gorilla > Gorilla gorilla. Next base: position 85,482,564 of record NC_073230.2, read on the forward strand.
CTCTGGTTGTTAGGAGTTCCTGGTCATGTTTCAGAATTCCAAAAGAGCTGATTCCAATCACTCTTTCTAGCTCAGTGGTTGCTTCAGTGAAGGGACTGATCTCTACACTACAGCTTCCTACTCTGCCATCTTATGTGACTATTGATATTTATTTATTTATTGAGACAGAGTCTTACTCTGTTGGCTGGAGTGCAGTGGTGCAGTCACGGCCCACTGCAGCCTTGACCTCCTGGGCTTGAGTGATTCTCTCACCTCAGCCTCCCGAGTAGCTGGGACTATAGGTATGTGCCACCATGCCTGGCTAATCTTTTTTTTTTTCTTATTCTTTTTGTAGAGATGGGGTCTCGCTATCATGCCCAGGCTGGTCTCAAACTCGTGAGCTCAAGTGATTCCACCCGCCTCGGCCCCCTAACGTGCTGGGATTATAGGCATAAGCTACCACACTTGGCCATGAGTCATTTTTAAAAAAACAGATTCCAACAACCTTTTTGATTGCTGTGTTTAGAAGATTTATATTTAATTTTGGACGGGTTTTTATTATCTATTTTCTACTTGTTCCCTCTGGGTTTTTTTATACCTGTTTCCCTTTTCTTGCCTTTTTATGGGGTACTTAGACATTTCTTAGTATGCCATTTAACTTCATATGCCGTGCTAAATCAATTCAGTATGCCATTTAGTATATATTTTTGTATAGGATTTTATAGGTGGCTGTAGAGATTATATTATACATACTTATGATCATTGGCTAGTATCAACCTTTTACCAATTCAAGTGGAATGGAGAAACTCTACTGCTTTCTAGGCCCCTCTGCCCTTCTTTATGGTATTGTTGTCTTGAATATCACCTCTACATTCATTGAGAACCACTGAGATAATGTTATGGTTTTGCTTTCGCCCATCAAATATAATTTTTAAACTCGAGATTATATTCACCCGGATATTTACCCTCTTACTGCTTTTTTAAATTTCTCTTTTTAAATTTAATTTTTATGCTTTTTCTTCTGAAAAAAAATCTCTCTGGATTTTTCTTCATTTCTTTTTTTTTTTTTTTTTTTTTGAGACAGAGTCTCACTCCATCGCCCAGGCTGGAGTGCACTGGTGTGATCTCAGCTCACTGCAACCTCCACCTCCCTGGTTCAAGTGATTCTCCTGCCTCAGCCTCCCGAGTAGCTGGGATTGCAGGCATGCACCACCATGCCTGGCTAATTTTTATATTTTTAGTAGAGATGGGGTTTCACCATGTTGACCAGGCTGGTCTTGAGCTCCTGACCTCAAGTGATCCTCCTGCCTCGGCTTCCCAAAGTGCTGGGATTACAGGCATGAGCCACCGCGCCCGGCCTCTTCAGATGTTTTTTGGGCACTGCACTCTTTTTCCTCTCCTTCTGGGAATTCAGTGACATGAATGTTAGAGCTTTTGCTGTTGTCTCATTGTTCTTTTTTTTTTCTATTTGTTTTCTCTCTGTTGGTCAAATGGGATTATTTCTACGTAATTTTTTTTCTTATGGCAAGATTGTCACGATACAGATTGAATCATTTCTGCTGCTCTATCATCAAGGTCACTAATTTTTTTCTCTGTTGTATCTCCATTCTGCTATTGAGTTCACCCATTGAGTTTTTTACTTAGTTATTGTAATTTCTAGTTCTAAAATTACAATGTAGTTCTTCCGTATATCTTCAATGAGACGTTATATTTTTCAGTGTGTTTCGAGAGTGTTCATAATTACTTCTTGGGCCATTTATAAGATAGCTCATCTAAAATCCCTATGCAATAATTCCAACATCTTTGTCATCTTAGTGTTAATTGTCTTTCCTCATTCAGATTTTTTCTGGTTTTTAGTATGAGGAGTAATTTTTCTGGGTTCGGATTTTTCTGGTTCTTAGTATGAGGAGTAAGTTTTAATTTTATCCTGGACACTTTGAGTGTTATGTTATGAGACTGTATTTCCTGTTTAAATATTCTGTATTAGCAGGCACTCAACCTGTTTAGATTCAGGATGCACTTTCTGTGGCCAGCAGGGCTCTGGTTCTAAGATCAATTTAGTTTTCAAAGCTTTTGCAGAGCTCTTCTGGCCTCCCCCATCTTTGTGCAACCCAGAGGCCAATTTGTTTTTGTTTTTGTTGTTGTTTGGAGACAGGGTCTTGCTCTGTTGCCCTGGCTGGAGTGCAATGGCCCAGTCATAGCTCACTGCAGCTGTAACCTCCCAGACTCAATCACTCCTCCTCCTCAGCCTCTTGAGTAGCTGGGACCAGAGGTACACACTACCACGCCCAGCTAATTTTTTATATTTAGTAGAGACAAGGTCTCACTCTGTTGCCCAGGCTGATCTTGAACTGCTGGGCTCAAGTGTTCCTCCCATCTCGGCCTCCCACAGTGTTGGGATTACAGGCATGAGCCACCGCACCCAGCCCTGGAGGCCAGTTTGAAACCTCAGAGTATTCCACATTGCCGGTGAGCTCTCAGAGCTTTTGCTGTGTTGATCCTGGTTGTTTTCACACATGGGCACTTGGAGGGCATGGCCCAGGACTTCCTACACATATTTAACCCGTTTCCCATTTGGGAAAAAAAAAGTGCAGCTTGCTGCTAGTGCTCATTTAATTTTACATAAACACACTTTTGAGGCTGAAGTAAATCTGACTGATTTTCAATGGGAAAATAAAATATGAAAACTGGGTTTGGCCTTCTTCCAAGTGTACTTTCCTTCCCTTCCTTCCTTTCTTTACTGCTTTAAAGCTTTTTAATAAACTTTCACTCCTGTTCTAAAAGAAAAAATATATATGAGCTCTTATTATTGCCTTGGGATGAAATGCAGCAATAGGAAATGTACCACACTTTCTGCACTAACCCTCCTACTGTGGAGTATGAAGCTCAGAATAGAGGGAGTCCTAAGTGCCAGAACAAGAAATTGGTATTTTATTTCTGGATGAATAAAAAAAAAACACCAGATGATAAGATAATCAGATGTGCAATTTGTATTGATAATCTTCACCCCCCAAAAAAGGTATTCCAAAACATACATACATGCACAACAAACCTAAGTACATGCACGACAAACATAAGTACATACACACACACAAAGTATGATGGAATGTCAGAGACTAAAATTTAATGAATCAATCTATAAGGTAACTTTTCCTGAATAATTGCAATAATCAAATTTTGTTCTATGTTAATTTCCCTGGAGTATAATAAAATTTACAAATTTTAGGGCTCCTGGCTAAAATAATATTATGAAAATAATGTTAACATATTTTGAATGCTTACTATAATCTAGACTCAATGCTAACACATTAATAACATTATCATTTGCAGTACTACAAACATTTCTGTGAGGTAAAATTCTATTTTATGGAGAAGAGAACAAAGGCTTAGAGAAGTTAAGGTTTGTGCAAGATCAGTTAGGAAGAAGCAAAGTTACAGATTCAACTCAAGTTCTATTTAACTCTGAAATTCATGCTGCTAACAATGGCGCCATATTAGTCATCAATACTTTTCCCAAAAGAAGTGGTGAAAAAACACAGCACACTGATAATTTTACTCTAATTTTCTATGTTGTCTTTTGAAGTGGCAAGACTCAGACTATGAGCACTGGTACTTTGATTTGAAAAGGGTCATAAACGGAAAGCCTTATTTCTGTTATCCTATCTACAGTGTTTCAGGTAATTGCCAATAATCCAAATAGAGGTTCTTGGCTGCTGCGGCTTATACTAATGATTAAATGAAGTATAATAAACACAAATTTAGTAGTCTATAGTGTTTGAGGGATAATGAAAGATATTATATTGCTTCTAAAGCAAAGGATCTACAATACAGTATTGCAAACCAAAATGTTAATTTATTTTTATGAAGAGGTTTAGGCTTAGAAGTAGGAAAATGTTTCAGTGAACCATAGGAGAGTTCATTTATAATAAGAGAACTGTCAAGTTTGTAGTTAGGCTGCCTATATAATGTAAATCAAGAGTTGAGAAGTATTTTATTTTGAATTGCTTTTTAAGTCTGTTGAACTCCTGTTGGTTAATACACAAGATTTATGCCAACATGTTCTTTCCATCTCCATTTTCGGTGAAGGGAATATTAATCTTTGATTACCTCCATAATCATGGGAGAAGGAATAGTTTTCTGGGGTGTGCAGCTAATCTTTGATTATTCATCCTACCAACAAACACATTTCTACATTTTAAAAGCCTTGAATTTACCTTATGTTAGAACTATGGAGAGCAGAGAGACATGGACTCTGCAGGATATTGGTAGTGCTCAACCATATTCAGACAAGCTGTCTTATCTTCTCTCTTCTCTGCTTCTCAAATCTAGGACCATCATATGCAATTCAGGTTGATCAAATTTCCATAAGGTCTAGTTTTTCTCCTATTATCCCTCAAACAAAAGTCAATCATTGCCCAGTTTTCTTTATTTTGTAAAAACTTATTATATTATTGGCAACTATTTAAGTAAAAAAGCATAGAACAATAATACATTTGAATTTGATTGCAGTCTATTCTCTCCAAAACTGGTTGGTACTTCTAACCAAGAAGCGTAGTTCATATACTCTTAACCATAGAGAAATTTTCTTCTTTAAAGCGTGATGGTGGCTTTACACAATAAATATTTGTTTTTCAATCATGTACATTCCAATTCTGGTTAGTGACTTTTCTAGGCTTTTGTGATCCAAATGCTACTCATGATTTTGATCCCAATAGCTTAGGGATCAGCTTAGGGATCAGAGTGCTCCCATTAATTAGAACAATACAAATAATGAGATATAGAGAAATCTTGGAGGGCATGTATTTTAGCTAGAAAGACCATTTTCAATAGGCAATATTTGAGCTTTAAGAAAGAAAGATCTATCCCCTGACTCCCTTCCCCAAAATGGGAGATACTTTCATGTTCATCTCTGATCTGTAAAGAGTGTGGAAGTTCTCACTCTTGTGCTTACAGCAACAACAAAAAAAAGATGATCAAACTGAAAATCAACAACTTGTCTTGAACTCGTAGAAACTTGAGGTTGCAAAGCAAAATACCCTAAATCTGGAGACGTATGAATCCAGACAGTAAGAGCCAAGATTTGTCAACCTGAAGTGGAAGTCTCTGGTGCCATAAATTGGTATAAACATTTATATGGCAATTTTGACAATTTGCTGGAGTCTGAGTGTGAACTAGCTTCAGAGTGAGAAACTACTGGAGGCCACAGTGTTGGCAGGGCACACTTTTGTAGATTTTACCACTGGAAAACCAGCCCCTTCTTCCTTAACCCCAGATTCTCACAGTGCAGATTCAAGAAAATACCCTTCTACCTGTAGCAGCAAAAGAAGACTACTCATCATGAAATATACCTAGAGATTTCTCCATAACAAAGGCCTGCTATCAAGCCGGGGGGGACAAAACTGGTAAATAATGATGTACTTGATTAGCCAATTTTATTCCTCCCTTTTTATATTATACTAATCTTTTTTTAGATTCATAGGACCTTATATTTTATTATACCATATTCAAAAAGGAACTCATGAAACTTCTTCACCAAGCTATGAAATTTGATGTTCATAATAGAAAGACTCTAGTAAACAAATGAAGAAACTATTCGGAAAACAACAACAGCAGTGCCATATAGGAACTTCAGTGTGATGGATATAACTAAAATTGGTGAATTTTTAAAAGTAATGGAAGAATTTATACAATAAATTTTGATAATTTTTTGGAAGAGTAAGGAGTCTGTCTTCTGTAGAAAAAAAAAAGCAAGCATTTACATAATTCCATTTCCAAAGCTCCTAATCTAATCATGAACTTCAGTAACATTTCTCATTTAGTAGTAGAGGGCACAATTAATCAATTAGTTGAATTTTTAAAAATGAAAGTACCAGATTGTTGAAATGTATTTTCAAATGTTTTTTCAAATGTAAGTGAAAGGAAAACTGTCTGAAAATGATTACATAGCATTATATTTTTAAAGTGAAATATTAGAAAACATACTTATTGCCAAATGTTTGAAATGAGGACTGTCTTCTCAAATTAATTCTTAAAGTAGTAGGATATTAAAATTATGAGCTTTTTGGGAAAACTAGAAGGAAACGCTTCAAGGTCATTATATTCAGTAAGTGAAATAGGATCTGAAAAGTGAAATCAGAAAACCTCATTGTCAATTAAATAATCTTAAAGCCCGAGGATCAACCTTAGTCTGGGAGTCAATTTCAGGCCAAAAATTATAGCAATTCAATCAAAGAAAATCTATAAAGTTTTCAGATTCTACAGGCAAGGAAGACAACATTTGTATCACAAATGCTGTCTAATGAGTCTTTACTAGGGATGTGTCAAGCCAGGTAAAAAAATCTTACTGGTCCGTATTAAATACACTCTCTAAATTACACACACATACACGTGCACGCCCACAGTGAAGACAACATTCATTTACCAAAAATCTTTATGTTATGGGGTTTATGCCTGTGATTATCAAGCATTTTCTTAGCAATTTTCTGAATTGGTGTAAGTCAGAGGTCAGCATCCTTTTTCTGTAAAGCTTTGTGGACCATGTGCCTGTGATTTCTGTCAAAGCAGCCATAGACAATGCATGAACAAGAAAAGTGTGTCTGTGGCAATAAAGCTTTTATTTATAGACACTGAAATTTGAATTTTATGTAATTCTCATATTTTATAAAATATTTTTTTCTTTTGACTTTTTTCAACTTTTAAAAAATATAAAAACCATTCTTAGTTTGATAGCCACACAAAAGCTGGAGTTGGACCAGATTTGACATACAGGGAAAGTTTGTAGACCACTACACTATACCATCTTTCTTATCAGAGCTGTGTGTGTGTGTGTGTGTGTGTATGTGTGTGTGTGTATGACCTCTGTAATGCACTATATTGCTGTGGTTGCTATTGTCCCGTATTCATCTTCCATTGATTTTAGACTCTTTTATGTGGATGAGCAAGATTCAGTTATTTGGCATCAATAAGAAGAGAAATAGAAGGAGTTTACTGTATGAGCTCATGAATGGTTCATTCCTTGCTCCAATATTGTCTTTTCTCTCATACAAAAAACTCTTACCAAGAGAAACTCTTACTTGAGAAACAAATATATATTGCTAACCTGGAAGAGTTAGAAGGCAGTGTCTTTTAGTATTATTCTTCAGTATTACAGTGGTCACAGAATATTTCACTTCTATTTTTTTCTGATGTTGCCTCTGATGTCTGGCATAGAATGAGAGGTTTCTACATAAGACCCAGGAGACATATCAGGGACTTAGACCTAATTGAGTTGACTTAATTAAAGTGTCTGGTTATCCAGATTCACATAAATAGAAACTTTTTAAGTGCATAAAAGTAAGCCTCATTTGATACTTTAACCTAAAATGCCATTGTTAAATTGTGTGTTTTTTTATTAAGTAGCTTTACTAAAAATAAAGCTCAGAAATGCTCTTCACTTTCTGGAAACCATCACTGCCTTCTTCTGAATTGTGACAGTGGTCCCTCTAGGGATATGTGGTAAAATTATCAAGTTTTTACATAGATGAAAATTTGACCCATAAGGGGTACGCACATGCTTTGTGATGCATGGAAAATCTAGTGTTAATTAGAGCTCATTTTTCAACTCCTTCTAGGATTCCTAGATAGTAAAGTAACAATGATACAAATAACATCATTTAACATAAAAAATAATGTTTTATTTGGATTGTAGTTGGCAACAATATACCTTAAAAATATTAAAATGTTACATGTTTATGGGGGTGGGGGGAAATATGAGAAAGAAGGAGACTATAACTAGGAAAAATAATTTTAAAATGTGCACTCCTGTGGGACAAAAGGTAATGAGATTTCCTGTGATAGATTGTATTATTGCTAACAAAATACAGTTTGCTATCCCTCCCTGGGAATATTATACATTTCATTTCCATTTATGTCAGGCTAGGCCACAAAACTTACTTTGCCCAGTGAAAGGTTAGAACCTGAGAAGATGTAAGAACCAATGCATGGTTAACCAAAAATTTTTTCCTTTTCCTGTTAAGATGACAAGCAATAGTAGCCAGAATCCTGGAGTGAATAGACATGGAGAAGAGCTGCCTTTTCTTCTCAACTGACAAGTCATGTAGGTAAGAAATTAACCTACTTTTGTTGTAAGCCAATACAATTTTGGGATTGTTACTGCAGCCTAACCTACACTTTACTTACTGATAGACTTTCTACAAGGTGCAACAGATTTCATCCCTGTTTTTTAAAGCAGCAACTAGATGACTCAACGTTCTAAATACTACATAAGGGGCTTTTTTGAAGGGCTCCCTTGGTTAAACAGTTAATAATATCCCCACTCTACAAGAGTACAGTCAATAGTTTCTTCAGTCAGGGCTAGAAAATCTTGGCTACAATGAGTAAATAAGGTCTGTCCTGTCCATGTGACAGTGTACAATTGTGACAATAAAGAAAACAATACACACTAGAGAATGAAAAGTGCATACAGCTAAATGATCAAGGTATCTAAAACATAATCATATAAACTAGAATATGATGTAGCGAGGTTCAGATATTAATTTTTTATTTTCCTCACTCAACAGTTTTGATGTTTTTTGTTTGGTTAGCTTTTTGTTTGTTACTACAGCTTGGATCTCTTCCAGTCTTTCATTGTTCAGGTTCTATGGATATTCTTCATGATGTTGTGTACTATTTTTTTCCATAAGTTTCTATTCCAATATATAACTTTTTTTCTTTGCAGAAAATTCTGCATCTTTCCATTTAGAATTGCTCAAAGTGAACTTTAAATTTAATCATTGTCATCTATATTGAAGGTAGTTTTCTTTTCAAATGGTCTTAAAATTACCAGATGCTAGTTCTTGTCACTAAGAAATAGCTTCTCTTGTCATGAAGTGAAGCTCTGCTTAATAATAAAAGTGATGATGATAACAATGATGATAATGACTGTCATTTATTTTGACCCACCAAGTCTCAGGAAGTAGAAAATATTTGGTATTTTGTAAAAATTATCTCATTTAGGCCTCACAAAATCCATACAAAATAGTTGCTATTTTCACTTTAAATTTAAGTAAACTGACAAGAAAATTTGCTTGCCTAGTGTCCCAAAACAAGTTTCAAAGTCCCTTGTTCTTCTGCTAAGCTACATTATCTTCTCACACTATTCTGTGCATCTGTCAGTCATCTGTCTCTCTATTGCATCCTGTGCTCTAGCAATGGGAAATCTCTAATGAGAATGCTTCTTTAAAGCAAAATGTAATTATTGTTTGGCATCTGAGTGGAAAAAGATTACTTCTATTGGGTAGTAATATGCTCATCATGGCATTTCTTAGATAAGACCGTTAAACACCCTCCTGATTATATCAACCTTAATTTTATTATGCCATGCCCAGTATAATACAAGAGGAACTAATACTCATCAGCAGGCTTAGAGAAATGATGAAGGAGCGGGAATAAAGCCAGCCAGTGTTAAGTTCTGGCCTCCAGGGAGAGGTAGCAACTCAGCTCTATTTTAGTCAGCTGTTTTTAATAGGATTATTTCTGAGGAGTTGGGTAGAGGATCTCTAAGCAAAGTGAGATGAGTAATAGAACAATGCTTCTAACACCATTAAACTGGGTTGAAGGAAATCCCAAGCTATTGGGTAGTGTTATGCAGATCAGGGTCTAATTTGTTGAGAAAGGGGGAAAAATATATGCCAGAATAGGTGAGGCTCCAACCAAAAGAATAGAGCAGAGCCTCAAGGGCAGCAGCGTAAATCAATCATCACTTAGTAAACTAAACATAGGGTTATTGGTGACAAAGCTCAATAGACACATGAAAGCCAAATGACCCACACTCTGTGCATCCACTAGGATTAGAACTATTAGACTAACTTCAGGTCATGAATGACTCCTGAAATCATTGGTTGGCAGAGATTCAGGGTTTATGGTGAGATGCAACTGTAGGATAAAGATTTTGATGAGAAAGCCCAGATCTGCCTTTCACACACTGTGATCATGGGCAAGTTACTTAATTACTCTAGGCCTCAATTTCCTCAATTGCAAAATGGTGATAATAGTAGCACACACCTCAAGAATTTCTTCTTTTTATTATTGTATAATAAACTGTTTGCTATTGAGTAAAGAAAAAAATACTAATGGATGAGCAATTGGTTCAAATTACTTGTACTAACCCTTTAAACATTAAGAAGCTCTGTAGAAGTTAAATTACTAGAGGGCATTTCCTGGAAATACAATGAGCTCAGAGGAATTAGAATTCTTTTTCTAATCCTCTATTCCCACCATCACCACTATGGTTACGTCCAATATTACCATCTGTCAATTGGATATATTTACATTCATAGTGTGCCTTGAATAACCTTACTCTCATACTTGCATCTCCTTTCACTGGTTTAATATAGTTCACAGGAACACGTGCTCATATGCATCGAAGTTCAGAACCACTATTTCTTCCACTTCTATGTCTAATTTATTTCCAAGTCTTACTCATTCTACCTCTATAATATTTCTCCTATCTTTTCTCTTTTGTTCATTTAACCATTGGACCCCCTAATTACCATTTGGGTAGTCTGTTATAACATGTGATTTGTTTGACTTCTTTTTCTCTAAATTACTTCCCTATGATCCAACCTGTGTGCCATCTTTATCTTATGAAAGCACATATAATCAAGCATTTCCCTTACCTAAACATTATCAATGGTTCTTCATTTCCTGTTGAATAAAGTATGTATGCTACCCTGGCATTCATGGTCTTTCTTAAATTGGCCTCAATACACGGTTCATTGTAATCTTATTCTTATTACTCTCTTTCTTGCATTTTATTTCTGGGCTAACTATTCTATGTATTTTGAACAGTTTCTCATGCTTTTCTACCTTTGACTTTATTCATGCTGTTTTTTTCTGTCAGTCACCTAATGTGAAATATGCATAAAATCATATTCATTCTTTAAAATTCAATTGAAATACTTTTATTACTGTATTTCTTAATGGCCCTCATTGCTTTTACTTTGAATTACAGCTGAGTATGTTGTATAGATTGAATTGTGTCCCGATCTATTTCCCCAATTCATGTGTTGAAGCCCTAGCCCCCAGTGTGACTGTATCTGGAGATAGGGTCTTTAGGAGATAATTTAGATTAAATGAGAAATGAGATTATCTGGTAGGACTGTGGCCTTATAAGACGGGAAAGATCTTTCTCTCTCTCTCTCTCTCTGCTATATGAGAACATGGTAAGAAGGCAGCTGTCTGCTAGCCAAGGAGAGAGCCCTCACCAGAAACTGAATCCTACCAGAATCATTAACTTGGATTTTCCAGCCTCCACACTGTGAGAAAATGAATTTTGTTGTTTAAACCACCCAGCATATGGTATTTTGTTATGGCAGCCCAAGCAGACTCATACACATGTCCATGGCCTATTAACTTAAACTGTAAGCTCCTTAATGAGAATTATTGCACCTTAATAACCTTCGTGTTTTTCAATTTGTGTATCATAATTTATTGTACAAAATTGGTGTTTGATAAATGTTAAATTAATAAAAAATGAATAAAGAAATACATAAATCCAGGACATGGAAAGTGAAATGCCTTCTGAAAGAAATGGGTAATTACGGGAAGAAATGTTTCAAGGACAATTTTTTTAGGCCACAGCTGCATATTGTTTTATTTACTGGCCTGAGTATCACATAAACTATTCTCCACATTTAGGAATAGTTTTAAATAATTATGTAAAAGCACGCATTATTTTGTTTTTTATCAGATAGAAATCCTTTCCTTTTCAGACACCCACACACTGAGGATGAAAACTCTTATAAAACTGAAGATCAAAACTTCAACAATTTCAGAGGAAATTGAAAACTTTTCAGAGAAAAAAGTGCAGTTTCTCTGCAGTTAAATTTTTGCCAAGTATATATCAGTATTTGTGATCTGGATAGTTGGAGTGTTTTTGTTTAGAAAACACTGAAGATATTATGAATTTAGGAATGAGTAGGAAGGAAGTGTGTTGAATTAGCATATGCATGCTAACATCTGCTGGAGAGAGTACTGAGGATGCTCAAAATATCATACCCTTACAAGGGTGAAGGAAAGGAAAGGAAATGAAAGAAAATGGAGATGTAGGAAAAGGAGAAATGCAATCTTTGAATCATCGATAGCTTTTTGAAACAAAGTTCTGTATTCTCAGTTGTTCTCTACAGAGCTAACCTCACAACTTGAATTCAACAAATCATGAATAACAATAATTCTAATACTATAATTTGTTATTATGTAGTTTGTCTTCAAGATATAGTCAACCTAAACCCAATAATTAGGGGAATATCAGCAGCTTTATATTTAAGTATTTCCATATTTAAAGAACACAAATGCCATGGCTAAGGTAATCATTCCTAACCATTACCATCACCGTTTATCTTAAAGAGAAGAAAGACCCGTCTTAGTTTGTGGTGCTGTAACAGAATATCACCAGCTAGGTAATTTATAGAGATCAGAAATTTATTTCTCACAGTTCTGGAGGCTGGGAAGTCCAAGATCAGGGCACTGGCATTTGTATCTGGTGAGGGTCCCATTCCCTCTTTCCAAGATGGTGCCTTGTGACTGTGTCCTGCAGTGGAGACAAACGCTGTGTCCTTACATGGTGGAAGATGGAAGGGCAAGAGAGAGGGGGCAGACTTTCTCTGAATTCTCATTTATAAGGACACTAATGATTTCGTGGGGGCTCTCAATCACTTCCCCAAAGGTTAGACCTCTTAATACCACCACAATGAGGATTGACTTTCAACAAGAATTTTGAAGACACAAATTCAAACCATAGCAAGTCCTTTGTAATTTCACACAATATAAGAATCTTAGACATGGTGCAATAGGACAAAGAAAGCTATTGGTTCTGCTACCTTTTGACACATTAGGAAAAAGTGTATTGTTATTTGAGTGTTACATTTAAATGACTACTACTGAGAAGTGCTCTTTCACAGCCTCATTTATTTATGACACAGTTACTTATTAAGCATTTGCAATATGTGGGGCATAAGACAGCAGACAAGACAGGTAAGCTTTTTACCTTCATGCAGCTTACATTTAAATAAGAAAAAGAGAAAGGAAGGAAGAAAGAGAGGAGATACTTAGAGATTTTGATACATACTGTCAAGCAAATCAACAGTGAATGTGACAGAGTGTTATTGTGATGGTTGAGAGCCAAGGTTCTACTATAGAAAGAATGGTCAGAGAAGTCACGGGTATCATTTGGGACCTGAAGTGTGAGAAATGGCCAGCCAGGCCTAGAGCAAGAGTAGGGGAAAAAACATTGCAGACAGAGAAAAACAAATTAGAGACTCTGTAAAAGGAAATATGCTGGAATGTATGACTTGAAAGGAGGCCAGTGTGGCTGTACCCTGCAGAAAAAAGCTGATAGTGACATGAGACAGAGCTGGAGAGGTAGGCAGGAGGTAGCATGTGTAAGACCTTACAGATCCAAGAGTTAGGTTGATTTTTTTCCTGAGTTCAATGGAAAACGATGTAACTACCTCAAGCAAGGTAGCAATCATTATAACCACTCTAGTTGCTGTGAAGAGAATGGAATAGAAGTAGAAAAGAGTGAACATATGAATATAGAGAGGCTTTTGCAGTAACTCAGCAGCAAGATGATGAGGGTTTAGGACTGAAGGTAAACATGAAGAAAATGAAAGGATTTAAGACATTTTATAGATCTACAAGTAACACCAATTGTTGATGGATTATATAGAGCTGGGAGGTGAAGAAGAGATAGAAATTAAGCGTATCTCTTAGGTTTTTAGTTGGAAGAATTAGGTGTATGATGGCCCCACTTTCTGAGATGGAAAAGACTAGGGATTAATTTTTATTGTCCTCCTAAATATGTGAAGCTTAATATCTGTTAGCCAATGAGACATAAAGTCAGTAAGAAAATTAAGCTTTTGGTGCTACAAAACTCAAACTTAGAAGACAGATACAGGCTCAAGATACAAATTCAGAATTTTCTTAGATGGTTCTTCCATTTAATGACAGAATAGAGGCAGAAATGCTTGTCAAAAGCATTGAGGATGGTCAGTAAAGTAAAAATTCAAGAAAACCAAGGAATTATGGATTCCATAATTCCAAAAAGAGAACATTGAGAGTAGCATGTGGTCCAGTATGTCAACAATTGCCAAAAGTAGCATGCAATACAACAAAGAGGTTTCTATCAAATTGTAATTTATTTTGATTAGCCAGCATAATTGGAATATAAGTTCTTAATCAACACTTGGTTTTCTAGGATATCTAACTGGCTTTTTAAAATCCAATTCAAAATGATAGAATGCTGCAATTCTTATGAATTCATTTTTTCATTTGATCAATAACAGGTGTTACACTCTTTGCTAGACACTGTTGGAAATACTTTATCATCTCCTAATCTCTTATTGCAACCAAAATTTTATCTCCATAATTTAAGACCAATCTGTTTTAGAATAGTCTAATTTCAACTTATGTCATAAATTCTAGACCAATTACTTTTTAGTTCCCAATTCCATTAAATTTCCTTTTGCAAAGATAACAATTATCCCGGCCACCTACCATTTCCCAAGAATGTAGCATTTCATAAACTTCTATTTCTCCTGCCATTGATATGGCCATGAAATCACATTTGGACTGGAACAGACTTAGGAAAATAGAATCATTAAATTAGAGCTTAATGAAAGTCAGGCTATTTTTTCTTACCTAAACACGTAATGGAAAGGAGCTTCTCTGAAAGAAGAAAAAGACAGGTGATCATATGAAAATATAAAACAACCAAAAACAACAATAACAAAAAAAAACTAATGACTTGATTAGGCATGTTATTCTAATTTTTTTTTAGTGGTTTCATTTTTCAATCATTTTTTCATGGAGATTAGGAGATTGGACTAAGGCCGTTGCAGAAAAACAACAGTAGAATCTCCTATAATGGCATTGAGCCAAACATCTCATATTATGAGTTTTGGCACAAGGCATCACTTTGAAAGTGCAGACCTGTTTCTGTGTGTATCAGGCAAATCCACACTGCATTCTTTATAAGGCATGGTCTTTATTAGTGCTTGGTCTTTTACATTATACATGGTCCACCTATTGGCACAGCTTTTCAAGGATTTTATTAAGTGCAATTCTACATGTTATTTGCAAGCATGGTGTTTATTAGTGACATAATTATCCATCCAGACCCAAATTATAGAAATTGGAAATTTTAAAGTTCTGCGTTTTACACATTATGAAAAGAAAAGAAAAAAAAGATCCTCTGGTGGCCAGTTCGTGAAAATGTTATGCATATGATATAATGATCTTTAGTTCAAAAATACTTACTGTGCAGATCTTAATAGAAAATCTAGAGTTTTACCTTCATGGTGATATTTGTCACTTAATGGAGCGAGAAAGATAATATGAAAGCATTCTCACATGGGGGTCATAGTAAAATAACTGAAGGAGATACAGAAGAGGCCAATAAAAGCAAAAAATCCCATATGATGAACGGTTCAGATGTGTCAGTGGGAAAGAATAAGTTCTTTAAATACTTATGTCAGTATTGTTGTTGCTATTTTGTTATTAATATTAATAAATATTACTATTTTATTTTAATATTTAATTAATATTAAATTTTTAAATAATTTTTAAAAATTTAAATTATTTAAATTTAATTTAAATATTTAAAATAATTTTATTTAAATATTTAAATTAATTTAATTTAAATAATTAAATTAATATTTAATTAATATTAAATTTAAAATTAATATTAAATTAATATTAAATTTAAGTTGAGGCTGCTTTTGGAAGTCAATAACTTGATTTTCATTATCATTTTAAAGAACATAAGGCCATTTATTGATTTAAGGTGACTTGATTTAAGTTTGGGCCTTCCTTCCTTGCCCCTTTAGCCTTGATGTGTGATACCAGGATAAATAGGATTACATAGCATTGCCTCGAAGTAAAAAGAACAGGTGGAGGCTGTGGTTGTATTTTTTTCTTTTTTCCCCCAAGAGCAGTTTGCACTTCTGCTTGTTAGCAAATTACAGCCTCTTGTATTCACTTTCCAAAATAGAAATGGAAAACTGAGATAAAAAGAATAACAACAAAACACATAATACCGCTATTACCTACACCAACACAAGCTTACTTTCTATCATCTATTGACTGTTTTCAAAGAGAAAGATGAAAATCCCACCACGTTAATGTGTGAGGATCCACCTCAGTGGTTTAGGGTGAGAACTAGAGATCTTAAAATCTTTTATTTTTGTCTTTGTAAATAATTCTGTTATTAATAAAACAAATTATTTTTTATGTTGTTTGCTCTACTGCCATTTTATGGGCACTATTGCTTGTTTCTGGGCAGATGTTTAGTTGATTGTCTTAAAAACAGTGGGCTAGAGCAGTAGTTTCTAAATTTTAATGTGCATATGAATCACTTAGGAATATTGTTAAAATGTAGATTCCAACTTGATTGGTGTAGGATGGAGCCTGAGATTCTGCGCTTCTAACAAGTCCCAAGGTAGTAAGATACTGCTGGTCCACGGACCACACTTTGAGTAGCAAGGGGTTGGAAAACTGGAGGGAGACACCTCTGACTTATCTTTCTGAGCAAGTCACATACATAGTGTATCCATAGAAAGGAAGTTTTAAAATTCCTTTTTTTAGGTTTAAATGTAACAGAACTTATTCTGTGGTTTTATCTGGATTAGTCAAAAACTTTATTGAGAAGTGTAGGTTCCAGAATATGATACATGGAATGGACTAACACGATTATTCCTTTTCATTGTATAAATTTTATATTGCCAAGAATAATCACAAGTTTGTAGTTGTTCCTAGAATACATTTATTTTTAAAAGTAGGAAAGCTTTTGGCTATGTCTGTGCCTAAATTGCTCTAATTTGTGGTGTCTTTCTTAACCAATAGCGTTCCTCTTATAAGACGTGTATTTTGAGGCTTCCCAAAGGATTAACCTGATCACATAACAAGAGTATAAAAACTTGTGGTTGACCGCTGATCCTTTTAACATCGATCTAACTCCTTCGGCAAGTTAGAAGAAAAAGAAGTAATCCAGTGGTTTTCTACAAAAGTTGAATTAGTTGTAGCCATGTGGGGATCAGAATCATCTGGAGGACTTTTAAAAATTATACAATTCTCCCTCCCCAACTCACATGCCTTTTCAAATATTAAGATCTCATGGTGGGAACATGGCTATTTTAATTTGGAAAAAATGACCCAGGTGGTTCCAATTTGCCTCCTCCATCCCACCCAAATTAAGAACTGCTGAAATAAATTAATGACATACTTTGAGTCTCACCTTTCATTCCGAATTTTAAAGTCAAAGCCATAAAATGTCTAAACTGTTTTGTGTACTTTTATTTTTTCAAACAGTTATATAATACCAAAGGTTCTGAGTTAAAATGTTCTCACAAGACCAAGGAGCTACAGCAAACTTACATGGCAGCATATTCCATTGCACAGGCTAGGGGTTCTCAATCCTGGCTGTAACCTTGGAATAACATGGGAAATGTTTTAAAACACCAAAGCGTAAGCCCCACCCCAGACCAATTAAATCAAGCTCTGTGGGCATGGAGTCTGGCATCATTATTTTTAAAGCTCCCCAGGTAATTCTTGTATGCAGTCAGAGCTGAGAACCATTATGGGCCAAAGACCCAGAAACCCTTTGTCTATAGAGCAATCTAGAGTAAGTTCTTTTTATATTAAGTAAAATACTGAGTTTCAGAGTATGCAATCAATGACAGGAACTTCCATTCTTCTCATGGAATTATTCAAGACTTTTTTTATTCCTGAGTATATAGGATCCTTTGGAATACTAAGAAATAGATCATCACACATTTGACCTTTTCTGAAAATAAGCGGCAATTATAATATCAAGCAATATGTCTTCACTAATCTCAATATATGTCTCAAGGTATGTAGAAGTGAATGAATTCAGTTTAATAAATTTAGTGCTAATGGCATTTGAGTATATAGTATGTACATTATTAGGTCCTTTCACTTAAGGATCTGCACTTTTTTTTGTTTGTTTAGTTTGCAATCCAATTGTATGTTTAAAAAAATAAACAAACCCCAAAAATATCTTACAGAGGAAATAAATCCCTTGAGGAGAGTGAAGAAATAACTTTGAGATCACCTTCCCATCCTTCCGATTTCTTCAATGAAAGCTTAAATGGATTTTCAAAAAATCAGGTATAGTTTACATGAAGTGAAATTCACCCTTTTCAGTGTGTAGTACTGAGAGATAATTCTCCATGGGTCGCTCACATTTTTGCATTTGTTGTGAGCAGAGGCACTGGCTGTCCTTTCTTCTGGGCTATCTTTCAAGGATGTTTGTATAGCAAGTAGCCTTGGAAGATTGTTTCCCACTGAAACAAGAAAGCATTTTATGAGTCACCAGGTAAAGTTTCCTGAGACTATATGGGCAGATTCTTTTGTTTTGTTTTGTTTTGTTTTGTTTTGTTTGAGATGAAGTCTCACTCTGTCCTCCAGGCTGGAGTGCAGTGGCACGATCTCAGCTCACTGCAACCTCCATATATGGGCAGATTCTTAATGTCAGTTTCCTAGCAGTCAAAGAAAAAAATATTGCTTCAGCTTTCTACCACCAAAATGAGGCCCAACACCTTACTGAACTGCTTGACTATTCGGGACAGTGTATTTCTACCTGGGGCATTCTACTGGGTCTATTATATTGGCTAAGCCACAAATCAGCATGTTTTGTGTGTGAGGTCCAAATTAATAGATTGTCTAGAAAGTTGTGGCACACTCTACATTTGGGGCCCCACACTCCTAAAAAAAAAATCCCTTAAGAACAATCATATTAGTAAATTCAAAGTATATTCTGGAACCCTCATTTCTCAATGAAGATTTTTACTAACCCAAATAAAACCACAAAATAAGTTCCTTTACATTTAAAGTCTCTGTGACTTGGCTTTGCCAAGTATCCTATCAGAGGAAAGTAACCTCTATTTAGGGGAGCTTCTTATGGTTTGGACTCATTGCTTCTGTGACACAGCTACCACCCTTTCTGAGAAGCAAGTATTGACTTGCTCCTGGGGTCTTGCCAAAACCGAACTCCCGGCCCATGGACGACTTGTAACGCTACTGCTGAGCGTTTCCATTTGAGTGTATGTCAACTCAGACTCAATAACTACCAGGATGGGAAGTTACTGAGTTACCAACCAGCCTTGCTTGTCCAATGCCAATGATATTTTTAACAACATCCCTGACCTCAGAGGTATCTTGGCTTTACAAGAATAGCTGACAGTTATCCCTCTGTGGGAAGCTTTATCTCCACTCTTTTTATGTACAGAAAAGCTGGCTCCAAGGGGTCCTTGATTCACAGATGTTCCCTAAAAGCTTTGACTGGGTTCATTGACAGTTTAGCTAAGCTGAAGCTTAATGTTGTCCATTGGACTACCACAGCCATTTAACCTCAGTATCTGCAATGCAGAATGAAAAATGGATGGGGTCGGTCCATTCAGAGCGCAAAACTCAATGCTCTTCTCACAGCTCTGGCTACTACTCCTTTGATGAAATGCTATATTTTTACTGACTTATTGCCAATGGACTAACAATTGTAGAAAACCACAAATTGGCAAATTGAAGATATCCCTTTTTGGAGCTGTGAATGACGGATACAAATCATGGCAAGGGAGCAATTCATCACTCATGTAGATGTCCATGGTAAAATCTCATTCTCTGAGAAGACTGAATAGAATCAAACCTGAACACTCCCAATTGCCATCATTATTGCCCAGATCCATCATGCTACTAGACACAGCACCATACCCATTATTATAGACTAGGAACAAAGTAAGGGACTCTATCTCTCTGACACAGAAGTTACGAATGTATGTCAGAAGTTGTGAATCCTGCTGAAGTTGACCAGTGTTTTAGTAGTGAAGGAGGCCACAACACATGAGGCATTGCTTTTATTCATTCCTGGAAAAATGACTAAGTTGAAACTTTTACTAACTGTTCTGGGCTAAAGTGCTGCCTCACTGCTGTCAGTGCCTTTTCAGGTCACAGTGTTGCTCTTCCAATCCAATCAGCCAACTCTGGCCACACTACTACCATGGTTCTTGATCCTAATCTGTGTCATGTTTTCAGCTTTCTGATGTTACAGAGCTGCTGGTCAAGGTATTCAATGGGCTCCCGTGCTCTGTAACATCCACAGGCACCTGGTCAGTTTGAGCATTGAAAGGATCTCCTCAAAAATCAACATAGGAAAATTTCCAGCTCTACTCTTCTCACCTCTTCCTTAGTAAGGCAGTTTGGTCACTGGATTTGGCTGTCTCTGAAAGAGAGCATTCCCTTTGGCTGCTTCCTGGGTAATAATCAAGATGAAAGGTGGGGGAACTATATAGACCATTTAGGATTCTGCCTTGACCATTCCTAGGCATGATTCTTCTTTCATTACCTTGATTTAGAATGAAGGGTTTAGAAAGCCTGGTTCTTAACTCTCTTGGTGGCAGCCTAGTGAAAAGATGGTCTAGGTAATTCAAATTTAATTTTGGATCAGTTACTTAGATTCTCTTGATTGATTGACATGATCCTGTATCATAAGGTTATAATAACAACATTGCTGATGACCTTTCTCTCCAAGTCCCCTTACAGTAGCCCACATATACCAAAAGTGGGGGACATAATGGGTCTTTCTCATTTTTATAAAATTGTCCTGCCCCATTTACACATAACCTTTCTGAAAAAAAGGTCTGCATGAAAGTACAAGATGATTGCCTAAAGACACAATGATGACTGCAGGAATAGGAAACACCAATTTTTGTGTAGTGGAGGGAAAGCCAAACCTTGGCACCTGCTATGGTTTGAATGTCTTTCCCAAAACTCATGTTGAGATTTAGTTGCCATTGTAACACTATTAAGTTGAGTGGTGATTATGTTATAAAGTCTGTGCCTTCATGAATGGATTAATGGATTAATGCTGTTACTTTGGAAGTGAGTTATCACAAGACTAGGTCTATTATAAAAGGTAGTTCCACCCTCTTTCTTTCTCTCTGTCTTGTTTACTCACTTGCCCTTCTGCCTTCTGCCTTCTGCCATGGAATAACACAGCATGAAGGCCCTCACAAGAAGCCTAGTCTCCAGAACCATGAGCCAAATAAATCTCTTTTCTTTGTAAGTTACCCAGTTTTGATATTCTGTTATGACAACAGAAAATAAGACAGCACCTATGGAAAGAATGCCTCAGACTCAAAGAGTTATGGGAGAAGAAGCTACATTAATGATTTTTTTCCAAACATAAGGACTAGTTTCAATTATTCACACTGAACTGCAAATACTAAAGCTTACTAGCCAGCCAGTAATGAGGCTAACTTGGAGGCAATGCCAACCCATGCCTTCTATATTAGTCACGGTTCTCTAGAGGGACAGAACTAATGTATGTATGTATATCTATATAGATAGATAGATGATAGATATAGATATAAATATATAGATATATATAAAGTTATATATCTTTATATATAACTTTATATATATACAAAGATATATATAAAGTTATATATCTATATATATCTTTATATATATACAAAGATATATATTTATAAATTGGAGTTTATTAACTAGTATTAACTCACACAATCACAAGATCCCATAATAGGCCATCTCCAAGCTGAGGAGCAAGGAAGCCAGTCCAAGTTCCACAGCTGAAGAACTTGGAGTCTGATGTTTGAGGGCAGGAAGCATTCAGCATGGGAGAAAAATGTAGGCTGGGAGGCTAAGCCAGTCTAGCCTTTTCATGTTTTTCTGCCTGTTTTATATTCGCTGGCAGCTGATTAGATGATGCCCACCCAGATAAAGGGTGGGTCTGCCTTCCCCAGCCCACTGACTCAAATGTTGATTTCCTTTGGCAACACCCTCACAGACAAATATGATATTTGATAAGTTTAAAATTATAAATTAACCTATCAACACAACAGCAAATATCTAGTTATCTAAATACAGTAAGTATTTTATTGGAAAGATTAAATGGGCATAGTAGACAATCAATTAAAATCGCCAGATTTAGCAAATAAAAATATATGGTGCTGTGTTTAGTTTGAATTTCAGATAAATAACAAATATTATTTTTAGTATAAGTATGCCCAAAATATGTCATGAGACATACTCATATTAAATAACTTATTTGTGGGTTACCTGAAATTCCAATTTAACACAGCATTCTGTATTTTATCTGGTAACATTACACTCAATTAATGTTCTTTATAATCCCTACAATTGTTCTCAGTTGTAATCTTTAAAAACCTTAGGTATTTCCTCACCCCCTATTTCATGCCAAAGGAATAGCACAAATCCAAGTGAACCTCCTTAGCAACTTGGGGAATCTGTAACCACCAACGCCCTAGAATTAGTCCTACCCACCTGGGATATCCTGAAACTAAAGCCAAGCCAAGGTGAAGGGATTGTTTTGTGGTTATGTGTTCATAACAATTTTAATCAGCAGCTATATTCCTTGTGAGGCCTTGGAACAATCTTCTGACCTTAGTGGAAACAAAAATTTTCCCTTTCAAATTTATTGCCACTTAAGACCCACACTTTGCTCTAAAGGGACTGCCCAATACCTGGCATTGCTACCCTATAGTCAATAAAACCAAGATCAAGGTCATCAGCTCATGTTTCTTTTGCTCCATAGTGAATCTCTGAATCAGTGGCTCTCAAATTTAGCTGCATCAGAATCACCTGGAGCACTTGATAAACACAGAGTGCTGGGCCCCACCCCCATGTTTTGATTCAGTAGGTCTGGGGAAAGGCTTAAAGTTCTCTGATGACACTGACACTGCGGGTCTGGGGACCACATTTTGAGAATTACTGCTCTAATTTAGAATTTCTAAAAGGAACAACATTACAGTTGATTAACTGAGTGTGCTATTCATTTGGTATCTCTCAAAAGTGAGAAAGTGTTGGAGACAAATTAAGTTTATAATATTGATCACATGACATTTTAGTCTTTAAATTCTTTCTGAATCATTAAAGCAAGATTGCACTATGTGAAGTCTAAAGCTTAAAGTTTTTCCTGTTGTAATGTTTTGAAAATTGATAATATATGTTGTTATACGTATGATACCTCTCATGTCTAAAAATGCCAAATAATAAGGACATGCTATATTTTATGAAGCTAATTTTAAGAACGTATTCCCAGTACACATAAACTTATATTTAGATGTAGACTATTAGCATTTTTAAAAATACACAAGAATAAAGAACAAAATCCTTCAAGTACAGTACAAGTTTTTTTGTACTTACAGTACTATTGAAGGAAGGCGGATGGGAAGAGGACAACATTCAATGAGTAAAATTATAAGCAATTCAGTTTTTGTTATTTCTCTAAATAACATACTTCCTCTTAGGCATTGAAGATATTTTAATAACTTTAACTTCGCTTTTTCTGTGAAGTGGCTAATCAGCAAGCACTTCCAAGTGTAATTTAATGAAACGTGAAAAAGTAGTTAAAGAATTTATTAAGCCTAGTATATTAAAATCTTCAAAAAAAATTCTATGTTGGACCAGCTGGCTCAAATAAGTAAAGCTAACACATCAATTTCAGCAAATATATATCAATGAATTTTGAAATTAGAATATAAAAATGTCAGCACTTAAAAATTTTAATCACTGAGTGTCACCTGCAACTCAAATTGACAGAGTGGATAGCAGCAAAGAATTAAGCATAGAGATTATTTTTACAGAATATAAAAAAAAGAGAACCCCTGTAAGCACTTAGAGTTTGTACCATCTCTTAAGATGCTGTTGCTGTACCCTTCAGCACATTATCTAATGATACACCAACTGATGTACAGAAAATTACATTAAGAAGGCTGGCATGTTTTAGAAGAAGCCTGTATATAACAATCAGTCCTCAGATCTCAAACCAAAATGAAGCTTTAAAAATAGTGGGTAATGTACAAACTTCTTAATAAGGCTTTACATTCTGGGAAGTACTAAGTAAGTGTGTCCTCATCTTTCATTAGCAATACTTATCATTAGATCAAAGAATAGGCATTATTAATTTATCAATAAATATAACAAGTATTTATGAAGCTCCTACTATGTTTCAGGTCTTATTCTAGGTAGTTGGCATATTTAATCTCACTTTTTCTTCAAACAATATAAAACAAATCAAGGCAAGATTTTCAGATATGTGCAAGGTAGAAGCACTCTTGGCCATGCACTTGAATTTATAACCACTCCTTTCTAACCTCTATCAATATATATAGATTTATCACATAACTGATTTAAAAAAATGCAGAACAACCACAGCATATGCAATCTATTTCCACAACTCACCTACACCACAATACCAATTGGTTAATCCTATTCCATCCTAAAGTATAAACAAAGAGACACATAATGATCCTATGTATTATTGTAATTCAGCTCTTCTCTTGGGATGCCAAAACAGTGAGGTGAGACAAGGTCTATGCTTTTCCTTCTGACCTCTCAATTCTCCACCACCTCCAAAGGCCTACCCAAATCAGTGATGTCCAACTTTGTATTTTTTCTCTTTTATGTTAGTGTGCCATTTTAGTGAGAACAGAAGAAAAGCCAGAAGTTGAGCCTGCTTTGGATTCACTTTTAGAATGATTTTTTATCTAAGAAAAAGCATGTCTGCACAAATGGATGACTTGCTCATAGGAATTGTATATTGCAGTGTAGGGCTATAATCTTGGAGTAATATTAATTTGTAAACATTGTCTTTGGCACATATATTTGCCTTTGTGGGGTAAAGTTGATGACTTTAAGATAGTATTGGAGTGTCCAAAGTTCTTTTAACCAAATACCATTTTAATATCAATCTTTAAATGCTTTGCTAAAAACTGTACAAGAAAATTATAATATCCCAAAGCTGTCTTGGATTGCATCCAAAAACGGGTTAGCTACCTTAGACATAAAAATATGTAACTGTCACATAATCACATATGTTGGAGAGTAAGGACAAAACTATTACATGACATTCAATATTGTTATGTTGGGAAAAGCAGAAATAGAAGCTTCTCACAGGGTCTTTGGCTCCTTTACCATTAACTCTCACCTCATTACTTAGTGTTCATATTTAGCAATTAAAAGTTCTGATTTTCTGATTCCGAGATGAGAGTGCCCTGGAACCAGAAAATAATGTAATCTAAAATACAAAATCTCACCAAAGAAAGTACAACTTTCCTAGATATAGATTATAAATATTTCCTTTTCTAACAAAGAATAACCATTTAAGCAAAATAGTAAAAACTTAAACTTTTTAAATATTAACATTTAAACTGATATTTCTTTAGGTACAATTGCACATTCAAATATTCTTATTTGTATTCAATTATCTCTATGTCTTTTGTTATTGCCCAATTTAAGCAATATACTTCTCTTTAATTGATACTCCATCTTATCTTGCAACCTAGTTTTCCCGTCCTTTCACATTAGGGTATTTTTACTTTAAAAACTCAAATATTTGCTGTACTTGAATTTAGAAAATTATTCCAGCAACTACTCCTTAAATAGCTTAAGTAATTATCACTAGATCTTACCTTCATCTTTTCCATGAGAGAGAAGAGAGTATATACTTAAAAAAAAATGAGTGTCAGTTCTCAAATTTGGCAAGTAATTCTAGTCTTCATGCTTATCCTATTACTTGCAAGCCAGTCAAAAGGAAGTGCAGTAGATGAAATAAGGAGAAATTCATGGGGCCTAAATGACTGACATTTACCAAGCATCTTACCAAATGTAACTTCAACAACTCTCTACCAATACATAAGATTTACTTGTTTTCATTCACAGAGAGCTTGGACAAAAAGTTGAAACAAGTTCATATCCTAAGCATGATGAATAAGCCATGGCAGCTTACACAGACTTGAAGGCCAACCACCTATGGTCTAGCACAAAGGAGTTCAGCCTTTTTTGAAGTGGGTGGTTTGACCTCTTTTTATTGTGGAAGCAAAGCAAATGGCCCCAAACCATCTGGTAAGTGAAGCTGGAATACCTGCTATGGTAGGCACTATAGGGCTGTTTATATATAATCCAGACCTCCTCCTCCAGGCAAATAAGGGATTGTACTTCTCTTCCTTCTTTGAAATTAGGCATGGTCATGAGGTCTGCTCTGGCCAGTGAAAACATGAGTAGGAGTGATGCATGTCTCACCCAGGTGGAAGCCACAAGAGCCAATGTGTGATGCGCCATGCAACCTTCCACTTAGCACACAATTGCGGCAGTATGGATTGAGCTGAAGCATCTATGAGATGGCGGTCCCTTGGATTGCTATAATGAACAGAGTCCTATTGCTGACCTGTTTTGTTCACATAGACTGAGTAGAAAATCTATTTATTGTGTTAGATCATTGAGCTTTTGGAATTGTTACCACAGCAAAACGTAGCCTGCCCTGACAGATACACAAGCCACCCTCTATTTGGGAAAAGTCAAGTTAGGTCACTTAATAAATTTTCCATTTATCTTTGAAGCTCAACATATATCATAAAGTTGCACAGAAACATATTTGGCCCTGAGGAAACCATATAGTTGGTGACCTGAGTAACTGGGGGTGAATAGGGGGTAATTTTCCACTTAACTAATTTCATTTCAAAACAACACAACTCCTAATGCCTTAACCATAGCTTAGCAACCCAGCAACTTTTACAAATTACTGGTAAAAGACTTCTTTAGGAAATGATTTCTGAATATCCCTATGTCTCTTACACAGAGGAAGTTTACTTAACAAAATTTATACAACAATTGTAAGTAGAGATTTAAATTACATTTCTTTTCACATAGAAAAAAAATTAGCTTCTTCTGTGGTTATCAAGACTGAGAAGCAGGGATTATAGATAAGAATGTTATATAACCAGAATGATGTTTTGATTTAGAAAAGAAAGAGAACACATTTTCCAGTGTCTGGCACAATTCAGTCCATTCATTGAGACCATGAAACACAGTTCAATCCTTCGACCTCAGTTTCTTCTTTATGAAAGGGACAATGGTGCTCACTATAAGAGGGCTATAACGGTTCATTGCCATTATTATTGTTGTTGGCTGAGATACAGGTGTAAGAAAATATATCAGTCAAAGCTTTAAAATATGGGACTTGAATGCTTTGTGATTTAGATATTTTTCTTCCTATCTTTGTGTCAAACACTATCCACTGAAGTTTTGAATGTTTAACTTATGTGGTTGTTAAAATATTGAAGTCCAGCACAAGCAACTCTATTATAATGCAAATCCAGTTTCTATTATCATCTAATAAAATCGTGTGTTAGAGGGAGCAGTATCTGAAGATTGTCCCTTAAAAAAGCACTTGGGCCTGAGCCCTAATGACACAACCCAGATTCCAAGCCAAATAGAGGTCTGTGCTTTCATCAGGTAGCTCCTTTCTCTTCCTCTCTCTTCTTTCCTATGTTACATTCTGGAGTGATAGTCCTTCATGAAGAAATAAGAGAATGGTTTAGTGTGCCTGCTTTCTCAATAAGTGTGAGGGGATTGTGAAAAGTGGAGATTTTTAAATTTTCTTTTTGACTTTTACATTCAGGGGGTACATGTGCAGGTTTGTTACATGGGTACATTGCATGTTGCTGTGGTTTGGTGTACAAATGATTTCATCACCCCGGTAGTGAGCATAGTACTCAATAGATACCTAATAGTTTTGCTACTAAATAGTAGGGAACATTCTCTCCCTCCTCCCACCTGCAGTGTTTGGTTCTCAGTTCCTGCGTTATTTTGCCTATGATAATCGGCTCCAGCTGCATTCGTGTTGCTGCAAAGAACATGATTTCATTTTTTCATGGCTGCATAGTATTCCATGGTGTATATGTACCACATTTTCTTTAGCCACTCCACCACTGATGGGCATCTAGGTTGATTCCATGTCTTTGCTATTGTGAATAATGCTGTGATGACCATATGGGTGCATGTGTCTTTTTGGTAGAACGATTTATATTCCTTTGGGTATATACCCAGTAATGGGATTGGTAAGTTGTGATATTTCTGCTTTAAGTTCTTTGAGAAATCTCCAAACTGCTTTCTGTAGTGGCTGAACTAACTTACATTGTTGCTAAACAGCTTCACTCCATTTTGAATCCACATCACTGACTGGACCCTAAGCGTTTTTAAGCGTCAGGCAAAAGACAGTCTACTCAGGCTCCTCTCTATCTTAACAAACACTTGAATTAAAAATGTTGTGCCTAACAGCAAACATTTCTTGGGCAATTTTATGGAATGTAAAGGAAAAGAAAACTACACATTTTTGAGTCTACTATGTGTTGGGTGCTTTTCTAACAGTATCACATTTGACCCTTCCAATTCATTGAGTTGGATAGTGTTACTTCAACTTTTCAAATGAAAAAACTGCTTTTTTGGAGAAATAGAAGAAATTCACCAAATTTATCTGTTGCTAGTTCACTCTTGTGTCCAGACTCACGATCTCTCTATGGCACCATACTGCTTTCTTTAAGGAAATTACAATTTAAATAAGCCAAGCAATTTACCCTACCTCTACAAACCTCAGTTACATCCTTTGGAACATAATGATAATTATAATTCATAAAATTTGGGAAAAGTAAATAGAGAACAAACAGGATTAATTGTACAAATGAAAAATTCACATAGGCTGTTCTATATGATAAGAGTAAAGGAATGTGATAGATCGGAGTGTTTGTGTAGAAATGAAGTAGGACAGAAACTTCAAGGTGAAGTGTGGTCAAGCTTCTTTTACTCTTGAATTTCAAAACTTTGTATTTTACAACATGAGAAATGATAAAAGATTGATTAGCTGTTAGGTGGGGTGCAAAGTAGTAGACAGATATGAAACCTGAACATTATCTGTATAATGTATTTTAACATGATTATTTCTTCAAGGATCTGCTGTTATCACTAGAGGAATTATTGCCCAGAATGTGGACCAAAGGTTAGAAGACTTCACATTGGAATCCTGGGTCTGCCGTTAAATAATAAGGAACAAGCACTACCTCATAAGATCTTACTCTCATCATTTATAAAGTGATGATTTAAAAATAAGTCTTTCCTATGTTGTGATCCTAAGGATGCAATGTAATAAAGCATTTAAGATCATAGGCCTTTGGGGGCAGAAGAAACTGGCCTACATAGTCCTCTTCTAGCTATGTTTTAGCTCTCTTATCTTAGAAAAAATAAAATCTCTTTAAGCCTCAGTTTCAATAACTGGAGAATAGGGAAAATAATAGTTCATTCCTCATAGGGTTGTTGAGAGCATTAACAATAGATAAAATTCTGCATATATATAATTCAAGACTTGGCATATAGATTGTTTTAAAAAATATATGTAATTATAGTGAATAATATACTCATAGGCATTCCACAAGGAGACATCCAAGTGTGGCGTCAGTCTTTCTAAGTTTGACAAACAAGTAAGCTGTTTAAAGCCGATTACCCTCTGGAATGAGAGGTTGGGATTACTGTGGACTACAAAGATGTGTGGCAAACAATATTTTATATTCTTCTTGGATGTCCTCCTCTTCTCAATTCCCCAGAATATAAAGTCATATTTTGGGGGGACTGTTTGTGTTTTGACTATTAGAAACATAAGCTGACTTAGGGCATGCAGTGAGGAGTACTGAAGGCAAAAAACAAATGATGAGACCCCTTTCAACAGCCTCACATCTAGGGAAAAAGGCACATGCTGTGTGTCAGCCCAGCCCACCCTGGGAGAGGAAAAGACTACTAGTGAAGTAGTAATGTTAAAAAGAAGAAAAAGTGAGTGTTTTTTTGGTGGGGAACCATTAACACTTTCCAAAAATACACAAAACCAACTTGAAGTTCAATTAAGGGCTGCAAAAGGGAGAAGAGTATGCTATATCTTCAGCATCTGGACCAGGACTAGTACATGAAGTAATACATATCTGTCACTGACAGCTTTCTTGGCTATTTTTAATTCAGTCTAATTAGTCATGTCTTCTCCTGCAAGTATAGGAATCAGTCAGAATGTGGGTAACAGTTGTGAAACTACCTTTTGGAGAACTCCTTTGCATATTATTGTAGAAGACAACCATAAAGTCCTATAAATGATAGTCCCCATAAATGTCAACCCAGATAATTCAACTGATGTCAAGAAGCAGAGGTTGGATGGGCTGTCATAGATACTGGGGTTGAATACAGCATATGACATCAAAATCATGGCTTTGTAAACATTTCCTTCTTCGCATGCAGATTTAATTATCTTGAACCCCAGAGAAGAGCAAAGCTGGGGCCAGCATCATTTCAAAGGAAAGAAAAATGTGTTCCTATTTTTACAGCCTTGTAAAAGCAAGGAAATGTCTGAAGAGAAGAAAAAATAGTTTCGAAGAAGAATGCAATATGCCCCAACCCAAACTTATTCAAGATGTCATTCCTGGATAGAATTCTACACTCTCAGCATTAGACAGGCTGCTTAAGCAAAGGCAGGTTCTACATAGACTGTCATCTGAACATGATATTGATGGATCGTTTTTACAAACAGGATGGACTGCAATGAAAAGCCTTGTGAATGTGCTAAGACTGCTTTAAGAAGTCACTGGAGACCAGAGTGCCTGAAGGAGAGGATCTAAGCCAACTCCTATGAACAGTTCATAATATATGAATAATGAAGCACTTCAGGATAAAAAAACATATATATGATGAAGATATTCCCAAAGACATTTCTTGTGTCACTAATATTTTCGAGAACCCTCCTAGCAGCAACCTTATTAGGTGTTTCAGGATATGCAATACGTTTTTTTCATGACACTCTGATCCACAGTTCTTTTTTTTTCTCTCAAGTCACATAGAACAGGCTTCCATTGCACTAAAGCAGGTAGAAGTCTTGTCTGAAATAAGCTTGAGACACTATAATGAATCAACTCAATGTAGAAACATTATACACACACGTGTAACTAGAACTGTTGGGGCCTTTCAAGGGCAATAAGGAAAGAGAGGATATTGATGAAATAAAAAAATCTGCCTTCTTGCAAATGGAAGACCTGCAACTATTGCAAACAATCCCACCCAGAACCTAATTTCAACACAGAACATATGACTCAGACCAAAAGGCATTTGGTCATTTTTTGCTCACTCACCTGCCCAACTATAATTTTTCTTGGAGCTTTAATATTCAATTTCAAGTTCTTGAATTGAAATTTAAGGCTTTGAAAATATATTAACTTAAATTATTATCTAGTTTACTGATTTTTCATCACTTAAATCAGGTTTTATAAGAGGAGTTTGTTATTGTACACTCCCAGAGATTTTAAATTCAAAAGAAATGAACTGAAATGGCTTTATTTAAATTGCAGATGACTACTTAAAAAGATACTGGTTAGAGCATGTTCAGATAAAAAATAAAGACAGGGTACCATTATTTTTCAAATATAATCCTCAGCTATTGTTACCAACATATGCCTGCCATAGGATTACAGAAAGGAAAAGTAGGAAGAAGTTTAAGGGGTCATCCTGCTCATTTTTTGGCATTTAAGTCTTTATTTAAAACAAACAAAACAAAAAACAAAACATAAGACAGAACTTCCGTATACCCTCTTAGCAAGCTCTTTTAGTACATCTGAAAGCCTATTCCTTTAGTCATATGTTCACTGAATATTAAACATCACTGTTTACCATTCTTATAAGTAGCCCTTTGCATGGTGAAGACTTAATTGTATCTATTTATAGACAGTTTTTCAGTTGCTGAATCACATTCTTATATGCCTACTTTGATCTTCACAAAATTCTTTTGTGATAGACAGAGCAGGTGAACCCTCAGGCGCCAGGGCAGGGTTTATGTTTTTCATCACTGATGCTAAACATATAGAATGTGCTTAATGGTATTTCTTGAATAAATGGTTGAAGTATCCCCTTTCACACAACATGAAAACCAAGGCTCCGTGAGATTCAGTGAGATTCCCAAGGTCTATTTGTTGAAAAAGTACCATTGAGGCTGGCTTTGAGGGATTTTGATTATTACTCTGGAGTTCTGTGCACTCACTAATTTATTAGGTCTTCATATAACTTACACATACTACCTTCTAGTATTCATTCCCAAACTCTTAAAAAAAAAAAAAAAGATAAAAAGAAAAAAAAGCTTATGAGGCAGAATAAAAATGAAAAATCTATTGGCTTCTTTATTTTGAAATCTTAATACTAAATTGTATTGTAAAGACCAAAAAAAATTAAAATAATAAAATACATTCTTTTCTGAGAATTCATTCTTCATAGGAGAAAATATTGGCTCAAGAATAATAGTTAAATGTTAAGTATTCTATATAAGTTGTCTATTGATTGATAATAACATTGTTTTAGATATATTAGATGCTTGTTGACTCAGCACTTTCACATATATTACTTTCTGAACCCATGTAACAGCATTTATTCCCATTTTACAGATAAGGAAGTGGTGAGGAAGAGGCTATATGATTGCATCCAGGTCTTAGGTCTTAATCTCAGGTTGTCTGCCTCTACGGAATGTTGGCTGTGACACTGACATTTATCAATTTTGATTCCTATTTTGAATGACGACCCTTTTAAGCCTTGTTGCATTTGTCTAACTATAATTCTTTTTTTTTACTGAGAATTTCAGGGTAAAAAGGACACTTGCCAAAA
Organism: Gorilla gorilla gorilla; assembly: GCF_029281585.2. Taxonomy (NCBI): domain Eukaryota; kingdom Metazoa; phylum Chordata; class Mammalia; order Primates; family Hominidae; genus Gorilla; species Gorilla gorilla. The sequence continues at coordinate 85,515,084 of NC_073230.2, forward strand.
AACCTAAGGGAATGCAGAGTATGACCATATGAAACTGAACAGTGCTGACTTCTATATTTTACTATTTGGCGGGGTTGTTCAATGAATATGGGAATGGGTGCCTAGCCAGGAGACGTATGTGTAGAAAAGAGCCACCAGAAGTCATTCTGATTAAAATATCTCTTCTCTTATAAATATTTGAGCACTTAGAAATTAATTTGGACTAGCAAACTCCTCCTTTTAAAAGCAAATATCCTGGGAAGATCAAATCTCTAAGTCATAGTGACAGTTATTTTAATAATCACATGAATATCAAGCTGAAAATAAGTAATTCAGGAAATGGGAGTTTTGCTGGGCAGAGGAAGAAGAGATCATTTGAGAGCATTGAGGATATTAAGCACCAGTGCTAAGGGAAGAACTTTGTACAGCTAGAAAGCATTAGAAGGGCTCTGAATATTAGGAAAGTTGAAGGCAAACAGGCGGTCAATAGGTAATTGTACACTAGAGGTTACTTCTGCACTGGGCCCTGGATAGCAGCCGTGTGTTACTGAAAATTATCTTCTGTACATGGCTGTTAATTTTGGATATCTAGATTCCAAATAATTTTTAAGGATACAAATATAAGTCTTCTTAAGTCAGCTCTGTGTCTCTGCAGTCTAATGTAGCTTAATCTTCTATAAGTCACTGCTACATTAAAGCCAGAGCTGTCCTAATCGGTTGCTATAATGTACAGGCACACACACACACACACATGCACACATGCACACATACATATATACACAAGCAGGCACTAATAAGAAAGAGGAGAAGAAAGGGCTAATTTCCAGACACTTGGCAATTCTAATTTTAAAATTCTAACACTCCCTCTCTTAAGATCCTTTCCTTTTTGTCTTTCTCAACTTCCCTTCTCATTCATCCATTCAACTAGTATTTTCTATGCTCGAATTATCTGCAAAGTATTGTGTTGAATTTTAGAGATTTTGTAATGAACCAACCGACTCCTGCATCGAGGAGCTCAAATTCCAGTGTGGTGCTGTAATGGGAATATAGATAGGACGGTATGGGAGCAAGAAAAGTGTAGTCCTTATTGAGCTGGAGTGTTAGGAAACTTTTAGGAGATCATGTTAGTTGAGTCTTGCTTTTCAGGTGGGGTTCACGTTTCTGCAAGTTATCAACTCAGTTGTTTCTGAGGCTCTGTTAAGTTCTTGCTAAACCCAAATTCTCCCTACAGGAAAAATCCTACAGAGGCTGGTAAATCTAATTATCATATGGGCATTGAATTTTAGCCATCAAACCACTACACCATTTCAGGGAAATCTACAGCCATTTTTCTTCACCTAATGACAAAGGTATACATGCAGTTAGTCAACAGCAGTCAACATATTCCTATAACAAAAGAAAAAAGATAGGTTTTTTAATGTTGAATTAATATAATAATATCAGTTCTCATATTAATGAGATATAATAATGTTGAATTCTAATAATAATATCAGTTCTCATATTTCAAATTCATTTAAATATGGGTTTATCACTCTATCTGACCCTTGCAGTTCTTTATGTAGTAAATATATAAAAATGCAAGCTCTGCATAATGATTTATTGAATGAAAGACCAACAGTGTGATCTTAACTGATTTTTTATTTTTCTTAGTTGTCTACGTCTTGATAGAAGAGTAAAACAGGATCTGCTTTACATGATCAGTTTCAGGCCATTAATATTTGAAAGATTTTTCTAGGCATTTGTTGGAAAATACTTTTACATTATAAGCACTTTGTGGTGTGGTCACTTTTTAAGGTTTAGGAACTGTCTGTCTATGTCTAAGAATTACTTAGAGATATTATTAAGACTTAAGCTCCTAAGTCACTTATATGCACGCTGGGTGGGGAGTGTGTGGGAGGGAGAAAAACATTGAATTGTTTTGTTGCTCTTAGTTAAATAAAGTGAAGAAAAAAAATGGGGACGATCTCTTGGATTTGTAGCAACAATGGGATAGAACATATGATAGAATGAGGGAGACACAGGAGGGGGCTGAATGGTTCCCAGCCTCAACAAATGTGTGTAATGGGCCCTAAATTTAAAAGGAAAAAAAAAATTCCTAGGTGACTAATGTGGTTATAATGAACAATTAAAGCAGGTTAACAAGCTGCAGAGTGCATTCTTATTCAACCAGCAGAAATCAGTCATTGGGGCTTTCAAGAGATAAGAGAAACTATTGACAGGCTTGAGGAGAGCAGCTGAAATTACACAGTCACTCCACACTCTTTATACATTTGTCACTAGTGGATGTAAATATTTATGGCTCAGATGACAAACGACTTACCTTATTTGGTGATTTGAGGCTGTGCTGCAATTCCAGAGTCACCAGAGTGGTGTTAAGTTTCTGCTGAGATCTGGGCTGGATTAAGGCTAGGGAGTCATAGCAGCTGCAAATGAAAATGTGTCATAACCCATTCCACCCCTATAATCCTCCAACTTTCACACATGTCCCCAAACCAATCCCCTGCCCCCAACCAGAAAAATATTAAGAAAATCTGTTTCTTGGGCTGTAAGGGGAAACTCCAGTATCTGGAATTTAAAAGAATGTGGAGTGCAGAGAAGGAGCTAAACTAAGCACGTTCAGAGTGTGCATAAAATTAAAACACACCAACCTCATCTGTTGAACAGCATGGTGCTCTGGCAGTTCATAAGCAAATGTTTAATAATATTTATAGTTCAGCTAAATAAGGAATTAATAAAGAAAAAAGTGGATTGTCCTGGATGAGATCAACTCGGTATGCTCTCCCAGATGTTGGTTTTAGGTTTAGGTAGCATAGAATCACCTATGGTTACCAAAGAGTGCAGGAGAGTTTGGTAAAGGAGCTCAGCCCAGGGAATGCCTTTAAAGAGATAATCTTTACATGCTTTCCTATGCTTCGACAAAATTCTGTGCCACTGGTCAGGGAGACAACACTTTTTCCTTCTGTTTTCCAACTGTGAGCCTTGGTTACAACCACAAGAATTTGAAGAAAAATCTACTTAAAATGGTCTTTTAGGGGTAGAACTTATACCAGATGAGTTATAATTACAGAATATTAGAGATGTTTTTTGTGCTAGATACTGGATCTTGAAACTACTTTCCTTGAAACTATTAAAACCTTAAGTGGATTTTTAACCCCCTGAAGTTGACTACACTGCTGTGCATCCAGACTGCCCTGAGGTTCTCTTGATGGGAAGTTTTCTCAACTGACAGCTCCCAGATTTGAGGAAATAAGTCTATAACCATGTATTTATATATATACACATATATATAATATATGTATATATATGTATATGTATTATCTATATACACATATATGCATATATATAGAATATATATGTATATATGCATGTATACATATATATGTACGTACATGTATATATGCATATATATACGTATATATACGTGTATATATGTGTATATATGTATATATGTGTGTATATGTGTGTATATATATTCTCTGATCAAGGCATTTTTATACTACTACTGGGGGAAAATGACTAGAAAGCCTTCTTTTAGAAAGAAAAAAATTCATAAGAATTAACATTCCAAGAATTACATGGAAATTACGATAAATTTTCCTTTAACTAATCTTCTGTGCACCAAGAGATCCACCTTTATATGCAGCTTTTTTCTACCCAATACAGCTAAGTACAACAGAAATTGAAGTTGCGGTGGCCATGGTGATGCCCTCTCTAGATCCCCTTTAGAGAAAGAACTTGCTGTTTAAATTCACCTTCAAGAAAGACTTGTCCCAGCTGCTAAGGTTGCTGTTGGCAGGCAAGTGTCAGCTGGTAGCCCCTTCAGGGATGGCTTCAGCTGCAGAGAACTTTCTTACCTAAGGCAGTGCCCTTAAGAAAGCAGCCCACTTCAAATGACTGATGGAGTATTTATACAAATGCCAGGTCATTTCAGCCAATGCATGACAACATTAAGATACGGTTTTAGCTCTAAAGTATCTCCACGAGGTTGGTCATTGGCTGAGGTTGTCATTAGGCCAGCATCATTCCTGCCAGAATCTGCTCCCTTCCTCTCCCTTCTATAGTTGTTGATTTGCCTCATGATCTATCTCAGTCTCCTTTCCAGAAAACCCAACCTATGACACATGGTCATAGACAAACGTGAAGATGTTGGCTCCAGCTTTAGGGGAGAAAGTAACTTGTGCTGACTTGACCTCCCAGTGGGGATCATCATCTGCTTGTAGAATTCCTCAATCAAAGAGTTAGGCAATGGATGACTCTCTCTCTAAATCAGGGACAGATCATTTAGAACTAAGGATGACATAGAAGTCTTAACCTTGACTTTCTTATTTCTCAATCTCAGCAACCTGTTGTTGCTCTAGGATTTAAATATGTGGAAGCTATCTGTAGAATTCACATAAGCCAAATAAAGTTTGGTAAAGATGATAATTTTAAAAGAAGGAACATGCATATATCCTAGTTTTGCTTGGCAATTTTTGTGTGCTCAGTTTATTATTCTTTGCCTTTAGATGTGTTCGCTGCATTTCTTTATCTCGAGCTCCAGAATCAATCCTGGTCCCCAAAATGAATGATTTAAAAGCCTGTAAATCACTGATTAAGCATGATAAGCCTTTGTATGGTTCTACTAGGGTCTTAAGTGCCCTGATTTCTTTGAGACTCAGCTTTTAGTTTGTTTTCTAGAGAGTAAATCTCAATAATGTAGCCTAAAATATATACCAGGAATAAATGCTGTACTGCTAAATGCCAATCTCTGCTTATGAAATCCTGGTTCCTCTTTTGTACCTCCCCACTGGCTATCAGTGACCTGTAGAGTTTCTTGCAGATCAGGTGATAGTATCAGTCAAAGAAGATCATTACCCAAAGGCCAAGGAACTTGCATTCTTATCCCTGAATGGCCTAATTATATTAGTAGAATAAAATTTCCATTTCTACTCATAAATAATTTCTAAGGGGAAAAAATGCCATAGCTTGATAAAATTAAAGGTTTATGGGTCAAGCCACCTTTAAACTCAGCTACTATTTTTCACAGCACAGGTCTTTATTCTTCCCTTTCCTGTATCTAACCCCTACCCCATTACCAATTTGATCAAGCACAAAGAAGAAACAGACTCAAGTTCAATTGGCCTAGTCTGGCTGAAAATAATCTGGGGAGAAAAGAAAAGGTCAAGACCATAGCAAAGTTCTTTTCATTAAGAAGATGTCATAAGCAGAGCATAAACACTGTGATCACTAAGAACATGGAATAATATTCACATTGACAGAATCTTAGCACAAATAAAAGAGTTTCATTAAATTGAATTGAAAAAGTTCAGTGACCCTTACCACATCCACGGATATTCCCAGAATTTAGCAAAAAGAAGCAAAAAATATATATATATTAAGAGAATGTTTTCAAGACTTCTTTCTAAAATGATTGTGGCAATTACAGGCACAATCTGGCAGGAGGTACCATGGATCTTGCCACCCAGGCAAGACTCATCTCATTGGTCACCTCTTTGCTCCATCTCTAAAATTTCCTCTTTCATTTCTTAAAAATGATGCTATGTTTCTCTCTTGCTTACATCTATCAAACCTAATTTTTGGAACTTTTCTTCCTGTGCTGTACTTGATTAAATGGAGTCTTAACCCCTTTTATCTTGTTGGAATTATATCATCTGGCCAGACATTTCTCTTTCTGCCTGGAGTCTTAATGGCTGGCTCATTCCTTATATTTTTTTCATTAACCTTTTACCATCATCAATATTGGCAGAAGAATGTACTTAATACAAATACATTTACAAATATAAAATATACTTATTTTTTCTCAAACTCAAACTTCACAATTCTGGGAAAGAACACAAACTGTCAGGGAGCCTTGAGCTAAGTGGCTTCAATGGAGTCAGATATACTGGCTTTCTTTACACAGAGGGCAATGACGGGGAGGAAAGTTAGGGGGCAGAGGAAGGAGGGGTCTTCCTAAAACACACTCTCAATTGGATAGAGTAATTTTTTGATGCATGAAAACTTCTTAGGCATTTAACTTTTGTTGTCAGATAAATTTCTGGCAATATCTAAGCAGACATCTTGAGAATTAATATCTAAAAATAAGTTTCTGGCCCCAAACCTCAGTGCAGTGGTTTAAAAAAAAAAAAAAAAACAAATCATCTGGCCCACCACGGTGGCTCATGCCTATAATCCCAGCACTTTGGGAGGCCGAAGTGGGCAGATCACTTGAGGTCAGGAGTTCGAGACCAGCCTGACCAACATGGAGAAACCCCATCTCCACTAAAAAAAATTACAAAATTAGCCGGGTGTGGTGGCACATGCCTGTGATCCTAGCTACTCCGGAGGCTGAGGCAGGAGAATCGCTTGAACCTGGGAGACAGAGGTTGCCGTGAGTCGAGATTGTGCCATTGCACGCCAGCCTGGGCAACAAGAGTGAAACCCCATCTCAAAAAAAAAAAAAAAAAAATCATCAGACCCTATAGGTGTAAGTTTGTGAATAGTTAAAAGAACAGCCTTTGTTCCTGTTTCATTTTTTTATTTGGAATTCTTGCCACTCTGTCACTGAACATCTTGAGTTTGTTTTGCATATCATCAACTGTATGAGATGAATTATTTTTTATCCTTTATTAACTATACAATCAAAGTCTCAGGCCCTGCATGATTCCCCAAAATTTGTGGTTTTCAGATCAGCAGTGCCCTAGTTCAAGAAGAAAATTGCTTTCAGCCAGTATTATTCAAAGAGTCTTGTTTCCATTTTATCTTTTATTTAACACTGCTGTGTCATCTAGGGGCCCGTTCACAAGGACTCCAATTATTTGATAGGCAGCAGCCAGTGACATTTTTCTCTCGTTTTCTCATCTGATAGGCATAAGCTAAAATTTATTTTTATTAAAAAATTAGGCACCTACTTAGAGGTTGGGGAAGTTTACATGAGGGCCACAAAGATTTCACTGTGAAGCAAATTTTTAAAAAAAGAAAAGATCTCTCTGAAATGAAGACTTCTGCACAATTACCTGAAGAGAGCCTATAGCCATAGCTTAAACCACCTAGCTTATCTCTCTCTTGATCCCCTGATGACTGACAGACTGATAGCAACCTAATATACCTAGTGTTTGAACAAAGGCCCTTGTTACTTCTTGGCAAAAGTACAAATAAGCCATTGGCTTTTCTTTTGTCTTGAATTTGACTCAGTCAACTTCATTCAGGCACTGGTTATAAAAGCCAATCCAAAAGTTGTTTTTAAAAGTTACTAGATGATTGTCCTTTAAGAATGGATAATCTTCCATAAAATGTTGAAGCATGTCTCTCTGCTTTGTGGCGCACCTCTAACCAGGTCTACACCTTGATGATGATGACATTTTTAAGCCAAATGTGGGCCGAACACACAGTTTATAGGAATCATTTATTCCCTGCCATAATCCTATGAAGTAGGCCTTATCATTCCTACCTTACAGAAAGTAAATAGGCACTATCATTCCTATCTTATAAGAAATTGAGGATTGAGATGTTAAGTAACTTGCACGAACTTATATATATAATAGTTGGTAAATCCAGTTAGAATCCAGAAAGTTAAAACTACAAAAGCTGTGCTTATGAACACTTTGCCCCACTGCATTTTATACTTATCTTCATCTACTTATCTAACCATCTATTTATGTTTTTGTGAAATACATGATCATGGTAAATTATCAATAACATTAAAAAATAAAATATTTGCTTATTTTCCCTCAAAGGGAGAAAATTTTCTTGACTATCACTTAACACCTCATTTATTCTCTTCCAGAATTCACATTTTCTTTTTCTCATTCATTCACTCTTTGTCGTTTAATATCCTACTTTTTAATTTAACATTATACATGAGCCTTTTATGTCATTAAACATAATATTCTTCAAAAATCTGATCTTAATGGTAACACAATATTCTATTAAATAGCCATATTTGACATGTATTTTATGTTGAGAAATAAGATCTTTTCCTTCTGGGAAGTACACATTTCTTATTCTCTTTCCTTTCCCACAGTCTCCAGGTGTGAGCACATAACTCAGGCCTGGTCAATCAAAGTGCCATATATTTTAATCATTTTTCTTTTCTTTTCTTTTTTTTTCTTGAGATTGGCATGTAACTCAAAGTGTTTTAATGTGAACTCTCAAAAATGTTTACTGGATCTGTCGGAAAGACACTCTTTCTGTTAATGTTCCTAAGTCGGCAAGTCTAGAGTTTCTGGTGAGTAGCTATCTGAGAATGGAGATATCACTGCAGAGAGCTGGTTAAAGTCCTGAGAGCTAAGTTCCTCATTGTGTTGCTGGATAGCTAGATGGAGCCTTACCTGATGTTAGCTTTAACCCTGAACTTTCATACATGTGAAACTATAAGCCTCCTTTTTTGCGTAAACAGCAAGTGCCAAGTTCATGAAATAGGATCCTGCTGTCACGACTGAAGAATAAAGAGAGGCCAGTGTGGTGTGTGAGGCAAGGAGAATGGCAAGAGATAAGCACAGAGAGAGCACAGGACCAGGGCTAAGTCACACAGTGTCTTAAGGGATATATATATATATATATATATATATATATATATATCTGGAATTTGTCCTTTATGTCAAGTGAGAGAGAAGTCAGTCATTGGAGGGTTCTGTGCAGAGAAATGGCATAGCTTGACACCATGTAAAAAAAAAATGACCCGGATCATTTTGTTGGAAGCTTTTGCTGGGGCAGAGCAGAGAGATGAATAAAAAACTATTCTAAAAATCAGAGGAAAGACGATAACACCTTTTACCAGAGTGGTAGCCTGGTTGCAGTGAGAAGTGGTTAGATCTTAGATGTATTTTAAAGATAAAATTAATAGGATTTGCTGAGAGTTAAAATGTGGTATGAAAAAGACAGAGAGAAGTCAGTAATGACTCTAAGGTTTTTGCCATTAGCAATTGAAGAATGGAATTATCATCAGCTGAGATTGGGGGATACTGTAGGAAAAACAGATTTCAAGGAAGGAGGAAAGCCAATAGTTCTGTTTAGGACTTGTTAAGTTTGAGATGCCCTTTACTTGTCTAGATGGAAATGTCAAGATCTCTGTTATATGTCCAAATGCATATGGAAGTCTGGGTTTCAAAACAGAAATCCAGGTTAGAGATGTGAAGTTGGGAAATGTCAGCATACAAATGTTTTTTAAATCCCTAAGACTAGTAAATGAAACAGAGAAGAGGTCTCAAGACTGAGGCCTGAGTCATTCTAGAAATAAGAGTTTGGGCAGATGAGGGAGAACCAGAAAAGTTGGTTGAAAAGAAAACAGCCAGTGAAGTAAGAAAGTGAGCGACAGAGAGAGTAGTGGATTGAATAGTGCAGACTAGTAGTTGTGGGCTGAATATTTGTGTCCACCCCACCATTCATATGCTAAAGTTGTAACTTCCAGTGTGAGGGTATTTAGAGGTGGGTCATTTGGGAGGTAATTAGAGTTAGATTAGAGTTTGGGGGCCCTCAAGATTGGATGAATCCTCTTACAAAAAGAGGAGACTTGGAATCTTGCTCTCTGCTCTCCCCCATTTGGGCACACAAGGAGAAGATGGCCATCTGCAAACCAGGAAGCCAGCCCTCGCCAGACACTCAATCTTTTGGCTCCTTAATCTTGAACTTTCCAGGCTTCATAATCATGAGAAATAAATTCCTGCTGTTTAGGCCACCCAGTTTATGGTACTCTGTTATAGCAGCCCAAAATGACTAAGATACTAGTGGAGAAAGGAGTGATTAACTGTGTCAAATGCAATCTATACTGAATAATGACAATGAGGCAGAGCAAAAGTGAGAGTGTTAGTTGTAGAAACAGGCCAGCTACATGGGAATATGACAGGTGCAGTCTCACAGGGTCCCATGCTTAGGGTTTTATGCTCTGTGGTGGCTATCTTGACTTTTTTTTCAAGTTTTATTTTAGTGTGGTAGGAACACAACATGAGATTTGATCTCTTAACAAATTTTAAAGTGAAAATACAGTATTATAAATTATAGGTGCAATGTTATACAGTAGATCTCTAAAGCTTATTCATCTTGTTTAACTGACAGTGTCTATCCACTGATTAGCAACCATCCTTTTTTCCTCACCTCTTTCCCTGGTAACCACCATTCTACTCTCTGATTCTATGAATTTGACTGTGTTAGATACTTTATATAAATGAAATGATTATCTGTCCTACATCTGTCTTATTTCATTTAGCATAATGTCCTCAAAGTTCATCCATATTGGTACATATTATAGAATTTTATTCATTTTTAAGGCTGGATAGGTGTCACCAATCATTAGAGAAATGCAAATCAAACCTATCGTGAAATCTCTCATAATTTATCTTTGAATTTCTGTTTTGTAAATGAAGTCCAATGGGATATTGGAGCATATACTTGGGTCTAGGAGCCTCAGTTTACATGTGATTTGCCTCTCTCAGCTTCTCTGCCTCCTTGCGAGGGATTCTCAGCTGTCACTACCCCACCACCATGCAATAACTGGTGCCTCTGTTGCCCTGCCCACTGTGGGGTCCTGGGTGCAGCTATAGGGAAGGTGGAAGTCAGGCACATGCCCTGTGTGGTGAATCTCAGTCAATCTGAGCACATGGAAGGGTCTGAACTTGCCTATGACTATCCCTATGCCCAAGAGAGGTGATATTCAATGGCAAATAAATTCAATGGCTTTATGAAGGGTTAAAAGAGATCCCTAGGATTAGAAAAAAAAATCTTTTTCCTGCTTTGTGAACAAAGGGCCTCACAAATTTTGTGACCAACTCTATATAAAAAGTTCATTTCAGTAGTTTAAGGAATCAGTGCATAGTTAGGATATAAAAAGGGCAAGACTAAGCTGTTCTCTTATGTAAAGGAGGATATTGAAGGGAGACTAGAATTGATGTATACTTTTTAGTGTTTCTTTGTTGGAGAAGGATGGATTAATCTGAGCATTTGTGAATGTCAGTGGGCAGGAATCAGTGGAGGAATCAGGTAATAAGAGGTAAGTAATGAATGATGGAACAAATCACCGGGAAGAGTAGAGAAGATGGAAGGGTCTCAACCATATCAGAATCCTTCAGGCAGAATCGTGAGCACATTTAACGCTGAAATAAGTAACTAGTGAATAGATTGAGCATCTCTCATCAGGAAGTGCTAGGCATTGCCTGTGGGGGTCCTGACTGACTACAACCAGGAAACAAGAGGAGAAAAGCCTCATCGTCAGAAAATGGACGTTAAGGTTTGAAAAAGAAAGTAAAGGTAGGTGGTCCCTCTGAAGCTTAAGAGAGAGTGAATGCAAGAGCTTTTGACATGTGGCCTGAATATATTCAGTCATTTGAAAGGCAAGGTCATCGTAAGAGAAAATAAGCAAAGGAAGTAAACAGGGATGTAAAGAGAGAAGACACAATTTAGAGAGATGATTATGAGCATTTCCAACCAATGGAAAGGTTCCATGCGAGGTCACATGAGATGCATTTGTAGTAGCCCAGTACTTTGCTCACAGCAGACATTTAGAAAATGTTAGTTGAACAAATTCTGGATAGGATAGGCCCCACTGTGGATCCCCATCAAACAGTTTACTGTGACTGCACAAGACTAGAGATGACCGGTGTGAGCAGAGGCTCAGGGCTGCCAATTAGCGTGGCCGAAAATCGCAGGCCTCTGCCTGTTTCTGCAGGCTCCAAGCCTGTGATTCCTATCTTACAGTCTCCTCTCCAGATACTGAATACCACTCACTATTTCTTAAAATCACTTCTCACCCCCACTTCTTCCTTTGCACATGTTATTTCTTCTGCAGGTAATTCCTTCACAGCTTGAAGAGCTCCTATTGGGCTCAAAGTCCAAATCCAGCTTCTGTGAAGCCTTCTGTGATGGCCTTCTGCATAGTCATGCTGCCACAATATCTTGTACATAACTCCGTAATTAGAACTTATACATTGTATTTTAATTAAAGTTTATATTTCTTCTTCCCACTACAGTAAGAGTTCCTTAAGAGTGGAAATGTGTTATTGTAGCCATACTATATAATACCAGTCATAAAGAAGGTGCTCAATAATTGTTTGTGGCCTGAATGACTACTTGTCTAAGTAAATGACTGGCCAATTAATCATTAATAAAGAGTATGATGAAACTCAAAAGATAAAATATTACAGAGGAAATAAAGTGACACAGGGGCAGCAGTCGACATTTGCTATTTATTATCACTCAGTATCCATTTCTCCCTTCTCTTACTGCTGGAAACATTTTTTAATATTAATAGTATCTACATTTTCCCATGGCTTCTATGGGTTTCCAAGGCCATCTCAAACTTCCTTGGCTGTGAAAGAGAAAGCCTGCGGTCCAGCCAGTCACTGGCAGCCATTTTTGTAGAGAAATCTGGGACAGTAGAGCCAAGCAATGCAGAGAAGGATTCATCTACATTGTTAGGGTAGCCAGATAAAGCCTCTCTGAAACCAGTATTTCCTCTGAACTTTGTAAATCACATGCACCAATTCTTAATTGCTGAAGGTATTTGGTATTGAGTCTTCTATTATCTAGAGCCCAAACATCCTAGCTGAATCAGAATCATGGAGATAACCCAGTCATCTCCACTGGGTTTGAAGTCGGGGAGAGTCTTGGCTCTGTGAATTAGGGACAAGTAACACATTTGATGAGGTGGAAGTAAGTCCAGTGAGCAATAGAATGCCATGATAATGATTGCAATACTCTTTTGACCCTTCTGCAGCTGGACACTCAATATTCAACAGCTTGGTGTAAGACTTATGCTTGTGTTGATAAGGATCTTTTATTCATGACCCTATGGTTCTCTAACCGAATACACTGGCACATTCAGAGTCCGTTATCTTTTTGTTTTATATATTATTCTCACTTAAAAAATGTCTGAGAGAACCTTGGCCTGTGTGTGTGTGTGTGTGTGTGTGTGTGTGCGCACACTTAGCACTGACCCATGGCAATGAACAGATATATATTATGCATTTCCCATGCATAATTTCAGAATACCTGTCCCTTCCAAAAATAAACCATCCTATGGCTCTTGGTAGTGTTTAAATAAATCAAACTGACTCACACAGCTTCCAGACCTTCAGCTGAGCTTCTCTGTTTGGACTCAGAATAGAGTGCATGCACCCCTGGCTGGTTCTTTGTTGCTGAGTCCAGGCTCCATGTCTTGTATCCTTTACCATGTCATATATCATAGGCTGCCACCCTCTTGTCTGAGCTCTGTTAACTTTGCCTCCTGCTCATGCTGAAACAGTGCCAAGGGTGGGTCATGGCTGTCTCCCTTCAGTGCCTTTCACTTTACAACTGACTCCCCCAGCTGACTCGTCCTCTCTCTGCCATTTCCTTGAAGCTTCCTGGAATCTCTCTCATCAAGGAAACCAAGAAGCACAGGCTTAAGGGTATTATTTGTGACATTTCAGAAGGGAGAAAATGTTTTTGCAGCTCTTTTTCCCTGCCCCTTAAGAGAGAACACTGGTGGAACCTTTGAAACAGTAAATACACTTGAAATCTTCATGTGTTCAAAGGCTCTCTGGCTAGTCACAGAAGCATGTTCCCTGGAACAGCCTGCTTAGAGGAAGGTTCAACTGTCTTCTCAGGCAAGTCCTGAGTAATTCCGTACTTTAAGAGCAGTAAACCCTTCTTCTTCTCCTCCCTCAACAGAGAATTTCTTCCTAGATGTAATAACCTTTGGCCCAGACTGGAGCATAACATGATTCCCTTCTGAAAGGGTCTTTGGAAGTCTCTTTGCTATAGGGAATGCCTAATAGCCCTGTGCAGCATGATTGACAGCTATTTTGCCATCAAACTTAATACCATTTGTCTAAAACAGGTACTATTTTTTTTTCTGATGAAGAAAATTGGCATATCCAATGTTGGCAGCTTTTAAAAATTTTAATGTGAAGGGAAAATTAAGAAGAGTATTAAAAGGAACTCTGATATCCATCCTCCCCAAAATGTTATTGTAGTAGCTCTCACCCTTCCAAACACTGTCACATATCCATTATGCTGTCATGGATCAGTGTACAATTGACAGGGAATAAGATTGAGACAGTCCATCAATCTAATGTCACACCGTGTAATAAAAGTCTACAGAAACCCTGTAAATGCTACTTACACTGACAGATACAGCTCCAAAGTGCCGATTGGTATAAAATGTTCTAAACGGCTATAAATAGGTAATATAGCCTGAGGAAAATCCGACTCTTTAGTGGTATTGAAAAGAGAAAATAGCAGAAATTACAGATTATTACCAATGGAAATAAGGCCAGAGGGCACTCGCATGAGGAGATGGGTCTAGGGAGATAAATGAAAAGGAGGCAGCCCTATGTCAAACAGTCTTTCCTATTCACTATTTATAATGGTCTATACGCTTAAGGCCTTTTTGAGTACATGGGAAAAATTGCAATCTTTACTGAAATTGCAAGAATTTAAAATCTTATCTGTCTAGTCCAAACTTTGCTTAGAGGAGCTTTGGTATTTGATGAAAAGGTGGCTCACAATTATGGTATTGTATTTACTAATTTCTTAAAAGGTAAAATTAATTTAATTACACAAAAGTATTAGAGTATTTAGCCACTATTCTATAACCTTTTATGAATGACTTTTTAATCCTTTGAAAATGGACATACTGAGGCATTTGTTTGTTTATGTTCATTTTTCAGTCATTGTCAGCTTATGAGCATGTTCAAAATCTCATAAGAAACCATCGTTCTTATAAAAACATAATTTGACATTTGTGGGGATACCAGAAATGGTTCTGTTAACAAATGTGTGCTACCACTTTGAGTGCCCAGACAATGGCTGGAAGGAGTATTGGCAATATAATGTCTATCAAGAGCATGAGCTTCCAGTGTCTGCGACCAAAATACAAGACATTACATTATAAGAAAAGAATGCAATCAGTATGTTTGGTCCATGAATATACATATTTATATGTTCATCACTGAATATAATTTAAATACATGCTTAATGATCTGTTTAGCCTAGAAATGTTATAAAAGACAGACTACATTTTAAAGTTAGGTAATGTATCAGCAGGGTTCTCCAGAGAAACAGAAACTAGATAGATAGATAGATAGATAGATAGAGATATAGATATATAGATAGATATAGATAGATAGATAGAATACAGATATAATATATATAGTTTCTATATAACCATATAGATATATATCTTTTTTGTTTCATTTTATTTTTTAAGGAAATGGTTTGCATATATCTTTATGTGTGTGTCTGTTTTTAAAGGAATTCTTCATGTGATTATGGAGGCTGGCAACTCCAAAATCTGTAGATCAGGCTGGACAGCTGGAAATTTGAGTAGGAATAATGCCGCAGTCTTGAGGCAGAATGTCTTTTCCAGGAAACCTCAATGTTTGCTGTTAAGGCTTTCAACTGATTGGATGAGGCCCACCAAACTTACTGAGTGTAATCTCCTTTAATTAAAGTTAACTGATTGTAGATAGTAACCATATCTACAAAATACAGTATTTTCTCCCTTATCTGTGGATTTGCTTCCCTCAATTTCAGCTACCCATGGTTCAAAACTATAAAATGAAAAACTGCAGAAATAAATAATTCATAAATTTTAAATTGTGCAACGTTCTGAGCAGCACCATAAAATTGTAAGTTGTCTCACTCAGTTCCTCCTGGGATGGGAATCCTTCCTTTGCCCATCATCTCCACACTCTCTACTCTCTCACCCCTTAGTCACTCAGTAGCCTTCTCAGTTATCAAATCTACTGTCATGGTACCGCAGTGCCTGTGTTAAAGTCTCTCTTATTTTACTTAATAATGACCCCAGATTGCAAGGGTAGTGATACTGGAAACTCAGATAGGCCAAAGAAATGTCATCAGGTGTTTCCTTGAGATGAAAAGGTCAAAGTTCTTGACTCAATACATAAAAAAAAGTTTGTATGTTGAGATTGCTAAGATCTGCAATAATAATAAATTTTCTATCAATGAGATTGTGAAGAAGGAAAAAGAAATTTGTGCTAGTTTGATGTAGAGCCTCAAATTGAAAATGTTTTGGCCATGGTACACAGTAAGTACTTAGCTAAGATGGAAAAGGCATTAAATTTGTGGCTGTAAGACAGGAAAAGAAACATATTCCAATTGACATTAATTGGGTTCAGTACTATTTGTGGTTTCAGGCATCCCCTAGGGGTCTTGGAATGTATCCTCCACAGATAAAGAGGGAGTGTTGTACCTTCAGAGCAATATTTAGATTTGTGTTTGACTAAATAACTAGGTACTATGACCTTGCCAAGTTGAAACATGAAATTAACCATCACAAGTAATGAGAAGGATGCTAGTTTAAGTTGTAGTGTTACTGTAGCTATATTACCTTCCTTAACTAAGAACACATCTATGAAGTCACGTCTAATTTCTGTTTGTATATCGATTTTGAGAAGGGGTCTAAATGGTTCATTACTTAGGTATTTCTCAGTTTATCAAAGAAAACTGAAAATTTTGAACTGATGATTTCTTCAAAATTTTAAGTCTTGCTGTAAGTCACAAAATAAATGTTGTATGTTTTATATCTTTAAAAAAAGACACTTTTATGTACACTCAGTCATATTGAATTAGAGCTCACCCTGCCTTATTTTTATTTATTTATTTATTTATTTGAGATGGAGTCTTGCTCTGTTGGCCAGGCTGGAGTGCAGTGGCCCGATCTCGGCTCACTGCAAGCTTCTCATCCTGGGTTCACACCATTCTCCTGCCTCAGCCTCCCCAGTAGCTGGGACTACAGGTGCCCGCCACCACGCCTGGCTAATTTTTTGTATTTTTTTTAGTACAGACGGGGTTTCACTATGTTAGCCAGGATGGTTTCGATTTCCTGACCTTGTGATCTGCCCGCCTCGGCCTCCCAAAGTGCTGGGATTACAGGCGTAAGCCATCGCAACCAGCCAACTGCCTTATTTTTAACCTAATTATCTGCAAAGACTCTATTACCAAATAAGGTCACATTTTGAGGTACTAGAGTTTAGCACTTCAACGTATGGATTTTGCAGGGCTACAGTTCAATTCATAAGGCATTTCAGAAGCCATCCTGTATATTAATTCTAGATTTTAAATTAGATCACATAATATCAACAGAGTGCAGATGCCCTTATTTTAGCTCTAGCTCTGTAGTATTTATTATCTTATATGCCAAATATCTTGACCATGTGCATTCTCAGTGGTTTTTTAAATTAAAATATAACACATTTTGGGCTAAAATTTTTATCCATACTTCAGAACTTCTTCATTTAGTGCATTGTTGAAGTGCGTGTGTGCGTGTATGTGTGTGTGTGTCTGTGTGTGAGAGTTTGCATTTATAGCCTCAGTTCTCTCCTTTAGATTACCACGTGATTTCCCACTTGCCAGCAGCTCTTCACATTATATGAATCTGAACTACTCACATTGTGAAATCCCTTTCATTCCTATAGCTTACAGAGTAGAGTAATTGCCTGCCTGTATCCCTTTTTTTGTAATTCACTTTTAACCATAAAGGAAAGCCTTATTTTAATTCCCTTGAACGCCAAATCATTCAGTACTGAAGGTATTATTTCAGTGTGCTGTATAATCTCACTCAAGGCAAAAAATGGTCCATTCTGAACCTTGATTTTTTTTCTTTTTTTTTTTTTGAGACGGAGTCTCGCTCTGTCGCCCAGGCTGAAGTGCAGTGGCGCGATCTCGGCTCACTGCAAGCTCCGCCTCCCGGGTTCATGCCATTCTCCTGCCTCAGCCTCCCTAGTAGCTGGGACTACAGGCGCCCACCACCGTGCCCAGCTAATGTTTTGCATTTTTTTTAGTAGAGATGGGGTTGTCTCGATCTCCTGACCTCGTGATCCGCCCACCTCGGCCTCCTAAAGTGCTGGGATTACAGGCGTGAGCCACCGTGCCTGGCGCTGAACCTTGGTTTAAGGGACTCTACTGCTTAGATCATCCAATCTCTATAAGAAAATGTTTGAAACTTTAACCCAGCACAAAGTGCTTAGACATCACCATTGGTAGTAGGGTTAGTGATGTTATGAGTCAGGCTACACCTGGGGCATATATTTGTGGGGGTTAATGCTGTGGATTGCAAAGAGCAGTAAACTAAGAATCAGGAGACTTCTAAAGGACTAGTCCTACCATGCCCCAGCTTTACCCTATAGACTTTCATTTATTCATTCATTAATTCCTCTTTGTCTAGATTCTGCATTAGGTACCAAAAGCATAGAGGTGATTAACATACAGCATGTGACAGATTAAATAGATATTATAAATAAATTACAATATAGAGTAATTACATCTACCGTGAAGAAAACATAGTGTGTATTATGTGCAGGCTAAGTTGCTAAGATGAGACTTAAAAATACAGTTACGTAGTTTGGGCCAGAGGAGAAAAATGTGGCTTCCATCCCTGGGTCCTTGGTGGCTGCTTTAGTTCTCACTATATTCCCACCACAGAAAAGAGGGAAAGAGGCAGAGGTATATAACTATATTTCACTTCAGGGGCACAATTGGGAAGTGGCATCCATCAGTCCTGTTCACAATCCATAGACGGAAATTAATTACCTGTCCACACTGAGCTGAAAGGAGGCCAGGAAAGCAGTCTTTAGCTGGATTCCCATATTTGTAGCTAAAATATGAGGGTTCTACTAATAAAATTTTATCCATTACTGATGAATATTTATGGAAAAAATAGTAATCCCTGTTCTGAACTGTAATGGGAATATTGAGCAGGTGGTTGGTGTGGTAGGTTTGACATCCCTTACTGAAAAAAAAAATCCCCAAAATATTCTAAAGAAGTGATAGCAAACCTAAGAAAGAAAACGATTGTGCTTAATGGTTAGAGACTAGAGGTGTTTGAGCATTTCAGACAAGGAAAACACTTACGGAAAAAATCTTGAAACACTAAAAATCCTAGAACAGAAAGGAACAGAAAAGTAAGGAACAGAAAAATAAGATTGAGATGAAAGTATTTTGCCAGAGGAAGAGTGGCAAAGGATGGGCCTGGAAATATAAGCAAGGGTCAAACTGTAAAACAATTTTGGTCTTCATCCTACGAACTACAGGGAGGCATTAAAGAATGTGTACTATGGGAAATGTTCATGAGATTTTCATTTTAAAGTGTTGATGTTTAAATGAGGATGGAAAATGAAGGGGGAAAGGCTGAATGGAGCTACGGAGAGCAGTTAAGTGGCTTCACAAGTAATCCAAGTAGAATATTTGTGGATAGATTCTGGTATTAATCCTAGGAATGAAGCTGAGTGGACACAGGCAATCCGAAGTCTAAGAGACAGAGCTTAGTGATGATAGGTTGTTGGTTCCAAGGGACAAGAAGTATTCAAGGATGACTCCCAGGACTCTAAACTGAGCAACTCCATAGTGGTGACCATTTGGTGAGCTGAGGAAATTTAGGAGTAACTTTAAAGGGCAAAAGACAGTGAAAGAAGAATTCAGTTTGAAATAATCAACTCTGAAGTACTTTGAGACATTTAAACAGCCATTTCAGAAGTCTCTTGGATAGACTTGTCAAGAGCTGGTGAGATAAGCCTAAGTAGAAAGTGTAAATCTCAGAGACATGGAAGTGGGTGAGATTTCCTTTGGATGTCAGTCAGAATGAGAACAGAAGGAATAGATATGGCTGTAAAGAGCATCAACATTTTAGGAGATCGCAAAGTGAATGGTAAAAAGAGAAAGCCCAGAGGGGCAGGAGAAAAGTAAGATAAGGACATGGACATCAAGTGAGAAGAATTAGTTTATTGTAGGAGTGCTGTTGCTACACATAGTTTTCAAGCAACCAAAGATGGATTGGTAACAAGTAGAATAAGGAGGATAAGGGCTGAAATATGTCCAAGGAATATAGCCATATATATGTGTGTATATATAGAGAGAGAGAATATTTTTATTATAGTCATATTGTCACTGTTTGAGAGGGTGCTTAAACAATGACAATATGACTATAACCAAAATGTACATTCACATTGTGAAAATCAATGTGACATCCAGGTTTAATTATTTAAAGATACGTGACTGCAAAGAGTAGGAGATATATAGTGCAGTGGCAAGAGAAGATCGTGATGAAGTTTTTTTGTTAGTTTTAATTTTGTAGGGTTATCTGACAAAGCTTTCAAAGGATAAGGATGTGATGACATTATATACAACTGTGTATTCAAAGCCTTTAAGTATGACAAGTCTCTGAACTTTTGTGCTACTTTTTTTTGTCTTAAGTAATTTTTCTTTTCACCTCCACTCCCTGCCTGTCCCATTTCACATAAAAATGAAAGATAAATTTTTCTTAAAAGAGATACTGTGGTTTATGTCCTTCCTAGATGACTCTTTTATATATAAAATAATAGTAGTGGCATTAAGTAAATACTAATTAATTTGCCAGGCACTGAACAAAACACTTTTCAAGTATTACCTCCTTTAAGCTTCATAACAATACTATGAAATGTGAGGTTTTTTGTTTTATTTATTTATTTATTTGCCTTCATCTTATAGTTGAGAAGTTGCAGACAGTCATATAGCTAAGCAAATGGTGCATCAAAATTTGAGCCCAGGTAGTCTGAATACAAAATCTGGATTACTCTAAACTTGCATGATAGAATGATGAATTAATTCTTAAATATTGTGTTTGCATCATGTTTGATTTTGGTTTAAGGATAGTTTTCATACCTAGAATAAAAAACATTTCCTCCTCAAGTGGAACATCACTCCTTGGTTTTAGCCATCTTTCATCAGAATGGAACTAAAATTAAAAAGATGAAGTTGCTCTATGATATGATCGTGACAAATTTTAACAGTAATTTTTTTCCTATTTAAAACTTGATAACTTTTTTCTGACTGATTTTGACCATTTAAAAAGAAAGCCAGATGTTCTCTCATCATTCATGGCAGAAAAAGGTTTTTGTTTATTATATTATTACATGAAAATTTATGCTTATACAATTGGGAAAGTTTCAAAAATTTAAAGGTTTGACTATGACACATTGCAATAATTGTGACTTGAAATTTTGTAATGACCAGGTGACACCTTTTATGGGAAAGTGAGAATAAATTCTGATCCCTATTATGCAGGGAAACAGAAGAGAGCATTGTTTTTCATCAGGGTGAAGTTGGGGCAAGTAGGAGGGGTGAATGATGAGGCAGACAGAAAGAGACAGAGACTCCAAACTGCTTGACAATGAGCTCATTTTTAAATGTATGTAATAAAGTTACCACAATAATGTTGTAGCTCAGTAATGCAGTCTTAAAATTCAGCAACCCAATTATACTTTCGTTTGAAATTTCATGTCCTTATAATAAGGTTTGTTCTTTATTTTAGGGTTTTATTGTAAGTAGAGATGAGTTGGTTTTTTATTACCTGTGTCCATCTCTGGCTATGATAAAAAGCTTTGTGTGTGTGTGTGTGTGTGCGTGTGTGTGTGTGTGTGTGTGCGCGCGCGCATGCGCGCATGCATGTGCAGTGGGTGCATGTATTCTAAAAGAACTCACTACTTATGATTAGTCCTTGCTCTAATCATTTTCCCAGAGATTACCTATTGTAGGAAGAAGGAAGGATTTTAAAAATAACATTTATCAGGATGTTATCTAATCTATCATTTCTTCCACATGCCTGTATTATTTCTTCCTCATGCCATGTATCATTACATTCCATGCAGTTTTTATCATTTGTTTATTTTTCTTAAATGCGTCAATATCCACCAGACTGAAGTTTGTCTTTTTTTTTTTCCCAAAATGCATTCCTTTGGTTCTTTTGGAGATAAATATAATGATGGGCTTGAAACACATCCAAAATTAGGTTATCAGTAATATTCCAAATTAGAGCACTATGTAGAAATTGATGCCATTTGGGAGCTATAATTCTACCATATGGTCTCTGCATATATTCATTATGAAGACATTTACATCTTCCTCTCTTTTCTCTCCATGATGAATTTTAGTATAAAAAGTTACAAAAACAATGTCAATCACATCCCTTTCTTATTTTTACCAACCTGCCATATTAATCATATTAGAATAATTTTCTCCCTCATATAATGAGACTCGCTTTCTTACCATGGATCCAAATCTAGAAGGAATACCATTATCATCATGTCTAAATAAAAGATTCATTCTTGTTTCTTTTTCTGTTTCCCATCCTATTAAGAAGCCTTGTGATTTTTCTGCATGTTCCCAGGGATGTCCTCTTGATATTGCTGAATGTCATCTTAGGTAATTCAAAACCTCTCATTTTAATTACCTATGTCCATTATTCATTTCCCACACTTTCCACAGAAGAGTGAAAGGAGACTTCTAAATGTTTCCATCTTGGCTGTTCCAAAGGACATCTTGTTTAATTAAAACAGTATTGTCAAAAAAAAAAAAATCTCCTAGGTGTTTGAAGGTACGTCAGCTTTGGTGATTACCTGTCTGTCATACATTTATTTTAATGTAATAAAAATGATTTAAAAAGAACTGTATTTGTTTTAAAATAAGACTTCTTGAAATACATATAATTAAATCACACCAGCAGACATGTAGGTCAGGAAGTAATTTAGTAATATTTTAGAATTTACTTGCACAATCATTATTTTTAAATTAATTTTTTTGAAAAAAGAAATAAACTCACATAGTTCAAGAACAAAATTCACAGATATATAAACTATATATGTACTTTTTCTCACAGCTGTCTGCCATTGATCTAGTTTTCAGCCTCCACTCACACCCCGCCTTCAGTTTTTAGTTATTATTATTAATAGTCTCTTATATATAACATTCTTTCAGAATTTCTTTAGGCAGATAAAATAAATATGAAGGTATGTTATCCATTCTCTTTTCTGCAAAATAATATCTTCTGATTTTTTAATTCCGTTCATATCTGTTATTATTTTCCCCCAAGCACAATAATATCTTTTATTTGTCTTTTTTGTTGGTTAGTTTATGAATAATTTATCTGTATTATAAACTTTCTCAAGTACAAGCTTATTTATTTATTTACCTATTTATATATTAACTGTACTGTTTTTCTGTTGGCTAACATTAATTATTGTTATATTTTGGTATTTGTTTCTTTTGCCACGTAACAAATCACAAAAACTTAGAAGCTTAAAACAAAACTCATTTAGTATCGCATAGTTCTGTGGATCAGAAATGTAGACAGACTCAACTGAGTTCTCTGCTTAGGGTCTCACTGGCTAAAGCAAAGGGGTCAGTTGAGTTGGGCTGGAATCTTTCCGGGAGGCTTTGGGATAAAATCACCTTCTAGGCTCATTCAGGTTGTTAGCAGAATTCAGTTCCTTAATGTTATAAGACTGAGGTTCCTATTTACTTATTTTAACTAGGGTCATTTTCAGTTCCTAGAGAGCCCTCTTAAGTCCATTCCAAGTGGCTCTTTCCACTTTCAAAGACACCAAAATCACATGGATTCCTTCTTGTGCCTTAACTCTCTCTCTGAGTTTCCCTTTTGCTATCAGATGGAGAAAACTCTGCTTTTAAAGGTCTCATGAGATTAGGATAGGTACACCCAAACAAACTCTCTATTGATTAACTCAAAGTCAATGGATTAGTCTCCTAAGTACATCTGCAAAAAAATAAAAAATCTTTTTGACACGTAACATGATATAATAAGGGAATGACAGTGCATCATGTTCACAGTCTCAGAGGTTAGGATAGAAAGCCTTGGGAGCCATTTTAGAATTCTGCCTGCCACAACCTGTCTTAGACTATTCAGACTGCTGTAATGAAGTACCACAGACTGGGTGGCTTCTAAGTGACGGTAATTTATTTCTCACAGTTCTGGAGGCTGGCAGCCTGAGATCAAGGGGCCTATAAATTCAGTGCCTGGTGAGGGCCCGATTTCTGCTTTATCGATAGCCACCTTCTCGTTGTGACTTCACATAGTGGAAGGGACAAGAAACCTTTCTGTGGTCTTTTCTATGAGGTCACTGCTACCATTCATAAGGCTCTACCCTCATGCCCTATCTACCTTCCAAAGGCCCTATCTCTTAAAACCAGCACATCGAGGTTTAAGATTTCAACATATGAATTTAGGAGGTGGGGTAGGAACATTCAATCCATAACCCTTCCATAAGCTTTCCTTTTATTTGTTTCATTGTTCTTTTTCAAAAAATTTTTCACGAATGTCGAATTCATTTCTTTTTTCCTTTGATATTGGTTTTTATTGCTATGATTTTTCCTCTGTAAGTGCTTTTAGTAGTACATATGTAGTAGTAGCATATGTATTGAACATACACATGTAGTACATTCAGTTTTTAATAATATAATTTAACTTCATTTAAAATTTCCCTTTTACTCAAGAATTGTTATAGAGTTTTATTTGTCAGTATTTACCAGAGAACAGAACCAATAGGATATATAGAGTGATATATGAAAGGGGATTTATTATGGAGATTGGCTCACATGATTATGGAAGCTGAGGAGTTCCATCATATGCTGTCTGCAAGTAGAAAAACCAGGGAAGCCGGTGGCATGGCTCAGTCCAAGTCCAAAGGCCCGAGACCCTGGAGGTGAGGGGAGGTGACTGGTATAAATCCTGGAGTCCCAAGGCTGGAGGACCTGGAATTCTGATGTGCAAGCATGGGAGAAGATGGATGTCCCAGCTCCAAATACATTTGCCTTTTTTCTGTTTTTCTGTTGTGTCTGAGTCCTCAGCCAATTGGATAGTGCCCACCCACACTGAGTGAGAGCTGGTCTTTCTTACTTAGTTCACTGATTCAGATGCAAATCTCTTCTGGAAAAACCTTGGACATGCCTCAAAATAAAGCTTTACCAGCTATCTGGGTATCCCTTAATCCAGACAAGTTGACACTTGACATTAACCATCACAGAGATACTTTTTACATTTATAGGCTGAGTAGCTTTTTTGGTTTCTTTTCATGTTTTCTTAATAATTTCTGTTTGTTCTTTTGTATTGTGAAATAATGTTGTCTGTTTTATTTCTACTTGTAGAAATTTATTGATGGTATACTGAACCACAAATAAAAATCTCAATAAGTTTGAACCTTCAAAGAGACACAGATGCAAGGACTTGTTTTCTTGAGATGGATGCCAGATGCTATGCAAGGCCGTAAAAGTAATTCAATTAAAGTTTTAATGAATTTCTAAAGGCTAGCATAAAAACGAATTAGTATAAAAGTACCAAACCCTTCAGGTCTATACAGAGGGTAATTTTTACTTACTAGCAAGCTCTTATCAATGGACCACAGCGAGGTATCCATGAGAAATATTTGGGGCAGGGAAAGATAGCTGAAAAAGCCTCTATTTGGTTTCAGGCTGAAGGGAAAACAAAACCACTCTAGTAGAAAAGATACAAAACCCTGTCAAGATCCTACTCCCTGATCTTACCTACAGAACACAAGCCTTACCCTGTTTAAATAAAGGGCATCAACCACAAGCGAGGACTCACTGCATCTAGGGGTAGGGAATAGAAATAAAAATAAAATAAAATCTATCCATATCTACCCTTAAGCAGAGACAGCAATAATTCTTGGGCCCAGACCATCAGAGGTCTTCGGTCAGGGAGACACAAGATCACTGAGAAGGCCCCAACCACTGAGATCAGTGACATAGTACATACCTGAGAATGAGGCTAAACGAGAACAACAGAGAATAACCCTCTTATATCACAGTACAGAATGAGATGGTCCCACTTTCACACAGAAAAGCTATGCACCATAGTTTCCACTACACTACATAGCATGTCCAGCTCTGAACAAAATGTTACAAGATACACAAAAAAGAAGGAAAAAAAAACAACCTCTGCCAAGAGATGAAGCAATTGACAAAACCAGACTCAGATATGACAAAGACATTTAAACTATAAAACAGAATTTAAAATAACTTTGAGTAATATGCTTAAGTCTTGAGTGAAAAAGGTGAATGAAATGCATCATTAGGTAACTTCAATAGAAAGATGAAACTTTGAAGGAGAGCTCAATAAAAATATTATACAGAGAAAATACAATAACAGAGAAGAAAAATGCCTTCAAAAGGCTCATAAGTAGGCTTGAAACAGCTAAAGAATCAGTAAACATGAAGATAGGTTCATAAAAAGTAAGCCAAAAAAACTGCAAGTAGAAAAGAGTTTTCGTTTTTGTTTTAAAAGGAACAGAGCATGCATGAGCTGTGGGATAATATGAAATCACTTAATATAAGTGTAGTGGCAATTTCCACAGATGAAAGAAAACCAAGAGAAAGAATGATGGAGAAGAGATAGTCCAAGAATTTTCAACTTGAAAAAATGCACAAGTGATTCAAGACACTCAGAGAACAGCAATCAAGATAAATAACAAAACAATAAAAGCAGAAATAGACGTCTAATATTGCAACTTCTGAAAACAAAAAAATAAAAACACATTGCTCAAAAGTAGCTAGATAAAAATGGCACACCTATACAAAGGAAAAGAGAACTACAGCATACTTCTGTACAGAAAATATGCAATCTGAAAGAAAAATGGAATTAGGTTGTTAAATTCTGAAACAAATTGTCAACCCGGAATTCAATTCCTAAAAAAGTTATTTTTCAGAAGGGAAGGAAAATTAAGAAATTTTCAGAAACACAAAATAGAGAATTTCTTGCCAGCAGCTCCATAAACAAGAAATATTTCAGGATGACTTCAGGCAGAAAAAATATATTAATTATAAACCAACTTGGATCTAAGTCAACAACAACAGCAACAACAACAAAAACAAACAAACAGGGTAATGAAACGGCATATGAAAGCAAATACAGGAAGGCCATTTTTTTTTCTTATTTCTAATTACTCTGAAATACAGCTGGCTGCCTAAAGCAAGAGAGTAGTAAGGTATTGACTTTTAGAGCAAACATAAAAGTAACCTGTATGACAACATTACCAAAAAAATAAATAAATAAAAGGAATAGATTGAATGTATGTATTTGTAAGATTTTTAACTATACAAAAAGTAGTATAATATTCTTTAAAAGCAGACAGATTAGTTAAATGTGTTTTTTTTTGTTGTTGGTTTGTTTGTTTTTTCTCTTTCTCTCTTTAATTTTGGTTTCTCTCAAGCTTCCAAATGGTGCTCAGTGCTCCAAGGAAAGGAAGGAAGGAAGGAAAGGGAGGGGAGAGGAGGGGAAGGGGAGGCAGAGGAGGAACATCTGGAAAAAAAGCAGCCTGACAGTCCAGCTGTTTGCAAACTCATAGCACATCCTCCAGTTACATGGCAGAAGAGGGAGGGAGGGAGGGCCAAAAAGAAAAGGGAGAGGAGGAAGAAAAATAACTTAAATAAACACACACACAAAGAAAAGAGAAGGCAACATGACGTGAGCTGGTGATCCACGAAGGCAGGGAGGGAGGGGAACCATTTTACCTGTGCTGAACCAAGGGAAGAATGCGGAGAGGGAGGGAGGGAAAGGGGAAAAAAAATCAGAAGAAACATTGGGGGCAGAGGGAGGAAGGGACACGGAGACAACTTTATACAACTTGAGACGAGGCGGCCGGCCGGCGTGTCCTCAGTGCGGTGTGGCGGCGGAGGATCTGGTGCTGGTGGTGCTGGCACTTCAGGGTGGGGGGCCGAGGACGGGCACAGTCTCTAAGCAGCTCCCCTCACCCCAAACACGGAGGCCCCAAGGGGCTGGGAACAAGAGTCTGTGGCGAAGCAGTTGAGGCAGCGGGCGGTGGGCGGGCTTGCTGGGTGCCCCCGCCACAGGCGGGCACGGGCTGGACGGCCTGTCTTCTTTCCACTGGCCCCCCCGGCATGGGATGGGCCAGGGCGCCGGGTCGGGTACCGGAGTGCAAGCTCGAAAGAGAGAGAGAGAAAACACTGAGACAGCATTAGTGGAGTGAAAGGCGGACACAGATGAGCCTGCAGACCATGCCCCCAACCTTCCGCTGCCCATCCCCTCCTCCCCAATCCCATCCCTCTGAGGCAAAAAATAAAAACGTAGAAAAATCTCTGTACAGACTCCCCGGTGGGAAAACGGGGGCAGGGATGGTGGCTCTTCCTGGAGCGCACTCCCCACAAATCAATTTACAACCCAAGTCCACGGCTCAAAAACAGAATCCGCAAAGGCAGCGCTGGGGGCTGCAGCCCCTGCCCCCGCCCCTCCTCGCTGGGTGCTCAGAAGGCTGACAGCTGCGCCAGGCTGAGGCGGCAGTCGATGCTGGAGTTGTCCGGGCCCGTGTAGGCCAGGCCCAGGGGCTCTAGGAAGGCCCGGCAGGCGGCCTCGCCCTCGAAGGCCAGCTCGGCCTGCAGGTAGGAGACTGGCAGCGCAGGGCGGAAGGTTTTGGTCATGGCCTTGAGGGCGACCTTGCGCTCCCGATCTGCAAACTTGTCCACGAGGTAGCCAGACATGCAGGGTGCATGGCAGTAGAGCCGGAAAAAGCGGTGGTAGTTGCCCAGGGCCCAGGCTGTCCTTAATGCCAAGTCGTGGGCCACGCAAGGATCTGCCTTCAGTTCTCGTGTGAGGTATGCCAGCTCCGTGGTGATGTCTCCCGAGTTCTTGGTGAAGATGTAGTAGAGGATTCGGTAGGCAGTAAACTCGCCCACATTGCCAGGCAAGTTCTCGGCGTACAGCGACTTGAGCTGCGTCTGGCACTGGTTAAACTCTTCATGGTCACCCTTCTCCAACGCGATCCGGGCATGGGTCTCGTACACCTCCACCGTGAACTCGGTGCGGATGCCCTGCACCGTCAGATCCTGCCGGATCGACTTCATCTGCTCGCAGGCAAACGCGTAGTCCTGCTTCTCTTTCCAGTGGCACTTGACCATGCACAGCGACTTTTTCAAAACTGCCACAGGGCGCACGGTGGACGGGTCGGGGGCACAGGTGAGGCGCAGGTAGTGCTTGGTGATGTCAGGGCAGGTGCCCACGATCTGCAGCTCCTGCCAGTCAGGGTCAGCCCCACTGCTCTCCAGGCTGCTCATCTGCAGCACCAGCACGAGGCGCAGGCGGCGGGAGTGTCCGTGCTGGAAGCGGGCTGCCCGCTTCTGCTTCTTCAGCTCTCGCTCGGGGTCCTCACACTCCAGCGCCGCCATCTTCTTTCGACTGCGCTTGGTGGGCGCCAGATCGTGCCTCTTCCCACGCTGCGCCTTGCCTCGGCCCCGATCCATATGGGCCCCTCGACCGCCCCGGCCCTTAGGGGGCGGGTTCCTGCGGCCCACAGGGTGACACTCATTCCCTGAGTAGGAGCTGTCGGAGTCTGAGTGGGAGTCACTTCTGCGGAAGTGGCGCGTCGGGGACCTGGAGGAGGAGCGGGAGCGGGAGTCTGTGCTGGAAGAAGAGCTGTTGTCCTTCATGAAGACGTTGCGGTTGCCAAACTTGGTGAAGCTGTTGCCCCGGGCTCGACCAGCACCCCCAGCCCCGGGCGTCCCTCGCTGGGATGGGGCACCCCCGCCCCTTGTCGCCGAGCCCGCCCCTCTAGGAGGGTGAAGGCTGCTAGCGGCCTCCCACCGCTTCTTCTTAGGGCTCTCAGCCACAGGCTCCCGGGTCAGCCCCGGCAAGGGCTCCCGGCTCCAGTCAATGGTATAGGCCGAGCCGTCCTGCAGCCGCGCCTGCAGCACCTCCTTGAGCAGCTTCTCCGTGCGGTCCTTGTCCTCCTCCGACTCACAGGCGGTGAAGCAGCGCTCCACATACTCTTTCATGTCCTGGGGCAGTCATCGGGTTTCCCAGACAGGTTCCCCCAGGCAGAGGATCCGCTGTGGTTCTGAGCTTTCTCAGGGTTGGGCTGGGGGCCAAAACCGCTGTGCTGGCCCTCTGCGTTGGAGCCAAAGCTCTGGGTGGTAACAGCAAAGGGTCGCTTCTGGATGTTGAACTTGAGACCTCCAGTCCCAGGGGCTGGCTTCATGCGGTTCCACATGAAGGGCTGGTTCATGTTGGCCCTTCTTGGGCTTGGCAGGTTCGGTGTAGGTGTGTGGCCCATAGGCCTGGCCCGTGGCGGGCCCCGCCTGGCTGTGCTGTGTGGCTGGAGCTGTCCCAGGCTGAGGGCCACTGTTCAGCGTGTGAGCCCCATGTGGGGGATTGGAGGGCTGAGGGGGCTGAGCCGACGGCAGCTGCTGAGGGGGAGCCTGGTAGGACATGCTCTCATCCATGCCGGGGACTGGGGGCTGGTTCAGAGTCCCTTGGTTTTGGGGTGCGGATGGCTGCTGGGGTGTGACTGACCCATAGGAGCCGGCCATCCCATACTGGGAAGGGGAGCCGTAGCTCTGGTACATGCTCATGGGACAGTAGTAGCTGTAGGGGTAGGCATAGTTGTACTGCTGGTACCACTGGTAGTACTGCTGCTGCTGCAAAGCTGAGGCTTCTGCCTGGGACACGTACTGTGCACTGGCCACAGGCCCATTGCTGCTGGACTTGGCAGAGCTGCCGGCAGCTCCTGACTTGCTGATGCTGGCCAGGGCCTGGCGGGCCTTCTCCCACTCCGTGTTCTCGTGCATCGGCGTCTCCATGCCATTCTCTCGGCCTGCCCCAGCCACCATGCTGTACTGAGAAGACCAATCTGTGCTACGTTGATCACCCACGTTGGCCCCCATCTGGACCTTGGGGTATAAGGGGTGGACCTCGGGAGCCAGACTGCTTTTTCACTGTCAACCAGGACCCTTCACTGCAGGGACACGCCAACAACCACCCAGGCGATCAGCAACACGGCCACGACACCCTTAAATGCGTATTTTAAATGTATATTGTAAACCCTATGAGAATTACTAATTTTTAAAAAAGTAATATAAATAATAAATCAATATTATAGATAAAATAAAATAAAAATAGTCAATTTATATAAAAAAAGAAATATAACAGAAATGGGAAGAAAAGAAATAGTACGTGAAAACTATAGCAAAAATAAAAATAGTAAATATTAACTTAAGGATATCAATAATTTCATTAACCATAAGTAGTTTGAACAAATCCACTAAAAGACAAAGATTGTCAGACTGAATTAAAAAGCAAGACTCAAGTATAAGCTGTCTATAAGAAACTTAATTTAAAACTAAGGTTAAAAGTGAGAGGATAGAAAAATTATATCATGCAAACACTAGTCAAGCTAAAGTGGTTATATTAATATTAGACAATATTATCATTACATAGTGATAAACAGATCAATTCATAAAAAGACATAACAATCCAAAGCATATATCTACTTCTCAGCAGATCTATAAAATACTGTGCATACAACAAAAACTGACAGAACTGAAAGTAGAAATAAACAAAATGTGGACTTAGTTTAACCCTCTTCTCTCAGTAATTGATAAAACAAAAAGACAGTAAATTAATAAGAATATGGAAGATCAGAAAAATACTACCAACCAATTGGCCTAATTAGTATTTATAGCATAAAATATACCACAGTATACACATTATTTTCATGTACAAATGGAACATTCATCATGATTGACCATATCACGAGCAACAAAAGAACCCTCAACAAATCTTAAAAAAATAAAATTACAAATGTAGTAAGATGTCTACATTCCCCCAACTAATCTATAAATGCAACAAAATTACAATAAAAAAACCCATGCGCATATTTTTAGGAATTAAACAAGCTAATACATTAAAATATCTGTGACAAAGGAACTAAAATAACCAAAACAATTTTGAACTAGAAGAATGAACTTGAAGGATTCATGCTACCTGATTTCAGAATTTCCTATAAAACTACAGTAATCAAGACAGTGTGGTGCTGAAAAGGATATAGGTACAGATACACAGAAGACAACAATGAATACAATAGACTCAGACATATAGTCTGTTGGTTTTCAACAAAGGTATAGAGGTAGTTCAATGGAGAATGAAAAAGCCTTCTCAGCAAAGTTGCTCTAAAAATTCAGATATCCTATGCACAAAATAAACTTTAATCTGTACCTCACTCCCTTCATAAACTCAAAATGACTTGTACACCTAAATCTGAAACTTAAAACTACAAAAATTCTAGAAGGTAACATGGGACAAAACCTATGTGACCTGGAGTTAAACAAAATTTTTTTTGATCACACAAAATCATAATTCATAAAGGAAAAAAAGAGATAAATTGACTTTCCCAAAATTAATACTTTTTGTTCTTTAAAATACTCTGCTAAAAGACTGAAAAGACAAGCCACAGATTGGGAGAAAATATGTGCATATCACATTTATGATAAAAAGACTTGCATCCAGATTCTAATAAGTATTCTAAAATCTTAGGAAGGAAACAAATAATTCGATTAAAAAATGGACAAACGGCTTGAACAGAGACTTCACCGAAGATGATTGGTATACAGATGGCAAATAAACACCTAAAAAGATACTCAATAGGAAATAGAGAAATGCAAACTAAAACCGAAAAGAAATGTCTCTACATACCTACCAGATTGACTTAAAACAAAACAAAAAAATAAGTCTGACAACACCACGCGTTGGTGAGAGTGTGGAGTTACTGGAACTTTCACACATTTCTGGTGGTAACTCAACATGGTTTAGACCCTTTAGGAAAAAAAAAATTGGCCTTCCTTATAAAGATATAAATTTACTTAACATGACCCAGGAATTCTACCTTTAGTTACTTACTTAAGTCAAATAAAAATGTACGTCCACATACAAAGCTGTATGTGAATGTTTTATAGTGGCTTTTTTTCAATTGTCAAAAATTTGAAACAACTCAAATGTTCCTTACCTGGGGGAACAATCACACAGCAGAATACTATCCAGCAATAAAAAAGAATGAGCTATTGATACATGAAATAGCAAGGATGGATCTCAAATGCATTATGTTAAATGAAAGACACTGAACTCAAATTGCTATACACTGTATGTTTCTATTTAACAATATTCTAGAAAAGGCAGAACTACAGAGACAGAAAACATCAATGACTTCCAAGGGCTGCAGTAGAGGAGCATGTTTGACTGCAAAGGAAGATCTGAAGATGTGTGTGTGTGTGTGTGTGTGTGTGTGTGTGTGTGTGTGTGTGTGTGTGTGTGTTGACAGAATTATTCCATATTTTGATATGAAATATTTGGTTTTTATCTGACAGCATGCATTTGTCAAAAGTTGTAGAACTCTACAATAAAAAAGGATATTTTTTCTGTATGTGAATTCTACCCTAATTAAAAAATGAAAAAAAAAATGAATATTCCAGTTATTAAAGAAAACACAATCAGGAAACTCACTGTCTTTTCATCTTATTTCTTCTTTGTCCTCCTAATTTGTGTAGAAGTTATTTTACTGCTAAATTATTATCAGACATATGCCATTTACATTAATTCTGCCACTTTAATCTCCAAATTTGTTTCAGTGTTAGTTCTTTAGTAAAATATATTTAATTCTCAATACCCTTGTGCCATAATATCTCCAGTTATAGAATCTCTTGGTTGGCTGAAATTTGATCTCTAGTTAGTAACCATCTCAAGAATGGGTTACTGAAACACTATTACCTGATATCTTCCATATTAAAACCTTCTTGTCTGTAGTTTTGTGTGATTTCTGATTACTCACTTTTGTCGGTATGCATTGGTGCTCTTTTCTATAATTTTTATTATGTATCTTTGTATCATTTGGGGCCAGTACTGTTTGTTTTTTCTTAATTCTTATCAGAGGCTGATTTGAACTTTCCCAGAATGATTTGAAGTTAAGGCAAAGAGGCAACGTATTCTTCCAGCATTTGTAACTCAGAGGTTCTCTCCTTTTCTGCTTTCACAGAGATGGACAACTACCTACAAGTATCTCTCTACTATATGACTCCCATTTCTTCTTTCTGATCTAAACCAAAGCCATGAACGCTTTTGTTACAAACTCTGCTCATGCTCGTTTTCTCACTTTTTATTGCAAACAGGATATATGGCTTGACCTTCAAGGTGAGCCCCTGGCCTCTAGAAGCAGATTTTTCCATTATAGTCTGAGATCTGCCACCACCAAGCCCTTTTGCCATTTTCCATGCTTCCTACACTTCACATATTCCTGCATGCCTCTAGCTGTTAAGCTGCCTCTAGGAACCCCTGCATATATTTTGAAGTTGGCAGATTGTATACTTCCAAACCTCTGTGAAAATTAATTCTATGTATTTTCATTGTTGCGTTTATATAATTTCCAGAAGGAAAGAACGAATAATGCTGACTTATAGTCATACTAGTAGTTGCAGAGTAAAGTTGATATATATTTTCAGATGTAGAGGGCCACACTTCTAAGATGTCCAGGTTCAACTGCACCATTACTTTGATTCCTACCCCACAAAACATCAGCTACTGTGTTCCTCAAACTTGTTTACAAAATGAACTATAAATATTACATAATGCCTTTTAGTTAAAGAAAATTAAAACAACCGGAAGGAGGAAATTTTCTGCAGGGACTTTCTTGTAACCCCTTGGAAGAAAACATTCTCTCTTCCTCTTTCTGTCTTGCTCATGGCTTTCTTCTCTCACCCAAAAATCAGGTTTGAGTAAATACTTTTCTTCTTACAATTTCTTGCACTATCAATATGCTCTTTTTCTAGTTCTTGGATTGTCTATTTATTGATTTTTTTTTCTCTTTTCTAAGTGAAAATGCTGAATGCAGTTCCTCTAGAAAAAAATGCTTAACTTTCTGTCAACCTTCTGGTTTCCTTAGAGGATTTGGTACAACATAGAAATGTGATTGGTGATGTCTATTCTCAGGGGCCTGCCTCTCCTTTTGAAATAAACAATGGGTTAGGCAGTCCCCTGAAGTATACAGGCACCACTGAAGGCTATTATTCTGAATAATCTGCTCTGGCACAGGAACATTCATGCAAGGTGTTGAATGTCTTAAAATATGCAGTGCTACATGAGTGCCTACAGCACCTCAGGGTAAAAATTGGGCCCAGTGTAAGAATGAATAATGGAGCCTTTGTGTTTTTCTCAATGTTCAGGCAGGTGTGTTGGCATTTACACATGCCTATGTGATGTAGTATTCAGAGGAAGATAAAACTCTTTGATGACTCTACATTTCTACTGTACAAAGAATTCATCACCTTGCTAAGACGGTTTGCTTCTAATTATTATGTTGTTTCCTCCTTTCTCACATTATCTTGTTTCATGGACGAGGTGATTTTTACAAAGTTACATTTGCTTTTCATTTAATTTTGCAAATATGCAACCAAATCAAAGGGAATTGCAGCGTGCTCTCATGTTTAAAGGAAAAATACACGTTGATATCTTCACTTTAGGGAAGAATCCAATGTCAATGCATTCTGAAACTGAATATTTTCATAAGATAGATTTTGTTACTAAAGAAAATTGTAAGAATTTCTGCTGAAAAAATATGATTAAATATGTATGTGGGAAGTTGCAGGGGCAGTTTGTGCAAGAAGTGAAGGGAGAAGTAAATAGCTATGCAGGAAAGAGGTAAGAAGGCCACACTTAAATGAAACATGGGAAGAAATGACAAAGCCTGTTTATGCTGAAGGCTATACATCCCACAAATTGAATCCTTAGTAACACAGACATAAATCCATCAACACTAATTGCACACTTATCACAGAAATGACTTTGACACCTATGTTGAAGATTATCTAAACAAAAGAAATAAAAGTGTTGTCCAATCCTTAAGGAATTGCCAATGAAGGTAAATTACAGAGACAACCAAATGTCATTCAAAGTAGAAGTCATGTTTTCAAGAAACAAAGAAGAAAGGATGCTTTATTTTGCTCAATGGGTATAACAGAATGTTTCTAAAGGTAAGGTTGAACCAGAGCATTTAAAAGATCTGGCCCCTGAACACCTATTAATTCCCACTTTTATCCATTTCCACCAAGACGCTTCTTACTCCAGCTTTTTTGGACTTGTTTCCATGTTTATTTATACTAACTCTCTCTTTACCACAGGGCTTCCTTTGCATAAAGTATTTAATCTGTCTAGGAGATTATTGCTCTTCTACCATTTACCTTAACCCATAGTCTTTGTGAAGACAAATGAGATTATACACCCAATGGACTTAGAACAGTGTTTGGCAAATAGGAAGAGCTCAGTCAATGTTCAATACTACTAAGTAATAATAATAAAATTGTAATAAATTTATTTTAATGTCAGGATCATATATACCCTCAATGGTTATATGTTTCGAAATGCCTAAGAACAGTTGGTGGAGGAGGGAGCACTGGAAGCAGGCACATTGATAGAAAGAAACTACATTTTTAAAAGTAAGTTAAAAAGCAGTTATAAATAAGAAAAGCATAGCTGTTACAATCTGTAGCATAGATTCCCTGTAACAGGCTTTAAAGGCATGGTTATATCACACCACAGTGTTATGACTGATAATTATTTCAGAAATTCAAATTATCTGAACTTCTAGTTCAGGAGGCCAGAATATGAATAACCCAATTAAGAAATGCTTTCCTCCCAATCATGAAAATAAAAACAAAAACTTTTTAGCAATAATGAATATTAATTTCAGTTGCCTGGGAAATTGTCTTTATGTGACTTTCATCATTACTCTAAAATGGAAAAATATACTTCCATTTTTTATTATCTAGCTTATTGACTAATATACAGCCTAAAGCAATATCTACTCCAAGCCCATAAAGACCTCAGTTGTACAGATTGAATTAAAAAGAATTTGACCTGCTATCTAAAGTTTTCCAAACCTTGAAATTACATATATGTCATTAAAATAAATTAATATGGGAAGACTAATAACACTGATTTAAAATATAAAAAATAATAAAGAATATTAAAATTACTATTCATAATTTTTAGAGCATAGGAATGAAAACAGATTGTCACATAATGTCTTTAAGCAGCAACATTTTGCACTGCTTCAGCAAATACAAAATGTGGAAATCATCTCAGATAGGAAAATAAGTTATGCTTGATTAGAGTACTTCTCTAGCTTTGATTTATCAATTGAGTAATTGATTGATTAATTGGATGTTTTACTTTAGTTTTGGAACTCTGGGAAGCAGGCAAGGTTGTGTTTGGAATGCAAAGGTACAACTTTTCAAGAATGAAACACATTGCCCTGCTAGTAGTTTGGTCAACACAGCATTCAAAAATTCAGTTCAACAAACATTTGAAATTAATGCAATATTTGTTCACTTCATTAGCAAATGTACAAGTCCTTGCGAGTACAAGATCTTGTGCTAGGTGTTGAGGGTTCAGTATTGATAAAACACTGTCTACTCTTACTGGAATTACAATTTTAGGAAAGCACCCCAAATTATGCCATAATGAAATCAATGGATAGGAAGGCGGTGGGAGGGCTTTA
The DNA here is from genome assembly GCF_029281585.2 of Gorilla gorilla gorilla. Classification (NCBI taxonomy): domain Eukaryota; kingdom Metazoa; phylum Chordata; class Mammalia; order Primates; family Hominidae; genus Gorilla; species Gorilla gorilla. The sequence continues at coordinate 85,552,148 of NC_073230.2, forward strand.
GGAACACAGTTCAGAAGGAGCTATTAATTTTTCCGGGTAGAACCAGGAGTGTTTTAAGAAGAGCTGAAATTTGCACAAGGTCTTTGGTAAAATTTTGCCAGGTAAGGTGCAGAAGTGTAATTCAGGCACAGAAGATAACAAGAGAAAAACTTGGAAGCAAAAAAAACCCCACAAAAATCCCCCCAACAAAATACAGTTGTTCGTGTGATTCAGTATAATTTCTTAAAAATAGTTTAGTGTGACAAAATATACAGTGCTGGAGTAGAAAAAAGAAGGATAGTTGAGACCAGATTTTAAGGGCATTGTATGACTTGATGAATGTGGCAGACAGACTCTAAGATGACCTTGTGATATTCATGGCTGATGCAATCCCCTACCATTGAGTGTGGGCAGAGTCTGGGGCTTGTTCTAACCCACAGAATGTGGCAAAGGTGATGTGATTGCATTGCCTAAGATTGTAAACTCCATCTTATAAGGAGACTCTTTCCCTTGCTGGCTTTGACAAAGTAAGCGTCCACATTGGGAAGATTCATGGAACAAGGAATTGAGGCAGTCTTAGGTCAACAGCCAGCCAGGAACTCAGAACAGCTTCTGGCCAACAGCTCACAGGAGCTGAAAGATACTAACAGCCACATGAGCTTGGAAATGGATTTTTCCCCGCTTAAATTTCAGAGCTTGAAACAGCAGCACCAGCCTATACCTTGACTGTAAACCTTGTGAAACTCTGAATCAGAGTAGACAGCCAAACCATCCCTGGACTCCTGACCCACAGAAACTGACATCATAAATACTGACATCATAAAAAATAAGACAATAAATTTGTTACAATATTGTTATATAACCATAGCTAGCTAATACAATGGAGAATTTGGAGCTTATCTTAAAATCAATGGCAAGCCAGCTGCTAAATACTGTCAAGCAAGAAAGTGGCTTGACATCTTTCCTTTAGGAAAGAAAATCTAGGGCTGGGCGCGGTGGCTCACGCCTGTAATCCCAGCACTTTAGGAGGCCAAGGCGGGTGGATCACGAGGTCAGGAGATCGAGACAATCTTGGTTAACACGGTGAAACCCCGTCTCTACTAAAAATACAAAAAAATTAGCCAGGCTTGGCGACAGGCGCCTGTAGTCCTGGGGGAGGCTGAGGCAGGAGAATGGCATGAACCCAAGAGGCGGAGCTTGCAGTGAGCCAAGATCGCGCCACTGCACTCCAGCCTGGGTGACAGCAAGACTCCATCTCAAAAAAAAAAAAAAAGAAGAAGAAGAAAAGAAAAAAAAAAAAATCTAGGAAGCAATGTGGAGAATAAATAGGATGGGGGAAAATGAAATGCATAAAATACAGCTTGGAGATTATTGCAACAGTCTGAGTGAGAGGTAAAAAAGAAAACTAAACTGGTAATACAAAAAATGAAAAGAAAATATTTATTTTTAAGTTATATTTTAGGTTCAGGGATACATGTGTAGGTTTGCTATATAGGTAAATTGCATGTCACAGGGGTTAGTTGTACAGATTATTTCATCACTCAGGAAATAAGCATAGGCTCTATTAGGTAGCTTTTCAATCCTCTCCCTCCCCTATCCTTCAGCCTAGTAGTCCCTGGTATCTGTTGTTCCCCTCTTTGTACCCATGTAGTCTCACTGTTTAGCTTTCATTTGTGAGTGAGAACATGCAATATTTGCTATTATGAAAATAGTGTGTGATGAACATTTGCATTCATGTGTCTTTATGACAGAATGATTTATATTCCTTTGGGTATATACACAATAATGGGATTGCTGGGTCAAATGGTAATTCTGTTTTAAGTTATTTGAGAAGTCATCACACTGTGTTCCTCAGTGGCTGAACTAATTTACATTCCCACCAGCAGTGTATAAGCATTCCCCATTCTCTGCAACTCCACTAGCATCTGCTGTTTTTTGCCTTTTTAATAATAGCTATTCTGACTGGCATCAGATGGTATCTCATTGTGGTTTTGATTTCTCTAATTATTAGTGATGTTGAGCTTGTTTCCATATGCTTATTGGCCACATGTATGTCTTCTTTTGAAAAGTGTCTGTTCAGGTTTTTAGCCCACTTTTCAATGGGGTTGTTTTTTGCTTGTTAAAGTTCCTTATAGATTCTGGATATTAGAATCTATGAAGAACCTATCTTCATCAAATCATAATTTGCAAATATTTTCTCCCCTTGTGGAAGTTGTCTGTTTACTCTGTTGATAGTTTCTTTTGCTGTGCGGAAGCTCTTTACTTTAATTGGGTCCCGTTTGTCAATTTTTGTTTTTGTTGCCATTGCTGTTGGCATCTTTGGGAAGAAAATTTTCCCAGGACCTATGTCCAGAATGGTAATTTGTAGGTTACCTTCTAAGGTCTTTAGTTTTAGGTTTTACATTTAGGTCTTTAATCCATCTTGAATTGATTTTTGTATATGGTGTCAGGGAGGGGTTTAGTTTCAGTCTTATGCATATATCTAGCAGGTTATCCCAGCACCATTTATGGAATAGGGAGTCCTGCTCCCATTGCTTGTTTTTTGTTAACTTTGTCAAAAATTGGGTGGTTGTAGCTGTCTGGCATTATTTCTGGGCTCTCTATTCTGTTCAGTTGGTGTATGTGTCTGTTTTTGTACCAGTACCATGCTGTTTTGATTACTGTGGCCTTGTGGTATGGTTTGAAGTCAGGTAATGTGATGCCTCCAGCTTTTTTATTTTTGCTTAGGATCACCTTGGCTATTTGAGCTCTTTTATGCTTCCATATGAATTTTGAAACAGTTTTTTATAATTCTGTGAAGAATGTAATTGGTGGTTTAAGAGGAATAGCATTCAATCTAAATTGCTGTGGGTAGTATGGCCATTTTAACAATTTTGATTCTTCCTATTCATGAGCATGGAATGTTTTTACATTTGTTTGTGTCATCTCTGATTTCTTTGAGCAACGTTTTGTAGTTCTTGTAGAGATGTTTATGTTTCACCTCTGTCATTAACTGTATTCCTAGGTATTTTATTCCTTTTTTGGCTATTGTGAATAGGATTGTGTTCTTGATTTGGATCTTAGCTTGAACGTTATTGGTGTATAGAAATGCTACTAATTTTTGTACATTGATTTTGTATCTTCAAACTTTGATGAAGTTTTTTATTGGATCTAGGAGCTGCTAGGCAGAAACTATGGGGTTTTCTAGGTATAGAAACAGATTGCAGATAGAGATAGTGTGACTTCCTCTTTTCCTGTTTGGGTACCTTTTATTTCTTTCTCTTGCCTGACTGTTCTGGCTAGGATGTCCAGTACTATGTTGAATAGGAGTGCTGAGAGTGGTCACCCTTGTCTTGTTCTGTTTCTCAAGGGCAATGCTTCCAGCATTTGCCCATTCAGTATGATGTTGGCTGTGGGTTTGTCATAGATGGCTCTTGTTATTTTGATGTATGTTTCTTCAATGTCTTGCTTGTTGAGGATTTTTAACATGAAAGGATGCTGAATTTTATTGAAAGCCGTTTCTGCATCTGTTGAGATGTTCATGTGGTTTATTTTAGTTCTGTTTAGGAGATGAATCATATTTATTGGTTTTGTATAGGTTGAACTAATCTTGCATCCCAGGAATAAAGCCTACCTGATTGCTGTGGATTAGCTTTTTGATGTGCTGCTGGATTTGATTTGCTAGTATTTTTGTTGAGGATTTTAGCATCTATGTTCATCAGGGATATTGGCCCAACAGTTTCTTTTTTTGTTGCATCTCAGCCAGATTTTAGTATTAGGATGATGCTGGCCTCATACAATGCGTTAGGGAGAGTCCCTCCTCCTCAACTTTTTGGAGTAGTTTTAGTAGAAGTGGTACTAGCTCTACTTTATACATTTGGTAGAATTAGGCTGTGGATCAATCTGGTCCTTGTTTTTTTCTAATTGATAGGCTTTTCATAACTGATTCAATTTTGGAACTCATTATTGATCTGTTTAGGGATTCAGTTTCTTCCTTGTTCAACCCTGGGAGCTTATGTTTCTAGGAATTTATCCATTTCTTCTAAGATTTCTACTTTGTGTGCATAGGTATTTGTAGTTGTCTCTGAGGGTATTTTGTATTTTTGTGGGGTCAGTGGTAATGTCTTCGTTGTCTTTTCTAATTGTGTTTATTTGGGTCCTCCCTATTTTTTTCTTTGTTAGTCTAGCTAAGAGTTTATCAATCTTTTTATTCTCTAAACAAATTAAAATTTGGATTTATCTTTTTTGCTCTTCATCTCTCAGTTTCCTTCAGTTCAGCTCTGATTTTGGTTATTTCTTGTCTTCTACTAGCTTTGGGGTTGGTTTGCTCTTGTTTTTCTAATTTTTCCAGGTGTGACCTTAGGTTATGAATTAGAGATCCTTTTAACTTTTTGATGTGGGCATCACTATCAAATTCCCTCTTACCACTGCTTTAGCTGTGTCCCAGAGATTCTGGTATCTCTGGGATACTAGAGTTTAGTTTCAAAGAATTACTTGATGTTTGCCTTAATTTCATGGTTCACCCAAAAGTCATTCAGGAGCAGGTTGTTTAATTCCAAGTAATTGCATAGTTGTAAGCAATTTTCTTAGTGTTGATTGTTTATTGCACTGTAGTCCAAGAGTATGTTTGGTATGATTTCAGTTTTTTTTGATTTGCTGAAGGTTCTTTTGTGGCCAATCATGTGGTTGACTTTAGAGTATGTGCTATGTGCAGATGAGAATAACTTATATTCTGTTGTTTTTGGATGCAGAGTTCTGTAGATATCTATTAGGCCCATTTAGTCAAGTGTTGAGTTCAAGTCCTGAATATTTTTGTTAGTTGTATGTCTCAATGATCTGCCTAATACTGTCAGTGTCATGTTGTAGTATCCCACTATTATTGTGTGGTTATCTACATCTTTTTGTAGGTGTTTCAGAACTTGCTTTATGCATCTGGGTACTCCTACATTGGGTGGGTATATATTTACAATATTTAGGTCTTCTCATTGAATTGAACTCTTTATTATTATGCAATGCCCTTCTGTGTCTGTTTTGATGATCACTGGTTTAAAGTCTGTTTTGTTGGAAATAAGAATAGGAGTCCCTGCTTTTTTCTGTTTTGTGTTTGCTTGGTAGATTTTTCTTCATCCCTTTACTTTGAGTCTATGGGTGTCACTATTTGTGGGATGGGTTTCTTGAAGAAAGCATACATTTGAGTCTTGCAATCTAGCTTCTTTATCTAACTTGCCAATCTGTGCCTTTTGATTGGGGCACATAGCCCATTACTTTCAAGGTTAATATTCACGGGGGGGTGGGGGAAGGGAATTGGATCCTATCTTTGTGTTGTTAGCTGGTTATTATGCAGACTTTATTATGTGGTTGTTTTATAGTGTCCATAACCTATGTACTTAAGTTTGTTTTTGTGGTGGCTGGTAATGGTCTTTGCTTTCCATGTTTAGAACTCCGTCAAGTACCTTTTGTAAGGCAGGTCTGGTTGTAACAAGTTCCCTTAATATTTCCTTGTCTGAAAAGGGTCTTATTTCTCCTTTGCTTATAAAGCTTAGTTTGGCTGGGTAGGAAATTATTGGTTGGAGTTTCTTTTCTTTAAAAATGAAGAATATAGGCCCCCAATCTATTTCAGATTGGAGTGTTTCCGCTGAAACAGTCACTGTTAATCTGATGAGTTTCCCTTTGTAGGTGACCTGTCCTTTCTTTCTAGCTGCCTTTAATATATTTTCTTTCATGTCAACCTTGAAGAATCTGAAAATTATGAGTCTTTGGGATGGTCATCTGATATAGTGTCTTGCAGGGGTTATTTGCATCTCTTGAATTTGAATGTCGGCTTCTCTTGTGAAGCTGAAAAAGTTTTGGTGAATGATATTCTCAAATATGATTTCCAAGTTGCCTGCTTTCTCTCCTCTCTTTCAGGGATGCCAATGAGTTGAAAATGTGTTCTCTTTATATAACCTCATATTTCTTGAATGTTTTGTTCATTTTTTAATTTTTTCTTTATTTTTGTCTAACTGTATTTTGGAGAACCAGTCTTTGAGCTCTGAGAGTCTTTCCTCAGCTTGGTTGATTCTGCTGTTAATACTTGATATGGTTTGGCTGTGTTCCCACCCAAATCTCATCCTAGGTTGTAGTTCCTATAATCTCCATGTATGGTGGGAGTGACCTAGTGGGAAGTAATTGAATCACAGGGCAGTTTCCCCCATGCTATTCTCATGATAGTAAGTTCTCACAAGATCTGATGGTTTTATAAGGGGCTTCTCCCTCATTTGGTTCTCATTCTTCTCCTTCCTGCCACCATGTGAAGAAGGGCATTTGCTTCCCCTTCCGCCATAATTGTAGGTTTCCTGAGGCCTTGCGAACCCTGAGGAACTGTGGTCAATTAAACCTCCTTCCTTTATAATTTACCCAGTCTTGAGCAGTTCTTTATAGCAGCATGAGAATGGACTAATACAGTAAATTGGTACTGGTAGAGTGGGGTGCTGCTATAAGGATACCCGAAAATGTGGAAGTGACTTTGGAAATGGGTAACCAGCAGAGGTTGGAACACTGTGGAGGGCTTGGAAGAAAACAGGAAAATGTGGGAAAGTGTGGAGTTTCCTAGAGACTTGCTGAATCGCTTTGACCAAAATGCTGATACTGATAGGGACAATAAAGTTCAGGCTGAGGTGGTCTCAGATAGAGATGAGGAACTTGTTGGGAACTGGAGCAAAGGTGACTCTTGTTATCATTTAATAAAGAGACTGGTGGCATTTTGCCCCTTCCCTAGAGATCTTTGGAACTTTGAACTTGAGAGAGATGACTTAAGGTATCTAGCAGAAGAAATTTCTAAGTGGCAAAATGTTCAAGAGGGAGCAGGGCATAAAAGTTTGGAAAATTTGCAGCCCAATAACTAAATAGGAAAGAAAAACCATTTTCTGGGGAGAAATTCAAGCTGGTTGCAGAAATTTACACAAGTAATGAGGAGAGAAATATTAATCACCAAGATAATGTGGAAAATATCTCCAGGGCATGTCAGAGACCTTTCTGGCAGCCCCTCCCATGACAGATCCAGAAGTCTAGGAGGAAAAAAATGGCTTTACGGGCCCAGGGTCCCCCCGCTGTGTGCAGCCTAGCAACTTGGTGCCCTGCATTCCAGCTGCTGCAGCCATGGCTAAAAGGGGCCAAGGTAAAGCTTGGGCCATGGCTTTAGAGGGTGCAAGCCCCAAGCTTTGGCAGCTTCTACTTCTTGTTGAGCCTTCTGGTACACAGAAGTCAAGAATTGAGATTTGGACCCCAAGACTATGGGAGCCCACCTCTTGCATCAGCATGACCTGAATGTGAGGCATGAAATCAAAGGAGATTATTTTGGGTCTTTAAGATTTAATAACTGCCTTGTTGGATTTCAGACTTGCATGAGGCCTGTAGCCCCTTTGTTTTGGCCACTTTTTCCCATTTGGAACAGGTGTATTTACCCAATGGCTGAACCTCCACTGTATGTAGGAAGTAACTAACTTGCTTTTGATTTTGCAGGCTTTTAGGTGGAAAAGACTTGCCCTTGTCTCAGATGAGACTTTGGACTTCAACTTTCAGGTTAATGCTGGAATGAGCTAAGACTTTTGGAGACTGTTGGAAAGGCATGAAATGTGAGGACATGAGATTTGGGTGTGGTGGAATGATATGGATTGGCTGGGTTCCCACCCAAACCTCATCTTGAATTATAGTTCCCATAATCCCATGTCTGGTGGGAGAGACCTGGTGGGAGGCAACTGAATCATGGGGGAAGTTTTCCCCATGCTGTTCTCGTGACAGTGGTAAGTTCTCATAACATCTGATGGTTTTATAAGGAGCTTCCCCCTTCACTCAGTTCTCATTCTACTTCCTGCTACCATGTGAAGAAGGACATGTTTACTTCTCCTTCAACCATAATTATAACTTTCCTGAGACCTTGCCAGCCCTGTGGAACTCTGAGGCAGTTAAACCTCTTTGCATTATAATATACCCAGTCATAGGCAGTTCTCTGTAGCAGTGTAAGAACAAACTAATACAATAATTGTGATTTCATTATGAAGTTTTTGTAGTGTGTTTTTCAGTTCTATCAGATCCATTTGGTTCTTCCTTATAATGGCCATTTCATCTTTCAGCTCCTGTATTGTTTTGCTGCAATCCTTAGATTCCTTGGATTAGAATAAAATTTTGACTTTCTCCTGAATCTTGATGCTTTTCATTTCTATCCATATCTGAATTCTATGTCTGTCATTTCAGTACTTTCAGTCTGGTTAAGAACCTTTGCTATGGAGCCAGCACAGTCAATTGGAGGAAAGGAGATACTCTGGCTTTTTGAATTGCCAGAGTTCTTCTACGGGTCAGGTCCTTTCTCATTTGTGTAGGCTGATATCCCTTTAACTGTGGTATAATTTGAATATCGTCAGTTGACTTCTTTTCTGGATGTTTTCAGAAGGCCAAGACCCTTGTGCACGGTCTTTATTTGTAGCTGAATTCTAATTTTTGTCCTTGGTTTCACAGGTGGGTATATTAGCAAAATGTTTTTGGTGACGAAGTTTGGGCTATGACTTAGTAGATGGTGCTTAAGCATAATGGCCAGTAGGTAGGCTCTTGCTCAGCCATGTGGAACTTCTGTACTTCCTCCCAATTGTATCTGTGCTCCCTCTTAGTGATCTGAAAGTGTCGGCTCCTCCAGAATGCTGGCTGTAGATCTTAGCTTGGCATGCCCAGGATCCACACTGCAGCCCTGGGGTAAGCTCAGGCTTTATGTTCCCTCCCCAGCTTGGAGGAAGCAAGAGATGGGACCTTGGCAATGGTTGTGGCAGCAGGACTTTCACTTGTTTCTTGGGGCTCCACTGCAGAGATATGCAGAGCCACTACCAGTTGGTACAATCAGCCCTGGGTGGGGCAGCTGTGTTGTGGATTCAAGCCAGGAGTCCCTGCCCAATGACAAGCAGTGGGGACCAGAGGACCTGGGGAGACAGACTGGCCTCTTCTTTTTAGGGCAGCCATGGTTTCTTGGAGGTGTGGTTAAAGCACTCATGGTCTTTGTTCCTTTCCCAGTCTGAGGGCAGCAAAGGAAGTACCACTGCAGTTACAGTGGCAGAGGAGTTTTCAGTTGCCTCTTGGAGCTTCACCTCAAAGAAATACAAGGATCCTGCTAACGGGAATGTTCAGCTGGGTGTGGCTGAATATTCATCCAAGGACCCTGCTTGGTGAAAAGCTGGGGGTCAAGGCTCACAGGAAGGGGTGACTATACTCCTATCTGTATGGTGACTGTGGCATGCTGGAAATGTGAGTAAAGCCCTCAAACTCTTTGCTCCTTTCCCAGTCCTGGGGCAGCAAGGGCAGAACCACTGCAGGAGCCATAGCGGAGAGGCTGTTGGTTTCTTCTGAGAGCTCCATCCCTGGGAAACCCAGAGCAACTACCAGTAAGAATGCTTAGCCTGGGGTGGGGCAGCTGTTCTGTGGTCCCGAGCCAGGGGCCCTGCCTGGTGAAGAGTTGGGGGTGAGGACTCACAGGGAAGAAAGACTGAGCTCCTTTTCATAGGGTGGCTGTGGCATGCTGGAGGTGCCGGCATATCAACCAGGCCCTTTGTTCCTTCTTCCCCAGCCTGAAGGCAGTAAGGGCAGTACTACTGCAGCTGCAATGACAGAGGGGCTGTGGATGTCTCCGTGATTTTTTTCTTCAGAGAAACGCAGAGCTGCCACTGACTGAAGTATTCAGGTGTGGGCAGTGTAGATATGCTGCAGGAACACCTCAAAAAGCCCCCTGCCCAGTGAGGAGTAGCAGGGCCAGGGACCCATGCAGAAAACCATCTGACTGTTTGTTGGTAAGGCAGCTGTGCTGTGCTGGGGGCCCATGATAGTCCCCAATCCCTGCACTACCCTCCCAATCCTGAGAGCAGCAGGAATGAGGACTGTGGAGCTGCAAAATTTGCAGTCCTGCCTGTTACCCCTGGGAGCTCTGTTCCAAGAAAACGCAGAGCTGCAACAGGCCGAAAGCCCAGGTTGGGTGTTTCTGAGATCCTAGGTCAGGAGGCCTTGCCCTGTGAGGAGTAGCAGGGGTGGGGACCCTCATGGAAAACAGTCTGGCCACTTTTCTGTAAGGCAGCTCTGCTATGCTGGGGGTCTTCATTAGTCCACAGTCAAGGTGCTCTCTCCCATGGGTGGAGGGGTCCTAGGGTATTTCCTGTGCCCAGGATTGCAAAGGGGTCCATGGCAGAAGTGTGGTCCCGAGGGACCCTCACTGACCATTTTCCCGAGGTGGGGGCCTCCCCTGGCTCTGTACCACTCCGGGTGGGCAATTGTCATATCTCACACTTCTCCATTCTCCGTGGGTTGTGTTGTTTTCTTCATGAATTCCGAAGTTTACTCTTGGATGATCTAGTTGAAGAGCTAGTGTTTACTGATCACACTGTCTTCTCTCCTTGAAATTGGTGCATATTAGCTGCTTCTAGTCAGCCCTCTTGCCCAGAATCCCCAAAAAGAAAATTGTTAGTTCAGGGATTGTAGCTTTTTTTTTTGTTTTAACATGAAATATGTGATTATAATAAACTTCAAGTATTCAGGACCATTTTATGGATAAAACGAGAATCTAACTTTTAAAAGTTGGGAAAATGATTTAATATTGGAAACTCAAGAGTTACAAATTCTTACAGTTATTTCAAAACTAAAGGTTTCTTTAGAGCTCCAAATTTAGAGCTATAAATCCTATATCCGTAATCAAATCCAGTACTGATAACAATGAACAATTGCTGAAGAGTAATATTCTCTCTCTCTTTACCAATGTAAGCCTTAGCATTGGTACTTTCTTGTATTATCTTTTTGCATGCCATTATGATCAGAAAAAAAGCTACCCAGAAAGGGCAGCCACATTCTAAATGATAGCTTTTACCTCCCTGAGGAGCTGCTGGTACCTACCTGATTAGAATTCATTTGTAAACAACAGAGGCCTTTTAAATCTAAATTACATTTCCTAATGAATTGTTTCTGTTTATTCAGTTTACATTAAGAAACTCTTCATTCATTGAGCAAATACCTACTGAAACCTATATTATGCCAGGCATTCTGATAAATACTAGGTATGTAGCAACAAATAAAAATTACTCCATTTTCAGAAATATTTTGAATAACTCCTATGTATTAAGCAGGAATTTTTTAAATATACTAAAAACAGACAAAAATCCTGATCCTCATAGGGCTGCAGTCTGATGGAGGAAAGGGGAAATCATGCAAACAAATACGTATATCTCTAAAATCTCTAAAATAATGTCAATAAAGGATTAGAATTATAAGGAGAAATAAAGCAGAGAGAAATGGAGAAATCCTGGGTGTGATGTTTAAGTCACAGTGGTCAGGACACACAGTGGTTTAAGTCGTCTCTGGAAGTGATTTTGGGGACACAGATTTGAATAAAAGAGAGATTGAACTATAGAATATTTATGGGAAGAGAGCCAGGCGCAGTGGTTCACCCCTGTAATCCCAGCACTTTGGGAGGCCTAGACGGGCAGATCACGGGGTCAAGAGATCAAGACCATCCTGGCCAACATGGTAAAACCCTGTCTTTACTAAAGTTACAAAAATTAGCTTGATTTGGTGGCACATGCCTGTAGTCTCAGCTACTTGGGAGGCTGAGGCAGGAGAATCGCTTGAATCCGGGAGGTGGAGGTTGCAGTGAGCTGAGATCACACCACTACACTCCAGCCTGGGTGGTGACAGAGCAAGACTCCATCAAAAAAAAAAAAAAAAAAAAAAAGAATATTTGTGGAAAGAAATTCATGAGAAGGTTGAGAAAACTGTGCCCGGCAGAAAGGAACTATTGCAAAGCCCTTGAGGTAGGAAAGTGCTTGACTTATTCAAACAGAAGCTAGAAAGCTAGTGGAGTGAGCAACAGGAAGAAGGGAAGGAAGTGAGATTGAGGAGGAGGATGCAATGCTAGATTACATAGAACAATATTGTTTAGAGTTTAAAAATATGAACTTTGTTCTATGTGTAATGAGAAGCCAATAAAAGTTTTGAACATGAAAATGACTACTGTGGTTAGTTTGCAGATGATGGAATACAATGTGTAATAATGTAAACAGGAAGACCAATTAGAGAACTATTGCAAGGGCTAAAGTTAAATTAGAAACAAAAAACAATGATGACTGGGCAAGGATATCAGACGATGCTAGATGGTAAATTTAGGATGCTAAATTTCAGATTTACTAGGTTTTAACAAAGTTTAAAGTTATTCAAATTTTTAATGTGAGCAACAGTGAGAAATAGTATTTTCATTTCCTAAGATGAGAAAGAATAGAAGGACATGTTTGATGGGAGGGTCGGCAGGAATCAGAAAAAAAGGCTTTGTTTTGGATTTCTTTAGTTAGAAATATAGATTTTGCGGTTGAACATATGAATTTGGAATTCAGGAAACAAATTGGCATCAATAATATAATGTTTGGAAACTTTAATGTTGAGGTGATGTTTAAAGACTTAGGACCCGATAAGATTATTACTGAGGGAGTATGCAAAAGAAGAAGTCTGAAGACTCAGCTAGGATGCTTCAACTTTCAGGAGTTCAGAAGAAGGTATAATAGAATAATCAGTGTTACAGGCTGAATGTTGTCCTCCCAAAATATATGTTGAAATCTGAAGCTTCAGTACCTGTGCATGTGATCTTCTTTAGAAATAAGATCTTTTAAATGTAATCAAATTCAAAGGAGGTCATTAGAATAGGGATCCAATATGACTGGTGACCTTATAAGAAGAAGGGATAGAAACACATAGAAGAGAATGCCATGTGAAGACATGGATGCAGGAGGTGAGAATGACATGATATTGGAGGCAGAGATTGAAGTGCTGCTGCTACAAGTAGAGGAATGACAAAGATTGCTGGCAAACCACCAGAAGCCAGGAAGAGACAAGAAAGAATTCTTCCTTTATGAGTTTCAGAGGGGAGCATAGTCCTGTCAACATGTTGATTTTGGACTTCAATTCTCCAGAACAGGGAGAAAACAAATTTATGTTTATTGTAAACTCCCCATTTGTGGCACTTTAAAAAGGCCACCCTAGAAAACCTAAGTCAGCAATGGAGGAGAGAAATAAGTAACTATGTGGGAATTGACAGTAGTAGATAAAATAAGACGAGGATTGAGAATTGACCTTTGAAGATCACACGTGAACAAAACAGTAGGAGCATCTATGATGACTGCGGATGGAAAGTTGTGGGGTTGCAGATTCGAGAGATAAAGGGATTTTCACTTCCTGCCAAGAGGGAGTAACAGAGACTGGACTTACTCTCCCACGTGAAGCAACTAAAAAAGTGGACAAAATATTTAAAATAAAAGTTCTCAATACATCGACCATTAAAAAATGAAAGACAATGATCCATAGACAAAAAGCATGAGCCTTTTGATTGCTCTATTTACTGCCTGGAGAAAGCTTCCAGGTCATAGCACAAGGAGGACCTGGGTGTTTTCTAACACCAACAACCAATTTTCCAATTCTCTGATTTTTTACACCAACCAGAGGTCCTACAATTAAATTCCATTATGACACTAACTACCGAGAGTTTGCATGAGACTCTATAGGTTTGAAAGCTCAGTCCCACAAGACTGACCACACTTCAGACTCCAGTTGCTAATGGGGTGCCTAGACTACCTACCTTTATGCTTGGCCAACTACAAAGTAAGGGGTTCCCAGGACATCCCCCCATGGTTAAGAATTTGCTGTAGCAATTTACAGACACTGGAAACAGCTTTACAGACTATTAAAAGATAAAATTAGGCAAATTAAAATCTTAATGAATTTATTTGAGCATGCAGCAATATATGGATTGGCCAGCACCGGAAAACAAGCAGTTAGTGCTCCATTAAGGGGGCATGAGGCAAACACTTTTATAGGGGACGCATGGAAACATGACAAAGAAAATATTTGACTAGTTAAAGTGGAAGTCCTTAGAGGTTGATTGGCAGTAGCTGATTAGCTAAGCTTAAGTTTCATGTTACTGTTGACACTGAGTTGGGTTTTTGTTTGCTTCTGTAAGAACCCAAGGTGCTAGTTGTCTCAGCCTATTGGTCTCCCGATTAATTATTTTAATGTTACTATTGCCAGTTTATTATAAAGCTCAGGAACAGCCAAATGGAAGAGACGCAAAGGTCAAAGTATGGATGAAAGGGTGCAGAGCTTCCATGACCTCTCCAGTTGCACCACCCTTCCAGCATTTCAATGTGTTCACCAACCTGGAAGCTCTCAAACCCCATGGGTTAGGGTTTTTTATGGAGACTCCATCACACAGGCATGATTTGTTAAATCAGTGGTCACTTGTGAGTGAAATCAATCTCCAACCCCTCTTCTCTCCCTGGAGGTTAAGGGACTGAAAGTTCCAACCTTCTAATGAGAAGGCTGGTTCTTCTGACAACCAACCCCCACCCTGAAGCTATCTCATGGCCATAAGAGGGTCACCTCATTAGCATAAATTCAAATGTGGTTGAAAGAAGTTTGTTATTATTAACAAAAGACACTCCTATCACTCAGGAAATTACAAGGCTTTTAGGCTCTGCTTTGTACCAGAAATGGAACAAACAGTAAATACGCATTTATTCTTATACCACAGAATGGGAACACAAGTGGAACACAGAACTTTGAGTTGAGGAGCTGGAATTGCAGGGAGATCAAGGTGGCTGGCATGTATACAGCACAGTACTGAAGTAGAGAGAGCTATACAAAGAAATAACCCCAGAAATCTCCAGAGTCCCCCTTGTACATACAGCTGAGTACTGCTCAGTGCATGTGAGAAAACTACTTGAGTTTGGGAAAAGAACCACCTGAAAGGGTATGAGGGAAAAGTCTTCAGTGCTCACAAAGGGATAGGAATAGTGTTGTTCTCAACAGCCAGAATGGAAAACCCCATGATTCACAGGACATCAGGTAGATTGCTCAGAAGGTTTATGTTTAAACAGAGGGATGAACTTAGTCCTCAATGAAATGCTACTATCTTCTCATGCAACAAAGTTTATAATAAGACTCATATAACTTAACTATATCTCAAGAGGAAGCTCAAGAATATTTATAGAAATAAAAAAAAACCAGCACCAACAAAGTAATATTCACACAAATTTTGCATTCTCCACAAAATTACCATAAATGCCAAAATACAGAAAACTACAATCCATAATAATGAAAGGAAGTAGGAATAACAAGGAACCATGAGGAAATTTTCATGGGTGAGTTTGGTTCATAACTGTAGTAACGGTTAAGTGGGTGCATGCACAGGTCAAAACTTAACAATGATGTGTATATATTATATGTCAATTATGCTGCAATAAAGCTGATTGAAAAAAAACGAGACTGGAAGGTGAAGAAGTGGAAAGAGCAACTCTTTGGAGACTTTTCTTTAAAAGAAAAGTTAATAGAAGAATGACGTAGTGGTTGGAAGAAGAGATAGGATAAACACATTTTCATGTTTTTTTCTGTTTTGAGGAAATAAATAGTATTTAAAAGTAGAATTTGTAGTAGATAGTAACTAAGTGGACACAAAAGATAGGATGAAATGGATTACTGGAACACATATAGTATAGCATCAGAAATAGAGAAACCTGGGTTGCAATCACTGCCGTGGCACTTCATTGTTGTGATCCCATGCAAACCACTTATAACAGATGGCCCTCAATTTCTTCATTCGTAAACTGAAGATAATAGCAATATGTACTTGCATTGTATTTACAGTTTTAAAAATCATAAATACGTAATAGAATCCAGCAGCAAGCATAAAACATAATTAACATTTTGCCTTTGCTTTCTCTGCTCTGTGTAGATAATAAAATGATACACTTTGCAGTGTTTTAGGAAGCTTGTCTTATGTAAACACAGAATAACAGTTTACCAATTTTGTAATATTTTTATTTCTTCCAGTCTGTTTTACTTTCCTAATTGCATACGGATCAACTGTCTTAGAAAAGTACTTTTATGATACTTACTATTTTGGGGAAAGTTAGAGAATAAAATAATATTTTTTGATCCTTCAGAAGAACATATAGAATAATGTATTAACTCCATTTAAGATTCTGTCTCCAGCCTCACCCAAGCCGCTTTTTACCTTCGACCATATATTTTATTCCTCTGTGTAACTCAGTGTCTCCTAAACCCAAACATACTCAGGTCTCTGTACATTGAAATATTACAGCCCTTTATTTCTCCTGGGGCACATTCTTTTCTCTCCACTCCCTCCACTCCTTCCATGCTGTTCTCACCTATGGCCAACACTCAACTCACTTTTATGGAGTTTATCAAACTACCAATTCTTCCAAGTGTTTCCCATTTTATGAAATATTTCCCAAAAGACAGCCTCTCCTAGCACCGTTGCCTGACATACCAAGCTCTCCACTACAACTTTTTTCACACTAGTGACACACACACACAAAATCTGTATTTTATTGGCCTCACCAGCCAAACACATGTGCTATATTTATAAAATAAACAAAATATCAAAATTCTGATGCCTGCCGCTCCTTTTCTCCTTTTAATATCTTGGAGTTTTGTCCTTTCTAAGGATCTCCTACTTGAGACCACGGAAAGCAGCACTGTTAGTAATAGAATTCTGATGTTGATGCCAAGACATTAACCATGTTTCCAACAGGACACTGACAAGGCCAACAGAAACAAAGTGTATTTCTAACAGGATGTGGCCAAGATCGCACTGAAGCTACTTCTGAGTTACTGCTGCTTTCTTGCGTAGCTGATCTGGCCTCCTGAACAAAGATTACTGAAATGTCCGGAAACTAAACTGCCCCCTCTTCTTGACAGTGTATCCAGATCGGCTTCCACATCCCTAAGCCCTTCTTCAATAATTCAGCACAAGCAGAAACTCTGTTAAAACCTGCCGCTCCTCTCACCGAGAGGCTCTACGCTTATCTTCCATTGTGTTTCCTTTACTGCAACAAGATTAAAGACCCTATCTTTTTTTTTTCTTTCCTGTATATAAGTGGTTGGTGGATTTTAACACACCAGTTATTCCTCCTGTGAATGCCTCAGAGATGGTGGAAACTGAGGCTGATGGGGGAACAACTTTAGCTAGGGAAGGAGGGTATTGGTTCTCACATTTGACCCACACTCCTCCTGCCCGGGGTTGTTCCTCTCTGCCTCCCTTCCCTACACTGCTGCTGTCCTCTTTTTGACATTTCTATTTATTTATTTTTCTGCCCTCTCAGATCAGCAGGAGAGCACCTAGGTCTCAGCCAGCTCTCTATGGCAGGCCTCTGCAGCAGCACTTGTGAAGTGCTAGTGATTCACTTCCTTCTCTATTGCTCACCCTTCTCTTTCTTGGCAGGCAGTCCAGGGAGTGGAGGAGGGTGGAGTATAGCAGGGAAAGCCAGGCACTGCCTCACATTTTCACTGGAAGCACTGCTCCCTCTTATTGGCAGGCCAAGTTTTTTAGTCTGAGCCATCAGACTAGATTCTGCCTTCACTTGCAGTGATCTCCCTCAGCGGCCCTCTTGCCCTTCCATCCAATCTGGCCCCTGTGTGGAATACCAAAACAGCAGTTAAATTTGTGCATGTGGGAAAGTTAACTTACCAAATTCTTTTTCTGCCCTTTGGCAAATTAAAGGATGTAACTGGGAATATCTTACAAGGCACAAACATGCTAGGATGGCTAGGAAAGTTCTGGCTTATTCTGTTAGGATGCTTGTCTGCTCAGCACACACAGAAAACCTTTGGAGTTTATAAGACTAAACCTCTTGCTAAAGCCAACTGGAGTTTTATGATTGCTTATGTAATCCAAACACTACTCTTTAAAAATATAGCAGTTGATTTTATATTAATATTGATTTTGTGTTTAGCTGCCTCCCGCTGTGAGATTGTGAGTGGCCTGCCAGGAGGAATTGGTCTTAGGGGAGCAGCCCCTATCACGTCTCTGGGTGAGTAGCCCTAGCACAGCAGTCAGCATGGAACGGATTCTTATTGGAACTATCCATGAAGCGTTTATAAAGATGCACAAATGCTAGGACATTCAGCAAATCTCCTAACTGGTGTATTGCTTATACCAGGCAATTAAAATATTATTTCATATTGCATGTTTAAAGAAGCTAATACTGGTTAAATTCTTAGTAATCAAATTGGACAAATTAATAAAGTGGGTCTCTTGCTATGATTTGATTTTGGTTGTACAATGTCTTCAAAGATGAGCCCATTTCCCTACAAAAGATAGTTCCCCACAAAAGAAGTCGAATTCTGTCCAGCAGACATTCACATATCCTAAGTGATTTGTGTGGAACATTGACAATAGTAACAATTTATACCTCTGGCCTCCTAAGTAGCACCAATAATTTTAGGGAGTTGATCTTAACTATTTCAGAGCTCAAATATGCTTGTTCAATAAATTAAAAACTACATTTGGTGGACCTCAAAGCACTAAATTATAAAACTGATACAATATTTTGCCAACACAACATTATGCTTGTTATAATGCCATGTCACAATCCATGTGATATTTTGTGGACAGACACCGTAGTTCTTTATGTATATTAATACCCACTGCAATCTTTGCAATGGGTATTATTATCTGCATTGAAAGATGAGGAAACTAAGGCACAGAAAAATCAAATGATTTTTCTCATGTCAGATGGCTGGTAAATTTAGCAGTTTGGCTCCAGTAAGCACATATTTCAAAACAACCTTGTCACAACTCTTTCTATGCTCTACACAAGATTTCTATGAAATAATGTGAAGAAGTTCCTAGCAGTGAGACCATAACAGAGGATCTACCCTAAAATAAAAAAAAGGGGAAAGAAGGTTGTCCTAGATATTCTCAATGATTGTTGCATTTTTAGAGTACAACTTGTATCAGTTTAGCAACATTGAACCTATTTTAGCTTCCTTGCAAGCTACTGATTTTTTTCCTCATTATAAAACCTTCAACTATATAAAGATTTTTCTCAATTCTTGCAGAAAACTAGGATGAATAAAGCAACGAATATGGTACCCTTTTAAATAACACACCACGTTAGGTAGGAATTTTAACTTTTTTCTTGCTGTTGTTGTTTTTGGAAGATTTATAGCAATTAAATACCAGGGTCTCTGGTAGTTCTGGGACTGTATTAACCATGGAATCATTTTATTTGTACATTAATGAAATTTAGGACTATCATGAAATTTATAAAAAATAACATCTAACATATTCTTAGTTGTAAAACCTACATTCACAAGAATCCAAAGTCCTTGTAAAAAATAACCATCTTCCACTAAACATATAAATCACCCCTTCAAAGAGTATCTGTATCCTTGATCTTTCATGACATTGTGAGTTTCACAACTTTGGGGAAGAATGAAGTAGTCTGTATAGCATTAGTATGCTAGGTCATCAAAGGAAAAATGGATAAATATCAGAATTTATTTCCAACAAGAAAATTGTTGTGCACAACTATTCATAGTTCAGTTTTGAAAATAATATTTAATATGCTTTTAAAATGCTAGTCAAGATATTCCAAGTTTTCTCATGCATCATTTACCTTCAGGAAACATGAAGAACTCAAATGTAAAAAAATATTAAAAGAGAAAAAGCCACCCTACCTCAAAAAAGAATAGAATTTTGGGGGGTTTTGTTCTTATAATGTCTTAGTAGATAATATGCTGAAATACATAGAATGATATGTCAACATAAGTCTTCATTAGATTCTAAACTAATGGAGTTTCATGTATGCCTATGACTCTGCATAGTTAAAATATCATCCTGGCATTTAAACTCATCATTGAGATCAGAGCTAACTTGGGAAATCCAGGCTTGCATTGTGAAGTTGCAAATTATGGCAATTTCTCAGGTAATTTGAAGCAATTTCAATGACTTTCTCCTGTCTGCTTCAGGGAAGTACTAAACAAAAAGTAAATGTTATGTTTCATGTTGGGTCACTGATAAAACGTAAATGAACCCAGGACTCAGAATAAATTCCAGAGAGAACAGTACTTCTGTATTCAACGTGATGGTAAAGGCCAATGTATGAGGTTGAAACATCTTTATAATGTAGGTTTGCAAAACTATGTTTACTAAACCCTATTAGCAATATAGTCTTAGAATGGAGTCAAAAGCTACAAAAATAATTGCATAAATAGGTAATGTATGTTAATAAACATCTTATTTATATAACTTATCGGTGATACTCCAGACCTACCACCTCTTTTGTTTTGCTTGAGATTCTGACCTTTTAAACTAATCATTTTTGCTTCCTACATCTTCATTAACATATCATTAACTCTGGAATTTAACCTGAGATCCGTTCTTAATTCTTCTCTCTCAAACTCATAAGGGCTTTATGATAGCTATGTAGTAAAAATGAAGTCTCCCTCTCTCTCTCTCTCTCTCTCTCTAAGGAAACACTCAAAACCCTCTACATAGCTTACTGTTGCTTGAATCACCACCAAACACTTTCTCTCCCCTCTCCTGGTGGAACATGCTAGGACATCCTATGAATATATGCTGGGAATGTTTTATGAGTGTGATTTTACCTAACCAGGAAGTCAGGAAGGAGGAGAATGACCTAATCTGCCATGTTTTCTTTATGAGAACATCTTCTTGGCAATGTATGGTTTCATGAAGTAGCTATAGAGTTTTAAAGTTGCCCTTACATCCTGAGTCAAGAAATGCTACCTTTCCTGCCATTCATTTCAATGAACCTGTAGTTTATTAAGCCAATATCATTACTTTGAATTTGATTTGTGAGCATTACACAAAAAGCTGTATATGCCTGAATTTGATAAACAGAAGCATCTGACTTTGATTTGCATTATTATATTTGGATTCTTCAGTGATTGCTTGAAATGACTCATGTTGATCCTTATATATCTTTCTTTTCTTCCTTCCTTCCTTCATTCCCTTCCTCCTTCCTTCCTTCCTTCTTTCTTTTTTTCTTTCCTATTTTTAAAAATTATTACTTTCAGATGATGAAAAGAAGAAAAACAATGAGAGTGACTAGTTAGGAATCATCTAGAAGCTTTAATATAGAAACAAAAACAAAAATAAATACTCCCATCCATACACCCATTTTTTGCTTGAGAATCTCAGGGGAACTAGTTAAAACAGTTGCTAGGCAGCCTATTCCTCATCTCACAATGGGTTAGAACTTTAATCATGTTTACAGAGATACCATGTAAAACTCTAAATGAATAGTCTTATTTTATAGCTCCAATTTAATTAATAGCTAATATTTTTGGCATGTTTATACTAATTGATTACATAGAAATATACTCTATGATATATACATATTTCAGAAATTCTATGATATTTTTGGAAACTTGGTTTTTTTAAACTTTCATATTTTACTGCCTTGGAGTTTACTTGGAAATTGCATACACCAATCTGCTCACACATATCTAGTCTATTTTTTTCATTCTACAGAGAAAGCTATATTTTATACTACATCCCTTGAGAGATAGTACCTGAATCTACTAGTAATGATATTGTCAAAGAAACTATATAGCTAGGAAGATAGATAAATGGTATATCTCTTACATACACACATATGCACACACACGTTTGTGTGTGAGAGAGAGTACATATGTTCATTCCTATAAAAATAAATACACATATATAGCTTTCTCTGTTTCTAGTTATAACTCCATTAACCATGATAAAAAAATATGTTTTCTTCTCTTTATAATTTAGATATCCCTACAGACAGTTTTCTTTATTCATGTTGGGAAAATCTAAAGTACTTTTAATTTTTCTTCATTTATTTCTCTATTGTGTTATGTACTTTTACTGCTTTTCCCTTGAATTTTTATTTAAGATGTTCAGGCAAATAAAATAGTCCAGGTATAGTCTCCCCAAAAATTGGGGAGTCCAGGGATACAGATCCTTATCTAAGTCATGCTACTGAAGGACTAGCATATTTCAGGCCCAGGTTCTTCTATATCCTTGCCATTGGTCTCCTATTCCTTCATGGCTCATTGTGAATTCATCTGTAACATTCTGTCATCTATTAGTCTTTCAGTTCTTACTATGTTCCAAAGCTGGTACACTGATTCAATCTCATATTCCCAGACCAGGATTTCTTAACCTACAGGTAATGAACAATCCCATGTGTATCTGTTTTACCTTTTTGTTTCTTGGTCTTTTCAGTTTTGCTTTGTTTTTGTTTTATTTTATGAGAACGAGGACCATATATTTCATTTGATTTTTAAAGAGACCCCTCAAATGCTAAAAAGGGTCATCCTAGATAACAGTCAAGATCTTTGTGACAACCCAGAGTAATTGTGGACACACTTCCATGCTGTCCTGATGTCTTCTTCACCTATTAGGATTGAAGAGGAGTCATGGTCTGCCTAATGTTATAAGGGGCAAGTCTGACAAGGATAAACTCAGATGAAGGTGCTCTTATTTAGAAAAGGTTAATATGATCTATAACATTAAAATTTCGATTAACCCTCTAATGACAATACAGCTGATTTTTTTTGTAATTTTTAATTGAGCTTAATCTCTCCTTTAATAATAGCAAAGAAGATCTTGAACATTCAGAATCCCTAGACAGTAAAATCCTTAACACAGAGAGTGTGCAGGGGACATAGCTACCTATAATTCAGCAGTGCTGACAAACTGAATGACACTGGATAAATCATTTAATTTTGATGTCCC
This sequence comes from Gorilla gorilla gorilla, assembly GCF_029281585.2. Taxonomy (NCBI): domain Eukaryota; kingdom Metazoa; phylum Chordata; class Mammalia; order Primates; family Hominidae; genus Gorilla; species Gorilla gorilla. The sequence goes on from NC_073230.2 coordinate 85,574,685, forward strand.
TTAGTTACCTTGCCTTGAAATGGGAATGCTAAAAGTTTCACTACTTCCTTTGCAAGATTACTGTGAATGTAAAATAGAATAACTAGAAAGCTAAAATATATATGTAATTTATGTATCTGTAAGTAATGTGTGGAACTTTTAAGCCTTGTATGGGAATAAAACAAATATACACTGTAGTATTCTATGAACAAATCTGTTGGCCAACATTCTGATACTGAATATTTATACACGATATAATGTCTCCATTTATTTTCTGGACAGAATACATGAGATTTCTCAACAGAGGATTTCCCGTTCTCTTATTTAAGTATTCTCCTCAGTGTTTGGGAGGCTGTATATTAAACTAGAGAAAAGGTATTTGTTTGTAGTCAAACATAAGCTTTTATATCTACTCTGCCCTTTTACTAGATCTGGGTCTCTGGGAAGTTAGTAGGTCCTTTATGAATGACAGTGTTCTTGTGTTTTGGCAATACCACCTATAGGTTTTCCTAACATCAGTTTTGTGCTTTGTCAAGTCTCTTGTTTGCTTGGTTTAAATCCCACTTCCAACTTCTTAAAGTCTAATTATAGCATTGTCTTGAGTTTATTGATGTTTAACTTCTAGGGCGGTCTGTGAATGTCATCGAAATGTCGATAACTTATTCTTCTAGCAGAAAGAAATCCTCTAGGATATGCTGAATCTTCTGAAAATGATTTTCTTACCTCTATTTACAAGTATCTCAATTTTAAAATCACACTTCTCAAAGCAAAGCAAAAATAGCCAATGAAGAATATTTCTAAAACTCAAGTGAATAAAAGCTGCTTTATTACAATTTTACTCTATTCACATTTTGGCATGCACTTTCTCTTTTTATTTAGCTAATAATTACTCTTTGGGAAAAATGCATCATTTAAACATTTATAAAATTTAATTTTAAGACTTTTGATTTATGATAGCTTCTTAAGTGATTATGAAATGAAATCTATTTTTGTAGAATATTCAGAAATAACATTCATGTAAATGACTTCAGTTTATCTTGTTAGAAGTATCTATGAAACAAAACTTTCCCAAGTAATTTTACTTAAGTTATCCTTGGAATGATAATTAAACACAAAGACATGGTAAATTGAAAAGTAAAGAAATTAAAAGGATAACAGACAGGTGTGTCTTTGTTTCTTTCTTCCTTCCTTCTTTTCTGAATTATTTAGGAAGTGTCATAACATTTGCAACTTACTCTCAGTAGATTCAGGATGAAAAGAGAAAAAGAAAAATATGCAAATACAAATATAGCAAAAGTTTTAGCAAACATGTATAATTATTGTACTACTGTTTCAGATTTTCCCTAGGTTTGAAAGTTTTTAAAACATAAATTTAAAATACCTGTGTTTATCTAGCTCCTAATATATATCAGGCACTTTGATATATGAAGTGAATTCAATGTTGAACAAAAAAGACCAAGTCCTTGGCCTCATAGAGCTTAAGATATTTAGGTAACAGGCATTAAACTAATACTTACATAATTTTAAAAACCAGGGTCGATAAGTGTAATAAATGAGTCTGGTGCTTGTGTAGGATTCATGTGGACTCCTGCTTCTGCTGGTACAGTCCAGCACTGGCAAATCTGTGGCAAGACGTTCAGTTCCAGAGCCTCCATGTCAAGGCCAGTCTACTGGCTTCAAGCCAAGGTAAAGAAACAGCCTCACTTGGGTCTTCTCTCCTCCTCCCATTCATTTGGCTCCTACTTATCCTCGCATTCAAGGGATCTATATCCCACTTTCTATAACCTACTTCTCTATATTACCCAAATTAATTTCAAATACCACTCACAGTGTAAGTACAAAATGTTGAGAAAAAACCTCTGGGCTCTGAACAAGCAAGTTTTAGACTCTGAATCAAAAATTCTCTTGGAGTCTTACAATGAATGGAATGTGAATGCATGCAGTGCATACAATTCTAGGGTCACTTTTCTAAAAGGAAGCTTCTTGCTTTTGACTTCCTCATGCCCCTTTCTAAAGACCAGAATGAGAGTGGTTGAGGGACAATTTTCCTCTTTCAATAGCACCATGCATGATCTTATGAGGCAGAGTAATTTCTCCACCCTGGCCATGCCCCTACCTCTGGTCTATTATATAAGAAAAAAATAAAATTATCTCTTGTTTGACTTGCTCTAGTTTTAGGTCTCCTTGTTATAGCCAGCTCAGTCTATATTCTAACTAACATTCATCTTAAGCAAAAATCCAGAAATCATAATTGGCTACCTTTCTTTGTTTTGTAACTTTTCTCCTACCATAGTTTATTTCTTCATTAACCCTTGACTGAACTGAAGTAGTCACAGCCTTGGTTTCCAAACCTTTTGATTTCCTCCTCTCTTATTCATCCTTCACAGTTCCATCAGCATAATCATCTTTCTAAAGCCCAGATTGCATTTGCATTACGTGTTCTCCTCAAGGACATTCAAATGGCTCCTCTATTACTTAGAAAATAAAACATGAACTCTTAGCTTGGCACTCAAAGTACTGTAACTTGTGGCTTCACAAGCAATAGAGTTATGAAGTTACTATGTTATGCCCAAGTGGTTTTGTTGAGAGAGCGACACCCTCCTCCAACTACTTCACTCATTGAAATTCTAATAATCCTTGAAATTCTAATAAGGCTGCCTTGAATTCCATATATTTTATGAAAATCCTTCCTTAGTTCCTCAAATTGAATTCATAATTCTTCTTGCACTATTCAGATAAAATTTTGCTTTTACCTCTTTTGGATATTTTATTCAGTCAAATATTATAATTTCTTTAATATGTATCTATCTCTACCTCTAGAATATAAACTCCTTGAGGATATGCACTGTATATTATTTTTCTGTATCGTTTTTATTGCTATCACCCATGGAAACATGCATATTTCTCCATACATCAGAGGTAACAAAAAATGTTTACTGAATTGAACTAACTTGAAAAAGGCTAAACTATCCAATTCTTTCCTGAACAAGAATGGTCATTTCTGTAAGCCAAGATACTACCAGAAATTGAGAGAGAGAGAATATGATTTGATACAGTCCTCCAAAATTGGGTGTTTGAGTTTATTTACTTTAAGCAAGACATGATTTCCATTTTCCAAAGGAAAAAAACCTTGAATATATTATAAGAAAACGATAAGGCTTTCTGGACATCAAAGAATTCTTACAAAATAACTTTTGAATTAGTTAACTATAAAAGAATCAGAAACATACAAATTAAGTTCTCCTTGAGATACACTGGGCTTAAAAATAAAGAAGAAACATGTTTAAGATTATATAAAGCCTACAACTTTGAGGAAAGATTTCAGAAAACAAAACACTGAAGTCTAATAATATGGTAAAAATTTAACTATAATGGCAAATTATTCAAACATTTTAACTCCCTACTAACCTTCTCCAAATGTGAACCATTTACTAAATGACAGATTTTTTTTTAGGATTATGGCTTAACTTACTGGTCTCAGTTATATATCTTCTCATTTTGCCACAAAATGCTAGTAAAAACTTTCATTTAGCAAGTGCTTACAATATGATAGGTATTTTCCAAATATTATCTTTACTCTAAACAACAGCTCATGTTTCCAAAATGGCAGTTCCAGATGTCAGAGATTTTTTTGACTAGTCCATGCTGTCTCAGCATGTTTTCGCATATCTTGAAACTCCTTCTAACTTCATATATTATGAGAAATCATGAAAGGAACCTCTTATCTGCCCAGAAAATCTCACCATATCTTTGGGAAAAAGAAATAATATCTACCTCATTCATAAATGTTGTGATTAATTGGCCAATGTGTAATATTAATAATAGCAAACATCTATGCAGCATGCTTTATTATGTCAGATGTTGTATTTAGTGTTTTAAACATCTAATTTCAGTTTTCACAACTACATAAAGTATTTTGTTATCCTCACTTTACAGATGGAGAAATGGAAACTCCAAAAGATTAAGCAAGAAGCCCATAGGAACACAATTAGTAGAGGTAGGATTTGAAATTATATGTCTAGTTCCAAATCTTATACTATTTACTATGATTTCACATTGTTTTTGCTTCAAAAATTATAAACAATTCATAATAAAGTATACTACCATAAAAATTGTTTCATGCATTTCAAGTTTGAATAGCATATAAATTTACATTATCAACATAATTTTTTTACTTTGGAAAACTTTTTGTTCATTTAGGTGAATAATTTTCTAACATTAATGTCATATCGAATTATGGCCAAAAAATCCCCTTTAAGTTCTTATATTAGCACTGAGAGTGGATGAAGAGAAAATCTACCAATTCCTTACTTAGTTTTATATCTCCTCTTGACAAATGGAAACCTCATCTGTAGACAGGCAATATTTAGCTACTTTATCTTGATTAATCCGTGGGATAGAGTGAGGTTTGTTAAGTAAGCAATAACACACGACATGATGCATGTTACACTGTAATGAAGCCATGCTTGAGTTGTTTGGTGACACATGAACATCCTCCTCCATCGGATGCTGTCATTCTGTAATAGCAGGAGCTTTGGAATTAGCCACTGATATTTTGATGCCCTCCATTACTGAGAATGTTCATATAAAAATCAAAATAATAAGAGACCATATACTATGAAAAGTTTTGCTCTCACTCTCTCATCTTTCCCATCCAAGAGGCCCATCACCATCACTACTCACTTTTAAGCTTATCCTCTGGAGATTTTCTATCCAAATGCAAACAAATACAAACATAAATTCTCATTTTCCTTCTTTCTTACATGAGTGGCAGCAGACTATCCACACCACTTTGTACTTTTTTTAAATAGACTTTTATGCCTTAGCAATCTTTACAAACCTATGACAGCTTCATAGTATTCCATTATTTAGACAAGTCTATGCTTATTTAACCAAAAGTTTCTGGTTGAGCTATGAAAATATCTGTGTAAGGAGAAAGCTTATGTGAAAGAGAATATATAATGTCTACCAAATACACTCTTTTCTATTTTCTATCCCATTTGCAGTTAGGGGCCAAGTGCCAGGTGATAAGATCCGGCCAATAATATAAAATTCAAAGGAATGCATGCCACTTCCAGTCAGAGGCAGTGAAAACTCCCTATGTGGTTTTTGGTTCTCTCTCTCACTATGCAATGAAGAAAGAGGCTGAATATTCCTGATGTTGCAGCTACAAGATGAGGGTCTTCATCAGTTCACATACGTGGGCAAACTTGCAGCAAAACTCTCTGCCACACTGCAATGGTCACATATGGTTTTGTTAGATCACTATAATTTGGGACTTATTTTGATATTGTATAGAATCAAACACTTCGAACTGGAGTAATCCTTGATAATATTCAAGCCAAGAAGTTCTTAAGTCTCTGTGTTGCCTGGGAATTTTAAACATATGTTCAATTTCGTTTTCTGGAGAATCGTTAGTAATGATTAGATTCTTAAAAGGAGTTCAGAGCCTAAAATTAGCTAAATTTTATCAACGTGACCTAACCCCTCATTTTACAGACAATGAAAATGAGATTGGGGTGTTGGTTTAGAAGGTGTGGCTGAGTTGCAGATCCCCTTCTTCTCAGTTCTATACCGTGCCTCATCACGGCCCAGTCTGAGGAGTCCAACTGCATTAAACTCACAGCCCTGATGGAGCCAGCTGTTGTTTTCTACTTCATAAACATACACACCCTTTTAGTAACTAGGGCCAGCATCACAACCTACTTATGTTCATACCCTTCTTCATCTCATCTGTTCAAGTACTCAAGCCAAAAATTTAGGATTTTGCTTTGATCTCTCACTTCACCCTTTCTCCCTCTGAGTAAACCTCTCCTACATATCATGAACTACCAAAAAATCCTGCTCTTCCTGTTTCCATTCATGACCTCTTTTGGACTTGTGAAAGAAAGCAGGAATAATGATCTTTTCAAAAAGTACATAGAACCTCTTAAAGTCTTCTTATCACACTTAGAAAGAAATTTGTTCCCAGGTTGCATCACTGGTCTCATCCACCAGAAAATGCTTCCGTGGACATTTGCATGATAACATTCCTTATCATTCAGGTGTCTCCTCCAAGGTCATCTTTAAGAGCGGCCTTCTCTGACGACTTGGCCTGAAATACTCCTTCCCTCTACCACTTTCAACCCATTTACTCTATTTTCTTAACAGAAGGTAAAATAATTTTTAAATTTTGTTATTCGTTTCTAAGGGTCCATATTCCACTTATAGCATAGATTCTGTAAGACTAAGAGGGTGTCTCTTGCTCAATGCCAAATTGCAGTACCTAGAACACTAGCTGGTGCTTATGAGTGCTTAATACTTATCAAATCAGTCAACAAATGTTAATTTTCTAATCGTTATCCAAGGTGTTGCCTTGCTCAGAATTTCTTTCATTTTTTTCTTGTATTAGTTAAGCATTACCCATCTTTCAAGGTTTAGGACCATCATGATGGAGCTCCTCCGCCTGCCCTCCTGATATAGTCCCTCTTCTGATACCTACGATAGTTTCAGTTATAAGGTAGACCTGTACTCTTGACAGTTGAGACAGTATTACTTGTGAGAAAACACTTTGCCCTAGAATTCAGAAGACTCAACCACATCTACTTTTGATTCTAATAGTATTGAGATATAGCCTTGGATAAGTCATATAAGTTCACTAAATCTCAGTTTTCTAACCTTGGAAATGAGAAAGACAAAAATGATAAATAATGATGATACTTCCTTTGAAGCTGCCCACTCCATCTGTGTTTTATGTAATATACTCAAGTTCAAGGGCATACTTCATGTTTAGGTACACTGTAAAACATAATGCCAATGCAAAGTACTATGATTATTACTGTTGTTATGTATTGTGTGAAGGTATAGTTTATCTCCCTGATTCAGTTTTCTGGGTGCTTTCTATTAGCACTAGTAATAGTGCCAATAGGAACACCTAGGAATGAACCCTTTCAGCTTTTACAGCATTTGTTCCAAGAACATTATAAGGGTGTTTTGAGGGCTGTTGTTAAGTTAAAATACCATTGCTTTTGCTATACCCGCATTTTATGTAAATCAGAGAACTTTTTTCCTACCATGAGAATATTATATCATTTAGCAAAAATGGAATCCCATAGAGCCAAAAATTTAAAACCTTTCATCAATTTTCTGCTAATATCCATTGGTATCAACTAATAACTTTACTCCACTAGTTGTAGAAACTATGCTTTTCTCCCTTTAATTGGCCGTCTACAAAGAAATTAGCTGATTTTATTATACATTTTTTTCACTTGACATAATTCTGTAACAACCCTTAATTTAATCCTGTCTATGTATGCTATATAAGTATGTGTATCATGGTTACACAACAGGCTGCAAAAGAACTGCTTCAGAAACATATTGAACAAACTAAGCAATGAAAACTTGCTAATGCACTGTGAGTCACATACTGTGCAAGAGCAGTAAATTGCTTCCTTTTGGTGGTTTTGACAACATTGCCTCTGAACATAATTGAATGTCATTCATTTATATGTTTGCAAATAAGGTCCCAGTGACATTACACCTGGGAGTGTGCACACTTGGTCGTCTGTTTATGACGGAGGAGCCAGACATATGGCCTGTGGACTCGGTTTGGCCCAGAGCTGTTGCAAAGTCCTCCTACCAGTTTTCAGCCAGTCAGCCCCGTCACTGTGAATCAGCTCTGTCAAAGGCAGTGCTTCCCATCAATTAAGGAGGGGAAATGCAGCTTACCCAACTGCCAGTTTGCCAGGGCCTCTCAGTCCTGAGATGGCAAAAATACTTGAAACATGCAAGAGAATGTCACATGCTATGTAAATAAAAGAAAGGAGATAAGACAAGGAGAAAGAGAAATGTTACCATTAAACTTGCAAAAGGGAGAGTCTAGAAAAGAGAAAATCTACTGCATGGAAGTGATTAAGTATGAGTTTTAATACTTACTGTGCTCTAAAGGGTTTGTGTGATATTAGGCAAGTCTCTTTTACCACATTAGCCTTAGTTTTCCTCTCTGTAAAGGAGCTGAATACATTTTTCAACATTTTTTTCTCAATCAGAAGTATTTTCATTTTTTCTAACTACAAATTCGAAAAAAATTATTAAACAAACTATGTTTATTAATTTGTTTTCCAACTACTATAAAGACATCTACAACTACCAAACCACAGTTACTGATCAGCATGATTATTAACATGTTGGGTTGGTATAATTTCAGCAACAAAGATGTCATTTAACTTTCCGCATAGCCTTGGAATATTTAAAATACCTTAGAACTATCTGTAATGCTCCATGGATTTATAATCTTCCTGTGAAAATGCTATGTTTAGTTTTCCTTTCAAAAATAGTTAATAAATACTGAGCTAGGCACTGGCATTATTAGGTACTGAGGTAACAAAAACTGTTCTTGATGCATTTCCAAAGTGGTAGAGAAATTGGTAAAGAAAAATCAAATTCAGCAAAAATAGGAAATACAATAATAGACCTACAAATAAAATCTGGGATCACGAGAAGGCCTATCAATATCCTCATTGAAAGAAAAGAGCCACAATAAAAAAACCCTATTTGTAGAGACTCACCTAAAAGGAGGAGCCATCTGGCCATACTGCTTACCAGACGTGTGCTCTATGGAATCAAAGCCCTGGAGACACTCATTCAAAAATAGGCTCCCAGACTTAATTTTGCTTGACAAACACAATATTTTCTGTCTCACTCTTAAAGATTTACAATGCATATTTGCATATTAAAGGCTCTAAGAAGTCCCAAAGGCAAAGAAACACATCTAACTTGACTTGATATAAATTTTCTGAAATATTTGACCAAAGAATCTACTTTTGCAGAATAAAAAATAGTAGCTTAGTTTAGGACACTCTAAATATGGCTTTTGGAATAAACAAGACCATAGCAGAGCCATCTTTTATGATCACATTGTTTTGTGGCCCATTGCCAGTTCCTACCTAGAAAACTTCAAGACCTACAAGACACGTATTATCAAGCTGCACTTTGGCAGTCTACATGAACATTTACAAAGAAAAACCTCAATGAAATGCATTGAGTTGCTATAAAGATAGCATTAAAGTTGCTGCTCAAACATCACTCAATAGAGACACAGAATAGATTTTTTTATTTAGGTACTCATGCCAGGAATAATGTGTACCTCCTGAATAATTTGTTTGTTTTCTATCATGTTAACACCATGATTTAACTGGTCATTGTTGGCAGAAAAGATCAGAGTCCATTTTATGACTCACAGTTAGAAAATGTAGAGAATTCTATATGCATGTCTTGTGTATTAATGTTACTCTTGATTTCATTGTACTTTTTCTATTTTATTTTTCCTTTGCCCTAATTTTCTTATTTTTGAAATGTATCAACACTATAAATGAATATTTTTAAGAATTCCAACAATTTAAAATCAATTAAAAATTCCACTTTTACCCTTCTCTACTTTGTCAAACCTCTCCTGCCTAACCGTATGCGCTATTACAAATAGTTTTGATGTTTCTTACAGTGTCTGTTTATAAAGAGAAAAATATATTATATCTGTAATTTTGAATAGACTTTATTTTTTAGAGAAGTTTTAGTTTTATAGGAAAATTGAACAGAAAATACCAAGAGTTCCCTTGTAGCCCCTGCTGCCCCACATGCTCAGCCTCCCCCATTATCAACAGTCCTCACCAGAGTGATACTTTTGTTACAGTTGATAAACCTATATTGAGACATCATCATTACCCACATTTCCTACTTTACGCTGGGGTTCACTCTCGGTGATGTACATTCTGTGGGTTTGGACACATGTATAATGACATGTACCACCATTGTAATATCACAGAGTAGTTTCACCTCCACAAATATCCTTTGTGCTCTGCCTATTGATCCCTCTCTCCCCCTAACCCTGGCAACTACCAATCAATTATTTTACTGTCTCCATCTTTTGTCTTTTCCAGCATGTCTAATAGTTGTAGTCACATAGTATATATTCTTTCAGATTGGCTTCTTTTACTTAGTAATGTGCATTTAAGTTTCCTCTAGATGTTTTCATGGCTTGATGGCTTCTTTCTTTCTTTTTTAAGCACTGAATAATATTTCACTGTCCTGATGTACCAAGTTTATCCATTCACCTACTGAAGGACATCTTGGTTGTTCTATGTTTTGGCAAGTATGAATAAAGCTGCTATAAATGTTTATGTGCCAGTTTTTTTGTGGACATAAATTTTCAGTTTATTAGGGTAAACACCAAAGAGTGTGATTGCTGGACAGTATGGTCAAAGTATGCTTAGTTTGGTAAGTGGCTGTACCATTTTGCATCCCCATGAGCAATGGATAAAATTTCTTGGTGCTCCACATTTTCCACAGCATGTTCTGGATTTTGACCACTCTAATTGGTAGGCAGTGGTATCTCATTGTTTTAACTCACATTTCCCTGGTGACATATGATGTAGAAGAGAATCTTTCTGGTAGTTTATTTCACATCTGTTATATATATATAATGTTAATTTGTTAATGAGATCCTAGTCTATGTTTTATTTTTTAAGTTTGTCAGTCTGGGAATTTTTTTTATGGATGGGGTCTTGCTGTGTTGTCCAGGCTGATCTTGAACTCCTTGCCTCAAGCCATCTTCCCACCTCAGCCACCCGAGTAGCTGAGACTACAGTCATGCACCACCACACCTGGCTAATTAAGTCATCTTCTAATGAATGTATAATATCAATATAATGAGTAAAACAGTATTTAACCATTCCAATATTGATATTATACAGTTTTCTTCTATTAAAACAAGGATACGTGGAGCCAAGATGGCTGAATAGGAGCAGCTCCGGTCTACAGCTCCCAGCGTGAGCGACACAGAAGATGGGTGATTTCTGCATTTCCATCTGAGGTACCGGGTTCATCTCACTAGGGAATGCCAGACAGTGGGTGCAGGACAGTGGGTGAAGTGCACCGTGCGTGAGCTGAAGCAGGGCGAGGCATTGCCTCATTCAGGAAGCACAAGGGGTCAGGGAGTTCCCTTTCCTAGTCAAAGAAAGGGGTGACAGACGGTAACTGGCAAATCGGGTCACTCCCACCCTAATACTGCCCTTTTCCAATGGGCTTAAAAAACGGCACACCAGGAGATTATATCCCACATCTGGCTCAGAGGGTCCTACACCCACGGAGTCTCGCTGATTGCTAGCACAGCAGTCTGAGATCAAACTGCAAGGGGGCAGCAAGGCTGGGGGAGGGGCGCCCGCCATTGCCCAGGCTTGATTAGGTAAACAAAGCAGCCGGGAAGCTCAAACTGGGTGGAGCCCACCACAGCTCAAGGAGGCCTGCCTGCCTTTGTAGGCTCCACCTCTGGGGGCAGGGCACAGATGAACAAAAAGACAGCAGTAACCTCTGCAGACTTAAATGTCCCTGTCTGACAGCTTTGAAGAGAGTAGTGTTTCTCCCAGCATGCAGCTGGAGATCTGAGAACGGGCAGACTGCCTCCTCAAGTGGGTCCCTGACCCCTGACCCCTGACCCCTGACCCCTGAGCAGCCTAACTGGGAGGCACCCCCCAGCAGGGGAACACTGACACCTCACACGGCAGGGTATTCCAACAGACCTGCAGCTGAGGGTCCTGTCTGTTAGAAGGAAAACTAACAAACAGAAAGGACATCCACACCAAAAACCCATCTGTACGTCACCATCATCAAAGACCAAAAGTAGATACAACCACAAAGATGGGGAAAAAACAGAACAGAAAAACTGGAAACTCTAAAAAGCAGAGTGCCTCTCCTCCTCCAAAGGAACGCAGTTCCTCACCAGCAACGGAACAAAGCTGGATGGAGAATGACTTTGACGAGCTGAGAGAAGAAGGCTTCAGACGATCAAATTACTCTGAGCTACGGGAGGACATTCAAACCAAAGGCAAAGAAGTTGAAAACTTTGAAAAAAATTTAGAAGAATGTATAACTAGAATAACCAATACAGAGAAGTGCTTAAAGGAGCTGATGCAGCTGAAAACCCAAGGCTCGAGAACTACGTGAAGAATGCAGAAGCCTCAGGAGCCAATGCGATCAACTGGAAGAAAGGGTATCAGTGATGGAAGATGAAATGAAGCGAGAAGGGAAGTTTAGAGAAAAAAGAATAAAAAGAAATGAGCAAAGCCTCCAAGAAATATGGGACTATGTGAAAAGACCAAATCTACATCTGATTGGTGTACCTCAAAGTGATGGGGAGAATGGAACCAAGTCAGAAAACACTCTGCAGGATATTATCCAGGAGAACTTCCCCAATCTAGCAAGGCAGGCCAACGTTCAGATTCACGAAATACAGAGAATGCCACAAAGATACTCCTCGAGAAGAGCAACTCAAAGACACATAATTGTCAGATTCACCAAAGTTGAAATGAAGGAAAAAATGTTAAGCGCAGCCAGAGAGAAAGGTCGGGTTACCCTCAAAGGGAAGCCCATGAGACTAACAGCCGATCTCTCAACAGAAACCCTACAAGCCAGAAGAGAGTGGGGACCAATATTCAACATTCTTAAAGAAAAGAATTTTCAAACCAGAATTTCATATCCAGCCAAACTAAGCTTCATCAGTGAAGGAGAAATAAAATACTTTACAGACAAGCAAATGCTGAGAGATTTTGTCACCACCAGGCCTGCCCTAAAAGAGCTCCTGAAGGAAGCGCTAAACATGGAAAGGAACAACCGGTACCAGCCGCTGCAAAATCATGCCAAAATATAAAGACCATCGAGACTAGGAAGAAACTGCATCAACTAATGAGCAAAATAACCAGCTAACATCATAATGACAGGATCAAATTCACACATAACAATATTAACTTTAAATGTAAATGGACTAAATGTTCCAATTAAAAGACACAGACTGGCAAATTGGATAAAGAGTCAAGACCCATCAGTGTGCTGTATTCAGGAAACCCATCTCACGTGCAGAGACACACATAAGCTCAAAATAAAAGGATGGAGGAAGATCTACCAAGCAAATGGAAAACAAAAAAAGGCAGGGGTTGCAATCCTAGTCTCTGATAAAACAGACTTTAAACCAACAAAGATCAAAAGAGACAAAGAAGGCCGTTACATAATGGTAAAGGGATCAATTCAACAAGAAGAGCTAACTATCCTAAATATATATGCACCCAATACAGGAGCACCAAGATGCATAAAGCAAGTCCTTAGTGACCTACAAAGAGACTTAGACTCCCACACATTAATAATGGGAGACTTTAACACCCCACTGTCAACATTAGACAGATCAACGAGACAGAAAGTCAACAAGGATACCCAGGAATTGAACTCAGCTCTGCACCAAGCAGACCTAATAGACATCTACAGAACTCTCCACCCCAAATAAAGAGGATATACATTTTTTTCAGCACCACACCACACCTATTCCAAAATTGACCACACACTTGGAAGTAAAGCTCTCCTCAGCAAATGTAAAAGAACAGAAATTATAACAAACTATCTCTCAGACCACAGTGCAATCAAACTAGAACTCAGGATTAAGAATCTCACTCAAAACCGCTCAACTACATGGAAACTGAACAACCTGCTCCTGAATGACTACTGGGTACATAACAAAATGAAGGCAGAAATAAAGATGTTCTTTGAAACCAATGAGAACAAAGACACAGCATACCAGAATCTCTGGGACACATTCAAAGCAGTGTGTAGAGGGAAATTTATAGCACTAAATGCCCACAAGAGAAAGCAGGAAAGATCCAAAATTGACACCCTAACATCACAATTAAAAGAACTAGAAAAGCAAGAGCAAACACATTCAAAAGCTAGCAGAAGGCAAGAAATAACTAAGATCAGAGCAGAACTGAAGGAAATAGAGACACAAAAAACCCTTCAAAAAATCAATGAATCCAGGAGCTGGTTTTTTGAAAAGATCAACAAAATTGATAGACCGCTAGCAAGACTAATAAAGAAGACGAGAGAAGAATTAAATAGATGCAATAAAAAATGATAAAGGGGATATCACCACTGATCCCACAGAAATACAAACTACAATCAGAGAATACTACAAACACCTCTACCCAAATAAACTAGAAAATCTAGAAGAAATGGATAAATTCCTCGACACAAACACTCTCCCAAGACTAAAGCAGGAAGAAGTTGAATCTCTGAATAGACCAATAACAGGATCTGAAATTGTGGCAATAATCAATAGCTTACCAACCAAAAAGAGTCCAGGACCAGATGGATTCACAGCTGAATTCTACCAGAGGTACAAGGAGGAACTGGTACCATTCCTTCTGAAACTATTCCAATCAATAGAAAAAGAGGGAATCCTCCCTAACTCATTTTATGAGGCCAGCATCATTATGATACCAAAGCCAGGCAGAGACACAACAAAAAAAGAGAATTTTAGACCAATATCCTTGATGAACATTGATGCAAAAATCCTCAATAAAATACTGGCAAAACGAATCCAGCAGCACATCAAAAAGCTTATCCACCATGATCAAGTAGGCTTCATCCCTGGGATGCAAGACTGGTTCAATATACACAAATCAATAAATGTAATCCAGCATATAAACAGAACCAAAGACAAAAACCACATGATTATCTCAATAGATGCAGAAAAAGCCTTTGACAAAATTCAACAACTCTTCATGCTAAAAACTCTCAATAAATTAGGTATTGATGGGACGTATCTCAAAATAATAAGAGCTATCTATGACAAACCCACAGCCAATATCATACTGAATGGGCAAAAACTGGAAGCATTCCCTTTGAAAACTGGCACAAGACAGGGATGCCCTCTCTCACCACTTCTATTCAACATAGTGTTGGAAGTTCTGGCCAGGGCAATTAGGCAGGAGAAGGAAATAAAGGGTATTCAATTAGGAAAAGAGGAAGTCAAATTGTCCCTGTTTGCAGACGACATGATTGTATATCTCGAAAACCCCATTGTCTCAGCCCAAAATCTCCTTAAGCTGATAAGCAACTTCAGCAAAGTCTCAGGATACAAAATCAATGTACAAAAATCACAAGCATTCTTATACACCAATAACAGACAAACAGAGAGCCAAATCATGAGTGAATTCCCATTCACAATTGCTTCAAAGAGAATAAAATACCTAGGAATCCAACTTACAAGGGATGTGAAGGACCTCTTCAAGGAGAACTACAAACCACTGCTCAAGGAAATAAAAGAGGATACAAACAAATGGAAGAACATTCCATGCTCGTGGGTAGGAAGAATCAATATGGTGAAAATGGCCATACTGCCCAAGGTAATTTACAGATTCAATGCCATCCCCATCAAGCTACCAATGCCTTTCTTCACAGAATTGGAAAAAACTACTTTAAAGTTCATATGGAACCAAAAAAGAGCCCGCATCACCAAGTCAATCCTAAGCCAAAAGAACAAAGCTGGAGGCATCACACTACCTGACTTCAAACTATACTACAATGCTACAGTAACCAAAACAGCGTGGTACTGGTACCAAAACAGAGATATAGATCAATGGAACTGAACAGAGCCCTCAGAAATAATGCCGCATATCTACAACTATCTGATCTTTGACAAACCTGAGAAAAACAAGCAATGGGGAAAGGATTCCCTATTTAATAAATGGTGCTGGGAAAACTGGCTAGCCATACGTAGAAAGCTGAAACTGGATCCCTTCCTTACACCTTATACAAAAATCAATTCAAGATGGATTAAAGACTTAAACGTTAGACCTAAAACCATAAAAACCCTAGAAGAAAACCTAAGCATTACCATTCAGGACATAGGCATGGGCAACGACTTAATGTCTAAAACACCAAAAGCAATGGCAACAAAAGCCAAAATTGACAAATGGGATCTAATTAAACTAAAGAGCTTCTGCACAGCAAAGAAACTACCATCAGAGTGAACAGGCAACCTACAAAATGGGAGAAAATTTTCGCAACCTACTCATCTGAGAAAGGGCTAATATCCAGAATCTACAATGAACTCAAACAAATTTACAAGAGAAAAACAAACAACCCCATCAAAAAGCGGGCGAAGGACATGAACAGACACTTCTCAAAAGAAGACATTTATGCAGCCAAAAAACACATGAAAAAATGCTCATCATCACTGGCCATCAGAGAAATGCAAATCAAAACCACAATGAGATATCATCTCACACCAGTTAGAATGGCAATCATTAAAAAGTCAGGAAACAACAGGTGCTGGAGAGGATGTGGAGAAACAGGAACACTTTTACATTGTTGGTGGGACTGTAAACTAGTTCAACCATTGTGGAAGTCAGTGTGGCGATTCCTCAGGGATCTAGAACTGGAAATACCATTTGACCCAGCCATCCCATTACTGGGTATATACCCAAAGGACTATAAATCATGCTGCTATAAAGACACATGCACACGTATGTTTATTGCGGCATTATTCACAATAGCAAAGACTTGGAACCAACCCAAATGTCCAACAATGATAGACTGGATTAAGAAAATGTGGCACATATACACCATGGAATACTATGCAGCCATAAAAAATGATGAGTTCATGTCCTTTGTAGGGACATGGATGAAATTGGAAAACATCATTCTCAGTAAACTATCGCAAGAACAAAAAACCAAACAATGCATATTCTCACTCATAGGTGGGAATTGAACAGTGAGATCACATGGACACAAGAAGGGGAATATCACACTCTGGGGACTGTTGTGGGGTGGGGGGAGGGGGGAGGGATAGCATTGGGAGATATACCTAATGCTAGATGACGAGTTAGTGGGTGCAGTGCACCAGCATGGCACATGTATACATATGTAACTAACCTGCACAATGTGCACATGTACCCTAAAACTTAAAGTATAATAAAAAAAAAAAATAGAATCTTCAAACCTAATGCCTAGAACATTTTATCAACATTAAACTTCTATTTAAAGTTTATTCTTAGCTATCTATAAGAAACGTTTACAGGAAGCAGAAAAGATAAGCTCTTTCTAAGTTAAAAGAGTATATTTGCAATTTGAACTTTCAAAAATTGATAAAGCAGTACACACATTTATTTTTAGAAACTGAAGCTGCAAAGCTAAGCAATTTCCTACTATGACATGTGTGTTGGACAGTGTAGGGCATAGCAATGATTAGTGATTTTCAGCAGCCTTTCTTGAATAGACATTGAAAATAGCTAAACAAAAAAAGAGAAGTGAGCTGAATTCTTGGAGTGAATATTTTGGAGTGAATTATAAAACAGAGTTCTTGCAATAATGCATGTAAATTAAAAATAGGTTAGCAAAGCATGAGTAAAAATAGTCAATTTTCAAATACTTTTCACAGCTCTCCGAGTCTGACATATTTCTCTGGCTAAAAGGGAAGAAACATATTGGCACTCATGTTGGGAAGACCTTAGAACAGCAAAGTACTAAAACTTGCTAAACCAACTTCAAGTGGCTTTCTTGTTAGTGCAATACACACTGCACTGAGTTCCTGAGCATAATATTTTCACCCTTTCCCATGGAGTCTGCTTAAATTTGAAGATTTTTTTCTGGTAGGTGTATTGTCCTTAATTTTGGAGGAAGTTTTAAAAAGGTGGATTAATGTTATATATGCTTCTGAGAATATTATGCAACCATGAAGCTTTGCACTTCAACATAAATGAATCCCAAAAAGAGCCAGATGAACTGTTGGCTGGGAGGCAGAGCCTTAGGATGTTTCAAATTCATTGTGACTTCACATAAAGGTCCTCTCTGGAGTATGAAAGTCAATTTTACAGGTGTAAAATAAAGGAAAAGAAGACAGTCTGAAAGTCAAATGAAATTCCAGGACCACCTGTATTTCAGTGAGGTAAGTGTTATAATAAAGTGTTATGGGTAGATACATAAAAGACAACTAATTTAGAGTAAAAATAAATTGGGGGACTATTAAGAGACTGTCTTAATGTGGAATGAATTTTACAGAGTCTTTATGGTAACATTTGTAGATTAAAATTAGGTCAGTAAAGCATAAGTAAAAATAGTTAATTTTCAAATATTTATCACAGAGCTTTCTAGTTTACATTTAAGAATATATTCTGTTGCATTGGATTGATATGCACAGGATTATTTTGTCTCCACGTAGGGATAGGAAAGAAAACAAATTTGTTTTGCAATAGCCCAGTTTAATAGAGGTGGTACAAACTTTAGGAAGTATTTTAATTTTAGTTAAATTGATCCAGGTTAATTTGGAGACAATTATGAAGCACATACAAATTACAAATCATAAAATGGTAATTGTATTTGCAGTTGTAAGAACCCAAAAGATTTAAGCTCCATTAGCTAAGAATAAAATGCTGATAACCATGAGTCGCAGCCATGGTTTGGATGTACTCAGAAAAGTTAACTATGTAAAAAATGTCACCTTCTTATTCAGCATATTAGCTCCCTGGGTGTTTTCAAGACATATCTGCTGGCTTTTCTTTTAAAATTACACTTCCCTTAGCTACGCTGTGATATTACAGCTATGGAAGAGTGAGCTGGCTTCACCCTGCCTCATGCATCATCAGCCGAACTGTCAGTAAAGTGCTAATTGCAGAAACTTTATTACTTGAGGTGATACTGAACCAGAGAGAACACAGCTTGATTTTTCATAATCTAAACTTTGCAATGTGAGCAATTAGAAAAAAAAAAAACTTTCCTTTTTGTTTCAATTTCTAAGCTAAGCAAAATTAAAATGGATGTCATTGACAGTAAAATAGAAACTTAAAAATGTTGTCCTTCTAGGTGACTTTATAACTTAGTATAAAATCCCATTAACCCCTTTTTATAAAAATGCATAATTTGAAGCTTAACAGCACTTGCAATTCTATGACACATTTGGCTACCTGTAATTGGTGAAAGACAGAACTTTATTTTCTGCTTCTGTCATTTTTGTATTTTTTGTAGAGGAAATATACTTCAAAGATATGCTTTATATATACTCTCTACATTTATATATTTCCTGTGGGATCTGAAATATTTAAAGCACCTTTAAACACTATTTCAGAAAATGGGTTTGCAGGTAGCACAAGAAATTTCCTCTAGAAATATAAAAATAGATGAGGATGGTTTCATGGGAAGTTTATTGGAATAGACGCATGGAATGTTGGGACCATTTTTAGGGCAAATTCCATGGGGAGTGATTAGAAAAATCAGCAAATATAATTCCATGTGAAATCCTTGGGGAAATTCAGTATACAATAAAACACGAGTGGGATATCTGAATCAGACCTAAGGGTCTAAAAAGAAAACAAACCTATGATAGCCTCTTAAGGAGGAGAAATAATTAGGGACAAGATGGTAGAAAAGGCAAAGAAAGGAAAAATAGTTTTCTCAGTGTAGGGAACAATGTACAACATCCTTGGGATTATTTCTGCTTTTTATGGTTGTAATGTAGAAAGACTGAAAGTCAATAGGAGTAAATTCTGCTGATTAAGTGGGTGGTGTGGATTAGAAGGACACTGGCCTATAAAGTT
Source organism: Gorilla gorilla gorilla (assembly GCF_029281585.2). NCBI lineage: Eukaryota > Metazoa > Chordata > Mammalia > Primates > Hominidae > Gorilla > Gorilla gorilla. The sequence goes on from NC_073230.2 coordinate 85,594,052, forward strand.
AACTGTGCAAAGTCTTGAAAGGGCTTGCGAGCCACGCTAGAGAATTTCAAATTGATCAGAAGGGCAATAGGAAATCATATAGGGTTTTGCATAGGAATTTAACACGAGCAGATTTGTATTTTTTAGGGGTCAGTCTTATTGACGTCTGGAGAGTTGCCTGGAGAGAGACAAGGCTGAAAATAGGGAAACCATTAAAAAAGCTATTACAGCAATCCACATAGGCTATGATCTAAGGCACAGCTGGGGTGGAAGCAGAAGGAACAGATGAATTTGAAAGATACTTAGGAGATAAAATCAACAGGTAAATGACTAGGTGTGTGAGGCAAGAGAGACGGGAGATTCAGAAATGGCACTTGGGTTTCCGGTCAGGACAACAGAATGGACGGTAATGTAATTTGCTAGAACACAGGAAAGAGAGTGCGTTTGGGTAATAAAGGTGATTTCAGCCATGGACCTGTTAAGATTTCCTATGAGATTTACATGAAATTAATGTAAGTTGAATAGTGGATCACGAAATATAAGCCAGATGGAAAGGAAGTAAAAAGAGAAAGTTGATGATAGGAGGAAAGGAGAGGGGTCAAGATTTGGAAGCATCCATAAATTACATGGACAAGTGTGGAGGAGTAACCACTAGAGGTCCGAGTTGGTAAGAGCTTATGCTCAGAAAGTGGGATGTCTGCATTCATGAATTCAGAGGTAGACATGTCCTGGTGAAGACAAGTGCACAGGTGGCTGTGGGAGTGGTTGGCTGAAGTGGAGTTAAGGTTAGGGTCCTTGGAAATGAGGCACTAGCAGCTCAACTCAGTGCTGGGGTTTCACTTTCCTGGAGTCCATGCTGCTATTTCATTTGGAACTCAGATGCTTTTAGGGTACTGAGTATGTTTTCACTAATATCTGTACCTTAATATTTGTGCCCATACACACAGGGGGTCATGTATAAAATTCTTTGGTGGGTGATTCTGCTGTATCTAATTGTCTCATGGAGAAAATGGAACTTACTGAAGAAAAGAATGGCAGCTCTTCTGCAAATAAATAAGCAAATACACATAAGCTTGTAATACATTACTGTTAAAACCAGAGAAAAGAACCTGCTTTATAATTAATTTGATTAACATATTCACCACTATTGGATTCAGTTTAATTTAATAAAATTTGGTTAAAAAGTGCTGGCATAGATAAAACTAAATGTTTATATAAACAAGCATTTGAACAGCTGAGGGAAAAGATTGATCGTTGAGGGCTAAAGGTTTAAGAGCCTTATAGAAGATGTAACAATTGATCTGAACCTTAGAAGATGGGTTAAAATCTAAACTAGGGAACCTATACTATATACTAATTATACATTTAATAGGCTTGGGTTCGAATCCTGACTCTGCCTCTTTCTGGCTGTAAGCCCTTGTTCAAATTAATTAATCTTTCTAAAAATAAATGTTCTCATCTGTAATATAAAAATATTAATAGTCTTACTTATAAAATGTAAGTACATTTAAAAGCTTTTGTCCTGTAGTAATTGACTGAAGTACAAGCACTAAAAATGTTAATCATCAAAAGCATAAAGATTATATAGGCGTTTCCCGCCGCTGGGGTCAGGGGTCGAGGTTCGGGTCGTGGGGCCGAGGGAAGAGCGGGCGGGCGGGCGGGAGGCGCCGGCGCCAGACGCGGAGGGAAGGAGCTACGAGTAGCCGCCGAGAGGCCGCGGAGCCAGCGACGACCGACCCAACCGAGCCGCCGCCGCCGCCGCCGCGATGGCGGCCGCCAAGGACACTCATGAGGACCATGATACTTCCACTGAGAATACAGACGAGTCCAACCATGACCCTCAGTTTGAGCCAATAGTTTCTCTTCCTGAGCAAGAAATTAAAACACTGGAAGAAGATGAAGAGGAACTTTTTAAAATGCGGCCAAAACTGTTTCGATTTGCCTCCGAGAACGATCTCCCAGAATGGAAGGAGCGAGGCACTGGTGACGTCAAGCTCCTGAAGCACAAGGAGAAAGGGGCCATCCGCCTCCTCATGCGGAGGGACAAGACCCTGAAGATCTGTGCCAACCACTACATCACGCCGATGATGGAGCTGAAGCCCAACGCAGGTAGCGACCGTGCCTGGGTCTGGAACACCCACGCTGACTTCGCCGACGAGTGCCCCAAGCCAGAGCTGCTGGCCATCTGCTTCCTGAATGCTGAGAATGCACAGAAATTCAAAACAAAGTTTGAAGAATGCAGGAAAGAGATCGAAGAGAGAGAAAAGAAAGCAGGATCAGGCAAAAATGATCATGCCGAAAAAGTGGCGGAAAAGCTAGAAGCTCTCTCGGTGAAGGAGACCAAGGAGGATGCTGAGGAGAAGCAATAAATCGTCTTATTTTATTTTCTTTTCCTCTCTTTCCTTTCCTTTTTTTAAAAAAATTTTACCCTGCCCCTCTTTTTCGGTTTGTTTTTATTCTTTCATTTTTACAAGGGACGTTATATAAAGAACTGAACTCAAAAAAAAAAGATTATATAATATAGAGGTTATATATAGAGAAGAAATTAATATATTTTAAAACTGAACATTTTTGTTGTGAAAAAAATTATAAAAAATTTAAACAGAATTAAAAATGCATTTATTGTATCCCAAATATTGGCAAATGATATCATCAGAATATACCAGATGGTTGATACCATTAGTGTTGCCCAATAATTGTTTATTTTCATTTATCGGTACACAGATAATTATGCTTTCCTTTCTACTTGAAGTTAGGTGTGGCCAGTGATTGGTTCTGGCCAGTGAAATGTAAGTGGAAATATCTCCTTCAATAAAGCACTTAATTACTTGACCTTAATTCCCCAATTCTCTTCTGCCATGCAAACCTCTAAGCCTGGTGTTAAAATGGAATTATCAAAAAATGTGGAACATTCAATAACCTGGTTGTTTGAGCTCCAGATTTCTAATTCACATGTGCTGACCATGAGCAAGAGCCAAATGGGCATTGTTTGTTATGCCACATAATTTAAACTGTACTAACTGATACCAGTTATAAGGTTCTCTATCTCAAATGAGAGAATAGATTGAGAGAAAGCAATGTTGTCTTTTATCTAGGCCTGGGCAGACATGTATTAACATGCGTTGATAAATAAATATGTGTCAGACACATATTGATAAATCAAGAAGAAAATAGTAAAGTTAAGATATATAATAAATGGTAACATAATTTTATCCTCCTAACAAATACATAGACAATGATGTAGTTAACATTATCCATATTAGTTTATCATCTTAAAAATCATTTTCTAAGTTTTTAATTTCATGTGACACAGATAGCATTTCGTCTTTCCATGTTGCCTCCCTTCTAAGAGCTTATACTCTAAGACCAATAATATAGCATAGGTTAAGTATGAAGCAAACAACCTGTTAAATATATCAGGGTTCTAGGTATGATGAAACGCATGATAAAAGGCACAATTAGGAGTGAGAAACACATGATGAAATAAACCTAAATGCTCTTTCTACTTGGTGGGTAGCTTGATGGGTTCCCCTTCCCTGATAGAATGAAAAGTATTTGTTGAGAAAGTAAAACATTATTGACATTTGAATACATAATGGGAAAGGGCTAAGACACAAAAGGGTGTTTATGGCAATCATAGGTAATGTCTCCACTCAAAATGTGGAGAAGGTTACCGTAGTGAAGTCTTCAAACTGTCATCTAGGTATCTAGGAACCACAGGCAGTAAGGATTGCGTCTGGATGTTACTGTGCCTCTGATGATACCACTGCCATTTCAGTAGAGTGGATCTCCATGTCAAGTGGATCTATGCTAAGAGTCCTTGGCACAGATTTCTGATCCCTTCAATCCTGAAGAATTGGCATGAATAGTTCCATTTTGCTTTGTGGCAATAGTTCTGACTCTGAAGTCAACCCTAATCACAAAATATCTCTGTGAATTGAAAGTGAACAAGAGATGTCAATGAAAATTCTCAGTGCTTCTCAGAACTGTAAGGCCTCCAAAGAAGTGTAAATTTAGGAAGGCTATGCAGAAAATGGCAGGAGGATGACGGTTCATTCTCCACCCTATAGCAGAAGTGATCTTTGAAATGTTGGTCTGCTCATATTATTTCCACTGTTACTTAAAACCCTTCAATGGCTTTCCATTCCTCTTAAATTGATGGCCATGAAGAACCTCAAGATAAAAAGATAAAATGACCCAAAAGACAATAAATGATGTGAACACTGTCTACCTTTCCAGCTCTTCTCTTATTATTTCCTTATCATTTCCTTCCCTGGAGCCATCACTCTAGATCAGCCATGCTTCCTCCCACCATGAAGATCTTACGCATGCAATTATCTCTACCAAGATGTTTTTCCTTCCCTTCCCTTCTTAGTAGTTCACACTGCTTATCTCTCAGCCACATGTCATCTACCATTTCTTATGGAGTCTTATATTACTCCTTGGCTAAGTCACATCCTCCTGCAACAGGGTTTTGTACCACTGAGGACCTCCCCTTTGTGGTCATTGTCAGAATTGAAATTTAATAATTGTGTAGGCATAATTCATTGATGGATATTTGTTGTTATACATATTTTTTTATTTTGCTGGAAGGTAAACACTACAAAAACAAGAGGATATATAGGTTTCCATTTAGCTTCCTTTGCCAGTGTTTGCTGAAGGGTCAAACAAGTGGCAGATTTTGAATACATATTGGTTGAATAAATTAATATTGTTGAACACTACGATGATACCCTAATGAACAGATGTGCCTTCTGACTCACTTAAATGCTTAAAATAAAAGTCAAGGTATTTTGGAGGGTGTAGATGACACAGACATCCTTCAAAATGTTGCAGTTCACTATTCAGAGAAAAATGTGGAATCTGATGTTAGTCTTTTAAGTTGAGGGAAGGAGAGGAAACTGTCAAAGCAGTGCTTCTCATGGGAATTTTTTCTTTGCCACGGTTCATAAATGAAAGGTAAGGAATGAGTCACCATGTTGATAGTGCATTCAACCTCTCAGATACTCTGCAAAAAGGATTTTATACATTCTGGCTTAATTAGGATCCTTAGGTAATATCCTAGTCTAAAAAATAAATACAATGGTTAACTAGGTCCTCTGTATATTTCAGTCAGTATTGCAGATTATATTTTGGAGAAGTCTTAGTATTTTTTCTTGCCTTAGAAAGCACCATGGTAGTGGACATCACGGAACCTTTTCCAGTGACTCAGAACACTGTGATGCCTCATGGTTGTCATCTTGTAAATCAGTTATTATGGGAAATAGAAATATAAATTTAGAAGATAGAGCAGATTGAACCAAATGACCCTTGGATATAACTTGAAAAAAGTTCTGTTTAAAACCTTCCAGGAGCTTCCAACACTTAGAATGATATCCCAGCCTTTACCAGAGCCCAGTACCCTGGAATCTGGTTCCTCCCTGTCCATGCAAACTACCTTCCTGCTGTTCCCACACCTGCCTAATTCCATCCCTCTTTCTGGAAAAATCTCCCACTAGAACTTGAGAAGCTTCAGTCACATCATTTAGATTTCTGCTTGATAGCTTCTCAGAGAGGCTTTCCTTGAGATCCTGTGGAAAATACCATAGTAGACAACCTGGTCACTGTCTATCACATTAGCCTACTTTATTTTCTTTATAACCCTTACTACTTATTGGAATTATATTATTTAGGGTGTGTGTGTGTGTGTGTGTGTTTTAATTTTTATTGTTCATCTCCTGGACTAAAATATATGCTCAAAGAGTAACAATATTTACTCTATTCTCTGTTTTATCCCCAGTGCTTAGAAGAACATATGGCCCAGATTCCACACTCGGTATATAATTCTTGAATGAAAAAGAGAAATGAATCAAGGGCCTCTGATTCCATGAAGCCCTCCCCAACTGCCCACCACCCATGACATACATCACTTAAGCAGATTGATCATTCCTCTCCTATCCCATTAACAGTTTACATTTCTTGGGCAGGCAGTGTCTAAGACCTTTATATATGTTGTCTGATATTATTTGTCAGGCTGTCAGACTGCCTGATTCTGACCAAGGAGAACAGAAAAACAGGTAAATTTTAGTCTCACGAGGGTCTTTAGAACATATATTAACCATGCATTCATGTAAGCATTTATAAACAGCCTTACAAGTAGAAGAATTCCAAGAGTACCCTTTTGGAATTTAGACATAAAACATTATAATGCCTTTTGGAACAGCTAAAGTCAGGTAACACCCAATTCCATACTGGTTGTGTGAGTGTGTGTGTGTGTGTGTGTGTGTAATTGTTTGTGGACATGCAGATGAAATACAACTTGATTTATTAAATAACTCCAGACCTGTGTCATAAATTTCCTTTCTACACTTGCGCCCTTTGACCCTAATGTGCCAAGGTTATACAGTGGAGATAAAAGCACCAAGGACTTCATCTGAATACATGAATATGCAAACAGGCAAAAATATGCCCTATGCACCTGAGGAACTAAAGGGAAAATATGTCTGCTGTATTTCTCAGGACTTTAATTTTCAGAGACATCTCTAGGACTAGATAGGACAAAAAGAATTACTGGCCAAACTAAAACAGCTAAGGGCAAGGCAAACTGAAGTGTAGCATAGCCCTCCAATATAAGGCATCTGAGCCAGGTACTTAACATGCTATCAGGATTCTTATAGGGATGTATGTGTTAATTTTTCTCAGTCCAAATCATTTATGTCCACTGACAAATGGGGAATAATTGGGCTTAAAAATCTGTAAAATTAAATCTAAAAATGATTTTTAAAATAATAGTATTCTGTCCACAATTCAACAGCAACAATTATTTTCATCAGTCTAGCAAAAGACAATTTTTTTAAAGGTACTTTAGGTAAAATTTTCATAAACTATTTTGGTTTCAATGATGCTGTATTGATACCATCGTTGGTTTCTGCAATTATTTAATCTAATTAACTTGAGTTCTCCCTAATGCCTTAACCAAAAATATGTATTAAGCATAGTATATGTACAGTATTGGACTAACTTTCTGATATAAATAATACTAAAGAAGTTTGGACAAGAGAAACATGTTCCCTCTTCAGGACAGGGCATTTCAAACAGGTGAAGAATCAGAGTTTAGTTTGTTTGTTTCCCCAGTCCATCAGAGACCAATATTTTTGTAAAGAGGAAAAAAAAGTGAATTACTACAAAAATAAAATAAAAAAGACATGCAAAATACAAGTCTAAATTATTTAGTTTTTGATTTATCAGGGATAAAATTACATTTCAATAAATATAACCAAAACAACATTTCATAGGAAAAAGGGAACTATGGAAACTCTGCAAATTGTTCATTTAAAATGTGTATGTAGGTAGAGAATCACTATTATGCCCATATTTTTTTTCCTTCCTCAATTGTAACTGAACAAACAGTTATATGTAAAACAATTCCCGTGCCAAATACATTTTTGCACATGTTGAATGAATACCATGGACATCAATATTTGAAGTTTTCAAATGTGGCAAATGAACATATTTCTTACTTCCTCATTTATCTAATTTAAATTGGATTAATGAATTTCTAAATTTTGATCTTCACTTCTGTACTTATTTTATCACAAACCATAACAAACAGCAAGAATGTAATAAGAGAATTAGACCTTCCTCACAAATTCTTGCTGCTGTGGCCTCTTGAACTCTCTCCTCTGTCTCCTCAATTCAGCAAGACCTTAAATCTGGTGCTGCCAGTTGGAAAATGCTTCCACAGAGTTAGTGCCTGTAATTGTAGGCCTCACTTTGTTTAATACCCTTCTCGCATGGATCATATTCCTGCACTATCTGTTGAATTCCTGCAATAAATGTCTGAAAACATTTGTTTCATATTTTTCCCCCTATTCCCTAGTTGTTTAAGAAGGAAAGGTAAATTCAGGCTTGACTAGGAGCAGAAGTTCCATATCTTGCATACATTCTACACTGTTATATTTTCATTATAAATCACACCAAAATATTTTCTACTTTGCTTGATTTTTTTTACTTAAACCTTGAAATACTAAGAAATGTATTATTTAATATTATGCAGTTGGGAAGTTTCTAATTTTATTTTTATTATTGACTTCTAGATTAATTTCTTCTCATAGCATAACTGAGTAACTTCAATCCTTAGATATTGTTGAAGCTACCTTTTTGGCCTAGCATATGGTTAAATTTCATACATGTATACTTAATATATACCTTGCTTTCCTCAGGTGTTGTGTTTTCTATATATCGATTAGTTCATGTTTAAAAATTTAATTATTCGTACCATCTCATTTTTTGTTTTGCCAGTTCTATCAGTTATAGAGAGAAGAGTGTTAAATAATTGCAGATTTAGACCAGGCACGGTGGCTCACGCCTGTAATCCCAGCACTTTGGGAGGCCGAGGCGGGTGGATCACGAGGTCAGGAGATTGAGACCATCCTGGCTAACACGGTGAAACCCCGTCTCTACTAAAAATACAAAAAATTAGCCGGGCGTGGTGGCGGGCGCCTGTAGTCCCAGCTACTTGGGAGGCTGAGGCAGGAGAATGGCGTGAACCCGGGAGGCGGAGCTTGCAGTGAGCTGAGATCACACTGCTGCACTCCAGCCTGGGCGACAAAGTGAGACTCCGTCTCAAAAAAAAAAAATTGCAGATTTATTCTTTTCTTTTTTAGGTTCTGTAGTATGTAGCTATGGTAATGGATGAATACCCATTTGGTATTGTGCTATCTTCCTATTGGATAGACGCTATATTTTAATATGTCCCTCTTATCTCTAGTCATTGTCTTACTTTGAAATCTACTTTGACTTACATTAATTAGCACAGCAGAACTAGCTCTCTGTTGGTTAGTGATTATCACGCTTTCTTCCATTATTTCACTTTCAACCATTCTGCATTCTTATATTTAAAGTGTATTCTTATAAACAATATATAGTTGTTGTTTTATATCTTAAACATAATTGTTTTTTCCTTAATAAATTTGATCTATTTTCATTTAAAATAATAATGGATAGAGCTGTGATTATGTCTGCTATCCTGCAAAGTCCCTTTTTAACTGCTTTCTTGATGACTTTTGATTTTGTCAAATATTGTGAGAACGTTTTTCTTATATTAACTCATTAACTACAACTACTTTGTAGTGATTACCCTAGAGAGTATATAACTCATTCTATACTTATTACAACTTAAAACAAGCTATTATTTATCACTTTCATTATACTACTTGAACCATAGACCTTTTAACTCCATTACTCCCCAACTTCATTTTGCATTCTTATTACTTTTACAGTGGACACATCTTTTAAGATTTTGCTGATGCATAATGTTGGCTTAAATATTTCCTGTTGCCTAGTTGAACTAAACATATCATGACAGTATTTAGTGAGGAAATGTGTCTGATACCAGAAACTGAATTCAATTTATTAAAGATTTCTTGGCATCGTCAAAAAGTTCATCAAAATTTTCCCCTTTGCCCGTGTAATATGATTGATTATGGAAATCTATTTTTGAATAATGAAAAATATTTGAATCTTCTCAGAGACTATCACTTAATGGTACTTTCTGAATTTAAAGCTCTGATGAATTTGATTTACTAATATCTTTCACTTTGTATCTCTCTATCTACAACCTAAATTTGTCTGTAGATTGCTGTATCTTTTTTTGTTCTGTTTATTTAATATTTATTAAAAGCTTGCTAACAGCATCATCCTAGCTTAAAAAATTAATTAGAAAGTTTCTGTTCTTTTATCTGTGTCTTGGAAGGGATTGAAAAGCAAAGAAATTGTGTCTTCTTAAAAGTTTGCAGCACTGTTCACAATAGTCAAATTATGAAATCAACCATTAATGTGTCCATCAAAGGATGAATAAAGAAAATGTGATAATATATTCACAATGGAATACAATTCAACCTTTAAAAAGGGAGAAAGTCAATCATTTGTGACAACATGAATAGAATTGAAAAACATTATGCTAAGTACAATAACCCAAACATAAAAAGACAAATACCATATGTTCTTACTTATATGTGGAATCTAAAACAACTGAACTCATGGAAGCAGCGAGTAGAATGATAGTAACCAGAGGCTGAGGGTGGGGTAGTGGGGAAATGATAGTGAAGCCTCAGTAAGGAAGAATAAGTTTGATTTTTTTTTTGACTAATTGCCAACATGATGAATATAGCTAATAATTAATTTATATATTACGATATCATAAGTAAATTTCTAATGTTCTCATCACAAAAGAATATTAAGTATTTGAGGTGATGGATATGTTTATTAGCTTAATTCAAACTTTTCATATTACATTCAAAAATTATAAAGCCACTTTTTACTTCATAAATATATACAACTATAGTTCATCAATATATCATAAAATAATTTTTTTAAGTTTGTAGAAACTCAACTATGAAACCATCTGGGTCATGAAACTATTTGAACAATTTCTTTATTCTGTATAATAACCTAACTTTATGACAAAAAGTTCACTATTTCACTTAGTGTTTAAATGTCTTAAGCACAATTTCATGTATGTAATTAATCTGAAAAAACATTTCTATGACAGTGATTGTATCACCTTTCATACACTAATATTGTGAATTACTATTCTCACGCATTTTCCCATGAGTATCTTTTAGAGATTTATCTATTTCATTATAGTTCTTAAATAACTAGCATTAGATGTATTTTCATTTCTAACTTCCCTTACTTATGTTATTATCTTTACAACTTCCTTTCTACTGATTTCATAGTGATCGAGGCAGGAGGCAGACAGATGCCCAGGCAGATAGGGGCAGGTCCCAATGAAACCCAATCTTCAAGTTGGAAACTGTTCCTGGTAAATCCTTGGACCCCATTAAGAACCTGCCTTCCTGTTTCATGCACTATCCTCTGACCTTGATCCCCGTCCTTCACGTATTTTACATATACCTACCCTTTCTTAATTGTTTTTCTACACTGTAGTGCCCATCTTTGAATGGTGTTCTTCACTTTGACCTTTTTTGCATACTCACAAACAAATCAGCACACACTCCCTATTCTGAGCTCATAAAAAGCCCCAGGCTCCACCACATTAGAAAACCTTCCTGTCTTCAGGTAGGAGAACCACCCCACCCCTCCCGTGTCACCTGTTTTTGCTGAGAGCTTTTCTTTCCCTTAAATTTTACTCCACTCACTCTTTGAGGTTTGCGTGCCTAATTTTTCCTGGTCATGAGACAATAACCCAAACCGAGCTGAGCTAAAAGAGCAAACATCCTAAATCAATAGGAGTTAATTCAGTGTACTTTCTTATCTCCCTGTTAATATTTATTGCTGCAAACAAACTATAGGAGATTTTGCAGCTTAAAACAACACCCATTTATTAGCTCACTGCAAGTCAGAAGTTTGCATGACATCACTGGTTTCTCCTCTCAGTGTATCATAGGGCTAAACTCAAGATGTTGGTTATGCTGAGTCTTCTTTGGAAGTTCTGAGGAAAAATCAGCCTCCAGGATCATTCTTGTTTGCAAAATTCATTTCCTTCCTCTTGTAGGAATGAGGTCCTGGTGTTCTTTTTGACTGTCAACCCAGTAGCTTCTCTCAGCTTCTAGAGTCCCCCCACATTCCTTGCTATGTGACCTCTCCGTCTTCAAGCCTGCAACACTGTATTCAATCTTCAAGCCTATAACAATATGTTCAATCCTTCCTATGCTTTGAATCTCTGACTTCTTGTCTCTTACCTCTGGACCCAGATTTAAAGAGATGACACGGTTGAGCCAGGCACAATTTTCCTATCTTAAGGTCAGCTGGTTTTAGACCCTAATTTACACTAGCAAAATCCTTCACAACAGCATCTAAATTGGTATTTGATTGAATAATGGGAAAAGGTGTGTGTTTATCAACAGACAGAAATCTTGGGAGTCTCATAGAATTCTGCCTACCACATTTCTATGAGTGGCATATTTAGCTCATTTATTTTTATTTTCCCTATTTTGCAGGCATAAATTTTCAGAGTACATATCATATTTGTCTGTGTTTCCTACTTTTTCATATATTCTGTCTTGAGAAGTTGATATCCTCTTTGACTCAAGAGTTCTTTAGGTTATTATTTTTGGTTCCTATGTGATTTAATATGTTCCTTAAGTAATGCTTTTGTTATTAATGTTTTTATTTCACTGAAATAAGATAAGTAGAATTGTTATGATTTATTCTTTTCCTTTTGAGTTTTTTTAAGACCCAGGATATAATCAATATTTTAAAATACCTCATGAGTATTTGAAAATATTTTTTAAAAATATATATTTTCTGCCTAGGAACTAAAACATTAATTATATTATTCAATTTCTTAATTTCTTCATTTGATTTCTGATTATTTTATCTTCACAAAGTTTGAAAAATAATTATTTTCCCATTTATTTTTTATTTTGAACATTTAATATAGTTCAGAGATATATTATTTGTCTCATAGATGACTTTTGATAGCTAAATCTTCATGTTACAGTACACCTTTTATCATCATATAATACCTGACAACATGCTAAACAAAGAATTGCTATGATGATTATAAATGATGATATTTGTGCAATATGATATTGCCACTAATGCTTTTATTTGTAATTTTCTTTATGTCACATTATTTTTCATTTTGTTTATATTATTTAGCTATCAGTCTTCATGTATTTTCGTTGTTTTTTGTTTTGCAATCTAATTCCCGAGTTTTCAAGTAGTAGGGTTTAACACTTTTTTTTTTTTTCAGTTGGGCTTGCTTCTGTTATCTACTTTATATTTTATGCTCTTAAGTTTTCATGCTATTCCCCAGTCAGTTCACTGATTTTGCTATACTATTCAAAGTTTCTTTCGTTTTTGTTTTCTAGTGATTTGAGAATAATATACCTATGTTTAGTCTACCAGTGATTTATCTTAAAATTTTGAGCATAAATGTATGAACATACATGAACTCATTTTTAAATTTATTTTCCTCTAGCAATAGAGAATGATCTTTTTAATAAAATAAAACCAATAATCTCATTTTCCCACTTAATGTTCTTTCTATTTTTGAAGATAAAAGTCAAAATCTTAGCTTAGACATGAAGGCCCTTCATTAACTGAGTGATGTCTCTTTCTCTTGCGTTGTAACTTCTGTTCTCCTTCTCTTTAGCTATGTTCTGTTGTTTCAGGATTCCGACATTCACACTGCTGTTATGCAAAATGCTGTTTTTCAAACTGAAATGCTTGTGCTTCTCTTTTACCTGCTAAATTCTATTCAAACTTCAACATTCAGTTCAAATAATTATGTCCCCTGGAAAACTTTTCCTAGTCACATTCTCCATGCAATCTGATTTTAAAAACCCTCTCCTTCACTGATGTGGCACTCTGTAGATACCCCATCACAGGACCTATCATCTTGCCCTACATTATTAGGTTACTCATTCATCTTCTCTTCTTCTTGGAGCTCAGTAAGGGCAGGGGCTTTGTCTTATTCAGCTTTGAGCCCTCTGAATCTAGTGCTGTCCTTCACATATTTGTGGTACTTACAAATATTTGTTTACTGAATTAAGTATATTAGACAAATATCACCAGTGTTTGCCCATTTTTGGCTCAAATATTCAGAAATTTCATTTATGTTTATAAAATACACACTGTAATTTTCTGATTTATTCTGAAGTACCAGAAACAAAGAAAAAATAGAAAACCGAATATATTATAATGTAACCAATGAACTTTAGCTAACAATGTATCAGTATTGGTTCATCAATTGTAATAAATGTATTATACAAATGCAAGATATTAATAATAGAGGAAACTGGGGTAGGCAAGTACATATGAGAACTTTCTGTACTTTCTGCTCAATTTTTCTATAGGACAAAACTGCTCTAAAAGTAGTCTTATAACTAAAAACACCTGTTTATATATTTCAAAAATATTATAACTGAATATACCTTACCTTACTATTTAATAATAGCTCTTTTACATATTAATTTAACTAACATATTGAACACCTCTATGCCCATAAGACAAGTGAGAGACCAAGTGTTACTTGCTACATATTGTGATAAGCCCTGTCAAGACAGTATTTTTTGAGAGCATGTAGGAAACCTATCAATCCTAGACCTGGGTAGGTGATCGAAGATTCCATGATGGAAGTGACACCTCCAAGGAAGCCTGAATGATGAGAAGGAGTTTATGAGTAAAGAACTAAAAATAAGGAAAATAGAACCTGGAGAATTAAATCTGATCCTGTTTCAGAGTTTGAACTTTAATCCAGAGGTAATGTGATGCCACTGAAAAGATTGTTAACATGTACATGACATAATCAGATTTCCTTTCTAGAAGGATTACTTTGGATGCTACAAAGAGGAAAGCGGATGAGAAATAGGCAAGATCAGATGGTATCAAAGCAAGGAGACAACTTATGAAGCTTTTTTGGCCATCTAGGCTAGGAATGATGATTCTCTAAAATGGAGTAGTATCAATAGGAATAGGGTGATGAGAATTTCACAGCAGATCAGGAGATAGATGGATTGGATACAAGTGAGAAGGAGGCATTCAGGGTGATTCTTCAGTCTTTAACTATTCAACTGGGTGGATGTCCTCATGCCATTTTCAGAGAGAGAAAAGATAGAGAGTAAATTTGGGTAAAGGAATTGAAAATGAGTTACATTTGGGATTTGAAATATCTGCAGAATATGCAAATGAAGACCTCCAACTGAGAAATGAATGTGGAGATCCTGGCCTATGTAAGGGAATTGGGTCATTAAAAGACAGTAAGAATTGTCAGACTATCTCAATAACTGAAGAAAGGGGTGTGGGCAAATTAGCAACTGAAGCATTGGATACTTTCCCCACTATAGAGATACAGAGAATTATTACTTCGGAAATACAACAACAACAAATATTTTCTAGTTGAGAAACTTCATAGATGTTTATACCATATTTTTCTCTTTGGTGATAAAGTGATTTTAGAAGTAATTTATATTTATTTTTAAGTTGGCATTACATCTTTTTGAAGATACCAGGATATTTACTGTAGAATCTCCAGGCTGCCATCCATATAATGGATCCCAAGGACCTTATCACTTTCTTGACAGTAAGAATGTGTGTACTTTAATGAAGTTGTTATCAATTCCATCAGATGTAATACTTACTTTGATAATAAATAATGTGGAATGCTCCCTCTACTATCCTGAAATTAAATATACACATAATACTTTACACAGATAATTAAAAAATACAGTGCCCTAAATGTAGTATAAAGGAGGAGTAAAGACATCTAATAAAGTTAATATTTCTCTAAAAAACTGCTCAACGTAACAGCACTAGAAGACATAATGAAATAATCAGATACTTAAACCCCTAGGTGTAATTACAATGAAGTTGTAGCTATAAGTGAAGGTTATGTAAACTTCAGAAAGGCATGTGTTTATTCTACTTAGTTCACTGCTATTTCCTTTGTACCTGGAGCTATGCCTGAAACATGGTATGTGCTCAGTAAAAACTGTATTAAATAATTGAAATAATAAATTCAAGTGTTCCTTATGATTTTAAATACCACTAGCAGCACTGCTGTCAGTGATGTGATGTTTCAAAATGTGGATCAATTCTCAGTGAATTTCCAAGCAATAGTTTGCCCAGTTGTTGCATTTAAGTATTATTACTGGTTTAATTGTAAATTGTTAAGTACTAATCCATGAGAATAATCACTAATCTGAACAAATTTCTTTAAAATAGCTTACTATTAAGTACTTTACTTAAATCAGCAATAATGAATTTGCACTAATTGGTCACCTATTATGTACCTGATAGTAGAGATTGTGCTCTCACACCTGTATATCTTTACCCTTGGAGAGGCATTTACTACATAATTTTTGAGTAAATGATTTCTTGCAACAATTCTGCTCTGTGAGTGTTTTGCCACTTTTAAAAAATTGGCTTTCTGATTGCTATGTTTAAGATTTGATTACTATGTTCTATTACTGATATTTGAAGTAACTTAACAGAACTATCTGGTTTATTTATCTACAAAAATATATATTATACCCAGCAATTTAAGACTATGTTTAACTCATCATTATTTCAATAAGAAATGAAAAATACATTAAACTTATATTTATCATAGTCAGTTCCCTGCCCATTTCCCTTTGGGTCCTTTATCTCTTCTATGAGTGGCAGTCTGACTCCCCACCCATACTGCCATCTGTACTGGAAGGCTGTCCTCTGTTTCCAGAAACTTCTTTGCCAATGCACAGCTGACCAGAAATGTCTGGGGGCTAGCATGTCTCTGAGAGCCTTTGCCAGTGGGTTTAATACCCTAGGTTGCTCATCTGGGCAAGAATAATCCTGAGGCATGTCTTTTCACCTTTTCTCAGAGCTGACCTGGGGATTGTGCTCCAGAACAACTTGACGGCCTGCTTTTCCCTTCCTGTATCATCTCCACAGTCCTCTGCTTGTTTTTCCTGCAGCTCCCAAATAAACAAAGGGTGTATCATCCTTTTCTCAGGGTCTGATTCTCTTAGGGTCACCTAATTAAAGGAGTTAGAAATTGTTCTAGGCAACAGATCCTCAGAGAGAACTTTGGGGTTGGGTCTTGGGGCTGGCCAGATAGCAAAAGACTGCATTGCTGGTGGTAGTCGGGATAATGATAATCTTTGACATTCTATAGCATAACCATTAATGCCCTTTTCACCAGTGGTGAAATGAAATGGAGTATCTGTGGAAGAGGATGCAATATCACTGATATTTAAGAGGTATGGTGGCAACGGTCATTACAGACTGTGGAATTCTTTAGTTGTTTTAAAATTCTATTAATAAGCGAAATTAAAATGCTGACAGGCTCAAATCCGAAAACAGATACCTTTTCCCGGTGGGGTGGGAGGGGCCAAAGGGGATCTTTGACAGTATTTAAAGATTCCTTCATCTCCTGCAACTAGAGGGCAGATCAGGACAAAAACTAGACCCAGCACCTAATTGTGAGAGTAGGTGAGTTACAGAGAAGGCATGATTCCTAGTACTTATGTCTCCTATGCTGAATAAAGGGCCTAGGTGCAAAAAGAATGTGCCCTGGCTACCTGGGAGGGGAATATCTGAGCAGACACACTTGAGAATACTTAATCCCCCATTCCCTTGAATCCTCCAAGGCTGCAGAAGAGGCCTGCTTCTCTTGCCTGGAGACCTTGCAGAGGCCTCTGCTGAGATGGATGCTTCCCAAGTTGATAATGGAATTTTCCAAGATTTCCCTCCACTTCCCCTCATCATTTCTAGACTAATAGCTGGTATAAAGTTTAGTAAATTACCTCCTCTGGGAAGAAAGGGATTCTTCCATCCCTCACCACCTCGAAAAAAAAACTATAGTTCTTGCAAATATGTACTGACAGGGCCCCAGGAATGAGTTTTGAGGGCACTAGATGAATGGAGGGAAGGTGTTGAGTGGCATGCAGAATATAAAGCTATACAGGGGAGAGTTTGTAAGTATAAGAAACCATCTAATGGTACAGTATGCATACTGTATGGTACCAGTATGTTGCAACATACTGACAAGGACACCTGGAGCTTGTTCTAATTTGCTACTAAAATGGCTCCCTGAAGCTTGGGGAAAAAAATGCTGGCCTCTAATAAATGGATGGAGATGCTGAAATGCCTTGGCAGAATAGTGTGGAAGAATTAAAAATGCTTAGAGAGGTAGGCGTGCTAGAATGAATTTATTCACTATCTGACCTGTTTCTCAATGAGAGCCCAGAGGACTCTCCATTTAGTAAATCAATATGGGATGAGCTAGTAAGGATGGCACCAACACTGTGTCCTTTCTAAGCCAGGGTCGGTGGAGGGGACACTGCTTTGGAACTGGACTCCCCAGAGTCAATGAGGACAATAGGATTCAGGCACAGCAGAACCCTGAGGCTGGCATTAAACATTAAAGAAAAATTGTAAGTAGCTACCAAAGTGTAGCAAAGCTGCAATGGCAAACACATTTGTATTTTGCAGCATCTAATTATGATTTTTACGTAAAACTTAATACAAACCTACCTACATTCATTATCATAAACTTAACTGCATATCAGTATCTTAAAATAATCTTCCCATATTAAATGTTTGTGAAAAAGAAATCAATTCTAGTCATCCGAGAGCCCTTGTAATAAATATGCAAGAAAAACAAATTATTGACATT
Source organism: Gorilla gorilla gorilla (assembly GCF_029281585.2). Taxonomy (NCBI): domain Eukaryota; kingdom Metazoa; phylum Chordata; class Mammalia; order Primates; family Hominidae; genus Gorilla; species Gorilla gorilla. The sequence continues at coordinate 85,612,137 of NC_073230.2, forward strand.
TCCTGGAAAGGTGAACATTAATTTTGTTATACAAATTTCATGACTGAATATTTAGTATTGATCTTTCCAGGCCAGAGTTTTTTTCAACTTTATTTTTATCTTCAAATTTTTACTTTCTTTAACATGTGTCTTCATGATATTGAAGCAGCGTCATTTGTCTGGGGTGATACAGAGGTTCGTTGTCTCATGGCCACAGAAAACTAGGACATGGACACGCAAAGAGTGAGGTTCAGAGCAGAAGTTTAATAGGCAAAAGAAAGAGAAGAGCTCTCTTCTGGGTTAAATGCGGCAGGTTTTATAGATGATCTTGAGGAGACAGTGTCTGATTTACATAGGGCACAAAAGATTGGTTGGACCAGGTATGCCATTTGCATAGGGCACAAAAAACTAATTAGGACTAGGTGTGCCATTTGCATAGGGTGCAAAAAGCTGGCCACCCCCACCCTGATCTTTTATTATGCAGACGGATTTTCTACCTTGCCAGCGCCATGTTGCCTGTTTGTTTACTGTACACCTGGTGACAAAGAAAAGGGAAGACAGAGCCTCCATGTTGAACCTACCTGGCCCCCAGGTAGCTCTTTTCTATTGGCACAGCTGCTGGCATTCACCCATGCAAGCTTCCAGCTTGCTTATCTATGTCTGCAGCTCAATTTTTCAGGCTGCTCTTTGTTAGAAAAGAAATGATTCGGGGGCTGCTTTTTGTTAAAAAGGGAAATTGCACCAAGGACTCTTGCCCTTACTATCTGCCTAAACAGTTTATTTCTATCTCCTGTATCAATATTCCATGCTTCTCTGATAGAAAAAAGTATGTGTGCATGTGAGTATGAGATGTTACCACTGTTCACTAACAGGACTGAAGATATTACCACTGTTCACTAACAGGAGTAAATTGATTTATATTCTAGTAAGAAACACATATAACAAGCCATCCCAGTCCCTTTTTGGGTATTTCTTGCCTAGGAGCCACTTTATGCCAAGAGAAGTGATTTATTGGCATTATAGTGTTAAATATTCCCCCATTCTGCTTAAGTGGCCGTATTTAAATGAAGTTTAAGTACTCCAGAACCTGTGGAAGCATTAGCAGTCAAGTGGGCCAGTGCTTTCTATTTTTCAGTGTGTGTATTTGGGTAGTAGATGGCATGCATTTGTACTTATGTGTGAGTCTTCCTGTGTATTCTAGTGTTCTCAAGGCATAACAAGGTACACATTTTATCAGGTTTACTTAATATTTTCGGCTGGTAGACCCCCTATTAAGGTGATTATTTTCATTTTAAAATTAATACAAATTTATTTTGGGAAATCCAAAAATATATCTTGTTTAAAAATATCACAAACATCTTTGCCTCTTTATAGTAATCCAAGTGTGTTTTAACTCACTTCTTTATTTGTTGTATTTATATGTTTGCTTTTTATAGTGATTATGCAACTCTAAACCCTTCCTTTTCATTTATGAAAATGATATATATATATATTTTTCCAAGAGCTAGCGTCTCTTATATAATATTTAATGACATTATAAAAGCTCACTGAATGTATATACTATAATTACTTAGCCATGATTCTATCATAAACAGAGATTCTGTATCAGTCAGGGTTCTCCAGAGAAAGAGAACCAATATAGATATATAGAGAGATACAGATATAGAAACAGATTTATAAAGAGATTAATCATGAGGAATTTGCTTACTTGATTTTGGAGACTGAGAAGTCCCATGATCTGCCCTCTGCAAGCTGGTGACTGAGGAAAGCCAGTGAGTTAGTTCTAATCTGAGTCCAAAGGCCTGAGAACCAGGAGGCTGATGGTGTAAGTTCTAATCCAAGTCCAATGTCTGAGAACTGGGGAGAAGATGGTATAAGTTTCAGCTCAAAGGCAGGAGAATATGGATGTTCTAGCCCATCCAGTCAGGGAGAGAGAGTGAATTCTCCATTTCTCTGCCTTTTTTCTTCTATTCAAGCCTTCAACAGATTGAATGCTTCCCACCCACGTTGGGAAGGGAGATCTTCTTTCCCCAGTCTATTGATTCAAATGCTCACCTCATCCAAAAACAGGTATTTGTTTAACCAAACATCTGTGCACCCCTTGACCCAATAAAGTTGCCACGTAACATTAATCATCACAGGACACAATCCTACTGATTGTTCGGAATTATTCTGTCATCAGTATTTGTGCTTATTTTATCTTTTTGTTCATGTTTCAGAGTTTATAATTAATTTCTTATAATAGATTTCCAGATATGGAATTACCAGATCAAATTGCATAATTAACTTTACATTTTCAGCTGGGCACAGCTGCTCTTGCCTGTAATCCCAGCACTTTGGAAGGCTGAGGCAGGAGGATCACTTAAGCCCAGAAGTCGGAAGACCAGCCTGGGCAACATAGGGATTCTCTGTTGCTACAGAAAACTTTCTAGAAATTAGCTGGGCGTAGTGGCACACACTTGTGGTCTCAACTACTTAGGAGGCTGAGATGGGTGAACTCATGAGCCTGGGAGGTTGAGGATGCAGTGAGTTGTGATTGTGCCATTGCACTCTAGCCTGGGCAACAGAGTCAGACCCTGTGTCAAAAGAAAAATCATAATTGTCTCAAATTATTTCTGAAATAATTTTATCATACTATATTTGACCACACATTTATTATTATGTATGATTTCATATGCTTAATTTTAATAGAATAAAAATTTATATTTCATTTTCCCCATATGCTTATTAACGATTTATATGTTCTCTTTCTTTAAACATCAGATCATATTCCTTGGCCACTTATCTATTGGAATTATAGGATTTTTTGATTGATTTCTGAAGTCTTCATTTATTAATATTGTTACTATTAATAATATTGATATTTCATCTAATGTGACCTTAATTGTATTATTTAACTTTGTATTCTTTTTGAACAAGGTTCTAACTTGATGTACCAAAAATCCATTTTTACTGTAATATACTTAAAATGATAACCATCTCATTATCTTGTGATTTAATGAATTATTATTTTTATTTCTCCCTGAATTCATGTTTGAATGTTTGCATCTCATATCTTATTTTGGAATAATATATGAGTTGAGTATATAAATTCATTATTTTCTAAATAGCAAACTGATTACCAAAACAGTTTTATTAAATAATCTGTCTCCTTCTCACTGGTTTGTGATACCTCTATGACTGTAGTAGTTCTCATGGAAGATAAGGTCTAATTCTTATAAATATGTTTTGTAGTGTTCATCGAGGTCCATCTAATTTTGTTAGTACCATGTTCACTTAAGTATTATAGTTTTATAACATTTGATGTCTATTATGTCTTGCTCCTCATTTTAATTATTTGAAAACTAGCTCTCCTCATATGATTTAACATATGGAATTTGAAATTTTAATTTCCAGTTTTTCAAAAATTATTTCTTTTATTTATAATAAAATTACATTAAATAAAATAATTTAGCATGAAGATATATTTAAATATACATCCCTCTTGCTTGAAGCATGGTGTATCTATCCAACTTCTTAAGTCTGCTTTAATTCTCTCTATATTTGGTAGTTTTCATTAAATATACACTAGACGTGTTTCATTGAGGTTACTTTTAGGTATTTTGTTACCACAAATGGGAATGCAATTATAGGCAAAGCAAGCAGAAACATACGGCTTTGATGAAAGCTCTAATCTCAACACTGTCCATATATATTTGACCACATCATTAGACCTATAAAAGTTTGCATTCAGGCAATACTCCAGATTTTATTTGATCTCATTTCTTGTTTTGAGCCATCTGGCAAGTATTCACAATTATTGATGGCAAGAATTTCTCAAACTGGATCAATAAAATGTCTTCCTTCCTAAATCCCAGTGGAATACACTGAGGACTGTGGGGAAGTTGATTTACTTAAAGATTCCGACAGTTCTGTAGAGGAAGTAAGAATGGAGGAACTAAAAGCTCTGTCACAGGCTCACTGTTCCATCTACACTTTCCCTTCCTCATCTCATTCTCACCCTGAGCACCAACCACCATATGATGTAGCTGCTGTCCAAATATAAATTTCTAGTCCAGGTCCTCTGATGAACCATAGCATAAATATATCTTCACTCAGACAAGCTCAATTTGTCCAAAACTGAATTCAAAATAATTTTGCTCAAGTAGGTTACTTCTGCATTCTATATGGGCAATGGCACTACTATCCCCGCAGCTGGTTATGCCTAAAAGAGACTATCTTAGTTTTTCGTTTCTTTTTATTTCCCCTAGAGTGTAGTCTCCACGTCTCCTTAACATCTCCTTAGTGCAGAACCTCCTCTGCCTCCTATCTGCTACTGCCTTGGTTTAGGGCCCCGTTTTCCCTCTCCCAGGCCTGAGCAATAGTTTCCCCACACTTCCTCCTCTATAGTCAGCTACTCCCACCATCTATCCTTCCCACTTTAGACAAAGGGAACTTTCTAAGAAGCAAATCATTGTTGTTGACCTTTTCTCCCTTCCAAAATACTTCAATGGCTCATTATTAACTTAAGGAGAAAAAGTATTCTATTTACCTGGACAACTATATAATATCTTGCATATTACTCATCCTGCTAAGTAACCCTTAGTTAAGTGAAAGCATTTGCATTGCTAAGGTAGTAACAGGAAACAGAGTGAAAGAAAATAGTCTGCCGAGCCTGGTGGCTCATGCCTGTAATCCCAGCACTTTGGGAGGCTGAGGCAGGTGGATCACAAGGTCAAGAGATCGAGACCATCCTGGCCAACATGGTGAAACCCCATCTCTACTGAAAATACAAAAATTAGCTGCAAGTGGTGCGGGCACTACTCGGGAAGCTGAGGCAGGAGAATAGTTTGAATCCAGGAGGCGGAGACTGCAGTGAGCCAAGATGGCGCCACTGCACTCCAGCCTGGCGACAGAACGAGACTCCATCTCAAACAAAACAAAACAAAACAAAACAAACAAATAAAATAGTCAATAATCAGGCATTGAACATTCAGCTAGGAAACCTGAGGGAATCAGCACAGTTTATACCAGAATCCAGCTCCCACTCCGGGAGAGATAAGAAGAAGACTACTACTGAGGCTTAGGACAGTGTAGAGGAATGAGGAAAAGCGACCTAAAATTTTCGTGTCTGGGAGAAGAGGGAATGAGCAGTGGCTGAGGGGAGCAGGAGGTCAGCATGGAGAGAAATAAGGAGACAGTTTTGGTGGCCAGCCCAGGGGCTGTGTGAAATCATTGAATGGGAGTCTCACCAATGGCAGAAGCCAAGCCAATGCCTGATTTTTGTGCTTACCTTCAAACTGCCTGTTCCTCTTCTTCCTGTCTTCAGTGGTTTTCCATCAACAGCATGCCATTTGTGGTTCATTCCGAAAAATGGCATTCTGGCCCCATGACTTTGCTTACTTTTTATACAGGCCACTTGGCATGGCCATTCTCCAGTCCCCTTTAATGGTCCAAAACATTTAGAAGACTAAGAAACAGAGAGTGAAGTGAAATTAAGTCCTGAAAGAGCCTTGTGTATCAGGGAAATCCTCAGCGCTCCTACTTGGAGGGACGGCACTGCGATTAAAGCACTTCAGTGACATGTGCATACACTTAGCTCTCCAATGTGACCTGTTCCTGTGGCCTCCCTTGCTTCAACCTAGTCACCTGTTCTAGTTACCCGTAGATACACCAGGTGGTGGGAAACTTTGACAACTTCACCAACACTCTTCCTTCTACTGAGAAACTCCCTTCCCTATCCCACATAATTTTCCAGTGCACACGTTAATCTTGCAAGATCATATCTTTTTAAAAAGTGTCTGTCTCTTACCTTGTCATACACATGTAAATAAAAAGGTGCAACAAAGTTTTTGGGTATTGACCCTCCCCACCATTCCACCCACCCACCTCCACTCACCTGTGGCTCCAGCCTCCGGAGCTTATCCATCTCTCTATTACAACAAGTACTCCTTCAAGCAAATGTTGAATAAATGAATGAAAGGACAAACAAATAAATCTGTTCTGTCAATCCTTAATAGCCAGCTGAAGGCTTAAATCAGAGAACTTAAATTGCCCCTGAAATAATCACTGCAATCTGTACTACTCTTCAGACAATTCCCTATTTCTGTCAACCTACCCCTAACTCAATATTTAACTGATTTCTAACTTTGTGTCTCAACTACGTGATGCTTTCCAAAACTAGAATTACCTTGGCAGCCAGGTTTATAGACTTCAAAGAAACCTGATGCTGCTATGGATGGAAATAGGGGGCAAGCTGGTTTGTGTGGTGAGTGCCAAGGTTAAGTAAATAGACATAGTGGAGCCAAACATTCACCTGCATTTCAATAGGATCAGATTTACACACACACACACACACACACACACACACACACTCTTAAAGTTAGCGATTTATGCTATGAGAATGAGAATATTTTAGACTTGAGGAAACTCAAATTTAATAAAACCTGTAAGATGGCTGGCTATGACTTTATGTAAGCTGAATAAACATATCTTCATTCAGACTGATACTTCTGCCTTTCTTCTTTGAGTCTCTAATCATCCAAAGCCAACTTTTCAGTTCCTGAACACTACAAATTATCTTCTATGAAAGTCATTGTTTTGTCTATGAAGCTTATCATAACTTCAGGGAATTTCACATTTGCATTTCTGATGGACTACAGTCTAAGGTGTTAGAAAATTGGTTTCAGCTTTCCCCACCTTTTTTTTTTCCACTGTGAAGCAGCTCATTACAAAATAGACACATTTCTAAATCAAATACTTGAGTTATTATTGATGCATGTAGAGAATAGAGATGATTTGGTTAAGAAATGCCTAAAAGTTACTTTCTTGTTCCCATGATTTTCTAGTTGATTGAATGATTTATATGCTCAATTCCAAATTTAAATGTATGGTTTTTAATCATCATGATATAGTTAGTGGAAGGCTTTTAACCTTTACATTTAAGAAGCCCTTAGTACAACTCAAGCTTATTGACTTCTAAAGCTTAACATACACTATTTTTAAATGATTCAAGTCTATACATTTTATAGGTCTATAGTTTGAGCAATAGTAGAAGAATGTTTAAAGAGCCACTTGTTTTCCAATTACTGTAGTCATGGCTCCAAGATAGGCATGAATCCCCACCCTAAAAACAAAACATGAAAAATTGGCATACTTTGAGTAGACTACCTCTGTAAAGTATTAAAATCTCCAAACCCAAAGCGACTCTAAGACTCAGTGTAATTCATTTATTCGATGGCACTATAATGGGATTTCTTGCACAATGAGAAGCAAGCAAATATTATCTTCTTTAAGTTCTTAAATGTTTTATTTAGTATCCCTAAATTAGGAAGGGAAACTAAACATTCACATAATCAAATATATAGGAGGGATCTGTATATTCTGTATTTTTTGAAGTTTTTTTCTACTGGAAGATAGCATCTCATTTTGCTGTGACGGGCATTAAGACTGTGATTTTGAGATATGGTCAACCAAAACTTCATGCAACTAATTCCAGGGTTTATAGCAGAAAAGAAATTGTTGTGTACCTCTCATTACAACTCTTAACTATTTTTAAGGTAGCTTATATGGTTGACTTAGGGAAAAGGATGAAGATCCAGAAGAAAAATAGTGAGACTTCAGGTGATAGAGAAAAAGAGTTACAAAATGTTCTAAAAGGATAAAGCCCAAAGGCTGTAGAGCAACACAGTAATATTAAATCCTGGATTAAAGTGAAATGATTTAGGAGACTTTATAAGACATATCTGCAAAGCAATGCCTTTAGAAATATTTATTTAGTGAGCCTAATTATGTAAAATAGCGAGAATTGGTGACAAAGTACAATATTGTCTCTTCAGATATATATTTAACAAAATTAGGGAGTTTTGAGTTCGAGCATTTATCATCCTACTAAAGCCTTTAGCACATAGTTAATTCCATGGCATGTATTATCCTGTCTTCCAGAGACAAGTACAATGGGATTAAGGAGGATGAATGGACTGTCTCACTTAGCCTGGGAGATTCAGGTGAAGTTTGTGCACAGACTTGAAAGAAATGCAGAATTTCCTAGGGTAGGCAGGAGATGGGGCTTGCGGTGAGGGAAGTAAATTTCGAAAAAATATCATGTGCAAAAAAGGTACACTGGTATGAGACAGCATGGTGTCTTTAAAAACTGTAGAGCAGTATTCCGATAGCATTTAGTTTAACTCCATCATTATATTTTTAAGCTATTTTTTGTACTATACTTCTAAAACATGTTTCTATCCTAAGCAAACTTACACAAACACCATAATGAGGCAAAATTTGGCACTAAAGTATAAGCCATAACATTACAAAGGCAACGCATACAGGAGATTTGATATAAGAGTGTTTTGTACATATTTCAATTATTAGCACAGGGTTAGATGTAATTCATCACTCAAAACTGATTGTTTTACTTGTACAGAAGCCAGTATGACTGAAGCTCTCTTTTCAGTCAATTAATGTCCACTTGCCTGCCAGTTTTTACCATACATACCTGTGCCCTCCATGAAGCTAATTCCCCAACTGTTTAGGAAATTCAAATGGAACTCCTAAATAGTTCACACACAGCTTTTGTTAATAAATTACCCAACATATTTCAACCAGGTCAGGCTTCACAGCTATACATTTTTTAAAAAGTGTAAATTAACTCTTGACAAGGGGAATTCAAAACCATTCAAAGGCAAAGCCTGTGAATGAGACAAAGGATGAAAGGAAAATAGATGAAGTAATGCAATAGCCAGCTGAGGAGGAAAGGATGCCAAGTAGCTGTGATACAACAGCATGAAGCAAAGTGACTTCATTAATACTCTGCAAAGTACCAGAATGCTGCACAAGACAACACTTCGTTTCCAAACCAAACACAACCAGAGTTTACCACTATTGATTTTAAGTAGCAGCTGCCTAATTGATAGAAAGCAGATACTTGAGCAGCTGTTGAGATATGCAAATGCAAATAAGCATTGTCACAAATATATCTGTATCACAGCGAGTATGGCTTTTGGTTTAGTTAGTTACACAATGATTGTGATATTTAGCCATCAGAGTAATTGAACTTTATAAAGTAATCAGCAGTAGCAAACAGGTATATAAATAGCAGTTACTTAGATGATAGTCAAATCACAATTAAAAAATATATAAAGAACTTTATTACTGTGCTTTTATTTCCTAATTTTAAAAACATTTTAATCTATTCCAACAATAATTTACTTTAAAATGATAATCTTTGTCACAAGAATATTTATTCTATGAATATTTACTCAGCATCTTCCACGTTAAGTGTTTATGATGCAAAAAACAAAAATTTTCCTACAGTTATTTCTGTGTTGCTGACGTTAAAAGAATTCATAGAATAAACAGCTTAGGGAAAAATGATAAATGTGTAATCACACAACTCCTTAGCATTGTTAAATATGTATCTGAAGAGACCATATTATATTATTCAACTCCCTCAAATTTCACAATCTAAAATAGTGATATATTTTGGCTGGTGAAAATTTTAGACTTGACATTCTACTGTGGATTATCAATTTCAAAGAATTACATTGCCAAGAATATGCTACAAATAATGTTCATGTTATACTGAACCTAATCTAGTTTTGCCTCCACAAGTTCAGAAGATACTTCCAATCCTTTGTCAGCAAAAGCATCCATTTTAATTGAGCATTGTGTTCCATTTACTGTATATTTAAGTTGTTGTTATTACACAGCAGGAACTGTACTAGGAGAAGGAGCCAGAAAGGTGGTGACATACTTTTCCTTTCATGGGGAAACAGTCTAATGGAGAGAAGGACAAGTAAGAAACCACAAAGTGTATTTTGGTAAGTGTTTTGAGAGCAGCTCTAGAGGCTCAAAGGAGGAGTTGTTGGTTGGGTCCCCTGAGAAAGCAGGCCTTGAAATAAGGACTTGAATAGAATTAGTTTATTTGGGAAATGATTACAGGGAACAGAAGTAGGGAGCGAGGAAGCAAGACAGGAAAGAGATAGAGTCAATTAAAGGTGCGTTGTCCAGCAAGTTCCCACCTGGCTGGCTGAAGCCTAATCCAACTGGGGAAGTTTGGGAAATGGTGTAAGACACAGTCTCAAATTTATCACACCTAAGGGAGAGGGATTTGGAGTATTTATAACTGCCAGCAGTCCTTGGTTGCAGTCTATTCAGAAAGGTATTAATTCTCTTACGCTTATGATTTGCAAAGGAAAAGAAAGTCCTCAGACCAAAACAATAACAGCAACAACCAAAAACTGTTTTCATTTGGAAGGAGGACCAAAAGGAAGGAATAAGGGTCAGGCACTGACTCTACAGGTACTCACTGATCTCTTTGTTATGACTATGGAGTTTTCTTTACTTTATTCCCACATTTTTTCACTGCACTGGGACCTGCATTTTTTTTTCTGTTTTGTCATTTGTCACGTTTGACTTTCTACTTTTCCTTAGTTAGGTCGTGAGACCAATCACAGAAATTATTTATTTATACATTTTCAAAATGTCTTTTCCTCTCCTACCCTTTTTCATGCTATTTCAAAAATTACACCACTGGATACATTTAAATGTTCTTCCTGTTTTGCATCTAAACCCAGCAGTGAACTATCACTAGAGAAAAACACCTGACTTCAGTGAACACCTGGTCTCAGATAAATTCATGACCACAGACCTCAAGTAGGTGCTGAGCACAGCCCCGCCATCCTCTTGCTACCCCCATCCTCCACTCCCAAACTTGACTATTTCATAATGGCTCCATGGTCAAAGTTTGATAACCATGCCTCAGCTGATAGTCTTGCCTCCTATTTCACTGAGGAAATGGATGCTGTCATAAAACAAAATACTTCATTTTATCACTAACAATTCTACCTAATTATCATTATCTATGCCCATGAACTCCATTTTCCACCTGTTACAACTGATGAACTTTATTGCTATGGCCAAAACTTCCAATGATACACTGGATCTCATCCCTTTTTTTGTCAACTCAAGAACTTTATTCCTACAGTTATCCATCTTTCCTAAAACATATATCTCTATATCTGTAGGATTAGTTTCATCAGCATTTGAACATACTCTAGGAAGTACCACAGTAATGTGAGCTTTAGTAATTAAATACCAAACTAAATAGCATTTCTAAGCCTCAGTTACTTCATCTATCATAAAGAATAATAAAATCTACCTTTTTGGATTATTGTTAGCATTAAATAAAATGAAGCATAAAAAGCTCCCAAAATATATGACATTGGTTAATAATTTATTAATATTCTATTACATAGCTAAATATAACAAAGCTAAAATATTGTCTTCTCTCAAGCATATCTTGATTTGTACATTCATTCTGGAACAGATACTCAGACTCAAAGCTCACTGGAGAGCAGAATGAGTATTCCAAAAATGGCCATCATATGTCTGGACCTATATTCTCTTCTAGAACATTGCCCCTACTCCATCAAGAAGTTGAGTGTATGTACTTCTCTCTGAACCTGGGTAGGTCCTTATGACTTTTTGACTTTTTCAACTGATATGGTATGGCAGAAGCAAAGCTGTGTACATCTAAGGCTAGGCATTAAAAGGGGATAGTGCATCCACCTGGTGCTAGTGCTCTCTCGCTGTCTCTCTTTTCTCCCTCTCTCTGTCTCTTTCTCTCCTTCTCTTAAAATGATCACCCCTGGAAATGAGCCAAGTAACCCAGGCTACTTGGACCAGCCCATGTTGAAAGAAACTGAAGTTCCCACTCTGTAGTCATGGCTATGCTTTACAGCTGACAGAGCACCACCTTGCCTGCTGTGTGAGTGAGCCATCTTAGAAGCAGATCCTCCAGTGTTCAGATGACTCACATCATCTGGTGTTGTATAGATATGGCTTTTACATAATGACACAAACTCAATATTTTTAAAACATTTATTCATGGAGTAACACTGCCAACTTGGACTGTGAGAGCAGAGACATTAAAAAATGAAAAGGGGTCTTTAGACTCCAAATTTATACAAGCAGGAAGCAGACTGAGAAAAGTACTTCATCAAACACATGTTACATATTATGGAAGAGGAAGGATAATTCAGAAGCAGAACCAAGAATTTAAAGACCAGACCCAAGAGCCATGGAGCTGACATGACAAAGTGCCACAGACTGGGTGACTTAAACAACAGAACTTGATTTTCTCACAGTTTTGGAGGCTAGAAGTCTGAAGTCGAAGTGTCAGAAGGGTTCGTTTTTCCTATTATTATTTCCTTCCCTGGTTATACACATTTAAAGCTTATTCCAACTGATTTAGTACTTGGAAGTAAGGTTCTTCAAGTATCAGAAACTAAAATGTGGCACTAAATATGTAATGGAAGCAGAGCTGCATAGGTGCATAGCAATGACTCAGATAATGAAAGCCGAAAATCTCATGATCTTTATAATAAATCTACAAAATATTTAGTAAAGTCATCACCTGCTACACATTGGAAGCCAACCACATGCTGCCAAAGGCTACATATAGTATTAGGAGAAATGGTAAAATATTAGTATGGGTTGTCAGAAAAATCCTAGCATGACAAATTCAAGGTGGAACTAACTACCTGGCCAGAAGACAGGCACCTTTGCTAAGGAAGGTACTCTTTGCCTATAACCCACAATCTCAGTTGACTGAGAGTCTGGTAATTTGAAAACTTTCATGGTTGAAAAAGCCAACTGCCTATACCCCAAATTGAAACAGTTAAAAGAAGCGTCTGAAAATTCTAGCCTTAGCGATAAATATGACTTTTGCCACACCATACAAAAGTTGTGAGCCTGCTGGCAAAGATAATGCATTACTTCATATGTTCTCAATGCAGCAGACAGCAAGCTGAAAATTATTTAGATGCACAGAGCACAGAGGTCTGTAAATAAAAGACCAGGGTCTTCAAGCTTAACAATTCCATTTACCCAAGGTCATTGGCTGTGTTTATTCACACTTGGAGATGACCAAAAAACAACTACGCTGAAAGTCTGTCATACTTCTTAGGGTATCTTATTGTCCAAAACTAATCCAGTGGGTCATGAACCCATACTAAAAGGAAGTGGCTTGCTACATATGTGCAGTCCTTAGTGAAGATATTCTCCTGAATGTCCATTTCAGATGTGGCCACAGAGGACAACAGAAAAGGAAGACCCTCCTGAAGAGCAAATCCAGGGGCCACGAAAGAAAATGAACAAGAGAATTTTTATTGAAGAGCAGAACCTGGGACTGCCAGATGGACCAACTAAAGAACTCACTTCACAACTAGGGCAGTGAGTCCTCACCATTTCTTCTCAGCAAGAGTTGGCTGCTGTAAAATCAGACAGATTATTCATGCCTTATGGTTAATAAAAGTATCTATAGGTAACTGAAACTTGAGGAGCCAAACTGAGGCCTGAGGAAGGAGACTGTACATCATCCAGAGAGAATGAACTTGGAGCAGGATGTAAAGACTGCAGGGGAGAAATCAGGGTTTTTCTGCTGGAGGAAGAAGCAGAGGGTACATAGACATAAGGTATCCAAAGGCGCCCACTATAGAAGCTGGGACAGATTGCATACTTATTCTCAATTCTTCACTCCTTCCTATGCAGTAGAGCAGAGAAAATCGAGTATACCTGTGACTTGCTTTGACCAGTGGAAAGTTAGAGGGGACAAGAGCACAGGCTTTAAACATGCCCATATGGGACTTCTGTGCCTACCATGAGAACATGCCCCATAATTGTTAATGCAGGGAGAATGAGGAGATGTGGTGCAGACTCTTAGCCAATCCCAAGAGCTGGGTTCAAGGGTAGCCAACACTCATCCTAGAGAAGTGTCCCCTCTGACCTGCAGACACGTGGCCAGGAAAAATCAATGCATGTTGTTGTAAACCATTGCATTTCAAGGCTGTTTGTGATGCAGCATCCTGGCTAATAAACCAGCCAGGTCTATTCTAACAATTGTAGCTCAGAGTAAAGAATGTGGGCATCTCATCAGCAGACATGATCACTAAAAAGACAGAGAAAAGATACAATGAGAAAACTATAAGCAAACTCTTGGAAATCCAAAGAACAAAATACAAGAAAGAAGAAAGATTAAGAAATTTCTAGAAACATCCTACAGTGGTCAGGAAGACTGAGACATTGAGCCTAGGAGATAAAAATGGACAGGCAGATTCACATCATGCTTAAAAAGAAACTGCAAATGATTGAGAAGTTTTTTTTAAAGTGGAACTATTTCAAAAGTAAGAAATTAGTAAAGGGACAAAGTTGTTAATGCACCATAAACAAGTGATCAAAAGCAGAAAAAAAAATGAACTGCTGTGGAAATGGACACAGTGTGATCCTATTTTTAGTGGAATACTTGAGTTTTTTAAAAAATTAGGAGGAAGGTAAAAGGTTCAGAAAATAGAAACAGAAGTGTAAATAATACTATGAAATGGGCCTAGCTGAAACAGCTGACTTTTCAAAAGAATACATTAAATGAAGAATACAGAATGAGATCCTTAAAAAAAGAAGTCAGGAAAGTATTACACAGAGTAATTGCAAAGGCCTTCTCTCCTTATAACACGGAAATTGATGGATTTGAGAATAAGGATATTAAAAAAGATCTTTAAGAGTCTACAGGAAATAGAAGAGCTAAGACAAAGCATGGATGTCATGTAGAATATTTTATGACAAACTGCTGACCTGAGCCAATAATTCTTGGGCTGGGGAAAAAAACTGTTTCTCTATAGATAGGGGGGTGGGGGTGAGGGTGGGGAGGGAAAATTGTGATGCTTACTTTCTAAATAGATTTCAAAGGAATGCGGGAGAACACAAACAGAACTAGCTTGCATTGATTTTTTTTAATATTAGCATTTTGTTGATAAAACAGAAAGCAGGAAGAAAAATAATAAATCATGCATGTAGTAATAAAAAGTGTGGTAGGTGATTAACGTGTTAAGAGTCAAGGGAAGAACTCATCAGAAGAGTAAAAGAAGAGAACTGAAAAGCAAAGGGGGACAATCAACAAAATGTGAACATACAGTTTATACGAGGAATGCAATCATACAGGTACCAATAACTCAGTTGCAAGGAATAATTGAAATATGCACATATATAAAAAGTGCACATACTTTGTATAACTTGAAAAACATTTGAGGATCAAATAAAATAATGTATTCGAAACTATTTATAACAAGCATGAAGTTTTCTACAGACAAATTAGTGGGTGCAATACTGAGCACTACTCCTTGAAGGTGAACAACATAGAAATATTGTTCAGTGCAACTCAACAAATGTTTATTTAGCGACTGCAATGTACTGAGCAAATTTTAGGCTCTGGTAAGACACATCAGTAATGAAGACAAACATATGCATTAACTATATCAAGCAGGACAAAGGGCTCTAAAGAGAATGAATGCAGTTCTCCAAACAGAGATCTCTGCTGTCACTATTGAATATCTTGTAAACTCTCCAGAAACGTGTATGTGCAAGCGTGTGTCTGTTTGTGCATATATATATGTGTGTATATTTTAATGCTATACATTTGAAGATACCTTATTACACTATTCACGACTTTGTGATTTTCTCTTAACACAGCAATTTGGAGATTACCGCCTTTCAGAACATAGAGAGAGCTACTTCATTTCTCCTAATAGCATATTTTATTGCATGGTTGTGCCATAATTTATTGAATTACTGGCCTTTAATGAACAATTATGCCATTTCCAGTCCTTTCTTATTCATGTAATGCTTATTTTCATACTGTGCTTTATATATGGGCTAATATACCTGTTAACACAAATCTTGAGAAGTGAAATTTCTGTCACCCGGCAAGTGAATTTTTAATTTTGATACAGAGTGCCAAATAGCCTTCAAAGTGAAACATTCACTTATATTCCCACCAACAGTGCACAAAATTGCTTTTGCCCTCAAACTTCCTGCCAATGCCATTTATTATCAAACCATTTGATCCTTGCAAGTACAGTAACTAAGAAGCTATCTCATTGCTGTTTGAATTACAAACTACAAATCTCATTGCAGTTTAAAATGCAAACCATAATGGTCTTATTATGAGCAAATATGAGTAGGTTTCTACATATTTAAAAGTCTTTTGAGTTTCTCTTACTGTGAATTATCTGTCTATAATCTTGGCCTATTTTTAAAAATTAATAAGTTAGAAGAAATGAGCCAATTTTCATATATCTTGGCAGGTTTTTCCAGTTTCTTATTTTCCATTCAAATTTATTTATGGTTGTTTTAAACCATTCTGACATTTTGATCTTTTTTTAATTTTGAGATTATTGTAGATTTATTTGCAGTTTTAAGAAATAATACAGAGAGAATTCCATATACCTTTCACCATTTTCCCTCACTGGTAACGTTTTGCATAACTACAGGACAATGTCACAAGTAGGAAGTTGACACTGACACAATGCATCTACCTTATTCAGATGTCAGATTTACATTCACTTGTGTGTGTATGTTAGTTCTACACAATGTTGTCACAGTGCAATTTCCTGTGTGCACTACTGTGGTCGAGATACAGACTTGTGTTTCATCGCAAGGATTCCCTTGCTACCCTTTTCTATTCACAGTCCCTCCTTAAGCCCTGACAAGCACACATCTGTTCTCCATCTCTATAACTTGGTCACTCCAAAAATGAATGGAATCATGGAGTATGAATGGAATCATGGAGTATGCAATATTCTGAGATTGGCTTTTTCCACTCAGTGTAATTGTCCTGCATTTGTAAAAAAATTGGCATTTCGAATTTTGGTACTATGCTATTTAGCTTAAGGTTCATACCAAACTTTAATTGTAGATTTAAACTTTTTCATTGTCTTTCGTTTGGTAGTTTCATGCAGTTTTCCCTAAAGTGGACCTTGTATAATTCTAATAAAATTACTCTTGCTTGCTTTTAGTTTTAATTTGTTTACCTATATTTTGCTTCCTGCCTTTATTGATTTTAGATGAATATCATAATAGCACCTGTGTCATTTTGTGGTCCAAATTGATGGTCTTTTAATGAGCAATTTTATCTCATTGATATTTACTGATATGGCAATTAGCTATGGCATTTTATTTCAAGTTCTACTTTCTGTATTTAATGCCATTTATTTTTGCTATATTGTCTATATTTCTTGTATTTGCATGTTTTACTTTTATAATTTGGAAAGCATATTCTCTTCTTCAGATTTTCTGGTAGTAACATATAATATACACATAATATACACATATAAATATATATGTATATATTTAAAGAAAGGACATGAGAAATGCACATACAATTCTGCAAAAGAACAAATAGAAAAAAGGTAAGAACACATCAAAAATATTTAGTCGTAAAAGACATGAAAATTATAAGAAAACCCTTCTCTGAGAATTCAAAGAAATTTTTTAAAAAGTCTTCTGATACATATATATGTATATATGTATGTCTATATATGTGTATACATGCATGCATATATGTATGTGTATATACATGTGTGCATATATATACATGTATGTAGTATATATACATGCATATATATGTATCAGAAGATTTTAAAAATTTTCTTTGAATTCTCAGAGAAGGGTTTTCTTATTTTCATGTCTTTTATGACTAAATATTTTTGATGTGTTCTTACCTTTTTTCTATTTGTTCTTTTGCAAAATTGTATCTGCATTTCTCATGTGCTTTCTTTCTGTTTGTCTTTGTTATTTTTGTTGTTTTTCCCCAGGCCAACTATGCATTAGAGGATAATGTTAGAAAGCACATCAGTGGAGTGAGTTAGATATTCGGGTAGCTTGCATTCAAATTTGTGTCTTGAAATGTTTCCCAACAAAAGACTGTCCTAGAATTTGATTTTTCTCTGGGATAAACTTTCCATATTATGCAATCATGTTTGCCACCAGATTTTATGCAGTAACTTGGAGTTTATTTTACTTTTGTATATCAAATAATCAACTGAAAGATTGCTTGCTAACATTTTCCCTCCCACTCAGCTAGAAGGATTGATGTTTTGTTTTGATTTCTGCTTTTTGTTTGTTTGTTTGTTTGTTTGTTTTGCAAAGAGAGGTGTGTAGGCACTTTACTAGCTCCACCTTCTCTGACATTCTTTTCTGCCCAGCAAGGTTAGTGATGCCCCAGACTCTGACACAGCAGCTGAGCGCTTGCTGTTCCAAAGAGGCCCTGATGACATTTCAGAAAGTGTAACTTACCTTTGGATAATTCTGCGTGCTTTCTGTGAACATGGAGGCACACACCTCCTGCTGCTTTCCTCATTTTAACTAGATTTAAATTTCATAACACTTTTACAGCCCTCCAGGTTTTCATTTCTGCTTCTTTGTTCTCTGTTTTGGTTTTAAGTTGGTTTCAAAGAACGGGGCAGAAATGTCTTTACTCTGCCATCTTTAATTGGTTCCTGTACTCTTCAATACATTTTAAAATTAAAGCCAGAGAAAGAATAATTAAACTTCCATGCTGCAACCCATAGAAGTTCCAATTTCTTGTGTATACAGACTCTCTCTCTCTGCATTTTTAAGAAGTTCCATACACTTTTAGGAAGACTTACTGTCTTCTCCACCAACCTGAGACACGTACCCCTACAAGGGTACATGAAATTCCACTCAACATTCTGTGAGTTCACACCAAAGATTCATACGGCTACACATTGTTCCTTCTATCATTTTCTAAAAGGGTTTTCTTCTCATATTTTCTTGTATGGTTATAAATAACATGTTCCTGTTCACAGTTTGTATTTAGAACATTTGCTAGGCATTTTGTTTTCAATCATAATCCTTAGAGCCTTGAAACAAACAAATCACATATACTGTATAGAATGATATCTGCTTGGTATTTCTGCCTTAGGAAATAATGTTCATTTTTGAGACTTCATTTTAAGGTACAGCAGAATTTAGTGATATCACAATCCCCTACACAGTTCTAGTAAAACTAAATGAAACAGTGTGAAGCTCCTAGCTTTATCTGAACTCCCATGTCTGAAATCTGTCATTTGTTGGTGTTTAGTTTGCCTGGAATGTTTGTTTACCTACTGCCTGTTGACTAGCTTCCAAATCCTCTTGATGAGTTGATTTCATAACAGCTGAAAATAACATTGCATTCCTCACCTGTAACAGGTGGTCCCCAAGTGGCTGTCCATCTTCCCTTGTGTTCTCTGCTGTGAACTGTAAATCATGTCAAGAAACGACAACCCGTTAGATGACATGATCTACCATCACTGCGAGGAGCCACCAGTCACAACATGCACACACTTTATCCATCCTATGCGCAAATAATAAATTTGGTCAAAAGATTGCCATTTCGTGTTCTGGAAAACATGAACTTATGTGAGCTTATACATAAAATATTTTAATCTATAATCTCATGTATATGTCATTATGTCATATTTCCCAGAATTCAGCTGCCAAAAATAATATTAAAGAAGTAGTTCATGTCAGGTAAGATGTGAATGCCCCATAAATACTGATTCTGAACCTCTAGCAGCCATACATATGTTAATTCATTATTCCACAAATATTTTGTGCACATATTCTGTGCCAAGCACTGTGCTAGGTCCGAAGGATACCAAAATTAATCATTACAAACTCAGAGTCCAAAGAAAAAGGCAGACTCACAAATAAACAGCTGTAAAAATGTGTGTTGCTCTATTTGGAGGTATTACGTAGACATTAGGGAGAGAGCATCTGTATTAGTCCATTTTCACACTGCTGATAAAGACATATCCGAGACTGGGCAATTTACAAAAGAAAGAGGTTTATTGGACTCACAGTGCCACGTGGCTGAGGAGGCCTCACAATCATGGCAGAAGGTAAAAGGCAAGGAGAAGCAAGTCACATCTTAACATGAATAGCGGCAGGCAAAAAGAGCTTGTGCGGGGAACCTCCACCTTATAAAGCCATCAGATCTTGGGAGACTTATTCACTATCACGATAATAGCACAGAGGAAAGTCCTGCCCCCATGATAAAATTACCTACCACCAGGTCCCTCCCACAACTTGTGGGAATTCAAGATAAGATTTGGGTGGGGACACAGCCAAACCACATCATTCTGCCCCAGCCCCTCCCAAATCTTATGTCCTCACATTTAAAAACCAGTCATGCCTTCCCAATGGTCCCCCTAAGTCTTAACTCATTTCAGCATTAACTCAAAAGTCCACAGTCCAAAGTCTCGTTCGAGACAAGGCAAGTTCCTTCCACCTATGAGCCTGTGAAATCAAAAGCAGGTTAGTTACTTCCTAGATACAGCAGTGGTACAAGCATTGGGTAAATACAGCCATTCCAATAGGGAGAAATTGGCCAAAACAAAGGGGCTACAGACCCCATGCAAATCTGAAATCCAGCAGGACAGTCAAATCTTAAAGCTCCAAAATGATCTCCTTTGATCCCATGTCTTGCATCCAGGTCAGGCTGATGCAAGATGTGGGTTCCCATGGTCTTGGGCAGCTCTGCCCCTGAGGCTGTGCAGGATGCAGCCTCCCCTCCCTGCTGGCTGCTTTCATGGGCTGCCATTGAGTGTTTGTGGCTTTTCCTGGAGCACAGTGCAAGCTGTCAGTGGATCTCCCACTCTGGGGTCTGGAGGATGGTGGCCCTCTTCTCATAGCTCCACGAGGTGGTGCCCCAGTAGGGACTCTGTGTGGGGGCTCCAACCCCACATTTACTTTCTGCATTGCCCTAGTAGAGGTTTTCCATGAGAGGCCTGCCCCTGCAGCAAACTTTTGCCTGGACATCCAGGCATTTCCATATAGCCTCTGAAATCTAGGCAGAGGTTCCCAAACCCCAATTCTTAACGTCTGTGCACCACCAGGCTCAACATCAGGTAAAAGCTGCCAAGGCTTGAGGCTTGCACCCTCTGCAGCCATGGCCTGAGCTCTACATTGACACCTTTCAGCCATGGCTGGAGCAGCTGGGATGCAAGACACCAAGTCCCTAGACTGCACACAGCATGGAGACCCCAGATTCAACCCATTAAACCATTTTTCCTCCTAGACCTCCTGGCCTGTGATGGGAGGGGCTGCTGTGAAGACCTCTGACATGCCCTGGAGACATTTTTCCCATTGTCTTAGAGATTAACATTTGGCTACTTGTTACACAAATTTCTGCAGCTGGCTTGGATTTCTCCTCAGAAAATGGGATTTTCTTTTCTATCACATTGTCAGGCTGCAAATTTTCCAAACTTTTATTCTCTACTTCCCTTATAAAACTGAATGCCTTTAACAACACCCAAGTCACCTCTTGAATGCTTTGCTGCTTAAAAATTTTTTCTACCAGATATCCTAAATCATCTCTAGCAAGTTCAAAGTTCCACAAATCTCTAGGGCAGCAACAAAATGCTGCCAGTCTCTCTGCTAAAACATAACAAGAATCACCTTTGCTCCAGTTCCCAACAAGTTCCTCATTTCCATCTGAGACCAACTCAGCCTGGACTTTATTGTCCATATCATTATCAGCATTTTGGTCAAAGCCATCCAAGAAGTATCTAGGAAGTTTCAAACTTTCCCACATTTTCCTGTCTTCTGAGTCCTCCAAACGGTTCCATCCAATCTCTTCCTGTTACCCAGTTCCAAAGCCACTTCCACATTTTTGGGTATCTTTTCAGCAGTGCCACACTTCCCGTACCAATTCACTGTATTAGCCCATTTTCACACTGCTGATAAAGACACACCTGAGACTCAGCAATTTACAAAAGAAAGAGGTATTGGACTTACAGTTGAACATGGCTGGGGAGGCCTCATAATCATGGCAGAAGGTGAAAGGCAAGAAGGAGCAAGTCACAATCTTACATGGAGGGGGTCAGGCAAAAAGAGCTTGTGCAGGGAAACTCCACCTTATAAAGCCATCAGATCTTGTGAGACTTATTCACTATCATAAAAACAGCACGAGAAAGCCCTGCCCCCATGATTCGGTTACCTACCACCAGGTCACTCCCACAACATCTGGGAATTCAAGATGAGATTTGTGTGAGAACACAGCCAAACCCTATCAGCTTCATTCTGGGGTCAGGTGGTAGGGACAACACAAACACCAAGATAAGTTCCTTTGGAGATATGGCATGAGCTGAGGCTTATAGGATGAATAAGAAGTATGCTTGGTAAAAGACTTCAGACAGGAAGGCATTGGGGAGTGGCATTTCTTGGTAAAGGAGTTCAGGCAGGAACACATTGGGGAGTGGCATTTATTGTATAGGGGAAGGAGCAAAGGTATAGAGTTGAGAAGGAGGTTAGAACACGCAAGGAACTACCAGCAATACTATAGGAGTTTACTTAGTGATGCTGGGGCCAGTGAGATATGTGGAGCAGTAAGCAAAAGGCAAGGTTGAGGAGCACTCCAGGAACAGTCTGTAGGAAGCCAGGCTGGATCCTGTGGTCAGGAGCTTCTGAAGAGCTTCCTGTTGTGGATATTTGCTTGCACTTAAATAACTTTCGTATTAGTCTGTTTCCACACTACTGATAAAGACATACCCAACACTGGGTAATTTATAAAGAAAAAGAGGTTGAATGGACTCACAGTTCCACATGGCTGCAGGGGGCCTCACAATCATGGTGGAAGGTGAAAGGCATGTCTTACGTGTTGGCAGACAAGAGAGGATGAGAGCCAAGCAAAAGGAGAAACCCCCTATAAAACCATCAGATTTCATGAGACTTTTTCACTACCATATGAACAGTATGGGGGACACCGCCCCCATGATTCAATTATCTCCCACCAGGTCCCTCCCACAATACATGGCAATTATGGGAGCTAAAATTCAAGATGATATTTGGGTGGGGACACAGACAAATTATATAAGCTTTATTGAGGTTTAATTTACATCTTAAGATTCACTTAGGTGAACAATTCAATGATTACTATTAAATTGACAGAGTTGTACAATCCTTAACACAATATAGGTTTTAGAATATTTCCATCATTCCAGAATATCCCTCATACCCATTTATAGTCACTACTGACTCCTACCTCCAAGAACCAGGCAAATGCTCATCTGCTCTCTATGTCTATAGATTTGTCATTTCTGGACATTTCACATAAATGGAATCATAGAATATGTAGTCATTTGCATCTGGTTTGTTTCATCAGGCATCAGGTTTTTTAGATTTACCCATGCTGCAGTATGTATCCATAGCATATTTGTTTCTATTGTAAAATAGTATTCCATGGTATGGATATAACATCATTGGCTTATCTTTTCACCAATTGATGGGCGTTCAGATTGTTTCTATTTTTTGGTTAATATGACTAATGCTGCCACAAGCATTCACATGCAAGTCTTTACACAGACATGTTTTCATTTCTCTTGGGTAGATATTTAGGGATAGAATTCTTGGGTCATATGGTAAATTTATGCTTATCTGCTTAAGAAATTGTCAAGCTATTGTGAAAAGCAGCTGCATGATTTTACAATCCCATCAGCAATGTCTAGGGTTCTAGTTTCTCCTAAGGAGTTTTAACGAGACGGATAATATGGCTAGATTTGTGCTTTAGGTAAATCAATCTGGTAGCTACTAAAAATGAGACTGAAAATAATGAGCCTGTTTAGGAAGATGTTACAATAATCTAGGTGAGATCTCTACTACGATTCCCAACTAGACCATTGGAGGAGAAGATTATCTCAGAAGAAGAACAATGCTGCTGAATAAGAACATGTGATTTGCTTCCATCAGTTGCTCAGCCTTGGGAACGTGACTCACGGTGGTGTGAGGACAAAGCAGGTACCTGTCCGCCAGCCAGATTAGCTGAGGAAAATACACTTCAGGTATGTAAGCTTATGCCTTCACATCTGAAATGTCCTGAACTAACATATACACCCTCAAACTTTCCAACACTTATACTATCACTGTGTCATTTTTTCCTGGTTCACCAACTGCATACTGGACACAGTGCTGCACATGCTATTGGGTATTTTTCCTCCTTTAGAGATGATGTTCATTTGGTTCTAAGGATAATTGCAAGAATATTGTTGTGCTATAAGTAAATAAATGCTATGTATTTATAAATTATCTGTGTTAAAATTATACTATTTCTATTGTTAGCACACACAGTATTAAGTCATGTGGCCCAAATCTCATATTTCATAGCATATTATGGTTTTATTAGGATACAGTAAATTAATATTTCAGTGAGAAAGTATTTGGAAGTACCCATAAGCCTTATCAACAGCTCATCCCAATGTTGCCCTTCAAACAGCCACGTGGAATTTGTGTAAATGAGTCTAAATGAATGATAAGGACAATATGATGTTTGAGTTAAAATATCTTTTGAAACTGAAAATGAGCAGCTAGCCAAAAAAAATCTGTCACTTTAAAAAGATCAGGAAAAAGTCTTAATTCTGCCATTGTGCAATGTATAGCATGTAACTAAGAACAATATCTAAGGACAACAAATATAAATATTGAAGGAAGTTGAGTAATATTTAATTAGATTATACTATATTTGGTCTAGGAATAATAAACCTGTAAAATTATCTACACTATGAAACCAAGCTCTGTATTATAACATATAAATGAGTTCTCTGATCTTTTAAAATATGTATTTCTAACAACCTTGTAAATGATTAATATTTCAAAATACTGCTACTACTGCTGCTACTACTAGTAATAACAACAATTTTGAATAGGCTTGAATGTCTTAAAAGTTGTAAAATATAATTTTATTAATGATGATTAAGTTCCATGTGAATAAGAGAAATAAAATGACTACAAATATTTAACCAAAAATAAAAGAACAGAGGGTTTGCCAAAAGAGACCAATTTACTTATTAAATAGAATGCCCATACATTACAGTTTCCTGAATGAAACACTTTTATAACTATTGTCCTGATGGCCAATCCAGTTTAGCATTTTGTCCTTGATTGCTTTACCTTTCAACAAAGTATTATTATCAATATTATGATTATTGTTATCATTAATGAAAATAAGCCAGATGGACTTTTACAACCTCTACTTCATACTCCCAATCTTTGTTATAATCATGTCTAAGTAGCATGAGACAAATCCAGGGAATGCAGTTCTCACCTTAAATGGGAGTTAATCTTAAAGAAGACCAGCAGTAATAACCTATCTCTTCCCATTTCAGACTCAACGTAACCAATACCTGCCTTTCAAGGAAAACTCATATGGGGCTCACTGATGAAACAAAGCGAGTTTGCAAAAAAAGATTCGACATAGTCAATTCTTTGTACTCTTCAGTGATGGTAGCTGCCTTAGTGGAAAATGTGGGAAATTACAGATTGGGGTAGGTGAATTGAAGATCAAATTATTTATTTTTGTTGTTATAAATACAAATTTTGATATAATATAGCATCATGTGTAAAACAATTTTCCTAACTAACTTAAGAAATATGTGGAACAGAAATATTTGAAATGTGGTGGTGTACAAGGAAGTGAGCTTGAAGAAAAGAGAGTCCCAAAAATTCACGTTTTACACCAAGAGAAATAAAACCATAGTAGTCACAATTTATGAATCTTTTTACACTTGTATATATATACTTGTGTATTTGTGTGTATATGTATTTGCAACTGAATTATAAACTTTAATGATTAAGCTGATTTGAAATAATTTTAGGAAATACTTTAGTATGGCAATACATACTTGGTCTTTTTGTTGCCCATAATCAATTAGATTTGAGAAATAATTAACCTTTGAATAACCTCTTTGCAAATTTACTTAGTTATCCTAGCAAAGTATTAAATATTTTGTAAATGAGTCCTGACATTTCTGATTGTATGTTTTTCAAAATTGTTGGAAATCTTTAAACAAAATCCTGGAGCATCCAAATTTCAACTACTAAAGATTATAATTTTTTGAGCACCCATATTTCAAATATGAAAGCTTTTGGCCAATTGCATTTATTGAAAATAAAGCTTTCATACAGGAAGATATTGATAGCTCTTAAAAAGCAAGGGATACATTGAATTGATTAGATGATAAGCGGGCAAATGGTATGGAGGATGTCATTTTGAAATTCTCTAAGAGCATAATTGAAATGTATTCACTTTTAGGAAGAATTTTGATGAGCCCCTATTTTTCAGTAAATTTCTTTTTAAACTTGTATTACATTTTATTTTGTCTCTTTTTTGTTATTATTATTATACTTTAAAGTTCTGGGGTACATGTGCAGAATGTTCAGGTTTGTTACATAGGTATACATGTGCCAGAGTGGTTTGCTGCACCCATCGACCCATCATTTACATTAGGTATTTCTCCTAATGCTATCCCTCCCCTAGCCTCCCACCCACCAACAGGCCCAGGTGTGTGATATTTCCCTCCCTGTGTCCATGTGTTCTCATTGCTCAACTCCCACTTATGAGTGAGAACATGCGGTGTTTGGTTTTCTGTTCTTGTGATAATTTGCTGAGAATGACAGTGTCCAGCGTCATCCATGTTCCTGCAAAATACATGAACTCATCCTTTTCTATGGCTGCATAGTATTCCATGGTGTATATTGCCACATTTTCTTTATCCAGTCTATCATTGATGGGCATTTGGGTTGCCTCCACGTCTTTGCTATTGTGAACAGTGCTGCAATAAACATACATGTGCATGTGTCTTTATAGCAGCATGATTTATAATCCTTTGGGTAAATACCCAGTAATGGGATTGCTGGGTCAAATGGTATTTCCAGTTCTAGATCCTTGAGGAATCACCACACTGTTTTCCACAATGGTTGAACTAATTTATATTATGTACCATTATAGAATGAAAATGAAGTCAATGATTTGATGGTAAAGAGCTGCATATAATATGACTAATACTAAAATAATAAATAATTTTATAAGAACTGAGGTATAGGCCCACCAGCATAATCAATCTAATTATAACTATTTCAAAAATTCTATTATTCTAATTATTCAACTATCTGCATTTACTATCAAAAATGCTTCAGCTTGAGAATAAATGATATGATCATCCCAGTTTTGATCAAGTAACTATTGGTGGACAATTTTGTGCAACTAGATCCTAAAATAATAAAAGCCTCTTTTCTTCATCATGATAGAAATAAAAATTCCTCTTTCCAAGTGTCTCTTTATGCTCATCCTACAGGAAATTCAATTAAAGATATTATACAATACTGGATGTTAAGGCTCTCAATCAAATGTTGCCATTTATTTCATTAAATTGTCTTTGTAACAGGCTAATTAAATTATTGCCCAGTTTAGAATGTAATTTCTATAGCTTATACAACCAAACTTAATATCCTTAATAATTCAAAAACAGCTATATTTTTATACTTGAAAATTGTTTCTGTATGTTGAAGATTACAGATTTGCAATTGTTCTGGCAAGTGTGAGCCTCTTTGAAAGTAGATCATATCCTTAAATGAATAGCAAATAAATCACAGCCACAAAATTGCATATATTGCATTTTGCAAATGATAGCCTCTTAGCTGCTCAGACTGTTATTTAAATAAAATGAATAATTAGAGCAGAAAACTGAAGAGAAGGTCCTATTTTTATCTCTGTACTCAATAGAATGTTTTCAAGACAAAAATTAGTAAGGAGCATGCTTGCTCAATTCCTTTAACTTTAAATCAATGTTTACTCTCTGAACACTTATATTGTAAATGTTAAGTAGAGGCTTAGAAACTGATAATACTAATAATAAAAAATGAAAAATTGAGTAGGCTATCCAGTTATTTGCCAATGTTTAAAAGCTATTTGGCATATCATTGGCACAATTTAGCTGACATAACTCAGGTGCTTAATTTCATTAATTTCAAGATAGTCAAAACATTTGGCATAAGAAGATTAAAGGAAACTCAAAATATAAACAGAATTAAAATAACATCATAAAAATAGTAGTTGCCGAAATAATGAAAAAAGTGTTAATAGCAATAAATTAGGGCACACATCAATCAATATGAAAACATACTATAAATGATGTGAACAAAAGATACAAGTTAAAGAGGCAAATAGTCAATAAATATGCGAAAAATTAAACTCACAAATAAATAAATGCAAATTAAAGTATAAGCATAATGGAATTTTTGCTCTCCAAATTAACAAATAATTTATTATCCCATTTCTCTCTGTGGACAAGAATATGAAAAAGATATTCTGATAACCTCCTGGTGAGGAAGCAATTTAGTATAATTTTTTGAAAAGTAATTTAAGGCCAGGCACGGTGGCTCATGCCTGTAATCCCAGCACTTTGGGAGGCCGAGGTGGGCGGATCACGAGGTCAGGAGATCGAGACCATCCTGGCTAACATGGTGAAACCCCGTCTTTACTAAAAATAAAAAAAAAAATTAGCCGTGCGTGGTGGCAGGTGCCTGTAGTCCCAGCTACTTGGGAGGCTCAGGCAGGAGAATGGCATGAACCTGGGAGGCAGAGCTTGCAGTGAGCAGAGATCGCACTACTGCACCCCAGCCTGGGTGACAGTGCAACGCTCCATCTCAAAAAAAAAAAAAAAGAAAGAAAAGTAACTTAAAAATACATATTAATAAAGATATTATACAGTATCTTTGTATAATGTCTTTGACCATATGTCTATGTATTTTAAAAATCCATCCCTAACTAATTATCAGAAATGTGAGCAAAGATTTATGCATAGTGATTTTACCGCTTTTTAGTTATAAAAATAAATCCTGAGTATGACCTAAATGTACAGCAATAGAGTAATAGTTTAATTAAGATGTATTCATAGAATGTAAAAAGTATTCAATGATATGAAACTTCTTTATTTTTAAGTGAAAAATGATGGCAAAAATATATACCTCCAATGTATCTATGTCTGTGTCTATCTAAATATGTTCATCTATCAATGTATCTGTAACCCTTTATGTTTACAAAATTAAAACTTAGAAGACTATATCTCAAAATGTCATTTCTTATTTGCATCACTGTTTTGACAATGAAAATGTATATTTCCTTTACAATTTGAGAGACATTTTACAAAAAAATTAGTCCAAATTTTGTTTAAAATGTTAAGAGCAGCATAAGTTTTGTGGGACTTTAAAGTAAGAAATTAAATTAAGGTTTTTCATAAGATAGCAATTAACTGGTCATTTTAATCTAACCAGTAAATTTGAATTAATTTGCTGCTAATGGGTTTGCTTTAGTTTAAAAGTATATGGAGTGCCTCAGACTCTTCAGGCTACTATAACAATATACCATAAACTGGGTAGTTTATATACAACAGAAATTTATTTCTCACAGGTCTGGAGGCTGAAAAATCCAAAAACAAGGCTCTGGAAGATTCTGTGTCTGATAAGGGCCCACTTTCTCATTCATAGATGGAGCCTTCTCACTGTGTCTTCACATGGTGAAAGGGATGAAGGTGCTCTCTTAGGCCGCTTTTATAAGGACACTACTCTCATGACCTAATCCCATTTATGAGGGCTCTATCATCATGACCTAATTCGCTCCCAAAGATACCACCTCCTGATTCGATTATGTTCATGGTTAAGATTTCAACACATGAACTTGGAGGAACACAAACATTCAGATCATAGCAGGGACTATTTGTTATTAGTATTATTCTTATTTCTTAATTACAAGTTTCATTAAAGGAACCAATAGCTAGGGAATACAGCCAAGTTTGTTTACAAGTATGAAGAACCACCAGTGCTACAATCACAAAAAATAATCTATGAAACCACTGTTGAAAATATTTTTATGTTATATTGTAAAAATCACTGAATTTATACCAGTGTTTATGGCAATATTTGCCCAATTTACAATCGGAATTATGTTGGTACTTTTTTATATGTCAAAGAGAATATAAAAGTCGCTTTGTTCTTATAAAATATAATCGGTAGATTAAATTTTAACCTCACTGAAGTACAAATAAGCTATCTAGATAGTATAAAAAACTAGTTAGAAAAAAATTTCAAACAAACTGTTGGTTTGAGTTTTTTTCTTCACAGTATATAAACATTTAAATAAAAAACTTTAAAATAAACTTCACACCCGGTTTTCTCATGTTTAAGAAAGTCAGTACAAAGTAGTAGTTAATAAAGCTGGATAAGAAGCAGATTACCTGGAACTAAGTTCTGCTCTGGCACTTATAAATTGTATTATTTAGGGCAAGTTATTTAACTTCTCTGTTCTTCAGTTTCCTCATCACCAAACTGGGAATAATAATTGTATCTACATTAAGGGATTATTTTAAAGATTCAAAGAGCTAATAAAATGTAAAGCCCATAAAAGAGTACCCAGGACACAGTAAGAGCTTAATCAATACTAACCTTAATTATTGTGCCCTCAGTCTACACTCATACTTTTCACAGCAAATCTTGAGTGAATAGTATTTACTTTTTTTCATTCATTTCAGAAGCATTTGTTGAGTACCTAACAATATTTGTAATTTTGAAGGCAAATGTTGGATAAGCCCTGGTGGGGAAAAAAGACAAATGTAACCTATTCTGACCTCAAATAATGCATGGCTTCATGATAGAGAGAAGGATCCTATAAAAAAAAAAAAAAACAAACCAAAAAAGTTTTGGAAGTACAGAAATGTACTGGCTGCAGAGGAGCAGGCAAGACATAGAATCTAGGCAGGCGGTTGGGATTAGGAAGGGCTGGTCTCTGGGAAAATCATTCATGCTCTGGGGTTCAAACAATGCATTGAATTGTCTTGAAAAATAAAGTGAAATAGATATACGGGGGAAAAATAATCCACACAGGCACAGATGCAAAAGAGATTGTGATGCATTTGAGGAAATGGAAGAAAACTGATTTGGCTAAGTTCAGGATACAGGTGGGAAAGAGAATTGTGAAAATTGTGGCTGTATAGCTAAGGAGAGGTCAGATTATGAAGAGCCTTCAAGTAGAGTAAACATATAATTTATTGTTGTACCAAACTATCTTTGCAAGTGAGGGGGAGAATACTAATTATTTTACCCGGAACACAGGCATAAAACAAAAATCTCCATAGTGACTTGGAATGTATAGTACTTCTAGGCCATGATTACTTTCATCTATGCATCTATGTTCTCTCCATCTTTTTTTTTTTCTTTTTTTGAGACAGAATCTTACTCTGTTGCCG
This sequence comes from Gorilla gorilla gorilla, assembly GCF_029281585.2. Lineage (NCBI taxonomy): Eukaryota > Metazoa > Chordata > Mammalia > Primates > Hominidae > Gorilla > Gorilla gorilla. Next base: position 85,643,006 of record NC_073230.2, read on the forward strand.
AGGCTGGAGTGCAGTGGTAAGATCACAGCTGACTGCACCCTTGACCTTCTGGACTCAAGCAATTCTCCCACCTCAGCCTTGCAAGTAGCTGGGACTACAGGCACATGCCGCGACACCTAGATATGCATTTAATTTTTTGTAGATATGGGGACTCACCATATTGCACAGGTTGTTCTTGAACCCCTGTGCTCAAGCGATCCTCCTGTCTCGGCCTCCCAAACTGGTGGTGTTACAGGCATGAGCTACAGTGCCCATTGGCATCATTTTACCTTTACCTTGGGTACATGTATGTGTTGCATAAGGGAGCAGGGAGCACAGGGAGAGGAGAATCTCACAGGCAAGGGGGTTCTGGTACCAGATAAAGGAGATAGATACAAAGATAAGCCAAACCACAAATGCTTATTCAGCATTCTTCCTGAACTATCTTTCCTCCCCTGAAACTCCTTTTTCTTTGTTTTCTTCTTGTGTCTTTGATTACTTTTTTCAATTTCCTCCATGGGGTTCTCTTTTTTAATACGAATTTTTTTCTTTGCTTCTTTTCTTTTCTCTAACTGTATGTAGAGAGATATGAAGGCAAACATAATCCTCCCTACAGTGTCAATTTCAATCTTATTTTAATGGTTCCTGAATGTTTCTCTTGGTACTGAAACCAGCCCAACTTCCTCACAGAACTGATGTTTATATTTTTTAGATAAACATAAAAATTGACTCAACCAATCTTAAAATGTAAAACTTAAATTCGCCTTATCTGAGTTCCTTTCTCAGGAAACCCACTCTCAGGACTCCCAAATAATCCATAAGTATCTCTGAGTGACTTTTAGGTGCCCAGTAACTATAGCCTTTTTCACAAATCAGGGTCTCATATCTAATGCTGGGTCCAGTAAGGGACTTTAAACTTCATCTTAGGCCCTCCAATATGACTATAATATTTGCATGTCACTAAAATATTGTGGTGTTAGGAAGGAAGAAGGACAAGAGAAAAATTCAAAGAAGGAACTTGAAAACATTTTTAAAGTTCTATGTAAGGAATTCCACAAAAACACCTTTTATATTTTTTTCCTGCAAGAATAAGAAAATCCAATGCAAAATTGCTTAAGCAATAAGCAAAATGTATTATTTCACATATTAGGAAGTCTAAAGTTTGAAAGGTTTGAGAGTTAGATAATTCAGTGGCATATTGACATCATCAGTGACCTAAGTGTTTTCTATCTTTATGACCTGTCATCCTCAGTGAATTGCTTCGCCTTTTATGGACCCAAGATGACTGTAAAATGTAGAGAGGCATAAATGCAGTCTTTCCTTCTATGGGTCTCCTTAATGGACTTTATCCAGATGGTTCCCAGCAGATGTCTCCTTTCAGCCTATTTACCAGAACTGTGTGACAAGACCAAGCCAACACTATCAAGGAGAATGTTCTTGATCTGATTCTTTTAACCCATCTTTATTTACTTCTTGGAGCTAAAAATAATCCAGAGTGCAGGGACACGAGATACCTGAACAAACCTGAGCTTCTATTAATAAAGAAGGTGGAAAATAGTGGTTTACAGGAAAACAGCAGTATCTGCTACATTCTACATTCATTCTAGGTTATAAAACAGTTCCTCACGACAGAGCCAGACAGGTGTAGAACCATACACGATCAAGATGCAGCAAATCAAAGAGCTGTGTGTCTAAGCATCTGAAATCCATCTTTGACAATGACTATATACATGATATGAAAAAAATTTTAAAAGGTTAAGTGATAGACTGATTTGAGTTGAATCTAAGCCGCTCTTCATATTAGCTGTTGTTCTATTCCTTCTTGTGCTCCTCACTAAACCTCAGTTTCTTAATCTATAGTCGGATAAAAATAGAAAAATAATGAGAGGAAAGTTCTCTGTGGTAACACTTATATGATTCTGTAGTAGTCTGACTGTTTGCGCCTTTACCTTATGACACTATAAACTTAATAGACTTCCAACTCCCAGTCCCACATATAAGGAGCTTAGAAGCCACCACTCCATTGTAACAATAGGTAAAAAGCTGAACAAACTGAAAAGTCAACAATTCTTTTTAGATCCATAAAAGAGGTGAAGATCCAGGCAAACTAGTGGCTCCAAGATTAGAGAGACACACAGACAAATACAGAAAGGGGAGTCATGGCTTATCTAAACAGAGACTCACAAGTGGAAACCACTGCAGGAACTAGTGCCAGGGTAGAAAAACCTAAACTGTAATTGATGAATTGCTGGAGAATCAGCGTGGACAAGTCAAGAGTTTATAGCTCCAGAAGGACCTAAGCATAAGGGAGACTCCATACTTTTGTGTCTTTTATCTCTAAGAACTTGACCCAGTAAATATTGGATAAAAATTTCTTTGTGCTTTCAGCAAAGTGAGGGGAAAATGAATCATTTTGAAGCATGCTAGAATACTCTCTTCTTAAAAAGGCCTCCCTGAAGAAAAACTAATTAACTAGACCCTAATTTCATAGGAGTATTATCATAGTCTAACTAACCTGGAGGAAAGGAGATACCCAACTTCAGCCAGGTCTATTATTCCACACGGCAGAAGGAAAATACCAGTGTCCAGCCCACTGTAACCATCCTGTCCCACCTAAAAGCAAAGAAAAAGCTGAGATATACGTATGAAGTACAGTCTAGAGGCATAAGATCCCTGAAAGACTTGGAGCTAATCATGAGACTATGAACACTTCTCCTCCCACACCTTACCACCACATTATAAATACTTATTTACAAAAAGCTAGTTCCTTGACAAGATCAATAAAATTGATAAGCCTCTAACCAGGCTAAGAAAAAAAGAGAGAGGACACAAGTTACTAAGTAAAAGAAATAAAAAAGGGTATATCACTATAGATCCCATGGACATTAAGAAGAGAACGAAAGGGTGGGCGTGGCAGCTCACACCTGTAATCCCAGCACTTTGGGAGCCTGAAGTGGGTGGATCATGAGGTCAAAAGATCAAGACCATCCTGGCCAACGAGGTGAAACCCCATCTCTACTAAAAATACAAAAATTACCTGGGCGTGGTGGCATGTGCCTGTAGTCCCAGCTACTTGGGAGGTTGAGGCAGGAGAATCGCTTGAACCCAGGAGGTGGAGGTTGCAGTGAGCTGAGATCACACCACTGCACTCCAGCCTGGTGACAGAGTGACTCCAACTCAAAAATTAAAAAAAAAGAGAGAGAATAAAATAATACTATGAACAGCTCTATGTCCACCAATTTGATAACCTAGAGGAACTAAACTAATTCCTTGAAAGACACAATCTGTGAAAACTCATGCAAGAAGAAGTAAATAATCTGGATAGGGCTATACTTTTTCAATAAATTGAATCAATAACACATAACCAGTCAAAACAGAAGGCATCAGGCCCAAATTTATTTATTCACTGGCAAATTCTACCAAACATTTAAGGAACAAATTGTATTAATTCTCTATAATCTCTTTCAGAGGATAGCAGAGTAAATGCTTCCTAACCCATTCTATTAAGCCACTATTACCCTAAGACTAAAATCAAACAAAAACATTATAAGAAAAGAAAACCACAAATAAAGATCTCTCATGGACATAGATGTAAAAATCCTCAACAATATATTAGCAAATTTAATCCAACAATGTATGAGAAGAATTATACACCATTACCAAATGGAATTTATTCCAAGTGTACAAGGTTGGTTCAACACTTGAAAATCAATTAATATAATCCAACACATCAACAGGATATAAAAAAAAACATGATCATATTAATAGATGCAGAAAAGTCATTTGACAAAATTCAACATACATTTGTAATAAAAAAACCCTCAGTAAACTAAGAAGGAAATGTTCTCAACTTGATAAAGAATAGCTACAAAAAATTTACAACTAATATCATACATAATGGTCACCAACATTTCCAAAAAGATCAAAAAAACACGAAGATGTCTCCTTTCAGCACTCCTTTTCAGCATTATATTAGAAGTCCTATCTAATGTAATAAGACAAGAAAAATAAATATAAAATGTGTACAGATTGGGAAGAAATAAATAAAACTATCTTTCTTTGCAGATGACAGGAACATCTATGTAGGGTATCCAAAAGAATCAATTAAAAAAACTCCTGTAACTAATAAGGGATTAAAGCAAGTTTGCAGGATACATGGTTAATAGACAAAAGTGACTTGTCTTCCTGTATGCCAGCAGTGAACAAATGGAATTTGAAATGTAAAACACAATACATCTACACCAGCACCCCCAAAATAAAGCTTGCAGGTATAAAGGTAACAAAATATGTACAAGATCTATCCAAATGTAGAGAAAATAAATCAAAGAACTAAATAAATGGAGAGAATTCCATGTTCATGGGTTGTACAACACAATGTTGTCAAGATGTCAGTTCTCCCCAGCTTGATCCATAGATTCAATGCAATTCCATTAAAAATCCTAGCAAGTTATGTTGGGGATATCAAGAAATGGATTCTAAAGTTTATATGGAGAGGCAAAAGATCCAGATACCCAATATAGTATTGAAGGAGAAGAACAAAGTTGGAGGACTAACACTACTTGACTTCAACATTTACTTTAAAGCTACAGTAATCAAAACAGTATGATACTGGCAAAAGAATAGACAAATAGATAAATGAAACAAAATAGAAAGCTCAGGAATAAGCCCACAAAAATATTGTCAGCTGATCCTGAGAAAGGAGAAAAAGGCAATACAATACAGAAAGTCTTTTCAACAAAGAGTGCTGAAAAAACTGGACATCCACATGCAAAACCATGAATCTAGATAGAGATTTTGCATTCTTCATAAAAACTAGCTCAAAATGAATGACAGAACTGAATGTAAAATTCAAAACTACAAAACTCCTTGAAGATAACATAGGGTAAAAAATAGATGGCTGTGGGTTTGGCTATGATCTTTTAGATACAACACCAAAGCTATGGTCCATAAAAGAAATAATTGATAAGCTGGACTTCATTAAAATTAAAAGCCTCTGCTCTCTAAACAGAAAGTGTCAAGAGAATTTGAAGACAAGCCACAGAGGAAGAGAAAGTGTTTGTAGAACAAACATCTGACAAAGGATTTTATCCAAACTATTCAAAGAATTCTTAAATCACAATAAGGAAACAGCCTGATTTAAAAATTGGCAAAAGACCTTAACAGGTGCCTCACCAAAGAAAATATACAGATGGTAAATAAGCCTACAAAAACAGGTTTCACATCATATGTCACAAGGAAAATGCAAATAAAACAATAATTAGATATCACTGTATACCTATTAAAATAGCCAAAATCCAGAACACTGACACCACAAAACGCTGGGAAGGATATGGAACAACAGGAACTTTTATCCATTGATGAAAGGAATGCAAAATGGCACAGCCACTTTGCAAGACATTTCAGCAGTTTCTTATAAAACTATACATACTCTTACCATGCAATCCAACAATCACTTTCTGTGGTATTTATCTAAAGGAGTTGAAAACTTATGTCCACACAAAAACCTGCACACAAGTGTTTGTAGCAGCTTTACTTGTAATTGCCAAAACTTGGAAGTAACCAAGATGCTTTTCAGTAGATAGATGGATTAATAATCTGTGGTACATTCAGCCAATGGAATACTCAGTGCTAAAAAGAAATGAGCTGCCAAATCATGGAAAGACATGAAGAAAGCTTAAATGCATATTACTAAATCAGAGAAGCCAAACTGAAAAGGCTGCATATCCAATGATACGACATTCTGAAAAAGGCAAACCTATGGAGACAATAAAAAATAAAATCAGTGGTTGCCTGGGGAGGGGGGCAGGAATGGAGTATAGAAGATAGTTAAACTACTCCCTACAATACTATAGTGGTGGATACATGTCATTATACATTTGTCCAAACCTATACACAAGGAGTGAACCCTAAATTAAACTATGGACTTTGGGTGATAATGATGTGTCAATGTACGTTTATCAATTGTCACAAATTTGATACTCTGGTGAGGGTTATTGATAACATGGGAGGCTATACATATGCAGGGGCAGGGGAAATACAGGAAATCTCTGTACTTACCTCTCAATTTTGCTGTGAACTTAAACTACTCTAAAAAATACAAAAAAAAAACCTCTTTCTAAAAAAAAAACTCTTTAAGTTGAGGAATGTATCTTCATTGTGTCCCCGGTAGCTAGTACAGTGGCAGAATTGATGGCTTTTAAGTATAGCTAATGACTGAAGGAGCATGTTATAAAATGTTTATTAAAGCCTGTTCTATAATATTTGGCAGGTAATAGACATTTAATAATTATTAGATCATAGCTGATGATTTGACTCTTGACAGAACTAATTGCTACTTACATTTAAATAATGCTAATTAGAATGACAGGCTATTGGAAAGCATGCAGAAGAAACATATGGAAGTTAATAAACCTAGAGTCAAGGCCTGCCCTTCTGACAGTTATTCAACCCTAATAAATAGCTTTCTCTTGCTGACTCTCAGTTTCCTCACTTATAAAATGAGCACATTACCTACCTCATAACGCTGTTGTGATGTTGTGATGACTAAACATTTCTTACAGTTACTAAGTGGCTCTATGATCACTTCAATAAAACTATGTGCCAAGTTTCTATGTAATGATAGCCTGAGAATCCCCAAAAGTATTGGTTGCTTTCCGACCAGTCAATAATAGCTTACTAATTTATCTGGGATCTCATGTGACTTGCTTCGTCTGTTCCAATAAATTTAGCATAAATTCAATTTGTTCAAAACCCACTACTACTACTACTATCTAACATTTCTAGTATGGCTACTTTGTACTAGGTTCTTTTCTAAGTATTCCATGCATTCATTCATGGAAACACTTTTATTATTACATTTTGCAGTTGCTAAAACTGAATTTTACGTAAGACAAAATTATTTTCCTGTGTTTATACAGTTTGTGAGAAGCAAAAGCAAGTTGTATACCCAAGTTTGCCTGATTCCAGAGTCAGGTTAGTTATCCACCACATTATAACAACACTCAGGCAAAGTTTACATGTCTAGTTAAGGTCAATAATGGTATAAACAGGAATTAGGTAATAGGCCATTTTTGGCTCTCTTAGTGAGATAGTAATTAAACATTTTAGCTGAAATTTCTCTTTACTATAACATACCACTTGATAAAGCATACATTAATTCTAGTCTGGTTTTGCTGTTGAGAAATTATCTACATTTACTACCTTATTATAACATATTATTCTTTTCATTTTAAAAATGGCCATTAGGTTTATCTTACTTATATTACAAAGTGTACTTTATTTATTTTTTAACTTTTATTTTAAATGTAGGGGTATATGTGCAGGATGTGCAGGTTTGTTACATAGGTAAACTTGTGTCATGGGTATTTGTTGTACAGATTATTTCATCACCCAGGTATTAAGACTTGTATTCATTAGTTATTTTTTCTGAGTGTATTTTAATAGAAAACTAAACACTAATGAAATCACTGAAGATATCATAGGAATGTAAAACCCTCAAGAGATGATTTAGAGTTTTCCATTTTCAGTTCATGGAAGGCAAGGTTTCCACTCAACAGAGAAAGTACAAAATGGCAGTCATCAGGACTAAAACATTACAACTGTAGAAGTTACACAATGTAAAGCTTCTGATATTATAGGCACAAATTACATCATGAAACCATTTCACTAGAGCACATTAGTAAACTCAGTTTCCAACGGATTTCCCTTGGGGCCCTCGCCGTATTGAAACAATCACTATCTTGAGAAGAAAAATGTGTTCATTTGTTCCCATGAACCAGCACCTAGCATACCTGTCTTCCACATCATAGGTATCCAATAAACGTTTCCTGAATAAGCAAATGAAGAATGAATGAATGAATGAGGAAATAGGGAATTCAAATTTCTTCCAGTCTTGAAAGGATTGATAGTCTATGTGGACAGAGCATAGATGTAAATAGATTTTTAAGAAAACAAGGTGCAGACATGAATATTTAAAGAACTTTCTAAGGACTACAACAATTGATAGAAACTATCTCAGAGATCTGTGGGGCAGGATGCAACTCCGAAGGCTTGCTATCCACTTATAACCTCTTCCACTGGCTAAGGGAGACAGTAGGGACACACTGCATAGAAACAGGAAGAAAGCAATAATTAATGTTTTTTAAAGAAAACCATTAATAGTTAATTAAGAATTAAGGGCCCATGGTCTCTGAGGTTGGAGTCATTTCAAAGTACTAGAAAAAATGAGCGTAGGGAAGAAATCATATTCATAAGTACCTTGCTCTAATATTTCCAAATGTCCATCAAGAGAAACTGTTGCAACTTGCTGACTTTAAAATTCTAGCCTTCTCTGGCTTCATGAAAACCTTGCTAGCCTCCTGCAAAGTTACAGTTCAATCTGCTTCACATTGGGTAAAACAATACCCAAGGTACAGAGGTGCTGAAAGGCTTAGTTATTGTTAGTTAAGGGAGCTGACAATCTTGAATAAAAAGCACTCTTAGTGCAAAGTAGAATTGTAATCAGTGTCATTGTCATTTGAACCGCATTGTTTGCAGTGTAACCAATTGTGAAACCAACATAAATTCAAAAACTAAATTAGAAAAACAGATGCTTCTTTTGTTTGGAGATTTTAGTCCCATCTAGCTATACTGTATATCATTTTCTTTGACTTACACCACATAGAAAGAAAAATCAGAGCGCATAATACAAAAATGCAGAAACATATTTAGCAAATTTGTGGATTTCGTAAGTCATTTATAAACTTTGGATTTACAAACAATTTCAAAGGCTTTTGAAAATATTTATACACACAAGAATCTCTATACTACTACATATAATTATACCATGGCTTTTCCAAAGCATATTCCAGAGATAGACTTTCGGCAGAATATCAAGTTTCTTATTTGGGGTTTGTCTTGGAGACAGTGAACAATTTATTTTTCAGTCTCTGTCTCCACTGATGCTTGTGATTAAGATAAATACATTGGTGCAATGAGAGAAAAGAGATTTATCTTGTACATAATTTCTAAATTGACTTGTGACATTAGGAAGTCGATCTACCCAGGGTGGAATTTATTTCTTCAGTTCACTGAAGTTCATTTCTTCAGTTCACTAAGTTCCAACTAATTTTTGTTTCTCCACAGTCTCAACTATTTTTTAAGGAAATTGAGAAGTTCACTTTTAATGTTTCTGAACTACCAGACTTCCTATGATTTAAAAAATAACAACTGTAAATTTGCATGAAGTCTTTGGCATTATATACTCAAGTATAGCTTCAATTCTGGGCCAATATACAATGCTGATTTGTGTAGGACAAATATCTAGAAAAATAGGTATTTTTGAAAAGAAGATAAATACTCTACCAATGCAAGTTGAAGATGAAATAAGAGCTACATGCACACACACACACAAACACACACACAAACACACATCCATCTGCATCACATATCTCATAAGCACTAAGGGAAAAAAAACACACTTTTGTGTTTATGATGTTAATTTTAAGCAATCAAAAGTATAAGCAATAACATATGTTTTGCCAAGTTTACAGTACACCATTGTGGGTATAAGCATAGGGGTTTCAGCTTTGTTTTCAATAGTCTGAGGTGCTTGCATTTTGTTTATATCAACATTTTACTTCCAACAATTTTTTTAAAAGTCATCTTATTTGTAGTCTAAATAGTTCTTGGTAAAACACAAAATCTCTTAGTGAGTAGCAAATCGGGGCCACTAAAAATAAACTTCCTCTTTGTTGCAAATGAGACAAAAACTGTTGTATTTAGACTGTGGGGGCAGTTAACAAGGTCTAGGAAACCTCAACCTGCTGCCCCAAACCTTTCGTCTGACTACGTGGATAAGAACAGATGACAGGAGAGTGGGTGGCTTCCTGGAGAGAACTTGGGCTTTAACTCTTATTAACTATATTTCCTAGTAGAGTAGCATCTGTGCATACTACATGTGTAAGCTTCAACAAATGATCTTGCCCTGAGTCTGTTTTATTGTCTGTAATATGGGTAAAATAATATATTTTTATGAGATTAATTTAAGGATTTGATGGCACAATGCATGCAGAATCATTAGCATAGAACATATACTTGATATTTCTCAATTCTTCTTGATTTCCCCTTCCTGTCTTTCTTTCCTCATTTTCAAACAAATCAACATAAAACTGAAAAAGTATAAAGTATATCACGGGAAAATTTAGAATAAAATATATTTTATTTTTTTCTCAACATTAGAAAGTTAGTCAACTAAAAAATGAGCAGCTATCATACCAATACATCGTTTAGTACAGGGTAGTCAGTTGACCCACACAGTAATATTAAGTCAATTCAGCTGTCTTTGAATAAAAGGAAAGAGTAAGCAAGCAAAAGAAAGAAAGAACAATTTAATAATTACAGAGGATTCTTCCCACCATTCTAATACTGAATGGAGTATGAATCACCTAGCAAGCAAGAGATGGCAGACATGATTTGGCTTTCCATTCAATCATCACCCATCACTAAAAGATGCTTATTTTCATTACAATATGACACCTAAATTCATGCCAACTATTTCATCTGAAACTCAACCAAGAAAATGGCAATCTGTTCTAATGCTGAAGGAAAATACTGGTTTTCTAGTCTTCAACATGACCTTTCAGAGAGATTTTCAATGGACCTTTTAAATATACATATATATGATTTTCTTCACACCTCATAACTTTAGAGCTTAAATTCACATTTGTCACTCTACTGTACTAATATTTAAGTACACAACAGAATTTAACATTGTATTATCATTAAGGAGCATATTAGAAAGTTAAAATAGTCTATAAAATATACTACATAAGCAATACATATGTTCAGATAATTTGTACTTTTGGTTATTAAAAAGAATTTTTAACAATAGGTCATCAAATTTTTGTAGTTGAAGAAATATTTTCAGATTTTGCGATTTAGAATTGAAATTTCAAAAGAACATAGACAGTAAAAGTAAATATTAGTGAAATATTGAACTAATTAGAGGGAAGCCAACTGAGATATTTCTAAAACAAACAAAAAAACTAAGTGTATTTACTACATTTGTAGGGTAATGGGGAAGCCAAATAATTTTCATGGGTTTCAGAATGAATGATCAAGGTGGAAAGCATAGAAAAATACTTGGGAACACCTGATAAGCAAAGAGTACCAGCCCCATACACACACTTACATGCACCATACACACCCACCTGTTACTCAAGCTTTCAGAAGTGAAGCCACCAAAAGATTAAAATAAATATTGGTGACAAAAGATAGGTGCTGCTGGAGTAGATCAAGGTTAACGGAGGTCCTTGAACTCTTTGGGATATCAAGACCAAAAATAAAAGCTTCCTTTGAAGTTTGTTATCTGGAGAATCAGACAGACTTCTTACTCTTCCCTGGTTCTAGGGACCATGTGACAATTTATGGCAAATGACATTAGATATTAATCTTTGATATTTAGTAGCATAGATCATAAGCCTTTTTCAAATCAGGTAGCTAGAATCATATTTTCAAAGTACAAGCCCTTAATTTCCGTAAAAACTACAAAAGGTGGAGGAGGAGATTTTATTGAGATTATTGTTAGCCAGCCACCCACACACATGGGATCCAAAGTATAGTGTTCTTTGCTTCATATTCAAATCTAAAATCCAGCGCATACTGAGCCCATAGTGAAATGTGTTTACATACACCCAACAGACGAAAGGGAGGCAACAAAGGAGACTGAGAAGAAATGGCTAGGATTTTCAGAAACAAAATTAGGAGGCTGAGGTAATCACTTGTCTCTTCAGGGATCTGCTACTTCTTGAAGAGGATTTATGGGATGTTACAGGTTTCTGAGGCTTACCCTCTATTGTCTATAACCGCTTATTCACGCAGGACAAGAGAAGAAGGTTAATAAGTACCCTCAGGGATGTAATACTGAAGGACTTTGGCCCTAGGTAAATAAAAACTCCACCATTTTGTTCATTTTAAGGCTGGAATTCTGGTAGATAAGTCAGGTAATGTGCAGTGAAGAGCTATCTATATCCAGGTATCATAGAACAGATTGAGGTGTCCTAGACCATGGCTCAAGATATTGCAATGATGGCATAAGATAGTTGGTCAAAGAATGAACAATACAAGAGCTGAATAAACATAAAATAAAATGCAGGAGAAGAAAAGGAAGCCATCTTTAATACGTTATTATAAAGGACAAAGAATGTGAGTGAGAAAGATAGCTCCTTGTAATTCAGAAAAAGAAAGAAGCAAATGAGAAAAGAGGACATAATCAAAACTTGAGGTCAATCAGCATAACAATTTTAGGGTATGGGTAATCAATAGAGTAAACTTACAGCCTTATTAGATAAAGGGAAATACTTACTATGAATAATAAAGCACTTATGCCATGTGCCTCAAGCTTAGAATCCAGAATTGGAAGTGCATAACTTAATGGAAAAAGTCCACAGAAAGTATACAAAGCTAGATAGATCTATATGTCCATGAAATATAAATTTGTGAGGAAATCCATGAATCAGAAAATGGCTGCAAGCTGGCAGAGTCTTATTGGAAGCAAAGAAAAGAAGGCATACAAGTAATATTTATTTATGTGGGACACTTAAAGCTTTTCAGCCAGAGAAAATGGAAAATGCATTACTGTCATATGTCACAAAGCACATATAAAAGCAAAATATGGTAAAGATGGTGAGCTTTGGTTATCCGGATTTATTAGTTTTTTATTGCTCTGTAATAAGTTACCACAAACTTAGTGGCTTTAAAAAAACACCCATTTATTTGGTCAGGATTCTGTAGGTCAGAAATCTGGCACAGTGTTGGCATGTTCTCTGGTCAGGATGTCACAATGCCAAAATCAAGGTGTTAAACTCAATTGCCATTTGGACCCTGGGATAGAATCCACTTCCAAGATCATTCAGGTTTTTGGCCAAATTTAGCTCCTTGTGGTTTTAGGACTAGGGTCTCTGTTTTCCTTGTTGACTATCAGCCAGTGGCTGCTCTCAGCTCTTAGAAGCCATCTACATCCCATGCCACCTGCCACCTGGTTGCCTTCATCTTCAAACTAGCAACTGTGTTTTGCATCCATCTCCTGCTTTGAATCTCTGACTTACTAGTCTGTGAGCAGACAAGAGAAAAATTTCGTTTTAAAGAGCTTGTGTAATTACATTAGGCCCACCCTATCGTAAGGTCAACTGTGCCAAAACTTAATAATGGGAGTAAAATCCATCATATTCAGAGTCCCAGGAACTAGGCAGGGAATGAACATGAGGGGGGGGAAATCTCGAGGGCCATCTTAGAGTTCTGCCTACCACAGTGGACATCCGTCATGGGCCTTCCTCAGAAAAAGCAGAACAAATGATCACTGGTGACGTGATAAACTACTGACTTCTCCATAAGGCATGCGAGCCTCCCTCTGCTCTGCTCTGCTCTGTTGTAGTCCCTTGGGATACTATATCCCTCTCTCGTGCTGCCCTTAAGAGACGCAGTACCAAATTGGAACATGTTTAGAGATAAAAAATGTTCTTGCAACTGTGTATAGAAGGAAAGCCTGAAGGGTCTGAGGGTGTTTAGTGTGTAGGATAGGGGTCATAGAGACAAAATTCATTATTTTATTGATTTAAAATATTTGCAGTGTTGCCACAAAGTAAATATTCACTGTGGGTCTTTAAGGTGTACAGGAACAATGAATAGGTGAAGGCAACAAGAAAGAATTCTAGTGAGAGACATAGAAGGAATTACTAGGAAAAAAATTATGGAAAATCCCTGGATACACCTAGCTACTTTATCAGATACTTTATTCTTTAGAATATAGGTAACTAGAAATTAAAGAATAAAATGAATTTATGACCAAATTGGTAAAAGAAACTCTAGGTTAAGCAAGTAAGCAGCCTTTTCCTCCCACTGCAGGATTTCTCAAAGACTTTATTATGGTCCGTAATTCTCAGAAGGAAAGATATGGCATGCAAAATGTTTCAGGTTAATAGAACATCAAACATATTTTTCATTTAGACACCTTTAGGACTGGTATTTTACAAACTTTGCTTGGTAAACTGCTGTGTGTTATGGGGAATTTGTGTATCAGAGAGTGGTTCAACATAACCACTGCAATCTCTTTTTCTATTTCAGGACACATTTGGGTACTTAGCTAGAGCTGAGCCATCTTTATTAATGTGAGCTGAATATCTACACAGCAGCCACAGAAAATGAGTGGTACCTATTTGAATGCCTATGGGACTTCACTGGATTATATATATTCTCACAGAAATTAGTTAGAAAACGGTGCTCAAAACTTTGCCTCCTTGAAGTATAAGTAACTGGATGAAAGATCACCTGAGCAAAATCAATTGTGAAAAACTTGTTCCAGATTCAACAAAAATTATTAACAATAGTATATTAGTTCATTCTCACACTGCTGATGACATACATGAGACTGGGTAATTTATAAAGAAAAAGAGGTTTAGCAGACTCACATTTCCACTTGGCTGGGGAGGCCTCACACTCAGGGCAGAAGGCAAGAGGCACATCTCACACGGCCTCAGGGAAGTGAGAGAATGAGAGCCAAGCAAAAGGGGAAACCCCTTATAAAATCCTCACATGTCGTGGGACTTATTCACTACCACGAGAACAGTATGGGACAAACCACCCCCATGATTCAATCATCTCCCACCGGGGTCCCTCCCACAACACAAGGGAATTATGGGAGCTACAATGCAAGATGAGATTTGGGTGGGGACACAGCAAAACCATATCGAATAATGATGGAAATTAAGAAATTATTGTGATCTGCTATTCTCAGTAAATAATTCAGAAAAAATCTCAATCTTCATGATTTGTAAATAGTTGAAAGCTAGTGCACTTAATCAGCTTGGGAGCTGCATCTTGGCTGTTCTCATAAACCTCTTGTTGAGGAAGTTCATTGCTATAAAAATGTTAGAGGTTTTCCCTATTGCTTCTTTGAATACTAATCATTCCACCTTCCTTTTATATAACACTTTGACGAAACGAAGCTAAGACTATCTTGATATGGTGAAATATTTCTCATAGTAGATTCTCTGAGCTTCATTATAGAGAATGTTGCAGTCCAATAAATTCAGCCAGTTTTGTCATTTTGAAATTTTTATTAAAAAATCTTTAAGATAAAATATAACTAACTCTTCTTAGCCTCAGTATACCAAAAAGCAGATATTAGTAGGAAAAAAATATATATAAGGGAATACCTTCCGAAAGAATCTCACAATTCCTGAGCTGAAAAAAAGGTCTTCTATATTCTTAATTCCAGCTAAGCAGGTAAAAAAATCTAGTACTAAAGAGATAGCAAGGTATGACTGGAGCCCAGGCCATCTAACTCAGTCCAGGTCTCTTACATTAGGTTTTAGGTTTTGTAACTTTGTTCTATTATCTATACTCCTCATTATCTTTTATGTATGTGCGTGTGAGAAATATTGTACCATCAATATGATAAATTTATTTTGTAATGATCTGTCATTATATAATCAAATGTCAAATAGTCAAATGTCCAAGGTAGACATATTTAGTTATAATATCATTTCTAGCAGCAAACCTTGAAATCTCTAATCATATGTTCTCCATATTTATTTCTCTTCACTGATGACTGATTTTTTTTTACTACTGTCAACATCAAAATATATGGAAAATCCATTATTTCAAAAGAGCAATTTCAGACCAATTTTCAACAGAAAAGTACTCAAATAATAGGCTCTAATGTTCTTACATGAATACTGTATAAATGTGTCCGTCCCTGCAGAAGTTCTTATCATATCCTGCAAAATAGCAAAGCTATCAGTTACTTTCGATAAAGAAACAATTTCCATTTTACTCTAGGCCTGTCTTTTGGGTTACATCAATGTCTGTAATTCACATTTCTAATTTTAAGTTAATAAAATTTGATATTCTTCCTGTTAATCATTGTAAGCATGGGGGAGGATCTGAAAAAGCGTGAGATGGGGAAGACATGTTTTAATAAGAAATTCCTAAATGGAACTTGATTTTTTAAAAAAGAACTTGACACAAATATAATATTCTTAAAAATAGAACATCTCAATCTGTCCAAAGACAGGTAATATCCACGTAAAAATTCTCATATTAACCCACCAATGTCCTTCAGCCTGTGTTGAGAAGCACCAACTCTCAGGTTGGGGGAATAGTTTATCCTCACGGGTCCACTCAATTCTTGGCCTATAGGCTGAGATTGCCACCTAGGGAGCCAATTAGTGCCAAATATGTTGGTGGTTTTCTGATGTAGGAAAACCTCCCCTAAGAACTGGACTGAGATGAGCCATCAAATGATAGTGACTTTCAGTCACTAATGATTAGAGACTTTTAATTGGGTTACCAAGCAACCTGCAAATATTTTGGTGATACCTGCTGAGTCAATTGGGTAGTTTGTAACCCACTCTTCTCTGATTATGTAATCTTTGATATGAGTACATTACATGTTATAAATGATCAGCATGGTTTTTTTTCTTTCTCATTAGCCAAGAAAAGACATCACTGAGTCTTTTGTTCATTCCTTGCATTATGTTTCCATGTGTCCAAAAGAGGGTACACAGAGTAGAGAGTGGTTATAGGGAATAGAGAATAAGTATTCATTAAGCCATCTTCGTATGCCCCAGTCTTCTGCTAAGTAGAGTTAGACCTCGTGACATCAGAAAAGGCTACAAGCAATTGTTTTGTAAATCTTATTTCCACTTAATTAACAAAGCTGGAATTTCATGTCTGCTTCTTAGATCATTTTTTTAAAACATAAGAAAGTGAAATGTGAGTGTATTGTTATATGGTTTTGTTTTACCAGAGTTTTATTTTCAAATAAAACTTTCAAGAAAAATAAATTCTGCCTCTCGTTGTTTCCAGATGTCTCTGTCAGTTGCTGTGGTCCAGCATATTCACTTTTTCCTGACTGCTCCTGTCATTTCCTTCTGTCTTTCTTGCTCAGCTGCCTCACATGGGTCTCAATCAGTTCCTTCAACTACAACCTTGAGTTGTCTTGCCCCCGTTTGGGGTGGGTATTATTTTTCCCAGTGCTACTGTTCTGCCCCTCTGGCTTTTAGGTAACATTTCACATTGGCTTTCAACCTTACACGTCTCCAGATACATAGTGGGCTCTTCAGAAATGCTGCCTTTTCCCTTTGACGTGTGTGTGTGGTGTAACTTTCCCACTGTAGATGAAGCAGTGGCCAGATCTTTCCTTCTCCCAGCTTTTCTTCTATAGCCAGCTTTTCCTTTCTCACTCATTTGAACTCTTTGCTAGTAGGTATTCCTATGGGAAGGTGTGCACCGATGGTCTGGCTTTGTGTTTCTTTGAGAGCATTCTCCTCTCCCTTTGAGAACTTGTACCACGTGAGAAATAACATCAGTAGACCTAACTTTTCCATTCCTAGTTGTATTGCAAATGCAAGCAGTCGAGCAAATGATAACAAATCATAGTGCTGTTTCAAAGGTTGCATTCACAGGACACTTAGAGCTCTCGATTGCATTTCACAAATGAGGAAACCGAGGGCCCAACATGTTAAAAGGCTAGCAAATGTTACATAATTAGTAGAAAATGACTGGGAATTAAATCTTGTCTATAACTCCTAATCACATGTTTTGTACGGTACTTCATGGTGTCTCATTTGATCACTGTATTCCCGATCCAGTTTCACTTGTCACTATGTGTTCTAAACAGAAGTTAAAGTGGCAGCAGATTCGACATGTTTTATATAGAGAGATTTCATTCATAAAATACAAAATGAATGACAATATTATCAAGAAGGGAAATTGAAATAAAGAGAAAAAGTCATGTGAAACATATTTAGTTGTGAGTTGAAGCTCTAAATGCTTATACAAGAGGAAAGAATGTCCCATGTCATTTTATGTATCATATACCTGTGAACCACTGTCGTCCTGCACACCAAAGTGTCAAAAATTAAGTGGGAAAGAATCATACACCTAACAAGATGTTCTTTCAAAGGATTATCCTATTAGGTTTGGGGTTGGAGAAACACCTTTCTGTTGTATCTCAACTTAGCACTGGG
Source organism: Gorilla gorilla gorilla (assembly GCF_029281585.2). Lineage (NCBI taxonomy): Eukaryota > Metazoa > Chordata > Mammalia > Primates > Hominidae > Gorilla > Gorilla gorilla. The sequence goes on from NC_073230.2 coordinate 85,660,993, forward strand.
GCTTGGGAAGGTGTCTAGGGAGAGCCCATCTCTTCCTTACAAACTTTCTCAAATGTGAGTTTTATGTTGAATCCCTTATAAGATTATTTCCAAGTTCCTTTTGAGCTGAATGATCAGCTGGGTTCCCATTAAGAGCCTTGGCAAAGAGAATTCTTAAATGTGAGCTTGCCAAAGTATGAAATGTGATTTCTGATAGTTGTTTTTCCTTTTTCATTTTTTTCCTCCTCCTTACTCTTCTCTGACCAGCCTGAAAAGTGATACAAACCAGGCTGGGAACTACATGCTTGCAACAGAGTAATACCCTAATTATCATCCTCTTAGTAAGGGCTGCTTTTGACAGGTGTCAACTAGATTTAAATGGTTGGCTGTTGGGTTCCTTTTCTTTCCCTTTTTTCTACACTGTCATTCCTTGAGGTAGGGTTAAATGCTGACATCCCTTTGTGCTTAACCAGAGATAACTATCAAAGCAATGTATAAATTACAGCTCCAGTTACACTGATGCTTAGGAGGCTCATCCACCTCTAATGACAAGATATCCAATCAACCTGGGCTATAGTTTTGTGAACAGAGTTGTGAAGTTTGGTTAATGAAATCTCACATTTCACATGGTTCCTGACTGTATTTTTAGATACTCTTACAAGTAGGATATCCTAGTTAGTTATTCTATCTTTTTATCGCTTGTATGAATAAATTACAGAGTTCTGCTTCTTATCAAAGAAAGCATTCACTCATCATCTGGGAAACACAAAACACTTTTTAGACCATAAATTATTCCTAAAGAAAATCTTAGATGAGTTGGGTACTCCTTGTCGTGTATGTATATGTGTTTGTGAGAGACAAAGAATGTCTGCTTGATGGCATTCATTCTAAATGATCATAGACAGACTACCCGATTGTCATCTTACCTGTCGGTCCTTAAAGCAAACTACCCTAGAATGCAAACAAGCAAGCCACCACCAAAAATATCCTTTCCAACTCCTTGACCAACCACTGTGAATGACTGAATACACCCAGTTCCTCCCATGGCATTTTCTTCCGGCTTACTGGCAGAGAATGTGATTTCGTGGTAGACTGGTAGACGGTTGGAAAATGACCCCTTATAATGATGGAATTTACATAAATAAATGCTGATAGCACAAAACAGATAATATGCTGTGGGTATCATCACAATAAGTTGTCTCCCACTGACACACAGTCTAAGTTGGAAGCACACAATTATGCAAATCAAACTAATGCCAGTTGCTCATTACTGTCATGGTGGTAAAGGCAAAAACATATCCTCCATAGACAGCTCGAGACTGGGCCACAAGCCAAAATGTTTGGCTTTGCTGACACAGTAACTGAGTCAACAAAAATAGGATATAATAGTAATACATCAGGGGAACCCACATCAGGGCAGACCTGAAGCTTAATGGACTGTGGATCCTATGTCTGTGCAGAGCACCCTTTCACTGGTATTGACCCATAATACGTCTGCTTCCACATTTGCCGATTATGTAGAAATAGATTACAGAAGCAAATTTTTTTAAGACCTCAAATGTCTGCAAGATATTCTATTAGCTTGTCCTAAAAAAGATGATATGACATTTGTAAATACTTAAATAATGTCACATATCCCAGGCTAAAACACTTCCCAGAATATTTCAGAGTACCTGCTGCTGTTTGATCTAGGTTTGTCCTGAGTTCTCATTATGGCACTGAAGATGTTTTCAAACAATAGAATGCTCATTTGCCACATAAACATCTTTCCTATCTTTAAAAAAAATAGAATAGCTGTCACCAGGAGAATATTTAACCCTGAATACTTCACAGAACCTTGAAAACAAATATGGCCCTATTGTAGGTTAGTGAAGCCACAGGTGCTGACCCACCAATTTAATCCATTTCTCTTCTGAATGACAGGGTAACATGTGGTGGATTGATGTTATAAATGGCCCTGATGCTTCACCCTTCATGATATTCATGCCCTTTGCCACAAGATTTTGCTGCTCTTCTCATCAAGAAGTATCTTTCCTTGCCCCTTGGCTCTGAGTCTAGTCATGTGACTTGTCTTGGCCAATGGGATGGAAGCAATTTTGCCAGAAGCAAACGCATAGAAAAGCATCTGCACACTGCCAAGTCAGCTTATGCTATAAGGACACTGTCTAGGAAGAACATGCTTGGCCTTGCTTGCTGGAGGGCAGGAGACACATGGAAGAGAGCTAAGTTGTCCTACTAAGGCCGGCCTAGGCCAGCCAACAATGAGCCAGCCCCTGGACAGCTGAGTGAGCTCAAGTCAGAACCACCTAAATGAGTCCAGCCTACATCATCCACAGATTCAGGAACTAATAAATGCTGAATGCTTTAAGCCCTTGAGTTGTATACTGTTTGTTAAGCAGCATTATTGTGTTAACAGACAACTGGAGAGTTTTCACAAAGTTTTACAATATCAAAAAAATACAAGAAAAATATACTCTATAAATAATGCAAGAAAAGATTATTTAGTCACCAGATTTAAAATACAAACACAGGAAAAATGGAAATTAAATCACAGTGAGACACCACTTCACACCTGCCAGGGAGAACTATAATCAAAGATAGACAATAACAATGTTTGCAAGGATATGAAGAAATTGGAGCCTTTGTATGTTGCTGTTGGGAATATAAAGTGGTGCAGCCACTTTGGAAAACTGTCAAACAGTTCCTCAAAATGTTAAACATAGCAATACTCCTCCTTGGTATTTACCCAAGAGAAAGGAAAACCTAGGTCCATGCAAAAACTTGCACAAATGTTCATGAGAGCATTACACAAATGGCCAAAAAGGAAACAATTCAAATACGGATCCACAGATGAATGAATAAACAAAATTTGGTATATCCATACAATAAAATATTACTCAGCAAGAAAAAGGAATGAAGTACATATGTGATGATATATGAGTCTTGAAAACATTATGCTGAATAAAAGTAGCCAGTCACCAAAGCCCATGTATTGCCTGACTCTATTTATACAAAATGCCCCAAACAGGCAATTCTATACATAAAGAAGACAGATTGATCATTGCAGAGGTGGAGGGCATGGGAATTAACTGCCAAAGAGTACAAGGGGCTTCTTTTCAGGTAATAAAAATGTAAACTTAGATCATAGTGATCATGGTGATGGTTACACAGCTCTGTGTTATGCTAAAACTCATTTAATTGTCAATAGGTGATTTTTATACTATGGGAATTATATCTCATTGAAGCTGGTAAAAATTACATAAACACTTCAGTCTCATCTTCTGACCAAAACACGGCTTGTTTCTTGTTTTAGGCTCTCTTATATCTACCTTCTTGATTGGAAGCTTTATAGTGAAAACAGAACAAATCAAAAGTCTTAGTATTGCTTCTTTAGAATCACACACGTATTTGCTATATTTGACACATTTGAAAAGTGAAATAATGAAGAATTTTTGATGTTCTATAATAGACACTGATTTTTCACAGAACTCCAGCTCTGTCTTTCATTATCATGTTTTCTGTGATACTCATGCTCGGCTTGCTCTTAAAACTCATCTGTGAAAAAGAAAGGGCACTACTTGCCACATCTTAGGGTTTGCATATCAAGGCCAACTTCAGTGTGTAAACGACACTTGCACCAGGCATGCTTGGAGCTGTTCCCAGTTTCGTGTTCACAGCCTCTCCTCCAGCAGCAGGTTTGAGGTTTAACTTGCCCAGTTGTGAGAACTGAGTAAACAGACAGCCCGCAGTGCTGTCATCTAAGTTACCTCTTCTGGAACCCCCACTCACTGCTCCCGCCACAGCTTTTCTTCAGCTCTTCATGATTTTTGCCTAAATTACCACATTTTCTGGACTAGCTCACTTGCTTCTGGTTTCACTCCCCTCGAGTCCACTCTCCTAATTGCCCCCAGAGTGATGGTTGTGAAGTGGGTATCCTGGCCATTTCATACCCTTACAAAAAACAATTCTAGTGGCTTCCAATCCACACAGATAAAAGAAAAAATTTCATAGTATAACTTGGAAGGCCTTTCATAATCCGACAGCCGCGGGAAATCTTGCCACTCCCTCCCCTTGGAGCTAATAAACATTTGCTATTCTCTCTCGTGCCTTCAAATAAGTGCTCCCTTGTCTTTATGTGTGGTAGAGGAGAAGAAATTAAAATTACAAATAAATTAAATATATTGGGAGAGACAGAAATGGGGAGTTGCTGCTGCTCAACAGGTATAAAGTTTCATTCACTCAAGATGAAAACGTTCTAGAAATCTGTACATTGAACTTAGCGTTAACAATACTGTACTGCACACTTAAAAAATTTAAGAGGGTGTATCTCATGTTATATATTTGTTACAATAGAATAGATGAATTTATAAATATTTATATAGATTTGGATATAGCTTTACTGACCTCTCTTCACTTGATAAGCCCCCTCATCCTCTTGCAGTCCTTTTAGCACCAACTCTGCCAGGAGGCCTTTCTAAATCTGAGATTTGTGTCCTCTCGTATTTTAAGCTACTGGATCAGAAACTACCTGTCCTAAACACACCTGAGCAAAGCACCCTCGTCCATGTTGCCAGCAGTGCTCTATGTACATATGTACACATCACACAGCATTATCATTCCTGGGTTTTGTTTTATTTTTCTGTAAACTTTTTTCATAGCCAATTGTTACCAGTCCATATAATGTCTTTCATTACTGTAATTCATTTTAATTAGTTAATTCCTGCATCCTCATTTTTTCCTGCCATTACCTCTCCCTATAGCCACCTGCTGTATAGCATTCTTTGGATTCATAAACATGTATGGATTCTTGATTGTGGATAAGACTGTGAAAATGTCTGCGTATTTTACACATAATTGCTATTCACCTGTCTCTCTGCTGCTGAATTGGAAGCTACTTGAGGAAGGGAAACCAGCCTTTTCCCAACCTGAACACCTTGCACAGTGTCTGATTCCCAGTAAGAGCTCAATAAATGAGTGCCAAATCCATGCATGACATGATACATTAATGAATTAAAAGCCCTACATTTTAGTTGAATTTCTAATAATCTTGGTGGGCTTTACAAGTTTTATATCTCTTGCTACAAATCTAACCATGAGAACTTGCAATAAGCGCTAAAAATCTTAAAATATGAGACCATTTGAATCTCAGCCTCTTTTGCTGCCCATGTCTTCCTTCTCTGGCATGTCCCTGAAGCACTCTGTCCCAACTGATACTAGTAGATATTTTAGACCATCTAGTGGACAGCAGCTTAAATGTTTGACAGATTTCTACTTCTTTCTCAAAATGGTTGCTGATTAATAGCTGAAAGGATCAACCCCAGAGGGAACCTGAGGTTTCCTACCTGCCCAAAGCCAGCTTTCACATTCCCATTTCCCACCAGAGGACTGCAAAGATTTTTCCCTTGACTTTGAAACAACACTTGGTTTTACAGTCTGCTTGCCTGTGGTTTAGAAACCGAGCATGTCAGCACTCCTTTTTACTGCCTCAGTGCAGCAGCAAATGTGTTCTGTTCTCTCCTTTCAAAAGTGAAGATTGTATTTTAAAATCACTCTTGCCCCTAGGGAGCCACTCACTCCTAACTCCCTGACAGGCCATGAGGACCTCAAAATTAAGAAAGATGTCCAGAAATGTGAGTTTGTACAGAAAGGACTAGAAAACCACCCAGACATGTAACGGCTCGGTTACGTGCCTGGCTTCTGTCAGGAGAAATGTGTGTCTGAATTTTCAGGCTCATAATAGACATGTACAGCTAACTGACTTTTATTTTGCCTCTGTCATATTGATCTATCAGTGAATCTATAATAGAAGATGGGAGCTTGGAAAAGTAAAAAGTAATAACCATTGAGATGGATAGCCTGAGCAAAAATGTAGTTTCATGGGGACACTTAGTGCAAAGAACTGTAGATTCATGTCAAGGGGGCATAAGTATCCCCTTCAAAGCCAACTGTTAAAAACACCTAGTGCACAGATGACCTGCCTTCAGAATATGATATGTTTCCGTATTGATTTTCAGAGTTTCCGAACAACAGGAAATAGCCAAATGAAAGTTTCTTTGCAGAGCACTAAAAGTAATTTACCTTCTGCCTTTGATTTCAGCTTCAGATTTTGTTTTATGGTTCAAAGTACAAGTGCTTATTTTAAAAAATTCATTTCTAACTTACGGTGGAAAGCAGCACCAGAGACCAAGGAAGTGTGGAGCAAGAAATGAGCCATGAAATGAAACAAAGCAAAACCCCTCAAATTGCATTAATGGAGTTAGTGGTAAGTCATTACACAGTGAAGTTTGTCTTTTAAGCACAGGCTCACTGATTGGCAGGCAGGATTTTACCATTATCAGAATGAGGAGCCTATAAAATGCCCAAAACTGTGGCTTTGAAGTCATCTATATTTAGCTTCTGTAATTCCATCTTTTGTACATCCCTTTGCATGAAAAATAAAGTGTCATATTCAAATAAAATTGGCCTTCCAGGACAGAAGAAAACACAGTTTACTTTCCAGTACAAATTGGTACCATTTGCACATGTTTGGTCTACAATAAGTACTAAGCATGGGGCAATACTAATAATTTGTGAGTCTTGACTAGACCTCTTTTTTTAAAGAGATTATTCACTTTATATTCAAATAAATTTGGTTTATACAGTATATGATGATGCAAGGAAACAAGTTTCAGCTTATTCAATGCCCAAACTTGAAATTTATTTGTTTCCATTGTTTTCTTCACTTGGGGCTTTAAGAAGTTGCATTAAGCAGAGTTCTGGCAAGAAACAGAACTCAAAAGAAGCAATTAAAGAGTTTCAACAGAGGCACAAAGCATGGGCAGGGTTAAGGGAATTCAACCAAGGAGGGTGAAACAAGCATTCCTGAGGCTCCCAACCACCACCACGTCTGAAGTGAAGAGAGAAGGGAATGTTTAAAGAGTCCATGCAGCCTGAGTCTGAAGGGAAGGCCACCCAACAGGAGCTGGGGCCGATGGAAGAGGAGCTCAGACACTGCCAATCCATGAACCGAGGGAACAAACGCCCCGACTTTTCTTTCTTCATGTCTTCTAGCTTCCTACCAGGGGCTCCTATTGGGTGAACCCCATTGAAAACCAGACAAAAAAAAGCTTAGTTTGTGTCACAGTCTATTCATATCAGCCTGCTGAAACATACAGCCAAGGGAGAAAGCCCCAGAGTGATCCAGAAGGGCACATTAAAAAAACAAACAAAAACAAAACAAAACAAAACATTGTATCATAAGAGTATTTTATTCTAGATATGTGCTCTATACTCATAGAACTGGCAATATAATTGCAATTCTTCAACTTCAGCAGAAAAACAAAAATGCAGCTTTTTGCTGCACATATGACATACCCTGACCAAGTTGAGAGAGAGATTCGGCTTTGGGAAGAACAAGGATGAAGTAAGAGTATCTATAAGTGGGAGAAACTGTTAAGATCTTCCGAAATAGAAGTTAAATGAAATTAAACAAAGCAGAACAAAAGCAATGGAAATCTGTTAACCTTTGCCTTCCACTTCTTAGCAAATACAACATTACAGCAAGCATAAGTACTGTGAAAATATTCCCAGGAGCCATGGGAATAACTAACCTCTTCCTCACTCTCTGCTCAAAAAACTCTCCTAATCAGACTATTGAAATATGCCCCCTAGTTAATAAGAAAAACAACAGGAAACTGGGATTTGCTTTAAAGACATTTAATCATAGACTATATTTTAAAATATGCATTATATCCACAAAAAGAGTGATATCAGTATCATATGTTTGTCAAAACAAGGTTAAAATATATATGAACTTTTGACTTTTTCCTTTCTAAATCACACCCTTGTAAGGAGCCCATTTTATTGTAAACATTTAAATCTGTTAGGTATTAGATATAAGCTCAGTTATTTTTGTTTTGTGTATTTTTTTATTCACAGATGTTTTTATTATGCTTTCTGCAATCAAATGATCTGGGTTAGAATTAGAGGATTAGAATGCCATTGGATCTTACTTTAAAAATACAAATTTATCTATTTTCATTAGGAACCTGACATTCTTATCCAGAAAATTTACATTCCATACTGAATCCAGGTATTATGTAACACATACTGGTTGTATTTTTTTTTAAAAAAAGTAACAACTACTTCCCTACATAGATAAAATATCTATCCATTATCCACCTATCTATGAATCTAAATTTACAATGAATCAAGTGCAAAAAATAGCCTAGCCTACTTACAGAGTTCTCTCTACAATTGCCAGTCACTGGAAAAATATTCACAATCCTTTAAGTCCATTAGGATGGTTGGTTCTCACTTCAGATAAAATGATAACTACGTTCTGCCCAAATTTGCTTTGCTTTCATTCTTTGCTTGCACTCTCAACAAAAACAACTTTTTAAAGCTTGAATATTGCATGAACAGTTTTGAATGGCTTCAATTGTTCTGTATTTTTAAAGTGCAGGTAACTGTAGGAAAAATATATAGCTAAAGATGTCTCTCGAAGTATGTTGACACTCCAATTTCATTAGAACAGGATTAAAATGTATATTTACATGTTGTGTGTAAAGAAAATACCATCTTTACAGTGGTAAGTATATATGTGAAGGACTCATTTCAGCATATGACTATACATACACCCACATACACATGCATAGACATAAACACAGACACACATATGCACACATATAAACATACACTTACACACATAAATGCACATATACACACATACATACATATACACACATACACCTATATACATACTCATACATATCCAGCCATAAACACATACATAATACAAGTACACAAACACACATATACACACATACACATAGGCATACACACATATATACACACATACATACACACATATCACATGCATACAGATAAACACATGCACACATACACAAACACATACAAATGAACACATATACATACGGACATACACACATATACACATACACATACATATACACACATACATCCACATCCATACTCATGCTGACCTGGGATAGGACTGTGAAGAAAAAGGATAGGATTTGAAATCAGAAAGTTGGCATTCAAACCTGATTCCACCTCTTCTTAATTATAATCTTAAACCTACACTACCTTTTACCCTATCAATTACTTCTCTAGCAACTCCCCTGAACCCTGTGCTCTCATCCATAACTTATGTATTTGTAATTCCCTGAACTCTCTGTATAGGCATCTGCCATCACTCATTTCATTTGCTTCCTAAGTACCATTGCCTTAAGTTCGCTCATCACTTGATTTTGTTAACTTGTCTCTTGTTTCAAGTCTCAGCTAACTTGTCACCTTCTCTAGGTTCCCTTCTTGAATTTCTCCAAACTGAGTCAGATGACTGCCTCACTCTTACTCTCCTATGGCCACTGTACATATCTCCTATATCACAGTGCTATCCCCATTGTCTTTTGAATTTCTGTTACCTTGCATGTCTTCTCCACTGGATCAAAATTCTTTGGAGGACAGCACCTTTTTTGTTTACTTTCATATTTTCAGTACCTTATATGGCACATACTTAGAATTTCAATGAGAGTTTTATGAATAAATGAATCTTGAACTCACTGAATTTAACTTTTGACTCCCAGCCTCACCAAATCTTTAGGTACTATCCTTCCATAGAGAAATGAGGGAACATAAAATTCCAAGTGTTTCAGAAACATGCTAAAGTAAACAACAGAAAGAGTGGAGCAGAAGTTAAACCCAAGGCTGTCTTACTTCAAAGACTGTACTGTGTCATGTTCCCTTTCCAGGTAGTTCTCCAAACCTCTGTTTATCAGAGAAATGGGGCTAAGAAAACTGCCCACCCTACAAGGCTGATAAAAAGAACCAGAGAAATCATGTTAGTTAATAATTTGGAACAGAGTAACAGAAAAGTCTAACTTTTTTATTTTACTTTTACAGAGGAAATATCTGTAAATAGCACAGAGAATAAGTGAATCCGAAGAGATTTCCTGGACACGTTTCCTTACCCCAACTTACACCAAAGGTTCTCTTTACCAAGCTCTGTCCAGCCACCTTAGTCTCCCCCTAGCATGTGTGCTAAGCACAGATGCACTCCTAGAGTTTATATAAACCAGCACTGACAAGGAAAGTATAGAACCAGAATGAATAAAGAGTATGAGGCTCAGGAAGGCTGCTCATTCTATTTGTCTGCAAAATGCCATCAGCTTGCAGTTTAAAGAGAGAACAACATAAGTAGAGCAAAGTTCAATTGCTCTCCAATTAGCCCTAATTAACGAATTGAAAGCTGTTTGTATATAACCAAAGATACCTTTTGTTTTGTTGTTGTGGTTCAGCAATTGAGATGAGTAGTCCAAGTGATTAGTAACTACCAGAGAAGAAGGCAATTTGGGGACAAGTACATGCAATTTTAGTACTGTTTTATGGGGTAAATAATGAGTTTAGAAATGTTTTCACTATTTTAATAAGAAAAAAGAATTTTAACAAACATGGATTATTTGTAGCTATCCAAAGGCAATAAAATCCAAGGCAATCTATGGAAATTAGTCCCCCATTTTTGCAAGACAAACGTGTGAATCAATTGTATTTTCCAATGCTCTGTTGAGAGGAGGTACCTCAGAAACGCAAAATGCATTACTTCATATTAGCAATGCCATTCCTACTGACAATTTAACTTTCAGTGGCTCTAACTCGAGTCCAAACACGTTTTCCACAAGAGTCCCATGGGAACTTGCAATCACCTTTTCATACCCCTAAGTTGGTGCAGATCAGGAGCAAGCCCCCCTGGATGCTAAAGCAGGAGATCCTTCTCTCTCCTTCTTCCCAAACTGTCGTGTCTATAACTTACAAAATCAAAATGGAGTTTTTAGAAACAGGATGCTTGGACTGAAGACAGGAACATGGGATGGGGCCCTGACAGGAGCAGGAATCACATGCAACTGGAGGGGTCAGCAATGAGGGCCAGGAGCTGTGCGCTTCCTTTCACACTGTCTACCCATCAGTAATTTTCACCTGGTGCTCAGTCATTTTCTATCTATTATAACCAAATTCCCAGCCAGCTCAGAATGGGCTGGCCTTGAATATCCCTGTCTTTACTGAATTCTTTCTTTCTTAACTGATGCTTTGTGGTTGAACAGATGCATCCCAGATGTGCAAAAAATAGTTCACATTCACAGAGAATAAAGTCCTGGCTCATTAAAGGGAAGACAACATTCCGTCCTGGCTTAGAATACCAAGATAGCATTTCCCAGAGTTGACAGCGAATTGGAAAATTTAACAAAAGCCATAGAAATACTTCCTGGGTCACCAAGAAAGTCATAACAAGAGAATACCATTGATATCCCACCCAGTTCCAAGGGCTTCCCATGGCACTTAGCCTCCTAGCCATCTCACACATACTCACCTTTCCTGACTCCTAGTTAGACCTCGTGTTGGTACCCATATACCTTTTTTTCTGGTTCAGAAAGGCTGGCCCCGAAAAGCAGTAGCAAAGCTCTAGCTCTGCGTGGTGGCAGGTGCCTGTAGTCCCAGCTACTCAGGAGGCTGAGGCAGGAGAATCGCTTGAACCTGGGAGGCGGAGGTTGCAGTGAGCCGAGATCGTGCCACTGCACTCCAGCCTGGGTGACAGAGCAAGACTCCATCTCAAAAATTAATAAATAAATAATAAAAAGATAAAAAAGGAGGAAGGTGAAATGGGTGCATGCCTATCCTTCACTAGGAAAGCGATTATAGTGGTCTGGGAAAACAGAATGATGCTGAAGTTACTTGAGAAAGGAAGTACCACCATTTGCTGTGGCCGTAATCAAGTCTGTAAAGGCTGCAAAGGGTCTGAGCATGTTCCTCCAATTATCAAAAACCCATTCACAACTCAGGAACTCTCAAGAGGTTGCTCCCTTCTCTAGTGCCACTTCCAGACCATCTTGCTCAAAGTGATGCTAGAAGTGCTGGCAAAGAGAACATCTTCACTGGAGTGTCTTGGGAGAAAAATTTCTTTGCTGCACATTTCTTAATAAAAGTCAATTATGTAAAATGAGGAGAGAGTTGACTAAAGAAGATAGAATGAAAAGGAACCATTGCACAAAGATATGTTTTTATTTGACCAACAGGCTTTATTTTGATTCCCCAATCTTCTGGAACTCAGACTTTCTCAGCAAACAATCGCACTGCCCACTGAGAGTAAACAGCAAACCTGCCAATATCACAATATACCCTGAGATGAACACGTGTGAGGGAAAGACTTCATACGCCAGACATAATCCTGATGGTTCCCAAATACACACTGGTTCCCAGATAAAGTCTGGTGACTGGCTAATGCTTTTCACTGTGATTAAAAGCAAATACTTTAAAAAATATTTAATGATTCATTATTATATTTTTCTGAGTGCTTAAGTCTATTGTCTCATTATTGTTTGTTTATTCGTAGTTTGGGAAAATTTTGTTGGGACAAGGTAACAAGATAGATCTCAGCTACAGCCAGAAGTCATAATGTTCAGACACACATTAATTCTGTGGACAATATGAGAAAATGGGAGCAACAATTACCCTATAATTAGGGTTGTGAACTGGGGAAGGGCAATGTCCAATATCACAGAGGGAGGGTTGAAAGAAACTAGAGATTTGACAGAAAGTGATCAAGCTCACAAACGTATCTATCATTGCCTCATTTTTTAATGTTTTAGCTGAATGAATTTGAGTTTCTGTGTTGAGCAATGACTTAAATATTTCATCTCACTCATGTAGCCCTTGTCACAAATTATTTTTCCCACTTTAGAATCTACTGGACTGCTATAAAACAAAACTCTAATGCTTGGAACAACAATAACAGAAACCAAAATTTTATGCTTTGTTCTTTTACAGGCCCCGTCAAACCCCAGGAACAGGTGCTTTAAATTAGGCTGCCGAAGGCCAGTGGGGCCTGGCTTTATTATACTTTGGTAAATAATAGTCACTGTTGTCATCAGAGTTCTCTACACTTCCAGAAAATGTCACTAGCCACATGTCAGCAGGGTTCTTTGTCTAATTTCTACAGCTAAGGTGGCAAGAAGGTTATTAGAAGTAATAGCAAATTTAAAGTTTTATTAGCAGTAAACTGCAAAAGCTAATGGTGATGCCAACACTAGATAAAATCATTGTCACAGTTAATTCTGAACTCCTTATTTCAAGCTTAATAATAGGAAACTCAATGGAAAGGATATTACACGCCCCATATCACTCATGAGTGCCTCAGGCCTGAGTAACTTGTTATTTTGCTCATGAGTGAAATAAAATGCAGATTATACTGCCTGCTATCAGGGGCATTGTTTTAATTGAGGGTGTATGCATGGTGATGAGGGGGGCTCCGAGTAGGTTCTCATTTTTGTAAATGTTATGAGAATATTCTTCTCATTTGTAACTGTGACTCGGCACATCACCTTTCTATTACTTGTGGGTGTGTGTGTGTGCTTTTAGAGTTACCTTTGTTTCAGCTCCAGAGAAATGAAAGCAGCTGGGGAGATGGGAGGGTAGCATTTGGTGCTTCTCACCAGCATTTCTGCAAAAGTGCTTCTCCAGCATTCTAGTGCCTTTGTCTCCAATCCCTCAGTCTACAGAGGCAAACAATGGAATATTTGTGTTGCTCTGTTTGTCTCATTCCAATCCTGTATGCCAGCACACACACACACACACACACACACACACACACAAAGCCCTTCCACTCTGATATACACTCCCGGCCAGGAATAAATAAAACAAGATGCACTCCTCTATGCTTTACATTTACTAAGAAAATAGGTGTTTCCGAGAATCAAGATCACATGGGATTTTGTGTTCTTTTTCTAAAGTATGTTGCTCTTTTTTTCAAACAAGTTGAAGTGATTTCTGATCCTATGCCACAAATCATCCAAATGGGCTGCCTTGAGAGCCACGCATGCATTCCTGCTTTAAGGGGAGCCTTCCATTCACTTGACACAGACTGTCTGTAATTATGCAGGGCTAACTTCAGGCTGCAGTGTGCGTGGAGACGACTATTTTGAAGCAGGTCCTATTCCCTTTGATTGAAGTTGAAATCCTAAGACTTCCACAGCCGAGAGAGATCATTTGTGCCTCTCTGAGTTTCAATATTCCCTTTGAAATATTTGTCTGATGATACACCGTATGGACAGAGCCTCCTATAGTTCAGTTTCTGAGCAATTATCACTCCATGGCAATTTGACTTCATGTAGCAGTGGAGAAATAAAATACTTAAGGCTTCTGCCAGCCTGCCTAACAAAGCTTTTGCATAAGTTAAAGACTCAGAGAGGGGTGGGAAACAGTAGTTAAACCTTTGCTTTATCTTTTAAGTTTGTAAAACATATAAAATCTGAGTTCAAAATCTTAGAGGTTGTGACAGACTTCTCCATTAGCAGGTGAAATTAGCCCCCAAATTATAATCTTGATTGATTCAATAATGTTCAACTAGTAGTGGAATGAGTTTTATTTTGAATAATTTCCTCACTCCTGTTTCTCTGCATCCTATTTCAGTTTGCAGTCTGTCCTTTAAATGGCATTTCCTTTTTGCCAAAGCACCAAGCTGTGAATTTATTGAGAAATGGGTGTGTTTACAATAAGACTATGCCATTACCAATAAGTCCCATTCGTATCAGAAAAAATTAAACATTATATTCCTAAATTGTAAACAAACAGTCCTAAATTCCAGAGATTATTATTCCCAGAAAGGCAAAGTACAGAGCCAAGAGAATTTGTAAATATGTACAACCTTACAAGACTGATATGGACGCCGATGCATGCTGAGCTCATCTCCACTTATTTCTTATTCATACACATCATTCTTATGTTTGACAATGAATATGGTATTGTGGCACTTGAAATCCTTTTTTTATTAAAAAACAGAAAGAATGTCAGCCAGTTAAACATGATATTAGGATTTCATCTTATTTTTTTGTTTTGTTTTGCAGCAAGAGAATTTAAAAGAACCATCAATCCTCTCTAAAAGGTACTTTTAATAAATTGGCATACCTAATTTTGCATGGATGCCATGATGTCTGGCCTGCTTCTATTTGGAGTCTCTTGGGATCCATACAGATTTTTAATAGTCATGAGAACTTGTCTTGTACTGTGGATTGTAGAATTGTCTTCTATTATAGTCAGCTATCCACTCTATTTAAGACAGAAGTTTCTTTTGCTGCTTTCTTGGAGTTGTTTGATGGTTTATTAATACATAAAAATCTGTTGGTAATTGTAGGTTAACGTAATTAGCAAACATTTTAAACTTAATGTTTTTCTAGGAACAGTTTTTGTCACTTTTTCATGATTGTTTAAATATTATATCTTTAAACTCTGTAATAATTTCATCTAAGCAAAAGCCTTGATCTTTAAATCATTTGATGAACCTTAACTATGCATGATTTGTTTCAAAACTAAGTCCACACGGAGACTTCACTATGCCATGTGCCTCATCTAGTTATTAAATGTGTGATACACGTGCTTCTTAATGTGTGCATATTAGCTACTTTTAAATTATAATTTTACCATGAAGAAATGAATAAAACTTCCAAAAATGTCTGTCTCAGTGGAATGTACACTATCGTAGGGAGATACGTATATATATAGTATATTGGTTGGTGATAAGTGTTATGGAGAAAAATCAGGCAGAAAAGATAATGTTTAGGGAGAGCCTCTCTGAAAAGATGACATTTGCACAAAAGGCCCCAAAGGAAGTAAGGAAGCAAGCCATGCAGCTAGGGATGCCATGCAGCTAGCCATGTTCTAGGCAGAGGGAAAAGCAATTGTCAAAGCATTGAGACAGGGGCCTCCCTGGAACATGTGAAGAGTATCAGGGAAGCCAATGTGGCAGAGGCAGTGGGAGTAAGAAAAAGAGAACTGCAGTGCATGAGATCAGAGAAATGGTGATGGTAGAGAATGTGTGTGTGTTGGGGGGGCATCCATTGAGTGGCTTCTACTCTGAGTCAGATGAACAGCTTTCAAAGGATCCTTAGCAGATAAGTGATGTGATCTGCCTTATAACTTAGAAAAGAAAACCTGAGCTACCCTGAGAATAGACCCTCGAGAGAAAAAGGGAAGGAAATAGACGAGTTAAGAAGCTGTTGAAATAATGCAGATGAGAGATGAGGAAGGTTTGTATTATCAGTAGAGATGGGATGGAGAAGTTACATTCTGGATATATTTAGAAGCTGGGGTAGATAGGATTTGCCAACAAATTGGATTAAACGTGAAAGAATGAAAGTCAAGGATAATTCCAAGTTTTTAATCTGAGTAAATGGAAGGTCAGAATTGCCATTTACTAAATGGAGAAAAGTTTGGGAGAAGCAGATTTGGTGGAGGCAAGTGGATAAAGGTTTGAACATTTAAGAATGGGGTTGAGTAAGCAATTGCATCTAGGAGTCTCTATGTCAGGGAGACAGCTTTTGCTTCAAGATTTTGAGGCCATGAGAAGAAGAGAAGAAGTCCAAAGGCTGAGTTCTTAGACACTCATTGTTTAGAGTTCAGGGAGATAAGGAGAACCCAGCAAGCAAGACTAAGAAGAAATGATCTGTGAGGAAGGACTGGATTCAGGAGAGTGCTATGTCTCAGAAGCCAAGTGAAGAATTAAAGAAATGAAGCATGACAGTAAAACTTATACATTTATTTCTAAATAAAAATAATCTATTCATCCCAAAATAGCACGACATTTAATGTGTCGATGAATATATTTAAATTTAAACAAACAAATTCTACTTTGAAATCTAAATTGAGTAGTATAATTGTTGATTAAAACACTCAAGAGCTTATATTCAAATCCCTACTTTATTTATTTTACAGTGCCATGAACATTCAAAAGTTTGACCCAATTCTCTTGAGATTCCAAAAATTATTTTCAAATTCTTTTGGTCTTTTTATAGTGTAATATGTATGAAATATCATGTTTGCTCTGGGGTACAGTATTGTTTTTAATGCTGGGCACTGTAAAAATTCTCAAATTTTAGAATTCCTAAGTATCTGCTTTTTATTTGTTCTTGGTTTATATTTTCTGATACCAAAGGTCTCATATTTGCATGCCTATTCTAGGCATGGATTGTGGGAGTCTGAGCTTTAAAATAGTCCACAAGAATCATTTTGTGATTTGGGCTTTATCTACTGCCTTTAATTTTAGGCATCAATTTTGAAGTCATATCAGTAGCCTTACCACTTGAAGTACCACCAAGTAGGAGGCTAATTTTATCTAAGAAAAGTGTTTCTACTTCCTTTGTTTTTCGTTTTGGTGAAGACATAGAGGGGATAGGAGGATAAAGTAGAAAGAAGTGATTTGGCAACTATCCTATTAGTTTAAATCCCAATTAGACCTAACTGCATAATTCAGAACCCAAGTTGAGTCTCCTAGCAGCTCCCCTTTAAGGGGCTCTGGGGCTGTCCCATCACAGAAGCCCTCCACTGAACTTCCTCCCCAGTTGCTCCCATGGGCACGTTGCCTTGTGTCAGAAGTCAGAGTATGTCTTCTTCCAGCTTGAGTTTCTAGCTTCTAAATATTTGTAGCAGACTTTAAGTGGCAGGATAAGTGAATAAATGAGGAATATATCACAGAGACTCACAAAACTGCTCAGGCCCAACTACTGCCTATGTTATCAGCTCCTCCAATCTCTGTACTTTTCCTTTGCTAGAGACATCACACCCACAACTGCTTTTCAATGCCCTTGCCACAAGGCTCTGAGTTCCATGGGGACCCATGTCTTATACGTTGTTATATTCCTGGTATCTGACACCATATCAGGCATTCTAAGATACTTTTAAAATAAAGCATGAGCGGCCCAAACTACCTTGTTTAAAAAGGCAGAAAAAAATTGTAAAGAAGGTTGACAAGGCGTGAATATTTTTCAAGTCACAATCATACAAATTTTTATAAATTGTTATTGATATATAGATTATATATAATCTATTTATATCAGATTAAATATAATCTGGCAAATAAATTAATGAATGGATCTCATATAGTTTATTTTAAGTAGAATTCATAGTACTGAGGAGAAGTAAAATCACCAGATACAAAATTAACAGATGTTTTAGTAGCCCAAAGTGTGGAGTAGGAAGTATACGTTAGTCCATTCTCACACTGCTATAAGATACTACCCGATACTGGGTAACTTATAAAGGAAAAAGGTTTAATTGACTCACAGTTCCACATGGCTAGGAAGGCCTCAGTTAACTTACAATCATGATGGAAGGTGAAGGGGAAGCAAACTTGAACTTTTCACATGGCAGCAGGAGAGAGTGCTAGCAAGAGCAGGGAAAACTGCCTTATAAAACCATCAGATCTTGTGGGAACTTACTCACTATCAGGAGAACAGCACGGGGGAAACTCTCCCTCTTAATCCAACCACTTCCCACCAGGGCTCTCCCTACAACAACGAGGGATTACAATTCAAGATGAGATTTGGGTGGGGACACAAAGCCTAACCATTTAAGGCATCTTAGAATTCTACCTACCTCAGTAATCTTGAGAGACAAATATCTGTTATTTTCACCTTTGAGGAAACTAAGATGTCAAAGATTTAGCTGACTTGCCCAAGGACATCTACCTGAGAAATGTTTCTTACTAGGAATGTCCCCAGGAGATATTCGGCAATGTTTGGAAACATTTTTGGTTGTCAAAAATGGGAAGAAGCTGGAAAACTTTTAGCTGGCCCAGGTTAAAATTCTATTAGCACGTAAGAAGAAAAGAAGATATCAAAAAAGAAGGAGAGAACATATCAAAGTTGCTTCATAATTAATATAAAGTCAGATGCTCCAAGAGGTGTCAAATAATTTGCCCATGATCTGATGATAGTCAACTTACTCACCATTACCTTGTTCTTTCCAGTAATGATGACTCACACTTTTCTTCACAGCATAAATGAAAAAGAATAACATAAAGCAAGACTCAACAAACTAAGGGTCTTCTTGATACTAATAATAAATTAGAAGTTCAAGTTCCCTATGAGATTTACAGGCTCCTTTAGAGAAAGTACATTATTAAGCACATGTCCTTCTAAGTGATCAGGATGTAAGTTTTCCTTGCAGTATAATGCTTTCAGGCGGAGAGGTAACAGAGTCCAGAGACCGAAGGGAGACACAGGATGAGAAAGGGAGGCAACTGTTATGATGTGCTATACACAAATGTGTGACAGTCTCACCCCATGAAGGCTCACAGCTCTCCAGTTCCTTTTGATGACTGCCTGTGTGGCCAAAGTTTAAAATAGACTTAGTATAAGTGAGTGCTGTGCCACAGGAGGAGATGGAAGAGGATGAGAAAATTACGAAGTACAATGTAGACAGCTTAGCTAGGAAGATGATGTTGACATAGATGATAGATCAATCGATAGATAGATAGATATAAAAATGGAAAACAGGCCCTTTCCTCTTAGGCACTACATTCTGTGGGACCTTTTTCAAGACCATGTGAGGTCAGCATTACTAGCCCCATTAACAAATGAGAGACAAAGAATGCTAAATATCCTGATGTAGACAGCAAAGCCCCTATTCCATCTGGCCCAGTTGCCTCTATAGGCTTACTTTGTATCACTCTCTTTCTCATTCATTCAGCTCCAGCCACACTGGCCACCCTGCTGCTCCTCAAATGTACCAGGCACACTTCCATGGGGCCTTTACACTAACAGCTTCATCTGCCTGTGGGGCTCTTCCCTGAAGATCTACAGGGTTCATTGTTTTTCCTTAGGTGTCTTCAAATGTCACCAGTTCCTCTCTCCCTCTTGATATTCCTCTACTCCATTCCCTGCTTTACTTCTCTTTAAAACATTTCTCACCATCATATTCTACATCACCCATCTATTCCAATCCTGCCCCCAACAACAAAATAACCTGATGCAAGAGCTTGCATGTAGGCAATGTATTTTGCAAGTAATGCCAAGGAACAAAAATGGGAAAATGGGAAGAGTGAAAAGAGAACAAAAGCAAAGCTAATCTAGCAGTGCATTATCAAGTTGGTGACAAATGTGGGTAACTACGGCTCAATATGATTAGGGTTCCTCTGAAAGTCCTGCATAACACATGTCAGAATTGTCTACCAGAGTTACAGGCTTCTATCTCCTATTCTTTAAGGGTAATCCCATGGCTGTGTTAGGAAAGATTCAGAATGGCTGAGCAGGTTCCCATAAGTGTTCCACACAGAGGAACGCTAGGGCAAAAGTTGGAGTGAGGTGTTAGCTGGTCACACCTGCAATCAGCTAGTTGTGGTACCAATGTCTGGAATAAAATGGTCAACCAAGAGGTTGTGAGGTAGGATATAAGAGGTTCATGATAGAGTCCAGCTTTTGCAACACTGAGACTTCTCCCAGAGCCTTCAAGGCAGTGTGGCCAGTACTGATTTCTACAATAGACTCGATAAAGAAAAGCTATTTGGGAAAGGGAGTCCCTGCTACCACCAGGCCGTCACTGATATTAACCATCTTTTTTCCTCCTCCAATGTCATTCTAAGTTTTCCCTATTCTTAGTCACCACTCCAGTTGGTCTAAACTGCTTTGTCTGGAGAGATGGCTCAAACCATCATCTACATGGGGTTAGAAACCTTTATTACTACACCACAGTCAGGTCATTGTCTTTACAATAGTCCGTTTTCTGTTATCATCTGGACAGCCCCAAGGAAGCTGCCGGTTTCTACACTTGCTCTTCCATGGTACCACCAAGCAGCACCACCACGAGTAGCAACCATAGCTCCTCATTCAAATCAGGCTCAGTTATCCCCACCAACGTGATGACTTCCTTCTGCTTTTGGGGCCACTTGCATGAGAAGCCCAAAATGGCCAACAAAGGTCATAGTTCCAAGACTATGACTTATTCTGTCCTCTAGTGAAGTATCCTCCTGCCATGGTAGAAATCAGAACTCCTAATCCATCAGAGCCTAGATTGTAGGAATGAGAAGCACAGACATCACTAGTAAGTATGAGTGATAACCATGGGGCCAATCTTTTACTTCATGGTTTCTAACCCATGTATTCTAGCTTTGGGGAGGTCACAGCACCATATGTTGGCCATTAATTTGGGGCATACACACATCCTGAGGAAAGCATTCCAAGCCTACATAGTGTAGTCCCTAAACTGGCACCTCGGCCAAGCCCCCAATATATCTTCCCATCATTCTTTGAGGAAGCCACACCACTGTAGGTAAGACCCAATACTTTTCACCATTGTATTCCAACATGTAGATTAGTACCAGGCACGTTCATCACTCTGAATATATGAATCAATTAATCAACCAATTATTCTCTTTAGATTAACTGAGACATTCAAAATCAAAAAACAAAGAGGTTGAAATTCATTATAAACTCGTACCTCACATTATTAAAGCTTGAGGAGTGATCTCTTAGATACAAACGTAATTAGCTTCTATGATGTTGAAAAATAAAATTAGGAAAATTGAAAAATTCACACTTTCATAATGTATGTGGAATTAATCTATTAATATAAAAACCATACTTATTTAGCATACCAACAAATCATACACTTGGCAACATAGGGGTACAAATTCACTTATTTTTCCTTGTCCTGAACACTAATGAATTTCGTGTATGAAAAACTTCATTAAGAAACATTATGTTTAAAAATAAATTGTCAAAACCCGACTCTACCAGATTAAATGTATGTTAAAACATTTAAGATGACATTTATTGCATCAATTTTTTAAATAATGCTTGAGAAAGCTGTTAACATAACTTCATAGCCCAAAACCTTCTTCTCTTTCCCTTTGTAGCATATTTCTCCGATAATGTATTTTGCCTACTGCTACCAAAGTACCAGAAAATAATGCCTAAAAGACCAAAATGAAATGTTTCAGAATTAAGGAGAAAGTTGTAAATTTGTAATGTTTTAGACACATTTCAGTTTAGCGTTTGATAGATCATGTTGGGTTGGTTGCGAGAGGGATTTCAAGGGCTTGGGAAAATAAAGTCAGTATATGTGTAGTTTCATTTTTGAGAGAATCACTTTATTACTGATCACAGGACAGTTGTTGAGCTCTGACAGCTCTAAGTGCTGAAAACATTAGAGAAGGTCCATTTTTTTGTTTTTGCCCAATTATGAACTGTAACTTGGTGAGAGAAGCAATAGAAGCTATTTACCTAACCTAATGGTAATGCTTCATTTTAACTAAAATGTCAACACATAGTGGTCTCTGCACATATTTCACCAGCATCTAAATTCCACCATGGGGTTCAAATTTTTTAAATGAAATCTTAGACCCTTGGTAGAAAAAGAGCCAAGGATTTATATATCAATGTAAAAATGGTCTATCTTAAAATATACTTATCACAAATGTAAGAAATTCCTAAAATTTGGGGTTTTCTTCTATGGCTTTCTCAAAGGTCAGAATGCAATGTTTCTATTCAAATGAACAATTCAACTAGTTAACTAATACGAAGCCCCTTTTCTTATCTTCTGCTAACCTCTCACCTTTGAAATCAGTTGTCTGACTTCAAGTGTTGCCTTCCCAATTAATGAAGTTATCTACACAATTTTCAAAATGTGACTCCATGTCTATGAGTTTGTTGTTAATATTACTGGAAAGACAATATAATGTGAAACAACAGCAAAAAGCAAAAATTGAAGGCACTAGCACCTTCTTTGTGGGACAGGAAAACTAACAAAACTTGGTGATTTATATTAACTCAGGACCACAGTAATCTCATAAAATGGCTCTTTCTTGGATTTTGCAAGATGGTTTCATTATTTAGTGCACCAATCAAAAAGATAGCCAAGTTTTTAATCCAGGCCAATTGAAAGCAAACAATCAATGCAAGTAAGAAACTAGGAAGAAAAGGAGAAATTCTGATGTCCAGCACATATATTAAACTTAATTATATTTTTCATGATAAAGTAAATTTGCTCAGTGGAGTCTCAAAGTATGTTATTAGAAATTATTTTAAAGTTTTCAAAGATAACTTTCAAAATTAAAGTTATAAAACATGACTCCCATTTTCTCATTTTCCTCCTCAGTTTTTAATGAGCATACATTTCTCACTTCATCCATTAAGAAATGTTTGTGGTTTTAAAAGTTCATGTTGACTGCAAAAATGGTGATAGAAGAAAGCTCTGAGGATATTGCTATAAAGTTAATAAATCATCTTCACTCATCAACTGTCTTCAACCCGCACAAGTTATAAAGGATTATTTTGTTAGCACCACAGGGTACACAATCTAAATTTAGAGAATCAGCCCTAGCAGAATAAGTTTGAATTCTGGAAGCTTCTAGGTCCCCTTGCCTTTAAACATTATACGCTTCAGAGTCCTTACATTTTCAATTGACAGAGAAACAGAAAA
This sequence comes from Gorilla gorilla gorilla, assembly GCF_029281585.2. Lineage (NCBI taxonomy): Eukaryota > Metazoa > Chordata > Mammalia > Primates > Hominidae > Gorilla > Gorilla gorilla. The sequence goes on from NC_073230.2 coordinate 85,684,213, forward strand.
TCATTCTAACGTTTACCATAGCTTTTCCCTCTAAGGGCTTCTTGCAAAGAATTTGCATGTTGCAATTATACCTCAAATTAGAGATTTGAGTTTCCCTGCCTGGTCAGTTATAAGACCCTTGGCCTTACCAGAGAATGAATACACGCTCTCAACTTCGCAAAGGTCTGAGTCAACAGCTTGTTGGGCTTTGAAGAACCTCAGCCGTTTTTGCGGCTGGAGCTTTTTCTCCTGTTCGTGTTTCAGGACCACTGCTGGTTTTCATTCATCTTCATTCAGTGGGTTTCATGTGACATTTTGGGGCTGGAAACATAATGTGTCAGAAGATAGCTGCAGCTTCCTACTGCGTTAGTTATTGTTTCCTTTGTCAGAAGGTGAGTGAGCACAAACATTTTCCAATTGCTCTGATTTTCAGACAGGTTTAGATCTACTGAGCCATCACTGATGCACACGCCTATACCATTTAGAAACACTTGATATAGATTTCAGAAGAGATTTCTAAGTTCAGTTCTATACAAATAAATGTACTATCATTTATCCTTTTTCCAGAAGAGGCAGAGATTTCATATCCTCTCCTTGGTTTACCCCGATCAGTATAAAAGGAATAGATACGGTGCTTCAAAAACGCTTCTCATTTGGGTTCAAAAACAGCAGCTCACCTTTCTGCTGGAAGCAAAACATTATCATGATCAACAGAATCTGTCTGTTGGGATTCAGTTCTGCAGTCCTTTCATGGATCAAATTCCCATCAGAATCAGAATTAAGTCCTAAGTGAAAACTTAAATTACATTATAATACTCAGCCTCATAAGTTCCACCAAGGCTTTGCCAAAGGCATTGAATGATTTATGATAAACTTCAGAACCTCAGTTCCCTCTTCCCAGGGTGTCTTCAATTAATTCTTTGAAGAACTTTACTCTTGATTCCTTGTTGAACTGAAGTAATAAGGGGTTTAAGGCCTTTATATTTTTCCTCAAACTTTTTCTTCTTAACTTAGAATATCTGCAAGTGAAATATAATTGATTGGATCTTTCTAAATGTGTCTTTTATAAAATTATGGTTAAATATTATCTTATTCCTGCAGAATTTATATGACTTTTAAGTATAAATCTCTATGTCATCTTAGTTATAAAAATCATATCATTAGAAATTGCCAAAATGCATTACACTTCAGCCTGAAGAGTAAGGTTCTTTTCAGTTAGAAAATAGCTCCCCAGGAAATTCCATGTTGGTCTGTATTTGATTCCCCAGCCACTTGGGATGCAAATGCATGCCATTGACTGTAATAAGAATTGGATGTATGTCTATAGGTAGACTGTAAAATTTTAAAGTTTGATTTGTCTCCTCATATGGAGAAACTGAATCCTAGGAAAATTTAGAGACATTTCCTAGATCACACATTTCATTAAGGTTAGTGTGGGTTCTTTTTCTATTATGGGGTGTGGCATCAGAAAAATGTGGTTTTAAACACTGGGTCAACTAGTAATATGCCTTATATAAGTCATGGCATAGTCTACTTAGTGATGCCATGAATAACCCACTGAGCTTCATATTCTTAACTTATCTATATTCTAAGATAGCTGAGAAGATGAAAAAATATGTATATAAAAATTCTGGCCCCAACACGCATTAAATGATTGTAAAGATTATAATTGTTGATCTTTTTATGTAACTAACCTCCTAAAATTATCTTTCTGCCCTTTTCTCCCTGATTCATTCTTCACACAGCTTATGTATTAACTGTCTATAGCACAGGTCTTAGTATGATTCTCTTTACTTTAAATATTCTCAATGGCTTCCTATCATCAATGAAATTATCTTAAAATTTCTCACCCTAAATTGCAAAGCCCTGCATATCAGGCTGCAGCCCACCTTTCCAAAAATCATTTTAACTGTTTTTCTGTAATTACACTATTTTCATGTCTAGCTAAATTGGTTTACATTCCACAGACAATTCTCCAAATTTTTAAAACCAAAATTCCATCTCCCCTATAAGCGCTTTATTTATTCTTCCAACCACATGCAACATTTCCCACAGAAGTGGGGAAGAGAAAGGAAAAAGCACCTACTGAATATATTTTCTGTGCAGAGTTCTTTCTTCTGTGCTGGGCACTTTAAATTTGTTATTTCATTAGTGCTTCTCTTATGACATGTTATCTTTTGTCATAACAAAACACATGTTTGTTGTTGTCCATTAAAGCTGTCCATTAAGGGCAGAAATAATGTCTTAATCTCTAGCATAGAATATTTACAAGTAGAAGGACATAGGGGGAAAATGCAAACTGAACACCTTAAATTATTATCAATAAAAGCATTAGCCAGAATGACGAGTTGAGGGGCATTTGAAGCAACTTGGAAAACCATGGCAGCTTATTTTGGGGTAGAAAGGCCATCATAAATCATCATCAGATTTATACTTTGTTAGCAAAAGGGGGCTGAAGTACAACATGTCATATAGTGTGTTGCAATTGTAACAGGGCCTCACTCTTCTTTCTTCTTCCCAAGGCCTCATCAGTTACATAAAAAAAGAAAGAAGAGAGGAGACGAGAGAAGAAAAGAGAAGAGAAGACAAGAGAAGAGAAGAGAAAGGAAAAGAAAAGAAAACAAAAGAAAGGAAATTACCACGAAACCAGTCCTGGAAAATGTAAAATGTTACTTGCATCATCATGTGAAAAAGCTCAAAAGATGGAAAAATATTTTCTAAGTACATTTATTTGGACATAACGTAAGTATCTTCCAACATATTTTAGAGAATGGAAGATGTGGTGAGTTGAAAAGATGAGTTTACCGTAGGAATTTAACTAGGTATCAGCTCTACATATGCTTTATGGTCACAAGTTGCCACTTATAAAACATTTATATACTCTTATGCATATCATATAACTGAACATGAATGTTAGCATGTAAGTATATGTATCTGATGAAAATGCCAGAGTTATAAAATCTTTTTTATGTTTTTTTAATCACAAAAATATCAAAATGCACCTTGGTTTTAGGGAATAATTTTCTATCACTAGTCCTGAGAACCTCTAAAATTATGGAACAATCATTCCAGACTCTCAATACCATTAAGTTCAATGAACTATAAACTCCAGGGCAAAGAACACAGCTTTTTTGATCAACAATGTATACTTAACGTCCAAGCTTAATGACTGAAGAAAGTAAACTCCCTAAAAACATAGGTTTTTTTTAATGAATCAAAAGAAAAGGAAAAAGAAAAAGATATTTAGAAAGGACCCATAGTTTGTCATCTGAATGCAGCAGACATTTAAAATGGACTCTATCTTTTCAAGAATATGAATGACCCCTTTCAAGGGGTTCCCCCACCTTTCATTGCCTCCCTCAGCAGAGGGGTTGCTGGATGCCATTACTCAAGGAAACAGTTTTGATTCCTTCCTGATCGCCTATTATCTCTCTTGTTTTATTGAACCAGGGTCTCTCTGCACCCTGGCAGAAGCTGGCAATTCATCAGGATACCATTTAGGGAATCACTGTGATGCTTAGTTTACAGTCCACAAGGCAGCTACTGGGAGAATCTGGATCAATGTGTTTTATGCCTCTGAAATTTGGGCAGCAAAGAAAGAGTGCTTCAGTTATAAACATGCAATGTCCATAGTTCTCATCATCCTTCTGAACAAGCAGAAGCTCCCCTTTTCTGAACCCAAATGGAGCAATCCAATTACAAAGTCATTAAACCCCGTTATAAGGTGGTTCATAGGAGTTCCTGTTTCCAGCAAAAGCCTTTTCTGTGTTCATCCAACATATATTCTGGCCTCTTGCACTCAGTTTACAAGGTTTCTAATTAAGCTCCAGAGAGGATGATATAGTTCACTGAACTGAGTCACTATGCTACAACTGGGAAAGAAGAGGCATTCCTATTTTATCAGAAAAATAAACACTTTAGTTTCATTTCTTCTGCCACACATGTTATCTCTTTGTGCTGTCACAACATTTTTTATAGGTTTTTATTTCAAAGGACTACCTTGAGATTACTGTCAACGCAAGCCAGAGAGACATCTCCATACAGAATACAGGGGTAATATTTTTTCTCCTAAAACATCCTGCTACAGACAATATAATATCATATAATATCACCGAAATAATCTCCCCTATTAAGAGCAAAGAGACAGTTTTCAATAGTACTTTGGTCCAAAATTTGAGGAAAATAAAATGTTTATCAGTGACAAAAATACAATTTACCAGCTTGATTTTTAAGTCAAAAATTTAACCTTTTAAACGATTTCAGAAGCTCCGCTAATTTCTACTGTTCCTTGTAACATCTGTAGGCAAAATACAACATGCTGGGTCATAATTCATAGCTTGGCAAGAAAATGTTGCTTAAAAACATAAAGGTCCTTTTCTTTTTATGCAAGAGGAAAACATTTTAGTTATTATTCAACTCAAGTAAATGCTCATAACCATGGAATTAAGTATTTCTGAAGGGTTCATTCCTGAGCTTTCTGGGTTGAATTAGGCTTTCTCAGAACTATACTTCATGTCACCCACATGTCTTAAGAACTGGTGCCTTCTGCTCAGCTGTGCATTTTTTTGCAGACATGCCGGATATCTACGCAGTAAGTGCTCTGAAACTTCAAAGAGACATAGAGCATTCTGTGCTTTCTCTTCCCACCATTCCATGTAAACACCATGAATAACCAGACCATTCTTATGCCAAAAGGCCCTGATGGCTTGACTTTTTGGTCTGTTAATTGTTCACAATCACTCCTTGCCTGTATTGTGCTTGGTAGGACCACCTTTCTGCAGCCAAAATCCAGCCACTTACCACTGCATATACTTCCTACAGCAGAATAGATACTGACCAAAGCCTAGTAGAAACCTGCATGGCATCCTGTCTCTTAATACTTAATGCTACCATGCCCTCAGAGTATTCTTATTCAGAATCTAAACAAGCATGTATTCAGAGGCTACAATGTATCAGGCATTGGTGGTGTTAGCAGTCATAGTTCAGTGAATGGGAAGAAAGATAAAAATCCATGCCTCCCAGTGACTTTAAGTCCTGGTAGGGACAAATACAGAAGATGAGTAAATAAACAAGATAACTGTAGATAGTAATAGGCTCTGTAGGCAATAAACCTCAGGATAATGTGATAGAGAATGACTTGGGGATTGGTAATAGCCAGATGGGGAGCTGGAACACCGTCCAGGGCAGATGGCATTTGAACTGAAACCGGAAGGAAAAAAGAATCTGGACAGCCTCAACACCAGATCAAACAGTTTTTGAAACATAGAAAACAAGAACAAAGCCCCCAGTGGGTGAGAGGAACTGAAGAAGCCTAGTAGCATGGAAGTATAATGATACTCATACACTGGAGAATATTGCTAAGCGCAAACAATTCTAAGCTTGTGAAAGTTCCTTGTGATTATTCTATATTTCTTTGAATCATATTGATGAAAAATTCGTTGTAATAATTCCCATCCAAATGTGACTTCTTGGGTGCAAACATAATTTTCACAACTTATTTAAAAGCCTATTTAACTTTGCCTATAGCATGCTTCACAGAAATAGTAACACCCATCTTACAGGACTTTCATGAAGACTACTATGTACGGCAGTCCTCACTTTTTTCCTGCTCAAAATCCTGTCTCCCTTTCCTTTTAAAAGAACACAGACTTTGTTCGTGACCATAATGTGTTCTCCTTAAAACTACATGCATGCATGCATTCCTACACATATACCCACAACCTCACCACTGCTTGCAGCTAGAGAGTTGGTAAGTATGGCACACGTAGCACAGAGATACTAATGAGATTTGAATAGAAAATAGATCTTAAACTCACCCATTGTATTTCCCTTTACTGTTCCCTGTCTGGAAAATGAATGTGATGCTAAAAGAAAGGCAGCCTTCTGTGACCCTGAGGTAGCTATGAGAAGTTGCATATTTGGAATAGTTGAATGGACAGCTTACAGGAGCTGTATTCTACATAGATACATAGTTGTATGTAGCCAAATGCAGAATTATATGTAAAGTGCCACAAAACAAATGTAAGGTAAATAGTAGTGTAAGGCCTTCATTATCATTTATATTACTGGTGGGTTTTAATGAAGCATTGAATTTATTTACAGAAAAGGATGCTAAGTTGAGATATTTTAAAGTCAAGCTATATAAGAATTTGAAGGGATATTTAATATAATATCTCCTTTTCCAGCAGCCATCAATCTCAGCAAACTCACACAGGACCAGAAAACCAAACACTGCATGTTCTCACTCATAAGTGGGAGTTGAACAATGAGAACACATGGACACAGGGAAGGGAACATCACACAGCGGGGACCGTTGCAGGGTGTGGGGGCAAGGGGAGGGAAAGCATTAGGACAAATATCTAATGCATGTGGGGCTTAAAACCTAGATGACAGATTCATAGGTGAAGCAAACCACTATGGCACAAGTATACCTATGTAACAAACCTGCACGTTCTGCATATGTATCCCAGAACTTAAAGTAAAATTTAAAAAATAAATAAATAAAAATAAAATAAATTTAAAAAAAATCTTTTTAAAAAGTAACACACCTAGTAGCTATTTACTTCCATAACTATTGTATTTTCTTGCCATGCCAAAATATCTGGCATTGTAAGAATGCACAATTAAATATCATTCATTTACTGACCTAGTATATTGCCAGCAAAGAACATGAAGACATATTCTGCTATTGTTTTTCTTTCTACCATTGATGGTGGCACCAGGCATTTCTCCTATATTCCAAATAAATAATAGAAAATACCTTTGCAGCCATATGAGCATTTGGAAATTATCCTAGCAATCTGGCAAGAGCAAGGAGGTTGACCCGGCCTGCAATGATAAGAACTTAGGGGCTCCTTGTGGCCTAAACTTGAAGCAGGACAATTCTGAGATCAACGTTATCACTGTCAATGAGATAGAAGTCTTCTACACAAACAAATGTCTGCTGCTCAAAGGCCTAGTCAGTGTACACCATCTCCCATAAGAAACTTCCCACAAGAATCTTTAGTAAACAACTAAACAGCACTATCCACAATAAGCAATTGTTATTTATTAATGACCTATTATTTCACCAAACTTATAGTATTAAAATTGTAATTAGTAGTTGCTATCCATTAAGTACCTATGAGCCTAGCACCATACAATACAGTATACATTGTCCTTAATCTTCATATTACTTAATAATATGATTAATAATCCCCAAAATATGTAAAATTAATTGAATTAGCATACATAGGAAAAATTCAAATGCATTCTAAAATTTCTTTATTAAAATAAGCTAGATAACTATGTGGTCAAAATGCTGTCATCTATTACCTACGTTGACTTATTGATGAATGTGTGTAGATACTTTGTCACTGGGTCACTTATGTCTTCAGGCTGCTTATCCATGTCTGCAGAATTTTGCACAGAGTTCTTCCAGGAACCGCCAGGCTTTCTCAGGATAAGATATATCAGATGCATTCAGTGTGATCAGACACATTGGGGTACATTTCACCCAGAGGTGTACCTGCTGTTTGTAATGCTGCTCAGGATTTGTGCCTACAAACATGGGAATTCTGATAAATTCTATCTTACACAATTCCCATAAAAATATATGTTGTGGGATTATGGTTACACTTATACTTTTCAGGTATATTCCTAATAGGAGAGACCCATCATTTTGACTAGGCATCTACAAAAACTTAACTCTACCCCTGTCCCTTACAATTTTTCATGTTTAATGTTTAGAAGAGTTTTCAACAGACCATCTTCTGGCTCCAGATATTTCACCTTTTCTCTGCCACTACCCAAGTATTTTTCTATTTCTTTAATTTTTTAAATTAAACTTTTTTTAAGTAAATCATAGATCCACATGCAATTGCAAGAAATAACATAGAGGGACCCATTTCTTCCATATGGCAACGTCTGGCAAAACTATTCTATAACATCGCAACCAGGATATTGATGTTGATACAGTCAAGATTCAAAGTACCACCATCACCACAAAGATCCCTTATGGTGTCCTTCTTCCCTCCTGCCAGACCCACTTCCCTCCTGCCCCCACCTCCTCTTTAACCCTGGCAACCACCAATATGTTCTCTATTTCTATGTTTTTATTTTTTCAAAGATTTTATATAAATGAAATCATATAATGTGCAACTTTTGGTGACTGCCTATTTTCAGTCACCGGAATTTTCTGGAGCTTCATCCAGGCTGCTGTGTATGTGAATAATTTGTTCCTTTTATTACTGAGTAGTATTCCATGGTATGAAAATACCGCCCAACTATTTTTATTGCCAAACTCTGTAGTTCACACTCATATCACAACATGACCTCCATCCCAGCACCTTCATGACATGATGCCAAGTAAGTCAACTTAGTGGGCAAAAGGAATGTTCCTTACAGATATTCAAATTCAGTTTAGCAATGCCTGAATTATATTTGGAAGTTTTTAAACATTCCAAACTTCATCTCCAACTCAACTTTCTCTTAGTAAAATGCAAAAGTTAATTAATTTTTAAAAGAAAGAAAAGAAAAAATTATGTTGCCACTCCAATCCTGCCTGATACGAAGGGAAGTATGGCAGAGGGGAATACAGCGTGGAAAGAGACAGTGGTCTCACACAATTATGGTTAAAATATTTTACACTTATAAATTGTATAGCAGTCTGTGCTCAGATGAATACATGGCTAGGGCCTCTTTTAGGAATCTTGAAAGAGGTCAGAGGAAGCATGGGACCTGGAGCATAGGGCTCTTTAGAATAAACCTGCTTCAACTTTCAAATTGCCTATATGTTAACAGGATCTCTCTTGTTAACTGGAGAAGCTGCCATGCTTATCTCACCAGGCACAAAAATGCTTCCAGCCAAGTCTTCACAATTGCCCTGAACAGGTAAAATGAAAGATACCCACACTTGAGGCTGATGCCCCAGAATACAAATTATTAATGGGTACAAGACCTATTAATGACTTGAGTCTGTAGAGAGCACCCAGAAAAAGAAAGAGCTCTTGATGTCTCACATAAAGAGACGTTCTAATTATTGAACATTTAGTGGCAGGGGTGAGGGAAGGGGAGTGTGGGAGGGCCCAGGTGGAAAGCAGAAATTTTCCTCTACGACTCTCTAGCAACAGCAACTGCCAATGACAACAGCAGCTATGTGTTGAACATTTGTTCTGTGCTAGTACTGTCAATTCATTTAAGTCATAAAACAATTCTTTGAGGCAAGTACTTTATTATGTCCATGTTTAAAAGTCAGACTTATTAAGGTATAATTTATTTATCCTTTTTACTGCAAGCCTCGAAATCAGGTAGTGTAATTTTGCTAGGTTTGTAATTCTTTCTCAAAATTATTGGTCACTCTTGGCCTTTAGCTTTTCCATATAAAATGTTATATCATCTTATGAGTTTTACTAAAAAGCCTTCTGAAATTTTGACTATTGTTGCATTGAATCTTTGATGAATTTGGGAATAAGTGATATCCTAAAAATATTGAATCTTCTTAACCATGAATATAGTATATGTCTCCATTTATTTGGGTCTTTAATTTGTCTCAGCAACATTTTGACATTTTTATCAAACAAATCTTACGGATACATTGTTAGATGTATATCTAAACCTCTCATGACTTTGATAATATTTAAATGATATTTCCAATTTTCAATTGTTTACTGCTAACAATTGATTTTTATATTGATTTATTTACTGTGACCTTGCTAACCTCATTTTATTAGTCCTAGTAGATATTTTTGTAAATTCCTTGAGATTTTCTTTAGAAAGAATTATCCTGTTTGTGAATAAAGACACATTCATTTATTTATTTTTGATCTGTATGTCATTTATTTATTTCTCGTTATAATGTACTTGGTATAACCTCCAGTGCAATGTTGGAAAGAAGCAGTGAGAGTAAACACCCTTACCTTATGCCTGACCTTGGGAGGAAGGTATTCATTCTGTCTTTTACTATTAAATCTAATATTAGCTGTGGACTTTTTGTAGATATCCTACATCAGATTGAGGGAGTTTCCTACTATTCCTAGTTTGCTGAGAGTTTTATAGTTGAAAACTATTTTCAATAGTTGCATAATTCATTGTTAACTAGAATATGGTCTATGTTGGTGAGTGTTTCATGCGTACATAAGAATTACGTGTTTCCTGCAACTGTTAGGTGGAGTGCTTTCTAAATGTTAAGTAGACTCATATTATCAAGTAGGTTACTGTTATTAGAATCTGTTATCCAGGTCCTCTATATTCTTACTAAAATTTTGTCTACTGATTCCATCAGTCAATTAGATAGCAAAGTTAAAATATCCAACCATAATTGGGATATACCTATTTCTCTTTTATGTTTTATCAGATTTTTGCTTTCCATATTTTGAAGCACTGTTATGAAGTGCATACAAATTTACAAATTATTATTTTTTCTTGGTGAATTCGCTTCTTTATATGTCTCTTTACTTCTGAAATTATTAGCTATTACAATATATTTTTCACTCTTTTTCTTTCAACCCATCTATGTTGTTATATTTTAAGGTTTTGTTTTATAGACAGCATATGATGTATTTCTGCTTTTTGATTCTATCTTAGTATCTATGGTTTTTAATTGGGGTATTTTAACCCTTTATTATACTGCTATTTGTTTTATTTTTCCTTTGTCTAATCTGTTTTTTAGTTTTTCTCTGTTTTCTTCTGCTGTATTTTATTTTATGACTCCATCTTATTCCCACTTTGGTTTATTAGGTAAACATCTTTTTTTTTTTTTCAATTTTTTAATGATTACTGTACCGTTTAAATTATATTTTTAAAATTTATCCAGTCTATCTTCAAATGATATTTCTCCACTTTAGATACCATTAGAAACCCTGAAACAGTATACTTTTATTTCATCCAGTCCATTCTTTATGAAGTTGCTGTAATGCATTTCATATATATATAAGTTATAAACCCCATATTGAATGTTGATATTTTTTCTTAAGTTTTTTATTTTATTAAAACAGTTCAAAATTAAATCAAATTCTTTTGTATTTATCTTCATTTTTACCACTTTTAGAACTCTGTATGTCTTATGCAGATCAAAAGTTTCACCTAGTATTATACTCTTGCTTGAAGAACTTACTTTGACAATGCTTATAGTACAGGTCTACAGGCAATGAGTCCTCTCAGATTTGTTTTGTTTATTTTTTGTCTTTATTTTTATAAAGATATTTTTACTGGATAGCAAATTCTGAATTGGCAGGTTTTTCCCCTCCAAGTACTTTAAACTTGTAACTCCATTGTATTTTAATTTGCATGATTTCTACAAAAATATTTGCTATTGTTCTTAGTTTTGTTACCTTATGTATAATGTGTTTTGTTGTTTTTCCTTTTGACTGCCATAACATTTTCTCTTTGTTTTGGTTTGCAGTAGTGTAAGTGTAATGTGACTAGGTATATTCTATTTTCTCTATCTGTCTATCTATCTATCTATCTATCATCAACTGATCAATTGATTGATCTATACTTACACTGCTTGGGATCACCTGGGCTTCTGGAATTGAAAATTTGTTGACTTTCATTATTTTAGAAAATTCTTACCTAGTCTCTTCAAAATTTATTCTGCCAAGTTTCTCTCTCTTCTCGTCTAGGACTCCAATTACACACACATTAGACTATTTGACATTGCTTCATAGCAGCTGGATGCACCATTATGTTTTCTTCTCTTTACGTTTCCATTGATATACCTTCTAGTCAACTGAGTCTATTCTCTGCTCTGTCCAGTTTGCTCATACACCCACTGAAGGAATTTTTTATTTGTGACATTTTTTTATTTTGACCCTTTGCACATGACACATATTTCATATAGTTTTCATCTCTGCTGAAATTACTCATTTGCTTATATATGTATAACATCTATCCACGAAATCCTTTAAAATATTAAACATAGTTTATTTAACGTTTCTATCTGATAATGATGTCTGGATCATCTATAAATCTGGTTTTGCTGGCTACTTTATACCTTGACAGTGGGTTGCTTCTCCCTCAATATCTCTTTCTCTCTCTCTCCCCACCCCTGACCAATGAGTATGTGTGTATCTTGTGATTTTTGGTTTATTGCTGAACATTGTGTTTAAAATAATATAGACTGAGGTAAACAGTCTTTATCCTGGAAAATAGGCATGCCTTTTATTTTCTCATGCCATTGATATGCATGTCATGTTGGGAAGGTTTAGTCAGTCTAATCAGTTTTTGAGCTTAGTTTGTGTTTTGTTATTGCCATGGTAACCTTCATTCCAGCAATAACTTCACATTCCACTAGCATTTCACTGTCAATACCTTGTGCTTAATTGGATTTTGTCGTAGGAGGATTTTCCCCTGTGTTCTTGCTTTATTCTCAATTTTTAACAGTCCTTGTATGCTTATGCCATTTAGGAGTATCTCTTTATACTATTGTTCTGTCTTAATTATTATTTTGCACATTGTTCAAGGTGTGATGGGTAAAGTGGGTAGTTTTCTATTATCTTGACCCAGCGTCACACTTAAGTAAGTCCTGGGTGTATAGACCTTGAGAATGGAGCTCTCTCAGTGTTCCTGCCCATCCTCATGGTAGCCAAATGTTTCCCTTATTTCTGTAGGAGGGTGGGGGAGCTGGGTGGGAGAGAATACTGTTATTTCCCCCTGTGCATTGTATCATCTCAAAATCCTGGGTTCTAGCAGTGTTTTTTCCTCTCTCTCAAGGAATATAGATTTTGTTTTCATTCCTCTTTTGGTTCCAATTTACCCCTGCCTATTTCTATTGGCAGGGGTTTTCTTAGCACTTCTGCAGTAGTACACTGCTATTGCTTATTACTCAGTACAAACCTTCTGGTTGGAACAGGCAGCTTTTGCTTCTATTCCTCCCTCCTTTCCTTTTCCTGGGACTGGAAGTAGTTGAGTTTTTAACTCCTCCTCCAGAAGCAAACTACTTTGCTTTTACCTTCTCCCACAGGCACTAGTTCTTTGCCAGGGTGTTAGGAGAAGAAGGAGTTACCCGCCCCTTTTCTGGGATCAGAAAAAGGGAGACAACCAGTATTCATTTGAGAGAAATATGAAGATGCACCATTGAGGGTGTTCACTTAGTTTTCCTCCCCTTCCCTGAATACTTTCTGTGGGCACAAGTAGGGCCTGTAAATTTAAAAAATACTTAGGAAGTACAGACTTCACACATATCTGAAGTCCTGGGGATTCTACTCTATCATATTAACTTTACACTTGGCCTTTTAAAACGTGTTAAAAATTTTGGCTATTTTCTCCTTACTGGCTGTAATTGACAGTCACCTCTTTCTTTCATAATCTTCCAAAGGTGAAATGGTTTATTTGACTAATCTCTTTTTGGAGGGAGTTTCTCAGTCTTTGAAAATAAGATTCTGTGATTAGAAGCCTCGTCTCTTTATTTTTTATTTTTATTTTTTTGAGATGGAGTCTCACTCTGTCACCCAGTCTGGAATGCAGTGGCACGATCTCGGCTCACTGCAAGCTCCGCCTTCCAGGTTCATGCCATTCTCCTGCCTCAGCCTCCCAAGTAGCTGGGACTACAGGTGTCCGCCACCACGCCCAGCTACTTTTTTGTATTTTCAGTAGAGGCAGGGTTTCACCGTGTTAGCCAGGATGGTCCCGATCTCCTGACCTCGTGATCTGCCTGCCTTGGCCTCTCAAAGTGCTGAGAATACAGGCGTGAGCCACTGCGCCCAGCCGTCTCTTTAAAAGAGTAATGTTTTCATAGATTTTGTTGTTATTTTTGTTGGTAGAGTAAAATGACATTCTCTTGCAGCTTTCTACATTTTTAGCGAAAAGGGAGACAACCAGTATCATTTTATATGAGAAATATGAGACTTGGAGAGGCCAAGTAACTTGCCATGTATCGTAATCTATTAAATGTTAAGGCCAATATTTAAGCTCAGATTTTTCTGAAATAAAAGCCTATTGTCTTAAACATCACACTGCAATATATCTTGTGTAATCTTCTCATCAAAAGTACGTATTTGAGGTGTCTAATTAATTCTAGTCAGACCCAACTGTTTTCCTTTTTATTCCAAATGAGCACTGGAAGCAATGTTAAAACTATTCGACGAGTCAATACATTTTCTATCCTAAGTGCATCTAGAGTACAAGATTTTTTTTTTTCTTCAGGTGAGTATGCCTAGAAAATCTAAGCCCTTCTCTGATACCTCAGCCATTTTGGAAAGTAAATGCTCAGCACTTTTGCCATTATTAAATAGGCTTGGATAACTCTAAAAATTTCTACTAGCGCTGCCTTGTAAAAATGCACAGGCAAGCCCAATGAGGACATCATGTGATCACAGGAGCTTGAGCTTAGAAAGAGAGGACAGCTTCAGGGAAGAATTCTGCATCAAATTGGGGAAGGCAATGGAGAGGCAACTCGGAACAGATGGCACAACAGAAAGTAGCTTAGTAGGAACTGATATTGTTACCAGAGAAAGTATCAAAATCAAAGGCAGAGGCAAAGATAGAAGCTAGAGCACAGAGAATGGTCAAGAAAGGAGGACAGAATTAGGCTTTTGAAAGAGGTGGAAAAGTGGTTTGGAAGAGATCTACAAATGTAAAATATATCCTTCTAGTCACCTGCAGAAGCCATCCTGGTAGTTAGGAACCTGTGAGAGTCTGATATGCAGCCAGATGGCCCTCACACCTTGGCCAGACATGTGTTTATACAGTAAATTCTATCTCATAAACCACTTTCTCGTGTTATCTTATTTGAAATTCATGGCAATCCTATGTAGCAGGGACAGAAGGTATTGTTAGTTCCATTTACCAGATGAAAACCCTGAAACAGAATGTTCATAATTCATCAGATTTTCCAACCATACCTGCACTCATGGATCATGACATAAACAACAATGCTATTTTTCATCAGTCTGATCATGCATATTTATGTGTGTATATTTACTTCCAAGGTGTCTACAGAGTTGCACACACTCTCTGAATGTTGCTAAGATATGTAAATGTGGTTACTTTTAAAAATCACAAGAAATCCATTAATGATTCATTCCATTTAACAAATTACAACATGATAAAAGGGAAGAAATTTAAAAGGGAAGAATTCTCTCCAAAGTTCAAGCAACAAATTTTCATGTGATGTTGGGAAAAGCAAAATGTTTTACAGCTTTTAGAGGCGTAAATCAAAACCTTCCCACTAACACTTACAACCATTTTGAGGTTTTATTAAAGAAAAAAATTATCTGAAAATTCATTACTTGGATGATGAATAGGACTAGAAAGAAAGAGGAAAGGCCTGCATGTGGTAAGTGGAAGGCATTGATGAATATTTGGAACATTCTTTTCTTAAGCCCCTCTATAAACTATTTTCCTACATCATCTTTAAACTGCACAGATGGGTTCATGAATCTGGCTTCCTCACTATAGCAGGACATTCTTAAAGGCAGGGTCTGGACGGATTCACTTTTTATATCCTAAGTGCCCAGCAGAGTTCCTAAATGCAGTAAATGTTCAATAATATTTGGTGGATAAAAGAATGGTGCCATCACAAAACACACATATACACACAAGTACATATACTCACATAATAGTAGCACCCATACCATTCCATAAATGTATACAATTTTATATATACCTAATCCATATGTATGTATATGCACACATATTTTCATCTATATAATGGGCTATATATCCTTATAAATAATACAGAATCATATAGGTGTTGTTGCTATGTATGTGTATACTCATATAAAAGTACGCTTCATACACGTGTGTGTATATGTATACATATATGTATATAGTCATTTTATCTTTGAATTTTTCACATTATATTTTAATCTCAAATAAGCTTTAGTGAAAGTGAGTTATAACAATGAGAATAACTGATTTTAGTCTTGACTAATGAGAATCTCAATTAAAAATGTAAGTCTGAAGCACAGCATGTCAAATATACATATGTTCATATAATATAAATTATTTTGGAGGTCCCCGATACTTTTCATTACCTGATCACAATTACAGGTAATTGAAAGTTATTAGAAACTAAGCATAAAGCTGTGCACTCCCGACACCACAAGACCTCCAAGCCACTAGTCAGCTAAAACCACTTTCTGATACACTCTGCACAATGACCCTGGTGGCTGTCAGCTCTTTCCTGCTTTCCTGCTTCCCTGGAACCTGACAGGGCCCCAGTGATGATTTACCTATGTCATGTTATGTAGTCCACAGCTTGACTGAGGTCTTGTTCTGATGCACAGCGGAGTGTTGAACAAAGTCTGTCTGGAATAAACTGAATGCATTCAGGAAAATTTCCTTCTCGTTCATTCATTTATTTCCTCATTCTCAAACATTGAGCATCTGCAATGTTACAGATACTGCATTAAACATTGGGGTCACAAAAGTGAATGAGTCACAGTCCCTGTCTAACTGCTGCTGAGGTTTCCACAGTGACATTTTCTTAAACCCCAACTTATACAGGGTGTTTTCAGAGTGGGATTGTACATGTTCCAAACCCAAGTGATTTTGTTTAATAATTTTGACCATCAAAAATCCAGTTTGAAAAATGAACCAGAATACAAATATACAACATTTAATGACAGAGAAAAAACAAAGGCATACAATTTTTTAAAGAAATATTTCATCCTTTGAAGAATACTGAGAAATCTGAGTTCAAAGGTGATGTGAGCATGCTTCAATCATGACTATACACAACAGAATCTGTACTCAGCTCAGTATTGGCTAGAGAAGTTCTCTTTCCCTCATTTAAGCCAAGACCAGAACTCCAAGGCTGAGGCTTGACATAGGTGTACTGTAAATGAAGTGTTAATGAGATGGAAATTCTCCAAGTTGCTTTTGAGTCTCACTCTGTATCAATGTAGACCTGCCTAAAATATGTAAGAGCTGAGAATCCTTTTGAAATGATTCCAAACTCTTGAGTCTGAAAACCGAGCTGGGAATTCCTTTGTAACAGTTTTGTGGGTTATTTTGGCACTTTGGTTTATAATCCTAGCTGGACCCCATCTGAAGTTCTAAAGCCCATAAAATAAGAATGAATGGACAATGTAAATAAGCCAAATTTGAGAAACTTCAGACCCTGCTTGGCTGAATGTTTCTGTTAATCTACCTTGTCTGTGCTGGTAGAACTGCCATTTTGCTATAACTCCTTTGTAAATAAGAAACTTTTCTTCTCATCAGGCAGGGGATCTTTCTCTTCAAAGGCTGTGATGTATTATACTATATTGAAATTAAATTGTTTGGATATGTTTTGCTGAATACTGATAAAACTATGATATAAAGCGTATTATCCTTAATCAAAGGTTACTTTTATCTGCAGATTTTAAAGGCAACAAAAATTTTTATTTGACAGGTTCTAATAGTTCTAGTTTGGCATACCTGCACATTTTTTATTGTATCCTGGGAACAGGCATAAATCAACTGATTTCCCACAGACAAATAAAAGTGGTGGAGTAATATAGTTCCTGGAATTTAACACTTCACGGTCAGGAGGTCACATATGCTAAGTTGCTTATTTACGCGCCTCTTAAAGTTTAAGTCTGTGGGCAAGAGACATGAAGCAATGTGACTTACTATATCAATGAAGAACGTATTGTTCTTTTTCTTCGGGTAGATACAATTAACAGCGTTGGAACAGCAGATCACATAAGAATGTCATCAGAAACATCAGCCATTTTTTCAAATGTGCTTGCTTGATGATTCTCTGTTATTACAATCATCAGTTTTAAACAATGAGATTTATTAAACATTTTTTTAAGTGGGGAAGAGAGAGTTAGTGTGTACCAATCATTGACATATTAGCTGGCATCTCGAAGCCTAAACTTGTAGTTAGGCCAGTGTAGCCAGAATGGAGGTGATGCAGCAACCCAGGTGCCTCCTCTGGCCCTCACTTTTGCTGCCAAAACTGATCTTACAGCCCACATATTACAGATGGTGACTGTAAACTGGAGAGATAGCCATTTGACCCACATTTAACTATGATACAAGATAAGCGATAGTTATTTTCACAGCTTTCCATATAAAGGATTTTGATGAGAACAAAGTTACATATAAACAAAGTTCATTTACGCAACGCAATTGTGTTGAGATCCCAGCATGTAACTAGTACTAAACACTTCTTATACATTATTCCCTTTTCACATGCTCACCCATTTAAAATTTGACAGCATTCTTCAGATCAGTATATTAAGGCTTAGAAAAGTTTTGACTTGCTAAAGACACACAGTTAGAAATTAAATGAGTCAAGATTTGAATCCATATCTCCCTGCTCAGCATCTACACTTTTCTTCGCTGGAGAGTACATTAGAAGCCTAAGCTGATCATATTCCATTAAACCTCAAGTCATTTTGAGCCCAAGGCTTCAGTTTCTTCCTTTAGAAATATATCTCCCTTCAAATATACCTGGAATTTATAGGTGAAACACTGGCAAATTAATAAAGGAAATCACATCAGTGCCCTAAGAAAGGCAGGCCAAGAGTGCTGGTAGGAACCACAGAAGCAAGAAAACCCCTGCAGCTTTATCACAGTCCACATGCAGTTACTTATTGCAGCATTTAAAGCCTTAAACCCTTGTCCCTTACCTGGTGGCCTCACTGGATCCAGCAACAAGGAAGGAGGCTGGGCATGGTGGCTCATGCCTGCAATCCCAGCACTTTGGGAGGCCAAGGTAGGCAGATCATCTGAGGTCAGGAGTTCAAGACCCAGCCTGGCCAACATGGTGAAACTCCATCTCTACTAAAAATACAAAAATTAGCTGGGCATGGTGGCACATGGCTGTAATTCCAGCTACTTGGGAGGCTGAGGCAGGAGAATCACTTGAACCCGGGTGGCACAGGTTGCAGTGAGCTGCGATCACACCATGGCACTCCAGACTGGGCAATAAAATGAGATTCCATCTCAAAAAAACAGCAACAAAAAAAAGCCAGCATGGTACGCCTGTAATCCCAGCACTTTGGGAGGCCTAGGCAGGCGGATCACCTGAGGTCAGCGGTTCGAGACCAGCCTGGCCAACATGGCGAAACCCTGTCTCTACTAATGATACAAAAATTAGCCGAGCATGGTGGTGGCACGTGCCCGTCATCCCAGCTACTGGGGTGGGAGGCTGAGGTAGGAGAATCGCTTGAACCCAGGAGGCAGAGGTTGCAGTGAGCCGAGATCACGCCAAGGAAGGAGGTAGAAGGAAGGGTTTTCTTCTTTCCATATTAAGGAGGCCAACTGCATTGCCAGGACTCTCCTGGAGGCAAACTGAAAAATGAAGCTCTTTCTGTTTTTCTATGCAAATCGCAATGCTGAACTTTCTGAGACCTGGCATAATGGAGTCACATGTCTTGTATTTGCATTCAGAATATTGTCTTTTCATAGTCTTTCAGAATATGTTAAGGAGGTTTCACTATATATCACAAATCATGGTTTAAATTTCAAAGCATTAGATAAAAATGACCTTACACTGCATTTGTAGATGTCACTCTCAAGCCATCCCAATGTAGTTTCCATGGGAACTAATGTACATCAAAGAAGAAAGAGAGAGAAAGAGAGACTGTAAGATCAAATTTTTAGTTCCTGCCTCCTCTTTTTTTGGGAAAACCAAAATGAGCCCCATGTTAAATGCTGTTGAAATTAGATACTGAATCTTATCTTCTATGTGAATGCAGCTTTTTGGTTTTTTCCTCCTAAGAAGGAGTACTACCTATATGGTCATGCACAATTTTTCCATAGAGTCCATCCATATAATTTATAAGTTGTATTTACAGCCTCAGAAGGCACATGTGCTTATTTAGGAGGAGAGTCAACATCATCCATTATTACTTTGTTTTCAAGTTGCTTTCAGAATTAATTATTACACAGACTTACAACTTGTTGAGAATCCACTCTATGGCAACCATGAGTGAAAGTGGTTCATGAATGAAAGTTTATAGTCACATAAGAACACATTCCTAGATTGTCCTCTGTTGGTGTAGTGTCTTTCATAGTCATATGCCAGACAGTGTAACATGAGTAGCTGTCATTAGCTTCCCATCCAAAAAGAACAGTTACCAAACAGTATTGTTAAAAAGAGCATGTTACAGCTATTATTCTTTTTTTCTTTTTTTTGAGACAGAGTCTTGCTCTGTCGCCCAGGCTACAGTGCAGTGGTGCCACCTCGGCTCACTGCAAGCTCCGCCTCCCGGGTTCAAGCGATTCTCCTGCCTCAGCCTCCTGAGTAGCTGGGACTACAGTCACGTGCCACCACGCCTGGCTAATTTTTTGTATTTTTAGTAGAAATGGGGTTTCACAGAATTAGTCAGGATGCTCTCAATCTCCTGACCTTATGATCCACCCACCTCAGCCTTCCAAAGTGCTGGGATTACAGGAGTGAGCCACCGCGCCCAGCAGAGCTATTATTCTTAAATCCAATGCCACATATCAAGGCCAACTTTATCTACCTCTGTCTCATAGGATTCACCTGGGTTATAAAATAAATTCAATACTTTAATCGGGGGGTGGTTGGAGAGAGACAATGATATATTATATTCTCAATTATAATTGAGAATGGTGATATAAAATGTATTTGTAGCCTGTAGATAATTAACTAGAAAAACAGGTGATCATGTGGTTTAAAATAACAATTAATTTAAGAACTTAAAATAAATGTTTTTAAAAAGATATATAATAGTATTATATGTCTTAATAATTATATTTATTAAATATAATAAATATCATTATTATACTATATTTACATTATATACTATATTTATATTTATAAATATAGTATATAATAGTTATATTTATATTATATATTTATATATTATATTATATAATAATATATAACTATAATAACTATATTATAAATATAATAGTTATAAAGACAATATGACAAATAAATATTAACCATTTAATTTATATCAGTCACTACCCTAAGGATTGTTCTTTTATCTAATACATTTTATTCTAATAACTCTGTTAATTAGGAATTCATGTTCCCATCTAACAGATTAAGACACTGAACGACAAGAAGGTCAAATAAAGGGCTGAAAAAAATCTCGTAACTTCTAAGTGAACCAGGCAGTTTCCAAAACCTGCCTCTTAGCTATTATGCTATAAATATTTGAGAAAAGTATTTACATTGACAAATAACTATGAAGTTTTTAGAACTTATGAAGATCATGATGAAGAAAAAACTATTTGTAACATTAATTATCAAATTGTTTATTCCTTTCTGAAATCATTTATTCAATATCATTTATTTGCAGATAATAGGTACCAGGCATTGAGAAATTCAGAATGAATAAGAAAATGGAATAAACAAAGGGTTATAAAAAAATCTAGGATGGGTTATTCATTTTAAAAGAGAATGGAGCTTAGGTGAAAAAAAGCAAAAATATACACAAGGCCTTGAACATTCTAACATAATGAGCAAGTCATACCCTGCCAGATCCATGAGAGTGGATGACAGGATGTGCTGGAAAGGAACATGGGAAGTACCTAAAATGAAAAGGACCTGAAATGCAATTCTAAAGATTTCGTCTAAAAGAAATGGCAAGTTGGCAGATAATTTTTAAATTCAAGTGTAAATAATCTGATAAGTATTTTAGAAAGCTGACTGGATGGTATAAAGAGGGTGGATTAGAGAAGGAAAATATGGGTGGCAGGGAGATCTATGAGGGTTTTGTGATGGGTTGAATGGTGTCCTCCCAGGAGATATGTTGAAGCCCTATTTTTGGTACCTGTGAATATGACTTCATTTGGAAATAGGATCTTTGCAGATGAAATCTAGTTAAGATGGGTTCATTAAGGTGGGCCCTAATTCAATATGACTGTTTTCCTTATAAAAAAAAGGAAAAGACAGAGAAACAGGGAGAAGAATGCCACATAACAATGAAGGTAGAGAATGGGGTTACACAGCTACAGACCAGAGAACATGAAGGACTGTCACCAACACCACCGCTAAGAGAAGGGCACAGAACAGATTCTCCCGCAGAGCCTTTAGAGGAAGCAAGACCCTGTCAACAGCTTTTCTGAGTTCTAGCCTTCAGAACTGTGAAAGAATAAATTTCAGCTTATGGTACTTTTTATATGACAGCGCAAGGAAACTAACACAAGTATTGGTGGAACACTTCTTCAACAAATAGCACTTGAATTAAGGCAGCGGCACTAAAAATGGAGAGGAGGAGGTATGTGGTAGACCAGGGATATATTTGCTAAAGGACAAACGAAGTAATGAGACTTAGAAACAGAATGATGGAGCCACAAAGAATGCCTGAAATGGTAATAGGATACATGCTTGAATGTTGATGGGCCCCATTTCCACAAGCCTCCAAATCTGCTTCTAGATCCCATTCGAGCAAGGGAGGATTTGTGAAGAAGAAAGGCCTTTTGAGAGCACCAGTCCCTCCACCAGCCAGTCTAGTCCTAAGAGCTCTGAAGGCCAACCTTGGAAGTGGTTTAGGAGGGAAAATGCAGGACCCAGGATTTCAGTTGCCAAGCCGGAGAGCAGGGGACCCAGGAAAGAATATTAGCATTCACTTGATTTTTCCATCTTCTGATATCACCTTCAAATGGTAATAGTGTGTCGAAGAATTTATTGGAAGTGAGAAACAAGAAAACAGTGAGTCTAACCTAGTCATTCTAGAATTGGGAGGTAATAGAAAAGAGAGAAATGGGAAAGTTGCTCAAATGCAAGTCCAGTGAATCAGAGAGAAAAGGCTCAAAGCAGCAGAACAAAGCTTCAATAAAGAGATATTGTGACTTGGAGAGATGGCCTTTTGTCCTTTGTTCTATTACCGGTCAGAGGATGGGGAGCACACCCGAGCCTGAGACAACAGCTCTGCTAAGTGCCCTTGAGAGGGCACGGTGGGGTCAGCACCAAAGCCAGACCACTAAAGAGAAAAAGAGATAAAGACAGGATTGCAGAGGAGAAATGAGAATGGCAGAAAAAATAATTTTTTAAGCCAAAAGGAATCAGAGAAGAGCAGAAGTGCCTCTAGGATAAAGCGTAGCAGGCAGTTAGGGAAAAAGGGCTGTTAACTACCTTGAAGCTCTGACTACATTAGAAAGCCTCGCAAGACAGTCGTTGCTTGCACGGGCAGGTAGAGAACTTTTCCTGTCCATTGTTCTTCTGAATTATAAATCACTGACCTCTTTATGATTTCTAAAGGGAAAGTGACTTCAAGCTTCTTAAGAGTTCCCCTAAGGCATTCTCTATATTCAATATAATATGGGAAGCCCTGAGTTTGTCTTTGTATGTTTCATCTGCAGTGACCTGAAATCTTCATAACCCTCTTCCTTTCTCCACTTATCAACTAAGGGGTGATTGGCAATAAGCATGGGTGGGAGAGAAAAAAAAACAGAATTTGAGGAGGAGAGCATTTAAACCATCAGTCTGTGTGTTCTGTGACATCAAAGACTGGCAACATTCTAAAGGTAAATGTAACTATGCATCCCTTTGGGATTTTCAGATATCTTGTACAATCTATTTTATTCCTCTAAACATGGAGACTATAAAGCTGTGTGGAAAATCAATAGTTTAATTCATTCATTCAACAAACAGGTGGTGAGTGCTCATCATAACAACCACATCATAATAGCTAACATGTTGAATGATTATCACACATCAACTACTATGCTAAGTGCTTTTCATGGTTTATGTCATTTAAGTATCACAAATAATACTATGAGATAGGTGCTCTTGTTATGTCCACTTGACAGATGAAGAAACTGAGGCCCAAGTCCCAGTCCTAAGATGAGGCAGAGCTATGTTAGAATTCAGGTAATATTACTCAGGAGGCCATGTATTAAACCTCTTTATAACATATCCCTGTATCATATCTGCATTAGGCATAGAAGATTCAAGGGTTATAGGGTTTCAGAGAAGGGAAGGGCTGAAGGGAGTTAATTAGGACAGACTTTAGGCAAAAGGTGATACATGATGTTAGCTTTGAAGAAGAGGCAGATTTGAGTCAGCAGAGCGTGAAATCAAAGGCTCCCAGGTAAGGAATGGGAAAGCATGTGAGTGTAGTCCAAAGTCAACATAAGACAAAAGGCACTGTAGATAATGAGGGGACAATTTCAACCAGAATGGTGACCCTATGAGCAGTAAAAGAAGTCCGAGAAGATTGAGTTAGCCATTGGAGAGAAGTGTCTGACATGTTGGTGTTGGAAAATAGAAAATCTTGGTGGTTTTCTTAGTCTAAGCAGTGTTGAAGGTAACAGCAGTGGTACACAGGATGAATTACACCTAATAGAAAGCCTGGCACCCAAGGATTTCAGCTAGGGTTTGTAGAAAGATAGAATTATATGAGAGAGATGTGTTCTAAAGGAAAAGTGATAGGACTTGTTCTCTGTGACATATTGAAATAAAGTATATGAACTGATTATACCAACAATAACTAACTTTATTGAGCATATACTGTGTCCTATAGTGGTTTACATGTAATCACAGATTAATTCTCATAATAGCACCACGATTTAGAATTAAAGGAAGGCCCATTCTAATCCTAGGATTTCTTTCGTTATCTATTGAAGACAATGAAAACAGTAATTCTTTAAATAATGTTGTGTTATGGGGGTATTATGATACCATTGACAGGAGTGAAATAGTTTGGGAGTTTAGGAGCAGAAAAGGACAATTTTGACTGAAGGCAAGTAAACCAATCAGGGGCAGTGTAACTCATTAGGTCGTCATAATAATAACTATTGTTATTATTATTTATTTTGATTCGACTATGAATCAAGATGTCCTGCAGATACCAAAATCGGTGGCTGCTCAAGTCCCTGATATAAAGTAGCCTGCCTTGACTACCCTTCTCTTTATAATCATAATTATTATTACAGCTAATTACTGCATGCTTATTATGTACCAATGTTGTAAACATTTCACATGCCATAGCTCAGTTAAGATAGTAATAATTATAGTGTTCACTATTACAATAATGAGTTTATATTTACAGTGCTGATAGTGTTCCAGGCACTGATATGTTTTTAAATAGATTAACTCATTTAATCATCACAAAACCCACATGAAGTAGATACTAATATTCTACCTTCACTTTACAGATGAGGACACTCTGGTCCAGAGAATTTAAGTAACTTAACCAAGATCACAAAACTAATGATTGGCAGTGTCAGGATTGAGCCCAGATTCTCTGGCTGTAGATTCTATTCTCTTAACAACTGCTCTACAAAATCATGAGCTTTGGGGTCAGGCAGGTCTGGGTTGCAATCCCAACCTTGTTAACTTACTACTAGTGAGAACTTCGGTATGCTCCTTTTTTGTGTCTAAGTCTGTTTTCCCATAAGCAAATTTCAAGATAAGATAACAATAGTACTTTTCATGCAATAATTCCTATGAGATTAAGCTCTCCTACCCTTCTCTGTGCTTATCACATTGCTTCAAAACAGGAAGTCTTCGGTGTGTGTTTTACTAATGAATGAATAAATGAATAAAGCACTTATCATCCATGCTGCACAATTAACATTTTGTTGTATGCTACTTTATATTATTTAACTTTTCTGTGCATGTACTTTTCTTGTCAATCCAGCTAGATTATATGCATCCTAGGACTAAACCACAAGCTTTTTACTTTAATATGTACCCAGTTCTCTGAACAGTGATGTGCACATAGAAAGCTTCTCAATAACGATGACTCCCATGAATGAAGCATTTACTATGGCCTAGACATTGTGTTAAGTATTTAGTCTTCATAGCAACCCTAGATAGTAAGTACTAATGTTAATTCCAATTTACAGAATAGGAAACTATGCCTTAGTGAGCTAAAGTGATTTTCCAATGGCCACACCATTAGTCCATACAGAGTCAGATTAGATTGAGCTCTACTTATCTACAGAAGTCCTGGGCTTGACCCCCATGCTGTACTAGCTTGGTGTTAAAGCCCTGATTGATGGGTAATTTGACAAGAAGCCAGAGCCCATTATCACCTGCCTTTGGAAGGGAATTTCCTGCATCTGAAGTTCTTGTCTATTTGGCCCACTTGGCTCAACCACCTAGTTCACGGCTTTTCTGTAGATTTCTCCTCTAGCACTCCCTCAACAGGCACAAACCACATATCCAAGTCAGGGATGCCATAAACAGTGGCTGCTGCTGTGGCTGGCCCACAGAGCATGGAAGCAGGAATACTCATGAGCCCCCTCTGTCATCTCAGTATATTATGGCTTCAGCATTCTCTTTGCTTAACAACCTCTGGCTGATCCACTGTGAAAATTGTGTGCAACAGTCTTCAAAATTTCTAATTTCATACCTGTGGTGAAGTAGCCTTGTGGCTGGTCAAAGAGAACACCTTTAAAGCTGACAGTGGAAAAAGCCTTGGCTCCTAACCTTCTGCAAAACTGTTTTTACTACTTCATGCAAGCTGTTATTGGTGTCTTTATTTAGGCTGTATTTCTTCATTTCAGCATCTATGTTTAGCAGTTATATAAAGGAGCGAAATGGGTTTAATGGCCTCAAGTGGCAAAGCAGTGACATGTGGTCCTTCTTGGAGCAACAAAAGGTCAAAAGACTGTGGAGGAGACTTCTTGTTTCCTGGTGACTAGGAGTCAAATTTCTTTTATCTGTCTGAGTCAAGGGGAAATGATGTTCCTTTGAAAGTCTCATCTTGTAGGTAGAGTGTAACAGAGTAGGGAGGTAGGGAAGGTTCCTTAAAGGGCCATGCAGATAATCTCATCTGTTGATTTGTCCTATTGTGGGTGATACAGACTCACATTCCCTTTCTGGAGAAGGGAGGGTTTTAATTAAAACTAAATAGATATCCACTGGGTCTGGGCATGTACGTAATCTAGAAACTGTGGGCTTCTCAAGGCCTCGGCATTCAGCATCTCAAGAAGTCCTATGGGTACCAATTGATCCATCCTGGAATCACTCTCCTCTGCTTGCATGGGACTTGCCTTTCTGTCCTCCTTCTTTAGCACTCCCCCCAGGCTAGGTATGAGCCCCGAGTAAGGAGCCCTGGTCTGATTCCAGCTTCTTTCTCTTATTGACTCTGTGATTTCAATAAGATATTTGACTTTACAAGTTCTGCGTCTTCATCTGAAGACGGAGATTATGATGAAAATACAAACCTTATGGATTTATTGTGCAGAGTAGAAGGACAAAGTATACAAAATGCTTTGGATAATTGTTATCTAACATCAAAATTTAGGTTCACATACCTGATGCACAGTAAGCTAAACACTGACACATCAGCATAAATGTTTATTCAATTTGGCCAAAGTGAGAGGGCAGGAAAGACAGTCTCTAAAGTCCAACCTTCCTTTACACATAATTGGGGGCTTCTATGAGTCAGGTAGGTATACAGGAAATGGGATACCCCAAAGACCAAAGCTGTTTATGTCTCTTGGCCTGATCAAACTTCTGGATGCCATCAAGGTTTGTGTGACCTAAGATTCATTTTTCTTCTCCAAAAAAAATACAGTTTATCAATCTTGCAGGCCAGGGGTGTAAGGATATGAAGTTACTAGTGACTACCTTCTACCAAAATGACTATGTGCAAGCAAGCATGCATGGAGGCAGAAAAAGGCAAGGAAAAGAGAAAACTAAGTAAAACAAACATCTTATGATTCTTATAATAAAGACTCAGTTACACAATAACGTTGTTCACACTAAAATCCCAATGAATGGGTGCTGTTAGTATAGGCAGCTGGCATATTTTTCCCTAGACCAATCAGTCTTGTATTTCTGTTTCAAGGCAGCCTGCACAGATTCTCCAAAGCAATTCTCAGCTTATTCATAGTAGAATCAAAATAATCAGGTGAAAGAAAAATTTATTCATAAATTCTTAATCAAAGCTTCCGCTGTACCCACCCTGAAGCAGTATGAGCACTAAAACCATCCTATTTCTTTTTATTATACTTTAAGTTCTAGGGTACATGTGCACAACGTGCAGGTTTGTTACATATGTATACATGTGCCATGTTGGTGTGCTGCACCCATCTCCTATTAGAGAAATCAACCAAGCCAAGCCTGAGTATCTCAGAATCAGCATCCTTCAAACTCAAATTTGAGTCTTGACTACTCGACATCTATAAGCGTTAAGCACTTACTTTGTCATTCAATACTCGTTTAATCTCCTAAAAGAACTGCAAGCTTCTTATTATTGCCCCTACTAGTGGAAAAAATAAAGCCAGAGAAAGCAAAGATTCTAACACCGAGCCCAGCACAAGTCTACCACCTTATGCTGTTTCTATGACATTAACTTTATAGCATGATCTGGATTGCTAAAAATGTTCAAGTTTGGGCCTTATAACAATAGAAAGAGAACTATATAAAACTACAGTAAGACTAAAAGTAGCTAAAACATATTACAAAAATAAAAAACTGGAGTACCTCGATTATATACAAAAGAGCCTTTGAAAAATGTCTAGGTGAATTTTTGTCTATGTACCTATGTTGACATCACAAAATAACAGCTTTCAATTCAAAACTCATTCCTTCTATATATTTTTCTCATATCTATTTTAATTAAAAGGCTTAACTTGAATATTAATCTTTCATGTCCTCCTTATCTATTTGACCCTCTGGAATACTGCTGAGTAATGCGGCATTCACAAGAATATTACTGTGTCCACTTATGTGATTTAAAATGTATTCTCAATAGCCAAAGTGTCCTCCTGACTCTTTGAAATTCAGCCATCCTATGTTTCAGATGGCCTTTCACTTGGGCTTTTAAACCACTTTACAGACATCTCTTTATTCTCCTTTATTTTATAAATTGGGAAATAGATCAAATAGAAGTTAAGTGGCATATAGAGGTCAATGGCAGATTACTGGAAGACCCAGGGAAAGGTATCACCCTTGACTCACCTAGAGTTATCCCTCAGATAATTTAACATTTCTTCAGAAGACTGAGGTAGCCTCTGAATGTAGGAGGCAGACTAAAAGATCATTTTTTTTCATGAGGCTGCCTCAAGCAGATTCACAATTAATTGTGATTCAACTGGCATCTCCTTTCTTGCTGCCACAAAATATCTATAATGAAATCAGGTTGACTGTTCATCTTTTCTTTCTGTTACATCTGCTAGGGATCAATAGAGATAAAAATATTTGGAGCTTTGTGTTCAATCTAAGTTCCTGCATGCAGTTGCTTGATATAATGATTTTGTAAGGAAGCAAGTAACCAAAGTATTTTTGCAGTGTTTTTGATAAAGGACTGCTCTTTGCTGGCGTCCTCCTCTCCACTACTAATTGACAAAACATCTTGAGGAAAATATCCATATGTTTAAATTATCCTTAAAAGCTCTATCGGCATTAAAAAAAGACCTCCGTTTTGATAAAGATTCCGATAACTATTTGGCTTTTGCAAGTCCAGCTTTATGACTAGAAATTTCTAGATCAAGAGTCTGCAAACGATGGTCTAGAACCAAATACAACTGCTGTCTGTTTTTGTAAGGTTTTATTCGAATACAGTCTTGCTTGCTCATTTAAATATTGTCTAGGCTGCTTTCATGCTACAATGGCACAGTGGAATAGCTGGGATAGAGACTATATGGCCCGCAAAGTCTAAAATATTTACAACTTCACTATTTACATAAAAATTTGTCAACAACTGTTCTACATTAAACAATATATCAGCCCTGGCAGATGTAACTGGTTACCTTGAGTATCTCATAGCATGTATGCAGTGTAATTTTCAAGTTCCCAAACAAAACTTTCCAAAAGCCATTTCTTAAGACCACACACTAGAGTCAGATCCACCAAGTTTTGAATTATCTGAACAGAGCTTTGCAAATGTCAAACCAGTATAGTAGATGATGACGATTTTGCTGAAAGATCACTCCACTTTCATCAGGGGAAACAAGCTATTGGGAATATATTTTAGGACCTCAATTTTCCACACATTGCTCTAATTACTAGAGTGCTATAGATGCATATCTCTGATTTACAGTCCGCCAAGTCAAAATTTCTGAATTTCTTGGCATAAGTTTGGTAGTACAGTATTACTTTGATTATGGCTTCTTATATCTGGCATAAATATATTCCCTTTGTGCATATTCTTTTTAGATACAGTACAAAAAAAAGTATGACTCTTCCTTTTTTCTCTCCTTTTACTTTAGGAAAAGCAGCTGTGAAGTCATAATTATGTTCACTTCCCACTGGCAACTGGCAAGCCCTTTATTTTTGTGCATTCGGAACTCATCAAGAATAAATAAAGTCCATTCCCTCCTTGAGGGGCTATTCTGCCATTCCATCTAGGATTTAAAAGTTTGCCAATTCCTAAAACATCTATTGTTATAAATAGTCTTGTGTCTTTCACAAAGCGGACTTTACAAAGTAAGGTAAGGGGGAAAATGTCAAAAGTACATGAAAAAAATCATCTCTAAGAAACAGCAACAAATCTGCTAGCTCTTAAGAACTTATAATTATCATTGCTGGTTAATTGGTATTATAGATTACCCAGTTCTGACATGTAATTTTCTAACACAAAGAGGTTTCTATCATGTTACATTGTGCTTTGCATTTAGGGACTTTTTATTTTACATTTACACACTAAAGAACTAAGGGCAGAAGTCTCAAAATATGCAAGGATTTAGATAATGAATTGCATCCTAAATTTAGAAAATATATCAGACAATACAGATGATTCATTGTAGAATTTGTAATTCTGGAAAGGCAAGTTTTGGGGACCATTGTTTATAACTAAGCTAACTTTTATTGGCTCAAATCTGGATAAGTACCAGAAGCATTAACGAACATTTCTTCAGCTGCACACGGACCTTCAAAAAGTTCTAAAACAGGGCATGTTATTATGTTTTACAGGAAGATGTGTTTAATATTTGTAAGTCAATATGGATAATAACACTGATTTAAATGGACTGATAGATGTATTTGTCTTTTAATGTCTATTATAATAACAATTGCCAAAAGCCTATGAAAAATTCAACATTTACTTGTTGATTAGTCTGTTTTTGATTCATATATGCAATTAATTCTTAAGTGAAGTTTTTCAGAGACACTAGCCTCTCCTTAAAAGGCAACCATGTTCATTTGAAAATATGAACAGACTATAGATTTGAGATTCTGGCTTCACGCTTTGTCCTGGGAAGCAACCTTGGATTTGGAATTTAATGGCTTCCTGGCTATCTGGACTGTGAAGAAATGCTTCTGAGGGGAGACAGATGTTTGTCTGAAACTCTATTGTTTAAAGAGCTGGACTTTGTCTGTAACAGCAGGTATGAAGATCAGAAAGAAAGATTGGGAGCCCAAATGAAGGCATTAGTACTTTGTAAACATAGACCTCATGCCTCAGTCTGGGTGGATTGATGATAATGCTGCAAAGAAAAATGCAGCAAAGGAAACTTAGGAATGAACCTAAAAGACATAGTGTCTTAGTAAACTAAAACGAAAGTAAAAGGAGACCTTCAAAGCCCACTGCTTGTAAGATGCGCTTCTTTTTTGAATATTATTCCTTAAAGGACACCACACACACCCAGGTGAACTCATGGAATTTGCATTAAATAATTGATAACTTTTTGACATTTATTTGAAGTTTCCTTCCAGGAAAAAATGGTTCAAGTAGCACTCTGGCATTATTTCATAATTAAGCAGCCTTTTGCATGTACCATATGCAACCACCAAATCTAAGGTCCTGTGTTATGTAGCCTTTCCAACCTTTCTAAATCTCAGGTTTTCAGTAAATTTAATGTTTTCTTTAGAGAAGAAGACAGTGAGAGACAGGCAGTGTCCATTTGAACATAGCAAATAGTCTGACCAGATGACGAGTCTACTAGCTCTTCTAGTAGCTGCTGCAACCAGCAACTTAGTGGGGGCAACATCCTCAGCCGTGCTACGTGGGCTTTGCCTGAAGACAATAGATAACAGCCAAGAGGCAGACAAAGAAAATATGTGTAAAAACAATGGTAAATAAAGTAAATAAAATTAACAAATTAGATAAATGAATAAAAATAAAGAGCAAAAGCAAATGTCAACATGCATCAATTCCCCATCCAAATTACATACCTCATGTAATTTTTGTAAACATTTTGTAAGATTTACCTTCTTGATTTATCAGCAATCATTCTGGTTTGCAATAAAATAATACCTGTAAGTGGTTTAATTGGAACTGCTGCCACTGCTTGAGATTTATGAATTGGAATATTACATGATAATCCACAGGATCACCTTGCTTTCCTATTGCTGAAGTTTGCCTCAATTCTTCCTTCCATTCATTCATTTATTCAACAAGCCTCCATTGAATGTCTGCTATAATTCACATAGGGGTCCCCCTCCCTTAAGAATTGCAAATTATACATGCAAGAGAAAATATTGTTTTCACTTTTTAAAAATTATTTCATTTCTATTTTTAAAAAGAGATTGTTTTCAGACAGATGGGCTACCCTGTACATTTTTTACTTTGACAAGTACATTCTGCAATGTTTTGTGGGAGAACTGAGTTTATCCTTTTGTTAACTTCAAAAGGTCAGGTATGTGCCTCAATCCTCATTTGTTTCTATTACAAACATCTTAGGAATCCATAAAGTTATATAAACTTTCAAATACTTTGATATTTGATGAGCAAATCTATGTTCATTCTGTTCATAACCTTTATGACATACCAAACACCAACCATTTTATCTCCAAATTCCACAAATGAAGGGGTCATTATCACCCACCAAAAAGCGGTTTACAAAGATTTTAACAATGTATAAACAATCTTGCTTGAAACTAATGAACTCTTACAATCTTTCTGTCTTTTTTTTAAATTTTTGCCATTACTTGTTAAAGAAAGTGACCCTATTGGATCGTGTTTTCATGTAATAAATTTTCTGCGAAATTTACTGTTTAGTCCTTGGAAGCATATTACTAAAAATCAAATTGGATTTTCTTCTGAAAGAAGGTTACAGAGTGTGACTTCATGAGTGGAAGTATGTTATGGCTAAAGACCCCATATTTCATGCTGTAATATAGCCAAGTTACATTGGTATATATATTCCTTGGCCGTTGAAACAATGTTAAACAATATTTTTCTTTTGTCTAAGATACAGTTAGTTAAGCTGTCATTAAAAAATAAACAAATTGATAATCAGAAAAAAAAAATCAGAGCAAAGCAAGCTGTCAAAGGTTGGCTGTAAATCCAGCACAAGGTAAAATGTGGCTATTTTAAAAAGGGCAACTTCTTCCTAAGATAACTGTTTTTTTTTTCTCTGCTTAAAATAGTCATTGAGGGATATTCAATTGGGACCAGAGAAAGGGGAAGCCAGAATCATTCATCAGGCACATACTTTGTGTCAGTTATAAACAGTACATTTCAAAATTAAGTATGAGAAACTCCAGGAGGAGATTAGACATGAGGAAACAAGCTCAGTAAAGCTAAGAATCTTGCCTATAGTCATCTGTGCAGTAAGAATACACTATGACTATTACAGCTAAAATATCTTTTTAAATGCCAGGTATTTTCTATTCTAATTCTTAGAACAAATTAGAGAACTGAGATTTCGAGTGGCCCCCTCCTCTGCCTAAAAGCACTCCAGATCTGGTCATTTAATCTCTTTGGTATGCCACTTGTCCCCAGGGAACCAAACTAACAAGTTTTTCTTCTGGTGTGCTCTTCAGCAAAAATGTAGAGTCATCAGACATTAGTGTGTTTGTTGCCAGCTTCGTGTGTGTGTGTGTGTGTGTGTGTGTGTGTGTGTGTGTGCGTGTCCCTTTCTCCCCTGCACTTCCAACTAATTTAACTTTCCACTTGTAGGTGGGTGTAGCTCAGAGAAGATCAAGAAATATTGCACTCCCTCTACCCAATATTGTGGAACAAATTAAAATATGTTCAACAGTTGTGTACCTACAATAGGCAGGAGAGCTAGGGGCTGGGGATTCAAAGATGGCAAACACAATTTATGCTCCTAAGCAAATACACAAGCTCAGCAATGGGATAGACAGGATCAAGTAAGACTGAATGTGCTGTGCTATAATTTGGGCACAGATCACATCCTCTTAATGCACAAAGAAAGAAATAACTCCAACAATGAGAGGAGAATGGATGGGAGGGACTGAGGCAAACTTCCTGATGCCTGTAACATTTGAACTGATCTGGAAGGATGATTATAAAGGATTTTAATTGACAAAAACAATGGTGGAAGAGACTGCATGAGCCACTGCAGGAACATTCTTACATTCTAATTATATTCTTATATTCTCATATTCTCACAGGACATTATCTTTACCAATGTTAAATGATTAAACTAGGTAATAAACAAGGCACACAATGATCAAAAGAAAGGGGCTCTGGGGATGAACATTCTGCCTTTAATCACTAATGGTGTGGCCTAAACTGTGGGGATTAACAATGCTCTGTAATACCCCTAACTATGCAATGGGGATAAGAAGAACCTCTACTCCACCTGGGCATTCTCTATTGTTGTCTTCATAAAGACTTAGGTGTATGGAAAATTGGGCCCAGTGACTGACATATGACAAAGCACTTGAAACATGATTCTATTTTTATCATTATTAGTTCTACCAATAATAATTATATACAATTAATAGAAATAATTCGCTTCCCCAAAATCAAGAAGACAGAATTTTAATATAAAATAAAGTTTTAAACTAAGGATATTTTTCTTCACTAGTAGAATTTTTGACTCAGCATCAGCTGGCAAAACGATTTAGGAAAATTAAGGAAATGTTCTAGCATACTCCAAATCACATGATGTAGTTGCCTACATATTCCAAAGGCTTTCATTCTTTGCTCATTGGCATCCATATTTCCACAGAAAAGGTTTGCAAGCTCAGGGCATTATGCTAATGTCTAAGACATTCCATCACCATTAAGGGACTTTAAAATTATTCCTAGTGACAACAATATGGTTCTTTGTGTTATTAAGTAAATCATGGAATAATAAGAACAGGAAGAACACTATCTCGTTCACTAAATAAATGATCACTATCATTAAAGAGCTATTAAACCAAATTCTATCAGGTATTTTTTTAAAGATGTGTTCATTCTTTCTACTCACTTGCTAAATAAGAAAGAAGAAAAGCTCAAGAGTCTTTAAGCAGAAGCTCTGTTCTGCAGCTCACAGAATGGATTAACACCAGCTGGAAAAATCTGGGGAAAGTAGGCTAATCCTTGCTAAGTTGGTGGCCCTATCTAGCTGCTGCAGAAGCTGCAGCATCTGGGACTGGCTTTTACTCCCAAATGGCTTCACCCTTCCCCTATAACTCTTATCCTAATGTTATTCAAAGAGAATTCCATCATTTGCCCTGATATAAGCATCAGGCACACAAAGTCAACCCACAGACACTCCTGCCTATCCCTAGAAATTTTGAAAGCTCCAGTATCTGTTTAGCACTAGTAAATCATTTCCTGCTTGGTCAATCCATATTTTACTTTGCGTATACAGCCTCTACTTTTATCCAGTTATATTTAATTAATAAAAATAATTCCTGTCTTCCAACTATACCAAGGAAAATT
Source organism: Gorilla gorilla gorilla (assembly GCF_029281585.2). Classification (NCBI taxonomy): domain Eukaryota; kingdom Metazoa; phylum Chordata; class Mammalia; order Primates; family Hominidae; genus Gorilla; species Gorilla gorilla. The sequence goes on from NC_073230.2 coordinate 85,719,549, forward strand.
TCTTCTTTATCACACCATTTTAGAACATTTATTTACAACATACGGAAATACAATTATATCTTTAAGTTAACAACTTGTAACTGAGATAAGAAGGCATTGCTTCTCTGAGTTTATTTTGTTAGAGCTGTTCTTTTTTTTTTTTTAAAGGAAGCTTCTGCTCAGAAAATGTGAAAGAAATAATCTATCTCAAGACCTTGCTGTTCTTGACTGTTCAAAAATTCTTTAAATAAAATATAATATGGAAGCTGTGCTCTGCATGTCGAGACCATTTCACTGTTGAGCCTTCACAGCCAGAAAACAGGCTCGAAATAATTAGACTTGAACAAAATCACATTATTTACTTTTTGCTTTAATAAGGAGGTGATTATTAGAAGATGAACCATGACTACCAAGATAGCAGGTATAGATTCTTTTTAACAAAATTAATTTAGATTATATTCACTATCTTAAGATACTTATGCACATAAATCATATCTCTCTCTATGTATTTTTGCATGAAACAGAGTATATGAAATAAAATGAATGCAATGAATAGAAATTTAATCATATATTTACCTGAATTATTAGATTATTCATAAATAGCTTATTAGAGGCAGTAAAAGTCGACAGAGAATGATTGCAATATGCAGATGTGATGTAAGTCTGTGATATTTTAGAAGAAATTTTCCTGTAAATCACACATGAAAGATGCAGCCACTCATGCTGGACAACTGCCTGGTGTTCCCAAGAAACATAGGGACAACCAAAGGGCACCTCAGTAAGTTTATAGTGGACCATAGATAATAAACTCATCAACAAACACCAGATTTTTGTTCTGGAGAAAAAGATGAAAGCTTTTGAACAGTACTAGTCATCACCAAGGAAACTGTGGTGGAGTAAAAAAATTTTAAGAAGATATCAACATTGCAGTAAATCAACCTAACCTGGAAATGTGTTTGGTGACAAACTGAATTTTCCTAGGTGTCGGCAAACTAACTCTTTTAAGGCCCCAATAGGGGCCTTAAGTGATCTACTCCCCAATTCTTCCATAGATGCACAAAAATACTAACTGATCTATTCATTGTGTGTCTTTAGAAATGCAGACATTTAATGGGTTACGAAGCTTAACTGCTAGACACATTCATTAGATGTGAACAGTTAATATGTAGTCATTTCTGTTGGCTTCTAAATTATCCTCATCACTCTTTTGAGACATAGCAGCTCATCCTAGGCCAATGATATCAACCATGGCTGTACTGTGAACTGTAATCCAGTATCTTTCTCTCAACACCTCCTCTCCTCTCAGCTAAGGGTGTTGTATATTGAAGATGCTCTGCTTTTCCCTCTGACTTTCATCACTTAAAACTTTGTTGATTTCACCTGAGGCAAATTGACAAATATTTTTAATCATCTTTCACCTTTCTTTCTCACTTCCAACTCTTCTCCAATTGCCTGACTGAAATTTCTATTCCTTTTCCTGTTTTCTTCCTACATATTTCAGAAATGGTCCTGATTTGAGCAGAAAATATTAAAAACAATGCTAATAAAAACACATTCATGTTTTCAAATGTAATTAAATTTTTAAAAAGTTTTATGCTCAAACATTTCTAGAAATATCCTGAATTACATTTCAGAAGTTTTATAAACTATCTCAGCTATTTCTTTTCCTCTTCAAGTGAATATCTTACCATCATACATATTCAAAATAAAATACTATGTTATTCAATTATTATGTTACCATACTACTGCTGTTTTAGTTCATTCAGCTATAACAAAATATGACAGACTGGGTGGCTTATAAAGAACAGAAATTTGTTTTACACAGTTCTGGAGGCTGGGAAGGTCAAGGTCAAGGCACTGGCAGATTTGGTGTCTGGTGAGGGTCCACTTTCTGGATCATATATAGTGCCTTCTCCTTGTGTCCTCACATGGTCAAAGGGGTGAGGGGTCTCTCTTGGGCAGGTTTTATAAGAGCACTAATCTCATTCCTGAGGGCTCTGACCCCATGACCTAATTATCTCCCAAAGTAACCACCTTTTAATACCATCCCCTTGAGGGTTAGGACTTTAACATATGAATTTGGTGAGGACACAAACATTCAGACCATAGCAATTGCCTTTTTCTCATAACATATAAACTCTCAAACTATATTATATGGTAATTAGACTTTAGAAATTAGTTTTAAAAATCTAACTACAATGTTCAAACAACGAATTCACTAGGAAACTTTTAGAAAATAACTGATTTCTAAGTTGGAGACATACTATGTAACTGTATTAAGTCACAAAGCTCAAATTCAGTTTTTCTATTTGACTTCAGTGTCAAGATTCTTCACATTTTTGCTAGGCTACTTACTCTCCATATTCAAGTTATCTCTAATGACTATATCAAAATAGAACACAGATGAAAGCAAAAATAGAAATTGAACCACAAACATGAAACAGGTAACAAACAGAAAATGTCTCTGAGAAATGCCTTATAATTCTAAAATAAATTTGGAACTAGATTTTTGCAGAATACTGCTTAAGAAATTAAATTGTAAAACATAAGGGAATCATTTGAATAAGCCATTAATAAGATTAATGGAAAATAATTTATTCTCATTTTATCTCTAGATGCCATGTCCAGCCAAATAAATGAGACTGAACTTCATGGTTGTTGTTTTTACTTCATCCCGGCAAAAGAAATGAAATTAAATATAAAAAGCAGATGACCAAATAAAGTCCAAATGAATTAAGTATTGCTCTTAGTATAACTCACAGTTAATATAAGTTGACTATCCTCTCTGTAGACAACACTTTTCATCAACATTTTTCACCATACAGCTAGACCTCAACTAACAGTCAAGTGTCAAAAAAATGAATCACTTTAGAAACCATCTTAATAATGAGACAACTGACTTCTGGTACCCAATTTAGAACATCTACAAAAGGAGTGGTGAGCAGATTTCCACTGCGATGCAAAATCTTATTCGTTGGGCATTGATAGCTGAGTGCTGTGTTAAGGATTCTGAAGTGGTAAATCACAAAGAATGCTGTCAACACACTTAGTAAATAGTTAACACAGGACTTCTCTAGTATTAAAATTCATAATAGTGGCCAGGCGCGGTGGCTTACGCCTGTAATCCCAGCACTTTGGGAGGCCAAGGTGGGCAGATCATGAGGTCAGGAGATCGAGACCATCCTGACTAACATGGTGAAACCCTGTCTCTACTAGTCTCTACTAAAAATACAAAAAATTAGCCAGGCGTGGTGGCGGGCGCCTGTAATCCCAGTTACTCAGGAGGCTGAGGCAGAAGAATGGCATGAACCTGGGAGGCAGAGCTTGCAGTGAGCCGAAATCGCCCCACTGCACTCCAGCCTGGGTGACAGAGCGAGACTCTGTCTCAAAAAAAAAAAAAAAAATCATAATAGCAAATAAATGGCATTCACGTTATACCATCTCCTTTTTTGCTCATGGCAAGTAGTGTAATCCCTGCCAGAACATGGGAGGAGACAATGTAACACATGTGCCATTCATTTCCTCAGAGGTATACAGTGTCTTTCCTTATGTGTTACCAAGTTTAGGCTGTCTGCACCCCTCTGTGCACTGTTTTTTGGAGACTGTTCCAATGTCACTAGGTAAGATGCTACCCCCTGTGATATAGCAAGACATATTTTGTGCCTAGAGTTACAAGGAAAATCTTTTTTTTTCCATAGAAACAAGACTAGGCATGACAAGTATATGTAGTTTTATTTGTTCAACAAATATTGAGATAATACACTATGGTTAGTACTGATGTATATACTAACCACAGTGTATTATCTCAAAATTAGATATGTGTACGAAGTTGACCCTTGAACAATGCGAAGGTTAGGGAGGCTGACCTACAGTACAGTCAAAAATCTGTGTATAATTTTTGACTCCCCCAAAACTTAACTGCTAATACCCTGCTGTTCCTTGGAAGCCTTGCTAATAACATAAACAGTCAATTAACACATATTTTGCATGTTATATGTATTATATACTACACTATTACATTAAAGTAAGCTAGAGGAAAAAATATTAAAATCACAAGACAATATATACTCACTATTTATAAAGTGGAAGTAGAGCATCATAAAGGTCTTTATTCTTATCACCCTCACACCGAGTAGGCTGAGGAGGTGGGAGGAAGAGGAGGAATTGGTCTTGCTGTCTCAGGGATGGCAGGGGCAGAAAAAAATCTGCATAGAAGCAGACCCCCTTTGTTCAAGCCCTTGTTGTTAAAGGGTCACCTGTACATCTAATTTTACCATAGTCTTTTTGATGATTTCAGGTTTAATATTGAAACTTTGGCTAAAATTCACCCATGGGAAAAATAGAAAGTACCATGGATTTTTATATAAAAGGAGTCCTGGCTGTACTATTTACAAAGCATGCTAACATATCACTTTTCTTCTCTGAGTCTTCATGTTTTCTGAATATCAAAGGTTTCAAACTTCAGAGAGCTGTATGGGACAAATCAAATAAGACATTAAAAACGCGTTCTGGAGAGTAAAAATGCTAGCAAATACAGGTGTCTCAACTTACTTGTTACCTTCCATTTCTGTCCCCTACTCACATTGCTTTCTTTTCTGTAATTGTGTTTAAAGCTGTCCAAAGAGACTCTCCAAATGCTGGGCTCTCTGTCTGGAAGTTTCAGATGAGGCTTTTGGATGTGCATCTTTTTCTCTGAGGGTAGGATTGGGGCACAAAGAAGGTGATTTAAATGTACTGGTTGCCTGGGTGACAATTAACTGGGTATTGCTTTTAGGGAGTCATACAGAAAAATAGAAAAGACCAGTAAAAAATGCCATCCTAGTTTGAATGCTGGATGTAGTGAAGCGGGTTTTGATGAAGAAACTGTTGAGGAACAACTGAGATTAGAACCACTTGGAGAATTAAAATTTTAATAAGGAGGCATTACTTTAAAGTGAGGGGAGGGATTTATCCTAACTGATGCCTTGTTAAAAAGAATAACACAGAGTAAATAGTCCTAAGAACAATTGCAATCCTTTGTAGTCTGTAATTTGTAATTGCTGCACATAATTTCAGTTAACAGGCCATGAGAGGAACAGTCACAAATACCAAGAAAGGTACATACGGAGATAATTCCAATCAAGGTGAGCACAGCCTACACATAAACAGGATGTAAGTACCGCAAGTCACCAAAACTACACTCAGGATAAAGTGCTCGTTATTAACAGACAGTGGATTAGTTTCAATATCTACACCAGGGGTCATCAAATAGGCCCACAGGGTGGTCCCGGATTTGCAAACACAGCTTTTTTTTTTTTTTTTTTTTTTTTTTTTTTTTTTTTTGTTGAGATGGAGTTTGGCTTTGGCTTTTGTTGCCCTGTTGTCCAGGCTGGAGTGTAATGGCCCGATCTTGGCTCACCACAACCTCTGCTTCCCAGGTTCAAGCGATTCTCCTGCCTCAGCCACCCGAGTAGCTGGGATTACAGGTGTGCACCACCACGCCAGGCTAATTTTGTATTTTTAGTAGAGACGGGGATTCTCCCTGTTGGTCAGGCTGGTCTCAAACACCCAACCTCAGGCGATCCGCCCACCTCAGCCACCCAAAGTGCTGGGATTACAGGTGTGAGCCACCACACCCGGCCGCAAGTAGAGTTTTACTGGAACACGGCCATGTCTCCTCATTTGCTATTGTCCAGTTGCTGCTTCCACACTACCAGGACAGGGCTCAGAAGTTGTGAGAGAGATTGTGTGGCTGGAAAAGCCTAAAATATTCAATGTTCTGGCCCTTTGAAGAAAGTTAACTGAATCAATCTAGACTGTTACACTTACAGTGAAAATAATTAAGGATTAGGAGTTGGAAGGATAACTCAATAATTCCATTCATTTGTGATGTGTATTGTCATTATTTCATTCAATCAGCAAATAACTGTGATAACATGTGCAAGGAAACATGGGAGATGCAAAAGTTTAGTAAAGCAGGTATCCTGCTATAGTGGAGAGAGCTCAGGACTATGCAGACCTGGGCTTGAAACCCAACTTGAATGGATTAAGTGGCTTTGAAGGAGTTACTTGGACTCTCCTTAAACTTCAGTTTTCTTGATCATTTCACATCATCATTTCATAATCACGATCATTTTCTATGGGCATATCTATTCAAAATCTCTCTATCAGATCCCCCAGTCAATATGGAGATTGCGGTAGGCACCAAGACAGGAAGGTGTGATTTAGGATCAACTGGATTTATAATTTTAAAAGAATTTATTTATATGACTGATGTTTTGTCTGGTGGAGCCTGAAGTAACTATGCAAAATATCTTTGTATTATTACTGCTTGTTTATGTTACTTATATAGTTATATTATTTCCCAATTTCATCTTTTGTATTTTTATCTTCAAAAGTTTTGGGCTTTACGATCCCAAAACACATTTTCATCATTCACATATTTAAAAAGTGACTTTTTTCAGAGTTTTGCTATTGAAGCAGTGATACAAAACTGGTTGACTTTTCTTCTGGGGCAGAGGAGAGAGTCACCAAGTCAATTGAATTAATCATTTACCTCACCACCATATATACCAGACACAGATAAGACAAACTGACTTTTATAAAATCCCTGCAAACCCATCATTACAAACATTAACTGGGTCAATTTCACCTGAAGGCAGGATTACTCTTTCCTATACCAATTTTGGATTTCCCAGATTAACCCGTTTTTTGTTTTGTTTTGTTTTGTTTTAAGAAGTGTGGCATTAGCAACATATTCAAAAGTCTAAATGCTTATAAGCTGCTTTGAAAAACACATTCAAAAGTAGAAACAAGGTTTTAGGGAAGCAAAGATAGGAAACATGAATGAGGGTTTAGTAAACATAGCATAAGACACTCGTTATCGAGGCAAAAGGATTAATTGAGCAGTAACATCATCAGCTATGGTTGGACAGAGGAGTGGAGATACCAGAAGTGCTATATCCCTGCACAAATAAGGAATCCATTTTCAGTTTAGACTCCAAGCAGGAAGATACTGCTGCTGCCTCTTGAAGTACTTCGTTCTTTTTCTCTGAAGCTTGAAAAGTCACTTTACCCAGGAGTGGGTGAATCTGGGGTGCTGTTTCTGTGCCTCTTCACGCAACTTGATTGGCATATAAAGATATTGCTATAGGTCTCTGGGTACTTCAGTTTCTATTGCCTAAACTATGCTTCCAAAATTAGAAAATATGAGCTTAACTCTCGTAACAGCTGAAGAAGAGTTTACAACCTTAGAAGACATAGCTCTGTAATTCTGAAATAACTCAAAAACTATTTTAAAATTTCTTCTTCTCCAGTCTTCCTTCTTCTAACACATAACATTTTCCCAAGGGAAGGCTTGTAAAAGCTTCTCAACAGAGAAAACTCTTAGGAAAGAAATGGAAAATTATAGCCATATCAATGAAACCTAAAAATCAGGCAAAATACATAAAAGGGAAAGAGATGTTATTCCTCCAGATTTATACATTCACATCTTAACTGATGAAAGCTTCTCTGATAGAAGTCTGCCCTGACCCCGACATGACATAACCTCCACAGTCATTTTTTTCACAATCATTTCTTATATTCTCCTGCTTTATTGTCTTCATAGCACTCTGTCACTATCTGAAATAGTTGTTCTGCTTGCACCGTTACTGACAATTCCTCATCCCCCATTTCAATGTAGACACTGAAATCAGAGCCTCTTCTCCATTTAGCTTAGTGTCTAGCACATACTAGACATTGAATAACATGTGGTGAATGAATGAATGAATGAGATGTTCCATGGCAGAGTTCATCTCCCACCTCTGGTTGACATTCAGTCTCAGCAAGGATGTGCAGCTATCGAGAAGTAAGCACACACTCCAATCTTACATCTTTGGGGCATTCTTCTTCGGACTGTTGCAAAAAATTTCCTTGTAATGTATACAGAGAGCAATTGAAAACTCTGAAACTCTAACGCATTAGACAAATATAGATCTTTTAATGAATACTTTTATTTAATAACCAGAATAGCCCTTAGGTATTGTCTAATTCACAGCCTTTTATATAGCAATGGAGAAATTAAAATTAAATGGCTTTTTTTTCCAAGGTCACAAGCTAGTCTTAGCTTGAGCCAGTATGAAATGCCACGTCTCTGAACTCCTAGCCTGGTGCTCATTTTACTGGAGCCAAGAAGATACCTTCATTGCTGGGCAAAGGAATGAACAATGATTGAGTACCTAACATGTTTCTAGGCACTTTGTTAACTGCTTGTGGTAGACAATGTGTGTTGCTGACCCAAGCACCATTTCTTCTTCCTTTCTTCCTTACAGAATCCCAAATTTTTAAAGTAAGCATCCCATCAGTAGCTCCAGAGTCAGATTCTGTCTAGTCTAAGTCAATTCATGCTTAGCAGGTCCCATTACAACAGCCACTGGTCCAGGGGTGGCCACGTAATTTAATTCAGTCCAATCGAATTGAAGGAAAAGAAATGAGCCATGCCTGGAGGACATGATTCTCTTCCCACCTTCCCCTTTCCTCTGCTAGTTATAAACAGGGAGATCTACAGCCCAATGGCTGCTGGTAGCCATCTTGTGGCCATAAAGAGATTCATCTTTAGGATGAAATCACTGCTGAAGATAGTAATGTCTATATTTATATTAAGCGTCAGTAAACTCTGCAAAGAATCATATAGTAAATATTTTAGCATTGCCAATCTGATGGTCCTTGGTTCCTGCAGCAACTATTCGACTCAGACATTATAGTGCAAAAGTCACCAGAATGACATGGCTATGGTTCAGTAATATCTTGTTTTCAAAAAAAAAAGTCATCGGGCTGTTTAAATCATTGAACCTTTTTGACATCATTGAGCCACATATTTCATCATTCCTTGAGCTTATCCTGCACATTAACTCCCAATATTTGAGATGATCAATTTCCTTATGATTTAAACTGGCTTTAGTAAGATAATTTTTAAATGTTATTACTAAAACCAAATCAATATAATTAATTCAGCATTTATATACATTATTACTCATAATATTCACAAAACTCCCATAAAGCTGATATTAGTAGACTGATTCTTAAGATAAGAAAATAGAACCAAAGTTTCAGAGTCTTTGAAAATACTGGTTCAAAAACCAGCATTTGAACCTAAATATGTCTAATCTTCTACTCTATGATGACCCAACTCCCAATTGTCTATTCCTCAGCACTTAAAAGTGGAAGAACAGTAGCTGCTTCAGTAAAGTTCCAAACCCACCACCAGCTTATCAAACAGAAAATGATTTCATGCAGGGAAACGTGCACTTAGAAAGTCTTTTGAAGGGCTGGAGGAATGGATGTCAGTGGACTGCCCTTGAATTTTTAGTTTCTAGGTCATACCATTATATGTGAAATCCAAAAGTCAGGCAGTGGCTACTGCTATCAGTTCCTACCACTGTAGCCACCATAGCCTCCTCACACCAATGGCTCCCCAGAATGTCATGTTGAACCACTATAAACTTCATAACTGTCAAATTTTACCTGTAGCTACAGCTGCATGAAAATGGCCTCTGCCTCACTTCTGATTTCCAAATCTCTTACAAGTGCATGTAAATGACTCTAGCTGCAAAGGAGTTTGGGAAGTATACTTTTTAACCTCTCCAATAGGAGGATCAAATGGAGATTGGTAAGACTTCTCTTCAGAAGATTGACTAAGGCTTCTCCCTAGAATGTCTGGCATGTGTATCTCCCATATCTGACAAAGAATGAGGGCTTCAAGACAGCTAAAAAATTTTGAACAAGATTTAAAGGACTATTTTCTCATCCCCAGTCCCATCGGCTGAGCCAGAATAACGACTTCATAGTAATTTTTCCCTGTACCTTTGAGGGAAAGTAATGCATTCATTATTGGAATAAAAGTGGTTCATGTGTATAAATCTTGCCCTTGGCAAAATAAATTATCAAAGCTCATGCCAATGGGAGAGATGGCAGGGTCCATGATGCTAAGAGCCAAGTGCCATAAAGTGATAGGGAAGCAGCTTTCTTTTATCCAAAAGAATTTATGTTTTATGGCTCAGTGTTGGTGAGGTATTGATCTTCCAAATGAGACACTGTGGCCACTGTAAATAAATTCAATAGATGTGTAGTTGGCCTAAGAATATAACCTCAGTTATTTAAAACATGTGGCACTTGATGTAGATCACCTTCCAGTGGTCCTGTGTGGAAGGATGGAGCTTCCACCCAGTACAAAGAGTACTCTGGGACTCCATGCCTAAGCTCCTTAATTAGCATAGTACATGTTTGGGGGTAAATAACTCCACCTCTCTCAATCTTAATTTCCACAGCCCTGAAATTTGGACATCATAGTATGGGAGGATTCATGAGAAAATGTGTGTGGAATGATTTGAACTTCTTGAAGAATACATACTCAGGAATACTGCTATTTGTGATGAGATAGTGTCAGATGCATAAATTTGGGTTCTTTGAATTACTGGCATACAGGAAAATAGCAAATCTAGGTCAACAGAGACCTTTTTCTCAGACTGCCTTTACTATGAATAAAACACAAAGGAACTTTTCTAACTTTCTCAGAAAAGTGTCAACTTCTATAATTATTTCAATAAATAATCTTCCTCCAGGAGGATATAATTTTAAGGTGTGTGCAGTGTCCTTTTAAAGACAGGTTTGTAGGTCTCACTTTCTTTTATTTCCAAGTTATTCCCTGGCAACAAGGGCTGTTTATGTGGAGTATTAAACAAGCTTCAGGACTGTGCACAGAACTCACTCCTATTATATCTTATTTTAATCTGATATTACCAAACTTCCCATGAACTAAAAAAAAAAACCCCATAAATGTTAAGTCCAATGAGATTTCTGTTTTCTCTGGAAATTAGAGAGCTGAACTGTGTTTTGTGTGAGATCATCCAACAGTTTTTTTAAAACATCTTACTTCAGAATCACATTGAAATCATTATGTCTTCTGGAAACCAGCTGATAGCCAAAACATTTATTTAAGTTGTTTATAAAATGGGTGGGTGGTATTTCATAATAGTTATTGGTTTACTATGCATGACCTGTTGATCTACCTGTTGAAACCATTATTTTAAAATGTATTTCCCCAAAAAATGCTACTTCTGTATATTTGTTTTTATCAAATATAAATTTACCTAGCTCTTTTAAGACATAGATCTCACCCACTGAATTATGACTAACATGAATTTTGGAAATTGTCCTATTTTGATATGTCAGGAGAGAACGTTTTACTAGCAGGTTTCATTAGCCAAGGTGGACCAGTCGGTATTTTCTGACATTGCAAAAGCAGCTTCAAAGTGTCACTTTCCTTTCCAGGATGGGTCAAATAAAACAACTCTACTCCATTCTGTACGAGATTCAGGCACAGAAAGGAGAAGATACTGGGCTGCTGACATGTTTTCTATTCATAAATGCTTCTGTTTATAGTAGAAAATATGACATTCACCATGAGCTGACCAGCCATCAGTTCTGACATTTATCAGCATCACTTTAGAAACCCATGTGGGAAGGCAGAAAAGCAGAAGGGAACAGAAACTCACATGCCACTTGCAGCAGAATGCTTGTGCCATCCTGACTCCCCCTCTCTGAAAGCCTGACTGTGCACTATCCTCCTTGATAACTACTACCACCCACTGAGCAAGCCTGCGGTAGGTTATGTAGGTTCTAGGGGAAGGAGATACAAAGCTATGTTGGACACTTGGAAATGCTTAGAATCCAGTCGGGGAGCCAGCACAGGAAACAGTAACATCTGAATGCATAGCCAGCTACTGGCCCTCTACATGTATAGCCAGCTAATAATGTGTGTGTGTGCATGCACACACACACGACTAGAAGAGGCATTGTGCCTGGCAGTGAAATGACAGAGGAAAGGCATTTATTGTATGAGGGAAATAAAAGTAGGGAAGTGGTATCTTAAGAGCAAAACATACAGTCTATTCCTTCTACTCCAAATAATTGAATGCTTCTGAATGTGCATTCCAAATTTTGAGATTAAATGAATAAGGCCAACCTGCTGCTGATGGCCACAGTCAGAAAGGAGGGAAGAGACCACCCAACCCAGGACAGGAAGTGGAGCAGACTTCATCTGGAACTTGGGAATGCCTGCCTCCATGAAAAAAAGTGTAAGTGAGATTTCCCCCTTTTTGATCCATCTTCAACCACTTGATAAATTTTCACAAAATCAGTAATTTCCCAATGTGGTTGTGATGGAGCAGGGTAGCTTCCTATTTGCAAGCATTGGGTTAAGCATCTATGTTTTAAAAGAATTAAACATGTTAATATAATACTGTCCCAATAGTGCTTACAAAACATGTGTGTGGGAGACACACTGCTGAGTTTCAGGAAATAAATATCCCTTAACACAACACATTGTAATCAAAGAAGCATATTCACAAAACGTTAAAACTTTTTGCCAACTTCATGCCAGCAAGCCCAGAGGGAGAGAACACATATGCTCTTTTTCAATAGAGTATCACATTATAGACCCATTCAATAAGGTCTGTATGAGTTCATTTGTTTCCAGATAAAGATTTCTGTGTGTGGGGAGACTTAACAACAACCACAAAAAAAGGCTTCGTGGAGAAGGGAACAAATTAGTTGGTGTTTTAAAAGACAGAAGTATGTAGACAGTGAAAGAGGAATTTGGAGGAAATGTGGTGGGAAGGGTACCCGTAAATCTTAAACTGAGGGAAGAGCTCAGGCGAAACCTCCAGTGATCTTCACAATGCTCAGGAGAATGCCTATACATGATTTGCACACAAAATATTGAATTTGAAAAAATCTTATATTGAATTCCCAAGCCACTTGTAGAATGCAATGTGGCACACTAATGTGGTAGAAGGGACATAAAACAAACAAACAAACTCCCTACACAAATACCCACGGGAAAGGAAGAACAGCCTCACAGAACTTCAAAAAGAGAAAACAAAGAAAAAAAATCTCATTTTCCAATGTATGCAAACATGTATTTTCTGAGCAAAGACAGGATTACAAGTAGGCAGAATATAAGACTTGAAAAGCAAAAGGAAAGGTTACATCTCCCCACCACCTACCACCCACAAACCAGTTCATCCACAGGCAAGCTGATACTGAGACTCTACAACTACATATTTATACTTTTGACTTAAATGTGGCCTTCTCTTGAACAGCAAATAATCCCAAGATTTACAAATTAAGCCACATGAGGCATTTACACATTAAAGAAATGAATTTTTAAGTCTTTCTTAAGATAGAGATTTTTGGGTTTGGAAGACAGAGAAAGAATGAGAGTACTTAGGGGAAGATGGCATGGGTTAGGGGTGACATTTAGGATGAAGTGAAGAGACAAGTTATAGTAGCTTAATTCATAGATTAAAAGGAAGACCTTTATAGGAATCTGGTTGTATAGCTAGGAGCCAAACAGCCCCTTCCTGATCAAACATGTTTTCATCTAGTCTTTTACAATAGAAATTCATTTATATTGTTTTAAAGTATTCTTTATGTCATGCATGTAAATACCAATAAGGTATTTAAATATTCCCATATTGACAAGTATCGCTTTGCTTCTAATCTTTTTTTTTTTTTTTTTTTGAGATAGGGTCTCACTATATTGCCCAGGCTGGTCTCGAACTTCTGGGCTCAAGCTATCCTCCCACTCCACTTCACCATCCTGAGTAGCTAGGATTATAGGCACAAGCCACCTCACCTGGATTTGCTTCCAATCATTTTCTATAAGCAAAATGTTACATGAAAATACTTGTATTTATATCTTTGTAATTTTGTGCAATTTCTAAAAGAAAAAAATCTTAGAAATACTAGAAAAATCCCAAGTCAAAAGGCACTTGTATATATAATTTTGAAAGGTCTTGTCATATTGCTCTCCATAGAAGATACACCAATGCATCTTCCCACCTGCAATGTATAGAACACCTGTGTCCCCATATTCTTTTTTCTTTTTTTTTTTTTTTTGAGACGAAGTCTTGTTCTTGTCACCCAGGCTAGAGTGCAGTGGCATGATCTTGGCTCACTACAACCTCCACCTCCCAGGCAGAGAATCAAGAGAATCAAGTGATTGTCCTGCCTCAGCCTCCCCAGTAGCTGGATTACAGGCACCTGCCACCACGCCCGGCCAATTTTCGTATTTTTAGTAGACACGGGGTTTCACCATGTTGGTCAGGCTGGTCTCAAACTCCTGACCTCAGGTGATCCGCCTGCCTCAGCTCCAAAAGTGCTGGGATTTCAGGCATGAGCCACTGCACCTGACCTGTGTCCCCATATTCTTGCCAACATAGTGTATTATCAAACTTGTTGATCTTTGCCAATCTGAAAAGCAAAAGTAGTATTCCCTTACAGTTTCAACTGCTTTTTACTTGACTTACAGTTTATCTGGGCAGAAAATTTAGGGATCACATTCTTTACAGGTTGTGGTTATTGCTTCAAAAGACTCTAGCATTTTATATTAATGTAGAGCTAATAAGGATGACCTGATTTTTCTTTCCCTAGAAGGGTCTTTAACCTTTTGCCTGCTTGAGGAGTCCTTTATTATATCTCAAGTCCAGTAGCATTAACAGAATATGTCCTTTAAATATATAGACTTAGGTCTCCTTTTATAAATAAGTCCTCTTGAATTATATTTTCAAATACATTTGAATCATCCACCACTTTTCTAAACTCTACAAGCTCATATTTCTTTCCGTAGTCTTCTCATATCTTTCCTCAACTCTTACATGAATTTTTTGTGCTTTTATTTTATGAAAGCAGTTGCTTTAAGTCTTATTTTAATTTCATTGATACATTTAGAAACAACTTTTATTGTTCTGTGAAAAACGGGTTTGTTTTCCAGAGATTATCCTGTAACTGTCATTTGGTTTTTATGTTCTCTTTAAAAATGACAATACATACTATGCTAGTTTTTGTTGTTTTTAAGAATATACCTTTTTCATTTGACTAAAAATCCTTGACCAGCTCTTTCCAGAAAATGTGGCAGGGGAACAGAGTCATGTTCAAGTCTAAAAAGACAGAATTATATATGTTATTTCGATTTTACTTCGCCCCAGTCTACCAAAATCAATTCTGCAGAGCTGCTCACAATGTGAAATTTCCTTACGTCCTCTACCTCACTGATACTCTACCTGCAAATGCAGCTCATCTGTGAACATGGCCCATGAAGATTTCCCTCTCTATTTCTCCTCAGAATCAGACTCAGGGAATTTCCCACTAAGAGTCCCTAGACCTTGGTCCTGTTGTAAAGAAAAACGTGCTGTTTTGCAATAGGTTGTGCCACTTAAGTTAGAAAGGAATGCTTTGCCAACATTTTCTGAGCTCTGAAGTTATGACCATTTTTTTCCAGTGTCTCTCTCCACTCACACCTGTTTCACCTTGACTGATTTGGGCTGCTCGCTTCTTGTTTTGCAATTTAGAGATTTAAGTAGTCTGCTGGTTTCAACCAAAAATTTAACTTTTTTGCTTTTTATTTTTCTGGTTAGTTTTTAATAATAATTGAAAGAAAAAAATAAGAAATGGTCATTTTAATCAGCCACCATAAAACAAAATTTTTTAATGTTTCTTTAAGGGAATATTTTAACTATATTTTGTTTCTTGTATTGCAATTGGTCTATTTAGGTTATCTACTTTTCTTGAGTCAATGTTAGTAATTTACATTTTTCTAGAAACTATGCATTTCATCTGGATTCTAGATTTTTTTAAAATGTATATGCTATTTTACATATATTTCGTTACATGTATAATGATTACATATATGATAAAAAGATATATGTTATTCTTTTTATTTTTAAAAAGTTCTCTTTATTTGTAATTATATCCCCTTATCTTCTTTCTTCAACTAACTTACAAAGTAGATTGGTACAGATTACCAGATACTTTTCAATGTTGTTTAATTCATAATGTTTTCTTTGCAAATTCTGATTTACTTGCATTTTACTCATTATTTTCCTTGATTTAGAGTACAATACTTTATATTAAACTATGTTGTTTCCAATTAAGCATTTTGGGGATAGTGAAATTAACTCTGAATATTGCTTTTATTGTATCTCGGAGGGATTGATGGTTAATATTCTCACTGTTAAGTTTTTAAAAAGTTTCTAACACCAATTTTGATTCTCTGTTTATTGTCACTGTTATGCATTTTTTTAATTTCTATGGTAAATGGATTTAATTGGCTATTAATTCATTGTTCTTTTCTAAATTTATGCATGTAGTTTAATGATATAGTCTGAATTATATCCATTTGGTATTTTGTTTTTAATTTCTTGAGATGATTAATGACTAATGTCTAGTAAATTATTTTAGATATTTCATTAATGTTAAAAATAATGTGTATTCTTAGCTTAAGTAACATATTTCTATGTTTAGTAAATATATGTTGTTCATCATGTTTTAAAAATTTCCTGTATTCTTAGTTTCCAAGAAAAAAGCATTAAAGTGCCATAGAATATTAAAGAGCAATTAAAAGAATGAAGATCTCTTCATATGCTGGTAAGAAAAGTCTTCCATATGTTTAGTGTTAAACTAAGTTTGGAACATCTCCTGCAAGTCTTTGCCCAAATACTCTCAGTGAAGCTTGTCTGGCCATCTTATTTAAAATTGCGGCACTCCTCACTACACACACAAACTTCTCACCCCTCTTCCTCTGCTGTGCAATTTCACCGCATTGCCATCTTCTAAGATGTTACATGATTTGATATGTGATGCTTATTGCTCATCATCTGCTTTTCTCCACTAGAATGGAAACTTCACAAGCCCAGTAGTTTTTGCTTCCTTTGGTGACCAATGTATCTTGGTGCCTGTATATGTGGGTGCTCAGTAGTTACAGGTTGAAAATATTAGTATGTGCATTACGGTAATTCATGTAAAAACAAAGCCACAAGCTATTTTGGAAACAAGTATATGCAAATGTATAGAAAAAGATCTGGCAGTACACTCACCAAATTATTAATAGTATTTGATTTTAGGGTGTGACTGAAAAATCAAGACAGCTATTACCTTTTATCAGATATCTTTTCATTACCTGCTAAATTTAATACTTAAAGAGTATTGTCTTTGTCATTGCAATGTTAAAATTTTTATTTGGAATAATAAACCATTCAGAAAACAATTAAATATTTTGATAACAAAGAGTAATAGATGAGGACTATCCTTGACATACATGAAAATACACTATAAGATTCCAATCATTCAATTAGAATGGTATTGATAAGAGAACAGACCTACAAATCATGGAACTAAACAGATATCTGATATAGATTACTTAGCATATGTAAGAAAGTACCACATAACAAAAGAGACCTTTCAAATCAGTGACAAATAGAAGGATATAGGAATAACTATTAGCTTTTGGAAAGACAGGGTAAAACAATGTAAATTTTCACTTTATATATAAAAATGAGTAGATTTGTGAACATGAAACATAGCACTCAGCACAGAAAACATCATAAATAAAATTTAAAGTCCAATATTGTCTTAGAAAAAATTTTGAACAAACATAAAGACATTAGGTTGAGATCCTTATTAAATCAAGGTCACTAATGAAAAACACTAAAACGCTAGTAAATAGACCAAGCTCTTAAGTATGTAGAACTGATTCAACTATAAACCACCAGTTTGTTTCTCTGATTTCATGGGACAAAAGGCACTTGCAGATGGTTCCTTTATACAGAGTGACTCTATGAACAAAGTCTGTGGAATCGACAAACAGCACACTTGCAGAATTTTGAAAAAGCTTTGAGATTGTGGGAGTACTGCCCTTTACATAAACTGAGACTTCCCACATTTATTTTTATTGTAGTTTAAACACAATTCAGGGATGCTAGTTCAATGACAAATCTGCACGAAGTAAACTGGGACAAGAGGTTATTCAATTGCCCAGAACAGGAAGAATTTGTCTCTCTATCATCCCTGTCAATAATAATTAGCCCTTTCTGAAAAGGGTGTTGTAGATACACAGTCAAAATGATCCTTAAAGGGAGGATATAATTTGGCTTACAGAAATCCATTACCAACAAATAACTGCTTGTGGAGGAAATACACAACAAAGCACCACACATGGAAGTGATAATCACAGTAAATAGCATCCCTAGCCTAGATTGGGTCTTATATAAGAAACTATCATATTGCCAATTAACAAGTATTTTCTCAGTGTGATGACACTTTGAAATGGCTAAATACAAAACTGGGAGGAGAAAAGAAATTGCTTAGTCTCCTCCCTGCCCCTCATCCCCTGCCTCCACAGCTCCCCAAACTACACAAGAGAAAACTCAGTAATTCTGTAAGAATGATTTTCCTGGCTCAGTTTTATAAGAGACTTGGAAATAATACAACATCAGTTTATAAACCAGACAGGGCTTGGCCTGCTATGTCAACACAGAAAATCAATCCAGGAGTCCCAACCCTGCTTTGTGGCCTTTAGGGCTGCTTCAGAAATCAATTCCCAAGAAGGATAAAAGGTCACTGCCATGGGGCTCAGGAACACATGCCTCAAATTGCCAGCTGCAGAGCTCAATTCCCCCAGGGACTTGGCAATTTTGGCTCTAAATGTGGATTCACAAGGGAGAGCCATCCTGACCAAGCACATATGCTCTTTTGAGGTAGTGGCCATTTTCATGCCGACATTTTTGAGGACCTATCATGGGTCAGGACTGAGCTGAGGCTTTCCATGCATTGCCTCGCTGAATCTCCACAATAACTCCTGTATGAGTCCGTTTTCACACTGCTGTAAAGAACTGCCCAAGGCCGGGCGCGGTGGCTCACGCCTGTAATCCCAGCACTTTGGGAGGCCGAGGCGGGCGGATCACGAGGTCAGGAGATTGAGACCATCCTGGCTAACACAGTGAAACCCCGTCTCTACTAAAAAATACAAAAAAAAAAATTAGCCGGGCGTGGTGGCGGGCGCCTGTAGTCCCAGCTACGCGGGAGGCTGAGGCAGGAGAATGGCGTGAACCCGGGAGGCGGAGCTTGCAGTGAGCCGAGATCGCGCCACTGCACTCCAGCCTGGGCGACAGAGCAAGACTCCGTCTCAAAAAAAAAAAAAAAAAAAAAAAAAAAGAACTGCCCAAAACCGGGTAATTTATAAAGGAAAGAGGTTTAATTGACTCACAGTTTTGCACAGCTGGAGAGGTTTCAGGAAACTTACAATCATGGCGGAAGGCGAAGAGGAAGCAAAGACTTTCTTCCCATGGTGGAAGAAAAGAGACAGCGTGTATGTCAGTGCAGGAAAAACTACCATTTATAAAACTATCAGATCTCATGAGAATTTGCTCACTATCACAAGAACAGCATGGGGAAACCATATCTATAACCCAATCACTTCCCGCCAGATCTCTCTCTAAACATCTGGGGATTACAATTCAAGAGGAGACGTGGGTGTTGACACAAACCCTAACCATATCAGCTCTTGAGTAGATGCTATCATTATCATCATCCCCCTTCACAGAAGGGCACAGAGGGACTTAGAGCATGTGGCTGGCCGAGGTACTAATCTACCCAGTGAAGTCAGACCTTTTAACTTTTTTCTGCTGTTTGTATTCATTCACTGGGGCTGCCTTAACAAAGTACCACAGATTGGGTGGCTTATTCAACAGAAATTTATTTTCTCACATTTTTAGAGGCTAGAAGTCCAAGATCAAGGTGGCGTCTTCTGAGACTTCTCTATCTGGCTTGTTTTTTTCCTTTGTCTTCATATGATCTTCCCTCTGCACCTGTCTGCTTCCTAATCTCTTCTTACAAGGACACCAGTCCTATTGGATTAGGGCCCACTTTAATGACCTCATTTAACCTTAATTGCTTCCATAAAGGTCCTACATCCAAATGCAGTCACGTTCTATAGTATTGAGGGTTATCACTTTAACATATGAGTTGGGGGGAGCACAACTCAGTCCATCACATTCTCTATTATTGTAATTGTTCAGATCCATTTATCTCTTAACCAACGATCAAAACCTGTACATCCAACTCTCTGCCCATCCCATAAGAAATACCTGGTTGTGGCTGGAGAAAGAGCTACAATATACTGGCTGGTCTCACTTGGCATGTTCTTGACATTCAGGATAGGTGGAGTGACCCAGCAATCATATGGACACCATCCATTCCAGTGACACTCAAACTTCAGCGTCCATCAGAATCCCTGCAAGGCTTGCTAAGACACAGACTGCTGCGCCTACCTCAGAGTTCCTGATTCATCAAGCTGGAAGTAAGGCCTGAGATTTTTGCATTACTAACAAGTCTTCAGGTGATACCAATGCTGCTGATCTGGAGACTGCCTTTGAGAGCCACTATTCTATCTCTTTCCCAATCAACTGTCCTTTCTCACCTCCCTTTTAAATCTCCAGCACCTGCTCCCTCATGTTCATTCTCAACGCACAATCTTTTTTTCTCCTTCACTGACAGAGGTGAAACAATTAAAAGAGAATTTCTCCAGTCTCTCACTACTGCACCTGCTCACCCTCCCACAAGCACGTGTACTCACTGTGCTTTTCTTGCTGTTTTGAAAGGTGAATTGTCTTCTTTCTAGAGCCAATCTCTTCACATGTGCACCAGATTCCAAGCCCTGCGGCCCACTCAAGGGCATCCCTGCATGCCTTCTCCCATCTCTTACCTTGTCAACTCTTTCCACTTTTTGAGTCATCCTCCTCAGCACAAAAGATTGTTACTCATTTATCTTAAAAAGCAAAAAACTAAGCCAACAAAAACAAGAAAAAACAAAAATAAAACCTTTTACTGGACCCTCTCTCCCTACCAGGTATGACTCCATTTCTCTTTGCCTTTGCAGAAAAACATTTAGAAAGGGGGTCTGTATTAATTCTATCCAGTTCCTCCCCTCTCATTCTCTCACAGACCCACTGAAATCAGGTCTTAACTCTCAACAAAATTGCTCTTACTGAGGTCTCAGATAAACTTCAGGTTGCTAAATCTCATGGCTCACATTTGGTCCTCTCACATTTTATGCTCCTTGACAGAGATGACACCACTCCTTGATACTTTTTTTTTTTTTTTTTTTTTTGGCTTGTAAGGCTTCCTAATTCACTGGCTGCTAGTCTCAGAACTTTGTGAATGATTAATCTTTGCTTATACCTCTTAGTCCCGGACTGACTTGCCCCAGATTGTAGTTTCTTTTTTTATCCACTCTCCTTCCTTTGGGGATCTCATCCAGTCTCCCTCTGTATGCCCTTTGTTGCCAAATTTACATCTCCAGCCCTGGATACTCCTTTGCCTCAGACTCCAAAACTATATTCAAAGTCTCTCATTTAGGTCATTCAAACTTTTCAAGAGTGACTCCTGATCTTCTCTCAAATATCTGAGCTGCTTAAAGCTTTCCGTCTCAGTAGATGAAAAATTCACCCCTCTAGTGCTTAGGTCAAAAATCTTTGAGTCACCATTGTTTCCTCTCTTTATTACTCCCACTGCACATCCGATTCACCAGGAAGTCTTCCTGTGTTTACCCTAAACATAATTCAGAGACCAATTACTCCTCACCGCCTCCATAGCTATCACTTTCGTCAGACTTGCTACATTTTAGCAATCGTCTTATAACTGTTTTCCTATTCCCACCCTTGCCTCCTTCCGTTCTATTGCCCACAAAGAAGTATAAGTGATCCTTTTGAAACATAAGTCAGATCACGGCATTTCTTTCCCAAAAAGAAATGCAAGTGTCTAAATTCTTCGCCTACCTCAGAGTAAAAGTCCAAGTTCTTATATGGCCTTTAAAGACCTCTGTGTACTCTCCTCCTCCCTCCATTAGTTCTCTGATCTTCCCTTCTTCTTTTCTTCCTCATCCTACTCTGCTCCAGCCACGCAGTCTTTCTGGCTATTTCTTGAACATAGTAAACATGATCCCTCCTCTGAGCTTTGAGTTGTTTCCTTTGCCTGGGAAATTCCATCTGGAGACTTCCGGGCTTGCTCACCTATATAGGCAAGTCTGTACATAAGACCTGCTCTGACCACTCAATTTAAAATGGCAGCAAAATCCTTCCTGGCACCCCACCTTTAAAATGGCAACAAAAGCCTTCCTGGCACCTTTCCTTTCTAGCTTTGGACCTATTACATAATCTATGTATCTTTTGTGTTATCATCTGCCTTCCCCGCCAGTATGTAAACTCCACAAAGGTTGAGATTTTTGTTTGGTTCACTGATGTATCCCAAGGACATAGTTCAGTATCTAAGTTGCAGTGGAAACTCACCAAGTATTTATCAAATTATTTGATAAATGAATGTGATGATAAATGAATGTGACTGTAAAATGATACTTTATAGTCACTGGAGAAATCAGTCTCTGACATCCCCAGGAACAAAATCAACATTCTTTGGAATAGTCATTGATAAAGGGTTCATAACTTTTTGTGCCATGGACTTCTTTGGCAGTCTGTCAAAGCCTATGAACCCCTTCACAGATTAGTATTTTTAAATGTACAAAATAAAATCAATAAACTACAAATGCAGTAAATTATTTTATCAGAACATTTTTAAAATTATAAAACAAATTTGTAGCTAATAGTAATACACATACTTTGTTATCCATTAATTGACAACATCTGGTAGTGGTTCTAATAACGACCATAATTTTGAAGTACTGATGTCTATGAATGATATTTCAAGATGTCTGTAATAACTCTAATGTGATACGAATGTATCTGTAATTTCCATTGTGAATAAAGTCACTGGTACTGCTAATAGCACCATGGTTTCTTGCCTATATTCATAAATGAAGGAAATGTTAAATTTTAGCTAGTTAAAAAAAAAAAACAAAATGAAAATGAGGTTGTATTTTCTACAGATACTTAAATGAATGCTTTGGAAACACTTGTAAGGAGTAGAAATAAAAGCAGAAAGACTTTCCCCTTTCTTACTCCCCCAAAAGGTGCTACTGAATTGTTGCAGATGAGGAAATTGTAAGATAATTGAAAAAAATGATAAAAATCTGGAATAATTCTGTACCAAGACTGTTTTTGCTTTTGCAAGTGTCTAAATTCTTGTTCTACTTTAATAGAATCAAATCTCCAAATTATCAGAGTGATGATGTACATGGTTCATATAAAGCAGACAATGTGGAACTCCAAGTATCTGAACAATCAGATCAAAATACCCAGACTACATATCAAGAAAGCAGGCTGAGTGTGATGGTTCATGCCTGTTATCCCAGCACTTTGGGAGGCTGAGGCAGGAGGATTGCTTAGGAACTCAAGACCGACCCAGGCAACACAGCAAGACCCGTCTCTACAATAAGAAAGAAAAGAAAAAAAAATAGAAAAGAAAAGAAAAAAACAGAAAAAGAAAGAGCTGGGCATGGTGTCACTTGCCTGTAATCCTAGCTACTAGGGAGGCTGAGGCAGGAGGATCCCTTGACCGCAGGAGTTTGTGGTTGTTGTGAGCTATGATTGTGCCAGTACACTTCAATCCAGGCAACAGAGCGAGACCCTATCTCTTAAAAAAATACAATAGAAAGCAGTGCCTCCATGTGCTTCAATGTGCATTTATGTATTTAAGATAAAATAAAATTTTTATGATGTATATTTATAATTTCCTATCATTTTTCACTCACAGTTTTGTGGTTTTCTCTTTCTTTTCTTTTCTTTCCCTTTCTTTTCCTTCCCTTTATTTTTCTTCTTCCTTTTTTTTTATTCACCAACTACCCACCTTCCCTAATTCGTAGGTTAGAAGGAGTTCTCTACAGTTCTTTCTCTTTTTTCCAATCTCTTCTGGATGTTTCTTTGTCTCAAACTACACAGACATTGTGGAAATCAGTATCTTCATTTCAAGTCTAGGTGGGTCAAATTTGATTCTCTTGTATTTTCACTCTTAAAATAGCATCTTGAACTTTCACCTGTGATCCATCTATAAGGATCGAATGTAAGGACTTCAAGAGGGCATCTGCCCAATAATTTCTGTATACCCAGTACAGCAAACAGGGTGGTATTGTTGATGTGTACTCAGTGCATACAATAGTATAGTAGTGTTGTATATGCTTTGCAGAGAGTAGCATTATTGTTGTATCAGCACATAGGACAGGACAGTTTTATTGCAACATAACCAAAACATGGGTTAAATGTTAATGTTGTTGTATACCCAGTGCATAGAACAACATAAAATTGTTGTTATATGTTCAATGCAAACCACAGAGTAGAATGCTCAATTTTTGTTGAATGACATAAATGAATTAAATGGACACAGCATCACCTACATGCCTCACCTACAAAGGCCTAACTTGTAATGGGATTACTATTGTTGTTTTAATAAATTAAGCAATGAATACAGTTTCAAAAAGTACTTCGCTTTATTTTTCAACACAGTAAATATCAATATAACCCATATCAGTAAAAGTTGTTTGGGGTCTTCAATGATATCTTAAGACTATAAAGAGGTCCTGACACCAAAAGGGGGAGAAGCACCGCAATCCTGCATGCTCCTGGTTCCTGAGAGGTTATTGCAGTCTGCCATACTATTGTATTTCCAGTACTTACATGGTGTTTTGGCAAAACCTGAGCATGTGTTGTCAAGTGGCTGATGAGGATGTGATTCTGAGAAAGGCACCATGAGATAAAAGATATGAATCTCAGCTGGGCGCGGTGGCCCACACCTATAATCCCAACACTTCAGGAGGCTGAGGCGGGCAGATCATGAGGTCAGGAGATCGAGACCATCCTGGCTAACACAGTGAAACCCCGTCTCTACTAAAAATACAAAAAAAAAATAGCTGGGCATGGTGACAGGCACCTGTACTCCCAGCTACTGGGGAGGCTGAGGCAGGAGAATTGCTTGAACCCAGGAGGCAGAGGTTGCAGTGAGCCAAGATCATGCCACTGCACTCCAGACTGGGTGATAGAGTGAGACTCCAACTCAAAAAAAAAAAAGACACGAATCTCTTTAACGTGAGTAAGGTTTAGATTTTTATCCTAGTAGAAGAAACAGCAACGCAGAGAATAGACAAATCTACCAAGGTCTCAATTCCTACAAGTTCCCCCAGCTGCTGAGTGTGAAGCCCCACGAGGTTCTTTGAAAAGTGTTCCTTTGCCAGTCTAAACTGTTCTGGGACTTCATTATAGCAACGCCTGCTCACCACAGGCAAGGAACCAGCAATCTGATGAAGGATTTATTGAAAATGTGGGTAAATCAGAGTTTTTGTTCCCATGTGAATGATTCCCCCGGCAGGCTTGAGCTTTAGAAGCTCTATAAATACTTACTAAGTAATTAATTGATTGACTAAAGAAATAAATGAAAAAAATAACAATAATTATAAATCGAGGAAATGTAAAATATGTATTATTGTCACAATGGATGAAAATATCCCAAAAGAGATCATTTGGTTGTGAGTTAGGTTTTAAAGTATATGCAATATTAGAAATGAATAATTGAAGATAGTTTCAATACTTTTAAAAACTACTGCCCAATGGTAAAAGATATAAAAGATTATGTAATTTACAAGGCAGATGTCCTATATCTCTTGAATTATTTTAGACTGGGACACAAAAAGCCCAGGCAGTCAAGATGATATTAAATGATTCAAAAATAGCATTATTTCAATTAAACAAATAAATGCCCACAAGACCTATACAACAAGCTGAAAAAGTTAGGTGCTTATCACATCAGGATTCTATACTACCTTCCTTTAGGAAAAAAATATTATTGAAATACTAAATTGTATTGAAACATTGTTTTTAAAAGAATTAGGCAATGCATGGAACATACTTTTGAGTCTTTTTCCCTGAGTTTCAAAACACAATTCAGTTGTTTCCTTTCCAAGAAGTCAAACAGGTATTGTTATTTACAAACTAGGCAAATAGCATCAAGAGAAGAAAATATATTTCTTTTTACTTTTTCTGCCACTGAAGATCTACTAACACTAGCAGAGAAGACCATTAATACATGATAAGGCCACATTCAATGCCCCATGATTTTTATTATTCTACATCAGCTTAAACAGGGGAATTCTAATTCTTTTGACTGTGCACTTCCTCTTTTTCCATTTTCTTTTTTTTTTAAATTAATGTTAAAACTTTCAGGGCTACAATATTGCAATCTATTCTTTCAAAGCACTATTTGCCTATTAAAAGAAATTCCACCAAGTTCAGACATTACCTTAGCAATACGGTAGAATATTTCTCTACTAATAAAAAAAATCAACTCCTGCAGTTTTAACCAACACCTATGTGTAAATAGTCTTCTTATTTATATCACATTTACAACATTTCCGCTACTCAGTTAAGGTGCATAGAGCAGAAACTGTGACTTCTCAGCACTAGGACCTAGCCAGATAGTCATTGCCCAGTTCAAAATAAGTTCAACAACTGTTAAATGACAAGTTTAGATGGTGCCATCTGAATCCTCCATAAGCACTGCAAATTCAGCATTTCATTCTCCCATTCTTACTTATCTGTGTTGATTGCTTCACCACCTACCCATTTGTTAAGGTCAAAAATGTTGGCTTCATCAATGGCTGTACACTCTCCTCCCTTTGAAATTCTTACCCTATTATTTGCCTAGTCCTACAGATTCTCTGCAAATTCTCTATTACTACACAAATTTAGCTTTCATTATTACTCATCAAAATATTACTTTTGTCTCTTACATTGTCACCAATAGAATGCCTTCTCTACCTTCTCCAACCTATTTCATTATAAAGCTAGTTGTGCTTGCTTTCTAAAAAGTGGATATGCTTTTGCTTTCCTCCCAGTTTCCCCTCTGTTTAGATTTTTAATGGCTCCCGATTTTCTGTATTATCTAAATGCTCAGCATGTCCTACTGGACTTCACTACTACCTTTAAATAACAGCTCCCCGACCAGCTCTTGCCTAGACTCTCCTTGTGCCTTATATGACCAACAAATGTCTCTGTCTTAAGTTGGTTTCCCCAGAAGCAGATTCTGAGACAAAGATTTGAGTACCGGTGCTATATTATTTGGGAAATGATCCCGGGAAACAACAAATGTCTGGAGAGAGATAAAGAGAAGGAAAGAGAACCAATAATTTGTGCCTTGTCAAGCAGGTGTTAGAGGTAGGGCAACTGAGTTCAATCTCATTGGGGAGTCCTAAAAGATAATGAGGAACACTCTTCCTTATTATCCAACCCCAACCCCTCCTGCCTCCAAGGGCAAGGAAGGTAGAGTGTGTATTCTCCAATCCATTTGTCACTGGCCAAGAACTGCTACTGCATACATTCATCACTTACCATTTCCAACCTGCCCAATAAACAGAAAGTCTCAGGTAGAGAGTTACAGGTGATTCTAGCAGAATGCCAGAATGACATGGGTAGGCATTGATGCAGGACTGATTTTATGCACATACCACACAGCCTCACGTATACACTATTGTTGTGCATAAACTGTTACTTGTGTAGGAACTCTCATTGTTGTTGTTCCAGTGAAATTCTACTCAATCTTTAATCCCAATGTCAAAAGTCACTCTGATTCCATTTCTGAGGAAGAATTAATGATTCCTCCTGTACTTCCATAATACTTCCTTGGAGATTATGATTTCAGCTTGTACTCATCGTTCCACCTTTGTATCACTATGCAATGCAGTAATCTCCATTTAACAAATCAGGAAACAGAAAGATCATGCCAGAAATTACATGATTCCTAAAAGTTGGAGTGTGGAACTCCAACCTAGCCCTCTTAAAAATCTACTTTGCCTAATAAATCAGATATCCTCAACCTGAACTGACTATGTATCTGCTATATTAAATAATTAAAGACCAACTGGCCTAAATAAATGCCCTGCTATTCAGAGAACCAGCACTGCAATGTGGAACAGATCTACCTGCCTTATAAGCAAGAAGTCCAGTTTCTCCTTCTTCAGGCTCTTCACTCCTCTGGACTGTTCTTAATCATGAGGGTTTCACAAACCAAAACAAGAACCTTACAAACTTCCACACTCAAGCCTGCAAAGACCCAGTATCTCAAGTAAGCACTTCTATTGGGTCTTGTTGCAGCATGGTGGACAATGGAATGTGGCCCCACAGTCTATTAGTCAATATTGGTCTCCTGCTATGGTCATCTCACTGCTCTAGATGCTTTCCAGCTGTTCTTCAAGGAAGCACACTGAAGCAGTAGGTGCTCAGTCCTTTCAGTCTCCTACACAGTCAACTCAGGGTGTTCTTAGTTCCAGGCAGCAGGACAGAATGGTTCAAGCACCTGTCACTTCGTATGAGTAGTGCTCTTTTTCCTTCCCTTCTTTCGCTTCTTATCCCCATCTCTTGAGCCATCATGTCAATATCACACTGGTTGTTCTTTTTAACTCTATTTACAGGTATGAATCTCAGCCCACAAATTCAGGTGAGCAAGAAATCTACAGTCTTTACATTATAAAACTTTATTTTTTGTTGTTAAGAGCCGCCTTTCTCGCATGAGTAGTGGGAAACTTAAACTCAGTCCCATTCATGATTTTCTGTCCCTTAGTGGGTTCTCAGAGAGTGCCTTGGGATTAAGGAGTGGGATCTCTTATCCTTAAGCATCTGTCCACACACAGACAGCTACTGAGACACCCTCTGTCTTTCTCCACACGGCCCCTCTGGCATGCTGGCTCACTCCTGCCAGGCACACTTGGGACATAAAACCTTTCTCTGAGTTTGTCCATGGAAACCACCTTCTCAAATACCCCATACAGTCATTTCCTCTCAGGGGTTTTTCCACCACTCAACCTTACTTCTGTTGACTGAGGCCTTGGTCTCTACCACACAGGGACTTTTACAAACTATCTTGCTTTCTCCTTGCAAGTGGAGACACATCTCTCTAGTCTTACAGGCTTTAGTCCAGCTCTCCCTACTGCTTCTGGCCAAGATACTCTGTCCAGCCTGCCAATTCTCTCTTCTCTGTGGGGCTTTTAAAGGACAGATAAACTAACTAATAAAAAGCCAGAAATATTGGAATGCCATTTGTTCTTTCTGCTTTTTAACACCCCTTCCCTGAGTTGAATGAGAGGAAGAGAATCAGAGATTCAGGGAGAAAACAATTCTAGATTAATATTACAAATGATTTCTCCAGATATACCTAGAAACACAAACAAATAATTATAGCCATTTCATCCCATTGGGGTTGTTAACTCTGTCCTTCTTACTCTACTTAAGCTAATATCCTAAATCCTTGTGCACTAATATCCTCTTTATATCCCACTTCCTCTCCAAAATATATCCTCTTTCCCTGCTCCTATTCTTGTAGGAGTAATTCCAGAAGGCCCTGACCATCGCTCCCCTTTTAGGGAGGAATTGCTCCCTAAAAGTCCAAGGTGGTTTTCTGACTACGAATGTATTCTCTAATGGGATAGTCTACATGAAACAACAGAAAACAAAATTAAATGTGTCAATTGATGTAACTTGATAAACCTTAATATCAACATATTTGCTACCAAAGGATGTGGAAAAAGGAGCAGGTGCAGATTAACCAGTGATTAGGAAACAAAATTCTGAGTCAGAACCTGGTCTTCTGTTTCAAACTTTATCCCTTCATCATAAAATACATGCATGTTTCTAGATAACGCAACCCTTTACTCTTTTCCAAAAGGGGAAAAATATCTCTGTGAGTGTCTATTCCTAAATTCTAACAAGTGTCATCTTAGAAAAAAAAAAAAAATTAGAAAATTGCTGAACAATCCTGCTAGCTGCTATTCAGTTATGAAGATCATAGTCATTCTGTTCGTGAGATACTCTAGAGATGTTATTCAGAGGCTGCTTGGGAGAAAAAAAAGAAAAATGCAAACTGTTAGATCTCAGTTAAATAACTGAGTTTATTGCAATTTAAGCTAATAGTTATTCAGTATTCAGTCAACTATTTGGTGCAAACAAATAAATATTCTTCCACTTGTTAGTCCCTAGGGGCTTTCTTAATCCTATCTGAATTTACTTTCTGTGAATTTCTGAGTAATCAGAAGTTATAGGTTGGATACATCTTGTGCTAGGGACACCCATGGTGTAACTGCTTCATTTTTTCTTTTCATTTCAAAGGAAATGGTCCATCCAAAGTGAAAATTGTTGTGTTTTTTTTTTTTTTTTTTTTTGGTGGTAGAGTATATTTTCCTCTTTGTTGGTGTTGTTATTGTTGCTGTTGTTTTAATCAGATAGTTATTTCAAAGAGAAGCAATCAAGTTCCTTTTTTCATTGCCATCTCCCTCTACCCCTCCTACTCAATCCATGCTGTTAAGAAAATATCCTTGTTAGTAATGTGACATAAAGCAGCCTTAAAAATCCATAATTCAGCTGGGTCTAGTGGCTTGCACCTGTAATCACAGCATTTTGGGAGGCTGAGGTGGGAGGATCGATTGAGCTCAGGAATTCAAGGCTGCTGTGAGGCATGATCACACCACTGCACTTCAGCCTGGGTGACGGAGCCAAGACCCTGCCATAAAAAAAAAAAAAAAGATTCAGGCCCGGTTTGGTGGCTAACATCTGTAATCCCAGCACTTTGGGAGGCCTAGGCAGGCGGATCACCTGAGGTCAGAGTTCGAGACCAGCCTGGCCAACATGGTGAAACCCCCATCTCTACTAAAAATACAAAAATGAGGCCGGGCGCAGTGGCTCACACCTGTAATCCCAGCATCCCAGCACTTTGGGAGGCCGAGGCAGGCAGATCACCTGAGGTCGGGAGTTCGAGACCAGCCTGACCAACATGTAGAAACCCTGTCTCTACTGAAAATATAAAATTAGCCATGCGTGGTGGCACATGCCTGTAATCCCAGCTACTAGGGAGGCTGAGGCAGGAGAATTGCTTGAACCTGGGAGGCAGAGGTTGCAGTGAGCCAAGATCTCGCCATTGCACTCCAACCTGGGCAACAAGAATGAAACTCTGTCTCAAAAAAAAAAAAAAAAAAACGAACCAGGCATGGTGGCGGGCGCCTGTAATCCCAGCTACTTGGGAGGCTGAGGCAAAGGAATCTCTTGAACCTGGCAGGCAGAGGTTGTAGTGAGCCGAGATCACGCCATTGCACTCCAGCCTGGGCGACAGAGTGAGGTTCTATCTCAAAAAAAAAAAAAAAAAAAAGATTAATAATTATTTTTCATCAGTTCATTCAGTCTTGTAGTTAATTCTTGCTGTGATCTGTATTAGCAATTTCACAAACCCATCAGTTTCTTCATTCGAGTTTTGGAATTTTTTTTTTTTTTTTTTTGGACAGAGTTTCACTCTTGTTGCCCAGGCTGGAGTGCAACGACAGAATCTCAGCTCACTGCAACCTCCGCCTCCCAGGTTTAAGCGATTCTCCTGCCTCAGATTCCTGAGTAGCTGGGATTACAGGCATATGCTACCACACCCAGCTAATTTTTTGGTGTTTTTTTTTTTTTTTTTAGTAGAGACGGGTTTTCTCCATGTTGGTCAGGCTGGTCTCGAACTCCCGACCTCAGGTGATCCGCCTACCTCGGCCTCCCAGAGTGCTGGGATTACAGGCTTGAGCCACTGTGCCTGGCTGAGTTTTGGAAATTTAGTTCAATAGTGTGAACTCAAAGTTATTAGAAACCCGTACTTGTCAGACTTCATTCTTTCCATGAAGCTCCTTGAAGACATAACTCTCTGGGATTATAATTGCCTGCAAGAAGCTTTCAGAAAGACATTAGACTAAAGCAATTAAGTGTGGACATGAAGACTTCAAGTGACCATGGCCAAAACCTGGTCTGAGTCCATGGTAATGAAGACATAATTGACAAGAATGTTATTTCTGAACCAAAATTGACTGATACCATTTATACCAAGACACATCAGATTTTTAAATATGTTATACAATTTTTCAGTATATTAATAACATAGCCATATAAATATACCTCAAGGTGAAATATTTCTTATTTTGCCAATCCCTCTCTTATAATTATGTATTTCTTTTTTTTTTTTTTTTGAGACGGAGTCTCGCTCTGTCACCCAGGCTGGAGTACAGTGGCGCAATCTCAGCTCACTGCAAGCTCCGCCTCCCAGGTTCATGCCATTCTCCTGCCTCAGCCTCCAGAGTAGCTGGGACTACAGGCACCTGCCACCACGCCCAGCTAATTTTTTGTATTTTTAGTAGAGATGGGGTTTCACCGTGTTAGCCAGGATGGTCTCAAACTCCTGACCTCGTGATCCGCCTGCCTCGGCCTCCCAAAGAGCTGGGATTACAGGCATGAGCCACCGTGCCTGGCCTTATTTTTTATTTTATTTTTAAAATTTTTAAACTTTTTGGCCGGGTGCAGTGGCTCATTCCTGTAATCCCAGCACTTTGGGAGGCCGAGGTGGGTGGATCACCTGAGGTCAGGACTTCAAGACCAGCCTGGCCAACATGGTGAAACCCGGTCTCTACTAAAAGTACAAAAATTAGCCAGGCAGAGTGGCCGGCGCCTGTAATCCCATCTACTCAGGAGGCTGAAGCAGGAGAATCACTTGAACCTGGGAGGCGGAGCTTGCAGTGAGCCAAGATGGCGCCACTGCACTCCAGCCTGGCCCACAAGAGCCAGACTCCGTCTCAAAAAAAAAAAAAAAAAAAAATTAAAATTTTTTTTGTAGATACAGGAGTCTCGATATTTTGCCCAGACTGGTCTCAAACTCCCGGGCTCAAGCAATCCTCCTGCCTTGGCGTCCCTTGGGATTACAGGCATTAGCCACTGTGCCCAGCCTCATATAATTTAATATATCAGATAAGCCCAATTGGTTTAATATTTCTTTTTTTGCAGATCCTTTGAGAGGTTCAGGGGTCCTCTGGAACATCCTAAAGTTAGTTTGAGGTCAAAAATACTTAATTTTGATTTTTTTTTTTTTTTTGAGATAGGGTCTTACTCTGTCACCCTGGCTGGAGTGCATGGACACAATCATATCTCACCGCACTCTCAAACTCTTGAAGCAAGTGATTGTCCCACCTTAGCCTCCAGAGTAGCTGGGTCTACAGGCATGTGCCACCACGTCCAGCTGATTTTGTTTATTTTTTGTAGAGATGGGATCTTGTTATGTTGCCCAGGTGGGTCTCAAACTCCTGGGCTCAAGCAATCCTCCTGCCTCAGCCTCCCAAAGTGTTGGGAATTCAGGTGTGCGCCACTGTGTCTGCCTTAATTTTGATTTTTGAAAAGTTTGTCAAATATCAAAGTTTTAAAACGCTTGATCAAAGTAGGATCACAAGTCACTGTGAAATAAAACCAAAGTGAGAAAAGATTTCAAAGACACAAAGCACAATAAATACTCTTTTTTTTTGAGAGGGAGTCTTGCTCTGCTGCCCATGCTGGAGTGCAGTGGTGTGATCTCAGCTCACTGCAACCTCTGCCTCCTGGGTTCAAGCAATTCTCCTGCCTCAGCCTCCCAAGTAGCTGGGATTACAGGTGCTCGCCACCACACCGGCTAATTTTTGTATTTTAAGGAGAGACAGAGTTTCACCATGTTGGCCAGGCTGGTCTTGAACTCTTGACGTCAGGTGATCTGACTGTCTTGGCCTCCCAAAGTGCTGGGATTACAGGCGTGAGCCACCGTGCCTGGTCAATTTTTTTTTTTTTTTTTTGAGATGGAGTCTCGCTCTGTCACCCAGGCTGGAGTGCAGTGGCGTGATCTCGGCTCACTGCAAGCTCCACCCCCCGGGTTCACGCCATTCTCCTGCCTCAGCCTCCCGAGTAGCTGGGACTACAGGCGCCTGCCACCACGCCCAGCTAATTTTTTTGTATTTTTAATAGAGACAGGGTTTCACCGTGTTAGCCAGGATGGTCTCGATCTCCTGACCTCGTGATCCGCCCGCCTCGGCCTCCCAAAGTGCTGGGATTACAGGCGTGAGCCACCGCGCCCGGCCTGCTTTTCTTTCTCTCTCTTTCTTTTTTTTTTTTTTTTTGGAGGCGGATTCTCGCTCTGTCAGCCATGCCGGAGTGTAAATGGCGCGATCTTGGCTCACTGCAACCTCCGCCTCCCAGGTTTTGAGAGATTCTCCTGCCTCAGCCTGCTGAGTAGCTGGGATTACAGTTGCGTACCATCACAGCCAGCTAATTTTTGTATTTTTAGTAGAGATGGGGGTTTTGCCCTGTTGGCCAGGCTGGTCTGAAACTCCTGACCTCAGGTGACCCACCTACCTCAGTCTCCCAAAGTGTTGGGATTACAGGCATAAGCCACCGCACCAGGCTTGATCCCTTTTCTTGAACAACTTATATATCCCAAAGCAACACACCAGAATATTCATTTACAATGAGAATGAAACTGTCCCCACAGGAGCGACAAGAACTGAATGCTGGGTTCTGGACAGAAATAGAGTTATAATTAAGCATTAATCAGGCTGCATTTTGGCCCACTTCCTTGTTGCTAAAAGTCAGGTGGCACTAGTTCCTGACCATTGCATACCATTGTTCCTGTAGATAGGATTTCTGACATTAGAGTCATAAGACTGTTTTAAGAATTTATTTGGGGATCTCCTGGGGCTGTATCACAGGGGGAAAAGTGAAATAAAAAAAAAAAACACAATCAATTTGGGCTGGGTGCGGTGGCTCACACCTGTAATTCCAGCACTTTGGGAGGCTGAGGTGGAGGGATCTCTTGAGCCCAAGAGTTAGAGACCAGCCTGGCCAACATAGTGCAACTCCATTTCTACCAAACAAAATATAAAAATTAGCCAGGCATGGTGGTGAGTGCCTGTATTCCCAGCTCCAGAGGCTGAGGTGGGAGGATCACTTGAGCCCAGGAGTTGGAGGCTGCAGTGAGATATGATCCAGCTACTGCACTCTAGCCAGGGCAACAGAGCAAGACCCCAACTCAAAAAGAAAAAAAAAAAGGAATTTAGATTAAAAAAGAAAAAGGGCTCGAGTTTGAATGCAGTGGCTCAAGCCTATAATCCCAGCACTCTAAGAGGCTGAGGTAGGAAGATCGCTTGAGCTCAGGAGTTCCAGGCTGCAGTGAGCCGTGATCATATCACTGCACTCTAGCCTGGACAACAGAGTGAGACCTTGTCTCTAAAACAAAACAAAACAAAACAAAACTTGAGAATGGACCAGACGCGGTGGCTCACGCCTGTAATCCCAGCACTTTGGGAGGCCAAGGCGGGTGGATCATGAGGTCAGGAGTTCAAGACCAGCCTGGCCAAGATGGTGAAACCCCGTCTCTACTAAAAATACAAAAATTACAGCGTACCTGTAATCCCAGCTACTCGGGAGGCTGAGGCAGGAGAATCGCTTGAACCTGGGGGGCGGAGGTTGCAGTGAGCCGAGATCGTGCCACTGCACTCCAGCCTGGGTGACAGAGCGAGACTCCATCTCAAAAAAAAAAACAAAAACTTGAGAATGATAGTGTTACAGTAAAGGGGTCCCTACCCAGACCCCAAGTGAGGGTTCTTGGATCTCACACAAGAAAGAATTC
The DNA here is from genome assembly GCF_029281585.2 of Gorilla gorilla gorilla. Taxonomy (NCBI): domain Eukaryota; kingdom Metazoa; phylum Chordata; class Mammalia; order Primates; family Hominidae; genus Gorilla; species Gorilla gorilla. The sequence goes on from NC_073230.2 coordinate 85,754,745, forward strand.
AGGGCGAGTCCATAAAGTGAACGCAAGTTTATTAAGACAGTAGAGGAATGAAAGAATGACCATTCCATAGACAGAGCAGCACCGAGGGTGGCTGGTTACCCATTTTTATGATTATTTCTTGATGATATGCTAAACAAGGGGTGGATTATTCATGCCTCCCCTTTTTAGACCACATAGGGTAACTTCCTGATGTTGCCATGGCATTTGTAAACTGTCATGAAGCTGGTGGGAGTGTAGCAGCGAGGACGACCAGAGGTCACTCTCGTCGCCATCTTGGTCTTGGTGGGTTTTAACCGGCTTCTTCACTGCAACCTGTTTTATTTATTTATTTATTTATTTATTTATTTATTTATTTATATTTTTTTTGAAACGGAGTCTCGCTCTGTCACCCAGGCTGGAGTGCAGTAGCGCGATCTCGGCTCACTGCAAGCTCCGCCTCCCGGGTTCACGCCATTCTCCTGCCTCAGCCTCCCGAGTAGCTGGGACTACAGGCGCCCGCCACCATATCCGGCTAATTTTTTGTATTTTTAGTAGAGACGGGATTTCACCGTGTTAGCCAGGATGGTCTCGATCTCCTGACCTCGTGATCCGCCCGCCTCAGCCTCCCAAAGTGCTGGGATTACAAGCGTGAGCCACCGCGCCCGGCCATCACTGCAACCTGTTTTATCAGCAAGGTCTTTATGACCTGTATCTTGTGCCAACCTCCCATCTCATCCTGTGACTTAGAATGCCTTAACCATCTGGGAATGCAGCCCAATAGGTCTCAGCCTCATTTTATCCAGCCCCTATTCAAAATGGAGTTGCTCTGGTTCACCCGCCTCTGACAATAGTAGGAGTTAAAAAAAAAAAAAAAATAACTTCTTTAACTCCACTCCAGGTGGCATTTCTTAGTGCCTCTGAAGGTTCTGATCTAGAACCAGCCCCCAGCTCACCCAGAGCAAGGAAAGATCATGAAAACCCAAGCAGAAGCAAGACACTGGGTTCCAGCATCAATGCTAAGGGCTAGGACATTTTCTGATGTTTTGCTTGGAAAGGCAGAATTTGGTTGTCTAGTGTGTCCACTAATTGGCCTCCATCTGACACCCTGGAGGGATGGGCTGATTAGAAGCCACAGCTGCTTTGCTCATTATTTCTGATGAATGGACATCACCTGGCGTCTCCGGTGATGGCGCCAGCTCAGGACCCAGGTGTGACCTGCACAACAAAGAAAAGCAAGATAGCTTTGCAGCCAACATGGTGAAACCCCATCTCTATTAAAAATACAAAAAAAAAAATTAGCCGGACGTGGTGGCGGGCGCCTGTAATCCCAGCTACTCAGGAGGCTGAGGCAGGAGAATCACTTAAATCTAGGAGGCAGAGGTTGCAGTGAGCCAAGATCATGCCACTGCACTCCAGCCTTGGCGACACAGAGAGACTCTGTCTCAAAAAAAAAACAAAAAAACAAACAAACAAACAAAAAAAACAGATGGCTTTACAGCCCTGAGGAGTAAACCAGTCTTCCCCAAATAATTATCTTATGTAAATCCCAGCCCCTTGGAACATGTTTTGAAAGGGCTCACCCATCTGGGCAGGTGACTCACGCCTGTAATCCCTGCACTTTGGGAGGCTGAGGCAGGCGGATCACCTGAAGTCAGAAGTTCAAGACCAGCCTGGCCAATATGGCAAAACCCCATCTCTACTAAAAATACAAAAATTAGCCAGGCATGGTGGGACACGCCTGTAGTCTCAGCTACTTGGGAGGCTGAGGCAGGAGAATCACTTGAATATGGGAGGTGGAAGTTGCAGTGAGCCAGGATCATACCATTGCACTCTAGCTTGGGCAAGAAGAGTGAAACTCCATCTCAAAAACAAAAGAAAAGGCTCACCCTTTTCACTGGTTCCCTTGTGGCAAATCTAAAATAAGGTACGTGTGCTCGCTGTTCATTCATCTGAAAAGTTCTAACAGTTTGCAAATACCCTCTACCCATACCCCACCCCCACGTGTTGTCCTTTTTTTTTTTTTTTTTATTTGAGACAGAGTCTCACTCTGTTGCCCAGGCTGGAGTGCAGTGGCGCAATCTCGGCTCACTGCAAGCTCTGCCTCCCGGGTTCGCGCCATTCTCCTGCCTCAGCCTCCCAAGTAGCTGGGACTACAGGCGCCCACCACCATGCCTGGCTAATTTTATTTTATTTTATTTTTGTATTTTTAGTAGAGACGGGGTTTCTCCATGTTAGCCAGGATGGTCTTGATCTCCTGACCTTGTGATCCGCCCGCCTCGGCCTCCCAAAGTGCTAGGATTACAGGCATGAGACACCGCACCCGGCCCTTTTTTTTTTAAGAGACAAGATGTCACCCTGTCACCCAGGCTGGAATGCAGTGGTGTCGTCATAGCTCACTGCAGCCTGGACCCCCTGGGCTCAAGTGATCCTCCTGCCTCAGTCTCCCAAGTAGCTGGGACCACAGGGGTGTCCCACCACACCCAGCTAATTTTTTTATTTTTTGTAGCGATGGGGTCTTGTCTTGTCACCCAGGCTGGTCTTAAACTTCTGAGCTCAAGCGATCCTCCCACTTGGACCTAGCCAGGTGCTGGGATTATGGGTATCAGAGTTTAAATTTCTTTGCTCAACACCACTCCCCATTTTGTGGCCAACAGTCACATTCTTTCTTGGGCCACGTCATTCATTTTCAGTTGCTTCAGAGCACTGGTGGCCCCTTGGGTGTGTTGAACAAACCCCAGCCTTTGAGGAGTTAAAAAAAAAAAAAAAAAAAAGACACCATCTCTAGGCGGAAAATTTCAGACAAAGAACCCCTGCCAGGAATATTTCCTGCCGCTGCTCCTGCCACTGCCCCTTAGGCTGTGGACCTTTATGCAAGAACGCAAGTGGCAAACTGCCCTACTGTGTATGTTGTGGGGAGTGGGAGTACTGCCAGAGAGGAGAGAGAGCCCTATTTTATTTCATTTTATTTTATTTTAAAGACAGAGTCTCACTCTGTTGCCCAGGCTGGAGTGCAATGGCACGATCTCGGCTCACTGCAACCTCTGCCCCCTGGGTTCAAGAGATTCTCCTCCCTCAGCCTCCCCAGTAGCTGGGATTACAGGCGCATGCCACCACGCCTGGCTAATTTTTGTATTTTTAGTGGAGATGGGGTTTCCCCATGTTGGCCAAACTCCCGACTTTATGTGATCCTCCCACCTTGGCCTCCCAAAGTGCTGGGATTAGAGGCATGAGCCACTGCGCCCAGCTGACAGCCCTCTCTAAATCTTTAAAAATTCAGTCAGGCGTGGTGGCTCATGCCTGTAATCTCAGCACTTTAGGAGGCTGAGGCAAGAGGAATGCGTGAGCCCAGGAGTTGGAGACCAACTTGGGCAATATGGTGAGACGCTATCTTGACAAAAAATACAAAAATCAGCCTGGCATGGTGGTGCATGCTTGTAGTCCCAGCTACTCAGGAGGCTGAGGCAGGAAGATCACTTGAACCCAGAAGTCGAGGCTGCAGTGAGCTATGATCACGCCACTGTACTCCAGCCTGGGAGACACTGTCTCAAAAAATAAATAAATAAAATCTTTAACAATTCTTCAGCTTATCCCCATACCTTCTGGGGGCTTCTTGGGTCTCTTCCCAGAAACTTTCTTTGTCTGTAAGCCCATTTATTGTATGCAATTGTTTAAAAAACACAAATGGGTGCATATTCTCATATTCTCTACCCTCTATTTTGAACGTTCCTTTTTTTTCTTTTTTTCAGACCGAGTCTCAGTCTGTCACCCAGGCTAGTGCAATGGTGCAATTTTGGCTCACTACACCCTCTGCCTCCCAGATTCAAGCGATTCTCCTGCCTCAGCCTCCCGAGTAGGTGGATTACAGGTGTGCACCGCTGCACCCAGCTAATTTTTGTATTTTTAGTAGAGACGGGGTTTCACCATGTTGGCCAGACTGGTCTTGAACTCCTGATCTCAGGTGATCCACCTGCCTCCGCCTCCCAAAGTGCTGGGATTATAGGCATGAGCCGCCTTGCCTGGCTCAAAGTTCCTTTTTGGTTTAACAATAGATCTAGGCCACTGTGAGTCTTCCTCATTCCTTCTAGGGCTACCTAGTGTTCCGGGGTTATTTAACCAGCCCCCTCCTACCAGGCAGTTCTTTTGTCTCTGGCCCTTTGCTACGTATATTAAAGTTCACTTTGCAAGTGGCCAAGCCTGTTTCCAGGTTCCCAGGGGGCAGACATCCTGCTGCAATTTCAGAAGTCAGCACACTCTTCTCTCTCCTGTCTAAAATACAAAAGTCCATGCCCCCCACTCACCCTCTTGATACTGTCCTATTTTACTTCTTTTCACAATCAGAACTCTTTATTTTTCCCAAATAAAAATAGTCCGTCTTTTCAGATTTTAAAAATGGAACTCTGGCCGGATGCAGTGGCCCTCACCTGTAATCCCAGCACTTTGGAAGGCTGCAGTGGGCAGATTACCTGAGGTCAGGAGTTTGAGATCAGCCTGGCTGACATGGTGAAACTCTGTCTCTACTAAAAATACAAAAATTAGCCCGGATGCGGTGGCTCACGTCTGTAATCCCAGTACTTTGGGAGACCGAGGCGGGCAGATCACGAGGTCAGGAGTTCAAGACCAACCTGGCCAACATGGTGAAACCCTGTCTCTACTAAAATACAAAAATTAGCCGGGCATGGTGGCATGCGCCTGTAATCCCAGTTACTCGGGAGGCTGAGGAGGAAGAATTGCTTGAACCTGGAAGGCGGAGTTTGCAGTGAGCTGAGATTGTGCCATTGCACTCCAGCCTGGGTGACAGAGCAAGACTCCGTCTCAAAAATATATATATATACAAAAATTAGCTGAGTGTGGTGTAGCATGCCTGTAATCCCAGCTACTCGGGAGGTGAGGCAGAAGAATCACTTGAACCTGGGAGGCGGAGGTTGCAGTGAGCCGAGATTGTGCCATTCCACTCCAGCCTGGACAACAAGAGCAAAACTCGTCTCAAAAAAAAAAAAAAAAAAAGGGAAAACAAAAATCCCTGATAAAGGATCAATGACCTTAGGATAATGTCATTCCAGGTAAGTATCTTTAACGGGGTACTTGATCCTCCAAACATTTTCCCCACTATATCGTAATTGTGTGTTTAAGTGCCGGACTTTCCAACTAGACACAAAGCTTTCCCAGGAAAGAAATCCTTTTCTTTTCTTCTTTCTTTTTTTTCTTTTCTTTTCTTTTTTCTTTTTTTTTTTTTTTTTTTGAGACAGATTCCCACTGTGTCGTCCAGGCTGGAGTGCAGTGGCACGATCTTGGCTCAGCGCAACCTCCACCTCCAGGGTTCAAGTGATTCTCTTGCCTCAGTCTTCCAAGTAGCTGGGATTACAGGCACGCGCCACCACACCCAGTTAATTATTGTTATTATTATTATTATTTTTTTTTTTGAGACGGAGTCTCGCTCTGTCACCCAGGCTGGAGTGCAGTGGCACAATCTCGGCTCACTGCAAGCTCCGCCTCCCGGGTTCACGCCATTCTCCTGCCTCAGCCTCCCGAGTAGCTGGGACTACAGGAGCCCGCCACTACGCCCGGCTAATTTTTTTTTTTTTTTTTTTTTTTTGTATTTTTAGTAGAGACGGGGTTTCACCGTGGTCTCGATCTCCTGCCCTCATGATCCGCCCGCCTCGGCCTCCCAGAGTGCTGGGATTACAGGTGTGAGCCACTGCGCCCGGCCTCCACACCCAGTTAATTTTTGTATTTTTAGTAGAGACGGGGTTTCACCATGTTGGCCAGGATAGTCTCAATCTCTTGACCTTGTGATCTGGCTGCCTCGGCCTCCCAAAGTGCTGGGATTACAGGCGTGAGCCACAGCTCCCGGCGAGAAACCTTTTCTTTTTCTTTTTTCTTCTTCTTCTTCCTTTTTTTTTCCTTTTGAGAAGGATTCCTGTTCCGTCGCCCAGGCTGGAGTGCAATGGCGCGATCTTGGCTCACTACAGCCTCTGCCTCCCGGGTTCAAGCGATTCTCTTGCCTCAGCCTCCCGAGTAGCTGGGATTACAGGCACGAGCCACCACGCCCGGCTAGTTTTTTTTGGTATTTTTAGTAGAGACGGGGTTTCGCCATGATGGCCAGGCTGGTCTGGAACTCCCGACCTCAGGTGATCCGCCCACCTCTGCCTCTCAAAGTGCAGGGATTACAGGCATGAGCCACTGCGCCCAGCCAAGAAACCATTTCTGATTCACCTATTCACTCCCGCACTCCCACTACACAGTAGCTAAATAAATAAATAAATATTAAAAATAAATAGGAAAGAAAGAAAGAAAAAAAAAGAAAAAGAAAAAAACTTAAATTTAAAAAGGTTGTGCTCGATGGCTCACACTTGCAACCCCAGTGCTTTGGGAGGCTGAATGAAGCAAGAGGATCGCTTGAGGCCAGGAGTTTGAGATCGGCCTGAGCAACGTTGCAGCATTGCAAAACCCCCATCTGTACAAAAAAGAAAAATAAAATTAATTTTAAAAACAAAAAAAGAGAAACAGTAGCACATGTATGTACTGGCACCACGTATGTACTAGTAAAAACTAGTTAAAATTAAGTCAGTAATTAATGAAGGAATAAGTCAATGAGTGAGCAGGCGAAGGAAGAAAACATAGACCTGAGCAGGTGCGCCTTGGGTTGAGCCCTTCCCCGCTGAGCCCCGCCTTCTGCCCGCCCATGGGCCCTATCGGGACTACATTTCCCAGAAGGCCGCATGCCCCGGGCATGCGCAGCGGCTCGCTGGGAAGCTGCGACGCGGAGTTTCACTCTGGCTGCCTTCTCCTGAGAGTCGGAGCCACAGCCAGAGCCCTGCCCAGGCCGAGCGGGGGCTGCAGCCCGAGCGCGGTGGTGCCCTCAGCCCCGTCCTCTTGTCCTCCTCAGCCTCGGTGAGAGGGCGGGCAGGCCACCTGCGCGTCGCTAGGGCTGCGGTCCCAGGGGCGTGGGGTGGCGGGGAGCCGGAGCCTAGCTGGGACCGGAAGGGGGCGGGCGTGGGTGTGAGGGGGGCCGACGGCCGGGGCGGCGGGGACACCCGGGGGTCCCGGGAGGTCGGGGGGATCGGTCTCCGGGATCAAGGTCCTGAGGGCGGGAGTTGGGGGACTTGGGAGGCGCCGGCAGCTTTGGACGGGACAGGGTGCCGCGTGCGAAAGGGGACGTTCGGATGAAGGCTGAGGGGCTCGCAGGCGGAGGGGCGCGGTTCCGGGTCGCTCGGAAGGCGCGCACCCCTTGCCAAAGTACCCGGAGGAGGCGGTGACGAGATTGCCACCGGCTCCCTGACGAGGGGTTGGTCCTGCTGGGGTCTACCCCCAGGTGAAGGGACTCACTGGGCCGGGGGTTGTACTTTGGAGGAGTTTGCTTCCTAACTCTGCTTCCCTGCTTTCCTGTGGGGGGTCTTCCCAGGAGTTCTGGGGCCCTGGGTCACTTTTTGGGGTGCGTAAGGGGTGCCGAAAAAGATTTAGAACTCGGTTCCCTTTTCTGGAGCTGCGCTTTCATCGCGACTGTCTCAGCCAGCTGCCCTCCTCCTCCAAGCTGGCTCCACTTCTCTAAGCGCCAACAGCGATGGAAATAAATAGCATGTGTACAGACGCCTGGACCCCTGAGAAACTCAGAATATTTCTGCATGCCTTCCTAGCTCCTCTAGCGCTCTAGAAGGTAGACTTTCTGGTAGCCACCATCCGGGCTTAAGCCATCCGGATAGCAAGCCCTCTGATTCGGTTGCTCTGTGACCTTAAATATTTACCCTCTCTGGTGTGTTGATTTCCTGGATGCTTAGCTGCCAGACTGGCTTATGAAGTCCTTTTAGAGTTTTCTGTAAAAGGGCTCAGGCCAGGCACGGTGGCTCATGCCTGTAATCCCAGCCCTTTGGGAGGCCGAGGTGGAAGGATCATTTGAGTCCAGGAATTTGAGACAAGCCTGGGAAACGAAGAGGATTCCTGAGATCACTGTCTCTATAAAAAATCAGATGGGCGTGTTGGTGGGTGCCTGTAGTCCCAGCTACTTGGGAGGCTGAGGCAGAAGGATCGCTTGAGCCCAGGAGTTGGAGGCTGCAGTGAGCCGTGATCACACCACTACACTGCAGCATGGGCGACAGAGGTAGACCCCGTCTCAAAAAACAAAAAACAAACAAACAAAAAAAACGAACTTTTTTTTTTTTTTTAAGAAAAGGGCTCAGAGCCAGGCGTGGTGACTCGAGCCTATAATCCCAGCTACTCGGGAAGCTGAGGCAGGAGAGTAGCTTGAACCTGGGAGGCGGAGGCTGCAGTGAGCCGAGATCACGCCACTGCACTCCAGCTTGGGTGACAGAGCAAGATTCCGTCTCCAAAAACTAATAATAATAAAAAATATTAAAAAGAGCTCAGGGTTTTTTTGTTTGCTTTTTGTTGTTTTTTCAACCATCTCCTTGATTGTTAAGTGGGTGGAGGAAGACTGTTGTACCTCCTGCTCCACCCAGGCTATTGGAAAATAAATCTGGTGATTTTCAGTCCCCAGGCACAGCACACGGATCCAACATCTGTACCTTTGTTTTTACTAACTGCTGTTTCTTGATTTAAAACCTGATCCTAGAGGGGTCAGCTTCAGGGGAAAATGACATTTCCACTTGCCTTTGGCATTCTGAGTGGAGACGACGGCAGAGGCAAAAGCTGGGAGGTGAGAAAGATGCTGCTTGGATGGAAACGCATGAGGAGTCGGTCATGGCTGTAGCTGAGGATGTGTGAAGAGGGCAAATGGTGGGAGAGGGGGTTGGCAGGGTTGGCTCGGCCCAAACCATGACCAGCCCAAGGACTCAGAGGTTATCCTCCAGGGCTGCACATTTGATTTTGTTTTCTTTCCTTCCTTCCTTCTGCCCCTCCTTCCCTCCCTCTCTCCCTTTCTTGCCTCCCTCCCTTTCTTTCCTTCCTTCCTTCTTCCTTTCCTTTCCTGTCCTGTCCTGTCCTGTCCTGTCCTGTCCTGTCCTTTCCTGTCCTTTCCTTTCCTTTCCTTTCCTGTCCTTTCCTGTCCTTTCCTTTCCTTTCCTTCTTTGATGGAGTCTCGCTCTGTCGTCCAGGCTGGAATGCAATGGTGCGATCTCAGTTCACTGCAAACTCTGCCTCCCGGGTTCAAGCGATTCTTCTGCCTCAGCCTCCTGAGTAGCTGGGATTACAGGCACCCGCCACCACGCCCGGCTCATTTTTTGTAGAGATGGGGTTTCGCCATGTTGGCCAGGCTGGTCTTGAACTCCTGACCTCAGGTGATCCACGTGCCTCAGCCTCCCAAAGTGCTGGGATTACAGGCATGAGCCACTGCACCTGGTCTTTGCATTCGAAATATAGTATTGGTGCCACGGACAGCAACCCACTTAATTTGGGAGGATATAGATACTCATGTATTGTTTTATTTTCAATAATTCTTTTTAAATTGTACAATGCCTTCTAAAAAGGACTCTGGTTTTCCGTTTATCAGAACAATATAAAGTCTCCCTTTCAAATTAATTAATTAACTTTTTTTACTTTAAAGAATTTTTTTACTTTTTATTTTTTACAGATAGGGTCTCACTCTGTCACCCAGGCTGCAGTGCAGTGGCATGATCATGGCTCACTGCAACCTCCCTGTCCTGGGCTCAAAGGATCCTCCCGTCAGCTTCCTGAGGAGCTGGAACTGCAGGCTCGCACCACCACACCCAGCTAATTATTTTTCTTTTTTTCTTTTTAGTAGAGATGGGCTCTCGTGCTGTGTTACTCAGGCTGGTCTCAAACTCCTAGCCTCAAGTGATCCTCCTGTCTTGCACTTTTTTTGTTTTTAATACCCCAATCCTAAATCAGAAAAAAAAAAAAATCTTCAAGGCCTTTCCACCCAAAATGGGCCGAGCATTGTAAGCAGCGTTTACTCTCTCAGACCTTCCTTCACTTTTTTTATGTATTTGTGTGTCATGGTAACTATGATTTACTTAATATTTTTCTCATTTTATTGGCACATTTCTTCTGATTTAAATTATTTATTTATTTATTTATTTATTTTTGGAGACAGAGCCTCCCTCTGTCACCCAGGCTGTAGTGCAGTGGCCTGATCTCAGCTCACTGCAACCTCCACCTCCTGGGTTCAAGCAATTCTTCTGCCTCAGCCTCCCGAGTAGCTGGGATTACTGGCATGTGCCACCATACTCGGCTAATTTTTGTATGTTCAGTAGAGACGGGGTTTCCCCATGTTGACCTGGCTGGTCTGGAACTCCTGACCTCAAGTGATACACCCGCCTCGGTCTCCCAAAGTGCTGGAATTACAGGTGTGAGCCACCAGGCTTGGCCCTGATTTAAATTAACTCTAGGCCAAGTGTGGCAGCTTACTCCTGTGAGCACTTTGGGAAGCTGAGGCGGGAGGATCTCTTTTTTTTTTTGAGACAGAGTCTCGCCTTGTCACCCAGGCTGGAGTGCAGTGGCGCAATCTCGGCTCACTGCACCCTCCACCTTCCAGGTTCAAGCGATTCTCCTGCCCCAGCCTCCTGAGTAGCTGGGATTACAGGCGGGTGTCACCACACCCAGCTAATTGAGGGAGTATCTCTTGAGCCCAGGATTTCAAGACCAGCCTAGGCAACATAGTGAGACCCCATCTCTACAAAACTAAAAAACAATTAGCTGGGCATGGTGGTGCATGCCTGTAATCCCAGTGCTTTGGGAGGCTAAGGCAGAAGGATCACTTGAGCCCAGGAGTTCAAGGCTGCAGTGAGCCATGATCATGCCACTGCACTCCAACTTGAATGACAGAGTAAGACCCTGTCTCTAACTAAAAAGAAAAAAAAAGTGCATAGACCATGAGCTTAGAGCTCAAAGAGCATTCACACCATGTAACCAGCGTCCCAGAAGCCTCTCTCACGTCCCCTTTTCTTGCAGACTTTTAGCAAGGGTCTGATGCATTGTGTGGACTGTGGACTGGTTGGCTGGGGAGAGATGGGAAGCTGGTTTAGAGGCTGATGCAGTTGTCCAGACTCCAGGCCATAGGAGGCAGAGAGGAAGGAGAGATGCGAAGGATATGTGGGAGACTGAACTGGCAGGACTGGGCTACTCTTGGTATTGGGGGTCAGGGAGCTAGGAGCATCCATTTGGCTCCCCGCCACCCTGATGGGGACTTTGTAGGAGGCGGTGGTGGAGAGGATGGTTCTGTTTGGGCTACACTGAGAGTGGGACTGGGGGACATGGGTGCTTGTCCCAGAAGGAGCTCCCCACCGTCCCTCCAACCCCCTCCTCTCTCTGGCTTTACCTGTGCCCTGGTGTACAAAGTCTGGTTGGGGAGAAGATGAAAGCCTATCTGGATGCGGACACAGGGATTTCAACACCCCATTCACGGGGCCCAGGACAGCCCCCAGTGGAATAATCACCTTTTGTCCTCCTTCTGCCTGGACTGGGGACAGCTGGGAGATGGGAGCTGAGAACCATGAGGAGGGGGAAAGAAACAGTCCAGTCTTTGCTTGTTGTGGGGGGGCACATAGTTATCTTGGCCTCCTTTTGCCTCCTGGCCTTGGTGCCACCCACTTCTCAGGCTGCTGGGATACTGGCCCCTCAGGCCAGATCAGCTCCCACCCTGGGGACAGGCAACTTCCAGAGACCCTGCCAGGAATCCTCAGCTTCCCCACCTCTATCCCCTGCCACCTCAGCCCAGGCATGAGGGAGAAGGACCCCCGATCCTGATCCCCACAGATTTCAAATCCCAGGTGACCCCAGAGCCCTCCGCCAAGCCTGCCTCCTACCCTCCCAGCTCCAAGGTGGGCCCCTCCAGTCTGCTCCTGCTTCACGCCCAAGGGAACACTGGCAAGACGAGCCTTCATCCCTCCCTGTCCTTGGTGATTAGGGCTCTTGAAAGCCCTGCCATCCCTTCATATCCCTTTCTGAGTCCATCTGTTGCCTACATTTTCTACAGTACAGCCGGCAGCCTAACACAGCGGTTCATATTGCAGCATCACCTCCACCATCTCCTAGCTGTATGACCTTCACCTTGCAAAGCCTCAGTGTTCTCATCTGTAAAATGGCTTTCGTGATCCACTTACCCCTTATCATTTTTGCCAAGTTCAATGAGCAAATGTTTTCACAAGGCTTAGCCCAGTGTCTGGCCCACTCTAGGTGTGGTACCTATTGTTATCATTACTGTTTCTCTATCGAGACTGCAGACCCTTGAGGGTGGAAACCAGATCTCATTCAGTGGTTGCACTTGGCACAGGGTGGATACTCAGGAAATGTTTGTTGAGTGACTGAATCAAGGTGATGGCTACAGAATCATAGAAAACAGCAGCCAGAAGGGGCTTGAGAGATTAACAAGGACAATTTCCCATCTGACCAGTGGGAAATGGTTGCCTCTCTCTCTCTCTGTCTGTCACACACACACACACACACGCATGCACACGCACACACGCACAAACACTCCAGCAAAAGCGAAGGATTCATACCTGGGGGAATGTTCTGGGCTCTTTCTGTCCCTTCTTCTACAGTCAATCCAAGATCGAATCACTTTGTCTGCCCCTGGAAGTTTAGGAGGAGGAAGGATCTTCCAAATGGAAATCAACACAGGCGTTTCTTCTTTTCTTTCCACAGCTGGAAGGTGAGCAGAGGCAAAGTCCCTGTCCATGGAGCTGGCTGGTGGCCCCAGCCCGTCCCCATCCGACCTTAGGGACAGCGAGAAGCAAAGGGGAGTGGAGGTGGCCGGCACCAGCTGGAGCGGCCCCAGAAAAAGGGCACCCAGGTGGAGGCGGAACTATGTGGTTGGGGGAGGCAAGGACTCTCAAGGCCAGGCAGCCCCTCCTCCCCCCACAGCCCCCCCACCCCAGGGTTCAGGTTTCAGAAAGGCCTGGATAGGTCTCCACCCCTTTGCAGGGCAGCCAAGCATCCTGATCTTTGGAGGTAGCCCTGATCCAGCCCAGGAGTCCCGCCTGATGATGTCCCGACCCACATCTCAGCTGAGGGTTTGGAAATGGTCCCAGGAGCCACAGTGTATGGAGTGGGTTTCCCACATAGACAGGACCTCGCAACCTCACTCGGGGGCTGCTGATTTTGCCTTCTTTTTTTTTCTTTTTTCTTTTTTTTCAGACAGAGTCTCTCTCTGTCACCCAGGCTGCTGGAGTGCAATGGCACGATTTCGGCTCCCTGCATCCTCCGCCTCCCAGGCTCAATCAATTCTCATGCCTCAGCGCCCGAATACCTGGGATTACAGGCATGCACCACCATGCCAGGCTAATTTTGTATTTTTAGTAGAGACTGGGTTTCTCCATGTTGGCCAGGATGGCCTTGAAATCCTGACCTCAAGGGATCTGCCTGCCTCGGCCTCCCAAAGTGCTGGGATTACAGGTGTGAGCCACCGCACCCAGCCTAATTTTGCCTTCTTGTGTAGTTCTTTTTTTTTTTTTGAGATGGAGTTTCGCTCTTGTTGCCCAGGCTGGAGTGCAATGGTGTGATCTCGGTTCACAGCAACGTCTGTCTCCCCGGGTTCAAGGGATTCTCCTGCCTCAGCCTTCCAAAGTGTTGGGATTACAGGCATGAGCCACTGCACCTGGCCAAAAAAAAAATGTTGAGAAGCTCCTGAGGATCAAACAAATTGGGGACCAGTCCCAGCTTTTTATGGTGAGGCTGGGAAGACTGAGGCCAAGGGAGGAAAACAGGTGGCATGAGTGTGGGCCCGGCAGGACTTAATTTCCTGACTCCTGGTCATGATGCTGTTTCCTATTTCTTGGAAAAAGAAAGTACTAGATGTACCAGGCGAGGTGGCTCATACCTGTAATCCCAGCACTTTGGGAGGCTGAGGTGGGCAGATCACTTGAGGTCAGGAGTTCGAGACCAGCCTGGCTGACATGGTGAAACCCCGTCTCTACTAAAAATACAAAAATTAGTCAGGTGTGGTGGCGGGTGCCTGTAATCCCAGCTACTCGAGAGGCTGAGGTGGGAGAATCGCCTGAACCCGGGAGGTGGAGGTTGCAGTGAGCTGAGATCGCGCCACTGCACTCCAGCCTGGGCAACAGAGCAAGACTCCATCTCAAAAAAAAAAAAAAAAGAAAAGAAAAGAAAAGAAAAAAAAAGAAAAAGAAAAGAAAAGAAAATACTTGATGGAAGGCTGCCATCACCATGCTGCAGAAGCTCCACGCCCCTGCTGCCCGCACCCGTCCTTCCTCCCTCCCTCCTCTCCTGGCCTGGGGAAGCCCCTTCCCTGAAGTCCAGATTCCATTCCTTCCGTCATCTCAGGGACCTCTTTTCCTCCATCTGCACATCTATCTGTCTTCCACGTTCAGCTGCTCCTTCCCAATCAGATTTTTCGGTTTCTAAGCAAGCTCTCGTCTTTCCCATTAAAGCAAACAGTGGCCAGGAGTAGTGGCTCATGCCTGTAATCCCAACACTTCCGGAAGCAAAGGCAGGAGGATCGCTTGAGACCAAGAGCTCAAGACCAGCCTGGGCAACATAGGGAGACCCCATCTCTATAAAAAATTAGAAACATAGCCGGGCATGATGGTGCGCACTGGGCTGTAGTCAGTTACTTGCAAGGCTGAGGTGGGAGGATGACTTGAGCCTGGGAGGTTGAGCCTGCAGTGAGCTATGATTGTGCCACTGCACTCCAGCCTGGGCGACAGAGAGAGACCCTGTTTTAGGGGAAAAAAAAAGAACGATGATGAGTTATTGCCACCCACCTATGAGAATGGCTGAAAAAAAAAATAGTTGGTGATATCAAATGCTAGTGAGGATATGGAGAAACTGGGTTCCTCACACATTGCTGATGGGAATGTAAAATGGTCCAGATACTCTGAAATATAGTCTGACAGTGTCTTAAAAATCTAAATGTACATTCACCATATGAACTAGCAATTGTACTCCTGGGCATTTATCCCAGAGAAATGAAAACTTACATCTTCACAAAAAAAACCAGTATGTGAATGCTCATAGCAGTTTTATTTGTAATAGCCAAAAACTGGAAGCATTCAAAATTTCCTTTAGCTGGGTGAGGTGGCATGTGCCTGTAGTCTCAGCTACCCAGGAGGCTGTGGCAGGAGGATCACTTGAGCCCAGGAATTTGAGACCATCCTGGAAAACGCAGTGAGACTCCAACTCTACAAAAATAAAATAATTAGCCAGGCATGGTGATTCTTGTGGACCCAGCTACACGAGAGGCTGAGGTGGGAGGATCACTTGAGCCCAAGAAGTTGAGGCTGCAGTGAGCTGTGCTTGCGTCGCTGCACTCCAGCCTGGGGGACAGAGTGAGACTCTGTCTCAAAAAAAAAAAAAAAAGAAAGAAAAGAAAAAGATAAAAAAGGAATAACTGTTGATGTATATGCAACAATTTGGATGGATCCCAAGGGCATTATAATGAGTAAAAAAAGCTAGTCTTAAAGCTCACACATTGTATGATTCCGTTTATAAAACATCTTCAAAATGATGAAATTGCACAGGTGAAAAACAGATTAGTAATGTTTAGGTTTAAGGATTGTGGAGGGCAAGAGTGGGTGTGATTACAAAGAGGTAGTGCAAAGGGGTATTTACGATGATGAAATAGTTTTGTATCTTAATTGTATATGATAAAATAACAGAACTATACACACACCTTGTATCATGTCATGTTCTTGGTTTTGGTATTATAATTTTATGTAAGATGTAAACATTGCTGGGCGCAGTGGCTCACGCCTATAATCCCAGCACTTTGGGAGGTCGAGGCAGGCAGATCACCTGAGGTCGGGAGTTTGAGACCAGCCTGACCAACATGGAGAAACCCCATCTCTACTAAAAATACAAAATTAGCCAGGGGTGGTGGCGCATGCCTATAATCCCAGCTACTCGGGAGGCTGACGCAGGAGAATCGCTTGAACCCGGGAGGCGGAAGTTGCAGTGAGCTGAGATCGCGCCATTGCACTCCAGCCTGGGCAGCAAGAGCAAAACTCCGTCTCAGAAAGAAAAAAAAAAAAGATGTAAACATTGAGGAAGCTAGGGTGAAGGGTAACCACACATCCCTATACATTCCTTTCTTTTCTTTTCTTTCTTCTTTGTCTTCTTCTTCTTCTTCTTCTTTTTTTTTTTTTTTGAGACGGAGTCTTTCTCTGTTGCCCAGGCTGGAGTGCAATGATGTGATCTCGGCTCACTGCAACCTCTGCCTCCTGGGTTCAAATGATTCTCCTCCTTCAGCCTCCCAAGTAGCTGGGACTACAGGCGCGTGCCACTGCGCCCAGCTAATTGTTCTATTTTTAGTAGAGACGGGGTTTCATCATGTTGGCCAGGCTGGTCTTGAACTCCTGACCTCATGGTCTACCCAACTCGGCCTCCCAAAGTGCTGGGATTACAGGTGTGAGCCGCTGTGCCTGGCCTCTTCTTTTTTTGAGACAGGGTCTTGCTTTGTTGCCCAGTATGGAGTGAAATGCTGTGATCACAACTTACTGCAGCCTCAACCACTTGGGCTCAAGCGATCCTTCCGCCTCAGCTTCTCAGCTTCCTGCGTAGCTGGGACTACAGGCGCATGCCACCGCAACTTGCTAATTTATGTCTTTTTTTTTTAGTAGAGTCAGGGTTTTGCCATGTTGGCCAGGCTAGTCTCAAACTCTTCAGCTCAAGCAATCCTCCCACCTCGGCTTCCCAAAGTGCTGGGATTACAGGCTTGAGCCACCATGCCCAGCCACCACTTCCCGTGAATCTATAATGATTTCAAAATAAAACTTTTTTTTAAAAAAAAAACCTCAATTGATTTACAACAACAAAACAGACTAATATTTTAATTTTATTTATTCATTTATTTTTTGAGACAAGTTCTCCCTGTTGCCCAGGCTGGAGTGTAGTGGCGTGATCATAGCTCATTGCAGTTGCGAACTCCGAGGTTGAAGTAATCCTCCCACCTCAGTTCCCCGAGTAGCTGGGACTACAGGCGTGCGCCACCATGCCCAGCTAATTATTGTATTTTTTGTAGAGACAAAGTCTCACTATGTTGCCCAGGCTGGCTTCAAACTCTTGGGCTGAAGCAATCCTCCTGCCTCAGCCTCCCAAAGTGCTGGGATTATAGGCATGAGCCACCTCATCTGGCCCATGCTGATTTTTCTTTCTTTCCTTCTTCTTCTTTTTTTTTTTTTTTTTTTTTTTTTGAGACAGAGTCTTCCTCTGTCACCCAGGCTGGAGTGCAGTGGCGTGATCTCAGCTCGCTGCAACCTCCACCTTCTGGGTTCAAGTGATTCTCATGCCTCAGCCTCCCAAGTAGCTGAGATTACAGGTGTGTGCCACCACACCTGGCTAATTTTTTTACTTTTAGTAGAGATGTGGTTTCGCCATGTTGCCCAGGCTGGTCTTGAACTCCTGGCCTCAAGCGGTCCGCCTGCCTTAGCGTCCCAAAGTGCTGGGATTACAGGTGTGAGCCACTGCACCCAGCCCCATATTAATATTTGTATTTGAAAGCAAAAAATTTTAGTACCTAAGTCACCACCTCAAGGTGTGATAAATGGATTCTGACAAGTGGTTTTTCCTGACATGAGAAGCTGCAGGTGCCTAGGGGGTTGGTTCACTGATTTTCCTCCTCAAAGACCCTTTGGGAGCAGCCTGGCATGACTGGAGAGTGGGAAAATCTGCCTATGGTCTGTAAGTGGATTCTCTCTGAGTTTGCCTATTACGGAATGCGTGCTTCTTCAACACTTCCGCTCCTGGGAGGTCAGTAACACTCAAGTGCTGATGATTCCATTTAGGACAGTTAGGAAAAGACCTCCTCATGCAGGAACAGACTCTCCTTCTCCCCCTTCCCTTTCCCCTTCCCCTTCCCCTCCTCCTCCTCCTCCTTTTTTTTTTTTTTTTTTTGAGACGGAGTCTTGCTCTGTCACCCAGGCTGGAGTGCAATGCTGTGATCTTGGCTCACCGCCACCTGCGCCTCCTGAGTTCAAGTGATTCTTCTGCCTCAGCCTCCTGAGTAGCTGGGATTACAGGCGCCCACCAACACGCCTGGCTAATTTTTGTATTTTTAGTAGAGATGGGGTTTCACCATGTTGGTCAGGCTGGTCTTGAACTCCTGACCTCGTGATCCACCCGCCTCAGCCTCCCAAAGTGCTGGGATTACAGGCGTGAGCCACCATGCCGGGCCAAAAAAGAATTGTATATAAATGTCACCATATAGTGGCTGGGCGCAGTGGCTCACACCTGTAATCCCAGCACTTTGGGAGGCTGAGGCGGGCTGATCACGAGGTCAGGAGATCGAGACCATCCTGGCTAACACGGTGAAACCCCATCTCTACTAAAAAATACAAACATTAGCTGGGCGTGGTGGCGGGCGCCTGTAGTGCCATCTACTTGGGAGGCTGAGGCAGGAGAATGGCGTGAACCTGGGGGGCGGAGGTTGCAGTGAGCCGAGATCGCACCACTGCACTCCAGCCTGGGTGACAGAGCGAGACCCTATCTCAAAACAACAACAACAATGGAAGTCACCATATAGTATGAACACTTTTGAGTTTCCTTTATTTCACTCAGCATAATTATTTTATTTTTTTAGAGGCAGGGTCTCACTCTGTTGCCCAGGCTGGAGTGCAGAGGTGCGATCTCGGCTCACTGCAGCCTCAGACTCCTGGGCTCAAGCAATCCTCCTGCCTCAGCCTCCCAAGTAGCTGGCACTACAGATGCAAGATGAGTGCCACAGTAACCAGCACAACTCCAAATCTTATGCAGCCATGGTACATTTGTCAAAACTGAGAAATTAACATTGGCACATTAATATTAACCAAACTACAGATTTTATTTCAACGAGTATTACCAGTTTTCTCACTAATGTCCTTTTTCTGTTCCAGGAGCCAATCCAGGATACCACATTGCATTTAGTAAGCACATTTTACAATTACGATATAGGCATTAAAAGGTCTGGAACGAGGCCCAGCGCGGTGGCTCATGCCTGTAATCCCAGCACTTTGGAAGGCCGAGGTGGGCGGATCACGTGAGGTCAGGAGTTCAAGACCAGCCTGGCCAACATGGTGAAACCCTGTCTCTGCTAAATTAGCCAGGTGTGGTGGCGCATGCCTGTAGTCCCAGCTACTTGGGAAGCTGAGGCAGGAGAATCCTTGGAACCCGGGGAGCGGAGGTTTCAGTGAGCCGAGATCGCGCCACTGCACTTCAGCCTGGCAATAGAGTGAGACTCCGTCTCAAAAAAAAAAAAAAAAAAAAAAAAGGCCTGGAATGATTCAGCACAAACTATTAACTATGACAGTGGTTACCAATGGCTGGGGGTGGCGGGAGTGGATTTGATTCTTATTTTAGATTTTATTTTATTTTTTATTTATTTATTTTTTTTGAGACAGAGTCTCGCTCTGTCATCCAGGCTGGAGTGCAGTGGCACAGTCTCGGCTCACTGCAACCTCTGCCTCCCAGGTTCACGCCATTCTCCTGCCTCAGCCTCCCAAGTAGCTGGGACTACAGGCATCCGCCACCACACCCGGCTAATTATTTTTGTATTTTTGGTAGAGATGGGGTTTCACCATGTTAGCCAGGATGGTCTTGATCTCCTGACCTCGTGATCCACCCGCCTCGGCCTCCCAAAGTGCTGCGATTACAGGCGTGAGCCACCACACCCGGCCTACATTTTATTTTGTAGGTGATTTTAAACACTCTATAATAAAAAGCAGGCTAGGGCTAGCCGCAGTGGCTCATGCCTGTAATCCCAGCACTTTGGGAGGCTGAGGCAGGCGGATCACTTGAGATCAGGATTTCGAGACCAGCCTGGCCAACATGGTGAAACCCCGTCTCTACTAAAAATACAAAAATTAGCCGGGTGTGGTGTTGCACACCTATAATCCCAGCTACTCAGGAGGCTGAGGCATGAGAATCACTTGAACCTGGGAGGCAGATGTTGCAGTGAGCCAAGATTGCACCATTGCACTCCAGCCTGGGCAACAACAGCAAAACTCCGTCTCAAAAAAAAAGAAAGCAGAGTGGGTGCAGTGGCTCAGCCTGTAATCCCAGCACTTTGGGAGGCTGAGGCAGGAGGATAGCTTGAGCCCAGGAGTTGAAGACCAGCCTGGGCAACATGGTGAAACCCTGGCTCTACAAAAAAATACAAAAATTAACCAAGTATGGTGGCGCACACCTATAGTCCTAGCCACTCAGGAGGCTGAGGTGGGGGCGTTGCTTGAGCCCTGGAAGTCGAGGCTGCAGTGAGCCATGATTGCCCCACTGCATACCAACCTGGGGGACAGCCAGACCCTGTCTCAACAAAATAAAAAGCCAAAATATTGTACAAAATATTTATTTTCCTTAGCTGCAGTCAGGGTCACATGCGAGGTGAAACAGGCTATAAATTTTATATATTAGTCGGGCAGGTGGCTCACATCTGTAATCCTAGCACTTTGGGAGGCTGAGGCAAGAGGATTGCTTGAGCTCGGGAGTTTGAGACCAGCCTGGGCAAGATAGTAAAACTCTGTCTCTACAAAAAAATAGCTGGGTGTGCTGGCATGCACCTGTAGTCCCAACTACTCAGGAGGCTGAGATGGGAGAGTCGCTTAAGCCTGCGAGACACAGGCTTCAGTGAGCCAAGATCATGCCATTGCACTCCAGCCTGGGAAACAGAGCAGGATGCTGTCTCTCTCTCTCTACATATACATACATATATACACACATACATATATATACATATATATACATACATATATACACACATACATATATACATACACATATATACATACATATATATACACATACATATGTATACATATACATATATATGTGTATATATATATATAATTTGGCATTTAATGATGAGGTAGTGAAAAGTGTCCCCACATACTCCAGAGACCCTTTCCTTTCATATCCCTTTCAGTTTTTGTTTGTTTGTTTGTTTTTGAGACGGAGTTTCGCTCTTTTTGCCCAGGCTGGAGTGTAATGGTGCGATCTCGGCTCACCTCAACCTCCGCCTCCCAGGTTCAGGCGATTCTCCTGCTGCAGCCTCCCAAGTAGCTGGGATTACAGGCATGCACCACCATGCCTGGCTAATTTTTTGTATTTTCAGTAAAGACAGGGTTTCTCCATGTTGGTCAGGCTGGTCTTGAACTCCCGACCTCAGGCGATCGGCCCACCTCGGCCTCCCAAAGTACTGGGATTACAGGCGTGAACCACCGTGCCCGGCCTCATATCCCTAACTTTCATTGCATCCCTTACTGTGCAAAAAATGGGCTAAATCTCAGCCCACTGAGGTCCTTCCAGCTAAAGTCTGGAAACAGAATTAATGAATTCTGGCTGTAGAATTAATGATCATCACTATGTATGTATATGTGTCTGGCACATTCTCCAATTTGTGGTTCCTCTTATTTTCCATCACACGCCAGGTATTTTGTCTTCCCAGGTTGACAAGTAGAAAGAAAAGTACTATTTATTCTTTTATTCTTTTTTTTTTTTTTTTCGAGACAAGATCTCACTCTGTCTCCCTGGCTAGAGTGCAGTGGTGTGATCATAGTTCATTGCAGCCTTGAACTCCTGGACTCAAGTGATCCTCCCACCTCAGCCTCCCTAGTAGCTGGGACTACAGGCACACACCACCACGCCTGGCTAATTTTACTTTATTTCTTGCAGAGATGGGGTCTTGCTATGTTGCCCAGGCTGGGCTGGAACTCCTGGACTCAATTGATCCTCCCAGCTCCACCTCCCAAAGCACTGGGGTTACAGTCATGAGCCACCATGTCTGGCCTTTAATGGTGCTTTCTTTTTTTTTTTTTTTTTTGAGACACAATCTCACTCTGTTGCCCAGGCTGGAGTACAATGACACAATCTCGGCTCACTGCAACCTCCGCCTCCCAGGTTCAAGCGGGTCTCCTGCCTCAGCCTCCCAAGTATTTGGGACTACAGGCACGTAGTCACCACACCTGGCTAATTTTTTGTGTTTTTAGCGGAGACAGGATTTCGCCATGTTGCCCAGGCTGGTTTTCAGCTCCTGACCTCAGGTGATCCACCCGCCTTGGCCTCCCAAAGTGCTTGGATTCTAGATGGGAGCCACTTTGCCTGGCGAATAGTGCTATTTTTTTAAAACACCTACTGAATATCTGAGTGAGTCCATAAAGTCCTTAAGATGGCCAAAATATCGCTTTGGGCGGCTGAGGCAGGCAGATCACTTGAGGTCAGGAGATCGAGACCAGCCTGGCCAACGTGGTGAAACACCTTCTCTACTAAAAATGCAAAAATTAGCCAGGCATGGTGGCACGCACCTGTAATCCCAGCTACTCAGGAGGCCGAGGCAGAAGAATCGCTTGAACCTGAAAGGCGGAGGTTGCAGTGAGCCAGGATAGCACCACTGTACTCCAGCCTGGGCCACGGAGCGAGATTTCATCTCAAAAAAAAAAAAAAAAAAAACAAAGGCTGGGCGCGGTGGCTCACACCTATAATCCCAGCACTTTGGGAGGCCAAGGCGGGCAGATCACGAGGTCAGGAGGTCGAGACCATCCCGGCTAACACGGTAAAACTCCGTCTCTACTAAAAATACAAAAAATTAGCCGGGCGTGGTGGCAGGCGCCTATAGTCCCAGCTACTTGGGAAGCTGAGGCAGGAGAATGGCGTGAACCCGGGAGGCGGAGCTTGCAATGAGCGGAGATCGTGCCACTGCACTCCAGCCTGGGCCACAGAGCGAGACTCTGTCTCAGAAAACAAAAGGCCAAAATAATAACACATCTTTGCATTGGAGTTATTTTTTGGATATAGCTCCCCCAATGTACACATTGGGTGTTGTTAACTCAAACAGAAAGTATCAGAGAGACTCTTGAATCTTGGTTTGGTTCCTCATTGGCTGTGCAAACTTGAGCAAGTTCCTTAACTTCTCTGAGTGCTTATTCCCTCAGCTGTAAAATGGAGCAAATAGTGCCTCCTAGATGAGTGTCAGGATTAAGGGACTCGGTCTCGTCCCTGCCGTATTGAGAATAAGCAATAAATGGTCATTATTGTTATAATAATTTTGGTCATTATTTATGAAAGTGGTCTAAAAAGTCACTTTTTATTTATGATTTGTGCATTATTTTTGGAGGGTAGGGTCTTATTTAGCAAATATTTTCCAGCTCACTCTGCCCTGAAGATCATATTTTCTTCTCAAAGTTTTAGTTTTGTTCTTTCCCATTCAGATCTTTAATCTATCTAGAATTCATTTTTATGTGGGAAGTGAAATCCAGTTTTTCCCCAGATGGATAATAATTGACACAGCTCCTTTTCTTGAAGAGTCCATCTGTTTCCTCCGTCCGGTATCATGTTTCCACATATGCACGTGGCTGTTTCTAGGCTCTCTCATCTATTCCACTGTTTCTTTTCTGTCCTAACAGCAATGTGTCTTAATTACCATAGCTCTATAATATGTTTTTATATCTGTTAGGGTGTGTGTCTCATGATGTTCTTTTTCTTTCTCCCTTCCTTCCTTCTTTGTTTCTTTTTCTTTCTTTCTTTTCTATCTCTCTCTCTTTCTTTTCTTTCTTTCGTTCTCTTTCTCTCTCCCTTCCTCCCTCCCTCCCCCTCTATATCTCTTTCTTTCTCTTTCTTTTTCTTTCCTTTTTCCCCCTCCTCTCCTCCTCCTCCTCCTCCTCCCTTTCTTCTTTTTTTGAGACAGACTCTCACTCTGTCGCCAGGCCGGAGTGCAGTGGCGTAATCTTGGCTCACTCACTGCAACTTCCGCCTCCCAGGTTCAAGCGATTCTCCTGCCTCAGCCTCCCCAGTAGCTGGGATTACAGGCGCGCGACACCACGCCCAGCTAATTTTGGTATTTTTAGTAGAGATGGGGTTTCTCCATGTTGGCCAGGCTGGTCTCAAACTCCTGACTTCAAGTGATCCTCCTGCCTCGGCCTCCCAAAGTGCTGGGATTACAGGCATGAGCCACCATGCCCAGCCTCTTCTTTCTCTTCCTCCTCCCCCTCCTCCCCTTCCTCTTCCCCTTCCTATTCCTCTTCCTCTTCTTCCCTCCTCCTCCACCTCCTCCTTCTTCTTCATAGAGATAAAGTCTCACTATGTTGCCCAGCTGGTCCCAAACTCCTGGCCTCAAGCAATCCTCCTGCTTCGGCCTCCCAAAATCGTGTGCTGGGATTATAGGTGTGAGCCACCACACTCACACCAGATGTTCTTTTTCTGCAAAAACCTTGGCTTTTTGATCCTTAGCTCTTCCATATAAATTTTAGAATCAGTTTACTAAGCTCTGCCCACATACGGCTAAAACATGTTGGGATCTTGATAGAAATTACAGATTAATTTTGGGAGAATTGAAATAGTGATGATATTGCATTTCCCATCCATGAACATGGAATACCTCTGTAAATTTAGGCATTCTTTACTCTGACTGCCAATACAGTTTTGTTAATTTTTCCTCAAAGATCTTACATATCTTTTTTTGTCTGTTTTATACCTAGGAACTTCATATTTTGTTTTAGCAATTGCTTTTGGAACTTGGTTAACAGCATCGTCTTCTGTCTCACTTGAATCTGACACAGAGAATTTTTTATGTTTTTGGTTATTTTTTGTTTTACTTTTTATTTTGAAATTAAACTGATGAAAGTTGCACAGATAACACTAAGAAACCTGTTTACCTTTTACCCAGGTTCAGCCAATATGAAGATTGATACATATCCTCCCTCTCTCCCTGTATCTCTTTATATTTATGTCTATATATAACATATATATACACATACATATATATTTCCACGTGTGTGTGTGTGTGTGTGTCTCCACTTTTTTTTTTTTTTAGTGAGACTAAGTCTCAGTCTGTCACCCAAGCTGGAGAGCAGTGGCACGATCTCAGCTCACTGCAACTTCCACCTCCCAGGTTCAAGTGATTCTCTTGCCTCAGCCTCCTGAGTAGCTGGGATTATAGGCGTGTGCCACCACGTCAGCTAATTTTTTGTATTTTTAGTAGAGATGGGGTTTCACCATATTGGCCAGGCTGGTCTTAAACTCCTGACCTCGTGATCTGCTCGTCCCAGCCTCCCGAAGTGCTGGGATGACAGGCGTGAGCCACTGCGCCCCGCCATCTCCACATTTTTTTGAGATGAGGTCTCACTCTATTGCCCAGGCTGGAATGCAGTAGCATGATCATGACTCACTGAAGCTTAGAACTCCCAGGCTCAAGCAACCCAAGTAGCTAGGTTCCCAAGTAGCTAGGACTACAGCTTCCCAAGTAGCTAGGACTACAGGTGTGTGCCAACATGCCTGACTAATTTCTTTGATTTTGTAGAGATGGGGCCTCACTGTATTGTCCAGGCTGGTCTCGAACTCCTGGGCTCAAGCAATCCTCCCACCTTAGCCTCCCAAAGTGCTGAGATTACAGATGTGAGCCATTATGCCTGGCAAATTTTTAATTTTTTAAAATTATATATATATACACACACATATATATGTATAATTTTTTTTTTTTTTTGAGATGGAGTCTCGCCCAGGCTGGAGTGCAGTGGTGCAATCTCGGCTCACTGTAACATCTGCTTCCCAGGTTCAAGCAATTCTCCCACCTCAGCCTCCTTAGTAGCTGGGACTACAGGCATGAGCCACCATGCCCAGCTAATGCCATTAGTTTTTGTATTCTTCCTCCTCTCTTGCAGGAATTTCACCCAGGGACAGCATAGAGTAGGCCATTGGTACATGCTGTACCTGTCAGTCCTTCATCATCTCCTGATAGGACCCTTGCAGTAGACTTTTGTTGTTGTTGTTGTTTTGTTTTGTTTTGAGACAGAGTGTTGCTCTGTTGCCCAGGCTGGAGTACAGCGGTGTGATCTTGGCTCACTACAACCTCCACCTCCCGGGTTCAAGCGATTCTCCCGCCTCAGCCTCCCAAGTAGCTGGGATTACAGGCATGTGCCACCACACCAGGCTAATTTTGTATTTTTAGTAGAGACGTGGTTTCTCCATATTGGCTCAGGCTGGTCTCGATCTCCTGACCTCAGGTGATCCGCCCACCTCGGCCTCCCAAAATGCTGGGATTACAGACATGAGCCACCACGCCCGGCCAATACTATTCCTTTCATGGCCTCTTTTTCCCACAGGGCTAAGTCCAGCATCTCAGCCTGGCACCCACAGGGTTCTGCCCGCCCACCTCCCCAGCCTCCTAAATTGCTACTCTCACTCCCAGGGACCTGAGGCTTCACCAGGTTACCTACCCCAACCATGGGTCCTCAGGCCCTCAGTGCAATAGAAATTGACATGAGGTGGCCAGGCGCGGTGGCTCACGCCTATAATCCCAGCACTTTGGGAGGCCGAGGCAGGCGGATCACCTGAGGTCAGGAGTTCCAGACCAGCCTGACCAACGTGGTGGAACCCTGTCTTTACTAAAAATACAAAAAGTAGCTGGGCTTGGTGGCGGGCGCCTGTAATCCCAGCTACTCAGGAGGCTGAGGGAGGAGAATTGCTTGAATCTGGGAGGAGGAGGTTGCAGTGAGCTGAGATCGCACCACTGCACTCCAGCCTGGGCGACAGAGCAAGATTCCGTCTCAAAAAAAAAAAAAGAAAGAAAGAAAGAAAAGAAAAGAAATTGACGTGAGGGCCAGGCACAGTGGCTCACACCTGTAATCCCAGCACTTTGGGAGGCCGAGGAGGGAGGATCACTTGAGGTCCAGAGTTCGAGACCAGCCTGGCCAACATGGTGAAACCCCGTCTTTACTAAAAATACAAAAGTTAGCCGGGCGTGGTGATGGGTGCCTGTAATCCCAGCTACTCAGGAGGCTGAGGTGGAGAATCACTTGAACCCAGGAGGCGGAGGTTGCAGTGAGTCGAGATAGCACCACTGCACTCCACCCTGGGTGACAGAATGAGATCCTGTCTCAAAAGAAAGAGAGAGAGAGAGAGAGAGAAAGAAAGAAAGAAAGAAAAGAAAGAAAAAGAAAGGGAAAGAAAAGAAATTGACAGGAGGCTAAACGAGTTTTCCTAGACAAAGCTTCATTGGAGCTTATGCCCAGACATAAAGGAGGCAGCATGAGAGAGAGAGGGTGAGAGAGGGAGAGAGAGGGAAAGAGAGAGAGAGGGAAAGAGAGAGAGAGAGGGAAAGAGATAGAGATTTTTCTATCTGACTCTCCAAAAAGAGCCAGGAGGGCTTTTTTATTAGGCAAAGCATGGGAATTTACATCAGGGATAGGGCATGCCGGCTGGGCTGGGCAAAGCACGTGAAGGTATGCAGGTTGGCATTATCTGGTTGCCATGGTTATCTTGAGTTATGGGCCACCTGGTAGTCTCTCTGGTGGCAACAAGGCTGTCAATCAGTTCAGCATTCCTTCCTGAGGTGGGACACTCCACAACCTTGGTTTGATATTTGAATCTCCTAAGGTCAGTTCCTGGGATTCTCTTAAGTAATAGGCATGTTTCCACATGATGACGTCAGTGAAATCGTGGTATGGGTCTGGTAATCACTGGGAATGCAGGAAAGAATGCAGTGGTTGGGCCAGGTGTGGTGGCTCATGCCTGTAATCCCAGCACTTTGGGAGACTGAGGTGGGCGGATCCCTTGTGGTGAGGAGCTGGGCGTGGTGGAACAAGCCTCTAATCCCAGCTACTCAGGAGAGTAAGGCAGAAGAATTGCTTGAACCTGGGAGGCGGAGGCTGCAGTGAGCTGAGATTGCACCACTACACTCCAGCCTGGGCAACAGAGTGAGATTGTCTCAAAAAAAAAAAAAAGAATGCCCTGGTGGGGGTGAGCTGAAGCCAAGCCCCGCTTCTGCTGTGTCTCAGTATGAACTCCGGGGGATTCACCCAGGAATGAAGAACGCAGGGCCCCTTCTCCACCTCTCTTCACACAGCTGCCTCTGCCTGAACTGACCTACCCCCCGGCCTCCCATAAAATAAGGCAGAGACCCATGAAATTCCTCCTGTCTCCTAATTGATACCGCCTCCTTTTTCTCACACTTGGAATGAGCTCCTTATGTCTCAGATCTAATCCCCCTGACCCTTCAATCAAGGGCTTTCTCCTGTGTCCCCCACAGACCTGGGACAGCTCCCTTGCCGGGCTGTGAGCTTCCTAAGGGCAGGGCCAGCAGGGGATCGGAGGGAAGCTGTGATACATTGTGGTGCACCAGGCAGGCAGCACACTCTTTGCAAACTTTTACATGAATACACATGGGGATTTACAAGCTAAAAACTTTGAAGTGGGCTGGGGCGGGCGCGGTGGCTCACACCTGTCATCCCAGCACTTTGGGAGGCCGAGGCAGGAGGATCACTGGAGGTCAGGACTTCAAGACCAGCCTGCCCAACATAGTGAAACCCTGTCTCTACCAAAAATACAAAAGTTAGCCAGGCACGGTGGCGCATGCCTTCCTGTAATCCCAGCTATTTGGGAGTCTGAGGCAGGAGAATCACTTGAACCTGGCTGAGAAGTGGAGGATGCAGTGAAACGAGATCACACCACTGCACTCCAGCCTGGACAACAGAGCGAGACTCTGTCTCAAAACAAAACAAAACACAACAAAAACAAACAAACCACAAACACACACACACACACACAGCAAAAAAAAACTTTAACGTGGATACACGTGGGGGATTTCCAAGCTAAAAACCAAATTCTGCTGTGGTCATGCTGGGGTGAAGGCTGAGAGTTTGCAGTTCTAACAAGCTCCCAGGTGTTACTGATGCTTCTGGATGGAGACCACTTTATGCAACAAGGGCCCAGCTGGCTAGGGAAGGAAGGCAGCTGAGAGCCCAGGTGGCAGCAGCCAGCATCCCATGGGTATAAGATGACCAGAGGCGGCTGCCTGCTGCTCTGCAGGCACCATGGAGCTGAGCTATAGGCTCTTCATCTGCCTCCTGCTCTGGGGTAGTACTGAGCTGTACTACCCCCAACCCCTCTGGCTCTTGCAGGGTGGAGCCAGCCGTCCTGAGACGTCCGTACAGCCCGTACTGGTGGAGTGTCAGGAGGCCACTCTGATGGTCATGGTCAGCAAAGACCTTTTTGGCACCGGGAAGCTCATCAGGGCTGCTGACCTCACCTTGGGCCCAGAGGCCTGTGAGCCTCTGGTCTCCATGGACACAGAGGATGTGGTCAGGTTTGAGGTTGGACTCCACGAGTGTGGCAACAGCATGCAGGTGAGAGAGGCTGGGGGCCCTGGCTTCGGTGGGAGGATGTTTGAGGCAGCCGGGTATGGGGACTGTGGCCACCGTCGGTGGGAGGTGGGGTTGGGTGGATCCCTCTCACTTGTAGGTGGGGAGGTGGCCCAGTTGAGGCCTGAAGCTGGCACTGAGGGCACCAGACCCAGGGCATCTCCTGCCTCTGATGGCCGACATTGGGTCGGTGGGGTGGAGCCAGAGGTGGCCGTGCACTTCAGGCTGGCCCAAGCCACGCCACTCTCACTCAGGTGGGTTTGTGACACACACAGGCCTGCGTGATAGGGTAGCCCTGTGGGTAGCCTAAGCGGCTGTTTCTAATGCTGGGGGCATTAGGAACTCATTCTGAAGAGACCCAAAGTATACATTATCTTAAAAACAACAAGTGGGCCGGGTGCAGTGGCTCATGCCTGTAGTCCCAGCACTATGGGAGGCCAAGGCTGGAGGATCACTTGAGGCCAGGAGTTTGAGGCCAGCCTGGGCAACATAGTGAGACCCCATCTCTTAAGCCTTTAAAAAAACTAACTGGGGCCTGGTGTGGTGGCTCACGCCTGTAATTCCAGCACTTTGGGAGGCTGAGGAGTTTGAGACCAGCCTGGCCAACATGGTGAAACCCCATCTCTACTAATAATACAAAAATTAGCCAGGCATGGTGGTGCGTGTCTGTAATCCCAGCTACTCAGGAGGCTGAGGCAGGAGAATCGCTTGAACCCAGGAGGCAAAGGTTGCAGTGAGCTGAGATTGTGCCACTGCACTCCAGCCTAGGCAACAGAGCAAGACTCTGCCTCAAAAAAAAAAAAAAAAAAAAAAAAATCCCACATAGATAAGTGGTATGGGGGCGGGGGCATCATAACCTTGGTGTTAAAGACCTTAAAAGCATCAGTGGGTCCCTGGGGGCAGCTCCAAGGGGGAGAGGCTTAACCTGTGGTATATGCAGGAAAAGACCAAGAAATCCAGGCCAGACCTCCCTTTCCCTAGCCAGTGGGGAAAGAGGCTGCAAGGAGAGGCCTTACAGCAGGGCAGGGCTGGGCACACAGCTCCCCAGCTAAACCCTGATCCCTGGACCAAGTTCCTGTGGTCCCATGGAGGGCCTGTCCTCTCCCGCCTCAGGGAAACCTGGCTCCTCCTCACCTGGGCCTAGACCCAGTAGCTTGCCTGGGATGGGGGCAAGTCCAGCCCCTGGAGCCCTCCGGCCAGAGCTCTGGTCTTAAGTGTGGTCTCCTGGGCTCTCTTTGAGGACTCGAGGCCCTTGTTTTCCTGGAGAGGGAGGCCAGAGAGCCGCAGGAGTTACTTGAGGAATTATTCCAGTTTAGAGGCTCACAAACATGTCTTAGATTTACTTGGGGAGCCAGGTGCCTGGCTCCCCCACCTTCTGTGAAATGGGCTTTAATAGGTTAGAAGCTGATAAGTGGTATTTTTTTGTTGTTGTTTTTGTTTTTTGAGACAGTTTTGCTCTTATTGCCCAGGCTGGAGTGCAATGGCGCCTATAATCCCAGCACTTTGGGAGGCTGAGATGGGAGGATCACTTGGGTCCGGGAGTTTAAGGCCACCCTGGGCAACATAATGAGACCCCCTTCTCTACCACACACACACACACACACACACACACACACACACACACACAAAATAGGGTGTGGTGGCGCCTGCCTTTAGTCTCAGCTACTTGGGAGGCTGAAGTGGGAGGATTGCTTAAACCCATGATTTGGAGGCTGCAGTGAGCTACGATTGCGCCACTGCATTCCAGCCTGGAAGGCAGAGCAAGACCCTCTTTTATTAACCCCACCTGTGGAGCTTCTAAAACTCCTGATGTCCAGGCTGCTAAAATAGAAAGGATGTGGGACCAGCTGTGGGTAATAAGGATCTCAGGTGACTCCAACGAGGAGCAAAGCCTGCAAACTCCTTCCTCTGGTGTGGTGTTTCCCAGTTCTGCCTGGTGAGAATCACCTGCGGCTGGCCGTGCGCGGTGGCTCACGCCTGTAATCCCAGCACTTTGGGAGGCCGAGGCGGGTGAATCACGAGGTCAGGAGTTCAAGACCAGCCTGGCCACGATGGTGAAACCTCATCTCTACTAAAAATACAAAGAAGTTAGCCGGGTGTGGTGGCGGGCACCTGTAATCCCAGCTACTCAGGAGTCTGAGGCAGAGAATTGCTTGAACCCGGGAGGCGTAGGTTGCAGTGAGTTGAGATTGTGCCACTGCACTCCAGCCTGGGCAACAGAGTGAGACTCCGTCTCAAAAAAAAAAAAAAAAAAAAAACAGCCATGGCCAGTTTCCCAGGTATACAACCTGTGCAGTTCTGTGGGGCCCAGTGCTTAATGGAATGCCCTCTTGCCCTGAAATGGTAATAACTTTTGAATAAGGGGCCCCACGAGCTATGCTGGTTCTGTCTGTGCTGGGGCACTTGCTAATAAGGTCTAGGACTATTCCCTGAAGATCGAGTTTGGTCAGGGCCAGGCAGCCACCTGAGCTCTTGAGCAACCTTGACCTCCTAGGCTCAAGCCATCCTCCTGCCTCAGCCTCCTGAATAGCTGGGATGGACTACAGGCACATGCCACCGTGCCCAGCCAAGTTATGTTTTTGTAGAGATGGGGTCTAGCTCTATTGCCCAGGCTGGTCTTGACTTCCTGGCCTCAAGCAATCCTCCTCCCTCCCAAAGTGCTGGGATTACAGGCATGAGCCACTGCACCCAGCCCTCAAGTAGTTTTTAAATAAGCTCCCTGAGATGAGAGGTGGGGATAGTGAGCTTAGAATAGGTGGTTGGGGGTTGAGTCATGGTGGCTCACACCTGTAATCCAGCACTTTGGGAGGCTGAGGCAGGTGGATCACCTGAGGCCAGGAGTTCGAGACCAGCCTGGCTAACATGGCGAAACCCTGTCTCTATTTAAAAAAAAAAAAAAAAAGGCACGGTGGCACGTGCCTGTAATTCCAGCTACTCAGAGGCTGAAGCAGGAGAATTGCTTGAACCTGGGAGGCGGAGGTTGCAGTGAGCCGAGTTCGTGCCACTGCACTCCAGCCTGGGCGACAGAGCAAGACTTCATCTCAAAAAAACAAAAGGTGGTTAGGAAGTGACTAAAGTAGGGGTTTCCAGTGCTGGCTCTATGCTAATCACCTGGAAAGGTTGTAAAAATACTGATTCTCAAGAGAATCTCATACCTTCGCTCTACTGGGCTAGGGCCTAGCGTCACATTTTTCTAATATTCTAGCAAAATCATCAAACTTAGGTGTTTGCTATAAAACTCTCTCCCAGGCAGGCTCTGCCTTCTGCAGCCCTATTGGACAATGCAAATTTCCCCAGTAGTACTCACCTGTGCTCTTCCTGCCTCAGGCAACCTCTGAATCAGTCTCCCCCACCTTATGTGAAATGGGCTTGAATAGGTTAGAAGCTGATGTGGGTTGTTGTGTTTTTTGTTTGTTTGTTTTTGTTTTTGAGAGTTTTGCTCTTGTTGCCCAGGCTAGAATGCAATGGCACGATCTCCGCTCACTGCAACTTCTGCCTCCCGGGTTCAAGCGATTCTTCTGCCTCAGTCTCCCGAGTAGCTGGGATTATAGGCACGTGCCACCACACTCGGCTAATTTTTTTTTAGTAGAGATGGGGTTTCACCATGTTGGTCAGGCTGGTCTCAAACTCCTGACCTCAGATGATCTGCCCTCCTCAGCCTCCCAAAGTGCTGGGATTACGGGCGTGAGCCACAGCGCCCAGCCAGAAGCTGATAAGTGTTAACAGCTGGGCACTTCCTGGCTGCTTCCTGGCAGCTATCTTGGCCCTGGGCCTCTCCTGAAAGAGGAAACTGTATGTACTGGGGGGCGTGGAGGGGGAGTGTCAGAAGGGAAGTGTCATGTGCCCTGATGCCTCTATTGCTTGGGTGCTACATGGTATCTGCCATGTGGTTGATCCAGTCTGCCTGTGGTGGTGTCAATATGTGGTGTCAGGTAAAGATTCCGAGGTACAAAGACAGTACCTGTCCTGCCTCTTTACTGACCAGTGGCAGAGTCTGTGTTCTCTTTTGTAGAGATGGGGTCTTGCTATGTTTCCCAGGCCAGTCTCAAACTCCTGGCCTCAAGCAATCCTTGGCCTCCCAAAGTGCTGGGGTTACAGGCATGAGTCACTGCACCTGGCCTTGACCCTGTGGTCTTTCTGTCCCCTTGTGGGCTGCCCTCCCTGAGCACTCATGTACGGCTTGGGAGTACCCGGGCAGGTGATGGCCGGCAGCATTAACTTCTCACCTTTCCTCCAGGTAACTGACGATGCCCTGGTGTACAGCACCTTCCTGCTCCATGACCCCCGCCCCGTGGGAAACCTGTCCATCGTGAGGACTAACCGCGCAGAGATTCCCATCGAGTGCCGCTACCCCAGGTCGGTGTGGGACTGACTCATGGCCCCTGGTGCAAAAGCCCCTTGGGTGTGGCTGCAGGCAAGTGGGCTGGCTATGGGCTGCAGCTTGCAGCATGGCTATTAGAACTACCTACCGAAGCGTTTGCAGCTGTGGTTACTGTACTGGGTGGGATTGCGGGGCCTGCTGAGTCTAGTTCGAGCCCCAGAAGAGTATCAGGAGCCCAACTGCAGCTTAGCGGAAGCTTCAGAGCTGCTCAGCCCTGGTGGTGGTACTATGCCAGCCTCGGCCCTCCTTAGGGTTCAGAAATGGCCTTCCAATAGTGCTAGGCTGGGGCCAGGTGCAGTGGCTCATCCTGTAATCCTAGCACTTTGGGAGGCTGACAGGTGGATCGCTTGAGGTCAGGAGTTCAAGACCAGTCTGGCCTACATGGTAAAACCCCATCTCTACTAAAAACACAGAAATTAGCCGGGTGTCTATAATCCCAGCTACTTGGGAGGCTGAGGCAGGAGAATTGCTTGAACCCAGGAGGCAGAGGCTGCAGTGAGCCGAGATTGCACTGCTGTACTCCATTCTGGGCAACAAAGCGATACTCCATCGCAAAAAATAATAATAATAAAATAGTGCTAGGCTGCGTTCTAGAATCTGACCTGGGCGGTGGTGGCCTACTCTTCTGTGGTCCTCAAGCCCCTGGCATCAAGCACGTGCCTGTGAACTCAGGCCCTGAAGTGGGAGGAGAAGCTATGGCTCCCAAGGACAACACTGGGTCCTGCGCTGGCCTCAGCATGGGGTGCAGGGGACTTTGTCCCTGCCCTTGAACCAGTCTGGGAGTGGGTATAAGCTGATGCGGCCAGGTATGGTGGCTCACGCCTGTAATACCAGCCCTGTGGGAGGCCAAGGTGGGCAGCTCACGAGGTAAGGAGTTCAGGACCAGCCTGGCCAACATGGTGAAACCCATCTCTACTAAAAACACAAAAAAATTAGCCGAGTGTGGTAGTGCGTGCCTGTAATCTCAGCTACTCAGGAGGCTGAGGCAGGAGAATCATTTGAACCCAGGATGCAGAGGTTGCAGTGAGCTGAGATGGCACCATTGCACTCCAGCCTGGGCAACAGAGCAAGACTCCATCTCAAAAAGAAAATGCTAGTGTGACGTGGGTAGGGAGCTGATACCAGTCAGGACATCATGAGGGATGAGCCATGCCCCTGGGAGGGGTCATGGTAGGGGTTATCCTAGAACAGGATCCTGGAGTGGGACCTTGAGGCTGAGATGGCCTGGGCAGAGCCACGTGGCCACACACCCAACGGGAGGGCAGTGTGCCCTTAGTAGGTGACATGCAGCCTGGGGGCTGGAGCCCAGGGACTGGGGTAATGAGGGAGCCAGACAGATGGGCTCACCAACCTCACCACAGGTGCCCCTCCTGGAATGGGTGAGGACTGAATCTCCACCCAGGGTCACTTGGTGGCTGGTGCTGAAGACAAGTGGGAACTAGTGAGAACCAGCGGGAGGCTGGAAAACTGGGATTCAATGAGGCCTGACCCATGGTTGCAGGGACCGTAGAGGCTGACTCACAGGAGGTAAGAGCAATTGGAGGAGCTTGGTGCCTATGTGGGTAGGGGAGATGGAGGAGGATAGAGGAGTTAAGGGCAGGCTGCCCAGTTGGCATGAGGGACTGAAGCTGTCATGTGACCGTGGAAGTCTGACTTCAGTCTCTGGGCCTGACCCCTGAGGATGGTGGCTCACCTGGTCCATTGGCTGTAGGTAGTATTAGAGAGGCTGGTTGTAGGCTGGGATGCTTTAACCTGGCTCCGGATACCTGAGTCTGGTTATCAATAGATGCATCCATCACTTGGAGTAGCTTCTTCCAGCAGATCCTGTGGGGTTAGCAGGGTAGGTATCTGCAGATACCCAGACCTGCTTCCATGGACTTCCCAGTCACTGGTGTGGGTCCAGGCTCTCGATAGCATCTCAAGACCTAAGGGCCTGTCTTTGATCTCTAAAGGATGGCCTTGGCTGGGCGCGGTGGCTCACGCCTATAATCCCAGCACTTTGGGAGGCCGAGGCGGGCGGATCATGAGGTCAGGAGATGGAGACCATCCTGGCTAACGTGGTGAAACCTCGTCTCTACTAAAAATACAAAAAATTAGCCAGGCCTAGTGGCAGGCGCCTGTAGTCCCAGCTATTTGGGAGGCTGAGGCAGGAGAATGGCGTGAACCTGGGTGGCGGAGCTTGCAGTGAGCTGAGATCGCGCCACTGTACTCCAGCCTGGGCGACAAAGTGAGACTCCGTCTCAAAAAAAAAAAAAAAAAAAAGGATGGCCTTAGCTGATTCCCCTCTCAAGCATCCTGTGGAGTACTGTGCAGGGCCTGCTATCAGACCCCAAACCTGAACCTCTAGGGCTAAAGTATGTGTGGTGGCTTTTGGTTTTTTGTTTAAAAAAAAAAGTCTTACTCTGCCGCCCAGGCTGGAGTGCAGTGGGGTGCCATCATAGTTCACTGCAGCCTTGACCTCCTGGGCTCAAGCAATCCTCCCATCTCAGCCTCCTGAGTAGCTGGTATGTACTACTATGCCCAGCTATCTTTTCTTTTCTTTTCTTTTCTTTTTTTTTTTTTGAGATGGAGTCTTGCTCTGTTGCCCAGGCTGGAGTGCAGTGGTATGATCTCAGCTCACTGCAAACTCCACCTCCGAGGTTCACGCCATTCTCCTGCCTCAGCCTCCCAAGTAGCTGGGACTACAGGGGCCTGCCACCATGCCCGGATAATTTTATTTTTAGTGGAGACGGGGTTTCACCATGTTAGCCAGGACGGTCTCGATCTCCTGACCTCATGATCCAACCGCCTCGGCCTCTCAAAGTGCTGGGATTATAGGCTTGAGCCACCGTGCTTGGCCTCTTTTTTCTTTTTTATAGAGATAGAGTCTTGCTATGTTGTCCAGGCTGCTCTCAAACTCCTAGCCTCAGGCAATCCTCCAGTCTCCACCTCCCAAAGTGCTGGGATTACAGGCATGAGCCACCGCACTCAGGTCCAGGGCTCAAGAGGGAGCAGATCTCAGTCTAGAAACCAAACTCCTAGGTTCAGCTGTATCTGTCTTCAGCAGCCCAGATAGCATCATAGCATCAGTTAGGATGGCTAGGCCACTCACAGGTGCAGAAGTTCAGGAGGGTGCAGGGGCAGCCTCAGGCTCAAGGTGTCTGGCTGGGCCATAGCTGAGGACCCTGTAGTGGGGTAGCAGTGAGATACTCCCCATCAGTGGGGCCCAGGTGGGTGTGACCTGAGGCAGGTGTGCACAGTTGCTGTTCTCTCAGGCAGGGCAATGTGAGCAGCCAGGCCATCCTGCCCACATGGTTGCCCTTCAGGACCACGGTGTTCTCAGAGGAGAAGCTGACTTTCTCTCTGCGTCTGATGGAGGGTAAGAGAAGAAGGCTGGGTGGGACAGCTGTGGAAAGACCTGGGCCATCTCAAACCCCTGCCCTTGGCTGTGTCTTTTTTTTGTTTGTTTGTTTTTGGTTTTGGTTTTGGTTGGTTTTTGGTTGGTTTGGTTGGTTTGGTTGGTTTTTGAGACAGAGTCTTGATCTGACCTCCAGGCTGGAGTGCAATGGCACGATCTCAGCTCACTGCAGTCTCCACCTCCTGGGGTTCAAACGATTCTCCTGCCTCAGCCTCCCGAGTAGCTGGGACTACAGGCTTGTGACACCACACCCAGCTAACTTTTGTATTTTTAGTAGAGATGGGGTTTTGCCACGTTGGCCAGGCTGGTCTCGAACTCCTGACCTCAGGTGATCCACCTGCCTCAGCCTCCCAAGGTGCTGGGATTACAGGGGTGAGCCACCATGCCCAGCTGGCTGTGTCTTTCAGAGAACTGGAACGCTGAGAAGAGATCCCCCACCTTCCACCTGGGAGATGCAGCCCACCTCCAGGCAGAAATCCACACTGGCAGCCATGTGCCACTGCGGTTGTTTGTGGACCACTGCGTGGCCACACCGACACCAGACCAGAATGCCTCCCCTTATCACACCATCGTGGACTTCCATGGGTGAGCACTGGGCTCCCTGCCTAGAGAACCTTCCTAGCAAAATGACCCTAAAGCCACCTGTTTGGCTTTTTGAGACAGTCTCACTCTGTAACCCAGGCTGGAATACAGAGGCTTGATCTCTGCCCTCTGCAACCTCTGCCTCCCAGGTTTAAGTGATTCTCCTGCCTCAGCCCCCCAAGTAGCTGAGATTACAGGTGCCCATCACCATGCCCGGCTAATTTTTGTATTTTTAGTAGAGACAAGGTTTCACCATGTTTGCCAGGCTAGTCTCGAACTCCTGACCTCAAGTGATCCACCCACCTTGGCCTCCCAAAGTGCTGGGATTATGGGCGTGAGCCACGGTGCCCGGCCCACCTGTCTGGCTTTAACACCGTTCTGTTTTCTTCCAAGCTGTCTTGTCGACGGTCTCACTGATGCCTCTTCTGCATTCAAAGTTCCTCGACCCGGGCCAGATACACTCCAGTTCACAGTGGATGTCTTCCACTTTGCTAATGACTCCAGAAACATGGTAAGAGCTTTAACAGCCTGAAAGAAGGCTGAACTTGCAACCTTCATATCCTACTGAATGGGGTCACTCACTAGCTCCACCCTTAAGCAAATGACTTAGAGCTGTGTCCCAGTAACTCAAACTTACAAGTAAAGCCATGAGCTTTAGCGAGGCCTTCAAGCAGAAGGATGAACAATATGAAGCCTTAAGAGGTAGAGGCCGGGCACGATGGCTCATGCTTGTAATCCCAATACTTTGGGAGGCCGAGGGGGGTGGATCACTTGAGGTCAGGAGTTCAAGACCAGCCTGGCCAACATAGTAAAACCCTGACTCTACTAAATATACAAAAAAAATTAGCTGAGTGTGGTGGTTGGGTACCTGTAATCCCAGCTACCTGGGAGGCTGAAGCAGTAGAATAGCTTGAACCTGGGAGGCAGAGGTTGCAGTGAGCAGAGATTGTGCCACTGCACCTCCAGCCTGAGTGACAGTGAGACTCCATCTCCAAAAAAAAAAAAGGCAGGTGTTAGCCTTCCTGGAGGCTTTCTGCAGGGGCAAAGAAAACCAGTGTGAACTTCCTAGCCAGGGTGGCTTCTTGAACTTGGTCATAGGTTAGGCTACTGATTCTGAAGGCATCATCCTCAGCTGGAGGGCTTGTTGAAATTGATGACTGGGCCCCAACCCAGGGTTTGATTCAGGTGGTCTAGTGAAGCCTAGAATCTGCATTCTTAAGTGTTGGTTCTGCCAGTCTGGGGCCTCCCCTTGAGAACCTAAACTAGAAAACTCAAATTGACACTAAGAGGGAAGGAGAAGGAAGGAATGAAGATGGGGACTGCCTAATGGCTGAGGTGGGGGAGGGATGCAGTAGGAAGTGCAGGTGCAAGGACCAACATC
This sequence comes from Gorilla gorilla gorilla, assembly GCF_029281585.2. Taxonomy (NCBI): domain Eukaryota; kingdom Metazoa; phylum Chordata; class Mammalia; order Primates; family Hominidae; genus Gorilla; species Gorilla gorilla. Next base: position 85,793,429 of record NC_073230.2, read on the forward strand.
TAGCCAGGAAGTACTGGTAAGTGTTTAGAAGTAAATTGCCTGGTGCGGTGGCTCGTGCCCATAATCCCAGCACTTTGGGAGGCTGAGGCGGGCAGATCATGAGGTCGGGAGATTGAGACCATCCTGGTTAACACGGTGAAACCCCCTCTACTAAAAATGCAAAAAATTAGCTGGGCATGATGGTGGGCACCTGTAGTCCCAGCTACTCCAGGTTCCCAGGTTCAAGTGATTCTCCTGCCTCAGTCTCCCAAGTAGCTGGGAGTACAGGTACCCGCCACCATGCCTGGCTAATTTTTTTGTATTTCTAGTAGAGACAAGGTTTTACCATGTTGTCCAGGCTGGTCCCAAACTCCTGATCTCAGGTGATCCGCCTGCCTCGGTCTCCCAAAGTGCTGGAATTACAGGCGTGAGCCACCATGCCCAGCCTCAAGTAGCTTTTATTTTTTGAGTTGGAGTCTTGCTCTGCAGTCCAGGCTGGAATGCGATGTCACAGTCTCGGCTCACTGCAACCTCTACCTCCTGGGTTCAAGCAATTCTCCTGCCTCAGCCTCCTGAGTAGCTGGGAATTACAGGTGCCTGCCACCACGCCCGGCTAACTTTTGTATTCTTACTAGAGACTGGGTTTCACCATGTTGGCCAGGCTGGTCTCGAACTCCTGACTTTGTGATCCACCTGCATCGGCCTCCGAAAGTGCTGAGATTACAGGCGTGAGCCACCATGCCCAGCCTCAAGTAGCTTTTAAACAAGCTCACTGAGATGAGAGGTGAGGCCGTGAGCTTAGAATAGGTGGTTAGGAAGTGATTAAAGTAGGGGTTTCCAGTGCTGGCTCTATACTAATCATCTGGAGAGGTTGTAAAAATACTGATTGTAGAGAGTCTCATACCTTCACTCTATTGGGGTAGGGCCTGGTGTCACATTTTGTAACATTAACTAAATCTTCATAGGTGTTTGCTGTAAAACTCTATGAACTTCAGTGTGCACACCATCTAGGTTCTACCACCAGCATTTTTTTTTTTTGAGACAGTCTCACTCGGTCACCCAAGCTGGAATGCAATGGTGTGGTCTTGGCTCACTGCAACCTCTGCCTCCGGGTGCAAGCAATTCTCCTGCCTCAGCCTCCTGAGTAGCTGGGATTGTAGGCACCTGCCACCATGCCCGGCTAATCCTTGTATTTCTTAGTAGAGACAGGGTTTCATCATTTTGGCCAGGCTGGTCTTGAACTCTTGACCTCATTATCCAACCGCCTCAGCCTCCCAAAGTGCTGGGATTATAGGCATGAACCACCACGCGCCCCCCCACCTTTTTTTTTTTTTTTTTTTTTTGAGAGGGTCTCACTCTGTCACCCAGGCTGGAGTACAGTGGCACGATCTTAGGTCACTGCAACTTCCACCTCCCAGGCTCAAGCGATTCTCCTGCCTTAGCCTCCCAAGTAGCTGAGATTGTAGGCATACGCCACTACTGAGTGCCTGTTATATTTTTAGTAGAGATGGTTTCACCATATTGGCCAGGCTGGTCTTGAATACCCGACCTCAAACGATCCACCTGCCTTGGCCTCCCAAAGTGCTGGGATTACAGGCGTGAGCCACTGTACCCGGCCTACTAGCATTTTACTGTTATCCTCCATCTACTGACCTACCTTATTCTACTTGGAAATGCATCAAAAGCCACTTAAGCTCCTAGGTGACTCTAATACGCAGCCAGGCTTGCAAACCTCTGAAGCAGAGGCTCATACGTCAGGGTGGCATTAAGGGACAAAGTAGAAACTTTTCAAAGATCACGTCGATGCCACTTCACCTCCTCCAGCAGCTGCCTTGTGGGAAGAGAAAGATCAACACACAGATCAGTAGGGTAGCAAAAGGGAAAAGCATCTAATATTGATGAGATGGCCTGAAGCTCTCAGTGGTGGGCCCTGCTTCAATGGGGCTGGGGATAAAGGAGGGCAGATTTGGGAAGAGTCCTGGCCCTCGGATCAGTGACCGATAGCTCCTTAGGGGAGAGGATCCTGGTTGTGGGAGGAAGTCAAGATTGACCTCAGGTGTGGCCATTTGGGAAGAAGATGGGGAGAAGTTTTCACAGAGGTGGTATCGGTCAGCATGGGTATGGACTGAGGTGGTTTCTCAATCTCTGGGGGTTGAGGGGCAACTAAGACCAGAGAACAGTGCTGTTTAATGGAAGATAGTCTGAGCCCTTGGAGGGCTCCCCTTCAAAGGTAGGATTGATGATGCCTCAGTAGACTATGTCCCATGGCACAAAGAAGGAACAACCCTATTTCAGAGCAATAGGGTGGCTGGGCACGGTGGTTCACATCTGTAATCCCAGCACCTTGGGAGGCCGAGGTGGGAGGATCAGAGTTCAGGTGTTTAAGGCTGCAGTGAGCTATGATGGTGCTATTGCCCTCAACAGAGCAAGACCCTGTGTACTTCTTTTTTTTTTTTTTGGACAGAGTCTCACTCTGTCACCCAGGCTGGAATGCAATGGCATGATCTCGGTTCACTGCAACCTCCACCTCCTGATTCAAGCCATTCTCCTGCCTCAGCCTCCCTAATAGTTGGAATTATAGGCACTCAGTCACCACGCCTGGCTAATTTTTGAATATTTAGTAGAGATGGGGTTTCACTATGTTGGTCAGGCTGGTCTTAAACTCCTGACCTCAGGTGATCCACCTGCCTCAGCAAGTGCTGGGATTACAGGCGTGAGCTATCACACTCCCCTCTTTTTTTTTTTTTTTGGGAAATGGAGTGTCATTCTTGTTGCCCAGGCTAGAGTGCAATGGCATAATCTCAGCTCACTGCAACTTCCCATCTCCCAGGTTCAAGCAATTCTTCCGTTCCAGCCTCCCAAGTAGCTGGGATTATAGGCACCTGCCACCATGCCCAGCTAATTTCTGTATTTTTTTTTTTTTAGTAGAGATGGGGTTTCACCATGTTGGCCAGGCTGGTCTCAAACTCCTGACCTCAGGTGATCCACTGACCTCAGCCTCCCAAAGTGCTGGGATTACAGGCATGAGCCACCATGCCCAGCCTAGACCCTGCTTCTAAAAGGCCGCTATAGGGGAACTGCCCTGGGATCTTAGACTCCAGTTAGCACCAGAAAAACATACTAGGAAGAAGCTAAGGATGAAAGTACATTTCCTTTGTGGAATAGACAACAGGGCCTTGGAAGCTTCTTACTTGCAGGGCAGGTGGCTAAGATGGGCAGCTGGACAACTGCTAAACTGGCTTGTTTCTAAAAGTCTGAATTTACATGGTTTCAAGTTTCTCTGCTGGTGTACTTGGCCACTAGGTGGTGACTGAGGCTTGTGGCTCTGAGGCTTCTGCTGGAAGGTGGCTGAATTGCCATGCTCTGCCCGAGGTTGAGCAGGGAGGAATTTTAGCCCTGCCTGAAATATGAAGGGAAACTGACCTGGGGACGGGCCAAGGCTAGACTGAGCCCTGGCTCTGTCAGAATGGCCCCTAGCCCCAGCAGCAGGATGGAATGTCAGTCTAAAATGAGAAGGCTTGGCCAGGTATGGTGGCTCATGCCAATAATCCCAGCACTTTGTGAGGCCAAGGCAGGTGGATCACTTGAGGCCTGGAGTTCAAGACAAGCCTGGCCAACATGGGGAAACCCCATCTCTACTACAAATACAAAAACTAGCCTGGTGTGGTGGTGGGTACCCGTAATCCCATCTACTTGGGAGGCTGAGGCAAGAGAATCGCTTAAACCTCGGAGTTAGTGGCTACAGTGTACTCCAGCCTGGACTAGAGACAGACTCCGTCTCAAAAAAAAAAAAAAAAAAAAAAAAGGGTAGGGGGGCAGTGCTTACAGGGTAGTTGACTATTCCCTGGGTAGGGGGGGGGGGGTCCTTCAGCTCCCAGCAGGAGCTCATATTGGGTTCATTCCCTCGTACTTGTCTAACGAGGGTGGGTAAACGTTTCCCAGAGGCCAGGACTGTCAGGGTATCAGCCTGGTGAGTCTTCTCGTCGTCATATCCCTTACAGGTGAAGGGAGACTGACGTAGGCTTGACTAATAGCAGAGGTATGTGCAAGGAAGAAAAGCCCAGGGAAGCTTGCCCAAAGAGTGAGCCATCAAACTCAAGTCTGGCCGGGCGCAGTGGCTCACGCCTGTAATCCCAGCACTTTGGGAGGCCAAGGCAGGTGGATCACAAGGTCAGGAGTTCAAGACCAGCCTGGCCAAGATGGCGAAATCCTGTCTCTACTAAAAATACAAAAAAATTAGCGAGGCATTATGGCAAGTGCCTGTAATCCCAGCTACTTGGGAGGCTGAGGCAGGAGAATTGCTTGAACCTAGGAGGCAGAGGTTGCAGTGAGCTGAGATAGTGCCATTGCACTCCAGCCTGGGCAACAGCAAGACTCCACCTCAAAAAAAAAAAAAAAAAAACCTCTTAAGTCTGAAATGGAAACTCCACAGAAGCAAGTCTAAAAGGCTTCTTTATGTGCCCAAGGACCTCAGGTCACAGAAACAACTTGGTCTTGCCTTAGCTGGCAATACAGTGACTACATCCCTGAAGAAAAGTAGCTTGTCAACTAGTCAAGTGGCAGGTGGCAGCGTCAGAAGCCCAGCTAAGCTGCTAGCTATTAAGGTGTCTACCACTCACCTCGGTCACCTGGGGATGGGCGTGCGTTTAGCAATGCTGAGTTAAGCCCAGGACTGGCCAGGCACGGATAGCTGGCACCTGTAATCCCAGTACTTTGGGAGGCTGAGGCGGACAGATCACTTGAGCCCAGGAGTTTGAGGCCAGCTTGGGCAACATGGCAAAACCTCATCTCTGCAAAAAATCCAAAATTAGCCAGGTGTAGTGGCTTGTACCCGTAATTCCAGCTGCTCATGAGGCTGAGGTGGGAGGATCCCTTGAGCCCAGGAGGTCAAGGCTATAGTGAGTCATCATCACACCACTGTACTCCAGCCTGGGTGACAGGCCCTGTCTCAGAAGCCCAGGGTCAAGCATGCTCAATGATTGGGTAAGTTTGGAAAAGATCAGGGGAATAAGTGGTGGATTCCAGTCTAAAACTAGTTGCTACTTGCTCTAACATTGGGTAAGTGAACCTTTACACCATCTTAGAGATGAGGCTCTTCCTTCCCCCTGTTTATTTTATGAGACAGTCTCACTGTCAGCCAGGCTGGAGTGCAGTGGCATGATCTCGGCTCACTGCAACTTCTGCCTCCCAGGTTCCAGTGATTCTCCTGCCTCAGCCTTCCAGGTAGCTGGGACTACAGGCACCCACCACCACGCCCAGCTAACTTTGTATTTTTAGTAGCGATGGGGTTTCACCATGTTCGCCAGGTTGGTCTCGAACTCCTGACCTCAGGTGATCTACCCGCCTTGGCCTCCCAAAATGCTGGGATTATAGGTGTGTGCCATTGCACCCGGCCCCTTCTCACTCTTTAAAGGGTTAAGGGTTATAAGAGAACTGGTGTGTTAAACTCCCAGGCACAGCCTGGAACTCAGCCTGGAAATAGCTGTTATTCCTTGCAGATATACATCACCTGCCACCTGAAGGTCACCCTAGCTGAGCAGGACCCAGATGAACTCAACAAAGCCTGTTTCTTCAGCAAGCCTTCCAACAGGTGAGGAGGACAGGTGCTCCGTGACTGGAGTAGAAACTGAATCGGCGACGCCTTGTCTATTTCCCCCAATATATTATCAGCAAACTGCTTCCTGCAGGCAACAAAAATCTAAGCTGCTTGTCTTTCATCTCAGCTGGTTCCCAGTGGAAGGCCCGGCTGACATCTGTCAATGCTGTAACAAAGGTGACTGTGGCACTCCAAGCCATTCCAGGAGGCAGCCTCATGTCGTGAGCCAGTGGTCCAGGTCTGCTTCCCGTAACCGCAGGCATGGTATGTCACAGAATGGCCAAGAGGCTGTTCATTGTCCCTTACTCAGTTGAGGGTACCTGCTGTCATTTCAGGCTGATGGTATTTTCCCTTGTCCTCCATTAAAACTGTTTGTACCTAGGCCTGCAGCTACCTTTCCCTAACACAAATCTTGGGGTTAAGCAGGAGGGGCTCTCAGCCTTCCACCTCGGTGGCAGCCAGGGTAGATCTGCTGTCATCCTAGGCTTCTACTGAGACATAATTAGGCATGTAGGGGAAATATAGCAGTTGTTAAGATAATCTGGCTTGGCATAGTGGCTCAGGCCTGCAATCCCAACACTTCGGGAGGCCAAGGCGGGCAGGTCACCTGAGGTCAGGAGTTCGAGACCAGCCTGACCAACATGGAGAAACCCCGTCTCTACTAAAAATAAAAAATTAGCTGGGCATGGTGGTACATGCCTGTAATCCCAGCTACTTGGGAGGCTGAGGCAGGAGAATCACTTGAATCTGGGAGGCAGAGGTTGCAGTGAGCCGAGATTGCACCATTGTACTCCAGCCTGGGCAACAAGAGTAAAACTGTCTCTCAAAAAAAAAAAATAATAATCTGGCCAGAACAGTGGGTTGTGCCTATAATCCTAGCACTTGGGGAGGCTGAGGCCAGGGAAATCGCTTGAGCCCATGAGTTCTCGACCAGCCTGGGCAACATAGCAAGACCCTGTCTCTACAAAAAAGACGATGTACTAGGGAATCCCTCTTGGGTGACCTGCTTTCTCTGTATGAGAAAGCTGTCTTTTTCTTTTTTCTTCCCCCTCCCCTGCACCAAGATGGTGTCTAGCTCTGTCCTCCAGGCTGGAGAGCAATGGCACGATCTCTGCTCACTGAAACCTCTGCCTCCCAGGTTCAAGCTATTCTCCTGCCTCAGCCTCCCAAGTAGCTGAGACTACAGGCATGTGCCACCATGCCCAGTTAACTTTTTTATTTTCAGTAGAGACGGGTCTTGCCATGTTGGCCAGGCTGGTCTCAAACACCTGACCTCAGGTGATCTGCCTGCCTCAGCCTCCCAAAGTGCTGGGATTACAGGCATTAGCCATCACACCTGGCCGAGAAAGCTGTGTTTTTTTGTCTAGAAACTGTTTATTAGCCCACACAAAAAAGACAACATATTAGTTTAGCCCACTGAGGCAGAATAAAACCTCCAACCCAGTTCCCGGTTAGGGACTAAGATGACCCTTGGTTGTGTGTTCTCCTTTCACAGTGACAGAAGAAGCAGATGTCACCGTGGGGCCACTGATCTTCCTGGACAGGAGTGGTGACCATGAAGTAGAGCAGTGGGCTTTGCCTTCTGACACCTCAGTGGTGCTGCTGGGCGTAGGCCTGGCTGTGGTGGTGTCCCTGACTCTGACTGCTGTTATCCTGGTTCTCACCAGGAGGTGTCGCACTGCCTCCCACCCTGTGTCTGCTTCCGAATAAAAGAAGAAAGCAATATCTGGTCGTGGTGTGGTGGTCAGATGGAAGGTCAGAATTAGTGCTGACTGTGTCAGGTGGGGAAGACTGTATACCACCCGCCCCGTGCACTCACATAGCATAGTCCAGCAAGTACTACTGTGTCTCTACTGTAAACAGGGCAGGGTTCATGTCCTTAGACAACTATAATCTATCACCTCCATGGGAACCAACATGGAAACTCTTAGATGAAGGTCAGTCTGGCTGGACCCACCTTACTTCTAGGCTAGCAAAGAATCTTATATCTCTGGCCCCCATGGATTTGACTCTAGACATGGGAGTGGGGAGGAGAGAGCTTCCAGGCCCACTTCTCCAAGGCAAGCAGGCAGGCAGCTCTGTCCAGATGCTAGAGGCCAGAAGGCCAGTCATGATTGGGCCCTCCCAGTAGGGCAGTGATCAGAGCACTGCTTCTGCCTGGTCTTAGCTGTCACCTTGGGCTTGAAGATATTCTTGGGACATGTTGGTATGAACTTGTCAAAGCTGCAGCAAGGGGTGACTGGCACTCCAAGCCATTCCAGGAGGCAGCCTGATGTCATAAGCCGGTGGTCCTGAGGTGGCTCTGAGGTGGGTAGTTTTGCTTTGGGGGTAGGAAGCCTCAGGAGAGCTGAGAACCTGCTTTGGTTTTGGGTTTGTTTTGATTTGTCCCTTTTGAGAGAAAGGTCTGGCTGTGTTGCCCAGGCTGGAGTGCAGTAGTATAGTCACAGCTCACTGCAACCTGGAACTCCTGGTCTCCAGCCATCCTCCTGCCTGAGCTTCCTGAGTTGCTGGGACTACAGGCATGAGCCCCACTGTGCCCAATTTATTCTATTTTTGGTAGGAACTGGGTCTTGCTATGTTCCCCAAGCTGGCCTCGAACCCCTGGCCTCACGTGATCTCTCTCCTTGGCCTCCAAAAGTACTGGGATTATAGACATGAGGCCTCACTGTCACTGGGGGGAGCTGCTTCTCAACCTCCCCCTACCTTTATCGCACTCCCTAAATAGGCTGCTTCCCTCCCCCAGGTTTCAGCCATAGTTCCTAGGAGCGAGTAAGGGAATGGTGCCCCAAAGAGGGTACCCAGGGAACTTGTGCCCCCTTTGCTGGGGAAGGTGTTCATGGTACCTCTGTGGGAGGCTTCACATACCTCAGTAGCTGGCTCCAGCCTTGCCCCAAACTCAAGCCATTCTCACTCGGGGAAGTTCACTTTCGCTGCAGCATCCCAGCCTGGCTGGCTACTTGCTGTGAGCCTGCCAGTCCTCATGGGCAACATGGGGGTGGCACCTACTGAGCAGGATTAGGCATAAACTGATGAAAGCTGAAAGATGCTCAGGTGCAACTGGCATGGTGCTTATCTCTGGCCTGTCTGGCTGAGGGCAGGGGCTCCAGCATGTTGACTCGGGTATAGACATATCTATAGTGCATTCAGAGCAAGGTTTGGGTAGCTTTGGACCTACTGAGAGCAGGAAGGCCTTTGATACTCTTAAGTGTGGTCTGTGAACGTTGGCATCACCTGAGAATTTGTTAGAAATGTATCATTTAAAGCCCCATCCCAGACCTAGAAATTTGCATCTTAAATCCCAGGGTGGGGTGGGCATGGTGGCTCACGCCTGTAATCCCAGCACTTTGGGAGGTCAAGGCAGGTGGATCACCTGAGGTCAGGAGTTCAAGACCAGCTTGGCTAATATGGTGAAACCCCGTCTCTACTAAAAATACAAAAAATTAGCTGGGCATCGTGGTGGGTGCCTGTAATCCCAGCTAGCTGGGAGGCTGAAGCAGGAGAATTGCCTGAACCCGGGAGAGGCAGAGGTTTCAGGGGGCTGAGATCACGCCACTGTACTCCAGCCTGGGCAACAGCAAGACTCCATCTCAAAAAAAAAAAAAAAAAACCCAGGTGATTTGAGTGGTTAAGGGCACTGAGCCAGGGACTTGTGGCACGAAGGGATTGTTCCGGGTGAGCCGCTTGCGGCCTAAGCAGGTTGTGGTGTGATCTGTAGGGGAGTAACAGGCTGGGGTTCAAAAAACGCCAGATACAGTGGTTCAGGCCTGTAATGCCAGCACTTTGGGAGACCGAAGTGGGAAGATGGCTTGAGCCTAGGAGCTCAAGACCAGCCTGAGCAACGTGGTGAGACCCCATCTCTACAAAATATAAAAATTAGCCGAGCACAGTGGTACGTGCCTGTAGTCCCAACTGCTTGGGAAGCTGAGGCTGGAGGATCACTTGAGCCCAGGAATTCAAGGCTGCAGTGAGCTGTACTCACTGCCCAGGTCCCAGCCTTGCTGCCTCCTGCTGCGCTCTAGCCAGAGTGACAGAGCAAGACCCTCTCAAAAAACAAAACTGCCTAGGGGTTGCAGAGGTAGGCTTCCTGGAGGTGGTGATCCAGAAGCAAATCCTCAACCATGGGGAGGTGGATGTGGTGGCTCACACCTGTAATCTTAGCATTTTGGGAGGCCGAGGCCAGTGGATCACTTGAGACCAGGAGTTCAAGACCAGCCTGGCCAACATAGCAAAACCCCATCTCTACTAAAAATATAAAAATTAGCCAGGTGTGTGGTGGGTGCCTGTAGTCCCAGCCACTGGGGAGGCTGAGGCAGGAGAATCACTTGAACCCAGGAGATGGAGGTTGCAGTGAGCCAAGATCGTGCCACTGCATTCCAGCCTGGGTATTGGAGTGAGAATATCTCAAAAAAAAAAAAGAGGGGAGAGAAATGGGAGAATCTGTGCCCTGGGGGCATGGAAGGCCTCAGTGCCTAGTAAAGAGTGGGGCTTGGCCTGGAGAGGGAGGCCTCATGGGCCAGATAAGGGAGATACTGGCCCATCTAAGCATGCGTGTGCCGGTAGACTTTCCCTGTCCAGATGATCAACTGGAATGGCAGAGAATGCGGCCTGCAGGCTGGGAGACATCCTTGAAGCCATATCCCCAGGCCCTAGTCCCATCTGCCACTCTTTTTTTTTTTTTTTGAAACGAGGTCTTGCTATGTTGCCCAGGCTGGACTCCAACTCCTGGGCTCAAGCATTCCTCCTGCCTCAGCCTCCCAAGCAGCCACAAACCACACCTGGCTTCTTCCTGCCACTTCTAGCTTAGCAGGTAACTTCATCTGTAAAAAGGGGATGACGTGATTTCTTGGGGGAATGAGTAGAGCGCTTGGTAGAATCATGGCTCAGGCAAGAGGTCTCTGAGCCGGGCGTGGTGGCTCATGTCTGTAATCCCAGCACTTTGGGAGGCTGAGGTGGGCAGATCATGAGGTCAGGAGTTCGAGACCAGCCTGGCCAACATAGTGAAACCCCATCTGTACTAAAAATACAAAAATTAGCCGGGCGTGGTGGCACGTGCCTGTAGTCCCAGCTACTTGGGAGGCTGAGGCAGGAGAATCGCTTGAACCCGGGAGGCGGAGGTTGCAGCGAACCAAGATTGCACCACCCCGGGCAACAGTGCGAGACTCCGTTTCAAAAAAAAAAAAAAAAGGTCTCTGGCAAAATGCTCCAGGCTTGGGGTCCGACGGGTACTTCTACCCCTGACAATCTGTTTACTTATCACCATCCTCTTTTCAGATGGGGAAGTTCTTTCCATCAGGATTATAGCAAGGATTGGTCTTCATGGCACACTTGGCATCCAAGCACGTGTTGTTGGAGCTGTTCTATGAGCCAGGAGACACCGGGGAACGGTTCTTGCAATAAACATCCGTCTCTTCCTTGTACTCAAGTTCTTAAGGGTTGCAACTTTCTGAGAGCTTGTCCTTCATTCAACTTCTTTTCTCAGCAGAAAGAGGAAGTGGCTATGTCAGGGGAGGGGAGGAGTTATGACTAAGATGTGGCCGTGAATGTCAGCTCCCTGCCAGCTCCAGATGGGCCTCAGCAGGATAGTTTCCCTGGGCCTTTGCCAGGAGAGAGAGCCTCCAGCAGCAATGTCAAGAGGGCTCGGCCTGCCTGCCTCCTAGGGGAACTAGACTGGAAATGAAAGGCAGTGGCAAGCCACTGAGGGTTCTCTAGACTCCATTGCTTAATCCTCCTCTTTCCCTAAAGTTTCCAGAAGCTTCCTATTGCATTGGAAAGCCTCTGTAAACCAACACTTTGGGTGTGGGTTTATTTTCTGAAATGGGGTCTCACTCTGTTGCCCAGGCTGGATTGCAGTGGCACCACCATAACTCACTGCAACCTCGACTTCTCTGGTTCAAACCATCCTCCCACCTCAGCCTCCCAAGTAGCTGGGATTACAGGGGCATGCCACCATGCCCCGCTAATTTTATTTTATTTTTTTAGTGAAGACGGGGTTTCACCATGTTGGCCAGGCTGATCTTGAACTCCTGACCTCAAGTGCTCCTCCTGCCTCGGCCTACCAAAATGTTGGGATTACAGGCATGAGCCACCGCGCCCAGCCAGTTCTCATTCTTCACTGGAGATTGTAGCCAGACATTAGAGCAAACTGGAAGAATCTAGAATCTAATCCAGTCTACAGGTAGATAAATAACTCAAACAATGAACATTACTATAATAACAGGTAAACTATCGTTTTTCTATTGAAATATAATTTTTCTCCCTATAGTCACCTTGAACTCTTGACCTCGTGATTCGCCCCCCTCGGCCTCCCAAAGTGCTGGGATTACAGGCGTGAGCCACCGTGCCTGGCTCTCACTGTCACCCAGGCTGGAATGCAGTGGTGCAATCTCGGCTCACAGCAACTTCCGCCTCCCGGGTTCAAGCAATTCTCCTGCCTCAGCCTCCCAAGTAGCTGGGATTCCAGGCACATGCCACCACGCCTGGCTAATTTTTGTATTTTTAGTAGAGACGGCGTTTTGCCATGTTGGCCAGGCTGGTCTCAAACTCCTGATCTCAAGTGATCCGCCTGCCTCGGCCTCCCGAAGTTCTGGGATTACAGGTGTGAGCCACTGTGCCTGGCCAGAGAACAGATTCTCTTTGAATCTATGCAAATAACCATGTTGCTGTAAACATAAGAATAATCGTTATGCAGCCAACAGACACATGAAAAAATGCTCACATCATCACTGGCCATCAGAGAAATGCAAATCAAAACCACAATGAGATACCATCTCACACCAGTTAGAATGCCAATCATTAAAAAGTCAGGAAACAACAGGTGCTGGAGAGGATGTGGAGAACTAGGAACGCTTTTACACTGTTGGTGGGACTGTAAACTAGTTCAACCATTGTGGAAGTCAGTGTGGCAATTCCTCAGGGATCTAGAACTAGAATTACCATTTGACCCAGCCATCCCATTACTGGGTATATACCCAAAGGATTATAAATCATGCTGCTATAAAGACACATGCACACATATGTTTATTGCGGCACTATTCACAATAGCAAAGACTTGGAACCAACCCACATGTCCAACAATGATAGACTGGATTAAGAAAACGTGGCACATACACACCATGGAATACTATGCAGCCATAAAAAATGATGAGTTCATGTCCTTTGTAGGGACGTGGATGAAGCTGGAAACCATCGTTCTCGGCAAACTATCGCAAGGACGAAAAACCAAACGCCACATGTTCTCACTTACAGGTGGGAATTGAACAATGAAAACACATGGACACAGGAAAGGGAACATCACACACCAGGGCCTGTTGTGGGGTGGGAGGAGGGGGGAGGGAAAGCATTAGGAGATATACCTAATGTAAATGATGAGTTAATGGGTGCAGCACACCAACATGGCACATGTATACATATGTAACAAACCTGCACGTTGTGCACATGTACCCTTAGAACTTAAAGTATAATAATAAAAAAAAAATCATAAATTGCTTCTAAATTCTGGAGGGTTCAGGTAGAGAGGAAAAGCAAATGTTTTCATTTTTGTTTTCAAAAGTACTTTACCAAATTACTATAAATTGTACAAAGTTTAAAAGAAAAAAGTTTCCTTAAATCTGGAAAACAATATTAAAAGAACCCACAATGTTTGACATAAAGCAGCCTTAAAAATCCATAATTCAGCTGGGTCTAGTGGCTTGCACCTGTAATCACAGCATTTTGGGAGGCTGAGGTGGGAGGATCGATTGAGCTCAGGAATTCAAGGCTGCTGTGAGCCATGATCACACCACTGCACTTCAGCCTGGGTGACGGAGCCAAGACCCTGCCATAAAAAAAAAAAAAAAGATTCAGGCCCGGTTTGGTGGCTCACACCTGTAATCCCAGCACTTTGGGAGGCCTAGGCAGGCGGATTACCTGAGGTCAGAGTTCGAGACCAGCCTGGCCAACATGGTGAAACCCCCATCTCTACTAAAAATACAAAAATGAGGCCGGGCGCAGTGGCTCACACCTATAATCCCAGCATTCCAGCACTTTGGGAGGCCGAGGCAGGCAGATCACCTGAGGTCAGGAGTTCGAGACCAGCCTGACCAACATGTAGAAACCCTGTCTCTACTGAAAATATAAAATTAGCCATGCGTGGTGGCACATGCCTGTAATCCCAGCTACTAGGGAGGCTGAGGCAGGAGAATTGCTTGAACCTGGGAGGCAGAGGTTGCAGTGAGCCAAGATCTCACCATTGCACTCCAACCTGGGCAACAAGAATGAAACTCTGTCTCAAAAAAAAAAAAACAACAACAAAAAAACGAACCGGGCATGATGGCGGGCGCCTGTAATTCCAGCTACTTGGGAGGCTGAGGCAAAGGAATCTCTTGAACCTGGCAAGCAGAGGTTGTAGTGAGCCGAGATCATGCCATTGCACTCCAGCCTGGGCGACAGAGTGAGGTTCTATCTCAAAAAAAAAAAAAAAAAAAATTAATAATTATTTTTCATCAGTTCATTCAGTCTTGTAATTAATTCTTGCTGTGATCTGTATTAGCAATTTCACAAACCCATCAGTTTCTTCATTCGAGTTTTGGAATTTTTTTTTTTTTGACAGAGTTTCACTCTTGTTGCCCAGGCTGGAGTGCAACGACAGAATCTCAGCTCACTGCAACCTCCGCCTCCCAGGTTTAAGCGATTCTCGTGCCTCAGACTCCTGAGTAGCTGGGATTACAGGCATATGCTACCACGCCCAGCTAATTTTTTTTTTTTTTTTTTTTTTTTTTTTAGTAGAGACGGGTTTTCTCCATATTGGTCAGGCTGGTCTCGAACTCCCGACCTCAGGTGATCTGCCCACCTCGGCCTCCCAGAGTGCTGGGATTACAGGCTTGAGCCACTGTGCCTGGCCGAGTTTTGGAAATTTAGTTCAATAGTGTGAACTCAAAGTTATTAGAAACCCGTACTTGTCAGACTTCATTCTTTCCATGAAGCTCCTTGAAGACATAACTCTCTGGGATTATAATTGCCTGCAAGAAGCTTTCAGAAAGACATTAGACTAAAGCAATTAAGTGTGGACATGAAGACTTCAAGTGACCATGGCCAAAACCTGGTCTGAGTCCGTGGTAATGACGACATAATTGACAAGAATGTTATTTCTGAACCAAAATTGACTGATACCATTTATACCAAGACACATCAGATTTTTAAATATGTTATACAATTTTTCAGTATATTAATAACATAGCCATATAAATATACCTCAAGGTGAAATATTTCTTATTTTGCCAATCCTTCTCTTATAATTTATTTTATGTATTTGTTTTTTTTTTTTTTTTGAGACGGAGTCTCGCTCTGTCACCCAGGCTGGAGTACAGTGGCGCAATCTCGGCTCACTGCAAGCTCCGCCTCCCAGGTTCATGCCATTCTCCTGCCTCAGCCTCCAGAGTAGCTGGGACTACAGGCACCTGCCACCACGCCCAGCTAATTTTTTGTATTTTTAGTAGAGATGGGGTTTCACCGTGTTAGCCAGGATGGTCTCAAACTCCTGACCTCGTGATCCGCCTGCCTCGGCCTCCCAAAGAGCTGGGATTACAGGCATGAGCCACCGTGCCTGGCCTTATTTTTTATTTTATTTTTAAAATTTTTAAATTTTTTGGCCGGGTGCAGTGGCTCATTCCTGTAATCCCAGCACTTTGGGAGGCCGAGGTGGGTGGATCACCTGAGGTCAGGACTTCAAGACCAGCCTGGCCAACATGGTGAAACCCGGTCTCTACTAAAAGTACAAAAGTTAGCCAGGCAGAGTGGCCGGCGCCTGTAATCCCATCTACTCAGGAGGCTGAAGCAGGAGAATCACTTGAACCTGGGAGGTGGAGCTTACAGTAAGCCAAGATGGCGCCACTGCACTCCAGCCTGGCCCACAAGAGCCAGACTCCATCTCAAAAAAAAAAAAAAAATAAAATAAAATAAAATTTTTTTTTGTAGATACAGGAGTCTTGATATTTTGCCCAGACTGGTCTCAAACTCCTGGGCTCAAGCAATCCTCCTGCCTTGGCGTCCCTTGGGATTACAGGCATTAGCCACTGTGCCCAGCCTCATATAATTTAATATATCAGATAAGCCCAATTGGTTTAATATTTCTTTTTTTGCAGATCCTTTGAGAGGTTCAGGGGTCCTCTGGAACATCCTAAAGTTAGAGGTCAAAAATGCTTAATTTTGATGTTTTTTTTTTTTTTGAGATAGGGTCTTACTCTGTCACCCTGGCTGGAGTGCATGGACACAATCATATCTCACTGCACTCTCAAACTCTTGAAGCAAGTGATTGTCCCACCTTAGCCTCCAGAGTAGCTGGGTCTACAGGCATGTGCCACCACGTCCAGCTAATTTTGTTTATTTTTTGTAGAGATGGGATCTTGTTATGTTGCCCAGGTGGGTCTCAAACTCCTGGGCTCAAGCAATCCTCCTGCCTCAGCCTCCCAAAGTGTTGGGAATTCAGGTGTGCGCCACTGTGTCTGCCTTAATTTTGATTTTTGAAAAGTTTGTCAAATATCAAAGTTTTAAAACGCTTGATCAAAGTAGGATCACAAGTCACTGTGAAATAAAACCAAAGTGAGAAAAGATTTCAAAGACACAAAGCACAATAAATACTCTTTTTTTTTGAGAGGGAGTCTTGCTCTGCTGCCCATGCTGGAGTGCAGTTGTGTGATCTCAGCTCACTGCAACCTCTGCCTCCTGGGTTCAAGCAATTCTCCTGCCTCAGCCTCCCAAGTAGCTGGGATTACAGGTGCTCGCCACCACACCGGCTAATTTTTGTATTTTAAGGAGAGACAGAGTTTCACCATGTTGGCCAGGCTGGTCTTGAACTCTTAACGTCAGGTGATCTGACTGTCTTGGCCTCCCAAAGTGCTGGGATTACAGGTGTGAGCCACCGTGCCTGGTCAATTTTTTTTTTTTTTTTTTTTTGAGACGGAGTCTCGCTCTGTCACCCAGGCTGGAGTGCAGTGGCGTGATCTCGGCTCACTGCAAGCTCCACCCCCCGGGTTCACGCCATTCTCCTGCCTCAGCCTCCCGAGTAGCTGGGACTACAGGCGCCTGCCACCACGCCCAGCTAATTTTTTTGTATTTTTAATAGAGACAGGGTTTCACCGTGTTAGCCAGGATGGTCTCGATCTCCTGACCTCATGGTCCGCCTGCCTCAGCCTCCCAAAGTGCTGGGATTACAGGCCTGAGCCACCGTGCCCAGCCCTGGCCAATATTCTTGATGAAACAGATTCTCTGTTTCCTAGGCCAGTTACCTAAAAGGTAAAGAAAAATCTTTTACAATTTTCTTGTAAAGGGTAGATCAATGGTCCACAAAAACTCTGTTGTTGCAACATAGGGGCCCAAATTGCGGCCTTGTATCCATCAGTGTACTTTTGATATTAATGCTCAGTTTTTAGCCTAGGCAACATGGGAAGACCTCACCGCTACTAAAAGTAAAAATTAGCCAGGTGTGGTAGTGCACACCTGTAGTCCTGTCTGCTTGGGAGGCTGAAGTGGGAGAATCACTTGAGCCCAGGAGATTAAAGCTACAGTGAGTTATGATCATGCCACTGCACTCCAGCCTGGGTGACAGAGTGAGACCCTGCCTCAAAAAAAGCTTCAATTTTAGGCCGGGTGCAGTGGCTCAGGCCTGTAATCCCAGCATTTTGGGAGGCTGAGGCGGGCAGATCACGAGGTCAGGAGTTTGAGACCAGCCTGACCAACATGGTGAGACCCCCCCTCCCCCGTCTCTACTAAAAATACAAAAATTAGCCGGGTGTGGTGGCACACACCTGTGATCCCAGCTACTCAGGAGGCCGAGGCAGGAGAATCGCTTGAACCAGGGAGGTGGAAGTTGCAGTGAGTCGAGATCGAGCCACTTCACTCCAGCCTGGGTGACAGAGTGAAGCTATCTCAGAAAAAGTAAATAAATAAAATAAATAAAGGAAAAGAAAGTTCAATTTTTAGAAAATCTTATAAATATTTATGGCTTTTTTTTTTTTTTTTTGATATAGAGTTTCCCTCTTGTCACCGAGGCTGGTGTGCAGTGGCATGATCTCGGCTCACTGCAACCTCCACCTCCTGGATTCAAGCGATTCTCCTGCCTCAGCCTTGTGAGTAGCTGGGATTACAGGCGCCTATCACCATGCCCAGCTAACTTTTTGTATTTTTAGTAGAGATGTGGTTTCGCCATGTTGAGCAGGCTGGTCTCGAACTCCTGACCTCAGGTGATCAGCTCTCCTCAGCCTCCCAAAGTGCTGGGATTACAGGCATGAGCCACCACGCCTGGCCGAAAATCTTATAAATAATCCCCTTCTAATTTCGGCCAGCTTAATCACACACCAAATTCCTTTCATGAGATTAATCTTCCACAACTTCTACACTTCCTTAAATCTTTGATTTTGTCCTATACTTCTTTTTTTATATTAGCAATCTACTTTAGGACAGAAATTTACTTTCCTTTCCTCTTGATTTTGACCAAAGTCCTCTCTTATGCAAAATGAAAAATTACTCTTTTTTCAACTTTCTTTACCAAAAATACATCCTCATACTTATAACTTTTTTTCACATCTCTCCTACTTACTGGCCTTCTTCCTACCTTGTTTCTATTTCCTTCCTAAATCCATATTTTGAAACAATCTTTAAATAACCCCCAACTTAAACAAAATTGCTCTTATTTAACAAAAAACTTATCTCAAAAAACCTAGCACGGTCACCAAGCGTGCTTTGCTTTTCTCTCTCTCTCTCTTTTTTTTTTTTCTGGAGGCGGATTCTCGCTCTGTCAGCCATGCCGGAGTGTAAATGGCGCGATCTTGGCTCACTGCAACCTCCGCCTCCCAGGTTTTGAGAGATTCTCCTGCCTCAGCCTGCTGAGTAGCTGGGATTACAGTTGCGTACCATCACAGCCAGCTAATTTTTGTATTTTTAGTAGAGATGGGGGTTTTGCCCTGTTGGCCAGGCTGGTCTGAAACTCCTGACCTCAGGTGATCCACCCACCTCAGCCTCCCAAAGTGTTGGGATTACAGGCATAAGCCACCGCACCAGGCTTGATCCGTTTTCTTGAACAACTTATATATCCCAAAGCAACACACCAGAATATTCATTTACAATAAGAATGAAACTATCCCCACAGGAGCGACAAGAACTGCATGCTGGGTTCTGGACAGAAATAGAGTTATAATTAAGCATTAATCAGGCTGCATTTTGGCCCACTTCCTTGTTGCTAAAAGTCAGGTGGCACTAGTTCCTGACCATTGCATACCATTGTTCCTATAGATAGGATTTCTGACATTAGAGTCATAAGACTGTTTTAAGAATTTATTTGGGGATCTCCTGGGGCTGTATCACAGGGGGAAAAGTGAGATAAAAAAAACACACACAATCAATTTGGGCTGGGTGCGGTGGTTCACACCTGTAATTCCAGCACTTTGGGAGGCTGAGGTGGAGGGATCTCTTGAGCCCAAGAGTTGGAGGCTGCAGTGAGATATGATCCAGCTACTGCACTCTAGCCAGGGCAACAGAGCAAGACCCCAACTCAAAAAGAAAAAAAAAAGGAATTTAGATTAAAAAAGAAAAAGGGCTCGAGTTTGAATGCAGTGGCTCAAGCCTATAATCCCAGCACTCTAAGAGGCTGAGGTAGGAAGATCGTCTGAGCTCAGGAGTTCCAGGCTGCAGTGAGCCGTGATCATATCACTGCACTCTAGCCTGGACAACAGAGTGAGACCTTGTCTCTAAAACAAAACAAAACAAAACAAAACTTGAGAATGGACCAGACGCGGTGGCTCACGCCTGTAATCCCAGCACTTTGGGAAGCCAAGGCGGGTGGATCATGAGGTCAGGAGTTCAAGACCAGCCTGGCCAAGATGGTGAAACCCCGTCTCTACTAAAAATACAAAAATTACAGCGTACCTGTAATCCCAGCTACTCGGGAGGCTGAGGCAGGAGAATCGCTTGAACCTGGGGGGCGGAGGTTGCAGCGAGCCGAGATCGTGCCACTGCACTCCAGCCTGGGTGACAGAGCGAGACTCCATCTCAAAAAAAAAAAAAAAAAACTTGAGAATGATAGTGTTAAAGGAAAGGGGTCCCTACCCAGACCCCAAGTGAGGGTTCTTGGATCTCACGCAAGAAAGAATTCAGGGCGAGTCCATAAAGTGAACGCAAGTTTATTAAGACAGTAGAGGAATGAAAGAATGACCATTCCATAGACAGAGCAGCCCCGAGGGTGGCTGGTTACCCATTTTTATGATTATTTCTTGATGATATGCTAAACAAGGGGTGGATTATTCATGCCTCCCCTTTTTAGACCACATAGGGTAACTTCCTGATGTTGCCATGGCATTTGTAAACTGTCATGAAGCTGGTGGGAGTGTAGCAGTGAGGACGACCAGAGGTCACTCTCGTCGCCATCTTGGTCTTGGTGGGTTTTAACCGGCTTCTTCACTGCAACCTGTTTTATTTATTTATTTATTTATTTATTTATTTATTTATTTATATATTTTTTGAGACGGAGTCTCGCTCTGTCACCCAGGCTGGAGTGCAGTAGCGCGATCTCGGCTCACTGCAAGCTCCACCTCCTGGGTTCACGCCATTCTCCTGCCTCAGCCTCCCGAGTAGCTGGGACTACAGGCGCCCGCCACCATATCCGGCTAATTTTTTGTATTTTTAGTAGAGACGGGATTTCACCGTGTTAGCCAGGATGGTCTCGATCTCCTGACCTCGTGATCCGCCCGCCTCAGCCTCCCAAAGTGCTGGGATTACAAGCGTGAGCCACCGCGCCCGGCCATCACTGCAACCTGTTTTATCAGCAAGGTCTTTATGACCTGTATCTTGTGCCAACCTCCCATCTCATCCTGTGACTTAGAATGCCTTAACCATCTGGGAATGCAGCCCAATAGGTCTCAGCCTCATTTTATCCAGCCCCTATTCAAAATGGAGTTGCTCTGGTTCACCTGCCTCTGACAATAGTAGGAGTTAAAAAAATAATAATAATAACTTCTTTAACTCCACTCCAGGTGGCATTTCTTAGTGCCTCTGAAGGTTCTGATCTAGAACCAGCCCCCAGCTCACCCAGAGCAAGGAAAGATCATGAAAACCCAAGCAGAAGCAAGACACTGGGTTCCAGCATCAATGCTAAGGGCTAGGACATTTTCTGATGTTTTGCTTGGAAAGGCAGAATTTGGTTGTCTAGTGCGTCCACTAATTGGCCTCCATCTGACACCCTGGAGGGATGGGCTGATTAGAAGCCACAGCTGCTTTGCTCATTATTTCTGATGAATGGACATCACCTGGCGTCTCCAGTGATGGCGCCAGCTCAGGACCCAGGTGTGACCTGCACAACAAAGAAAAGCAAGATAGCTTTGCAGCCAACATGGTGAAACCCCATCTCTATTAAAAATATGAAAAAAAAAAATTAGCCGGACGTGGTGGCGGGCGCCTGTAATCCCAGCTACTCAGGAGGCTGAGGCAGGAGAATCACTTAAATCTAGGAGGCAGAGGTTGCAGTGAGCCAAGATCATGCCACTGCACTCCAGCCTTGGCGACACAGAGAGACTCTGTCTCAAAAAAAAAAAAAAAAAAAACAGATGGCTTTACAGCCCTGAGGAGTAAACCAGTCTTCCCCAAATAATTATCTTATGTAAATCCCAGCCCCTTGGAACATGTTTTGAAAGGGCTCACCCATCTGGGCAGGTGACTCACGCCTGTAATCCCTGCACTTTGGGAGGCTGAGGCAGGCGGATCACCTGAGGTCAGAAGTTCAAGACCAGCCTGGCCAACATGGCAAAACCCCATCTCTACTAAAAATACAAAAATTAGCCAGGCATGGTGGGACACGCCTGTAGTCTCAGCTACTTGGGAGGCTGAGGCAGGAGAATCACTTGAATATGGGAGGTGGAAGTTGCAGTGAGCCGGGATCATACCATTGCACTCTAGCTTGGGCAAGAAGAGTGAAACTCCATCTCAAAAACAAAAGAAAAGGCTCACCCTTTTCACTGGTTCCCTTGTGGCAAATCTAAAATAAGGTACGTGTGCTCGCTGTTCATTCATCTGAAAAGTTCTAACAGTTTGCAAATATCCTCTACCCATACCCCACCCCCACGTGTTGTCCTTTTTTTTTTTTTTTTTATTTGAGACAGAGTCTCACTCTGTTGCCCAAGCTGGAGTGCAGTGGCGCAATCTCGGCTCACTGCAAGCTCTGCCTCCCGGGTTCGCGCCATTCTCCTGCCTCAGCCTCCCAAGTAGCTGGGACTACAGGCGCCCGCCACCATGCCCGGCTAATTTTATTTTATTTTATTTTTGTATTTTTAGTAGAGACGGGGTTTCTCCATGTTAGCCAGGATGGTCTTGATCTCCTGACCTTGTGATCCGCCCGCCTCGGCCTCCCAAAGTGCTAGGATTACAGGCATGAGACACCGCACCCGGCCCTTTTTTTTTTTAAGAGACAAGATGTCACCCTGTCACCCAGGCTGGAATGCAGTGGTGTCGTCATAGCTCACTGCAGCCTGGACCCCCTGGGCTCAAGTGATCCTCCTGCCTCAGTCTCCCAAGTAGCTGGGACCACAGGGGTGTCCCACCACACCCAGCTAATTTTTTTATTTTTTGTAGAGATGGGGTCTTGTCTTGTCACCCAGGCTGGTCTTAAACTTCTGAGCTCAAGCGATCCTCCCACTTGGACCTAGCCAGGTGCTGGGATTATGGGTATCAGAGTTTAAATTTCTTTGCTCAACACCACTCCCCATTTTGTGGCCAACAGTCACATTCTTTCTTGGGCCACGTCATTCATTTTCAGTTGCTTCAGAGCACTGGTGGCCCCTTGGGTGTGTTGAACAAACCCCAGCCTTTGAGGAGTTCAAAAAAAAAAAAAAAAGACACCATCTCTAGGCGGAAAATTTCAGACAAAGAACCCCTGCCAGGAATATTTCCTGCCGCTGCTCCTGCCACTGCCCCTTAGGCTGTGGACCTTTATGCAAGAACGCAAGTGGCAAACTGCCCTACTGTGTATGTTGTGGGGAGTGGGGGTACTGCCAGAGAGGAGAGAGCCCTATTTTATTTTATTTTATTTTATTTTATTTTATTTTATTTTATTTTATTTTAAAGACAGAGTCTCACTCTGTTGCCCAGGCTGGAGTGCAATGGCACGATCTCGTCTCACTGCAACCTCTGCCCCCTGGGTTCAAGAGATTCTCCTCCCTCAGCCTCCCCAGTAGCTGGGATTACAGGCTCATGCCACCACGCCTGGCTAATTTTTGTATTTTTAGTGGAGACGGGGTTTCCCCATGTTGGCCAAACTCCCGACCTTATGTGATCCTCCCACCTTGGCCTCCCAAAGTGCTGGGATTAGAGGCATGAGCCACTGCGCCCAGCTGACAGCCCTCTCTAAATCTTTAAAAATTCAGTCAGGCGTGGTGGCTCATGCCTGTAATCTCAGCACTTTAGGAGGCTGAGGCAAGAGGAATGCGTGAGCCCAGGAGTTGGAGACCAACTTGGGCAATATGGTGAGACCCTATTTTGACAAAAAATACAAAAATCAGCCTGGCATGGTGGTGCACGCTTGTAGTCCCAGCTCCTCAGGAGGCTGAGGCAGGAAGATCACTTGAACCCAGGCGGTCGAGGCTGCAGTGAGTTATGATCACGCCACTGTACTCCAGCCCGGGAGACACTGTCTCAAAAAAAAAATAAATAAAATCTTTAACAATTCTTCAGCTTATCCCCCTACCTTCTGGGGCTTCTTGAGTCTCTTCCCAGAAACTTTCTTTGTCTGTAAGCCCGTTTATTGTATGCCATTGTTTAAAAAACACAAATGGGTACATATTCTCATATTCTCTACCCTCTATTTTGAACGTTCCTTTTTTTTCTTTTTTTCAGACCGAGTCTCAGTCTGTCACCCAGGCTAGTGCAATGGTGCAATTTTGGCTCACTACACCGTCTGCCTCCCAGATTCAAGCGATTCTCCTGCCTCAGCCTCCCGAGTAGGTGGATTACAGGTGTGCACCGCTGCACCCAGCTAATTTTTGTATTTTTAGTAGAGACGGGGTTTCACCATGTTGGCCAGACTGGTCTTGAACTCCTGATCTCAGGTGATCCACCTGCCTCCGCCTCCCAAAGTGCTGGGATTATAGGCATGAGCCGCCTTGCCTGGCTCAAAGTTCCTTTTTGGTTTAACAATAGATCTAGGCCACTGTGAGTCTTCCTCATTCCTTCTAGGGCTACCTAGTGTTCCGGGGTTATTTAACCAGCCCCCTCCTACCAGGCAGTTCTTTTGTCTCTGGCCCTTTGTTAGGTATATTAGTTTAAAGTTCACTTTGCAAGTGGCCAAGCCTGTTTCCAGGTTCCCAGGGGGCAGACATCCTGCTGCAATTTCAGAAGTCAGCACACTCTTCTCTCTCCTGTCTAAAATACAAAAGTCCATGCCCCCCACTCTCCCTCTTGATACTGTCCTATTTTACTTCTTTTCACAACCAGAACTCTTTATTTTTCCCAAAAAAAAATAGTCTGTCTTTTCAGATTTTAAAAATGGAACTCTGGCCGGATGCAGTGGCCCTCACCTGTAATCCCAGCACTTTGGAAGGCTGCAGTGGGCAGATTACCTGAGGTCAGGAGTTTGAGATCAGCCTGGCTGACATGGTGAAACTCTGTCTCTACTAAAAATACAAAAATTAGCCCGGATGCGGTGGCTCACGTCTGTAATCCCAGTACTTTGGGAGACCGAGGCGGGCAGATCACGAGGTCAGGAGTTCAAGACCAGCCTGGCCAACATGGTGAAACCCTGTCTCTACTAAAATACAAAAATTAGCCGGGCATGGTGGCATGCGCCTGTAATCCCAGTTACTCGGGAGGCTGAGGAAGAAGAACTGCTTGAACCTGGGAGGCGGAGTTTGCAGTGAGCTGAGATTGTGCCATTGCACTCCAGCCTGGGTGACAGAGCAAGACTCCGTCTCAGAAAAAAATATATATATACAAAAATTAGCTGAGTGTGGTGTAGCATGCCTGTAATCCCAGCTACTCGGGAGGTGAGGCAGGAGAATCACTTGAACCTGGGAGGCGGAGGTTGCAGTGAGCCGAGATTGTGCCATTTCACTCCAGCCTGGACAACAAGAGCAAAACTCGTCTCAAAAAAAAAAAAAAAAAAAAAAGGGAAAACAAAAATCCTTGATAAAGGATCAATGACCTTAGGATAATGTCATTCCAGGTAAGTATCTTTAACGGGGTACTTGGTCCTCCAAACATTTTCCCCACTATATCGTAATTGTGTGTTTAAGTGCTGGACTTTCCAACTAGATACAAAGCTTTCCCAGGAAAGAAATCCTTTTCTTTTCTTCTTTCTTTCTTTTCTTTTCTTTCTTTCTTTTTTTTTTTTTTGAGACAGATTCCCACTGTGTCGTCCAGGCTGGAGTGCAGTGGCACGATCTTGGCTCAGTGCAACCTCCACCTCCAGGGTTCAAGTGATTCTCTTGCCTCAGTCTTCCAAGTAGCTGGGATTACAGGCACGCGCCACCACACCCAGTTAATTATTATTATTATTATTATTATTTTTTTTTTTTTTTTTTTTGAGACGGAGTCTCGCTCTGTCACCCAGGCTGGAGTGCAGTGGCACAATCTCGGCTCACTGCAAGCTCCGCCTCCCGGGTTCACGCCATTCTCCTGCCTCAGCCTCCCGAGTAGCTGGGACTACAGGAGCCCGCCACTACGCCCGGCTAATTTTTTTTTTTTTTTTTTTTTTTTGTATTTTTAGTAGAGACGGGGTTTCACCGTGGTCTCGATCTCCTGCCCTCGTGATCCGCCCGCCTCGGCCTCCCAGAGTGCTGGGATTACAGATGTGAGCCACTGCGCCCGGCCTCCACACCCAGTTAATTTTTGTATTTTTAGTAGAGACGGGGTTTCAGCATGTTGGCCAGGATGGTCTCAATCTCTTGACCTTGTGATCTGGCTGCCTCGGCCTCCCAAAGTGCTGGGATTACAGGCGTGAGCCACCGCTCCCGGCGAGAAACCTTTTCTTTTTCTTTTTTCTTCTTCTTCTTCTTTTTTTTTTTTCCTTTTGAGAAGGATTCCTGTTCCGTCGCCCAGGCTGGAGTGCAATGGCGCGATCTTGGCTCACTACAGCCTCTGCCTCCCGGGTTCAAGCGATTCTCTTGCCTTAGCCTCCCGAGTAGCTGGGATTACAGGCACGAGCCACCACGCCCGGCTAGTTTTTTTTGGTATTTTTAGTAGAGACGGGGTTTCGCCATGATGGCCAGGCTGGTCTGGAACTCCCGACCTCAGGTGATCCGCCCACCTCTGCCTCTCAAAGTGCAGGGATTACAGGCATGAGCCACTGCGCCCAGCCAAGAAACCATTTCTGATTCACCTATTCACTCCCGCACTCCCACTACACAGTAGCTAAATAAATAAATAAATATTAAAAATAAATAGGAAAGAAAGAAAGAAAAAAAAAAGAAAAAGAAAAAAATTTAAATTTAAAAAGGTTGTGCTCCATGGCTCACACTTGCAACCCCAGTGCTTTGGGAGGCTGAATGAAGCAAGAGGATCGCTTGAGGCCAGGAGTTTGAGATCGGCCTGAGCAACGTTGCAGCATTGCAAAACCCCCATCTGTACAAAAAAGAAAAATAAAATTAATTTTAAAAACAAAAAAAGAGAAACAGTAGCACATGTATGTACTGGCACCACGTATGTACTAGTAAAAACTAGTTAAAATTAAGTCAGTAATTAATGAAGGAATAAGTCAATGAGTGAGCAGGCGAAGGAAGAAAACATAGACCTGAGCAGGTGCGCCTCGGGTTGAGCCCTTCCCCGCTGAGCCCCGCCTTCTGCCCGCCCATGGGCCCTATCGGGACTACATTTCCCAGAAGGCCGCATGCCCCGGGCATGCGCAGCGGCTCGCTGGGAAGCTGCGACGCCGAGTTTCACTCTGGCTGCCTTCTCCTGAGAGTCGGAGCCACAGCCAGAGCCCTGCCCAGGCCGAGCCGGCGCTGCAGCCCGAGCGCGGTGGTGCCCTCAGCCCCGTCCTCTTGTTCTCCTCAGCCTCGGTGAGAGGGCGGGCACCACCTGCGCGTCGCTAGGGCTGCGGTCCCAGGGGCGCGGGGTGGCGCGGGGAGCCGGAGCCTAGCTGGGACCGGAAGGGGGCGGGCGTGGGTGTGAGGGGGGCCGACGGCCGGGGCGGCGGGGACACCCGGCGGTCCCGGGAGGTCGGGGGGATCGGTCTCCGGGATCAAGGTCCTGAGGGCGGGAGTTGGGGGACTTGGGAGGCGCCGGCAGCTTTGGACGGGACAGGGTGCGGCGTGCGAAAGGGGACGTTCGGATGAAGGCTGAGGGGCTCGCAGGCGGAGGGGCGCGGTTCCGGGTCGCTCGGAAGGCGCGCACCCCTTGCCAAAGTACCCGGAGGAGGCGGTGACGAGATTGCCGCCGGCTCCCTGACGAGGGGTTGGTCCTGCTGGGGTCTACCCCCAGGTGAAGGGACTCACTGGGCCGGGGGTTGTACTTTGGAGGAGTTTGCTTCCTAACTCTGCTTCCCTGCTTTCCTGTGGGGGGTCTTCCCAGGAGTTCTGGGGCCCTGGGTCACTTTTTGGGGTGCGTAAGGGGTGCCGAAAAAGATTTAGAACTCGGTTCCCTTTTCTGGAGCTGCGCTTTCATCGCGACTGTCTCAGCCAGCTGCCCTCCTCCTCCAAGCTGGCTCCACTTCTCTAAGCGCCAACAGCGATGGAAATAAATAGCATGTGTACAGACGCCTGGACCCTTGAGAAACTCAGAATATTTCTGCATGCCTTCCTAGCTCCTCTAGCGCTCTAGAAGGTAGACTTTCTGGTAGCCACCATCCGGGCTTAAGCCATCTGGATAGCAAGCCCTCTGATTCGGTTGCTCTGTGACCTTAAATATTTACCCTCTCTGGTGTGTTGATTTCCTGGATGCTTAGCTGCCAGACTGGCTTATGAAGTCCTTTTAGAGTTTTCTGTAAAAGGGCTCAGGCCAGGCACGGTGGCTCATGCCTGTAATCCCAGCCCTTTGGGAGGCCGAGGTGGAAGGATCATTTGAGTCCAGGAATTTGAGACAAGCCTGGGAAACGAAGAGGATTCCTGAGATCACTGTCTCTATAAAAAATCAGATGGGCGTGTTGGTGGGTGCCTGTAGTCCCAGCTACTTGGGAGGCTGAGGCAGGAGGATCGCTTGAGCCCAGGAGTTGGAGGCTGCAGTGAGCTGTGATCACACCACTGCACTGCAGCATGGGCGACAGAGGTAGACCCCGTCTCAAAAAACAAAAAACAAACAAACAAAAAAAACGAACTTTTTTTTTTTTTTTAAGAAAAGGGCTCAGAGCCAGGCGTGGTGACTCGAGCCTATAATCCCAGCTACTCGGGAAGCTGAGGCAGGAGAGTAGCTTGAACCTGGGAGGCGGAGGCTGCAGTGAGCCGAGATCACGCCACTGCACTCCAGCTTGGGTGACAGAGCAAGACTCCGTCTCCAAAAACTAATAATAATAAAAAATTTTAAAAAGAGCTCAGGGTTTTTTTGTTTGTTTGCTTTTTGTTGTTTTTTCAACCATCTCCTTGATTGTTAAGTGGGTGGAGGAAGACTGTTGTACCTCCTGCTCCACCCAGGCTATTGGAAAATAAATCTGGTGATTTTCAGTCCTCAGGCACAGCACACGGATCCAACATCTGTACCTTTGTTTTTACTAACTGCTGTTTCTTAATTTAAAACCTGATCATTTTCTTCCTAGGTGGCAAAGGTGCCTTGGAATTTGTGTCGCTGAGTCAGCAAGCCTTTCAGATTTGCCCGGTTTTTGTTGTTTGTGGTTTGTATCAAGATGGGAACTCAAACAAGTCATTCCTCCTAAGGAGCTGGTGTCTTCATCCAGAAGGGACAGTTTGTGCCAGCTCTCCAGAGAGAAAAGGTGAGAGCCATGGGGACTTGACCTTACTGCCTTCTCTATCTGGTGCAGAGAAGGTGGGGATTGGGGAGGGTGGAATTTGAGGTCTGCAGGATAAACGTGTGCCCTGGGAGTTGACTATTGATTGCCACCTGTCTCAAATAAATTGCAGTGGCATCTTGCCACTGCTTCTCCTGTTTAACTAACTAGTCTTAGAAGATGCTTTCCACTTTAAGACATGCTTTATGGGATAGAGGACACAAGTCACGATTTCTGCATTTGAACTGGCAGTTTTCATTTCTTTTGTTGCGTAAACCCTTACTGGGTGCCAGACAAGATCTCTGTCTTTTGGGAGTGCATTGTTTGGTGGAAAAGACAAACCAGAGTCAGTGACAAGGTGTTGTCAGTGTGATATATACTGAGCTGGGAGAAATCACAAGGCTCTCCTACCCACATCCAGAAAGGGGACGGTTAGAGGGAAGGTCAGGAAGCCTCCTGGAAGGTGGTAGTTGAGGGGGGTTGTGAAGGAGGAGTAGGACTTAGAAAGTGGGGCACAGTCGCCTGGGAGAGGAGTCAGCGTTTGCAAAGTCATGAAGCTACCGGGACACAGCTGGGCTACTGTAAGTAGCTTAGTATGTAATAGAGGAGGCTGGAAAAGCAGGCAGAGGGCTCTGAGCGAGGAGGGTTATGTGGGCCATACCAAGACTCGGGAGTGGAAGGATTTTAGGAGATTTCCATGAGGGTCATTTTATTAATTATTTTTTTGAGTTGGGGTCTGCTTCTGCTGCCCAGGCTGGAGTGCAGTGGAGTGATCATAGTTCACCACAGCCTCAAATTCCTGGGCTCTGGGGTAGCTGAGGTGCCTACCACCATACCCGACTAATAATTTTATCTAGAGACAGTGCCGCTCTATGTTGTCCAGGCTGATCTCTAACTCCTGGCCTCAAGGGATCCTCCCATCTCAGCCTCCCAAAGTGCTAGGATTACAGGCCTGAGCCACCGTGCCTGGCCTCGTGAGGGACATTTTAAAGGAGCACACTGGAACATGTGGAATGGGTTTAGACTGGATTATTCGCTTTGTGGCGGTCTTCTTACATCATGCCAGCTTCTTCGTGGGGAGAGGCAGGTGAGTGGTTTTGCCCTCAGTTGCTTATAGTCTAGTTGAAGAGATAAAGTGAACATAGAGAACTGAAAAGGAACTTGCTAAGAGGGTGTTTTCTTTCATTCTTTTTGTTGTTGTTGTTTTGTTTTGTTTGTTTACTTTTTGAGACAGGGTCTTACCCTGTCACCCAGGCTGGAGAGCGGTGGTGCAATCTCAGCTCACTGCTCAACTTCCCCTCCCAGGCTCAAGAGGTTCTTGTGCCTCAGCTTCCCGAGTAGCTGGGCTTACAGGTGCACACCATCACGCCTGGCTAATTTAGAGGGTGTTTGCTTTCTGCTGGGCACGTCCAGGCATCGTGGGAAGTGCTGTTTAAATTGGGCCATAAAAGGGTGGGTAAGGTGAGGACAGGGGACCAAGTGGGTGGGATTCAGGGTGGAGCAGAGTCATGGGGGTGGGGACAGACACGCTGATGCACATGGGAGTAGTGGATCCTCACTTACACTCTGGAAGGGGATTGTGGAGAGGGAGGTATAGATGAGGGGATGGAAGGGAAGGGCACCGGCAAATATTGTTGATAGCGAGGGAAGGGACGTATTGTGATCGCCTTTGACTGTCAGCCTAAGGAATTTGAATTTCATTCTAGAGATCCAGGGGAGGTGTGTAAAAGACAGGATCAGAACGTTAGTTCAGGAAGCTTAATCTTTTCTGCCCCCCCCCCATCTGAGATGTACAAGAGGGTTAGAAAGCAGAGTTGGAGAAGCTGTTTGAGAGGGAGCACTTATTTGTTTTTTTGTTTTGTTTTGTTTTTTTGAGA
This sequence comes from Gorilla gorilla gorilla, assembly GCF_029281585.2. Lineage (NCBI taxonomy): Eukaryota > Metazoa > Chordata > Mammalia > Primates > Hominidae > Gorilla > Gorilla gorilla. Next base: position 85,823,766 of record NC_073230.2, read on the forward strand.
TGGAGTCTCGCTCTGTTACCCAGGCTGGAGTGCAGTGGCGCCATCCTGGCTCACTGCAACCTCCGCCTCCCGGGTTCAAGTGATTCTCCTGCCTCAGCTTCCCAAGTAGCTAGGACTACAAGCACCTGCCACCATGCCTGGCTAATTTTTGTATTTTTAGTAGAGACGGGGTTTCCCTCTGTTGGCCAGGCTGGTGTCGAACTCCTGACCTCAGGTGATGCACCCACCGAGGCCTCCCAAAGTGCTGGGATTACAGGCGTGAGCCACTGCGCCCGGCAGGGAGGGGGTGCTTATTAAAGTGAGAGGCATAAGGGTCCCGGCCAGGTGTTAGCAGGGGGCTTCAGAGGTAAGGAGAGAGCAGGGCAGGCAGCTGCTAGGCCTGGGGGAGCGGGCTGCGGAGGACTGAGAATCTGAGGTTTTTCTCTTGGCCGCCTGGGGGAAATCCAGGGGGAAAAGGAGAATGAGGAAGGAAGATGCGTTTGGCCTCAGACGTGTTGAAGGTATTAAGAAGCCAACAGGAAATGAGGCCATGGGCTAGAGAGAAGAGCCCTGATTCATTCCCCAAATGCCTCCGGAAATTCTGTGCGCCGAGGCTTGTGTTTGGCACTTGGAGTACAAAGATGAATTCAGCAGTCTCTTTGGTGTTTGCCTTATCAGCTAAGCTGAGAACAAGATTGATTAGTACACACTCCTCAGTGTTCATGCCTGACCTACTTTTCCTTATTTGGTAAGTTATTTTTAATAAATGTAGTAAGCTCTGGCAATCTAGGCACCCAAAACAAAAGCTGGGATCATGAAACAAAAGTATATATCTAATCTTTTTTTTTTAATTTTAAAAAACTTTAAAAAGTTTTCTACTTCATCAGGTCCCCTTAGAACATCTAATCATTTCATTTGAACTTGTTTTCTGTTCTTACCCTGAGGTAATCATTATCTCCTTTCTTTCATTTTTTTCTTAGTTTTATCTTACATGTGTATTTCTTTGTTTCTCTGTCTCTTTTTTTTTTTTCTTTGAGGCAGAGTTTCACTCTTATTGCCTAGGCTGGAGTGCAATGGCACGATCTCGGCTCACTGCAACCTCCGCCTCCCGAGTTTAAGCGATTTTCCTGCCTCAGACTCCGGAATAGCTAGGATTACAGGCATGCGCCACCATGCCCGGCTAATTTTGTATTTTTAGTAGAGACGGAGTTTCTCCATGTTAGTCAGACTGGTCTCAAACTCCTGACCTCAGGTGATCCACCCGCCTCGGCCTCCCAAAGTGCTGGGATTACAGGCGTGAGGCACCGCGCCTGGCCTATTTCTTTCTTTTTTTAGAGACAGTGTCTCACCTTGTAACCCAGGCAGCTGGAGTGCAGTGGCATGATCACGGATCACTGCCGCCCCAAATTCCTGGGTTCAATGGATCCATCCCCTTCAGCCTCCTGAATAGCTGGGACTACAGGCACAGGCTACCATGCTTAGCTAATTTTTAAAGTTTGTGCAGAGGCAGCTTCACTGTGTTGCCCAGGCTGGTCTTGAACTCCTGGGCTCAAGCAATTCACCCGCCTTGGCCTCCCAAAGTGCTGGGATGATAGACATGAGCCACCGTGCTCGGCAGTGTTCATCTTTCATAGCTATTGCTAGACCATTTCCTGAATGAGGTGCTTATACCAGTATCCACTTTACTAGCAGTGTCCTGTGTCTTGCAGCTCCACAGTCTTACCAACGTTTGCTGTTGGCCAAGTGAATGGGTAGAAAATGGAATCTTTGGGAACTTGGTTTCTAGGTCCCTGAGCCCTGCTGCTGAATATCTCCTCTTATGTTTATTGGCATATGTGTTTCCTGTGAAATATTCATGTCTTTTGCCAGTTTTTCATTAGGGTTCTTGGTGCTTTATTTTTTGTTGATCTATAGGGCTCTTTATATATTGCTGATTTTAATCCTTCGTGTCTATTGCAAATATCTTCTCCCAGCTTTTAACCTATTATTTCTCTTTCTTTAAGATGTCTTCTGTTGATCAGCCATTCTTCATTTTAACATAGCGAAATGTATTTTTTCCCTAGTACTCAGTTTTCTGGGTCTGGTTTGAAGTCTTTTCCTGAACATAACCCTTGCCTTTAAGGAGCGTATGCATTCTCCAGTGGAGGAGACAGATAATGGCACTCAGACGTCATGTGGGCATTGATTGTTAGAAGTGGCCACTTCTGCCTGTGGAGCGGGAGCGAACTTAGGAAAGATCTCACAGGGCAGAGTCTTGAGCTAGGAATTAAGAGATGAGTAAGTGGACAAGTGCGATGGGCATTCTCAGTGGGGGACGAAGGGCATGAAACATCCTGACCTGCCCTGGGCACTGCCAGGAGGTCCAGATGGCGGGAGCTGATGGTTTGGGGGGCTCGGGCAGGGCATCCCGAGGACAGCTTTGGGTGATCTGTATGCAAGGGAATATTGAAGCCATGGGAACAGATCCTGAGGATCCGGGGGGAATGGAGAGAGGAGGGGAGAGGAAGGCCAGGGCCTGATTCCCGGATGCAGACAATGTTATCAATGCCCGGTGTGGCTCTGGGGAGCACCTGGGGCTTCCCAGGGGCGGGTGCTGTTGGCATGCTGCCTGCTGTGCTGTTGGATGCTGTATTTCGCCCTTAGGTGTTGGGCAAAGGCTGACATGTCTGCAGAGGGCAGGGCGTGTTGTTGGCAAAGCTAGCCAGAGGCAGAGCACTCTCTCACTTTTTGAAAGAGACATGAGTTCAGAGAAGTATTGCTCAACCGTAGGAGTGTGAAAGTACAGTAATAGATGTGAGGGAGGCCACAGGGCAGAGGTCTGCAAACGATGGACCCTCAGCCAAATCTGGCCCACTGCCATTTTTTTTTTTTTTTTTGATTTGGAGTCTCACTCTGTTGCCAGGCTGGAGTGCAATGGCACGATCTCAGCTCACTGCAGCCTCCGCCTCCCAGGTTCAAGAAATTCTCCTGCCTCAGCCTCCTGAGTAGCTGGGATTACAGGCACCAGCCACCATGCCTGGCTAATTTTTGTATTTTTAGTAGAGACAAGGTTTCACCATGTTGGCCAGGCTGGTCTCGAACTCCTGACCTCAGGTGATCCACCCCCGCTTGGCCTCCCAAAGTGCTGGGATTATAGGCGTGAGCCACCACGCCCAGCATTTTTTTTTTTTTTTTTTTTTTTGAGGCAGGGTCTAACTCTGTTGCCCAGGCTGGAATACAGTGGCACAGTCTCGGCTCACTGCAGCCTCCGCCTCCTGGGTTCAAGTGATTCTCCTGCCCCAGCCTCCCAAGTAGCTGGGACTACAGGCGCACGCCACTACGCCTGGCTCATCTTTGTATTTTTTTGGTAGATATGGGGTTTCACTGTGTTGGCCAGGCTGGTCTCAAACTCCTGGCCTCAAATGATGCACCCACCTCAGCCTCCCAAAGTGCTGGGATTACACGCGTGAGCCACCGCATTCAGCCCCACTGCCTGATTTTGTTCATAAAGTTATATTGGTATGCAACCCCTCCTGTTTACACATTGTTTATGGCTGTTCTTGTGGTCCAGTGGCAGAGTCACTGCAAAGACTTTTTCTGTCCTTTACAGGAAAAGCATGCTGGCCCTAGCCATAGGGAGTTGTCGTAGCTGTGGCCACCCAGAGAGGACGTTCCAGCCACCATTGCAGTTTAGCTGGTGTTGCTAGGTAGATCACGGATCTAGGTCCAGCCTGCAAATATTGCCATCTTTTCTGATTTTCAAGGGAAGCTTGAAATCTAGATTTTTTTTTTTTTTTTTTTACTGTGAATATTCCTTTTTTTTTTTTTTTTTGAGACAGATTCTCACTCTGTCGCCCAAGCTGGAGTGCAGTGGCATAATCTTGGCTCACTGCAACCTCCACCTCTTAGGTTCAAGCAATTCTCCTGCCTCAGCCTCCCGAGTAACTGGGACTACAGGCGCCCGCCACCACACTTGGCTAATTTTTTGTATTTTTAGTAGAGATGGGGTTTCACTGCATTAGCCAGGATGGTCTCGATCTCCTGACCTCATGATCTGCCTGCCTCGGCCTCCCAAAGTGCTGGGATTACAGGTGTGAGCCACTGAGCCCGGCCAAATATTCCAATTTTTAAACATCAGCTCAGTTTTTAAAAGCCAAACCTTAGTAACCCAAGCAAAACACATCTACAGGCCAGTTTGTCCATCGTCAGTCTGTCTTGGTGGGAAAGACAGGAACTCTGGAAACAGATTTGGGTTTTCTCAGTCCCTGGATATCCTTGGGCAAGCTGCATGTCTTCTGGTGACTCACTTTTCTCAGTTGTGGTATGGAAATATCCCGCTTCCCCAGTTGTGAGGACCAACGAGAATTACTAGTCAGGTGGAGGGGCTTAGCACGGTGCCTGGTGCCTGGTAAACCTTTACCTGGTAGCCATTGCTGTTATTCATTTATTTATTTATTTTACACAATAATTTACTTATTGAGAGCCTTCTCTCCCTGCCCTTGCAGTCTCTAGGTCACTTTTTCCACTTGTAGATTTTGTGCACAAGCCCCAGAAAGATGGCTGGGGGCAGGGGCTCTGCGTACTATTCGATGAGACCCATAACGTGGCTGTAACTGTCTTTCTCATACTGCAAGAACACGGCTGGCAGATCCAGCTCCTCGTATAGTGCCTTCACCCGGGCCACCTTCTCGGCCTCCTTCTGCCTGTAATTTTCCTTCAGGATCTGGTACTGTTCTGGAGTGGCCTGTAGCAGACACTGAGCCACCAGCCAGCTGCATTTGTTGTCCTGGAAGTCATTGCCAACTCTGCCAGTCACACTGGGGTCCCCAAAGAAGTCAAGGTAATCATCCTGAATCTGAAAGAACTCTTGAATCTCCAGCAGGATCTTCTTGGCACTGGTGTGCTCCTTCTTGTCATCCATTCTTGACATGTACATGGCTGCAGCTACAGGAAGGTAGAAGGAGTAGAAAGCTGTCTTGTACTTGACAACAGATTTGTGCCTTTTTTCGGTGCATCTGCGAAGATCCACATTGCCCTGGGGGGTTGTGATGAGGTCGAGGGTCTGCCCAATCTCAGTCTGATAAGAATTCTGCTGGAAGAGCTCCATCAGGTTCAGGTAATAGGGCTGCTCCCAGCAATACAGCTTCAGCAGGCAGTAGATACATGCTTCCAGAAGGATAGCATCATTGATGGCATCCAAACCCATGCCCAGCTTCTGATACCAGGAGATCTGTCCCTGGCAGGTAAGGGATGAATCCATAATGTCATCTGCCACCAGGAAGAAAGCTTGCAGCAGTTCCGCATACCAGCCCACAGTCAGTGCCCACTGGAGACTATCAGCATCCTGTTTCCTCGGCTCCACCAGCTCCCGGAACGCTACTAGCACCATCAAACCTCGGTGATACTTGCCTCCAATGGCATTGTACTCCAGGACCTCCTTGAGCCGGGCAGTAGCATCTCCTGTCTCTGGGTGCCCCATCTCATCCTCAGTCAGCACCCTAACGATCTGGGAGTAGTGCTGAACGAAATCCTGCTTTTCTTGGGCATAAACATCTGATTTCTGGTTTCCATTTGTTCTTTTTTTTTTTTTTTTTTTTTTTTGAGACGGAGTCTTGCTCTGTCGCCCAGGCTGGAGTGCAGTGGCGTGATCTTGGCTCACTGCAAACTCCACTTCCTGGGTTCACGCCATTCTCCTGCCTCAGCCTCCCTAGTAGCCGGGACTACAGGCACCCGCCACCACGCCTGGCTAATTTTTTGTATTTTTAGTAGAGACAGGGTTTCACCACGTTAGCCACGATGGTCTCGATCTCCTGACCTCGTGATCCGCCCGCCTTGGCCTCCCAAAGTGCTGGGATTACAGGTGTGAGCCACCGCGCCCAGCCTGGTTTCCATTCATTCTGAGGGAGGAGCAAAGGGCTGTGTTCCTAGATGCGGGTTCCTGCTTGGCTGTTATTTATTTTTTTTTAAAGAGACAGGGTCTCGCTCTGTTGCCCAGGTTGGAGTGTAGTGGCACGATCATAGCTCACTGCAACTTTGAACCCCTGGGTTCAAAGCAGTCCTTCTGCCTCAGCCAGTCAAAGTGCTGGGATCACAAGGAGTGAGCCACTGCACCAGGCCTGCTATTACTGTTACCATTACACATCCACTGCTGCCCCCATTACTCCCCTACTTTGCCCTCTGGGTAGGCCGGTAAACCAGGGCTCCACCTTCTGACTGGCTGCAGGTGGTCAGATTGCTCTTGGCCACCCAGGAGCCAGTGGGTTCTTGGTTCTGGAGAAGCTGGTTGACCACAAGGGAATTGTAGGTTACTGGGGCCGGCACCATGGGTGCCCTTTGGAAGGTTCTGCTCTGACCTATCCCTGGAGGCCCCAGCCAGAAGAGTTGTCACTTCCCTTCCGGCCACCCACTGTGCAAGAGACAAATCACATGCTAGTTTCGTGCCATCTTCCAGTAAGATGTGGGAGGCACTGGCCTGAGTGATCCCTTTTCAAGCAAAGCCCCATCTCGCCGTGCTCACAGGACTACTGTCGTAGGAACATGGATGGTTTGTTCTTCCATTTTTGTGGAGCTCGGGGATGGGGGGGGGTGTCTGTTGTCAGGGAGGTGCCATGGTAAGTTGACAGGGCCTGATATTAGTGAAACTACACTGGGATAGCAGCAGCCATTTAAAGTAATAATGGTAAGACACAGCGGTGGTGGTGGTTTGGTTTATATTTATGACCTTTTAAAAGTGTTTGGCATTTTAAGGGAGGTTTGTTTTTTGAGGCTCATGTTGCCCAGGCTGGAGTGCAATGGTGCAGTTCTCGGCTCACTGCAACCTCCGCCTCCTGGGTTCAGGGGATTCTCCTGCCTCAGCCTCCCAGGTAGCTGGGATTACAGGTGCATGCCACCATGCCCAGCTAATTTTTGTATTTTTAGTAGAGACGGGATTTCACCATGTTGGCCAGGCTGGTCTCATACTCCTGACCTCAGATGATCCGCCCCCCTCAGCCTTCCAAAGTGCTGGGGATTACAGGCATGAGCCACTGCACCTGGCCAGGAGAGGTTTTTTCTGATAATAGAAGTAATACTTTCTCACTTTAGAAAATGTGAAAAGTTCAGATATATAAGGAAGTCAAACAAAACGTCTCCTATATATGAAGAAGAAAAGAAGCAAGTTTAAAAAAAAAAAGAAAAAAAGAGGTCTTCTATCGTTTCTCCACTCAAAGACAGCTGTTAACATTTTATTGACTTCTATGGAGTTTGCCCTACGCTTCTGTTTTATGTAATAGAGACAGTGCTGTAGTGAATAGCTTCACGTCAAAATTTTTCTATAATTTTCTGAAGTTAGAGTCTTAATTATTGGATCAAAGGAAGTGAACATTTTTAAACCTCTTGATATATATATTACCAAATTGTTTTCTTTTCCCTTTTTTTTAATAAATAGAGATGGGGGTCTCTCTGTGTTGCCCAGGCTGGTCTTGACCTCCTGGCCTCAAGCGATCCTCTTCCCTCCACCTCCCGAGTAGCTAAGATTATAGGTGTGAGCCACCATGCTCAGCTGCTGATTTTAACTTGTATGTTTTAAACAAAATTTCTAGTAAAGTAGAACATTTCTTTGATATGTTTGTGTCAGGATTTGACTCTCCCAGGTCTTTGGAGAGGCTTTCTAACAAGGCATCCCCCGTGGGTGGCCATCTGCCCTGTGAGAAGGTCATTTCTAGTTCCAGGTCACGCACACTGTGTCAGCTGGTGGGGTGTGGAGTTTCAGGCCCAGGCCTCCTGGAAAGTGCCTGAAAGAGAAACAGCTTAGAAAATAAGGACTTTAACGGTGGTGTGGGTTGAGTTTGGAAAGTTTAGACCATGTTAGTGGAATCAGAGCTGGGAAGAGGTTCTAGAAGTTACCTCCTCTCACTGGTTTCCAGTCCACACTTCTCAGAACTCTCCCATTTTGCAGTCAGGTGCAGTGGCTCACATCTGTAATCCTAGCACTTTAGGAGACCGAGGTGGGCAGATTGCTAGAAGGTGGTAAGTGGCTTGGAATGTTCTGGAACTTTCTAGAATTAGATGTAGGTATCAAAGGTGGCGGGCTTAGTGTGAGTAGGAACAGTGGCTGGTCATGGAGGGGCTTGTGTGCCTTGTCATCCTCTGGAGTCTCCAGTACCCTCCTAGGGCCTGGGCCATGGCGCACCCTGCATTGGGGAGGCTGCGTGCCTTCATGGAAAGTTTTAGCTGAAGTCCTCGCCTGTATTTCCCAGACTGTTTTGCAGAGTTGTGAGAGTTGGTTCATCCGGGCCATGAGGACATGTTGGGACATACCCCGTGTGCCGATGATGGAGGCGGCCGTGGCTGCCCGAGAGATGCGTGACACCCAGGAGTAATTGGCTTGGAAGGCAGTCCTCTGATTTGTACCTCATTGTGGTTACAGAAACTTCTAATTGAAGACACTGAGCTGAACCATTCCGCCCGCCCGCCCGCCTGCCCGCCGGAGGGCACTCCAGGTCTGATCTTCGGGGCGGGTTGTGGGCTTTTGTCGGAGGAATTGGCAGCTCCGTGGCAGGCCTGGCACCCACAGAGCTGCCAATTCCTGTGTTCGGAGTTGTTGCAGGCCTGACTCACCTGTGTTCTCATGCTGTGTACTCAGGGCTGCCCTTGTGGCCGTTCCTCCTTGAGACTGAAAGGGTGGGCAAGTGCTAGGGGTGAGGGGCCAGGAGAGGCAGGGAGGCCAAGATGGGTTGACTCTCTGCTGTATGCCTAGTGCTGTGTGGGCACCTTATACACACCCGTCTGTGTTATCCTCATGAAAAACACTTAGGATACATGTTGATAACTGCATTTTCCCAAAGAAAGCAAGCTTGGAGAGCTTAGATACTTCCATCAAGATGATACAATAGCCAGGCATGGTGGCGCGTGCCTGTAGTCTCAGCTGGGTGACAGAGGGAGACCCCTGTCTCTACAAAAAATTAAGAGATCAGTTGCGTATGATGGCACATACCTGTAGTCCCAGCTGCTCGGGAGGTGGAGGCAGGAGGATGGCTTTAGCCCAGGAGGCCATGGGGCTGCAGTGAGTGGTGATTGCGGCCACTGCACTCTAGCCTGGGTGACAGAGTGAGACTCGGACTCTAAATAAATAAATAAATAAATAAATAAATGTCACCTTTTATTAAGTAGTGTATGTGTGACCTTGAGTTATTCAACCAAGGTCACACATACACGACTAAGAGGCAGCACAGAGAACAAACCCAGGTCGGGTCTGGCTCTAAGGCCCATTTTCTTAGCTAGGAGGGCTCAGTCTGAGCTTCACCTTGGGCTTCACTTACAGGCCCTGCTTAAAGAGGGGGAAAGGAAAAGGAGAGAACGACCCTCGTCTCTCAAGCACTATACACCCTCATTGTGACAACACGCCCATGAAGGACCCTGGCCAGTAGGGCCCCCACTGATACAATCTGGTGATTCCCAAGCATACACATCATATTTTATCCCCATTTTGCCAATGAGGAAACTGAGACCCAGGTAGTTACAGTGACGTCCTCATAGTCGCATGGCTTGTGATAAGATGGGGACCCTGGCTTCTGGTGTGGTCCCAGACTGTACTACCCTAGCAAGGTTTCAGTGAGAAGGGTAAGACCACCTTCCCTGGAAGGGAGACAGATGTGGAGCAGCACCTGGAAAGAAGCAGGCCTGGGCTCTGGCATCAGTGTGCACACACACTGCATCAGCTCTGATTTTTTTTTTTTTTTTTTTGTAGTGGTGGAACCTCTTGTCACCGAGGCTGGAGTGCCTTGGGATTATAGCTCACTGCAGCCTCTAACTCCTGGGCTCAAGCCATCCTCCTGCCTCAGCCTCTTGAGTAGCTGGGACTATTGGCATGCACCTCCGCACCTGGCTAACTTTTAAATTTTCTGCAGAGATGGGATCTCACTATGTTGCCCAGGCTGGCCTCAAACTCCTGTGCTCAAACCACCCTCCTGTTGCAGCCTCCCTAAACACTGGCATTACAGGTGTGAGCCACCACACCCACACCCAGTCCCCTTGACCTCTTTCATCCTTGGTTTCCTGTCCGTAAGTGGGAGAAATGTCACCTTGGCAGTCTGTGCAGCTTAGGAGAGACAAGTACATTTGATGTTGGTTACTAAATGTTGGACCCTGGACCGGCACTCCAACAGCCGGTGCCCTGGGGGGCGGCCATGAGGTGGGGCATTTGCAGGCCTCTTCTTATTCAGACAGCTCCAGGTGCTGAGCGGAATCATTGTCCACATTCACTCTGTCATTCTGAAGCGGTGTGTAGAATATTCTAGAACACTCACCACGTGGCATGCCCCTGCTGGGTCCTGGTGATGCAGCTGTGAATGAGGCAGGCTTGGGGTTGCTGCCACCTGGGGAGGAGCAGAAGGACTGTGGTCACAGCCACACATGGACGCGGTTACTAGGGTTCTGGTCGGTGCTGTGGAGGGTGCAGAGGGCGTGTGATGGGTCATCCTGAGCGATGCAAGCTGGGCCTGGAGGACGTGGAGTGTTCGCAAGGGAAGAGGGTGGGCTGGAGTGACTGTAAGGAGAAGGTCTCGGGAGGTGGAGCTTGGGATATGGGGAAGAGCTCCCTGGGACTGGTGGCCGGTCAGCAGGGGCCAGGTGGGGGAGTGGGTGCAGAGAGCCTTGGAGAGGCCAGAGAGGGGTGATTCGGTGCCCATCTAGGGCTTCCTTTTTGGTTAGCGATGCTTCAGGGCACCTGGGAGACATGAGGAGCTAGAACCTGTGCTGCAGTTCCCAGCTCTGCCCCTGCTCCCTGGATGTCCCAAACCCTGCTCCTTTCCAAGAAATGTTGGGTTCTCATCTTCAGGATGGCGGGTGCTAATAGGGAGGCTGAGGTGGGTGGATCACCTGAGGTCAGGAGTTTGAGACCAGCCTGGCCAACATGGTGAAACCCCGTCTCTACTAAAAATACAAAAAATTAGCTGGGCGCAGTGGTGCCTGCCTGTAGTCCTAGCTACTCGGGAGGCTGAGGCAGGAGAATCACTTGAACCTACCCGGGAGGTGGAGGTTGCAGTGAGCCGAGATCACACGCTTGGGTGACGAGTGAAACTCCATCTCAAAGAAAAAAAAATACATGCATGATGAAACACACTAAGCAGTTGGGTCAGAGGGGAATTATCAGTAGCAAGAAAGAAGCTGGGCTGGTGACTAGCACCCGGAATTTATGCTCTCTTTCTTCATGGGCCTGTGTGGCGGTAGGTAGGCTGCGGGATTGACTTTGAATTCTTCCTGGCTGCCACAGCAAAGAGACAGGATCAGGTTCTTGATTCATGATGCCCTTAAGGTGTTAGGGGAAGAAAAGCAAGCATGAGACCAGGCGCGGTGGCTTACACCTGTGATCCCAGCACTTGGGAAGGCTGAGGCGAGTCTATCCCTTGAGGCTAGGAGTTTGAGACCAGCCTGGGCAACACAGACATCATCTCTACAAAAAGTAAAAAAATCAGCTGGGTGTGGTGGTGAATGCCTATTGTCCCAGCTGCTCTGGAGGCTGAGTTGTGAGGATTGCTTGAGACCAGGAGTTTGAGGCTGCTGTGAGCCAAGATCACACTGCTGCACTCTAGCCTGGGTGAGAGAGTGAGACCCTGTAACCAAAAAAAAAAAAAAAAAAATCAGCTGTGGAAAAGCATCACGTGTTTCCCCTGCGCTGAGGCTGACTCTGCAGGGCTACTGATGTGCATTGGTAACTGCTCATGTCTGTCCTGTTCACAGATCTGCCGGAGGCGCTGGGCAATGACCCTGGGACTCCAGGCCAGAGGGGTCTGAAGCTGTTTGGGAAAGCAGCGGGACTCCTTGGGAAGATGGCCATGGCCCCAAGCCCTTCCCTGGTGCAGGTGTACACCAGCCCCGCGGCTGTGGCCGTGTGGGAATGGCAGGACGGGCTGGGCACCTGGCACCCCTACAGTGCCACCGTCTGCAGCTTCATCGAGCAGCAGTTTGTCCAGCAGAAGGGCCAACGTTTTGGGCTTGGGAGCCTGGCCCACAGCATCCCCTTGGGCCAGGCAGACCCCTCGCTGGCCCCTTACATTATTGACCTCCCCAGCTGGACCCAGTTCCGCCAGGACACCGGTAAGACGCTGTCTGCCTCTCGCACATATCTGGGCGCCGCACCTGCTTTCCCACAGGCTCTGCGCCAGGTGTTGGGGTGATGGACGTGACTTACAGAGCTTCTGCTCTCTCCCTGCGGCACACGTGGTGGTGGGTGGGTGCAGTGAGTGGGAACATCCACATAGGTTGAGTGCAGCTCACAGTGGGAGAGGCACTGTGGGAGGCCCTTCCCCTTGTCTTGCAAAGCAGAAATGCCTGTCCCGACCACAGAGGCTGAAGGGTTCCTTTGGCCGGCAGGCCGGCATGGAGGTGGTGCGTCATAGGAGTTCAGAGGGCCCTGTCCCACCACTCAGTGGCTGTGTGCCCTGGGCAGGCAACTGCGCCCCTCTGCATGTGTGCGTTTCTGCTTTTTGGTCTGCGATGTGTTTTGATCTTTTTTTTTTTTTTTTGAGACGGAGTCTGGCTCTGTTGCCCAGGCTGGAGTGCAGTGGCGCAATCTCGGCTCACTGCAACCCCTGCCTCTTGGGTTCAAGCGATTCTCCTGCCTCAGCCTCCCGAGTAGCTGGGATTATAGGCATCCGCCACCACACCTGGCTAATTTTTGTATTTTTAGTAGAGACGGGGTTTTGCCACGTTGGCCAGGCTGGTGTCGAACTCCTGACCTCAGGTGATCTGCCTGCCTCGGCCTCCCAAAGTGCTGGGATTACAAGCATGAGCCACCGCGCCTGGACCTGCAGTGTGTTTTGATCAGTATTATTGAGAATGAGGCACCAGTTTCCTCTCGGAGCCATCCCTTACTCTAATCTGGTGGTTGTCACTGGGGGTGATTTTGTCCCCAGGGCCATCTGACAATGTTTGGAGACGTTGGTTGTTACAGCTGAGTGGGTGGGAGGTGGGGGTGCTCCTGGCATCTGGTGGGTGGAGGCCAGGGATGCTGCTCGCCATCTGGCAGTGCACTGGGCTGGCCCTGCAATAAGGAATTATTGGCCCACAGTGTCACCAGTGAGGAAACTTGAGAAACTGGTTTTTCCTTTTTTTTTTTTTTTCAATTTTAATTTTAGTTTTATTTTAAAAAGTATGGGTTTTTTTTTTATGTTTGTTTGTTTGTTTTTTGTAAAGACTGGGTCTCCATCACCCTGTGTTGCCCAGGCTGGTCTTCAACTCCTGAGCTCAAGTGATCCTCCTGCCTTGGCCTCCGAAAGTGTTGGGATTACAGGCTTGAGCCGTCATGCCCGGCCCTGGAAACTATGTGTTTCCAGGAGTGTCGTTGAGTCTGTGAAAACTGTGGCTGTCAGTCAGCTCCCAAGTCGTTGCCTTCACAGTGTGTGAAGTCAACTGAGAAAGATAGCAGACAGGATAAATAATAACATGGAAATTGCATATCGTGGCAGAGAGCAGGAAGTGTTAATCGGGGAATGAAAGTGGCAGGTGTTGTAGAGGTCGATTTGAAGTTAGCTGGGTGTGGTGTCATGTGCCTGTAGTCCCAGTTATTTAGGAGGCTAAGGCAGGAGGATCGCTTGAGCCCAGGAGGTCAGGGTGGCAGTGAACTATGATCACATCACTGCACTGCAGCCTGGGTGACAAAGGGGTACCCTGCCTCTAACAATAAATAAATAAACAAAAAGCAGCATGACTGTGTACCTACTGTGTTCCTATTTGTTTATTTTGGCGGTTGAAAAAAGAATTTGAACGTTCCCTGTATCTTGGGGGTGCTAGCAGACTAACCTTTTGTTTTCCTTTGAAAACAGGCACCGTGCGGGCTGTGCGGAGACACCTGTTCCCCCAGCACTCAGCCCCTGGCCGAGGTGTCGTCTGGGAGTGGCTGAGCGACGATGGCTCCTGGACCGCCTATGAAGCCAGCGTCTGTGACTATCTGGAGCAGCAGGTGGCCAGGGGCAACCAGCTCGTGGACTTGGCCCCCCTGGGGTACAACTACACTGTCAACTACACCACCCACACGCAGACCAACAAGACTTCCAGCTTCTGCCGCAGCGTGCGGCGCCAAGCAGGGCCGCCTTACCCGGTGACCACCATCATCGCTCCGCCGGGCCACACAGGCGTCGCCTGCTCTTGCCACCAGTGCCTCAGTGGCAGCAGAACTGGCCCCGTGTCAGGCCGCTACCGCCACTCCATGACCAACCTCCCTGCATACCCCGCCCCCCAGCATCCCCCACACAGGACCGCTTCTGTGTTTGGGACCCACCAGGCCTTTGCACCGTACAACAAACCCTCACTCTCCGGGGCCCGGTCTGCGCCCAGGCTGAACACCACCAACCCCTGGGGCGCAGCTCCTCCTTCCCTGGGGAGCCAGCCCGTCTACCGCTCCAGCCTCTCCCACCTGGGACCGCAGCACCTGCCCCCAGGATCCTCCACCTCCGGTGCAGTCAGGTATCGTGGGCAACGGCCGCTCGTTTTGTCTGCCCTGTGTTTCCGCTCTTAGCCGGGAAGACTCACCCCAATTCCTGCAGATGCGGCTCCTGCCCCCTAGGTGGTCCTGCCGTGGCATCTCATTTGCATGTGGCATGTGGGTGCCGAGGTGCCGTGGCCGTCCAGAGCCTACCTGACCCCTTGTCCTGAGTCCTGGTGGTCACCACACGGGTTAGAATCTACAGTCCTTTCACTCACGATGATTAAGGGCCTCCACATGGAGCAGAGTTAAAGGCTTGTGGCCTCTGCTTGCGGGCTGCATGGCGAGCATTGTGCCCGAGAACACTGGGTCACTGCCTGTACACTGACTCCCGCCTTGTGCCAGGCCCTAAGGACCCAGAGATCAGAGTATCAGCCCTTACCCCTGAGCCCTAGTGTAGTGCAAGGGGCTGTCAGCGCGGTGTGAGGGAGGGCAGAATGTGGAGCACGTGGCAGTCGCTGCAGGTGACGCGGGTGACCTGGCCCCCGTGATGATGCAGCCCAGCCCAGAGTGCCTGGTAGAGCGCTCAGCTCCTTGAGAGAGAGAGAATGATACCACGGGCCCAGTGCAGACCAGAGCGGGTGGCATTTAAAATGAGGAGATTGGTCAGGCACAGAGGCTGACACCTTTAATCCCAGCACTTTGGGAGGCCAAGGCAGGAAGATCATTTGAACCCAGCAGTCAGAGACCAGCCTGAGTAACATAGCGAGATGCCATCTCCACAAAAAAAAATTTTTTTAATTAGCCAGGCATGGTGGTACACACCTGTAATCCCAGCTACTTGGGAGACTGAGGCAGGAGGATTGCTGGAGCCCAGGAGGTCAAGGCAGCAGTGAGCTGTGATCGCGCCACTGCACTTCAGCCCCCTAGGTGACAGAGCGAGACCCTGTCTTAAAGCTGGGCCCAGTGGCTCACGCCTGTAGTTCCAGCACTTTGGGAGACCGAGGTGGGCAGATCACCTGAGGTCAGGAGTTCAAGACCAGCCTGGCCAACATGGTGAAACCCCATCTCTACTAAAAATACAAAAATTAGCCAGGCATGGTGGCCAGCGCCTGTAATCCCAGCTACTTGGAAGGCTGAGGCAAAAGAATCCCTTGAACCCAGGAGGTGGAGGTTGCAGTGAGCCAAGATCGTGCCACTGCGTTCCAGCCTGGGCAACAAAGAGCGAAACTCCATCTCGGGGGAAAAAAATAAAAGAGATAAAATGAGGAACCCCCCCAGGATTTCCCTGGATTTGGCCAAGGTGAATGCTCTGGGCTGGCCGTAGCCCTCTGACTGTCTGGCTGACTTGGGGCTTCGTCATTCATTATTGAGAATGTTGGGCTTGGAGCACATTTTGAGAATTCAGAGTGGTAGCTGGGACAGGGCTTTCTGAGAGTGCCCTGGTGTGGGTGGTGAGGGAGTGGGTGGGCCTGGGGCCGCCCTGGTCCCAGGGAGGAAATCATCTCCTTTCTCCGCACTGGCCCTGGTCGGCATCCTGCTGCCTCCCTGCTCACTGGCCCACCCCTGCCCACCGCAGCCACGTCAAGGGCTGTAACTTCACAGGGTGGTTGAGACCTCCTTGGCAGCTTCTTGGACCCCTAGTATTTGTTCAGACTGGGTTTCCGAGGACCCTGCCAGCTTGTGTAAGACACAGTGACAGCGCCTCCCGCTCATTGGTTCGTGTCATGTGCCAGGCCCTCCTGAGCAGGCTGCGTGAGTGACTTCACTCATCCCACGATGCTCTCAGGCTGAGCAGTGTTGTTCGCTTACAGGAGAGCACATTCAGGCCCATGAGGTTGGCGACACAGCCAGCAAGTAGCGGAGCTGGGATTCAGCCCAGACCCCAAGAGTGGGCTATCTGGGGCACATGGGGAGTTATTGACATTCCCGGGAAGGCAGGAGGCTCTTTTAATACATTTTAATTTTATTTTATTACTATTTTTAAAGACAAGGTTTTGCTCTGTCACCCAGGCTAGCGTACAGTGGTGCAATCATGGTTCACTGCAGGCTTGAACTCCTGTGCTCAAGTGATCCTCCTGCCTCAGCCTCCTGAGTAGCTGGGACCACAGGTATACACCACCACACCCGGCTAATTTTTCAGTTTTACGTAGAGGCAAGGTCTTGCCGTGTTGTCCAGGCTGGTCTTGAATTCTTGGCCTCAAGCAATCCTCTTGCCCCAGCCTTCCAAAGTGCTGAGATTATAGGCATGAGCCACCACACCTGGCCCAAAAGGCCTCTTGAGGGATGAGCTAGGAGGAGGCCAGTAGACAGGAGGGTGATGGGCCTTGGGTGAGTCAGTTTTCCTGGGCATCTTCTGCCAGGAGTTGGGGCACGTGCATCTGAGATCTTTCTGGTAGTTGGGAGTGTAGGAGGGTGTCATCGGGGCTCTCTGAGGACATAGACATAGGCAAGCCAGGCTCAGGGAGATGCTCCCCCAACTTCCCTCCCTGAGTATCTGGGTCAGCCTGTTTCAGAGAACAGTGTGCTCTATCTGCTGGCCCAGGAGGGTTCTTAGAGGTGCTGGGACTTCTGTCAGCTCTGTTCCACCCAGCTTCCTGGAGCTTCTTTAGTTCTTAGGAATTATTTTGAGGCAAATTTCTAGATAGTGCTAGAGCTGGGATTCTGGAGTTAAGTCATTTAATGTGGATTTGTTCCTTTCTCCTGGTATTGGGCCTCGTTGGTCTTTCCTAAACCATTTCCGTTTCTCCCAGTATTTCTCTGGGGTCCCCGTCCCTGGCCTGAGGGCCGCCAGAAGTGCTGATGTGGGTCCTACCGGTGTGGGCCAGGCAAGTTACAGAAAAGAAGGTGGATGGGCCAGTCTGTCTTCCCTTGGTGCTGGGGTGGGCATGCTGTGGTTTGCCCCACATTGTAAGTCAGGAGGGAACCAGGCCAGCAGGCTCTGTTAGTGGAAACAGCCTCAAAGGGGCCTGCCTCCTGGGGTAGGTATAGGTGCATCCTGATTCCTTTGGTTTTCTTGGAGCTGGGAGAGGTGTAATTCACCTGCACGAGCCTATCTACGCGCTGAAAAACAGGCTTTTCCCCTGCCTGATTTGTAGTGAGGCCCCCTGCAGTTAACCCTCCTCTGATGGATGTAGAGCCAGATGGGGCTTAGTAAATACCTGACCTCTTAACCTAGCAGGTGGCAAGGTTCTCACAGCCAAGTGCATGTCAACAGCATCAGGTGAAAGTTACCTTGGATGTGAGGAGGCAGGCAGGGCAGGCAGGGCCCGTCTAGAGCCAGCGCCATGGGCTGGGGAAGCCCGAGAACCGACTTTTTACTGGCAGCCACTGGAAATACCATGTGAGTGCGTGAAATCGAAAAACTTCCTGGAACTCACGTGCACAGCTTCCACGTGCCCCCTGGGAACAGACCGTGATACAAGAAAGCGTGTCATCTGGGGCTGAGCTGCTGGGTGGCAGTAGATTTCCTGGTAGCTGCAGTTGATCCCTTTAAGCACCAAAACTTGTGTTTTAATGATGTTGGATGGAAATCTTTCCTAAATATGTCATGCATGCTCTTGTCTCCCTTAATGGAGAGAGTGTGACACTGCTTAGCACTTGGATGGCTTGGGGTGGTGGTTATGACCAGCAGTCTGTCACAGCTCAGCGAGGTGAAGCCTGTGGGCGTTTTGCTCTGTGCTGAATGGCTCAGTGGCCCTACAAAATGGTGCTCAGCTCTTGGTGGCTTTCTGTTGTGGTGGGCTGCTGCTGCTGCTGCTGCTGCTGCTGCTGCTTTTGCCCTTGCCTCTAAAAGAACTCACTTCCTCTTCCTCCTGCTGCCACGTGTCTTTTGGCTTGTGGGATTGGAGTCATGGGGCCCAGATGGAGCCTTGCTCCTGACTTATGATAGGCCCTCGGTCTCTTTTCTTCTCTATTTTTTTCTTCCTTTTCTTTTTCTTTGTTTTTTGTTTTGTTTTGTTTTAAGAGACGGGGTCTCACTCTGTCACCCAGGCTAGAGTGAAGTGGTGTGATCGTGGCTCACTGCAGCCTCAAACTCCTGGGCTCAAGGGATCCTCCTGCCTCAGCCTCCTGAGTGGCCAGGACTACAGGCTTGTGCCATTGTGCCCAGCTAATTTTTTAAATTTTTTGTAGAGACGGGTCTCACTATATTGCCCAGGCTGGCCCCAAACTCTTGGCCTCCCAAAGCACTGGGATTACAAGTGTGAGCCACCGTGCCCTGCCTCTTCTTCTTTTGAGCTAGTCGGTTTCTGAGGTTGCCTTCTGCTCTATTGTTGCTTTGGTTTTCAGGATGTAGTTAAGGCCCTACAGGAAAGTGCCTGGTGGCCCTTAGGGCCTGGCTTCACCTCCCTCTGCTCCTCCAAGACCTTGGCCCCATGGATATTTGTCCTGGGTCTCACCACTGCCCTGGCGGCCTTTGGGAATCATCCTCACAGGTAGAGGAATTGAGGCTCGGGAAGGGGACTTGCCATGCTCAGCACACACGGCTTTGAGCGGGAGCATACGCCTCTAGCATCGTCTCCAGCCTCTGCAGCTCATGGGACTGGCTGCCAGCCCCAATCCCAGAGGGTGTGGACTTGGAGAGGGGCTTTGGATCTCCTTCCTCTCCGGCCTCCTGGCTTTGCCCCTCGCCCTGCATAGAAAACTCAGAGTCCTCATGTCTCATGTTTCCCACTCTGTCTGGGATCTCCTGGAGATGGTCACAGACAGGAAAGCCAGGGAGGGCCTAATAGGTGGACCAGGAGTTGGGGAGAGGAGGAGGGTGCCTGAGGCCATGACTATAGGGACTTCTCAGAGAAGGACACTTCAGGGGGCAGTTGGTGCCCCCATCTGGGAACGTTCTGCAGGTCCGAGCCCTCTGAGGATGGTGAGGGCGATTGATAACCTCTGAGGTTCCGTCCACCCCTAGGGGCCCCTATCTTGGGAACCTCTGGATCCTTGTACGGTTCAGTTCCTAGAGGTCACAGCAGGGACACACACCGGGGAGGAATTGTGATTATATGGGGGAAGTGGTGACATTTTTAGAGCTTTCTACAGAACATTCTCCTGGTTCCTGCTCTCCATTTGCAGGGTGAGTGCCCACTGGAAGCCTCGCTGTGCTTCTGCTTTCTCCTGTAGTCCTTGGAAGCAAGGGCTTCTTGTTCGTTCTTTAGGAACGGAAGCAAACGTTCTCGTTCAGATATGTGCCTCTCCCTGGTGAAGGAAGACCTCACTTCCTGGGATTTTTCTGTGGGATGGAGCAGCCAGGGACCCCATCTCTGGTGGGGGCGGGGCGGAGGGGGGTGCACCATGGGCTTAGAGCCCCTCTGGGCCAGTGCTGCCTAGCCTGCTGCATAGCCCATTTGTTTTGTAGACTTGCAGTGCCAAATTTCAGCTTTCTGGGCTCCAACTACGGGCTTGAGCTCAGTGCTGCCCTAGAGGGTCCTGAATGCCTTCACTTACGAAACCTTAGAGTTGCAGAGACCATCAGAGATGATCCACTTTCCTTTAAAAAAAAGAAAAGAGGGCTGGGTAGGGTGGCTCACACCTGTAATCCCAGCACTTTGAGAGGCCGAGGTGGGTGGATCACTTGAGTTCAGGAGTTCAAGACCAGCCTGGCCAATATGGTGAAACCCCGTCTCTACTAAAAATACAAAAATTAGCCAGGCATGGTGGCAGGCACCTGTAATCCCAGCTACTCGGGAGGCTGAGGCAGGAGAATTGCTTGAGCCTGGGAGGCAGAGAGGTTGCAGTGAGCCGAGATCACGCCACTGCACTCCAGCCTGGATGACAGAGTGAGACTCCGAGAAAAAAAAAAAAAAAGTGGGGGGAAGGGTTGAAACCAGCTGAGGAAGGGGAGGAGCTTGCTCCAAATGAATGAAACTGAGCGTTCAGTAGAGTCAGGACCTTGACCCAGGTGTCCAGACTCCCTGCCCTTCTTAGCATTATCAGGGCCCCCAGATCCACTACCAGCCTTGCCTTTGGATCGGGAGTAGGCAAGGGGAGCAAGAAGCTGCTCTTTGCTTAGCACGGCCACAGAGGCAATCCTGTTTGAGAACAGTCAACAAACAAACTCAAACAGGCCATGCACAGTGGCTCATGCCCATAATCCCAGTGCTTTCAGAGGCCAAGGTGGGAGGATCTCTTGAGGCCAGGAGTTTCAGACCAGCCTGGACAACATAGCAAGATTCTGTCTCTCTCTCTCTCTATATATAAAATTAGCCAGGTGTGGTGGTGCTCACTTGTAGTCCCAGCTACTCAGGAGGGTGAGGCAGGAGGATCACTTGAACCTGGGAGGTGGAGGCTGCAGTGAGCTATGATCGCACCATTGCCCTCCAGCCTGGGTAACAGAGCAAGACCCCAACTCTGGGCCCAGCATGCTTCCAGTGTGTCACTCTACCGGCATGACCCTACCTCTTAAAAAAAAGAAATATGATGACTTAAGACCAAATGAGTGGCCAGGTATGGTGTCTCATGCCTGTAATCCCAGCACTTTGGGAGGCTGAGGTGGGCAGATCACCTGAGGTCAGGAGTTTGAAACCAGCCTGGCCAACACGGTGAAACCCCTGTCTCTACTAAAAATACAAAAATTAGCAGGGTGTGGTGGCTCATGCCTGTAATCCCAGCTACTTGGGAGGCTGAGGCACAAGAAATGCTTGAACCCAGGAGGCAGATGTTGCAGCGAGCCAAGATCATGCCACTGCACTCCAGCCTGGGCCACAGAACGAGACTCTGTCTCAAAAAAAATAAATCCAAAGACCAAATGAGTGACTTGAACATAATCATTGTAGGGAACAAAACCCTCATATTAAAAAAAAAAAAAAAAAATCTTTATTTTATGGTAATTAAGTTCCGGAAAAGTTAACAAAAGTAGTTGGGTTTCCATATCTCCCTCATCTGGCTTCTGACATTAACAGCTTTCATAACCATGGTTCAGTTGTCAGACCCAGAAAATTACCACTGGTTGGCTGGGCGCGGTGGCTTACTCCTGCAATCCCAGCACTTTGGGAGGCCAAGGCAGGCGGATTACGAAGTCGAGAGATCAAGACCATCCTGGGCTACGTGGCAAAACCCCGTCTCTACTAAAAATACATAAATTAGCCGGGTGTGGTGGCACGCACCTGTAGTCCCAGCTACTCAGGAGGCTGAGGCAGGAGAATCGCTTGAACCTGGGAGGCAGAGGTTGCAGTGAGCCAAGATCACACCACTGCACTCCAGCCTGGTAATAGAGTGAGACTCCGTCCCCTCACCCACCCCCAAAAAAGAAAATTACCACTGGTATAATACTCTTAACTAAAGGTTTTTTTTTTTTCTTTCTTGATTTTTCACCAGTTTCCCACTACTGTCCTCTTTCTGTCCCAGGATCCAATCCAGGGTCCCACTTCGCTTCCAGTTCTTATTCTCCCCGTCCTCCTCTGGGCTGGAACAGTTTGTCAGTCTTTATCTTTCATAACCTTGTTACTTTCAAAGAGGTGCTTTGTTGAGTGTCCCTTAATTTGAGTTTGTCTTGTTTTCCCATGTTTGGACAAAGATAATGCCCTTTATTATTTCTTTTTTGACAGAGTCTCCAGCCTGGGCTGGAGTAGAGTGGTGAGATCATAGCTCACTGCAGCCTTGAACTCCCAGGCTCAAGTGATCCTCCTGCCTCAGCCTCTCAAGTAGCTAGCTGGGACCACAGGTGCATGCCACCACACCTGGCTAGTTTTTTATTTTTTAGAGATGGGGTCTTGATTGTTGCCCAGGCTAGATAATGCATTTTTGACATTAAATCCCCCCAAAATCGTGTTGGATCCCTCCCAGAGCATCCTATCGTGGGGTTTATGATACTGACCTGTCTTTTACTGGTGATGAAGGTCATGATCATTTGCTAAAGTGGTGTCTGCCAGGTTTTTTCTCCTCTAAACAGGTGCTATGAGAACCTGCTTTTTTTTTTTTTTTTTTTTTGAGACTGAGTTTCTCTCTGTTGCCCAGGCTGGAGTGCAGTGGTGCGATCTCGGCTCACTGCAACCTCTGCTGCCCGAGGTTCAAGTGATTCTCCTGCCTCAGCTTCCCAAGTAGCTGGGATTACAGGCGCCTGCCACCACGCCTGGCTAATTTTTGTAGTTTTAGTAGAGACGGGATTTTGCCATCTTGGCCAGGCTGGTCTTGAACTCCTGACCTCGCGATCCACCCACCTTGGCCTCCCAAAGTGCTGAGGTTATAGGCGTGAGCCACTGCACCCAGCCATTTTTTTTTTTTTTTTTTTTGAGACGGAGTCTTGCTCTGTTGTCCAGGCTGGAGTGCAGTGGCACGGTCTCAGCAACCTCCACCTCCTGGGTTCAAGTGATTCTCCTGCCTCAGCCTACTGAATAGCTGGGACTACAGCTGTGTGCCAGCATGCCCAGCTAATTTTTTGTATTTTTAGTAGAGATGGGGTTTCACCGTGTTAGGATGGTATCAATCTCCTGACCTTGTGATCCACCTGCCTCGGCCTCCCAAAGTGCTGGGATTTCAGGCGTGAGCCACCACGCCTGGCCTGAAAGCCTGCATTTTGATGACACTAGTGAGTGTAAAATATCTTTTTTTTTTCTTTATTCACAACAGGTATGAAATGATTGTTTTCAGAGTCTTTTTTTTTTTTTTTTTTTTGAGACAGGGTCTCACTCTGTCGCCCAGGCTGGACTGCAGTGATGTGGTCATGGCTCACTGCAGCCTCAACCTTCTGGGTTCAAGCCATCCTCCTGCTTCAGCCTCCCAAGTACAGGTGCGCACCACCACACTTGGCAGACTTTTAAAATTTTTTTTGGAGATGGAGTCTCACTATGTTGCCCAGGCTGGTCTCAAACTCCTGGCCTCAAGTGATCCTCCCACCTCATCCTCCCAAAGTGCTGGGATTACCGGTGTGAGCCACCACACCCCTCCTGAGTCTCTCTGAATTACCCAGGAAAACAAAACCAAAGGCCTCCACACAGGCACCCAAGGAGCGTAAAAGCGCGAAGGCACCTCAGTGACTCCCACTTGGCCATGACGCAGTGTGTCTCCAGCTCTCGTTTCCAATAAGTCAGCGGTGTGCAGTAAGCTCTGCTCTTTTCTCCCCCAGTGCCTCCCTCCCCAGCGGTCCCTCGAGCAGCCCGGGGAGCGTCCCTGCCACTGTGCCCGTGCAGATGCCAAAGCCCAGCAGAGTCCAGCAGGGGCTCGCAGGTAGGTGCCTGCCCTCGGGCTGCAGAGCAGTCTGTGCCCTGCGGGACTTGGTGGGGAGGAAATTGTGATGTGGGGCCTTGTCACCCTCTGGATCCTCAGGGAGAGCCAAAGGGGCTCCCTGGGGGAGCAGTGCTTCTTTCTGGTGATGGTGTCACCCCAGAGTGAGCCCAGGTGCCCCTCCTTTTGCTCTCTGGGGACGTGGGCCTGATGACGGTGGGCGCTCGGGTGCAGACCTTTTCACATCCTTTAACATTTTTGCATTGAATTGCATTATGTTTAAATAGTCACTTTCCTGTCCTGAAATATTTTAAACATTTCCTTAAAGGGGCCCTCTGGGGAATTAATAGATCTATTTCGGCTGTAGTTACTCTTACATCTTGAATAAGAGGCACCTTTTGGGTCCAACCAGATCTTTTGCTGTACTAACCATACATCTTACATCTTGGAACTGTTTTGGGTTTGGTTTGGTTTTTTGTGAGACAAGAGTCTCGCTCTGTCACCCAGGCTGGAATGCAGTGGCGCTAACCCAGCTCACTGAAGTCTTGAACTCCTGGGCTCAAGCAATCCTTTCACCTTAAGGATCCTTAAAAATACCTACTGCTGGCCCCCACACCCATTCTGTTTCAGCAGCCTGGCTAGCAGGGTTTTCAGAAGCTCCACAGGTGGCAGGATTTTTTTTCTTTTTTCTTTTTTTGAGATGGAGTCTCTCTCGCCCAGGCTGGAGTGCAGTGGTGGGATCTCGGCTCACTGCAACCTCTGCCTCCCAGGTTCAAGCAATTCTCCTGCCTCAGCCTCCCGAGTAGCTGGGATTACAGGTGCATGCCACCACGCCCGGGCAATTTTTGTATTTTTAGTAGAGATGGGGTTTCGCCATGTTGACCAGTCTGGTCTTGAACTCCTGACCTCAAGTGATCCATCTGCCTCGGCCTCCCAAAGTGCTGGGATTACAGGCATGAGCCACCGTGCCTGGCCATTTTTTTTTCTTGTTATAAGAGACAGGATCTTGCTCTGTTCCCCAGGCTGGTGTGCAGTGGTGTAGTCATAGCTCACTGCAGCCTCCAACCCCTGGGCTGAAGCGATCCTTCTGCCTCAGCCTCCTGAGTAGCTGGGATTACAGACACATGCCACCATGCCAGGGAAGTTTTTTATTTTTTGTAGAGACAGGGTCTCACTATGTTGCCCAGGCTGGTCTTGAACTCCCAGGCTCAAGCCGTCTTCATGCCTTGGCCTCCCAAAGCGCTGGGATTCCAGTCATGAGCTGCCACGCCTAGCTGAGGTTATTTTCTAACTTCTGGAAATTGCGAGGTATGTAAGGAGGTGGATGGCGCCATCGTTGTTCACAGGGTGATGTGGCGGAATTCAATAATGAGTTGGTGTTTTAGGGGAGTCGCTGTCATAGTGGCTGAGAGGGGACAGGCCTGGAGGCAGGGCGGCTGGTGCAGAGCCTGACATCAGACCTGGGGGCACCAGCCAAGGCCTGACCAGCTTCGAGGCAGTGGAGTGGAGGGGGAGGTTTGGCTTGAAACATTCAGAGGCATGAGCCGTCAGGCGGGGGGTTGTGAGGGGGGATTGGGGGTAGACTGAGGCCTGCTGGAGTGCAGCCAGTCACAACTGAGGAGCAGCCTGGGGCTTGGCGTGTGTGAATTCATTTCATCCTTAAATCACTGAGGTGGAGGCTTTTGTTCCCATTTTCATTAGAGGAAACTGAGGCTCAGAGAATTTAAAAATTCTCTGCCAGCCCTTGGCAGAGCTGAGACGCAGCCCCGGGCCTTCTTGCCTATGATGGTTCAGTGCTGCTGAGTCTAGGGGGAGGTTGGGAGGGGGTGATGGTTGTGGAGTGGCCGTTGGAGCTGTTCCGGGGCAGTGGGATTTGGCTGTGGGCCTCAGAAGAGCAGTCTTGGGTGGAATGGGGTGCCCCTGACCCCTCGTGGGAGCGTGTGTGCCACAGAGACCGTGGGCGGGACTGAAGAGAAAATGAAGGAGCAGCCAGAGAGGTGGGGGCAGGAGGGAGAGGAGCTGGAGTGGGGCAGGGGAGACAGAATGAGCAAGACACACTGGCCAGAAAGTCCCTGCCCACTGAAGTCACCGTGCGGCGCCATAGGGAAATCACAGTGTACCGTGTGTGCATGTGCAGCCGTGGTGGCATTGGAGACAGGTTGTGGGTAAACAGACGGGGCCCCCACACGGTTCCTCATGGCCCAGCTCCTTCCAGCTCTGGGGCTCTCGCAAGCCTTCGTGGCCAGGCCTGACAGTGAGCGACTTCTGAGGCCATGACACAGATCTGAGTGCCCTGGGTGTGGAGTTAGCACCTGCCCCCTTCCTCTGCTCTTGAGGCTGAAGGTCCTGTCCAGGCTGTGTCCCAAATTGTCCATCCTGTTGTCTGTCCCCGTTGCTCTCAGAGTAATCCTGGAGCTAAAGCAGGTATTTTAACATCCATTTTACTTGTGGGGAAATAGATTCGGGAAGCTGGTTCAGGCCTAAGGAAATAGGAGAGCCTGGAGGCTGTGTAGACTCCTGCCTCCCCCAATTCAAGGCCCAGTGTTGGTACCTACTGGGGGAGCATTGTCTAGGGGAGCAGGGAATGAGAGGAGCCTGGCCGGAGCCAGAGCTGGAGAGCAGTGTCCCGTCACCCTGGTGTGCTTGTGGGTTGAGGAATTATACCATGCCCGGCTGCGGAGACGAGCGTTTGCGCACAGGGTTTTTGCAGGGAGGTTTATAACCAGGAGGTCATGCTTTGGAAGGACTGAGTGCTGGAGGCACTGCTTCCAGGTGACAGTGCCTCCAGGTGACAGCTCCCCTGGCTGTGGCATAGCCTAGTCCCTCTATCGGGTGGGGGCAGGGACTGTGAGGCTGGGGCCAGGGTCTTCACCCCTCACCTGGTCACAGCAGCGGTCCATCCACAGCTCACACTGCTGCCTGGGGCAGGGATGGGTGTCAGCAGCCTGCCCAGGACTGCTCAGCTGGTGAGGGCTGGCACTGGGCTCGAACCCAGGCTGGGGAGGTCAGAGCGCACAGAGGAGAGGCTTGGATCTCAGCCCCGGCCCTGGGTGTCAGAAGGAGGGGTGTCTGCAAGTTGGAAGTGAGAATCAGTGAGTGGGGACTTCACTGTTTAGGGCTCTGACAGCGGGAATCCTCCCAGATGGGTGGAGAAAAAGGCTGCGGCCCTCCGAGTTATTCAGGTGATTTGGGGGCTATCAGGAGTTTGAGGGGCTGTCCCTAGCCCTCCTCCTCTCCAGGCTTCTGGGTTGAAACTTGTGTGTTTGTGACTTGAATTCAGGGGAGTGGGTCCTGCATTGAAAAGGACATGTGTGTCACTCATGCGGCCTCCTGGGGGCTGGTGGTGGCCCAAGGATGTCTTCATTCCTCAGCAAACACAGAGGGCTGCAGGCTTCCCAGGGATCAGGCACTGCCCCAGCGGGGTGCTGGAGATGCAGCTACGGGTGGGACCTCGTGGAACTCGTGCTGAGGGAAGACAGTCCATAGAAACAGAGGGGAGTGCAAAGCAGGAGTCCAGCAGGGCGGGGCGGGAGGCTTGGAGGGACAGGCCCCGTCAGGCAGTGTTCAGGGAAGGCCTGCCTGCCGAGGCAGTGTTGCCGGAGAACCCTGGGTAGGGAGACGTGTCCTGGCCTTTGGTCCTCCCAGACGACGTGGGCAGCGCAGAGGCACCAGGTTCTCATGAGGAAAACTGCACCTGTCCCTGTCCTCTCCCATCTCTCTGCCACCCGCGTCCGCTTGTCCTTCTCTCCACCCGACATTCAGTTCCCACAGGAACCGCATTTGAGCCCAGGAACAAGCTTGGGATGTTGGGGGCATTGAGCTCCCGGGCTCAAACCTCTGTCCTCTGATGCACGCTTTGGTGTCTCCTGCTGAGCGGCCACTGCAACTCACCCTGCCCACCTCGGCTCTGCTGCCCAGGCTGGTGGCTGGTCTCCGCTTCTGTCCCCACAGCCAGGCACATGTGCCGGGTTGAGAAGCTTTGTTCTTCTAGTGGGGGCGCAGTGGCTGGCCTGGCCGCCCTTCACCCCTGAGTCATGCCATCTGTTCCTGGATGGGGAGTGGGGTCCAGGAGGACTGGGATCTCTACCAACTCCCCCGGCAACCGGCTGTGCCCAGCTCCTGAGCCAGGTTCTGCAGACCCTGGAAGCCACCTTAAGGGATGGCTAAGAAGCTCTGGGCTTCCCCTTTCTCTGGAGAGGAGGTGCTTTTGACCTAACTGACCGATGACAGGGAGGACCGGGGAGCTGGCACTATGGAAAGTGGGGTAGGCCGAGGGTGTGGCAGGACACGCTGTGTCCCAGGAAGCGCTGGGTCATCAGGGAGCACGAAGGAAGCGGTGTCAGAGGAGAGTCCCCCAGGGCAAGTGTGGGGTTCCCTGCAGGCATCCGGCAGTGGTGAGCTCTGGAAAGAGTGGCCGGTCTGTCCCAGCATAGCTGCTGGCCGCAGGCCCACCCTTGCCCGAGGGCGCCAGAGCCACAGCCTGGGGCTTTGCTGCAGCCCAGCCCTCACAGTATGGGGATGCTGCAGTGTGGGAGCAGGCCCAGGGGCCACGTTCCTGCCCGCCTACCCCAGCGCTGTCGCTGAAGGCCGTGGCACCCAGATCAGCCAGGAGGGGCATGGAGCACACACAGCGCCCAGTGGAGGCTGGAGGCCTAGTAACTCCAAGCCAGGAGGGCCCAGGGCCTCCTGGGGAAGCTGAGCCCTTGGAGCCAGCCCCACCCAGGAGACCCCATGCCCTGGGCGGCTTCCTGGAGTGGCGTCCTCCGCCCTCTGCTCTCCTGAAGTCACGGGTCCTGCCCCGGTGCCCACCTGCACACTGAGGGCACGGGCTTGTCTGTTGCTCCTATAGAAACCTGTGGGCTCTGGGGCCAGGGCTACCATGAGCCAGGCTGCCCCACCCTCTGATTCCTGGCCTGGGTAGTCCTGGAAGCCCCCAGAGGGCACATTCCCCAGGGAGACCTGTGCGTCCCCGTGGCCATTGATGGTGTCACATCCTTGGCCTGAGCAGGGTTTGTTGGCGTCACATGCCGAATGAGTCTTCTAATGTCTCTCCCTCTCTGCGTGTCTGCTCTCACACCCGTGCAGGCATGACGAGTGTTCTGATGTCAGCCATTGGACTCCCTGTGTGTCTTAGCCGCGCACCCCAGCCCACCAGCCCTCCCGCCTCCCGTCTGGCTTCCAAAAGTCACGGCTCAGTTAAGAGATGGAGGAAAATGTCCGTGAAAGGTAGTTCTTGTTCCCAAAAGCTCTCTGGCCTTTGCTAAGCCTCCTTCCAGCCTCGCTGCCTCTGACTCTTCTGCACAGACCCTCTTCCTTCTCTCTGCTCCCTGACTCCTGGGGGAAGGGGCTCAGTGGCCCTTCTCCCTGCCCCCGCTTGGCAGCAGAGGCGGCCCCTGGAAGCTGACTTTCCACCGCAGCCCCAGAGTTCAGCTCCTCTCCTCCAGTCATAGCTGGCATGAGGGGGCTTGTTCTTGAGGACTTTGTGATTTTTGTAAGCAACAAGTTGTGGGTGAGAGGCGGCGCCCGGCTCAGGATGCGGGGACAACCGTCCCTTCCGCCAGGGCCAGCACGTGTCTCGGGAAAGGCCTCCAGACAGCGGCCCAGGTCTGCTGCCCAGGTCTGCTGCCCTGACCCCCAGCCCTGTGTGGCCGCCATGTGGGCTGCTTGAGAGGGGTCCCTCGGTGACCCCTGCCCTGCTCGTTGCATGGCCACAGAAGAAGGGGCTTTAGGACCACAGCAGGTCCAGGGAGTTACAGCAAGACCTGCTCGGAGCAGCCTGTGATGGTCAAGTTCTGAACCTTTCCCAAGCGGGTGCTGGCCCTGCTTCCACCCCTGGGCTGTGGAAGTGTGGACTGTGGCCAGTCCAGACGCTCTTGAGTGGGCGTGGTGGCGGGCAGGGAGGGTGGCCGTGGCCCTGCTGGCCCTCAGTGTCTGTGTCATCTCAGCAGGTCCTCTCAGAGCCTCCGCTTAGCAGAGGGGCTTGGCGAGGTCTAGGAAATACTCGAAGCGCCTGGCATGCGGCAAGGGTGGCTTCCGATCGTGTCCGACCTCCAGCCCACAGGCGAGGAGGTGGGCTCAGGGAGGGGTGGGCCTCGAGCTCCTGCCCCCAGCCCAGGGCTCTGCACGCCCTGCCCTTCCCCTGCCCTGGGGGAGGAGCCAGACTCGTTGGCAGCCCGGGCTGGCAACCTTCTGTGGCACTCGGGTTTACCTGGGAAGGACACGCTCTTGGTGGGTCACCTGGCTGGCCCCTTCTGAGACACGTGGCTAATGGAAAGCTCCCTTCTGTTCTGAAAAGCTGCAAGGGCTGGGGTGGGATGCTGTGCCCGGCCTCACCAGGGCTGGGCAGAGGTGAGGCCCAGGCTCACCCGGAGATGGCTCTGGAGTTGGCAGGCTTTTCCAAAGGAAAAGGCCCCCCTCAGCCTGAGTAGGGCATTCCAGCCACGCGGAGGGTGACCCTGAGCTGGGGGCCATCGTTCTGGTCTGGCGTTCTCGCCACCGTGACAGGATTTGGGTTCGGGCAGTCTGTATGGGTGTGTGGAGGTGTGGGGTGTGTGAGGTGTGTGGAGGTGTGGGGTGTATGGAGGTGTGGAGTGTGTGTGGAGGTGTGGGGTGTGTGAGGTGTGTGGAGGTGTGGGGTGTGTGAGGTATGTGGAGGTGTGGGGTGTGTGAGGTATGTGGAGGTGTGGGGTGTGTGAGGTGTGTGGAGGTGTGGGGTGTGTGGGGTGTGTAGAGGTGAGGGTGTGTGGGGTATGTGGAGGTGTGGGGTGTATGGAGGTGTGGAGTGTGTGTGGAGGTGGGGGTGTGGGTGGAGTGTGTAGGTGTGGTGTCTTTAGGTGTGGGGGGTGTGGGTGTGGATTGGGGTGTGTGGTGTGTGTGTAGGTGTGGTGTCTGGAGGTGTGGGGGTGTGGGTGGAGGTGTGGGGTGTGTGGAGGTGGGTGTGTGGAGGTGTGTGGGATGTGGAGGCGTGGGGTGTGTGGAGGTGTGTGGGATGTGGAGGTGTGGGGTGTGTGGATGGGGGTTGGGGGGTGTGGTCTTGCCAGCAGTTTCCCTCCAGGTCACAGCAGCCATGCCATCACAGCAATTCCAGCTTGGTTACATATTCGTCTTTCCCGTTTGAGATCAGGGAACCGAGGCTCAGAGGTGGCATGATTCGTTCACAGCAAGAGAACTAGAATTAAACAAACCGTGCCGACTCCAGCCTCCGCCCCACCACGCCACCTCCCTGCCAAACTGTCCCCTCCCGGGCCCTTTTTGGTGTAAAGGGAGTTCAGCAGGTGCAGTTGTGAGCCCTCAGGCTTAGAATTCTCTGCAGCCCCTGAAGGCCGTGAGCTTGGATTCAAACCGGAGCCCCTTCTGGTCCTGGAGTCTGGGACGACCGCAGCCCCACCATGACCTTGGGGTGGAGCCCCTGTCAGGAGCGCCTCCACAGGTGGCACTGGGCTCCCCGTCCCTCTTTCACCCCCGCACGGGCTTGGCTGCTGGTTTCTGTGGTTCTGCTACTCCCACTACCTAGAGAACGCCCTGGGCCGCGCCGATCCTCACCAGCTCGGGGAGCTTCTTGTCCGTAGGAGAGGCTTTACTGGATGTGGGGTTCGGTGTTTATGGAGATGCAGCCCTTCTCCCTCCAGCTTTGTGCACGTG
Source organism: Gorilla gorilla gorilla (assembly GCF_029281585.2). NCBI lineage: Eukaryota > Metazoa > Chordata > Mammalia > Primates > Hominidae > Gorilla > Gorilla gorilla. The sequence goes on from NC_073230.2 coordinate 85,854,922, forward strand.
TGCACAGACAGCGAGTGAGGCCGTCAGGGTGGGCTCCTGCCACGTCTTGGCCCCTCCCCAGAGTCGCTGGACTTAGGAGCTAGTCTGCACGTGACAGACCTTCCCAGTCAGTGGCAGGCGTTTCCCGGGACAGTGTCTGTGTGGCGGTCGGCGTGTGTGCAGCTGCCTGTACATGCTGGACCCCAGACTCCCTTGTCCCTGCGATGTTCATGCCAGGGTAATGCAAGTTGAATCAAATCGTGCTGCCACAACGCCCCCTGGAGTAGTTTGTGCCCGAAGCGGCTGACTCTTCCGCGCAGCCTCAGAAGCGCCGGGGTCGGTTTCCTCACTCAATGTGCGCGGGGATGCGCCTCCCAGGAGACCGTGCTGCTGTTTCTGCTCTTCTGCATCCTCCATGGCTCCTGGGGCTGAGCCGGGTCCCCGGACGGTGGGACTGGGGAAGGCTTTGTCCGACGGAGCTCGGGGCTCTGTGCCTGGCGCTGAGGTCTCCCGTCCCGCACACTGGCCTCCCTGTCTGGGCCCCTCTCGCATTTCCTCCTGGCAGCTTAGACCTCTCCGTTGCCTTCCTCGCCCTCTGGCCTCCTCTCCAGCCTGTGCTCCTCAGGACGCTGCTTATGTACTTCTCTCTTCTAGGAGCGACCCCGAAGCCAGAGCCAGAGCCAGAGCAGGTCATAAAAAACTACACGGAAGAGCTGAAAGTGCCCCCAGATGAGGTTTGTGTCTTGGGACCTTGGCTGCCTTTGTTTCTGTTTGGAAACAACTCCACATGGAAAGGACATCCGCCCCATCTTGCTTGAAGGGTGCTTCCCAGGTGCCTCTGGGTGCCAGGGCCTTGCTCCAGCCCCTTTGGTTTCATCTCCCAGCCTCCCGAGACCCACATCGTTATGGTCTGAGCTTTGCACTTAAGGAGCTGTGGTCCTGAGCAAAGCCCCTCCTCTCCCGGCCCTGGCCTCTCCATAGCCTGATGGCCATCCTGGGAGCAGGAATTCCAGAGACAAGGGATGGGCCAACCTGCCCCACTCTCCACCTTGTGGATGCTGGTGTAGAAGTGAGGTGGCCTCGTCCAGGTGGCTGTCCTGCCCCCCGGCTATTGGGAGAGCTGGTCAAGGTTCTTATAATTTTTTCATTCTTAAAGACGGGTGCACACTGTCGCCCAGGCTCAGTGCAGTGGCGTGATCACAGCTCACTGCAGCCCTGTCCTCCTGACCTCCTGTAATGAACAGGACCAATCAGACTCCTGTTGCGCTTCCATAGAACCTGAACCTCTGCTGAGCCACGTTTTGGGGGCTGCAGCACCACTTTCCCCTGATTTTAGCTGGGAGCCCTGGAGATACTGTTGGGGGAGGGGGTGGGTGAACGGCCGGGAGTACCAGTACCCAGAGATCTTCAGATACTTGGGGGCGGGTGGAAGGCCAGGAGCCCCAGTACCCAGGGACTCTTCACTTGTCTCTTTCTCCAGTCTGTTGAGTCCATGAGAAAAATCTGGTAAGTAAAGGTTTGGAAAGGAGCCTGAACGTCCTCCTCATGTGTCCCACCCCTTCCACAAGCCCTTGCCACATTCCCGCCTGCCCAGCGCTCAGCTCTGTCTCGGCTCTGGTGTCCATCTGGTGTGACTGGGCCGTTTCACCCCAGGCTCCTCTCCAAGCTGCCGTCTGCACAGCCAGCATGCAGCTTGGATCATGGGAGCACTCCCTGCCTGGAACCCCCAGCAGCACCCCCAACTCACACACAGCCCCAAGCCCCTGAGTGTGGCAGCCAGACCCCCGAGGGCGCGTCTCTCCCTGATCCTGTCTCATCTCCTGCTCCCAGCCCACCCCCTGCCAGCTTTAGTGCCCATGCGCTGGCTCCTCTTTCAGAACGTTCTCCTCCCTCTTCCGGGTGCCCACTCTGTGCTTGTCCATCTGGCAATTCCTGTCTCCCTTGTAAGACCCCACTCCGAGGGCCTCCCCCAGGATCCTGCCCTGTCCGTCCTCCCCATTTGGTGGCTTCTGCTGTCATGTCGGGCCTGTGCTGCTGGTAAGCCCTTCAAGGGCACAGGTCCCGGTGACTCACCTGTGTCTCCAGCCTGTGGAATGGACTTTTTTTTTTTTTTCTGAGACGGAGTCTCGCTCTGTCGCCCAGGCTGGAGTGCAGTGGCACAATCTCAGCTCTGCAACCTCTGCCCCCTGAGTTCAAGTGATTCTCTTGCCTCAGCCTCCCGAGTAGCTGGGATTATAGGTGCCTGCCAACACGCCCAGCTAATTTTTGTATTCTTAGTAGAGATGGGGTTTTCCCGTGTTGGCCAGGCTGGCCTCAAATTCCTGACCTCAAGTGATCGGCCTCCCAGAGTGCTGGGATTACAAGCCTGAGCCACTGCGCCTGGCCTCGGAATTGACTTTGACTGCACTTCCAGCATTTCAGCACATGAAAGCCTCTTTTTCCAAGACTGGCCCACGTCAGCCCAGCCCACTGTTGGCAAGCATGACCCGTGTTTGGTCTCCTCCAGGACTGCATCATCTGCATGGAGAAGCTGTCTGCAGCATCTGGATACAGCGATGTGACTGACAGCAAGGCAATCGGGCCCCTGGCTGTGGGCCGCCTCACCAAGTGCAGCCGCTCCTTCCACCTGCTGTGCCTCCTGGCCATGTACTGCAACGGCAATAAGGTGCCCCCACTGGCCCGGGGCGGAGGCGGGTGGCCTGCCCCCACAGTCCTGAGCTGTCCCCTGCACGGGCGGGAGGGTTCCGGGGCTGGCTGTAGGAATGGGCCTCTGCAAAAGATGGTGCTGGACGTGGGGCCAGCTTGAAGACCTTTCTAAAGGCCTGGCCGGCTCTCCTAGGCCTGCCCTACTCTTCTAGGTCTGCCCCACACTTTAGAAAGGAGGACCAGTGCGGCTGGTTCCCTCCACCCCTCCAGCCAGGCCTGAGAAGATTCTGGGCTTCTCTGAGCCTCAGGGCACCGCCTCCCCCTCGGCCACTTGTAAGCACCGCAGACACTGTCTCCCTTCTTCCTTACAGCATCCCTGTGCAGTCAGCACAGTGCTCATGAGGGAGAGGCTCAGAGCAGGGGCTGTGCCCAGGGTCACCCCACTGGGAGGTGGGAGCCAGGCCTTGAGGCAGGGCTGATCCTGGGCCCCACGGTAGCCTACACATGAAGAGCCGCGCCCAGACCGACCCCCAGCTGCTCTCCCTGCATCGGCCTTCAGGCGGGATGGGCAGAGTTTAGAGGCTTAGAGAACCGAGTCCTGTGGCGCATCGGAGCCTGGCTCGGCCTTCCCTAGTGTCTGCCGTCCTGGGCAGCCAGGGCCCAGCTCCACAGATCAGACGCTGCAAGGCTGTCTATCCGACTGCAAATGCGATTCACCCGTGGAGATTTCTGCTCAGGATCCGAGTTTTCCCACTCGCCACCTGTCTCCTGATAGCATGTCCCTTAACGAAAATGGCATGAGTTGCTGGTGCAAAATAAAGCTTTCCAGGGAAGCTGTTGGAAGCCAGTTTCCGGGCAGGAGGCTGCCAGCAACTCCCTGGGATGGTGGCCAGCCCATTCCCGGGGCCCTTTACCATCTGACGGTGGAGGTGACGGTCTTGGGTGTTCTCAGACTGCCAGCTCAGTGGGTTGCGTCTGCCTCTCTCAGGATGGAAGTCTGCAGTGTCCCTCCTGCAAAACCATCTATGGAGAGAAGATGGGGACCCAGCCCCAGGGAAAGATGGAGGTATTACGGTTCCAGATGTCGCTCCCCGGCCACGAGGACTGCGGGACCATCCGCATAGTTTACAGCATTCCCCATGGCATCCAGGTGAGGAGCCTTCTTGAGTCCCCCACTCCTGGCCACTCCTCTTCCCACCCCGCCCACGTCCCAGCAGTCTGCCCCTGGATCAAGGCTGAGGATGCCCATGTGGCCAAGCTCAGGCCCCCAGGTCCCCTAAGGCCAGGGCCATGGAGGGCCGGGAATGGGGAGGCAGTGCCGGGGCTTAGGGCAAGCTCTTAGGGCTATGGCAGCAAAAGGCTGGCCTTCCACTCTTTCCCGAACCAAGGAAGCCTTCCTAGAGGAGGAGCCATCTTAGCTGGACTTGTTCTGGGCAGAAGGGCAGGCAGTTCAGTGGGAGGAACCCTGCGGAGGGGCTGGAGAAGCGGGGCCACAGCAGGGTGTGCGTCGAGGAACCTTGGGTTGGGAGTGGCAGGGCCAGGCGTGTGGGTGTCAGGAGCCCAGGCACAAGGCCCCAGAGTCCCAGAGGAGACTCAGACGGGCCCTAGCCCTTTCGGTCTCCTGTCTTGAGCCAAGGTGGATCGTAGGGCCTGGGGCAGGGTGGGAAGATAACAGGGGGCAGCAGGCAGCGGGCACTGGCTGCCAGCCAAGGTCCACCTGTGGTGGATGGAGGCATCTTTTTGTCTTGTTGAACCATGAGCCTTTCCCCTGGTTTCCCTCCACTTCTCCACAGCTCAGAGGGAAATTCAGGAACATTCGGGGTTGGCATCTCGGAGCGGGGGAGGAGCTGGAGCTGTGCAGGGGCCTGTCCCTGTGCGGGCTCTCGGAGCACCCTATCCTGGTGTCTGTTCCTCCCGCAGGGCCCTGAGCACCCCAATCCTGGAAAGCCGTTCACTGCCAGAGGGTTTCCCCGCCAGTGCTACCTTCCAGACAATGCCCAGGGCCGCAAGGTGAGTGCCACCATGCGCCCCGGAGGTGGACGGGGCCCTGACCAGGCGGCAGGAGGCCAGGCGCCACACTGGACTCTGCTTCTGCAGCGGAGGACAGAGGCTGAGGCCGGGCCGAGTGTCTGCTGCTCTTTTCTGGGGACCTGCTGTAGGTACAGGGAGGGCAGCCTGGACCTCACATAGCCTCGAGGGAGGAGGAGAGGCCATCACCTTCCAGCACCCTGCCGGGTGGGGTCAGGAGCTCCTGAGAGTCAGAGTGTGACAGGCAGGGACCGGGGGCTGTGTTAGACCAGGTGACCACGGAAGGCTGGAGCAGTGGTTCTGCACTGAGACATGAATAGGGACTTTGTGGCTGCAGCCAGACTCAAGGGGCTGGGGGCCCTGCTGGAGTGATTGGACCCTGGGCGCCCGCCCCCCTCCGATTGGGAGAGGCAGCCCCAGGGACCCCCACGCCCGTCTCCGTGGCTCACCTTTTGTCCCCCGTGGCCACAGAGCTGGTGCCCTACACACCACAGATAACAGCTTGGGACCTGGAAGGGAAGGTCACAGCCACCACCTTCTCCCTGGAGCAGCCGCGCTGTGTCTTCGATGGCTGCAGAGAAGGTTGGGGACGAGCCTTCCAGGAAGGCAGGATAGCTGGCGAGGAGGGTGGGAGCCCGTGGTGTGGGTGTGAAGACAGGGCTGCCCCCCAGGCCAGCACCAGGGGTGCCTTGGGTGCTTCTCCTTGAAAGGATTCTGAGGATGAGGATAGGAGAAAATATTTTCAAATTGCATACCTGATAAGGATCTAGTATCCAGAATATATAAAGAACCCATAGAACTCTGCAATAGGCCGGGTGGAGTGGCTTATGCCTGTAATCCCAGCACTTTGTGAGGCCGAGGTGGGTGGATCACCTGAGGTCAGGAGTTCGAGACCAGCCTGGCCAATGTGGTGAAACCCCCTCTACTAAAAATACAAAAATTAGCTGGGCGTGGTGGTGTGCACCTACAATTCCAGCTAACTTGGGAGGCTGAGGCAGGAGAATTGCTTGAACCCGGAAGGCAGAGGTTGCAGTGAGCCGAGATCACACCACTGTACTCCAGCCTGGCGACAGAGCAAGACTCCGTCTCAAAAAATATATATAAAAACAAAACCATGAGATGCCACACTACACCCATTACGATGACTATACTAAAACAAAAAGCAGTGTTGGAGAGGATGTCGAGAAATGGGACCCTCATCCACTGCTACTGGGAATGTAAAATGCAGCCACTTTGGCAAACAGAACCTCAAAAAGCAGCATTAGCATATGACCACAGTTCCACTCCTAGGTACATTCTCAAGAGAATTGAAAATGTGCCCACAGAAGCCTGCACACAGATGCTCATGGCAGCATTATTTACAGTAGCCCCACAGTGGAAAAAACCAAATTCTGCATCCACCGATGAATGAAAGTGTGATACGTTCACAGGATGGAATATTACTCAACTGTGAAAAGGAATGAAGCAATCACAGTCGAGGAGGAACCTTGAAAAAGTAACAAAAGCCAGACACAAAAGGTCACATGTTGTGTGACTGCATCCTATGAAATGTCCATTACGGGCAAAACCATGGAAACAAGAAGTAGCTTAGTCGTTACTGGGGACAGGGGAGAATGGAGAGTTACCGTTTAATGGGTGTAGTGTTTCGTTTTGGGGAAGTAAGAAGGTTCTGGAATTGGTGATGGTTGCACAACCTTGTTGATATACTAAAAGCTGTTGGGCGCTGTGGCTCATGCCTGTAATCTGGGCACTTTGGGAGGCTGAGGCAGGAGGATCCCTTGAGCCAGTAGTTCAAGACCAGGCTGGGCAACACAGTGAGACCCTGTCTCTACAAGAAATATATTTTTATTATATTTTTTTGAGACAGAGTCTCACTCTGTCATCCACGCTGTAGTGCGGTGGTGCGATCTCAGCTCACTGCAACCTCCGCCTGCCGGGTTCAAGTCATTCTCCTGCCTCAGCCTCCTGAGTACTTGGGATTACAAGCACGTTCCACCACACCCGGCTAATTTTTGTAATTTTAGTCGAGACGGGGTTTCACCATGTTTGCCAGGCTGGTCTCGAACTCATGACCTCAAGTGACCTGCCCACCTCGGCCTCCCAAAGTGCTGGGATTACCGCCGTAAGTCACTACACCCAGCCTCAAAAACTATATTTTTAAAAATTAGCAGCTGGGCGCAGTGGCTCATGCCTGTAATCCCAGCACTTTGGGAGGCCGAGGCAGGTAGATCGCGAGGTCAGGCGTTCGAGACCAGCCTGGCCAAGTTGGTGAAACCTCATCTCTACTAAAAATACAAAAATTAGCTGGGCATGGTGGTGGGTGCCTGTAGTCCCAGCTACTAGGGAGGCTGAGGCAGAAGAATTGCTTGAACCCAGGAGGTGGAGGTTGCAGTGAGCAGAGATCACGCCATTACACTCCAGCCTGGGCAACAGGGTGAGACTCCATGTCTCAAAAAAAAAAAAAAAAAAAAAAATAGCCAGGCACGGTGGCTCACGCCTGTAACCCCAATACTTTAGGAGGCCAAGGCAGGAGATTTGCTTGATCCTCCCAGGAGTTAGAGATCAGCCTGGGCAACATAGCAAGATCCTGTTTCTATAAAAAATACATTTTTAAAAATTGGCCAGCCAGGCGCAGTGGCTCACACCTGCAATCCCAGCGCTTTGGGAGGCTGAGGTGGGTGAATCACCTGAGGTCAGGAGTTCGAGACCAGCCTCACCAACGTGGAGAAACCCTGTCTCTACTAAAAATACAAAATTAGACAGGTGTGGTGGCACATGCCTGTAATCCCAGCTACTCAGGAGGCTGAGGCAGGAGAATCTCTTGAACCCAGGAGGTGGAGGTTGCGGTGAGCCAAGATCGAGCCATTGTACTCCAGCCTGGGCAACAAGAGTGAAAACTCCGTTTCAAAAAAAACAACAAAAAAAATTGGTGGGGGTGCCAGGCACGGTGGCACACGCCTGTAATCCCAGCACTTTCGGAGGCCAAGGCGGGTGGATCACTTGAGATCAGGAATTTGAGACCAGCCAAGCCAATGTGGTGAAACCCCGTCCCTACTAAAAATACAAAAATTAGCTGGGTGTGGGGCATGTGCCTGTAATCCCAGCTACTTGGGAGGCTGAGGCAGGAGAATCGCTTGAACCCAGGAGGCGGAGATTGCAGTGAGCCCAGATCACGCCACTGCACTCCAGCCTGGACAACAAAGGAGACTCCATCTTAAAAAAAAAATTAATTAAATAAATTTTAAAAATTAGCCAGAGCATGGTGTTGTGTGCCTGTGGTTCCAGCTACTGGGAAGGCTGAGGTGGGAGGATTAACTGAACCTGGGAGTTTGAGGCTCCAGTTAGCTGTGAACTGACCTCCCTGGGTGACATATATATATTTAAGCCACTGAGCTGTGAAGGTTGTGAAGGTATGTGAGTTATGTCTTGAAAAATACACACATAGTGAGCGCCAAATCCCGGGAGTAGTGTTTAAGTGGCGGGCTTGTCAGCTGTCAAGGGCTCTGCAGCCCTTTCTCTGAATCCAAGTTCTTCTTCCTGTGGACAGGGAACCGAGGCTGCGAACTGGGAGGATGTGGCCTCGTGGGGGGCAGGGCCAGCGTGCTGTGATGCGGATGGGGCTGGGCAGGTTGGGGCTGCCTGCTACTCCCCACTCCTGACTCTGGGTGGGGACAGAAGGCAGAGGGAGGCTCCTGGCACCTGGGGCACAGGAATCTCAGGCATGTGGTCCTGAGCCTGTTTCCAAAAGCCAGACCCTCCTCCCCAGGGTGGAGAGACTGGGAGGGGCCCCAATCCAGGCTCCGGGATGGCCTGGCTGGCATCTGGGGTTCCAGTGGCCCCTCTCCCTTGGCCCTGGCAGTGGGGCTGGATACTGGCCTGCCTCCCACCAGAGTCCCCCCAGCTCCTCCCTGCTGTGGGCTGGCCTGGGAGGAAGGGGGTGGGGTGCACTTACATTTGCAGGTCTTTCCAGCCCCTGGGGCAGCCTGATTAACCAGCTTCTCCAGGGCCAAGCTGTTGGGGGTGGGGTGCAGCCCGAAGCAGCCAGACCAGCCCCTGAGCCTCCCGGGTGCTGGCGGCTGTCATGGGGCTACCCTGGGGGTAGCCTCACCTAGGGCTGCAGATGCTTCTCCTGGCGTTGAACTGTCTCCGGCCCAGCCTGAGCCTGGGTGAGTGGGGGTCCCAGATGGACGCGTCCAGCCAGACCCAAGGGGCTGGGGGCCCTGCTGGAGTGATTGGACCCTGGGCGCCCGCCCCCCTCCGATTGGGAGAGGCAGCCCCAGGGACCCCCACGCCCGTCTCCGTGGCTCACCTTTTGTCCCCCGTGGCCACAGAGCTGGTGCCCTACACACCACAGATAACAGCTTGGGACCTGGAAGGGAAGGTCACAGCCACCACCTTCTCCCTGGAGCAGCCGCGCTGTGTCTTCGATGGGCTTGCCAGCGCCAGCGATACCGTCTGGCTCGTGGTGGCCTTCAGCAATGGTGCGGGGACTGCTGTGGGGCCTGGGTGAGGGTGACGGCTGAGGAGAGTGGTGGGCCCTAGGAGCCCCTCACCAGCAAGCGCCTTCAGTGATTGAGCCCCTGTGGGGGCCTTTGGGAGAGTAGGTGTGGATGAATTGGGCTTTATCTAAAGGGGTAATATGTGTATTGAAAAATACACACGTAGTGAACACCAAATCCCGGGAGTAGTGCAAGTGGTGGGTTTGTCAGCTGTCAAGGGCTCTGCAACCCTTTCTCTGAATCCAAGTAGTTCTTCCTTTGGACAGGGAGCCGAGGCTGCGACCTGGGAGGATGTGGCCTCCTGTGGGGCAGGGCCGGTGCACTGCGATGGGGCTGGGGCTGGGCAGGTTGGGACTGCCCGCTGCTCCCCACTCCTGGCTCTGGGTGGGGACAAAAGGCCAGAGGGAAGCTCCCCTTCAGGGGTAACAAAGTCGACTGGGTCTGGACTATCTCTGGGGGCCCTGAGGGAGGAGGTGGCATGGGGGGTCAGGGCTGGAGACTGGGCGAACACAGAACCCCCACTCATAAGGACAAAGCTGCTTTCTCCCCTCCCACCTCTATCTGTTCTCTCATCCTGCAGCCTCCAGGGGCTTCGAGAACCCGGAGACACTGGCTGACATTCCGGCCTCCCCACAGCTGCTGACCGATGGCCACTACATGACGCTGCCCCTGTCTCTGGACCAGCTGCCCTGTGATGACCGCATGGCGGTCAGCGGAGGCGCCCCCGTGCTGCGGGTGGGCCATGACCACGGCTGCCACCAGCAGCCCTTCTGCAACGCGCCCCTCCCTGGCCCTGGACCCTATCGGTGGGTGGTCCCCACTGGAGCCCTGGGACTGGGGCTGTGCTTGGGGCGGAGGCATTGCTGGGACCAGGGATGCTCTCTCTAGCATCTTTCTAGGGAGGGGTCCCCCGGCCCTGGTCCTCCCCTTTGCAAGCCTGGGCTCCTTCCACTGTAGAGTCAGCAACAGTGCTCACCCCCGCTGGGGCCGGGCAAGGCCCAGGAGGAGCGGGTGGGCACCTTGGGGAGACGGGATCTTAGTCAAGGTGGGAGGGGGCAGCTTCCCCAAAGTCTAGGCCCCTGTCCCCCACCACGGGCAGATCTGGCAGGAAACTCGGGGGCCGAGTTCAGACCCAGTCTCGTCGGTATTAGGGAGCAGGAGAGGTGGCTCCCACCCGCTCTTACAGATGAGGAAACTGAGGCACAGGAGGTCAAGTGGCCTGCCAACATCGGGGTGGAGCCGGGATGGGGAAGCAGGCAGTGTGTCCAGGTCAGGACTGTCCGGACACAGGAGGAGGTGGGGTGACCTCAGGAAGACCAGGCCCAGGGGAAGCCGGGAAGGCAGGGCGTGGTGAGGCTGGAACAGCACCCCGCTCCGCCCAGCCCCCTTCTGCCCTCTCACCCACTCTCCAGGTCCACCCTCTGCCCTCCCCGCTGCCTCACCCTGGCTCAGCCTTCCAGCTCCATGCCCCGCCCCATCCCCCGCAGCCACTCTTTTCAATGCCAACCTGCCAGGTCCTTCCCCGCTTCCCAGGCCTTCCAGAGCTCCCAGCCCTGCAAAGACACAAACCGAGCCCCTCTGCGGGACTCCTGGTGCCCTGGGTCCTCAGGCTGCTGGTGATTGAGCCCCCGCCCCCCGGCTACTGCTGCCCCTCCGGGAGGCCTGTGACCCCTGCCCCGTGTGCCCTGCTAAGCCACCTTCACCTGCTCTTTTGGCTTGTGACATATAGGAACCAGGGCCCCTAAACCAGCATCCCCGGCCCAGGTCTGGTGTCTGGAGAGCAATTGCTCAGGGGGATGAGGGGTGGTGGCACAGGCCAGGTGGCTGGAGACATCTCAGGGGATTCTCAGAGCAGGGCCAGGCCATGGGCTGCTGCTCTTGACGGGCAACCCCACTCCACATCCATGGGAGGGCCCCAGAGGAGCTGCCTGGGGCTTGGCCCTGCCCAGGGTGGTCCCGGCCTCTGAAGCTCTCCCCTCCTCCCCCACCATCTCCCATCCCCAGGGTGAAGTTCCTCCTGATGGACACCAGGGGCTCACCCAGGGCTGAGACCAAGTGGTCAGACCCCATCACTCTCCACCAAGGTAGCGCTGGGCAGGAGGGGCGCTGCCCCCAGTGGACTCAACGATCTCTCTGGGCCACCTCTGCTGAGCTGGCCACACCCCTGCTCCCACAGGGCTGGGGGCCTGGAGGCCATGTCCAAGTCGGGCCCAGCCCCCAACAGAACCTCATGCTGGGGGAGTGGGGCACCCAGCCAGCCCCCTCGGCAGGGGTACCATGTCGGCCCATCCACAAGCGTTTGCCACATTGTGGGCACAGACAGCCTCCCCCCTCCTGTAGGGAGTCAGCCTGTGTCAGCCCCTGCTGGGAGGGAGGAAGAGGGTGTGGAGGAGGTCAGGGTCAGGGTCGGGGCTGGCTGGGGAGGCAGCCAGCTTGAGTTCTGAGCAGACCCCAAGGGGCAAGCGTGAATGTACCAGGCCCAGAAGTTTCGAGTGCCACGGCCCAGGTGTAGGGGGTGGGGGTCTCCTGGGAGACGGCTTCAGAGGTCAGGGGGTGTGGGGTGGAAGTCTTGTCATCTGAAGGCCTTGACTGCTGGGCTCCAGGGAGCAGGGCAGTGGATGAGCACGTGGGTGGGAGCAGCCTAGAAGGTAGGAGCAGGGCGGAGGCTGTGGTCCAGGCTGGCAGAGAACAGATGCTGTGCCGTCCCGAGGAAGAGGGACGGGGGGCGGGATCAGGGGGGTGCCTGGGGATATGAGACAGCCAGGCCTTGAAGCTAGGCCAGCGTGGGTGGGGAGGGAGCGAGGGAGGAGATGAGAGCCAGCCCTGGGGTCGAGGGGCAGCCCCTCTGAGCAGCTGGTGTGTGTGCAGGGAAGACCCCCGGATCCATCGACACCTGGCCAGGGCGGCGAAGTGGCAGCATGATCGTCATTACCTCCATTCTCTCTTCTCTGGCCAGCCTCCTACTCTTGGCCTTGGCAGCCTCTACCATGCGCTTGTGAGTGGGAACACCCCCTCGGGCCCCTCTCCCACCCAGAACCCCTCTGTTGAATTGGTCCCAGTGTCTGGAAGCCCTCCAGGCATGCCATGGGGTTTATTTTATTTTTGATAGAGACAGGGACTTGCTATGTTGCCCAGGCTGGTCTGGAACTGCTGGGCTCAAGCGATCCTCCCGTCTCGGCCTCCCAAAGTATTAGGATTACAGGCGTGAGCCACCTTGCCGAGCCCCATGGTTTCGAGCTGGGCAGCGCCCCTCCCAGGGCCTGTGCAGGGAACTCCCACCCTGAGTATCTCGCACCTCAGGGGTCAGTGATGGGGCCAGCAGCCCCTCTGAGGACAGGTTCGGGAGGTCCCGCCTCACTCGGGCCCTGTCTTTTCAGTGTGTCCTCTGAAGACACACTGAAGCCAAGGCCCTTCTCCTCCCGGGCCTCACCTGCTGTCTGTGGATCCTCTGGTGGTTTAGTAAGCTGACGCCAGGGTAGTCAGGGTGGCCACCTGGAGAGGTGGTCCTCCAATTGGTTCTAGAAGGGAGGAAGGAGGGATCAGAGACTGCAGGTGAGGCCGGGTGCAGTGGCACATGCCTGTAATCCTAGCACTTTGGGAGGCCGAGGTGGGAGGATCACTGGAGGCCAAAAGTTCAAGACCAGCCTGAGCAACATGGTGAAACCCCATCTCCACTAAAAATGCAAAAATTGTCCGGGTGTGGTGGCAGGCACCTGTAATCCCAGCTACTCGGGAGGCTGAGGCAGGAGAATCGTTTGAACCCAGGTGGCGGAGGTTGCAGTGAGCTTAGATCACACCACCGCACTCCAGCCTGGGTGACAGAGCCAGACTCCATCTCAAAAAAAAAGAAAAGAGAGAGAGAGACTGCACATGAGGGAGCTGGGAGGGAGGAGAGCAGACCTTGACCCAGCACGTGCCCCATGTGGCAGGGACATATGTCTCTTCCTCCTCCTCTCCCCGCCCAGCTCCAGCCTGTGGTGGCCGGAGGAGGCCCCGGAGCAGCTGCGGGTCGGCTCCTTCATGGGCAAGCGCTACATGACCCACCACATCCCACCCAGCGAGGCCGCCACACTGCCGGTGGGCTGCGAGCCTGGCCTGGAACCCCTCCCCAGCCTCAGCCCCTAGCCTGGCCTCTTTGCATGGGGCTGGGGGAGATGGGGCGCTGGGAGCGAGTGCATGGTGCTTTGTCCCAGCTCCTGCACCCACAGGCCCCCTCAGGGCTCCTTGCCTTTCCCCCCCACCAGCACACCCTGTACCCTGCTTGGAATCCCAGCACCAGCCCCCCTGCCTCTCCTCTGCCTTTCTGGTTTCTCTCCCTCTCCAAGCATCTGTAAATTGCACTCAGGAGGGTTTAGGGGAGGGCCATGGGCAGGCTGGATACCCAGTCCCCACCTCCATCCCCACCTCTGTCTCACCTGACCTCCTGCGAGGGAGGCTGGAGACTGTGTGGACAGGCCGCCCTGACCGCAAGCTTCCAGACCCTGGGAGGAGGCCTGCAGAGGACTGTGCTTTGCCTGATGCAGGGAGCTGGGCCCATCCTGGGGCCTATGAGACCTGAGCCACCCTCCGTCCCCCATCCCACACATCAGTGGCTGGGCGGGGTGAGGATTCAGAGGCGTCTCTACTGCCCCTGGGCACAGCACCTTTCTGAGAGTGGGACTCTCCATGGTCATCTGACTACCAATTCTGGCCACCACCTCCAACCCTCTTGTGCATATAGATGGCTCTAGCCCTTATCCACCCCCTCAAGCATTTATTAAGCATCTGCTGTATGCCACATACAGTGTTAGAGTTGGGGCTAACAACTCTAACGTGTCCAGATGTGACCTGTTGCTGTCGGGGGTCTGTCAGGCCCTTAGACCGTCACCCCAGTAGGCTCTCCAGGACCCAGGAGCCTCCATCACCTGGAAGGACCCTCTGTGCAAAACCTCAAGCGTCCATCTGTGCACAAGGCTGGTGGTTCCCGTCGTCCCGTCGTCGCAACTCGGGGTCGCCGGTGAGCCGCAGCCAGGCCGCCTCACGGCCAGTGCGCATGCACGCTCCTATTCGCTGCCCCTTCTGCCTCCGAGGCGGTAGCAGATGCCACGTTGGCGGGGTCGGTGAAGGTCAGGACTCTAGGCCTCCTTCCGCTAAGCCAGAGGGATGAGCAATCACGCCTGAGAGCCCACTGCGTGCCATGCAGTCCGCACAGCCGCAGCGATTTTCTAGATGGAGAAACTGAGGCTCAGTGACTTGCCCGCTGCACTCTGTCCATGGCCGCTGCACACGCCCCCTTGGGCTGCGCTCCCGGACCTTCTAATGTGACCATGGCTCCCGGCATGCAGGCCCTGCCAGTGGAGGGAGCCCGGTGGTGACCCTTGGTCTGCAGCCCTCTTTGGAGGTGAGTAAATGCGGTCTGGAGCCCACCCTGGCCTGGATGGTGCCCCTGCTGGGACAGGAAATTTATACCGGGAGCCCAGGGCCCTGCTCAGCTTCTGCCCCATGGGGTTACCCCGAGCCTGTCCCTTGATTGCTGTCCCGGCTTGTACTTTGAGGTGCCCCCATCTCCTAGGAAAATCCACACATGTGTTTCAGGGCCAGGTATGTGGTTTAGGTAGTGCTCCCTCCCAAGCAAGCCCTTGAGCCCCTCATCTCTGGAGGCTTCTCCTCCATGCTGCCTGCACCCCCACCAGCCACCAGAACCCCTTCAGGTATAGACAGAAACAGATTCAGTCAAATTCCTTGGTGTCCCAGGTGACGTCTGGCCAGGGGAGCCAGCCCCTTTAAGTTACACTATTGCATGGCTCACACCCGGAATCCTAGCACTTTGAGAGGCTCAGGCAGAAGGATTACTTGACCCCAGGAGTTCCAGACCAGCTGGGGCAACAACATAGTGAGACTCTATCTCTACTAAAAATGAAAAAAAAGATTAGCCAGGGGTGGTGGTGTGCACCTCTAGTCCCAGCTACTCGGGAGGCTGAGGCAGGAGGATCACCTGAGCCCAGGAGTTTAAGGCTGCAGTGAGCCGTGATCATGCCACCGCACTCCAGCCTGGACAATAGAGTGAGACCCTGTCTTGAACGAACAGGCCAGGCGCAGTGGCTCACACCTGTAATCCCAGGACTTTGGGAGGCTGAGGTGGGCAGATCACTTAAGGTCAGGAGTTAGAGACCAAGCCTGGCCAATGTGGCAAAACCCTGTCTCTACCAAAAATACAAAAATGAGCAGGGCATGGTGGTGGGGGCCTGTAATCCCAGCTACTCGGGAGGCTGAAGCAGGAGAATCACTTGAACCCAGAAGGTGGAGGTTGCAGTGAGCCGAGATCTTGCAACTGCCCTCCAGTTTGGGTGACAGAGCAAGACTCCATCTCCAAAACAAAACAAAACACACAAACAAACAAAAAAACCCCACCACGGTGGAGCCCAGGTCCCTCTGCCTGGAACTGAGAGAGAGTTAACAGATGGGCTTGGTGTCTCATGCCTGTAATCCCAACTTTGGGAGCCCAGGGCAGGCGGATCACTTGAGGTCAGGGGTTTGAGAGCAGCCTGGCCAACATGGTGAAACCCTGTCTCTGCCAAAAATACAAAAATTAGCCTGGTGTGGTGGTGGGTGCCTGTAATCCCAGCTACTTGGCAGGCTGAGGCAGGAGAATCACTTGAACCTGGGAAATGGAGGTTGCAGTGAGCCGAGATCGTGCCACTGCACTGCAGCTTGGACGACAGAGCGAGACTCCAACTCAAAAAAAAAAAAAAAAAGACAGAGTTAAAAGACCACCTCCCTGTCAGTGACCCTTCAGCAGAGACTGTCTCACGCTGTCCTATCCAGACCCAAGACAGTTGGCTAGGGGCCCGGCCCCAGAGGGGTATGACAGGGAGAAGGAGGGGGCCGTTGGTGTTTGCTGTGTGAAAAGATGAATTAGTCCTCCCAGGGTTCAAGGACCAGCTAGGAGCAGGATTGCCACGGCTTTTTTTTTTTTTTTTTAACGTGGAGTCTCACTCTTGCCCAGGCTGGAGTGCTGTGGCACGATCTCTGCTCACCGCAACCTCCATTTCCCAGGTTAAAGTGATTCTCGAGCCTTGGTCTCCTGAGTTGCTGGGATCACAGGTGCCTGCCACCACACCCAGCTAATTTTTGTACTTTCAATAGAGATGGGGTTTCACCATGTTGGCCACAGGCTTTTGCATGTCCTGGGGCCCTTCTGTGTTTGTTCTTACTGTCACAATCCGTGCTGATGCCAGGCGCAGCGCCAGGGACTTCCCATGCGAGCCTGCAGCTGTCCCTCCCTTCTGCACAGCCTCTCTGAGCCCAATGAGGAGCTGCCGTCACCCTCAGGAGCCGCCTGGAACTTGACTTTGGAAACACCCTCTAAACAGATCTTGGAACCTAGGGTGTAAAGACTGAATCATAGTCCAGGAGCCCAGGGGAGGCTACTGGCCCCCACTGAGAGCCAAGGGGGCTTCCTAGGGGTTCTTTCTTTTATTTATTTATTTTTTTTGAGACCGAATTTTGCTCTTGTTGCCCAGGCTGGAGTGCAACAGTGCGATCTCAGGTCACTGCAACCTCTGCCTCCTGGGTTCAAGCAATTCTACTGCCTCAGCCTCTGGAGTAGCTGGGATTACAGGCGCCTGCCACTACACCCAGCTAATTTTTGTATTTTTAGTAGAGATGAAATTTCACCATGTTAGCCAGGCTGGTCTCGAACTCCTGACCTCAGGTGATCCATCTGCCTTGGCCTCCCAAAGTGCTGGGATTACAGGTATGAGCCACCACGCCTGGTCCCTGGGGTTATTTCTGAGCTGACTCTTTTTTTCTTTTCTTTTCTTTTCTTTTGAGATGGAATCTTGCTCTGTTGCCCAGGCTGGAGTGCAGTGGCATGATCTTGGCTCACTGCAACCTCCACCTCCCGGGTTCAAGTGATTCTCCTGCCTGAGCCTCCCAAGTAGCTGGGATTACAGGCGCCTGCCATCATGCCTGGCTAATTTTTTTGTATTTTTAGTAGAGACAGGATTTCACCATGTTGGCCAGACTGGTCTTAAATTCCTGAGTTCAGCAGATCCTCCCACCTCAGCCTCCCAAAGTGCTGGGATTACAGGTGACAGCCACCATGCCCGGCCTTGAGCTGAATTTTGAAGGGCAAATGGAAGAAGGAGGCCGAGGGAGGAGGATCTCTTGAGCCTAAGAGTTCAAGACCAGCCTGGGCAACACAGCAAGACCCCATCTCTAAAAAGTTTTTTTAAAAAGAGGAAAGAAGGAGAGAGGAGGAGAGAGAGCTACTCAGAGAGACCAGGGGTGTATACGGTCCTGTTCTGCAGTGGCATCCATGGTGGCCAAGGGGTGGTAGCAGGGATTGTGGGCTGGGAAGAACCAGATCTGAACCAGGGCAGACAAAGAGGATTGGAGAGGAAGACTTGGATTCCAGAAATAAGCAGGAGGTGGCCGCAGGAATTGGGAGATAAGGCAGAGGGAAGAGGCCATGCCCAGTTTCTGATGTGGCCTGGGCATGAATGCAAAAATTGGGGTCTTCTGTGCTTTGCAAGTGAGTGCACCACCACAGTTTGCTTTACGGCAAGGCCCCAGGAAAAGGGGTTCTGGGGATGTCATCTTAACGGCAGGTGTGTTCCACAAGAACATTAATACATCGTTAATATTTTTGAAAGACAAGACTGGGCATGGTGGCTCACACCTGTAATCCCAGCACTTTGGGTGGCTGAGGCAAGTGGATCACTTGAGCTCAGGAGTTTGAGACCAGCCTGGGCACCATGGCAAAACCCCGTGTCTACTAAAAATACAAAAAATAGCCAGATGCGGTGGCTCGTGCCTGTAGTCCCAGCTACTCGGGAGGCTGAGGCAGGAGAATCGCTTGAATCTGGGAGGCAGAGGTTGTAGTGAGCCGAGATCACA
Source organism: Gorilla gorilla gorilla (assembly GCF_029281585.2). NCBI lineage: Eukaryota > Metazoa > Chordata > Mammalia > Primates > Hominidae > Gorilla > Gorilla gorilla. Next base: position 85,872,954 of record NC_073230.2, read on the forward strand.
CCACTGCACTCCAGCCTGGGCAACACAGCGAGACTCCATCTGAAGAAAAAATAAAAAGAAGAACCCAAGGGAGGGGGCACTGCCCAGCACAGGCACAGTCCCATCAGGCCCTGGGGAGCCATGCCAGGGCGTTCTGCCCAGCACAGTCACACCTAAAAGGGTCCTCAGCCGAACCCCATCCCCTTGAATACCAGCTCGTGACGGCTTTGAGCAGAACATGTCACGGGAACGGCATTGTGCAGAACTTTTTATTAAATGGCATTTAAAATATTCCCCAGGACTGTGTAGTTGGGGAAACACCACAAAAGCCATTGGCCCGGAACATAATGGCTCAATGGTTCGAAACAAATGCATTGTTAAAAAGGAAAAACAGCAACTGTTGCGGGGTAATGACTTGCAGATGACTCAGCAGGCCAAACATCAAAGGAATTCGGATGGCAGCAGGTGGGCACAGGCAGCCAGGAAGCACCCCTCCCTCGTTCTCACTTCCAGCGATCGCTTTACCTCCCTGGAGTGTCTAAGCCACCCATTTCTCTCCATGATCCCTGCAATCCCCAAGCAAGAGCCACCTTGGTCTCCCGCTGGGATGTCCGTGGCTCCTCTCTAGCTGAACTCTCCATGTCCACTCCTGCCTGTCGCCCATTCCCCTCTCAGTATCCAGAGGGACCAGGTTCTTTGTTCTTTTTTTTTTTTTTTAAGATAGAGTCTCACTCTGTTGCCTAGGCTGGAGTGCAGTGGTGTGATCTCGGCTCACTGCAACCTCCAGCTTCAGGTTCAAACGATTCTCCTGCCTCAGCCTCCCGGGTAGCTGAGACTATAAACGTGCGCCACCGTGCCTGGCTAATTTTTTTGTATTTTTAGTAGACGGGGTTTCACCATGTTGACCAGGCTGGTCTCAAACTCCTGACCTCGGGTGATCCACCCACCTCGGCCTCCCAAAGTGCTGGGATTACAGGTGTGAGCCACTGCACCCAGCCAGGACCAGGTTCTAAACCTGATCACATCGCACCTCTGCTCCCAACATTCAGGAACTTCACACTGCAAGAACAGAATCTAGGTTCAGACAGGTGCGGCGGCTCACGTCTGTAATCCCAGCACTTTGGGAGGCAGAGGTGGGCGGATCGCCTGAGATCAGGAGTTCGAGACCAGCCTGGCCAGCATGGTGAAACGCCATCTCTACTAAAAATACAAAAATTAGCCAGGCATCGTGATGGGCGCCTGTAATTTCAGCTACTTGGGAGGCTGAGGCAGGAGAATTGCTTGAACCCGGGAGGTGGAGGTTGCAGTGAGCTGAGATCACACCACTGCACTCCAGCCTGGACGACAGAGCGAGGCTCTGTCTCAAAAAAAGCAAAACAAAATAAAACATACCAACATCTAATCTCTATAAAATATTTTTAGAAGTTATCCAGGTGGGCCGGGTGCAGTGGCTCATGCCTGTAATCCCAGCACTTTGGGAGGCTGAGGCGGGTGGATCACTTGAGGTCAGGAGTTCAAGACCAGCCTGGCCGACGTGGTGAAACCCCATCTCTACTAAAAAAAAATACAAAAATTAGCCGATTACAGGCATAAGCCACCCCACCAGGCCATGCTTTCAGTTTTCAAGAAAGAAGACACCATTGTTACCAAAGATTTTGGTAATTTGAGAGATACAATGTATGTTTTCTCCATGTGGATCCTAGATAGTAAGGATCTGTTGAATTTGAAGTATCTATCCGGAAGTATTTTGGGTACATATTTAAGGATTGTAAAACAGTGTTTCTATTTCTGGATATAATAAATGTATTTGTTAATATAGTAAATGAACAGATTAGACCCATAAACTATTTGCAGTGTTGAGTCATTTCCCACAGTTAAAATCAGGATGAAAATATATAGCTGAATACTTGCTTTGTTTCTTGTAACATTTCTTTAGTACCGAACCTGCTAAGGCCATCAAACCTATTGATCGGAAGTCAGTCCATCAGATTTGCTCTGGGCCAGTGGTACTGAGTCTAAGCACTGCAGTGAAGGAGTTAGTAGAAAACAGTCTGGATGCTGGTGCCACTAATATTGGTAAGTTTGGGAGAGTTTTAAGCCACAAGAAATGATTAGTGTGTGTTGTTGTTGTCGAGAAACATTTGTTATTGAAATAAGACTATCAAGTGTTGATGTAGTAATAAATTATTATTTTTAAGTTAAAGTTAGCACCTATTATGTGCCTAGTACTTAGCTAGGTAGTAATAATAATAACAACAGCTTTTATTGTGTTCTTATGGTGTGCCAGGCAGGTGTTATGCTAAGAATTGCACAGAAATATCTCATTTAATTTGCAGAACAGCTGGGCGTGGTGTTTCACGCCTGTAATCCTAGCCCTTTGAGAGGCCAAGGTGGGGGGATTGCTTGAGGCCAGAGTTCAAGACCAACCTGGCCAACATGGTGAGACCTCATCTCTATTAAAAAAATAAAGCAGGCCGGGTGTGGTGGCTCACACCTGTAATCCCAGCACTTTGGGAGGCCAAGGTGGGTGGATACCTGAGGTCAGCAGTTTGAGACCAGCCTGTCCAAAATGGTGAAACTCTGTCTCTACTAAAAATATAAAAATTAGTCGGACCTGGTGGCAGAAGCCTTGTAATCCCAGCTACTTGGGAGGCTGAGGCATGAGAATTGCTTGAACCCGGGAGGCAGAGGTTGCAGTGAGCCGAGATCGTGCCACTGCACACCAGCCTGGGACAGAGCAAGACTCCGTCTCAATAAAATAAAATAAAATAGGCATGGAGTAGTGGCTCACATCTATAATCCCAGCACTTTGGGAGGCAGAGCAGGGCTGATCATTTGAGGTCAGGAGTTCAAGACCAGCCTAACCAACATGGTAAAACCCTGTCTCTACTAAAAATACAAAAATTAGCCAGATGTGATGGTGCATGGCTGTAATCTCAGCTCCTCGGGAGGCTGAGGGAGGAGAATTGCTTGAACCTCGGAGGTGGAGGTTGCAGTGAGCCAAGATCAGATCATGCCACTGCATTCCAGCCTCGGTGACAAGAGCAAAACTCCATCTCAAAAACAAAACAAGAAAAAAAAAAAGAAAATAACAAAATAAAATAAACCTAAAAAATTATTAATCAGCTGAGTAACTTTATGAGATAGAACTTATTATCTTCATTTTACAGATGAGGAAATTAAGGAACAGGAAATTTCCTTTTTTTGAGATTATAAAGCTAATAAAATAGGATCCAGGAAGTCTGATTCCAGAACCAGTTGTCTTTTTTTTTTTTTTTTTTTTTTGAGATGGAGTTTCGCTCTTGTTGCCCAGGCTATAGTGCAATGGCACGATCTCGGCTCACCGCAACCTCCGCCTCCCGGGTTCAAGCAGTTCTGCCTCAGCCTTACGAGCAGCTGGGATTACAGGCACGCACCACCACACCTGGCTAATTTTGTATTTTTAGTAGAGACAGGGTTTCTCCACGTTGGTCAGGCTAGTCTGGAACTCCTGACCTCAGGTGATCTGCTCACTTTGGCCTCCCAAAGTGCTGGGATTACAGGCATGAACAACCGCGCCTGCCCCCCTTTCTCCTTACTGGGTATGTTAAAATTATTTCTTTCAAAAGAAAAGACTGGTCAAAGTGCAACGGTGTTAACCACTAATTGATCACAACCAGTTACAGATTTTTTTGTTCCTTCTCCACTCCAACTGCTTCATTTGACTAGCCTATGGACAAAAAAAAAAAAAGAGGAAAGAAAAAGCTAAACTATTTAATCTGGGCTAGTAAATGGCCAGAAAGGGCTTTATAAAAATGAAATATACAAAATGATACTCGTACGTTTAACTAAAGGTATAGTTATGACTCTTCAATTTGCGTATGTTATAAATAATATCAATATAAAAGCTTATAGCATGGGTCCATTTTTTTTTTTTTTTCTTTTTGAGACGGAGTCTCACTGTCTCCCAGGCTGGAGTGCAGTGGCGCGATCTCAGCTCACTGCAAGCTCCGCCCCCCGGGTTCATGCCATTCTAGCATGGGTCCATTTTTAATAAATACATAAATATTTAAACTTTCTAGATCTAAAGCTTAAGGACTATGGAGTGGATCTCATTGAAGTTTCAGACAATGGATATGGGGTAGAAGAAGAAAACTTTGAAGGCTTAAGTAAGTTGACTTTTTCTAATCCTATTATAAAATAATTGGGCCACATGTCTCAGAATTTTGAGTAACACTGTCTTGGGAAAGGCAAAAACAGTTTTTTAAGCCAGTTACTAGATATCATGTATATCCGTTGTTTTAGCACTTGAGGTATCTTAGTCCTTACTTTACAGTCTCTTTCAGCTCTGAAACATCACACATGTAAGATTCAAGAGTTTGCCGACCTAAGTGAGGTTGAAACTTTCGGCTTTCAGGGGGAAGCTCTGAGCTCACTGTGTGCACTGAGGTGATACAATGTTTTTATCCATTCACTTGACCCCTTAGAAAAACCTCTCAGAAAGTTAATTGGAATCGTTATTATTTACAATTTTCTATCTCGGTATCTCAGCTTCTAGCTTCTGAATTCTGTTTGGTCTCACTGCCAGTCCAAGTCCTAGTACTTCTGAAATGTGGGAAATAAATGAATGAAATGAAGCAAATAGTATTGTTAAAAAAAAAAGGTTACCCTTATTAGAACAGTAACTTCTCAATTTTAACATAACATATAGGTAATAAATGATAGTTACCGTTGCTTTTCATCATCAAATTTTAGGGAAACATTTCACCAAAGCACTATTTAATTATAGCACAGATACTAAATTTTTATAATTATATTTAAATATATATACACATATATGTGTGTGTATATATGTGTGTGTGTGTGTGTGTGTGTGTGTATATATATATATATATATATATATATATTTTTTTTTTTTTTTTTTTAGACAGAGTCTCACTCTGTCACCCAGGCTGGAGTGCAGTGGCACAGTCTCAGCTCACTGCAATCTCTGCCTCCCAGGTTCAAGTGATTCTCGTGCCTCAGCCTCCTGAAGAGCTGGGACTATAGCGTGCACCACCACTGCTGGCTAATTTTTGTATTTTTAGTAGAGATGGGGTTTTGCCATGTTGCCCAGGCTGGTCTGGAACTCCAGGCCTCAAGTGATCTGCGCTCCTCGGCCTCCCAAAGTGCTGGAATTACAGGCATGAGCCACCACACCCTGCCCTACATATACATTTTAATTATAATGTCTTTTGGATTCTTTAAAAATTTTTAAAAATTTTTTTAGTTCTTTAAAAAATTCTTTAAAACAATTTTATTTGAAGAGTAATAACAAAACAAATCTCTATTTGTGAATAAATAAACCTTGAGATCATTTATGGTTTCGCAATTCAACCTGAAAAATGAAATCAAAGCTTTTATCAAAACAAAGCATGTTTAGTGCTCTCTGTCTCACTGTCTTTTAGATGCCAAACCTTAGATTTTATGATGACTCCTCAACCGTTTAGATCTTGGTTATCTCAGAGGGATCATCAGCTTTTTAAGAAAGTTTTGAGAGAAAAGCAAGTGAAGAAAAGCATAGTCAATGCTCAACATCACGGGTCTCTCACTGAACACAGCACGCCTGGTATTCTCTCACAGCGATGTCACCATTTCTACCTGCCACGCATCGGTGAAGGTTGGGACTCGACTGGTGTTTGATCACGATGGGAAAATCATCCAGAAAACCCCCTACCCCCACCCCAGAGGGACCACAGTCAGCGTGAAGCAGTTATTTTCTACACTACCTGTGCGCCATAAGGAATTTCAAAGGAATATTAAGAAGGTACAGTAAATTAATCCTGGTTTTCAAGAGTATTGGTTAATGCACATGAGCAAAAGATTTACTAAAGATGTTTATTCTTCAGTTGATTCTCTTCCCATAATCTATTGAGAAATGCTTTATTTGCATTTCTCGTTAAAGACTTAACATTAAAGACTTAACTTTACGGTGATTTACTTTTTCTTTTCATCACATAGTGTTTATTAGGACTGGGCAACATAGTGAGACTCTGTTTCTATGAAAAATTAAAAAAAAATTGACTGGGCATGGTGGCATCCACCTGTAGTTCCAGCTACTTGGGAAGCTGAAGTGGGAGATTCACTTGAGCCCAGAAACTTGAGGCTGCAGTGAGCTATGATTGCGCCACTGTATTTCAGGCTGGGAGACAGAGTAAGACCCTGTCTGGAAAAATATATATACATATATATATTTTATTTTTGTTTTTTATTTTTATCTTTTTTTGAGATGGAGTCTCACTTTGGCGCCCTGGCTGGAGTGCAGTGGCATGATCTCGATTCACTGCAACCTCCACCTCCCGAGTTTAAGCGATTCACCTGCCTCAGCCTTCTGAATAGCTGGGATTACAGGCACGCACCACCACACCTGGCTCATTTTTGTATTTTTAGCAGAGACGGGGTTTCACCATGTTGTCCAGGCTGGCCAGGCTGGTCTCGAATTCCTGACCTCAGGTGATCCGCCCACCTCGGCCTCTCAAAGTGCTGGGATTATAGGCGTGAGCCACCATGCCTGCCTTATGTACTTATATTTTAATGAGACTATTTCTCTCGGTTTTCTGATAAATGAGTTACTGGAACCCTTATGAATCTGAATGCAAAAGAAACAGCTAAATGTTATGTAATTGTTGTGTTTAAAAACCAGATTATAAAACTATCTGTATTATATGATTACAGTTTTATAAAAACAAAACAACAGCCTAAATGTGTATAGTATAAAGGCTGGAAGAGTCAGCACTTTCATGTTCTCAGTGGTTATCCTTGGATGTGAGATCTCATGCACTTTTTGCTCTCTTCTTTGTGCCTTTCCATTTTGTATGTGTATTTTTTACAATCTAAAAAGTTACTTAAACATATGCAGCTAAAAACTTTTTTTACTCGTAAAGCATTTGGTGCTAATTTTAACTGTTCTTTTTTTAGACAGAGTCTTCTCACTCTGTCGCCCAGGCTGGAGTGCAGTGGTGTGATCTTGGCTCACTGCAACCTCTACCTCCTGGGTTCAAGTGATTCTCCTGCCTCAGTCTCCCAAGTAGCTGGGATTATAGGTATGTGTCACCATGACCAGCTAATTTTTGTATTTTTAGTAGAGATAGGGTTTCACCATGTTGGCCAGGCTGGTCTTGCACCCCTGACCTCAAGTGATCTGCCTGCCTCAGCCTCCCAAAGTGCTGGGATTACAGGCATGAGCCACCACGCGTGGCCTTTTTTTTAAAGCTTTTTTGTAAGTCAGCTAGCAAGAACACAGGAAGAAATACTCAAATCTCCCTTACCCAGCTGGGGGCTATGTCAGGTTTTATAAGCATAGGGTAATGAGTTGTGATTTGATTGGATCTTGCAATAAAGTAATGCTGGGAGGTGTGATCTGACTAGATCCTGCCATGGGGTGACACCAAAACTCAATCTGATTGGATCCTGGCTCCTGCCATGGAGTGTCCAGTTCTTAAATCAGTCTCAGCTCTTCAGGCCGAGCTTTTAGTTTCCACTCCGTGGTTGCATGCTTGGTTAACCTGGGCATGCACAGGGTACATGCCCTTCAACCTGTGGGTCCATGGCAATTGAAAAACAACTGACAACCTCATTACATAAAAGTTGAACTGAGCCGGGTGCAGTGACTCACGCCTGTAATCCCAGCACTTTGGGAGGCCAAGGCAGGTGGAGGTCAGGACTTCAAGACCAGCCTGGCCAAAATGGTAAAACCCCGTCTCTACTAAAAATATAAATATTAGCCAGGTGTGGTGGTGCACCCTTATAATCCCAGCTATCTGGAGGCTGAGGCAGCAGAATCACTTGAACCTAGGAGGTGGAGGTTGCAGTGAGCTGAGTTCATACCATTGCACTCCAGCCTGGGTGACAAGAGTGAAACTCCATCAAAAAAAAAAAAAGTTGAACCAGATTTGGTCTGATGCAGTTACAGATCTACAAACCTCAGCGCCACCCTCCTGCCAACACCTTCCACTCCTCATTCTTGAGGGATTAGGGATGGAGGTCATGCTTCTGCTTCGACTTCATGCTGAGCAGGGCACTGAGTCCCCTAAAGTGAAAGGAATGAAACTCTTGGGCTTCTGAGTTCAAATGAGTTCTGGGGTCACCCGGAGTAGGTTGAAAGGCTGGTATTGTTGTAATACAAGCTGAAGGTGGAAGTGTTGGAGCCTGGAGGACAAACAGCTCACCATCCATTTAAATAAATAGGACCAAAAAGTAACAGAACAGTGGCCACGAGGGGCCCCAACAGAGGAAGAAACCAGGTGAGGTGCAGTATAGTGGACTCGACTGCCTTCTAAATCTCAGTTGTTGGCCGGGTGCAGTGGCTCACGCCTATAATTCCAGCAAAAGAAAAGCCGAGGCAGGGTGATCACAAGGTCAGGAGTTCAAGACCAGCCTGGCAAACATGGTGAAGCCCTGTCTCTACTAAAAATAGAAAAATTAGCTAGGAATGGTGGCATGTGCTGTAGTCCCAGCTACTCGGGAGGCTGAGGCAGGAGAATCGCTTGAACCCGGGAGGCGGAGGTTGCAGTGAGCCGAGATTGTGCCACTGCACTCCAGCCTAGGTAACAGAGCAGGACTCCATCTCAGTCAATCAATCAATCAATCAATCTCAGCGGTTGAACTACCCTTGACATGGTTCAGCTCTGTATCCACACCCAAATCTCATGTCAAATTGTAATTCCCAGTGTTGTGGGAGGGACCTGGTGGGAGGTGATTGGCTCATGGGGGCCGACTTCCCCCTTGCTGTTCTCGTGATATTGAGTGAGCGCTTGTGGGATCTGGTTGTTTCAAAGCGTGCAGCCCTCCCACTTCACTCTCTCTGTCTCTCCTGCTCCAACATGGCCAGACATGCCTGCTTCCCCTTCGCCTTCTGCCGTGATTGTCAGTTTCCTGAGGCCTCCCCAGCCATGCTTCCTGTACAGCCTGCAGAACTGTGAGTCAATTAAACCTCTTTTCTTCATAAATTACCCAGTTTCTCATAGTTCTTTATAGCAGTGTGAAAACAGACTAATGGCCCTTCTGGTTGAAGGAATGCAGCCATTCTGCTTGTTTGACTATGTCCTTTCTATTCATCTCTATTTCCTGGGAGGTGTTTATCCAAGTGCACTAGGAGGTATTGGTGACCGCACAGTCCCCTCAGTGTTCTGCTAGTAAATAGTTGAAGGTTGATCATTGATCTCCTGCGTTTTCAGTCTGGCATGGAAAAGCCCCCGTGCAACTGGTAAAGATATCAATAAGCACAGGGAGGTATCTAAATCCACCTGGAGCCATAGGCATCACGTTGACGTCCATTTACCAGTCTTCCCTGGCAAGATTCTTCTGAATTGTGCTGCCTTGGCCAAAAGAGGTATGGGAGGCGCTGGGCGCAGTGGCTTGTGCCTGTAATCCCAACATTTTGGGAAACCAATTCAGGTGGATCATTAGAGGTCAGGGGTTCAAGACCATCCTGGCCAACATGGTGACATCCCATCTCTACTAAAAATACAATAAGTTAGCTGGGTTTGGTGTTGGGTGCCTGTAATCCCAGCTACTCGAGAGGCTGAGGCAGGATAATCGCTTGAACCTGGGAGGAGGAGGTGGCAGTGAGCTGAGATGGTGCCATTGCACTCCAGCGTGGGCAACAAGAGTGAAACGTCGTCCCAAAAAATAAAAAAAAAGTCCGGGCGTGATGGCTCACACCTGTAATCCCAGCACTTTGGGAGGCCAAGACGGGTGGATCACGAGGTCAGGAGTTCAAGACCAGCCTGGCCTAGATGGTGAAACCCTGTCTCTACTAAAAATACAAATATTAGCTGGGCATGGTGGCATGCACCTGTAATCTCAGCTACTCAGAAGTCTGATGCAGGAGAATTGCTAAAACCCAGGAGGGAGAGGTTACATTGAGCCGAGATTGCACCACTGCACTCTAGTCTAGACAGAGCAAGACTCCATCTCGAAAGAAAGAAAGAGAAAGGAAATTCCCCAGGGAAGTACCTCGGCTTATTTCATAAACAGGTACTGAAGGAAGCAGAGACATGTGGAGGATTTCCCCACCTCATGCAGCTATTTTGGCCGTGGCATCTGAAATTTATTATTTCAGAGTCACCCCTTTGATGACCTTAGCAGTGAACTGCAGTCATCTGTTCAGGCCTCTCCATGGCCCACGTCAATGCCGGTATTTCTGTTTGTTGCACATTTGATTTCCTTGTTGTTGGCATTTAGAAGGCCCCCTGTTTCCCAGATCACGCCACGGGCATGGACCACAGAGATTGCATCTTGTGAGTCTGTAGAAATGGTCAAGGCCTTGTCCTCTCTTAGGTCCAGAGCTCAGGTTAATGCAGATTTTCCCGGCCGTCTGTGCTGAAGTCCCTGTGGGGAGGCTCCTGGCTGGTTTCCTGTAGGTAGACAGCTACACGTCCTGCCCTTCATTGGCTTCTTTTCATGAAGCTCCTGCCATCTACAAAACATGTCTCCCTTCTTGAATCACATCTCTGTTATTGAAACTCTAGAAGTCGACCGGGCATGGTGGCTATGCCTATAATCCCAGCATTTTGGGATGCCAAGGCGGGTGGATCACCTGAGGTCAGGAGTTCAAGACCAGCCTGGCCAACATGATGAAACCCCGTCTCTAATACAAATACAAAAATTAGCCAAGCATGGTGGCCACTGTACTCCAGCCTGGGCGACAGAGCAAGACTCCGTCTCAAAAAAAAAAAGAGAAACTATCATGCTTTTCTGCATTCTGTGAATTGTTTTAGTGAGTTATCAAACTTGAGGGCATGGTGGGAACCTCCACATTTGCAGCCAGTTGGTGAGAAGTGTATGTGGTCTGAGGACACCCAAGCCTGCAGGTGTGTCTAAAGCGATGGCAGCCTAGTGGGGGCTGGTGGCCTTAACCTGTGGCATTTGAGGTAACATCAGGGAGTTGACATCAGAATTGCATCACATAGGCTGGGCGCAGTGGCTCACGCCTGTAATCCTAGCACTTTGGGAGGCCAAGGCAGGCAGATCACGAGGTCAGGAGATCAAGACCATCCTGGCTAACACAGTGAAACCCCGTCTCTACTAAAAATACAAAAAATTAGCCAGGCATGGTGGCGGGCGCCTGTAGTCCCAGCTACTCGGGAGGCTGAGGCAGGAGAATGGCGTGAACCCAGGAGGCGGAGCTTGCATTGAGCCAAGATCGCGCCACCGCACTCCAGCCTGGGTGACAGAGCGAGACTCCATCCCCCGCAAAAAAAAAAAAAAGACAAAAAACAGAATTGTGTCACACAGGCCAGATGCAGTGGCTCATGCTTATAATCCCAGCAATTTGAAAGGCAAGGTAAGAGGATCGCTTGAGCTTGAGTCTGAGGACGCAGTGAGCTATGACCACACCACTGCACCCCAGTCTGGGTGACAGCACAAGACCCCAGCTCCAAAAAGAAGAAAGAAAAATCACAAAGAATTGCATGGCAGAGTGCCTGTCTTTCACAGCTTTAACTGCTGCAGGAACTTTCTTTTTTTTTTTTTTTTTTTGAGAGGGGGTGAGGAGACACAATCTCTGCTAGTGATTCTCCTGCCTCAGCCTCCCAAATAGCTGGGATTATAGGCGTGCACCACCACGCCTGCCTAATTTTTGTATTTTTAGTAGAGACAGGGTTTCACCATGTTGGCCAGGCTGGTCTCAAACTCCTGCTGGGATCATGGGCGTGAGCCACCACGCCCGGCCACCTTTAGAGTTTTCTTACCACCTGGTTTTCCTCTCTCAATATCTTTCTCTCATTTCCTGCCTTAAAACTCTAGCTTGGCATCTGGGCGCAGTAGCTCATGCCTGTAATCCCAGCACTTTGGGAGGCCGAGGTGGGTGGATCACTTGAAGTCAGGAATTCGGGACCAGCCTGGCCAACATGGTGAAACCTTGTCTCTACTATTTTTACAAATGTTAGTCGGACGTACAGACGGGTGCCTGTAGTCCCAGCTGCTTGGGAGGCTGAGGCAGGAGAATTTGTTTGAACCCAGAAGTGAAAGTTGCAGGGAGCCGAGGTTGTGCCACTGCACTCCAGCCTGGGAGACAGAGCAAGACTCTGTCTCCAAAACAAACAAATAAACAAACAAACAAACAAAAAAACCCTGTAGTTTGAGCATTCTCTTCTATTGTTTTTCTTTAAAAAATAAAAATTAAAAATAGATGTAGTTGCTATGTTGCTGAGGCTGGCCTCAAACTCCTGGCCTCAGGTGATCCTCCCGCCATGACCTCCAAAACTGCAGGGATTGTAGGTGTGAGCACTGCACCCAGCCTTATGTTTTTTTCTACATAAAAAACAGCACAGGATTATCTTCCAGAGCTAATAAATATGTTCAAATAACCACAACCCCATTAAGGAAAAATATCACTGGGCAGCAAATAATCAATCCAGACCAATATGATCACAATTTCTGTGAAGGTGAGAAAAGTTCATTTTTATTATGTTTCCCCAAGAGACGCACTCTATTGTCCTCTTGAAAACACACAGCTCATGTCCTCCTTTAGAACACACATCCTCTTTAAAGTAACATACAAACATGCCAAAACAAGGTAAAAAATTACATCTGAATTCTCACATTTCAAACATACATGAAATATCAAAAATTTATTTTTACAAGAATTTAGGGGAACTACTACATAGCTATAAATGTAATATATATGTTAACTAAGTATCATAGATAAAAATCATGCTCCCTTCAGCAGCACGTGTAATAATAGATACAAAGATTGAAAGGTAAAAGATTTAGGATGAAAAGAATCCTCTCTTAAAAAGGAAAACAAAATTATATTTATGTGTATATAGCAGTTATAACACCCATCACACAGCTTTATAGAAACAGCATCTATTCAAAAATACCAGTATTTCCAAAATATTTAAAATAATATTTAAAGTAATAATAATATTTTAATAAATAAATATATTTAATAAATATTTTAATAAATAAATATATTTAATAAATATTTAAATAAATAAAATAATATTTAAATAATTCTATACCCATGTTTTTCAAAATAAACCAATAAAATATAGTATATATTAGACGTGTTAGTATATATATCTGAGAGATGTTAAAAATCACAACTGAATTCTCACAATTCAGTCACAAACCTAAACAGCAAATAAAAATTTCTATCACCAGAATTATGTTTTTTTCTGGTGGGGAACTACCAATAGCTATAAATAGAAGAGATTATTATGGAAGTATCATAGATAAAAAGAGTGCTCGCTTCAGGAGCACATATAATAACACGGAAACAAATTTAAAGATAATAAAATGTTTAGGATAAAAAGAATTGTCTCTTAAAAATGAAAAGAAAATTATCTTTATGTATATATAACAACTATAACTCTCATCAAAAAACTACAGGAACAGCATGTTTTCAAAAGTACAACAATTTCCAAACTATTTGAAATAAATCTATGAATAATTCAATGGCCAACATTTTCCAAACAAACCAATAAAATGCAGAGTGTGCATGAAGCTATCTGTTACAATCTGTGGCACTGATATTTCACAAAAGAATTCTGTGCCAATCTGAGCCCCTGCATTGTGCCTTCAAATGCTCCTGGACTGTGGCAACCAAGTCCGTAAGAAACAGGACCTCCAGGTTCCGCCCCAGGGAGGTTGGAATTCAGCAATATAAAAAGGGTGGTGGTGCCACGCAGGAAAGGTGGAAATGGAAACACTCCTGGTTTCTTACTTTTCTCCAAGGACTCCTAGAAGGACCCCACCCCCCTCCCCCCACCCCTGCTCCTAGGAGGACAACGTGATCACTGTATTCAGCTCCATCAAGAATGGTCCAGATTCTTCTAGATGATCTGCACAAATGATTCCTCTCCTCCTTCCTGGTGTCTGCCATTAGCATTGGAATAAAGTTCCTGCTGAAAATCCACATCTCCCCTGGGTCCGGTGTTCTGGAAGTGAGAGAGACAATGTCACGCTTCAAGGAGGCAGCTCTCTAGACAGGAAGGTTATTCACGTCCCATGTCAAGTCTAGAGTTCAGAGCAATTGAGAAATGCAATTTTATCTGCTGCCTTTCATTCTATACCCTGCTTCTGAACCATCGTGTTCAACTGTGAAACTCACACTTTGGTGGCCATGACTCCAAAACTCACTTAATACACCCAAGGTCAGCCCCAGTGATCTGCTTCATAGCAAGGACTTTGGGTGGGTCTGCCCAGGGAGTAGGGCACCCTCAGAGAATGTGGCTTTGGACTTCATCACAGCTGGGGCCTTTTGTGTCACTTAAGATCTAAACTTGTAACCATGCTAGATGTGTTTCTAATGTGACAACATCACGAACCACGAGTCCAGAAGCCTAATCCTTAATCCTACCTCCTCATGATGAAGTCTCATGCTCTGTGCTCAACGTGGTTAGCTGCACAAGATGTAAACCAAAGCTTCACTGAACCCTCGACCCAAATCGGTAACTCAAGTGCGTCAATCATAATGAACCTCCCCAAACTCAGTATTTATGATTATTTTTGAGGCAGGGTCTCACTCTGTCGCCCAGACGGAGTGCAGTGGCAGGATGAGGGCTCCATGCAGCCCCGACCTTCCGGGCTCCAGCGATCCTCCCGCCTCAGCCTCCTGAGTAGTTGGGAGTAGAGATGCGTCCCACATCGCCTGGCTAATTTTAGTATTTTTGTGGAGAGGGGATCTCGCCACGTTGCCCAGGCTTGAAGCCGGATCAAGCAATTGGGTTCTTCGGATTTCCGAAATAGACCCCAATATTCTGCCTTTACCCCGGAGGATGCAGATGTACCTTCTCTCAGGCCGATGACCTCAGGCCTCCACGGTCCCTGGAGCTCTAGGCAAGGCGAGCGCGATCTCGCGCCCACACCCAGTGCTCTGGGTCATAAGCCTGGATCTGGAAAAACAAACGCCCTTTGAGAAGACGGGGACTCGCCAGGATACCCCTCTCTCCCCTCATCCAGCCTCCAGCCCACCCAATTCCTCCCCACCTCCTCCACCTCCCCAGGCCCCACTCACCTCCTCCAACTCCTCCGGGGAAACCCAAGCCCTGCCGCTCATGGAACAGAAGAAGTGGAACCGACGTTTCTGGAACAGGACTATCTGAGAGCGGTTCTTCCTGGCCCTCGGGTTCATGCAACGGCATAACTGGAACCGACGCTTACGGAGCAAGGGTATGCGAGAGCGGTTCTTCCTGGCCCTCGGGTTCATGGAACGGCCTAACTGGAACCAATGCTTACGGAGCAAGGGTATGCGAGAGCGGTTCTTCCCATACAGGAAGTGGAAGATGTTTTGTTTGGAGTCCTCGTCGTCCTCCTCCATGTCATTGGCCAGGTAGCTGAGGACAGAAATCAGGTTGCTGCTCAGGGGCACCACCAGGAGAGGCCTCCAGCTGAGGTCAGCTTCCCAGAGAGGAAGGTAAGGGACCGTCCCTAGCTCAGGACTGGCACCCACCCTGCAGAGAGCCACGCCTTCCTCAGGAGGGCTCTGCTGGACAGAGACCTGATCAAGGGCGTCTCCCACTCCTTCAGGATGGAGACAAAAACCCAACTGGTGGCCGAGAGTGGTGGCTTACGCCTGGAATCCCAGCACATTGGGAGGCCAAAGCAGGAGGATCACTTGAGGCCAGGAGTTTGAGACAGGCCTGGGCAACATAGCAAGACCTTCGTCTCTATTAAAAATATAAGAAATATGCCAGACGCGGTGGCTCATGCCTGTAATCCCAGCACTTTAGAAGGCTGAAGCAGGTGGATCGCTTGAGACCAGGAGTTGGAGACCAGCCTGGTCAACACAGAGAAACCCCATCTCTACTAAAAATACAAAAATCAGCCTGGTGCGGTGGCACACCCGTTAGGCCTAGCTACTCAGGAGGCTGAAGCATAAGAATTGTGTGAACCCAGGAGGCGGAGGTTGCAGTGAGTTGAGATTGGGCCACTCCATTCCAGCCTGAGAGGCAGAGCAAGACTCTGTCTCAATAAACAAACAGACAGACAAACAAACTGTCCAGGTGTGGTGGCACAGCCCTGTAGTCGGAGCTAATAAAGAAGCTGAGGTGGGAGGATCGCTTGAGCCCAGGATATGGAGGCTGCGGTGAGCTATGATCTCACCACTGCACTCCAGCTTGGGGGACAGGGCAAGTCTGTCTCAAAAAAATAAAAGAAATTGAATACATTGATATTTTGCCAGGACCCTGCCTTCTACAGGCATCTAGTCTAATGGGACTGGGAGTAATCAAGGCAGATGACCTAATCCCAGTGTCCAGGATGTAACTAGAGAGCTATGGGCATGCAGAAGTTGGAAGATGAGGGAAGGCATCACAGAGGCTGTGGGGTGAACTGACTTCAAGGAACGGGTCCTTCCCTTCAGAGCCACATGTGTGTGGGACACCCAGACAGAAAACACAAACACAAAGTCGAGTGGAGGGCATTTGGAAGGAGCAGTGAAGCCGAGCCAGGAAATACCAAGATGGCGAGCCAGTGTGCTTGTAGAGATTGTAGAGAGGGTAGAATTGACACTGTGGACCCTGGCCTCGATAGAGAAGGGCATCAGCTAAGGAAGTTGTTCAGGTGGGCAGTGAGGTTGTCGTGCTTTGGAAAGATGTTCAGGCTGCACTAGGAAGCCCCCTGGCTTGGGGAGAGACTCCAGGAGAGCCCAGCGGGGAGCATTTGACAGTGGATTCGAGTGATGCGAGGGGGACCTGAACTGTGGCCTCTGTCATGGGAACCCAGAGGAGGTCAATGGCGTTTGTGGTTGATGTGGGAAGGAGAGAGAGAGAGAAGAACCAGAAACGTCTGCTTGCTGGACGAAGCGGCATGTCCGCTCCACTCCTTTTCTTTTCCCCTTAGGAGCGGTTTATGGTTCCTTTTGTTTTATTCTTTTATTTGTACACTGGCATTGGAGTTTGTTTTTTTGGCTTTTTTTTTTTTTTTTTTTTGAGAAAAAGTCTCACTCTGTCACCCAGGCTGGAGTGCAGTGGCTCGACCTTAGCTTACTGCAACCTCCACCTCCTGGGTTCAAAGGGTTCTCTTGCCTCAGCCTCCCGAGTAGCTGGGATTACAGATGCACACCACCACACCCAGCTAATTTTTCTATTTTTAGTAGAGACGGGGTTTGGCCATGTTGGCCAGGCTGGTCTCGAACTGCTGACCTCAGGTGATCCGCCTGCCTCGGCCTCCCAAAGTGCTGGGATTACAGGCGTACGCCACTGTGCCCAGCCTGAGTTTCTGTTTAGAAACAACAGTCTATGATAGTATAATCCTCTCTTTTTTGTACACAGAGTAAAGAGGACAAATAGGTGAAAGAATAAACGAAAGGCTGGAATCCCACTTCCCCCGCTGTCCCAGGGCATTGGATATTGACGGATAGGAGGCAGCAAACCACTCACAGAGCCAGGAAGAAATGAATGCGTTGGTATAGCCAGCAGGGGAAGCCGGCCCGGCTGAAATACGCTATGACCATAGCCAGGAGATACTGATGGAGAGAAAGGAACACAGAGAGGGAGAGGTCACATCTTGGAAGAGGAAGATTGTGGAGAGGGGGAATGAGGGTCTGGGGAGGGGCTGCCCATCAGAGAAGGGACCTCAGTGTTGGGGTGACTGTACTCATTTGGAAATTGCGGGATGGAGGGGTATTGGAAGGTCGGATGCAAATCCGAGAAGCCAGAGGAAGGGTTTTGGGTGATGCTCCCAGGATGGTGGGCTCCGATGGGATCTTTGGAGGGGGTGTGTCTAGGTCGGCTGGTGTCAGGAGGGTCTTTTGTGTGCCAGGCAGAGAACTGTCCCGAAGAGCTGAGAGTAGAGGGGCCAGGAGCTTCAGGTCTGCGGCCAGACTGTGGCCCAGAGCTCAGATCCCAAAGGACCCATAGGAGAGGCAGGGGCCACTCATTCACTCTGCAAGAGACCAGCAGAATCCTGAGGGAGATGCTGACAAATCATAAAAAGACCAAGAATAGCCGGGAGTGGCAGCTCAAGCCTGTGATCCCAGTACTTTTTGAGAGGTGGAGACAGGAGGATCATGTGAGCCCAACAGTTCGAGAACAACCTGGGCAACATAGTGAGAACCTGTTTCTACAAACATTTCAAAAATTAGTTGAGCATGGTGGCATGTGCCTAGTCCCAGCTCCTCAGGAGGCTGAGGAAAGAAGATTGCTTGAGCCCAGGAATTAGAGGCTGCAATGAGCTATGATCATGCCACTGCACTCCATCCTGGGGAGCAGAGCTAGACTCTGTCTCACAAAAAAAAATTTGTGGGTGCCAAGACTCAAGACCATGGGAGCTGGTCGGGCACAGTGGCTGACGTCTATAGTCTCAGCACTTTGGGAGGCCAAGGCGGGTGGATCGCCTGAGGTCAGGTGTTCAGGACCAACCTGGCCAACATGGCAAAACCCCGTTTCTACTAAAAACACAAAAATTAGCCAGGTGTGGTGGTTCATGTCTGTAATCCCAGCTGCTTGGAGGCTGAGGCAGGAGAATCGCTTGAACCCGGGAGGCATCAGCTGCAGTGAGTCAAGATTGAGACACTGCCCTCCAGCCTGGGCAACAGAGCAAGACTGTGTCTCACAAAAAAAAAAAAAAAAAAAAAAAAAAAAAAAAAAAGACTGTAGGAGCATCTGGTGGGAGGTGGTGGAGGGAGAACTGTGGGTTTGGAAGCTGCACCCTCCCCCCAGCCATGCGTTGGAACAGGAACAGTTACATGGAGAACAACCTTACCTTGTCCGACACCCTCAGATCTTTGTCCCAGGCCAGGAATCTTTTAATGACAGGATCCTCTGTGATTAGAGAGCAGATGTCAGTGTGAGAAGCAGGACAGGGTTTCCGTGGGAGCAGCAGGGCAGCGAGGAGAAGTGTGCCTCCCGGGGGGAGGTCTCAGGATTGTGGCCGCGGGTGAGGTGGATGGGAGAGGGGAGAGTGACTTTCACTGGGCAAGGGAGAGAGGCTCCTGCTCTGAGACTCCCCTGAGAAGAGGCCGAAGGAGGCCCTGGGTGTGAGAATCTACAGGATGTAGAGCTGGGAATCAGCCAGGACCCCCTCCAGCAGACACGGAGGGACCACTGCAGAGTCATAAAGGAATTCCCATCATTTCCTCATGAGACAGTCACATCAGGGTGTGACCATGGCCTTGGTATCCCTCACTATGGATGGAGACACTTAGGTTTAGAAAAGTCAGTAAGAGACATTAAGTGTCAGAGGGCACAGCTGAAACCACTTTCTTTGTTTATTGATTTTGTTTTTCTTTGATTTTTATTTTTATTTATTAATTTATTTTGAGACAGAGGCTTGCTCTGTGGGCCAGGCTGGAATGCAGTGGCCTGATCTTGGCTCACTGCAACCTCTGCCTCCCGGGTTTAAGCGATTCTCCTGTCTCAGCCTCCCGAGTAGGTGGGATTACATGCATGAGCTACTGTGCCCAGCCTTGGTTTTTCTTTTGAGACAGGGTTTTGCTCTGTCACCCAGGCTGGAGTGCAGTGGTGTAGTCATAGCTCACTGCAGCCTCAAAGTCCTGAGTTCAAGCAATCCTCTTGCCTCAGCCTCCCAACGTGCTGGGATCTCAGGCGGGAGCCACTGCGCCTGGCCCGAAACCAAGCTTTCTTATCCCAAGTGCTGACCTTTATCAAGTTGACCTAATCCTTTATCATCTCCTAAGTGTCCCTCATGAGTGATCACTTCACATTCCTCCCACATGGAGAGCTCACCCACTGGGGCATATTTTTCCCATTGGAAAAGTGTGGTTATTGGAAGTTTCCTGTTTTTGGAAAGAACAGGATTGGAGGTGCTCTCTGGGGTGTCCTCCTACCAAGCAGCCTGTTGAAGGCCTCGTGGTGCTCAGGGAGCACCAGCGACACTCGCCGTCGCTTCAGCTTCATCTTGAGGCCACACAGCATCTCCGCCACCCAGATCTCCTCAGGCTCAGGAGCGAGCACCTTCCGTGGCTCCTCCTCCAACGACTCCTCAGATTCGTCCCACCACTCCATCTTCCTTTTCCAGCAAAAGGAGCTACGCGGGGGGCTGGGATCTACCCCAGGGGCTGAGTGAAGAAACCAGGCCACGGTGTAATGCTTCTGCAGTTGATCACACTAGAGCCCGACCCAAAACCCCAAACCACTCTCCATCCTCCCCAGCCTCGCAGACTGCTGGCTTCTCCAAGCCATCTTTCCTTCTGTCTGTCTCCTTTGCTGAGCTCCATGTGCCGCTCCTTCTCCTCCCCATTCTCCCGTTTCTCTGTCCTCAGAACACTTCCTCATATCCTTCCCTGGTCCCTGGCTCTCTGAGTCCCGTTGTTGTTGTTGTTGTTGTTGTTGTTGAGAAACAGTCTTGCTTTGTGGCCTAGGCTGGAGTGTAGTGGTGCGATCTTGGCTCACTGCAACCTCTGCCTTCTGGGTTCCAGTGATTCTCCTGCCTAAGCCTCCCAAGTAGCTGGGATTACAGGTGCCCACCAAAACGCCCAGCTCATTTTTGTGCTTCTAGAAGAGACAGGGTTTCACCATGTTGGCCAGGCTGGTCTCCAACTCCTGGCCTCAAGTGATCTGCCTGCCTGGCCTCCCAAAGTGCTGGGATTACAGGTGTGAGCCACTGCACCCTGCCTCAGTACCTCCATTCTGCCCACACACCCTCCTCACGTGCTCCTTCCTGACTTCTGGGCCCTTTTTTTTTTTTTTTTTTTTTTTGAGACAGCGTCTCACTCTCTCACCCAGAATGGAATGCAGTGGCACTATCTTGGCTCAAAGCAACCTCTTCCACCTGGGTTCAAGCGATTATCCTGTCTCAGCCTCCCGAGTAGCTGGGATAGCAGGCATGCCTGGCTAATTTTTGTATTGTTAGTATAAATGAGGTTTCGCTATATTGGTCTGGTTGGTCTCGAACAACTGACCTCAAGTGATCCACCCATCTCAGCCTCCCAAAGTAATGGGATTACAGGCATGAGCTACCACACCTGGCCTTCGTTTTTCTTTTGACACAGGGTTTTGCTCTGTCACCCAGGCTGGAGTGCAGTGGTGCAGTCATAGCTCACTGCAGCCTCAAAGTTCTGAGTTCAAGCAATCCTCTTGCCTCAGCCTCCCAACGTGCTAGGATCTCAGGCGTGAGCCACTGCACCTGGCCCGAAACCAAGCTTTCTCATCCCAAGCGCCAACCTTTATCAAGTCTAGCCTAGTCCTCTATCGTCTCCTAAGTGTCACTCATGAGTGATCACTTCTGAGTCCTCCTGCGTGGAGAGCTCACCCACTGGGGGCGTATCTTTCCCATTGGAAAAGTGTGGTTATTGGAAGTTTCCTCTTTTTAGAAAGAACAGGATTGGAGGTGCTCTCTGGGGTGTCCTCCTACCAAGCTGACTGTTGAAGTCCTTGTGGTGCTCAGGGAGGATGGGTGACACTCGCTGTTGCTTCAGCTTCACCTTGAGCCCACACAGCATCTCCACTACCCAGGTCTCCTCAGGCTCAGGGGCGAGCTCCTTCTCCGGCTCCTCCTCAGATTCATCTGACCGCTCCCTCTTCCTTTTCCAGCCAAGGGACCTACATGGGGGGCTGGGATCTACCCCAGGGGCTGAGTAAAGAAACCAGGCCACCGTGTAATGCTTCTGCATCTGATCACCTTAGACCCCGACCCAAAACCCCAAACCACTCTCCATCCTCCGCAGACTCACAGACTGCTGGCTTCTCTAAGCCATCTTTCTGATTTTCTCCTCTGCTCAACCCCATGTGCCGCTCCTTCCCCTCTCCATTCTTCTCTCTCTCTGTCCTCCGAACACTGCTTCATGTCCTTCCCTGGTCCCTGGCTCTCTGAGTCCCTCCTTTTTTGTTTTGTTTTGTTTTGACACAAAATCTTGCTTTGTCACCCAGGCTGGAGTGTAGTGGTGCAATCTCAGCTCACTGCAACATCCATCTCCTGGATTCCATTTATTCTTCTGCCTCAGCCTCTCAGGTAGCTGGGATTACAGGTGCCTGCCATAATGCCCCGCTGAATTTTGTACTTTTAGTAGAGACAGGGTTTCACCATGTTGGCCAGGCTGGTCTCAAACTCCTGGCCTCAAGTGATCCGCCTGCCTTGGCCTCCCAAAGTTCTGGGATTACAGGTGTGAGCCACCGGGCCCAGCCTGAATTTCTCCATTCTTCCCACACACCCTCCTCAGGTTCTCCTTCCTGACCGCTGACCCTTCTTTTCTTTTATTTATTTATTTTTTTTTTTGGAGTGCAGTAGCGTGATCTCAGCTCACTGCAACCTCTTCCTCCCAGTCTCAAGTGATTCTCCTGTCTCAGCCTCCTGAGTAGCTGGGATTACAGGTGTGCACCACTACCACTTGGCTAATTTTTATACTTTTAGTAGAGATGGGGTTTCACCATATTGGCCAGGCTGGCCTTGAATTCCTGACCTCAGGTGATCCGCCCGCCTCGGCCTCCCAAAGTGCTGGGGTTACAGGCGTGAGCCACCGCACCCGGCCCCCTTCCTTCGTCTTAGTCAATCCTATCCCACTTCTTCTTCCACCAGTCCCCTCACCTGATGGTCCCAGTACTTCATCATCCACCACCTCCTGAAGGGGGTACCCCGAGGTGCTCCGCTGGGGACTCTGCTCATTCTGCAGGTGCAGTTGACGGCTGGTTGTGATCTTTCCCATAATCTGTCCCCTCTTATGGACCCTAGTCTCCGTTCTGTCCATGGCCTTCTTCTGGACACTGCTAGGATCCAGAAGAGTATGTTATCAATTCTCAAGCCTAGGAGAAGTCAGGAGTGGAGAACAGCTCTGAGAAGATACTGTTGTCCAACTGATCTCCAGGCGCCACGGAGTCCGGTCCCTCCAATCAGGAAGGTCGGAATCTCTGATGTCATCGTCCGTGCGAACCTGGCAACCAGTTTGAAAAAAAAACACATGTAACTGCCAGTCTGATCTCTTGTCCTGGAGATCCTGGGTGAATGGTATCTCCTGCCACTGTCCCAACCTCAGACCATTGTCCAAAAGCATCTTCAGGGACTCCACATCCCTCTGTTCCCTGTCCCAGCAGAGACTGTGTCCTCTCCACTCAAAGCCTGAAGCATGTTGAGGTCTCTTCGTCTCTGTACATGCCCATTTCAGAGTCCAGTCTGGTGGGAGAGGGAACAGAGTGGGAAAGAAAACTAGGGTAAGCAGAAACGAAACCTTATAAGAGTGAGATTATCATGTACAAGAGTGAGATTATCATGTACAAGAGATCCCAGGAATACTGACTTGATGAAAAAGTCACATCAGAGCACTCAGTTTGGCAGAGCTTTTCTGCCGAATGTTTACTCACATTCACTGTCCGAGATTCTATACTGGGGGTACACACGTCCTCTGCCCTAAGGCAATTTTGAGTCCAAGAGACATTTTGAGGCCTAAAAATCATAGGAAACTGCCCCTGAGCTCACACATATTTCCAATGGTGTCCCCAATTTCAGGGAATCCATGGATTACCTAAGCCAGCCCCTCCAGTTTGGCTAAGAAACTCTAGTCTATATATCAAGTTTTGTATCATATGTATTGCTCTGAACTCAGAAATTTCCCTTCCATTTATGGATTCTATGAATAAAATATCACATGTACAAAAAGACTAAGTCGAAAAATTTCAGCTGTGCACAGTGGCTCATGCTTGTAATCCCAGCACTTTGGGTGGCCAAGGGAGGAGGATTGCCTGAGGTCAGCAGTTCAAGACCAGTATAGGCAACATAGCAAGAGCCCATCTCTAAAAAACAAAACCAAACCAAATTAGCCAGGTGTGGTGGCTGGCACCTGTGTTCCAACTACTTGGGAGACTCATGTGACAGGAAGATCACTTGAGCCCAGGAGTTAGAAGCTGCAGTGAGCTATGATTTTGCCACTGCACTCCAGTCTGGGCAACACAGCAAGATACTGTGTCAAAAAAAGTTTTTTTGATAAAAAATAAAAGAGTTACATGACATTCAGAGACCATCCAAAAAACCTGTGGGTTCCCGGCTGGGCTCAGTGGCTCATGCCTGTAATCCCAGCACTTTGGGAGGCCAAAGTGGGTGGATCACTTAAGGTCAGGAGTTTGAGACCAGCCTGGCCAACATGGTGAAACCTTATCTTTACTAAAAATACAAAAATTAGCCGGGCATGGTGGTGGGCACCTGTAATCCTAGCTACTTGGGAGGCTGAGGCAGGAGAATCGCTTGAACCCAGGAGGCGGAGGTTGTAGTGAGCTAGGATCATGCCATTGCACTCCAGCCTGGACAGCAAAGCTAGACTCCATCTCAAAAAAAAAAAAGAAAAAGTAAAAAATTTAAAAATTAGATGGGCATGGTGACATGTGCCTGTAATCCCAGGTACTAAGGAAGCTGAGGTAGGAGGATGACTTGAGCCTGGGAGTTCGAGGCTGCAGTGAGCTCTGATGGTACCACTGCACTCCAGCCTGAGTGACACAGCAAGACCCTGCTTCAAAAAAAAAAAAAAAAAAATTACTGGACACAATTATTGTGCCAGACCCCTAGGTTAACAGTGAGGATTCAGTGGGAGAACTAAACAGATAAACAGATCCAGTCCCCGCCCTCAGAGAGTTACAGTTTAATGGGAAAAAGAGACATTCACCAAAGAAGGACACAGCCCACTAGTGAGTTACACTCGAGAGGGATCATTTACAGAACAAAGCAGACTATAAAAATACAGCGATTGGCTGGGCGCAGTGGCTCACGCCTGTAATCCCAGCATTTTAGGAGGCTGAGGTGGGTGGATGATGTGAGGTCAGGAGTTTGAGACCAGCCTGGCTGATATGGTGAAACCCTGTCTCTACCAAAAATACAAAAACTAGCCGGGTGTGGTGGTGCGTGCCTGTAATCCCAGCTACTCAGGAGGCTGAGGCAGGAGAATCACTTGAACCCAGGAGGTGGAGGTTGCAGTGAGCTAAGATCGCACCACTGCACTCCAGCCTGGACGACAGAGTGAGACTCCATCTCAAAAAATATGTAAATAAATAAATGTAAAAATAGAAGACACATTCTCCCTCAGTTGCCCAGGCTGGAGTGCAATGGTGCAATCATAGCCCACTGCAGCCCCAAACTCCTGGGCTCAAGCAATCCTCTTGCCTTGGCCTTCCCAAGTGTTGGGATTACAGGCCTGAGTGCCGGGCCGGATGTTTTACTATGTATAAATATGTATGACTCTCCAAGTTAAAATAAGTGAAAATGTAAGTGTAAACTGTAAGCTACTATTTGTGTATAAAAGAAAAAATATACATATATATATGCTGATGCATTATAAGCAGAGACTGCTGCCAGAACAACTCACAAGGAACTAAGAACACTAGATGCCTGTGGGAGGGAATCTGTGGCTGGGTGAGACTTGTAAGACTTACTTTTCTTTTTTTTTTGAGACAGAGTTTCACTCTTGTCGCCCAGGCTGGAGTACAATGGCGTGATCTCGGCTCGCTACAACCTCCACCTCCCAGGTTCAAGCGATTCTCCTGCCTCAGCCTCCCTAGTAGCTGGGATCACAGGTGCCCACTACCACGTCCAGCTAATTTTTTGTATTTTTAGTAGAGACAGTGTTTCACTATGTTGGCCAGGCTGGTCTCGAACTCCTGACCTCAGGTGATCCATCCGCCTCAGCTTCCCAAAGTGCTGGGATTATGGGCATGAGCTACCACGCCCCGCTAGAGACTTACTTTTCATTGTAATAATTGCAAACTCTCAGTATCTTTTGAATTTGATCAAATGTGCATGTACCATACAAATAACAAAATAGGAAAACAATATAACAGAAACTAGAATCTGTGCTAGACAGCCCCACACACACAATATCTCCTGTGTACTTTGTTTTTTGAGACAGAGTCTCAATCCTTTACCCAGGCTGGAGTACAGTGGCTGGATCTCAGCTCACTGCAACCTCCCACTCCCAGGTTCAAGCGATTATCCTGCCTCAGCCTCCCGAGTAGCTGGGATTACAGGCACCCACCACCATGCCCAGCTAATTTTTGTATTTTTAGTGGAGATGGGGTTTCGCCATGTTGGCCAGGTGACCTCAGGTGATCCGCCCACCTCGGCCTCCCAAAGTGCTGGGATTATAAGCGTGAGCCAGCACATCACAATATCTCCTGTGTACTTTGGGCAGGTGTTTCTGCTCTCACGACCTCTTTGCAGCCGATGAAACTGAACCAGCTCACAAGCTCAGGAAGCTGCCCAGGGTCACCCAGCAAGGGAGTGAGTGGTGAAGCTTGGTCCCGACCCAACTCTGCAGTCATGCTTGTGACAATGGCCTCAGGGGAGCCAGCTCCCCAGGGCCAGTCACTGCTGTGCAGGGCCCCAAGACTGAGCCATGAAGATGGATAATTCTAGAAACTCCGCTCTGGACAGGATCTGTGAGAAGGTTCTCGCCCCAGTGGAAAGACCTGCCATCAGGGAGTACTTGGGAGGCTAACCCTGGCAAACCTGGCCCCGCCCCGGTGCTGTGTGACCTCCTGACCCTCCAACAGGAAATCTTCCCACTGTGAACCTCATCCAGGTCCACTGTGGGGGGATGCAGGAGGAGTAAATGAGGTGACAGTTGAGAAAGCTGCTCCTCCCAAGCACGTGCACAAAAAATCAAAACAAAAACAGGTCTCTCAGACCCAAAACCACTGAGCTTTGAATTAAAATAAAACACATTTACTCCACATATTTTTTAACAAAAAGAAAACGTCACATCAGGAAACTCTGATTTTGTGGTAGCTGACGTAGTGTTTTCTTGTACGTGAATAGAATCCTGACATGTAGTGCACATTGATGTATAGCTTTAACTGACCCTGGGTTTTGCAGACCAGGGTTTGTTTAATACACTCCATTCTAGGCCAAATCAGGACAAAAAAAGAAAAAAAAAAAAAAAAGAAAAGATCCGAATCTAGGTATTTTGTAATCTGCTTTTTAACCTCTAACCGCAGAGCACGCTGATCAGACCTCATATCTTGGAGGTTTAGGAGACAAGTTAGAACTGTAGCATGTACCTGTTAATTTTGTTTAATTTATGGTGTCTCAATCTGTCTGTGCGTGTGCACGTGTGCAAGCATTGAAAGAAAGGAGACAGTAGTCCGGGCGAGCACAGCAGGCAGTTCCAGGGCCAGACGGGCCCATCCCCAAGTAGATAGCAGTCTACGGATCTCTCTCTGGCACAGAAGGCACCTCACCTCACACCACTCTCCTGGACACCTGATGAACTGAGCCCTCCCAGGGGAAGACACTCCCCAGGCCTGGGCAGGGCTTACACGCGCACTCTCTCTTCTTTCCCTTTTTCTTCCCACCGCAAGCACTGATGACCCTGTTGAACTCGTGGGAAACTTCCTTTCTCTGCAGGAGAGAGAACGTGGCATTCTGGGCTCCCCATTCCCATGCCCGTAGAAATGGCCCAAATTCACACCAAAACATGGATGCTCTTCAACTTCCAAACCTACCATTTGCCCTTCTTTCATTTCGCCTCTTAGTTCTTTTTATGCACAGTTTTAGGGCAGTCTAAGTACAAACTGAAAGTCTAACTTGTCTCTGATTCCTCCCTTGTCTATGTGTATATGCGTGAGAATAGAGGCGGGTGAGAGTGTGCGTGCGTGTGCGTGTGTGCAATTTTATACATCTGTGTATTTTCTTAAGTACCTGTGCACACGTAGAGTGCATTACTGCCACCTTTTTCAATAAGCTGTTTTATCAGTTACGGCTTCTACAAGTTTGCTAATTTAGACTTCTTTATTGCCATATCTTTAAACTAACAATAGATGATTTCAGTATATATATATATATTTTTGCTTATTTATAGGTGCTGTATTTTATTATCTGATTGTTAGGAAGGGATGAAAGGGGCAAATATTCTTTAGAGGGATAGACTGCCGGCAGTATTGGGTATAATTTACAAGATGTAGTTGTCATACTGTATATTACTGATTGAAAACTTTTTGACCGTATTGTGTATCATTGAAACCTTTGTCTTAGGTCAACATCTTTGGATGACATTTTAATGGTGCATTCATTATTTCTTAAGTTTAATTAATATTACTTTTTTTTATTTGGGGGTGGGAGGGAGTTATAATTTTAAAGGTATGCTCTGGCTGTTCCACCTCCGTGTGCTTGTTAATTAACTTGTAGGACTTTGACTGTAAGATGTGAAACCACGTTTCTTGCATGATGTTTTAGAGATTATTTCATTTACAGTCTTTTAACCTGCAGCTGCAGCACTTAGTTCACGTTTTCACAAATTTCGAGAGTCACTACACTAAAGACAATGCCTTTTCATGAATAAGAAGTTTTCAGAAGGCTCTAGGGGGCTGGGAGGCAGGCTGTTCGTTTGTCTTTTGTTGGGGGTATCATTTCTGAACTTGAAATCCAGTTCAGGGAGAAGAGAATTCAAAATTAGAGGAGCTTAAGGGGACACGGGTCAACATCTAGCTTGATTCAGGTGCATTAAGAAGAGTGAGTTCACATCGGTGACCCTTAGGACAGTGAGTGGCAGAGCCCTGACGACTGTGGTGTCCTCTCCACAAAACCCTCAAGGGACTTTTGTCATCATGTGTGATGAATCTTTAAATATCATCTGATTTTCATAAGAATGAAAAGAAGTTAACAGGAAATAGTAGGCTAGGGTTTAGTTTTAAAGGCATGACTGTTATTTACAAAGGTGTTAAACCTGAGGAAATTGACAAATACAGATTTGTCCATTCTAGTGGCCAAACAGTAACAGTCTAAAATGCAGTCATTTTGACCCTCCCAAGCAATTTAGTCATATGTGTTGTTTTCTCTTTTCTGTTTTTACGTCTTAGATTTTTAACTAGGTTACTGTTGGTTCCCATTCTGTCTTTTTTGCCAGACTTACATCTGGTGCCAGATACAATCAGTTGGTTAAATTTTGCTTGCAGTTCTGTGTATTTTTTTCCTCTGTTATTTATTTTTTTTAAAAAAATAGAGATCCTAACCTTAGATCTTTGATGTGAAGCTAGACTGTCTGTAATACTTCTAAGAGCTGCCACTAAAATAATACAGCAATCCGTGGCCAGGGGAGCACCCCCTCCTGGTTGGGCCCCTCAGTTGGAGTCTAAGGGTTAATCTCTCATCTTGCTAAGCAGTATTCAAGTGCCTTGAACAGTGTCCCCTCGGCATGGCTCCCCTTCAGCAGGCTGGCATTCCAAGCAGTGGCCCCCGCAGGCAGCCGACCCCCTTCCTCTTCACGCTCTTATGAGTTTAAAAAGCTGATTTGTACCTCTCCCCTGGGGGAAACGGTTCCATATAAAACACTAACACTTAATTACAAGCTCCATTATGCCATTTTAAATGGCTTCTTTTTGTTAATTGGAGGCATTGTTCATAACTTAAGGCTTTTGCCATTAACTTAGCTGGCTAAGCAGAGGCTTGGCGTAAAATCAGTGTTTGCATTTAGCCTCTTGACCCGGAGTTCCGGCCCAAGCTCCCTTGTGATAGCCGAGATGGCAGGTGTGTGAGTTCTGTCCTAGACCTGTGCCCAACTCACTTCCACCCCAGAGGAGTCTTCTGTCCTCCTCCCCAACCCCTGAGCTCCCTGGTAACCTCCTCTTGAACTTCTGTGTCAGTGAAGACATCTGTGGTTTCTGCTCACCAGACCTCTCTTTAGAAAGGGTTATCAGAGCCATGGAGCTTAGCTCAACTGGATTCTTCTAGACGATCTTAGGAGGCATCTTGGCATGAGGCAGCTTCTAAGCATCTCCTGGGACAGGATCGGGGTGACAGACCAGGGATGCATGCGTGGGAGAACTCTCTGAGAAATGCCAGGATCATGGCTCACAGGGGCCCACCATCAAAACCTGCTACTTTGTGCAAGTAATTGAGGCAAAAGATACCAGTCGACAGCCTCCCTGGGGTAGATCCCTTGTACCTCCAAAGTACAAATACCTCCCTGCTCAGTTTCCTTCCTGTCGCCATCTTTGTTTTCTTCCCGTTGAAAAACCATCCTGTCTGATGTGGACGTTCAGGTCTGCTGGTTGGCGGTCCGGGCCCAGAGTGCAGCAGAGCTCTGGGTTAAATATTCCTTTCTGGCCACCGCCCAAGCCCAGGTGGCCAGCTCTCATACCCCATCTCCCTCCTTGGCTAGGGCCAGCATCAGGCGTGCAGCTCATGACCAGTTTACACAGGCTGCAAAGAGATCGCTGTGGGCCTCGGCTGACTACTTTAAGATTATGCCACAGCCAGGCCCTAAAAAGAGAGGGGAACAGGGGTCCCCAGGTGAGCTCTCTCATGGGCAGGTGCCTTCCCGACTAAGGTTGGACTGGATGACTTTGTTCCTCCTGCATGCATGTCCTTTGATGCAAGGGTGATCAATGAACTCTGTTGACATTCTATGCAATGTTTTTCATTCCTCTGATTTTAGCAAAGCAAATCTTACTGAAAAGTAGCAGGGCCAGGGGAACAGACGCATGTCCTTCTGGGAGTCACACAAAAGCAGAGAGATTTTGAACTGAGGGGCTACAGCCTTTGCCTTAAATGCAGTATGACAGGCGCTTCTTGGCAGACCAGTAAAAACAAAAGCCCATAGACCTTACTCATCCCAAGGCCGACAAGCCAGCTGTACAGGGCGAGATGTAGCAACACGGGGCATGAGCGGTGGGCGTGCTGGGCTATTTGCTGTGGTACTTTAGGCTGGAGGTTTGGCTCCTGTGCTGCCGGTGGGGGGCCCTGTCCCTCCCCAGATGTCCTCCCTCTTCTTCACACTCCTCATTGTCCCTTCTACCTCACTAACCTGTGTTCTCCTTCTGATGTCACCCAGAACCACACCCCACAGGACTGTGAGGCACGTGGGCTGGAGAGAGCAGAAAAGCTGCCAGCGCAGCAGACACAAACATCCCTCTGCCTGGTGGGCCGGCTTTGTGTGTCTCTCCTTTTGTGAGCGCAACACAGACAAACAGCTGTGCTCTGCAAGGCACATGGATGTTTCCCTTCCACCTGTTCCCAAAGCTCCAGCAGCTGTTTCTTTTGCAGGCAGGGCGTGGTCTCGGGCCTCCGAGGGTCTTGTCTTTGGTCCGCCTTCCTTTCTGTCCAGTCCTGCTCAGCTGTTAAGATCCATCATGGCCATTATCCTTGTCCCGGACTGCCCCAAAGTGGCCACATGAGGACACTTCCTAAGATTCCCAGCTGGCTTTGGGGAACGCTGTAGCTCTTGGGTGTCTCTTGTCTCTGGCATGGTTTTAGCGTCACTGCGAACACTCCTTTGCAAACATCAAACATCTCAAAGACGGAAAAGGATAGATGGCTTCCTCCAGCCTACACGCCCCGTCCACAGTTGCATCACCCTCTTGTCCCAAAAGAATATGCCAGTTCCCATCCAGCACCGAAGAAAATCAGCTCCCGGGGCTGCTGGTTGGAGGTGGGTCTGTCCACTGTGGGGGCCAAAGTGTTCCCCTGCTGGAGACAGTTTGCAAGTAAGAACCTAAGGATGGGGACAGCATCCTGTGCTTGGGCATTGACCAGCCAAAGCTCACATTTAGAAATCCCTCAGTGCTTCTGTGGTTTCACCTGGACATCGACGACATTAGGGAAGCCTTTGTGACCACAAGGGCAGGGCTTGTGCCCTGAGTGGCAAGGTGGTGACCTGAGGCCAGTGTGATGTGGTTGGATCTCAGCGTGTACTGAATGCCAGTCTGGCCGGCACACTCGAACGCTAAGAGAATGGTCCAATTTGATGATCTTATTTCTATTTCAATCAGGTTTTGACTTTTTGTAGATGAAAACTACCAGGGAAAAGGGGAAGCAGGTACCCAATAAAGTTTAGAAAGATCCAGTCTGTGAAACCCTTAGAGATGGGCTGAAAGTTAAGTCCACAACCCTTGGGCTTAATCAGGACGGAAGAGGAGGGGGTGTGGGGGGCAGAGCGTAAAACAAGCCCCAGCCCTACTCCCGGCCCCCCAGCCCAGTCTTCCCAATCCCAGAGGCCCCGGCGGCCTGTGCTCCTCACCACCCTGGTCAGGGGAATGGAAGGAAATGCAATTTCCGCCTGTCTGCCCGACTTCCAAAAACTGCCTCCTCCTGCCCAGGCCTCTCCCACCACCACCTTCCCTCCAAAGATAACCGTGTCCATGCCATCCGTGGCATCATCTCGAGTTTTCATTTTTGGATGAAGTGACATTTAGCTTTAACAAGACATTTCCAAAGCGCCTAGTCTCCTCCAAAATGCTAACTTTAAAAGTTGGGCATTGTAGGCGAAAAATCCCGAAAAAAAAAAAAAAGACAAAAAAAAAAGGCTGGCGAGAGAAAGACATTTGGCTATGCATAAATGTGCACTTCCCCCATGCCCCCGTTCTTAAACTCTTAAGATGCCTTTGAGTTGCTTTTCATGAATCCTTTTAGTTTACCCGATAATGTTAAGAAAGCATTAGTCTGCGTTACTGTAATTTCTGTAGTGTTTACGCTTTAATTTCTACCACAAAATATGCTATATGCTATGTATCAAGCTTTCTGTAATGAGAAAGAAAAGGTGCCTTATATCCCAATGTCACGGCTACATCCCTATGGAAATTAATCAGAAGCACAGTGTGTACGGAAGCATTGGGACTTCTGCTGGTGAAACAAGAGACCATTCAGCAAGACACATTTAAGTGGCACGGAGCTGCTTTTGTTTTATAATTCTTTTTCCCCCCTTTTCCTTCTTCTTTTTTATTATTATTATTTTTTTTTTGTAGTTTGCTTTAAACAGCACTTAAATAGATGACTATGTGTAAGAGCTCTGTGCAATTGAAATCATTTTCTTCATTTTAAAAAAATAACGTATTGCACACCAAATGAACTCAAAGTAAGCTTTAGACCAGGACGATTCAGGTTATGAATGAGTTTGTTCACTGTAGTTCCGTTTGTTCATGAACCGAAGGGAAAACAGGCCTCCCCGACTCCCTCCAGTCTCCCAGCCTGCCTCTTGGTGACCACTGTGCTGGGCGTGCAGGGCCCGCGGGCTCTGGCCGGAGCCGCTGGCCTGACGAGGCAGGATAGGGAGTGTCCGTGATTCAGAAGCTGAGACCCTTCCACAGTGTCTGAGGCCACAGCCATCCCTTCCAGCACTTAATCTTGTCTTGTTGAAATGGACTGACTGCTACTGACCTGCCGGCGTGCGTGAGGGTGATTATAAAAGGATGTTTCCTTGAGAAAAAAAAAAAATATTTCTATCCTCTTGTATTTATTATTAGGTTAATCATTTAAGTACTTATCAGGAGCATATTGTTATTTTGTGTTTTGTTGTCATAAATGCTTTTTGCTGTCACTCTAGTGGTTACTATCCTCTGCCTTCCTCTCCTCCCCTACTCCCCCAGAGAACCAAGGCATCTGGGGGATTGACTGGGGGGCAGAGGGGGTTTCCCCAGCAAAATCAAACACCCGTCTCCAGAGTAGCCACTCAAAAACTGGTGGTCTCTATGTGTCTAACTTTTTAAATGAGAGTGTTTATGAACAAAAAAATTTACCAACGTGTGAGGGAGTTGCTGAGTTGAAGAATGCTCGCTTGAGGAGCTTCAGAGGAATCTTAGCAAAGCCAAGTTCAGTTCCCCAAAGCCTCCTAGAGCCTCTGGTAAGACTTCTGGGTTCATGAAGTTTCGGCGAGCCGTAGTCAGAGAGGGCGCGGTGGCCTGGCCAAGACTTTACCTCCAAGTGAGAGAGTGATTTCTTGCAAGGCCTGCACGGGTTGATATGTTTTGGTGGTTTTTTTGTTGTTGTTGTTTTTCTTGCATACAAAGTTGGTCAAAACCATCTTTCAAAGCAACAGTGTTTTGTAGTATCAGGCTGTGGCTTGAGGGCTCACCTAGGAGATCATAGGCAGAGGGCCCCTTTCCCCTATAGGTGGTTCAATGTGGAGGAAGGTTGGGTGTGGAGATTGCTTGCTGTGGCCCCAAGCTCAGCCAGCAGGACACCCAGTTGTTGCCAATCGGGTGTGAAGGTGAGGCGCCCTGCCTCGATCCCATGGGCCCAGCAGAAGGAAACTGACCCCAGGCCAAGGCAAGGGCCCTGCTCACCCCAAGGTAGGCTGGGAAGAGCATCTCTTTCCATATCATCACCTCCCCTTCTCCAAGATTGCCGGGGGCCCTGATTTTGTTCTCTGTTTGAAAGAAACCCTCCACTGAAACAATGGTCCCCATCTCCCCAGAAGCCTTTTTTTTTTTATTTTTCTCTAATTAGTCTATGCATTTCTCTCTCTCAAACCATCTTCTGCCTCTTCCCTTGAGAAAATGGGCATCTCACGTACCCCCATCTGAGACCTCTTGGAAAAAAAAAATCCCGTGTATTCTGGAGATGTGAGAATTCACCCAAAATTCTTAAAACATTGGAGAATAGCTTGTTATAAAATAAAAGTGGGGGTAAAAAGAAGGTGGTTTTCCCCACATCCCTTTGCATTGAATAAGAGACCTAGTTCTTTGCGTTTGTGCAATAACTCTTTGCTGCTTGCCTTGAGAGCGGGTAGCACCACGCTCCTGTCCAGACTACTAACATTACAAGACGCACTCACAGGGTGGCGGAATCTTCCGGAAAACTCTTTATAAGCTCAGCTCCCCCCACCCCAGCCCCAGTCCAGCGTTTTGTCACGTCTTACATTTTAGCAGTATTTTATATTTTCTGTAACGCACCAAGTCTTAAATCTTTCTAGAGCTTGTTTGTTCATCCTCACAATCACAGATTTTTTTCTCCAATCCTCACAGAGACCCAATTGACCAAAAAAGAAAAAAGGAAAAAAAAAAAAGGCGTCTTTTTTTTCTTTTTTTTTTTTTGTACAAATCGCTTTGAGATGCCTCTGGTGTGTTGCTGTGTGACTTCTCTCTGGTAACATTTTCTTGCTATTTGTTTTTCTACATTAAGAGTCAAAGTTGACCTGGCTGGTGTGGGGGTGGGGGAGGCACCCGTTGGCCCCTTGGTGTTGTCCCTCTGTCTTTGGTTAGCCATATGATGTTTGTTCTCAGCACTGTACAACGGTCCCTATATAATACGGAGAA
Source organism: Gorilla gorilla gorilla (assembly GCF_029281585.2). Lineage (NCBI taxonomy): Eukaryota > Metazoa > Chordata > Mammalia > Primates > Hominidae > Gorilla > Gorilla gorilla. Next base: position 85,907,801 of record NC_073230.2, read on the forward strand.
GCAATATCACTGTATGAGACTCACACCATGTATTATTATTCACTAGCACCCTAGGTGTGATAATTGAAGTAAATATCTTTTATACAAACACAAGAATGTGTGGGTTGTTTTTATTTAAAGTGCTCTGGCCTGAGGACAAGCAGCAAACACTGTCATTCGGGGTCCAAAGGGCACCTCAAGAATCGCCGTTCCCGAGGTCGTCCTCTTTGTACCTGTCCGCAGGTCCTCGGGCGTGTGGCTTCCGGGCACACAGAAAACCATGTGGTTCTAGGATACATGGGGATCTCGGGCACTGCTCTGTCAATCTGCATCCGGTTCACAGGAAGGGCTTCGCCAGGGCCTGCGTTCCTACTTGCTGTTGTCACCAGCACTGTTTGCCTACCCTTGAACCAAGCCCTTACCCTCCCTGGCGTCCGCTTCCTTGTCTGTAAAATGGAGACACCATCGCCTGTCATATAGGCTTGCTGTGGGGAACCAGGAATGGTGGCCAGTGCTGGTGCAGCACTGGGCTGGTGGTGGCAGCCCCAATCGATGGCACTCGGGCGACCAGGACTACGGCCAGTCTCCTCTGCCGTGTGACCTGCAGCTGGTCAGTGGCGTGGCCTCAACCTTCTGTGTGGGGGTCTCACTGTGCCCCTGACTCCTGATGTAACAGAAAGACAAGTGAAAGGCACCACTTAATGCTTGCGAGTGGGACAGTGGCTTGCGGGTCTCTGGAATGACGGGGCTACTGAGAAGAGTCTCTTTCCAGATGGCGCTCGGGCTGGACGTGGGGGGAGAGCTCTGCAGAGGTGGCTGTTAGGCTTCTCCGCGCAGTTGTGACTCAGAGGCTGTTGCTCGTCTTGGGTTGGAAAAGAGCTGTCTGCCAGGCCGACGTGTGTCTGGTGGAAGTGGGGGATGACTTGGTCACGTATTAATTTGGAGATTTCAGATGGTGAAATGTCCACATGTGATACAGAATCGTAAGCCCCTCTCCCAATTCAACTGGATTCAATCCTCCCTCCAGTGGGAGAACCCAGAGTATGGGATGGAGACACCCCGCAGTGCCAGGTGCCCTCGGCAGCCCCGTGTCTGATGCAGTCACTTAGGGCCGGGGGTGTCTCTAGAGTTGCCCAAAATGCTGGTCCCCTCAGATAGGAGAGGCCTGCATAAAACCTTAAGAGCTGGCCCGGCGCAGTGGCTCACGCCTGTAATCCCAGCACTTTGGGAGGCCGAGGCGGGTGGATCACTTGAGGTCAGGAGTTCAAGACCAGCCTGGCCAACATGGTGAAACCCTGTCTCTACTAAAAATACAAAAATTAACCAGGCATGGTGGCGGGTGCCTGTAATCCCAGCTACTTGGGAGGCTGAGGCAGGAGAATTGCTTGAACCTGGGAGGCGGAGGTTATGGTGAGCTGAGATTGCGCCACTGCACTCCGGCCTGGGTGATAGAGCGAAACTCAGTCTCAATAAAACAAACAAACAAACAAAAAAATAACCCTAAGAACTCTGCCATTTTGGTATTTGACAGACTGAAGTCTAACGTGGTTAATTTTTCTGTTTGCTAGTTTAGGTATGCCCCTATGTATTTCATGATCTGCTAACTAAATTAAAATAAGAAATGTTAAAAAAAAAAAAAGAGAGAGAGAAACGAAGGAAGGAAAGGAAGGAAGAAAGAACAGTTGGGCACAGTGGCTCATTCCTGTAACTCCTATAGGCCCAGCACTTTGGGAGGAGGTCAAGGCAGGAGGATTGCTTGAGCCCAGGAGTTTGAGACCAGCCTGGGCAACATAGTGAGACCCCACCCCATCTCTACAAAAAATAAAAAATTAGTTGGGCATGGTGGCATGTGCCTGTAGTCCTAGCTACTCTGGAGGCTGAGGTGGGAGGATCACTTCTGCCCAGGAGTTCAACGCTGCAGTGAGCTATGATGGCACCACTGCACTCCAGCCTGGGCAACACAGCAAGACCCTAAATCTTGAAAAAAAAAAAAAAAAAAGGAACACTTAGCTCAAAGTCTTTATCCTCAGAAAATTGAGACAGGATCTCAGTCTGTCGCCACCTCCTCCTCCCAGGCTTAAGCAACCCTCCCATCTCAGCCTCCCAAGTAGCTGGGACCACAGGTGTGCACCACCACGCCTGGCTAATTTTTTGTAGAGGAGGGGTTTCACCATGTTGCCCAGGCTGGTCTTGAACTCCTGAGCTCAGAAGATCCACCCACCTGGTTCTCCCAAAGTACTGGGATTATAGGAGTGAGCCACTGTGCCCGGCCTCCCCATGTGCTTCTAAAGTGAGATTTAATTAAGCAAAACTGCAGTTGCACCTGGTTTTGCAGGGCCAGCTTCAGAGGCAGAAAAAGAGTGAGATTTAATGTTCTGACTGCAATTGGGCAATGCCTCCATTCCAGGCAGAAAAAGAGTGAGATTTCATGTTCTGACTGCAACTGGGCGATGCCTCCATTCCAGGCAAATGGTTCAGCCTTGACCTTTCTCCCGTCCCTGCAGTTAAGTGGGTCTGAACAGAACCTTGTTCCTTGCTTTTGTTTTTGTTTGAGACAGAGTCTGTCTCTCTTGCCTAGGCTGGAGTTTAGTGGCGCAATCTTGGCTCACTGCAACCTCTGTCTCCTGAGTTCAAGCAATTCTCCTGCCTCAGCCTCCCGAGTAACTGGGCTTAGAGGTGTGCGCCACGACGCCCAGCTAATTTTTAGTATTTTCAGTAAAGACGGGGTTTTACCATGTTGGCCAGGCTGGTCTCAAACTCCTGACCTCAAGTGATCTGCCCACCTTGGCCTCCCAAAGTGCTGGGATTGCAGGCGTGAGCCACCATGCCCGGCCCCTTATTTGTTATTTGTTTCGTTTCGTTTTGTTTTTAAGATGGAGTCTGGCTCTGTCACCCAGGCTGGAGTGCAATGGTACAATCTCGGCTCGCTGCAACCTCCACCACCTGGGTTCAGGCGATTCTCCTGCCTCAGCCTCCCAAGTAGCTGGGATTATAGGTGCCTGCCACCACACCTGGCTTTTTTTTTTTTTTGTATTTTTAGTAGAGATGGGGTTTCACCATGTTGGCCAGGCTGATCTCGAACTCCTGACTTCAAGTGATCTGCCTGCCTCAGCCTCCCAAAGTGCTGGGATTACAGGCGTGAGCCACCATACCCAGCCACGTTCCTTATTTGATGCTCTGAAGAAACACAATTGCAGGTAGACAGGGTGGCGCGACGTGATGATGAGATATATTAGAGCACTTGAATTGTCTGCAATGGTCCTGTGTGCTTCTGTTAGAAAGCCCCTCTGAGTGGCTGCCTGGGGGCATGCTGCTCCTCTCCACGGTCCTAACATGCCAGCTTTGGGGGCACACAGCTTGCTGGTGTCTACTTCAGCTCATCACTGATTCCTGTGAGGTGGCAGAGGCCTGGGCCTGCATGTACGGACCCAACCAGGGAACTGGGAGGGCTCCACAGAGCTACCGTGATGTTGCCCGGGCTCCCGGCCAGTGGGCCGTTGCTTAGCAACCGACTCATACAGTGTGGAGTGACCGGCCTCCACAGACAGGGGAGACACAGCCTGGGCCCAGCCTTAGGCAGGCATTGCTGAAGTTCCTGTCTTTTCCAAGAAATTCAGACTCTTAGAATACCAACAGGAAGGGCCCTGGTCGAGCATGGTGGGTCACACCTGTAATCCCAGCACTTTGGGAGGCTAAGGTGGACAGATCACCTGAGGTCAGGAGTTTGAGACCAGCCTGGCCAACATGATGAAACCCCATCTCTACTAAAAATACAAAAATTAGCCAGGCATGATGGTGCATGTCTGTAATCCCAGCTACTCAGGAGGCTGAGGCAGGAGAATCACTTGAACCCAGGAGGCGGAGGTTGCAGTGAGCCAAGATTGCGCCACTGCACTCCAGCCTGGGCAACAGAGTGAGACTCTGGCTCAAAAAAATAAAAAATAAATAATACCAATACGAAGAGCCCTTTTTTTTTTTCCCAAGCAGAATCAAGTATGGATAAGTAATAGCAGAGCTTCCCATTTGGGGCAGTGGTGTGGCCTCCAGGGAGCGGGATTTGAGGACAACCCTCCCATTGTTCAGGGAGGCGTCAGTGTCTCTGTGGTCAGGAGACACTGGCTGTATCAGGATCCCAGCAGCGTCTCTTAGTGGCTGATGACCGTAAGCAAGTCTTAAGTCGATGCTCAGGAAATCTTTGAAAGAATAAATGAGTTTAACTTCCTAGTGCTTCTGTTTCTGTCTCTGTAAAGGGGATATAAAAAGCCAAACTCGGTCGGGCACAATGGCTCACACCTGTAATCCCAAGGCTTTGGGAAGCCAAGGCAGGAGGATCACTTGAGGCCGGGAGTTCAAGACCCACCCTGGGACACATAGCAAGACCCCATTTCTACGAAAATGTTTAAAATTCGCCGGATGTGCTGGCACATGCCTGTAGTCCCAGCTACTCGGGAGGCTGAAGGATCGCTTGAGCCCAGGAGCTCAAGGCTGCAGTGAGCTATAATTGCACCACTGCACTCCGGCCTGGGTGACAGAGTGAGACCCTGTCTCCAATTGAAAAAGTAAGAGGTAGGTGGCTCATGCCTGTAATCCCAGCACTTTGGGAGCCGAGGCGGGTGGATCACGAGTTCAAGAGATTGAGACCATCCTGGCTAACATGGTGAAACCCTGTCTCTACTAAAAAGACAAAAAAATTAGCCAGGCGTGGTGGCAGGCACCTGTAGCCGCTCAGGAGGCTGAGGCAGGAGAATCGCTTGAACCCAGGAGGCAGAGGTTGTAGTGAGCCGTGATACCTCCACTGCACTCCAGCCTGGGCGACAAAGCAAGACTCCATCATGGATGGATGGATGGACGGATAACTCACAGGGTTACTGAGAGGACCCAGTGAGAAGACCTGGAAACCACTCACCCAGCACCCAGTGGCAGGGCAGAGCCTGGAAGGATCCAAGTGAGGCCTATGCAGTTACTGGCAGTGGAAGCAGCAGAGGACTGGCTGGCCCTGCCAGGGTCTTGCTGCCCGTGGCCAGGCCCCATCTCCTGGGGTCTTTAGTCTCCTCTAACACACATGGCCTCTGGGTTTGGCTGTGATGGGGTGGGACTGAGCCGTGGTAGATGCTTACATCAGACGGATTGCAAAGAGGGCCAGCTGTGCCCCAGCCTGGTCGACCCTGCAGCTGTGGGAATCCCGGTGCAACTTTCCAACTGAGGAAACAGATGCTTGCCGCGGGGTAGTATCCACTCGCCCGTGAGCTAATACATACCGAAGGCTGACCGTGGGCCGCTGCCTTACACGCTGGGGTTATTACAGGGCAAACCAGGAGCTCACCTTCTTGTGGGAGGGACAGACAGTAGACGTGATAAATAAGTGAATGAGATAGTTGCTTCGAAGGTGATCAATGTTATAAGGAGGATGGGAAGAGCAAGTGAAAAGGGTTAAACTTTTTTTTTTTTTTTTTTTGGAGATGAAGTCTTACTCTGTTGCTCAGGCTGGAGTGCAGTGGCGTGATCTTGGCTCACTGCAACCTCCACCTCCCAGGTTCAGGCGATTCTCCTGCCTCAGCCTCCCAAGTAGCTGGGATTACAGGTGCATGCCACCACGTCCAGCTAATTTTTGTATTTTTAATAGAGACGGGTTTCACCACATTGGCCAGGCTGGTCTCAAACTCCTGATCTCAAGTGATCCACCCGCCTTGGCATCCCAAAGTACTGGGATTACAGGTACGAGGCACCACACCTAGGCTTTTTTTTTTTTTTTTTTTTTTTTGAGATGGAGTCTCACTGTTGCCCAGGCTAGAGTGCAGTGCAGTGACACAATTTCAACTCACTGCAACCTCCTCCTCCCAGGTTCAAGCAATTCTCCTGCCTCAGCCTCCCAAGTAGCTGGGACTACAGGTGCACACTGCCATGCCCAGCTAATTTTTGTTATTTTTAGTAGAGACAGGAGTTTCATCATGTTGTCCATTCTGGTCTCGAACTCCTGACCTCAGGTGATCTGCCGGCTTCAGCCTCCCATAGTGCTGGGAATACAGATGTGAGCCACTGTGCCCAGCTGAAAGGGGTTAAAGTTTTAAATCGGGTGGTCAGGGTAGGCCTCCCTAAGAAGTTCACTTCTCTGTTTAATTTATTATCTTTTTCTCTTTTTTTTTGAGACAGGGTCTCACTCTGTCACCCAGGCTGGAGTGCAGTGGTGCGATCTCAGCTCACTGCAACCTCCACCTCCGGGATTCAAGCGATTCTCTTGCCTCAGCCTTCCGAGTAGCTGGAATTACAGGCGTGCATCACCATGCCCGGCTAATTTTTGTATTTTTAGTAGAGACGGGGTTCACCATATTGGCCGGGCTGGTCTCGAACTCCTGGCCTCAAGCGATCTACCTGCCTCGGCCTCCCAAAGTGCTGGGATTACAGGCATGAGCCACCATTCCCAGACAGAAGTTAACTTCTTTTTTTTTTTTTTTGAGACAGAGTTTTGCTCTGTCACCCAGGCTAGAGTGCAGTGGCGTGATGTCAGCTCACTGCAACCTCCGCCTCCCAGGTTCAAGTGATTCTCCTGCCTCAGCCTCCCAAGTAGCTGGGATTACAGGCGGCCACCACCGCGCCCGGCTAATTTTTGTATTTTTAGTAGAGACGGGGTTTCACCGTCTTGGCCAGGCTGGTCTCGAACTCCTGACCTCAGGTGATCCACCCGCCTTGGCCTCCCAAAGTGCTGGGATTACAGGCGTGAGCCATCGTGCCCAGCCCAGAAGTTAACTTCTAAACAGTACTGGCAGAGCTGAGGGAACGAGCCCTGCAGATGTGAGAGGGAAGGACGTTCTAGGCAGTGGGAACCGCCAGTTCAAAGGTCTCGTGGTGCAAATGTCTCTGGAAACCAGCATGGCCGCAGCACCGTGACCAGGAGGAAGAGTGGGAGGCGATGAGGTCAGAGAGACCAAGGAGAGGCGGAGCATGGGGGCCTTATCGGCCATTGCTGAGGCTTTGGTTTTTACTCTGAGTCAAGTGGGAGGCATTCGAGGGTTTGAACAGAGGGTCCTGGCTCTGGTGGGGAAACAGGAAGTAGGATTTATTGGTAGGAGTGAGTAAGGAGGCGTCAGCACAGGGGAAGCCCTCAGAAGCTCACCCAGGAGGCCACAACTGGGGCTGCGTTTAACCCCCCCAGCCATGCCAGATGAGCTGCTTCTCAGCCACCACGTGGGATCAATTTCTTCCACGCTGAACTTGGTCAAGGCCCGCTGCTTTGTGCTGTGGATCTTCTGGCAGCCAGGGAACTTAGACTGGGCCCTGCATATGGCCTCAATCACACGCTCATGGTTCTGCTCTTAGTACGGATAGACACAATGACCTGGCCAACATAAACCCTGGCTGTCACACCCTGGGGCTTTCCAAGGGCACCCCGAATACTTGCCTGGTGCCTAGACCACAGATAGCACGAGGTCAGAGAGGTCCAGTGGAAAGAATTGTCTCCAGCGTTCCTTAGGGCAACCCATGTAAGAAACAGACTTTGTGGCCGGGCGTGGTGGCTCACGCCTATAATCCCAGCACTTTGGGAGGCCAAGGTGGGTGGATCACCTGAGGTCAGGAGTTCAAGACCAGCCTGGCCAACATGAAGAAACCCTGTCTCTACTAAAAATACAAAAATTAGCCGGGCATGGTAGCGGGCGCCTGTAATCCCAGCTACTTGGGAGGCTGAGGCAGGAGAATTGCTTGAACCCCAGAGGCGGAGGTTGCAGTGAGCCGAGATTACACCACTATACTCCAGCCTGGGCAACAAGAGCAAAAATCTGTCTCAAAAAAAAAAAAAAAAAAGAGAAAGAAACAATGTGTACTTTACTGAGGAGGCTGCTGTTTGCAACCACTGCACCTTACAAGGTCACTATTTTTTTTAAGAGACAGGGTCTCACTCTGTTGCCCAGGCTAGAGGGCAGTGGCATAATCATCGCTCATTACAGCCTTGACCTCCTGGGCTCAAGCAATCCTCCTGCCTCAGCCTCCCAGGTAGCAGGGACAGGCGTGCACCACCACACACGGCTAATATTTTAATTTTTTGTAGCGACAGTCTGGCTATGTTGCCCAGGCTGGTCTCAAACTCCTGGACTCAAGCAATCTTCCTGCCTCAGCCTCCCAAAGTCCTGGGATTACAGGCATGAGACAGTTGCACCCGACCAACTTTTTAAAAGGTTCTCTCTGGCTGCTGCTTGGTGCCCAGATCATAGGTTGCAGAGGGAGGCCAATGAGGAGGCTGATGCCATCATTGCAATGAGAGGTGGTCATGACTCGGACTAGGTGGCAGCAGTGGTAAAAAGGGACTGGCTTCTGGAGATATTTTGAAAGTAGAGCCAAAAATGAGACTTAAGGCAGGGGCAATGGCTCACGCCTGTAATCCCAGCACTTTGGGAGGCTGAGGTGGGTGGGTCACTTCAAGCCAGGAGTTTGAGACCAGCCTGACCAACATGGTGAAACCCTGTCTCTACTAAAAACACAAAAATTAGCCAGGCGTGGTGGTTCATGCTTGTAGTCCCAGCTGCTTGGGAGGCTGAGGCAGGAGAATCTCTTGAACCCAAGAGGTGGAGGTTGCAGTGAGTTGAGATCACGCCACTGCACTCTAGCCTGGGTGACAGAGTGAGACTCCGTTTCAAAAAAAAAAAAAAAGAGAGACTTAAGACAGATTCAGCATCAGGAGTGATGGAGAGGAGTGAGGCTGCCTCCCAGGGTTTGGTCTGAGCCACCGAAGGTCGCAGAGAGCTGGGTCAGGCCGGGAAGGGGGTCTCTGCCTATCCCTGCAGATGTCACCTCCCGAGGCTGGACTACAGGGGTCCACACTTGGGCTTGGGGAGTACAGACTTGGGGAGGAAGGGATCAGGCTGAAATTCAGACCTGTGAAGGTTGAAATGCCAGTAGAAGATCAAGTAGAAGATAAATCCAAGGAGAGGCGTGGACTGGAGTCCCACACTGGGGAGGCATCGGCTTGTCAATGGCATCCCGCATGGCCAGAGCGGATGAGGGGGCAGAGTGAGGCATCTGCGGATGGTCCCTGTGCAGCAGCGGCAAGAAGCTTAGCAGGGAGGGCAAGGACCAGTCAAGGAAACAGGGCAGAGCAGCCAGCCGGGGAAGGAGGCCCAGGAGGGTCAGTGACCTGGAAACTAGCTGCTAACACAGCAGCTCAGATGAGAGCTGAAAAACAAGGACGTGGCAATGTGCGGAGGTCATTAGGGACCTTGGCAAGGACAGTCAGCGTGAGGGGTGGCAGAGTCTGATGGGAAGGGCTTGAGGAATTGGAGGAGCGGAATTAGACGCTTGAGAAGAGACAGCTTCTTCAAGGAGTTTTGCCGGAGTGGCGTCAAGGGAAGGGGCGTGTGTGCATGTGTACATGCCTGCTAGGAGAACATGCTTGCATGCATGTAGAAGGCAAGAGCCGGTGCTGCAGGAGAGGGTGGCACTGCTGGAGACCCCATTGCATAGGGGTGGGGGCCAGCACCTGCAGGCATGGGGAGCCGGCCGGGGGGGCTCAGTGGTCACCTGAGGCTACCTGCAGGATCTACAGGTGCAGAGGCAGGGAGGGGTGGATGAGGCAGCAGCTTGGCCCCCTCAGTGTCCTCCTAGCAGAGATACCATGTGCACCGAGCGTCTCCACCATTCCTACCTGGCCTGCAAGTGATTTAATAAGACAGGGGCAGCCGGGCGTGTGGCTCATGCCTGTAATCCCAGCACTTTGGGAGGCTGAGGCGGGTGGATCACCTCAGGTCAGGAGTTCGAGACCAGCCTGGCCAATGTGACGAAACTCTGTCTCTACTAAAAATACAAAAATTAGCCAGGCATGGTGGTGCATGCCTGTAATCCCAGCTGCTTGAGAGACTGAGGCAGGAGAATCACTTGAACCTGGGAGACAGAGGTTGCAGAGAGCCGAGATCATACCATTGCACTCTAGCCTGGGTGACGAGTGAAACTCCGTCTCAAAAGAAATAAAAAATAAAAAGACAGGGGCCCCTCGCGCCTTCAGGAAAACCGTAGGTACAACACCGCTGGCCTCGCTATGATAAGTCTCTGCATTTAATCCTTCTGCAGCCAGAAATCATGCCTAGACTCTTTTTGGGCGTGGTGCAGAAAGGGACAGGGTCTTGCTCTGTCACCCAGCCTGGAGTGCAGTGGTGCAATCGTAGCTCTCTGCAGCCTGGAACTCCTGGACTCAAACGATCCTCCCGCCTTAGCCTCCTGAGTAGCTGGGACCACAGGTGCACACCACGATGCCCGGCTAAGTTTTGTATTTTTCTGTAGAGATGACGTTTTGCCATGTTGCCCGTGCTGGTCTCGAACACCTGAGCTCCAGCGATGCTACCACCTCTGCCTCCCAAAGTGCTGGATTCCAGCCGTGAGCCACCGCACCGGGCCCTCCTGAAGTCTTGACCTTAAAGATGCTTTGATTCCCTCCTCCCCTCTGTGAGGTGCCCCCTCTAGGATGTCTTTGTGGGTTCTCCCAGAGGATGAGGTCCCAGTCTTTCCTGAGGGGAAGGGGACCGTCTTGGGCCCTTGCCCCACAGACTCCTTTTCTGAGCCCCTTTCCCTGTCTTATGCTCACTTATCCACCCGTCGCCTGTCATCCCTCTCTCCCCTAAACAAAATCTGTCCCTCTCTCCTGGGTTTCTGGGTTGCAGATGGTCCATTCCACACACTCTATGCTTCTCAAGATCCCCTCTCGGGCACACGTTACTGCTCTTCCACCAGTTCTGCCCATCGGGCTGTGCCTTGCAGCCCTGCATGCCCCCACCACCTCGACGACAACACCTTCGCCTCGCTCAGCCTCTCTGTAGCTTCTGACCCCCTGACCCTCCGTATTCATTGACCTTCCTGCCTCATCTTGGTGCCTTCACATGCATCCTCCTGGTGTCTCCCCTGCCTCCTGCCACCTCTTCTCAGGGTGTTTGCGGGACCCCCTTTGTGGATCACCCCCTGAAGCTCTGGCCACCTCACAGCAGCACTGTCTCAGGACCTGTCCACCACCCCTGATTTTCTGTATTAGCTGTTCTTGCATTGCTATAGAGAAATACCTGAGGCTGTGTAATTTATCAAGAAAAGGGGTTTCTTTGGCTCATGGTTCTGCAGGCTGTACCAGAAGCGTGGCGCTGGTGTCGGTTTGGCTTCTGGGGAGGCGTTGGAGGCTTTACTCATGGTGGAAGGCGAAGTGGGAGCAGGTGTGAGACATGGCGAGGCCAGGAGGAAGAGAGAGAATGGGGGTGGGGGAGGTGCCACGCTCCTTAAACAACCAGATCCCTATCTCAGAGACAGCACCGCGCCACAAGGGACCCGCTCTGTCCCCCAAACACCTCCCACCAGGCCCCACTTCCAACACTGGGGATTAATTACTTTTTTTTTTTTTTTGAGACAGGGTCTCACTCTGTCACCCAAGCAAGAGTGCAGTGGTGTGATCACAGCTCACTGCAACCTCTGCCTCCTGGGCTCAGGTGATCCTCCCATCTCAGCCTCCCTAGTAGCTGGGACTACAACTACACCACCACACCCAGCTAATTTTTTGTGTGGGTTTTGTTTGTTTGTTTGTTTGTTTGTTTGTTTGTGTAGAGACAGGGTTTTTCCATGTTACCCAGGCTGGTCTCGAATTCCTGGGCTCCAGGGATCCTCACTCCTCAGCCTCTCAAAGTGCTGGAATTATAGGCAAGAGCCACTGCACCTGGCTTGATTACATTTCAACATGAGATGTGGACAGGGATGAATATCCAAACTATATAATTCCACCCCTGCCCCCTCACGCAAATCTCATGTCCTTCTCACATTGCAAAATACAATCATGCCTTTCCAACAGTACCCCAAAGTCTTTTTTTTTTTTTTTTTTTTTTTTTTAGATGGAGTTTTACTCTTGTTGCCCAGGCTGGAGTACAATGGTGCCATCTCAGCTCACTGTAACCTCCGCCTCCCAGGTTCAAGCCATTATCCTGCCTCAGCCTCCCAAATAGCTGGGATTACAGGCGCCCGCCACCATGCCCGGCTAATTTTTTTTTTTTTTTTTTTTTGTATTTTTAGTAGAGACGAGTTTTCGCCATGTTGGCCAGGCTGGTCTCAAACTCCTGACCTCAGGTGATCTGCCCGCCTCGGCCTCCCAAAGTGCTGGGATTACAGGCGTGAGCCACCACACCCACCCCCAAAGTCTTAACTCATTACAGCATTTTGGTCACAACCATCGAACAAGTCTCTAAGAAGTTCCAAACTTTCCCTCATCTTACTGTCTTCTTCCAAGCCCCCCAAACGCTTCCAAGCTCTGACCGTTGGGGCCCTAGATCTCCTCAACCGGCATATCCAGCCTCAGATCCACAGGTCCAAACCCCACCACACACATGCCCTTAGCTGTTCACAAGCACCTTCGTGCTTACCAGAACCGAGCCAGCCAGCTGCCCACCCCTTCCCCCACAGGGGGCCAGGCCCGGGCCTCCCCACCTGGGTTCTGTACAGCGATGGGGTCCACAGCTCTCTCTCCAGCTCCTTCTGTGGCCTCGCCCCAGAGCCCTGTACTCCAGAGGTTGAAGAACTTGCTGAAGGTCGTGAAATTCATAAAAGGCAGGGCCAGAATGCAAGCCCGGTTCTGGACTTGACATCAAGTGGCCACCAGAGATGTCACCCCAGCTTCCCCACCTGCGTGTTCCAGCCTCCAGCAGGAAGGCAGGGTGAGGCAGCCGGTGGGGGATAGGGGACCCTCCCGTGGCCGGTGAGGCCCTGTCCTTCTCTAAGTACATCTAACTGAGGCCCCTCTCTGGGGGAAGCCCGCACAGCCAGTCTCCTGGCCTTCGCTTCCTCCCAGCGTGGAGTGACAGTTTCAAAGCACAGCTCTGGTTGCTGCTGGGATCCAGCTGGGCTCTGGGACAGTGTCCAGATCCTGTCCCCTGCATCCTCCAGTTCTCTGTCCACCCCCCTCTACCCACAGCCTTCCCTCCAGTCTCACCGTCTGCCAGCCTCTGCTGCCCTGTCTTACCCAGCCTGTTCTCTCTGCCTCACGAGCAGCCATCCCCCAATTCTGCTGCCCGTGCAACTGGCCTGTGCTCCTATCACCCCAAGCCACCTCTTCAGGGATGGCCTCCCCCAACCACTCAGCCCTGCACCCTCAGATCCCCTCAGGAGCTAACCCAGTGCCCAGAGCATCTGCAGCAGCGCCAATGGCCGGGCCTCCAGGCCAGCTTAACACATGGGCCTTTTCCAGGATAGCGGGCCACCAGCTGGGAACTGGGGCAGCCTAGGATAGAGGGTTTGCAGCCAGGGTGCTCACACCTGCACAGAATGTCACCTATACACACGGCAGGACTGTGTGCCCACCCCTGCAGTAGCAGACACAGGAACAAGTGCACGGGGACCAGGCCCACGCACCCCATCATCTCCCTGGTGCCCACGGATGGTGCTGGGAGCTGCAAGTTGCTGCCACCCCAGGGACCTGACCAAGACCACACTGGGGTGGTCACAGACTGGGGGCAGATAAAACAGGCAGTGCAAGGAATCATCTCAGCAGCTTTTTATCCACCCCTCTTGCCAGGCGCACACCTCCAGGGAAAAGGGCTCACTCTGGCCGGGCAAAAGTCACCTCTGCAAAGGTTCTCCATCTCAGCCCTGTCTCTCTGTCCCCCAGGCCCTCATCCCTGAGGTGGAATGTGGCTTCCCTGAGCCCTGTTGGAGCTTAACGCCCTCTTTTTATCCCAGGAGTCTGTCCCCATGGTCCCAGCACGGTTCTTGGATGTGCTCCTGTCTGTGGCCAAACTGAAGCATCCCCTCCCTTGGTCCAGGACCTTCACCTCTATTAATGTGACCCAAAGCCCCATTAGCTTTCTGGTGGTTTCCTCTGCCTACATCTCACAACCGCTGTCCACCTCCCATCCTAAGCATGAGTGGCCGGCTCTGCCATCCTATCCCACAGGCCAGGACCCAAGGACTCTGTACTCAGGCCAGGAGGGCATGGTATTTATCGTCTCTCTGGACCTCTCCCATTTGGGGTCTCCTTAAAGTCCCTGCAGGTGGCCCAGGGCCAGCCCCAACCCTGCCCCCGACAGTCCTCCCTCCAAGGCCGGGGGTCCTGCCTTCAGGTCCTGCCTCTTCCCTCATCCCCTCCTCACTTCCGCAGATACCACCTTCCTGCCAGGGACCCAGGGGCTCAGTGAATGTCTGAAGGAAGAAATCCATTTAGGGGCCCAGTGCGGTGGCTCACGCCTGTAATCCCAGCACATTGGGAGGTTGAGGCAGACAGATCACTTGAGGTTGAGACCAACCTGGACAACATTGCTAAACCCCGTCTCTACTAAAAATACAAAAATTAACTGGGCATGGTGGCAGGCGCCTGTAATCCCAGCACTCAGGAGGTTGAGGCAGGAAAATTGCTTGAACCTTGGAGGCGGAGGTTGCAGTGAGCCGAGATGGAGCCACTGCACTCCATCCTGGGTGGCTGAGTGAGACTCTGTCTCAATAAAATAAAATAAAATAAATCCATTCGGGGCCTGAACGAGGCGAGACTCTGGTGTGGGCAAGGGCTTAGACAGAGCTGGGGGTGGATGCCTTGGGTTTGGTCCCAGGTCGGGAAGCCTCCGTTCTTCGACTGTAAAATGTGAATCGTCTTTTCTGACTCATCTATAAGGACTTGGTGTGCAGTGGGAACCCAGGAGCATGTGGGGGTGAGGCTGGGCTGCCCCATCCTGGCCCAGGACACTGAGCCCAGCCAGGGCAGGTATGACAGCCGGTCAGCAGGCCGCGCAGTCAGGGATGAGTCCACGGAGGAGGCCGCACATACCATTTCCCTGGCACTGCCCACAGCCTGCGGCCTTTGTGCATTTCTGAGGCCACAGTGCCCCCTGGCGGCTGTGCAGCCTACCCCAAAGGACAACGTCCTGGGTCTCAGGCCTCAGTCTCCCTCTCTGCGGCCCCAACAGCTCACCCTAAACAAGGTTTATTGTCACCATGTTACATGTCACCATTTGGGACCAGAAAGGGGGATCCAGTGGCCCTGAGCCGCACAGTCAACCAGAAACAGGGCCAAACCTCACCCTCAGGGCTGCCTGGCTCCTGGGTCACTGAAGTCCTGCCTGGCAATGCATGCTTGGGTCTGGGTCCCTTCCCCGACATCTCTCACCCTCCTGCAGGTCAGGAAAGTCACAGTTTGGATGCTTTGTTATAAAGATGACGCTGGCACCTGGAGGAGGGAGAGACAGACAGGCCTGTGGGTCGGGGGACTTCTTGGGGACCACGCCGCCCCCACCACTGCAGCTGGAGCCTCTGTTGGGGGCGGGACCAAGCACCTCTGTTGTCAGCCCAGAGGTGGGACCCCTATGTGCCCCACTGCACCCCCGCGGCTTTCTCTGCCTCTCCTACCCCCAGGCTTCCCACTGGACATTATCCCAGAACATCAGCTAGGAAGCAACTTAAGCCTCCTTGCCCCTGCCTGACAAGCAAAGTGAGGCCCAGAGAGGGAAAGGGGCTGGTCAGGGCCCCCCAAACAGCCGTGGGCAGAGCCACATTGCACCGGTTTCTCCTAATCCCTGACCTGAGCTCCTTCTCCTACCCAGGGGATTTCATCAATCCAGAGAGTGCTTGGGGCCAGGAGTGCCTCTGACAGTCAGGGAGGGCTTCCTGGAGGAGGCCCTAGGTCTAATGGGGTCTTCTAGGCAGTGGTGAGTTGGGAGGGAATAGCCAGCACTCTCACAGCATCCAGGCAGCCCTGCTTCCAGACCGTGGGTTGGAGAGGCAGAACCAGGGGAGGGCACCAAGGGTCCCACCAGGCTCCCTCTGACGGCCATGTCTTCCTTTGGCCACAGGACGCTGTGCGGAGCTGCAAGTCCGTATCACTGAGGCTGTGGCCACAGCCACTGAGCAGAGAGAGCTGATCGCCCGCCTGGAGCAGGACCTGAGCATCATTCAGTCCATCCAGCGGCCCGATGCCGAGGTGAGCCCACCCCCCTGCCCCATGCCCATCTCGCTACCTGCCCAACTGACTTAGCCTCTGCAAACACTGACTTCCCAGATTAGCCTGTGTATCAGGCAGCTGGTGACAACCCAGAAGGGCTGTCACCTAAAACCATTGGGTTCTCCCTGCTTACTCCATGAATACCACCCTGCCTCCGATTTGGGGTGACAGGCCATAGGGCAGAGGCCACAGGGCTTCCTAGCGGTAGCACAGAGGCCCCTCTTTCCAGGCACTGCCCTGAGAGCAGAGGCAGAGGCAAGGCCAGGACCATGCACCCATCTCCCAGCTAAAGGACCTGGAGCCCAGAGATCACAGCAGGCTGGGACATAAACAGCCCAGGGAGGGCATCTCCTCGCCCCCCTCCCATTCTATAGAGTCCACAGTGGGACTCCGGGAGAGAAGTCTGGGCTGTCCCAGGTCACGTGGCAGGCTGGTTGCAGGGCCAGGGAGGCCCAGGTGTCTGATGCATGTCAAAGCTGAGTGGCTGCGAGAAGAGCTGCACTGCTGCTGAACTCTGGCCTCAGGAGTGACTCAGGGCCCAGCCGTCTCTTCTTTGGTAGCTCATGCCACGTGTCCAGGTCCGGGCCCTCCTGCAGCCAGCCTGCACCCCGGATGGCCCCACCCACTCCTTGCCACACCCACCCTGCCATTTGCCTTGGCCATGCTGAAAGGGAATATTCCGTGCCCATTGTGCGGAGGCACCTCCTCATCGCTTCCTGTCACCTGCAGGGTGCCACTGAGCACCGCCTGGAGAAGATCCCAGAGCCCATCAAAGAGGCCACTGCCCTATTCTACGGTAAGGAGAGGCCTGACCCATGGGAGGAGGGAGGAGGAGGGAAGAGGAGACAGGTGATACCGCCTGAGAACACAGATCCCCAAAGAGTAGTCCCTTCCTCTAAGAAGGTCAGGCCCCCACGCCTGCAATGCAGCAGCAACCTTCAAAGGGTCGGGTAAGGCTAGGTGTGGTGGCGCACACCTATAGTCCCAGCTACTTTGGAGGCCGAGGTGGGAGGATCGCCTGAGCCCAGGAATTGGAGGCTGCAGTGAGCTATGATGGTGCCACTGCACTCCAGCCTGGGTGACAGACTGAGACCCTGTCTCAAAAACAAAAAGGTGAATGAGCCCTCAGCCTGCCTTTCTGGATCTTAGACTGACACCCCCCACCTTGGGGCCCTGACCCTTCAGCCCTGCCGGTGGCCTGTGAAAGGCTGCTGAGTGGTGGTCAACCAGGCCTCACTGCCAAAGTGCAGCCGGAGGTCCATGCAGTGGGGGGAAGGCAGCCTCCTTGGGTATTGAGGACAGAACCTGAGGCTGCTGGACTGGGATACTGGGGGTGTGCCCATGCCTCCCCAGTTCCCCTCCTGCCCCTTTGCTTCCCCAGGGGATATAGGCCTAGTCTGACAGCTGCAAGGGTCTCAGATTCAAGGACAGAGTGACTGGGAGGGGAATTCTGGGCCTGGCCCTCTGACAGTGCAGACGGGGGTGCTGGGCCCTTCCCCAGAGTGCGTATTGTCAGGTCAGCCCCTGCCATCCATTTTCACGCTCCCCGGTTCCCCTGGCTGTCCCCTCCCCTTCCCCGACCTGCCCAGCACCAGGGAGTCAGACACCATGTGGCTTCTACCCCATGGCATTTGGCAGAAATCCCCCAGGGCTGGGGGACCCACCCCAAAGGGCCGCCTGCTGGGTTCCACCTCCTGCCACCCCCCAAGCCACCCTCCTCTACCTGCTAGGACCTGCAGCACCAGCCAGTGGTGCCCTCCCAGAGGGCCAGGTGGATTCACTGCTTTCCATCATCTCCAGCCAGAGGGAGCGCTTCCGTGCCCGGAACCAGGAGCTTGAGGCCGTGAGTCACATCCTTCTCTCCTTGATGCTCCTTGGGCCCAAGGACACAGTGGGGGAACACACAGGCTTTCAGGAGAGAGATGCGGCACAGACCGTAAACCTCAGGGGGAAGAGATTTGTTCTGTGCAGTCAGGGAGGGCTTCCTGGAGGAGGTCATGCCACACTGGGCTTTGAAAGAAGACTCAGATGCTCACAGTAGAGGAGACACGGGGGCCAGTGAGCCAGAAGGGAGCATAGATCATTCCAGGTGAAACAAGTCGCCAGGCAAGTGCCCTCTTGCCAGGCTGGGGGGCGTGGCCTTCAATCTGCAGGGAGGGGCACCAAGGAAGGATTTAAGCCAGGCAGTGGCACTGCAAGAATGCAGGGTGAGCCAGGTGCGGTGGCTCACACCTGTAATCCCAACACTTTGGGAGGCTGAGGCAAGCGGATCACTTGAGGTTGGGAGTTTGAGACCAGCCTGGCCAACATGGTGAAACCCCGTCTCTACTAAAAATAGAAAACTTAGCCAGGCATGGTGGCGGGCACCTGTAGTCCCAGCTACTTGGGAGGCTGAGGCAGGAGGATCGCTTGAACCTGGGAGGTAGAGGTTGCAGTGAGCTGATGAGATCGTGCCACTGCACTCCAGCCTGTGTGACAGAGCAAGACTCCATCTCAAAAAAAAAAAAAAAAAATCCTTTTTAAGGCTGAATAATATTTTATTGTGCATATAGACCACATTTTGTTTATCCATTCACCTATTCATTTACATTGCTTCCACCTTTTGGCTGTGGCGAATAATTCTGCTGTGAACATGGGTGTATAAATATCTCTCCAAGTCTCTGCCTTCAATTCTTTTGGGTATCTACCCAGAAGTGGAATTACTAGATCCTATGGTAATTCTATGTTTAACGTTTTTAGAGGAAGTGTCATACTGCCATATACTTTTTTGTACTGCTCAAGTTTTGGTTGTGTTTGTTTTTTGAGACGGAGTCTCGCTCTCTTTCCCAGGCTGGAGTGCAGTGGCACAATCCTGGCTCACTGCAACCTCTACCTCCCGGGTTCAAGCGATTCTTCTGCCTCAGCCTCCCGGATAGCTGAGATTACAGGCGTCTGCCATCACACCCAGCTAATTTTTGTATTTTTAGTAGAGACAGGGTTTCTCCATGTTGGCCAGGCTGGTCTCGAACTCCTGACCTCAGGTGATCTGCCCACCTCAGCCTCCTAAAGTGCTGGGATTACAGGCATGAGCCACCGCGCTGGCCACTGCTTGAATTTTGAATAGTGTGAAAGAAACACTTATTCAAGCATTTGAATAAATTGAAAACTGAGATTGCATTTCACGTTGCCTTTAGATTGGCAAATATTAAAACCACAGTGTGTGATTCCATAAATACAAACATCCGGTATAGGCAAATCCATAGAGACAAAAAAGAGACTGCCAGTTACCAGGCAGTAGGGGAGGAGGGAATGGGGAGTGACTGCTGGCAGGTTTGGGGTTTCTTATTGGGGTGATTTTAAATGTTCTGGAATTAGGTAGTGGGGATGGTTGCATAACATTGTGAATACAAATGACCGAACTGTACACTTTGAAATGCTGATGTTTATGTTATGGGTATTATATCTCAATAATAGTTTTTAAAAGGCTAATACCAATGACAAAAAAAAGTATGAAGAAATCTGACCAGGCATCGTGGCTCATGCCTGTAATCCCAGCACATTGGGAGGCCGAAGTGGGAGGATTGCTTGAGCCCAGGAGTTTGAGACCAGCCTGGGCAACGCAGTGAGACCCCGACTCTGCAAAAATAAAAAAGTAGCTGGGCATGGTGGTGTGAGCCTATAGTCCCAGCTACCTGGGAGGCTGAGATGGGAGGATGGCTTGAGTCGGGAGGCTGAGGCTGCAGTGAGCTCTGGTCATGCCACTTTATTCTAGCCTGGGTGATAGAGCAAGACCCTGTCTCTAAAATATATAGACAGGGGCCAGGCACAGCAGCTCACGCCTATAATCCCAACACTTTGGGAGGCAGAGATGGGCGGATCACCTGAGATCAGGAGTTCGAGACCAGCCTGAACAAAATGGTAAAACCCTGTCTTTACTAAATATAAAAAAACTAGCCAGGCATGGTGGCACATGCCTGTAATCCCAGCTACTTGGGAGGCTGAGACAAGAGAATCTCTTGAACCCGGGAGGCAGAGGTTGCAGTGAGCCGAGATTGATTGCGTCGTTGCGCTCCAGCCTGGGCAACAAGAGCGAAACTCCATATCAAAAAAATAATAAAAATAAAAATAAAAAATAAAATAAAATATATAGACAGGGTCTTGCTCTGTCATATATTAAGGTTGATGCAAATGTAATCATGGTGTTTGCCATTACTTTTAAGGGCAAAAACCACGATTACATTTGCACCAACGTAATACATATGAAGAAACCTGACCCAAGATCCCTGACTTCTGCCTGTGGTGGGGCCACAGTGGGGGAAGGGGCAGCTTTACAGAGTCAGGCAGGTCAAGGAGAAGGCTGTGGGCACAGAAGGGGCTCCAGGTAGACGGAGCAGCACCTGTGCCAGCACGGAGGCCTCTCCCCCACCCCTTTCCTTGCCCCTCCCCCCACAGGAGAACCGCCTGGCCCGGCACACCCTCCAGGCCCTGCAGAGTGAGCTGGACAGCCTGCGCGCCGACAACATCAAGCTATTTGAGAAGATCAAGTTCCTGCAGAGCTACCCTGGCCGGGTGAGGGCCCTCCCCTGGCCTCAGCTCCAGGTGGACCAGGCAGGGAGAGAGGCCGATCAGGGCTCTGGAGATGGGAGGGTCGGGGACCAAGACCTGCTGGGCAGCACTGGGCCCCAGAGGCCCCCTGAGGCCTTCCGACATCTCCCCATCCACCCACCTGCCTGCTAGCTGCCCGCCCTAAGCCGGGAGAAGCTCACAGAGTGGAGCCCCTGTCCAGATTCATTCATAAAAACTGGCCAGAAGGACCAGGCACGGTGGCTCATGCCTGTCATCCCACCGCTGTGGGAGGCCGAGGCAGGAGAATTGCCTGAGCTCAGAAGTTCGAGACCAGCCTGGCCAACATGGTGAAACCCCGTCTCTACTAAAAATACAAAAAAAGTATCCGGGCATGGTGGTGCACACCTGTAGTCCCAGCTACTCAGGAGGCTGAGGCAGGAGAATCGCTGGAACCCAGGAGGCAGAGGTTTCAGTGAGCCAAGATCACACCACTGCACTCCAGCCCGGGCAACAAGAGTGAAACTCTGTCTCAAAAATAAATTAAATTAAATTAAAATAAAATAAAATAAAATAAATAAAATAAAAAATAAAATAAAAAATATAAAATAAATAAAATAAAATAAAAAATAAAATAGTAAAGTAAAATAAAATAATAATAAATAAAATAAAATAAAATAAAATAAAATAGAAAAGAAAATACTAGCCAGAAGGGCCAGGCACAGTGGCTCATGCCTGTAATCCCAGCACCGTGAGAGGCCGAAGCGGGTGGAGTTTGAGACCAGCCTGGCCGACATAGTGAAACCCCATCTCTCCTGAAAATACAAAAATTAGCCAGGCATCGTGGCACGTGCCTGTAGTCCCAGCTACTCAGGAGGCTGAGGTGGGAGGATCACTTGAGCCCAGGAGGTACAGGCTGCAGTGAGCTGAGATCCAGCCACTACACTCCAGCCCAGGTGACAGAGCAAGACCCTGCCTCCAAAAAATAAAAATAAATAGGCTGGGCATGATGGCTCAGGCCTGTAATCCCAGCGGTTTGGGAGGCTGAGGCGGGCGGATCATTTGAGGTCAGGAGTTCCAGACCAGCCTGGCCAACATAGTGAAACCCCGTCTCTACTAAAAACATAAAAATTAGCTGGGCGTGGTGTCATGCACCTGTAATCTCAGCTACTCAGGCGGCTAAGGCAGGAGAATCGCTTGAACCTGAGAGGTGGAGGTTGCAGTGAGCCGAGGTCACACCATTGCACTCCAGCCTGGGCGACAGAGCGAAACTCTGTCTCAAATAAATAAATAAGCAATAATAAAAAATGTAAACAGAATTTGGTCCACACTCCAAAAAGCAACCAAGAGAGTGGATCAGAAACTCACTTGCCGAGTTTTTCTGGGCTAGGGAGGCCTGTGCGTGGCTTCTCTCAGCCCCCAGGCCTCCCAGGGACCACTCCGTGCCAGGAAACCCTTTCTATGAGTGAGAGAAGAGCGTGGGGCATAGTGGGGCAGGGATTCACCTCTCCCTTTTCCTTTGGGGCCCAGCAGCCCCCAGCCCTGTCCGCACCCATCAGAGCCTCTCCTTGTCCACCAGAGGGCACTCAGACTCTGCAAACCAGCCTGGCTCTGGGTGGCCAGCTGGGGGGCGTCTCCTCTCCCAGCTGCCTGCCTGCCCGCATGACCACCCCACACTCCCAGCAAACCCACCTTCCTGCAGCTGCGCCCGGCCCTGCCTGGGCCTCAGTTCCCCATCTGTGCCCGGAGGCACTGTGGCCCTGACCCCATGGGTAACTCCATGCCCCTGTGGCAGGAGGCACCAGCCACATTCACGTCACCCCAGCACCCTCTCCTCCCGCCTCTGGGATCTAGGGCTCCCTCCCCCACTTCCCTTTTTTGCAGATGAGGAAACTGAGGCTCCCCTGGGCTCCTGCCCTTCCCGCTGGGCCCCAAGGCACTGACTGGTTCTCTTCCCCTCCCTGTCTGTGCAGGGCAGCGGCAGTGATGACACGGAGCTGCGGTACTCGTCCCAGTACGAGGAGCGCCTGGACCCCTTCTCCTCCTTCAGCAAGCGGGTTCGTGAGCCCAGCCTGGGCAGGGGAGGGGAGGGGCATCAGCCCAGGGAAGCCCAGGGGTCCCCCCATCACCTGGCCCCCATCCCTGAGCACTCGGCCTTCCCTGGCTCCCCTCCACCTGCCCTCGTCTGGGTGCTCTCAGCCAGCCTTGCCACGCCAGCCCTGCACACCCTGGCCCCTCAGGCCAGGAGCCCCCCCAAGACAGCCTCCCCACCACTTCAGTGCAATGTAGGCCCAGGGCCCATTCAGGAACACCTGCCGATGGCTACCTGAGGGTGTGTGGCAGTGACCGGGTTAACCTGGAGTGCATTTGCGGGACAGGCAGACAAGGAAAAACCAGTTACAGCTCCCAGAGTCGGGCGATCCATTGTGGGGACCCCACCCCACAACTCCCCTCCCCCACCCAGACTGCAGAAGCTCTGCCCATGGAGAACTTTCCCACGGGCAGAATGGATGGCTGCAGAGGCGGGGAGGGGCTCTCACAGATGTCAGGGGAGTCCAGAATGTCACACTGAGTAGACTGTGCACCCAGGGAAGCCCCTGGCAGCCCCCTGGGGGTCTGCAAGAACAGCGGGCAGGGTGTCCTGTGGCTGGCCAGGCCCTGCTCTCTGCCACAAGCCAGGGCCTGTGAGGTACTTTGGGGTCCTTTCCTGATTGTCCCTCCCTGTGCAGGAGCGGCAGAGGAAGTACCTGAGCCTGAGTCCCTGGGACAAGGCCACCCTCAGCATGGTGAGTCCCTGCCCCTACCCACCCCCTCCCTGGACAGGCCTGAGCCTCTGTCTCCAGGCACCTCTTCACCTGCCCTGCAGCCCAGGCTGGAGGAGCCGCCTGCCCTGCCAAGAGTGGCTGTGTGATCTGGGACAGGGTCTCTCCCCTTCCCGGGCAGATCCTCTGAGAGCATGGTTCACAGCATGGTTCTGAACTGGGCTGTAGAGGGGGCATTCCTCAGAATTCCTGCAGCCTAGAGTCAGGCGTGGTGGCTCACACCTGTCATCCCAGCACTTTGGGAGGTGGGAGGATTGCTTGAGCCCAGGAGTTCAAGACCAGCCTGGGCAACACAGTAAGATCCTGTCTGTACAAAAAATAAAATTAGCCAGGCGCAGTGGTGTGCACCTGTAGTCCCAGCTACTCAGGAGGCTGACAGAGGAGGATCACTTGAGCCTAGGAAGTCAAGGCTACAGTGAGCTGTGACCACTACATTCCAGCCTGGGCAACCTTGTCTCAACAAAATGTTTTTAAAGAATTCCAGTGGCCGGGCACAGCAGCTCACGCCTGTAATCTCAGCACTTTGGGAGGCCAAGTTGGGCGGATCACCTGAGGTCTGGAGTTCGAGAACAGCCTGGCCAACATGGTGAAACCCCATCTCTAGTAAAAATACAAAAATTAGCTGGGCGTGGTGGTGCACGCCTGTAATCCCAGCTACTCAGGAGGCTGAGGCAGGAGAATCACTTGAACCTAGGAGGTGGAGGTTGCAGTGAGCCAAGATCACACCACTGCACTCCAGCCTGGGCGACAGAGGGAGACTCCGTCTCAAAAAAAAAAAGAATTCCAGCAGCCCATGTCCCTGGCCCATAATGATGGAATAGGGGCCCCAGCTTCCTGTCCCTTCCCTCCCCTTGCCACCCTAGGGCCCTTTCTGTGAAGCCCAGGCAGCCCTGCAGGGGTGGGTGAGGCCGGCCCCATCCCCACTCACCCCCTCCTTGCTCCAAGGGGCGTCTGGTTCTCTCCAACAAGATGGCGCGCACCATCGGCTTCTTCTACACACTGTTCCTGCACTGCCTGGTCTTCCTGGTGAGTGTGCACACGGGCGGGCCAGAGGCACATTCACCACCCCCAGCCCTGACCTCCAGGGCAGCAGGAGCCTGTTACGGTGGCCTGGCCCCTGGGCCTACCCCAAGCTGCATCTCTAGCTTGCCGCCACGCCTCTCCCCTTCGAGAGCCTTGGCCCACCCCAGGGACAAGAAGGACCCACCCCATTGGGACCTCTGGCCAGGGCACCAGCCGGGCCGCTCCGTGAAAGAGGCCTGGCTGATCACATCTGGGACTGGTCCCGGACGGGCTTCATAGGAAGAAGGGATGGAGTGGGAAGGGAGCAGGTCTAATGAACTCCACCAAGGGACAGTCACGAAGACTGCACAGAGAAGGGGCGTCTTGAACTAACCTCCCCAGCTGTGGAGGTGGTGTTCTTGTTAGCGGATAAGGGCCTCCATGTCTGCCAAGTTGGGGGAGAAGAGGGGTGGAAGGCTGTGTCTCTGGAAGGATCCAGCCTTGGGGACTCCTGTCCCCAGCACAGTCAAGATGGCCCCTACAGAGCTAACCTGGGCTCAAGTTCTGACCCCAGGGTCCAGCGGCTCCTGGCCCTTCCAAGGGTTGGCCCACAGTATTAGAGGAGGTGCCTCCGTGTCTGGGCCCATCTGATCATCTGCAGAAACAGTGGGTGCAGGAACATGTCTAAGGCCCACCCGCCCCGGAGTCTGGGGCTCGAGAACCTTTATGTTCCAGGCCAGGCCCAGGGACCATGGGTGGGCTGCAGGGGTGGCCTTGAGGCGAATGGGCAGCTCACCGTGTCTCCACCTGGCCAGGTGCTCTACAAGCTGGCATGGAGCGAGAGCATGGAGAGGGACTGTGCCACCTTCTGCGCCAAGAAGTGAGGACCCCACTTGGGCCCCCCCTCAGCCCCACAGCGAGCTCCCAGCACCCCCGCAACACCCCCGAGTTCCTGCCTCATGTCCCCCACTCCTTAGCCCTCCATCACAGCCCCCCATTCTGGCCCTCCCCCACCCCTACTCCCGATATCCACTACCCCCTAGCCCCACCCCATCACATGGTACACACCCCCCTTCCCCAACACACACACTCGGCCTCAGCAAAGCTTCCCGTGTCCCCTAGGTTCGCCGACCACCTGCACAAGTTCCACGAGAATGACAACGGGGCTGCGGCTGGTGACTTGTGGCAGTGATACCCCAGGGCCTCCCCCGTGACAGTGATGGCTGCGCCTCCACCCCGACTGCTCAGTGCATCTAATCACTTAGACTCCCCTGAAGAATCCCCCATGGAAACTGCCCTTATCCGCTGTCCAGCAGCTGCCAGAGGCCCCAGGTCACCTCGGGTCCCCTTGAAAGAATGTCTCGGTCACATCAGGCCCGCTAGGTCCAGAGAGCAAGCCCCCAATGCCCGGCCAGGCTAAGCCGCAGAGACCCTCTCAGCCCCCACCTCAGGCTAGGGCTCTGCCCGCAGCCTGACCTCTAGCCCTGGTGGCAGAGGTCCCTCAGCTGCGAGGCTGATTGGGTGACCACCGATTCCAGCTGCGGTTAATCCAGCTTGGGCCTGTCTGCACTGCGATCCTCTTGGGCTCTCCTAGGATCCCCCCATGCCCCGTAAGAGGTGGAAGATGCTTCCCTCCAGGACAGCAGGCTTTGAGTCCAGCACCCCCAGCCTGCCTTTGCCACCGGCCCCACCCTGCAGAGTATATGAGGCTTGACAGAGTCTGCCCCCTCCCCCACTGCACCCCAAGAGAGAGAGCCCCAGCCAGCGGAACAGTTTCTATTACCCCCTCCCTGCCCCCAGACCCATGTGATTTCTGCTTTCTTCTTTAGCAAGATATTCTGGTTTCTAGATAAGGAAGAGTCTCTAATGAGCCCCTGAGCCCCAGTCTCTTCAGACTCATGGATTGGTCTGAGGGATCTGAATGTCTCCTAGCCAGTCAGAACTGGCTGTGGACCACCCTAGCACGGCCACCTCTCAGGGCCACTGGCAGGCCTTCCTGAGTTAGATTTGTAGTTGCATATTTAGCTTTGCACATTTGAAATAAACCACGGTTGCAGCCACCCTGGTGCCCTGTGCTCTGGGACGCTGGAGGGACTGGAGGCTGGTGGGGATGCCTGCGGTGCCACCCCTGGGAGCTGGGGCTGGCCTCACAGCTGGGCACACAGAACATTCCTCCCCCTGTTCTCATCTCCAGGAATTCCATGAGTACGTTCAGAGCTCTGCTGAAACCCAGATCCAGTGTCCGAGTGCTTTTGAGAGGACAAGTAGCACCATCAAAAAGGGAAACCCATTCCTTTATTCAAAAACCACCCGGGGCCAGGCGCGGTGGCTCACACCTGTAATCCCAGCGCTTTGGGAGGCCGAGGCAGGTGGATCACTTGAGGTCAGGAGTTCGCTACCAGCCTGGCCAACATGGTGAAACCCCGTCTCTACCAAAAATACAAAAATTAGCTGGGCATGGTGGCGCATGCCTGTAATCCCAGCCACTCAGGAGGGTGAGGCAGGAGAATCGTTTGAACCCGGGAGGCGGAGGTTGCAGTGAGCTGAGATCATGCCAGTGCACTCCAGCCTGGGAAACAGAGTGAGACTCCATCTCAAAAAAAAAAAAAAAAACCTGTCGGGCTGTGGTTGGGTGTATGACGTGTCTTGGTCCACGTCAGTTCCTGGCGAATCTCTGCTTCCCTTTCTGTGCTCCCCTTTCCCATGGGCCCCCGCCTGCCAGGGGCTGCAAAGCCCATGCCCATCAATCCCCCTGAGCACCAGCCTCGCATGGGAACCCCCCTGAGCCACAGGTTCTGGGCCACCTCACCTCCAGCCCAGCCTCAGATAGAGGAGCGCATTCTCTGGGTCTGGAGTGGGTGCATTAACCCATTGTCCAGCTGTCACAAGACTGGCTGCAAACCCAGGTCCCCCACTGCAGCCCACCAGGCCAGGGTCCCCTGTGCTACCTCTGTTTCCATTTTAGTTCTGAACAGTCTAAAGTGTGTGTATCCAGGGGCATTTCTTTGGGGTCCCAGTCCCAGCACCCCTCATCTCCCCCATGAGGACTTCTTCCAAGCCCCTCAAGCCTCCTGCCCTCAGGGACCCAGGATGGACCTTTCCTCCCTGACCCTCATTCCTATCCCCAGCGAGGTGACAGCTGCTCTTGGCCAACCACGCCCCCTCCACCCCCACAGCCACTTCCACATCTCCATCAGTTCCTCCTTGTGGGTCCGAGGCGCTCTGCTGCCGGCCCCTCCTCACTTCCTCCTCCCTGGGGATGGATCCAAGCTATTGTCCTGCCCATGGCTTCCCATCTCAGGACCCTCTCTGGCCGCTATCATCCCAGCAATGGAGTTCAGCCCACTACTCTGAACCAGGTTAGTCCACCGCGGGTCAGGCTCTCCCCTCTCCCGGGAGGGTGGAGACCACAACCAGGCCATGTATGGAGCTTCCCTTTCTCCCACTCTCGGGCACCCCCTCCTCCCCCTTCCCGGCCTCATTCATAGGTGTCCTGGTTCCCAGCCAGGCGTGCAGGCCTGTTTGCAGCTCCGATCGAGGGCTGGCCCACTGCCGAAGCTTTCATTAAAGTGTCTGCTGGCCTGGTCCTGCGGAGGGAACAGAGCCAAGATGTGGGGCAGGGAAGGGGTCTGCCTGTCTTCCGTGCCCCCGTGGAGGGCAGCACCGGGGTTTTGGGCAGCAGGTGAGGGCTCTGTCCCCTCCACCTTCAACTCTGGAAGCCCCACCTTTCCATCCCTAAGAAGGGTTTGATAAAAAACCTTTGTCTGTAAATTAGAGATGGGAAATGGCTCTGGGAAAAGTCAGAGGTCAGTTTGGGCCCGGGAGGGCGACAGATGGAGGCAGCTCCGGCTGGCAAGGAGACCAGGACAGAACTGCCAGAGGTGGGGGCAGGGGACAAGGAGGGAGATGAGGGGAGAAGACACCCAGGGGTCCCCCCCTGCTATCTCCAGGAGCAAGACTACTCTCTTTTCTGAGCGGCCCTTTCCACACCTCTGCCCCCACCGAAGCCCTCCCTCCCCTCTCAGACCCCTTCCAGGCCTGCTGAGCCCCCTGCACCTCTTTCAGGAAGCCTCCCAGAGCCCCCGCGCCGTGCCCTCAGCACCAGGGGTCAGGCTACAAGTGCCCCGCAAAGCCCAGCGGGACTGTTTCCTTAGCCCCACTGGTCTCTGCCCTAACGCAGGCGAGTTCTGGAGCCAGGCAGGGGTGAGCAAGGTGCCAGGGTTGTGGCCCCTCATCGCCCCTCTATGATCTCTGACACCTCTCCGGGTGGCATCAGGCCCCCATCACAGCGAAGGCTGGGTGGTGGGGGCACTGCGCTCAGGGGTCTTCCCGCCCTGTGGCCCGGGGGCGATTTCCCGCACCGGAGGGCTGCAGGGAGGGGGCGTGGTGGCGCCCTCGGGATTTATGAGAACCAGGCATCGACTTCCTCTGTTGCGACATCCAGGCCTCCTCCAGGCTCCCATTGTCCCTGCTGCGGAGAGTCTGGCCACAGCGGCGGCTCCCGCGAAGCACCCGTCAGCGAGGGGCGCTTCGAGGGCGTCCGCGTCCCATACACCCGCCACGCAGGACATTCCCCCGGCCCCACGCTCCGCGCTCCCGGGGCCACCACCACCCCGGGCTCGAGAGGTGGCCTCCGCGAAGAGGAGTGGGAGTCCCGCGCCTGGCCTGGGGCCGGCTCGGCGACATGGGGACCCCCGCCCAGATGGGGCGACTCGAAGCCGGCTCCTAACCCCTCTCTCCGGGCCCCAGGACCGGGCAGTCTCGGCACTGCAGCTGCGGGGAGCCAGCAAGCACCGGCCACCGGCGCCGCTCGGGCTCCGCGGATGGCCGGCGGCGCGGCGGGGGAGGGCCCTGAGCGGCGCAAGTGGGGGCGGGAGGGGGCGGGAGGGGGCGGGGCCAGGAGGCGCGAGGGGGCGGGGCCGGGGCTCGCGGCGGGGGCGGGGGCGGGGGCGGGGCCGGGGCCGGGGCCGGGGCCGGGGCCGGGAGGCGCGCGCCTCGCGGGCGGCGGGCGCGCCGCGCGGGGCTGGGCTCGGAGCGCGCGGAGCTCGGCTGCCAGAGAGCCGCGCGGGGGACGCGCCGGGACCGCGAGGAGCGCACGAGCCTTCGAGGCGGTGAACGAGGGAGGGAGCCCAGTCCGCCGCGGGCCATGAGCCACCGGGCCCGGGGAGCCCGGCCGCGGTCCGGGCAGCGCTCAGCCGGCGCCCCAGCCCGCTCGGCCGCAGCTGCGCGCCTGTAGGTATGGCCTCCTTATACCCAGTTCCTCGCTCCCTGGTCCCTCCCCCGGGACCCCTGTCTGTCCCCGGGGACGTTCGCTGTGTGCGCACCGCTGCCCGAAGGAGAGCGGCCGCACGCGCCTCGGTCCGCGCGTGTCGTCTTTGTGTGCGCGGGTGGGAGGGAGGAGGGCGCGCGAGGGAGGGGAGGCGCCCCCGGCTGGGATCTGCTCCCCGATCCCCATCCCGGGCGGGGCGGGGAGCCGCTGGAGGGGCCGAGCCGCCTCTGGAGCAGCTGCGCCCCCGCCCCCTGCTAGGGCCCCGGCCGGGTAGTGGGGCGAGAGCAGCCGGGCCCTTAGAGGAGGGGTCTCTGGTTGGGGGAGGGGGTGCCCAGGTCTCTTCCCTACGCTGGGAGCGCTGGGAGGGGGCGTCAACCTAGAATGAGGGTGAGGGCCACGGGATGGGATCGGGGAGGACCTCCTCCAGGCCACAGGCACGCCCTCCCTTTGGCCCAGGCCCCCCTTTCTCGACCCGCCCAGCCGGGGAGCTCCCCGGAGCCCCCGATTGCCGGGAGGATCGTGGAGGGTGCCCAAGAGGCCGGCGCCTTTAAGAAGGGGCGGGTTCGTGCCCTCCATTCAGGCCCTTGGGCCTCGGCCATTGATGAACCTGCGGGCAGCGCGGGCCGGAACCGCGCCAGCCCAGCGGGCTGAGGCCAGGCAGAGGCAGGGACGCATCCTGGCCCCCTGCAGCCCCGAAGTGGGGGCCTTCAGGGAGGGAAGTCTGCAGTGACTGGAGCCTCTCAGGAGCCACGCAAGGCAGATCGGGCAGCCCCAGGCGAGACTCTGAACACGAATAAGCCAGGATCTACGTGCACTTCGAGCTAGTGCAAGGGAGAGCCTCAGGCTAGGCTGTCAGACCTGGGTGGAGCCCTACCAATGCCCCCGAGCCAACATCACCTACCCTGTAAAATGGGATGGTGCTGCCTGCCTCCTGGCTAAGGGACCGGCAACTCCCGGCAGGAATTGCGTCCCAGAGTCAGGTCCCTGGAGCTCCTCTGGGAGGACTGGGGGCAGGGGGTGTGGTTTCCCCAAGAGGTTTTGACTGCCTCTTGAGTTGAAGCCCCCCCTACTGTGTCCCACCTTGAACTCTCCCAACCTCTTCCCTCCTGGCCTCCCCGCTCCACGCAGGAAGAGGTTGGGAGAGTGACCTAGAACTTTTCAGCTCCAGGAGCTTTGGGAGAGGTCTGGTGGTGGCGGTGGTGGCACTTCTTTTAGGCTAGTGTGGATCAGGGCATTTTTGGGGGTCTCAGAGACAGTTTCCCACCAGCTACTTCCTTAGAGGTCTGTCCCACCAACATACAAGAACAGCCCCACCCCGTGGCAGGCCGGCTTCTGATGCTGCTTGGTTGAATGCTTCTAGGTAATCAAGGGTTAATGCACACGCTTTTCTTTTTACCCTTGTTGTGAAAAATCTGTCTAAAGTTTCTAAATCCCTCTTCCCTACTTAGCGTGAATCTCCTAGGGAGGACTTCTGTACAAATACCCAGGGGTGGGCTTCCCTTGGGGGTCTTGGAAGTGGGATCTCCACCCAAGTGATCCTGGGCCTCCCAGGGCTGAGCTTTTGGTTTCAAACTTACTTGTGCCAAGCTAAGGGCATCACGGTCGCCGCTCGTGTCATCTTTACAACAATCCTGTGGGTTTAGTGCTATTATTATCCCCACACACTTAGGGAGGGGAAGTGACTGGCCCAAAGTCCCGCAGTCAACAAGCCGGGCCTCCCAACCACTCCTCTCTGACAAGAGGCTGGCACTTCTTGCCCTGCCTACCCAGCCTGGGTTGCAAGGAATTGGGGGTTTAGGGGCTTCAGGCCTCCTGGCTGCTGTCTTCCTGGGGCTACGCTCATTCTTACTGTCCAAGTGAGGCCAGGGGACTGGTCAGAGCCCTGGGGCCTGGGGAGGTTTCTCTTCCCTGCTCACCGGGCTGGGTGCCGTTTTATGGCTATGCTCTGTCTAGGGGGATAGCAGGTGTGACCCCTCAACACGAGGTCACAGCCCACACCTGTTTGGGCAGAGCAAGGCAGGGCATCGCTGTGTGGGCGTGCAGCATCTTTTGGTTCCTCTGGGTGAAGCAGGGTTTGGGCCCCATTCTCCACATACTTCCGGGCCATCTGAGGGTAGCGCCCACCTGGGGGGTGGGGAGGACAGCCAGCCAGGAGCTCAAGGTTCAGTGGAAGAGACAGGCCACAGCCATGTGGTGTGGTGGAGGGGCAGGGGGCAAGGGTGGAAGTGGGAAGAGGATCAAGGGGCGTTCCCGAGGCCTCTGTGGGCTTGGGGGCCTGCCTGCTATTGGGGCAGAACAGGGGAAGTAGGCAGTGCCCAGCTGGGTGCTGAGGCTCTGTGCAGAGGACAGGCAGGAGTTGGAGGAAGAGGATGTATTTGAACTTGGATGTGGTGAGTTTGAGGTACCTGGAAATCAGCCAGGCTGGGAGTTGAGCTCAGAGAAAGGCCCAGGGAAGCTTTATTAGCACCTGTAGTCTCCAGAGTTCGGGGATGCTCAGATCTTAGGGGTGCCGCCAGAGGTCTCAGGAGGCACTGGTATGAGTGTCCTGGAAAAGCCAGAAGGCAGCTGGGTGGGATGAGTTGGTGAGGGGCACTAAGGGGGTATCCTGCAGGTTTAGGGGGCTGGGCCAGGGCCCATGTGAGAGTTATGACACTGGGGGAGTGGAAGGGGCTGAGTGTCTCAGGCCAAGGCTGGAGATGGGAGGGGGGAACCTCTGCTCTGCAACCCCAGAAAGGCAGGGTGGGGTGGGAGTAACCAGGGCCAGTGCAGCTGGAACCAGCCCAGCCTGCCCTCCACCTGCAGAGCCCATCCAGGAACTGTCCAGCACTGGGTGCTCCTGAAGGAGGCTGAGTCTGCCTCTTGAGCCCACAGGCCCTGGCTTAGCTTGTTGTCCTGGCCCCCACTCCCTGCTTATCTGACCCGCACTTCCTGCAGAGCCCAGCTGTGGATTCCCCCGCCCTCCCACCCAGCCGCTCAGAGTGCCCCATCCTCTAAAGGTGGTCATTTCCTTTCCTGAAACAGGGATTCAGTCTTCCCACTCTGCCCTTGGAAGCGGAGTTCCCCAGAAACAGGTCTCAGAAAGGGACCAGCCTGGAACTTGGCTCCATACCCCTTTTTTTTTTTATTTTTTTGAGACAGAGTCTTGCTCTGTCGACCAGGCTGGAGTGCAGTGGCGTGCAATCTCAGCTCCCTGCAACCTCCATCTCCGGGGTTCAAGCAATTCTCATGCCTCAGCCTTCTGAGTAGCTGGGGTTACAGGTGTGCACCACCACGCCTGGCTAATTTTTGTATTTTTAGTAGAGACGGGGTTTCTTCATGTTGGCCAGGATGGTCTCAATCTCTTGACCTCCTGATCCACCCGCCTCGGCCTCCCAAAGTGCTGAGATTACAGGCATGCGCCACCGCACATGGCAGTCTTGAGTTTTGGAAATGACTGGGCTCCTGGGAGGAGAACAGACTTTAGAGGAAGTAAGATCAGGATCCCAGGGACCATAAAGCAGCTGCTGGAGTGCTGCATGCAGGAAAAATAGTTATGTGAATCCCAGGACGGCAGCCTGGACCTGGAGGAAGGAGCTGAGTCCTCGGTATATTTCAAAGGTCCAGCCAGCAGGATTCCATGTGATTTCTTCCTTTCTACCGGGCTTTGGGGAACATCAGAAGAGGTCACTGAGGAAGTGAGGTCACCAGAGGCTCATGTGGACCCCACTTGAAAGCATCCATCATCCCAGCCTCTTCTACCAGCCCCAGGAATGACCCTGAGGCCCTGAGACTACTATTTGGGGAGAGAATGAATGCAGGACTGCCCCTTCTGCAGACACCACCTCCTGCCTCCCCAGTTGTCTTTCTCTTATTTTTTGCAGTCTCCCTCTGTCGCCCAGGCGGGAGTGCAGTGGCGCAATGTCGGCTCACTGCAACTTCTGCCTCCTGGGTTCAAGTGATTTTCCTGCCTTAGCCTCCGGAGTGGCTAGGACT
Organism: Gorilla gorilla gorilla; assembly: GCF_029281585.2. Lineage (NCBI taxonomy): Eukaryota > Metazoa > Chordata > Mammalia > Primates > Hominidae > Gorilla > Gorilla gorilla. The sequence continues at coordinate 85,941,315 of NC_073230.2, forward strand.
ACAGGCGTGTGCCACCACTCCTGGCTAATTTTTGTATTTTTACTGCAACCTCCGCCTCTTGGGCTCAAGCAGTTCTCCTGCCTCAGCCTTTCGATGGCTAGGGTTACAGCGTGCACCACCACACCCGGCTAACCGGCTAATTTTTGTATTTTTAGTAGAAACGGGGTTTCACCATGTTGGCCAGGCTGATCTGGAACTCCCAACCTCAGGTGATCCACCCACCTCGGCCTCCCAAAGTGCTGGGATTACAGGCGTGGGCCACCGCGCCCGGCCCCAGTTGTCTTTCTCTTTACACACATCCATGCTGCTTGGAATGGCTGCCTGCTGTAGTCCCACAACACACACGTGTGCATGTACACACACACCCACACAGCCCCAGAGAGTCCTAGGGGAGCTGGAAGGAGGGGACAGGTGGGCGCATTGATCACAGGCCTGAAAGTCACTGCGCGCTCTTCTTGCCCGCAGCCGCAGGTGGCTGCGATGGGACGGAAGCCATGAATGGTGCCTGCCCTGGCCCCGCCGTAGCCGCCCCGGTCCCGATCCCGGTCCCGGTCCCGGTCCCGGACTGGCGGCAGTTCTGCGAGCTGCATGCGCAGGCGGCCGCCGTGGATTTTGCGCACAAGTTCTGCCGTTTCCTGCGGGACAACCCAGCTTACGACACGCCCGACGCCGGCGCCTCCTTCTCCCGCCACTTCGCCGCCAACTTCCTGGACGTCTTCGGCGAGGAGGTGCGCCGCGTGCTGGTGGCTGGGCCGACGACTCGGGGCGCGGCCGTGAGCGCGGAGGCCATGAAGCCGGAGCTCGCGGACACCTCTGCACTCAAGGCGGCGCCCTACGGCCACTCGCGGAACTCGGAGGACGTGTCCACGCACGCGTCCACCAAGGCCCGCCTTCGCAAGGGCTTCTCGCTGCGCAACATGAGCCTGTGCGTGGTGGACGGCGTGCGCGACATGTGGCACCGGCGCGCCTCGCCCGAGCCCGACGCGGCAGCTGCCCCGCGCACCGCCGAGCCCCGCGACAAGTGGACGCGGCGCCTGAGGCTGTCGCGGACGCTGGCTGCCAAGGTGGAGCTGGTGGACATTCAACGCGAGGGGGCGCTGCGCTTCATGGTGGCCGACGACGCGGCCGCGGGCTCCGGGGGCTCGGCTCAGTGGCAGAAGTGCCGCCTGCTCCTGCGCAGGGCTGTGGCCGAGGAAGCTTCCGCCTGGAGTTCTTCGTGCCGCCCAAGGTGAGTTACCCCAAAATCCCACCTCCTGGGGGGACCAGAGGAGGCGCCTGGGCAGCAACTGAGGGTGCCAGGTACTGCCTTTGGGGACCGCGTGGTCTAATCTGGTTGACAGGGTGAAGTATTTGGTGCCAGGACCCTGGGAGGTGGGCCTGTCATGCCTCTTGAACAAGTCACCCCTTCAACCCCGGTTCTTCCTTTGCGAGGAAGGGTCCTCTGGCTACACCAAAGGGTTCTGGGGCACTAATTTTTTCTTTTCGTGTGTGTGTGTGTGTCCGTGTGTGTGTGTCCGTGTGTGTGTGTGTGTGTCCCTCTGTCACCCAGGCTGGAGTGCAGTGGTACGATCTCGGCTCACTGCAACCTCTGCCTCCCAGGCTCAAGGGATTCTCCTGCCTCAGCCTCCCAAGTAGCTGGGATTTACAGGCACCCACCACGATGCCCGGCTAATTTTTGTATTTTAAGGAGAGACAGGGTTTTGCCATGTTGGCCAGGCTGATCCTGAACTCCTTACCTCAAGTGATCTGCTTGCCTCAGCCTCCCAGTGGTGGGATTACAGTCGTGAGCCACCATGTCCAGCCTTTCTTTCCTTTTTGTTTTGAGACAGGGGCCGTCACTCAGGCTGGAATGCAGTGGTACAATCATGGCTCACTGCAGCCTTCACCTCCCAGGCTCAAGCAGTCTTTTCTTAGCATCCCAAGTAGCTGGGACCACACACACCGCCACTCCCAGCTAATGTTTTTTATTTTTCGTAAAGACGGGATCTGACTATGTTGCTCAAGTGGTCTGGAACTCCTGAGCTCAAGAGATCCTCCCCCACCTTGGCCTCCCAAAGTGCTGGGATTACAAGCGTGAGCCACTGTGCCCAGCCCAGGGCACCGTTCTTGATGTTGTTCAAGAGCCTGGCTACCTGCCCTCCTCTCCTGCAGCCCAAGGGTGCCTGGCACCTCCCAGAGCCGAGGCCTGCAGGGATGAGGGCAGGAGTGACCGAGCACATTCGCAGAGGGCTCCCTGGGAGGTCTGTGTCTGACTCCATGGGGCTCTGCTCTTCCCCTGCTCAGCTGCCAGACTCCAGCCCAGCCCCTGCCCAGGGGGTCCTTTTCTGGCCAGGGGGATGCCAGGCTTCTTTCTGGCTGTCACCAACATTGTTGCTCACTGGCATGCACTGACCCTTCCCCTCTTAGGGGCTGGCCATCAGGTCCCTGGCAGTAGTGTCACGTCTTCTCCAAGGTGGCCCCCCTGCTTTGGAAAGTGGGAATAGCTGTAACGATAGTGCCCACCCTCTGAGACCCCACAGTGTGTCCAGACCCCAGCCTGGTGGGCATCTGCACAGACACACTGTCATCCTCTGGGTACCCCACCCCGGCGAGGTGAGCACATGGTCCCCAGATTACAGAAGAGAGCGCAGACAGATGCTCAGAGAGGGAAGTGTGGCCTGCCCAACGTCACCCAGCTGGCGGGTGCCAGAGCTGGTCTAACATGGCAGGGCATGGTGGCGCGCACCTGTAGTCCAAGCTACTTGGGAGGCTGAGGTAGGAGAATCGCTTGAACCCAAGAGGCAGAGGTTGCAGTGAGCCAAGACTGCACCACTGCCCTCTAAGCTAGGCGACAGAGTGAGACCCTATCTCAAAAAACCAAACCAAAACAAAACAAAAACTGGGGGCCGAGCACGGTGGCTCATGCCTGTAATCCCAGCACTTTGGGAGGCCGAGGCAGGCGGATCACCTGAGGTCAGGGGTTCGTGACCAGCCTGACCAACATGGAGAAACCCGGTCTCTAATAAAAATACAGGATTACATGCCTGTAATCCCAGCTACTTGGGAGGCTGAGGCAGGAGAATCACTTCAACCCAGGAGGCAGAGATTGTGGTAAGCCAAGATCACGCCATTGCACTCCAGCCTGGGCAGCAAGAGCGAAACTCCGTCTCAAAAAAAAAAAAAAATCTGATCTAATGATACCTGCCACCCTGGTGGTCCCAAGAACAAAAGGAACATGGAAGTGGAGGTCCTTGGGCACTGAGAGGTTTAGGCAGGGGGAGGTTTTGCTGGTGCAGCAGCCGACAGCACCCCCAGGGACCACCGGGGACCCCACACCCACCTCCCGCATCAGGGCCCACTCTGTCCCTGGGTGCTCTCTGAGTCACCCGCCGCTTCTTGGCTCTCTCTCCATCTCTCAGTCTGCTGGGGTGCAGGGGTGTGGGCTCCCCAAGGCTCATTGCCCATGAGCCACATGGGCCCTGGAAAAGTGACTTCCCGGGGACACAGCTACTCTCTGAAGAGCTTTTTCCCCAGGTCCCAGCACCCCTACACTTCCCTAGGGCTTTTTTCGTGCCCAGGCCCTGCCTTTAATTCCCTGGGAGAAATCCTAGACCCCTAAGCCCGACTCCACTCCTTGTCAGAAAGGGAAACCGAGGCCCAGTGACGGGTGGGGTGGGGCTTACCCGGGGTCACCCAGAGGTCAGGGACAGAAGCCCAGGGCTCCAGTGCCTTGGGCCTGAGTGACAGTCACAGCTGCCCTTCTGTAAATAGCAGTGTCTGCTGCCCTCGGAGAAGGGGAAGGAGCAGCTGGTGCCCGCCCCCGCCCCACTCCACCACTTAGTCCCAGCAGAGCCCACTAATTTTGCTGCTGGCAGAGGGCAGCGTTCCTGCAGGGTCACTGGGCCCTTCCCCTCCTTTGTGTCATGCAAAGGTGGGGGCATTTGTGGGTATTCAGGAGTCATTCCCATGGGAGGGCAGCTCCTACCATGCTAAGAACTTGGTTGAGTTTCCCAAATGTGTCTGGTCCCAGGAGACAGGCTCCCAGGGTGAGTGAGCCCCCTGGGATGCCCTGAATGATACCCCCACTGCCTCTGCACCCACCCACGGTCCAGATCCCTTGCCTCCAAGAGGCCTAGATGCACCCTTGGAGCAGTCAGGAGCTCGGGGCCTGCAGGCTCAGAAGCCGTTGCCTGGCACCTTAGATTTCCCTCTCACACAACCTTTGAGGTGCCAGCCCTGGTGAGTCAGGTCTCTGGCTTCCTGCCTCCTCACCCCTGCAGGAAGAGCCTCCTGAACCCCAGGTCCCCTCATTGCCCTATGCCAGGCCAAGCCCTGGGGACCCAAGGAACAATGAGGCCGGCCCCCCGCCATTAGGGAAACCACTGGGAAACCTGGTATTTTCAAGATGCTTGCAAATCTTACTGGGGTGAGCCCCGGAGGAAAAGCTTGGGCTACCTAAGTGTTCACCAGGTGGCCAGCACCCTGGAACAGCACTTTTGGAGGTTCAAGCTCTGTGGGCAAAGGCCTGGAGTTGTAAAACAAGTTGACCATTCAGGCATGTGGGCACAGTGAGTTGTGGCTGGAGCAGGTGGGAGGAAGCTGGACCAGGACTGATGGACCTCAGACTCCAAACTGGGGAACCACAGCATCTCTGGCCAGCAGGATACCTGCTGAAGCTTCCAGTCCAGGCCTCCACTGCAGGCCTCTGTCTGCTCTGTCCCCAGCCCCGCTGGCCGGCGTGATGGCCACACACCAGGGTTAGCCAGGCCCCGTTCATGCTCCAAGCCTAGCCCTGCACCCGCTGGACAGGGGCCAGTTCTTCCTGGAATTCCCATCTGCCTGCCCATCAAATGTGTGGCCTTTCCATTTCCTCCTAAGAAAGTTTCTGTCCTGGAGACAGCCCTGCTGGGAATCTCACTCAGGCCAGCCCCAAGGGGGCCTCAGGCTCACGGCAGGGAGCTTTGAGGCAGAGCGAGTGGGGCCAGGCACAGAGTGGCGGTCCCACAGAGCCCTGCCAGCTCACCTTGGATCAACCCTGCCCGCAGCGTTGTTGGGAACACTGGTCCCTTTTACTCACTCCAGGAAGCAGTGAGCCCCGTTCTGAGTCAGGGGCTCCGGGCCCTGCTCTGGAAGGTCAGGTCTGTAGTAGGAGACCAGCATTTTTTCTTTAAGCAACCAGGTTTTAAGACCCATCATTTTTTATTTTTTTATTTTATTTTATTTTATATTTTGAGACAGGGTGTCACTCTGTCGCCCAGGCTGGAGTGCAGTGGTGCAATCTCAGCTCACTGCAACCTCCGCCTCCCGGGTTCAAGTGATTCTCGTGCCTCAGCCTCCCAAGTAGCTGGGATTACAGGCACGCACCACCACGCCTGGCTAATTTTTCTATTTCTAGTAGAGATGGGGTTTCATCATGTTGCGCAGGCTGGTCTGGAATTCCTGACCTCAAGTCATCCTCCTTGGCCTCCCAAAGTGCTGAAATTACAGGTGTGAGCCACCACACCCAGCCAAGACCAGCATTTTTTAAAACGTGAACTAGAATAGCATAGAAAATATCATGCTCTGTCACACACAGGAAGGGTAACTATTGTCTGGTGAGATGTTTGTTTCAGAGATATTTTTACCTGCGTATGTGTGTATTGGGCCCCAGTGTTAAATGTATTTCTCACAATGGGTCAAGGTCAAAAATAAGAAAACCACAGATCTCGTGGGTGCATTGGGCAGAGGGCAGCCCAGGTGGGGTTCTCTCCTCAGGGCTTGGAGGTGGGAGGCTCAGATGTCAATTCTGGTTCTGTCCTGGACTTGCAAGGTGACTATAGGAGGAGGTCCTTTTTTTTTTTCTTTTTTTTTTTTTTGAGGCATCGTCTCACTCTATCACCCAGGTGGGGGTATAGTGGTGCCATCATAGCTCACTGCAGCCTCGACCTCCCCTGATCAAGCGATCCTTCCACCTTAGCCTCCCAAATAGCTGGAACTACAGGCACTCATGCCACCACACTCGGCTAAGTTTTTTGGTCTCTTTTTGTTTTCGTTTTTTTTTTCTGTGAAACGGAGTTTCATTCTTGTCGCCCAGGCTGGAGTGCAATGGCGCCATCTCAGCTCACCGCAACCTCCGCCTCCTGGGTTCAAGCGATTCTCCTGCCTCAGCCTCCCAGGTAGCTGGGACTACAGGCATGCACCACCACGCCTGGCTAATTTTGTATATTTTTTAGTAGAGATGGGGTTTCTCCATGTTGGTCAGGCTGGTCTCAAACTCCTGACTTCAGGTGATCCGCCCACCTCGGCCTCCCAAAGTGCTGGGATTACAGGCATGAGCCACCGCACCCAGCCCATTTTTTGGTCTCGAGTAAAGATAAGGTCTTGCTATGTTGTCCAGGCTGTCCTTGAACTACTGGACTCAGGCCATCCTCCTGCCTCAGCCTCCCAAAGTGCTAGGATTACAGGCGTGAGCCACCATGCCTAGCCAGGAAAAATTTCTTTCTTGTTTCAAAGAAATGCCTTCCTCAGCTTCCCCCTCTGTGAAATGGGGATTGGGATACCTCTGTACCAGGGCGGCTGTGGCAGTCTATTTGAGGGCCACTCTAACGCCTGGCAGCGGGGAGGGGATGGAAAGGGTGTCGGGAAGTGCTGGGGCCACTCACTGTCCTTCTTCTGGCCCCCAGGCCTCCAGGCCCAAGGTCAGCATCCCACTGTCAGCCATCATTGAGGTCCGCACCACCATGCCCCTGGAAATGCCAGAGAAGGATAACACATTCGTCCTCAAGGTGAGGTCTCACCCCTAACCTCAGAGATCCTCCGGCTGCCCCAGGCCACCTTCCCTTTAGGTGCTACAGCTCCGTGCCTTTAGGTGCTACAGCTGGTGGCCAGCCGGCAGCAGTTATGCAAATGTTCCTGTCCCAGGGCACTGGAGTGTGGGAACTGGGCGGTCTCCCACAGAGGGCACAAAGGCATCAAGGGTGGGCGGGGAGGCACCCCGGTGGGTCTAGGGGCAGCCCAGCCTTTCCCAGGCCCCACACCGCTGCCAGGGTGGCCTGCAGGGGTTTCTGAGGACACGGCTCCAGGCTGCCAGAGCTGTGGTCCCTGGGCCTCCGCAAAGGATCAGAGGGTGTTGGTGAAGCAATGTCCCTGGGGAGGCCTGGTCCCACCCACTCATCCTGCATGAAGCCCCACCCTCTTCTCCCAGCTTCTGGTTGTGTTTGTGTTTCTGCCCGTTCTCATTTGTTTAGTCACGGACTCACTTATTCATTTAGCAAGTGTTTACCAACCCCGGACCCTGAGTCATCCCAGGCTGGGGGCTGGGGACACAGCCCCTGCCCACCTGGTACCCTCTAAACTGCTGGTCATGCATGACAGCCTTGAGGCAGAGGGGCTCACCTGCCTCAGTTTCCCCATCTGTTCAGAGCAGGATTAAAGGCAGTCTCCGAGAACCCTCCCAGCTCTGTCATCCTGGGAGCCCAACAACTACATTTTTTTTGTTTTTTTTTTCTTTGTTTGGAGATGGGTCCCACTCTGTCACCCAGGCTGGAGTGCAATGGCGCGATCTCGGCTCACTACAACCTCCTCCTCCCGGGCTCAGGTGATCCTTCCATCTCAGCCTCTTGAGTAGCTGGGACCAAAGGCACAAGCCACCATGCTTGACTAATTTCTGTATTTTTGGTAGAGACAGCGTTTCACCATGTTGCCCAGGCTGGTCTCGAACTCCTGAGCTCAGGAGATCTGCCCTCCTCAGCCTCTCAAAGTGCTGGGATTACAGGCATGAGCCACCACGCCCGGCCCAACAACTGCATTTTGACAGAGGCACACCACCGGAAGCCAACAGCACGGGACCTGGGTGTCCCAGAGACCTGGGTTCAGGCCCTGGCCCTGCCACTGGCTGCTGTGTGACTTTGAGCAAGTTCCCTGGCCTCCCTGAACCTTGGTCTTCTCATCTATAAAATGGGGGAAATGGCTCCTCTCCCTCACAGGGCCGTTGGGAGGAGTTGAGCAGAATGCAGGGTTATGCTCTGGGCCTGGCCCCAGCAGGGTTGTCTCCTGCCCTCTTCCCCTTCAGAGGCTTTGTATCTCAAGTGCATGGCCATGCCGGTAGAACTCCAGGCACTAAGACATGCAAGCCCCCCTACTCAGTGTGCTTGGCCAGCCTGTCTCTCCACTCAACTTGGAACCCCACCCCTGGGGTGCCAGGGCATGGGTTGGGGATGCTGGGCCACCCATCCCTCCCCCTGCCAGCATGGCCTCCTCAGAGGCTGCATCTCTAAGGCAGAGGAGCTGAGATCAGTGGGGTGGGACATATCCCCAGTGGGGAGGCCCAGAAGGGAGGGAATACAGAGTGTGAGCTGCAGGCTCACAGAGTGTGAGCTGGGTCCCTGGCCTGAGTTCCAGGTGGTGCCCGACGGTGACCCCACTTTCTTTCCTGCTGCTCATGCCCTTGAGCCCTGCTGTGGGAGAGGGGGATCAGCCATTTGAGCCACTCTGACCCTATGTCCTGTGGTCTGGAGCCCATCTGCTGACCGTGTTCTGCACTCCCGGCCACCTTCCTCCCCAGGTAGAGAATGGAGCCGAATACATCTTGGAGACCATCGACTCTTCTGCAGAAGCACTCGTGGGTAGCTGACATCCAGGGCTGCGTGGACACCGGGTGAGTGTCCAAGTGGCCCGAGGATGGGTGGACAGGCTGGGTATATCCTTGGTCCAGCCTTCACCAGGAGCAGCTTCCTAGCAGGGCGGGAGCTCAGCTTGAGAAATGAGCAATTCAATGCGATTCAGGTTGGTGCCAGCCAGGATCACCCTCCTTTAAAATACCCCCTACCTCCAATCGCCAGCAGACTCTGTGAGGCCTGCTCTATGGGGCCAGGGCCTGGGGACCTGGAAGGAAGTTGGACCAGGTCTTGTCTTCACCCCAAGAGAGCCTCAGAGCACTGGGAGTTGGGCAGAGATGGCAGTGAGTCCCCAAAGGGCTGGGGGCCTGGTGCAGTGGCTCACATCTGTGACCCCAACACTTTGGGAGGCCCAGCTGGGAGGACCGCTTGAGCCAGGAGTTCAAGACCAGCCTGGGCAACATAGCCAGACCCTCTCTCTCACTCTTTTTTTTTTTTTTTTTTTTTTTTTTTTTGAGACAGGGTTTTGCTCGTTGCCCAGGCTGGAGTGCAGTGGTGTGATCTTGGCTCACTGCAATCTCCACCTCCCAGGTTCAAGCAATTTTCCTGCCTCAGCCTCCTAAGTAGCTGTGATTACAGGCGCCCACTACCATGCCCAGCTAATTTTTATATTTTTAGTAGAGACGGGGTTTCATCATGTTGGCCAGGCTGGTCTCAAACTCCAGACCTCAAGTGATCCGCCCAACTCAGCCTCCCGAAGTGCTGGGATTACCGGCATGAGCCACTGTGCCCAGCCAACCCTGTCTCTTAAAATAAAAAAAAATAGAAAGAGCTGGAGAGAGGCTCCCAACCCAGCCCTGGGCTCAGGTCAGGGAAGAGTTGCTGTTAGGCGTGCTCACCTAACCCGAGGCTTAAATAAAGAGTGGACCAATGCCAGGCAGAGGAGGATGGGAGAGGGCAGAGAGAAAAGCCCAGCAAAAAGAGTGGAAATGGAACTGGGCATGGTGGCATGCATCTGTTATCCCAGCTACTCAGGAGGCTGAGGCTGGAGGATCACTTGAGCCCAGGAGTTGGAGGCTGCAGTGATCTAGGATTGCGCCACTGCACTCCAGCCTGGGCAACAGAGCAAGACCCTAACTCTTAAAAAATAATAATAAAAATTTGGCCGGGGCCAGGCACAGTGGCTCATGCCCGTAGTCCCAGCACTTTGGGAGGCCGAGGCAGGCGGATCACCTGAGGTCAGGAGTTTGAGACCAGCCTGGCCAACATGGTGAAAACCCATCTCTACTAAAAATACAAAAATTAGCCAGGCATCGTGGCGGGCATCTGTAATCCCAGCTACTCGAGAGGCTGAGGCAGGAGAATCGCTTGAACCCGGGAGGCAGAGGTTGCAGTGAGCTGAGACTGTGCCATTGCACTCCAGTCTGAGCGACAGAGCAAGACTGTCTCAAAATATTAATAATAATAATTTTAAAAGGTGTGCAAGTGTACAGGCACCTGGGACTCGCAGGGAACATCAAGGCCTTTGGGGTAGCCAGTGAGGAGGAGATTTTGATGAGAGCTCAGGAAACGGGTAGGTCAGGGACAATGGGAGCCATGGCAGGTAATAGGCAGAGGGCAGTTACGGTCAGCTGTGAACAGGAAGAGCAGCAAGAAGGTTGGCTCCACCATCCAGGAGAGATGCCAGGCCAGGAGTAGGAGGGATAGGCAGCCCGACAGGCTGAGCAATTGGCAGCAGCTCTGCTGGCTGATGGGGTGAGCCAAACCCCGGGGGGAAGGGCCGCTGCTTTCTAATTAACAGCTTCATTTAAAGAAACACAATTAAGGTCCTGGGCGCCTCCCAGGCCCTGATCCACAAAGCGATTGTAATCCCTCCTCCACCGCCGTCCGGACCATCTGCTCTGCAAACTCTTTCCCCAGCCGCTGTGAAGGTGAACCTCACTTAGTGGAATTTTCGAGCTGGCAGGGTCCCAGACACCTCATGTCACAAATCGGGAGAGAAACCTTCCCACCCTCTGAGGGTCTCCATGGGATCCCAGGAGGAGTCCAGCCCCTCAGGGATAGTGGGCAGGGATCATGGGCCCTCAGTGGGGACTGTCCACTCAGTGGTATCCGGGCCAAGAGAGAGCCTTCCCCTTGGCTTTCTGAAGTTTCAGTGGAAAATCAATTTGCAAATGGCAGATAAATGAGAGAAAAGGCATACAAATTTATTTATTTATTTTTATTTTATTTTATTATTTTATTTTTTAGAGGTAAGGTCTTGCTCTGTCGCCCAGGCTGGAGTACAGTGGTGCAATCAAGCTCACTGCAGCCTCGACCTCCTGGGCTCGACTGATCTGCCTGCCTCAGCCTCCCAAGTAACTGAGACTGTAGGCACATGCCATGATGACTGGCTTAATTTTTTTTTTTTTTGAGATGGAGTCTCGCTCCATCATCCAGGCTGGAATGTAATGGCACAATCTCAGCTCACTGCAACCTCCACCTCCCAGGTTCAAGCAATTCTCCTGCCTCAGCCTCCCAAGTAGCTGAGATTATAGGCACCTGCCAACAAGCCCAGCTAATTTTTGTATTTTTAGCAGAGACGGGGTTTCCCCATGGTGGTCAGGCTCGTCTGGAACTCTTGACCTCAGGTGATCTGACAACCTCATCATCCCAAAGTGCTGGGATTACAGGCGTGAGCCACTGCAACTGGCCTTTTTTTTTTTTTTTTTTTTAGAGACGGGATCGGGATCGTGCTATGTTGCCCAGGCTGGTCTTGAATTCCTGGGTTCAAGAGACCCGCCTGCCTCAGCCTCCCAAAGCACTGGGATTACAGGCATGAGCCACAGTGCTTAGCTGCACAAGGCAGATTAATAGGAGAAAAAGCGTGTAAATTTAACGTCTATACATAGGAGCCTTCAGAATGAAGACTCAAAGATACAGGGGAGGGCCGGGCGTGGTGGTGCACGCCTGTAATCCCAGCACTTTGGGAGGCTGAGGCAGGCACATCACCTGAGGTCAGGAGTTCAAGACCAGCCTGGCCAACATGGGGAAACCCCATCTCTACTAAAAATACAAAAATTAGCTGGAGGTGGTGGCGGGCCCGCTGTGATCCCAGCTACTCGGGAGGCTGAGACAGGAGAATTGCTTGAACCTGGGAGGCGGAGGTTGCAGTGAGCTGAGATTGCACCACTGAACTCCACTGGGTGACAGAGTGAGACTCAGTCTCAAAAAAAAAAAAAAAAAAAAAAAGCCCAGGCATGGTGGCTCATGCCTGTAATCCCAGTACTTTGGGAGGCCGAGGCAGGCAGATCACGAGGTCAGGAGTTTGAGACCAGCTTGGCCAACATGGTGAAACCTCATCTCTACTAAAAATACAAAAATTAGCTGGGCCTGGTGGTGGCATGCGCCTGTAATCCCAGCTACTTGGGAGGCTGAGGCAGGAGAATCACTTGAACCTGGGAGGCAGAGGTTGCAGTGAGCCGAGATCACGCCACTGCACTCCAGCCTGGGCAACAGAGGGAGACTCTGTCTCAAAAACAGGATACAGGGAAATGGTCCATTTTTATGCTTAGGTTCAGCAAAGTATGGACAGCAGTGTAGAAAGAGGATTGGACACAAAGGGTAGGATCTAAAGGGAACAGACTGAGCAGGGGACCCAGCCAGGCCTGTCTGTCCAGATTCTTCTTGGCCTCTCTGAGTAGCATTCCTTCCTTCTGGGTGTGGGACAGAACCCTATCTTGAATGGGGGTCTTATGACCTACAGTCAAACCAGGCAGATTGGGTAATTTCTTTTTTTTCTTTCTTTCTTGCTTTCCTTTCCTTCTTCCCTTTCTTTCTTTCCTTTTGTTTTTACTTTTTTTTTCTGCTCCGTTGCCCAAGCAGGAGGGCAGTGGGGCATGATCACAGCTCACTGCAGCCTCCAACTCCTGGACTCCATTGACCCCCCTGCCTCACCACCACGCCCAGCTAATTTTCTTTTATTAAGACGAGATTCTCAGGGCCGGGCGCGGTGGCTCATGCCTGTAATCCCAACACTTTGGGAGGCCAAGGTGGGCGGATCACCTGAGGTTGGGAGTTTGAGATCAGCCTGGCCAACATGGAGAAACCCCATCTCTACTAAAAATACAAAATCAGCCGGGCGTGGTGGTACATGCCTGTAATATCAGCTACTCGGGAGGCTGAGGCAGGAGAATCACTTGAACCCGGGAGGCGGAGGTTGCAGTGAGCCGAGATCACGCCACTGCACTCCAGCCTGGGCGACAGAGTGAGACTATGTCTCAAAAAAAAAGAAAGAAAAGAAAATGCCCACAGGGGCTGGGTGCAGTGTCTCACACCTGTAATCCCAGCCAGTGTTTTTTGAGGCTGAGGATCACTTGAAGCCAGGAGTTTGAGACTAGCCTGGACAACATAGCAAGACGCTATCTGTACAAAATTTTTGAGACAAGAGTCTCACTTTGTTGCCCACGCTGGAGTGCAGTGGCGGATCACAACTCACTGCAACCTCCACCCCCAAGTTCAAGCAATTCTCATGTCTCAGCCTCCCGAGTAGCTGAGATTACAGGTGCCCGCCACCTCGCCTGGCTCATTTTTGTATTTTTAGTAGAGATGGGGTTTTGCCTTGTTGGCCAGGCTGATCTTGAACTCCTGACCTAAGTGCTGGAATTATAGGTGTGAGCCACCACGCCTGGCCACAAACATTTTTGTGCCTGTAGTCCCAGCTACTTGGGAGGCCGAGGTGGGAGGATCACTTGAGCCCAGGAGGTCAAGCCTACAGTGAACTGTGATCACACCATTGCACTCCAGCCTGGGCAACAGAGAGAGACCCTGTGGAAAAAAAAAAAAAAAAAAGAAAAGAAAAGAAAAGAAGAAAGGGAGGGAGGGAGGGAGGGAAGGAAGGAGCTCACAGAAAAGGGTCCATAGGGTTGGAATCAGGGATTGGGAACAGGTGACTGGATTTGTTCCTAAGTTTGCTGATGACTTACAGAGCAACTCCAGGATAGTCCTTCACAGCTCTGTGCCTCAGTTTACCTCATAGACTTCACCAGTGGGTTGGGTCAGCTCCCTGCCCAACTCTAAAATTATTCCAGCTGGGCACAGTGGCTCATACCTGTAATCTCAGCACTTCAAGCAGCCAAGGCAGGAGGATCGTTTGAGCCCAGGACTTCCAGACTAGTCTGAGCAACAAGACTCTGTCTCTACAAAAAATAAACAAAAATTAGCCAGGCATTGTGGCACAGGCTTATAGTCCTAGCTACCCAGGAGGCTGAGGTGGGAGGATTGCTTGAGCCCAGGAGGCCAAGGCTGCAGTGAGCTATGATTGTGCCACTAGACTTCAGCCTGGGTGACAGAGCAAGACCCTATGTCAAAAAATAAGTTAAATAAATAAATAAAATTATTTGGCTGGGCGCAGTGGCTCACACCTGTAATCCCAGCACTTTGGGAGGCCAAGACGGGCGGATTGCTTGAGCTCAGGAGTTAAGACCGGCCTGAGCAACATGGTGAAACCCTGTCTCTACTAAAAATACAAAAATTAGCCTGGTATAGTGGTGCATGACTGTAATCCCAGATACTCGGGAGGCTGAGGCAGGAGAATCACTAGAACCTGCAAGACGGAGGTTGCAGTGAGTCGAGATCACGCCACTGCATTCCAGCCTGGGCAACAGAGCAAGACTCTGTCTCAAACAAAAAAATATTCAGGCCAGGTGCAGTGGCTCACACCTGTAATCCCAGCACTTTGGGAGGCCAAGGCAGGAGGATCACTTGAGCCTAGGAGTTTGAGACCAGCCTGGGGAACACAGCAAGACTCCATATCTAAAAAATAAAAAACAAGGCTGGGCGCAATGGCTTACGCCTATAATCGCAGCACTCTGGGAGGCCGAGGTGGGTGGATCATCTGAGGTCAGGAGTTTGAGACCAGCCTGACCAACACGGTGAAACCCCATCTCTACTAAAAATACAAAAATTAGTTGGGTGTGGTGGCGGGCGCCTGTAATCCCAGCTACTCGGGAGGCTGAGGCAGGAGAATCGCTTGAATCCGGAAGGCAGAGGTTACAGTCAGCCACCGGGATTGCAGCATTGCACTCCAGCCTGGGCGACAAGAGCGAAACTTCGTCTCAAAAAAAAAATAAAAACTAAAAACCAACAAACTTTTTAAAAATTATTCCAACAGCATTTTGCATGTAAAAAAACCAACAAGATGTCACCTCTCTTCTCACATTTATTTATTTGTCCCCCTTTCTCCTTCCCCCCATGTTCCTCACACTGTCATCCCCACCTCAGGGGAACAGGGTGCAGAGACGGATCCCGAGGCTGAACCCGAGCTGGAGCTATCCGACTACCCATGGTTCCACGGGACACTGTCCCGGGTCAAGGCTGCTCAACTGGTTCTGGCAGGGGGGCCCCGGAACCACGGCCTCTTCGTGATCCGCCAAAGTGAGACTCGGCCTGGGGAGTACGTGCTGACCTTCAACTTCCAGGGCAAGGCCAAGGCAAGTGTGTGGGGGGCGCCATGGGGGTGCAGTGGCCAGCCCTGAGGGAGAGGGGTCATGGTGACCCCGGTCCCGAGGCTGTGCACTGGAAGCAGCTGCAGGCGAACAGGTGTGGCATGACTTCCCACGGGCCCCACTCACCCCAGCCATGCTCCGTGAGCCACCTGTGTCCCTCCTACACATCACTGAGGGACTGCAGTCAGCCCTATTTCAGCCTCTCCATTCTCCAGAAGGGGAGGCCACCTACTGGCGGCTGAGCCCTCAGGAGGCTGGGCCCTTCTAATAACCCAAATTTGCAAATCCTTTCAGCTCCTGTGCGCGGGGGATCTCATAGCACTGGAGCTTCGGAGGGTCTCCACCCAGAGATCGCCCAGTTGGGGGTGGGAGCCAACCAAGGCCCTCAGAGCCCCACCTTCTGCCCCACCGACCTCAGACAGCCCCTCTTCCCTGCCCAGGTTAGGTCACCAACCCCTGAGGAACACACACGGGCAAACCCTAGAGACCCAGCAGGGGAGGAGGAGCTGGGCTGGGTGGGAGAGCTGTGCAGGTTCTGGGGGGTGGGGTTCAGCATTGGAGGGGACAGCCTGATTAGAGACTTGCAGGGGAGGGAGAATTGTGGAGGGGAAGACAGTCAGGAAGGCGATCCCGACAGCACCCAGCTGGATCAGAGGCATGATGGTACACCCAGGCGGTGTGCTTTCAAGGAAGAGGATTCCTTGCTATATTCACCTAAAATGCTTTGTTTTTGTTTTTGTTTTTGTTTTTTTTGAGACAGTCTCGCTCTATCCTCCAGGCTGGATTGCAGCATCGCAATCTCAGCTCATTGCAACCTCCGCCTCCCGGGTTCAAGCGATTCTTGTGCCTCAGCCTCCCAAGTAGCTGGGATTACAGACACGTGCCACCACACCTGGCTAATTTTTGTATTTTTAGTAGAGACAGGGTTTCACCATGTCGGCCAGGCTGGTCTCAAACTCCTGAACTCAGGTGATCCACCCACCTCAGCCTCCCAAAGTGCTGGGATTACAGGCGTGATCCCCCACGCCCGGCCTATTGACCTGAAATTCAAAGGAAAATTTGACAGCAAAGGCAAATGATCATGGGGGGGGTGCAATGTGGCCAGAGGGGGCAGGAACCTCAGTGCCCGCCCCCGCATCCCAGGTTTCCGATAAGGAAACACTCAGCCTGGGCTCCTGCCAGGATGGATTTCCTGGCGGCCCCTACTAGAGGAGGGAGAACCTTAGGACTCCTGCTCCAGGCCTGCAGCTGGGGGACAGTGTCTCTCTGCAGGGACCCCGGCTGCCCTAACCCCTAGTGGCTCAGTGCAGAACCTCTGGTGGCTTCTCTCCTCCGCCAGGTTGGCCCCACCGTGCAGGAGGTAGCACCTCCACCAGGGACATTTCCTTGGCAAGCAGCCACTCTTACAGTTCCTCCGACAACCAGGTGCTTAAGGCCATCCCTGGTGACGTGCAATTTACTTCTCAGCCAGTGCTGCTCCAGGCAGCCTCCCAGAGGGCCTGGATCTGACTCATGCCCAAGCCAGAGGCTAGGATGGGGGAACAAAGGGTGGGTGGCAAGCTCCTCTCCTTCCTGGAACAAGACCCAGCCTTGAACCTGCCTCTCACCTCTCTACCCGGCTGCTCTTCTCCCAGAGTGGAGATGACTGCCCCAGGCCTGATAATTGAATGGTGGGACAAAGCAGGAGCCCCAGCCTCCAGCTTACATACCTCCTGGGAGGGAAGATCACTACCTTCCCAGAGGCAACTCTTTCCACCTTCACAGAATAAATGTCTGGAAGGTCTGGCAGAAGATTGGGATGCGTCCAACTTGCTTCTTCTCACCCCAGGGACCCAGCTGTGCCCTGCGCAGGCTCTGCCCAGCTATGAGGCTGTGGTGGGACCCCTCTGTGCTGTTTCTTTCGGGCTGAGTCCCTGCATTGTCCTAGCAACTTATTCTGCTAAGTGGCAGAGCTCACTTGTGGGACCGCCACCCCGCTCCAGGGATTGTCTGTATTTTTTTGTTTGTTTTTTAAAGGGTTGGGGGGTATCTCACCATGTTGGCCAGGCTGGTCTTGAACTCCTGACCTCCCGTGATCCATTCCCCTCAGTCTCCCAAAGTGCTGGGATTACAGGCGTGAGCCACCACACCTAGCAGACTGTCTGTCTTTTATGCAGGTGGCCAGACCAGCTCCCCCTCCTGGGCTTGGGGCTATGCGTGTACCCTCAAACCACTCCTCTTAGCTCCCCTCTTGCCCCACACACCCCAGAGATAGCCACTTTTTTCTGCAGTGGGATACATGTTGAGCAAAGTAGGGCTTAAGTCAGAGACCTGCAGCTCTCCACTAGACACCACAGGCCTATGGTTTCTTACCCTGAGGCACCTGCCTCACACAGGCCCTAGAGACCTAGAGAGAAGCCAGCCCTGTTCCAGCTGTTCGCACAGCGTGCCGTCACTCCTCCCTAGCCAGCCCTGGGGAGCTTTCCATGCCTCCGGGTTTTGGCTCTGCAGGGACAGAGGGCCAACCTCTAGCCTCCTGGGCTGGGGGAACCACCCAAACAGGAGTTTTCTTCCCTGCTCTGTGCTCTGTGACCATGGGCCAGTCACTCCCCCTCCCTGGGCCTTGGTTTTCCTATCTCTAACATGGGGGCAGTAATCCCTATCTTCTGGCGTTAGGGAGGGGATTAGAGATTATAGGTGTGTAGGGCATGGGCCCATAGTGGGGGTGCTCCCAGCATGGGGACAATGCCTGATGCCTTCCATCTCAGCCTGGGTCCGTTGCCCCCATTCCCCATCTCCAGATGGGGCTCATGTGTGAGGGGCCCCCTGGCCCTGACACAGCCCCATACAGCCCCTGTGAGCCTTGGTCCTTCCGTCAACCCCCAAAGGCGCTTACCCAGGTGCCCAGCCCCAAACCTGCCCCTGACCACACCCACCTGTACCCACAGCACCTGCGCCTGTCCCTGAACGGCCACGGCCAGTGTCACGTACAGCATCTGTGGTTCCAGTCTGTGCTTGACATGCTCCGCCACTTCCACACACACCCCATCCCACTGGAGTCAGGGGGCTCGGCCGACATCACCCTTCGCAGCTATGTGCGGGCCCAGGGCCCCCCACCAGGTAAGATGCCGCCACCTGGCTGGTGTGATTACTCAAGAAGACTTCCCGTTGATTACTCAAGAAGGTGGTCCCTGGGGTGGGATGAGCCCCAGGTCTCCTGTCCCATAGCCTCAGCCGTGTCCCTCCCACCCTAGCCTAGCCACAGCAATTTCAAGCAGTCACGTCATAAGGAATGGAGGCAGAAGTGGCAGCCTAGAGGCAGCCAGGTCCCTAATGATTCCTGGCAAGGGGAAGGGGGCGCCCAACAGCAGTGCAGGTGGGTGTATGGGGGTGGGGACAGGGGTGTGGATTGGGGCAAGTGGGATGAAAGGAGCTGGGCATATGGATTCCTAAGCCCTGCACTGGGGAGGCTCAGAGCAAAGCTGCTGGGACCGAGCACTAAGGGCATGGGTGCATGTGCATGCGTGTGCTTGTGTGTGTGCATGAGTGTATGTGTGCATGTGCCTGTGTGCGTACGCTTACGTGTGCGTGTGTGCGCATATGCATGAGCGTGTGCATGCGTGCATGGGCACTTGTGTGCCTGTGTGCGAGCGTGTGCATTATGTGTGCGTGTGTGTGCACTCCTGTGCATGTGGCTATATGGGCGTGCACACGCGTGGTTAGGTACATGTATCTGTGTGTGCTTCTGTTTATGCATGTGGGCGGGTGTGCTTGCATATGTGTCTGAGCACATGGGCTGCAACTCGGAAACCTGAGCGTGGGCCCTGGCCCCTTGAGGGATCCCGGCCTCCCTGCAGGATGTGGCCAGCCCAGGTCCCCACTCACGCCCTGCCGTCGCCTTGTTGCAGAGCCGGGCCCCACGCCCCCTGCCTCGCCCGCGTCCCCGGCCTGCTGGAGCGACTCGCCCGGCCAGCACTACTCCAGCCTCGCCGCGGCCGCCTGCCCGCCTGCCCGCCTGCCTCGCCCTCCGACGCCGCCGGCGCCTCCTTGTCTTCCGCCTCGTCGTCCTCTGCCGCGTCGGGGCCCGCTCCCCCGCGCCCCGTCGAGGGCCAGCTCAGCGCGCGGAGCCGCAGCAACAGCGCCGAGCGCCTGCTGGAGGCCGTGGCCGCCACCGCCGCCGAGGAGCCCCCGGAGGCCGCGCCCGGCCGCGCGCGCGCCGTGGAGAACCAGTACTCCTTCTACTAGCCCGCGGCGCCGCCTGGGTGGGACACGCCAAGCTCTTCAGTGAAGACACGATGTTATTAAAAGCCTGTTTTAGGGACTGCACCTGGCTCTCCTGTCGTCCTTTCTCCCACGGGGAAGGCGGGGACTGCGGGGCAGCCACTCTCAGAGACCCCCGTCCATCAGGGACCCCCGTCCAGCCCAGTGTGGCCTGACACCAGCCAGGCCCCCTTGCAGCTCTGTCTCTGGTGGGACAGCTGAGGGACTCCCCACGGGGCGTCGGGCAGTACCTGAAAGAGGGCCCAACAGCAAGGGTTAGGGCTTAGGATCGGGAGGGGGCTTTACTGGAGCTGTGAGGGAGAGAGATGGGAGGTGGTAACAATGAGGGGTGCTGAAAAGAGAGGAGGGGGCATTCAGGACACAGTGAGGGATGGGGAGCACACCCAAGTCATACGGAGAGCTTGGATGCCAGGAGGAGGAGTCGAGGCCCGGACTGGGAGGGTAAAGGCGTTTTTAGACAGATCTATGAAGCCTGGCGGTGTGGACAGGGCGGCAGGGCAGGAAGAAGCCCGGCGGTGTGGACAGGGCGGCAGGGCAGGAAGAAGCCCGGCGGTGTGGACAGGGCGGCAGGGCAGGATGTCTCCATATTAGCCCTTAGGGGATTGGGCAATGGAAGAGGCTGGATTTCCCAGCTCGGTGGTAGACTTAAACTTGGAAGAAGCTTAAAGAGCCCTCCCACCCACCGCGCTCCACCCCATTCACACCCAGCCCCCACCCCGTCTCATTCCCACCCCTCACCTACCCACAAGTGGAATTCCAGCTGTGACTCCCATGACCCCAGGCTCTGGAGACACTGCTTGCTGGCAGTCCCAGCACCCCAGTCCCCAGGCAGTGTTCAAGAAAGATCCTGTTCCTACTAAGCCAAACCTCTGCCTTCTCCACAACACCCCAGACCTGGGGTCACAGACCCACAGTCCCCTTGCCCAAGACTGGCCTTGCAGGGCTTGGGTCAATGATGCATCCATCTATTTTTCTTTCTTTCCCCTCCCTCCCTCCCTTCCTTCCTTCCTTCCTTCCTTCTTTCCTTCCTTCCTTCCTTCCTTCCTTCCTCTCTTCTCTTTCTCTCTTTCTTTCCTTTTCTTTCTTTTTCTTTTTTGAGACAGGTGCAGTGGCACAATCTTGGCTCACTTGCAGTCTCAACTTCCCGGGCTCCAACTATCCTCCCACCTCAGCCTCCCGAGTATCTGAGACTACAGGCGTGCACCACCACGCCTAGCTAATTTTTTTTGGTAGAGACAGGGTTTCACCATGTTGGCTAGACAGGTCTCGAACTCCCGAGCAATCCTGGGTGGGAGGCGATCCACCCACCTCAGCCTCCCAAAGGGCTGTGATTATAGGCATGAGCCACTGCACCTGGCCAATGATGCAGATTTCAGATCCCTAGACATCTAAAGTTCTCAGGACTGTAACTAAGACACTCACAGCCTCTTCCCCATAAAAGGGGCATGAACACCCTTGGGTGGCTCCCAGGGCTTTCAGCCACCCAGTCCCCATGCACAACATCATCAGGAAGTGACAGAGTAGGGCCCCCTGCTACCACCATGATGAGGGAAGAATACAAATTCAGCGATCAGGAGAGCACCCTGCTACCTCTGCTTCCAGCACCTCCATTCGGTTGTGGCTGGAGTCCTTCTGCCCCCGTGCCCTGGTGGTTTGGGGTCTATGCCAGGCCAAGTGCAAGTCCCCATTCCACTCCAACAAGAACAGAGCGGGCTCTGGACTGAGGCTTGGGCTGGGCAGAGGAACAGGGGCAGACTTAAGACTCAGACCCACCAGGTGGGGGCCTTCAGGCCCTCCTGTCCTTTCCTCCTGATGTCGTCAGCCACAGCAGAGGCCACTCTCCATGCTGAATGCTCAAAACAGAATCAGCACAGAAGCAGGCAAAAGCACTGATTGACTGTCACCTTTGCTCAAAGGGGGGCTCATGCACATATGCACACACATAGAGTATAAGACTGTGGGAGAGGGCCTGTGCCAATCCTAAGGGGGCAGGCGCTGTTCCTGGGGTGTTCCCAGGTTAAAGTGAATTCGGGGGGGGACAGCAGAAGTTGATACGGTGACCCCCCCCCCCAGGCTCTCCCAAGGGATGCAGCAGGAAGGCCCAGGAGGTCAGTGAAAAGGGGGCTCTCTCTTCAGTATGGTCACCAGCGTGAGATCCTCAAGCCTGTCACTCAAGAGGGTGGTTCCAGACAGCCCAGACTCAGTGGGGGCTCTGGCGAAATCACAGCCATTGCACAGACGGCAGCAACATTTTCAAGGGGGTTTCATTTGTTCCTCAACAAGCATTTCAGATGCCTGCTCTGCGCCAGGCCAGGCCCATGGGGTAGCTGAGCCAAGCTTTGGGACCACAAGTGCCCTGGCTGACCTGTGACACTGGGTGTCGCAGACATGGGGGACTGCAGGCGCAGGAGCAGCGAGGTGGGATATGAGACCTGCAAGGTAGAGAGAGCCTTGAATGCCAGGCCAGGGAGTTTGGAAGGTGCTGAGAGCCAGTGCCAATTAAAATGGGAGCTGAGATCACCCTGTGGCCAGAGGGTTGGGGCAAGGATGGATTGAAGGTGGCAAAATGAGGCGGGGGGCCAGGGAGGCTGTGGTAGGTCTGGGTGAGGGGCAAGGGGCCAGGGCAGGGCAGCAGAGCAGGAGGACAGTGACGGAAGAAAGATCACAGCCGGCTGCAGTGGCTCACGCCTGTAATCCCAACACTTTGGGAGGCCAAGGCGGGTGGATCACCTGAGGTCAGGAGTTCAAGACCAGTCTGGCCAACATGGTGAAACCCCGTCTCTATTGAAAATACAAAAATTAGCCGAGTGTGGTGGCACGTGCCTGTAATCCCAGCTACTCGGAAGGCTGAGGCAAGAGAATGGCTTGAACCCAGGAGGTGGAGGTTGCAGTGAGCCGAGATCATGCCACTGCACTCTAGCCTGGGACACAAAGAGAGACTTGTCTCTAAATAAATACATAAATAAATAAATAGAACTGGCGTACAAAACAAAATCAAATACAGTACAATAAAAATCAGTTCCTTCTGGTGGGCGTTTCTGTTATATTTTTCTTTTTTTTTTTTTAGGGGGCATGGTGTGACCCTGCTTTCATGGTCTGTCTTCCTACTGAAAATCAACATCAATTGAGCTTCTGCCTTCCTGCTCCGGGGAAGGGTTTTTTGTCCTCCCTGAGATCACCTTAGCCCCTGTTGGGCACTTCTAACTTAGAAAAGTTCTAGCCCATTTGGGGTAGAAGAAATAAACTTCCTGCGATGGCGAGGGGCTCTTACATCCCTAGTATTAAGAGACAGCAAAGCAGCCAGGCGCGGTGACTCATGCCTGTAATCTCAACACTTTGGGAGGCCGAGGCAGGCAGATCACTTGAGGTCAGGAGTTCGAGACCAGCCTGGCCAATATGGTAAAACGCCATCTCCACTAAAAATACAAAAATTAGCCCAGCGTGGTGGCGGCACCTGTAATTCCACCTACTCGGGAGGCTGAGGCAGGAGAATCACTTGAACTGGGGAGGTGGAGGTTGCAGTGAGCCAAGATTGCTCCACTGCGCTCCAGCCTGGGCAACAGAGTGAGACCCTGTCTCAAAAAGAAAAGAAAAAAGCAAAGCGATACACTAATGTGAATGTTGAGTAATGAATCTCAATCATTGTCCCCAAATCCTATATTTATTTCTTATTTATTTTAAAGAGCATCTTGATCTGTTGCCCAGGCTGGAGTGCAGTGGGGCAATCACAGGTCACTGCAGCCTCAATCTCCTGGGCTCAAATGATCCTCCCACCTCAGCCTCCCAAGTAGTTGGGACTACAGGTGGGTGTCACCACACCCTGCTAATTTTTAATTTTATTGTAGAGACCAGGAGTCTCACTATGTTTCTCAGGCTGGCCTTGAACTCCTATCCTCAAGTGATCCTCCTGCCTCGGTCCAAAAGCCTTTTTTTTTTTTTTTTTTTCTGAGACAGAGTCTTGCTCTGTCACTCAGGCTGGAGTGTAGTGGTGGGATCTTGGCTCACTGCAACCTCTGCCTCCCAGGTTCAAGCAATTCTCATGCCTCAGCCTCCCGAGTAGCTGGGACTACAGGTGCCCACTACCACGCCCAGCTAACTTTTGTATTTTTAGTAGAGACTGGGTTTCGCCATGTTGGCCAGACTGGTCTTGAACTCCTGACCTCAGGTGATCCACCCACCTCGGCCTCCCAAAATGCTGCAGTTACAGGCATGAGCCACCGCACCCGGCCTCAAAATCCTTTAATAAGAAAAATACATGTATTTGGCCAAAACATGCATTTGGCTAGGTAGAAAGTTTTCTGCAGTGCCCACCCTTCCCCTAAAAGGCCCTAAGCCAGGGATTTCTAATCTCTTTTGTGCCTCAGGCCCCTGACAGTCTGGGGAAGACTATTATAGCCTGCTTAGCATAGTGTTTAAAGTGCACAGAATTAAATACATACACTTGCAAGGAAAACCAATTACCCTGAAATTCAGTCAAAATATTAAATACAATTAAAAAGTAATCAAAATATTTTTTAAACTGGTGATGTGGTAATATACATGCTCCTTTATTAACACTTTAAATAGCAAGCTTTAATAGCAGCCCTCATAACTACTGTAATTTCAGTCAATGATGACCATGAATGATACTTTGGGGTTCTGTAACAAACTAGACGCGCTGTGAAAAGATCCCTTATTTGAATAAGCTCAATGGCTCACATCTGTAATCCAGCACTTCGGAAGACTGAGGTAGGAGGATCACTTGAGGCCAGGAGTCCAAGAACAGCCTGGGCAACAGAACGAGACACACCCCACTCTGCAAAAAATACAGAAAACAGCCGGGCACGGCGGCTCACACCTATAATCCCAGCACTTTGGGAGGCTGAGGCGGGAG
Organism: Gorilla gorilla gorilla; assembly: GCF_029281585.2. NCBI lineage: Eukaryota > Metazoa > Chordata > Mammalia > Primates > Hominidae > Gorilla > Gorilla gorilla. Next base: position 85,965,506 of record NC_073230.2, read on the forward strand.
GATTGTTTGAGCCCAGGAGGTCGAGACCAGCCTGGGCAACATGGCACAACCTTGTCTTCTCTGCAAAAAAATACAAAAAAATTAGCCAGGCACGATGGCATGCACCTGTAGTCCCAGCCACCTGGGAGTCTGAGGTGGGAGTATCACCGGAGCCTGGGAGGTCAGTTGCACCACTCTGTCTCAAAAAAAAAAAAAAAAAAAATGCTCTCTCATTCAAGGTTACCCTTCTATTACTCCAAGGATTCACCCCATAATCTTATCTTTCTTGATATGTTACATTCACTGAAATGTTCACATCAAATCAAGTTTGTAGACACTTGTCCTTACCACCTTACAAAAAGTGAGATGGTATCAACAGAGGTAAGACACTGCTTTACCTGCATGTCACTTTTGGCAGCTTTCACAGCATTGAAAAGATCATTGGCTGGTGGCTCTGACTGTTTCTGGCTATGACGATGTACCACTCGGGACCCTTTCTTTGGTTGTTTGCCACCTAATATGTATAAAAAGATCAGAAATATGAAAAAAAGGTAACAGTGACATTAACACTTGGTCTCATCATTATCACACAAGTAGGCTTACGCTGCCCATTCCACAGCACAGTCTGAGTTAGACTCAGTCCTGAAATAATTGATTTTTATACTGTTATGAAGTTTATTAACTTTTTTCCCTTAAAAAAAAAAAGTCCTTGAGTCCCCTTCCTGTATCTCTATATCCTAACGTCCTTTTCTCTTCTTTTCTCTTCGAAATTTCTCTTCTTCCTATTTTCATCCCTTAATACTTTGTAAATCTTGTCCTTTTTTGAACCATATCACCTGAACCTCTTTTAAGTTTTTTTCTCTTTTTTTTTTTTGAGACGGAGTCTCGCTCTGTCGCCCAGGCTGGAGTGCAGTGGCGCAATCTCAGCTCACTGCCAGCTCTGCCCCTGGGGTTCACGCCATTCTCCTGCCTCAGCCTCCCGAGTAGCTGGGCTGCTTCCCCCACAAGATTCAAAAACAAAAGAAAACTGGCTGACTCACCGGCGTTGTTTTCGGTGGTCGTTTTGCTGCTTTCTTCTTCACATTGCGATTGAAGCTGTCTTCAAAGTCACTGCCTTCACCAGCTAACAAAGAGTCAGTATTCCTGTGAGAAAGTACCGTTCTCTTTAAATATAACCACCCTAATTCCCTCCCTATTCTCTCACCGCACCCCATCTCCATGAGAAAAACATATTCAGATTTTAAGACAAAATGAGCTTATTTTTAGTAGGAAGTTGGGACAAAGTCTTTTTTTTTTTTTTGAGACAGAGTTTCACTCTCGTCACCCAGGCTGGAGTGCAATGGTGTGATCTCGGCTCACTACAACCTCTGCCTCCCAGGTTCAAGTGATTCTCCTGCCTCAGTCTCCTGAGTAGCTGGGATTACAGGTGTTTCACCATGTTGGCCAGGCTGGTCTCAAACTCCTGACCTCAGGTGATCCACCTGCCTCGGCCTCCCAAAGTGTTGGGATTACAGGCGTAAGCCACCACACCCGGCCAGGACAAAGTCTTAAAGGAAAACTTTCACATGAAAGCAATGGAGACGAAGAATGAGGAAATGAGGCAGGGGAAGGACAACCCTTCCCAGTATTCTCTCCGAAGAAGAGAATCAAATGCTACTCACTTAGCGGGTGGAGAGATCACTGCTCTTTGTAGAGAAAAATAATCATGGCCCAGGAAGTCATCCATCACTCATCCATAAACGGGAGAGTAATATGGACCTAGAGTTAAATTTCACCCCGTGAAACATCAACCACATGTCTTATCAATTCAAGTTTATAACATTGATATAATCGGGTACACCACAGCAGCACTGACAGAAACAGAAATGATTCAGAGAAAGCCAATTAAAACAGCCAGGGGACAAAGCAGATCTGTATGACATTAGCTTTTTTCCTTCTGGAAAGTTAAAAAACCAAGATATATTATTATAACCTATACAGAATAAACTCATATGTGGTAATAAATAAGGATACACAGACCTGTTTACAAAATCCCCAAGTAGGAAAACTAGCGGATACCAGCTAAAAAGTATATACAATTTACCAGGCAACAAATAAAGAACTCTTTACTCACCCATCTGCCACCTCCCAGCCCCCACCAGGGGTTGTACATGCTGAACACAGAAATGTGTTTAAGAGAGGTTTAGACACGATGGATGATGGATTAAAAACAGGATGTGCTTAACCCGGAAGGCGGAGGTTGCAGTGAGCCACGATCGCACCACTGCACTCCAGCCTGGGCGACAGGGCGAGACTCCATCTCAAACAAACAAACAAACAAAAAACAGGATGTACTACTATTTTGATGTCTACAACATCTAGGACCGCCAAAAAAAAACACCTGGAGCTGGAGGGAAGGTGTCACTGTGCTGAACAAGTACAGCACTTCTGGTGTATTCACACAGTCCCACGCATATTATCATCAATGTGGGAAAACGAGAGGGGGAAGGCTGCCACGGACACAGGAAGTGGCCGCACAATGCAACATCTACTTACCCCTCTGAGGAATGGTTTCAGTCCCTGTCATCGAAGGGTAGACTGGCAGAGGAACTAGAAGATGCAGACAAGGCCCTCTTGGTACCTCCCGCAGCTCTCTGCAGTGGGGAAGACATGCTTGGCGAGGAGGAGCTATGGGGCCAGGAAGACGAGGACCGCAGGGTAGGTTTGGTGATCCAGCTGGGGAAGAAAGAGAAGAAAGGGCTCCTACCACAGCACTTCTCCATCCCCAGCCCTGACCAGTCCCTTTCTTTCAAAGGGAATGGTTCTAGAACTCTGGGGTCGGGTGAGGGGGACCAAAAACTAAGACAAAGGCTGGGCACCGTGGCTCATGCCTATAATCCCAGCACTTTGGGAGGCCAGGGCAGGAGGATGGCTTGAGCCCAGGAGTTCAAGACCAGCCTGGGCAATACAGCAAGACCCCATTTCTACAAAAACAATAATACTAATTAGCCAGGTGTGGTAGCACTTGCCTGTATTCAGCTATTCAGGAGGCTGAGGTGGGAGGACTGCTTGAGTCCAGGAGTTCAAGGCTGCAGTGAGCTATGATCGCACCACTGTACTCCAGCCTGGGTGACAGAGTGAGAATCAGTCTCAAAAAATAAAAATAAAAAAAAATGAAAGAAAAGAAGACATTATGGGATGCAAGTCTGCAAAGCCTTAACTACAAACTAAAGAAACCAAAAGGAAAAGGAAGACTTTAAAATACAGGAGTAGAACCATCTCATTTTCCCCATAGTCCAATAGGTCCCTGCAATTGATCCCCAAATGCTTAAAACAAGGCCGGGCGCGGTGGCTCACGCCTGTAATCCCAGCACTTTGGGAGGCCCAGGGAGGTGAATCACTTGAGGTCAGGAGTTTGAGATCAGCCTGGCCAACATGCTGAAACCCCGTCTCTACTAAAAGTACAAAAATTAGCCAGGTGTGGTGTGAGTGCCTATAATCCCAGCTACTCGGGAGGCTGAGGCAGGAGAATCGCTTGAACTTGGGAGGCGGAGGTTGCAGTGAGCAGAGATCATGCCACTGCACTCCAGCCTGGGCGACAAGAGTGATATTGTCACTGTCTCCCCCTTGCTAACCTCCTGGGTGCTTAGGATAAAACGTCAAATATTTAACATGGCTTCACAGACATCTTGTATCATTTGGCCCCTGGCTACCTTACCTCACCCAATTTCCTCCTTTGCTCTGTACTCTAGCTACACTGTCCGAGGAGTTCCTAAAACATCACGCTGGGTCCGACCACAGGATCTTCACATGTGCTGCTCCCTCTATCTGCATGCTCTTCCCTCTTCTCTTGTTTGCTTAACTCCTATTTACCCTCGGGCTTAATCAGCACTTTCTCACCTCTCCTAGTCTGTTGCTCTTATTTAAGATCAAACAGCAGAGAAATGTGAAGTCCACTGACTTCTGGGTGGAACAGGGTTCAGTATGCCAATTAAATTATTGGGTGCTGGCTGGGCACGGTGGCTCACACCTGTAATCCCAGCACTTTGGAAGGGCAAGGCGGGTAGATCACTTGAGGTCAGGAGTTCGAGAGGACAACATGGTGAAACTCCATCTCTACTGAAACACAAAAATTAGCTGGGCTTGGTGGTGGGCACCTGTAATCCCAGCCACTCAGGAGGCTTAGGCAGGAGAATCACTTGGACGCAGGAGGGGGAGGGTGCAGTGAGCCGAGATCGCACCACTGTACTCTAGCCTGAGCGACAGGGTGACTCCATCTCAAAAAAAAAAAACAAAAAAAAAATTAGGTGCTGACTGAAAATAAATTTGAAAGCAAGATGTGTGACAGGGAAGGCTACTACCTGTGTAATATTCTCTTACTTAATGATTAGTCCTGAGTCATATTTCCAACCTCTCTTAACCAGCCTGTATTTGTACATTGCTTGTGTACAAGCTTGCTAATTTCCACAAATGGCAGTAGGTTGTCTGCTCCAATAGGGCCAAAAATGCACCTACTGAATTCAAAGCTCAGTAAGGGCCAGGTGCAGTGGCTCACGCCTGTAATCTCAGCACTTTGGGAGGCCGAGGCGGGCAGATCACCTGAGGTCAGGAGTTCGAGACCAGCCTGGCCAACATGGTGAAACCCCATCTCTACCAAAAATACAAAAATTAGCCAGGCGTGGTGGCGGGCGCCTGTAATCCCAGCTACTCGGGAGGCTGAGGCAGGAGAATCGCTTGAACCGGGGAGGTGGAGGTTGCAGTGAGCCGAGATCACGCCATTGTACACCAGCCTGGGCAACAAGAGTGAAACTCCATTTCCAAAAAAATAGTATCAGCCGGGCATGGTGGCTCTTGCCTGTAATCCCAGCACTTTGGGAGGCCATGGTGGGCAGATCGCTTGAGCCCGGGAGGTTGAGGCTGCAGTGAGCTATAATCGCACCATTGCACTCCAGCCTGGGTGACAGAGAGAGACCCTGTCTCAAAAAAGAAAAAAAAAATGTCTACTAAGACCTCCACTCCCTATAATGGCACATTAAGTATCTCCAACCAACCCACTCAGTGAGTAAGATAGGAAAGCTGGTCAAATGTATTTTTTAAAATCTTAAGCCATTGTAATGTTGAGGAGGTAGTGAAGAATGATGAGGCTACAGCCTGGGAGAAGAACAAAAAATCTGGAGAGGTGAGCCCAGCATTTCAAACTACTTTTTCCTGGAGTTGTCTGCCAATTTGGAAGAGGTGGATGAATGTCTAAAAGGCTGAGAAGGCTTTCAACAGCCTTGTTGGGCTAGGGAACAATTATTTGAATACAGGACCTGCCAAGGCAAGGGGCCCTATTAAAGTCTCTGCACTTTGGAGTGAAACCAAAAAAAAATGCTGCATCCTAGGAATCAGAAATAGACCAGAAAGCCAGGCACAGTGGCTCACACCCATAATCCCAGCACTTTGGGAGGCCAAGGCGGGCAGATCACTTGAGGTCAGGAGTTCCAGACTAGCCTGGCCAGCATGGTGAAACCCTGTCTCTACTAAAAATACAAAAATTAGCCAGGCATGGTGGTGCACACCTGTTGTCCCAGCTACTTGGGAGGCTGAGGTGTCACAAGAATTCCTTGAACCCAGGAGGCGGAGGTTGCAGTGAGCCGAGATCACACCACTGCACTCAAGCCTAGGTGACAGAACGACACTCTGTCTCAAAAAAGAAAAAAAAATAGAAGAGAAAGAAATAGACCAGCCCTTCTGTGGACTAAAGTCCAGCTTCTAATCATCTCCATTCCTGAAACTGAATAAAAGTAATCTATGAATAGATTCACAGATTGTTGGCACTCTCAAGCGCTAGCAATGTATATCCTGGCAGAAGCCAAGGTAAATTCTCTCCAGAGGCAGTTAATATAATGCTAAATTAAAAATAAATATCAAGGTTTAAAGGTTAAAAAAATTATTCCTCAAGATAAACAGTAACTCTTCACTGTAATAAAAAGTTAAATTCACCAGGAAGATAAAAGAATTCTAAATTTGCATGTACCTAGTAATATTGTCTTAAAATACATAAAGCAAAAATCAACAACCCTATAAGACTAAATAGCTAAACGAAAAATAGTGGGAAATTTTAACATACTTTTCAACAGAAACTGATAAAATAGTTAGACAAATAATTAGTAAGGATATAGAAGATTTGAACAACTTAATCTATGGACATATATGGTCACAGTGACATGATGAAGCTGGCTTGTATCCTCTCATGAGAACCAATTTTTAAAATTTCAAGACTTTTGTGAACCAGCTGATATCGCGCTAGTAGCTTGACATTGACCACTATGGGAATATTTACATAATAGTATGATAGGCAAATGCTACCAATCACAGTTTTATCCCCTTCCCCTCTGAAGCCAGTTAGTTTTTTTACTTTTTCTTTTTTTTCATAGAGATGGAAGTCTTGCTATATTGCCCAGGCTGATCTTGAACCCCTGGACTCAAGCCATCCTCCTGTCTCAGTCTCTCTAGTAGCTGGGACACCATGTCTGGCCAGTTGTTAAGTTTTGTTTGTTTGTATTTGAGACTGAGTCTCGCTCTATCGCCCAGGCTGGAGTGCAGTGGTGCGATCTCAGCTCACTACAACCTCCGCCTCCTGCGTTCAAGCGATTCTCCTGCCTCAGCTTCCCCAGTAGCTGGGAGCACAGATGTGTGCCACCACACCCAGCTAATTTTTTTCTTTTGTTTTGTTTTGTATTTTTAGTAGAGACGGGATTTCGTCATGTTGGCCAGGCTGGTCTTGAACTCCTGACCTCAGGTGATCCACCTGCCTCAGCCTCCCAAAGTGTTGGGATTATAGGCATGTGCCACCGCACCTGGCCATGCTGCATCTTCTTTGCCCTAAATGACCCCTTGGTCTGAAGAGATGACATAGGAGATCCCTTCCCCACAAGTCAGATGCATTTTGCAAGCCCTTGAATGATGGTGCTGGCAGAGGTACTGCAGATAGAAAAGGCCAGTCCATTTCTGGTGTAGTACCAATTAGAGTAAGACAAATCAATGCCCCGCTCTGGGATGAAAGGCGGCCAGTGTAATCAACTTACCCCCAAGAGGCTGACTGGGCTCTTCAAAGGATCGCACTGTATCATGGGTCATTCAGTTCAGGCATTCAGTGGCAGCAGTAAATATATCAGCCTTGCTGAGAGTGAGCTCACGCCATCATGCCCATGTGTAGCCTTCAGTCCTGCGCGTGGCCATTCTGCTGATGGACCAATTGCACAATCACTGGAATGGCTTAGGACAGACACTGTGTGACCTCCATAGACAAGCTATCTTTTCTGTTGTTTTGTTTTTTTGTTTTTTGAGACAAGGGCTCACTCTGTCACCCAAGCTGGAGGGCAGTGGTGTGATAATCACTTTTGGAGGCTGAGGCAGGAGGATCACATGAGCTCAGGAGTTCGAGACCAGCCTGGACAACAGAGCAAGACACCATCTCTACAGAAAATTTAAAAATTAGCCAGGCGTAGGCTGGGCGCGGTGGCTCATGCCTGTAATCCCAGCACTTTGAGAGGCCGAGGCGGGCGGATCACGAGGTCAGGAGATTGAGACCATCCTGGCTAACACGGTGAAACCCCGTCTCTACTGAAAATACAAAAAATTAGCTGGGCGTGGTGGTGGGTGCCTGTAGTCCCAGCTACTCAGGAGGTTGAGGCAGGAGAATGGCGTGAACCCAGGAGGCAGAGCTTGCAGTGAGCTGATATTGCGCCACTGTACTCCAGCCTGGGCGACAGCGAGACTCCGTCTCAAAAAAATAAATAAAATAAAATAAAATAAAATAAAATAAAAATTAGCCAGGCGTGGTGATGTGCTCCTGTAGTCCCAGCTACTCAGGAGGCTGAGTTGGGAGGTTCACTTGAGCCCAGGAGGTTGAGGCTGCAGTGAGTTATGATTGCACCACTGCCCTCCAGCCTGGATGACACAGTGAGACTCTGTCTCAAAAATAATAATAATAAGTAAACCAATAAATAAAAAGAAGTGTGGGGGCTTCAACCACATTGGCCTCTGGGTTTTCAAAAACCTATCACCCCAAGCCTTGGCCTTATGGTGAGCAGGGCAGATTTACAGGCCTGAGCTGCCTCAGAGGGCACAAGGAGCTAAAGGCTGAACTCCTCACCAAAGCAACTCAGACAATGGAGGGTTAGCTCCCCTGCAACCTGGCAAATCCACACTGTAAATTAGGTCAAGTTTATTGAGGTACAATGTTCATACGATTAAATCCACCCTTTTAAAGTATATGGTTCAAGTCCAGGCACAGTGACTCACACCTGTAATCCCAGGACTCTGGTTTGAGACCAGCTTGGGCAACATAGTGAGACCCCCATCTCTACAAAAAGACAAAAACAAAAAATACAAAAATTAGCTGCGCATGGTGGTGCGTGCCTGTAGTCCCAGCTACTCGGGAAGGTGAGATGGGAGGATTGCTTGAGGCTGAGAGGCAGAGGTTACAGTGAGCAGAGATCGAGACACTGCACTCCAGCGTGGGCGACAGAGTGAAACCCTGTCTATGAATAAATAAATAGAAGTATATGGTTAAATAAGTTTGATAAATGTGGATGGTTGTGTAGCTGCCACCACAATTCAGATATAGAACATTTTTGTCATCCAAATATTATGCAGAGAGGCCAGGTGCAGTGGATCATGCCTATAATCCCAGTGCTTTGGGATTCTGGGGATGGGAGGATCACTGGAAGCCAGGAGTTTGAGACCAGCCTGGGCAATACAGCAAGACATCATCTCTACAAAAATAATAATAATAATAAAATAAAAATAGCCAGGTGTGGTGGTGTGCACCGATAGTCCCAGCTATTCAGGAGGCTGTGGCAGGAGGATCACTGAAGCCCAGGAGTTTGAGGCTGCAATGGGCTATGGTCACGCCACTGTGCTCCAGTCTAGGCAACAGAGTGAGACGCCATCTCAAAAGAAGGAAAGAAGGTAGGAAGGGAGGAAGGGAGGGAGGGAGGGAGGGAGGGGAAAAAATATCTATTACCCAAGAAAGTTCCCTGAGGCCCTCCCAGGTCAGTCCCGTCCTCCTACTTGGCCCATGGCAACTGCTGATCTGTTTTCCATACCTATCATTTTGGCTTTTCCAGAACATCAAGTAAATGGAACCATTCAGGTTGTGGCCTTCTATTAATAGATCTGACTTCACTCACTAAACATAATGCATCTGAGATCCATCCACGTTATTGCAAGCCTCAAGAGGTCCTTCCTTCCTTTTTCTTTTTTCTTTTTCTTTTTTTTTTTTGAGACGGAGTCTCGCTCTGTCGCCCAGGCTGGAGTGCAGTGGCACGAGCTTGGCTCACTGCAAGCTCCGCCTCCTGGGTTCACGCCATTCTCCTGCCTCAGCCTCCTGAGTAGCTGGGACCACAGGCACCCGCCACCAAGCCTGGCTAAATTTTTTGTATTTTTAGTAGAGACTGGGTTTCACCCTGTTAGCCAGGATGGTCTTGATCTCCTGACCTTGTGATCTGCCCGCCTCGGCCTCCAAAAGTGCTGGGATTACAGGCATGAGCCACCACACCTGGTCCCCTTTTTTTTTGAGATGGGGTCTCACTCTGTCGCCCAGGCTGAGTGCAGTGGTATGATCTCTTAATCCACCTTCTTAATCCGACTCACTGCAACCTCCGCCTCCTGGGTTCAAGCAATCCTCCTGCCTCAGCCTTCCAAGTACCTGAGATTACAGGCGCACACCACCATGCCCAGCTAATTTTTGTATTTTTAGTAGAGATGGGCTTTCATCTTGTTGGCCAGGCTGGTCTTGAACTCCCGGCCTCAAGTGATCCTCCCTCCTCAGCCTCCTAAAGTGCTGGGATTACAGTCATGAGCCACTGCACTCAGCAAAAGCTCCTTCCTTTTATTGCTAAGTAGTATTTCCCTGTAGGTCTAGATCTCAATTTGATGGACATATGGGTTGTTTCCAGTTTTTAGCAATTATGAATCAAGCTACTGTCTGTATTCACATACAGGTCAGTCAGTGGACATATATTTTCATTTCTCTAGTTTGAGACCAGCCTGGGTAACAAGAGTGAAACTCTGTCTCAAAAAAAGAAAAAAAAAAGAAAAGAAAAGAAAAGAAAAGAAAAAGAAAAAGAAAAAAGAAAAAAACCCCTGCTGTTTTAGTACTTAAAGTATCAACCACTACTCAAAGAATTGAGGTAGGAGTACCCACTCGTCTAGGGTAATCAACTATCCTGGCTTGCCCAAGATTCTCCTGGTTTTAGCACTGAAGGTCCCACTTTCTGGGAAACCCTTCAGTCCTAGGATCAAACTAGGACAAGTGTGGTCACCTATTTTTTTTTTTTTTTTCAGACAGAGTCTCTCTGTCTCCCAGGCTGGAGTGCAGAGGCGCAATTTTGGCTCACTACAGCCTCCGCCTCCTGGGCTCAAGCAATTCTCCTGCCTCAGCCTCCCGAGTAGCTGGGATTACAGGCAGCTCCCCCGACCCCCCACGCCCGGCTAATTTTTTTTGTATTTTTAGTAGAGACGGAGTTTCACCATGTTGGCCAGGCTGGTCTCGAACTCCTGACCTCAGATCATCCACCTGCCTCGGCCTCCCAAAGTGCTGGGATTACAGGCGTGAGCCATGTTATTGAATGTCAGGCTCTGCTGGACACTGCACGTCCAAACGTCATTTTACCCATGTGCCAGCGACAAGGTAGATTCGCTTGTACCAATTTTGCACATAAGGAAACAGCCTTAGAGAGATTAGGTTGCTTGTGCAAGCCCAGGGTAGGTGGCACCCAGTCTGCCAGTCTGCAAAGCACTGGTATCTTCCAGCCAGTAGACCTTGCTCCCTGGGTGCCCAGTTCTGGATCTCAGGAAAGGTGGATTAAGGCTCCTAGTGGCGGGACCTGGGTGGGGATTTGCTGCCCTCTGGTGGCAGAAGGGACATCGCCCTGGGTGTGAGACTTGTGGGCATCTGTGAGGCGGCCTTTCATCCCAGGGAGCCAGACCTCAAATCTGACCTCAGCCCCAGGAAGGTGCCACCAGGAAGGTGCCACCTAGGAAGGTGCCACCAGGGTTCCCGCCAGGGTCTGCTGGGGCCCTGTCCCATCTGTCTGTGAGTCACATAATCACTCAGGCTGTCACAGACCCAGGGCTAGACTGCTGGGTTTGAGTCTGTGTGGCCCTGAGCCAATTGCTTTCTCCTCTGGGCCTCAGTTCCATTTCAGTAAAATCAGGATGATAGCCTGGGCAACATAGCAAGACTCCAGCTCTACCAAATAAATAAATAAATAAATAAATAAATAAATAAATAAATAAATAATTAGGCTGGGCAAGGTGGCTCACGCCTGTAATCCCAGCACTTTGGGAAGCTGAGGCGGGTGGATCACCTGAGATCAGGAGTTCGGGGCCAGCCTGGCCAACATGACGAAACCCTGTCTCTACTAAAAATACAAAAATTAGCCGGGCATGGTGGCGGGTGCCTGTAATCCCAGCTACTCAGGAGGCTGAGGCAGGAGAATCGCTGGAACCTGGGAGGCAGAGGTTGCAGTGAGCCGAGATCACGCCAGTGCACTCCAGCCTGGGTGACAAGAGAGAAACTCCCTCTCAAAAAAAAAAAAAAAAGTTAGCTGAGTGTGGTGGCACCAGCCTGTTGTCATAGCTACTCAGGAGTCCAAGGCTGAAGAATTGCTTGAGGTCAGCCTGGGAAACATAGCAATACCCCATGTCTACAAAAAATGTGAAAAATTAGCTGGGTGTAGTGGTACCTGCCTGTAGCCCTAGCTTTTCTGGACACTGAGTAAGGAGGATCCCTTGAGCCCACGAGTTCGAGGCTGCAGTTAGCTATACTGGCACCACCGCACTCCAGCCTGGTAACAGAGTGAGACCCCATCTATTGAAAAACATATATCTGCTGATAAATATGTCCACAATTTAGACCAGACTTAGACACTGAAGTTATTACCAGCTCCTTCACACCCACATGCCTTAACTCTCTCTTGCCTTCATGCATTCCTTCACTCCATTCATTTGCTTAACTTTCATCCAGCAGATATCTGCCAAGCACCAGCTCTGTGACAGACACTGAGGCTGGGGGTGCCAGGGAGACCTTTACCAACCGGACAGACACTGCCCCGCACTCCTGGCTCTGTGGCTTTCTGATAGTCCATGGCCTCACATGTTCATTTATTAACTGTCCTTTTATTGATTGAGTCTTCATTCATTCTTTCTCTTAATGTCCTTATTCATTCATTCATCCATCACTTGCTCATCTCACTGACACATCTATTCAGTCTTCATATATGTTTTCATTCCTTTATTCTCCAAGCATCCTGGAAGTACCCATTCTACACCATGCCAGGGTTAGATCCTGGGATTCTGGCCCAGCCCACCACCCTGCCAAGCCCATGGGGACACAGATGGTGAGGACATAGTGGTAACTACTTCACCAGTTATTGGGATTCAGAGCTGGGAGAGCACCAAGAAGGGAGCAATTCACTTCCTGGAAGTCAGGGGTGGGAGAGGCAATCTGAGAAGGCTTCTTGGAGGCGGTAGCATTTTGGCCTATTTGAGAAGCCTGTATGGGAGTTCTCCAAGGAGGAAAAGATGCTTTGTTTTGTAGACAAAAACCTTCGTTCTGTGGAGTGTTTGGAGAAAAGTGAGGTACTGGTTGCTAACGTGTGTGATCCTGGGTGAGTTTGTGTGCATGGCCCCAGCCAGGCCAAGCCCTCCCCAGGTTCCAGTGACAGACCTGGGCCACTAAGGACCCTTAATTCCACCCTGAGCTCCTAGAAAACCACCCACTATTGGGCAGCCAGGAATGACCTTTGGAGAACAAACACTTCACCCTCCAGGTACCATCCACTTGTCCACCTGTTCATCCTCTTGGGGACTCAGTGGGAGGGCGACCCTGTCCCTAGGAGCCCATGTCCCTCCAGCAAATGTTTCTTTTATTTTTATTTTTATTTATTTATTTATTTTGAGACAGAGTCTTGCTCTGTCGCCCAGGCTGGAGTGCAAAGGCGTAATCTTAGCTCACTGAAACCTCTGCCTCCCAGGTTCAAGCAATTCTCCAGCCTCAGCCTCCCGAGTAGCTGGGATTACAGGTGTGCACCACCATGCCTGGATATTTTTTGTATTTCTAGTAGAGACGGGGTTTCACCATGTTGGCCAGGCTGGTCTCAAACTCCTGACCTCAGGTGATCTGCCCACCTCGGCCTCCCAAGGTGCTGGGATTACAGGCATGAGCCACCGCACCAGGTTTTTGTGGTCACGGAATGGTCTTGTGTGATGTTGGTGTCCTGGAAATTACTTTTGTTTGACAAGAGAACACCAAGACCCAGCTGTGAATGTCTGGCCAGCTCCCAGGGAAACAGAACAGGAACTGGACAGAGCTTCTCCTTCACATCCTTTCCCTTTTTCCTTCTCTTGTCCCACTGATCACAAAACCCACACCATTGCCTCGCTAACAATATAGCTGCTAACCCCGAGGCTTTAGTATACAAAGAAAATAAAGAGCGAAACTGTCTCAAAAAAAAAAAAAAAAAAGAATTCCAGAGACTGGCCTTAGGAGATCCAAATATCAAATGAAGCTTGCGGAGTATCCCACCTTGGGAAGGAATGCTGAACAATTGATTGACACCCTTGTTGCCACCAGCCAGACTACCAGGTGACTCATTACTTAAGATAACCATCGCAACCAAATATGCGACCTGCATACCCTCAAAACCAGATATGCGACCTGCATACCCTCACGTGCTTTGCCCAGCCCAGCCTGCATACCCTACCCCTGATGTCAATTCCCATGCTTTGCCTAATAAAAAAAATTCCCAGCCGGGCGCAGTGGCTTATGCCTGTAATCCCAGCACTTCGGGAGGCCGAGGCGGGCGAACCATGAGGTCAGGTTCGCCAACATGGTGAAACCCTGTCTCTACTAAAAGACAAAAAATTAGCCAGGCGTGGTGGCGTGCACCTGTAGTCCCAGCTACTCCGGAGGCTGAGGCAGGAGAATTGCTTGAACCTGGGAAACAGAGGTGCAGTGAGCTGAGTTCGTGCCACTGCACTCCAGCCTGGCGACAGAGCAAGACTCTGTCTCACAAAAAAAAAAAAAAAAAAAAAAAAATTCCCCACTGGCTCTTCCACAAGTCAGCTGGAGGATCCCTTCTCTTCTGCTTCCATTGTCTTCCCTGCACTCAAGCACAAGCTCTGAAATAAATGCCTTGTCTGGGAAATCTGCTTGGATCCCTGTTAAGTTTCATTACAAGGGGAGCCAAACAGCCTATGGTCTGTAACACCAAATGTATGTGAGCAACAGCTTTTCTCTTTCTCTTTCTCTCTCTATTTTTTTTTTTTTTTTTTTTAGACACAGAGTCCACCCAGGCTGGAGTGCAGTGGCACGATCTTGGCTCACAGCAACCTCCATCTCCCAGTTTCAAGCTATTCTCCTGTCTCAGCCTCCTGAATAGCTGGGATTACAGGCACACACCACCACACCTGGCTAATTTTTGTATTTTTAATAGAGATGGGGTTTCACCATGTTGGCCATGCTGGTCTCAAACTCCTGACTTCAAGTGATCTGCCCATCTCGGCCTCCCAAAACGTTGGGATTACACGTGTGAGCCACCATGCCGGGCCTTTTCTCTTTCTCAATGTCAACTAAACAAAAAATCAGGCTTTTAAAAAATTAAGGTTAGTTTTTTGCAATCTTACTGAGGACTGTAACCAGGGAAAGTCTTTCACAGAGTTTGTTAAACTGCTCCAAAACAGAGTTTCAGCACACATTTATATATTTATATTTACATACAGTTTATATAAAAACATTTATATACAGTTGGTGGTGCCCTGCATGTGCTCAGAAGTTATATCAAGCTGGGCGTGGTGGCTCATGCCTATAATCCCAGCACTTTGGGAGGCTGAGGCGGATGGATCAGCCTCAGGAGTTCGAGACGAGCCTGGCCAGCATGGTGAAACTCCATCTCTACTAAAAATACAATAATTAGCCAGGCGTGGTGGTGTGCGCCTGTATTCCCAGCTACTCAGGAGACTGAAGCAGGAGGATCACTTGAACCTGGGAGGCAGAGGCTGCAGTCAGCCGAGATTGCATCACTGAGCTCTAGCCTGGGGGACAGAGTGAGACTCTGTCTCAAAAAAAAAAAAAAAAAAAAAGTTATATCTAATGTGCTCAGGAGTTAACAATAGAGCAAAATTTCATTAAGGCTGTGTGTGAGGGTATTATCTAGTTACAGATTACAGAGGCTTGGCTGGGCATGGTGACTTACACCTATAATTTCAGCACTTTGGGAGGCCCAGGCGGGAGGATCGCTTGAGCCCAGGAGTTCAAGACCAGCCTGGGCATCACAGCAACACCTTGTCTCTGCAAAAAATAAAAATAAAAAATTAACTGGGTGTGGTGGCATGCGCCTGTAGTCTCAGCTACTCAGGAGGCTGAGGTGGGAGGAGTGCCTGAACCCGGGAGTTCAAGGCAGCAGTGACCTATGATCGAGCCCCTGCACTCCAGCCTGGGCAACCAAGCGAGACCCTGTCTCTAAAAAAAAAAAAAAGTTATAGAAGCATAATCATTAATCCCGTCAGAGATTATGTACAGGAAGAGGCAGGGGCTAGGATCATTGAACTTGTCTTTTCTAAAAATGCAGTGATTCAGGCAAGAGAGGTGGAAACCTGTGTTCTCTCTCTCTCTTCCCAGCTTATTGTTCAGGGCGTTATTGGAGAGGGCTGCGCTCAGTCACCGAGTCACGGCCTTTGTGAAATCCTGCTCGCAAGCAGAATGAGCAGACATGGTTCCTTAGGTTTACTACTTTGTCTCACACTACGAGACGGTCATTCATTGGCAGAGGTGTATTTGCGGGGGGCCAGGTATAGAGTAATTCGAGGCGGACAAAGGAGGAATGTCCCAGTCTTCAGTAAGCTCAGTGACATGTTTGCGCTGTCTTATGTAAACAGGAGATTGTCAGAAATGGAGGAGGGGGCACCAGACCCAAGGAAGTGCCCGGACAAAGCCGGGAGGCGAGGAGAGCCGACGGGGAGGAGGTGTCGAGAGCATCAGCGGGGCTGCTGGCTGGCACGAAGACGCCCGCGGGGACTGGAGAGGTCGGCTAGGGCCAGGCTACTCAGGCACGGAGGGCCACCTCCCCTTCAGGGACGTGAGCATCTAGCTGCACTGATTTGTTGTTCAGGAACAGGAAATGAAACCCCGCAGCTTTGAACACAATAACCCACGCCAGCCTCAGGCTCATGAATATTCAGCAGGCTGCTTGCGCCTTGCAACCCCGCCTCCTTTCCCCTCTGCGGAGACTGCGTATGCGTCGCCTGCGCGCGGCTGTGTCGTCATACTTGCGCGCCGCCGCCGCTCGCTGGGGAAACTGGAAGGCTGCCATGGCGAGCCCAGCCGCCTCCTCGGTGCGACCACCGAGGCCCAAGAAAGAGCCGCAGACGCTCGTCATCCCCAAGAATGCGGCGGAGGAGCAGAAGCTCAAGCTGGAGCGGCTCATGAAGAACCCGGTGAGACGAGGCCCGGGCTCCACGGCCCGTCCGAGGCCCACCCCCTTCCTCTGCAGCGCTTCAGGGTTCCCGCAGGTCCACCTTCCCCGCCTCCAAACTCAGAAACTCAGTATCCGACCCTCCAAGAGCAGTCTTTGGGGAGGAGGAGGAGAAGGAGGCTGTCCCGGAGATAGTGAACTTCCCGTCTGTCCTTGTGTGAGAGCCCAGCTTGAATCAAAGCATGGTGGAGCGGCTTCCCGTGCTCCAAGACCCCTTCTGGTTTAACTTTCTGTGAACAAAGAGCGTTAGACTGAAAAGGTAGAATTTGTGGGTTAGCAAAAGGGTATACTCTAAACAACAGTGATCGTTAGAGAGACAGTGGCCGAGACGTTTGGAGCTGGTCACTCCTCTCCCGCCCACACCCCCTCTGGGCCTCGGTCCCCTCAATCATAAAAACAATTGAACGGGAACGTCCTTTATACCTTTAACTAGAAAAGCTTGACTCTTCTTATCTAGTAGTGTTAAAGTTGGCGGTTTCTAGCTGGAAACTATGGCTTAGGTTTTTCAGTTCTGCTCTGGAAAGCGTAGCCCTGGGAAGGTGTGGACTGTGTTATACCCAAGAGTACATAGGATGAAAAAAGCCACGACAGAGGGAAGAACACAAAATCAGCTCTGTGTCCAAGTAGCAAAGCAGTCCTGCTTCATTAGTCAATTAAAATTCTTTGGTCTTAAGAGATGTAACTTGGGCTGGGTGCTGTGGCCCCTGCCTGTAATTTCAGCGCTTTGGGAGGCCAGGCGGGAGGATGGTCCGAGGCCAGGAAGGAGTTCAAGACCAGCCTGGGCAACATAGTGGGTCCCTGTCTCTACAAAAATAAAAAAATTGCCTGGTGTGATGGTGCACGCCTGTGAGTCCTAACTACTCTGGAGACTGAAGCGGGAGGATCACTTGAGCCCAGGAGTTCAAGGCTGCAGTGAGCTCTGATTGCACCACTGCACTCCAGCCTGAGGAACAGAACAAGAACCTGTCTCTAAAAAAAGAGAGGAAGATATATAATTTTGTCAACAGGTTTATACTTAGAAATGCTTTCATGTTTAAATGTTGCAGGACAAAGCAGTTCCAATTCCAGAGAAAATGAGTGAATGGGCACCTCGACCTCCCCCAGAATTTGTCCGAGATGTCATGGGTAATGTCTGTCTGTCTGTGTGTGTGTGTGTGTAAATATAATTTTTTAAGGTAGCTATAGGCTGGGCGTGGTGGCTAATGCCTGTAATCCCAGCACTTTGGGAGGCCGAGGCGGGCGGATCACGAGGTCAGGAGATCGAGACCATCCTGGCTAACACGGTGAAACCCCGTCTCTACTAAAAATACAAAAAAAATTAGCCGGGCGTGGTGGCAGGCGCCTGTAGTCCCAGCTACTTGGGAGGCTGAGGCAGGAGAATGGCGTGAACCCGGGAGGCGGAGCTTGCAGTGAGCCGAGATGGCGCCACTGCACTCCAGCCTGGGCAACAGAGCGACACTCCGTCTCAAAAAGAAAAAAAAAAAGGTAGCTATAAAAACCCTGTAGTTGGTATTTATTAAATCTCTGATGAGGGGAAATGTGTGTTCACATGTTCGTGTTTTGCTTTTACAATGACTGGGATATAGTTGCTTTTATTTGTTTTTCATCTAACATTGGTAAATTTAGCTTAAGGGCTATAGTTGCTTATGGTTTGGCACTATAGAATTTTCTCCTGCAGTATTGCGGTTTTTTTTGTTTTTGTTTTTGTTTTTCTTTTGGAGACAGAGTCTCACTCTGTCACCCAGGCTGTAGTGCAGTGACACCATCTCGGCTCACTGCAACCTCCGCCTCCCGGGTTCAAGCGATTCTCCTGCCTTAGCCTCCTGAGTAGCTAGGACTACAGGCCCGTGCCACCATGCCTGGCTGATTGTTTTATTTTTAGTAGAGACTGGGTTTCACTATGTTGGCCAGGCTGGTCTTGAACTCCTGACCTCAGGTGATCCACCCGCCTCAGCCTCCCACAATGCTAGGATTACAGCTGTGAACCACGGTGCCCGGCCATCTCCTGCATTATTCTTAATAACGCATTGTGGCTTTTTTGTAAATAAAAATAGTTTTATTATTTTGTTGGATCATAAATTAACGTATCTACAGGCTTACCATGGAGATGGTGCGGGTTTAGTTCCAGGCAACCTAGTTAAAGTGAATGTCGCAATAAAGGGAATCATGTAAATTCTTTAGTTTCCCACTGCACATACAAGTTTTCTTTATACTCTACTGTAGTTTAATGTGCAGTAGCATTATGTCTTTAAAAAGCAACATAGGCCAGGCATGGTGGCTCGTGCCTGTAATCCCAGCACTTTGGGAGGCCGAGGCAGAATTGCTCGAGTTTGAGACCAGCCTGGGCAACACAGGAAGACCTCATCTCTACTAAAAATGTAAAAATTAGCCAGGCATAGTGGTGCATGCCTGTGGTCCCAGCTACTTGGGAGGCTGAGGCAGGAGGATGGCTTGAGCCCAGGAGGTTGAGGCTCCAGTGAGCTGTGATTGCGCCACTGCCCTCCATCTTGGGTGACAGAGCAAGACCCTGTCTCAAAAAAAAGAAAAAAGCTGAAGAAAAAACACTTTTACAAAAATATGATTGTTCTACATATACAACTTTGTAAGCACCTTTATTTCATTTAATGTATCATGGATGTCTTTTCAACTCACTAGAAATTTAGCGTGTCAAATGTGAAATCATGGAGGAGGTGAGAAAGTCCCTTAACCACAGTCTGCCCCTCCTGATACTGCATTTGAGTGGGATTTTTAGTGACTTTACATTCAACATTCATAGAACAAATAATTCATGACATCTACAATATGCCAGGTACTGGGCCAGTTCTGGATACAGTGGGGAGAAAGAAAGGCATGGTCCCTTCCACGACTTCCACTTTTTGTTTCTTTAGTCACCCTCGATTAAGGGTGACCTGTGTTGGTAACTGAATTTCATCTAGAACTGTGGACTGTTCTGGCTACAGGTTCAAGTGCTGGGGCCGGCAGTGGAGAGTTCCATGTGTACAGACATCTGCGCCGGAGAGAATACCAGCGACAGGACTACATGGATGCCATGGCTGAGAAGGTCAGTGAGCCAGAAGGCTGGCTGAGCCCCCATGTTTGGGCAGTGTGCGTGTACTCTCTTTAGAAAAAGCATTTGAGGAGGCTGGGCGTGGTGGCTCAGGCCTGTAATCCCAGCACTTTGGAAGGCCGAGGCAGGGGATCACCTGAGGTCGGGAGTTTGAGACCGGCCTGACCAACATGGAGAAACTCTGTCTCTACTAAAAATACAAAATTAGCCAGGTGCATGCTTGTAATCCCAGCTACTCAGGAGGCTGAGGCAGGAGAATCTCTTGAACCCAAGAGACGGAGGTTGCAGTGAGCCAAGATCGTGCCATTGCACTCCAGCCTGGGCAACAAGAGCGAAACTCCATCTCAAAAAAAAAAAAAAAAAAGAGAAAAGAAAAGAAAAAAGCGCTTGAGGAAGAACAGATACTGCTAGTTGTGGCTGGTGTGAGGTCTGCCTTCTACGGACAGCACGAAATGCAGAGTCTCTACTAAAAATACAAAACCCCGTCTCTACTAAAAATACAAAAATTAGCTGGACGTGGTGGTGGGCAACTGTAGTCCCAGCTACTTAGGAGGCTGAGGCAGGAGAATTGCTGGAATCTGGGAGGCGAAGGTTGCAGTGAGCCTAGATTGCACCGTTGCATGCCAGCCTGGGCGACAGAGTGAAACTCCATCTCAAAAAAAGGAAAAAAAAAATAACACCAAGAAATAATCATAAAATATTGTAATATTTAGCCATAAAAAGGAACAAACTGCTGATCTGTACAGCAACTGGGATGAATCTTTAAACATGGTGAGTAAAAGAAGCCTTGCACGAAAGAGACCATATTGTGTAATTTCATTTATATGATGTTTTAGAGCAGGTACAATTAGTTTGTGTGAGAAAAAAAAACTGGTTATCTGGTTGGGGTCACGGTTGACTGGGAAAAGACATATGAGGGGACTTTCTGGGGTGATCAAACTGTACACTCGAGATCTGGGCATTTGGTTCTGTGTAGATACTAACTTTATTTATTATTTTGAGATGGAGTTCTGCTCTTGTTGCCCAGGCTGAGTGCAGTGGGGTGATCTTGGCTCACTGCAACCTCCACCTCCCAGTTTCAAGTGGTTCTCCTGCCTCAGCTTCCTGAGTAGCTGGGACTATAGGCACAACCCACCATGCCTGGCTAATTTTTTGTGTTTTTAGTAGAGATGGGGTTTCAGTATGTTGGCCAGGCTGGTCTTGAACTCCTGACCTCAAGTGATCCACCTGCCTCGGCCTCCCAAAGTGCTGGGATTACAGGCGTGAGCCACCATGCCCGGCCAGCTATTACTTTAAAAGGAAAAAGAAAAGCATACACAAATATGAAACCCTATTTAATAACGTGCCGGCTTGAATGTTCAAGAATGGAACTTCCCGATGTCTGCAGCTTACTTTGAAACGCACCAAAACAAACAAACAAAAAAATGATGAATTAGTGGAGGAATAGAGGTATGAGTAGAGCTCTGGAAGGGAGGAATTATAATTTTCCCCATTTTATAGATGAGGAAAATGAGGCTTGGAAACAGGACTGCTGGGAAGACATAATACAATGCATACCAATAGAGGTATGGATAGATTGATAGGTGTGTGATAAAGAAAATCCAGCACAACAGGAATTGTTGAGTCAAAGAGCAGTGGATATATCTGCTGTATAATTCTTTTAACTTTTCTGTTTGAAATTTTCAAAATAAAACATTAGGGAAAATTTAAACCAAAGAGACAGCCAGGATACAAAAGAAAATATGTAAGAATTTATTGGAATGGCCAAAATTGAGTTAGAAAAAATTCTGCTTTGGGGGGCCAGCCGTGGTGGCTCAGGCCTGTAATCCCAGCACTTTAGGAGGCCAAGGTTGGTGGATCACTTGAGGTCAGGATTTCAAGACCAGCCTGGCCAACATGGTGAGACCCCATCTCTACTAAAAATACAAAATTAGCCGGGCGTGGTGGCACATGCCTATAATCCCAGCTACTCGGGAGGCTGAGGCAGGAGAATCGCTTGAACCGAGGAGTTGGAGGTTTCGGTGAGCTGAGATTGCGCCATTACACTCCAGCCTGGGCAACAAGAGCGAAACTCTGTCTCAAAAAAAAACAAAAACAAAAATTAACCAGGCGCAGTGGTGCACACCTGTAATCCCAGCTACTTGGGAGGCTGAGGCAGGAGAATCACTTGAACCGGGGAGATGGAAGTTGCAGTGAGCTGAGATTGTGCCACTGCACTCCAGCCTGGGTGACAGAGTGAGACTCCTTCTGAAAAAGAAGAAGAAAAAATGTCCTGCTCTGGGCACAGAATGGGGTCATTGTTGTGCTGGCTGTCAACTGATACTTGCTTGTCCTGTAGTTTTTCCTGGCCCCTGGGTGTTGGTGGTGGTTCTTGTTCCTGCCATCTTTTGTTGGTAACAGTCTCAATCCTAGTGAGAAGTATTAGACAGTTTTTGTCACAAAATTCTACCAGGTCACTGCAGTGGGTTTGCCTGTCAAAAATAATGCTCTGTGTATAGAAACCATCAAGCTGGGTGTGGCGGCTCACACCTGTAATCCCAGCACTTTGGAAGGCCAAGGTGAGAGGATCACTTGAGCCCAGGAGTTTGAACCCAGGCAACATGGCAAGACCCCATCTCTACAAAGAATACAAAGACTAGCCAGATGTGGTGGTAGCCGCCTGTAGTCCCAGCTGCTTGGGAGGCTGAGGCAGGAGGATCGCTTGAGCCTGGACGGTCAAGGCTGCAGTGAGCTGTGATCACGCCCTGTACTCTAGCCTGAGTTAGTGAGCCAGACCCTGTCTCAAAAAGAAAGAAAGGGGGTGGGGGGTGGAGTGAGGGAGGGAGAGAAAGGAAAAGAAACTACTATCAGAAGAAACACTTTTATAAACTATTTTAGACGGGAGGACATAGAGTAGGTTGCTGTCTCAAACACTATAAATTCGTCTGAAGTTTTTATGTATTGATTCAAGACTCAGAGAAAATACAGAAAAATGTTTCACAAACCTTGGCCTCTATGCAAATGCAAAGATTCTTATTTTGGATGGCAAAAGACAGTCTCTGAGATTAAAAAAAAAGGCAAGAGCGTCCTCATTTTTTAGTGACAGATCACCTCCATCAGAGCCCAGTCCCACTCACCCCTGCTTGAGACATTGCCTCTGCCAGGTGCGGCAGCCAGCGGGGGCTCTGTTTAGTTCACTTGCTGGTAAATTCGGCTTCTTCAGCAGCACAGAGTAAGACATTCACGCTCAGCTTTTTTTTTTTTTTTTCTGAGACAGAGTCTCGCTCTGTCACCCAGGCTGGAGTGTAATCTTGGCTTGCTGCAGTCTCTGCCTCCTGGGTTCAAGCAATTCTAGTGTCTCAGCCTCCCGAGTACCTGGGATTACAGGTGCCTGCCACCTGGCCTGGCTAATTTTTGTATTTTTAGTAGAGACAGGGTTTCACCATGTTGCCCACACTGGTCTCGAACTCTGGACCTCAGGTGATCTGCCCACCTCAGCTTCCCAGTGTGCTGGGATTACAGGCGTGAGCCACCGCACCCGGACTTCACAGCTCAGCTTCTAAGCAAATCAAATCTTTTAGATTTAAGTCATTTGCTTTTTGGTTGTCCAGAAAGTTGATTAATTAAAGTTGATTTCCTTCCTGAAGGAATATTTTCTGCCCTCAGAGAGAGGGCTTGTTTGGTTTGGTTTCTGTGCCACTGTAAGCAGATGCGTACAGCCCTGGCGGTGCAGACCAGCAGAGGTGTTGAAGGCACCTCTTCCTCCTTTGCCGGCTCCTTATTTTTTGCTCCATTGACCTTTATGGCTGTGACTGGAAGAAACAAGAGATGACACTTTGAATCAGTAGATGTCTTTGTAGTTTACAGGTGATTTTCTATTTTTTTTGAGACAGTCTCCCTCTGCCGCCTAGACTGGTGTGCAGTGGTGCAATTTCCGGTCTCTGCAACCTCTGCCTCTTAGGTTCAAGTGATTCTCCTGCCTCAGCCTCCCGAGTATCAGCCTCCGAAAGTACTGGGATTACAGGCATGAGCCATTGTGCCCAAACCCTTATTTCATTATTGTTCCTAACAGCTCTGGGAGAGAGGAATTACAATTTTCCCCATTTTATAGATGAGTAGACTGAGGCTTGGAGACAGAACTGCTGAGAAGAAGTAATGCAGTACTTACAAATATCTGTGTGGGTGTGGGTGCGTGCTTAGCAGCAGGTCATGGCAGCAGATGGCATGTGTTACGCTGCTTTAGAATCAGTCATTTGGTGGCTGGGCACAGTGGCCTGTAATCTCAGCACTTTGGGAGGCTGAGGTGGGAGGATCCTTTCAGGCCAGGAGTTTAAAACCAGCCTGGACAACATAGCCAGACCTGTCTCTACAAAATAAACATAAAAATTAGCCAGATGTAATGGCATGCACCCATAGTCCCAAGTACTCAGGAGACTGAGACAGGACGATCTATCAAGCCCAGGAGTTCAAGGTTGTAGTGAGCTATTGTGCCACTGCACTCCAGCCTAGGCGACAGAGTAAGACCTTGTCTCAAAACAAAAACGAAAAAACTCAGCCATTTGGTAACTATGGTTGGGCTTAGGGCTTGAAAATTCCATGGTTCTGACCCTCCGGCCATTCATTCTAATGAGCTCTGGGCAGTATCCAAGGCCCCGGCTGAGCAGATGGTGAGCGCTGCCCTCAGAGTGTCCTCTGCACTCCCTCCTGTATTGTCTCCTATATTGTGCTATGCATGAGTGGTGCCTCAGTCAACTAAAAGAGTTACTTCGCCATCGGAGACCTATGTATTGATTACCTGCCCTGCCTCTGGGACAGCCTTTTAAAGTTAAAATGGCCCTGGGGACCCGGGTAGTGCCTCCGGCACCCCCAGTGGTGTGACTTCTAGAACGCTCCTACTTTGCCTGAGCAAAACCTCCCACAGTCTGCCCAGACCAGAGCGTGTCTAAATGATGTGGGTTTTGTTGCAGCAAAAATTGGATGCAGAGTTTCAGAAAAGACTGGAAAAGAATAAAATTGCTGCAGAGGAGCAGACCGCAAAGCGCCGGAAGAAGCGGTAAGCGGCATGGCCTAACTGTGATGACACTTAAGGGCCAGGGGTGGTGGCTGGGTGAGCTGTCCTTGCAGTCAGTAGTAGTTCCTCTGCATGACCTGTAGTGGTCATGAGTGTAGAGCAATGACTTCTACTACCTGAGCAGAGAGCAAGTTCCTTATGACCCTCCAGCTGGTTACAGATTGTCCAGAGCTTGCAAGTCAGGACTTCGGTGATCACATTGATTTCTGTGTCTCCTTCAGGTCTGTATTTTTTTTTTTTTTTTTGAGACAGAGTCTCACTGTGTCCCCCAGGCTGCAGTGCAGTGGCACAATCTCGGCTCACTGCAACCTCCGCCTCCTGGGTTCAAGCAATTCTCCTGCCTCAGCCTCCCGAGTAGCTGGGATTACAGGTGCCCGCCACCATACCCAGCTAATTTTTATATTTTTAGTAGAGACGAGGTTTCACCATGTTGGTCAGGCTGGTCTTGAACTCCTCACCTCAGGTGATCCGCCTGCTTCGGCCTCCCAAAGTGCTGGGATTACAGGCATGAGCCACCACACACGGCCGCATCTGTATTTTAACAAGGTGCTGCAACCAAACTTCCCATTTAGCATGTTTCTTAAATTACGGTTTATGACTCCCTCAAGTGACTACATGGTATATAGGCTGTGTGTTTATATGTGTATCTGTGTGTTTACATAAGTGGTCTCTCAACTTTTACAATTAGAGCTGAGGAGGATTCTAACAACAGCCCCTAAATATCTTGAAATGAAAAAGCATCTTTAGGGACCAGGCATGGTGGCTCACAGTTGTAATCTCAGCACTTTGGGAAGCCAAGGCAGGAGGATTGCTTGAGCCCAGGGGGCTGAGGCTGCAGTGAGTTATGATCGCACCACTACACTCCAGCCTGGGTGACAAAGTGCAACCCTGTCTCTACAATAATAATAAAAAAATTTTTTTTTAAAAAAGCACCCCTGTTATTTCTGAGGTTGCTTTGCCTCAGGGCTCCCCGGGATTTGCTCTTGAATCCTAATGAAAGCAGCTGATAAGGACGGACTGGCAGAGTCATGCAAAAGTTTTGGTTGGTGCAAAAGTAACTGCAGTTTTGGACCGTGAATTTTAGATCATTATAACTAGGCTCAAACCATGTTTATTGATCAGAATAGGAACCATTACAATCAACACATTTTCACCAATGAGAAATAAGTTTATTTCTATAATGTAAAAATCCATGCTCCGGGATTTGAAGAACTCTTGGAAAGCATTTTCTGCATCCCGCTGGTTGTGGAAGTGCTTTCCCTGCAAAAAGTTGTCAAAGTGCTTGAAGAAGTGGTAGTCGGTTGGCAAGAAGTCAGGTGAATATGGTGGATGAGGCAACACATCGCAGCCCAATTTGTTCAACCTTTGAAGCGTTGGTTGTGTGACTTGTGGTTGGGCATTGTCCTGGGGAAGAATTGGGCCCCTTCTGTTGATCAGTGCCGGCTGCAGGCGTTGGAGTTTTCAGTGCATCTCATCGATTTGCTGCACATACTTCTCCAGTGTGCTGGTTTCACCGGGATTCAGAAAGCTGTAGTGGATCAGTCCAGCAGCTGACCAGCAAACAGTGACCATGACCTTTTTTGGTGCGAGTTTGGCTTTGGGAAGTGCTTTGGAGCGGCTTCTTGGTCTAACCACTGAGCTGGTTGTCGCAGGTGTCATGTAAAATCCACTTTTCATCACATGTCACAATCTGATCGAGAAATGGTTCATTGTTGTTGCGTAGAGTAAGAGAAGACGACACTTCAAAATAATGATTTTTTTGATTTTCGCTCAGCTCATGAGGCACCCACTTACCGAGCTTTCTCACCTTTCCAGTTTGCTTCAAATGCTGAATGACTGTAGAATGGTCGATTCTGAGTTCTTTGGCCCCTTCTCATGTAGTTGTAAGAGGATCAGCTTCCATGATTGCTCTCAATTTGTCATTGTCCAATGACCGATGGCTGGCCACGATGCTCATCTTCAAGCCTCTTGTCTCCTTTGCAAAACTTCTTGCCCCACCACTGCACTGTACATTCATTGGCAGTTCCTGGGCCAAATGCGTTGTTGATGTTGTGAGTTGTCTCCACTGCTTTACGACCCATTTTGAATTTGAATAAGAAAATCACTTGAATTTGCTTTTTGTCTAGCATCGTTTTCATAGTCTAAACATAAACAAGTAATAAGTCATTAGCAAAAAAAAAAAAAAGCCGATTAAAATGATGTATAACATAATCACATCTATTTAAGAATATATAGGCCGGGTGTGGTGGCTCACACCCGTAATCCCAGCACTTTGGGAGGCCAAGGCAGGCGGATCATGAGGTCAGGAGATTGAGACCATCCTGGCTAACACAGAGAAACCCCATGTCTATTGAAAATACAAAAAAATTAGCTGGGCATGGTGGCGGGTGCCTGTAGTCCCAGGCTACTCAGGAGGCCGAGGCAGGAGAATGGTGTGAACCCAGGAGGCAGAGCTTGCAGTGAGCCGAGATCGCGCCACTGCACTCCAGCCTGGGTGACAGAGCGAGAGACTCCGTCTCAAAAAAAAAAAAAAAGAATATATTCCAATATCAAACAGCAAATTCCAGCAATGCAAAAACGGCAATTACTTTTGCACTCACCTAATATTTTTCTTATTTTGTTATTGTAATGTTTGTGTTATTCCGCAGGTTTTAGAGATACCATAAGGAGGTGTTTATTTTCTAAAATATACCATAATGTAGTTAAGGAATCAATGTATATGGTTTTACATTTTTAGCCAGAAGTTAAAAGAGAAGAAATTACTGGCAAAGAAGATGAAACTTGAACAGAAGAAACAAGAAGGTGAGTGGTGCCCACTTTTCTTGGCTGTAGCTTCTTTCTTCTTGTTGGTCACAGTGGCTGAACTGTCAGGAAACACAGGGACGGAGAGTTTGGGCTGGTTGGCTGGCCACTGAAGAAATAACAGCTTATTCATATTAGCTAGGACCCATTGAATTGCAAGTATCAGAAAACCAAACTGGCTTAAGCAAAAAGATACTGGCTCAAGTTAGGTTGAGGACAGACCTCCCTTCTGGCATGGCTGGTCAGGGAGATCAGTGACATTATTGGTTATTGACATCTCCCCCTCTGTCCTGATGTCCTGTCCTCAGGCTCACACTTGTGGTTTTGAGGTACCTGCGGCAGCTCTCGGGGCTACATCCCTCCTTGATCTTGTCCAGGAGGGAAAATTGAGAGGATGTCTCAGCTTTCCTAGCAAAAGTCTTTTTGTGTCTCTCTGGCTCCGATTGAGTCACTTGCCAGGTCAGGTAAGAATGCTTTTGGCTACAAGCAACAAAATGCAGCAGCAAAGTGCCTAAACCACGAGGAGTTGGTTGTTTTTACAGGATGAGAAATCTGGTAGTAGGTGGCAGCGTGATGTGGCTCAGCAGTGTGGGCTGGCTCCCCTGCACATTCCTTGGCCTTTACTCTGAGAGTATGAGGTGGCTCCCATGGCTTCTGGCACCGTACCTGTGTTCAAAGCAAGAAGAAGGGGAGTGAGGTGGTACTTATGTGGTCTGCCTTTTTTAAATTGGAGAGCAAAAGTTTCTCCAAAAGTGCCCAGAAGACATCACCTTAGATACTAGGTCTCTTTGCCATCACTAGCTGCCGTCAGGCTAGAGGAATAGAAAACAGAACTGTTGTAACCAACTCAAACCTATCGTGATCCAGCACTGCGAGCTGAGTACATTGCCACCCTAGCCAGATCCAGGTCCCATTAATAAGGAAGAGTGGGGGGCAGGGTTGGCTGTTAGGTCAGCATCCCACCGTGCTGCCAGTCCTGCCGCCTCTGAACTCATCACAATGCTAGAGGTGCTATCCCCCATCCCTGGGAGCTCATGGGCTGTGAATAAGGGTGGGGGGCCCCAGCTGGAAAGGGCCAAGGATGCTAAGAGACCAAAAAATGACACTGTCCTCCACATGACTGCGTCTATGGCTATTCCATGCTTGACTGGATCTGCTTCCTGAGTGCATGATTGTGGTTTTTGGTTTTAGGGTGAAGTCAGACTTTCATTGACGTATTAAAATAGAATTGGGCTGGGCATGGTGGCCCATGCCTATAATCGCAGCTACTTGAGAGGCTGAGGCAGGAGAATCACTTGAGCCCAGGAGGCTGAGGTTGCAGTGAGCCGAGATCACGCCATTGCACTCCAGCCTGGGCAACAAAAGCAAAACTCCATCTCAAAAAAATAAAACAGGCCAGGCATGGTGGCTCATGCCTGTAATCCCAGCACTTTGGGAAGCCAAGGCGAGTGGATCACCTGAGGTCAAGAGTTCGAGACCAGCCTGGCCAACGTGGTGAAACCCCATCTCTACTAAAAATACAAAAATTAGCTAGGCGTGATGGCAGGCACCTGTAATCCCAGCTATTCGGGAGGCCGAGGTAGGAGAATTGCTTGAACCTGGGAGGCAGAGGTTGCAGTGAGCCGAGATTGTGCCATTGCACTTCAGCCTGGGTGACAGGAGCGAAACTCCGTCTCAAAAATAAATAAAATAAAATATGATTGGCCACTTCTAGGAACCACTTCCTTATGAGTTGTAAATGTACTGTGTGATACATCGGATATGGTTTTAGGTTGTTTCTCACCCTTTCCTAGAAGAAATTATTTTAAACTGCTAAAATGTGACTGATAGGACCTCATCTCTCAAATAAACTACCTCATCACTTTCCCCTCCACCGCAGCAGTAGATCATGGAAGTACTTGTCCCAAGTAGGAGGATTGGGCATAAAAGCTATTCTCACAATCTGTTAAGGGGTTATTGTAGCTTGGACCTATTATATTTGGAAATTTGAGACCAGCCTGGGCAGCATAGTAAGACCCCATCTCTACAAACAGTAAAAAATCAGCCAGGCATGGTGGTGCACACCTGTAGTCCCAGCTTTTTGGGAGGCTGGGGCAGGAGGATTGCTTGAACCCAGGAGTTCAAGACTAGTCTGGGCAACATAGTGAGACCCCATCTCTACAAAAAGTTTTAAAAATTAGTCAGGTGTGGTGGTGCACGCCTGTCGTCCTAGCTAGTCTGGAGGCTGAGGCAGGAGAGTCGCCTGAGCCCAGGAGGTCAAGGCTGCAGTGAGCCATGATTGTGCCACTGCACTGCAGCCTAGGTGACAGAGCAAGATTCTGTCTCAAAAAAAAAAAAAATAATAATAATAATAGATCTCCTTTGCTGAGTAATTTGACCCTCCCTCCTCAGGGTTTGTTGGTTTTGCTGCTTATCATTGTCATTGTTGCTATTTGTGTGTTTAGTGACTTTCCTAACAAATTCTGTAAAACCTGTATTCTTTGTTGTGTTTGGACTCTGAAGTCTCTGCTTGGTCAGCTTAGTTGGTCAGTGGAAGATGAGAGATTTCCTTGAATGTCTTGAACCACTGCATCTCCCAGTCTTTGCCAAGGAGCTCTGTGTGTGTGTTGGAATGTGCCTCCAACCCCCTGGCAGGCAGTCTCCAATTTTCTGTAGCCTTTACTTCCTGCTTGCACAGAGCCTCCAGGGCAGCAGAGGTGAGCGGTCAGGGCCTTGGCTCTCTTTCCTGGGCATGTGCACTGCTCTGGTGGCCCTCTAGAGTCCCAGCTTTTCCTTTTAAGCTTTTTGGTCAGTTTCTTGTTTGTGTCAATCGTTACTGCTGTCTTGGTTGGTGGGATGTTAAACAGTTGTCACTGATGGTTTTTGACAAACGCCCAGGGGAAAATGCTGTTCACGTTGAGTGAGCTCAACTCAATACTGAGTCAAATCAACTAAAGACAAGCCTTGCAGGTAGACGTTTCCAGGGAACTGCTAGACAGGTCAACTAGGGCCAGTACCCTGGGAGTGGAACTTCCAACAGCTCCCAACCCAGTCAGCCTCCTCCCATTTTTACAGCTACTGTGGCAGGGGGACTCTTGGTTTTCAAGACTCCCTCAGATCTGGGGAGAGGGAGATGGGAAATTAAAACCCACAGAACTCACACTCTTAGTGAGGTTCAGGCATTTGAACAGCTCGAGGAGCATTTCCAGAGTTCTGAAAAAGTTGATTTTTAGGATTTTTGCCAGTGTTCTGTTACCTTTATGGAGGAGCAGATTTTTGGAGGCCCTTACTCTGCCATTCATCCCTTTAGATTTTAACTTTCAAACAGCACTGCATTTGAAGTATGTTTCCTGTACGTCAAATGTTTGGGTCATGTTTTTTAATTCATTCTGACAGTCTGTCTCTTTCTTGATATGTTTGGATTCAAGGCTACCATTTAATTTGTTTTTTGTTTTCATTTTTGTGTTTTTGAAGCAAGGTCTCACTTTGTCACCCAGGCTGGAGTGCAGCAGTGCAATCACGGCTCACGGCGGCCTCGAACTCCTGGTGGGCTCAAGCAATCCTCTTACTTCAGCCTCTTGAGTAGCTGGGACTACAGGTGTGTACCACCATGCCTGGCTAATGTGTTATTTTTTTGTAGAGATGGGGTCTCACTATGTTGTCCAGGCTTGTCTTGAACTCCTGGGCTCAAGTGATCCTCCCACTTCAGCCTCCCAAGTAGCTGAGACCTCAGGCCTGTGCCACCACCCTCAGGTAATTTTTGTATTTTTTATAGAAACTAGGTTTCACTATGTTTTGAACTCTTAAGCTCAAGTGACCCTCCCGCCTTGGCCTCTCAAAGTGCTGGGATTTCAGGCGTGAGCCACCATGTGAAGCTGCTGTGGTTTTTCTCTGGCTGCTTGTTTTTTTTTTTTTTTGTTTGTTTGTTTTTAAGTTGGAGTCTTGCTCTATCACCTAGGCCGGAGTACAGTGTGCAATCTTGGCTCACTGCAACCTCCACCTCCTGGGTTCAAGCAATTCTCCTGCCTCGGCCTCCCTAATAACTGAGATTACAGGTATGCACCACCATGCCCAGCTAATTTTTGTATTTTTAGTAGGGATGGGGTTTCACTATATTGGCCAGGTTGATCTTGAACTCCTCACCTCAGGTGATCTGCCCACCTCAGCCTCCCAAAGTGCTGGGATTACAGGTGTGAACCACCACACCTGACCTTAGTTCTATTTTTAATTTTTGTGTAATCACCATACTTTTCCATAGTAACTGAACCATTTTATACTCCCACCAGTGCAAAAAGGCTATAATTTCTCCACATCCTCACCAACACTTATTTTCTGTTTTTTGGTTTTTTTTTTTGTTTTGTTTTTAGGTAACTATCCTAATGGGTGTGAAGTGGTATCTCACTATAGTATTGATTTGCATTTCCCTAATGATTTGTGATGTTGGGTATCTTTGTTGTTGTTGTTGTTTTGTTTGTTTGTTTGTTTTTGAGACAGTCTCACTCTGTCGCCCAGGCTGGAGTGCAGTGGGGTGATCTCAGCTTGCTGTAACCCCTGCCTCCACCATGCCCCGCTGATTTTTGTGTTTTTAGTAGAGATGGTGTTTCACCATGTTGGCCAGACTAGTCTCGAACTCCACCCACCTCGGCCTCCCAAAGTGCTGGGATTACAGACATGAGCCACCACGCCCAGCCAGCACCTGAACATATTAAAAAATGGTTAATACCCCATGATTGTACATGCTTTGTACCAAATGGGAAGAATAGAGTGTTCTAAGGATAACCATCATAAAAGTGGTTTGGGCTTGGACTCTGGCTCACATCTGTAATCCTAACATTTTGGTAGGTCGAGGTGGGAGGATCTCTTGAGCCCAGAAGTTTGAGACCAGCCTGGTCAACAAAATGAGACCCCATCCCTACAAAATATTTAAAAATAAGCAAGGTGTGGTGGTGCACACCTGTAGTCCTGCCTTCTTGGAAAGCTGAGGTGGGAGGATGGCTTGAGCCCAGGTGGCTGAGGCGGCAGTGAGCTGTGATTGCACCACTGCACTCCAGCCTGGGTGACAGAGCAAGAGCCTGTCTCAAAAAAGAAGTGGTTTGTATGCCACTTATCTTGCCTTCTCAGTTTCCTTATTTTTCATTTTGTGAGAGTAAGCAAGCTTTTCCAGTTATCTGCTGGAAAGAAATGGGAGTAATGTGGTAATACCGAGTTGCGCCCCAAGGTGGCTTTGGTGCGCCGTGGGTCCTGGATGGGCTCAGAGGCACAGATCAGTCAAGCTATTTTGGCTCTTCTCCTAAAAAGCAGGAGGGGCAGCTGGCTGGGTGTTCTGTTGTTGGAGAGGACATCTCACCGCTTGTTTTCTGTGCTGATCCAGTAGCTCAGGGAAGACTCCTGGCAGTGTGGTACTTGTGTCTGAAATGACAGCATAGGATGACATTAAGCCAATGTGGATTATTCTGCAGCCTTGAACTCCCCAGATGATGTATTCCCACACCACTCTTACTTATCCTAACATAGGCCTGCCCATCAAAGAAATCCAGGGCGCCCTTAGGGGATTTGTTACTAGGTACATCTAGAGCAGAGCTTCTCCACAGTTGCACTACTGATGCCTCAGGCTGGAAAATGCTGTGTCCTGAGGGGCTGTGTCTTGGTCACTGCAGGGTGTCTCACGGCATCCTAGTGTCTACCCCCCAAGGCCAGGAGCACCCACCTTCCCCCAGTCATCAGCAATTGGATGTCTCCAGACACGGCCAGATGCACCCTAGTCGGGGAGGAGGACGGAATTGTTCCTGTCTGAGAGCTCCTGATCTAGGGGCAGGTATCCAGTGTCCAGAAGGCACTCAACATGTGTTTGGATCAAACTGTTTCTTTCAGAGCCAAAATCCTTCAACATGATATGTTGGAAAACTACCCACATCCTTTGTGTCTTTGGAAAAAGAGATACTCTATGATCATTTTAGAAATTTTTAAAATATGCAGAAAAGAACATCATCAAAAATAAAAGTTGGCTGGGCACAGTGGCTCATGCCTGTACTCCCAACACTTTGGGAAGCTGAGGCTAGAGGATCATTTGAGGCCAGGAATTTGAGACCAGTGTGGGCAACATAGCAAGACCCTGTCTGTATTTTGTAAATAAATATATGTTATCTGTAACCTGTACTAAAAATGACTTTAACACTTTAATATAATTTCTTTGATTTCAGTTTTTTCATATATAAGCCTTATTTCTATAAATGCCATATTTATAGATGTCCTGATTTTATCATGTAACATTGTATCACAAGTGTTTTCCCAAGTCTGTACTTACAAGGATTTTTTTCGAATCTATTCATTCATCTGTTAAAAACAAAGTGTGTGATTCAGTTGCAGTCAGTGGCATTTTACCCAGTATGCCTGTAGCCTGTGAATAAAATCTCAGATTCCTGGATCTTAAAATATTATATAAACAGTAGTAGAAGAGTACTGGAAGGAGGGCCAGGTGCGGCAGCTCACACCTGTAATCATAGCACTTTGGGAGGGCGAGGCGGACAGATCACATGAGGTCAGGAGTTCAAGACCAGCCCGGCCAACATGGTGAAACCCTGTCTCTACTAAAATACAAAAATTAGCCGGGCATAATAGCGTGTACCTGTAATCCCAGCTACTCAGGAGGCTGAGACAGGAGAATCACTTGAACCCAGGAGACAGAGGTTGCAGTGAGCGGAGATTGCGCCACTGCACTCCAGCCTGGGCGGCTGAGTGAGATTCTGTCTCAAAAAAAGAAAGAAAAAAAAAGAGTGGGGGAAGGAAATTATGGAGAAAGCTCAATATCATCGCCTGAATTGACCACCTTTTTCTCTATTCATTTTCTCTTAGTCTCCATGTGCACATCATTTGTGTGTAGCTAGAATTATAGGAAGTTTTCCATTTTGCTTATTTTATTTAACATTATACACATACTGCTTAATGAAGCAATTCCTTCATAATTTTTTCAGTGACTGGTAATATCCAGCAGTTGACATGCCATAATACACCTAATCTTTCTCCTTTTATGAAACAGTAGATTGATTCCAGTACTTGTCTTCTGTGTATCCTGTGTCTTTCTCCCTTCCCCCTTTCTGGGGTGATAGATTAAGATAAATTTCTAAACCAGGCATGGTGGCTTACACCTGTAATCTCAGCACTTTGGGAGGCCAAGGCAGGCGAATTCCTTGAGCCCAGGATTTGGGAAACCAGCCTGAGCAACATGGTAAAACCCTATCTCTGCACAAAGTAAAAAAATTAGCCATGTGTGGTGGCACATGCCTGTAGTCCCAGCTACAAGGGAGGCTGAGGCAGGAGGATCACCTGACCTTGGGGAAGTTGAGGCTGCAGTGAGCTGTGATCATGCCACTGCACTCTAGCCTGGGTGACAGAGCGAGACCCTGTCTCAAAAAGGAAAAAAAAAAAATAATAAAGATAAATTTCTAACCATGGGAATTACTATATCACAGAGTATAAAAAGAACTTCTGGCTCTGGAAATATATTGCAGGTTACTTTCCGAAGAGATAGCCCCAGTTTTTACCATTGACAGTGTGTGTAACAGGGTACACTCTCACCATATCCTCAACATTTTACTCTTCCTCCACATGGGTAAGAATGGGGCACATGAGAGCCACTCAAGGTCTTACTGGGGATTGAGTAAAAAGCCTTACAGAAATACAGTGCAGACCTGCAAGACCGTGGAGGCAGTCCCACTCTCTTGCCATTCCACCCCCCACGCGCCCACCTGTGTACAGCCTCCAAAGCTCTGTTTTTTGAAATGGAGTCTTGCTCCATCACTCATGTTGGAGTGCAGTGGCGCCAGCTCAGCTCACTGCAACCTCCGCCTCCCAGGTTCAAGAGATTCTCCCACTTCAGCCTCCCAAGTAGCTGGGATTACAGGCGCCTGCCACCACACCAGCTAATTTTTGTATTTTTAGTAGAGATGGGGTTTCGCCATGTTGGCCAGGCTGGTCTTGAACTCCTGATTTCAGGTGATTCACCCGCGTTGGCCTCCCAAAGTGCTGGGATTACAGGCGTGAGCCACCGCGCCCAGCCCCAAAGCTATTTTATAAAATGTACATTGGATTGTCAGTCATTCTTCTGCCTTTACAACAATACCCAAGATCACGGAATGCTTTTTACGTACCCCTAGTTCTAAATGCTTTGCTTATATTAACTAACAATCCTTACAGCAGTCCTGTGAGGTAGTCAGTGGTGCTGTTATCCCTATTTTACTAATGACAGACCTTAGGCACCATGCGGTGATGGCACCCACAAAGCTGCAGAGGATGTGGGCAGCAGGCCGGGGTGTGATCCCAGGCACCCACACCCGCCCATGAGGCGATGCTGCGTGAAACCCTGTCAGCAGCCCCAGTGTTCCTGGCCCTCACGGTCTGGCCCCTTCCGGTCTCCACCATGCTGGTCTGTCCACTCCCTTCCACATGCCCCCAGCTCTCTGTCCCTCAGCCTCGCTGCATGTGCTTAGACTGCCTGTACTCTCTTCACGCCGCCTGACTTCTCATCTGACTGGAGAAGCTCTCTTCACCTTCAGCTTCCTCTTACAATGCTTTCTGTCTGTGTAAAGCCTCTCCTCACCTTCCTCCGGCCCCCGGCCCTAGAAGTCGCCTTTCCTGCCAGCCTGCCCCATGGGGTTGTGTGGGGTTGTGTGTGCCCTTGGCTGCAGGCCCTGCCAGATCAGATAAGGTGCTTGTCCATTCAGCTATAATGTCAGTTCCATCTTTTTCAAAATAAGCCTCATTTTAGAATGACTTTAGATTCACAGAAAGATTGCAAAGATAGTACAGAGCGTTCTCATATATCCAGTTTCCCCACTGTTTAACTTCCTAAATTAACCTGGTACATTGGTCACAGTGTGTGAACCCACATCGATACACTTGTTAGCTGAAGTCCATACATTATTCCAGCTGCCTTAGTTTTTACCTGCTGCCCTTTTCTTGCTCCAGAATCCAATCCAGGGCACCGCGTCACCTTGTGTTATTACACATTGTTCTGCTCCTGTTGGCTGTGACAGTTTCTCAGACTTTCTGTGGGTCCAGTACTCTATAAAATGGCCCTCAGTTGGGATTGTTCTGATTTTCTCATGATTTGACTGGGGTAGTTTGTTTTGGGGATGAGGACCACAGAGGGAAAGCACCCTTCTCACCACACATCAGGGCATTGTACTGCCAACGTGGCCATCAGGTTTTGTGGGGTGTTTTTTTTTTTTTTTTTTTTGGAGACAGGGTCTCTCTCTGTTGCCCAGGTTGGAGTACAGTGGCACCATCTCACCTCACTGCAGCCTCAAACTTCTGGGCTCAGGTGATCCTCCTTCCTCAGCCTCCTGAGTAGCTGCAACTATAGATGCGCACCTCCACACCCTGCTAATTTTGGTGTTTTGTTTGTTTGTTTGTTGAGATGGAGTCTCGCTTTGTCGCCCAGGCTGGAGTGTGGTGGCGCGATCTCGGCTCACTGCAACCTCCGCCTCTTGGGTTCATGCCATTCTCCTGCCTCAGCCTCCTGAGTAGCTGGGACTACAGGCACCCACCACCACGCCTGGCTAATTTTTTGTATTTTTAGTAGAGACGGGGTTTCACCGTGTTAGCCAGGGTGGTCTCGATCTCCTGACCTCGTGATCCACCCGCCTCAGCCTCCCAAAGTCCTGGGATTACATGTGTGAGCCACCACACCTGGCTAATTTTGGTATTTTTTCTGGAGATGGGGTCTCACTATGTTGCCCAGGCTGGTGCTATCACTGTTGATGTTTACCTTGATCACATGGCTGAGGTAGTGTGGTCAGGTTTCTCCCCCATATGTTTACTCTCTTTTCCCCTTCCTGTACGTTACTCTGTAGAAGAAAGTCGTTGTGTGCAGCCCACACATAGGGAGTGTGGGGCTGTGTTCCTCCTCCCTGACAGTGGAGAATCTACATGCGTCATTGAAGTCATTCTGCATGCTAGGGTTATTTCTTCTTTCCATGTATTTATCGTTATTTAATCATTTCCATCTATCAGTATGAGCTTGTGGATATTCATTTTGTACTTGATAGTCCATTATTACTGTATTTGTTTTACTACTCATAGTATTCCCAGCTTTGGCCATTGGGAGCTCTTTCAGTTGGCTCCTGTGTTCCCTTGACAAAGTCCCATCATTGTGAGTACCTTTTTTTTTTTTTTTTTTTTTTTGAGACAGGGTCTCTGTTACCTAGGCTGGAGTGCAGTGGCACCATCATAGCTCACTGCATCCTCAAACTCCGGGCTCAAACAGTCCTCTCGCCTCAGCTTCCTGAGTAGCTGGGCCCACAGGCATGCACCACCATGCCCGGCTAAGTTTTAAAATTTTTTTGTAGAGACAAGGGTCTTGCTATATGGCCCAGGCTGGTCTCAAACTCCTGGGCTCAAGCAGTCCCCCTGCCTCAGCCTCCCAAAAGTGCTGGAATTACAGGCATGAACCACCACACTTGGCTTCCTTACTTCCTGGTACTATAGGATATTCCAGACTCGTGTCTTGTGTTTCCTGCCCTGGACCTGGGATCAGCCATTTGTCCAAGAAGTCCTGGCTGCTGCTTTCTTCTTCTTCTTCTTCTTTTTTTTTTTTTTTTTTAAGATAGAGTTTCACTCTTTGTTTGCCCAGGCTGGAGTGCAATGGTGCGATCTCGGCTCACTGCAACCTCCGCCTCCCGGGTTCAAGCAATTCTCCTGCCTCAGCCTCCTGAGTAGCTGGCATTATAGGCACGTGCCACCACACTCAGCTAATTTTTGTATTTTTAGTAGAGACAGGGTTTCACCATGTTGGCCAGGCTGGTCTCGAACTCCTAGCCTCAAACAGTCCACCTCCCTCGGCCTCCCAAAGTGCTGGGATTATAGGCGTGAGCCACCATGCCTGGCCCCTGGCTGCTTTTAGAGAAATGGTATTAAAATGGTATTAAAACCCAAGGTCTGGGGACTAGGCATGTTCTGTGCTACTGGATGGTTGCTTTTAGGCTCTCTCAGCTGACAGAGCCAGGAAATTTACCTGTGTACTCCACCAGTATATATGTACATATCTGTCAATACTAATACCCATAACCATCCCCATCCATATTACACTAACGTGAGTTCATACTGATGTCTCCAAGTCTAGCCCAGTATGACATAGCTCATTCTAGCCTTCTCTCCTTGTTTCTCTGTCACCTCTCACTCCAATAGTGAGTATCTTTGCTACCACCATCCACTAGCCATTTGCTTAATTGCTCAATTCCAACATACATGGATAATGGTTTCAGAATTGTTTACCGTTACCCTGGGGGAAGCACCATTATCAACTAGAGGACATTGCTATGTGCAGTCCCTTCAGCCTTACAGCTTACAGAGGCCACTCATTTCAAGAATTACTTAGATCAGCACTTTCTTTGTTTTTAATGTTAAAAAAAAAATTTGAGACGATGTTACATTTTATCGCCCAAGCTGGTCTTGAACTCCTGGGCTCAAGCGATCCTCCAGCCTCAACCTCCCAAAGTGCTGGGATTACAGGCGTGAGCCACCACACCTGGCTGATCAGCACTTTTCCCCACACTCCCTTCACAGAGGTCATTTCGTACATTTATGATACGTTTGGATTCATGTGTCACCTTCTGCGTTCCATCCTGGGACCCCGACTTCCTAAATGACTTTTAAAATTAGCATAATTCAGCCAGGCACAGTGGCTCACGCCTGTAATCCCAGCACTTTGGGAGGCTGAGGTGGGCGGATCACTTGCGGTCAGGCGTTCAAGACCAACCTGGCCAACATGGTGAAACCCCATCTCTACTAAAAACACAGAAATTAGCCAGGCACTGTGGCGGGCACCTGTTATCCCAGCTACTCAGGAGGCTGAGGCAGGAAAATCACTTGAACCCTGGAGGTGGAGGTTGCCGTGAGCCAAGATCACACCACTGCAGTCCAGCCTGGGTGACAGAATGAGACTCCGTCTAAAAAAAAAATAGCATAATTAAGTTTTAATTATTGGTGCTGTAAGGTTCTGTGGATTTTGTCAAACGCATAGTACCATGTATCCACCACTGCCATATCATACAGAATAATTCCACTGCCCTAAAACAATTCCGTGTTTCCCCTGTTCAGCCTCCTCCCGACCCCCAGCCCCTGGCAGCCCCTGACCTGTTTACTGCCTCTGTGGTTCTGCCTTCTCCACACTGTCATAGAGTCGGAATTAAATCGTATACAGCCTTTCCAGATTGGCTTCTTTTGCTTACCAGAACGTGGCTTAATGCCCCATTCCTTTTGCCAAATAGTTTTCCACCGTCAAGATAGACCACCGTTTACCCACTGAAGGACAGCCTGGTTGTATCCAAGTTTTGGTGATTATGGATAAAGCTGCAACAGACATTTGTGTGCTACTGTTTTTTTGTGTTTGTGTGTGTGTGTGTGTGTGTGTGTGTGTGTGTGTGTGTGTGTGTGTGTTTTTGAGATGGAGTCTCTCTGTCGCCCAGGCTGGAGTGCAGTGGCGCAATCTGAGGTCACTGCAACCTCCGCCCCCTGGGTTCACAGGTTCAAGCAATTCTCTTGTCTCAGCCTTCGGAGTAGCTAAGCCAGGCATCTGCCACCACGCCTGGCTAATTTTTGTATTTTTAGTGGAGATGGGTTTTCGCCGTGTTGGCCAGGCTGGTCTCGAACTCGTGACCTCAAGTGATCTGCCCGCCTTGGCCTCCCAAAGTGCTGGGATTACAGGCATGAGCCACCGTGCCTGGCCTTGTGTGCTAGTTTTCATGTGCACATAAGTTTCATATCAACTGAGTACATCTGCAGGAACATGATCGCGGGGTTGTATGATAGGATTAATCTTGTTAACTTTGTAAGAAACTGCCAAACTGTCTTGCAAAGTGGCTATTCCATGCTGTACTCCCACCAGCAACAATAGTTTCTCTTACCTCACATCCTTCTCAGCACTTGGTATTGTCCGTTTTTTGAATTTGAGCCATCCTAATATATGTGTTGTGCTTTTTGTTTTGATTTGTGACAGTATCTTTTTAATTCTTGTATCACCAACATGAAGCATAGTAACTAACAGGAAATAGCCACTTGATGATTTCTTACTGTTATGTATTTGTTATGTTGAAGAAATGAACTGGGGTAATTTTGTCAAATTGCCAAATGACTTGACTGTGCCCCCGGTTTCTGGGTTTCTCCTCCCTGAGAATGATACTCTTAGACCCTGACAGTGGGTCTTCCACACATACAAAATCCCTTGTGTTGACCATTAGTGAGATACAGGTTGAGCATCCCAAACCCAAAAATCCAAACTCGGAAATGCTGCAAAATTCAGAGCTTTTGAACACTGACATGACGCTCCAAGTAGGAATTCCACCCCTAACCTCATGCAAGAGGTCACAGTCGAAACGCAGATACACAACACGGATTATTCAGTGTCTCCCAGGGACAGAAGACCCTCCCAGCCTCCTTCAGCTGCAATACAACCTTTCCGCATACACCCAGATTTTTCCCCTACACAGGCACACGCCTCTCCAGACCACACACACACCAGCAGCAAGTTCCCCACGATGCCCCAGACGGTGCCCAGACCTCCATGCTCACTCACAGTTTCTTTGCTTGTTCTCTGCTTTGTTGTGTAGAGATAATGTTGAAAACATCAAAAAGGCCTGCAGATCCCCTGTGGGTAACAGTGATAAGAAAAAGAGGAAGCATTTGTGTTTTTCTGTAGCCCAGAAAGCCAAGAATGACTGCCACGCATGACCTGAAGAAGCAGCAGGATAAAAGGTTGAAACACCAAAAGCCATGAACAGAAGTTGGTGAAAAATTGAAAAATGAGGCCGGGCACAGTGGCTCATGCCTGTAATCCCAGCACTTTGGGAGGCCAATGAGGGAGGATCACTTGAGCCCAGGAGTTCGAGACCAGCCTGGGCAACATGGTTGAGACCTCGTCTCTACAAAAAATACAAAAATTAGCCAGGTGTGGTGGCACACACCCATAGTCTCAGCTACTCAGGAGGCTACAGTGAGCCGTGATCACACCACTGCACTCCAGCCCAGGTGACAGAGCGGAAACCCTGTCTCAAAAAAAAAGGCTGGGTGTGGTGGCTCATGCCTGTAATCCCAGCACTTTGGGAGGCCAAGGTGGGCAGATCACCAGGTCAGGAGATCAAGACCATCCTAGCTAACACGGTGAAACCCCGTCTCTACTAAAA
Source organism: Gorilla gorilla gorilla (assembly GCF_029281585.2). NCBI lineage: Eukaryota > Metazoa > Chordata > Mammalia > Primates > Hominidae > Gorilla > Gorilla gorilla. Next base: position 86,007,065 of record NC_073230.2, read on the forward strand.
TATAAAAAATTAGCCAGGTGTAGTGTCACACACCTGTAGTCCCAGCTACTTGGGAGGCTGAGGCAGGAGAATTGCTTGAACCCAGGAGGCAGAGGTCGCAGTGAGCCAAGATCACGCCACTGCCCTCTAGCCTGGTGACAGTGTGAGACCCCGTCTCCAAAAAAAAAAAAAAGTGTCCAGTAACCCTTTAATCCAAACACATCATAGTAGGTGGGGACTGAAAGCCTGTTGTTACCATTTAGCAGCTGATCCAGGTGTTCTCATGACACAGCTGTGCTGCTTAATTACTCTGAACATGCTATTTTCCACTGTATGAATGGCCCGTCATATTTATTACTGTTAAGCACTTATGTGTGAATAAGTGTAGGAAAAGGATTGCTTATCAGTAGCAAATTCAGAGTCAGAAATGATGGTGACGCCAAGCCACAGATCAGCTACATGGGTGAGAGATAGACGCCTTTGCTTTCTGATGGTTCATTGTACACAACTGTGTTTCATACACAAAATTATTATTATTATTATTATTATTATTATTAGAGACGGATTCTAGCTCTGTTGCCCAGGCTGGAGTACAGTGCTGTGATCTTGGCTCATTGCAACCCCTCCCTCCCGGGTTTAAGCGATTCTCCTGCTTCAGCCTCCCAATTAGCTGGATGACAGGTGTGAGCCACCATGCCTGGCTAATTTTTTTTTTTTCTGAGACAGAGTTTCACTCTTGCCTAGGCTAGAGTGAAGTGGCACGATCTCCGCTTGCTGCAACCTCCATCCACCTCCCACCCCCGGTTCAGGCAATTCTTCTGCCTCAGCCTCCCAAGTAGCTGGGATTACAGGTGCACCACCACGCCCAGCTAATTTTTGTATTTTTAGTAGAGACGGGGTTTTGCCATGTTGGCCAGGCTGGTTTTGAACTCCTGACCTCAGGTGATTCACCCGCCTCGGCTGTTGAAAGTGCTAGGATTACAGGCGTGAGCCACCACACCCAGCCTAATTTTTGTATTTTTATAGAGATGAGGTTTCACCATGTTGGCCAGGCTGGTCTCACACTCCTGACCTCGAGTGATCCACCTGCCTCGGTCTCCCAGAGTGCTGGGATTACAGGTGTGAGCCACTGTACTCAGCCACAAAATTATTTTTAAATGTTATATTTACCTTCAGTCTATGTGTATGGGGTATATATGAAACATAAGTGAATTTCATGTTTAGACTTGGGTCCCATCCCCAAGATATCTCATTGTGTAGATGCAGATATTCCAAAGTCTGGAAACATCCAAAATCTGAAACACATCTGGTCCCGAGCATTTTGGATAAGGGATCTGCAGCCCATACTGCATTTTCAAAGGCTTTTCAGCCACGGGGAATGCTTCCAGTCCTCCTCTGTTGCTCCCTTCCACAAACATCCAGCTCAATGAGTATTCTATTCATCAGAAGCAGAATTAAAGATCAGACCCTATGCTTTTTTTTTTTTTTTTTTTGAGACAGAGTCTGCCTCTGTCACCCAGGCTGGAGTGCAGTGGCGCTATCTCGGCTCACTGCAACCTTTGCCTCCTGGGTTCAAGTGATTCTCCTGCCTCAGCCTCCCAAGTGGCTGGGATTACAGGCGCCCGCCACCACGCCTGGCTAATTTTTGTAGTTCTAGTAGAGATGAGGTTTCCCCCATGTTGGTCAGGCTGGTCTCAAACTCCTGACCTCGTGATCCATCCACCTCGGCCTCCCAGGGTGTTGGGATTACAGACATGAGCCACCGTGCCCGGCCCCTTATACGATTTCTGCAGACAACATAGGCAGAGGCCGAGAGAGTCAGAGAACATGTTTGAGCCCGGGTCCCTGTCTTAGTGAATAGGAGATCTCTAGCAGCAAGTTCCTCCACCTCTCTGGGTCTTTTATCTTCTTCATCTGTAAAATGGATATATAATAGTGGTACTTACTTCATAGACTATTGTAAGAATTAAACAGGGTACTCTTTGTACAGACTTAGCACAGTGCTTCCATATAATAGTGTTGGACAAATATTAGCTATTAAAATATCCTGACCATTTAAACTTTAAAAAAAAAAAATCTGTGCCCAGGCTGCCGTGCAGTAGCATGGCTCACTGCAGCCTTGAACTCCTGGGCCCAGAAGGTCCTCCTGCCTCAGCCTCATGAGTAGTGAGGACTATAGGCATGTGTCACCAGGCCATTTTTTATAGAAATGGGACTCGCTGTGTTGCCCAGGCTTGTCTTGAACTCCTGGGCTCAAGTGATCCATCCTCCTCAGCCTCCCAAAGTGCTGGGATTACAGGTGTGTGCCATTGCACTCGGCTTCCCCGTTTGAACTTTCAAAGCTAATCATGCTGTGTGGTGTGAGGTTGAGGGGAAAAAGGGATGCCCCAAATTAATGAAACTAAATCTTCCAGATGCTTTCGCCAGAGCCGTGCGTGTTCTGTGTTCTTTCTGCGGTCCCATCCTGGGTATGACAGTGAATTTTAGGCTGGGCTGTGCCTTCGGCTGTGCAGGGCCTCCTGCTTAGAGGCCCTTTGTCTGACCTTTGGTGACACAGCAGTAGCAGCGGTCAGGGTGTGTAGTGGGCGTGTGGGTGGCCAGGGCAAGCCCTGCACATGTGCCTCGAGGAGCATTGGCTGGCCCGGGTGAGCCCACCCATTTGTGAGTTGCTGAGGCCACCATGCCTGCGGCCGGCATCCTGGCGTGGCTGAGCTGGGCCATCTGCTGCCTTGTGGTCTCTGCCTCTGCCTTTCCAACTCTCACTTGTCCTCCTGCTCCTGCGTGAAGAGGGGGAGGGGAGGAGTTGGGAACACGTTGTCCTCATGCTCGGCTTCTGGCTGGCAGTCATGATGGGGGACAGGGAACCTGTGCTGCTCACAGGTGTCAGGAGGGGCTTCCTGGGCCATGCTTGGGAGGAGCTGGGAAGCTGGCGTATGTGTGGGGGGCAGAGCCCTCTGCCACACAGGTTTTGGAAATCCTTTTGCAGACGGCAGTGAGAACTTGAGACTTCAGTGAGAGAGTTGTCAGCCTGGCGTTAGGTGTTGAAGAGCTGGGTCGGGAAGTTGCCCACCCAAGAGGCAACTTGAGCCACGTAAAAGTAGTAGGGCATGGTTTATGGGGTGTTGGGTCTTGCGTGTGCCTCTGGGCCTTTGGGTAAAGATGGGGTGCACCCATGAGAGCAGTGGTAGATCAGGTCTGTGAGCCACCCTTACTCCTGGGGAATGGCTCAGAGGACTGGTGGGTGTGAGGCATGACCCTGGTTTCTTGCCGTGCGGTCTAGGAACAGGGACTTCTGACTTCCCATCAGCTCTCCTCTTTGAAAGCACCCTTGACCCTGAACGATTTTGCATGTCTGTAATTTGAATGTCGTGTGGTTACAGGACCCGATCAGCCCAAGGAGCAGGGGTCCAGCAGCTCTGCGGAGGTATCTGGAACAGAGGAGGAGGAGGAAGTGCCCAGTTTCACCATGGGGCGATGACAATGTTTGCCACAGCCTCTGCCTGGAACCTGGCTCGTGCTGTGACCAGAAGGGAAAGGCGGCTGTTTGGCTCTTTCTCCCCCGCAAGGACCCGCTGACCCGCTGGATGGAGAGCAAAGGAGACCCCTCCCGAGCCGCTCACAGTCCCGCATTTAGCAGGTTTGGGAGCCTGAGGGGCCATCTCCCTGACACTCAGAGGCACTGCCTTGCAGACACCATCCATGCTCCTGGTAAAGGGGGACACAGAGCCTCACCTTGCCACATATTTGAACAGTGATGAGTTTGGGGCTGGTTTCTGGGAAGGGAACATTTATTTAGTAAAGAGCAGAACACCCTTGCGTTTTGTTAGGACATGTGGACTGTGAGTCACAAACACTCTGGAGAAGGCTGAGATGCCACCATTCCCACGGGGACTGAAGACACATTACGTGGACCTGGTCCCAGGCTCAGTGAGGAGATGGCCTCGGCTGTGGGGCTGGTCCATGTTGCCCACTCACTCCAGTGGGAAGTGGGTACCACGCCATAGAGGGTCTGCTCCCACTGCAGCTCCCGGTGCTCTCGTGTTCTGGGAAGGCCTGGGTGTGTGCACAAGGAGGCCCGGGCCAGGGACTTCACCAGGGGCTGGGTCACAAGGGCACAGGGTGTGTGGAAAGCGCTGTGGGGGAAGAGCCGGTCACTGGAGAGTGAGCAGGCGGAGACTCCAAGCTGGGCTGAGCCAGAGCAGAAGGCGAGGGATTCCCAGCCGGACGGGGGTTCTCTTGCCAACAGCTGCATTTTCATCCCGAAGTGGAAGGGGGTCTAAACAGAACGGGCTGAGAGAGGCGGGACTAGGTCAAGTGGGTGGAGCTCCTCCTTGCATGACTGCAACTGTCGGGGCTTTCTGCCAGCTCACAGCAGTTGGGGCCAGCGGGGAGAAGAGAGGCGGAACTGCTGTGTCCTCAGGTGGCGCAGCCTCAGACTGGCATCCAGGCACTGGGCCCGTGCAGAGAAGGCACCTGCAGAGAGCAGGGCAGCCCAGCGCAGGGGCTTGCACCTAGAATCCCAGCTACTCGGAAGGCCAAGGCAGGAGGGGACCGCTTGAGTCCAGGGATTCAAGGCCAACCTGGGCAATAGAGCGAGACCCTGTCTCTTAAAAAACGACGATGATGATGAACACAGAGGACGGGGCACTGTGCTGGGAGGCAGGGGGCCTGGGAGGAGCCGAGACCAGCCTTTTACCTCAGGGTTTTGAGGCTAACAGGGACGACAGAGACAGTTTCCAGTTAGAGCCTTGACTCCATTTTTGGATGATTTAGCCCCGAGTTCCTGAGTCTATTTTATGCCCCTTACATACTTTGATAGAACTAAGGAAATAGTGGTTTTGAGTGAAGGGAAAGGAAACCCAGAAACATTTTACGTTGCTTTTACTTCTGTAGTGTAGATTGCCCCGGCCCCTCTCTGAGCCCTGTAGCATCTGTGATAGCTTCTGTCCCTTCATCGGTTCACGTCACAGGGATTTTCTTTCCCAGGAAGCGGACACGGAGAGTCAGCCCTAATAAATGAGCACATGCCCTGGCTGTCCATTTTGAAACCTGTTTTTCTCTGTCTGGAACTGGCTGGTTTGCGTTTCGGTTTTAGTTCTCCTATCTTTGGACTGTTGGTTTCCATCCCTCTCCCCGCCCCCACATGTGTCACAGCCCCTGCCCTGAGTCTGCAACCTGGAGCTTGTGGGCCGCCTCAGTGCTGCGGAGGGTGCTGGGGCTTGGAGCCTGATGACCTGGCTTTGAATCCTGCCCCTGCCTCTGGTAAGCCAGGGGACTGTCAGCAAGTCCCTTCCTGCCTCTGCCAGCTCACTGGGCCAAGAGAGACAGTCGCCACAGGTGTGTGTTGGGTGGGTGGGCACATGGCGACACAGACAGCAGGATGCCAGGTTGCGGTGGGCTTCACCCCCACGGGGTGCAGGAGATGATATTTAGGCAGGACATGTCCTGTAGCCATTTCTGGCCATTAGTACTAGGTCATCAGGACCTTAAGTTGAGAGATTCTTTCTTCAGGGCATCACTTATTTAGGAAAAGAGGAACAAACAGATGTCATCATTGAGAAAGGATTGGGTGATACTGAGAGCCCCTGCCCTCCCCCCCAACAAAAAAAAACCACCATTAGGGGAGAATCATGAAGTAATGTCCCTCATTGCTCATGGGTGGGAAGGAGTCTGGAACTGAACACAGAGGTGTAGGTAACAGAATTGTCTCAAACAAACTCACACACAAGAATTCTTATGGCCAGGCGTGGTGAGCTAACGCCTGTAATCTCAGCACTTTGGAAGGCCAAGGCAGGAGGATCGCTTAAGCCCAGGAGTTTGAGACCAGCCTTGGCAACACAGTGAGACCCCATCTCTACAAAAAATTTTTAAATTATCTGGGCGTGATGGTGCACACCTATAGTCCCAGCTACTTGGGAAGCTGAGGTAGGAGGATCCCTTGAGCCGAGGAGTTGAAGGCTGCAGTGAGCCGTGATCACTCCACTTCACTCCAGCTTGGGTAACACAGTGAGACCCTGTCTCAAAAACAAATATATCTAGGTTCCCTGGTGATGCCCCTGTAATTTTGCATCATTTACGATTCATGCCCAAATACACATTTAAACAGGTATTTTACTGTTTAAACAGGAGATTCTACTACAGAACCCGCCCCTTTAATTAGTTAACTTCGAGACAAGGGCTTGCTGTGTCGCCCCGGCTGCAGTGCAGTGGCGCCATCATTGCACACTGCAGCCTCCAACTCCTGGGCTCAAGCATTCCTCCCACCTCAGCCTCCCAAGTAGCTAGGACTACAGGCATTCACCACCATGCCAGCCTAATTTTTGTTTGTTTTTGAAACAAGGTCTGGCGCTTTTGCCCAGGCTGGGGTGCAGTGGCGTGATCTCGGCTCACTGCAACCTCCACCTCTTGGGCTCAAGCCATTCTTACACCTCATCCTCCCAAGTAGCTGGGACTACAGGCGTGCACCACCATGCCTGGCTAATTTTTGTATTTTTTGTGGAGACGGGGTTTTGCCATCTTGCACTGGTCTCCACCTCCTAAGCTCAAACAACCCTCCCACCTCAGCCTCCCAAAGTGCTGGGATTATAAGTGTACACCACCGAGCCCTGCCCTGTTACTATTTTAAATTTATTTCCCTGTTTCCAACATTTATATTTTGGTAAAAAACAAAAACGACATTAAAATTGAGTTAGAGGAGTGTTCTACTAACTCTTGGAAATAGAACTCAGGCCAATTCTTTTTCATTCATGGTGGAGACACGTGTTTTATCCTTCTCCCTCTTGAAAGTTAATTTCTGTTTACTATTTGGTGTACTTGACTAAAGTTAGCTACAATTACCATATATTAACATATATTTCAGTAGAGAGAACACTCTTGGAAATTAACCTGGAGCGAGTTCCAGGAGGCCGTTTCTTGTTTTCTTACTCCACAGAATGTCACGAATCTACTGGGTGTGGTGGCTCTTGCCTGTAACCCCAGCACTTTGGGAGGCCTAGGCGGGAGGATCACTTAAGGCCAGGAGTTCAAGACCAGCCTGAGCAACATAGTGAGACCCCACATCTCTAAAAAATAAAAATTGAAAAGTGCACCTGGCCTAGTGGCATAGTCGTAGCTACTTCCAAGGCTGAAGTGGGAGAATCACTTGAGCCTGGGAGATCGAGGCTGCAGTGAGCCATGATTGTGCTGCCGCACTCCAGCCTGGGTAACACTAAGACCTTGTCTCAGAAGTAAAAGGCTGGATGCAGTGGCTCACACCTGTAATCCCAGCACTTTGAGAGGCCAAGGCAGGTGGATCACCTGAGGTCAGGAGTTCGAGACCAGCCTGGCCAACATGGTGAAACCCCATCTCTACTAAAAATGCAAAAATTAGCCGGGCATGGTGGCCAGTGCCTGTAATCCCAGCTACTGGGGAGGCTGAGGCAGGAGAGTTGCTTGAACCCGGGAGGCAGAGGTTGCAGTGAGCCAAAATGATGCCACTGCACTCCAGCCTGGGCAACAAGAGTGAAACTTCGTCTCAAAAAATGTAATAATAAATGAAAAAAATAGCAAATGTTTATTGAGCACCAACTAAGTGCAAAATCCAAGGGATTCCAAGGCCCATTGCTAGGCACTGGGGATGGTGGTGGACAAGACACAGTCCTTGCCTTCAGGGGGCTCCAGGTCTGAGCAGGAAACAGGATTGGGGAGAGCAGCACAGCCTGCTGTGTGGGCACCTGACCCAGGTCTCTGCGAAGGCGAGCGCTGAGCTGAAGTCAGGTGGCTCAGGAGAACAAGAGTGCCCAGAAAGCGAGCTGGGGAGGGAGGAGGCACCCTGCCATGGCCTCAGACCCTGTTAATCAGGGGACTGGAGTCTCAAAGGCCACAGGGTAGGGGCTGGAATGGAGAGACATGGGGGACCTTTGAGTTTGTGGAAGGGGACAGGGCTCCTGCCTTGCCATGCAGACCAGAGGTGATGGTGGCCTGAGTTAGTGCAGAAGCAAGTGGGGACAGGGAGAAGTAAGGGAGAGTCCAGCGATGTGGAGGTGGGAGAATTGTCACGACCCGATGGGGAGAGGACTCATGGGTGCCAGCAGCTGAGTGGGTGAGGGAACCCTTCCGAGACAGCTGACCCAGGCGGTGGAGCAGGAATGCAAGGGAAGATGACAGATTCGGCTGTGGGCCTGGTAAAGTGGAGGGCCCTAGGCATATGTGCTGGGAAGAGAGATCAAGGCTGAAGGTGATGATGGGGTTGTCAGGCTGCCCTGGTCCTTGGAACTATGGGAGTAGATGAAACCAGTCAGGGAGGAGCAAAGAGAGGAGAGGGACCCAGACAGAACCCTGAGAATCGCATATCGAGGGGACAGAAAATGGGGGGACAAGCAGGCAGACTCACTGGAGCCAAGGAACAGGGTTTCCTGGTAGAAGGAGGGGTCCCCGATGACAGGGCTGACGGCTGAAACATCCTCTGGGTTTAGGCAGGCAGATCAGCTGAGGTCAGGAGTTGGAGACCAGCCTGGCCAACATGGCGACACCCCATCTCTCCTAAAAAATATATACAAAAATTTGGTGGGCGCCTGTAATCCCAGCTACTTGGGAGGCTGAGGCAGAAGAATTGCTTGAACTCGGGAGGTGGAGGTTGCAGTGAGCCAAGATCACGCCATTGCACTCCAGCCTGAATGACGAGCGAAACTCCATCTCAAAAAGAAGAAGCTATTATAGGCCAGGCATGGTGGCTCACCCCAGTAATCTCAACATTTTGGGAGGCTGAGGCCGGCAGATCACTTGAGGCCAGGAGTTTGAGACTGGTCTGACCAACATGGTGAAACCCTGTCTCTACTAAAAATACAAAAATTAGCCAGGCATGGTGGCCCGTGCCTGTAATCCCAGTTACTTGGGAGGCTGAGGCATGAGAATCGCTTGAACTCAGGAGGTGGAGGTTACGGTGAGCCAAGATGGCACCACTGCACTCCAGCCTGGGCAATAGAGCAAGACTCTGTCTCATAAATATGATAGAGAAAGAAAGGAAAGAAAAAGGGAGGAAGGAAGGAAGGGAAGGAAGGAACGAAGGAAGGAAAGGAAGGGAGGGAAGGAAGGGAAGGGAGGAAGGGAGGGGAAAGAAAGAAATGAAGGAAGTGAGGGAGGGAGGGATGGAAGGAAGGGAGAGAAAGAAAAGAGTAAAAGGAAGGGAGGGAGGGAAAGAAAAGCAAGCAAGCAAGCAAGCTATTCTGTGTTTGGTTAGGAAACCAACTCTGCAAAGCACTGGCAATTATGACTTGCATTTTGCTTCTGTCTGGGCATGCTGGATAAATATGCCTGTGGGGTGGCGGTGTCAGTAACAGGCACAGGAAGCTTTCTCAAGGATGAGTGAAGTCGCTGCAAGAGTGAGAATTCAACAAGCAAAGGACTCCTTTGCTGAAAACACGTTCATCTATGATGCAAACTACTGCCGTTTACAAAGTGTTTTCTTCCTGTTTTTTTTGTGTGTGTGTGTGTTTTTTTTTTTTTTTTTTTTTTTTTGAGTCAGAGTCTTGCTCTCTGGCCCAGGCTGGAGTGCAATGGTGTGATCTTGGCTCACTGCAACCTCCGCCTCCCAGGTTCAAGTGATTCTTCTGCCTCAGCCTCCCCAGTAGCTGGGACTACAGGCGTGCGCTCCCATGCCTGGCTAATTTTTGTATTTTTAGTAGATACGGGGTTTTACCAGTTGACCTGGCTGGTCTTGAACTCCACACCTCAGGTGATCAGCCTCCCAAAGTGCTGGGATTACAGGCGTGAGCCACCGAGATTCATTTTACCAAGAACTCCACGTTGGAAAGCCATAACATGATTGCTTTTTGAGGACTTTACCCCTGAAATTCAAATGATCCCTCACCCATAGCCATTGATGGGGGTGGCAGGAGGAGGGCCAGTAAGGAACCCTGGGATTTGCTTATGTCCATGTTAGGGCCTAACCTGCCTTTTAGGCCAGTAACCCGGAGGGGGAAACCTGGTTTATTAGACTAAGTGTCCTCCTGGTTTCATTCTGGCTCTCAGCAGTAGCCTGTAAAAGACAACTCGAAGTGTAGATGGATTTAACCTGGCGTCCGTAACATCTACTCTTCCAATTGTCATAAAATGTGGCTGGCTGACATGAGTGGAATTTTTCCTTCGTTTGGATAAATGTGTCACGGTCCAATGCTGTTGTGACAGATGGAAAAATCCTATGTAGGGCACGCAGCAGCCTACCCGGCATGGAGGAAGGACTCCAAGGGACCGTCTGGCACCGCCGGGCTGATAGGAACCCATCTTGTCTGTCTGTGAATTATTCATGTGCTGCACTTCCTGAAAAGAATGCTCCTGTTTGACTACCTCGCTCGTAAAACCGCAGAGAATTCACCGTTAAGGGTGAGAGGCTCCCTGCAGTAGGGAGTGGAAGGGGCCAGGGCACAGCAGAAACTCTTTGCTGCTGTCTGCGAACAGCATGAGGACGACAACACGCTGCACTGAAGTTGGGACCCCAGGGGTCTCGCTGGGTCTGTGAGTGGCAGTGCGCTCTGGGTGGCAACCCCCAATTAGCTCAGTGCAAGCTCTTCATGGTGCCATCCAACACCCTGGGCAGGGGCCAAGCAAGGTGGCTCATGCCTCTATGCCCAGCACTTTGGGAGGCTGAGGTGGGAGGATCACTTGAGCCCAGGAGTTTGAGACCAGCAGAGGCAACATAGCAAGACCCATCTCAATTTTTTAAAAAAATTTAAAAATTAGCTGGACATTGTGGCACATGCCTGTAATCCCAGTGCTTTTAGAGGCTGAGAGAGGATTGCTTGAGGCCAGGAGTTTAAGACCAGTCTGGGCAATACAGGAAGACTCTATCTCTAAAAAAGAATTTTTTTTTTTTTTTTTTGGCCGGGCACAGTGGCTCACATGTATCATCCCAGCACTTTGGGAGGCCGAGGCAGGCGGATCACCTGAGGTCAGGAGTTCAAGACCAGTCCGGCCAACATGGTGAAACCCCATCTCTACTAAACATACAAAAAAGTAGCCAGGCTAGTGGCGTGCACCTGTAGCTTGGGAGGCTGAGGCAGGAGAATCGTTTCAACCCCGGAGTCGGGGGTTGCAGTGAGCCAAGATGGCACCACTGCACTCCAGCCTGGGTGACAGGGCAAAACTCCCTCTCAAAAAACAAAAACAAATTTTTTAAAAACTACCACGGTGTGGTGGCTCCTGCCTACATGTAGCCTCAGCACTTTGGGTGACTGAGGGCAGAGGATCACTCGAGCTCAGGAATTCGAGGCTGGAATTCGAGGCAGGAACCGTGATCGCACCACTGCAGTCCAGCCTGGGCGACAGAGCCAGACCCTGTCTCAAAAAAATAAAAAAATCCTGTGAAAACTCGGGCGTGGCCAGACGGATTCTCCCCTCCCCACCTTCCTTTCCCCTCCACTGCCCACCTGCACGCGCCCGCCCTGTCCCCACTCCCCGCCCCTCCACGCAGCCAGCGTCTAATGCTGGGCACCCCCCGAGGCTCACCCTGCCAAGCCTGGGGCTCCCCTTTTGCGCCCGGACCCAGGGGCAGGGAAAGCCCAGCTCGTGGTCTGTGGGTAGCCGGACCCCCGATGGGGCGGTGGGGGGCCTCGCCTTGACTCCCAGAGCTGGGGCCGGGGACAGGAGCTGGGGCAGGAGGGATGCGCGCGGGTCGGGGTCTTCCCACCTCCCCTGCTCCTCTCCCTCGCGCGATCCCGGGGTGGTTCCAGGTGAGGCGGGGACCCCCACCCCCCTACTCTCGGAGGAGGCGCCGCCAGCCCCGCCCCTCCCGGCCCGGCGGGTGACGTGGCCGCGGCTCTCCCGCGGGCGGGTCACGTGTTGGCGGCGCCTGGTTGCCTTGGCAGCGGCTGCGGCGGCCGCGGGGGCGGGGTGGAGGCGGGGCCGGGGGATCCCGCGCGACCGGCGGAAGGAGGGAGGGGGCCGCGCTCGGCGCCCCGGCCGGGCCACTGGGCCACAGGCCACGCGGCCACGCAGTCCGAGCGGGAGCCGAGCCGGGCGGGGCGAGGGCAGCTCCGGTGAGTGTGGCGGCGCGGGGGCCTGGCGCGGGGAGCGGGGTCCCTGCGGCTGGGGGGGCCGGAATTGGACCGGGGACGCTCGGCGGGGAAGGGGACGACTGTAGGCTGCCCGGGCGCGGTCACTACCCATCCGGGGTTGGTGACCTCCACCCCGCGGGATCCCTGGCGGGGTGCGGCGCCCAGAGGATCAGGGTCGGGGGCGCAGCCGGTTCCGGACACCGGGGCGTCCCTGGGGGAGGGACAGGGATGCAGCCTAGAGCCCCTGGGAGGCCCCCTCCCAGTGCGCCTGCTGGAGAGAGACACTCGCCATTGCCGGTGCCCCAGATGCTTAGAGGAAGTCAAACTCCAAGACCGCCCTCTGGAAATGTGTCCAATAGGCCAGCCAGGAAGAAAAGCTCATCTCTAGAGAGGGGATCGCGTTGTTCTACAAGACCTGTTTTCTCTGACTGCTCATTAAAGCAAAAAAAAAAAAAAAGCAACCCCACAAGGTTCAGTCCCGGAGCATCCTCTAGGGTCTGTGCCACCTGACAGAAGTACAGGGCTCCATCCTGCCCCACCCCACCCCCTTCCTGGGATCCAGTGTGAGGCCCAGACTCTGTCCCTCCCCCTGGGCCACCGGGCCTGGCACACACAGTTGGCATTGGGAACATAAAGGATGAATTTGAACCCCCTCCTGGGCTGCTCCTTCGAGACCTGGAGACCTGTCTCAAGACCCAGCTCCAGGCAGACAGACATCGTTTCCTCCACAACCCCACCCACTCTGGGGACATCTGCAGGGCCTCACCGATGGGGCATGGGAGGCCTGGCGGCTCCCAGGAAGCCACCCTCAGCCCTCACTGCCCTGAGCTCTTCACCTCCACTCTCAGACCTGAGCCCAGCCCACCCTTACTGATGGGGCATCCCTCTTGTTCACCCTTCCTTCCTTTGGAGGCCACCAGGCTCTCCCTTGCATCCCACTCCTGCCAGTTGGCCAGCCATTTCCCTGGGTTGAACTGTGGTCCCAAACCAGAATGATCTAGCAGTGCCCAGACCGTTCCACTCACCAATTTCTTCCATTCTCCTGTGGCTGGACGCCCAGTCATGCTGCCCAGACCCTCTGGCTCATTCCACAGCCCCAGGCTCCAAGTGTCTTCCACCCACATCTCCCTGCCCCCTCCACCCCCCAGGTGGCAGCCAGTCTTCCCTCCATATCTCCTGGACAAGGAGAGCCACCTCACATGTACACCTGGAGTGGCCTTCCCGTCTCTCGGAATCCTTCCATGCAGGAAGCATCTTGTCTTTGAGGAAAGGTCCCTCTTTTTTGAAATTCTTTTTAGAGGGCAGGCGCAGTGGTTCATGCCTGTAATCTCAGCACTTTGGGAGGCCAAGGTGGGCAGATCACTTGAGCTCAGGAGTTCTAGACCAGCCTGGCCAACATAGCAAAACCCTGTCTCTACCAAAAATACCAAAAATTAGCCAGGTATGGTGGCACACACATGTAGTCCCAGCTACTCGGGTGGTTGAGGCGGGAGGATCGCTTGAGCCTGGGAGGTAGAATTTGCAGGGAGCTGAGATTGTGCCACTGCACTCCAGCCTTGGTAACACAGCAGGACCCCATGTCAAAAAAAATTATTTTTAGAGACAGCGTCTTACTCTGTTGCCTAGGCTGGTCTCCAGCTCCTGGCCGCAGGTGATCCTCCCACCTTGGCCTCACAAAACACTGGGATTACAGGCATGAGGCACTTTGGCATGCAAAGGGCCGCTCTGTCCCCTCCCCGGTGTTACCTGCAAGCACCTTTTCCTGGCCTTGGTGTGAGGCAGCCAGTCCTCTGCTCCCTGCCTTCCATTGAAGCCTTTAGCTCAGTGGATGAGGATTGCCCCCACCTCTTTTTTTTTTTTTTTTTTTTTTTTTGAGATGGAGTCTCGCGCTGTTGCCCAGGCTGGAGTGCAGTGCTGTGCTCTCGGCTCACTGCAACCTCTGCCACCACACCCAGCTATTTTTTTTTTTTTAAGACAGAGTCTCACTGTGTCACCCAGGCTGGAGTGCCGTGGTACGATCTCAGCTCACTGCAACCTCCGCCTCCTGGGATCAGGCAATTCTCCTGCCTCAGCCTCCTGAGTAGCTGGGATTACAGGCGCTCACCACCACGCCCAGTTACTTTTTGTATTTTTAGAAGAGACAGGTTTCCACCATGTTGTCCAGGCTACTCTCGAACTCCTGACCTCTAGTGATCCGCCCACCTCAGCCTCCCAAAGATGACAGGTGTGAGCTACTGCTCCTGACCCACATCCCCTTATCTTGCTCCCCTACTGGGAGGCCATGAATTCTGGCCTCTTTCATCTTGGATCTTTAAGTACCAAGTGCGCTAAGCACCTGTGTGATGGAGGAGGGAGGACGGAGGGAGCAAAGGTTAGCGTCTCACCCCTCCAGTCTCTGTATACTGCGGTCATCAGACCTGCATGCTCAATTCTGTTAACTATGGGGGTGGGGGGAGAGGAAAAATGCAGTTTCCAAATTACAGCATTTTCTATTATGTGGAGCTAACCTACGGATTGCAGTGTTTCTCTGAATTCTCCCCAAGGGAAGGAACGTCCCAGGGATGGAAGTGCTTGGATGCGGTGCTGCTGGCTGCGGATGTGCGCAAGGAGATGGGACGGAGAGCCTGAGTTGGCGTTCGTATAAATGACCTGGTAATTGGCATCCCCTGGCAGGAATAGCACAGAACTGTTCCCAGAGGTCTTGTTGGCTAGGGAAGGCTGTGGCTTTGTAGCCTTGTTGAGAACAAAGGGAAAGGCGACACTGTTTTCCACCTCCAGCACATTCCTGCGTAATTTCCAAATTGGGGCATTTTCAATTATGGGGGGCTCGACTCTGGCATGGATGGACTAAGTTTGGGGCATTTCCTCAGCTGCTGACCCTGTTAAGCACTCCCCACTCCACCCGTCCACCCCAGCCATGCTCCCTGGGACCTAGAAACACGGATCTGTGTGTAACAGCCTGACGTAGACTTTCCGTGGGGCCTCTGTGGGCCTGGACATAGAAGTTACTCTTTTCGTTTCTTTTTTTTCTTTTCTTTTCTTTTTTTGAGATGGAATCCTGCTCTGTCACCCAGGCTGGAGTGCAGTGGCGCAATCTTGGCTCACTGCAACCTCCGCCTCCTGGGTTCAAGCGATTCTCTTGCCTCAGCCTCCCGAGTAGCCGGGATTACAGGAGCCCGCCACCACACCTGGCTAATTTTTGTATTTTTAGTGGAGACAGGGTTTCACCATGTTGGCCAGGCTGGAAAAGTCACTCTTTTTGATGCCAAGTAAACCACAAGATGCCTGTGCCCTTGAAGCACGCCCTGCAGATTAATTAGAACTGGATCCTGGCGTGTGGCCGAGCAGCCCAGCTCCTTCGGACACACGCGACCGCCAATCCCCTACTTAGTGGAGATTTAGGTTTAAATTCACAAATCTTGACAGATCTGTCCTTCTGATGTTTAATCCGTGTTAGTCAAACCAGATGTTTACCAGGTGTGAGTCCAGGCATCTCCGCCGTCTGTTTCTCCTTAAAATGTGGTCATGTGAGTTGGTGGATTTCATTTTTCATCTTGCTAAAAGTTTGCCTTGTAGCTTGGATGTGGCTTTAGTTACGTAAGTCCAATATTTTTCTTAGGGTGAACTGTACTGATCAAAATTTAAGTTGAAGGCCAGGTGCGGTGGCTCACACCTGTAATCCCATCACTTTGGGAGGCTGAGGCGGGGGGATCACCTGAGCTCCGGACTTCAAGACCAGGCTGGCCAACATGGCGAAACCCTGTCTCTACTAAAAATATAAAAATTAGCCAGGCATGGTGGCGCATGCCTGTAATCCCAGCTACTCGGGAGGCTGAGGCAGGAGAACGGCTTCAACCCAGGAGGCGGAGGTTGCAGTGAGCCGAAATTGCGCCACTTCACTCCAGCCTGGGTGACAGAGCGAGACTCTGTCTCAAAAAATAAATAAATTTAGAAAATAATAAAATGTAAGTTGGATCTGTGAAACTAGCAGCTACTTGGAAATGTTTATTCCATGGCTGGCACCTGGATGTTGGAAGAAGTCTTTCGTCTTCAGATGCATTATCTTATTCAAAAGCCCTAGAGGTGAGGCCGGGTGCAGTGGCCCACACGTGTAATCCCAGCACTTTGGGAGGTGTAAGAGGGAGGATCACTTGAGGCTAGGAGTTCAAGACCAGCCTGGGCAATATAGTGAGATTCCCGTCTCTAGGAAAAATTAAAACATTAGCAGGCATGGTCCTGTGCTTGTGGTCCTAGCTCCTCAGAAGGCTGAGGCAGAAGCTTCCCTTGAACCTAGGAGTTCGAGGCTGCAGTGAGCTGTGATCGTACCACTGCACTCCAGCCTGGGCAACAGAATGAGACTCTGTCTCTATTTTTAAAAAAAGTAGGCTGGACGCGGTGGGTCACACCTGTAATCCCAGCACTTTGGGAGGCTGAGGCAGGTGGATCACCTGAGGTCAGGAGTTCGAGACCAGCCTGGCCAACATGGTGAAACTCCATCTCTACTAGGAATACAAAAATTAGCCAGGTATGGTGGCGGGTGTCTGTAGTCCCAGGTACTTGGGAGGCTGAGGCAGGAGAATCGCTTGAAGCCGGGAGTCAGAGATTGCACCACTGCACTCCAGCCTGGGCAACTTGGCGAGACTGTCTCAAAAAAATATATCAAATAAAATAAAATAAAAATAAATAAAAAGTCCTATAGGTGGAAATATCCCCATTCTCACGATGAAAGAGCCAGGTCAGAAAGGTCAGCTGTCATGCTCAGAATCACACAGTAGAGTCAAATCCAGGTTTCATAACTTTAGGTCCTGGAAGGCTGGGCGCGGTGGCACATATCTGTAATCCCAGCAGTTTGGGAGGCTGAGGCAGGCAGATCACTTGAGGTCAGGAGTTCGAGACCAGCCTGGCCAACATGATGAAACCCCGTCTCTACTAAAAATACAAAAATTAGCCAGGCGTGGTGGCGGACACCTATAATCCCAGCTACTCAGGAGACTGAAGCAGGAGAATTGCTTGAACCTAGGAGCTGGAGTTTCCAATGAGGTGAGATTGCCCCACTGCACTCCAGCCTGGACGACAGAGTGAGACACTGTCTCAAAAACAAACAAACAAAGAAACATAACTTTAGGTCCTGGGCACTTTCTAAACCCCTGGGCTCTGGCATGGGCTGTATATGGCAGCCTCTGTAGGTTGAATGGGCTTGGAGTCTAGCTCTTCCAGGCCGCAGTAACCTAGGATGTCTGAGCATGTCTCTCTCCCACCCTTAGCCTGGCTCCCACCATGAGTGCTGAGCTCAACGTGCCTATCGACCCCTCTGCTCCTGCCTGCCCTGAGCCCGGCCACAAGGGCATGGATTACCGGGACTGGGTCCGCCGCAGCTACCTGGAACTGGTCACCTCTAACCACCACTCGGTACAGGCCCTGTCGTGGCGGAAGCTCTACCTGAGCAGGGCCAAGCTGAAGGCCTCCAGCAGGACCTCCGCCCTCCTCTCCGGCTTTGCCATGGTGAGTGTGGGCGCCAGGTGAGGAGCACACTGGTCAGATGGGCTTTGCTAACTGAGGTCCCGGGATGCCTCAGGGACCAGAGCCTTCCCTCCAGTCTCTGGCAGCCAGGATGGACCAGTAGGAAGCATCCACCCAAGTCCCAGCTGCTCTAAGAGGACGACTCTATCAGTGCGAGTGGGGGCGCTGGGAGTTGCCAGGGGCTCCCAGCTCTAGAATCTTCAGAAAGCCCACTCTGTCCTGTTCACATCAAGTATTTGCTTAGCAAGGAGGGAGGTTGGTGCGGGGTAATTACAGTAACTCAGGTTCTGTGACTCACACCTGTAATCCCAGCACTTTGGGAGGCCAAGGTGGGAGGATAGCTTGAGGCCAGGAGTTTGAGACCAGCTTGGGCAACACAGGGAGACCCCTGTCTTTACAAAAATAAAATAAATAATTAGCCGGACGTGGTGGCGTGCACCTATAGCCCCAGCTACTTGGGAGGCTGAGGCAGGAGGATCACTTGAGTCTAGGAGGTGGAGGCCTCAATGAGTTATGGCCACACGACTGCACTCCAGCCTGGACGTCAGAGTGAGACCCCATCTCTAAAAAGAAAAAATAAAATTTATTTATTTATTTTGGCCAGGCGTGTTGGCTCACACCTGTAATCCTAACACTTTGGGAGGCCGAGGTGAGTGGATCACTTGAGATCAGGAATTCGAGACCAGCCTGGCCAACATGGTGAAACACCGTCTCTACTAAAAGTACAAAAAAATTAGCTGGGTATGGTGGCAGGCGCCTGTAATCCCAGCTACTTGGGAGGCTGAGACACAAGAATCGCTTGAACCTGGGAGGCCAGAGGTTGCAGTGAGCCAAGGTCACGCCACTATACTCCAGCTGGTCAAGAGTGAGACTTTGTCTTGAAATAAATAGATTAATTAATTAAAAAGATAAAATCAAATCAAATCGCTGCATGGTACAGGGTTTCCTGAAGAAAGGCGCCCATGTCTGCCCCGTCTCAGGCACCACCCAAAAGTTTGGAACTCTCAGGGATCTCTGAGCAGGGCCTCAGAGATTGATTGGGGTTGGATCAGTTTAGCCCAGTTAGCGATGCAGACGTTCCTGGAATCTGGCCTCCAGGGTGACAAAGGAGAGCTTTTGGCCTGGCTCCCAGCGGCCGCCTTCCTTCTGAGTCATCCCCTAGGACAAGAGTCAGTTTCCAACAAAGCTGCGGCTCTGACAAGGGGCCCATCTCCTGTTGACTCCAAAGCCGCTGACCCACACCCCTGGAGGGAATTGTCCCAGAGGTTAAGGACTCACAGTGAGGACACAACAGTGTGCTCACAGGTCCTATTGGGTGGAAGTGATTTATTTGTTTTTTGTTTTGTTTTTAGAGACAGGGTCCCACTCTGTTGCCCAGGCTGGAGAGGGCGGTGGTGTGATCATGGCTCACTGCAGCCTCTACCTCCTGAGCTCAAGCCATCCTCCTGCCTCAGTCTCCTGAGTAGCTGGAATTATAGGCACGTGCCACCATGCCTGGCTAATTTTTTTTTTCTTTTTTCAGAGACAAGTTCTCTGCTCTGTTGCCTAGGCTGGAGTGCGGGGGTGCAATCATGGCTCACTGCAGTCTTGAACTCTCAAGTGATTTTCCCACCTCGGCCTCCCAAAGTGCTAGCATTGCACCTTGTCCAGCCTGTTTCCTTATGTGAAAACAATTATTGTTTTTGTTTTTGTTTTTGTTTTGAGATGGAGTCTTGGTCTGTCACCCAGGCTGGAGTGCAGTGGTGTGATTTCAGCTCACTGCAGCCTCTGCCTCCTGGATTCAAGCGATTCTCCTGCCTCAGCCTTTCGAGTAGCTGGGACTACAGGCACACGTCACCACGCCCGGCTAATTTTGATATTCTTAGTGGAGATGGGGTTTCACCATGTTGGCCAGGCTGGGCTTGAACTCCTGACCTCAGGTGATCCGCCACCCTCGGCCTCCCAAAGTGCTGGGATTACAGGCAGGAGCCACCGTGCCCGGCCTCTATTGTTTTTCTGTAGGCCGGAGCCTCAATTGTTAGATTGATGGTGCAATTTAAAAGAAAAAGCTGGCTGGGCATGGTGGCTCATGCCTGTAATCCCAGCACTTTGGGAGGCTAAGGCGGGCAGATCACCTGGTCAGGAGTTCGAGACCAGCCTGGCCAACATGGTGACACCCTGTCTCTACTAAAAATACAAAAATTAGCTGGACGTGGCGGCAGATGCCTGTAATCCCAGCTACTCCAGAGGCTGAGACGGAGAATTGCTTGAACCCGGGAGGCGGAAGTTGCACTGAGCCGAGATTGCATCACTGCACTCCAGCCTGGGCCATAGAGCGAGACTGCATCTCAAAAAAAACAAAAAAAACAAAAAAAACAAAAAAACAAAAAACAAAAAAACAAAAAAACAGAGGTGGCTCTTGCTATGTTGTCCAGGCTGGTTTTTTTTTTTCTTTAATTATTGTTATTTTGTTCTTCACCTTATACCAAGGGAGAAATATTGTTGTTTCATTTTGTTTTTTTCCCCCAAGTATTTTTGACCCGCGGTTGGTTGAATCTGCAGATGTGGAACTCATAGATACAGAGCACTAGCTGCAGTGGGAAGCAAGTGAACCATCTGGCGTGGAGCTGAGCCTCGGGGGAGCCGCAGTGCACCTGCTTGATTAGATTAGCATAGCGCCATCCGGTCAGATTGTTCTTCACACTGCAGGGCAGCCTGGGAAAAATAAGTGACAAATACAGATCATCAGAAACTGTAGCTGAGTCGGGGCAGGGCCTTGGGAACAGGCAAAGGTACAGATTGCTGGGTAGAGTTCGCCCTTTATAGTGTGTCTTCCCTCATTAGAATTGCAAAGCTGTTCCTTTGTCTAGCAACACGTGCTTATGCCTAACCTGAAGCTTAGTTCTTGATGCGTATTCTTCCCCCAACACAGAGAACCAGTGATCCGAGGCCCCACCTCATAAAACCTCTGCATAGGCCAGGCGGGGTGGCTCACGCCTGTAATCCCAGCACTTTGGGAGGCTGAGGTGGGCGGATCACTTGAGGTCGGGAGTTCCAGATCAGCCTGGCCAACATGGGGAAACCCTGTCCCTACTAAAAATATGAAAAGGAGGGCCGGGCGCCATGGTTCACGCCTGTAATCCCAGCACTTTGGGAGGCCATGGTGAGCACATCACTTGAGGTCAGGAGTTGGAGACCAGCCTGGCCGATCTGGTGAAACACTGTCTCTACTAAAAATACAAGAATTAGGCTGAGCGCAGTGGCTCACACCTGTAATCTGAGCACTTTGGGAGGCCGAGGCGGGCGGATCACGAGGTCAGGAAATGGAGACCATCCTGGCTAACACGGTGAAACCCCATCTCTACTAAAAATACAAAAATCAGCCGTGCGTGGTGGCACACGCCTGTAGTCCCAGCTACTCGGGAGGCTGAGGCACGAGAATCACTTGAACCCGGGAGGCAAAGGTTGCAGTGAGCCAAGATTGCTCTACTGCACTCCAGCCTCGGTGGCAGAGCAGGACTCTGTCTCAAAAAACAAAAAAACAAAAATTAGCCAGGCGTGGTGGCTGGCACCTGTAACCCCAGCTTCTCGGGAGGCTGAAGTGGGAGGATCACTTGAACCCGGAAAGGGGAAGTTGGAGTGAGCCGAGAACATGCCACTGCACTCCACCCTGGGCAACAGAGAGGAAGACTCCGTCTCAAAAAATATATATATATATTAGCCGTGGTGGCGCATGCCTGTAGTCCCAGCTACTGGGGAGACTGAGGAAGGAGAATCACTTGAACCCGGGAAGCAGAGGTTGCAGTGAGCTGAGACAGCGCCACTGCACTCCAGCCTGGGCAACAGAGCAAGACTCTGTCTCAATAAAAAAAAAAAAATTTAATTTAAATTAAAAAAATTCTGCATAAACACAGTGAAAAATTGCCTTCTTTTTTCTTCTTCTTTTTTTTTTTTTTTTTAATAGAGATGGGGTCTCGTTTTGTTGCCTGGGCTGGTCTTGAACTCCTGGGCTTAAGTGATCTCCCGCCTCAGCTTCCCAAAGTGCTGAGATCACAGGTGTGAGCCACCTCACTCAGCCCCTTTTCTCGTTTTTTTTTTTTTTTTTGAGACGGAATCTTGCGCTGTCTGTCGCCCAGGCTGGAGTGCAGTGGCGCGATCTCGGCTCACTGCAAGCTCCGTCTTCCGGGTTCACGCCATTCTCCTGCCTCAGCCTCCCGAGTAGCTGGGACTACAGGCACCCGCTTTTCTCCTTTTAAGGTGGAACAAAACCACTTTTTGCAAGCCCTGCCCCCTACCTCATAATCATCTTTATTTCCTGTCTTGGAGGCCTCTGTGGTTTGTAATATTTGTCACTTCGGCCATTTCCTTTGAGGTGACCATAGCCAACCCAGGGCCACACTGAGAAAAACCACCCCTCAGCCCATGTTCCGTGGCTACTGGTTTTTGGATACGTTTCACAAGGGCCCCAACTGTATTACTGCTGAGTTGCTTTTCGGCTCTGGTCCACTAGGACTGCCATGTCTTCTTTTTTCTTTTTTGAGATGTAGTCTCGCTCTGTCTCCCAGGCTGGAGCACAATGGCACGATCTTGGTCACTGCAACCTTTGCGTCCCGGGTTCAAGAGATTCTCCTGCCTCAGCCTCCTGAGTAGTTGGGATTACAGGCGCCCACCACCACGCCCAGCTAATTTTTGTATTTTTAGTAGAGATGGGGTTTTGCCATGTTGGTCAGGCTGGTCTCGAACTCCTGACCTCAGGTGATCCGCCCACCTCGGCCTCCCAAAGTGCTGGGATTACAGGCACCCGGCCATATCTTCTTTTATCTAGGAAGTGTTCCCTCACCACTGAAAGTGAGGTGAAGAAATGAGCTGCTAAGAGGTGGCAGTTGCTGAAGGACATTATGAAATCTTCATATATATTATTATTTTTTTTACTTTATTTTTTCCCCAGACAGGATATCGCTCCATTGCCCAGGCTGGGGTGCAGTGGTACATTCATAGCTCACTGCAGCCTCTAACTCCGGGGCCCAGCCTTGTGAGTTATTTTTTTATTTTATTTTATTTTATTTATTTATTTTTTTGTGGCAGGGTCTCACTCTGTCCCCCAGGCTGGAGTGCAGTGGCATGATCTCAGCTCACTGAAACCTCTGCCCGCCGGATTCAAGC
This sequence comes from Gorilla gorilla gorilla, assembly GCF_029281585.2. Taxonomy (NCBI): domain Eukaryota; kingdom Metazoa; phylum Chordata; class Mammalia; order Primates; family Hominidae; genus Gorilla; species Gorilla gorilla. Next base: position 86,029,735 of record NC_073230.2, read on the forward strand.
GATTCTCCTGCCTCAGCCTCCCGAGTAGCTGGGATTACAGGCACGAGCCACCATGCCCGGTTCATTTTTGTATTTTTCACAGAGAAAGAGTTTTGCCATATTGGCCAGGCTGGTCTCCAACTCCTGACCTCAAGTGATCCGCCCCGCCCCCGCCCCCCACCCTCCGGCCTCTTAAAGTGCTGGGATTACAGGCATGAGCCACCGCACCTGGCCTGAGTTGTTTTTTTTTCTTTAAACAGGGATGGCTTAGGTCTAGGAGGGAAACAGTGGGTAGAGGAACCTTCCCCAGGCTTCTTCTTTTTTTTTTTTTTTTTTGAGACAGAGTCCCGCTCTGTCACCTAGGCTGGAGTGCAGTGGCATGATCTCCGTTCACTGCAACCTCTGCTTCCTGGGTTCAAGTGATTCTCCTGCCTCAGCTTCCTGAGTAGCTGGGATTACAGATGCCCACCACCATGTCCAGCTAATTTTTTGTATTTTTAGTAAAGACGGGGTTTCACCATGCGGGCCAGGCTGGTCTTGAACTCCTGACCTCAAGTGATCCACCCACCTCGGCCTCCCAAAGTGCTGGGATTACAGGCGTGAGCCACTGCGCCTGGCTGACCTCACATTTCAAGACACCAAGCAGAGCCTGCCGTTCCTTGGTTTGTTCGTTTTAGACTATACCTGCTGTAACCTCTGACTATGGTTGATGATTTTGCTTCCTTAGCAGACCCAGCCATGCCTCCTTTCCACAGCTTCCCTCCTCACCCTCGGCCTCACTTCCGTCACCTTTCCTGAGCTTTAGAGATGCCGGCTCTCACTGGGCTTTTGGCCTCTGCTGAGGAGGCACCATGTGGTCTGTCTGAGGCCGTCCAGGTGTGCAGCTCTGAGTCTGGGGACTCTCCGCACTTTCAGTTGTTCTGTTTTAAAAGGTCAGTTTCCGTTTTTTTTTGTTTTTTTTTTTTTTTTTTTGTCAAGATGGGCTCTCACTATGTTGCCCAGGCTGGTCTCAAACTCCTGGGCTCAAGCGATCCTCCTGCCTCTGCCTCCCAAAGTGCTGGGATTACAGGCATGAATCATCGTGCCTGGTCAGTTTTTACCTTTTGAAAGGTCAGTTTCCTTTTTTTGTAGAGACGAGGTCTCACTCTGTCACCCGGGCTGAAGTGTAGTGGTGTGATCATAGCTCACTGCAGCCTGTTATCTCCCGGGTTCAGGCGATCCTCCCACCTCAGTCTCCTCAGTAGCTGGGACTACAGGCATGTGCCACCATGCCCGGCTAATTTTGTATTTTTTATAGAGACAGGGTCTCCTTCTGTCCCCCAGGCTGGAGTGCAGTGGTGCGATCGGGGCTCCCAGCAGCCTGGAATTCCTGGCCTCAAGTGATCTTCCTGCCTCAACCTCCCAAACCACTGGGATTACAGGCATGAACCATTGTACCCAGCCAGTTTTTCACTTCTTTCTTTTGTTTCCTTCCTTCCTTCCTCCCTCCCTCCCTTTTCTCTTTCTTTTCTTTCTTTTCCTTCTTTCTTTTTCTTTTCTTTCTCTCTCTTTCTTTCTTTCCTTTCTTTTCTTTCTTTAACTTTCGTGGCTTGTTTTGTTTTGAGACAGTCTCACTGTGTCACCCAGGCTGGAGTGCAGTGGTGAAATCTTGCCTCACTGCAACCCCCACCTCCCAGGTTCAAGTGATTCTCCTGCCTCAGCCTCCCGAGTAGCTGGGATTACAAGTGCCCGCCACCACGCCCGGCTGCTTTTTGTATTTTTAGTAGAGACAGGGTTTCACCATGTTGGCCAGGCTGGTCTCCAGCTCCTGGCCTCAAGTGATCCACCAGCCTCGGCCTCTCAAAGTGCTGGGATTATAGGTGTGAGCCACCATGCTGGCCTCTTCTGTACTGTTGAGATGTTTTTCTCAGTGCAGGCTTCTTTAGATAATTAGAACAAAGGAAAACGTGAAACATTTGATCAGTGAGGAGGTTGCCCTCTGGTCTTCCAGGGCCCAGAACATGGGTGAGTCCTGCCAGCAGGCAAGCCCATGGCTACCCTGTCCCTCGAACCTGGCCCAGCCCCTGCTCTGCCTGGTAGGTGGCCCTGGTGGGGCCATACCTTGCCCTCTCCACACCCAGCACCACTCGTCTGCTGTCCCCGCAGGTGGCCATGGTGGAGGTGCAGCTGGAGACGCAGTACCAGTACCCGCGGCCGCTGCTGATTGCCTTCAGCGCCTGCACCACGGTGCTGGTGGCCGTGCACCTGTTCGCCCTCCTCATCAGCACCTGCATCCTGCCCAACGTGGAGGCCGTGAGCAACATCCACAACCTGAACTCCATCAGCGAGTCCCCGCACGAGCGCATGCACCCCTACATCGAGCTGGCCTGGGGCTTCTCCACCGTGCTCGGCATCCTACTCTTCCTGGCCGAGGTGGTGCTGCTCTGCTGGATCAAGTTCCTCCCCGTGGATGCCCGGCGCCAGCCTGGCCCCCCACCTGGCCCTGGGAGTCACACGGGCTGGCAGGCCGCCCTGGTGTCCACCATCATCATGGTGCCCGTGGGCCTCATCTTCGTGGTCTTCACCATCCACTTCTACCGCTCCCTGGTGCGCCACAAAACGGAGCGCCACAACCGCGAGATCGAGGAGCTCCACAAGCTCAAGGTCCAGCTGGATGGGCATGAGCGCAGCCTGCAGGTCTTATGAGGCGCCGAGGGCCGGGGCTGGGAACGGCCCTGTGCCCGGGAGTCCGCAGAGGCGGGGATTTGTCAGATGCAGACATTTTGCAAGGCTGCCGGGTAGTTCAAGACCAAAGTTTTCCTCTTGTCTTAATACCATAAGGACCGGATGACTTCTCCTGAGATAGAACCGTTTGGTTCAATGAGGGACTGTGTTGCTAAGAGCGTTGGGGGCAAAGCCAGGCTGGTTCCTTGGCCTCGGGGTTTCCTGGGTCGGGGACACAGTGAAGAGGCTCCAGCGGGACCTGCCCATCAGTCCTGGGCCAGGAGGGGCTCCAAGCAGCACCCAGTGGTCCGGGGGAGTCTCAGACCCGGCATGTGTGGCTGGCAGACCTGGGAGAGCCAGGGCAGGGTTTTGCGTTCAGAGAAGGATTTCCCCAGAGACCCGTGGTGGACTTCATGGGTGCTGAGTGGCCCGTGTGACAGTGATGACACGAAGGCTTCAGCGTTTGAGTGGGTGCAGGTGCACGCCAGGGCTTGGTGCTTCCCTGCCTGGCCCTGGAGGGAGCTGGGTGGCCTGGCTTCAGGGGAAGACAGGAGCCAGGACACATGTCAGCCCAGCAGGTGTGGGGGGTGCTGCAGCCCTCGGCAGTGGGGTCAGGCCCTGGGGGATGTTTCCAATGGTGGGCAGCCTGGCCAGGCCGGAGGAGACATGTTCACGGGCATCTATCAGATGCCCCCTTGAGGAGGCTGAGTTATTTGAGGGCTGCTGCAAAGTACGCTAGGCTCAAATTCTCTTTTCCCAGCCAGAGCCCTGGCCACACGGACTCAGTGGGGCCACCGGGGTGGGGAAAGGACCCCTCGCCCACCCCCCGCAGCCACTGGCCTCCAGCTCTCGGCCACAGAATGGCCTCTAAGGCTGACTCAGCCGCTCCCCTGGGCTGTGGCAGCAGGAGGCGGGGGCTCTGGCTCAGGCCCCGGAGCCTGTGCAGCTTGCCCGTGGCCCTAGGCAGCGAGGGGACAGCCTGGGGGACTTCCTGCCTAGGCAAGGTCATTGGTCGGGCCTGGCCTGTGGATAGTGGGGCCAGGGGCCAGCCCAGGCCAAATGAGTGCCCTCCTTGTTATGACACCAAGTGACTACAAGGGAGGCAAGACCCCTCCAGGCCTCTCAGCCGACACTGGGTCCCACCACACACAGTGACCGTGCTGTGCAGTGCAGGTTCTGGCCTTTTCCTTGAAGGCATCTGGTAGACCCGAAGCCACGCTCTTGGGCCGCACATGCACGCCGCAGCACCAGCTGCCCTGAGCTGCTTGTACAACCAACCACCTTTCCCCTCTTCTCCAGCTGTAACGTGGAGAGTCAGCCATGCCTTGTCTTTTGTTCTCATAAATAGTCACTGGGGCCGGGCGCAGTGACTCACGCCTGTAATCCCAGCACTTTGGGAGGCCGAGGTGGGCGGATCACTTGAGGTCAGGAGTTCGAGACCAGCCTGGCCAACATGGTGAAACCCTGTCTCTACTAAAAAAATACAGAAAATTAGCCGGGCGTGGTGGCGGGCGCCTGTAGCCCCAGCTACTTGGGAGGCTGAGGCGGGAGAATGGCAATGGCGTGAACCCGGGAGGCAGAGCTTGCAGTGAGCTGAGATGGCGCCACTGCACTCCAGCCTGGGTGACAGAGCCAGACTCCATCTCAAAAAAAAAAAAAAAAAATTAGCCGGGCGTGATGGCGGGCACCTGTAGTCCCAGCTACTCAGGAGGCTGAGGCAAGAGAATCACTTGAACCCAGGAGGCAGAGGTTGCAGTGAGCTGAGATCACGCCATTGCACTACAGCCTGGGCAACAAGAGCGAAACTTTGTCTAAAAAAAAAAAAAAAAAAAAAAAAATCACTGGGCTTCTTCATGCTCTGATCACATCTCTTGTAAAAGCTTAAGTTCTCTCCGGGGTCCGGGTTGGCCATGCCGTGGAATTCTGGGTGGCCTGGCTGGGGTCTCTGGAAATGTGGCTGCAGCAGAGAACAGAGACCCTGACACGCAGTTCCCCGTGCTGAGGGGCCCTAGGGGAGTCACACCAAGGGTTCCCACGAGAAATATGTGGCATCCCCGGGGGCCGGAGAAGAGCCCCGTGTCTTCTGAGGGGTTTGTCCTTTGTGTCCCCTACAGACATTTGTCTGCGACCTTTGCCCTCCAGCATGTATGTACTTTCCTGCAGCCTGTAGAAACGCCTCTTACGGTTTAATATGTGTTCGCTTTGCTAAAGAATATCAACATCAGCCAGGCGAGGTGGGGCACGCCTGTCATCCCAGCACTTTGGGAGGCTGAGGTGGGAGGATCACGTGGGCCCAGGGGTGCGAGACCAGCCTGGGCAACATAGCGAGACCCCATCTCTAAAAAAATTATTTTAAATTAGCCAGGCCGGGTGCAATGGCTCGCGCCCGTAATCTTAGCACTCTGGGAGGCCGAGGCAGGCGGATCACTTGAGATCAGGACTTTAAGACCAGCCTCGGCAACAACATGGTGAAACCATCTCTAGCAAAAATACAAAAAATTAGCCGGGTATGGTGGCGGGTACCTGTAATCCCAGCTACTCAGGAGGCTGAGGCAAGAGAATCGCTTGAACGCAGGAGGCAGAGGTTGCAGTGAGCTGAGATCGTGCCACTGCACTCCAGCCTGGACAACAGAGCAAAACTCTGTCTCAAAAAATAATAAATAAAAATAAATTAGCTGGGCGTGGTGGTGCATGCCTGTAGTTCCAGCTACTTGGGAGGCTGAGGTGGGAGGATTGCTTGAGCCTGGGAAGTAGAGGCTGCAGTGAACTATGACTGTGCTAGTGGCCGGGCACAGTGGCTCACGCCTATAATCCCAGCACTTTGGGAGGCCAAAGCAGGTGGATCACTTGAGGTCAGGAGTTCGAGACCAGCCTGGCCAACATGGTGAAACTCTGTGTCTACTAAAAATACAAAAAATTAGCTGGGCGTGGTGGCGCTTGCCTGTAGTCCCAGCTACTTGGGAGGCTGAGGCAGGAGAATCGCTTGAACCCAGAAGGCAGAGGTAGCGGTGAGCCAAGATGGTGCCACTGCACTCCAGCCTGGGCGACAGAGGGTGACTCCTCAAAAAAAAGAAAAATAGCTAAAATATGATTGTGCCACTGCACTCCAGCCTGGGTGACAGAGTGAGACCCTGTCTCTAAAAAAAAAAAAAAAAAAAGAAAAAAGAATGTCAGCATGTCAGCGTTCCTCCAAGGAGTGGCTTTGGGTCAAGAAGACAGGCTGGCTCTCCTAAACAAACGGCTCCCCACGGCTGGGAGAGGCAGCAGGCCCTTACTCTGGCCTGAGTCTTTTGGGAGGGGCCCTGCTGGGCCTTCTCCTGCCGCCTACCTTCCTGGACCATCTGTGCCCCTGCCCACGCAGTACCACACTCCCCAGACTGTGGAACGCATCTCCAGTGCCATCTGGGGGCCAGTTACTGTACCTGGTCCCCAGGCAGAGCTCTTGGCCTGGCAGCATCCAGGCAGGTATTAAGTGCCCAGTGATGGTGGCACATGGGTGGGGACGGAGACACATCCAAGTCTAGCCCTCTGATTAGGAGGACGACAGTCTTGGAATTTCTTGTTCTCTTTCTCCTAGGGTTCTCGTTCTCCCAGCTCCAGCCTTTCTAGTTTCGAGGCATGAGGCAAACCATTGCTGTGGGAATAGCAGTGACCATGGGTAGGGCCATGGTGGCCGAGAGAGGAAACCTCAGGGTCACCCCAGAGCCTGTGGGGAGACAGAGGGTGAGCTGTTGTTGGAGCTGCAGAAACGCCTTGAAGGGCAGCATGGGCGATGAGGAATGCCATTGCAGCCTAGAAATTCGGTTTCTGGAGGTTTAGCCTGATTTTGAAGAGTATTTAAGAACAGAGGGCTCCAGACCAGGTGTGGTGGCTCACATCTGTAATCCCAGCACTTTGGGAGGCAGAGGTGGGCGGATCGCCTGAGATCAGGAGTTCGAGACCAGCCTGGCCCACATGGTGAAACCCTATCTCTACTAAAAATACAAAAACTAGCCAGGCATAGTGACACACGCCTGTAATCCCAGCTGCTCGGGAGGCAGAGGCAGGAGAATGGCGTGAACCCGGGAGGCGGAGGTTGCAGTGAGCCGAGATCACGCCACTGCACTCCAGCCTGGGTAACAGAGCAAGACTCTGTCTCAAAAAAAAAAAAAAAAAAACAACAGGGGCCTCTGCCTCAGTTTGCCCGCGAGCCAGCCAGGGCCCATCCTAATTTGGAGCACAGTCTTCCCGGTGCCTAGACATGCCAAGGCCCCTCCCACGTGGGACACCCTCTCCATTTAGTACCTGACCACCTGTTTCAAAACGCAGGTGTTTCTGGTTTAGAAACTTGGAAGGCGGAATGTGTTTTCGCGTCTTCTAGGAAGGGTCTGCTGAGGACCAGACCACATAAGCCTGAGTGGATCCTGACTCAGCTGCAGCCCTTACCTGCCTTGTGCTGATGATCTATGCATGGCGTTATGTAGATCACGTGCGGCAGAGACAGCCACTGTCCTGTGTGCGGGTTTTTAAAACAGCTGCCCTGGATGAAACGGAATAAACCAGTGACGCTATTCAAAGTCTTTCTGTTCTTGGGGGACGCTGTGGGCAGAGGGGATAAATTGCAGCCCCTGGCCCTCCCGTGGCATCTGCTGAGTGGGGGACCCACATCGTGGCCTGAAAAACTTCTCCTGGAGCGCCCTCTGGCCTCCTGTCGCTGGTCACTGGCCAGCGTCCTCCCAGGCTGCCCCGGCAAGGAGGCGTGGACATCTCTAGAATGGAGGCAGGGTACTCGTGTCCAGACACGCCGCCATGGGGCTCCACCCCGAGAGCGCAGGGTGCCTCTGCCTGGCGCTTCCCCTCCCAGACAGGGCCCTCTCTTTCCAGAAACAAAAGAAGGGGCAGCCCCAGAGGGTGGCTGAGCGACAACAGAGCCCACCTGGACAGGGTCAGCTTGGAGTTCCCCCCAGTCCCTTCAGGAGAGGAGCCACCAGAGCACTGGTCACCTCAGTACATTCTCCAGCCCCAAGTCCCTGTGGGGCAGCAGGAACAGGTGGGTCCCTCCTGCGGGCTGGTGGCACTGCTAAGGAAGCACCAAGACAGCCTTTTTTTTATTTGAGACAGAGTCGCTCTGTCACCCAAGCTGGAATGCGGTGGCATGATCTTGGCTCACTGCAACCTCCTCCTCCCGGGTTCAAGCGATCTTGTGCCTCAGCCTCCCAAATAGCTGGGATTACAGGCACGCACCACCATGCTTGGCTAATTTTTGTATTTTTAGTAGAGACGGGGTTTCACCATGTTGGCCAGGCTGGTCTCGAACTCATGACCTCGTGATCTGCCCACCTTGGCCTCCCAAAGTGCTGGGATTACAGGTGTGAGCCACCTTGCTCAGCTTATATTTATAGATTTATTTTAGAGACAGGGTCGGGCTCTATTGCCCAGGCCAGAGCTGGAGTGCAGTGGTGCAATCATAGCTCTCTGCAGGCTCCAGCTTCTGGGCGCAAGCAATCCTCCCACCTCAGTCTCCCGAGTAGCTGGGACTACAGGCGCACACTACCATGCCCAGCTAACGTTTTTTTGTAGAGATGGGATCTTGCTATGTTGCCCAGTCTGGTCTTGAACTTCTGGCCTCAAGCGACCCTCCTGCCTTGGCCTCCCAAAGTGCTGGGATTACAGGTGTGAGCCACCATGCCTGGCCCATTCTGTTTTTTGTCGGCCACTGAGGTAGAGGCCCTCTTCTAGGAAAGAATTTCTGTTTGTTTTGTTTTGTTTTGTTTTTTTGAAACAGTCTCTCTCTGTCTCCCAGGCTGGAGTGCAGTGGCGTGATCTCAGCTCGCTGCAACCTCCACTTCCCGGGTTCAAGCAATTCTTCTGCCAAGCTGGGACTACAGGCATGCACCACCACCATGCCCTGCTAATTTTTGTTGTTGTTGTTGGTTTTTGAGATAGAGTTTCGCTCTTGTTGCCCAGGCTGGAGTGCAGTGGCACGATCTCAGCTCACCGCAACCTCCGCCTCCCAGGTTCAAGCAATTATCTTGCCTCAGCCTCCCAAGTAGCTAGGATTACAGGCATGCGCCACCACACCTGGCTTATTTTTGTATTTTTAGTAGAGATGGGGTTTCTCCATGTTAGCCAGGCTGGTCTCGAACTCCCGACCTCAGATGATCCGCCTGCCTCAGCCTCCCAAAGTGCTGGGGTTACATGTGTGAGCCACCACACCCAGCCTTTCTTTTTGCATTTTTAATAGAGACTGAGTTTCATCACACTGGCCAGGCTGGTTTCGAACTCCTGGCCTCAAGTGATCCGCTGGCCTCAGCCTCCCAAAGTGCTGGATTACAGACATGAGCCACCGTGCCAGGCCTTGTTAATATTTTTAACTCTGGCACTTCACCCTAGAGGCTGCTAGGAATCAGGTGTGCCAAGCAACTGGCACCACTCCATGGAAAGCGTCTAGGGCAGTGCCTTGGTTCTGCCAATCCTGAGAAGCCAGGCTGCCCCTTGGGCTGGGCAGTGGCCTCAGTACCGAGCCCCAGGCCAGCAAGCCCACAAGCCTCGAGAAAGACTGCACTTCCGGTGGAGGCTGCAGTTCCTTAAAGGGAAAATCTGCCCCACCCCTGTCAAGGGCAGGACACAAGTCACTGGCATTGAAGGACCCACTCCACACCCAGCAGATCATCGACGCAGACTTTTTTTTTCCCAGATAGAGTCTCACTCTGTCGTCCAGGCTGGACTGCAATGGTGTGATCTTGGCTCACTGTAACCTCCGCCTCCCGGGCTCAAGTGATTCTCCTGCCTCAGCCTCTTGAGTAGCTAGGATTACAGGCGCCCACCATCACGCCTGGCTAATTTTTGTATTTTTAGTAGAGACGGGGTTTTGCCATGTTGGCCAGGCTGGTCTTGAACTCCTGACCTCAAGTGATCCTCCTGCCTCAGCCTCCCAAAGTGCTGGGATTATAGGCGTGAGCCACCTCGTCCGGCCCAAGACTTTTTGCCTCAGATGCTGCAGAGCCCTGGTGAGGCCCAGGAGGGCAAGGCCCAGACAGGAGCCGAAACCCATGTAGAACCTGCCAACCTGCAGCTCACACCTGTAATCCCAGCACTTTGGGAGGCTGAGGTGGGCGGATCACTTGAGCCAAGGAGTTCGAGACCAGCCTGGGCAACATTACGAGACCCTGTCTCTACAAAAATACAAAAATCACCTGGGCTTGGTGGCGCATGCCTGTAGTCCCAGCTACTGGGGAGGCTGAGGTGGGAGAATCATCTGAGCCCAGGGAGGTTGAGACTGCAGTGAGCCAAGATTGTGCCACTGCACTCCAGCCTGGGTAAAATAAGTGAGACCACGTCTCAACCCCTTTTGCAGCCCGTCTGTGGACCACCCACCTATGGGTACTGTGGGATGGGGGACAGGCCGGCTTAACACAAATCGAGGCAGGAATAACCCCAGAGAATGGGCTTTGCATGGAGCTTGGCCCCTGTCCCTGCCTGTGAGGGAGGACCAGACTCGGCCTCACCACCTGCCACTCTGAGCAAACAGGCAACGGTGTTTCCTGAACATCTTTCCGAAGCGGCTGAGGGATGTCAGCTGAGCCCCCGCTGGGCCTGCTCTGGAGCGGGATGTCTCCAGAAGCCGCCCTTGGAGCAGGCACTTCCCTATTTGGGCGTGTCCCAGTCCCATGCCTCACCGTCCCCTTGCTTGAAGCTCCAAGAGCATGAGAGTGGGCGGCCTGGTCTGCTGAGGAAAGTGTGCTGATGGATGCGGAAATGGCCACTCCAAACACGGGTAAGCAGACGTTACCCTGCAGGCGGTGGCTCCTGGGGCCCAGCCCTGCAGAAACACATGGGGCAGGCTGGGCAGAGGGGCTCACACCCGTTATTCCCAGCGCTTTGGGAGGCTGAGGCGGGAGGATCGCTTGAGCCCAGGAGTTTGAGACCAGCCTGGGCAACATAGCAAGACTCTATCTCCACTAAAAATCAAAACAAAACAATTAGCTGGGTATGGTGGCACACGCCTGTAGTTCCAGCTACTGGGGAGGTTGAGGGGGAGGATCACTTGAGCCCAGGAGTTCAAGGCTGCAGTGAGCCATGATTGCGCCACTGCACTCCAGCCTGGGCAACAGAGCAAGACCCTGCCCTGCCGCCTGAAAGAAAGAAAGAAGGAAAGAGAAAGAGAAAGGAAAAGAAAAAGGAAACATACGAGGCTATGGGGCAGTGTACGGGGGCCAGGCTGTGGCAGAAGCATCCCAGCGTGGCCTTCTCCAGCCCCATCCTGGTTGGGTAAGGTGTCGCCGTGGGTCTTCGTGTCACAGCTTCAAGGACAGACCCAACTCTGGTATCACCAACTTAACAGGTAATGGAGTTTCCTAAAGTGTGCTCTGCAGGAGTGCTGGAAGGGCCAGCATGGAAGGACCCCAGGGAGGGAGATTTCTTTGCTCCACAGCATCCCCAAGCCTCACGAGGCCTCTCCCCTCCAAGTCTCTCTGTGCATCGTTCTCCAGATGTTGGAGCATCCTGCAGGGGCCAGCCCAGCCTGTCAGGGGCAGAGACCCTGCACTGGCCCCCTCGAGAGTGGACCCCTGGGCTGGCTTATCTGCTTCAGTGCAGTGAGGATCAGCTGGAGCTCCGACCTGACTCACATCTGGATGCGCAGTGAGGGGCCCGTTGGGGCCGTGATACTGGGAGGAAGCCAGGCTCTGTGCTCTTGCTCCAAGTGAGTTGACCAGGGAGCTGAAGTTAAGGTGGCCTGGGAGCCACGTCCTCCCACCTAGCGGCTGGGCTCTCACAGCCACTAGAAACCCATCAGCCTTTCCCCTGGGTCTATGCGGGGCTCTTCAGCCCTCCTGGGAGCTCAGTGGCTGGGACGCTGCTTTACAGACAGTGCATGGCTCTGCCACCTGACAGCTCCCAGAGGGTTCTGGGGGTGACCGTAAAGAGTGGTGCTGGCCCTGAACCTTTCCTGTTCCCCTGGATTTAGTTCCCAGCAGGTGGTGAGGAACTGAACATTTTTGTCCCATAGTGGTGGGAGAGAGGGCTGGCCACATGGGTCCAGGCCACCCCTCAGCCTCCACAGCCTGCCCCGCACCCAGCCACAGGAACAGCAGAGCAGCTCCCCCATCCAGGTAAGCCCCCCGCCACAGCCCCATCACAAAGGAATAGCCTCCTGGTGTAGTGGGAGGTGAGGAGCTTTTTTTGTTTTCCTTTTATTTATTTTAGGGACAGGGTCTTGCTCTGTTGCCAAGTTAAGTGCAGTGGTATGATCATGAGCTCACTGCAGCCTTGACATGGTGGTAAAGCCATCCTCCCGCCTCAGCCTTTCGAGTAGCTGGGACTACAGGTGTGTGCCACCATGCCCAGACGCCCAGCTAATGTTTGTATTTTTTGTAGAGATGGGGGTCTCACTATGTTGCCCAGGCTGGCCTCAAGCAATCCTCCCACCTGAGCCCCGCAAAGTACTCGGATTACAGGTGTGAGTCACTGCGCCTGGCCGGGAGCTTTAATTTTTCCTACTTGTTAATAGTGTTATGGGGCTGGGAGGAGGCTCTCAGATTTCCCTGCCCTCCTCACATCCCCCAACCCCCCCGGGTGTGGGGGTGTCAAGCATGAGTCAGGCTGAGCCTGACTCTGAAGCTGTTCCCAGCTCTTTCGTCTAAACTTCAAATCTTCAACCAACTCTGTTCCCTAATCCAACACATTCCCCAAATGAAGGGACTGGACGGTGAGATATCGGGAAACCCCATGAAAATAGATGCATAATAAAGGTGAAAATCATTTAAAATGTTCCCATTTTTTTTTTTTTTTTTCAAAACAGTCTTGCTCTGTCACCGAGGCTGGAGTGCAGTGGCGTGATCTTGGCTCACTGCAACCTCTGCCTCCCAGGTTCAAGCAATTCTCCCACCTTAGCCTCCCGAGTAGCTGGGATTACAGGTGCGAGTCACCACACCCGGCTAATTTTTGTAGTTTTTGTAGAGACGGGTTTTCACCGTGTTGGCCAGGCTGGTCTCGAACTCCTGGCATCAAGTGATCCGCCCACCTCAGCCTCCCAAAGTGTTAGGATTACAGGCGTGAGCCACTGTGCCCGGCCCCCAGTATTTTTTAAGCTCAAATGATCCCATGTCCCCAAGACTGTGACAAACTAAATAACCAAAAAAGTGTGCCCACAGTCCAGGTGGAAGGGGGCTGCCTGGAGGTACGTTCCCATCAAAACCTGCTCCTGGGCAGGGCTCACACTGCTCACAGCATCAGGGGTCAGCCATCTTCTCTTGAAACCCCGTGAGTTGCAGGAGGCCCTGTTCTGTGCTCCTCATTTCAATCCCGGGATCAGTCAAGTCTGGAGCCAAGGAGGCGGTTCACACGGGTCTTCCCTGGAAGGAGAGGGCGATCCGCAGCAGTTCCTGGCCCAGCTCTTGCTGCCTCCCTCCAGGGCCAAACTCAGCCGACAGCTCCCGGAAAGTGACGCAGACGCGGCGGGCCTCGATGTGTCTGCGGTGGATGGCATGCTTCCACTGGTGCCGTGCCGCCCCGGTGAGGACCAGCAGGGAGCGGGCGGGTAAGGGGATGGCCACCTCCACCTCCTGGCATAGCACCGACCGGCTGGGTGCTATCACGCTGTCCACCAAGGCCTCCGGGGCAGCCGACGGGGCCGAGCAGAGGAGCAGGCTCCCGGGCGCCTCCCGACACATGGACAGCACGGTGGGGGACAGGAGGTTGAGGCTGACCAGCCGCTCCCCCCACAGCCAGGCGTCGTCCAGGTGGGGGTCGATGGCAGAGCCCCGCTCGGGGCAGTAGTCCAGGTTGCACTGCTCGACGGGCCGGAAGCCCTCCAGCCCCGGGTAGAGGCCCATCCTCCGCACCACCTCCCGGCTGAAGCTGGGGAGGCCGCAGAAGCTCTCGGTCTTTAGCTTCTGTTTCCGAAAGTTGACTTTGGGGCCATAGTCCTGAAGGATGAAGACAAAGAGGACATGAGGTGTCTGAGTTTACGAAGATGTCTACCACAGACTAGGTGGGAAGAATTCAGTCACAGTGACCCAGGCAAGCAAAAGCCCCCTGGCTTCATGGAGGTGAAGCAGGAGGAGGCAGACTCAAGGAGACAGAAGTGACAGCAAATGGCCAGGCATGGTGGTGCATGCCTGTAATCCCAGCGCTTTGGAAGGCTGAGGCGGAAGGAGCTCTTGAGGCCAGGAGTTTGAGACCAGTCTGGGCAACAAAGTGAGACCTCCTCTCTACAAGAAATTTAAAAATTAGGCTGGGCATGGTGGCTCACGCCTGTCATCCCAACACTTTGGGAGGCCCAGGCAGGTGGATCGTTTGAGCCCAGGAGTTCCAGACCAGCCTGGGCAACATAGCAAAACTCTGTCTCTAGTAACAAAACAAAAATTAGACAGATGTGGTGGCACAGGCCTTAGTCCCAGCTACTTAGGAGGCTGAGGTGAGAGAACTGTTGGAGCTCAGGAGGTTGAGGCTGCAGTGAGTGGAGACTGAGCCACCGTACTGCAGCTTGGGAGACAGAATGAGACACCCTGTCTCAAAATAATAATAATAATAATTATCTGGGCTTGGTGGCAGATGCCTTAGTTTCAGCTACTCAGGAGGCTGAGGTAGGAGGATTGCTAGAGCCTGGGGGGTCAAGGCTGCGGTGAGCCGATATCACATATTGCACTCCAGTCTGGGAGACAGAGCGAGACCCTGTCTCAAAAAAAAAAAAAAAACCTGTACACAAATGTTCACAACAGCCAAAAAGTGACAACGCCAATGTCCATCGACAGATGAATGAGGAAATGAAATGTACAAACATCCAACAGGATGTCACAAAAGAATGGGGCTGGGCGCGGTGGCTCACGCCTGTAATCCCAGCACTTTGGGAGGCTGAGGCGGGCGGATCACTTGTCAGGAGTTCGAGACCAGCCTGGTCAACATGGTGAAACCCCGTCTTCACTAACAGTACAAGAATTAGCTGGGCATGGTGGCGGGCACCTGTAGTCCCAGCTACTTGGGAGGCTGAGCCAGAAGAATGGCTTGAACCCGGGAGGCGGAGGTTGCAGTGAGTTCAGGTCATGCCACTGTACTCCAGCCTGGGTGGCAGAGCGAGACTCTGTCTCAAAAAAAAAAAAAAAACTACAATGAAGGGTGAGGGGGCACCCGGGGATGTTTGGACACAGGTGGGGAAGGAGTTGGAGGGAGCGGCGTGCCCGGGGAGGGGGAAGGTGGGAATGCGTGTGAGGAGACAGGACATGGATGGTGACAATGGGAGGTGGGGGCGCCTGCAGCTTGGGAGAATGGGGTGCCTTCACCACCACCAAGCCAGCTGCAGAGAGGGGCAGAGAGCCCAGGAGCGCATATCACAGGGAGTTGGGATGCCCGGGTGCACCTCTGCCCATCGGACACATGTCCTGCAGCGAGTGTGGCTGCCCACAGCCCCAAGGTCTGGGGAACTCGCCCACTACCAACCCTGGAGGTTTGTGGGGTGTGGCTGCAAGGAGGGGGATGGCCCCCAGCAGTAGGGCTGTCTCCTCAGCGCAGCCCAGCACCCCCCATGAGCTCAGGGCCAGTCTACCTGCTTCCTCCGTCCAGACTGGGAGAGCTTCCAGGGGTCACGGTCCATGAGCCGCACCAACTCGGCTTCTTCCTCCCGGGTCACAAAGTCCTCGATCAGCATCACTCCTGGGAAGGGGAAGGCCCAGCCCTCAAAGTCAGACTCCTCTGCGCCCACGGCCCAGCTGGTGTCGGAGCAGTAAATGAAACGGGATGTTTTCTGCAAAAGAAACACAGGTCCACAGGCTGGGCAACACAGCGAGACCCGGTCCCTACGAAAAGTTAAAACAGGCCAGGTGTGGTGGCTCACGCCTGTAATTCCAGCACTTTGGGAGGCCGAGGTGGGTGGATCACCTGAGGTCAGGAGTTCAAGACCAGCCTGGCCAACATGGTGAAACCCCATCTCTACTAAAAATACAAAAATTAGCCAGGCATGGTGGCAGGTGCCTGTAATCCCAGCTACTCAGGAGGCTGAAGCTGGAGAATTGCTTAAACCCAGAAGGCAGAGGTTGCAGTGAGCCAAGATGGCACCACTGCACTCCAGCCTGGGTGACAGAGTGAGACTCAAAAAAAAAAAAAAAAGTTTAAATAAAAATTAGCCGGGTGTGGCAGAGCGCACTTGTCATTTCAGCTACTCAGGAGGCTGAGGCGGGAGGATCATTTGAGCCCAGGAGGTTGAGGCTACAGTGAGCCATGGTCGCGCTACTGCACTCCAGCCTGGACAACAAAGCAAGACCCTGTCTCAAAAAAAAAAAAAAAAAGGAAAGACACATCCTGGAGCCATGGCAGCCCCTGGCACTTGTGTGCCCTCAGGAGACCCTCTGATGGCTCATTCCTCCCCTCAGGACACCGTGGAAGGCAGCTGGAGTCTAGGGGGAGGTGCAGGCAGAGCCTCTGCCCCAGGCTGACCGGGGAAGGCCCGCAGCCCTCTTGAGCTAACACGAATTTGATTGGTTTCCTTTCTCACTTTCCTCCCCTGTAAAAGAGAAGGATTTGTACAACACGTTTTTCCTTCTCTATTTTACAAAGGAGGCTCAGCAAAGTTAAGGAACCAGCCCGAGGCTGGACAGCACCTCCTGCACTCCCATCTCCTCAGCTGCTTCCAGGAGGCCCCAAACTGCCTGACTACCTTGAATCTGTGCACCCTAATCTCTTTAGGTCTTTGCTGATGCCACCCCGGTGTCCCAGGGGTTGGCCCGTGCCTATCACCAGCGTGAGGGTCACCTAGGAGGGCAGCCACCTTCCCTACAGAGCTGAGCGTTCAGCTGAGCTCCTCAGTGTCCCAACCTCCCTTCTCCTCACTCTCGTCCTCAGGGCACCTTTCCAGACCCAGCATCACCCCTCAATCCTCATACCCTGGGCTGTCACTCAACTCCCACCCCATGTCCCTCTCTGCTCTGCCACCAACCCCGAGGCCTGGCGGTACTCTAAGGGTTCCCCCATGCTAAAGAAAGTCTAGAAACCAGGCCAGGCACAGTGGCTCACGCCTGTAATCCCAACACTTTGGGAGGCCAAGGTGGACTGATCACCTGGGGTCAGGAGTTCAAGACCAGCCTAGCCAACATGGCGAAACCCCGTCTCTATTAAAAATACAAAAACTAGCCGGGCGTCGTGGTGCATGCCTGTAATCCCAGCTACTCAGGTGGCTGAGGCAGGAGAATCCCTTGAACCCGGGAGGTGGAGATTGCAGTGAGCCAAGATCGTGCTAGGGGACACCAGCCTGGGTGACACAGTGAGACCCCATCTTGAAAATAATAATAATACTTTTTGTTTGTTTGTTTGTTTGAGATGGAGTCTCGCTCTGTCACCAGAACTGGAGTGCAGTGGCACGATCTCGGCTCACTGCAACCTCTACCTCCTGGGTTCAAGCGATTCTCCTGCCTCAACCTCCCGAGTAGCTGGGACTACAGGTGCGCGCCACCACGCCCAGCTAATTTTTTTCTTGTATTTTAGTAGAGACGGGGTTTCACCATGTTGACCAGGATGGTCTTGAACTCCTGACCTTGTGATCCTCCCGCCTTGGCCTCCCAAAGTGCTGGGATTACAGGCGTGAACCACCATGCCCAGCCAATAGTAAATTTTTAAAAAAGAGTTTCGCCAATGAAATAGCCAGTATTTGCATCCGTGGCACTGAACATTTTACATGGATTATCTAGTTTCATCCCCAGGACAGCCCCAAGAGGAAGGTACCATAACTATCATGGGCAGGAGGTGTAGACATGTGGAGGTTCTGGCCGGAGTCACCCAGTGAGGACTTCGGAGGCCACCAGAACTCAGCCCTGGGCTCTGTGGCCTGTCTCCTCTTCCTCTCCCATCTCCAGGCTCCTCACACCCTGGGCTGCCACTCACTGTGGGCCGCTGTCTTTCTCTGTTCTTCCCTCCAGGGACCTCAGCCCCTTCCAATGCTTTACTTCCAGCCACCGACTCCAGCTCAGACCCTTCCTGAGATTGGCACTATCTCCTCCTGCTCCTGGGGCCCTCCCACGGGAAACATTAAAACTGGGAGTCCCCCGTGTGTCGGCTGAGCAGGCTGGACTTGTCCGAAAGGCCATGGAGCGCTCTTGAAGGGTTTTAAAGGAGTGACGAGGTCAAATGTGAATTTTAGAAAGATCTGGAGGGGGGAGGGGCAGATATGAAGGGTGGAGGCTGGAAAGCCAGTGAGGAACTGCCCCAGTGCCCTGAGATCCTGGATACCTCACTCTCCTTGTTCCATAGCCATCGGGTTGGGAAGATGTCACCTCCACATGGCCGCTGGAACGGGTCAGACTTTCCGCAATTTTTTTCTTTTCTTCTTTTTTTGTTTGAGGCAGGGTCTCGCTCTGTCACTCAGGCTGGAGTGTAGTGGCGCTCACAGCTCACTGCAGCCTTGACCTCCTGGGCTCAGGCAATCCTCCCACCTCAGCCTCCCAAGTAACTGGGACTAGAAGCACACACCACCACACCTAGCTAATTTTTAAATTTTTTGTAGAGACAGGGTCTTGCTATGTTGTCCAAGCTGGTCTCAAACTCCTAGACTCAGGTGAGCCTCCTGCCTCAGCCTCCCAAAGGGCTGGGATTATAGGCATGAGCCACTGCACCTGGCCCCTTCCACAAATTAAAACTGTTAAGTTCGTTCATATTGTTGTACAGCCGTCACCACCATTCAGAACTTTTTCATCTTGCAAAACTGAAACTCTTTCCCTATTAAACAACAGGTCCCCATCTCCCCTTCCTGAGCCCTCGGCAACAACCCTTCTACTTTCTGTCCCTGTGACTACCCTACATAGCTCACACAACAGGAATCATGCAGTATTTGTCTTCTGTGACTGCTTCCTTAACTTAGCATCGTGTCCCCAAGGTTCATCCATGCTGTAACATATGTCAAAATGTCCTTTTTTTTTTTTTTTTGAGACAGGGTCTCACTATGTTGCCCAAGCTGGAGTGCAGTGGTGTGATCACAGCTCACTGCAGCCTTGACCTCCCAGGCTCAAGCAACCCTCCCACCTCAGCCTCCTGGGTAGCTGGGACTACAGGTACGTGTCACCATGTATGGTTAATTTTTTTGTAGAGGTGGGATTTCACCATGTTGCCAATGCTGGTCTCAAACTCCTGGGCTCTGGCGATCTGCCTGCCTCGGTCTCCCAAAGTGCTGGAATTACAGGTGTGAGCCACCGTGCCCGGCCTGTCCTTCCTTTTTAAGGCTGAATAGTATTCTACTATGTGTATGCACCACATTTTGTGGATCAAGTCATCTCTTTTTTTTTTTTTTTGAGAAGGAGTCTTGCTCTGTCACCTGAGCTGGAGTGCAGTGGTGCGATCTTGGCTCACTGCAACCTCTGCCTCCTGGGTTCAAGCGATTCTCCCGCCTCAGCCTCCTGAGTAGCTGGGATTACAGATGTGCCTCACCAAGCCCGGCAAGTTTTTGTAATTTTAGTAGAGGCAGGGTTTCGCCATGTTAGCCAGGCAGGTCTCAAACTCCTGACCTCAGGTGATCTGCCTACCTCAGCCTCCCAAAGTGCTGGGATTACAGGCGTGAGCCACCGAACCCGGCCCAAGTGTCTTGATAGATGCTTGGTTTGCTTCCATCTTTGGGCTGTCGTGAATAATGTTGTGAATATGAACATGGGTGTGCAAATATCTCTTCCAGACCCTGCTTTTAGTTCCTTTGGATATATACCCAGAAGCAGGATTGCGGATCATGGGTAATTCTATGTTTAATTCATGAGGCATGCCATGCTGTTTCCATAGGACCTTGGGCACTTTTACCATGGACGTTGGGGCAGTCTTCACTGGCTTACCAGCCTCCACACCTTCATATCTGCCCCTTCCCTTCCCAGGATCTTTCTAAAATTCACATTTGACTTCATCACTCCTTTAAAACCCTTCAAGAGCTCTCCATGGCCTTTGGGACAAGTCCAGCCTGCTCAGCTGATGCACCGGGGAGCATCTGTGATCAGACCCCCACCCCCCCCACCCCACAACCTCTCCAGCCTCATCTCTCTCACCTGAGGCATCACCAATCTACCTTCCTACCCCACGCAGTTTTCTGGGTTGGAATGCCCTTGCAACCAACCACAGTCCTTCCATGCCAGCCCAAAGGCGCTGAGTTCTTTTTCTTTTTTTATTTATTTTCTTTTTGTGAGACAGAGTCTCGCTCTGTCGCCCAGGCTGAAGTGAGGTGGCTCGATCATAGCTCACTGCAGCCTCCAGCTCCTGGGTTGGAGCGATCCTTGAGTTCCTTTTCGTTAGTTAACTGGAATTCACTGTCTCCTTGCCCATTGCAGTCCACGGCCTTCAGGCACCGTTGGACTGGTATTCAGCACCCTCGATCGACCCTTTCCGTGTCATCTCCCTGCAGGCCCGTGAAGCTCCCAGCGCCAGACCCGAGAGGCTACGTCGAGGTTTGCAGGCAGATCCCCCCAGAGTCCCCGAGGTGACCTGTAATCGAACCCACCCACGTTCCAGCTCCTTCCCCACTCCCAAGCCCGCTCCTTAAAGCCCTCATCTCCTCACCCTGCATCACCCCTACCGCAAGGGTCCCTCACAGGCTTCGATCCCGGCCCCTATCATGGCCAAGCTGGACCTCAGTTTCCCCAGATGCAGAGCGACGTTTGTGGGCGCGGCCCCTCTCCCACCCCTTACCGCTGGGGGCAGCTCCCAGGGCGGGTCACCGCCGCGCTGCCGCTCGCAGATCAGACAGGTCCGGATGCCCTTGCAACCGCATTTCCGAAGGACTTCGGGGGTCTCGGCGGCAGCCGCCGCCATCGCGCCGTCCGCGTGGCCAGTGCGCAGGCGCGGCCGTGGGGGCCGCTGGGAGTTGTAGTCCGCGCGGGGCGGGGGCACGAGGCCTGGGTTCCGCTTCCTTCCGGTCGTTAACGCCCACGGGCTCGCGCGGCGCCGCCTCCTGGGCTCAGTTACCGCGGACGCCAGTACCGGGCTCCAGGAGACGCAGGGCGACGGCACACGCCGGGGTGGCCGACTGGGTCAGCGCGGGCTGCGCCTCCTCGCCATGGGCCCCCTCTCGGCGCGGCTGCTAATGCAGCGCGGGCGCCCCAAGAGCGACCGGCTGGGGAAGATCCGGAGTCTGGAGTAAGAGCCGGGGAGGGGGTGAGGCTGTGTCCTCGGGGCCGGGCGGTCGGGGAGAAGAGCGGGGACCCTCCCCAACGGCCCGCTTGTCCCCATTATCGCCCTCTGGGTTCGGCAGAGTGGTCCAAATGTCTTCTTGTTGGGAGATCGTGGCCCCACCCGCTCGCCGGGAGCCCCGAGGGGCCTCATCCCCTGAAGGGAGCCCGGACAGTTAGGGGCACAGCCTGCCGCTATCGTTAGAGGGCCTGGGAAGCACAGAGGAGCCCCCGAAGGATCAGGAAGAGCATCCTAGAGGGGGCTAGGATGCCCCCCAGTCCTAAAGTAGTTGCAGTTTTTTTTTTTTTTTGTTAAGTGGTGGGGAGTCGGGAGTAGTGGCGCGCGCTTCTAGTCCCAGCTACTCGAGAGGCTGAGGCGGGAGGATCCCTCAGCCCAGGAGTTGGAGGCAGCAGTGAGCTATGATCGCGCCTAGGCGACTGAGTGACACCCCGTCTCTAAAAATAAAGTAACGGGGGGATGGGCGGGGCGGCTACACTTGTACGAGAAATGTCAGGTGAAAAAGCCTTCTGAGGTACCCGGGGCAGATTGGTGTAGGGTGCAAAGCCTGCCCGCCCCCTAAGCCTTCTGCCCCCAACTCCAGCCTGTCAGGATTGGAGCTGCTTTCCGAGCACCTGGACCCCAAGCTCCTGTGCCGCCTGACGCAGCTGCAGGAGCTTGACCTGTCTAACAACCACCTGGAGACGCTGCCGGACAACCTGGGCCTGTCCCACCTGCGTGTCCTCCGCTGCGCCAACAACCAGCTGGGGGATGTTACTGCCTTGTGCCAGTTCCCCAAACTCGAGGAACTCAGCCTGGAGGGCAACCCCTTCCTGACGGTAAGTGGGAGCCTCCCACCAGCTTCATACCTGGGGCCAGGACTCTGTTGGGCTCAGGCTCAGCATCTCCTGAGCCACTGCCCTTCACCCCCTCTTCCCCAGGTCAATGACAACCTGAAAGTCTCCTTTCTCCTGCCCACGCTCCGTAAGGTCAATGGCAAGGATGCGTCCTCAACTTACTCTCAGGTGGAGAACCTGAATCGGGAGCTGACCAGCAGGGTAAGGGGATGAGAGGATTATTGTGTGCTTAGGAGCTGTGGGGGCATTGGGAGAATGATAGAATTGGACATCAGGAGGATGTTGAGGAGGGTGACTGATAGAGGCTCTTTGCCCCAACAGCCCCTAGCCTGATGTGCTACTTTATTTATTTATTTATTTTTTGAGATGGAGTCTCACTCCGTCGCCCAGGCTGGAGTGCAGTGATGTGATCTTGGCTCATTGCAACCTCTGCCTCCCAGGTTCAAGTGATTTTCCTGCCTCAGCCTCCCGAGTAACTAGGATTACAAGCACCTGCCACCATGCCCAGCTAATTTTTTTGTATTTTTAGTAGAGACAGGGTTTCACCATGTTGGTCAGGCTGGCCTCAAACTCCTGGCCTTAGGTGATCTGTCTGCCTTGGCCTCCCAAAGTGCCGGGATTACAGGTATGAGTCACCACACCCAGCGTGACTCTTCTAAGTAGCTTTTTCTGGGGTGTTTCTTTTTTACTTTTTTTTTTTTTTTTTTTTAGAGACAGGGTCTCGCTCTGCTGCCCATGTTGAAGTGCAGTGGTGTGATCATATCTCACTGCAGCCTCCAACTCCTGGGCTCAAGCGATCTTCCCGCCTTAGCCTTCTGAATAGCTGGGGCTTTAGGCGCATGCCACCACGTCTGGATCATTTTAAAATTTTTTGTAGAGATGGGATCTTGCTCTGTTCCCCAGGCTCGAACTCCTGGCCTCAAGCGATGCTTCTTCCTCAGCCTCCCAGTGGCTGGGACTATAGGCACCTGGGTTGTTGCTAGGGGGAGGGTGTGTGTGTGTGTGTGTGTGTGTGTGTGTGTGTGTGTGCCGGGCCTGGATCTGGTCCCTCTTGCACCAGGTCACAGCTCACTGGGAGAAGTTCATGGCCACACTGGGCCCTGAAGAGGAGGCTGAGAAGGCCCAGGCGGACTTTGTGAAGTCGGCTGTCAGGGATGTCCGCTACGGGCCCGAGTCCCTCAGCGAGTTCACCCAGTGGCGGGTATGTCCCTGTCCCAATGTGCAGGGAGTCACTGGCTCTCGTATCCCTAGCTGCCTGGAGGTCCCTGGCCATGAAGGGCTGAGGGGCTGTGGGAGTGGGGTGAGTCAGGGTGGGCAGCCCTGTTGGCTGGAGAGGCCCTTCCCCAACTCTGGAAGCATAAGCTCCCCCTGACTATGCATCGGCAGGGCTGGGGGCACCTGGGACTCTGCCCAGCTTCCTGATGGCCTGGCCCCACCCAGGTGCGGATGATCTCTGAGGAGCTGGTGGCCGCCAGTAGGACCCAGGTGCAAAAGGCTAACAGCCCAGAGAAGCCCCCAGAAGCTGGAGCTGCCCACAAGCCCAGGGTGAGTGCAGCTCCCAGGGCTCTGAGGCCAGCCCAGTCCCTCTTCCCTGGAGAAGCTTCAGGAGACCAAGGCGTCCTGGGCATGTGCCCAGGAAGCACCCCAGGTCCCGGCTCACTCCCTAGGCGACCCCGGGCCAGCCTGGGCCTCCTGCATCCACAGTGAGGTGGGGTCCAGCCTGTGATGGGGAGGAAGGAAGCTCCAGGCAGACAGGCCCATGGTCACAAGGCCCCCTCCACAGGCCAGACTGGCGGCCTTGAAACGGCCAGACGATGTCCCACTCAGCCTCTCTCCCAGCAAGCGGGCGTGTGCCTCCCCGTCGGCCCAGGTGGAGGGCGGCCCTGTGGCAGGCTCCGATGGCAGCCAGGTGAGCTGAGGTGGCAAGGAGCAGGTGGCAGATGAGTCGGGGCTGGGCAGCCCTGACCCTTCTCTCCCCCCACAGCCTGCCGTGAAGCTGGAGCCCCTGCACTTCCTGCAGTGCCACAGCAAGAACAACAGCCCCCAGGACCTCGAGACCCAGCTGTGGGCCTGTGCCTTTGAGCCGGCCTGGGAGGAGGGTACATGGTGGCGGGCAGGCGGGGCAAGGGCTGCTGGAAATAGGGCCGCCTGGATGGGTGGGGGATCAGGAGACAGAGCTTAAAAGGTGCCATCAAGGCTGGGAGGAGGAGGCTGCAGGGAGGGCCTGGATGGGAAATGTCTCTGCTCATCCGACCTCTCAAAACCGGGCACTCAGGGGCCACATCCCAGACCGTGGCCACGTGCGGCGGGGAGGCTGTTTGCGTAATTGATTGCCAGACGGGCATCGTGCTCCACAAGTACAAGGCACCCGGCGAGGTGAGTGCAGGGCCCTGTCCCTGCTGGGCAGGGGTGCCCGACTGACTCCTGAACAGCAGCATGGGGATGGATGCAGGCTCGGCCCCCTGCCCCACGGCCTTTTTCTTTCATGCTGGGGCTCCCTCCCCCAGGCCCGGGCTACCCGCGTGTTCATACCAATAGCTCTGCCCCAGTGACTGTTTACTCTAACCCCCGCCCAGGAGTTCTTTTCTGTGGCCTGGACCGCTCTGATGGTGGTCACACAGGCTGGCCACAAGAAGCGCTGGAGTGTGCTGGCGGCTGCAGGCCTACGGGGCCTGGTCCGGCTGCTGCACGTGCGTGCCGGCTTCTGCTGCGGGGTCATCCGGGCCCACAAGAAGGCCATCGCCACCCTGTGCTTCAGCCCCGCCCACGAGACCCATCTCTTCAGTAAGCCCCTCCCCTTCACCCCTGGGACCCCCAAGCACCCCTGTCCTGCTGCCCCAGTAGCCTCCATGCTCCCCTCCCTGGGATGGCTGGGAGCTAGGGCGCCTGCCGGGCCCCAGTCTGCACCGCTCCGACTCTAGCTTTGGCAGGAAGCCATGTCGCTTCAACCCTGGCTTTATCCACAGCCTACTCTGTGGCCTCGGAGTTTTCCAACAGCGTGGGCCACTCTGTCCCCTGTCAGTGACCTGGGGGGATACCCCTGCCCCCGGGTGTGGCGCCCCTGTCAAGGGGGATGGATGAGCCACAGGAAGTGGCCGCTGGAGCCACCGCATCAGGTTAGATGGAGGAGACAGGGATTGGGGGCCCAGGAGTGTTCCTGTCTCCTAGCCTCGGCCCGCCCTCCCTGCCTCGGAGGGGCTGGCCTTGGGACCGTGGGCTCAGCCTGGGATGCAGCCAGCAGGAGGGAGCAGGGTCACCTCAGGGCCACTTCTCCCCTGCCCCACCCCCTCTTCAGCGGCCTCCTATGACAAGCGGATCATTCTCTGGGACATCGGGGTGCCCAACCAGGACTACGAATTCCAGGCCAGGTGATGCTTCGGGTGAGGCTGGGGAGTGGCCAGCTGCTGGGGCAGGGACACCTCGGTCTGGGTCTGATACTCTGTTCCCCCTTGCCCACTGGCAGCCAGCTGCTCACACTGGACACCACCTCTATCCCCCTGCGCCTCTGCCCTGTCGCCTCCTGCCCGGACGCCCGCCTGCTGGCCGGCTGCGAGGGCGGCTGCTGCTGCTGGGACGTGCGGCTGGACCAGCCCCAAAAGAGGAGGTGAGGCTGGGCAGGGGGCGCCTTGGAAGCCAGGCCTCTGCACAGGGTGGCTGTTGGCCCAGATGGGCTCACAGCAGCCTGGGCACACCCGGGTAACCATAAGGGTTGTTTTTAGAGGCCTCTTCGCAGAGCTGGCTTGTCCCACCTTTCTGCCAGGCTCTGGAGGAAAGGACTCTGACCCTGCCCTCACCGTGGGTTCAGCTGTGGGACTGGGCCATGATGACCTCCCCTTCACCTGGGGCTTCAGCACCATGCTGTGCCCACATGATCCAGCCCACTCCTGCCACTCATCAGCAGTGCGATGGTCCTCTGTGCTGGCGTAATGTCCTCATCTGTAAAGAGGGGCCTATGGCTAGCGGAGGGCAGGTGAGGTGGTGTCTGGGCAGGCAGGCTTTGGAAGTGCCACGTTGAGGCTTTCTGGCTCATCTGTCCCACCTGGAAGGCCTCTGAGACAGGGCTTGGCAAGGGGTCCCTGTCCTCTTGGGGCCCCCAGCCTACTGGGGAAGACAGATGCTCAGCAAAGGTGGCCAATCAAAATCCCACAGTGTGATGCCAGCTACGAAGGAGAGGGAAAAAGAGTAATGGGCAGAGGGACACTAGCGTGGGGGCCTCAGGGGACTCTGCTGAGGTGACCAGCGGCAGATGGATATTCTGGGGCTCACGCTTTCCTCCCTGGGAGCCCGGTGAGGGAGTCAGTGGGCAGAGGGTGGGGAGGTGCTTGCATGGAGGAAATGGTATGTGCAAAGGTCAGTGGCAGGGGAGCCAGCTGGCCTGCTCCGCCATGTGGCCACAGCTGGGTGGACCCAGCCCAGAACGAGGTGGCAAGGGTGCCTGGGCGGGGCACGCCAGGCTTTGTCAGCCACGGTAAGCTTTGCATTTCTATTTATTTACTTTTTATTTGAGATGGAGTCTCCCTCTTGTCACCCAGGCTGGAGTACAGTGGCTCGATCTCGGCTCACTGCAACCTCTGCCGCCAGGGTCCAAGTGATCCTCCTGCCTCAGCCTCCCGAGTAGCTGGGATTACAGGCGCACGCCACCATGCCCGGCTAATTTTCTTTTTTTTTGAGATGGAGTTTCACTCTTGTTGCCCAGGCTGGAGTGCAATGACACGATCTCGGCTCACTGCAATTTCCACCCCCCCACCGGGTTCAAGCAATTCTTCTGCCTCAGCCTCCCAAGTAGCTGGAATTACAGGTGCACGGCAACACGCCTGGCTTATTTTTGTATTTTAATAGAGATGGGGTTTCACCATGTTGGGCAGACTGGTCTCGAACTCCTGACCTCAGGTGATCCACTCACCTCAGCCTCCCAAAGTGCCAGGATTACAGGCGTGAGCCATTGCACCCAGCTGATTTTTGTCTTTTTAATAGAGACGGGGTTTCGCCGTGTTGGCCAGGCTGGTCTCGAGCTCCTGACTTCAGGTGATCCACCCACCTCAGCCTCCCAAAGTGCTGGGATTACAGGTGTGAGCCACTGCCCTGGGCCAAGATTTGGATTTTTAGCTTACCTACAACAAACAGCCCAGGAGGAGCTTCGACACAGCAGCTGCTGTGTTGAAAGGAGCAGCAGCAGGGGCCTTGGCGGCAGAGGTGGTGGCGGCGGTAGTTATGGGCTTCTCTTTCTCACCAGCAGCCCCTGGGCCGCCGCCTCCCTCCCTGCCCGTATGTCTGGTCCCTGTGTCTAAGATGCTTCTTCTCTTACCCTCTGCCCAACTGGCTCAGGCCTGGCCCATGGTTAGCTGCTGGGCCACTCTCCTGGCTCCAGGCTAGCCTCCGAGAGTCAGGTAGCTGCCGGGACACTTCTCCAAGCAGACACTCCCACACACTCTCAGCTCTGAACCATGCAGCAGCCATTCCCCCATTCCCCCGTCTTTTGAGTCAGAGCAGATGCCCCCAACAGCCCCCTGGGCCATGGCCTGGAAACACCTGCTCTACTTGGCTGCCAGGAGGCCCATGTTCATCTCACACTCGGTCCCAGAGGCACTGGCTCACTTCAGAGCCTTTTCCGACCCCCTGGCCTAGCCCCGTCCTGGAAGAGCCACCCCTCGTGCCTCTGGGTCACTACTGTGACTCGGGACACTCAGGTGCTGGCACCCCCTTCCAGGGCAAACTGAACCTTCCTGGGGCCAAGAATGTATCTCTTTGGTGGCATCTTCTGTGCAGCCTTCACACAGGGCAGGGTCCCCAGCAGGTGCCCTGCAGATGCCTGGGTGAGTGGGCAGCTCTCTATCTGCAAGGAATGGCCAACTAGCATCTCGTGCTGCCCCACAGGGTGTGTGAAGTGGAATTCGTCTTCTCTGAGGGCTCCGAGGCATCTGGACGGAGAGTGGATGGGCTGGCATTTGTGAATGAGGACATCGTGGGTGAGTGAGCTCAGCTTGCGGGACAGCCTGGCCTCCGGGCACACAGATGGACCGCTTATCCCTGGGCTAGGCTTCTCAGGATCTCTAGTGGGAGGAGGTGTCTGGGAGGGGCCACCCTGCACAGCTCTCCCTTCTCCCCCACAGCCTCCAAGGGGAGCGGCCTGGGCACCATCTGCCTGTGGAGCTGGAGGCAGACGTGGGGGGGTCGGGGCAGCCAGTCCACGGTGGCAGTGGTGGTCCTGGCGCGGCTGCAGTGGTCGTCCACCGAGTTGGCCTACTTCTCGCTCAGCGCCTGCCCTGGTGAGCTGGCCCCCCTGCCCGCCCCATCCTGCAGGCCTCCGGGAGCTCTGCCCCCACTGAGACTCCACCTCTGTCCTGGCAGATAAGGGGATTGTGCTCTGTGGGGATGAGGAGGGCAACGTGTGGCTCTATGACATCAGCAACATCCTGAAGCAGCCACCCCTGCTGCCGGCAGCCCTGCAGGCCCCCACGCAGGTACCGCCCGGCTCACCCTGCCCAGGCTTGGGCTGGCAAGGCAACAGGGGCCCTGCCTTTGGTCAGCAGGAGCCCAGCCCAGCCCTCCCCTCTCTCCCCACCAGATCCTGAAGTGGCCCCAGCCCTGGGCCCTTGGCCAGGTGGTGACCAAGACCATGGTGAACACGGTGGTGGCCAATGCCTCCTTCACCTACCTCACCGCCCTGACGGACTCCAACATCGTAGCCATCTGGGGGAGGATGTAACCTCACACCATCGCAGAGGAGCAGGGACACAGCTAACTTATTCAGCTTTGGGCCGATGGGGGTGGGGGGGGGGTCTGTCTTTCAGTGAATATTTTTATTAAACTCTACTGTGGACAAGAAGCCTGTGGAAAGGTGTTTCGAGTTATGCAGGAAGAAGTGTTCCTGCTTTGACTGACAGGCAGGCCCAGGAGTTGAGGCTTCTAGAGCAGAGACTCTTGGGAGCTCATGGGTTTGCACACTTCTCTCCGGCTCAGCACAGCCCCCGCAGCAGCCCCTGGACTCCGGATCTTTGGTCCAGAATGAATTCATCCCTGCCAGCCGGATGCCCCTGAAACAGGTCAGCTGCCTGCATCAAGCCTGACAATCCATTTGCTTGTGAAGTCACCGCTGCTCAAGTCCACATCCAGGTCTCTTCCGCCATACTTTATTAGGACATACTTTACTTTATTAGGAATATAAAACCTAATCTATGTACAGGACACGTCGGTGTCAGGGTGAGGGGTGGCCACAAGGCGGGCCATGGCTGGGACTGGCCACTCTCCTCGGCGTGGTAGCTGGAGCGGAGGGTCAGGCACAGGTAGGAACGGGGCTCACAGGCCGAGCAGAGCCCCCTCTGGCCCCTACTCAACTCCTTCCTGCTTGTCTTTTATGGCCACCTGGGAGAGAAGAAGGAGGTGGAGACTAAGCTGGAACAGCTGGGGCAAGGATGCTGGAAACACATGCCCAGCATTCCCCGGCCAGGCCCTTCCTGGAGGGCAGCCATGGGCCACACTCCCCACGACAGTGGAGCAGCCGAAGGGCCCTCCCAGCTGGTCCAATCCAGCCATTCTCTATGGCAGCCCCGGCAGGAGTCAGAGGCCACAGAGGCTTCCTGGTGAGCAGACGACTCAGACATTGAAATCCCCCAAGCTGTGGCTCTTTCCCCTCTAAACTGTTCCAGATTCCCAGGCGCCCTGCCAGGAACAGGTGTGGGCCACCCTGGGGTGAGCTGCCTCCCAGAGGCCTGGAAGGACCAGGCCTTGCCAATCACCGACAAGGGACGTAGAAGAGCACCCCCAAAGGACAGTAGGTCCCCGCCCCGATCTGGCCCACAGCACCCGAGGGACCCTGCAGCACTACAGAAGTCCCACGGGGCAGACAGGAGCCACAGGCCCAGACTCCACAGCCCCTCAGTCCACATGTCCTGGAGCCTGTGGTGGAAGTCCCTGCTGTTCCATCACCGCCGCCTCTCCCCCAGGACCTCCAAAGAAACAGGCCAGGGCTGTCCCAGGCCTGGGCACACGGGCCAATGTCCAGCCCACCCCGTCTGCCCCTCCAGGCCCCGCTCTCACCTGGAAGCACTCCTCCAGCAGGGACAGCTCACTGATGAGGTCGGTGATGGCGTTGGTAAAGGCTTCCTGGGGGCTGTAGTCCGGCGTGGTCTGCACTCGGATGATGATCTTGTGCTCCAAGGGGTGGGGGACTTTGTAGCCAGCAAATAGCACTTGCGGGTCCTTTAGGAGTTGTCTGAGGTCCAGGGACAGACAGTGTGAGGGTCTAGCCTCATGCCCAAGCTGGGTAGCAGCCAGCTCAGAGCAGAAGAACAGACTTTCTAGCCAAAAATCCCCCCCAGCTTTTTTCCCCAAAAGTCTTCAAGGAAAGTAACACTTTTAGGAAGATACCTCATGTGGGGAACACCCTACCCCCACCACACACACACACTCTGCATCCATGAGGTTGAAGGACCTGAGCTGGAAACAGATTCCAGCAACCTCTTCCCACCGGGCACCACAGTGCTGGCAAAGAGATCTCCCAGGCAGCGAATGTCCAGCCAGTGTTCAGTGACTCAGACCCAAAAAGCCCACAAAGAGCCTCCACGCAGCAAATAAAGGCAGCAGGAGAGGAGGGCCAGCTCCCGGCAGTGAGTGGAATGCAAATGGAACTCTGCCCTCCGAGCAGCACAGCCGCCAGCGGCTGGCCACGCACGCTGGGCCTTGTGCCATGGGGCTGCATCGCGTACTGTGCCCTGGGCACGCAGGGGTCTCCTCTAGAGCGGCTCAGAGTGGTGTGAGCACCACAAGGGGGACCCGTGCATAGGTGGCAACACTGGGCTCAAGAGCAGGGGAGCAGCAGGGCCCCAGGAGAGCTTGGGTGCCCCACTGGCTGGGCTCCGGGCAGGAGTCCTCCATCCCCATGCCTGACCACACCAGGAGACTGGGCAGACCCCACTCACAGACGGGGAAAAGCCTGGCTTCGCCCCCTGCCCCTTCCCTGCCCTCTGGCCTCCTCACCGAGGTCTCCTGTGTCCGGCCCTTGTAGCGCACTCGGACGAAGGGGTCAGATGCGCCATTGCGGTCCTTTGGGGCCAGATCCCTGGTGGGGGTGGAGGAAGATTGGATCATCGACTTGTCCCTGAGCCCCCCCTCCCCCACTTGTCACCACCATTATGTAACCACAGCGGGCCAAAAGGCCTGGGCACATTCCGTCCCTGGCAAGCTGACTGTGGACAGTGCGCCTCTGCCTTCTGGGCCCTGCTCCCATAGCCATCTCCCCAGGATCGCCCATGTGGCCAAGAACCCCCCAAAGTAGAGGCCATGGGTCCTTCCCACCAGGCAGCTGCAGGCCAGTGGCTGCACCTTGCTCTGGGGGTGGCAGGGGGGTGGTGTGAGTGCTGCCAGGGAACCGCCGGGGCAATGTTCCCGGCCCTCCATTCCCAGGGCTGCCCTGAGCCTCGGTTTCCTCATCAGGAAAATGGAAAAGTGAATCGCTACTGGGCTCAGGTTTAGGGAGAGAGTGTGCTTCTGGAAGGTCTGCCCCAGTAATGTCGCTCTACTTGGTGGAGGAGTGAGGTGCAGCCCTGATGGGCGGCCCTGCCCTTTCTCCATAGATGGGTCTTTACACAGCCCTAGTCTAGTCACGGTACCCCCAGCTTTTTTTTTTTTTTTTTGAGACGGAGTCTCGCTCTGTTGCCCAGGCTGGAGTGTAATGGTGCAATCTTAGCTCACTGCAACCTCCGCCTCCCGGGTTCAAGTAATTCTCCTGCCTCAGCCTCCTGAGTAGCTGGGATTACAGGTGCCTGCCACCACGCCCAGCTAATTTTCGTATTTTTAGTAGAGACGGGGTTTCACCAGGTTGGCCAGGCTGCCCTCGAACTCCTGACCTCAGGTGATCCACCTGCCTTGGCCTCCCAAAGTGCTGGGATTACAGGTGTGAGCCACCGCGCCTGGCCCTTTTATTCTTTTTTTTTTTTTTTTTTTTTTTTATTGATCATTCTTGGGTGTTTCTCGCAGAGGGGGATTTGGTAGGGTTACAGGACAATAGTGGAGGGAAGGTCAGCAGATAAGCAAGTGAACAAAGTTCTCTGGTTTCCCTAGGCAGAGGACCCTGCGGCCTTCCGCAGTGTTTGTGTCCCTGGGTACTTGAGATTAGGGAGTGGTGATGGCTCTTAACGAGCATGCTGCCTTCAAGCATCTGTTTAACAAAGCACATCTTGCACCGCCCTTAATCCATTCAACCCTGAGTGGATACAGCACATGTTTCAGAGAGCACAGGGTTGGGGGTAGGGTCACAGATCAACAGGATCCCAAGGCAGAAGAATTTTTTCTTAGTACAGAACAAAATGAAAAGTCTCCCATGTCTACCTCTTTCTACACAGACACGGCAACCATCCGATTTCTCAATCTTTTCCCCACCTTTCCCCCCTTTCCATTCCACGAAACCGCCATTGTCATCATGACCCACTCTCAATGAGCTGTTGGGTACACCTCCAAGCCGGGGTGGTGGCCGGGCAGAGGGGCTCCTCACTTCCCAGTAGGGGCGGCCGGGCAGAGGCGCCCCTCACCTCCCGGATGGGGCGGCTGGCCAGGCGGGGGGCCGAACCCCCACCTCCCTCCCGGACAGGGCGGCAGGCTGTGGCCCTTTTATTCTTTTCTTTTTTTTTTTAAACAGGGTCTTGCTCTGTTGCTCAGGCTGGAGTACAGTGATGCAATCATAGCTCACTGCAGCCTCCACCTCCTGGGCTCAAGCAATCCTCCCACGTCAGCCTCCTAAGTAGTTGGCACTATAGGTGTGCCCCACCACACCTGGCTAATTTTTAAATTTTTTTGTAGAGACAGGATCTTGCTGTTGCCCAGGCTGGTCTCGAAATCCGGGCCTCAAGAGATCCTCCCACCTCTGCTTCCCAAAGCACTGGGATTACTGGAGTGAGCCACTGCACCCTGCCAGTATCCCCTACTTAGAACTCTTTGTGGAAGAACACCAAAGCCCACTCATCTTCGATATTTTAAGCCTCTCATACCTGCCTTTCTTCCCCCTCAAGACTGTCTAATAAAACCCCAACATTGAGGCTGGGGGCAGCGGCTCATTCCTATAATCCCAGCACTTTGGGAAGGAGGCTGAGGCAGGAGAATTGCTTGAACCTGGGGAGGCAGAGGTTGCAGTGAGTCAAGAAAACGCCACTGCACTCCAGCCTGGGCGACAGAGCCAGACTGCCTCAAAAAAAAAAAACAAAAACAAAAAAAAACAGCCCGGGTGCAGTGGCTCACGCCTGTAATCCCAGTACTTTGGGAGGCCGAGGCAGGCAGATCACCTGAGGTCAGGAGTTTGAGACCAGCCTAGCCAACATAGTGAAGTCCCGTCTCTACTAAAAATACAAAAAATTAGCTGGGCGTGGTGGTGCACACCTGTAATCCCAGCTACTAGGGAGGCTGAGGCAGGAGAATTGCTTGAACCCAGAAGGTGGAGGTTGCAGCGAGCTGAGATCGGGCCACTGCACTCCAGCCTGGATGATGGAGCGAGATTGTCTCAAAAACAGAAAACAAAAAACCCCAAGGTTTTACTGAAATATTGAGAATCTCCCCAGAAAAAATAAGGAGGAAATGTTCTTTCTTCCTCTGCAGCAAATGGACCTTCTTAGGCTGACTTGGAATTGCAGCAGGAGTCTCATTGCCGAGGACAACGGGGGACAAGTCCCCTCACTCTGAGAGAGGCCTGGACATTCCTCTCCCCTGCTAGGACTCACTAGAAGGCCAACCACTGTGGCCCCAGAGGATGGGAGAGGGGAGATTCCTGGAGAGAGGGGAGGGCCAGGGAGACATGCTTCCATGCCTCCCATCTCCGTGGGTGACGATGGGTGCCTGGGAGAAGTGGCCCCGAGGTCCCAGAGCCCGGCCACGTGTGTGAGCGGGTGCACACGTATGCATGCCTGTCCCCCAGACAGCCTGGTGCCCGGAACGGATAAGGACGGAGGAAGCGGGTGAGTTGGGGTGGGGCGGGGGGGAATGAATGGCAGAGGCCAGAGAATGAGCGAGTGTGGGGGCGTGGCTGAGGCTTGGCCCAAGCCCAGACATTTTCCATCCATTTCTATTTTCCCAGGACAGAAAATAACTCCTAGGAAGCCAGAGTGAGCAACATGGGCATCATCCGACCCACACCCCTCTGCCCAAGGGAAGTCTTCCTCTTAGACAGGCTGACCCCTCAAGGGTGGGGGGAACACTGGCTCCATAGGGCTGCCTGGCTGGGGGCCACCCTCCTGCCTCACAGGCAGGGAGCGACTTGGGGAGGTGGGTTTGGAGCCGGAAGGGAAGACGCTTCTCACGGACAGAGTGTGACTCAGACCCAGGCCCAGACGGGAGTGCAGGCTGCAGCTAAAAATACCCTGGGGGTTGGGGGGTGGCCCTGTCACAGGTGACTCAGGCCCATGGAACCATCCAAACCACTGTCCCTCCTTGGGGGAACCCTAAATTTGCCCATCGGGAGATTTTCAGCAACTCTTTTCACCACCCCCCCCCCCCCCCCAGCCCCACGAGGGACCCACTTACACACACTCCCACCAGGCCAACTTCACACTGGCGTTAAACATAGGGAAGCCGGCCTTAGCACTGGGGGACTGAAGCTGTGTGATCAGAGTTCGGGCTCTCCTCACCCGCACCCCCTACTCCACTCCTCTGTGATGGCTCCAGTTCCTCCATGAGAACATTAGACTGTCCCTTAAGGGACATATCCCCTTGAGTGGAAATCACCCAAGAAGCATCTTCAAGTCCAGAAAACCTCCCCAGACCCTCTCTTTTTCCTTTCTTTTTTTTTTTTTTTGAGATGCAGTCTCGCTTGTCACCCAGGCTGGAGTGCAGTGGCGCCATCTCGGCTCACTGCAACCTCTGCCTCCTGGGTTCGAGACTCCTGCCTCAGCCTCCTGAGTAGCTGAGATTACAGGCGCCTGCCACCATGCCCGGCTAATTGTTGTATTTTAAGTAGAGACAGGGTCTCACCATGGTGGTCAGGCTGGTCTTGAACTCCTGGCCTCAGGTGAACCACCTGCCTCGGCCTCCCAAAGTGCTGGGATTACAGGTGTGAGACACCGTGCCTGGCGAGACCCTCTCTTGAGAGCAGGCTTTGATGGGAGGTGGCCAGCTCTGGGACCAGGAGGTAGAGGTGGGGCGAGGGGGGGCTCAGCTTCCTCATTGGGTTTCTCTAGTTGCAGGGGACCCTCTGCCCGCCCCCAGGCCCCTGAGTCTCACCTGGCCTCCAGCACAGAGCAGCGTAGCCGGCAGGCCCGGGCCCCTGGCCGCGCTTCCAGCCGCAGGTGGATCTCACCCTGCACCTCCTCATCGGGGTTGACCTCTGTCAGGTGGGCTCACCCGCTGAAACCTGTGGGGTCAGCTCAGTCAGGGACCCGGCCCTGAACCCCCATACCCTCCACCCTCAGCCCCACCAGGCACCTTGAGGCACCTCCATAATCTCCTGGGAATCCCCTAGGCACCCGTGAAGCAGGGGCTGGTATCCCCAATGACAGATGGGGAAACTGAGGCTCAGCAGGTGAAGAAACAGCAGTTGGAAGAGCTGGGATTAGAATCTAAGTCAGTGACCTGGGGCCTGTGCCCTCACTATTGTGTCATTTTTGTCGTTGTTGTTTTTAGAGACAGGGTCTCACCCTGTGAGCCAGGTGTGGTGGTGCATGCCTGTAATCCCAGCTCCTCAGGAGGCTGAGGCAGGAGAATTGCTTGAACTCAGATCGCGCCATTGCACTCCAGACTGGGTGACAGAGTAAGACCCCATCTCAAAAAAAAAAAAAAAAAAAAAAAGATGGAGTCTTCCTATGTTGCTCAGGCTGGTCTCAAACTCCTGACCTCAAGCAATCCTCCCACCTCAGCTTCCCAAGGTGCTGGGATTATAAGCGTGGGCCGCTGTACCCAGCCAGATTCCCCATCTTAAAACGGGAAGAGAGTGGCCCTCCCCTAGGGCTGCTGGGAGGAGGGTCTGAGGCCCAGATGGAGAAGCTACAAGATTGCGCCATTGCACTCCAGACTGGGTGACAGAGCAAGACCCCATCTCAAAAAAAAAAAAAAAAAAGATGCAGTCTTGCTATGTTGCTCAGGCTGGTCTC
This sequence comes from Gorilla gorilla gorilla, assembly GCF_029281585.2. Classification (NCBI taxonomy): domain Eukaryota; kingdom Metazoa; phylum Chordata; class Mammalia; order Primates; family Hominidae; genus Gorilla; species Gorilla gorilla. The sequence goes on from NC_073230.2 coordinate 86,065,439, forward strand.
AAACTCCTGACCTCAAGCCATCCTCCCACCTCAGCCTCCTAAGGTGCTGGGATTATAAGTGTGGGCCGCTGTACCCAGCCAGATTCCCCATCTTAAAACAGGAAGAGAGTGGCCCTCCCCTAGGGCTGCTGGGAGGAGGGTCTGAGGCCTGGATGGGGAAGCTACAAGGCACCCAGAGGAATAGCCTCACTGGGGCCACTAGACCCCAGAGATGCTGGCTAAGGCTGCAGGTGGGAAAGGCCTTTGGCCTGGCAGGGGCCAAGAAGCCCCATGAGTCAGCAGAACCTGCCTCCGCCCTGCCCCCATCCCTGGCCCAGCGTCACAGACAGGAGCAGGTGTGTGCGGGGGGAAGCCAGTAAGCGTCACACAAAGGCTCTGATGGCAGAGCCCATAGCATCCAAGAACTGGTTTGAACCCTCAGAGAAGCCCAGAGAAGGCAAAGAGCTGCCCAAGGTCACACACAGTGAGGCTGGCACAGGGCTGAACCCTCAAAATCATGTCTGGGCAGAGCATGGTGGTTCACACCTGTAATCCTAGCACCTTGGGGAGGCCAAGGCGGGAGGATCTGTCAAAGCCAGGAGTTCAAGACCAGCCTGGGCAACAGAGTGAGACCCCCATCTCCATTTTTTTTTTTTTTTTTTTTTTTTGAGACAGAGTCTTGCTCTGTCACCTAGGCTGGAGTGCAATGGCGCAATCTTGGCTCACTGCAACCTCTGCCTCCCAGGTTCAAGAGATTTTCCTGTCTCAGCCTCCCTAGTAGCTGGGATTACAGGTGAGTGCCACCATGCCCAGGTAATTTTTATATTTTTAGTAGAGACAGGGTTTCACCATGTTGACGAGGCTGGTCTTGAACTCCTAATCTCAAGTGAGTTGCCACTGGGATTACAGGTGTGAGGCACCATGCCCGGCCTCCATCTTTGTTTTTCTTTTGGAGATGGAGTCTTGCTCTGTCATCCAGGTTGGAGTGCAATGGCGTGATCTTGACTCACTGCAACCTCCGCCTCCTGGATTCAAGCGATTCTCCTGCCTCAGCCTCCTGAGTAGCTGGGATTACAGGTGCCCACCACCACGTCCAGCTAATTTTTTGTATTTTTAGTAGAGACAGAGTTTTGCCATGTTGGCCAGGCTGGTCTTGAACTCCTGACCTCAGGTGATCCACCTGCCTCGGCCTCCCAAAGTGCTGGGATTATAGGTGTGAGCCACTGCACCCGGCCTCTATTTTATTTTTTATTTTTATTTTTTATTCATTTATTTATTTATTTTTGAGGTGGAGTCTTGCTCCGTTGCTGAGGCTGGAGTGCAGTGGCGCGATCTCGGCTTACTGCAAGCTCTGCCTCCCGGATTCAAGCCATTCTCCTGCTTCAGCCTGCTAAGTAGCTAGGACTACAGGTGCCTGCCACCATGCCCAGCTAATTTTTTTGTATTTTTAGTAGAGACGGGGTTTCACCGTGTTAGCCAGGATGGTCTCGATCTCCTGACCTCGTGATCCACCCGTCTCGGCCTCCCAAAGTGCTGGGATTACAGGTGTGAGCCACTGTGCCCGGCCTTTTTTTTTTTTAAAAAAAAAACTATATAAAAATTGTAAAAACAATAACACAAAACAATGTCTGCATCCCAGAAATAATTGAAAGGGATCTCCAGCCTGGACTGGCTCTAGGCCAACCCTTCAGACTTAGGACACAGTAGTACTAGGGCCCAAATGGAGGCGACGCCATGGGTTACAGAAGGAGCTGGCCTGATTTGGAGAAGGGGTCCCTATGCTTCAGCAATAGAGTGTAAGGCGGCCCCTTCTTCTGCCAGCAGAGGCCTCAGATTCCACCCATAGCAGCCCCTCTTCACCCTAGGGAAGAGGCAGTAACAACCAGGCTTGGGAACATGCTGCAGAACAGAGGCCAGGAGTACAGAACGTGGCCCCGGCTTCTGGGGAGAGTAGAAATGGCTTTCCCTGAGCAGGAGACCAGACGGAGCCTAAAGGGGAGGTCTCCGAGTGGGAGGGAGGCCAGGGACTGGGCAGACCAGTGCGGGAGGGAAGGGAGAACTTACCCTTAGGGTGAGAGGCTATGGTGTCCCTCCTAAGGCAGACCTTTCCGATAACGTCGTCCCGGCTAGAGGAGGGAGATGGAGGCAGAGCTGGGCAGGGCTTCAGTATCTGCCCTCTGTGACCTCCCACCAAGTTCAGGGCCCCCCTGGGGGGAGCAGGGTGGTGGACACCGCTGTCATTTCCAGAGTAACCCAACAGAGCTGGACCTGTGGCCCTTCCGTAGGCTGTGGGTTCTGGACCCTCTAGGGGGATGTGATAGGTTTCTCACATGCCCACACATGCCAAGCTCACACTCTCTGGGTGCCCATCTCACAGCTCACACCTGCACGCACACGTGTAGTCCATGCACACTTGTGCCCGCATGCCTGCACACACACGTGTGTATGTGGCGCATGCACCATGGAGCCACGCATGTGCACACCCACACGCTCAAGCCTTTCGCCCTCCCAGGCCCCCAGGCTCTGCCTCCCTCCAGGCTGCAAAGAGGATGCCAAAAAGGACCCAGGAGTCCTGGTGGTGAAATGGGCCATGGAGGAATCAGATGGCCAGGTCTGGGTCCCAGCTGGAGAGGGGGGCACTCACCTGAGGGCATCCTCATCCATGACGTAGAAAGCCACAGCGTGGAAGGTGGGCGGCAGGTGCACTTGGTACTCCTCACCCCAGAAGGGGCACAGGGTCTTCCACACTGTGGCTGTCCTGCAGGAGAGAACCCTCAGCATGTGCCCAGGCCACTCCCAGGCCCTGGGCTGGGACCTTCCTTGTATCTCCCCCTACCCCTATAACAACTGGCTCTGCCACTGATGTGTTTTCCCTGTGCCAGACCCTACTGTTCACCACCAATCACTACCCCCTGACATTCCTCTCTGCTCTGGATGGGGCACAGGGCTGCCTCTCTCTGGCTGTTATTTATTTTATTTTATTTTTTTGAGACGGAGCCTCGCTCTGTCGCCCAGGCTAGAGTGCAGTGGCGTCATCTCGGCTCACTGCAACCTCTGCCTCCCAGGTTCAAGCAATTCTCCCTGCCTCAGCTTCCTGAGTAGCTGGGATTACAGACGCCTGCCACCACGCCCAGCTAATTTTGTCATTTTAGTAGAGACAGGGTTTCACCCTGTTGGCCAGGCTGCTCTCGAACTCCTGACCTCAGGTGATCTGCCCGCCTCGGACTTCCAAAGTGCTGGGATGACAGGCGTGAGCCACCGTGCCCAGCCTCTCCAGCTGTTTTACATTTGGGGAAACTGAGATCACAGTTGGCAGGCATTGGCCTCAGGTCACAGGGTAGCTGCCTCAGGGCGACTGCTGAGCCTGGCCTCACATCCTCACCCAGCTCTGGTCAACCCCCTGTGGATCAGAGCCTTCAACTCATGGGACTCACTCTGTAGCCCAGGCTGGAGTGCAGTGGTGTGATCATAGTTCACTGCAGCCTCCAACTCCTGGGTTCAGGCTATCTTCCTGCCTCAGCCTCCCAAATAGCTGGAATCACAGGTGCATGCCATCACGGCTGGCTAATTTTTTTTTTGTAGAGATGGGGTCTTGCTACATTGGCCAGGCTGTTCTCAAACTCCTGGCCTCCAGTGATCCTCCCACCTCAGCCTCCCAAAGTACTGGGACTACAGGCATGAGCCGACATTTGAAACATGTATTTATTGGCCCATCTTCTCCCTGGGATATCAGCTCCATGAGGGCAGGACTCTGCCTCATCTGCCACTGTATCCCCTCACCTAGAATCATGCCTGGAACCTAGGAGGTGCTCAGTAAGTATTTTTTAAATAAATGAATGAATCAGTTAATGAAGGAACAGATGAGAAGGTTACTTGAGAACATGCACCCAGAGCCACACAGAGCATAATGTTTGATTATTAGGCATTGATACAGACACAGAACCACACAGGTGCCAGCTCAGACTTTCTTTTTTAGAGAAAGGGTCTTGCTCTGTTGCCCCGGCTAGAATGCCGGGATTATCCGCGTGAACCAGCGTGCCTGGCCCCCATCTCAGTTATCTGGAAATAGTTTCCAACAAACGGGTGCAATGTGCAAATTTCACATCACGGGGATGCACCTGTCTGTGCACTGGCCCACACACAGACCCACACACAGACCTACACATGGATGCCCAGGGAAAGACATGGGCCATGGCCTCCTGGGGGCTCAGGCCCCTGGACAATACACACACACCTGTCCCTGACACCTCCCAGATTAGACACACCCTGCGGTGCCTGATGTAGCTGGTAGGGGGGCGAGAGGCTCAATCAACTCTTTTCTCATCCAGTCCACTCAGGCCCCTCCCACAGCACCCAGGCCACTCCCACAGAGCTCAGGCCACTCCCATAGCACCCAGGCCATTCCCACAGCACCCAGGGCATTCCCATAGCACCCAGGCCATTCCCACAGCATCCAGGGCACTCCCACAGCGCCCAGGCCACTCCCATAGAGCTCAGGCCACTCCCACAGGGCTCATGCCACTCCCACAGTACCCAGGCCTCTCCCACAGCACCCAAGCCACTCCCACAGTGTTCAGGCCACTCCCACAGCACCTGCTCCCCTCCCCGCACCTTGCACTGCAGGTAGGCAGTCTGGGGCCTGCCGGCGTCGTCCGTGTAGATGACCTGCATGACGTGCGAGCTGCCAAAGCTCTTTTCCTCAACCTTTTCCGCTGCCCGGATGTTGGCTAACTTGATGAGGGCGCTTTTCTGGGGCAGGCAGGGAGGAGGAGGCTCAGGGACCTAGCCAGGGGCATTCCATTCCCCATCTCTGGGCCTCAGTCTCCCCTTCTGCAGCACCAGGGATAGGCGTGGGAGACCCAGAGTGACCTCAGCCAGGGCAGAGCACAGACTGATGGTGACCAAGTGCCCAGCAACTGGGAGAGGAGGACCTGGCCTCTCTGGGGGGCACTCCCAGAAGGCCTCGGAGGTGTGAGCTTTGGGGTAGTGTCTGGACAGCCAGCATTCCCTGGGCTACAAAGTCAATCCGGCCGTGGCCAAGGCTTTGTGACTTTGCATTTATTAATTTTCCAACTTGCTTTTGTAGTCCCAGGCTCTAATAGTCATATCCTGACCGGGCGCAGTGGCTCACACATGTAACCCCAGCATTTTGGGAGGCCGAGGAAGGCGGATCACCTGAGGTTGGGAGTTCGAGACCAGCCTGACAAACATGGAGAAACTCCGTGTCTACTAAAAATACAAAATTAGCCGGGCATGGTGGCGCATGCCTGTAATCCCAGCTACTTGGGAGGCTGAGGCAGGAGAATCGCTTGAACCCGGGAGGCGGAGGTTGCGGTGAGCCAAGATCGCAGCACTGCACTCTGGCCTGGGCAACAAAAGCAAAACTCCATCTCAAAAAAAAAAAAAAAAAAAAAGGGACCAGAATTAAATAATGCCCATGCAGTCAAATCTTTCAACCCTGACAAGGAAGATGTATAATAATCATCTGAGTGCTTTGGGAGGCTGGGGCAGGAGGATTGCCTGAGGCCAGGAGTTTGAGAACAGCCTGGGCAGCATAGCAAGACCCCATCTCCGCAAAAAAAAAAAGTTAAAGAAAATTAGCTGGGCTTGGTGGCACGTGCCTGTAGTCCCAGCTACTCGGGAGGCTGAGGCAGGAAGATTGCTTGAGCCCAGGAGTTTGAGGCTGCAGTCAGCTATGATCGCACCACTGCACTACAGCCTGGGTGACAGAGCAAGACCCGGTCTCAAAAAATAATTATCATCATCTGAGGGGTCTTTGGTCGGAAGGGGCGGGCCCCTCATCTGGTGGGACCCCTGAGCTGGTTGAGAACAGGGTGGGTGATGAGCTCCTTCACCTACTCCTAGCCCGCTCTCACCTGCCCAGGGCTAGGCTGGGTACTCCTGGAAGATCATCCCCATAGCCTGCATGACTGGGGGCAGGTGTACAGCAAGCAGTCACCAGGTCCATGGAGGAAGTATGTCCTCAGCCCTTCCTGGGAGAAGAGAGCTTGCAGGAGAGGTGACCCATGACTCAGAGACGGCTGTACAAGGTGATCTTTGAGATCCCTTCCCACGCCAAGATTCCGTGCTTCTATATTCCTGCCTCTTCCAGGAAGCCTCCCCTGTTTGCCCTAGCCTCCTACTCATCTAGCAGCCCAGGTGACGTACTATCTTTAATAATACCATTTGCCTAAATAGTACTACCTGCCAGGCCCTGGGTCAGGACCCTTAGGGAGATCATCTCATTTAATCCTCAACAACCTGGTAAGGTCGGATCAACTTCCTCCATATTCATTTTTTTTTTTGAGACGGAGTCTTGCTCTGTTGCCCAGGTTGGAGTGCAGTGGCACGATCTCGGCTCACTGCAACTTCTGCCTCCCGGGTTCAAGCGATTCCCGTGCCTCAGCCTCCCGAGTAGCTGGGAATACAGGCACCCACCACCACACCCGGCTGATTTTTTGTATTTTTAGTAGAGACGGGGTTTCTCCATGTTGGCCAGGCTGGTCTCAAACTCCTAACCTCAAGTGATCCACCCGCCTTGGCCTCCCAAAGTCCTGGGATTACAGGCGTGAGCCACCGTGCCCGGCCCTCCTAGGTTCTGACAAGCAGTACAGATGCCACACACCTGGCTTTCTTCTCTGACCCCGGGGGTACCTCAAGTGGGCTCCAAGGAAGGGGACAGATGCCTCTAAGGTGCCCCACTTGCCGGCCTCTCAGAGCCCCACTTGCCGGCCTCCCTCCTTACCCACCTTGGAGCTGGGCGTCTTCGCGAAGCTGAGGGCCTCGGTAGTGAGGGAGAAGTAGAGCTTCTTGAAGGAGGAGGACATGAGGGGGCCTTTGCCCTTGGTCCTGTGGATGAAGAGTGGCCCCTCCTTCACAGGTGGCGCCTGCAAACTCAGCGTCTGCTGCAGGTCCAGCTCTGCCAGGCCAGGGAGGGAGGAGAACAGAGAGCCCAGTGAATGAGGGCGGGACTGGGGGGGGGGCGGAGCAGTGGGCGGGGCCATGGGGCTCAAGGGCTGAGCAAATCTGAACAGCAGGCAGTGGACATAGTCATGGGGCTCAAGGGCGGAGCAAACATCAACAGCTGGTGGTGCGCGGGGTGACAGATGGACTGAGGAAGGCAGGGCCATGGGCTTGGAGGCGGGACACGCGTCAGTAGCAGGTGGCGGCGGGGCTATGGAGCTCAAGGATGGAGCAAATGTCAACAGGCACAGATGATGGGGGGTGAGGCCATGGGTCTAGGGGTGGGGCAAACGTCAAGAGCAGGCAGTGGGCAGGGTCACAGGAAGCACAAACAGTGGTGCGTGGGTCTATGGCCTGGGGGCCTGGCAAATGTCAACAGCAGGCGGTGGGTGGGGCCACGAGAGGAACAAACAGCGGTGGGTGGGGCCGTGGGGCTCAAGGGCGGAGCAAACGTCAGCAGTAGGCTGTGGGCGGGTCTGTGCAGGGCGGCGCTCACCGTCCTTCTCCTCGATGTCCACGAGCTTGGTGACGAAGTCCTTTAGCTGCGCCACGCCCTGGCGCACGGTGGGCTGCAGCGGCTCCATCCAAGCCTCCTTGGCCCTGGAAGCCGGCGTGTCCATGTTGCCCACGTTCTGGACTGCCTGGAGGTGACAGCAGGAAGGACCAGGTTCTGCTAGGTTAGGGGCCTAGCCACTGCACCCCCTCCCACCCCCCCTCCCCAAGTCTTTGCTACTCAGCTGTAGCGATGGAGGCAGAGGCGACAGAGGCCCTGCCCACGGGCCCCCTCCAACCCCACTAGGGATCAGGGAGGAGAGGATCATGAAGTTTGATGCCTTATGATAACTGAGACCACTTGGGCCTTCCTCTGTAGGTTTAGCTGACGCTGCTGCACTGGATACCCCACCCCGGTGCCGGGCACATAGGTGCAGCCTGAGAGTAAGCAGACCCGGGTTGGAAGGTCCCGCGATTCACCACCGACAGGATGGGTGGCCTTGGCAACCCCCGACCCCTCGCAGGCCTGTTCCCTTATCCATGAGATGGAGCTCGGACAAGGTGGCCACAGGAAGGCTTTGCAAACTGTGAAGTGCAGTGCCTACGTGGGCGTGCCAGTGGCCTCGCCGGAGCCGGTAGGGAACACTCTGCAGTCCAGGCCAGGGCCCCGGTAGGACACCCAGCTGTGCATCCCGCCCGTGGCCGCAAGGCCCGCACCTTGGCCAACAGGAGCAGGGTGCGGCTGGTGCGGGCGTCCGCGTGGCGCTCTCGCAGGTGGAAGAGCTTGGGCGACATGATGGCGGGAGAGAAGAAGCGCAGGCACAGGAAGCTGGTGACGGCGATGAACGGTACATTCTGGAGGGGTGCGGAAGAGCGCGGGCTGGAGTCCCCCAGACCAGGGCTCCTGGCAGCCCCCTCCCCTTAGGCTCCGTCCCTGACCCTCGCCGGGACACAGCCTCCCTGGTCCTCCCCAGCGCTCCCTGGTTCCCCACCGCTCTTCGCCCCTCGCCCCAGCCCAGTCCAACCCGGCCCAGCCTAGCCCAGCGGGTGGAGGGCGCACCTCGTGCTGGGCGCCGGGGAAGCGCTCGCGCACGCGCCGGAAGAGCTGGCGGAAGGTGGCGCGCACCACGGCGGGGCACGCGCGAACCGAGCGGCTGAGCGCGCTCAGCAGGGCCCCCAGGTGGGCGCGCAGCGTCTGCGCGCTCTGCTCCAGCACCTCGGCCTCGGTCTGCGGGCGGTGCAGCCCGGAGCACCTGCGTGGAACGGGGCGGGTTGGCAGAGGAGGTCGCGGTCAGCGCCAGGGCCACGACAGGAACAGTGGCTCTCACAGCAGCCAGGACACGGACACAGGGGACAATACACGGGTGGGCAGAAGCACAAACACACATGCTGACAGGGCCTGATCCCAACCCGCTGCCGCTGCGCCCCGCACCCCCCCGGAGTTACCCCCGGCCTCACCCTACATCCTTAACTTCCACTTTGCTGGGGTCCAGCTCCACGTACTTCTTCTCCTCAAACACCTTGTTGATGATGGGGCCCAGGACGCCGTGCAGGTACTGCATCCCGGCCACCTGGGGACCACCGCAGGTCACACTGATCCTGTCTCCCCCAGTCCCACTCCAGCTGCCCACCTTCTCCCGGCAGCCGCCCTTGCACCGTTTGCCTGCCGTATCCGCCCAGGAGGGGGCCAGGTACACATGCAGGGCAAACTGTTTATTCATGAATGAATGAATGAGTGAGTGAATGAATGACTAGAATTCTTAGCCCTTGTAATCCTAGCACTTTGAGAGGCCAAGGCAGGAGGATCACTTGAGGCCAGGAGTTTGAGACCAGCCTGGGCAACATAGTGAGACTGTCTCTAACTTAAATTTTAATCACACACACATTCTTTTGGGGGGGGGGGGTTGCGGGGCACGGAGTCTAGCACGGGGCCCAGGCTAGAGTGCAGTGGCGTGAGCTCACTACAACCTCTGGCTCCTGGTTCAAGTGAGTCTCCTGCCTCAGCCTCCCCAGTAGCTGGGATTACAGGTGCCCACCACCATGCCAGGCTAATTTTTGTATTTTTAGTAGAGATGGGGTTTTGCCATGTTGGCCAGGCTGGTCTCGAACACCTGACCTTAAGTGATCCGCCCGCCTCAGCCTCCCAAAGTGCTGGAATTACAGGCATGAGCTACTATGCCCAGCCACATTCTTAACCTTAAAGGGCTCTGAATATGGAGATAGAACACTGGAGTCGAAGTCCCAGCCCCCTCTGTCGCTCTCTCTGAAGCTCAGTGTTGTCATTTGCAAGATGAGGACAATATAGCATGCAACCTCACCTTCAGAAAAGACTCCATGGACTTTGAGGTCAGAGAGTTGCTCTGGAACAGGGTGTTGGTCTTTTGTTACTTGGTCATAAGTAGGCGTTTTCCTTTTGATTTGGTTCTACGAGGTTAGTGTGCATTGGCGTTCTGTTCCCTGCTTCCAGCCCCTATTCTCCTGCCTCAGGTTCATTAGAAAAGACTGAGTTTGGGGCCGGGCAGGGTGGCTCACACCTGTAATCCCAGTACTTTGGGAGGCCAAGGTGGGCAGATCACGAGGTCAAGAGATCGAGACCATCCTGGCCAACATGGTGAAACCCTATCTCTACTAAAAATACAAAAATTATCTGGGCATGGTGGCACGTGCCTGTAGTCCCAGCTACTCAGGAGGCTGAGGCAGGAGAATTACTTGAACTTGGGAGGCAGAGGTTGCAGTGAGCCGAGTTCGCAGTCACTGCACTCCAGCCTGGCTACAGAGTGAGATTCCATCTCAAAAAAAAAAAAAAAAAAAAAAAAAAAGAATGAGTTTGGCCCCTTTTTGTCTTTCTCTCATCCTCTTTGCCTTTCACCATGTTATGATGCAGCAAGAAGCCCCTCACCAGATACTAGTGCCATGACCTTGGACTTCCCAGCCTCCAGAACTGTGAGAAAATAAATTTCTGTTCTATGTAAATTACATAGTCTGTGGTACTTTGTTATAGCAGCACAAAACAAACAAGACAACAAGCAACAATCATGTGAACAGAAAGAAAAATGGGCATAACAAATGAACCATGTTTTTGTCCAAATTAGGTTCACAAGTCCTTATCTGCACCATCCAGACTCAAACACCTTAAGATTTTGGTAGTTCATTTGGTAGCAAAAACTGACCTTAATTGCCATGAGGATATTTAGAGTCTTCTTATATTCCACTTAGCTGATTATTCACACATATCACAGCAAAAGCATGAACATGTCTGATTACCAGTTCCTGTCCAGATCCTGCGATAAGGACTTACAGAGTATACAGGACATACATGGTATAACTTTTCTGAAATCTTAGATTGAATTCCAAAGCACATCTGGACTTAAGGGATTGTGGATATATACATATATACTATATTTATACATATACACATATGCATATATATGCATATATGTACACATATACACATATGCATATATATACATATATGTATACATATACACATATGCATATATATACATATATGTATACATATACACATATGCATATATATACATATACGTATACATATACACATATGCATATATATACATATACGTATGCATATATATACATATATGTATACCTATACATATGCATATATATACATATATATGTATACCTATACATATGCATATATATACATATATGTATACATATATACATATATACACACACATACTATATATACATATACACTATGTGTGTGTATATATATACACATATATATATACTATGTGTGTGTATATATACATATATACGTGTGTGTATATACATATATATACTATATGTGTGTGTGTATATATACATATATATACTATATGTGTGTGTGTGTGTGTGTGTGTATATATATATATATATATTTTTTTTTTTTTTTGAGACAGAGTCCCGCCCTGTAGCCCAGGCTGGAGTGCAGTGGCGCTATGTCGGCTCAGTGCAAGCTCCGCCTCCCTGGTTCACGCCATTCTCCTGCCTCAGCCTCCCGAGTAGCTGGGACTACAGGCGCACGCCGCCACGCCTGGCTAATTTTTTGTTTTAGTAGAGACGGGGTTTCATCGTATTAGCCAGGATGGTGTCGATCTCGTGACCCCTTGATTCGTCCGCCTCGGCCTCCCAAAGTGCTGGGATTACAGGCGTGAGCCACCGTGCCCGGCAGGATTTATATTTTAAGGAGGCAGGGGAGTTATTCTCCATGGCAGGAAATAAGCTGTGAGCTGCCTTGCGCTTTGGCATGTTTCTCTATCATACAGATAAGAAGCTAGTTCAGTCAAGTGTATGCAGATTTGCGGATGGAAAAACTGGTGCTCCCAGGAGGAGGGAAGCAGATTGAGGAATTACTGACACCTTCTAGGGGCGACCAGCCAGATGTGCAGGTGAAGCACAAGACAGGTTCTCTTCATGCCTCCACTATCCTGGCCTCGACCAAACTGTAGAGGGAAAAACTCAGGTGAGAGTGAGAAAGCACAGTCACTTTCAGTTAGGTTTGTAGCGGTGTGATCGTCACTTAGCACTCATTTATTCGTGTATTCATACATTTATGCATGTTTCTTTCACAGATCAAACTGTTGAGGGTCCACAAACAGGCTGAAGACCTCGTCTGGAGGGAGACTGCAGTGAACCCAAGATCTTTCAAATAAGCGCATCGACATAACAAGATTTAGAAAAGAATAAGCACGGTGCTGTGAGAGCAGCTAGCGGGGGCTGGACTGGGTCCCCGCGGCCAGGCTTCCAAGTCGAGCTGCCGTTTGGGTGGGACCAGAAGACGGGCTAGTCGGCGCCCCAGGATCCCTCCCTGAGGACAAACAGAAGGCCGGGTCCTCCCTTCTCCCGCTTGTCCTTCGGCATTCGCGGGACCTGCATGCTAGACCAGCTGGCCGGACGGCTCGCTAGGACCCGCGGGTGCGGCTGGCCCCTGCCATTTCCGCTTCCTGCCGTGGGGCGGGGTTTCCGGTTGTCTGAGGCGAGGCTTGTCGGCGGTCAAAGGGGCGGCCCGGCCCGGAAGCTACAGCGGCGGTGCGGAGACTGCGGGGCGGGCCATGGCGGCGAACCTGAGCCGGAACGGGCCAGCGCTGCAGGAGGCCTACGTGCGGGTGGTCACCGAGAAGTCCCCGACCGACTGGTAGGCGGCGAGACGGGCCAGGGTCGGGCCAGGGGCTGCCTCAGGGGTGGGTCTGTCTGGGGCGAGCGGGGGACTCGGGGGGAGCGGGAGCGCGAGCGCGGAGCGGCGCCCAGGCAGGTGGCCTGGGGCTTACCTGTCTGCCCCTCCACACCGCAGCAGGAGTGCTGTCTCACCCTCGTGACCCCTTGCCCCGCCGATCGTGGACAGGTTAAACCCGGCTTGGGGGGACCCAGTGAGTCCCCGCCCCTCCCCCTGTCGCTCGCCACCCACTGTGGGCTCCGCGGGCTTCCATGTTGGATCCTCGGCCTGGTCGTGCTTGCTAGCTTCGCCAGGTTCTTCTTTCCAGTCCTGGGACTTCCCTGGAGAAGGGGGTCCTGCACAGCCCTCTCTGAGAAGGCGGAAGCCACGCCCGTTTTTTTGCAAACGCTGTGTTCGGGGATGGGCATTTGAGAGCGGCCTGGCAGCCGGGCTGTGAATGTGAGCCCTGCCCTGGGGGCTTCAGACGAGGAGCTCAGGGATCTGGGTTCTTGGCTGTCTGTGAACGTGGACTTCAGAACTTTCGTTTCTCCAAAAAGTGTACTCTTTCTTGTGCCTGAGCCATGGGAAGATGTACGAAAGTAGGATGCTCGCTATTTGGGAAAAGGTCCCATTTTCCCTCTACCACCCAAGATATCCTCACTTTCCCCTTTGCTTAAATTGTTTTCACTGACCAGTTTTGAGAAATCCCAGTTCTGAGAAATATGCTGAGTATGGTGGGCTAAGGTGACCAACTTTGGGGAATAGAAACTGGGCCTTGGAGTCTGAGTCGTGGTGGGGCCACACTGTGGTCAGCACTGAGGCCCTCCCAACTGTCTTCCCCGTGTGTGGGGGCCATCTCCACTTGTGTAAGTGCTTTCTCATCTCCTCTGCTCTCCCTAGTGCCCAGCACAGAGCGGCTTTTATGCAGTGTACTATTGTGACCCTGAGGATGTTATGGCTTTGCCTTTTCCTCAGCCCTGGGCCATTAGGGGAAGAGCTTTAGAACACCAGTTGCTTGGTTCTGTGGGGTCTCTGTAGACTCTCCTGTCAGGTCTGGGTGCCCTGGATGGCACTTGTGCCAAACAGCACATCTTCTGTTTGGGAGGCATCTAAAGAAGGATATCTCGTCACTTCCTTGGTAGGTTTTCTGCCTGCTTTATAATCCCTCAGATTTACCCACGTCAGTCAGTGTTATTTTTCTCAGGAGAGTTTCTAGATGTCAGCCCTCTGTTTTGCCTCTCTCCTATTCCTGTTCGTGTTTCTCTTAGACCTCTCCTGTTACTTCAAACCCAGTCAAAAGTGTCTCTGCAATGAGTGCCCCATTTTCATGTCCACATCATACCACTTGGCTTTAGAACCCAGAAGAATCTTTGCCCCTCTTCAGCCCTGCCAAATTAAAGATTTTGCTTCTTAACATGCTCTTGATCACTCTGTTTACCCTGGCAGACTTACCTAGGAGCTTCCTGGCACTCCTGATCTATCTCCCTTCCAGGTCTCTCTTCATCATCAGTCTTCTCAGGAACCATCACTGGTTTGGGATGATGCCTCCCAGCCCACCTGGCAGTTTGGGCTTCCCTCTTCAGACCTCCTATGTTTCTAGCCTTTCCTTGGGCTGCTTACGAGAGCTGTCTGCTACCACTCCTGGCCCGGTGCTTACCCACCCCATCTACTCTCTGTCCCTCATGAGGGTTGTGGAGCCTCCTCTTTCCCCTCATGAAGTCAGAACCCACCTATCTCACTGGACTCATCTGCCCAGACAGCCATGCTATGCTCCCTCCCTACCTCCAGGCTCCTGCAGCATACAGGTTGTGTCACTCAGCAGCATAACCCACTGACCTCCACCCTCATCGTCACAGCCATTAAGGTAGTTACTCAGCAGATACTGTGTGGCAGATTCCTGCACACTGCGGAAAAATATCTGGACCATGTCACTTCCGTGTCTGTAACTCTACAGTGGCTTCCTGTTGCATGTTGAATAAAGCCTAGACTCCTTGCCCTGCTGATGCCCTGCATGACCCAGAACCTACCACCCCTTTCATTTACCACACTGTGGCCACACCTGTTTGTCACCACTCTGGCCGTCTTTCTCTTCCTCAAACTTACAAGCTGGTTCCTCTTCAGAGTCCTTGCTCTGCTGCTTCCTCTGCATGGAGCACACTTTTTCCACATCGTCCCAGGTGCCTCCCCAGCCTTCACTTCTTGGCCCCGAGGTTGCCTTCTCAGAGAGGCCTTCCTTGATTCCTGGCTCCTTGTTTGTAGGCACTTTTTCCCATCTTTCTGTTTGACTTCCTTCAGACACATGCCAGGCACAAAATATGCTGGAAATCCTTATGGATTTTCTTGTCACCTTTATCTCTTACTAGAAGGGGTGGGGTGGGCTCTGTCTCTGTCCTCGGTGCTTGAGGCATGGTTGTTACATGTGGCAGATGCTTAGATGAAGGATGGACCGAGTCATACAGAAAAAGTGGTAGAGATATCAGAGGAAGAAGAGGTGGTCTCTAGTTTGGTGGGTCATAAGAGGTTTCACACACACAGTGCTGGCATTGGGGAGGGCAGATAGAGTGGGGAGAAACCATGACATCAGCTCTCCATCTTGGATCTGTCTCCCGCCCCTCCTTACTCCGTATCTTGGCATGGTTTGTTCTCACCTGGTTCATGTGTCACCTTCAGCACCTGCTTCACTCTCTAATAGTACGTTAGTGTTAGGTGTGTGTTTTTTCTTCCGTTAGAAAGTAAGTTCCATGGGCAGGACCTTTTAGGGATTGTTCATAGCTGCATTCCTGTAACTAGTAAGCAGTAGGCTCTCAGTACTTATTTTCAAAGGCATGATTGAATTATAAGATGCTTGACACTCCATATGCCTTGCTGTTCAGAGGCCAGTGCACCATGTTTTTTCATGTTGATTTGAAACTTCCTTCGCCCTTCTTTCAAAAGGCCTCTGAACTGGGAATGAGCCTCTGCGCTGGGAACATTCTTAAAGGTGGCCTGGGGTAGAGAGGGATCAAGTCAGAGGGATAGGTGGCAGGCATTGAGCTTGGCTCTTATTATATTAGCTGCGGAGTCCCTTTTTTTTTTTTTTGAGACAAGAGTCTTGCTCTGTCGCCCAGGCTGGAGTGAAGTGGCACGATCTTGGCTCACTGCAACCTCTGCCTCCCAGGTTCAAGTGATTTTCCTGCCTCAGCATCCCAAGTAGCTGGGATTACAGGCACCCACCACCACACCCGGCTAATTTTGTATTTTTAGTAGAGACGGGGTTTCACATGTTGGCCAGGCTGGTCTCAAACTCCTAACCTCAGGTGATCCGCCCGCCTCGGCCTCCCAAAGTGCTGGGATTACAGGCATGAGCCATCGCAGCTGGTTGAGTCCCTTCTTGCAAGAGCTGGGTTGAGCTGCCATCTTCTGTTACCTGCTGCTTGTGCCAGCTTGCTATCTTCTGGGAGCCAGGGCTTTGTGGCCATCAAGAGGAATGGGCTTCTTTCCTCCAGGGAGTTCCCCCAGCTCATGCTGGCAGTGTGCCACCTCCCAAATCTTTCTCTTGTTTTTCTGTGTTCTTTTCTCTAGTTCCTTTTCTCTGAGTGTTTCTCATTCAGTGTTTCTCTCCTGTATTCTGTCTCCCCTCCTGGTAAGGAGTGCCTTTTCCCGGAGGCCTGTCTCCTCCCTACCAACCAGATCCACTGGGCCTGGGTCTAATTTCTTCCATTTTTCTCAGGCATAAGTATCTCTGCCCAGTGGCACTGGCAAAGCCCTGGGGAAGCCAAGTTGAAGCTGATTTGGTTCCTGTCCGACTGTTTATCCCTGGAGCTTCTGTCTGGCCTGCCTCAGCAGGCCTGTGCTTTAGAGCCTGGGGAGATGACACACACTGGACTGGGTTTTGCCTTTGACTTATAGTCCAGTGGGTCAGTGCCTCCAGCCCATGTCCAGCAGCCCTGCTGGGGATGTTGAGTTGCTGCAAGGTTCATGCTATGAGCAAGCCAGAATGAATCTTTACCAGAGTTTTGTTTTTGTTTTTGTTTTTAAGAGTTGGGGTTTCACTCTGTTGTTTGGGCTGGAGTACAATGGCATCATCATGGCTCACTGTAGCCTTGACCTCCCAGGCTTAAGCAATCCTCCCACCTCAGCCTCCCGAGTAGTTGGGACTACAGGCATATGCCACCACGTCTGGCTGATTTTTGTATTTTTGGTAGAGACAGGGTCCCACCATGTTGCCCAGGCTGGTCTCAAACTCCTGGGCTCAAGCGACCCTCCTGCCTCAGCCTACCAAAGTCCTGGGATTACAGACATGAGCCACCACACCTGGCCCAGAGTTGTGTTCTTTTTTTTGAGACGGAGTCTCACTCTGTTGCCCAGGCTGGAGTGCAGTGGCGCGATCTTGGCTCACTGCAAGCCCCGCCTCCCGGGTTCATGCCATTCTCCTGCCTCAACCTCCTGAGTAGCTGGGACTACAGGTGCCTGCCGCCACGCCCAGCTGATTTTTTGTATTTTTAGTAGAGATGGGATTTCACCGTGTTAGCCAGAATGATCTCGATCTCCTGACCTCGTGATCCACATCTGCCCGCCTCGGCCTCCCAGAGTGCTGGGATTACAGGCGTGAGCCACTGCGCCCAGCCCAAAGTTCTTATGAATAATTAATCTTTCAGGAAAAGAAAGCCATGACCCCATGTCACCCATGGAGAGATAAAGCTCTGCTAGATAGAAAACTTGCTCATGGGTACCTGTCCTTGAGGGGCTTGGCAGGTTCATGGCTTTAACTGTGTGATTTCATGTCGTGTCATTCCTTTGTGGTTTCTGATAAACACAACCTGTGGTAGTCTGTGTTTACCAAAGAGTCTCAAGCCTGGAAGGACCTGCTGCCCTACCCACCAGGCTTCACTGGAGCCAGGGCAGACGTGCACAGGAGTGGTGGGCAGACTTCCAAGGGGCCCAGTGTGTGTATTTCTCCGACTTGCTTCTCCTTTTGGGTGCTCTGGGTTCAGGAATATGTAGATATGTTTTGTCTCTTCAAATCCGTATACCTAGTGGCCAGGTGAGTATTTGACACATGAATGTATAGCAGTCATTGGGAAACTCCACAGCTCATGTTTTCCTCATAGTAGATGTGTGCTCCCATCTCCATGGCTTTGTCCCTCACAACCCCCACCCCATGATAAGTCAGGCCAGTGTCCTCCCAGCTGCAGAGCTGAGAAGGCTGCACAGTTGCCTACTGAGAACCTGCCTAGTGGGTCAGAGCAAAGTGAGAACGGGCCTGTGCCCACCCACAGTGTTACTGTCGGCCCAAGCTCTTTGGGATGTAGTGGAAAGTCATGGTGGATGCGGTGAGGAGAGATGGAACCCAAGGTGCTGGCTACAGAGCTCACTTGTGTTTCGTTTCAGGGCTCTCTTTACCTATGAAGGCAACAGCAATGACATCCGCGTGGCTGGCACAGGGGGTGAGTATGACTCCAAATGGACTCGGGGACACCAGGAGGTAG
This sequence comes from Gorilla gorilla gorilla, assembly GCF_029281585.2. Lineage (NCBI taxonomy): Eukaryota > Metazoa > Chordata > Mammalia > Primates > Hominidae > Gorilla > Gorilla gorilla. The sequence goes on from NC_073230.2 coordinate 86,083,502, forward strand.
GAGGGTGACGTGTGCAAAGGAGAAAGGATTGTGACCATCAGCAGTCCATCTCAGCTGGCATTTCAGCTACTGCACAGGAAGAAGGGGACTCTATCACACAGGTGGCCTCTGCCAGTGGCTCAACACCTTCCTCCACTGAGGGTGGGAAGTGGGCCGGACCTGCCTCCTGCAGACCCACCCTACTTTAACTCTGTTGGGGGTTCCCTGGCCCCTTGATCAGTACATGAGCCAACAACGGGCAGGACCGGGGGTCAGCGCACTCAGCTGTCTTGGTCCACTGAGCCACATGGGGCTTCCAGTGCTCACTGGCCACTTCTGGCAGGCCTTAGGTTTCAGATATGTGTAAGTGAAAACATTCCTCCTTGGTTCTCCTTCCCTCTGGGTGCAGGGGAGTGCTTTCTCTTTGTCTACTTGGGGAGAGCTGAGAGGGAAACAGGCCTCTCCAGCTTGTGGGCAGCCTGCGTTGGGAGCTGCGGCGGGAAGCTCACCAGTCCCAGAACTGGTGCTGGTGGAAAGAAAGTCCACAGACATATCTTCTTCTCCCTTTGTCCTGCCCTGGTCTTGTGCCGAGTGCTTGCAGGGGCCCCATCCTCACTGGGAGAGGCAGTATCACTGCAGATAGTCACGGGGGAGGCTCTGGGGGTCTCTACAGGAAGGACAGGCTCTTGGCCAGCACAGAGCAGAGGTTGTCAGGGTAGGCTTGGTCAGAGTGTGACCTGTGGGCCCCCCAGCTGACACCCGTGACTGCTCCTCCTCCAGAATTTGCCTGACCCCTCCCTCTGTCCTGAGCTGGACATGGCTTCATTGTTCAATGAACACTCGGAGTGTGTTCTCCACGGTTTGATGTCTGTTGTTGGTAGAAAGCCCCTTCCTTTCACAATCTTTCTGGGAGGTGTCCCCTTTCTAGAAGGATTGCCATTGAACAGTAGACATGTGGTGTGGCAGGTGACTGGGAGTTGCAGGGATCAACAACTTGAGAGTTTCCTGTCATCCCCAGTGGCACAGGACAGGGCTCTGCCACAAATGCAACAATTTGCTGTCCCCAGAGTGGGGCTCATGACTGCCTCCACTCATACGGAGCCCTGTAGATGAAATACCTGATCAGCTCTTCCTCCTTATAACCTGGAAAAGTTTGTGGGGGCTAAGCCTCAGTGTCAGGGAGAATCGTTTAGAGCTGCCCACTCCTGCGCTCCCCCTGTCCCCATCACCCTCTCTTCTGGAGTCTGAGGACTGAGCCAGTTACGCCACTGCAGGATGTTCAATCTGGTCTGGCCGTCTGGGCGGCCCTGGAGCTTGAGCAGACACAGGTGCAGGCAGTGGTGACTCTACAGGCCCTGCTATTCTGGGCCCTTTTGCAAGGTTGCCGCAACAATAAAATTTTGATGTAGACATCCTCCATTTGGAAGTCTGGTGGCTGGTTTGCCGTGGAAATGACCCTGTTTTTATTTCCAGAATTACCTCTGGGTTTAGAGAAGTGGTTTTTAAACGAGTGTGGGTAAAAAAAATTACCTGAGGTACTTGTCAGAATCGCAGACTCCTAGGTCCCACCCAGCTCTCATCAATCAGTTTAGTGAGGGTGGTGCCCAGGACTCTGATTTTAAACATACCCCTAGAAAGATTCTGATACAGGTAGAGGGGAGAAGCCCTGGTTTAGAGGCAGCTCGGCCTCCCTTCATGGTGGGACCAGGGCCAGCAGGGAATGTCAGGGCCACCCCTGACCTTCACTGTGACTCTGCTGCAGAGGGTGGCCTGGAAGAGATGGTGGAGGAGCTCAACAGCGGGAAGGTGATGTACACCTTCTGCAGAGTGAAGGACCCCAACTCTGGACTGCCCAAATTTGTCCTCATCAACTGGGTATGTGGAGCCTGTTTCATCTAGGTGTGACCCAGGAAACCCCATTGTCTTCTTTCCTGTTTTGACTTGACTTCAGGAACAAAGTGTTTTACTGGCATGACTTAGTAGATCAATAGAACAGCTCTGAGCTGGTGAATGAGCAGAATAGTTGACAGATTCATTGTGGCCCAAAGAATAACTGTGGCTTTGCTATGCAGAATTCACCCTCCAAGCCTAGAGTTCTTCCTGCAAAATGGATTAAAAGCAGTCACAGGGAGTCCTTGCTCCGTGCTCTTGAGGGTGGTTGTTCTGATGGAGTAGAGAGCCTGAGGGAGTGTTTAGGAGCGTGGGAATACAGGGACAGGGCCTCCTTGATCCCTTGGTGGGGATCAAGAAAACTCTTGAAGGCTGGGTGGGGTGGCTCACACCTGTCATCCTAGAACTTTGGGAGGCCGAGGTGGGTGGACTGCCTGAGCTCAGGAGTTTGAGACCAGCCTGGGCAACACGGTGAAACCCCATCTCTACTAAAATACAAAAAATTAGCTGGGCATGGCAGCGTGCACCTGTAGTCCCAGCTACTCAGGAGGCTGAGGCAAGAGAATTGCTTGAACCCAGGAGGCAGAAGTTGCAGTGAGCCAAGATTGCGCCACTGTACTCCAGCCTGGGCCACAGAGCAAGACTCCATCTCCAAAAAAAAAAGAAAAAAAGAAAATTCATGAAATGCCCCCACAGCGAAAGCCGGTAGCCATCCTGCCCAGGGAGCATCCATGAGCCCCTTGGAGGCATGGGAACTTACCTCACCCATGTGATGCAGTCAGAAGAATAGGTTCTGCTTTGGGGGTTGCAGTTTTCTCTTTTCTGGGACACAGGGTAGATGTTGGGTCCCCAGGGAAGGGAAGTGGCTTTGGGGGAGGCCTGGGTCAACCTGGGCATCCTTGTGTTGCAGACAGGCGAGGGCGTGAACGATGTGCGGAAGGGAGCCTGCGCCAGCCACGTCAGCACCATGGCCAACTTCCTGAAGGTAAGGCCAGGTGAGGCCCGCTTCACTGGGAACAGGCCTCACAGGCTTGAAGTCTCGCAGGTTCCTGGGTGCGAGCAAGTGGGAATCAGAACTGGAGTTGGGAGTGTGCTCATAGCTAATGCTCTCTGCCTGCCTTTGAGGGCGTGACCAGAGGCTGCTTCACTCTCGGTCAGTGAGTGCATGGGAGGTCAGGATGTTGCCAGGGCCACCTTCAGGCCTGCCTCAGTGGGGCAGGATAAAGGACTATGCTGGAGCTGGTGCCGTGAGAAGGGTGGGCCCTGGTTCTGTTTTGTTTTATGATCCCTCTAAACAGTTTAGTAATACCGTCAGGATTTGGAGGAAGGGGAGAGTGCCCACCATCTTAGCACACATGTGCCCTTTTGATGCATTCCTTTCCAGCCCCCTCTACATGGAGTTATGTCAGTCCTATAATAGAACCTTTTTAAATTTTAAAAACTATTTGTAACAAAAGCATTTGTTGGTCACTTGTCAGGTAACTTTTTGCATTTCTCTGGCAAAGGAGACTCAGAATTTTGATTTCTCATTCTGCCAACATTTCTTCAGCTATACCTCAGTTTCCATCTAGGAGCTGATAAGAGAATTCCCAGCTTATTGATATACAGGTTTGAGTATCCTTTATCTGAAATGCTCAGGACCAGAAATGTTTTGGATTTTTTCAGATTTGGGAATGTTTGCAGTTCAGCATCCAAAATCCGAAATTCTCCAGAATCTGAATTTTTTTTTTTTTTTTGAGATGGAGTCTCGCTCTGTTGCCCAGGCTGGAGTGCAGTGGCGTGATCTCGGCTCACTGCAAGCTCCGCCTCCCGGGTTCACACCATTCTTCTGCCTCAGCCTCCCGATTAGCTGGGACTGCAGGCACCCGCCACCACGCCCAGCTAATTTTTTGTATTTTTAGTAGAGACAGGGTTTCACTGTGTTAGCCAGGATGGTCTCGATCTCCTGACCTCGTGATTCACCTGCCTTGGCCTCCCAAAGTGCTAGGATTACAGGCGTGAACCACCACGTCCAGCCCAGAATCTGAGATTTTTTGAGTGCTGACATAATGCTTAAAGGAAATGTTCATTTGAGCAGTTCAGATTTCGGAATTTTAGGTTAGGGATGCTCAACCTGTATAGTAACAGTGAATGAGGTCATGGGTCTGGCTTCTCATGAAGAAATCATTGGCTTACTTTTTGTAGAAAACATGCATGGCATTCTTTTATCAGAGTTTTTTTTTATTGTTTTGTTTTTTGTTTGTTTGTTTGTTTTGAGACAGTCTCACTCTGTCACCCAGGCTGGAACACAGTGGCACGATCTCGGCTCACTGCAACCTCTGCCTCCCAGGTTCAAGTGATTTTCCTGCCTCAGCCTCCTGAGTAGTTGGGATTACAGGTGCCTGCCACCATGCCCGGCTAAGTTTTCTATTTTTAGTAGAGATGGTGTTCCCTGTGTTGGCCAGGCTGGTCTGGAATCCCTGAGCTCAAGTGATCTGCCCTCTTCAGCTTCCCAAAGTGCTGGGATTACAGGCGAGAGCCACCGCACCTGGCCCAGAGTTTTTATAAATTGATATATAATAGTTGTACATATTTTTTGCATACATGTCATATTTTGATACCTGTATACAATGTATACGATGAATCAGGGTAATTAGCGTGTTCATCACCTCAAACATTTATCTTTTCTTTGTGTTGGGAACATTACAATTTTTCTCTTCTAGCTAATTTGAAATACACAAAATTATTGTTAACTATAATTTCCCTTCTGTACTATTGAATACTAGAATTTATTCCTTCTATTTAACTGTACTTTTGTACCTGTTAAGCAACTTCTCTTCATTTTCTCTCCCCCATGCCCTTCCCAACCCCTGGTAACCAGCATTCTACTCTCTCCCTCCATGATACCCACTTTTTTAGCTCCCACATGAGTGAGAACATGCAATACTTGTCTTCTGTGCCTGGCTTATTTCCCTTAACATCATGACCTCCAGTTCCATCCATGTTGCTGCAAATGACAGGATGCCATTCTGTTTTATGGCTGAATAATATTCCCTCATGTTTATATACTAAATTTTCTTTACCCTTTCATCCATCGATGGACGTTTTGGTTGATTCCGTATCTTGGCTATTGTTAATAGCACTGAACTTCAGAGTTGGATATATCCCCAGCAGCTGGATTGCTAGATCATATGGTAGTTCTGCTTTTAGTAGGACTAAAATACTGTTTTAAAAACCATACTGTTGTCTAGGCGCGATGGCTCACGCCTGTAATCCCAGCACTTTGGGAGGCCAAGGTGAACAGATTACCTGAGGTCAGGAGTTCAAGACCGGCCTGGCCAACATAGTGAAACCCCAGCTCTACTAAAAATACAAAAAATTAGCTGGGTGTGGTGGCACGTGCTTGTAATCCCAGCTACTCACGAGGCTGAGGAAGGAGAATGGCTTGAAGGACAGTAAGATAGAGAGAGAGAGAAAGAGAGCATGAGTGTGCTTGGCTTAAGAATATAGCATGATCTGTTCCAATGAGAAGAAAGAGATCAGAAGAGCTAACATATAAAATGTAGAATAATGTGCTTCAGGGTATTGGGGAAAGTGACTATAGATTAAAAAGAGTTATATTGTAGAATTTTGGGCATACTCATCTAAATTTGTTGAATAATGTCTTACAAACAATAACAAACTAATGTATAATCTTAAATATAGCCTAAACATGAAAGAATTAAGATGTTTTGGGGGAACAGAGAGAAGGCTGGACTTGAGTAAAGTAGATTAGTGGTGAGTGAAAATTATGTTATTCGAGACCTATTGTAGCAACTTGGACAAAATAAGCACTGACTAAATATTTGATGAATGAATGAAGGAAGGAATGAAGGAATGAAAAGCGCTGAGCCCAAATCGGATGCAATTAAATCATTAAGGATGAAGGTGATGTTCATACAGGGCGGAAGGTTAACTTATTTTACTTTTAGAAATTCTGAGCTTTCAAAATATGGAACAGTAAACCCACGTTAAATAAATAAAAGTTAATAAAAAATTATAGCATCACAAAACCCATTTTACTTGTTGCCAATAAGAACTTTCATTTGGGTTAATTTTGTGAGCTCTACTTATTTTGATTATATCATTATTCTTCTGTACTTATACTGTCAGCTTAGCCAATTATTATTCATGTGAAGGCAATCAACTATTTCTGTATTCAGAATAAAATTAATGAACCTGCTACTTATTTCATATGCATTTTTTTCTTGTTTCCTCAAATGCTTGAGGAGGAATCATTCAAATGTATCTGATGTAAGTTTTAGCATGTCATTAATTTGTGTTTTCATTTTGAAGTGACAGCCATGGAAAATGATTTGGAATGCTCTGTTGTATCTACTTTTCTTTCACTTTTAAATATAAATAATATTCTTAAATAATTTGGCCAGAATAGTAGTTATGTCAGTAGGATGGATTGGGAAATACTACAGTCTCTTAAAATTTCAAGATTCAATTCTTTGCCAAAATTATTTTTAACTGAAGCTAAAAGGGACTTTAAATGTAAGAGGAGGAACTATCTACTCCTGGGTGGTATACTCTTTCAGGTTGCAGGCTGATATTGACAATGGTAGAGTTAGTCCCACTTGTGGAAACTAAGGCTGTTGGCAATCACATCTACTCAAATAGTCACTAATGAAGTGCTACGAGCTTTGGTGAACAAACTATCTCATACTGCCAAGTTTCCAGCATAATTGTCCATTTTTCTCTCTGTATGTCTTTGAACATAAATAAAGTCTGAAAGGTGGGGAAGGGTCAAACAAAGCTCTCTAGGTATGAGGCACTTTCTATTTTCGCTTGTACAGTTTGACAGTCCTAGCCACGGCTCACTATTTATTGTGTTCCTGGAAAGTTCTGTGATGACTGAACTCTTTCCTTTCACCAGCACCTTAAATAGGCTCAGGGTTCATTTAGCACTGAATATGATCATTGTTTCCCTGTGGAATGTCTTAGACTGCTTTAATGCAAATACCTGAAATTATTTTATTTGTATTAGATATATTTATAAGACATTGAAATAAAAATTTTTCTGCAGCTTATGAGATAATATTTTATTATTCATGGCTTTCATTTTGTCATGCACAAAACTTGAAAGGCAAGATATGAAGCTGTCATTTATTCTCTAAGAACTGTCACTTCTAATAGGAATCAATTTTGTTTTATAGATTCAAATTCTGAGTTTATTTTTTAGCACAAGATCCGGTAGGAAAACAAAATTTTGAGATATTATGAAATAAGATGAAGTACATGAAATTTTGTCACTTTATCATGAATGTGAGAATGTTTTCATAACTATATATGTTTTCATAATATAGCCCAAGGATATAGTTTTAGAAGAGTTAGTACTTTTTCTTTGGTCTATAATATGTTTAAACTTATTTTTCTTTAAGTATTTATTCAATATTGCCTTCCATTTTGCAGGGGACTCCATGACCAGATGAAAGGTATAGATGTGATTGCTGTGCTTGGTACACCTCCTATTTTCCTGCCTTTAAATTATGTTTTTTTTTTTTTTTTTTTTGCTAATGCAGTATTACTCTAACTTAAGGAATAGCTTATGATGTAGGTCTTTTCTTATTTCTGGACATGAACTGTATAGTAGGGTGTTGCTATAATTTATATTTCTTAAATGATATTTTAGAAGGTTGTCTGTAATGCAAGTTTTTATAATGTAAATGTTTTCTGACTTTTACTATAAAATTAGAGTGTATGTCATTTATGTAATAAAAGTAGGTCATCCAGCAAGAATAAATTCATGTATCTTGTTTTGTTTACTTATGATAGTATTGTAAAAGCTATTTACAATGTCAAGCAGCATCTATACAGGCAATATAGTGCAGAGAATCATGACAAGGATTCTAGACAAGAGGGTATTTTTCTTGACACATTAGATAATTTTTACAGAAAGAAGACAATTTTTTAAAAAGACATGAAAATTGATTCTATTTTTTGTTTGAGAGATTGCAAAAACACTGCAAAATCTAGATACTTGAGTGATGCATCCTATTTTTATGAAGCAATACTTTCAGAAGATTATTTGAAATACATTTAGCATCATAATTTATGTATTATTACAAACATTTCAAATACAATCATATAATACTCTTGGAAAGCTGCAACTTGAAGAGTGTGCACACAGGATTAAAACACTCAGCAATGCTTTAATGTTGCTAAACATATGACTATTTTGATCATGTGGTTCAATGTATGAAACCATCAACAAGTAAATTATGGTGTATTATAGTAACAAATTTAATGGTTATTTACAATGAATAATATTTTAACAAATGTATTTATTCATATATATATATTTTTTCTAACCAAAATGAACTTGTTAATAAAGCCAATAGAACTTTAGAAGAGTATGTGAAAAGAAAATAATGCTTTCAAACAGGTAACTGAAGGGAAAACACTTATTCTAATTAAAAGTACATGACATTTCTGGCAGCTGGAATGCCCTAACAAATTCATTGTCAAAAGTTCTAGCTATAAATGGCTAAATTATTCCGATTTTTCATATTGGTAAATTCTGAAAATTGTGTGAGGTTATCCTATATATTTCCTGGTCATGTTTGATTCTGAAGCTACTGGGTTACCCTATAACACATCAGTTATTATTTAATCACGAAGAAAACTGACAAGGTCATAAGGAGTTAGGGCATATCTGCAAAGTGACCACCTAGCTGACAGAGTTGTTAACGAAAGAACATATTGCCTGTAGAAAAGTCTTACGCTCTGTACCTTTTATCCTAAAATTTGTATATACATAAACCAGAACACTGGAAATGTTTAATTCATTTGGGTAGCATAGAACAGGATTTTAAAAACTTGTTATTTAGTTTGTTGTCTTGTATGATAGAAGTATATTATTATCTCCAGGTTATCTAATTAGGTTATAAAGCAACTTATTAATGATTTTATTTTTCTTGCAAAGAGACATTTTCCTGTATGTATTATAGTAAACTATTATATTATAGTTTACTACATTTAACAAGGCAAACCTCAAATATTGACTTTTTAAGATCTATTTTTTTTCAAAAATCTACATCTCTGAGCCCATAGGATCTTGAAGCAGTAATATTAGAAATGAGAATTTAAAACAGAAACAGAGTATTCCATTGTAACTCCACTTAATTATGTTTTACCTTGATGCTCCACATGATTTCAAGATATTTTGTTCATTACCTTCGTAGAAATATTCATGTTAGTATTAAATTTTATCATCATTTTCCAAAGAGCAAGTGCTAGTATAAGTTAGAGAAATACAGTATCTCATTTTTTGTGTGTTTATAAAATGTACTTGAAATTTTGTCAGGTATATAGAAACAATATACATGAAATAAAATAATAGATACTTGCAATTTCAACTATATAATATGGTTTCATATTTAAGTTGAAATTGCTCACAGAGTAAACAATACCAAAAACTAGCTAACTTTTATTTCTGCTAAATTTTTTGCATAATATAAATAGTTGAAACATATTTTTGTAACACTAAAATGTACAGCAGAATGACAAAGTGGGTAAGTTTTCATTCTATTTGATTTTCTTCTGTGAGAAGTACATTCATTGAATTTGCAATTTATTTGTAACTATTGTTGGTGAAATGTGTTCAGTGTTGAATTCCTATAAGACAACAAAATATGTTTTGTAATAAGCAAGCAGACTTTATTATACCTATTCCACTATGAAAGAACACTACCTATACAAAGCCTTGGTGTATCCTCTATAGAAAAAAGTCACAAGAAGATATTTATGATTCCAGGGCTTGGCCTGGGTTATTTTAAAGCAGCCTTTGCACTGTGGTAAAATGGTGGGGCTTATGTACAGTTTATATCATAATAGCTTAGGATTAGTGTGCACAGCAAGGTTAGGCTCTTGAAGCAAGTGTTGAAGGGCAAGTTCTAGTCTTGCTAGCTATTTTTGTGGGTTCACAGATGTCTCATCCTGCGGGAGCAAATATTTCCTGGATCAAATACTTTTTTTTTTTTAGTTTTCACCATAAATTGACATAGGAACAAAGAAGCATGTCCTGTACCAGTTCCAAGATGTGTGCTAAGAAAACAGAAATTGCTTTTGTACATATGAAGTGAAGGGATTTAGATTTCTGGTTCTTATATACCGTGATGTTTGTTGTCTTAAAAAATAAATAAATAAATAAAAAACCCAGAAGAAAAACCTTATTGCTTGAATCAAATTACTCAGAAAATGAACATTTTATAACAAACTGGCAATAGGAAGCTGGGTAGTACTCATAATAAAATTATGATCAAATTGTACCTAGTAGGATCTGTTATGGGCTGATATTTCTGTCCTACCCAAACTCACAGGTGGTTGGCCTAACCCCCACAGTAATGCTATTAGGAGGTAGGGCCTTTAAAGATAATTAGGTTTAGATGAAGTCATTAGGGTTGTCAGAGATGAAATGCAAACACAGGCTATGGTGTTTATAAGCAAGAAACTGTTACAAGTAATAATTTAAAAATATACAACAATAGGTTACAGTGGTTATAAATAATTTAGTTTGTCAAAATGAGTAGGAGTAGGCCAAAGTTACATTTTACACAATATTTTATTCATAAAAAGGAAAATAGTATTTGAATACAGAATACCTTGGTCATTTTATTAAATACAAGACACATTTTATTTTCATTTTATTTTATTCTTATTTTTATTTGCCATGTCATATATTGAAATAAATAATTCATAATATATTTTTATGTGTACATCTATGGACATTGAACATTGTATTTTTTTAAATTTATTACTTTAAAATATTATAAACCTAGGCACATAGAGTTGATGATCTTTCAATACTTTATTTTTATAGAATTTATTTTTTCTTTTATAATTATCCATTATTTATAAAATTTGATATAATCCTTATCTATCTTTGCATGTATTTGTAACATTTTCTTAGAAATTGAAGTTATTCACAAATTATCATTAATTAATCAATAACATTAGTCTATTGCCTTAAAGTTGTCCAAGTAAATGTAAATGACGAGTTAATGGGTGCAGCACACCAACATGGCACATGTGTACATACGTAACAAACCTCCACATTGTGCACATGTACCCCAGAACTTAAAGTATAAAAAAAAAGTCTAAGCTAACACAGGAAGCCTTTTTTGCTTTGTAGCTGTACAAGAATTCACAAGATTAAACCTCAGTAGAAGATAACACTTACTGAAATTTCATTTAATCAATCTTGTACTTTGGCCATCCTAAATCATTTTTAAAATTACTTATAACTTACTGTACCACTAACATATAATTTTTAAGTGTAAAATATGAGAAATTAAACCCGTCCTATTTATGTAAAAATACTATGCTAAAATTATTTTTACATGGTACTGAAGTCAAGAAGGCATAGGGTTACTTGTAAGCTAAAATTAGTCCACCCTAGTTAAAAGAGCCATCAAAATACTAGGGATAGCATAGAAACTCGTTTTAATATAAATTATTCACTGCATTCATATGCCAAAATTTAAAGATATTTGAATCTATGTCATGAGTCTACTTTTCTAAAACCTAAGCTGTTTCCAAACTTTTGGATTCACTTTTTTTTTTTTTTTAAATCAATTCATCACTTCTGAGCGCCGGGCCCCGCAGGGCCAGCTCCGGGACCTCGGGGACCACAGCGTTGCCGCCGCCTAAGGGGCCTCGCTGCATAGCGCCCCGAGGGGGCTTCGCAGGAGGAGAGCTTTTCATTTCGGGTCCGCCCGGCGGGGCTGGGGTCACGATCCGATCAAATAAGATCAAAGTGTAAGCGGGAGGAGGGGCGTAGGGGTGGGCGCACGCACTCGCCTAACACGCTCCAAGCGCGCACACTCACACACTCACGCGTCCACTCACACTCACCCCGCACGCGCCTCACACGCGACACCACAGCTCCGCACACAACACCCAGGACCCAGGCCGCTCTCCCTCCCTAAAACAGCGGAGGGATTCACTTTTTCATTCTGTTACAATTTTGCAAGAAGAAACATGAAAAAGGAGTACATTTCTAATTTTTTTTCTATTTTTTTGTCTTTTGCTTATTTGTACAAATTTATGAAGTACATGAGAAATTTTGTTACGTGCATATAGTGTGTTGTGATCAAGGCAGGGTATTTGGCGTGTCTGTCACCTGAGAACAATACATTTTTGTTAGGTATAGTCACCCTACTCTGCTATCATACATTGAATTTAATCCTTCTATCTTACTGAGAGTTTTACCCTTTAACTCAGTTTGCTTCCTTGTTCTCCATATCTCCCACTCACCCTTTACAGTCTCTGTTATCTGTCCTTCAACTCTCTACCTCCATATAATGAATTTTCTTAACTCCCACATAAAAGTGAGAACATGTGATATTTGTCTTTTAGTGCCTGGCTTATTTCACTTAAGATAATGACCTCCAGTTCCATACATGTTGCTATAAATGGCATGATTTTATTCTTTCTTATGGCCAAGTAGCATTCTATTGTGTATATATACCACATTTTCTTTATTCATTAACCCATTGATGGACACGTAGGTTGATTCCATATCTTTGCTATTATAAACAGTGCTGCAATAAACATGTGAATGCAAGTATCCTTTGATATACTGATTTCTTTTCCTTTGGGTAGATATCCAGTAGTAGAATTGCTGGATCAAATGGTAATTCTACTTTTAGTTTTTTGAGAAATCTCCACATTGTTTTCCATAGTGGCTTTACTAGTTTACCTTCCAACAAACACCATGTAAGTTCCGTTTTCTCCTCATTCACACCATCATGTTATTTTTTGTCTTTTTAAATAGTCATTCTGACTGGGATAAGATAGTATTTCATTATAGTTTTGATTTATATTTCTCTGATGATTAATGATGTTGAGCATTTTAGCATATACCTGTTGGGCCATTTGTATGTTTTCTTTTGAGAAATATCTAGTCATGTCCTTCGCCCACTTTTTAATGGGATTAGTTTTTTCTTGTTGTTTTTTGTTTCCTGTACATTCTGCGTATTTGTCCTCTGTTGGATAAATAATTTGCTAATATTTCTCCCATTAAGCAGATTTTCCTTTCACTTTGATTGTTTTCCTTTGTTGTGCAGAAGCTTTTTAATTTGATCTAGTCCCATTTGTCTTTTTTATTGTTGCTGCCTGTGCTTTTGATGTCTTAGTCATAAATCCTTTGCTTAGACCACTCTTTATGAGAACTTTCTCTAGGTTTTCTTCTAGTGTTTTTATATTAATAGCTTTGCAACTTACATTTGTGTATTTAATTCATTTTGAGTTGATTTTTGTATATGGTGACAGATAGGAGTCTAGTTTCATTCTTCTGCATGTGGCTATCCAATTTTCCCAGCACCATTTATTGAAGAGGGTGTCCTTTCCCAAGTGTAAGTTCTTGTTGACTTTCTTAAAGATCAGTTAGCAGTAAATATGTGGCTTTATTTCTGGCCTCTCTATTCTGTTCCATTGGCCTATATATCTATCTTTAGAGAAATACCGTGCTGCTTGGGTTAAGTCAGGTAATGTGATACCTCCAGTTTTGTTCTTTTTGATCAGGATTGCTTTGACATTTGGGCTCTTTTTTGGTTTGATATTTTATATATATTTTATAATTGTTTATCCAATTCTGTGAAAAAATAACTTTGGTAATTTGAAAGAGATTGTGTTTAGCCTATAGAATGATTTGAGCAATGCGGTCATTTTAATGATATTAATTCTTCTGATCTGTGAGCATGGGATTTTTTTTATTTGTTTGTGTTATCTTCAATTTCTTTCATTAGTGTTTTGTAATTTTCCCTGTAGAGATATTTCACTTCCTTAGTTACATTTATTCCTAGTTTTCTTTTTAGTCACTGTAAATAAAATGGACTACTTGGTTTTTTTTCTCAACTAGATTGTTATTGGCATATAGAAACAAGAAACACTGCTGACTTTTGTATATTGATTTCATGTCCTGCAACTTTATTTATCAAACCTACTGGTCTTTTTGTTGAGTCTTTTGGTTTTTCTAGATATAAGACTATATAATCAGTAAACAGGAGAAACTTGACTTCTTCTTTACCAATTTGGATGCCTTTTATTTCTTTCTCTTTCCTGATTGTTCTGACCAAGACTTCCAATACTATGTTGAATATGAGATGTGATATTGAAGGGGAAAAGTTTAAAGATTTTTATTTTTTATTTGTAATGTTTTAACTATTTATCTAGTTAAGCTATTCCTAACATGTGTTCCAAATGAAAGAATAGTATCTTTATGATCAACTGATCCCAAATTTTCCCAAAAGAAGTGAAAAGGAGAGAAGAAAAATGAGAATTCATGAGAGCCAGCTTTACATATACATAAATTTAGTACTGTAGAGGTTAACTATTTTCCTTCTGTGGCAATGAAAAGACTCAGATACAAGAAACTATATATTTGACACGCAGATGATCAAGAGTCATTGTAGATAGACAGAAACATAATTATAAAGTTTATGAACGCCACTGGGCCCTTGTTAGAAATAGTCCCTTTGGTGAATAAAAACAAAAAATTTTACTAAAAATAGTAGTCCTTTCAAAACGTTCCATTGGAGATCTTCTATACATACATACATACATACATACATACATACATACATACATATATATAAAGTTAATGTTAAAAATAAAAGTGCGTAGAAAGGCAGCTAAGGTATTAGTGTACAACAAAAGGAAACTGAGCCAAGAATGTAATTAATCATCTTCACTTATGTAATTCCAAAGCATCTAGTAACTAATATTATGCTTCTTATTCAGATTAAAACTGTTCTGGGCCAGGCACAGTGGCTCACACCTGTAATCCCAGCAATCTGGGAGACAGAGATGGGTGGATCACCTGAGGTCAGGAGTTCGAGACTAGCCTGGCCAACATGGTGAAACTCTGTCTCTACTAAAAATACAAAAATAAGTTGGGCATGGTGGTGCACATCTGTAATCCCAGCTACTCAGGAGACTGAGGCAGGAGAATTGCTTGAACCTGGGAAGCAGAGGTTGCAGTGAGCCGAGATCACACCACTGCACTCCAGCCTGGGTGACAGAGTGAGACTCTGTCTCAAAAAAAAATTACACTGTGTATCTTACGTGTTTCTATACTCTTTATGGCACCTCTTATAGTTTTATATATTAGGTAGGCTTACACATTTTAATTAAAGTCATAATTATAGTGTTAAATTTAATTAGTCACATGCTGTCATTTTTATTCATTCAATGAACATTTGTGTACAGATGTGGTACAATTTTTTTATCAATGTACAAGAAAAGTTCAGTGAGTAAATGCTAAATTTTCTACTTATTTATTTTCTAAATATATGGGACACATTTTATTGTCACTCAAAGTGAAACAGGATCCATTAAAAAAGAAGACACTAAAAGAATCAAGGAGAAAAATAATCTAAAGAGTGAAAGAGAAAGAGGAAAATAAAAGATACTTCGGATGTGTGCAAATAAATGTACACAAAATAATTTGCAGAGACAATAACCTATTATAGCAAAAAACAGACACAATATACTTTAAAACTAGTGGTCTCACTCTATTGGTCTATTGGGTGCTGAATTTTGGTATAAAATTTTCACTATTGGAAAGTATTACTTTGCCTAATACACAACTTTTAAATTCCTTATATAATTAAAGAGATGTTATGAAGAAATTTTTGTCATCTTTATTGAGTTATTTTGAATTTAAAAGATATTTAAACTATACTTGAAACATTTTAAATTAAATATATGAGCTCTTACGGTAAGCTTGTAATGGCTTAATTTGTTGAAGTCTATTTTCAATAAATTAAATGTCTTTCACCTGACGTGTTTATGGCCAACACAAGTAACTATACTTGATTTTCAGACAGCTTTCATAAAAAGAAAATGAATAGGAAAGCTGATCACTATAAGTGTTTTTTTTACTCTGTGTGGTAAAATGATAAATAATATTGAATCAAAAATAATATCCATTCTGTCTCTGTTGAAAGCCATTCATTTTACACATTTTTATTTGTTACTGTAATGAATTCTTACTACACCCTGCATCCTGCTCAATATAAGGATAATATCACAGACATTAAACTTCCAATTTTAAGGAATGACATAATGTTCATCTCTTTGAAAACATTATTAACAGCTATTGTGTATTATTCACAGATACTGGCTGACCTAGAAAATCATGCATTATTTAAGAATGATCTGGAATGTCAAAAGCTGATTCTAGAAGCAATGAAATACCATCTATTGCCAGAAAGAAGAACTTTAATGCAGAGTCCGAGAACTAAACCCAGAAAATCTACAGTCGGAACTTTGTATGCTGTAGGAGGAATGGATAACAACAAAGATATTTAATTCTGGATTTATATAACTATACATCCTGTGTTATACCGTGATGCAGCTTTTAAATTGTAATGGTGATACTACAAAAAATGACATAAACTCAGCTTTAATTATTGTAATTTAAAATTAAGGGAGAAATTAAATATCTCTTTAATTGTAGCTGCTTTCTGCTTCTTCTTCATCTTTAAGTTCCTTATTCATTTCTTATGCTTATGTACAAGAGTTCATATAAAATAAAAAAGAGATTTGAATCACTTAACACAAGCCAAACAATTTGTTGGATATACTGAGAATGCTATTTCAATGCCAAGAAATGTGAAATGCAAAGCAAATTCTTGCTGGGATCTCAATTATGAAAAGAATCTCTGTCTTTGAGAAGTTGAGAATATCGTGTAGAAGCCAGATAAATAAATAGACAATTATAAAGAAGTATAAGAATGGTGAAAGTTATAATTTATAAGTTTAATTGTGTTTACTAATTTAGTCCTTCAAAAGAAAATGAATCATTTGTTTAAAAACTAAACATATGCATTTGAAGATTTTATTCTTACGTTTTTAGAGTTATTGGAAAAATCTCCAAAACTTTGTCCTCTTCAGATTTTCTTATGTCTGTCTTAATTTTCATGAATAAGTACACAAGAAAAATAATATGCAAAAAGTGTAATTTTCATGTTTGTTTCTAATAAATGATATAATTAACCATAAAATATTTCAAGTATTTATTTAAAAAGCTGGAATTGGCAACAATAGAATATGACCAAATATCCAACATCTTTTTAAAAATTGTTATTAAGATAAATCAGAACAAAAAAAAACTTATTTCAATCACTGTGAACTGAGATTTCAAAATTGTAGCTGAAGGGAAAAAACTGATGTAATCAATAGAGAATGACACATTCTCATTTGTTGTCTGTCAAAAGGATATCCTATGGCTGTTACATGGTTTTCATAGTTTATTTTTGGAAAAGAGCAACTCCTGTAAATATGAAAATGCAGAAGCCTAAAGAAATAAGATTTATTTTATAAGTACATAGCAAATCAAGAGAATAAAAGGGCAAAATGTTTGTCATCACATGGATGAATATAGGCACTCATAAAAGACAATACTGGTCCTGGGAGAAGGTACTAAAGCTTAGAATACACTATTATTGAAGTAGGAAAGCCTTAGAAACTTCTTTAAAACACAATGAAATGTCTTCCATCTGGGGTAGTCTCTTTCCCAAAAGACAGAATCTGGATGGTGATTTTGATGTTTACTTCAAAAAATATGAGATCTATATATATATACGTATATATATATATAGAGAGAGAGAGATGTATGTGTATATATATAGTATAACTATATATCTATACATATTATTTAGATACAAATATACCTATTTATGATTGTATTCAATTTCCTCTCTCGGACATTATATAGCTAGGTACCTAAGTATAGGTATATTTTGATTTACTAACATTCTTGAAGTTGTTACTTTTGTTGCTTGTAGTCATTACATTGTGTGTGTGAAATTATGTTATTAAATTTTTGAAAGACATTTCAAATTGCTTACTAATTATTATTCACACAGAAATGTCACAGTTTACTTGAGCTTAACCCTATTATTAAACACTTTGCTGGGATTCAATAATTTTTTTTATAAATAATGCCACCATTAGCACCCACATACATAAAAGTTTATCCTAATCTCTGAGTATTTCCTTAAATATACACCTAGATGAAAAATTAGTGGGTGGGAAAGAAAAGCCGTTGTGAGGTATAAGCTAATTTCTTTTTCGAAAATATATAAGAATTTATAATATTACCAAGTTATACAGAATGCCAGTCTTACTGTCTTGTCAAAAAAATTTTGTCTTAAAAAACCTTTTTATATGAGTAAGTTTTAACATAACAAAATATAAAGAGTCATATAGTCAATCCCCAAGTGTTCATCATTACATTTATATTTCCCTTCTTAGTAGTGAAATTGAAATTTTTGTATTTTAATTTTTTATGTATTTAATCACATATATAATAATGAATACTGATATATTAATACCTCTCTTCTAATTATTGCATTTTTTTGCAGTTTCTTGAGCATTGTTTGGTCAGTAGTAACAGCCTATGGTACAATCCTGTCATTTTCTTTACTTTAAATGAAATTATGTTAATACTTCAGAAGTCTGCTGTAAATATCTAGTAGGTAGCATAACACACCTGGCAATGTTTGAAGGAATGATGGATATTGCATAAGAAAATACATAGATGCTCCAGATAACGTTAAGTTTTGTAAGACATAATTTACTTTATTTTAGGCAGACACTTAGAGTAAGAGAAAATTGCCTTCTTCCAAACAAGAACTGGATGATTTGAGACAAAGAGTTAGCGTTTGTGAGGACTACCTTACTCTTGTTTGGCTTTCAATATTTATACCAGGGCCACTCATTCTTGGTGAGCCCTGAATGCTGTTTCATTTTTTAACTCAGAACTAGCTTTGCCTAGTTCTGAGATAAATCTATGCCTTACAACTATTTATAAGCTAAGTTTAGCATCTTAGCTTCCATTTTCTGCCTGGATTTCTGCCTCTTGCTGTGTACATCTTCGAAATCAGCAAACGCCCAGAGAAGACAAGCAGTGTTGCCCTGCCATTCTCTTTTCTGAGGGACAGGAGTCTAAGGTCCTGACTGCCTTGATTGCCCTGAGCTGCAATTTGTGTCTTTTCAGCCCCATCAGACTGCCCAGAGGCCTCAGCCCACATGCATTGCAAGGTCTCTAAGCCTAGAGCTGCTTATGAATCAATCATTTCTAAAGGCAAAAATGGCAAAGAATGTCAGGCTCATTTCCATTCACGTCCCCTCTTTCTGGGACTTCAGGCTTTTAAGCGTTAGCTGTATTTTTTAGTCTCTAATGTCTTAAAACAGCTAAATTTTGTACTATGAACTGAAGCTTTATAGTTACTCATGTGGGAACAGTTTGTCTGATACAAACTAATCCATCATGTTTAAAAGAAGCCCCTGTGTATTTGTAATTTTGAGGTTGTCTATTTCTGAAACTTCTTGAATTTTTTCAGATTTATATATTTATTTATGAATTTTAATGTTCTTCACTTATTTTTTTTCATTCTGTCCATTATTTCTTAACAATTACACATTTTATTTTATATCCTGGGGCTAATAATTTCAACATCTAAAAGGTTGGGTTCTAAATCTGTTGTTTGTTGTTTCTGACAACAGAAGTTTGATTCCTTCTGTGTCAGGTAATATTATTTTAAAGTCATAATTAATTTTCTTTACTCTCAGGGACTTCTTAGGGGCCTAAATTTTGCAGACGCCTTCCTCTAATGAGCCTGAATGTGCTTCAACCCAGAACCAAAGGCCTCACTTAGAGCCATGTCAGCCCCCTTTAACCATTCAGGCTTAATGCAGCATCTCTGGTTCCTTGTTCTCCCACCTTGTGTTTGGCCCAAGGCAGATTGCTCCAGATCTTATTGTTGGAAACCTCTGTCCACAAGAGATGCTGGCTTTTGTATTCCTTTAGCTCTCTCTCTGGTTTCACCTCACTGTTCCTTCGGCTATTTGACTATGCCCTTGAAAATTTCTCTTATTTTCATGTAAGACGAGCAATGCAAATAATTTTTTTTGTAATTTGCCCAGGTGGGCTGGTATTAGAATTAGAGGGCATTTCAGCCTGAGTCTTCTATTCTTCAACATTCAGAAGCATCCTTTTTCTCTTTTATTCTACAGTTTTCTCCATAGATTATTTCACTTGATTTATGTCCTATAATTTTTGAAACGTAGGTATTTTGTCTATAACTAAACCATTACAACTCTGAAATTTTTCAAACATTTTGGATATTTGTAAGGTAGACTCATTGACATTTTCATAGTTAATTAATTTTGGAGTATTCAGAAATTTAATATACTATTTCAGTTGTAACTTCTACATCTCTAAAATGCAAATAATCCCACCTTAAATTTTAAATATCATGTATTAAATTAGAACATCTCTAATTACAATGTAAATAACCATTCATTAACAATTTGACCAAATCCCACACTTCTAATAGTGAGTGTAATTCAAAATCTGGACCTAAACAGGAATTGATACATGCCTTAGAACTGAGGGATTATTAGCAAATATTCAAAACTACAAGTATGAATTACTGAATACTCATTTGTTCTTCTGTTATACATTCTCCAAATGATAGACAACTTGGCAACAGAAACTTTCTAACTTTAGAAACACTTACTATTAATTGTGATAACATTTGTTATCAATTGTAGAATTTCAGTAAACATCTACTAAATTTAAATTGCAAGTAATTTAACTGATCTAAATGGATATCCAAAATGGACAAGTCTCACATGTTTATGAATTATAAATTCACTTTGAAGTATAATATGCTATTTATCAATGTAAACTTTGTGCGAATATGAAATTCACCTTTGTAATATTCTGAAGATGTGAAAAGCCAAATGTAATTAGAAGACTGCTGTTACCGACACAACTCTTCCCATACGACCCTTCAAGCAGAAAACAATTTTATGGATCTAGGATACTTTTCCTCAGTAACTGATTATTTTTAAGTAATAGATAATACATCAATGACATAAATAAATACATATATATATTTAACTAATTGTAATTTCATTTTTTCTCCCCCCAATTTATGTACTTATTTATTTAATTTCGATAGGTTGTGGGAAACAGGTGTGTTTGGTTTACATAGGTAAGTTCTTTAGTGGTGATTTCTGAGATTTTGGTGCACCCATCACCTGAGCAGCGTACACCGTACCCAATGTGTAGTCTTTTGTCCCTCAACCCCCACCCTTTCATCCCTCCCCTCAAGTCCCCAAAGTCCATTGTATTGTTCTTCTGACTTTGTGTCCTCATAGCTTAGCTCACACTTATAAATGAGAACATACGATTTTAGGTTTTCCATTGCTGGGTTACTTCACTGGGAGTAATGGTCTTTAACTCCATCCAGGTTGCTGCAAATGCCATTATTTAGTTCCTTTTTGTGGTTGAGTAGTATTCCATGGCATGTGTGTGTGTGTGTATATATATGTGTATATATATATATGTATACATATGTGTGTGTGTGTATATATATATCGAAAACAACAAGTATATATATATATATATATACACACCATTATTTCTTTATCCACTCATTGATTGATGGGCATTTGGGCTGGTTCCATGTTTTTGCAATTGCAAATTGTGTTGCTATAAACACACATATGTGCAAATGTCTTTTTCATATAATGACTTCTTTGCATCTAGGTAGATATCCAGTATTGGGATTGCTGGATACAATGGTGGATCTAGTTTTATTTTTTAAGGAATCTCCATACTGTTTTTTATATAGTGGTCTTACTAGTTTACATTCCCACCAGCAGTGTAAAAGTGTTCCCTTTTTCACCACATCCTTGTCAACGTCTATTTTTTATTTTTTGACAATAGCCATTCTTGGAGGAGTAAACTGGTATTCATTGTGGTTTTGATTTGCATTTCCCTGATCATTAGTGATGTTGAGCATTTTTTCATATGTTTGTTGGCTATTTATTTATGTTCTTTTGAGAACTGTCCATTCATGTCCTTAGCCCACTTTTTGATGGGATTATTTATTGTTTCTTGCTGATATGTTTGAGTTCTTTGTAGATTCTGGACATTTGTCCTTTATCAGATGCATAGTTTGTGAAGATTTTCTCCCACTCTGTGGGTTGTCTGTTTATTCTGCTGATTATTTCCTTTGGTGTGCAGAAACTTACTGAGTTTAATTAAGGCCTATCTATTTATCTTTTTTGTTGTTGTTGCATTTGCTTTGGAGCTCTTGGTCATAAAGGCTTTGCCTAAGACAATGTTTAGAATAATTTTTCTGAGGCTATCTTCTACATTTTTAGTGACTTTACATCTTAGATTTAAGTCTTTGATTCATATTGAGTTGATTTTTGTATAAAGTGAGAGATGAGGATCCAGTTTTTTGCCATGTGGCTTGCCAATTAGCCCAAAAAAATTTGTTGAATAGGGTGTCCTTTCCCCACTCTATGTTTTTGTTTCCTTTGTCAAAGATCAGTTGGCTGTAACTATTTGGCTTTCTTGCTGGGTTTTCTATTCTGTTCTATTTGTCTGTGTGCCTATTTTTATACCAGTACCATGCTGTTTTGGTGGCTATAGTCTTATTGTACAGTTTGAAGTTGGGTGACGTGATGCCTTTAGACTTGTTGTTGTTGTTGTTGTTTAGTCTTGCTTTGGCTAGTCAGGCTCTTTTTTGATTCCACGTGAGGTTTAGAATTTTTTTTAAGTTCTATGAAGAATGAAAATATTTTGATGGGAATTGCATTGAATTTTTAGATTGCTTTTGGCAGTATGATTATTTTCCCAATGATTCTACCCATCCATGAACATGGGATGTGTTTCCATTTGTTTCTGTCATCAGTGATTTCTTTCAGCAGTGTTTTGTAGTTTTCCATGCAGAGTCTTTCACCTCCTTGCTTAGGTATATTCCTGAATATATTATATTATTTTTTGGCAGCTATTTTAAAAAGAGTTGATTTCTTGATTTAATTCTCAGCTTGGTCGCTGTTGGTGTATAATGGTGCTACTGATTTGTGTACATTGATTTTGTATCCTGAAACTTTACTGAATTCTTTTATCAGATCTAGGAGCTTTTTGCATGAGTTTATAGAGTATTCTAGGTATACAATCATATCATCAGTGAACAGCGACAGTTTGACTTCCTTTTTACCAATTTTGGTGCCCTTTCTTTCTTTCGTCTGACTGTTCTGGCTAGGATGTCCAGTATTATGTTGAATCGAAGTGGTAAAAATGGGCATCCTTGCCTTGTTCCACTTCTCAGGGAGAATGCTTTCAACTTTTCCTCATCCAGTATAATGTTGACTGTGGGTCTGTCATAGATGGCTTTAATTATCTTAAAGTATGTCCCCTCTAAGCCAGTTTTGCTGAGGGTTTTAATCATAAAGGGATGTTGGATTTTGTTAAATGCTTTTTCTGCATCTCTTGGGATGATGATGTGATTTTTGTTTTTAATTCTGTTTATGTTGTGTAGCACATCTATTGACTTGCATATTTGAAAAGGGCAGGAAAAGAAATTTTATCTGACCGGAAGGGGCCCTTGGGCAGAATCCAGACCAATCACCGCCCTGCCTCCCCTACCACCACCCAGGCCTGGGGGAAGGGGGTGGCTGGGGGAGGGGCGCCTGCAGATTGCAAGATGGTTGGCTGCCTCTGACTGAGTGGTGAGCTGACCTGTTCCCCCAGCCCATCCTCAGTCCTCAGGACCCCCAGGCCCCAGCCCCCTGACCCTACTGTTTGACCGGAGCCTCTGGCCCCTACCTTGCTGCAGGCAAGTGTCGCTGGACCACTTTGTTTCAGCCACAGGTCCTTCATCATTCATCACCAGGAACTTCACCCTGAATGGGAGACCCAGCATTGGCCATGGGGGTCCCCCGGAGTCCTGAAACCATCAGACTTGGTGCCTGCAAGTCTGTCCCCTGGAGTCCCAGGCCCTGGCAAGAGCAGCCCGGGGAGGGGGCCGGAGGCTGGGGCGAAAGAGCCCAACAGAATGGGTTCAAATCTAGGTGTGACATTTCCAGTGGTGTGACGTCCCTCCCCTTCTCTGGGCTTCTGTGTCCTCATCTGGGAAAGGTAGGGGGTGAGTATTAGATCTCTCAGAACTGAACATGCGTGAATCAAGCATTTAGTGAGGGGAGACCCTGTCTGGATGGAGAGACGCCACCTGAGTGGTCCACACGGCCTGTGGGGACTGGGGCTTGAGGAGGGGAACCTTCTGCTCAAGAAAAGCAGGATAGGCCAGGCATGGTGGCTCACGTCTGTAATCCCAGCACTTTGGGAGGCCAAGGTGGGCAGATCACTTGAAGCCAGGAGTTGAGACCTGCCTGGCCAACATGGTGAAACCTCATCTCTACTAAAATTACAAAAATTAGCCAGGCATGGTGGCAGGTACCTGGCCAACATGGCGAAACCCTGTCTCTACTAAAAATACAAAAATTAGTCGGGTGTGGTGTCAGATGCCTGTAATTCCAACTACTCGTTAGGCTGAGGCTGGAGAATCGCTTGAACCCGGGAGGCACAGGTTGCAGTGAGCCGAGATCACACCACTGTACTCCAGCCTGGGTCACAGAGCAAGACTCCATCTCAAAAAAAAAAAAAAAAAAAAAAGAAGAAAAGAAGGATAATTCATGTAATTCATGAAGGCCTCCCCAGCCCCTGCCTGCTGCTTCCTCTTCCCTTTGGCCAAGCAGGAGCAGGGGACCCAGGCATCCTGCTGGGGCCCTGGTGAGCCTCGTAGGAGCTGCCCCAGGCTCCGGCTTGGGTGCATGCGGACAGGAGCCAGGGCCTGGCAGAGCCGCTCACCTGTAGGGGCCGGGTCCTGGTAGGGGATGGTTGCAGCCAATTTTTGTTGGTTGGCAGTGGGTATCATTGCCGACGCGGAGGACATGGAGCTGGCCTCTGGCCTGGTACAGCGCCCGGTTGGCCCTCAGTGTGAGATAGTAGCCCCTCTGGG
The DNA here is from genome assembly GCF_029281585.2 of Gorilla gorilla gorilla. NCBI lineage: Eukaryota > Metazoa > Chordata > Mammalia > Primates > Hominidae > Gorilla > Gorilla gorilla. The sequence continues at coordinate 86,108,230 of NC_073230.2, forward strand.
AGAAGTTGGCAGGAGCAGGGATGTCCTGGTTTGTCCGTGGGGCCGTGAAGCTCTGGGTGGCTAAGGGTGTCACCATGGTCAGAATCAGACAGGTCACACAGCAGGATCCCACCCTCACCTTACCAAGCCTGACAGCCCTCCCCGGCCCCATCCCCTGCAGCACCTGCTCCCTGCATCTCCCTGCAACACACCCGCTACTGCCCTTAGGCCCGCAGGCCCATTTCACATAGGGAGAACCGAGGCCTGGCCCCAGCAGCACCCACCGTTGCTGAGGGCCACCACCAGCCAGATGGTATCCAAGTCAGAGATGTTGTGGCTGCTGAACTGGCCTAGAGGCTGCTCCAGCGTGAAGGTGGACAGGGTGAGCCTCCCCGCCAGGGTGTCGTTTGAGAGCTGGGGCACGTAGCTGATGTGCTCTGGGGCAGCTGGAAGGGGAGGGCAGAGAGGAGAGGCCAAATGGGGCAACCAAGCCCCAACAGCTCTGGTCTCCCCCCGCCCAGATCCAGACTTAACATGGGAGCCCCAAGTTACGGGCACTTCCTGGGAGGTCAGGTCCGGTATGAACCAGGAAGCTTTCCCGGCAACTCTATGCCCCATGGGCATGGGTGGGAGGCCTGAGTCCAGCCCCTGGCCCCTCTCTTAGGAGCCTACTGGGGGTGGGCACTGTGGGAGGTCCCACCCTGGCGGTAGGCACAGTTCTCCCGGGCCGGGCCATGTTGGGATGGAACTGGAATTTGGGAGCAGCCTGACCCTAGGCTGAACTCTGCTCCTGACATGCCCAGTGACCTCCAACTTAAGTCCCTCCAGCTCCACCCACATGGTCTATGTTGTTTTGCTTGATGAGAGGATGCGTGGCTTGGCAGGGGTTGGGGGGGATGACACAGGAAGGTCCCCTTGGCTGAGACCCCAGGCTGGGACACAGACTGCCCAGAGGGTCCGGGGGCTCTGAAGCCAGAGCTTGGTTCCGAGTGAGTCTAGGACGTCCTCTTCAACCTGCCTGGTTCTCTGCCGCCTCCCAACATGGCCCCAAGGCATCTTCACCTTCAGGACCAGGTCCCCCTCTCAGACTCCCACCTCATCTCTCTGGGGAAGGGTGGGGGACGAGGACAAGCTTCCCAGGTCTGTACCCCAAAGGGGACTCAGGATTGGCAACTTGGCCTGTGTCCAGCCTTGCTGGTTGGAGAGCTCAGACCTCCCCAACCCCAAATACTGGTCCAGGAGAAGCAGAACGATGGAGTGGGTTTCTATGCGAGTCTCCAGCAGCTGCCCCTGTTCAGTTCAGTTCAGTTCAACTTGATTCATTTACGCTGAATTCAACTCAACTCCAAAGGTTCAGGCTAGAGTCTTCCTTGGGGAAGGATTGTCACGATTCCTTTCTTGGAGCTCTCAGTCCTATCTCTGAAGCCCAGGGCACTCTGCGTGCAGGAGGCACTTAATGTTTAGAAAGAGAAGTGGAGGCCGGGCGCGGTGGCTCACGTCTGTAATCCCAGCACTTTGGGAGACTAAGGCGGGCATATCACGAGGTCAGGAGTTCGAGACCAGACTGGCCAATATGGTGAAACCCTGTTTCTACTAAAAATACAAAAATTAGCCAGACATAGTGGCGCACGGCTGTAATCTCAGCTACTCAGGAGGCTGAGGCAGGAGAATTGCTTGAACCCGAGAGGCGGAGGTTGTGGTGAGCCGAGATCGCGCCACTGTACTCCAGCCTGGGCGACAGTGGGAGACTCTGTCTCGAAAAAAAAAAAAGAAAGAAAGAAAAAAAAGAAAAAGAAAGAGAAGCAGAGCAGTCAGAGATTGGGGTTGGGGGCAGAGATTGTAGGACTGTATCTCTCAGCCTGTCCAGTTTTTCTTTTCTTTTCTTTTCTTTTTTGAGACAGGGTCTTGCTGTTTGGCCCAGGCTGGAGTGCAGTGGCACATTCATAGTTCACTGCATGGGCTCAAGCCATCCTCCCGCCTCAGTCTCCCAAGTAGCTGGGATTACAGGTGCACTCCACCACACCCAGCTAATTAAAAACAAAAATCTTAAAAAAAAAAACTTTTTAAAAAAAGGGGTCTTGTTATGTTGCCCAGGCTGGGCTTGCCAGAGCTTCCTGGGGACATGCATTGTCCTGGACATCTGGAAACCTCTCCTCAGGGAAAGGAAGGAGGCAGGAGCCATGTGTGAGAATTTGGAAACAAAGTGAGGTCTTGGGTCTGTCCTGCAGCCTGAGATGCAGCGGGTACCCCTCTGCCAATCCCCACCCTTACTCACCCACGTCTGTCCCAGGCTGGACACAGGTCAGTAGCAGCAACAGCGACACTAGCAGCTGGGACTGTCCCGCAGAGAGCCCTATGGCCGGGCCAAGCCTCCAGCTGTTGTCCATCTGTCTGTCCGTCCGTCTGCAGTGTCTGCAGCCCCAGAGGCTCCCCCGTCTGTAGTCTGTGCTCGGCTAGGGGAAGCTGTTCCTGGCATCTCCTGCTGCCCCTCCCAAGTACCCTCTCCTCTCAAACAACTGGTTGGGCAGGTTTGGGGGCAGAATCTGCCAGCCCAGTGAATCTGGCATCGCCAGGGAGGGGTCTGAAAAGAACATACAGTTGCAAGACAAGCCTGTACTACCCCCCCCTCCGCCCACCAGGAGCGCCTGACCAGGGAGGGGCTGAGGAAGGAGGCGGGGCAGCCTCAGGATCCAGGCTGCCCCAGGGACAATCCCACCAAGTCTACCCCGTGGATCTCCTTGTCCAAACAGTCCCCAATGTAGCGACTCTTCCTTTAGGACCTGAGGTTCGGGAGGATCACTCGAGCCTGGGAGGTTGAGGCTGCAGTGAGCCAAGATGGCACCACTGCACTCCAGCCTGGATGACAGAGTGGGACCCTGCCTCAAAAAAAAAAAAAAAAAACCAACCTAGGAGGAGTTGGTGTCTGTTTTTGGTTCGTAGGGAGTGCCGGTCAAGCAAACTCCCTGGAGTCTCTTTTATTTATTATTATTATTATTATTATTATTATTTATTTTTTTTTTTTGAGGCAGGGTCTCACTCTGTCGCCCAGGCTGGAGTGCAGTGGTGCGATCATAGCTCACTGCGGCCTTGACCTCCCAGGCTCAAGGTTCTCAGATTCTCAGGCCCCACCCTGGGGAAGGATGGAGGATGAAGACAAGCTTCCCAGGTCCACATGACAGAGGGACTCAGGATTGGCAATTTGGCCTGTGTCCAGCTTTGCTGCTCAGAGAGCTCAGATCCCCACCCTCAATTCACTCCCTTGTGTGGAAGGGAGTGACCCTCACTTTCTAGCACACACAGGGAAGAGGGCTTGGCTAAGAGCACCCAGGAGGTCAGGGCAGGACTGGGGATTGGATCACACCCAAATGCAAGCTCTGTGGCACTCCTGGTATAGCCCTGCTGTCCGCCTGTAGCCTGGCCCTGGGAGGGGGGCTCCCAGACTTCACACCCCCTCACCTCTTTATCCAGGGGACTGGCTCTCTCTTCCTCCTTCATCCCCAGCCTCTGCCAGGGCAGGGTAGTTCCTCCTCGAGACAGAAAATTACCAGATGGAAGTCCAGGCATGGTGGCTCACGCCTGTAATCCCAGCATTTTGAGAGGCCGAGGTGGGTGGATCACCTGAGGTCAGGAGTTCGAGACCAGCCTGGCCAACACGGCGAAACCCCATCTCTACTAAAAATACAAAATTAGCTGGACGTGGTGGCTTGTTCTTGTAACTCCAGCTACGCAGGAGGCTGAGGCAGGAGAACCACTTGAACCCAGGAGGCAGACGTTGCAATGAGCCGAGATCGCACCACTGCATTCCAGCCTGGGCAACAAGAGTGAAACTCCCCCTCAAAAAAAAAAAAAAAAAAAAAAGATGAGATGGGGCTCAGGGCAGGTGGAGCGAGACCTGTGACCACCTCTCCCCTGGATCGGGGTACTAGCCCCCGTCAGCCTGACCTTCACGCTCTAATTATGCCAGATGTCTTCATTCCGGGAAACCCAACAGATTATCACCTGTGGGCCCCATTTTTGGATGAAGAGGGGCCATTCCCTGAAGGGGACATACCTCAGTTCCCCGAGGGGATTCAGATGTTCACCTCAACTCACAAGAAAAACTTCTGGCCGGGCGCAGTGGTTCACACCTGTAATCCCAGCACTTTGGGTGGCCAAGGCGGGTGGATCATCTGAGGTCAGAAGTTTGAGACCAGCCTGACCAATGTGGAAAAACCCCGTCTCTACTAAAGATACAAAATTAGCCAGTCGTGGTGGCACGCGCCTGTAATTCCAGCTACTCGGGAGGTTGAGGCACAAGAATCGCTTGGACCCAGGATGGAGAGGCCGTAGTGAGCCGAGATGACACCACTGCACTCCAGCCTGGGTGACAAAGTGAGACTCCATCTTAAAAAAAAAAGAACAAAAACAAAACCTAGGAAGAGTTGGTGTCTGTTTTTGGTTGGTAGAGTGCCTTCTAGCTGTGTCCTCATATGGTGGAAGGGTCAAGGAAGCTCTCTGGGGTCTCTTTTATTTATTATATTATTATTATTTTTTGAGATAGATCTCACTCTGTTGCCCAGGCTGGAGTGCAGTGGTGTGATCATAGCTCACTGCAGCCTTGACCTCCCAGGGTCAAGTGATCCTCCCACTTCAGCCTCCCTAGTAGCTGAGACTGCAGGTATAAGGCACCATGCCCAGCTAATTTTTTGTTTGTTTGTTTGTTTGTTTGTTTTGAGACAGAGTCTCACTCTGTCGTTCAGGCTGGAGTGCAATGGCACGATCTCGGCTCACTGCAACCTCCACCTCCTGGGTTCAAGTGATTCTCCTGCCTCAGCCTGCTGCGTAGCTGGGATTACTGGCGTGCACAACCACTCCCGGTTAATTTTTGTATTTTTGGTAGAGACGGGGTTCGCCATGTTGGCCAGGCTGGTCTTGAACCCCTGACCTCATGTGATCTGCCTGCCTCGGCCTCCCAAAGTGCTGAAATTACAGGCGTGAGCCACTGTGTCCGGCTGCCCAGCTAATTTTTTAACTGTTTGTAGAAAGAGAGTCTTACTGTGTTGCCCAGGCTGGTCTCAAATTCCTGGGCTCAAGTGATCCTCCCACCTCAGCCTCCTGAAGTTCTGGGATTCCAGGTGTGAGCCACCATGTCCGGCCTGTATAATACAATTTTTCCCTCTCTCACTCCCTTTCAAAAGGCAGTTGAAAGCAGACATCAGAATGTGGGAAGAGCTTGTTTCCCCTTTTTGAAAACACATTTGTGCTCATCGACTCATCCTCTCCTTGGGTCCCCAGAGATGGGCAGGGCAGGTATTATGACTAATCTCATTATACGGATGAGAAGAAACCTGGGGCCCGGCAGGGAAAGAAACTTCCTGCAGTCCCAGGGCAGGTCAGCGGCAGGGCTGGGACCCAACCCCAGGTCTCCTGTACCCAGGCAGGACTCCCTCTTTGCCTTTTTTTTTTAAATTTAATTAATTAATTTGAGATGGAGTCTCGGTCTGTCACCCAGGCTGGAGTGCAGTGGCACAATCTCGGCTCACTGCAGCTTCCGCCTCTGGGGTTCCAGTGATTCTCCTGTCTCAACCTCCCAGGTAGCTGAGATTACGGGCACACGCCATCACGCCTGGCCAACTTTTGTATTTTTAGTAGAGACAGGGTTTCACCATGTCGGCCAGGCAGGTCTCAAACTCCTGACTTCAGATGATCCACCTGCCTCGGCCTCCCAAAGTGCTGGGATTACAGGTGTGAGCCACTGCACCCAGCCTGTCACCTTTTTTTTTTTTTTTTGAGACTGAGTCTCCCTTTGTCACCCAGGCTGCCATGCAGTGGTGCCATCATAGCTCACTGCAATCTGTCTCCTGGGCTCAAACAATGATCCCGCCTCAGCCTCCTGAATAGCAGAGACTACAGGTGTGCACCACCATGCCTGGCTCATTTTTAAATTTTTTGTAGAGATGTGGTCTCACTATGTTGCCCAGGCTGGTCTCGAACTCCTGGGCTCAAGTGATCCTCCCACCTTGGCTTCCCAAAATGCTGGGATTACAGGTGTGAGCCACTGCACCCGCCCTTGAATGGATTTTAAAAACCCACCTAGGCTGGGCGTGGTGGTGCATGTTTGTAGTTCCAGTCCTTTGAGAGGCTGAGGCCGGAGGATCATATGAGGCCAGGAGTTTAAGGTTGCAGTGAACCATGATCATACCACTGCACTCCAGCCTGGGCGACGGAGTGAGACCCTGTCTCTAAACTAATAATAATAATAATTTTTGAAAGTGTTAAAATCCACCTAGAATTTATTTTTGGTGTGATGTGTGATTCAAATTATATTTTTTTCAAGTTAGCCCATTATTCAAACACTAAAATATTGAAAAATGCATCCTAAGCCGGGTGCAGTGGCTCACACCAGCACTTTGGGAGGCCAACGCAGGCGGATCACCTGAGGTTGGGAGTTCAAGACCAGCCTGACCAACATGGAGAATAATAATAAGCCGAGATCGCGCCATTGTACTCCAGCCTGGGCAGCGAGAGTGAAACTCCATCTCAAAAAGAGAGAGAGAGAGAGAAAGGAAGGAAGGAAGGAAGGAAGGGAGGAAAGAAAAAGAAAGAAAGAAAGAAAGAAAGAAAAAGAAAGAAAGAAAGAAAGATGTGTCCTTTCCCTATTTGAACTGAAATGCCTTTTTTTTTTTTTTTTTTTTTGTGACGGAGTCAGGCTGGAGTGCAGTGGTGCAATTTCGGCTCGTTGCAGCCTCCGCCTCCCAGGTTCAAGTGATTCTCCTGCCTCAGCCTCCCAAGTAGCTGGGATTACAGGCGCACACCACCAACCCACATAATTTTTGTTTTTTTAGTAGAGATGAGTTTTCACCATGTTGGCCAGGCTGGTCTCAAAGTCCTGACCTCATATGATCTGCCCACCTCGGCCTCCCAAGGTGCTGGGGTGACAGGCATGAGCCACCACGCCTGAAATGCCATTTTTATCATACGCTGCAGACTAATGCATCCTCAGTGTCACCTCCCAGCTTGATGTGGGACAAGCCACCAAGGGTGTCCTCACCATGGCCCCGCTCAGGCCACCAGTTGGCTATGTTTGCCCCTGCCACCCCAGGCACACAGGAGTTCAGGAGTCCTCTCTGGCCTTGCCTTTATCCTGGGGCAGCTGCAGGTGACAACCTCTGGAAGAGGTGGTAAGAGGAGCCAGGACACAGGCCAGTCTAAGGGACACGCTCCTCCCACAGTCCTGGAGAGGGGCCTGCATGTTTCTGCACCTGGAGGGCTGGGCCAGGGTGGGGAAGACTGGGGATGGGGGGGAGGCTGGACCCTGCAGGTTCTTGGACCTGTGGTCAATCGGGAAGCCAAGTCCCTGATCTGCAGTGAGGCTGCGGCTGCCAGCCCCTTGAATAGGCACAGTAAGCACCTCCCAGCAATGCCACTGTGCAGAAGAGATGCCAACAGTGACAAGGGGGGCCAGGATGGTCCCCAAACCAGACACCCCATCTTCACCCTCTGCCATTTTCCTTCTCCAGGTCAGCCCTGGGGCCCTGGCACAAGCTCAGGAGGGGAGAGAGGCCATGCAAAGTGATCACACTGGACCCTCTGCCCTGAGAGCCTGGGCACTGGGAACGAGATGTACTGTGATTTAGAAGAATGCGGCCGGGTGCGGTGGCTCACAGCTGTAATCCCAGCACTTTGGGAGGCTGAAGCAAGAGGATCGCTTGAGCTCAGGAGTTCGAGACCAGCCTGGGCAATATGGTTAGACCCATCTCTACTAAAAATACAAAAAATTAGCTGCGCATGGTGGTGCACGCCTGTAGTCCCAGTTACTCATGAGGCTGAGGGTTGAGGCATGAGAATTGCTTGAGCTCAGGGTGGTTGGGGGGATGGAGGGTAGAGCTGAGCTGGGATAGTGCACCACTGCATCCAGTCCGGGTGACAGAGTGAGACCCTGTCTCAAAAAAAAAAAAAAAAAAAATGCATCTTATACCTTGAGGGTCATGGAGTCTTTCACGCCTTCCTCTCTGTGTGTGTGTATGTGTGTTTGTGTGTGTGTGTGTGTGTGTGTGTGTATTCAGGTCAACTTCTGGAATTTCTGTTTCATTTCTCGGATCAATCTGTCTGTTCAGGTGTCAGTACTAGACTATTTTAATCCCTGTATTTATGTATGCATGTATGTATGCATGTATTTATTTTGAGACGGAGTTTTGCTCTTGTTGCCCAGGCTAGAGTGCAATGGTGCGGTCTCAGCTCACTGCAACCTCCACCTCCTGGGTTCAAGTGATTCATTCTCCTGCCTCAGCCTCCCAACTAGCTAGGATTACAGGTGCCCACCACCACGCCTGGCTAATTTTTGTGTTTTTAGTAGAGATGGGGTTTCACCATTTTGGCCAGGCTGGTTGAGAACTCCTGACCTCAAGTCATCCGCCCGCCTCTGCCTCCCAAAGTGCTGGGATTACAGGCGTGAGCCACTGCGCCCAGCCAATCGCTGTATTTTTATAATCTGCTTTGTTCTGTAAATGATCCCTCTTGAGTGTAACTCACTAGTGGACTGTGTCCTTCTTTGGTGAATGTCTCTTTTTCCCATTAAACTGTAACTCTCTGAGGGCGGGGACTGGATCTGTTTATCTGTTTAGTTCTCCCACTGAATCCTCACTGTTAACCTAGGGGTCTGGCACAATAATTGTGTCCAGTAATTTTTTTTTTTTTTTTTTTTTGAAGCAGGGTCTTGCTGTGTCACTCAGGCTGGAGTGCAGTGGTGCAATCAGCACTCACTGCAGCCTCGAACTCCCAGGCTCAAGTCATCCTCCTACCTCAGCTTCCTTAGTACCTGGGATTACAGGCACATGTCACCATGCCCATCTAATTTTTAAATTTTTTACTTTTTCTTTTTTTTTTTTGAGATGGAGTCTAGCTTTGCTGTCCAGGCTGGAGTACAATGGCATGATCCTAGCTCACTACAACCTCCGCCTCCTGGGTTCAAGCGATTCTCCTGCCTCAGCCTCCCAAGTAGCTAGGATTACAGGTGCCCACCACCATGCCCGGCTAATTTTTGTATTTTTAGTAGAGATGGGGTTTCACCATGTTGGCCAGGCTGGTCTCAAACTCCTGACCTCAAATGATCCATCCCCCTCGGCCTCCCAAAGTGCTGGGATTACAGGCATGAGCCACTGCGCCCAGCCAATTTTTAAATTTTTTCTGGAGATGGGGTACTCACTATGTTGCTCAGGCTGGTCTCAAACTCTAGGCCTCAAGTCCTCCTGCCCCGACCTCCCAAAGTGCTGAGATTACAGGCATGAGCCACTGTGCTCAGCCCCAACAATTATTTTTGACAGATAACAGGGATGTCTCCTTGCTCTCTGTGTCTGGCCAAGTAGCCCCAGGTGACACTCGTTTTTTTTTTGTTTGTTTTTGAGACGGAGTCGTGCTCTGTTGCCCAGCCTGGAGTCCAATGCCGTCGTCTCGGCTCACTGCAATCTCCACCTCCTGGGTTTAAGTGATTCTCCTGCCTCAGCCTCCAGAGGAGCTGGGACTACAGGTATGTGCCACCACACCTGGCTAATGTTATTTTTAGTAGAGACGGGATTTCGCCATGTTGGCCAGGCTGGTCTCGAACTCCAGACCTCATGATCCACCTGCCTTGGCCTCCTAAAGTGCTGGGATTACAGGTGTGAGCCACCATGCCCGGCCGTGACACTCGTTTTATAGCATCAGGCTGGTGACCAGAATGTCATGGCTTCTGGGCAGAGGCCAGCTTCCATGCCGTGTCCTGTCTTCCTAGTGCAGATGTCCCCAGCTGCAGTGAGTACCAGTGTGAGGGAAGGGGCTCCAGACTCCCAGAGGGGCCACAGGGATGGCCACGCCAAGCTCTGGGGAGTAGCCGATTCCCCAGCACCTGCCTGCCCATGCACCTTTGGGGTGACTCATGAGACAGGGTGGGGCTCCCACCTGCCCTCTCCCAAAAGGCAATCAGCTATAAAGGCTCTCAGAGGCCCACCCAGCCCCAGGTCATCAAACAAGCCCCAGTTCCATGGCAACCATTATACCCATTCATCAAGGAGATGTAGAGGGAGGTGCTTCCTGGTTCACCCCACCCTCAGCAGAGACAGACCCCAGATCTGGGCCCAGGACTTTGTGCAGGGAGGGGAAATGCAGATGACTCAGCCCCTATTCCTCCATCAAACCAGGCTTGAAGATGGGTTAAATCAGAGCTTTTCATTCCACAAAAGAGAAATTTTAGTGGGGTCAGAACATTGATCTTCTAATATTTGAAAGCCTGTTAACTAGGAGAGAGAGAGAGCAAACTATTTTGTTGTAGGAGGACCCACCTAGCTCTGATGGTTTAAAGCGTCATGAATGCGAATTTGAACTCCAGAAAAGCAGAGCTTCCTAACAATGGGACTTCCGCAGCAATGGGATCTGCTTCCTCTTTCAGTTTGTGCCTTTTCTATGAGCGAGAGACTCCTAGGAAAGCAGCAGCCCATTAGGAAAACGTGTGGGAACTCACTCGCAGGTTTTTTATTTTTTTTGAGATGGAGTTTTGCTCTTGTTGCCCAGGCTGGAGCACAATGGTGCGATCTTGGCTCCCTGCAACCTGCGCACCATGAGTTCAAGTGATTCTCCAGCGCCCTCTCCTGAGTAGCTGCGATTACAGGCATCCACCACCATGCCTGGCTAATTTTTTGTATTTTTAGTAGAGATGGGGTTTCACCATGTTGTCCAGGCTGGTCTCAAACTCCTGACCTCAAGTGATCCACCCCCTTTGGCCTCCCAAAGTGCTGGGATTACAGGCATGAGCCACTGAGCCCAGCCGGGAACCCACAGGTTTTTTGGATGGTCTCTGAATGTCATGTAACTCTTTTATTTTTTATCAGAAAAACTTTTTTTGACACAATATCTTGCTGTGTTGCCCAGACTGGAGTGCAGTGGCAAGATCATGGCTCACTGCAGCTTCTAACTCCCGGGCTCAAGTGATCTTCCTGTCACATGAGTCTCCCAAGTAGTTGGAACACAGGTGCCAGCCACCACACCTGGCTAATTTGGTTTGGTTTTGTTTTTTTAGAGATGGGCTCTTGCTATGTTGCCTATACTGGTCTTGAACTGCTGGCCTCCCGCAATCTTCCTCCCTTGGCCACCCAAAGTGCTGGGATTACAAGCATGAGCCACTGTGCACAGCTGAAATTTTTCGACTTAGTCTTTTTGTACATGTGATATTTTATTCATAGAATCCATAAATGGAAGGGAAATTTCTGAGTTCAGAGCAATACATATGATACAAAACTTGATATATAGACTAGAGTTTCTTAGCCGAACTGGAGGGGCTGGCTTAGGTAATCCATGGATTCCCTGAAATTGGGGACACCATTGGAAATATGTGTGAGCTCAGGGGCAGTTTCCTATGATTTTTAGGCCTCAAAATGTCTCTTGGACTCAAAATTGCCTTAGGGCAGAGGACGTGTGTACCCCCAGTATAGAATCTCGGACAGTGAATGTGAGTAAACATTCGGCAGAAAAGCTCTGCCAAACTGAGTGCTCTGATGTGACTTTTTCATCAAGTCAGTATTCCTGGGATCTCTTGTACATGATAATCTCACTCTTGTACATGATAATCTCACTCTTGTACATGATAATCTCACTCTTATAAGGTTTCATCGTTTCTGCTTACCCTAGTTTTCTTTCCCACTCTGTTCCCTCTCCCACCAGACTGGACTCTGAAATGGGCATGTACAGAGACGAAGAGACCCCAACATGCTTCAGGCTTTGAGTGGAGAGGACACAGCCTCTGCTGGGACAGGGAACAGAGGGATGTGGAGTCCCTGAAGATGCTTTTGGACAATGGTCTGAGGTTGGGACAGTGGCAGGAGATACCATTCACCCAGGATCTCCAGGACAAGAGATCAGCCTGGCAGTTACATGTGTTTTTTTTCAAACTGGTTGCCAGGTTCGCACGGACGATGACATCAGAGATTCCGACCTTCCTGATTGGAGGGACCGGACTCCGTGGCGCCTGGAGATCAGTTGGACAACAGTATCTTCTCAGAGCTGTTCTCCACTCCCGACTTCTCCTAGGCTTGAGAATTGATAACATACTCTTCTGGATCCTAGCAGTGTCCAGAAGAAGGCCATGGACAGAATGGAGACTAGGTTCCATAAGAGGGGACAGATTACGGGAAAAATCATGACCAGCCGTCAACCGCACCCCCAGAATGAGCAGAGTCCCCAGCGGAGCACCTCGGGATACCCCCTCCAGGAGGTGGTGGATGATGAAGTGTTGGGACCATCAGGTGAGGGGACTGGTGGAAGAAGAGGTGGGATAGGATTGACTAAGACGAAGGAAGGGGGCCGGGTGCGGTGGCTCACGCCTGTAACCCCAGCACTTTGGGAGGCCGAGGTGGGCGGATCACCTGAGGTCAGGAGTTCAAGGCCAGCCTGGCCAATATGGTGAAACCCCATCTCTACTAAAAGTATAAAAATTAGCCAAGTGGTAGTGGTGCACACCTGTAATCCCAGCTACTCAGGAGGCTGAGACAGGAGAATCACTTGAGACTGGGAGGAAGAGGTTGCAGTGAGCTGAGATCACGCTACTGCACTCCAAAAAAAAAAAAAGAAAAGAAAAGAAGGGCCAGCGGTCAGGAAGGAGAACCTGAGGAGGGTGTGTGGGAAGAATGGAGAAATTCAGGCTGGGTGGGGTGGCTCACACCTGTAATCCCAGAACTTTGGGAGGCCAAGGCAGGCGGATCACTTGAGGCCAGGAGTTTGAGACCAGCCTGGCCAACATGGTGAAACCCTGTCTCTACTAAAAGTACAAAATTCAGCTGGGCATTATGGCAGGCACCTGTAATCCCAGCTACCTGAGAGGCTGAGGCAGAAGAATAAATGGAATCCAGGAGATGGATGTTGCAGTGAGCTGAGATTGCACCACTACACTCCAGCCTGGGTGACAAAGCAAGATTCTGTGTCAAAACAAAACAAAACAAAAAAGGAGGGACTCAGAGAGCCAGGGACCGGGGAAGGACATGAAGCAGTGTTCGGAGGACAGAGAGAGAGAAGAATGGGGAGGGGAAGGAGCGGCACATGGGGTTGAGCAGAGGAGAAAATCAGAAAGATGGCTTAGAGAAGCCAGCAGTCTGCGAGTCTGGGGAGGATGGAGAGTGGTTTGGGGTTTTGGGTCGGGGTCTAAGGTGATCAGATGCAGAAGCATTACACGGTGGCCTGGTTTCTTTACTCAGCCCCTGGGGTAGATCCCAGCCCCCCATGTAGGTCCCTTGGCTGGAAAAGGAAGAGGGAGCGGTCAGATGAATCTGAGGAGGAGCCGGAGAAGGAGCTCGCCTCTGAGCCTGAGGAGACCTGGGTAGTGGAGATGCTGTGTGGGCTCAAGATGAAGCTGAAGCAACAGCGCGTGTCACCCATCCTCCCTGAGCACCACAAGGGCTTCAACAGTCAGCTTGGTAGGAGGACACCCCAGAGAGCACCTCCAATCCTGTTCTTTCTAAAAAGAGGAAACTTCCAATAACCACACTTTTCCAATGGGAAAGATACGCCCCCAGTGGGTGAGCTCTCCACGCAGGAGGACTCAGAAGTGATCACTCATGAGGGACACTTAGGAGACGATAGAGGACTAGGCTAGACTTGATAAAGGTTGGCGCTTGGGATGAGAAAGCTTGGTTTCGGGCCAGGTGCAGTGGCTCACACCTGAGATCCTAGCACGTTGGGAGGCTGAGGCAAGAGGATTGCTTGAACTCAGAACTTTGAGGCTGTAGTGAGCTATGACTGCACCACTGCACTCCAGCCTGGGTGACAGAGCAAAACCCTGTGTCAAAAGAAAAACGAAGGCCGGGTGTGGTAGCTCATGCCTGCAATCCCATTACTTTGGGAGGCTGAGATGGGTGGATCACTTGAGGTCAGTTGTTCGAGACCAACCAGACCAATATAGCGAAACCTCATTTATACTAACAATACAAAAATTAGCCAGGCATGCCTGCTATCCCAGCTACTCGGGAGGCTGAGACAGGATAATCGCTTGAACCCAGGTGGAAGAGGTTGCTTTAAGCCAAGATAGCGCCACTGCATTCCATTCTGGGTGAGAGAGTGAGACGCTGTCTCAAAAAAAAAAAAAAAAAAGAAAAGGGCCCAGAAGTCAGGAAGGAGCACGTGAGGAGGGTGTGTGGGGAGAATGGAGGTACTGAGGCAGGGTGCAGTGGCTCACACCTGTAATCCCAGCACTTTGGGAGGCCAGGCAGGTAGATCACTTGAGGCCAGGAGTTGGAGACCAGCCTGGCCAACATGGTGAAACCCTGTCTCTTCTAGAAGCACAAAAATGAGCTGGGCATTTTGGTGGGCACCTGTAATCCCAGCTACTTGGGAGGCTTAGGCAGGAGAATCACTGGAATCCAGAAGGCAGAGGTTGCAGTGAGCCAAGATCGCACCACTACACTCCAGCCTAGGCCACAAAGCAAGACTATTTCTCAACAACAACAACAACAACAAAAAAGGGACTCAGAGAGCCAGGGACCAGGGAAGGATATGAGGAAGTGTTCTGAGGACAGAGAAACGGGAGAATGGGGAGGAGAAGCAGCGGCACATGGAGCTCAGCAGAGGAGACAGACAGAAGGAAAGATGGCTTGGAGAAGCCAGCAGTCTGCGAGGCTGGGGAGGATGGAGAGTGGTTTGGGGTTTTGGGTCGGGCTCTAGTGTGATCAGCTGCAGAAGCATTACACCGTGGCCTGGTTTCTTTACTCAGCCCCTGGGGTAGATCCCAGCCCCCCGCGTAGCTCCTTTTGCTGGAAAAGGAAGATGGAGTGGTGGGACGAATCTGAGGAGTCGTTGGAGGAGGAGCCACGGAAGGTGCTCGCCCCTGAGCCCGAGGAGATCTGGGTGGCGGAGATGCTGTGTGGCCTCAAGATGAAGCTGAAGCGACGGCGAGTGTCGCTCGTGCTCCCTGAGCACCACGAGGCCTTCAACAGGCTGCTTGGTAGGACACCCCAGAGAGCACCTCCAATCCTGTTCTTTCCAAAAACAGGAAACTTCCAATAACCACACTTTTCCAATGGGAAAAATATGCCCCAGTGGGTGAGCTCTCCATGTGGGAGGAATGTGAAGTGATCACTCATGAGGGACACTTAGGAGATGATAAAGGATTAGGTCAACTTGATAAAGGTCAGCACTTGGGATAAGAAAGCTTGGTTTCGGGCCAGGCGCAGTGGCTCCCGCCTGAGATCCCAGCACGTTGGGAGGCTGAGGCAAGAGGATTGCTTGAACTCAGGACTTTGAGGCTGCAGTGAGCTATGACTACACCACTGCACTCCAGCCTGGGTGACAGAGCAAAACCCTGTCTCAAAAGAAAAACCAAGGCTGGGCACAGTAGCTCATGCATGTAATCCCACCTACTCGGGAGGCTGAGACAGGAGAATCGCTTAAACCCGGGAGGCAGAGGTTGCAGTGAGCCAAGATCAGGCCACTGCATTCCAGCCTGGCCCACAGAGCAAGCCTCTGTCTCAAAATAAATTAATAAATAAAAATAAAAATCAAAGAAAAACAAAATCAATAAACAAAGAAAGTGGTTTCAGCTGTGCCCTCTGACACTTAATGTCTCTTACTGACTTTTCTAAACCTAAGTGTCTCCATCCATAGTGAGGGATACCAAGGCCATGGTCACACCCTGATGTGACTGTCTCATGAGGAAATGATGGGAATTCCTTTATGACTCTGCAGTGGTCCCTCCGTGTCTGCTGGAGGGGGTCCTGGCTGATTCCCAGCTCTACATCCTGTAGATTCTCACACCCAGGGCCTCCTTCGGCCTCTTCTCAGGGGAGTCTCAGAGCAGGAGCCTCTCTCCCTTGCCCAGTGAAAGTCACTCTCCCCTCTCCCATCCACCTCACCCGCGGCCACAATCCTGAGACCTCCCCCCGGGAGGCACACTTCTCCTCGCTGCCCTGCTGCTCCCACGGAAACCCTGTCCTGCTTCTCACACTGACATCTGCTCTCTAATCACAGAGGATCCTGTCATTAAAAGATTCCTGGCCTGGGACAAAGATCTGAGGGTGTCGGACAAGGTAAGGTTGTTCTCCATGTAACTGTTCCTGTTCCAACGCATGGCTGGGGGGAGGGTGCAGCTTCCAAACCCACAGTTCTCCCTCCACCACCTCCCACCAGATGCTCCTACAGTCTTTTTTTTTTTTTTTTTTTTGTGAGACAGAGTCTTGCTCTGTTGCCCAGGCTGGAGGGCAGTGTCTCGATCTTGACTCACTGCAGCCGATGCCTCCCGGGTTCAAGCGATTCTCCTGCCTCAGCCTCCAAGCAGCTGGGATTACAGACATGAACCACCACACCTGGCTAATTTTTGTGTTTTTAGTAGAAACGGGGTTTTGCCATGTTGGCCAGGTTGGTCCTGAACACCTGAACTCAGACGATCCACCCGCCTTGGCCTCCCAAAGTGCTGAATTATAGACGTCAGCACTGTGCCCGACCAGCTCCCATGGTCTTGAGTCTTGGCACCCACAAATTTTTTTTTGTGAGACAGAGTCTAGCTCTGCTCCCCAGGATGGAGTGCAGTGGCATGATCATAGCTCATTGCAGCCTCTAATTCCTGGGCTCAAGCAATCTTCTTTCCTCAGCCTCCTGAGGAGCTGGGACTAGGCACATGCCACCATGCTCAACTAATTTTTGAAATGTTTGTAGAAACAGGTTCTCACTATGTTGCCCAGGTTGTTCTCGAACTGTTGGGCTCACATGATCCTCCTGTCTCCACCTCTCAAAAAGTACTGGGATCACAGGCTTGAGCTGCCACTCCCGGCTATTCTTGGTCTTTTTATGATTTGTCAGCACCTCCCTCAGGATTCTGCTGGTCTCTTGCAGAGTGAATGAGTGGCCCCTGCCTCTCCTATGGGTCCTTTGGGATCTGAGCTCTGGGCCACAGTCTGGCCGCAGACCTGAAGCTCCTGGCCCCTCTACTCTCAGCTCTTCGGGACAGTTCTCTGCCTGGCACACAAAAGACCCTCCTGACACGAGCCGACCTAGACACACCCCCTCCAAAGATCCCATCGGAGCCCACCATCCTGGGAGCATCACCCAAAACCCTTCCTCTGGCTTCTCGGATTTGCATCCGACCTTCCAATACCCCTCCATCCCGCAATTTCCAAATGAGTACAGTCACCCCAACACTGAGGTCCCTTCTCTGATGGGCAGCCCCTCCCCAGACCCTCATTCCCCCTCTCCACAATCTTCCTCTTCCAAGATGTGACCTCTCCCTCTCTGTGTTCCTTTCTCTCCATCAGTATCTCCTGGCTATGGTCATAGCGTATTTCAGCCGGGCCGGCTTCCCCTCCTGGCTATACCAACGCATTCATTTCTTCCTGGCTCTGTGAGTGGTTTGCTGCCTCCTATCCGTCAATATCCAATGCCCTGGGACAGCGGGGGAAGTGGGATTCCAGCCTTTCGTTTATTCTTTCACCTATTTGTCCTCTTTACTCTGTGTACAAAAAAGAGAGGATTATACTATCATAGACTGTTGTTTCTAAACAGAAACTCAGGCTGGGCACAGTGGCATACGCCTGTAATCCCAGCACTTTGGGAGGCCGAGGCAGGCGGATCACCTGAGGTCAGCAGTTCGAGACCAGCCTGGCCAACATGGCCAAACCCCGTCTCTACTAAAAATAGAAAAATTAGCTGGGTGTGGTGGTGTGCATCTGTAATCCCAGCTACTCAGGAGGCTGAGGCAAGAGAACCCTTTGAACCCAGGAGGTGGAGGTTGCAGTAAGCTAAGGTCGAGCCACTGCACTCCAGCCTGGGTGACAGAGTGAGACTTTTTCTCAAAAAAAAAAAAAAAAAAAGCCAAAAAAACAAACTCCAATGCCAGTGTACAAATAAAAGAATAAAACAAAAGGAACCATAAACCGCTCCTAATGGGAAAAGAAAAGGAGTGGAGGAGCGGACATGCTGCTTCCTCCAGCAAGCAGACGTTTCTGGTTCTTCTCTCTCTCTCCTTCCCACATCAACCACAAACGCCATCGACCTCCTCTGGGTTCCCATGACAGAGGTCACAGTTCAGGTCCCCCTCGCATCACTCGAATCCACTGTCAAATGCTCCCCGCTGGGCTCTCCTGGAGTCTCTCCCCAAGCCAGGGGGCTTCCTAGTGCAGCCTGAACATCTTTCCAAAGCACGACAACCTCACTGCCCACCTGAACAACTTCCTTAGCTGATGCCCTTCTCTATCAAGGCCAGGGTCCACAGTGTCAATTCTACCCTCTCTACAATCTCTACAAGCACACTGGCTCGCCATCTTGGTATTTCCTGGCTCGGCTTCACTGCTCCTTCCAAATGCCCTCCACTCGACTTTGTGTTTGTGTTTTCTGTCTGGGTGTCCCACACACATGTGGCTCTGAAGGGAAGGACCCGTTCCTTGAAGTCAGTTCACCCCACAGCCTCTGTGATGCCTTCCCTCATCTTCCAACTTCTGCATGCCCATAGCTCTCTAGTTACATCCTGGACACTGGGATTAGGTCATCTGCCTTGATTACTCCCAGTCCCATTAGACTAGATGCCTGTAGAAGGCAGGGTCCTGGCAAAATATCAATGTATTCAATTTCTTTTATTTTTTTGAGACAGACTTGCCCTGTCCCCCAAGCTGGAGTGCAGTGGTGAGATCATAGCTCACCGCAGCCTCCATATCCTGGGCTCAAGCGATCCTCCCACCTCAGCTTCTTTATTAGCTCTGACTACAGGGCTGTGCCACCACACCTGGACAGTTTGTTTGTTTGTTTGTTTATTGAGACAGAGTCTTGCTCTGCCTCTCAGGCTGGAATGGAGTGGCCCAATCTCAACTCACTGCAACCTCCGCCTCCTGGGTTCACACAATTCTTATGCTTCAGCCTCCTGAGTAGCTAGGCCTAACGGGTGTGCCACCGCACCAGGCTGATTTTTGTATTTTTAGTAGAGATGGGGTTTCTCTGTGTTGACCAGGCTGGTCTCCAACTCCTGGTCTCAAGCAATCCACCTGCTTCAGCCTTCTAAAGTGCTGGGATTACAGGCATGAGCCACCGCGTCTGGCATATTTCTTATATTTTTAATAGAGACGAAGGTCTTGCTATGTTGCCCAGGCCTGTCTCAAACTCCTGGCCTCAAGTGATCCTCCTGCTTTGGCCTCCCAATGTGCTGGGATTCCAGGCATAAGCCACCACTCTCGGCCACCAGTTGGGTTTTTGTCTCCATCCTGAAGGAGTGGGAGACGCCCTTGATCAGGTCTCTGTCCAGCAGAGCCCTCCTGAGGAAGGCGTGGCTCTCTGCAGGGTGGGTGCCAGTCCTGAGCTAGGGACGGTCCCTTACCTTCCTCTCTGGGAAGCTGACCTCAGCCGGAGGCCTCTCCTGGTGGTGCCCCTGAGCAGCAACCTGATTTCTGTCCTCAGCTACCTGGCCAATGACATGGAGGAGGACGACGAGGACTCCAAACAAAACATCTTCCACTTCCTGTATGGGAAGAACCGCTCTCGCATACCCTTGCTCCGTAAGCATTGGTTCCAGTTAGGCCGTTCCATGAACCCGAGGGCCAGGAAGAACCGCTCTCGCATACCCTTGCTCCGTAAGCGTCGGTTCCAGTTATGCCGTTGCATGAACCCGAGGGCCAGGAAGAACCGCTCTCAGATAGTCCTGTTCCAGAAACGTCGGTTCCACTTCTTCTGTTCCATGAGCGGCAGGGCTTGGGTTTCCCCGGAGGAGTTGGAGGAGGTGAGTGGGGCCTGGGGAGGTGGAGGAGGTGGGGAGGAATTGGGTGGGCTGGAGGCTGGATGAGGGGAGAGAGGGGTATCCTGGCGAGTCCCCGTCTTCTCAAAGGGCGTTTGTTTTTCCAGATCCAGGCTTATGACCCAGAGCACTGGGTGTGGGCGCGAGATCGCGCTCGCCTTGCCTAGAGCTCCAGGGACCGTGGAGGCCTGAGGTCATCGGCCTGAGAGAAGGTACATCTGCATCCTCCGGGGTAAAGGCAGGATATTGGGGTCTATTTCGGAAATCCGAAGAACCCAATTGCTTGATCCGGCTTCAAGCCTGGGCAACGTGGCGAGATCCCCTCTCCACAAAAATACTAAAATTAGCCAGGCGATGTGAGACGCATCTCTACTCCCAACTACTCAGGAGGCTGAGGCGGGAGGATCGCTGGAGCCTGGAAGGTCGGGGCTGCACGGAGCCCTCATCCTGCCACTGCACTCCGTCTGGGCGACAGAGTGAGACCCTGCCTCAAAAATAATCATAAATACTGAGTTTGGGGAGGTTCATTATGATTGACGCACTTGAGTTACCGATTTGGGTCGAGGGTTCAGTGAAGCTTTGGTTTACATCTTGTGCAGCTAACCACGTTGAGCACAGAGCATGAGACTTCATCATGAGGAGGTAGGATTAAGGATTAGGCTTCTGGACTCGTGGTTCGTGATGTTGTCACATTAGAAACACATCTAGCATGGTTACAAGTTTAGATCTTAAGTGACACAAAAGGCCCCAGCTGTGATGAAGTCCAAAGCCACATTCTCTGAGGGTGCCCTACTCCCTGGGCAGACCCACCCAAAGTCCTTGCTATGAAGCAGATCACTGGGGCTGACCTTGGGTGTATTAAGTGAGTTTTGGAGTCATGGTCACCAAAGTGTGAGTTTCACAGTTGAACACGATGGTTCAGAAGCAGGGTATAGAATGAAAGGCAGCAGATAAAATTGCATTTCTCAATTGCTCTGAACTCTAGACTTGACATGGGACGTGAATAACCTTCCTGTCTAGAGAGCTGCCTCCTTGAAGTGTGACATTGTCTCTCTCACTTCCAGAACACCGGACCCAGGGGAGATGTGGATTTTCAGCAGGAACTTTATTCCAATGCTAATGGCAGACACCAGGAAGGAGGAGAGGAACCATTTGTGCAGATCATCTAGAAGAACCTGGACCATTCTTGATGGAGCTGAATACAGTGATCACGTTGTCCTCCTAGGAGCAGGGGTGGGGGGAGGGGGGTGGGGTCCATCTAGGAGTCCTTGGAGAAAAGTAAGAAACCAGGAGTGTTTCCAGTTCCACCTTTCCTGCGGCACCACCACCCTTTTTATATTGCTGAATTCCAACCTCCCTGGGGCGGAACCTTGAGGTCCTGTTTCTTACGGACTTGGTTGCCACAGTCCAGGAGCATTTGAAGGCACAATGCAGGGGCTCAGATTGGCACAGAATTCTTTTGTGAAATATCAGTGCCACAGATTGTAACAGATAACTTCATGCACACTCTGCATTTTATTGGTTTGTTTGGAAAATGTTGGCCATTGAATTATTCATAGATTTATTTCAAATAGTTTGGAAATTGTTGTACTTTTGAAAACATGCTGTTCCTGTAGTTTTTTGATGAGAGTTATAGTTGTTATATATACATAAAGATAATTTTCTTTTCATTTTTAAGAGACAATTCTTTTTATCCTAAATATTTTATTATCTTTAAATTTGTTTCTGTATTATTATATGTGCTCCTGAAGCGAGCACTCTTTTTATGTATACTTCCATAATAATCTCTTCTATTTATAGCTATTGGTAGTTCCCCTAAATTCTGACGACAGAAATTTTTATTTGCTGTTTAGGTTTGTGACTGAATTGTGAGAATTCAGTTGTGATTTTTAACATGTCTCAGATATATATACTAACACGTCTAATATATAATATCTATTTTATTGGTTTATTTTGAAAAACATGGGTATAGAATTATTTAAATATTATTTTATTTATTTAAATATTTATTAAATATATTTATTTAAATATTATTATTACTTTAAATATTATTTTAAATATTTTGGAAATACTGGTATTTTTGAATAGATGCTGTTTCTATAAAGCTGTGTGATGGGTATTATAACTGCTATATACACATACATATAATTTTGTTTTCCTTTTTAAGAGAGGATTCTTTTCATCCTAAATCTTTTACCTTTCAATCTTTGTATCTATTATTACACGTGCTGCTGAAGGGAGCATGGTTTTTATCTATGATACTTAGTTAACATATATATTACATTTATAGCTATGTAGTAGTTCCCCTAAATTCTTGTAAAAATAAATTTTTATTTGATATTTCATATATGTTTGAAATGTGAGAATTCAGATGTAATTTTTTACCTTGTTTTGGCATGTCTGTATGTTACTTTAAAGAGGATGTGTGTTCTAAAGGAGGACATGAGCTGTGTGTTTTCAAGAGAACAATAGAGTGCGTCTCTTGGGGAAACGTAATAAAAATGAACTTTTCTCACCTTCACAGCAATTGTGATCATATTGGTCTGGATTGATTATTTGCTGCCCAGTGATATTTTTCCTTAATCGGGTTGTGGTTATTTGAACATATTTATTAGCTTTGGAAGATAATCCTGTGCTGTTTTTTATGTAGAAAAAAACATAAGGCTGGGTGCAGTGCTCACACCTACAATCCCTGCAGTTTTGGAGGTCATGGCGGGAGGATCACCTGAGGCCAGGAGTTTGAGGCCAGCCTCAGCAACACAGCATCTACATCTATTTTTAATTTTTATTTTTTAAAGAAAAACAATAGAAGAGAAGGCTGATCCCAAGCTACAGGGTTTTTTTGTTTGTTTGTTTGTTTTGGAGACAGAATCTTGCTCTGTCTCCCAGGCTGGAGTGCAGTGGCACAACCTCGGCTCCCTGCAACTTTCACCTCTGGGTTCAAACAAATTCTCCTGCCTCAGCCTCCCAAGTAGCTGGGACTACAGGCACCCGTCTGTACGTCCGACTAACTTTTGTAAAAATAGTAGAGACAAGGTTTCGCCATGTTGGCCAGGCTGGTCTCGAACTCCTGACTTCAAGTGATCCACCCACCTCGGCCTCCCAAAGTGCTGGGATTACAGGCATGAGCTACTGCGCCCAGATGCCAAGCTAGAGTTTTAAGGCAGTAAATGAGAGAAAGATATTGAGAGAGGAAAACCAGGTGGTAAGAAAACTCTAAGGTGGCCGGGCGTGGTGGCTCACGCCCATGATTCCAGCAGGAGTTTGAGACCAGCCTGGCCAACATGGTGAAACCCTGTCTCTACTAAAAATACAAAAATTAGGCAGGCGTGGTGGTGCACGCCTATAATCCCAGCTATTTGGGAGGCTGAGGCAGGAGAATCACTAGCAGACATTGTGTCTCCTCACCCCCTCTCAAAAAAAAAAAAAAAAAAAAAAAAAAAAAAGTTCCTGCAGCAGTTAAAGCTGTGAAAGACAGGCACTCTGCCATGCAATTCTTTGTGATTTTTGTTTTTTCTTTTTGGAGTTGGGGTCTCGCGCTGTCACCCAGACTGGGGTGCAGTGGTGTGGTCATAGCTCACTGTGGCCTCAGACTCAAGCTCAAGTGATCCTCTTACCTTGCCTTTCAAATTGCTGGGATTATAAGCATGAGCCACTGCATCTGGCCTGTGTGACACAATTCTGTTTTTTGTCTTTTTTTTTTTTTTGGGGGGGGGATGGAGTCTCGCTCTGTCACCCAGGCTGGAGTGCGGTGGCGTGATCTTGGCTCAATGCAAGCTCCGCCTCCCGGGTTCACGCCATTCTCCTGCCTCAGCCTCCCGAGTAGCTGGGACTACAGGCGCCCGCCACCATGCCTGGCTAATTTTTTGTATTTTTAGTAGAGACGGGGTTTCACTGTGTTAGCCAGGATGGTCTCAATCTCCTGACCTCGCGATCTGCCCGCCTTGGCCTCCCAAAGTGCTAGGATTACAGGCGTGAGCCACCGCGCCCAGCCTATGTGATGCAATTCTGATGTCAACTCCCTGATGTTACCTCAAATGCCACAGGTGAAGGCCACCAGCCCCCACTAGGCTGCCCTCGCTTTAGACACACCTGCAGGCTTGGGTGTCCTCAGACCACATGTACTTCTCACCAACTGGCTGCAAATTTGGAGGTTCCCACCATGCCCTCAAGTTCGATAACTCACTAAAACACTTCACAGAATGCAGAAAAGCATGATACTTTCTTTCTCTTTTTTTTTTTTTTTTTTTTTTTTTGAGACAGAGTCTTGCTCTGTCGCCCAGGCTGGAGTACAGTGGCCACCATGCTTGGCTAATTTTTGTATTTGTATTAGAGACGGGGTTTCGCCATGTTGGCCAGGCTGGTCTTGAACTCCTGACCTCAGGTGATCCACCCACCTTGGCATCCCAAAATGCTGGGATTATAGGCATAGCCACCATGCCCGGTCGACTTCTAGAGTTTCAATAACAGAGATGTGATTCAAGAAGGGAGACATGTTTTGTAGATGGCAGGAGCTTCATGAAAAGAAGCCAATGAAGGGCAGGACATGTAGCTGTCTACCTACAGGAAACCAGCCAGGAGCCTCCCCACAGGGACTTCAGCACAGATGGCCGGGAAAATGTGCATTAACCTGAGCTCTGGACCTAAGAGAGGACAAGGCCTTGACCATTTCTACAGACTCACAAGACGCAATCTCTGTGGTCCATGCCTGTGGTGTGATCTGGGAAACGGGGGGCCTTCTAAATGCCAACAACAAGGAAATCAAATGTGCAACAGACAGAAATACCGGCATTGACGTGGGCCATGGAAAGGCCTGAACAGATGACTGCAGTTCACTGCTAAGGTCATCAAAGGGGTGACTCTGAAATAATAAATTTCAGATGCCACGGCCCAAATAGCTGCATGAGGTGGGGAAGTCCTCCACATGCCTCTGCTTCCTTCAGTACCTGTTTATGAAATAAGCCGAGGTACTTCCCTGGGGAATTTCCTTTCTCTTTCTTTCTTTCGAGACGGAGTCTTGCTCTGTCGCCCAGGCTAGAGTGCAGTGGTGCAATCTCGGCTCAATGTAACCTCTCCCTCCTGGGTTTAGCAATTCTCCTGCATCAGACTTCTGAGTAGCTGAGATTACAGGTGCATGCCACCATGCCCAGCTAATATTTGTATTTTTAGTAGAGACAGGGTTTCACCATCTAGGCCAGGCTGGTCTTGAACTCCTGACCTCGTGATCCACCCATCTTGGCCTCCCAAAGTGCTGGGATTACAGGTGTGAGCCATCACGCCCGGACTTTTTTTTTTATTTTTTGAGACGACGTTTCACTCTTGTTGCCCACGGTGGAGTGCAATGGCACCATCTCAGCTCACTGCCACCTCCTCCTCCCAGGTTCAAGCGATTATCCTGCCTCAGCCTCTCGAGTAGCTGGGATTACAGGCACCCAACACCAAACCCAGCTAACTTATTGTATTTTTAGTAGAGATGGGATGTCACCATGTTGGCCAGGATGGTCTTGAACCCCTGACCTCTAATGATCCACCTGAATTGGTTTCCCAAAATGTTGGGATTACAGGCACAAGCCACTGCGCCCAGCCCCTCCCATACCTCTTTTGGCCAAGGCAGCACAATTCAGAAGAATCTTGCCAGGGAAGACTGGTAAATGGACGTCAACGTGATGCCTATGGCTCCTGGTGGATTTAGATACCTCCTGGTGCTTATTGATATCTTTACCAGTTGCACGGGGGCTTTTCCATGCCAGACTGAAAACGCAGGAGATCAATGATCAACCTTCAACTATTTACTAGCAGAACACTGAGGGGACTGTGCGGTCACCAATACCTCCTAGTGCACTTGGATAAACACCTCCCAGGAAATAGAGATGAATAGAAAGGACATAGTCAAACAAGCAGAATGGCTGCATTCCTTCAACCAGAAGGGTCCATTAGTCTGTTTTCACACTGCTATAAAGAACTATGAGAAACTGGGTAATTTATGAAGAAAAGAGGTTTAATTGACTCACAGTTCTGCAGGCTGTACAGGATGCATGGCTAGGGAGGCCTCAGGAAACTGACAATCACGGCAGAAGGCGAAGGGGAAGCAGGCACGTCTGGCCATGTTGGAGCAGGAGAGACAGAGAGAGTGAAGTGGGAGGGCTGCACGCTTTTAAACAACCAGCTCCCACAAGCGCTCACTCAATATCACGAGAACAGCAAGGGGGAAGTCGGCCCCCATGAGCCAATCACCTCCCACCAGGTCCCTCCCACAACACTGGGAATTACAATTTGACATGAGATTTGGGTGTGGATACAGAGCTGAACCATGTCAAGGGTAGTTCAACCGCTGAGATTGATTGATTGATTGATTGATTGACTGAGATGGAGTCCTGCTCTGTTACCTAGGCTGGAGTGCAGTGGCACAATCTCGGCTCACTGCAACCTCCGCCTCCCAGGTTCAAGCGACTCTCCTGCCTCAGCCTCCCGAGTAGCTGGGACTACAGCACATGCCACCATGCCTAGCTAATTTTTGTATTTTTAGTAGAGACAGGGCTTCACCATGTTTGCCAGGCTGGTCTTGAACTCCTGACCTCATGATCACCCTGCCTCGGCTTTTCTTTGCTGTGGCTCTTTCCCCTCTAAACTGTTCTAGATTCCCAGGCGCCCTGCCAGAACAGGTGTGGGCCACCCTGGGGTGAGCTGCCTCCCAGAGGCCTGGAAGGACCAGGCCTTGCCAATCACCGACAAGGGACGTAGAAGAGCACCCCCAAAGGACAGTAGGTCCCCGCCCCGATCTGGCCCACAGCACCCGAGGGACCCTGCAGCACTACAGAAGTCCCATGGGGCAGACAGGAGCCACAGGCCCAGACTCCACAGCCCCTCAGTCCACATGTCCTGGAGCCTGTGGTGGAAGTCCCTGCTGTTCCATCACCGCCGCCTCTCCCCCAGGACCTCCGAAGAAACAGGCCAGGGCTGTCCCAGGCCTGGGCACACGGGCCAGTGTCCAGCCCACCCCGTCTGCCCCTCCAGGCCCCGCCCTCACCTGGAAGCACTCCTCCAGCAGGGACAGCTCACTGATGAGGTCGGTGATGGCGTTGGTAAAGGCTTCCTGGGGGCTGTAGTCTGGCGTGGTCTGCACTCGGATGATGATCTTGTGCTCCAAGGGGTGGGGGACTTTGTAGCCAGCAAATAGCACTTGCGGGTCCTTTAGGAGTTGTCTGAGGTCCAGGGACAGACAGTGTGAGGGTCTAGCCTCATGCCCAAGCTGGGTAGCAGCCAGCTCAGAGCAGAAGAACAGACTTTCTAGCCAAAAATCCCCCCCAGCTTTTTTCCCCAAAAGTCTTCAAGGAAAGTAACACTTTTAGGAAGATACCTCATGTGGGGACGCCCTACCCCCGCCACACACACACACCCTGCATCCATGAGGTTGAAGGACCTGAGCTGGAAACAGATTCCAGCAACCTCTTCCCACCGAACACCGCAGTGCTGGCAAAGAGATCTCCCAGGCAGCGAATGTCCAGCCAGTGTTCAGTGACTCAGACCCAAAAAGCCCACAAAGAGCCTCCACGCAGCAAATAAAGGCAGCAGGAGAGGAGGGCCAGCTCCCGGCAGTGAGTGGAATGCAAATGGAACTCTGCCCTCCGAGCAGCACAGCCGCCAGCAGCTGGCCACGCACGCTGGGCCTTGTGCCATGGGGCTGCGTCACATACTGTGCCCTGGCACGCAGGGGTCTCCTCTAGAGCGGCTCAGAGTGGTGTGAGCACCACAAGGGGGACCCATGCATAGGTGGCAACACTGAGCTCAAGAGCAGGGGAGCAGCAGGGCCCCAGGAGAGCTTGGGTGCCCCACTGGCTGGGCTCTGGGCAGGAGTCCTCCATCCCCGTGCCTGACCACACCAGGAGACTGGGCAGACCCCACTCACAGACGGGGAAAAGCCTGGCTTCGCTGGTGGCACCAGAGGGAAGAGCCAAGTCTACAGTAAAATGACAAGTCCCTGGGCCAGAATGGCAGACACATCCCTGACCAACCACCTGGCTAGGACCTCACTGGTATAAACAAACACCCACCAACTAATGCAGGGCGCCCATTAGGGGCACTGGATAGCCACAGAACTACTTCTTTCTCTTGTTAAATAGAAGTTCTAGTCTCTGCCACATACATCTTAGAGGCCCAGGTGGCACTGAGGTCACAAACGGGTGGCATGAGGGGAGCTAATCTTGACTGCTTTTCAATGTCCCTCAGCATGAATAACACACAGGCCTACTGTGCTGGAATCTGCTGCTCGTTCATTTACAGAATGTGCACTTAATGGTGAATGTAAGGCCGGGCGCAGTAGCTCACGTCTGTAATCCCAGCACTTTGGGAAGCCGGCAGGTGGATCACCTGAGGTCAGGAGTTCGAGACCAGCCTGGCCAACACAGTGAATCCCCGTCTCTACTAAAAACACAAAAATTAGCCGGCCATCGTGGCGTGGGCCTGTAGTCCCAGCTACTAGGAAGGCTGAAGCAGGAGAATCACTTGAACCCGGGAGGCGGAGGTTGCAGTGAGCAAGATCGTGCCATTGCACTCCAGCCTGGGCAACAAAGAGAGAAAATTCCATCTCAAAAACAAACAAACAAAAAAAAACAGTGAATGTAAATGCACGTGTTCATCTACAGAATAAGCCACTACAGAAGCGTGGCTTATGTGAAGACATGGAGGTCGGTGTCATTTTGATAAAAAGGTACCAAGATTATAAAATGCCCAGAGCAAGCCCCCAGAAGGACTTCCTGTAGCTCAGAGAGACTGAGGAAGACTTGGAACTTGTGCTTTGCCCAGAGGGGCCCATTAAACACAGCCCCTGAGAGCCTGTGACGGGAAACTTACGATTTAATGATGTTTCCCAGTGTGTGGTCTTCTTTGTTGATGGTGAACAAACAGGCATTGGGTACCTTGGTGTCCTTGTTAATGCTGATCCTAGGAAGACACAGAGGCCACAGATGAGGAGCAGGGGCTCCCCTCCTCCCACCCTGAGTCTAAACCCTGTCTCCTCCCGGCCAGGTGTGGTGGCTCGTGTCTGTAATCCCAACACTTTGGGAGGCTGAGGTGGATGGATGACCTGAGGTCAGAAGTTCAAGACCAGCCTGCCCAACATGGCAAAACCCTGTCTGTACTAAAAATACAAAAAAAAAAAAAAAAAAAAAAAATTAGCTGAGTGTGGTGATCCATGCCTGTAGTCCTAGCTACTTGGGAGACTGAGGCAGGAGAATGACTTGAACCTGGGAGGTGGAGTTGCAGTGAGCCGAGATCATGCCACTGCACTCCAGCCTGGGCAACAGAGTGGAACTCTGTATCAAAAATATAAAAATAAAAAGGAAAAATAAGCTCTGCCTCTTCCTGAAGGCCTTTCTCAATCTCTTCATCCCATAAAGGCCTCGCCAACCCGGTCCCCTACTTCCTGCTACCCCAGGTCTATGGAACCTTGGCCTTTTCTGAATTCCTCCTTTTTTTTTTCCGGTAGAGATGGGGTTTTGCCTTGTTGTCCTCGCTGGTCCTGAACTCCTCGCCTCAAATGATCTCTCCTGCTGCCCAGGCTGGAGTGCAGTGGTGTGATCATAGCTCACTGCAGCCTCCAACTCCTCGGCTAAAGTGATCCTCCTGCCTTAGCCTCCTGAGTACCTGGGACCACAGGCGCACGTCATCATGCCTGGCCTGTTCCTTTTTTCTTATGCCAACATAATGAAGCAACCAAAAGGTGAAGAAGAGAGGCCCTGAAGTTACACGGTGAGGCTGGTCCTGACCCTGTGAGTTCCGAAAGCAACCATCCCCCTGGCTGGAGTGTGCAGTCCTTCCATCCATTCCCCAAAACAAGTCATGCTCTGGCATTTACTATGATTTTAGTGAACGCTTAGATGGACAAAGACAGGAAACTTCCATTGGATTTTCCAAGACAAGGGGTTTTCAGAGTGCAGTTCCCAGATAAGCAGCATCAGAATCCCCTGGGAACTTGTTAGAGTCTCCCACCTCCCACTTACTGGACCCAGAACTCTGGAGGTGGGGCGCAGGGATCTATGGTTTAAGAAGCTCTTCAGGTGATTCTAATGCACACTCAATTTGAGGGCAACTATGCTGACAGTAAAAATCTCACACAGGTGAGAGGTATCAAGTTGAATATTCTTTTTTCTAAGGTGGTTTCTCCAGGCTGACACCACACACATTTTAGGGTGCATAATTCTTTCCTGTGGGGTGCTGTCTTGTGGACATTGTAGGACATCAGCAGCATCCCTGACCTCTATCCAGTAGATTCCAGTCATAACCCCCTTTGACAACCAATAATGTTCTCAGTTATTGCCACATGTCCCTTGTGCGGCCAAATGGTCCCCAGTTGAGAGTCTGCTCTAAAGGAGGCCGAAGTGGCTGGCAAGGGCCAGACCAAGACCTCTGCACGCCAACCTGGGAACAATAAGAGCCAATGGTTATGAGGTTTTCCAGGTGCTGAGCTTTGGACCAAGAGTTTTACACAAATTACCTCATCCAATTCTTTTTATTTTGAGACAGGATTGCGCTCAGTCGCCCAGGCTGGAGTGCAGTGATGCGATCAAAGCTCACTGCAGCCTGGAACTCCTGTGCTCAAGCAATCCTCCCACCTGAGCCTCCCAAAGTGCCGGGATTAAAAGCGGGAACCAGCGCACCTGGCCAGATCCTTTTGTTTTGTGAAACGGAGTTTCGCTCTTGTTGCTCAGGCTGGAGTGCAATGGCGTGATCTCCGCTCACCTCAACCTCCACTTCCCAGGTTCAAGTGATTCTCCTGCCTCAGCCTTCTGAGTAGCTGGGATTACAGGCATCTGCCACCACGCCCGGCTAATTTTGTATTTTTAGTAGAGACAGGGTTTCTCCATGTTGGTCAGGCTGGTCTTGAACTCCCGACCTCAGGTGATCCGCCCGCCTCGGGCTCCCAGAGTGCTGGGATTACAGGTGTCAGCCACCGCACCCGGCCTGAATCCCACGTTTAAGTACAATAATAAACTCATTTTCCAGATGAGGAAACAGGGCCTCCGACAGATCAAGCCACTCGCCCACAGATACAGAGTGAGCCCAAGCTCTCTCCCCTGGACTCCTTCAACCCGCAGGGAGCGAGGAGCCACTGCGGCTTTTACGCAGGCCGCTGACAGATCGGAGGGGATGAAGGATGGAGGTGGCGGGCGAGAGACAAAAGAGGAAGCTGCCAGATCCCAGAGGAAAAGGGCTATGGAGAACCAGACACTCTGGGTTCGAATACAAGCGCCGCCATTTCCTGTGTCCGTGGCAACTTGCTCGCCTCCAAGCCTCAGTGTCCTCATCTGCAAAATGGACACACTCGCGACTGCCTCGCGGAACGGCCTTAAATTTGGCTGACACAGGCCGAGCGGACGATCAAGCAAAAGCTGTTTCCCTCCCGGGGCAAGAGATGGGCAGGAGACACCCCAGAATGCGACAGCCGCAGGCCCGCGCACCTCGGCCCGCCGCAGCCGGCGTCACTTACTTCTTCTCGCCCTCGAAGAGCAAGAACGACTCGAAGGCTGGAGGGGCGTTCATGCTCCCGCTGCCGTTGCGTCCAGATCGCAAGTGTCCGCCGCCGCCGTTGCGTCCAGACCCCAAGTGTCCGCCGCCGCCGCCACCACAGCCCTAATAAGAGGCCTCTTCCGGATTACTCAGGCGGGGCAAACCCGCGCAAGG
Source organism: Gorilla gorilla gorilla (assembly GCF_029281585.2). NCBI lineage: Eukaryota > Metazoa > Chordata > Mammalia > Primates > Hominidae > Gorilla > Gorilla gorilla. Next base: position 86,139,590 of record NC_073230.2, read on the forward strand.
ATCGACTCATTGCCCCCTGTCGGGCTGGAGGATCTTGCGCAGGCGCGAGAAAACCCCGAGCGAGGCCAGTGCCTCTGCGCATGCGTCAGTGGCGAGGGCACTGCCACCCACCCACCCCCCGGCCCCACCCGCACCCCGGCATGGCTTTCCCCCGTGGGCGCTTTTCGGCGCATGCTCAGAGCGCCGGGAGCGCTGTTCTGCCCCTACAGAGGCCGCCTAGTCCTGGCTGAGCGGGAACCTCAAGCTGTACCTTTCTCCTTTCCCCATGTCCCTTGATCTCTCTTTGGAAACGTGCACCCCCTTGGAGTGCGCAGCAGGAGGCCCCTGAATAGAGAGAATAAAGCTAAGGGGTAGTGGACAGCTGCGGCTAGCAGGGGTAGGGGGAGCAGAAGATCTCGTGGCCAGAGGCAGATCTATGATAAGCCCCCCTGCCCAGGCTGCCTATACCGACTGCTGCAGGACCTCTGCCTGGCGGGGTGCAGCTGGCTTGTTAGCCGGGAGGGACAATTGGGTGAGGGATGCAGAAGGAGGCAGGTGTATACAGCAGTGAGAGGGGAGCCCGTAGGGTTACGTATATCTTTTTATATATTATTATTATTATTTAGAGACAGTGTCTCCCTCTGTCGCCCAGGCTGAAGTACAGTGGCGCCATCATGCAGCCTCCAACTCCTGGGCTCCAGAGAGCCTCCTGCCTCAGCTTCCCGATAGTTAGGACTGCAGGCATGTGCCATCACACCTAGCTATTTTTTTTTTTTTTTTTTGGAGATGGTGGGGGGGGGGTCTCCCTATGTTGCCCAGGCTGGTATTGAACTCCTGGCCTCCAGCAGTCCTCCAGCCTCAGCCTCCCAAAGTGCAGTTGGTGGATGTGGGCAGCAAGCCACCCAGGTGCCGAGGCAAGAGACCGAGGGCACGAGCTGTTCCAGTATAATAAAATATATAAAATAAGAATAGTTATACTAGATATAGATCTTAGATATGATTATATATGAATCATTAATCATTAGTTTGTAGTAATTATTCTTTATTCCAATATTATAATAATCCTCGCTCTACAATCATAACCTAGGAAAAACCAGGCCATACAGAGATAGGAGCTGAGGGGACAGTGAGGAGTGACCAGAAGACAAGAGTGCGAGCTTTCTGTTATGCCCGGACAGGGCCACCAGAGGGCTCCTTGGTCTAGCGGTAACGCCAGCATCTGGGAAGACACCTGTTGCCAAGCCGACTGTGGTCTAGCGGTAGTGTTAGTGTCAAGGAAAAACACCCGCTACTTAGCAGACCGGGAAAAGGAGTCTCCCTTTCCCTGGGGGAGTTTAGAGAAGACTCTACTCCTCCACAGGCCCGCCCACAGTTACCCGGAGGCCTCACCATCTCCCTGTGATGCTGTGCTTCAGTGGTCACGCTCCTAGTCCACCTTCATGTTCCATCCTGTACACCTGGCTCTGCCTTCTAGATAGCAGTAGCAAATTAGTGAAAGTACTAAAAGTCTCTGATAAGCAGAAATAATGGTGTAAGCTGTCTCTCTCTCTGCCTCGGCTGCCAGGCAGGGAAGGGCCTGCTGTCCAGTGGACACGTGACCCATGTGGCCTTACCTATCATTGGAGATGGTTCACTCTCCTTATCCTGCCCCTTTGTCTTGTATCCAATAAATATCAGCGCAGCCTGGCATTCAGGGCCACTACCGGTCTCTGCGTCTTGGTGGTAGTGGTCCCCCCAGCCCAGCTGTCTTTTATCTCTTTGTCTTGTGTCTTTATTTCTGCGCTCTCTCGTCTCTGCACACGGAGAGAAACCCACCGACCCTGGGGGGCTGGACCCTACAGGTGGATAAGTGTATCTTACCCTTTTTGGTTTGGTTGTTTTGCAGACTACAGTTTAGCATAAAGGCCCTCCTTAAGCTGTTTGAAGCAACAGGGACTGGGGTCTCAGAGGAGCTACCAGAGCCCTAACAGTTTGGCAGCTGTTTCTCCAAGGCTGGGCAGCAGCTACAGTGCTGAGGAAATCTGGAGCATCTACCCCTTCTGGGAAGGCCCATTTCCTACTTGAGTTCTTGCACCCTGGCAGGAGGAAATCTCATTCTGCAACAGCCCCACACAGAATCTAACTTTCCAGGCAAAGTGGGTGGGCACCTCTTTAACTGCTGAGGAACAGAAAGTGATATGGGTAGGCTGGGTGCGGTGACTCACGCCTGTAATCCTAGCACTTTGAGAGGCTGAGGCAGGCGGATCACTTGAGGTCAGGAGTTCGAGACCAGCCTGGCCAACATGGTGAAACCTCATCTCTACTAAAAATACAAAAAATTAGTCGGGCATGGTGGTGGGCACCTGTAATCCCAGCTACTTGGGAGGCAGAGGCAGGAGAATCGCTTGAACCTGGGAGGCGGAGGTTGCAGTGAGCCGAGATTGTGCCACTGCACTCAGCCTCCCAAAGTACTGGGATTACAGGCGTGAGCCACTGTTCCTAGCCAAGGGTAGCATCCTTGATCCAAGCTTTTCCAGGGTGACCCAGAAGTGTGGAGGTCATATCCTCAGGGAATTATTACCCTTATCACTTTTTTTTTTTTTTTTTGAGATAGCATCTCGCTCTGTCACCCAGGCTGGAGTGCAGTGGCATGATCTCGGCTCTGTTGTCTAGGCTGGAGTGCAGTGGTGAGATCATAGCTCACTGCAGCTTCAAGCTCCTGGGCTCAAGCAGTCCTCCTGCCTCAGCCTCCCCAGTACCTGGGACTACAGGCAGGCACCACGGTGCCCTGCTAGTTTTTTTCTTTTTACTTTTTGTAGCGATGGGGTCCAACTTTATTGCCTAGGCTGGTCTCAAACTCCTGACCTCAAGCAATCTTCTCGCCTTGGCCTCTCAAAGTGCTGGGATTATAGGCATGAGCCCTGCCCCTGGCCACACACACCATGCTAATTTGTTACACATTGGCTGTGGTTGCTTTCATGCTACATGGCATGGTGGTTGTGACTGAGAGCTGCATGTCTGGTCCTTTACAGAAAACATTTGCTGATCCTAATCTTGGGGATTGTGCCTGTGTTGATTTTGCTATTTATCGTTTGGTTACAGCCCAGACACTGAAGTTACTTATTAGCTTGTGGGTTTCTATCCCGTAGAAAAGAAAACTTCATGGCCGGGCGCAGTGGCTCACACCTGTAATCCCAGCACTTTGGGAGGCCGAGGTGGGCGGATCACAAGGTCAGGAGATGGAGACCATCCTGGCCAACATGGTGAAACCCCATCTCTACTAAAAATACAAAAATTAGCTGGGCGTGGTGGTGAGCACCTGTAATCCCAGCTACTCGGGAGGCTGAGGCAGGAGAATTGCTTGAACCCGGGAGGCAGAAGTTGCAGTGAGCCAAGATCGCACCACTGTACTCCAGCCTGGACGACAGAATGAGCCTCCATCTCAAAACAAACAAACAAAAAAAAAAAAAAAAGAAAAGAAAAGAAAAGAAAACTTCATTAATTAACCACTTTAGTATGTAATATCACAATCTTATTCTAGCATTCTTCTCTTAAAGTGTTTATGGGCCAGGCACAGTGGCTCACATCTGTAGTCCCAGCCCTTAGGGAGGCTGAGGGAGGATTGCCTGAGCCCAGGAGTTTGAAACTAGCCTGGGCAATATAGCAAGATCTTGTCTCTACTAAAAATTTAAAAAATCAGCAGGGCATAGTAGTGTGTGCCTGTAGTTCCATTTACTTGGGAGGCTGAAGCAATAGGATTGCTTGAGCCCAGGAGGAAGAGGCTACAGTGAGCTATGACTGCACCACTGCATTCCAGCCTGGGTGGCAGAGCGAGACCCTGTCTCAAAAACAAAACAAAACAAAACAAAACAAAAGAATGCTTACAAATACATGAAATACATGTACCCAGCTTCTCAGAATGATCCATGAATCAGAGTTCCCACTCTTTTTCTGAGTTGGTGCGTAGTAGATCTTTGATATGTGTTCATGATATATATGAGTCATCTTTTTTACATGTTTGAAAATTATACTTTGAAAAGGCCTTGTCCAGAGGTGGTTGCTGCATACCTGTTCAGATTTCCTAAGAGGCTGAGAGAAACAGGTACTGGGTGAGCTGGGTCCACTCAAGCCTTCCCAGGGTGCCTGCCCTGCCCTGTGGTGAACACCAGCCCCCTGGGCTGCAGATATCTGCCTGGGGGTCCAATCAGATCCTCAAGACATCTGGGACTGGGCATGGTGGCTCATGCCTGTAATCCCAGCACTTTGTGAGGATGAGGTGGGCGGATCACTTGAGTTCAGGAGTTCAAAACCAGCCTGGCCAACATGGTGAAACCCCATCTCTACTAAAAATACAAAAATTAGTCAGGCGTGGTGATGGGCACCTGTAATTCCAGCTATTCAGGAGGCTGAGGTGGGATAATCACTTGAACTTGGAAGGCAGAGGTTGCAGTGAGCCGAGAATGTTCCACTATCCTCCAGCCTGGGTAACAGAGGGAGACTCTGTCTCAAAAAAAAAAAAAAAAAAAAAAAAAATAGGCCAGGTGCGGTGGCTTACACCTGTAATCTCAGCACTTTGGGAGGCTGAGGCAGAAGGATCATCTGAGGTCAGGAGTTCAAGACCAGAATGGCCAATATGGTGAAACTCCATGAAACCCCATCTCTACTAAAAAAAAAAAAAAGACAAAATATTAGCTGGGAGTGGTGGCGTGTGCCTGTTAATCCCAGCTACTCAGGAGGCTGAGGCAGGAGAATCGCCTCAACCTGGGAGGTGGAGGTTGCAGTGAGTTGAGATCACACCACTGCCCTCCAGCCTGGGCGACAGAACCAGATTCCATCTCAAACAAAAACAAAAACAAACAAACAAAAAAACATCTGGGAACCTGCCCCAGGCCCCAGTTGAATGCCAGGGCTTGAAGTCTCTGGGAGGGGGTGGTATAGACTTGTGGGACAGATGGAAGGTATACCCTCTCCTGCTCCTCTCGCTTTTCCAGGTGGCCTCCAGAAACAATGTGGCATGATGGGCTATAGGCAGCTCTGCTCAGGGCCTGAGAGGAGAACCAGGGGGCAGTGCCAGGCATGCACTGATGTTAACTTCCCTTCCAGCTGCAGTGGTCAGGATCTGGGGAGGGGAGGAGAGGCATGGTGGATGCTGCCAGAAGGGTGGCTGTGTGTGTGCACTCAAGATCCAGGTTTCCACTTGTAGCCCTAATAAGTCCACGGCTCCTTCCCTTTCACTGCCTGCATTTAGGCTCAGGAGACCCTGGAGGCCATACTTCCTAGAGAGAAGGTCCTTGAAACCCAAGGAGATCCAACAGGCATGAGGATTTTTGTGTACCCCTAAGGAAGTAGCCAGAGAACCAGGTGCTGGTGATTTGGGGTGGGGTAGGGGCTGCATCAGGCTCAGCTGTCCCTGGACCCAGGGCCTTGGGCCAGGAAGGGAGGGGAGGGACCCAATCCAGCAAAAAGGCTTAGGAGCCCATAGGACGGCAGAGCACAGCAGGCTATGAAGCTCTAAGGTGTCGGGCTGGTGGGCTGCCTATGGGGGAAATGGTATCCACCAAGGCCACAGCCAGGAGAAAATGTTGGTATGGCCCCAAAAGCCATAGGGAAGAGGGAGAGGGCAGGCCCCTTGAATCTTAATTTCCCCTTGACCTTTTTTTTTTTTTTTTTGAGACAGTGTCTCTCTGTCACCCAAGCTGGAGTGGAGTGGCCCGATCTCGGCTCACTGCAACCTCCACCTCCTGAATTCAAGCAATTCTCCTGCCTCAGCCTCTCAAGTAGTGATTACAGGCACCTGCCACCATGCCCAGCTAATTTTTGTATTTTTAGTAGAGACAGGGTTTCACCATGTTGACCAGGCTGGTCTCTAACTCCTGACCTCAGGTGATCCACCCACCTTGGCCTCCCAAAGTGCTGGGATTACAGGCATGAGCCACTGTGCCCAGCCCTCTTTGCCTTTCCCTACTATTCCTGGAAGAGCCAAGGTATACAGGATGCCCCACTGGCCCTGCCCCAGAACCTAGCTGGGCAGCCAGGTCAGGGGTCATGTCTGAGCCCTGGGACACTGGGGGCTGTCCTAGGCTAAGGACAAAGAGGGGAGGCTCAGAGCTTGCTTGGATGAGCGTTGAGAATGTGTTCGTGGCTGGGTGTGGTGGTCCTGTAATCCCAGCACTCTGGGAGGCTGAAGTGGGAGGATGGCTTGAGCCCAGGAGTTGGAGACCAACCTGGACAACATGGTGAGACCCTGTCTCTACCAAAAGTACAAAAAATTAGCTGGGCATGATGGTGCACACCTGTAGTCCCAGCTACTCAGAAGGCTGAGGCAGGAGGATCACTTGAACTCAGGAGTTGGAGGCCGCAGTGAGTTATGATCACTCCACTCCACTCCAGCCTGGGCAACACAGTAAGACTCGGTCTCAAAAAAAAAAAAAAAAAAAAAGATGTTCTGGAAGACCCTGCCCCTCCTCTCCTCTGTCTTGTTTTTTTTTTTTTTTGAGATGGAGAATCACTCTGTCACCCAGGCTGGAGTGCAGTGGTGCGATCTCGGTTCACTGCAACCTCTGCCTCCCGGGTTCAATCCAATTCTCCCAAGTAGTAGGGGTTACAGATGCGCACGGCCGCACCTGGCTAATTTCTGTGTTTTTAGTAGAGACTGGGCTTCGCCATGTTGGCCATGGTTTGCCAGGCTGGTCTCGAACTCCTGAACTCAGGTGATCTGCCGGCCTCAGCCTCCCAAAGTGCTGGGATTACAGGTATCCTCAGTCTTGTTAATTACACTGGGGTTTGCTGTGTACAGTGAGATCAGGATGAGGGTGGTGAGGTGGTGATCAGGGGGACCCATGCTTCTGCTCAGGGGGTTGGCAGAAGCCAGCAAGGCTTGGGGTTTCCCTGTTTGGAGCTCTCCAAGTTGAGAGTGCAGAGGAGTGTGAGATGCGTGTGAAAATGCAAACTTAGCTCTCCCTGGCTGGAGGCTGGCATTGGGTGAGTCTCTGGTAGGACCAGGCCATGTATACTTTTAAAGCTTTTTTATTCTTGAAAAGTTCAAAGATATACAAAGATAGACTATGCAGGATAATGAGCCCCCACATACTCCACATCTTTTGTCTGTAATTATCAGGTCGTGGCTACCTCTACCTCTCCCCTCTACCTCTTGTCTCATCTCTACCTCTCCCCCTGACCCCTGCCTCTGGGTCATTTTGCAGCAAATCCCAAATGCCTATATCATTTATCCTAAATATTCCATAAGCATTCCACTATGTAGCTCTGAAAGATAAGGATGCTTACAACACAACTGCAATATCTTTTTTGTTTGTTTGTTTGTTTTTGTAAAGACGGGGATTTCGCCATGTTGCCCAGGCTGGTCTCGAACTCCTGAGCTCAAGCGATTCTCCCACCTCAGCCTGCCAAGTAGCTGGGATTACAGGCGTGTGCCACTGTGCCCAGCCAAGTGCAGTATCTTATCACACCTTTACAAAATTAATAATTCCAATCATCCTATAGTTGATCAGTGTTCAAATTTCCAATTGCCTCATAAAAAGATCATTTCTTAACATTTTGTTTTGTTGCAATTGGTTGCCGTAAGTCACCTAAATATCTTGTCTCTTTTTTATACTTTTTATTGTAGTAAAATAGGTATAACATACAATTTGCCATTTTAACCATTGTAAGTGTTTAACTCAGTGGTGTTAATTACATTCACAATGTGTAGCCATCACCACTATTTAGTTCAAAAATTTCAAGTCTCCTTTATTTTCCTTTTTTTTTTTTTTTTTTTTTAATTTTAGGGACTAGGTTTTGCTATGTTGCCCAGGCTGGCCTTAAACTCCTGGTCTCAAGGTGATCCTTCTGCCTTGGCCTCCCGAGTAGCTGGGACTAGAGGTGTGCACTGTCACACCCAGCTTCAAGTCTCTTTTAATTATTATAAAGTTCTGGCCATGCACAGTGGCTCGCAACTGTAATCTCAGCACTTTCGGAGGCCAAGGTGGTCAGATCACCTGAGGTCAGGAGTTCGAGACCAGTCTGGCCAACATGGAGAAACTCCGTCTCTACTAAAAATACAAGAATTAGCTGGGCGTGGTGGCACACGCCTGTAGTCCCAGCTACTCGGGAGGCTGAGGCAAGAGAATTGCTTGAACCTGGGAGGCAGAGGTTGCAGTGAACCAAGATCAAGCCATTTGCACTCCAGCCTGGGCAACAGAGTGAGACTCTGTCTCAAAAAAAAAAAAAAAAAAAAAAAAACTATAAAGTTCCCCTTCATCTGAAAATTGAATGTGATTTTAAACAACCTATTTGAGCTCTGAGGTAGATGTCTAAGTTCAAAGCCCACTCCTCCCTTCTGGGGGTCCCAGTTTCATGATCTCTTCTTCCCTTTCCTTCCTGGTAGCTTAAAAAAATAGAGATAACAGGATAAAGGTGAGGAATGAAGGAATGAATGGATGCAGGCAGACGTGAAAACAGCGCCCACCTGGAGAGCTAGAAACATCTGGAGGGCTGGGACCACCTGGAGACGCCCTGTGTCTATGAGCTGCTGTTGTGAGGAGCCTGGAGCCAGTGGACGCTGGGAGGGAGGAGGCTTTAGAGTGGGGGGCAACCGGGGGAGGAAGGAGGTTGGCTGAGCCAGGTCTGGGGGCCTCAGGGACTTCTGTGTCCTCATAACCCACAAAAGCCCTGCCCACCCTGCCCCGGGGCGGCCCACAGTAGCAGCGGCTGGTGGTCCCTGCAGCTGGTCAGCCCCAAGAGTGGGCACAACGTGTGGCCTGGGTACCACAGGGCCAGAAGAGAGGGACAGGGGCCCTGCTCCTGTCACCTGCTACTTCTGCTACCCCAGGACCAAGTCATTGGTGTGAGCCGGTGGCCAGACATCACTGCCCCGCAGGCAGTGGGGGCTCCTCTTGGGCTGGGGGCAGGGCTTGGTGGGCAGCCCTATGGGAGGGGGAGCTGGTGGGGGACCACAGGGACTGACCAAAGAAAGGCAGGCCAGATCCCAGGACACCAGGGGTTCTAAGTCCCCAAGAGTGGGGACTGGGCCGGAGTCAAGTTTTGCCAACCATCGGACCAGCCCTGGGCCTCTATGATGAAGGCATCAGAGAAACCCCATGGGGCCAGAAAGGGGCTGGGGCAACGGTGCACCTTTGGGATCTGGGGTCAGAGGGGGAAGGAGGTGACTGCATGGCAAGGCAAGAGCTGAAGGCCTTCTGGAGAAGGAGGGTCCAGTCCTTGTCCCCACCCTGATCCAGGTCACTGTGGACGCAGCTGGGAGCTGAGCCTGGCAGCCCATGTGACACAATGGTGGGGGGATGGGAGCCCCTACGTGGCCAACACTGCCAGCCACACAGCTAGAGGTCTTGGGGTAAGGGCTGCGTGAAGAGGAATGGGGTCTCTGAGTCCCGCCTCTGTGCTGTCCTCAGGGACACCCTAGAGAAGGGACTTGCTTGGGGGCTGCTTTGAGGAGAGAACAGCTGGTTGGACACACTGGGCTCTGTGGCCTGTGGGACATGAAAGAGGGGACCCAGGGACAGCAACTGGGAAGGGAAAGGAACCCCCGACCCCAGAAGAGTGGGGGGAAGAAAGAGGGGGGAACAGGGATGCCCAGAGCCCATATTGTCAGCCCCATCATCGGCACATCCACCGACAGCCTCCGGGGTCCCCCCGGGCCCACTTTCTCCCCAGACCCTCATCACAAGACCCCAGAGCCTGGACAGTAACAGCAGGTTTACTGTTGGCAACAGCACAGCCCTGTGGCACCCAAGGGTAGCGGGTGGGGTGGCAGCCGGGTCTCCTGGGGCCCCGTTCTCCCTCCCATTCTCTAGGTCCCTGGAGGCCAGACCCCTGGGTGTGGCCCATCCTAGCAGTGGTTCTGGCTGGGTCTGTCCTAGGCAGGAGAGGAGGGTCCCTGGAGAGGCAGTGATGGCTACAGCGGCTGTAGGGAGCTGGGGACACTTCAGGCCAGCCATGACAGGCCCAAGCCTGCTCAGCTCTGCACTTCTGGGGATCCCCTTATTCCTGACTCTCCCCCCTCCCCCACCTGGAAGAGACCTAGGCCCTGCACCCTAATGAGGAGGACCAGGGTGAGGGGGTGCAGAGTGTCCTGGGGGGGCTCCGAGCACTTGGCAGGGGACTCAGCAAGGGGGGAGCGTAGGGCGGGCCTCACGTCTGCAGCTCCAGGAGGCAGTTGGGCTCTGAGGGTGGGGAGCCAGCCGGGCTGGAGCTATGGGCCTCGCAGAGGTCCTGCAGCACCCGGAGCAGCCGGGCCAATGAGTCCTCGGGGACTGTGGGCAGAGGCAGCCATGAGGGCCCCTGGGAGTGAGCCCGAGGACCCCACCCGTGCATCTCTGGAGGGGGCTCGGGCCACGAGCAAGTCCCAGGTGGGCAAGACCTACCTTTGCCAGGGCTCGTGGGCACCGTGCCTGCCTCTGCGCCCCCGCTCAGCTCCCGGTGCCTCTCCCTGTGGGGGAGGTCAGAGTGAGGGCCAGCAGCCTCCACTCTCCCTGCCAGACCTTCTGGTGTCCTTGTGGGAAGGCTGGGGGTGGCCCAGCATGGGCCTCCTGGGCTAGAGGTGGCTCTGGGGGTGATGGCAGGGCTGACTCTTTCAGTCTATGAAGAGGCTGGGCCAAGGCCCACCAGGGCACCTTCCATCTTCTCCCTCCCCGTGTCTCCTCCTCCTCCCCATCCCACTGTGGGTTGACCAGAAGGCCCTTTGCATTTGTTTTGTTTTGTTTTTGAGACAGAGTCTTGTTCTGTGGTCCAGGCTGGAGTGCAGTGGCGCAATCTAAGCTCACTGCAACTTCCACCTCCTGGGTTCAAGCAATTCTCCTGCCTCAGCCTCCTGAGTAGCTGAGATTACAGGCACCCTCCACCACATCAGTTAATTTTTGTATTTTTAGTAGAGAAGAGGTTTCGCCATGTTGGCCAGGCTGGTTTCAAACTCCTGATCTCCAACAATCTGCCTGCCTCCACCTCCCAAAGAGCTGGGATAACAGGCATGAGTCACCGCACCCCACCTTCGTGGGTTTTGAGGGCAGAGATAAACCCTGGAAGAGTCGATGAGGAATGGGGAGGACCACGCCCTTCCTCCTTGCAGAGTGTAGGGGTGTGACAGATGAATGAACTCCAGCTCTAGTTGGCTCAGGGGAAGCTGAGCGCATGGGAAGCACTGGATCACCTTGAAGTATCCTGGCACCAGCCACATCTCCAGAGACCCTGAGTGATGGGGCCTTGGCATCCTGTTTTTTAAAGCTGATCTTTAAAAGCATCCTGTTTTTTCTAAGCTTCTGCCAAGGCTGAGAACCACTGGACGAAGCAAGATGGCCAAGGAACTCAGGGAATTGGCTGAGGCTGTGCCTGTACTCCAAGGGCCCAGGGGAACAGCTGGGCAGGTTGCAAGATGGGCTCAGTCAGCACATGGCATGAAGCAGGCATGGCCCTGACCCTTGGGGCCTCTGTCCTAACCTGAGCTGGCCTCGTGCTGCAGAGAGGTACTCCTGGTGCCCTCCCCAGATGTGGCCAATTACAAGAGAGGTGACCAGCCACCATGGAGCAGCCCCAAGCCTGGCACGTTCCCCAGGCTGCACAGGCTCTCCTGGCTGGGACTCACCACAGCATGGCCTCCACACCCAGCAGGTGCCGGTAGATGAGCTGGGCCTCAAGGTCATGGTCAAGAGGATCATTCCACTCCTGCAGGGTCACCCGTGACCGGGTCTTATCGCAGCCCTGACCTGGGGGCACAGAGAGGGCAAAGTTACGAGCAGACACTTGGGACTACCATGTCCAACACTGTGTTTGCACAGATGGAGAAACAGAGGCCTGGAGAGGAGAGAGATGCACTCGGGGGTCCCTGGTGAGGGCTGGGCTGGGAGCATAGCCTGGTAAGTCTGACCCAGGCCCTGCCTCGGCTCCCCACCCTCTGGGGGCAGCAGCTCCTCTTGGGGTCAGCCCCTGCACCACGGGATGCGTGACTGAGGAGCATGGATATCATCAGGATATGACTCGGGTTGCTGGGTAACTTTTGGTTTTGAGACGGAGTCTCGCTCTGTCGCGCAGGCTGCAGTGCAGTGGCACGATCTTGGCTCACTGAGAGCTCTGCCTCCCAGGTTCACGCCATTCTCCTGTTTCAGACTCCTGAGTAGCTGGGACTGCAGATGCCCGCCACCACGCCCAGCTAATTTTTTATATTTTTAGTAGAGACGGGGTTTCACTGTGTTAGCCAGGATGGTCTCGATCTCCTGACCTCGTGATTTGCCCGTCTCGGCCTCCCAAAGTGCTGAGATTACAGGCGTGAGCCACCGCGCACAGCCAGGGAGCCGGGTAACTTTCTGGAAGACTGTCTGCCTGGAAGGGAGCAGGCTGAAATGTTAACATCATGGTGAGGTGGGCCACAGGGGGTTCATGCCTTAGAATGAGCTGGTCCTGCAGCTTGCTGTCTTTATGACCTTGCCAAGTCATCTGCGTTCCCTAAGCCTCAGCTTCTCCTCCATACAGTGGAATAACAGGCCCTGTCTCTTGGGCCAGGGTGGGTCCCACCTTGCCGATAATGAGAGTATCGCTCTGATGGTTACAGGCAGAGGCTGCAGGCCATATCAGCCAGCCAGCAATGCCCTTGCAAAGAGTCACCAAGAGGCCAGGCACAGTGGCTCACACCTGTAATCCCAGCACTTTGGGAGGCTGAGGCAGGAAGATAGCTAGAGGCCAGGAGTTCAAGACCAGTCTGGGCAACATAGTGAGACCCTGACTCTACAAAAAAATAAAATAGAAAATAGCTGGGTGTGGTGGCATGTGCCTGTAGTCCCAGTTCTGCAGGAGGCTGAGGCAGGAGGATGGCTTGAGCCCAGGAGGTCAAGGCTACAGTGAGCTATGATTATGCCACTGCACTCCAGCCTGGGTGAGAGAGTGAGAGACCCAACTCAAAACAAAAACAAAAACAAAAGAGTCACCCATCCCTATACAGTGCTTGGCTGTAAATCCAGGGCTGGGCTAGAGTGCGTGGGTCAGTTTTCGATGGCCTCTGCCACACTGGGCTCTGGGGACCAAGGTTTGGCCTGGCCTGAAGGACAGGGGACTCGAAGTGCTGAGTCTACTCTGTAAAGTAAGTGTGGATAACAGGGAGAAGGTCTCGAAAGTTCTAGAACTGTGCTGTTCTACAGGGCGGCAGCTAGCCACATGAAGCTATTTGAGTTAATTAAAATTAAAACAACGTTTTTTGTTTCTTTTCTGTTTTTTGTTTTTTTTTTGAGATGGAGTCTCGCTCTGTCGCCAGGCTGGAGTGCAGTGGCACCATCTTGGCTTACTGCAACTTCTGCCTCCCAGGTTCAAGCAGTTCTCCTGCCTCAGCCTCCTGAGTGGCTGGGACTACAGGCCCACGCCGCCATGCCTGGCTAATTTTTTTTTTGTATTTTAGCAGAGATGGGGTTTCACCATGTTGCCTAGGCTCGTCTCTAACTCCTGAGCTCAGGCAATCTGCCTACCTTGGCCTCCCAAAGTGCTAGGATTACAGGCGTGAGCCACCACACCCGGCCAAAACAACATTTTTAAAAATGTGAAACTCAGGCCAGATGTGGTGGCTCACTCCTACAATCTCAGCACTTTGGGAGGCCGAGGCAGGAGGATTGCTTGAGCCTGGGAATTCAAGACCAGCCTGAACAACATAGCAAGACCCCACCTCTAAAAAAATTTTTTTTAACAGAGCCAGGTGTGGTGATGCATGCCGGTAGTGCCAGCCTACTCAGAGGCTGGGGCAGGAGGATTGCTTGAGCCCAGGAGTTGGAGGCTGCAGTGAGCTATGATCGTGCCACTGCACTCCAGCCTGGGCAACAGAGCAAGACCCTGTTTTAAAAAATTAAACAAAAAAAAACCCTCAGCTCCTCAAGCCACATTTCAAGTGCTCAAGAACCACAGGTGCTAGAACCTAGAGTACTACACAGTATGGCGTCCTTCTAGAAGCTCCTCTATGCCATCCCTCTAGTGCCCAAGGCTCAGGGTCCCCTCCCACCCACAGCTCCGGATTCAGATGGCCAGCATTGGAGTGTGCGAACCCAGGGGCTCTCTGGCTCTCATTAGCAGGGGGCTCCTCGAATGTGTTCCTGAGAACACCTGTTCTGTAAGAAGCTCCTTGGGGAAGAGAAGGGTTCCCTGTCAAAAGAGTTTGGGAAGTGCTGGGTTAAACCACGTTAGAAATGGAATTCTAGGCCGGGCGTGGTGGCTCACACCTGTAATCCCAGCACTTTGGGAGGCCGAGGAGGGCAGATCATGAGGTCGGGAGTTCAAGACCAGCCTGGCCAACATGGTAAAACCCCGTCTTTACTGAAAATACAAAACTTAGCTGGATGCAGTGGCTTGCGCCTGTAGTACTTGGGAGGCTGAGGCAGGAGAATCACTTGAGCCTGGGAAACGGAGATTGCAGTGAGCCGAGATTGCACCACTGCACTCCAGCCTGGATGATAGAGTGAGACTCGGTATCAAACAACAACAACAACAACAACAACAACAACAACAAAAACAAGAGCAGCTTGACTAACATGGTGAAACCCCATCTCTAGTCAAAATACAAAAAAATTAGCTAGGCTTGGTGGCGAGTGCCGGTAATCCCAGCTACTGGGGAGGTTGAGGCAGGAGAATTGCTTGACCCTGGGAGGTGGAGATTGCAGTGAGCTGAGATCGTGCCATTGCACTCCAGTCTGGGGGACAGAGTGAAAGTCTGTGTCTGAAAAAAAAAAAAAAAAAAGAAGAAGAAGAAATAAAAAGAAATGGGATTCTAACGTGTTTTCGGGCCTCCTTAGAGCCTTCAGCGAATTCACTCATATGCATCACACACATCACGTGGCATTTCCCAAACCACCTGGTCCACGGGACCCTTTCTGCCCAGAGCTCCTGGAGGGGCCAGCATTCCTTGGGTTAGGTCCCTGCAGGTGCGCAGCAGGGCTCAGGGTCCCATCGTTCAGCCAGAGGCCCGATCTCACAGTGGACGGATGCAGAGCCCGGGACCCAGGCCTCCTCTCTCACTCTTTTTGGTGGCAGCAGCTCCACTTGTCCCCACGGAAGACGCCAGGGTGGTAGGAGCCCAGCAGTCCGGTGTTGTTGATGCTCACCTTCCGCAGCGCAGACAGCCACTGGTTAAGCTCATTCACACACTGCAGGGGACACGGAGGGGGAGGCCTGTTCAGATGTCACCTCCTCCAGGAAGCCCTCCTAACCCGGAGCTCCTGTACCACGCCAGACGCCATGTTCCCCACCATACCAACCCAGCAGCTTTGAGTGAATTAGTAGAAGCTGCCCTTCCTCCAGTGGAACATGACCCATGCCCGGGTGCATGGCCTGGAGAGCAGGTGCAGTGGCTCACTCCTATAATGCCATCATGGCTGGCTAATTTCTTTTTTTTAGAGATGGGGTATTGCTACATTGGCCAGGCTGTTCTCAAACTCCTGGCCTCCAGTGATCCTCCCACCTCAGCCTCCCAAAGTGCTGGGACTACAGCTGGGATTATAGGGGGCCGAGGTGGGAGGATCGCTTGAGCCCAGGAATTCAAGACCAGCCTGGGCAACACAGCAAGACTTCATCCTCTCCTCTCCCACCTGTCTTGTCTTTTTGGTGGCAGCAGCTCCACTTGTCCCCATGGAAGGCACCGGGATGGTAGGAGCCCAGGAGGCTGGTGTGGGCTGGATTTCAGCCGCCGCTGGCCCCTTGGCCATGCTCGCAGGTATTCCAGAACCCGCCAAATATATTTGGTGGCCCTGATATCACTACTTTTCCCAGTGGCTCTGAACCCTGACACAAAAGGGAACTCCTAGAGGGAAGGGCACAGAGGGACAGGTCTGTGACTTCCTCCCCACAGGCCAGGACGGTCAAGCCTGGAAGAAACCAACCCCCCTCCAGCTGCAGGCTTCCTACTTGTCCCACATGTCCCTGCCCTAGATACACATCTGGGTCACCCTCCTACAAGGTCCCTGCTCGAATGCCACCCATCAGAGGTCCTCCCTGACCACTCTTTAATTAATTTACTAATTTATTTATTTATTTATTTTGAGATGGAGTCTTGCTCTGTCACCAGGCTGGAGTGCAGTGGCTCGATCTCAGCTCACTGCAACCTCCACCTCCCAGGTTCAAGTGATTCTCCTGCCTCAGCCCCCCAAGTAGCTGGGACTACAGGCACGCGCCACCACGCCCAGCTAATTTTTGTATTCTCCCTGACCACTGTTAATAGGACAGACTGCTCCCTGCTATACCCCACTCTGTTCCCTCCCTTGCTCCCTTAGTCCCTTCTGGTTCCCTTCAAGTCACTATCACAATTTGCTTTTTTTTTTTTTTTTTTTAAGAGACAGGGTCTCACTCTGTAGCCCAGGCTGGAGTGCAGTGGTGTGATCATAGTTCACTGCAGCCTCCAACTCCTGGGTTCAGGCTATCTTCCTGCCTCAGCCTCCCAAGTAGCTGGAATCACAGGTGCATGCCATCACGGCTGGCTAATTTTTTTTTGTAGAGATGGGGTCTTGCTACATTGGCCAGGCTGTTCTCAAACTCCTGGCCTCCAGTGATCCTCCCACCTCAGCCTCCCAAAGTACTGGGACTACAGGCATGAGCCGACATTTGAAACATGTATTTATTGGCCCATCTTCTCCCTGGGATATCAGCTCCATGAGGGCAGGACTCTGCCTCATCTGCCACTGTATCCCCTCACCTAGAATCATGCCTGGAACCTAGGAGGTGCTCAGTAAGTATTTTTTAAATAAATGAATGAATCAGTTAATGAAGGAACAGATGAGAAGGTTACTTGAGAACACGCACCCAGAGCCACACAGAGCATAATGTTTGATTATTAGGCATTGATACAGACACAGAACCACACAGGTGCCAGCTCAGACTTTCTTTTTTAGAGAAAGGGTCTTGCTCTGTTGCCCCGGCTAGAATGCCGGGATTATCCGCGTGAACCAGCGTGCCTGGCCCCCATCTCAGTTATCTGGAAATAGTTTCCAACAAATGGGTGCAATGTGCAAATTTCACATCACGGGGATGCACCTGTCTGTGCACTGGCCCACACACAGACCTACACATGGATGCCCAGGGAAAGACATGGGCCATGGCCTCCTGGGGGCTCAGGCCCCTGGACAACACACACACACCTGTCCCTGACACCTCCCAGATTAGACACACCCTGCGGTGCCTAATGTAGCTGGTAGCGGGGCGAGAGGCTCAATCAATTCTTTTCTCATCCAGTCCACTCAGGCCCCTCCCACAGCACCCAGGCCACTCCCACAGAGCTCAGGCCACTCCCATAGCACCCAGGCCATTCCCACAGCATCCAGGGCACTCCCACAGCACCCAGGCCACTCCCATAGAGCTCAGGCCACTCCCATAGCACCCAGGCCATTCCCACAGCACCCAGGGCATTCCCATAGAGCTCAGGCCACTCCCACAATACCCAGGCCACTCCCACAGGGCTCATGCCACTCCCACAGTACCCAGGCCTCTCCCACAGCACCCAAGCCACTCCCACAGTGTTCAGGCCACTCCCACAGCACCCGCTCCCCTCCCCGCACCTTGCACTGCAGGTAGGCAGTCTGGGGCCTGCCGGCGTCGTCCGTGTAGATGACCTGCATGACGTGCGAGCTGCCAAAGCTCTTTTCCTCAACCTTTTCCGCTGCCCGGATGTTGGCTAACTTGATGAGGGCGCTTTTCTGGGGCAGGCAGGGAGGAGGAGGCTCAGGGACCTAGCCAGGGGCATTCCATTCCCCATCTCTGGGCCTCAGTCTCCCCTTCTGCAGCACCAGGGGTAGGCGTGGGAGACCCAGAGTGACCTCAGCCAGGGCAGAGCACAGACTGATGGTGACCAAGTGCCCAGCAACTGGGAGAGGAGGACCTGGCCTCTCTGGGGGCCACTCCCAGAAGGCCTCGGAGGTGTGAGCTTTGGGGTAGTATCTGGACAGCCAGCATTCCCTGGGCTACAAAGTCAATCCGGCCATGGCCAAGGCTTTGTGACTTTGCATTTATTAATTTTCCAACTTGCTTTTGTAGTCCCAGGCTCTAATAGTCATATCCTGACCGGGCGCAGTGGCTCACACATGTAACCCCAGCATTTTGGGAGGCCGAGGAAGGCGGATCACCTGAGGTTGGGAGTTCGAGACCAGCCTGACAAACATGGAGAAACTCCATGTCTACTAAAAATACAAAATTAGCCGGGCATGGTGGCGCATGCCTGTAATCCCAGCTACTTGGGAGGCTGAGGCAGGAGAATCGCTTGAACCCGGGAGGCGGAGGTTGCGGTGAGCCAAGATCGCACCATTGCACTCTGGCCTGGGCAACAAAAGCAAAACTCCATCTCAAAAAAAAAAAAAAAATGGGACCAGAATTAAATAATGCCCATGTAGTCAAATCTTTCAACCCTGGCAAGGAAGATGTATAATAATCATCTGAGTGCTTTGGGAGGCTGAGGCAGGAGGATTGCCTGAGGCCAGGAGTTTGAGAACAGCCTGGGCAGCATAGCAAGACCCCATCTCCGCAAAAAAAAAAAGTTAAAGAAAATTAGCTGGGCTTGGTGGCACGTGCCTGTAGTCCCAGCTACTCGGGAGGCTGAGGCAGGAAGATTGCTTGAGCCCAGGAGTTTGAGGCTGCAGTCAGCTATGATCGCACCACTGCACTACAGCCTGGGTGACAGAGCAAGACCCGGTCTCAAAAAATAATTATCATCATCTGAGGGGTCTTTGGTCGGAAGGGGCGGGCCCCTCATCTGGTGGGACCCCTGAGCTGGTTGAGAACATGGTGGGTGATGAGCTCCTTCACCTACTCCTAGCCCCCTCTCACATGCCCAGGGCTAGGCTGGGTACTCCTGGAAGATCATCCCCATAGCCTGCATGACTGGGGGCAGGTATACAGCAAGTAGTCACCAGGTCCATGGAGGAAGTATGTCCTCAGCCCTTCCTGGGAGAAGAGAGCTTGCAGGAGAGGTGACCCATGACTCAGAGAGGGCTGTACAAGGTGATCTTTGAGATCCCTTCCCACGCCAAGATTCCGTGCTTCTATATTCCTGCCTCTTCCAGGAAGCCTCCCCTGTCTGCCCTAGCCTCCTACTCATCTAGCAGCCCAGGTGATGTACTATCTTTAATAATACCATTTGCCTAAATAGTACTACCTGCCAGGCCCTGGGTCAGGACCCTTAGGGAGATCATCTCATTTAATCCTCAACAACCTGGCAAGGTCGGATCAACTTCCTCCATATTCATTTTTTTTTTTGAGACGGAGTCTTGCTCTGTTGCCCAGGTTGGAGTGCAGTGACACGATCTCGGCTCACTGCAACTTCTGCCTCCCGGGTTCAAGCGATTCCCGTGCCTCAGCCTCCTGAGTAGCTGGGACTACAGGCACCCACCACCACACCCGGCTGATTTTTTGTATTTTTAGTAGAGACGGGGTTTCTCCATGTTGGCCAGGCTGGTCTCAAACTCCTAACCTCAAGTGATCCACCCGCCTTGGCCTCCCAAAGTCCTGGGATTACAGGCGTGAGCCACCGTGCCCGGCCCTCCTAGGTTCTGACAAGCAGTACAGATGCCACACACCTGGCTTTCTTCTCTGACCCCGGGGGTACCTCAAGTGGGCTCCAAGGAAGGGGACAGTTGCCTCTAAGGTGCCCCACTTGCCGGCCTCTCAGAGCCCCACTTGCCGGCCTCCCTCCTTACCCACCTTGGAGCTGGGCGTCTTCGCGAAGCTGAGGGCCTCGGTAGTGAGGGAGAAGTAGAGCTTCTTGAAGGAGGAGGACATGAGGGGGCCCTTGCCCTTGGTCCTGTGGATGAAGAGTGGCCCCTCCTTCACAGGTGGCGCCTGCAAACTCAGCGTCCGCTGCAGGTCCAGCTCTGCCAGGCCAGGGAGGGAGGAGAATAGAGAGCCCAGTGAATGAGGGCGGGACTGGGGGGAGCGGAGCAGTGGGCGGGGCCATGGGGCTCAAGGGCTGAGCAAATCTGAACAGCAGGCAGTGGACGTAGTCATGGGGCTCAAGGGCGGAGCAAACATCAACAGCTGGTGGTGCGCGGGGTGACAGATGGACTGAGGAAGGCAGGGCCATGGGCTTGGAGGCGGGACACGCGTCAGTAGCAGGTGGCGGCGGGGCTATGGAGCTCAAGGATGGAGCAAATGTCAACAGGCACAGATGATGGGGGGTGAGGCCATGGGTCTAGGGGTGGGGCAAACGTCAAGAGCAGGCAGTGGGCAGGGTCACAGGAAGCACAAACAGTGGTGCGTGGGTCTATGGCCTGGGGGCCTGGCAAATGTCAACAGCAGGCGGTGGGTGGGGCCACGAGAGGAACAAACAGCGGTGGGTGGGGCCGTGGGGCTCAAGGGCGGAGCAAACGTCAGCAGTAGGCTGTGGGCGGGTCTGTGCAGGGCGGCGCTCACCGTCCTTCTCCTCGATGTCCACGAGCTTGGTGATGAAGTCCTTTAGCTGCGCCACGCCCTGGCGCACGGTGGGCTGCAGCGGCTCCATCCAAGCCTCCTTGGCCCTGGAAGCCGGCGTGTCCATGTTGCCCACGTTCTGGACTGCCTGGAGGTGACAGCAGGAAGGACCAGGTTCTGCTAGGTTAGGGGCCTAGCCACTGCACCCCCTCCCACCCCCCCTCCCCAAGTCTTTGCTACTCAGCTGTAGCGATGGAGGCAGAGGCGACAGAGGCCCTGCCCACGGGCCCCCTCCAACCCCACTAGGGATCAGGGAGGAGAGGATCATGAAGTTTGATGCCTTATGATAACTGAGACCACTTGGGCCTTCCTCTGTAGGTTTAGCTGACGCTGCTGCACTGGATACCCCACCCCGGTGCCGGGCACATAGGTGCAGCCTGAGAGTAAGCAGACCCGGGTTGGAAGGTCCCGCGATTCACCACCGACAGGATGGGCGGCCTTGGCAACCCCCGACCCCTCGCAGGCCTGTTCCCTTATCCATGAGATGGAGCTCGGACAAGGTGGCCACAGGAAGGCTTTGCAAACTGTGAAGTGCAGTGCCTACGTGGGCGTGCCAGTGGCCTCGCCGGAGCCGGTAGGGAACACTCTGCAGTCCAGGCCAGGGCCCCGGTAGGACACCCAGCTGTGCATCCCGCCCGTGGCCGCAAGGCCCGCACCTTGGCCAACAGGAGCAGGGTGCGGCTGGTGCGGGCGTCCGCGTGGCGCCCTCGCAGGTGGAAGAGCTTGGGCGACATGATGGCGGGAGAGAAGAAGCGCAGGCACAGGAAGCTGGTGACGGCGATGAACGGTACATTCTGGAGGGGTGCGGAAGAGCGCGGGCTGGAGTCCCCCACACCAGGGCTCCTGGCAGCCCCCTCCCCTTAGGCTCCGTCCCTGACCCTCGCCGGGACACAGCCTCCCTGGTCCTCCCCAGCGCTCCCTGGTTCCCCACCGCTCTTCGCCCCTCGCCCCAGCCCAGTCCAACCCGGCCCAGCCTAGCCCAGCGGGTGGAGGGCGCACCTCGTGCTGGGCGCCGGGGAAGCGCTCGCGCACGCGCCGGAAGAGCTGGCGGAAGGTGGCGCGCACCACGGCGGGGCACGCGCGAACCGAGCGGCTGAGCGCGCTCAGCAGGGCCCCCAGGTGGGCGCGCAGCGTCTGCGCGCTCTGCTCCAGCACCTCGGCCTCGGTCTGCGGGCGGTGCAGCCCGGAGCACCTGCGTGGAACGGGGCGGGTTGGCAGAGGAGGTCGCGGTCAGCGCCAGGGCCACGACAGGAACAGTGGCTCTCACAGCAGCCAGGACACGGACACAGGGGACAATACACGGGTGGGCAGAAGCACAAACACACATGCTGACAGGGCCTGATCCCAACCCGCTGCCGCTGCGCCCCGCACCCCCCCGGAGTTACCCCCGGCCTCACCCTACATCCTTAACTTCCACTTTGCTGGGGTCCAGCTCCACGTACTTCTTCTCCTCAAACACCTTGTTGATGATGGGGCCCAGGACGCCGTGCAGGTACTGCATCCCGGCCACCTGAGGACCACCGCAGGTCACACTGATCCTGTCTCCCCCAGTCCCACTCCAGCTGCCCACCTTCTCCCGGCAGCCGCCCTTGCACCGTTTGCCTGCCGTATCCGCCCAGGAGGGGGCCAGGTACACATGCAGGGCAAACTGTTTATTCATGAATGAATGAATGAGTGAGTGAATGAATGACTAGAATTCTTAGCCCTTGTAATCCTAGCACTTTGGGAGGCCAAGGCAGGAGGATCACTTGAGGCCAGGAGTTTGAGACCAGCCTGGGCAACATAGTGAGACTGTCTCTAACTTAAATTTTAATCACACACACATTCTTTTTGGGGGGGGTTGCGGGGCACGGAGTCTAGCACGGGGCCCAGGCTAGAGTGCAGTGGCGTGAGCTCACTACAACCTCTGGCTTCTGGTTCAAGTGAGTCTCCTGCCTCAGCCTCCCCAGTAGCTGGGATTACAGGTGCCCACCACCATGCCAGGCTAATTTTTGTATTTTTAGTAGAGGTGGGGTTTCGCCATGTTGGCCAGGCTGGTCTCGAACTCCTGACCTTAAGTGATCCGCCCGCCTCAGCCTCCCAAAGTGCTGGAATTACAGGCATGAGCCACTATGCCCAGCCCACATTCTTAACCTTAAAGGGCTCTGAATATGGAGATAGAACACTGGAGTCGAAGTCCCAGCCCCCTCTGTCTCTCTCTCTGAAGCTCAGTGTTGTCATTTGCAAGATGAGGACAATATAGCATGCAACCTCACCTTCAGAAAAGACTCCATGGACTTTGAGGCCAGAGAGTTGCTCCGGAACAGGGTGTTGGTCTCACCTACAAACAGAGGTCCCAGTGGGTAGGGGGCTGGGACAAAGCTTTTGGGGGAGGGGGAGGACAGAGGACCTTGGGGCTGGGGGATCTAAGCTGGCCCCTCAATAAAGGGCCTCCTCGCCACCTCCCAGCCCACTGTCCCACCTCTGCCCTTGGCTCTGTTCCTTGCCTCCCTCCTGTCTGACCCCATCTGCCTCCTACAGGAGGAGCCCACCCACCCCCAAACACCTCCCAGTGTTCTGGGCCCAGCTCCTTCCCAGGCCTCACTGGTGCGACTCAGCTCCAGCTGGAAGAGCAGGTCCAGGAAGTCCTTGGCCAGCCCCTGCCCCAGGAAGAGCTTGAGCAGGTTCGTGGCCACGTCCTGGCGACACTCGGTGCTGGTTGTCTCCTCGATGAGTGGGATCAGCTGCCCTGGGCCCTGCAGGGAGAGGCACGGGGGATCCCGAACCTTTCCCTCTGAGGACCTCAGAGCATCCCAGGGAAAGAGGACATTTTCCCAAGGGGTGGCTGGGGACGGGGCCCTGGACACTGGCCAGCTCCTCACATCCCCAGACCTCAGGTTTCTGCTCTGCAGAATGGGTTTAGAAGGACAGGCGCACAGGCCTACTGCCACTGGACCCTCCCACCCTGCCCAGGCCCCCTCACCTGCATGCCCAGCTTGACCTCGTGGCACAGCAGGTGCACCAGTGGCTGGTAGTAGCTGGAGGGCAGCACCGTCTCATCCCGCAGCCGCACCTCCAGCTGCAAGGAGCCCAGGTTGCCCCTGGAATGGGCAGCCTGTGACCTCTCCACCAGGGACTCAGGCCACCCTGGACCACACCGCTCCCATGGCCTCCAGTTTTTTCCCTTGGGGCCAGCCTCCCATCTCTCTGCTCATGCCCTCCATCCGGATGCCCTGCACAGCTCTGCCTCCCAGGCTCTGCCCGGGCTATTTATTTTCTGTTTTTGGAAAGCCCTTCCTGTCTCTGCACTCAAGGCACCTCTATCTGTCTTCGAGGTCTGGCTCCCTGCCACCTCCAAGCTTGGGTATGTGGAGCTGCCAGCCTTGAATCTATCAACTCCCAGATAATGGCACCATCATGGGTACACTTTACAGCAGAAGCAAATCCCCAACCCTCATAACAACCTAATAGGGAAACTGAGACCCGAGCCAGTTCAGCAATTTGCCACATTAGATTGAGCTTCCCAGCTTCCCTGTTCTGATAGGGAAGTTCAGAACAGAGAAGGGTGTGAACCAAGTGGGAGCCTCTAAGGCTCCCACTGCCCCTGCTCAGCACGAGCCTCATGCACAGAGCAGTGTTAAGATGGGCCCCTGGGCCTGGCGCAGTGGCTCATGCCTGTAATTCCAGCACTTTGGGAGGCCAAGGCAGGCAGATCACTTGAGGTCATGAGTTCAAGACCAGCCTGGCTGACACGGCAAAACCCCATCTCTATTAAAATATATATATAAAAATTAGCCAGGCATTGTGGCAGGTGCCTGTAATCGCAGCTACTCGGGAGACTGAGGCAGGAGAAGCGCTTCAACCCAGGAAGCAGAGGTTGCAGTGAGCCAGGATTGCACCACTGCACTCCAGCCTGACTCTGTCTCAAAAAAAAAAAAAAAAAAAAAAAAATAAGATGGCAAGATGGGCCTTGGCTGGTTCTATGGAAATACCTTGTGCTGGACACACAGCCGTCCACCTGCTCCTACCCTGTTAAGGATGGGAACTGGGGGAATGGGGGTCTGGGGCCTTCCACAGAGACACAAAGCTGAACCATTGAGGGCTGTGGGCCACAGCAAACAAGCCAGAGGGCTTCCTAGACAGGCTGCCAGATTTAGCAAAACGACCCAAGACACCCAGTTAAATGTGAATATTTTATTTACTTATTAACTATTTTTTTTAGAGATGGGGTCTTGCTATGTTGCCCAGGCTGGTCTTGAACTCCTGGGCTCAAGTGATCCTCCTGCCTTGGCCTCCCAAAGTGCTGAGATTACAGGCATGCACCACCATACCCGGCCTAAATTTGAATATTTTTAGTATAGGTATGTCTCAAATAGTGCATGGTCATTCTTCTTCTTTATTTTTTATTTTTATTTTTTGCTGAGATGGAGTCCTGCTCTGTCACCCAGGCTGGAGTGCAGTGGTGCGATCTCGGCTCACTGCAACCTCCACCTCCCAGGTTCAAGCAGTTCTCCATCCTCAGCCTCCCAAGTAGCTGAGATTAGAGGTGCCCGCCACCACATCCGGGTAATTTTTGTATTTTTAGTAGAGACAGGATTTCACCATGTTGGCCAGGCTGGTCTTGAACTCCTGATCTCATGATCCACCCGCCTCGGCCACCCAAAGTGCTGAGATTACAGGCATGAGCCACCGCAACCGGCTGTTTTCTTGAGACGGAGTTTCGCTCTTGTCACCGAGGCTGGAGTGCAGTGGTGGGATCTCGGCTCACTGCAACCTCCATCTCCTGGGTTCAAGCAATTATCCTGCTTCAGCCTCCCAAGTAGCTTGGATTACAGGTGCCCACCACCATTTTTTGTACTTTTAGTAGAGACGGTGTTTCACCATGTTGGCCAGGCTGGTCTCGAACTCTTGACCTCAAGTGATCCACCCGCCTCAAACTCCCAAAGTGTTGGGATTACAAGTGTGAGTCACCACGCCCAGCGGTTATTCTTATACTAAAAATGTATTCACAGCTGGGCACAGATCAGGAGTTCAACATCAAGCCCGGCCATCACGGTGAAACCCCATCTCTACTAAAACTACAAAAAATTAGCCAGGTGAGGTGGTCCTAGCTACCTGGAATGTTGAGGTGCGAGGATTGCTTGCACCCAGGAGGTGGAGGCTACAGTGAGCTATGATCACCACTGCACTGGTGGTACAGGCGCATGCCTGTAATCCCAGCTACTCGGGAGGCTGAGGCATGAGAATTGCTTGAACCTGGGAGGCGGAGGTTGCAGTGAGCCAAGACCGTGCCACTGCACTCCATCCAGCCTAGGTGACAGAGTGAGATTCTGCTCAAAAAAAAAAAAAAAAAAAAAAATTATTCACTGTTTATCTGAAATTAAGTTTTAACTGGGTGTTCTTTTTTTTTTTCTGAGACAGAGTCTAGCTTTGTCACCCAGGCTAGAGTGCAATGGCGCAATCTTGGCTCACTACAACCTCTGCCTCCGGGGTTCAAGCAATTCTGCCTGCCTCAGCCTCCCGAGTAGCTGGGATTACAGGCGCCCGCCATCTGGCCAGGCTGGTCTCAAACTCCTGACCTCAGGTGATCCGCCCACCTCGACCTCCCAAAGTACTGGGATTACAGGCGTGAGCCACCGCGCCTGGCCTAATTTTTATTTCTTTGTAGAGACGGAGTCTCACTTTCTTGCCCAGGCTGGTCTCAAACTCCTTGCCCCAGGTGATCCTCCCACCTTGGCCTCCCAAAGAGCTGGGATTACAGGCATGAGCCACCGCTCCTGGCCAACGGTGTCCTATCTTATCTCACAACCCTATTCCTGGAGAATCTGGCATAGGGAGTTGGAGCTATGGCTCAGGAACACTGACCTTGGAGACTTGAACCCTGGTCTGAGGTCTGCAGGGAAATTTTCAAAGGGAAAATGTCTGAGTACTTGTTTCAGAAACTTCCAGAGGCAGAAAGCAGGAGACCTGTACAACCTGTGAGCTAAGAAGACAGACCTGGCCGGGTGCGGTGGCCCATGCCTGTAATCCTAGCACTTTGGCAGGCTGAGGCGGGTGGATCACTTGAGGTCAGGTGTTCGAGACCAACTTGGCCAACATGGTGAAACCCTGTCTCTACTAAAAATACAAAAATTAGCTGAGCATGGTGGCACACAGTTGTAATCCCAGCTAATCAGGAGGTTGAGGCATGAGAATCACTGGAACCCAGGAGGTGGAGGTTGCAGTGAGCCAAGATTGTGCCGCTGCACTCCAGCCTGGGTGACAGAGCAAGACTCCATCTCAAAAAAAAAAAAAAAAAAAAAAAAGGCAGAAGACAGAGCTGAGCTGAATGCAGAACTGTGGGGAAAAATAAAGGGGAGGGGCCGGGCGCGGTGGCTCATGCCTGTAATCCCAGTACTTGGGGAGGCCGAGGCGGGTGGATCACAAGGTCAGGAGATCGAGACCATCCTGGCTAACATGGTGAAACCCTGTCTCTACTAAAAATGCAAAAAATTAGCCAGGCGCGGTGGCGGGTGCCTGTAGTCCCAGCTACTTGGGAGGCTGAGGCAGGAGAATGGCGTGAACCCAGGAGGCAGAGCCTGCAGTGAGTCGAGATCACGCCATTGCACTCCAGCCTGGGGACAGAGTGAGACTCCATCTCAAAATAAATAAATAAATAAATAAATAAATAATAAATAAAGGGGAGGTGGAGCCCAGCCAGGATGAGAAGGATGCTGGCTAGGTGGGCAGGGGCTGAGGGGACCCTGGAGCTGTGTCTCCTGACCTCTCACCCCTGAGCAGCCCCCCTGCCCTGCCTGCCTGTAGCCAATTCCCAAATGTCAGCCCCCACCCCACCCCTTGAGGCCGGCTGCCCAGCTCCATGCACTTACTCGTCATGCCGCCGGCTCTTGGACTGGTCGGGCTGCAGCCGGAACCAGCCCTCCTCCTGCTGCGCCACCCGCAGTCTCTGGACATCGATCACCACCTGGGGACATAGTGGCAGTTTTCCTGGAGCTGGGAGACTTAGGTCTCCTCCTTGCCAACTACTGTTCTTAGTGGGGAGGGGCCCCTTCCAAGGGTCCCCGAGTGCCAGTGGTGGTGGGGGGAAGTTGCTGGTTCTGGCAGACGGTGGAGGTGGGGGGGTAGTCCCAGGCTTCCTGAGTGTCCCTCTTTGGGGAAGCCGGAGGGAGGTCCCTGAGGATGGGATGGCTGCAATGGAACCAGGTGCTGGGGGACAGCAGGTGCAGCCTGCCGGGGGAGGAGGGGGGCGGGGCGGTGGTGCTCACTTTGCCCAGGAAGTCGTTTCGGCTGACAAGGTCCCAGTCCCAGGCCTCCACGCACAGCGCCTCCATGGCCCCCTCCTGCAGCTCAAATTCAAACGTCTCATTCCAGCGTGGGTAGCATGACTTCTTCACGATCTGCCCAGAGGAGGGTGGGAGGGGGTTAGGCTGATGCCACTGGACTCCCCAGGCTGGGCAAAAGGCAGAGCTGCCCTAGACACCTCCCCTGGGCTCCCCACAGCCTCCTCGCCTTGGAGGTTCTGCCACAGCAG
This sequence comes from Gorilla gorilla gorilla, assembly GCF_029281585.2. NCBI lineage: Eukaryota > Metazoa > Chordata > Mammalia > Primates > Hominidae > Gorilla > Gorilla gorilla. The sequence goes on from NC_073230.2 coordinate 86,167,479, forward strand.
AGGTTAAAATGTCCTGTCCAAGCTCCCACCCATTTCTCAGATAGGGAGAACCGAGGCCCAGGGTGAGGAAAAGATGTATCCGAGGCCACACAGCAAAACAGTACTGACTATGAGGATGTGGTGAACAGGGAATACCTCTACACTGCTGGTGGGAATGTGAACTAGTACAACCACTATGGAAAACAGCGGAGATTCCTTAACTAACTAAAAGTAGAACTACCATTTGATTCAGCAATCCCACTACTGGGTATCTACCCAGAGGAGAAGTCATTATACAAAAAAGATACTTGCACACATGTTTTTGTTTTGTTTGTTTTGTTTTGTTTTTGAAACAGTCTTGCTCTGTCGCCCAGGCTGGAGTGCAGTGGCACGATCTCAGCTCACTGCAACCTCTGCCTTCTGGGTTCAAGTGATTCTCCTGCCTCGGCCTCCTAAGTAGCTGGGATTTCAGGGGCCTGCCGCTACGCCCGGCTAATTTTTGTATTTTTAGTAGAGACGGGGTTTCACCATGTTGGCCAGTCTGGTCTCAAACTCCTGGCCTCAAGCAATCTGCCAGCCTTGGCCTCCCACAGTGCTGGGATTACAGGTGTGAGCCACTGCGCCTGGCCAAGATACTTGCAGACGCATGTTTATAGCAGCACAATTCGCAATTGCAAAAATGTGAAACCAGCCCAAATGTCCATCAATCAACAAGTGGATAAAGAAACTGTGGTATATATATATACGATGGAATACTACTCAGCCATAAAAAAGGAATGAATTAATGGCATTCACAGCAACCCGGATTGGATTGGAGACTATTATTCTAAGTGTAGTAACTCAGGAATGGAAAACCAAACATCGTTATGTTCTCACTCATATGTGGGAGCTAAGCTATGAGGACGCAAAGGCATAAGAATGACACAGTGGACTTTGGGGACTCAGGGGGGAAGGGTGGGAAGGGGGTGAGGGACAAAAGACTACAAATTGGGCGCAGTGTATACTGCTCGGGTGATGGGTGAACCAAAATCTCATAAATCACCACTAAGAACTTATGTAACCAAACACCACCTGTTCCCCAATAACCTATGGAAATAAAATATTAAAAAACAAAGCAAAACAAACAAAAAACACAGGGCTGGGCGTGGTGGCTCATGCCTGTAATCCCAGCACTTTGGGAAGCCGAGGCGGGAGGATCACTTGAGGCCAGGAGTTCGAGACCAGCCTGGCCAACATGGTGAAACCCCATCTCTACTAAAAATACAAGAAATTAGCCTGGTGTGGTGGTGTGTGCCTGTAATCCTAGCTACTCGTGCGGCTGAGGCAGGAGAATCTCTCAAACTGGGAAGGCAGAGCCTGCAGTGAGCTGAGATCCAGCCACTGCACTCCAGCCTGGGTGACAGGGTGGGACTTGGCCTCAGAAAAAAAAAAAACACCACAAAACACAAAACAAAAACAGTAGCGACTATACTGAGACAGCAGACCTTGGTGTCTTCGTGCCCAGGACTCGGCCCTCGACTCTGGACGTTTCCTGGGGGTGGGGAAGGCAGCATGGGTGTTCCCAAATAAACCCCACTCCGGCTGTCTCAATCAATAAACCCCACTCCGGCTGTCTCAATCCCCTCCTTACCCCCAAGCATGGCCGGGAGTGAGCGAAGTTGGCCCCAGAGGTCCTGGGACCTATTATGTCCCCTCAGAGAGGTCGCCCCTTTCCCTGGGCCTCCTCTGTAAGACTGTGGCCCCCAATCTGTCCCACCAGGGGACGGTGAGCAGGTGGTGAGGTGAGCAACGGGGGCGTGGCTGGCACGTCCCCCGAGCCCCCTGCCCCTTCCCTGCCCTCTGGCCTCCTCACCGAGGTCTCCTGTGTCCGGCCCTTGTAGCGCACTCGGACGAAGGGGTCAGATGCGCCATTGCGGTCCTTTGGGGCCAGATCCCTGGTGGGGGTGGAGGAAGATTGGATCATCGACTTGTCCCTGAGCCCCCCCTCCCCCACTTGTCACCACCATTATGTAACCACAGCGGGCCAAAAGGCCTGGGCACATTCCGTCCCTGGCAAGCTGACTGTGGACAGTGCGCCTCTGCCCTTTCTGGGCCCTGCTCCCATAGCCATCTCCCCAGGATCGCCCATGTGGCCAAGAACCCCCCAAGGTAGAGGCCATGGGTCCTTCCCACCGGGCAGCTGTAGGCCAGTGGCTGCACCTTGCTCTGGGGGTGGCAGGGGGGTGGTGTGAGTGCTGCCAGGGAACCGCCGGGGCAATGTTCCCAGCCCTCCATTCCCAGGGCTGCCCTGAGCCTCGGTTTCCTCATCAGGAAAATGGAAAAGTGAATCGCTACTGGGCTCAGGTTTAGGGAGAGAGTGTGCTTCTGGAAGGTCTGCCCCAGTAATGTCGCTCTACTTGGTGGAGGAGTGAGGTGCAGCCCTGATGGGCGGCCCTGCCCTTTCTCCATAGATGGGTCTTTACACAGCCCTAGTCTAGTCATGGTACCCCCAGCTTTTTTTTTTTTTTTTGAGATGGAGTCTTGCTCTGTCGCCCAGGCTGGAGTGTAATGGTGCAATCTTAGCTCACTGCAACCTCCGCCTCCCGGGTTCAAGTAATTCTCCTGCCTCAGCCTCCTGAGTAGCTGGGATTACAGGTGCCTGCCACCACGCCCAGCTAATTTTCATATTTTTAGTAGAGACGGGGTTTCACCAGGTTGGCCAGGCTGCCCTCGAACTCCTGACCTCAGGTGATCCACCTGCCTTGGCCTCCCAAAGTGCTGGGATTAGAGGCGTGAGCCACCGCGCCTGGCCCTTTTATTCTTTTCTTTTTTTTTTAAACAGGGTCTTGCTCTGTTGCTCAGGCTGGAGTACAGTGATGCAATCATAGCTCACTGCAGCCTCCACCTCCTGGGCTCAAGCAATCCTCCTACGTCAGCCTCCTAAGTAGTTGGCACTATAGGTGTGCCCCACCACACCTGGCTAATTTTTAAATTTTTTTGTAGAGACAGGATCTTGCTGTTGCCCAGGCTGGTCTCGAAATCCGGGCCTCAAGAGATCCTCCCACCTCTGCTTCCCAAAGCACTGGGATTACTGGAGTGAGCCACTGCACCCTGCCAGTATCCCCTACTTAGAACTCTTTGTGGAAGAACACCAAAGCCCACTCATCTTTGATATTTTAAGCCTCTCATACCTGCCTTTCTTCCCCCTCAAGACTGTCTAATAAAACCCCAACATTGAGGCTGGGTGCAGCGGCTCATTCCTATAATCCCAGCACTTTGGGAAGGAGGCTGAGGCAGGAGAATTGCTTGAACCTGGGGAGGCAGAGGTTGCAGTGAGCCAAGAAAATGCCACTGCACTCCAGCCTGGGCGACAGAGCCAGACTGCCTCAAAAAAAAAAAAAAAAACAAAAAAAAAAACAGCCCGGGTGCAGTGGCTCACGCCTGTAATCCCAGTACTTTGGGAGGCCGAGGCAGGCAGATCACCTGAGTTCACGAGTTTGAGACCAGCCTAGCCAACATAGTGAAGTCCCGTCTCTACTAAAAATACAAAAAATTAGCCGGGCGTGGTGGTGCACACCTGTAATCCCAGCTACTAGGGAGGCTGAGGCAGGAGAATTGCTTGAACCCAGAAGGTGGAGGTTGCAGCGAGCTGAGATCGGGCCACTGCACTCCAGCCTGGATGATGGAGCGAGATTGTCTCAAAAACAAAAAACAAAAAAACCCCAAGGTTTTACTGAAATATTGAGAATCTCCCCAGAAAAAATAAGGAGGAAATGTTCTTTCTTCCTCTGCAGCAAATGGACCTTCTTAGGCTGACTTGGAATTGCAGCAGGAGTCTCATTGCCGAGGACAACGGGGGACAAGTCCCCTCACTCTGAGAGAGGCCTGGACATTCCTCTCCCCTGCTAGGACTCACTAGAAGGCCAACCACTGTGGCCCCAGAGGATGGGAGAGGGGAGATTCCTGGAGAGAGGGGAGGGCCAGGGAGACATGCTTCCATGCCTCCCATCTCCGTGGGTGACGATGGGTGCCTGGGAGAAGTGGCCCCGAGGTCCCAGAGCCCGGCCACGTGTGTGAGCGGGTGCACACGTGTGCATGCCTGTCCCCCAGACAGCCTGGTGCCCGGAAAGGATAAGGACGGAGGAAGCGGGTGAGTTGGGGTGGGGCGGGGGGGAATGAATGGCAGAGGCCAGAGAGTGAGCGAGTGTGGGGGCGTGGCTGAGGCTTGGCCCAAGCCCAGACATTTTCCATCCATTTCTATTTTCCCACGACAGAAAATAACTCCCGGGAAGCCAGAGTGAGCAACATGGGCATCATCCGACCCACACCCCTCTGCCCAAGGGAAGTCTTCCTCTTAGGCTGACCCCTCAAGGGTGGGGGGAACACTGGCTCCATAGGGCTGCCTGGCTGGGGGCCACCCTCCTGCCTCACAGGCAGGGAGCGACTTGGGGAGGTGGGTTTGGAGCCAGAAGGGAAGATGCTTCTCACGGACAGAGTGTGACTCAGACCCAGGCCCAGACGGGAGTGCAGCCTGCAGCTAAAAATACCCTGGGGGTTGGGGGGTGGCCCTGTCACAGGTGACTCAGGCCCATGGAACCATCCAAACCACTGTCCTTCCTTGGGGGAACCCTCAATTTGCCCATCGGGAGATTTTCAGCAACTCTTTTCACCACCCCCCCCAGCCCCACGAGGGACCCACTTACACACACTCCCACCAGGCCAAGTTCACACTGGCGTTAAACATAGGGAAGCCGGCCTTAGCACTGGGGGACTGAGGCTGTGTGATCAGAGTTCGGGCTCTCCTCACCCGTACCCCCTACTCCACTCCTCTGTGATGGCTCCAGTTCCTCCATGAGAACATTAGACTGTCCCTTAAGGGACATATCCCCTTGAGTGGAAATCACCCAAGAAGCATCTTCAAGTCCAGAAAACCTCCCCAGACCCTCTCTTTTTTCTTTCTTTCTTTCTTTTTTTTTTTTTTTGAGATGCAGTCTCGCTTGTCACCCAGGCTGGAGTGCAGTGGCGCCATCTCGGCTCACTGCAACCTCTGCCTCCTGGGTTCAAGACTCCTGCCTCAGCCTCCTGAGTAGCTGAGATTACAGGCGCCTGCCACCATGCCCGGCTAATTGTTGTATTTTTAGTAGAGACAGGGTCTCACCATGGTGGTCAGGCTGGTCTTGAACTCCTGGCCTCAGGTGAACCACCTGCCTCGGCCTCCCAAAGTGCTGGGATTACAGGTGTGAGACACCGTGCCTGGCGAGACCCTCTCTTGAGAGCAGGCTTTGATGGGAGGTGGCCAGCTCTGGGACCAGGAGGTAGAGGTGGGGCAAGGGGGGGCTCAGCTTCCTCACTGGGTTTCTCTAGTTGCAGGGGACCCACTGCCCGCCCCCAGGCCCCTGAGTCTCACCTGGCCTCCAGCACAGAGCAGCGTAGCCGGCAGGCCCGGGCCCCTGGCCGCACTTCCAGCCGCAGGTGGATCTCGCCCTGCACCTCCTCATCGGGGTCGACCTCCGTCAGGTGGGCCCACCCGCTGAAACCTGTGGGGTCAGCTCAGCCAGGGACCCGGCCCTGAACCCCCATACCCTCCACCCTCAGCCCCACCAGGCACCTTGAGGCACCTCCATAATCTCCTGGGAATCCCCTAGGCACCCGTGAAGCAGGGGCTGGTATCCCCAATGACAGATGGGGAAACTGAGGCTCAGCAGGTGAAGAAACAGCAGTTGGAAGAGCTGGGATTAGAATCTAAGTCAGTGACCTGGGGCCTGTGCCCTCACTATTGTGTCACTTTTGTCGTCTTCGTTTTTAGAGACAGGGTCTCACCCTGTGAGCCAGGTGTGGTGGTACATGCCTGTAATCCCAGCTCCTCAGGAGGCTGAGGCAGGAGAATTGCTTGAACTCAGATCGCGCCATTGCACTCCAGACTGGGTGACAGAGCAAGACCCCATCTCAAAAAAAAAAAAAAAAAACAAAAGATGGAGTCTTCCTATGTTGTTCAGGCTGGTCTCAAACTCCTGACCTCAAGCAATCCTCCCACCTCAGCCTCCCAAGGTGCTGAGATTATAAGCGTGGGCCGCTGTACCCAGCCAGATTCCCCATCTTAAAACGGGAAGAGAGTGGCCCTCCCCTAGGGCTGCTGGGAGGAGGGTCTGAGGCCCAGATGGAGAAGCTACAAGATTGCGCCATTGCACTCCAGACTGGGTGACAGAGCAAGACCCCATCTCAAAAAAAAAAAAAAAAAAGATAGAGTCTTGCTATGTTGCTCAGGCTGGTCTCAAACTCCTGACCTCAAGCCATCCTCCCACCTCAGCCTCCTAAGGTGCTGGGATTATAAGTGTGGGCCGCTGTACCCAGCCAGATTCCCCATCTTAAAACAGGAAGAGAGTGGCCCTCCCCTAGGGCTGCTGGGAGGAGGGTCTGAGGCCTGGATGGGGAAGCTACAAGGCACCCGGAGGAATAGCCTCACTGGGGCCACTAGACCCCAGAGATGCTGGCTAAGGCTGCAGGTGGGAAAGGCCTTTGGCCTGGCAGGGGCCAAGAAGCCCCATGAGTCAGCAGAACCTGCCTCCGCCCTGCCCCCATCCCTGGCCCAGCGTCACAGACAGGAGCAGGTGTGTGTGGGGGGAAGCCAGTAAGCGTCACACAAAGGCTCTGATGGCAGAGCCCATAGCATCCAAGAACTGGTTTGAACCCTCAGAGAAGCCCAGAGAAGGCAAGAGCTGCCCAAGGTCACACACAGTGAGGCTGGCACAGGGCTGAACCCTCAAAATCATGTCTGGGCAGAGCATGGTGGTTCACACCTGTAATCCTAGCACCTTGGGGAGGCCAAGGCGGGAGGATCTGTCAAAAGCCAGGAGTTCAAGACCAGCCTGGGCAACAGAGTGAGACCCCCATCTCCATTTTTTTTTTTTTTTGAGACAGAGTCTTGCTCTGTCACCTAGGCTGGAGTGCAATGGCGCAATCTTGGCTCACTGCAACCTCTGCCTCCCAGGTTCAAGAGATTTTCCTGTCTCAGCCTCCCTAGTAGCTGGGATTACAGGTGAGTGCCACCATGCCCAGGTAATTTTTATATTTTTAGTAGAGACAGGGTTTCACCATGTTGACGAGGCTGGTCTTGAACTCCTAATCTCAAGTGAGTTGCCACTGGGATTACAGGTGTGAGCCACCATGCCCGGCCTCCATCTTTGTTTTTCTTTTGGAGATGGAGTCTTGCTCTGTCATCCAGGTTGGAGTGCAATGGCGTGATCTTGACTCACTGCAACCTCCGCCTCCTGGATTCAAGCGATTCTCCTGCCTCAGCCTCCTGAGTAGCTGGGATTACAGGTGCCCACCACCACGTCCAGCTAATTTTTTGTATTTTTAGTAGAGACAGAGTTTTGCCATGTTGGCCAGGCTGGTCTTGAACTCCTGACCTCAGGTGATCCACCTGCCTCGGCCTCCCAAAGTGCTGGGATTATAGGTGTGAGCCACTGCACCCGGCCTCTATTTTATTTTTTATTTTTATTTTTTATTCATTTATTTATTTATTTTTGAGGTGGAGTCTTGCTCCGTTGCTGAGGCTGGAGTGCAGTGGCGCGATCTCAGCTTACTGCAAGCTCTGCCTCCCGGGTTCAAGCCATTCTCCTGCTTCAGCCTGCCAAGTAGCTAGGACTACAGGTGCCTGCCACCACGCCCAGCTAATTTTTTTGTATTTTTAGTAGAGATGGGGTTTCACCGTGTTAGCCAGGATGGTCTCGATCTCCTGACCTTGTGACCCACCCGTCTCGGCCTCCCAAAGTGCTGGGATTACAGGTGTGAGCCACCGTGCCCGGCCTTTTTTTTTTTTTTTTAAAAAAAAAAACTATATAAAAATTGTAAAAACAATAACACAAAACAATGTCTGCATCCCAGAAATAATTGAAAGGGACCTCCAGCCTGGACTGGCTCTAGGCCAACCCTTCAGACTTAGGACACAGTAGTACTAGGGCCCAGATGGAGGCGACCCCATGGGTTACAGAAGGAGCTGGCCTGATTTGGAGAAGGGGTCCCTATGCTTCAGCAATAAAGTGTAAGGAGGCCCCTTCTTCTGCCAGCAGAGGCCTCAGATTCCACCCATAGCAGCCCCTCTTCACGCTAGGGAAGAGGCAGTAACAACCAGGCTTGGGAACATGCTGCAGAACAGAGGCCAGGAGTACAGAACGTGGCCCCGGCTTCTGGGGAGAGTAGAAATGGCTTTCCCTGAGCAGGAGACCAGACGGAGCCTAGAGGGGAGGTCTCCGAGTGGGAGGGAGGCCAGGGACTGGGCAGACCAGTGCGGGAGGGAAGGGAGAACTTACCCTTAGGGTGAGAGGCTATGGTGTCCCTTGTAAGGCAGACCTTTCCGATAACGTCGTCCCGGCTAGAGGAGGGAGATGAAGGCAGAGCTGGGCAGGGCTTCAGTATCTGCCCTCTGGGACCTCCCACCAAGTTCAGGGCCCCCCTGGGGGGAGCAGGGTGGTGGACACCGCTGTCATTTCCAGAGTAACCCAACAGAGCTGGACCTGTGGCCCTTCTGTAGGCTGTGGGTTCTGGACCCTCTAGGGGGATGTGATAGGTTTCTCACATGCCCACACATGCCAAGCTCACACTCTCTGGGTGCCCATCTCACAGCTCACACCTGCACGCACACGTGTAGTCCATGCACACTTGTGCCCGCATGCCTGCACACACACGTGTGTATGTGGCGCATGCACCATGGAGCCACGCATGTGCACACCCACACGCTCAAGCCTTTCGCCCTCCCAGGCCCCCAGGCTCTGCCTCCCTCCAGGCTGCAAAGAGGATGCCAAAAAGGACCCAGGAGTCCTGGTGGTGAAATGGGCCAGGGAGGAATCAGATGGCGAGGTCTGGGTCGCAGCTGGAGAGGGGGGCACTCACCTGAGGGCATCCTCATCCATGACGTAGAAAGCCACAGCGTGGAAGGTGGGCGGCAGGTGCACTTGGTACTCCTCACCCCAGAAGGGGCACAGGGTCTTCCACACTGTGGCTGTCCTGCAGGAGAGAACCCTCAGCATGTGCCCAGGCCACTCCCAGGCCCTGGGCTGGGACCTTCCTTGTATCTCCCCCTACCCCTATAACAACTGGCTCTGCCACTGATGTGTTTTCCCTGTGCCAGACCCTACTGTTCACCACCAATCACTACCCCCTGACATTCCTCTCTGCTCTGGATGGGGCACAGGGCTGCCTCTCTCTGGCTGTTATTTATTTTATTTTATTTTTTTGAGACGGAGCCTCGCTCTGTCGCCCAGGCTAGAGTGCAGTGGCGTCATCTCGGCTCACTGCAACCTCTGCCTCCCAGGTTCAAGCAATTCTCCCTGCCTCAGCTTCCTGAGTAGCTGGGATTACAGACGCCTGCCACCACGCCCAGCTAATTTTGTCATTTTAGTAGAGACAGGGTTTCACCCTGTTGGCCAGGCTGCTCTCGAACTCCTGACCTCAGGTGATCTGCCCGCCTCGGACTTCCAAAGTGCTGGGATGACAGGCGTGAGCCACCGTGCCCAGCCTCTCCAGCTGTTTTACATTTGGGGAAACTGAGATCACAGTTGGCAGGCATTGGCCTCAGGTCACAGGGTAGCTGCCTCAGGGCGACTGCTGAGCCTGGCCTCACATCCTCACCCAGCTCTGGTCAACCCCCTGTGGATCACAGCCTTCAACTCATGGGACTCACTCTGTAGCCCAGGCTGGAGTGCAGTGGTGTGATCATAGTTCACTGCAGCCTCCAACTCCTGGGTTCAGGCTATCTTCCTGCCTCAGCCTCCCAAGTAGCTGGAATCACAGGTGCATGCCATCACGGCTGGCTAATTTTTTTTTTGTAGAGATGGGGTCTTGCTACATTGGCCAGGCTGTTCTCAAACTCCTGGCCTCCAGTGATCCTCCCACCTCAGCCTCCCAAAGTACTGGGACTACAGGCATGAGCCGACATTTGAAACATGTATTTATTGGCCCATCTTCTCCCTGGGATATCAGCTCCATGAGGGCAGGACTCTGCCTCATCTGCCACTATATCCCCTCACCTAGAATCATGCCTGGAACCTAGGAGGTGCTCAGTAAGTATTTTTTAAATAAATGAATGAATCAGTTAATGAAGGAACAGATGAGAAGGTTACTTGAGAACACGCACCCAGAGCCACACAGAGCATAATGTTTGATTATTAGGCATTGATACAGACACAGAACCACACAGGTGCCAGCTCAGACTTTCTTTTTTAGAGAAAGGGTCTTGCTCTGTTGCCCCGGCTAGAATGCCGGGATTATCCGCGTGAACCAGCGTGCCTGGCCCCCATCTCAGTTATCTGGAAATAGTTTCCAACAAATGGGTGCAATGTGCAAATTTCACATCACGGGGATGCACCTGTCTGTGCACTGGCCCACACACAGACCCACACACAGACCTACACATGGATGCCCAGGGAAAGACATGGGCCATGGCCTCCTGGGGGCTCAGGCCCCTGGACAACACACACACACCTGTCCCTGACACCTCCCAGATTAGACACACCCTGCGGTGCCTGATGTAGCTGGTAGGGGGGCGAGAGGCTCAATCAACTCTTTTCTCATCCAGTCCACTCAGGCCCCTCCCACAGCACCCAGGCCACTCCCACAGAGCTCAGGCCACTCCCATAGCACCCAGGCCATTCCCACAGCATCCAGGGCACTCCCACAGCGCCCAGGCCACTCCCATAGAGCTCAGGCCACTCCCACAGGGCTCATGCCACTCCCACAGTACCCAGGCCTCTCCCACAGCACCCAAGCCACTCCCACAGTGTTCAGGCCACTCCCACAGCACCTGCTCCCCTCCCCGCACCTTGCACTGCAGGTAGGCAGTCTGGGGCCTGCCGGCGTCGTCCGTGTAGATGACCTGCATGACGTGCGAGCTGCCAAAGCTCTTTTCCTCAACCTTTTCCGCTGCCCGGATGTTGGCTAACTTGATGAGGGCGCTTTTCTGGGGCAGGCAGGGAGGAGGAGGCTCAGGGACCTAGCCAGGGGCATTCCATTCCCCATCTCTGGGCCTCAGTCTCCCCTTCTGCAGCACCAGGGATAGGCGTGGGAGACCCAGAGTGACCTCAGCCAGGGCAGAGCACAGACTGATGGTGACCAAGTGCCCAGCAACTGGGAGAGGAGGACCTGGCCTCTCTGGGGGGCACTCCCAGAAGGCCTTGGAGGTGTGAGCTTTGGGGTAGTGTCTGGACAGCCAGCATTCCCTGGGCTACAAAGTCAATCCGGCCGTGGCCAAGGCTTTGTGACTTTGCATTTATTAATTTTCCAACTTGCTTTTGTAGTCCCAGGCTCTAATAGTCATATCCTGACCGGGCGCAGTGGCTCACACATGTAACCCCAGCATTTTGGGAGGCCGAGGAAGGCGGATCACCTGAGGTTGGGAGTTCGAGACCAGCCTGACAAACATGGAGAAACTCCGTGTCTACTAAAAATACAAAATTAGCCGGGCATGGTGGCGCATGCCTGTAATCCCAGCTACTTGGGAGGCTGAGGCAGGAGAATCGCTTGAACCTGGGAGGCGGAGGTTGCGGTGAGCCAAGATCGCACCATTGCACTCTGGCCTGGGCAACAAAAGCAAAACTCCATCTCAAAAAAAAAAAAAAATGGGACCAGAATTAAATAATGCCCATGCAGTCAAATCTTTCAACCCTGACAAGGAAGATGTATAATAATCATCTGAGTGCTTTGGGAGGCTGGGGCAGGAGGATTGCCTGAGGCCAGGAGTTTGAGAACAGCCTGGGCAGCATAGCAAGACCCCATCTCTGCAAAAAAAAAAAGTTAAAGAAAATTAGCTGGGCTTGGTGGCACGTGCCTGTAGTCCCAGCTACTCGGGAGGCTGAGGCAGGAAGATTGCTTGAGCCCAGGAGTTTGAGGCTGCAGTCAGCTATGATCGCACCACTGCACTACAGCCTGGGTGACAGAGCAAGACCCGGTCTCAAAAAATAATTATCATCATCTGAGGGGTCTTTGGTCGGAAGGGGCGGGCCTCTCATCTGGTGGGACCCCTGAGCTGGTTGAGAACGGGGTGGGTGATGAGCTCCTTCACCTACTCCTAGCCCGCTCTCACCTGCCCAGGGCTAGGCTGGGTACTCCTGGAAGATCATCCCCATAGCCTGCATGACTGGGGGCAGGTGTACAGCAAGCAGTCACCAGGTCCATAGAGGAAGTATGTCCTCAGCCCTTCCTGGGAGAAGAGAGCTTGCAGGAGAGGTGACCCATGACTCAGAGAGGGCTGTACAAGGTGATCTTTGAGATCCCTTCCCACGCCAAGATTCCGTGCTTCTATATTCCTGCCTCTTCCAGGAAGCCTCCCCTGTCTGCCCTAGCCTCCTACTCATCTAGCAGCCCAGGTGATGTACTATCTTTAATAATACCATTTGCCTAAATAGTACTACCTGCCAGGCCCTGGGTCAGGACCCTTAGGGAGATCATCTCATTTAATCCTCAACAACCTGGCAAGGTCGGATCAACTTCCTCCATATTCATTTTTTTTTTTGAGACGGAGTCTTGCTCTGTTGCCCAGGTTGGAGTGCAGTGGCACGATCTCGGCTCACTGCAACTTCTGCCTCCCGGGTTCAAGCGATTCCCGTGCCTCAGCCTCCCGAGTAGCTGGGAATACAGGCACCCACCACCACACCCGGCTGATTTTTTGTATTTTTAGTAGAGACGGGGTTTCTCCATGTTGGCCAGGCTGGTGTCAAACTCCTAACCTCAAGTGATCCACCCGCCTTGGCCTCCCAAAGTCCTGGGATTACAGGCGTGAGCCACCGTGCCCGGCCCTCCTAGGTTCTGACAAGCAGTACAGATGCCACACACCTGGCTTTCTTCTCTGACCCCGGGGGTACCTCAAGTGGGTTCCAAGGAAGGGGACAGATGCCTCTAAGGTGCCCCACTTGCCGGCCTCTCAGAGCCCCACTTGCCGGCCTCCCGATCCTTACCCACCTTGGAGCTGGGCGTCTTCGCGAAGCTGAGGGCCTCGGTAGTGAGGGAGAAGTAGAGCTTCTTGAAGGAGGAGGACATGAGGGGGCCTTTGCCCTTGGTCCTGTGGATGAAGAGCGGCCCCTCCTTCACAGGTGGCGCCTGCAAACTCAGCGTCCGCTGCAGGTCCAGCTCTGCCAGGCCAGGGAGGGAGGAGAATAGAGAGCCCAGTGAATGAGGGCGGGACTGGGGGGAGCGGAGCAGTGGGCGGGGCCATGGGGCTCAAGGGCTGAGCAAATCTGAACAGCAGGCAGTGGACGTAGTCATGGGGCTCAAGGGCGGAGCAAACATCAACAGCTGGTGGTGCGCGGGGTGACAGATGGACTGAGGAAGGCAGGGCCATGGGCTTGGAGGCGGGACACGCGTCAGTAGCAGGTGGCGGCGGGGCTATGGAGCTCAAGGATGGAGCAAATGTCAACAGGCACAGATGATGGGGGGTGAGGCCATGGGTCTAGGGGTGGGGCAAACGTCAAGAGCAGGCAGTGGGCAGGGTCACAGGAAGCACAAACAGTGGTGCGTGGGTCTATGGCCTGGGGGCCTGGCAAATGTCAACAGCAGGCGGTGGGTGGGGCCACGAGAGGAACAAACAGCGGTGGGTGGGGCCGTGGGGCTCAAGGGCGGAGCAAACGTCAGCAGTAGGCTGTGGGCGGGTCTGTGCAGGGCGGCGCTCACCGTCCTTCTCCTCGATGTCCACGAGCTTGGTGACGAAGTCCTTCAGCTGCGCCACGCCCTGGCGCACGGTGGGCTGCAGCGGCTCCATCCAAGCCTCCTTGGCCCTGGAAGCCGGCGTGTCCATGTTGCCCACGTTCTGGACTGCCTGGAGGTGACAGCAGGAAGGACCAGGTTCTGCTAGGTTAGGGGCCTAGCCACTGCACCCCCTCCCACCCCCCCTCCCCAAGTCTTTGCTACTCAGCTGTAGCGATGGAGGCAGAGGCGACAGAGGCCCTGCCCACGGGCCCCCTCCAACCCCACTAGGGATCAGGGAGGAGAGGATCATGAAGTTTGATGCCTTATGATAACTGAGACCACTTGGGCCTTCCTCTGTAGGTTTAGCTGACGCTGCTGCACTGGATACCCCACCCCGGTGCCGGGCACATAGGTGCAGCCTGAGAGTAAGCAGACCCGGGTTGGAAGGTCCCGCGATTCACCACCGACAGGATGGGCGGCCTTGGCAACCCCCGATCCCTCGCAGGCCTGTTCCCTTATCCATGAGATGGAGCTCGGACAAGGTGGCCACAGGAAGGCTTTGCAAACTGTGAAGTGCAGTGCCTACGTGGGCGTGCCAGTGGCCTCGCCGGAGCCGGTAGGGAACACTCTGCAGTCCAGGCCAGGGCCCCGGTAGGACACCCAGCTGTGCATCCCGCCCGTGGCCGCAAGGCCCGCACCTTGGCCAACAGGAGCAGGGTGCGGCTGGTGCGGGCGTCCGCGTGGCGCTCCCGCAGGTGGAAGAGCTTGGGCGACATGATGGCGGGAGAGAAGAAGCGCAGGCACAGGAAGCTGGTGACGGCGATGAACGGTACATTCTGGAGGGGTGCGGAAGAGCGCGGGCTGGAGTCCCCCAGACCAGGGCTCCTGGCAGCCCCCTCCCCTTAGGCTCCGTCCCTGACCCTCGCCGGGACACAGCCTCCCTGGTCCTCCCCAGCGCTCCCTGGTTCCCCACCGCTCTTCGGCCCTCGCCCCAGCCCAGTCCAACCCGGCCCAGCCTAGCCCAGCGGGTGGAGGGCGCACCTCGTGCTGGGCGCTGGGGAAGCGCTCGCGCACGCGCGGGAAGAGCTGGCGGAAGGTGGCGCGCACCATGGCGGGGCACGCGCGAACCGAGCGGCTGAGCGCGCTCAGCAGGGCCCCCAGGTGGGCGCGCAGCGTCTGCGCGCTCTGCTCCAGCACCTCGGCCTCGGTCTGCGGGCGGTGCAGCCCGGAGCACCTGCGTGGAACGGGGCGGGTTGGCAGAGGAGGTCGCGGTCAGCGCCAGGGCCACGACAGGAACAGTGGCTCTCACAGCAGCCAGGACACGGACACAGGGGACAATACACGGGTGGGCAGAAGCACAAACACACATGCTGACAGGGCCTGATCCCAACCCGCTGCCGCTGCGCCCCGCACCCCCCCGGAGTTACCCCCGGCCTCACCCTACATCCTTAACTTCCACTTTGCTGGGGTCCAGCTCCACGTACTTCTTCTCCTCAAACACCTTGTTGATGATGGGGTCCAGGACGCCGTGCAGGTACTGCATCCCGGCCACCTGGGGACCACCGCAGGTCACACTGATCCTGTCTCCCCCAGTCCCACTCCAGCTGCCCACCTTCTCCCGGCAGCCGCCCTTGCACCGTTTGCCTGCCGTATCCGCCCAGGAGGGGGCCAGGTACACATGCAGGGCAAACTGTTTATTCATGAATGAATGAATGAGTGAGTGAATGAATGACTAGAATTCTTAGCCCTTGTAATCCTAGCACTTTGGGAGGCCAAGGCAGGAGGATCACTTGAGGCCAGGAGTTTGAGACCAGCCTGGGCAACATAGTGAGACTGTCTCTAACTTAAATTTTAATCACACACACATTCTTTTGGGGGGGGCGGTTGCGGGGCACGGAGTCTAGCACGGGGCCCAGGCTAGAGTGCAGTGGCGTGAGCTCACTCCAACCTCTGGCTCCTGGTTCAAGTGAGTCTCCTGCCTCAGCCTCCCCAGTAGCTGGGATTACAGGTGCCCACCACCATGCCAGGCTAATTTTTGTATTTTTAGTAGAGATGGGGTTTTGCCATGTTGGCCAGGCTGGTCTCGAACACCTGACCTTAAGTGATCCGCCCGCCTCAGCCTCCCAAAGTGCTGGAATTACAGGCATGAGCTACTATGCCCAGCCACATTCTTAACCTTAAAGGGCTCTGAATATGGAGATAGAACACTGGAGTCGAAGTCCCAGCCCCCTCTGTCGCTCTCTCTGAAGCTCAGTGTTGTCATTTGCAAGATGAGGACAATATAGCATGCAACCTCACCTTCAGAAAAGACTCCATGGACTTTGAGGTCAGAGAGTTGCTCTGGAACAGGGTGTTGGTCTTTTGTTACTTGGTCATAAGTAGGCGTTTTCCTTTTGATTTGGTTCTAGGAGGTTAGTGTGCATTGGCGTTCTGTTCCCTGCTTCCAGCCCCTATTCTCCTGCCTCAGGTTCATTAGAAAAGACTGAGTTTGGGGCCGGGCAGGGTGGCTCACACCTGTAATCCCAGTACTTTGGGAGGCCAAGGTGGGCAGATCACGAGGTCAAGAGATCGAGACCATCCTGGCCAACATGGTGAAACCCTATCTCTACTAAAAATACAAAAATTATCTGGGCATGGTGGCACGTGCCTGTAGTCCCAGCTACTCAGGAGGCTGAGGCAGGAGAATTACTTGAACTTGGGAGGCAGAGGTTGCAGTGAGCCGAGTTCGCAGTCACTGCACTCCAGCCTGGCTACAGAGTGAGATTCCATCTCAAAAAAAAAAAAAAAAAAAAAAAAGAATGAGTTTGGCCCCTTTTTGTCTTTCTCTCATCCTCTTTGCCTTTCACCATGTTATGATGCAGCAAGAAGCCCCTCACCAGATACTAGTGCCATGACCTTGGACTTCCCAGCCTCCAGAACTG
The DNA here is from genome assembly GCF_029281585.2 of Gorilla gorilla gorilla. Classification (NCBI taxonomy): domain Eukaryota; kingdom Metazoa; phylum Chordata; class Mammalia; order Primates; family Hominidae; genus Gorilla; species Gorilla gorilla. The sequence continues at coordinate 86,184,035 of NC_073230.2, forward strand.
TGAGAAAATAAATTTCTGTTCTATGTAAATTACATAGTCTGTGGTACTTTGTTATAGCAGCACAAAACAAACAAGACAACAAGCAACAATCATGTGAACAGAAAGAAAAATGGGCATAACAAATGAACCATGTTTTTGTCCAAATTAGGTTCACAAGTCCTTATCTGCACCATCCAGACTCAAACACCTTAAGATTTTGGTAGTTCATTTGGTAGCAAAAACTGACCTTAATTGCCATGAGGATATTTAGAGTCTTCTTATATTCCACTTAGCTGATTATTCACACATATCACAGCAAAAGCATGAACATGTCTGATTACCAGTTCCTGTCCAGATCCTGCGATAAGGACTTACAGAGTATACAGGACATACATGGTATAACTTTTCTGAAATCTTAGATTGAATTCCAAAGCACATCTGGACTTAAGGGATTGTGGATATATACATATATACTATATTTATACATATACACATATGCATATATATGCATATATGTATACATATACACATATGCATATATATACATATATGTATACATATACACATATGCATATATATACATATATGTATACATATACACATATGCATATATATACATATATGTATACATATACACATATGCATATATATACATATACGTATGCATATATACATATATGTATACCTATACATATGCATATATATACATATATATGTATACCTATACATATGCATATATATATACATATATGTATACATATATACATATATACACACACATACTATATACATATACACTATGTGTGTGTATATATATACACATATATATATACTATGTGTGTGTATATATACATATATACATGTGTGTGTATATACATATATATACTATATGTGTGTGTGTATATATACATATATATACTATATATGTGTGTGTGTGTGTGTGTATATATATATATATATATTTTTTTTTTTTTTTTTTGAGACAGAGTCCCGCCCTGTAGCCCAGGCTGGAGTGCAGTGGCGCTATGTCGGCTCAGTGCAAGCTCCGCCTCCCTGGTTCACGCCATTCTCCTGCCTCAGCCTCCCGAGTAGCTGGGACTACAGGCGCACGCCGCCACGCCTGGCTAATTTTTTGTTTTAGTAGAGACGGGGTTTCATCGTATTAGCCAGGATGGTGTCGATCTCGTGACCCCTTGATTCGTCCGCCTCGGCCTCCCAAAGTGCTGGGATTACAGGCGTGAGCCACCGTGCCCGGCAGGATTTATATTTTAAGGAGGCAGGGGAGTTATTCTCCATGGCAGGAAATAAGCTGTGAGCTGCCTTGCGCTTTGGCATGTTTCTCTATCATACAGATAAGAAGCTAGTTCAGTCAAGTGTATGCAGATTTGCGGATGGAAAAACTGGTGCTCCCAGGAGGAGGGAAGCAGATTGAGGAATTACTGACACCTTCTAGGGGCGACCAGCCAGATGTGCAGGTGAAGCACAAGACAGGTTCTCTTCATGCCTCCACTATCCTGGCCTCGACCAAACTGTAGAGGGAAAAACTCAGGTGAGAGTGAGAAAGCACAGTCACTTTCAGTTAGGTTTGTAGCGGTGTGATCGTCACTTAGCACTCATTTATTCGTGTATTCATACATTTATGCATGTTTCTTTCACAGATCAAACTGTTGAGGGTCCACAAACAGGCTGAAGACCTCGTCTGGAGGGAGACTGCAGTGAACCCAAGATCTTTCAAATAAGCGCATCGACATAACAAGATTTAGAAAAGAATAAGCACGGTGCTGTGAGAGCAGCTAGCGGGGGCTGGACTGGGTCCCCGCGGCCAGGCTTCCAAGTCGAGCTGCCGTTTGGGTGGGACCAGAAGACGGGCTAGTCGGCGCCCCAGGATCCCTCCCTGAGGACAAACAGAAGGCCGGGTCCTCCCTTCTCCCGCTTGTCCTTCGGCATTCGCGGGACCTGCATGCTAGACCAGCTGGCCGGACGGCTCGCTAGGACCCGCGGGTGCGGCTGGCCCCTGCCATTTCCGCTTCCTGCCGTGGGGCGGGGTTTCCGGTTGTCTGAGGCGAGGCTTGTCGGCGGTCAAAGGGGCGGCCCGGCCCGGAAGCTACAGCGGCGGTGCGGAGACTGCGGGGCGGGCCATGGCGGCGAACCTGAGCCGGAACGGGCCAGCGCTGCAGGAGGCCTACGTGCGGGTGGTCACCGAGAAGTCCCCGACCGACTGGTAGGCGGCGAGACGGGCCAGGGTCGGGCCAGGGGCTGCCTCAGGGGTGGGTCTGTCTGGGGCGAGCGGGGGACTCGGGGGGAGCGGGAGCGCGAGCGCGGAGCGGCGCCCAGGCAGGTGGCCTGGGGCTTACCTGTCTGCCCCTCCACACCGCAGCAGGAGTGCTGTCTCACCCTCGTGACCCCTTGCCCCGCCGATCGTGGACAGGTTAAACCCGGCTTGGGGGGACCCAGTGAGTCCCCGCCCCTCCCCCTGTCGCTCGCCACCCACTGTGGGCTCCGCGGGCTTCCATGTTGGATCCTCGGCCTGGTCGTGCTTGCTAGCTTCGCCAGGTTCTTCTTTCCAGTCCTGGGACTTCCCTGGAGAAGGGGGTCCTGCACAGCCCTCTCTGAGAAGGCGGAAGCCACGCCCGTTTTTTTGCAAACGCTGTGTTCGGGGATGGGCATTTGAGAGCGGCCTGGCAGCCGGGCTGTGAATGTGAGCCCTGCCCTGGGGGCTTCAGACGAGGAGCTCAGGGATCTGGGTTCTTGGCTGTCTGTGAACGTGGACTTCAGAACTTTCGTTTCTCCAAAAAGTGTACTCTTTCTTGTGCCTGAGCCATGGGAAGATGTACGAAAGTAGGATGCTCGCTATTTGGGAAAAGGTCCCATTTTCCCTCTACCACCCAAGATATCCTCACTTTCCCCTTTGCTTAAATTGTTTTCACTGACCAGTTTTGAGAAATCCCAGTTCTGAGAAATATGCTGAGTATGGTGGGCTAAGGTGACCAACTTTGGGGAATAGAAACTGGGCCTTGGAGTCTGAGTCGTGGTGGGGCCACACTGTGGTCAGCACTGAGGCCCTCCCAACTGTCTTCCCCGTGTGTGGGGGCCATCTCCACTTGTGTAAGTGCTTTCTCATCTCCTCTGCTCTCCCTAGTGCCCAGCACAGAGCGGCTTTTATGCAGTGTACTATTGTGACCCTGAGGATGTTATGGCTTTGCCTTTTCCTCAGCCCTGGGCCATTAGGGGAAGAGCTTTAGAACACCAGTTGCTTGGTTCTGTGGGGTCTCTGTAGACTCTCCTGTCAGGTCTGGGTGCCCTGGATGGCACTTGTGCCAAACAGCACATCTTCTGTTTGGGAGGCATCTAAAGAAGGATATCTCGTCACTTCCTTGGTAGGTTTTCTGCCTGCTTTATAATCCCTCAGATTTACCCACGTCAGTCAGTGTTATTTTTCTCAGGAGAGTTTCTAGATGTCAGCCCTCTGTTTTGCCTCTCTCCTATTCCTGTTCGTGTTTCTCTTAGACCTCTCCTGTTACTTCAAACCCAGTCAAAAGTGTCTCTGCAATGAGTGCCCCATTTTCATGTCCACATCATACCACTTGGCTTTAGAACCCAGAAGAATCTTTGCCCCTCTTCAGCCCTGCCAAATTAAAGATTTTGCTTCTTAACATGCTCTTGATCACTCTGTTTACCCTGGCAGACTTACCTAGGAGCTTCCTGGCACTCCTGATCTATCTCCCTTCCAGGTCTCTCTTCATCATCAGTCTTCTCAGGAACCATCACTGGTTTGGGATGATGCCTCCCAGCCCACCTGGCAGTTTGGGCTTCCCTCTTCAGACCTCCTATGTTCCTAGCCTTTCCTTGGGCTGCTTACGAGAGCTGTCTGCTACCACTCCTGGCCCGGTGCTTACCCACCCCATCTACTCTCTGTCCCTCATGAGGGTTGTGGAGCCTCCTCTTTCCCCTCATGAAGTCAGAACCCACCTATCTCACTGGACTCATCTGCCCAGACAGCCATGCTATGCTCCCTCCCTACCTCCAGGCTCCTGCAGCATACAGGTTGTGTCACTCAGCAGCATAACCCACTGACCTCCACCCTCATCGTCACAGCCATTAAGGTAGTTACTCAGCAGATACTGTGTGGCAGATTCCTGCACACTGCGGAAAAATATCTGGACCATGTCACTTCCGTGTCTGTAACTCTACAGTGGCTTCCTGTTGCATGTTGAATAAAGCCTAGACTCCTTGCCCTGCTGATGCCCTGCATGACCCAGAACCTACCACCCCTTTCATTTACCACACTGTGGCCACACCTGTTTGTCACCACTCTGGCCATCTTTCTCTTCCTCAAACTTACAAGCTGGTTCCTCTTCAGAGTCCTTGCTCTGCTGCTTCCTCTGCATGGAGCACACTTTTTCCACATCGTCCCAGGTGCCTCCCCAGCCTTCACTTCTTGGCCCCGAGGTTGCCTTCTCAGAGAGGCCTTCCTTGATTCCTAGCTCCTTGTTTGTAGGCACTTTTTCCCATCTTTCTGTTTGACTTCCTTCAGACACATGCCAGGCACAAAATATGCTGGAAATCCTTATGGATTTTCTTGTCACCTTTATCTCTTACTAGAAGGGGTGGGGTGGGCTCTGTCTCTGTCCTCGGTGCTTGAGGCATGGTTGTTACATGTGGCAGATGCTTAGATGAAGGATGGACCGAGTCATACAGAAAAAGTGGTACAGATATCAGAGGAAGAAGAGGTGGTCTCTAGTTTGGTGGGTCATAAGAGGTTTCACACACACAGTGCTGGCATTGGGGAGGGCAGATAGAGTGGGGAGCAACCATGACATCAGCTCTCCATCTTGGATCTGTCTCCCGCCCCTCCTTACTCCGTATCTTGGCATGGTTTGTTCTCACCTGGTTCATGTGTCACCTTCAGCACCTGCTTCACTCTCTAATAGTACGTTAGTGTTAGATGTGTGTTTTTTCTTCCGTTAGAAAGTAAGTTCCATGGGCAGGACCTTTTAGGGATTGTTCATAGCTGCATTCCTGTAACTAGTAAGCAGTAGGCTCTCAGTACTTATTTTCAAAGGCATGATTGAATTATAAGATGCTTGACACTCCATATGCCTTGCTGTTCAGAGGCCAGTGCACCATGTTTTTTCATGTTGATTTGAAACTTCCTTCGCCCTTCTTTCAAAAGGCCTCTGAACTGGGAATGAGCCTCTGCGCTGGGAACATTCTTAAAGGTGGCCTGGGGTAGAGAGGGATCAAGTCAGAGGGATAGGTGGCAGGCATTGAGCTTGGCTCTTATTATATTAGCTGCGGAGTCCCTTTTTTTTTTTTTTTTTTTTTTTTTTTTTTTTTGAGACAAGAGTCTTGCTCTGTCGCCCAGGCTGGAGTGAAGTGGCACGATCTTGGCTCACTGCAACCTCTGCCTCCCAGGTTCAAGTGATTTTCCTGCCTCAGCATCCCAAGTAGCTGGGATTACAGGCACCCACCACCACACCCGGCTAATTTTGTATTTTTAGTAGAGACGGGGTTTCACATGTTGGCCAGGCTGGTCTCAAACTCCTAACCTCAGGTGATCCGCCCGCCTCGGCCTCCCAAAGTGCTGGGATTACAGGCATGAGCCATCGCAGCTGGTTGAGTCCCTTCTTGCAAGAGCTGGGTTGAGCTGCCATCTTCTGTTACCTGCTGCTTGTGCCAGCTTGCTATCTTCTGGGAGCCAGGGCTTTGTGGCCATCAAGAGGAATGGGCTTCTTTCCTCCAGGGAGTTCCCCCAGCTCATGCTGGCAGTGTGCCACCTCCCAAATCTTTCTCTTGTTTTTCTGTGTTCTTTTCTCTAGTTCCTTTTCTCTGAGTGTTTCTCATTCAGTGTTTCTCTCCTGTATTCTGTCTCCCCTCCTGGTAAGGAGTGCCTTTTCCCGGAGGTCTGTCTCCTCCCTACCAACCAGATCCACTGGGCCTGGGTCTAATTTCTTCCATTTTTCTCAGGCATAAGTATCTCTGCCCAGTGGCACTGGCAAAGCCCTGGGGAAGCCAAGTTGAAGCTGATTTGGTTCCTGTCCGACTGTTTATCCCTGGAGCTTCTGTCTGGCCTGCCTCAGCAGGCCTGTGCTTTAGAGCCTGGGGAGATGACACACACTGGACTGGGTTTTGCCTTTGACTTATAGTCCAGTGGGTCAGTGCCTCCAGCCCATGTCCAGCAGCCCTGCTGGGGATGTTGAGTTGCTGCAAGGTTCATGCTATGAGCAAGCCAGAATGAATCTTTACCAGAGTTTTGTTTTTGTTTTTGTTTTTAAGAGTTGGGGTTTCACTCTGTTGTTTGGGCTGGAATACAATGGCATCATCATGGCTCACTGTAGCCTTGACCTCCCAGGCTTAAGCAATCCTCCCACCTCAGCCTCCCGAGTAGTTGGGACTACAGGCATATGCCACCACGTCTGGCTGATTTTTGTATTTTTGGTAGAGACAGGGTCCCACCATGTTGCCCAGGCTGGTCTCAAACTCCTGGGCTCAAGCGACCCTCCTGCCTCAGCCTACCAAAGTCCTGGGATTACAGACATGAGCCACCACACCTGGCCCAGAGTTGTGTTCTTTTTTTTGAGACGGAGTCTCACTCTGTTGCCCAGGCTGGAGTGCAGTGGCGCGATCTTGGCTCACTGCAAGCCCCGCCTCCCGGGCTCATGCCATTCTCCTGCCTCAACCTCCTGAGTAGCTGGGACTACAGGTGCCTGCCGCCACGCCCAGCTGATTTTTTGTATTTTTAGTAGAGATGGGATTTCACCGTGTTAGCCAGAATGATCTCGATCTCCTGACCTCGTGATCCACATCTGCCCGCCTCGGCCTCCCAGAGTGCTGGGATTACAGGCGTGAGCCACTGCGCCCAGCCCAAAGTTCTTATGAATAATTAATCTTTCAGGAAAAGAAAGCCATGACCCCATGTCACCCATGGAGAGATAAAGCTCTGCTAGATAGAAAACTTGCTCATGGGTACCTGTCCTTGAGGGGCTTGGCAGGTTCATGGCTTTAACTGTGTGATTTCATGTCGTGTCATTCCTTTGTGGTTTCTGATAAACACAACCTGTGGTAGTCTGTGTTTACCAAAGAGTCTCAAGCCTGGAAGGACCTGCTGCCCTACCCACCAGGCTTCACTGGAGCCAGGGCAGACGTGCACAGGAGTGGTGGGCAGACTTCCAAGGGGCCCAGTGTGTGTATTTCTCCGACTTGCTTCTCCTTTTGGGTGCTCTGGGTTCAGGAATATGTAGATATGTTTTGTCTCTTCAAATCCGTATACCTAGTGGCCAGGTGAGTATTTGACACATGAATGTATAGCAGTCATTGGGAAACTCCACAGCTCATGTTTTCCTCATAGTAGATGTGTGCTCCCATCTCCATGGCTTTGTCCCTCACAACCCCCACCCCATGATAAGTCAGGCCAGTGTCCTCCCAGCTGCAGAGCTGAGAAGGCTGCACAGTTGCCTACTGAGAACCTGCCTAGTGGGTCAGAGCAAAGTGAGAACGGGCCTGTGCCCACCCACAGTGTTACTGTCGGCCCAAGCTCTTTGGGATGTAGTGGAAAGTCATGGTGGATGCGGTGAGGAGAGATGGAACCCAAGGTGCTGGCTACAGAGCTCACTTGTGTTTCGTTTCAGGGCTCTCTTTACCTATGAAGGCAACAGCAATGACATCCGCGTGGCTGGCACAGGGGGTGAGTATGACTCCAAATGGACTCGGGGACACCAGGAGGTAGGAGGGTGACGTGTGCAAAGGAGAAAGGATTGTGACCATCAGCAGTCCATCTCAGCTGGCATTTCAGCTACTGCACAGGAAGAAGGGGACTCTATCACACAGGTGGCCTCTGCCAGTGGCTCAACACCTTCCTCCACTGAGGGTGGGAAGTGGGCCGGACCTGCCTCCTGCAGACCCACCCTACTTTAACTCTGTTGGGGGTTCCCTGGCCCCTTGATCAGTACATGAGCCAACAACGGGCAGGACCGGGGGTCAGCGCACTCAGCTGTCTTGGTCCACTGAGCCACATGGGGCTTCCAGTGCTCACTGGCCACTTCTGGCAGGCCTTAGGTTTCAGATATGTGTAAGTGAAAACATTCCTCCTTGGTTCTCCTTCCCTCTGGGTGCAGGGGAGTGCTTTCTCTTTGTCTACTTGGGGAGAGCTGAGAGGGAAACAGGCCTCTCCAGCTTGTGGGCAGCCTGCGTTGGGAGCTGCGGCGGGAAGCTCACCAGTCCCAGAACTGGTGCTGGTGGAAAGAAAGTCCACAGACATATCTTCTTCTACCTTTGTCCTGCCCTGGTCTTGTGCCGAGTGCTTGCAGGGGCCCCATCCTCACTGGGAGAGGCAGTATCACTGCAGATAGTCACGGGGGAGGCTCTGGGGGTCTCTACAGGAAGGACAGGCTCTTGGCCAGCACAGAGCAGAGGTTGTCAGGGTAGGCTTTGTCAGAGTGTGACCTGTGGGCCCCCCAGCTGACACCTGTGACTGCTCCTCCTCCAGAATTTGCCTGACCCCTCCCTCTGTCCTGAGCTGGACATGGCTTCATTGTTCAATGAACACTCGGAGTGTGTTCTCCACGGTTTGATGTCTGTTGTTGGTAGAAAGCCCCTTCCTTTCACAGTCTTTCTGGGAGGTGTCCCCTTTCTAGAAGGATTGCCATTGAACAGTAGACATGTGGTGTGGCAGGTGACTGGGAGTTGCAGGGATCAACAACTTGAGAGTTTCCTGTCATCCCCAGTGGCACAGGACAGGGCTCTGCCACAAATGCAACAATTTGCTGTCCCCAGAGTGGGGCTCATGACTGCCTCCACTCATACGGAGCCCTGTAGATGAAATACCTGATCAGCTCTTCCTCCTTATAACCTGGAAAAGTTTGTGGGGGCTAAGCCTCAGTGTCAGGGAGAATCGTTTAGAGCTGCCCACTCCTGCGCTCCCCCTGTCCCCATCACCCTCTCTTCTGGAGTCTGAGGACTGAGCCAGTTACGCCACTGCAGGATGTTCAATCTGGTCTGGCCATCTGGGCGGCCCTGGAGCTTGAGCAGACACAGGTGCAGGCAGTGGTGACTCTACAGGCCCTGCTATTCTGGGCCCTTTTGCAAGGTTGCGGCAACAATAAAATTTTGACGTAGACATCCTCCATTTGGAAGTCTGGTGGCTGGTTTGCCGTGGAAATGACCCTGTTTTTATTTCCAGAATTACCTCTGGGTTTAGAGAAGTGGTTTTTAAACGAGTGTGGGTAAAAAAAATTACCTGAGGTACTTGTCAGAATCGCAGACTCCTAGGTCCCACCCAGCTCTCATCAATCAGTTTAGTGAGGGTGGTGCCCAGGACTCTGATTTTAAACATACCCCTAGAAAGATTCTGATACAGGTGGAGGGGAGAAGCCCTGGTTTAGAGGCAGCTCGGCCTCCCTTCATGGTGGGACCAGGGCCAGCAGGGAATGTCAGGGCCACCCCTGACCTTCACTGTGACTCTGCTGCAGAGGGTGGCCTGGAAGAGATGGTGGAGGAGCTCAACAGCGGGAAGGTGATGTACACCTTCTGCAGAGTGAAGGACCCCAACTCTGGACTGCCCAAATTTGTCCTCATCAACTGGGTATGTGGAGCCTGTTTCATCTAGGTGTGACCCAGGAAACCCCATTGTCTTCTTTCCTGTTTTGACTTGACTTCAGGAACAAAGTGTTTTACTGGCATGACTTAGTAGATCAATAGAACAGCTCTGAGCTGGTGAATGAGCAGAATAGTTGACAGATTCATTGTGGCCCAAAGAATAACTGTGGCTTTGCTATGCAGAATTCACCCTCCAAGCCTAGAGTTCTTCCTGCAAAATGGATTAAAAGCAGTCACAGGGAGTCCTTGCTCCGTGCTCTTGAGGGTGGTTGTTCTGATGGAGTAGAGAGCCTGAGGGAGTGTTTAGGAGCGTGGGAGTACAGGGACAGGGCCTCCTTGATCCCTTGGTGGGGATCAAGAAAACTCTTGAAGGCTGGGTGGGGTGGCTCACACCTGTCATCCTAGAACTTTGGGAGGCCGAGGTGGGTGGACTGCCTGAGCTCAGGAGTTTGAGACCAGCCTGGGCAACACGGTGAAACCCCATCTCTACTAAAATACAAAAAATTAGCTGGGCATGGCAGCGTGCACCTGTAGTCCCAGCTACTCAGGAGGCTGAGGCAAGAGAATTGCTTGAACCCAGGAGGCAGAAGTTGCAGTGAGCCAAGATTGCGCCACTGTACTCCAGCCTGGGCCACAGAGCAAGACTCCATCTCCAAAAAAAAAAAGAAAAAAAGAAAATTCATGAAATGCCCCCACAGCGAAAGCCGGTAGCCATCCTGCCCAGGGAGCATCCATGAGCCCCTTGGAGGCATGGGAACTTACCTCACCCATGTGATGCAGTCAGAAGAATAGGTTCTGCTTTGGGGGTTGCAGTTTTCTCTTTTCTGGGACACAGGGTAGATGTTGGGTCCCCAGGGAAGGGAAGTGGCTTTGGGGGAGGCCTGGGTCAACCTGGGCATCCTTGTGTTGCAGACAGGCGAGGGCGTGAACGATGTGCGGAAGGGAGCCTGCGCCAGCCACGTCAGCACCATGGCCAACTTCCTGAAGGTAAGGCCAGGTGAGGCCCGCTCACTGGGAACAGGCCTCACAGGCTTGAAGTCTCGCAGGTTCCTGGGTGCGAGCAAGTGGGAATCAGAACTGGAGTTGGGAGTGTGCTCATAGCTAATGCTCTCTGCCTGCCTTTGAGGGCGTGACCAGAGGCTGCTTCACTCTCGGTCAGTGAGTGCATGGGAGGTCAGGATGTTGCCAGGGCCACCTTCAGGCCTGCCTCAGTGGGGCAGGATAAAGGACTATGCTGGAGCTGGTGCCGTGAGAAGGGTGGGCCCTGGTTCTGTTTTGTTTTATGATCCCTCTAAACAGTTTAGTAATACCGTCAGGATTTGGAGGAAGGGGAGAGTGCCCACCATCTTAGCACGCATGTGCCCTTTTGATGCATTCCTTTCCAGCCCCCTCTACATGGAGTTATGTCAGTCCTATAATAGAACCTTTTTAAATTTTAAAAACTATTTGTAACAAAAGCATTTGTTGGTCACTTGTCAGGTAACTTTTTGCATTTCTCTGGCAAAGGAGACTCAGAATTTTGATTTCTCATTCTGCCAACATTTCTTCAGCTATACCTCAGTTTCCATCTAGGAGCTGATAAGAGAATTCCCAGCTTATTGATATACAGGTTTGAGTATCCTTTATCTGAAATGCTCAGGACCAGAAATGTTTTGGATTTTTTCAGATTTGGGAATGTTTGCAGTTCAGCATCCAAAATCCGAAATTCTCCAGAATCTGAATTTTTTTTTTTTTTTTGAGATGGAGTCTCGCTCTGTTGCCCAGGCTGGAGTGCAGTGGCGTGATCTCGGCTCACTGCAAGCTCTGCCTCCCGGGTTCACACCATTCTTCTGCCTCAGCCTCCCGATTAGCTGGGACTGCAGGCACCCGCCACCACGCCCAGCTAATTTTTTGTATTTTTAGTAGAGACAGGGTTTCACTGTGTTAGCCAGGATGGTCTCGATCTCCTGACCTCGTGATTCACCTGCCTTGGCCTCCCAAAGTGCTAGGATTACAGGCGTGAACCACCACGTCCAGCCCAGAATCTGAGATTTTTTGAGCGCTGACATAATGCTTAAAGGAAATGTTCATTGGAGCAGTTCAGATTTCGGAATTTTAGGTTAGGGATGCTCAACCTGTATAGTAACAGTGAATGAGGTCATGGGTCTGGCTTCTCATGAAGAAATCATTGGCTTACTTTTTGTAGAAAACATGCATGGCATTCTTTTATCAGAGTTTTTTTTTTATTGTTTTGTTTTTTGTTTGTTTGTTGGTTTGTTTTGAGACAGAGTCTCACTCTGTCACCCAGGCTGGAACACAGTGGCACGATCTCGGCTCACTGCAACCTCTGCCTCCCAGGTTCAAGTGATTTTCCTGCCTCAGCCTCCTGAGTAGTTGGGATTACAGGTGCCTGCCACCATGCCCGGCTAAGTTTTCTATTTTTAGTAGAGATGGTGTTCCCTGTGTTGGCCAGGCTGGTCTGGAATCCCTGAGCTCAAGTGATCTGCCCTCTTCAGCTTCCCAAAGTGCTGGGATTACAGGCGAGAGCCACCGCACCTGGCCCAGAGTTTTTATAAATTGATATATAATAGTTGTACATATTTTTTGCATACATGTCATATTTTGATACCTGTATACAATGTATACGATGAATCAGGGTAATTAGCGTGTTCATCACCTCAAACATTTATCTTTTCTTTGTGTTGGGAACATTACAATTTTTCTCTTCTAGCTAATTTGAAATACACAAAATTATTGTTAACTATAATTTCCCTTCTGTACTATTGAATACTAGAATTTATTCCTTCTATTTAACTGTACTTTTGTACCTGTTAAGCAACTTCTCTTCATTTTCTCTCCCCCATGCCCTTCCCAACCCCTGGTAACCAGCATTCTACTCTCTCCCTCCATGATACCCACTTTTTTAGCTCCCACATGAGTGAGAACATGCAATACTTGTCTTCTGTGCCTGGCTTATTTCCCTTAACATCATGACCTCCAGTTCCATCCATGTTGCTGCAAATGACAGGATGCCATTCTGTTTTATGGCTGAATAATATTCCCTCATGTTTATATACTAAATTTTCTTTACCCTTTCATCCATCGATGGACGTTTTGGTTGATTCCGTATCTTGGCTATTGTTAATAGCACTGAACTTCAGAGTTGGATATATCCCCAGCAGCTGGATTGCTAGATCATATGGTAGTTCTGCTTTTAGTAGGACTAAAATACTGTTTTAAAAACCATACTGTTGTCTAGGCGCGATGGCTCACGCCTGTAATCCCAGCACTTTGGGAGGCCAAGGTGAACAGATTACCTGAGGTCAGGAGTTCAAGACCGGCCTGGCCAACATAGTGAAACCCCAGCTCTACTAAAAATACAAAAAATTAGCCGGGTGTGGTGGCACGTGCTTGTAATCCCAGCTACTCACGAGGCTGAGGAAGGAGAATGGCTTGAAGGACAGTAAGATAGAGAGAGAGAGAAAGAGAGCATGAGTGTGCTTGGCTTAAGAATATAGCATGATCTGTTCCAATGAGAAGAAAGAGATCAGAAGAGCTAACATATAAAATGTAGAATAATGTGCTTCAGGGTATTGGGGAAAGTGACTATAGATTAAAAAGAGTTATATTGTAGAATTTTGGGCATACTCATCTAAATTTGTTGAATAATGTCTTACAAACAATAACAAACTAATGTATAATCTTAAATATAGCCTAAACATGAAAGAATTAAGATGTTTTGGGGGAACAGAGAGAAGGTTGGACTTGAGTAAAGTAGATTAGTGGTGAGTGAAAATTATGTTATTCGAGACCTATTGTAGCAACTTGGACAAAATAAGCACTGACTAAATATTTGATGAATGAATGAAGGAAGGAATGAAGGAATGAAAAGCGCTGAGCCCAAATCGGATGCAATTAAATCATTAAGGATGAAGGTGATGTTCATACAGGGCGGAAGGTTAACTTATTTTACTTTTAGAAATTCTGAGCTTTCAAAATATGGAACAGTAAACCCACGTTAAATAAATAAAAGTTAATAAAAAATTATAGCATCACAAAACCCATTTTACTTGTTGCCAATAAGAACTTTCATTTGGGTTAATTTTGTGAGCTCTACTTATTTTGATTATATCATTATTCTTCTGTACTTATACTGTCAGCTTAGCCAATTATTATTCATGTGAAGGCAATCAACTATTTCTGTATTCAGAATAAAATTAATGAACCTGCTACTTATTTCATATGCATTTTTTTCTTGTTTCCTCAAATGCTTGAGGAGGAATCATTCAAATGTATCTGATGTAAGTTTTAGCATGTCATTAATTTGTGTTTTCATTTTGAAGTGACAGCCATGGAAAATGATTTGGAATGCTCTGTTGTATCTACTTTTCTTTCACTTTTAAATATAAATAATATTCTTAAATAATTTGGCCAGAATAGTAGTTATGTCAGTAGGATGGATTGGGAAATACTACAGTCTCTTAAAATTTCAAGATTCAATTCTTTGCCAAAATTATTTTTAACTGAAGCTAAAAGGGACTTTAAATGTAAGAGGAGGAACTATCTACTCCTGGGTGGTATACTCTTTCAGGTTGCAGGCTGATATTGACAATGGTAGAGTTAGTCCCACTTGTGGAAACTAAGGCTGTTGGCAATCACATCTACTCAAATAGTCACTAATGAAGTGCTACGAGCTTTGGTGAACAAACTATCTCATACTGCCAAGTTTCCAGCATAATTGTCCATTTTTCTCTCTGTATGTCTTTGAACATAAATAAAGTCTGAAAGGTGGGGAAGGGTCAAACAAAGCTCTCTAGGTATGAGGCACTTTCTATTTTCGCTTGTACAGTTTGACAGTCCTAGCCACGGCTCACTATTTATTGTGTTCCTGGAAAGTTCTGTGATGACTGAACTCTTTCCTTTCACCAGCACCTTAAATAGGCTCAGGGTTCATTTAGCACTGAATATGATCATTGTTTCCCTGTGGAATGTCTTAGACTGCTTTAATGCAAATACCTGAAATTATTTTATTTGTATTAGATATATTTATAAGACATTGAAATAAAAATTTTTCTGCAGCTTATGAGATAATATTTTATTATTCATGGCTTTCATTTTGTCATGCACAAAACTTGAAAGGCAAGATATGAAGCTGTCATTTATTCTCTAAGAACTGTCACTTCTAATAGGAATCAATTTTGTTTTATAGATTCAAATTCTGAGTTTATTTTTTAGCACAAGATCCGGTAGGAAAACAAAATTTTGAGATATTATGAAATAAGATGAAGTACATGAAATTTTGTCACTTTATCATGAATGTGAGAATGTTTTCATAACTATATATGTTTTCATAATATAGCCCAAGGATATAGTTTTAGAAGAGTTAGTACTTTTTCTTTGGTCTATAATATGTTTAAACTTATTTTTCTTTAAGTATTTATTCAATATTGCCTTCCATTTTGCAGGGGACTCCATGACCAGATGAAAGGTATAGATGTGATTGCTGTGCTTGGTACACCTCCTATTTTCCTGCCTTTAAATTATGTTTTTTTTTTTTTTTTTTTTGCTAATGCAGTATTACTCTAACTTAAGGAATAGCTTATGATGTAGGTCTTTTCTTATTTCTGGACATGAACTGTATAGTAGGGTGTTGCTATAATTTATATTTCTTAAATGATATTTTAGAAGGTTGTCTGTAATGCAAGTTTTTATAATGTAAATGTTTTCTGACTTTTACTATAAAATTAGAGTGTATGTCATTTATGTAATAAAAGTAGGTCATCCAGCAAGAATAAATTCATGTATCTTGTTTTGTTTACTTATGATAGTATTGTAAAAGCTATTTACAATGTCAAGCAGCATCTATACAGGCAATATAGTGCAGAGAATCATGACAAGGATTCTAGACAAGAGGGTATTTTTCTTGACACATTAGATAATTTTTACAGAAAGAAGACAATTTTTTAAAAAGACATGAAAATTGATTCTATTTTTTGTTTGAGAGATTGCAAAAACACTGCAAAATCTAGATACTTGAGTGATGCATCCTATTTTTATGAAGCAATACTTTCAGAAGATTATTTGAAATACATTTAGCATCATAATTTATGTATTATTACAAACATTTCAAATACAATCATATAATACTCTTGGAAAGCTGCAACTTGAAGAGTGTGCACACAGGATTAAAACACTCAGCAATGCTTTAATGTTGCTAAACATATGACTATTTTGATCATGTGGTTCAATGTATGAAACCATCAACAAGTAAATTATGGTGTATTATAGTAACAAATTTAATGGTTATTTACAATGAATAATATTTTAACAAATGTATTTATTCATATATATATATTTTTTCTAACCAAAATGAACTTGTTAATAAAGCCAATAGAACTTTAGAAGAGTATGTGAAAAGAAAATAATGCTTTCAAACAGGTAACTGAAGGGAAAACACTTATTCTAATTAAAAGTACATGACATTTCTGGCAGCTGGAATGCCCTAACAAATTCATTGTCAAAAGTTCTAGCTATAAATGGCTAAATTATTCCGATTTTTCATATTGGTAAATTCTGAAAATTGTGTGAGGTTATCCTATATATTTCCTGGTCATGTTTGATTCTGAAGCTACTGGGTTACCCTATAACACATCAGTTATTATTTAATCACGAAGAAAACTGACAAGGTCATAAGGAGTTAGGGCATATCTGCAAAGTGACCACCTAGCTGACAGAGTTGTTAACGAAAGAACATATTGCCTGTAGAAAAGTCTTACGCTCTGTACCTTTTATCCTAAAATTTGTATATACATAAACCAGAACACTGGAAATGTTTAATTCATTTGGGTAGCATAGAACAGGATTTTAAAAACTTGTTATTTAGTTTGTTGTCTTGTATGATAGAAGTATATTATTATCTCCAGGTTATCTAATTAGGTTATAAAGCAACTTATTAATGATTTTATTTTTCTTGCAAAGAGACATTTTCCTGTATGTATTATAGTAAACTATTATATTATAGTTTACTACATTTAACAAGGCAAACCTCAAATATTGACTTTTTAAGATCTATTTTTTTTCAAAAATCTACATCTCTGAGCCCATAGGATCTTGAAGCAGTAATATTAGAAATGAGAATTTAAAACAGAAACAGAGTATTCCATTGTAACTCCACTTAATTATGTTTTACCTTGATGCTCCACATGATTTCAAGATATTTTGTTCATTACCTTCGTAGAAATATTCATGTTAGTATTAAATTTTATCATCATTTTCCAAAGAGCAAGTGCTAGTATAAGTTAGAGAAATACAGTATCTCATTTTTTGTGTGTTTATAAAATGTACTTGAAATTTTGTCAGGTATATAGAAACAATATACATGAAATAAAATAATAGATACTTGCAATTTCAACTATATAATATGGTTTCATATTTAAGTTGAAATTGCTCACAGAGTAAACAATACCAAAAACTAGCTAACTTTTATTTCTGCTAAATTTTTTGCATAATATAAATAGTTGAAACATATTTTTGTAACACTAAAATGTACAGCAGAATGACAAAGTGGGTAAGTTTTCATTCTATTTGATTTTCTTCTGTGAGAAGTACATTCATTGAATTTGCAATTTATTTGTAACTATTGTTGGTGAAATGTGTTCAGTGTTGAATTCCTATAAGACAACAAAATATGTTTTGTAATAAGCAAGCAGACTTTATTATACCTATTCCACTATGAAAGAACACTACCTATACAAAGCCTTGGTGTATCCTCTATAGAAAAAAGTCACAAGAAGATATTTATGATTCCAGGGCTTGGCCTGGGTTATTTTAAAGCAGCCTTTGCACTGTGGTAAAATGGTGGGGCTTATGTACAGTTTATATCATAATAGCTTAGGATTAGTGTGCACAGCAAGGTTAGGCTCTTGAAGCAAGTGTTGAAGGGCAAGTTCTAGTCTTGCTAGCTATTTTTGTGGGTTCACAGATGTCTCATCCTGCGGGAGCAAATATTTCCTGGATCAAATACTTTTTTTTTTTTAGTTTTCACCATAAATTGACATAGGAACAAAGAAGCATGTCCTGTACCAGTTCCAAGATGTGTGCTAAGAAAACAGAAATTGCTTTTGTACATATGAAGTGAAGGGATTTAGATTTCTGGTTCTTATATACCGTGATGTTTGTTGTCTTAAAAAATAAATAAATAAATAAAAAACCCAGAAGAAAAACCTTATTGCTTGAATCAAATTACTCAGAAAATGAACATTTTATAACAAACTGGCAATAGGAAGCTGGGTAGTACTCATAATAAAATTATGATCAAATTGTACCTAGTAGGATCTGTTATGGGCTGATATTTCTGTCCTACCCAAACTCACAGGTGGTTGGCCTAACCCCCACAGTAATGCTATTAGGAGGTAGGGCCTTTAAAGATAATTAGGTTTAGATGAAGTCATTAGGGTTGTCAGAGATGAAATGCAAACACAGGCTATGGTGTTTATAAGCAAGAAACTGTTACAAGTAATAATTTAAAAATATACAACAATAGGTTACAGTGGTTATAAATAATTTAGTTTGTCAAAATGAGTAGGAGTAGGCCAAAGTTACATTTTACACAATATTTTATTCATAAAAAGGAAAATAGTATTTGAATACAGAATACCTTGGTCATTTTATTAAATACAAGACACATTTTATTTTCATTTTATTTTATTCTTATTTTTATTTGCCATGTCATATATTGAAATAAATAATTCATAATATATTTTTATGTGTACATCTATGGACATTGAACATTGTATTTTTTTAAATTTATTACTTTAAAATATTATAAACCTAGGCACATAGAGTTGATGATCTTTCAATACTTTATTTTTATAGAATTTATTTTTTCTTTTATAATTATCCATTATTTATAAAATTTGATATAATCCTTATCTATCTTTGCATGTATTTGTAACATTTTCTTAGAAATTGAAGTTATTCACAAATTATCATTAATTAATCAATAACATTAGTCTATTGCCTTAAAGTTGTCCAAGTAAATGTAAATGACGAGTTAATGGGTGCAGCACACCAACATGGCACATGTGTACATACGTAACAAACCTCCACATTGTGCACATGTACCCCAGAACTTAAAGTATAAAAAAAAAGTCTAAGCTAACACAGGAAGCCTTTTTTGCTTTGTAGCTGTACAAGAATTCACAAGATTAAACCTCAGTAGAAGATAACACTTACTGAAATTTCATTTAATCAATCTTGTACTTTGGCCATCCTAAATCATTTTTAAAATTACTTATAACTTACTGTACCACTAACATATAATTTTTAAGTGTAAAATATGAGAAATTAAACCCGTCCTATTTATGTAAAAATACTATGCTAAAATTATTTTTACATGGTACTGAAGTCAAGAAGGCATAGGGTTACTTGTAAGCTAAAATTAGTCCACCCTAGTTAAAAGAGCCATCAAAATACTAGGGATAGCATAGAAACTCGTTTTAATATAAATTATTCACTGCATTCATATGCCAAAATTTAAAGATATTTGAATCTATGTCATGAGTCTACTTTTCTAAAACCTAAGCTGTTTCCAAACTTTTGGATTCACTTTTTTTTTTTTTTTAAATCAATTCATCACTTCTGAGCGCCGGGCCCCGCAGGGCCAGCTCCGGGACCTCGGGGACCACAGCGTTGCCGCCGCCTAAGGGGCCTCGCTGCATAGCGCCCCGAGGGGGCTTCGCAGGAGGAGAGCTTTTCATTTCGGGTCCGCCCGGCGGGGCTGGGGTCACGATCCGATCAAATAAGATCAAAGTGTAAGCGGGAGGAGGGGCGTAGGGGTGGGCGCACGCACTCGCCTAACACGCTCCAAGCGCGCACACTCACACACTCACGCGTCCACTCACACTCACCCCGCACGCGCCTCACACGCGACACCACAGCTCCGCACACAACACCCAGGACCCAGGCCGCTCTCCCTCCCTAAAACAGCGGAGGGATTCACTTTTTCATTCTGTTACAATTTTGCAAGAAGAAACATGAAAAAGGAGTACATTTCTAATTTTTTTTCTATTTTTTTGTCTTTTGCTTATTTGTACAAATTTATGAAGTACATGAGAAATTTTGTTACGTGCATATAGTGTGTTGTGATCAAGGCAGGGTATTTGGCGTGTCTGTCACCTGAGAACAATACATTTTTGTTAGGTATAGTCACCCTACTCTGCTATCATACATTGAATTTAATCCTTCTATCTTACTGAGAGTTTTACCCTTTAACTCAGTTTGCTTCCTTGTTCTCCATATCTCCCACTCACCCTTTACAGTCTCTGTTATCTGTCCTTCAACTCTCTACCTCCATATAATGAATTTTCTTAACTCCCACATAAAAGTGAGAACATGTGATATTTGTCTTTTAGTGCCTGGCTTATTTCACTTAAGATAATGACCTCCAGTTCCATACATGTTGCTATAAATGGCATGATTTTATTCTTTCTTATGGCCAAGTAGCATTCTATTGTGTATATATACCACATTTTCTTTATTCATTAACCCATTGATGGACACGTAGGTTGATTCCATATCTTTGCTATTATAAACAGTGCTGCAATAAACATGTGAATGCAAGTATCCTTTGATATACTGATTTCTTTTCCTTTGGGTAGATATCCAGTAGTAGAATTGCTGGATCAAATGGTAATTCTACTTTTAGTTTTTTGAGAAATCTCCACATTGTTTTCCATAGTGGCTTTACTAGTTTACCTTCCAACAAACACCATGTAAGTTCCGTTTTCTCCTCATTCACACCATCATGTTATTTTTTGTCTTTTTAAATAGTCATTCTGACTGGGATAAGATAGTATTTCATTATAGTTTTGATTTATATTTCTCTGATGATTAATGATGTTGAGCATTTTAGCATATACCTGTTGGGCCATTTGTATGTTTTCTTTTGAGAAATATCTAGTCATGTCCTTCGCCCACTTTTTAATGGGATTAGTTTTTTCTTGTTGTTTTTTGTTTCCTGTACATTCTGCGTATTTGTCCTCTGTTGGATAAATAATTTGCTAATATTTCTCCCATTAAGCAGATTTTCCTTTCACTTTGATTGTTTTCCTTTGTTGTGCAGAAGCTTTTTAATTTGATCTAGTCCCATTTGTCTTTTTTATTGTTGCTGCCTGTGCTTTTGATGTCTTAGTCATAAATCCTTTGCTTAGACCACTCTTTATGAGAACTTTCTCTAGGTTTTCTTCTAGTGTTTTTATATTAATAGCTTTGCAACTTACATTTGTGTATTTAATTCATTTTGAGTTGATTTTTGTATATGGTGACAGATAGGAGTCTAGTTTCATTCTTCTGCATGTGGCTATCCAATTTTCCCAGCACCATTTATTGAAGAGGGTGTCCTTTCCCAAGTGTAAGTTCTTGTTGACTTTCTTAAAGATCAGTTAGCAGTAAATATGTGGCTTTATTTCTGGCCTCTCTATTCTGTTCCATTGGCCTATATATCTATCTTTAGAGAAATACCGTGCTGCTTGGGTTAAGTCAGGTAATGTGATACCTCCAGTTTTGTTCTTTTTGATCAGGATTGCTTTGACATTTGGGCTCTTTTTTGGTTTGATATTTTATATATATTTTATAATTGTTTATCCAATTCTGTGAAAAAATAACTTTGGTAATTTGAAAGAGATTGTGTTTAGCCTATAGAATGATTTGAGCAATGCGGTCATTTTAATGATATTAATTCTTCTGATCTGTGAGCATGGGATTTTTTTTATTTGTTTGTGTTATCTTCAATTTCTTTCATTAGTGTTTTGTAATTTTCCCTGTAGAGATATTTCACTTCCTTAGTTACATTTATTCCTAGTTTTCTTTTTAGTCACTGTAAATAAAATGGACTACTTGGTTTTTTTTCTCAACTAGATTGTTATTGGCATATAGAAACAAGAAACACTGCTGACTTTTGTATATTGATTTCATGTCCTGCAACTTTATTTATCAAACCTACTGGTCTTTTTGTTGAGTCTTTTGGTTTTTCTAGATATAAGACTATATAATCAGTAAACAGGAGAAACTTGACTTCTTCTTTACCAATTTGGATGCCTTTTATTTCTTTCTCTTTCCTGATTGTTCTGACCAAGACTTCCAATACTATGTTGAATATGAGATGTGATATTGAAGGGGAAAAGTTTAAAGATTTTTATTTTTTATTTGTAATGTTTTAACTATTTATCTAGTTAAGCTATTCCTAACATGTGTTCCAAATGAAAGAATAGTATCTTTATGATCAACCGATCCCAAATTTTCCCAAAAGAAGTGAAAAGGAGAGAAGAAAAATGAGAATTCATGAGAGCCAGCTTTACATATACATAAATTTAGTACTGTAGAGGTTAACTATTTTCCTTCTGTGGCAATGAAAAGACTCAGATACAAGAAACTATATATTTGACACGCAGATGATCAAGAGTCATTGTAGATAGATAGAAACATAATTATAAAGTTTATGAACGCCACTGGGCCCTTGTTAGAAATAGTCCCTTTGGTGAATAAAAACAAAAAATTTTACTAAAAATAGTAGTCCTTTCAAAACGTTCCATTGGAGATCTTCTATACATACATACATACATACATACATACATACATACATACATACATATATATAAAGTTAATGTTAAAAATAAAAGTGCGTAGAAAGGCAGCTAAGGTATTAGTGTACAACAAAAGGAAACTGAGCCAAGAATGTAATTAATCATCTTCACTTATGTAATTCCAAAGCATCTAGTAACTAATATTATGCTTCTTATTCAGATTAAAACTGTTCTGGGCCAGGCACAGTGGCTCACACCTGTAATCCCAGCAATCTGGGAGACAGAGATGGGTGGATCACCTGAGGTCAGGAGTTCGAGACTAGCCTGGCCAACATGGTGAAACTCTGTCTCTACTAAAAATACAAAAATAAGTTGGGCATGGTGGTGCACATCTGTAATCCCAGCTACTCAGGAGACTGAGGCAGGAGAATTGCTTGAACCTGGGAAGCAGAGGTTGCAGTGAGCCGAGATCACACCACTGCACTCCAGCCTGGGTGACAGAGTGAGACTCTGTCTCAAAAAAAAATTACACTGTGTATCTTACGTGTTTCTATACTCTTTATGGCACCTCTTATAGTTTTATATATTAGGTAGGCTTACACATTTTAATTAAAGTCATAATTATAGTGTTAAATTTAATTAGTCACATGCTGTCATTTTTATTCATTCAATGAACATTTGTGTACAGATGTGGTACAATTTTTTTATCAATGTACAAGAAAAGTTCAGTGAGTAAATGCTAAATTTTCTACTTATTTATTTTCTAAATATATGGGACACATTTTATTGTCACTCAAAGTGAAACAGGATCCATTAAAAAAGAAGACACTAAAAGAATCAAGGAGAAAAATAATCTAAAGAGTGAAAGAGAGAGGAAAATAAAAGATACTTCGGATGTGTGCAAATAAATGTACACAAAATAATTTGCAGAGACAATAACCTATTATAGCAAAAAACAGACACAATATACTTTAAAACTAGTGGTCTCACTCTATTGGTCTATTGGGTGCTGAATTTTGGTATAAAATTTTCACTATTGGAAACTATTACTTTGCCTAATACACAACTTTTAAATTCCTTATATAATTAAAGAGATGTTATGAAGAAATTTTTGTCATCTTTATTGAGTTATTTTGAATTTAAAAGAGATTTAAACTATACTTGAAACATTTTAAATTAAATATATGAACTCTTACGGTAAGCTTGTAATGGCTTAATTTGTTGAAGTCTATTTTCAATAAATTAAATGTCTTTCACCTGACGTGTTTATGGCCAACACAAGTAACTATACTTGATTTTCAGACAGCTTTCATAAAAAGAAAATGAATAGGAAAGCTGATCACTATAAGTGTTTTTTTTACTCTGTGTGGTAAAATGATAAATAATATTGAATCAAAAATAATATCCATTCTGTCTCTGTTGAAAGCCATTCATTTTACACATTTTTATTTGTTACTGTAATGAATTCTTACTACACCCTGCATCCTGCTCAATATAAGGATAATATCACAGACATTAAACTTCCAATTTTAAGGAATGACATAATGTTCATCTCTTTGAAAACATTATTAACAGCTATTGTGTATTATTCACAGATACTGGCTGACCTAGAAAATCATGCATTATTTAAGAATGATCTGGAATGTCAAAAGCTGATTCTAGAAGCAATGAAATACCATCTATTGCCAGAAAGAAGAACTTTAATGCAGAGTCCGAGAACTAAACCCAGAAAATCTACAGTCGGAACTTTGTATGCTGTAGGAGGAATGGATAACAACAAAGATATTTAATTCTGGATTTATATAACTATACATCCTGTGTTATACCATGATGCAGCTTTTATATTGTAATGGTGATACTACAAAAAATGACATAAACTCAGCTTTAATTATTGTAATTTAAAATTAAGGGAGAAATTAAATATCTCTTTAATTGTAGCTGCTTTCTGCTTCTTCTTCATCTTTAAGTTCCTTATTCATTTCTTATGCTTATGTACAAGAGTTCATATAAAATAAAAAAGAGATTTGAATCACTTAACACAAGCCAAACAATTTGTTGGATATATTGAGAATGCTATTTCAATGCCAAGAAATGTGAAATGCAAAGCAAATTCTTGCTGGGATCTCAATTATGAAAAGAATCTCTGTCTTTGAGAAGTTGAGAATATCGTGTAGAAGCCAGATAAATAAATAGACAATTATAAAGAAGTATAAGAATGGTGAAAGTTATAATTTATAAGTTTGTGTTTACTAATTTAGTCCTTCAAAAGAAAATGAATCATTTGTTTAAAAACTAAACATATGCATTTGAAGATTTTATTCTTACGTTTTTAGAGTTATTGGAAAAATCTCCAAAACTTTGTCCTCTTCAGATTTTCTTATGTCTGTCTTAATTTTCATGAATAAGTACACAAGAAAAATAATATGCAAAAAGTGTAATTTTCATGTTTGTTTCTAATAAATGATATAATTAACCATAAAATATTTCAAGTATTTATTTTAAAAGCTGGAATTGGCAACAATAGAATATGACCAAATATCCAACATCTTTTTAAAAATTGTTAAGATAAATCAGAACAAAAAAAAACTTATTTCAATCACTGTGAACTGAGATTTCAAAATTGTAGCCGAAGGGAAAAAACTGATGTAATCAATAGAGAATGACACATTCTCATTTGTTGTCTGTCAAAAGGATATCCTATGGCTGTTACATGGTTTTCATAGTTTATTTTTGGAAAAGAGCAACTCCTGTAAATATGAAAATGCAGAAGCCTAAAGAAATAAGATTTATTTTATAAGTACATAGCAAATCAAGAGAATAAAAGGGCAAAATGTTTGTCATCACATGGATGAATATAGGCACTCATAAAAGACAATATTGGTCCTGGGAGAAGGTACTAAAGCTTAGAATACACTATTATTGAAGTAGGAAAGCCTTAGAAACTTCTTTAAAACACAATGAAATGTCTTCCATCTGGGGTAGTCTCTTTCCCAAAAGACAGAATCTGGATGGTGATTTTGATGTTTACTTCAAAAAATATGAGATCTATATATATATATGTATATATATATATATAGAGAGAGAGATGTATGTGTATATATATAGTATAACTATATATCTATACATATTATTTAGATACAAATATACCTATTTATGATTGTATTCAATTTCCTCTCTCGGACATTATATAGCTAGGTACCTAAGTATAGGTATATTTTGATTTACTAACATTCTTGAAGTTGTTACTTTTGTTGCTTGTAGTCATTACTTACATTGTGTGTGTGAAATTATGTTATTAAATTTTTGAAAGACATTTCAAATTGCTTACTAATTATTATTCACACAGAAATGTCACAGTTTACTTGAGCTTAACCCTATTATTAAACACTTTGCTGGGATTCAATAATTTTTTTTATAAATAATGCCACCATTAGCACCCACATACATAAAAGTTTATCCTAATCTCTGAGTATTTCCTTAAATATACACCTAGATGAAAAATTAGTGGGTGGGAAAGAAAAGCCGTTGTGAGGTATAAGCTAATTTCTTTTTCGAAAATATATAAGAATTTATAATATTACCAAGTTATACAGAATGCCAGTCTTACTGTCTTGTCAAAAAAATTTTGTCTTAAAAAACCTTTTTATATGAGTAAGTTTTAACATAACAAAATATAAAGAGTCGTATAGTCAATCCCCAAGTGTTCATCATTACATTTATATTTCCCTTCTTAGTAGTGAAATTGAAATTTTTGTATTTTAATTTTTTATGTATTTAATCACATATATAATAATGAATACTGATATATTAATACCTCTCTTCTAATTATTGCATTTTTTTGCAGTTTCTTGAGCATTGTTTGGTCAGTAGTAACAGCCTATGGTACAATCCTGTCATTTTCTTTACTTTAAATGAAATTATGTTAATACTTCAGAAGTCTGCTGTAAATATCTAGTAGGTAGCATAACACACCTGGCAATGTTTGAAGGAATGATGGATATTGCATAAGAAAATACATAGATGCTCCAGATAACGTTAAGTTTTGTAAGACATAATTTACTTTATTTTAGGCAGACACTTAGAGTAAGAGAAAATTGCCTTCTTCCAAACAAGAATTGGATGATTTGAGACAAAGAGTTAGCGTTTGTGAGGACTACCTTACTCTTCTTTGGCTTTCAATATTTATACCAGGGCCACTCATTCTTGGTGAGCCCTGAATGCTGTTTCATTTTTTAACTCAGAACTAGCTTTGCCTAGTTCTGAGATAAATCTATGCCTTACAACTATTTATAAGCTAAGTTTAGCATCTTAGCTTCCATTTTCTGCCTGATTTCTGCCTCTTGCTGTGTACATCTTCGAAATCAGCAAACGCCCAGAGAAGACAAGCAGTGTTGCCCTGCCATTCTCTTTTCTGAGGGACAGGAGTCTAAGGTCCTGACTGCCTTGATTGCCCTGAGCTGCAATTTGTGTCTTTTCAGCCCCATCAGACTGCCCAGAGGCCTCAGCCCACATGCATTGCAAGGTCTCTAAGCCTAGAGCTGCTTATGAATCAATCATTTCTAAAGGCAAAAATGGCAAAGAATGTCAGGCTCATTTCCATTCACGTCCCCTCTTTCTGGGACTTCAGGCTTTTAAGCGTTAGCTGTATTTTTTAGTCTCTAATGTCTTAAAACAGCTAAATTTTGTACTATGAACTGAAGCTTTATAGTTACTCATGTGGGAACAGTTTGTCTGATACAAACTAATCCCTCATGTTTAAAAGAAGCCCCTGTGTATTTGTAATTTTGAGGTTGTCTATTTCTGAAACTTCTTGAATTTTTTCAGATTTATATATTTATTTATGAATTTTAATGTTCTTCACTTATTTTTTTCATTCTGTCCATTATTTCTTAACAATTACACATTTTATTTTATATCCTGGGGCTAATAATTTCAACATCTAAAAGGTTGGGTTCTAAATCTGTTGTTTGTTGTTTCTGACAACAGAAGTTTGATTCCTTCTGTGTCAGGTAATATTATTTTAAAGTCATAATTAATTTTCTTTACTCTCAGGGACTTCTTAGGGGCCTAAATTTTGCAAACGCCTTCCTCTAATGAGCCTGAATGTGCTTCAACCCAGAACCAAAGGCCTCACTAACTTAGAGCCATGTCAGCCCCCTTTAACCATTCAGGCTTAATGCAGCATCTCTGGTTCCTTGTTCTCCCACCTTGTGTTTGGCCCAAGGCAGATGCTCCAGATCTTATTGTTGGAAACCTCTGTCCACAAGAGATGCTGGCTTTTGTATTCCTTTAGCTCTCTCTCTGGTTTCACCTCACTGTTCCTTCGGCTATTTGACTATGCCCTTGAAAATTTCTCTTATTTTCATGTAAGATGAGCAATGCAAATAATTTTTTTTGTAATTTGCCCAGGTGGGCTGGTATTAGAATTAGAGGGCATTTCAGCCTGAGTCTTCTATTCTCCAACATTCAGAAGCATCCTTTTTCTCTTTTATTCTACAGTTTTCTCCATAATTTCACTTGATTTATGTCCTATAATTTTTGAAACGTAGGTATTTTGTCTATAACTAAACCATTACAACTCTGAAATTTTTCAAACATTTTGGATATTTGTAAGGTAGACTCATTGACATTTTCATAGTTAATTAATTTTGGAGTATTCAGAAATTTAATATACTATTTCAGTTATAACTTCTACATCTCTAAAATGCAAATAATCCCACCTTAAATTTTAAATATCATGTATTAAATTAGAACATCTCTAATTACAATGTAAATAACCATTCATTAACAATTTGACCAAATCCCACACTTCTAATAGTGAGTGTAATTCAAAATCTGGACCTAAACAGGAATTGATACATGCCTTAGAACTGAGGGATTATTAGCAAATATTCAAAACTACAAGTATGAATTACTGAATACTCATTTGTTCTTCTGTTATACATTCTCCAAATGATAGACAACTTGGCAACAGAAACTTTCTAACTTTAGAAACACTTACTATTAATTGTGATAACATTTGTTATCAATTGTAGAATTTCAGTAAACATCTACTAAATTTAAATTGCAAGTAATTTAACTGATCTAAATGGATATCCAAAATGGACAAGTCTCACATGTTTATGAATTATAAATTCACTTTGAAGTATAATATGCTATTTATCAATGTAAACTTTGTGCGAATATGAAATTCGCCTTTGTAATATTCTGAAGATGTGAAAAGCCAAATGTAATTAGAAGACTGCTGTTACCGACACAACTCTTCCCATACGACCCTTCAAGCAGAAAACAATTTTATGGATCTAGGATACTTTTCCTCAGTAACTGATTATTTTTAAGTAATAGATAATACATCAATGACATAAATAAATACATATATATATTTAACTAATTGTAATTTCATTTTTTCTCCCCCCAATTTATGTACTTATTTATTTAATTTCAATAGGTTGTGGGAAACAGGTGTGTTTGGTTTACATAGGTAAGTTCTTTAGTGGTGATTTCTGAGATTTTGGTGCACCCATCACCTGAGCAGCGTACACCGTACCCAATGTGTAGTCTTTTGTCCCTCAACCCCCACCCTTTCATCCCTCCCCTCAAGTCCCCAAAGTCCATTGTATTGTTCTTCTGACTTTGTGTCCTCATAGCTTAGCTCACACTTATAAATGAGAACATACGATTTTAGGTTTTCCATTGCTGGGTTACTTCACTGGGAGTAACGGTCTTTAACTCCATCCAGGTTGCTGCAAATGCCATTATTTAGTTCCTTTTTGTGGTTGAGTAGTATTCCATGGCATGTGTGTGTGTGTGTGTATATATATATGTGTATATATATATATATGTATACATATGTGTGTGTGTATATATATATATCGAAAACAACAAGTATATATATATATATATACACCATTATTTCTTTATCCACTCATTGATTGATGGGCATTTGGGCTGGTTCCATGTTTTTGCAATTGCAAATTGTGTTGCTATAAACACACATATGTGCAAATGTCTTTTTCATATAATGACTTCTTTGCATCTAGGTAGATATCCAGTATTGAGATTGCTGGATACAATGGTGGATCTAGTTTTATTTTTTAAGGAATCTCCATACTGTTTTTTATATAGCGGTCTTACTAGTTTACATTCCCACCAGCAGTGTAAAAGTGTTCCCTTTTTCACCACATCCTTGTCAACGTCTATTTTTAATTTTTTGACAATAGCCATTCTTGGAGGAGTAAACTGGTATTCATTGTTGTTTTGATTTGCATTTCCCTGATCATTAGTGATGTTGAGCATTTTTTCATATGTTTGTTGGCTATTTATTTATGTTCTTTTGAGAATTGTCCATTCATGTCCTTAGCCCACTTTTTGATGGGATTATTTATTGTTTCTTGCTGATATGTTTGAGTTCTTTGTAGATTCTGGACATTTGTCCTTTATCAGATGCATAGTTTGTGAAGATTTTCTCCCACTCTGTGGGTTGTCTGTTTATTCTGCTGATTATTTCCTTTGGTGTGCAGAAACTTACTGAGTTTAATTAAGGCCTATTTATCTTTTTTGTTGTTGTTGCATTTGCTTTGGAGCTCTTAGTCATAAAGGCTTTGCCTAAGACAATGTTTAGAATAATTTTTCTGAGGCTATCTTCTACATTTTTAGTGACTTTACATCTTAGATTTAAGTCTTTGATTCATATTGAGTTGATTTTTGTATAAAGTGAGAGATGAGGATCCAGTTTTTTGCCATGTGGCTTGCCAATTAGCCCAAAAAAATTTGTTGAATAGGGTGTCCTTTCCCCACTCTATGTTTTTGTTTCCTTTGTCAAAGATCAGTTGGCTGTAACTATTTGGCTTTCTTGCTGGGTTTTCTATTCTGTTCTATTTGTCTGTGTGCCTATTTTTATACCAGTACCACGCTGTTTTGGTGGCTATAGTCTTATTGTACAGTTTGAAGTTGGGTGACGTGATGCCTTTAGACTTGTTGTTGTTGTTGTTTAGTCTTGCTTTGGCTAGTCAGGCTCTTTTTTGATTCCACGTGAGGTTTAGAATTTTTTTTAAGTTCTATGAAGAATGAAAATATTTTGATGGGAATTGCATTGAATTTTTAGATTGCTTTTGGCAGTATGATTATTTTCCCAATGATTCTACCCATCCATGAACATGGGATGTGTTTCCATTTGTTTCTGTCATCAATGATTTCTTTCAGCAGTGTTTTGTAGTTTTCCATGCAGAGTCTTTCACCTCCTTGCTTAGGTATATTCCTGAATATATTATATTATTTTTTGGCAGCTATTTTAAAAAGAGTTGATTTCTTGATTTAATTCTCAGCTTGGTCGCTGTTGGTGTATAATGGTGCTACTGATTTGTGTACACTGATTTTGTATCCTGAAACTTTACTGAATTCTTTTATCAGATCTAGGAGCTTTTTGCATGAGTTTATAGAGTATTCTAGGTATACAATCATATCATCAGTGAACAGCGACAGTTTGACTTCCTTTTTACCAATTTTGGTGCCCTTTATTTCTTTCTTTTGTCTGACTGTTCTGGCTAGGATGTCCAGTATTATGTTGAATCGAAGTGGTAAAAATGGGCATCCTTGCCTTGTTCCACTTCTCAGGGAGAATGCTTTCAACTTTTCCTCATCCAGTATAATGTTGACTGTGGGTCTGTCATAGATGGCTTTAATTATCTTAAAGTATGTCCCCTCTAAGCCAGTTTTGCTGAGGGTTTTAATCATAAAGGGATGTTGGATTTTGTTAAATGCTTTTTCTGCATCTCTTGGGATGATGATGTGATTTTTGTTTTTAATTCTGTTTATGTTGTGTAGCACATCTATTGACTTGCATATTTGAAAAGGGCAGGAAAAGAAATTTTATCTGACCGGAAGGGGCCCTTGGGCAGAATCCAGACCAATCACCGCCCTGCCTCCCCTACCACCACCCAGGCCTGGGGGAAGGGGGTGGCTGGGGGAGGGGCGCCTGCAGATTGCAAGATGGTTGGCTGCCTCTGACTGAGTGGTGAGCTGACCTGTTCCCCCAGCCCATCCTCAGTCCTCAGGACCCCCAGGCCCCAGCCCCCTGCCCCTACTGTTTGACCGGAGCCTCTGGCCCCTACCTTGCTGCAGGCGAGTGTCGCTGGACCACTTTGTTTCAGCCACAGGTCCTTCATCATTCATCACCAGGAACTTCACCCTGAATGGGAGACCCAGCATTGGCCATGGGGGTCCCCCGGAGTCCTGAAACCATCAGACTTGGTGCCTGCAAGTCTGTCCCCTGGAGTCCCAGGCCCTGGCGAGAGCAGCCCGGGGAGGGGGCTGGAGGCTGGGGCGAAAGAGCCCAACAGAATGGGTTCAAATCTAGGTGTGACATTTCCAGTGGTGTGACGTCCCTCCCCCTCTCTGGGCTTCTGTGTCCTCATCTGGGAAAGGTAGGGGGTGAGTATTAGATCTCTCAGAACTGAACATGCGTGAATCAAGCATTTAGTGAGGGGAGACCCTGTCTGGATGGAGAGACGCCACCTGAGTGGTCCACACGGCCTGTGGGGACTGGGGCTTGAGGAGGGGAACCTTCTGCTCAAGAAAAGCAGGATAGGCCAGGCATGGTGGCTCACGTCTGTAATCCCAGCACTTTGGGAGGCCAAGGTGGGCAGATCACTTGAAGCCAGGAGTTGAGACCTGCCTGGCCAACATGGTGAAACCTCATCTCTACTAAAATTACAAAAATTAGCCAGGCATGGTGGCAGGTACCTGGCCAACATGGCGAAACCCTGTCTCTACTAAAAATACAAAAATTAGTCGGGTGTGGTGTCAGATGCCTGTAATTCCAACTACTCGTTAGGCTGAGGCTGGAGAATCGCTTGAACCCGGGAGGCACAGGTTGCAGTGAGCCG
This sequence comes from Gorilla gorilla gorilla, assembly GCF_029281585.2. NCBI lineage: Eukaryota > Metazoa > Chordata > Mammalia > Primates > Hominidae > Gorilla > Gorilla gorilla. The sequence continues at coordinate 86,216,052 of NC_073230.2, forward strand.
AGATCACACCACTGTACTCCAGCCTGGGTCACAGAGCAAGACTCCATCTCAAAAAAAAAAAAAAAAAAAAAGAAGAAAAGAAGGATAATTCATGTAATTCATGAAGGCCTCCCCAGCCCCTGCCTGCTGCTTCCTCTTCCCTTTGGCCAAGCAGGAGCAGGGGACCCAGGCATCCTGCTGGGGCCCTGGTGAGCCTCGTAGGAGCTGCCCCAGGCTCCGGCTTGGGTGCATGCGGACAGGAGCCAGGGCCTGGCAGAGCCGCTCACCTGTAGGGGCCGGGTCCTGGTAGGGGATGGTTGCAGCCAATTTTTGTTGGTTGGCAGTGGGTATCATTGCCGACGCGGAGGACATGGAGCTGGCCTCTGGCCTGGTACAGCGCCCGGTTGGCCCTCAGTGTGAGATAGTAGCCCCTCTGGGAGAAGTTGGCAGGAGCAGGGATGTCCTGGTTTGTCCGTGGGGCCGTGAAGCTCTGGGTGGCTAAGGGTGTCACCATGGTCAGAATCAGACAGGTCACACAGCAGGATCCCACCCTCACCTTACCAAGCCTGACAGCCCTCCCCGGCCCCATCCCCTGCAGCACCTGCTCCCTGCATCTCCCTGCAACACACCCGCTACTGCCCTTAGGCCCGCAGGCCCATTTCACATAGGGAGAACCGAGGCCTGGCCCCAGCAGCACCCACCGTTGCTGAGGGCCACCACCAGCCAGATGGTATCCAAGTCAGAGATGTTGTGGCTGCTGAACTGGCCTAGAGGCTGCTCCAGCGTGAAGGTGGACAGGGTGAGCCTCCCCGCCAGGGTGTCGTTTGAGAGCTGGGGCACGTAGCTGATGTGCTCTGGGGCAGCTGGAAGGGGAGGGCAGAGAGGAGAGGCCAAATGGGGCAACCAAGCCCCAACAGCTCTGGTCTCCCCCCGCCCAGATCCAGACTTAACATGGGAGCCCCAAGTTACGGGCACTTCCTGGGAGGTCAGGTCCGGTATGAACCAGGAAGCTTTCCCGGCAACTCTATGCCCCATGGGCATGGGTGGGAGGCCTGAGTCCAGCCCCTGGCCCCTCTCTTAGGAGCCTACTGGGGGTGGGCACTGTGGGAGGTCCCACCCTGGCGGTAGGCACAGTTCTCCCGGGCCGGGCCATGTTGGGATGGAACTGGAATTTGGGAGCAGCCTGACCCTAGGCTGAACTCTGCTCCTGACATGCCCAGTGACCTCCAACTTAAGTCCCTCCAGCTCCACCCACATGGTCTATGTTGTTTTGCTTGATGAGAGGATGCATGGCTTGGCAGGGGTTGGGGGGGATGACACAGGAAGGTCCCCTTGGCTGAGACCCCAGGCTGGGACACAGACTGCCCAGAGGGTCCGGGGGCTCTGAAGCCAGAGCTTGGTTCCGAGTGAGTCTAGGACGTCCTCTTCAACCTGCCTGGTTCTCTGCCGCCTCCCAACATGGCCCCAAGGCATCTTCACCTTCAGGACCAGGTCCCCCTCTCAGACTCCCACCTCATCTCTCTGGGGAAGGGTGGGGGACGAGGACAAGCTTCCCAGGTCTGTACCCCAAAGGGGACTCAGGATTGGCAACTTGGCCTGTGTCCAGCCTTGCTGGTTGGAGAGCTCAGACCTCCCCAACCCCAAATACTGGTCCAGGAGAAGCAGAACGATGGAGTGGGTTTCTATGCGAGTCTCCAGCAGCTGCCCCTGTTCAGTTCAGTTCAGTTCAACTTGATTCATTTACGCTGAATTCAACTCAACTCCAAAGGTTCAGGCTAGAGTCTTCCTTGGGGAAGGATTGTCACGATTCCTTTCTTGGAGCTCTCAGTCCTATCTCTGAAGCCCAGGGCACTCTGCGTGCAGGAGGCACTTAATGTTTAGAAAGAGAAGTGGAGGCCGGGCGCGGTGGCTCACGTCTGTAATCCCAGCACTTTGGGAGACTAAGGCGGGCATATCACGAGGTCAGGAGTTCGAGACCAGACTGGCCAATATGGTGAAACCCTGTTTCTACTAAAAATACAAAAATTAGCCAGACATAGTGGCGCACGGCTGTAATCTCAGCTACTCAGGAGGCTGAGGCAGGAGAATTGCTTGAACCCGAGAGGCGGAGGTTGTGGTGAGCCGAGATCGCGCCACTGTACTCCAGCCTGGGCGACAGTGGGAGACTCTGTCTCGAAAAAAAAAAAAGAAAGAAAGAAAAAAAAGAAAAAGAAAGAGAAGCAGAGCAGTCAGAGATTGGGGTTGGGGGCAGAGATTGTAGGACTGTATCTCTCAGCCTGTCCAGTTTTTCTTTTCTTTTCTTTTCTTTTTTGAGACAGGGTCTTGCTGTTTGGCCCAGGCTGGAGTGCAGTGGCACATTCATAGTTCACTGCATGGGCTCAAGCCATCCTCCCGCCTCAGTCTCCCAAGTAGCTGGGATTACAGGTGCACTCCACCACACCCAGCTAATTAAAAACAAAAATCTTAAAAAAAAAAACTTTTTAAAAAAAGGGGTCTTGTTATGTTGCCCAGGCTGGGCTTGCCAGAGCTTCCTGGGGACATGCATTGTCCTGGACATCTGGAAACCTCTCCTCAGGGAAAGGAAGGAGGCAGGAGCCATGTGTGAGAATTTGGAAACAAAGTGAGGTCTTGGGTCTGTCCTGCAGCCTGAGATGCAGCGGGTACCCCTCTGCCAATCCCCACCCTTACTCACCCACGTCTGTCCCAGGCTGGACACAGGTCAGTAGCAGCAACAGCGACACTAGCAGCTGGGACTGTCCCGCAGAGAGCCCTATGGCCGGGCCAAGCCTCCAGCTGTTGTCCATCTGTCTGTCCGTCCGTCTGCAGTGTCTGCAGCCCCAGAGGCTCCCCCGTCTGTAGTCTGTGCTCGGCTAGGGGAAGCTGTTCCTGGCATCTCCTGCTGCCCCTCCCAAGTACCCTCTCCTCTCAAACAACTGGTTGGGCAGGTTTGGGGGCAGAATCTGCCAGCCCAGTGAATCTGGCATCGCCAGGGAGGGGTCTGAAAAGAACATACAGTTGCAAGACAAGCCTGTACTACCCCCCCCTCCGCCCACCAGGAGCGCCTGACCAGGGAGGGGCTGAGGAAGGAGGCGGGGCAGCCTCAGGATCCAGGCTGCCCCAGGGACAATCCCACCAAGTCTACCCCGTGGATCTCCTTGTCCAAACAGTCCCCAATGTAGCGACTCTTCCTTTAGGACCTGAGGTTCGGGAGGATCACTCGAGCCTGGGAGGTTGAGGCTGCAGTGAGCCAAGATGGCACCACTGCACTCCAGCCTGGATGACAGAGTGGGACCCTGCCTCAAAAAAAAAAAAAAAAAACCAACCTAGGAGGAGTTGGTGTCTGTTTTTGGTTCGTAGGGAGTGCCGGTCAAGCAAACTCCCTGGAGTCTCTTTTATTTATTATTATTATTATTATTATTATTATTTATTTTTTTTTTTTGAGGCAGGGTCTCACTCTGTCGCCCAGGCTGGAGTGCAGTGGTGCGATCATAGCTCACTGCGGCCTTGACCTCCCAGGCTCAAGGTTCTCAGATTCTCAGGCCCCACCCTGGGGAAGGATGGAGGATGAAGACAAGCTTCCCAGGTCCACATGACAGAGGGACTCAGGATTGGCAATTTGGCCTGTGTCCAGCTTTGCTGCTCAGAGAGCTCAGATCCCCACCCTCAATTCACTCCCTTGTGTGGAAGGGAGTGACCCTCACTTTCTAGCACACACAGGGAAGAGGGCTTGGCTAAGAGCACCCAGGAGGTCAGGGCAGGACTGGGGATTGGATCACACCCAAATGCAAGCTCTGTGGCACTCCTGGTATAGCCCTGCTGTCCGCCTGTAGCCTGGCCCTGGGAGGGGGGCTCCCAGACTTCACACCCCCTCACCTCTTTATCCAGGGGACTGGCTCTCTCTTCCTCCTTCATCCCCAGCCTCTGCCAGGGCAGGGTAGTTCCTCCTCGAGACAGAAAATTACCAGATGGAAGTCCAGGCATGGTGGCTCACGCCTGTAATCCCAGCATTTTGAGAGGCCGAGGTGGGTGGATCACCTGAGGTCAGGAGTTCGAGACCAGCCTGGCCAACACGGCGAAACCCCATCTCTACTAAAAATACAAAATTAGCTGGACGTGGTGGCTTGTTCTTGTAACTCCAGCTACGCAGGAGGCTGAGGCAGGAGAACCACTTGAACCCAGGAGGCAGACGTTGCAATGAGCCGAGATCGCACCACTGCATTCCAGCCTGGGCAACAAGAGTGAAACTCCCCCTCAAAAAAAAAAAAAAAAAAAAAAGATGAGATGGGGCTCAGGGCAGGTGGAGCGAGACCTGTGACCACCTCTCCCCTGGATCGGGGTACTAGCCCCCGTCAGCCTGACCTTCACGCTCTAATTATGCCAGATGTCTTCATTCCGGGAAACCCAACAGATTATCACCTGTGGGCCCCATTTTTGGATGAAGAGGGGCCATTCCCTGAAGGGGACATACCTCAGTTCCCCGAGGGGATTCAGATGTTCACCTCAACTCACAAGAAAAACTTCTGGCCGGGCGCAGTGGTTCACACCTGTAATCCCAGCACTTTGGGTGGCCAAGGCGGGTGGATCATCTGAGGTCAGAAGTTTGAGACCAGCCTGACCAATGTGGAAAAACCCCGTCTCTACTAAAGATACAAAATTAGCCAGTCGTGGTGGCACGCGCCTGTAATTCCAGCTACTCGGGAGGTTGAGGCACAAGAATCGCTTGGACCCAGGATGGAGAGGCCGTAGTGAGCCGAGATGACACCACTGCACTCCAGCCTGGGTGACAAAGTGAGACTCCATCTTAAAAAAAAAAGAACAAAAACAAAACCTAGGAAGAGTTGGTGTCTGTTTTTGGTTGGTAGAGTGCCTTCTAGCTGTGTCCTCATATGGTGGAAGGGTCAAGGAAGCTCTCTGGGGTCTCTTTTATTTATTATATTATTATTATTTTTTGAGATAGATCTCACTCTGTTGCCCAGGCTGGAGTGCAGTGGTGTGATCATAGCTCACTGCAGCCTTGACCTCCCAGGGTCAAGTGATCCTCCCACTTCAGCCTCCCTAGTAGCTGAGACTGCAGGTATAAGGCACCATGCCCAGCTAATTTTTTGTTTGTTTGTTTGTTTGTTTGTTTTGAGACAGAGTCTCACTCTGTCGTTCAGGCTGGAGTGCAATGGCACGATCTCGGCTCACTGCAACCTCCACCTCCTGGGTTCAAGTGATTCTCCTGCCTCAGCCTGCTGCGTAGCTGGGATTACTGGCGTGCACAACCACTCCCGGTTAATTTTTGTATTTTTGGTAGAGACGGGGTTCGCCATGTTGGCCAGGCTGGTCTTGAACCCCTGACCTCATGTGATCTGCCTGCCTCGGCCTCCCAAAGTGCTGAAATTACAGGCGTGAGCCACTGTGTCCGGCTGCCCAGCTAATTTTTTAACTGTTTGTAGAAAGAGAGTCTTACTGTGTTGCCCAGGCTGGTCTCAAATTCCTGGGCTCAAGTGATCCTCCCACCTCAGCCTCCTGAAGTTCTGGGATTCCAGGTGTGAGCCACCATGTCCGGCCTGTATAATACAATTTTTCCCTCTCTCACTCCCTTTCAAAAGGCAGTTGAAAGCAGACATCAGAATGTGGGAAGAGCTTGTTTCCCCTTTTTGAAAACACATTTGTGCTCATCGACTCATCCTCTCCTTGGGTCCCCAGAGATGGGCAGGGCAGGTATTATGACTAATCTCATTATACGGATGAGAAGAAACCTGGGGCCCGGCAGGGAAAGAAACTTCCTGCAGTCCCAGGGCAGGTCAGCGGCAGGGCTGGGACCCAACCCCAGGTCTCCTGTACCCAGGCAGGACTCCCTCTTTGCCTTTTTTTTTTAAATTTAATTAATTAATTTGAGATGGAGTCTCGGTCTGTCACCCAGGCTGGAGTGCAGTGGCACAATCTCGGCTCACTGCAGCTTCCGCCTCTGGGGTTCCAGTGATTCTCCTGTCTCAACCTCCCAGGTAGCTGAGATTACGGGCACACGCCATCACGCCTGGCCAACTTTTGTATTTTTAGTAGAGACAGGGTTTCACCATGTCGGCCAGGCAGGTCTCAAACTCCTGACTTCAGATGATCCACCTGCCTCGGCCTCCCAAAGTGCTGGGATTACAGGTGTGAGCCACTGCACCCAGCCTGTCACCTTTTTTTTTTTTTTTTGAGACTGAGTCTCCCTTTGTCACCCAGGCTGCCATGCAGTGGTGCCATCATAGCTCACTGCAATCTGTCTCCTGGGCTCAAACAATGATCCCGCCTCAGCCTCCTGAATAGCAGAGACTACAGGTGTGCACCACCATGCCTGGCTCATTTTTAAATTTTTTGTAGAGATGTGGTCTCACTATGTTGCCCAGGCTGGTCTCGAACTCCTGGGCTCAAGTGATCCTCCCACCTTGGCTTCCCAAAATGCTGGGATTACAGGTGTGAGCCACTGCACCCGCCCTTGAATGGATTTTAAAAACCCACCTAGGCTGGGCGTGGTGGTGCATGTTTGTAGTTCCAGTCCTTTGAGAGGCTGAGGCCGGAGGATCATATGAGGCCAGGAGTTTAAGGTTGCAGTGAACCATGATCATACCACTGCACTCCAGCCTGGGCGACGGAGTGAGACCCTGTCTCTAAACTAATAATAATAATAATTTTTGAAAGTGTTAAAATCCACCTAGAATTTATTTTTGGTGTGATGTGTGATTCAAATTATATTTTTTTCAAGTTAGCCCATTATTCAAACACTAAAATATTGAAAAATGCATCCTAAGCCGGGTGCAGTGGCTCACACCAGCACTTTGGGAGGCCAACGCAGGCGGATCACCTGAGGTTGGGAGTTCAAGACCAGCCTGACCAACATGGAGAATAATAATAAGCCGAGATCGCGCCATTGTACTCCAGCCTGGGCAGCGAGAGTGAAACTCCATCTCAAAAAGAGAGAGAGAGAGAGAAAGGAAGGAAGGAAGGAAGGAAGGGAGGAAAGAAAAAGAAAGAAAGAAAGAAAGAAAGAAAAAGAAAGAAAGAAAGAAAGATGTGTCCTTTCCCTATTTGAACTGAAATGCCTTTTTTTTTTTTTTTTTTTTTGTGACGGAGTCAGGCTGGAGTGCAGTGGTGCAATTTCGGCTCGTTGCAGCCTCCGCCTCCCAGGTTCAAGTGATTCTCCTGCCTCAGCCTCCCAAGTAGCTGGGATTACAGGCGCACACCACCAACCCACATAATTTTTGTTTTTTTAGTAGAGATGAGTTTTCACCATGTTGGCCAGGCTGGTCTCAAAGTCCTGACCTCATATGATCTGCCCACCTCGGCCTCCCAAGGTGCTGGGGTGACAGGCATGAGCCACCACGCCTGAAATGCCATTTTTATCATACGCTGCAGACTAATGCATCCTCAGTGTCACCTCCCAGCTTGATGTGGGACAAGCCACCAAGGGTGTCCTCACCATGGCCCCGCTCAGGCCACCAGTTGGCTATGTTTGCCCCTGCCACCCCAGGCACACAGGAGTTCAGGAGTCCTCTCTGGCCTTGCCTTTATCCTGGGGCAGCTGCAGGTGACAACCTCTGGAAGAGGTGGTAAGAGGAGCCAGGACACAGGCCAGTCTAAGGGACACGCTCCTCCCACAGTCCTGGAGAGGGGCCTGCATGTTTCTGCACCTGGAGGGCTGGGCCAGGGTGGGGAAGACTGGGGATGGGGGGGAGGCTGGACCCTGCAGGTTCTTGGACCTGTGGTCAATCGGGAAGCCAAGTCCCTGATCTGCAGTGAGGCTGCGGCTGCCAGCCCCTTGAATAGGCACAGTAAGCACCTCCCAGCAATGCCACTGTGCAGAAGAGATGCCAACAGTGACAAGGGGGGCCAGGATGGTCCCCAAACCAGACACCCCATCTTCACCCTCTGCCATTTTCCTTCTCCAGGTCAGCCCTGGGGCCCTGGCACAAGCTCAGGAGGGGAGAGAGGCCATGCAAAGTGATCACACTGGACCCTCTGCCCTGAGAGCCTGGGCACTGGGAACGAGATGTACTGTGATTTAGAAGAATGCGGCCGGGTGCGGTGGCTCACAGCTGTAATCCCAGCACTTTGGGAGGCTGAAGCAAGAGGATCGCTTGAGCTCAGGAGTTCGAGACCAGCCTGGGCAATATGGTTAGACCCATCTCTACTAAAAATACAAAAAATTAGCTGCGCATGGTGGTGCACGCCTGTAGTCCCAGTTACTCATGAGGCTGAGGGTTGAGGCATGAGAATTGCTTGAGCTCAGGGTGGTTGGGGGGATGGAGGGTAGAGCTGAGCTGGGATAGTGCACCACTGCATCCAGTCCGGGTGACAGAGTGAGACCCTGTCTCAAAAAAAAAAAAAAAAAAAATGCATCTTATACCTTGAGGGTCATGGAGTCTTTCACGCCTTCCTCTCTGTGTGTGTGTATGTGTGTTTGTGTGTGTGTGTGTGTGTGTGTGTGTGTATTCAGGTCAACTTCTGGAATTTCTGTTTCATTTCTCGGATCAATCTGTCTGTTCAGGTGTCAGTACTAGACTATTTTAATCCCTGTATTTATGTATGCATGTATGTATGCATGTATTTATTTTGAGACGGAGTTTTGCTCTTGTTGCCCAGGCTAGAGTGCAATGGTGCGGTCTCAGCTCACTGCAACCTCCACCTCCTGGGTTCAAGTGATTCATTCTCCTGCCTCAGCCTCCCAACTAGCTAGGATTACAGGTGCCCACCACCACGCCTGGCTAATTTTTGTGTTTTTAGTAGAGATGGGGTTTCACCATTTTGGCCAGGCTGGTTGAGAACTCCTGACCTCAAGTCATCCGCCCGCCTCTGCCTCCCAAAGTGCTGGGATTACAGGCGTGAGCCACTGCGCCCAGCCAATCGCTGTATTTTTATAATCTGCTTTGTTCTGTAAATGATCCCTCTTGAGTGTAACTCACTAGTGGACTGTGTCCTTCTTTGGTGAATGTCTCTTTTTCCCATTAAACTGTAACTCTCTGAGGGCGGGGACTGGATCTGTTTATCTGTTTAGTTCTCCCACTGAATCCTCACTGTTAACCTAGGGGTCTGGCACAATAATTGTGTCCAGTAATTTTTTTTTTTTTTTTTTTTTGAAGCAGGGTCTTGCTGTGTCACTCAGGCTGGAGTGCAGTGGTGCAATCAGCACTCACTGCAGCCTCGAACTCCCAGGCTCAAGTCATCCTCCTACCTCAGCTTCCTTAGTACCTGGGATTACAGGCACATGTCACCATGCCCATCTAATTTTTAAATTTTTTACTTTTTCTTTTTTTTTTTTGAGATGGAGTCTAGCTTTGCTGTCCAGGCTGGAGTACAATGGCATGATCCTAGCTCACTACAACCTCCGCCTCCTGGGTTCAAGCGATTCTCCTGCCTCAGCCTCCCAAGTAGCTAGGATTACAGGTGCCCACCACCATGCCCGGCTAATTTTTGTATTTTTAGTAGAGATGGGGTTTCACCATGTTGGCCAGGCTGGTCTCAAACTCCTGACCTCAAATGATCCATCCCCCTCGGCCTCCCAAAGTGCTGGGATTACAGGCATGAGCCACTGCGCCCAGCCAATTTTTAAATTTTTTCTGGAGATGGGGTACTCGCTATGTTGCTCAGGCTGGTCTCAAACTCTAGGCCTCAAGTCCTCCTGCCCCGACCTCCCAAAGTGCTGAGATTACAGGCATGAGCCACTGTGCTCAGCCCCAACAATTATTTTTGACAGATAACAGGGATGTCTCCTTGCTCTCTGTGTCTGGCCAAGTAGCCCCAGGTGACACTCGTTTTTTTTTTGTTTGTTTTTGAGACGGAGTCGTGCTCTGTTGCCCAGCCTGGAGTCCAATGCCGTCGTCTCGGCTCACTGCAATCTCCACCTCCTGGGTTTAAGTGATTCTCCTGCCTCAGCCTCCAGAGGAGCTGGGACTACAGGTATGTGCCACCACACCTGGCTAATGTTATTTTTAGTAGAGACGGGATTTCGCCATGTTGGCCAGGCTGGTCTCGAACTCCAGACCTCATGATCCACCTGCCTTGGCCTCCTAAAGTGCTGGGATTACAGGTGTGAGCCACCATGCCCGGCCGTGACACTCGTTTTATAGCATCAGGCTGGTGACCAGAATGTCATGGCTTCTGGGCAGAGGCCAGCTTCCATGCCGTGTCCTGTCTTCCTAGTGCAGATGTCCCCAGCTGCAGTGAGTACCAGTGTGAGGGAAGGGGCTCCAGACTCCCAGAGGGGCCACAGGGATGGCCACGCCAAGCTCTGGGGAGTAGCCGATTCCCCAGCACCTGCCTGCCCATGCACCTTTGGGGTGACTCATGAGACAGGGTGGGGCTCCCACCTGCCCTCTCCCAAAAGGCAATCAGCTATAAAGGCTCTCAGAGGCCCACCCAGCCCCAGGTCATCAAACAAGCCCCAGTTCCATGGCAACCATTATACCCATTCATCAAGGAGATGTAGAGGGAGGTGCTTCCTGGTTCACCCCACCCTCAGCAGAGACAGACCCCAGATCTGGGCCCAGGACTTTGTGCAGGGAGGGGAAATGCAGATGACTCAGCCCCTATTCCTCCATCAAACCAGGCTTGAAGATGGGTTAAATCAGAGCTTTTCATTCCACAAAAGAGAAATTTTAGTGGGGTCAGAACATTGATCTTCTAATATTTGAAAGCCTGTTAACTAGGAGAGAGAGAGAGCAAACTATTTTGTTGTAGGAGGACCCACCTAGCTCTGATGGTTTAAAGCGTCATGAATGCGAATTTGAACTCCAGAAAAGCAGAGCTTCCTAACAATGGGACTTCCGCAGCAATGGGATCTGCTTCCTCTTTCAGTTTGTGCCTTTTCTATGAGCGAGAGACTCCTAGGAAAGCAGCAGCCCATTAGGAAAACGTGTGGGAACTCACTCGCAGGTTTTTTATTTTTTTTGAGATGGAGTTTTGCTCTTGTTGCCCAGGCTGGAGCACAATGGTGCGATCTTGGCTCCCTGCAACCTGCGCACCATGAGTTCAAGTGATTCTCCAGCGCCCTCTCCTGAGTAGCTGCGATTACAGGCATCCACCACCATGCCTGGCTAATTTTTTGTATTTTTAGTAGAGATGGGGTTTCACCATGTTGTCCAGGCTGGTCTCAAACTCCTGACCTCAAGTGATCCACCCCCTTTGGCCTCCCAAAGTGCTGGGATTACAGGCATGAGCCACTGAGCCCAGCCGGGAACCCACAGGTTTTTTGGATGGTCTCTGAATGTCATGTAACTCTTTTATTTTTTATCAGAAAAACTTTTTTTGACACAATATCTTGCTGTGTTGCCCAGACTGGAGTGCAGTGGCAAGATCATGGCTCACTGCAGCTTCTAACTCCCGGGCTCAAGTGATCTTCCTGTCACATGAGTCTCCCAAGTAGTTGGAACACAGGTGCCAGCCACCACACCTGGCTAATTTGGTTTGGTTTTGTTTTTTTAGAGATGGGCTCTTGCTATGTTGCCTATACTGGTCTTGAACTGCTGGCCTCCCGCAATCTTCCTCCCTTGGCCACCCAAAGTGCTGGGATTACAAGCATGAGCCACTGTGCACAGCTGAAATTTTTCGACTTAGTCTTTTTGTACATGTGATATTTTATTCATAGAATCCATAAATGGAAGGGAAATTTCTGAGTTCAGAGCAATACATATGATACAAAACTTGATATATAGACTAGAGTTTCTTAGCCGAACTGGAGGGGCTGGCTTAGGTAATCCATGGATTCCCTGAAATTGGGGACACCATTGGAAATATGTGTGAGCTCAGGGGCAGTTTCCTATGATTTTTAGGCCTCAAAATGTCTCTTGGACTCAAAATTGCCTTAGGGCAGAGGACGTGTGTACCCCCAGTATAGAATCTCGGACAGTGAATGTGAGTAAACATTCGGCAGAAAAGCTCTGCCAAACTGAGTGCTCTGATGTGACTTTTTCATCAAGTCAGTATTCCTGGGATCTCTTGTACATGATAATCTCACTCTTGTACATGATAATCTCACTCTTATAAGGTTTCATCGTTTCTGCTTACCCTAGTTTTCTTTCCCACTCTGTTCCCTCTCCCACCAGACTGGACTCTGAAATGGGCATGTACAGAGACGAAGAGACCCCAACATGCTTCAGGCTTTGAGTGGAGAGGACACAGCCTCTGCTGGGACAGGGAACAGAGGGATGTGGAGTCCCTGAAGATGCTTTTGGACAATGGTCTGAGGTTGGGACAGTGGCAGGAGATACCATTCACCCAGGATCTCCAGGACAAGAGATCAGCCTGGCAGTTACATGTGTTTTTTTTCAAACTGGTTGCCAGGTTCGCACGGACGATGACATCAGAGATTCCGACCTTCCTGATTGGAGGGACCGGACTCCGTGGCGCCTGGAGATCAGTTGGACAACAGTATCTTCTCAGAGCTGTTCTCCACTCCCGACTTCTCCTAGGCTTGAGAATTGATAACATACTCTTCTGGATCCTAGCAGTGTCCAGAAGAAGGCCATGGACAGAATGGAGACTAGGTTCCATAAGAGGGGACAGATTACGGGAAAAATCATGACCAGCCGTCAACCGCACCCCCAGAATGAGCAGAGTCCCCAGCGGAGCACCTCGGGATACCCCCTCCAGGAGGTGGTGGATGATGAAGTGTTGGGACCATCAGGTGAGGGGACTGGTGGAAGAAGAGGTGGGATAGGATTGACTAAGACGAAGGAAGGGGGCCGGGTGCGGTGGCTCACGCCTGTAACCCCAGCACTTTGGGAGGCCGAGGTGGGCGGATCACCTGAGGTCAGGAGTTCAAGGCCAGCCTGGCCAATATGGTGAAACCCCATCTCTACTAAAAGTATAAAAATTAGCCAAGTGGTAGTGGTGCACACCTGTAATCCCAGCTACTCAGGAGGCTGAGACAGGAGAATCACTTGAGACTGGGAGGAAGAGGTTGCAGTGAGCTGAGATCACGCTACTGCACTCCAAAAAAAAAAAAAGAAAAGAAAAGAAGGGCCAGCGGTCAGGAAGGAGAACCTGAGGAGGGTGTGTGGGAAGAATGGAGAAATTCAGGCTGGGTGGGGTGGCTCACACCTGTAATCCCAGAACTTTGGGAGGCCAAGGCAGGCGGATCACTTGAGGCCAGGAGTTTGAGACCAGCCTGGCCAACATGGTGAAACCCTGTCTCTACTAAAAGTACAAAATTCAGCTGGGCATTATGGCAGGCACCTGTAATCCCAGCTACCTGAGAGGCTGAGGCAGAAGAATAAATGGAATCCAGGAGATGGATGTTGCAGTGAGCTGAGATTGCACCACTACACTCCAGCCTGGGTGACAAAGCAAGATTCTGTGTCAAAACAAAACAAAACAAAAAAGGAGGGACTCAGAGAGCCAGGGACCGGGGAAGGACATGAAGCAGTGTTCGGAGGACAGAGAGAGAGAAGAATGGGGAGGGGAAGGAGCGGCACATGGGGTTGAGCAGAGGAGAAAATCAGAAAGATGGCTTAGAGAAGCCAGCAGTCTGCGAGTCTGGGGAGGATGGAGAGTGGTTTGGGGTTTTGGGTCGGGGTCTAAGGTGATCAGATGCAGAAGCATTACACGGTGGCCTGGTTTCTTTACTCAGCCCCTGGGGTAGATCCCAGCCCCCCATGTAGGTCCCTTGGCTGGAAAAGGAAGAGGGAGCGGTCAGATGAATCTGAGGAGGAGCCGGAGAAGGAGCTCGCCCCTGAGCCTGAGGAGACCTGGGTAGTGGAGATGCTGTGTGGGCTCAAGATGAAGCTGAAGCAACAGCGCGTGTCACCCATCCTCCCTGAGCACCACAAGGGCTTCAACAGTCAGCTTGGTAGGAGGACACCCCAGAGAGCACCTCCAATCCTGTTCTTTCTAAAAAGAGGAAACTTCCAATAACCACACTTTTCCAATGGGAAAGATACGCCCCCAGTGGGTGAGCTCTCCACGCAGGAGGACTCAGAAGTGATCACTCATGAGGGACACTTAGGAGACGATAGAGGACTAGGCTAGACTTGATAAAGGTTGGCGCTTGGGATGAGAAAGCTTGGTTTCGGGCCAGGTGCAGTGGCTCACACCTGAGATCCTAGCACGTTGGGAGGCTGAGGCAAGAGGATTGCTTGAACTCAGAACTTTGAGGCTGTAGTGAGCTATGACTGCACCACTGCACTCCAGCCTGGGTGACAGAGCAAAACCCTGTGTCAAAAGAAAAACGAAGGCCGGGTGTGGTAGCTCATGCCTGCAATCCCATTACTTTGGGAGGCTGAGATGGGTGGATCACTTGAGGTCAGTTGTTCGAGACCAACCAGACCAATATAGCGAAACCTCATTTATACTAACAATACAAAAATTAGCCAGGCATGCCTGCTATCCCAGCTACTCGGGAGGCTGAGACAGGATAATCGCTTGAACCCAGGTGGAAGAGGTTGCTTTAAGCCAAGATAGCGCCACTGCATTCCATTCTGGGTGAGAGAGTGAGACGCTGTCTCAAAAAAAAAAAAAAAAAAGAAAAGGGCCCAGAAGTCAGGAAGGAGCACGTGAGGAGGGTGTGTGGGGAGAATGGAGGTACTGAGGCAGGGTGCAGTGGCTCACACCTGTAATCCCAGCACTTTGGGAGGCCAGGCAGGTAGATCACTTGAGGCCAGGAGTTGGAGACCAGCCTGGCCAACATGGTGAAACCCTGTCTCTTCTAGAAGCACAAAAATGAGCTGGGCATTTTGGTGGGCACCTGTAATCCCAGCTACTTGGGAGGCTTAGGCAGGAGAATCACTGGAATCCAGAAGGCAGAGGTTGCAGTGAGCCAAGATCGCACCACTACACTCCAGCCTAGGCCACAAAGCAAGACTATTTCTCAACAACAACAACAACAACAAAAAAGGGACTCAGAGAGCCAGGGACCAGGGAAGGATATGAGGAAGTGTTCTGAGGACAGAGAAACGGGAGAATGGGGAGGAGAAGCAGCGGCACATGGAGCTCAGCAGAGGAGACAGACAGAAGGAAAGATGGCTTGGAGAAGCCAGCAGTCTGCGAGGCTGGGGAGGATGGAGAGTGGTTTGGGGTTTTGGGTCGGGCTCTAGTGTGATCAACTGCAGAAGCATTACACCGTGGCCTGGTTTCTTTACTCAGCCCCTGGGGTAGATCCCAGCCCCCCGCGTAGCTCCTTTTGCTGGAAAAGGAAGATGGAGTGGTGGGACGAATCTGAGGAGTCGTTGGAGGAGGAGCCACGGAAGGTGCTCGCCCCTGAGCCCGAGGAGATCTGGGTGGCGGAGATGCTGTGTGGCCTCAAGATGAAGCTGAAGCGACGGCGAGTGTCGCTCGTGCTCCCTGAGCACCACGAGGCCTTCAACAGGCTGCTTGGTAGGACACCCCAGAGAGCACCTCCAATCCTGTTCTTTCCAAAAACAGGAAACTTCCAATAACCACACTTTTCCAATGGGAAAAATATGCCCCAGTGGGTGAGCTCTCCATGTGGGAGGAATGTGAAGTGATCACTCATGAGGGACACTTAGGAGATGATAAAGGATTAGGTCAACTTGATAAAGGTCAGCACTTGGGATAAGAAAGCTTGGTTTCGGGCCAGGCGCAGTGGCTCCCGCCTGAGATCCCAGCACGTTGGGAGGCTGAGGCAAGAGGATTGCTTGAACTCAGGACTTTGAGGCTGCAGTGAGCTATGACTACACCACTGCACTCCAGCCTGGGTGACAGAGCAAAACCCTGTCTCAAAAGAAAAACCAAGGCTGGGCACAGTAGCTCATGCATGTAATCCCACCTACTCGGGAGGCTGAGACAGGAGAATCGCTTAAACCCGGGAGGCAGAGGTTGCAGTGAGCCAAGATCAGGCCACTGCATTCCAGCCTGGCCCACAGAGCAAGCCTCTGTCTCAAAATAAATTAATAAATAAAAATAAAAATCAAAGAAAAACAAAATCAATAAACAAAGAAAGTGGTTTCAGCTGTGCCCTCTGACACTTAATGTCTCTTACTGACTTTTCTAAACCTAAGTGTCTCCATCCATAGTGAGGGATACCAAGGCCATGGTCACACCCTGATGTGACTGTCTCATGAGGAAATGATGGGAATTCCTTTATGACTCTGCAGTGGTCCCTCCGTGTCTGCTGGAGGGGGTCCTGGCTGATTCCCAGCTCTACATCCTGTAGATTCTCACACCCAGGGCCTCCTTCGGCCTCTTCTCAGGGGAGTCTCAGAGCAGGAGCCTCTCTCCCTTGCCCAGTGAAAGTCACTCTCCCCTCTCCCATCCACCTCACCCGCGGCCACAATCCTGAGACCTCCCCCCGGGAGGCACACTTCTCCTCGCTGCCCTGCTGCTCCCACGGAAACCCTGTCCTGCTTCTCACACTGACATCTGCTCTCTAATCACAGAGGATCCTGTCATTAAAAGATTCCTGGCCTGGGACAAAGATCTGAGGGTGTCGGACAAGGTAAGGTTGTTCTCCATGTAACTGTTCCTGTTCCAACGCATGGCTGGGGGGAGGGTGCAGCTTCCAAACCCACAGTTCTCCCTCCACCACCTCCCACCAGATGCTCCTACAGTCTTTTTTTTTTTTTTTTTTTTGTGAGACAGAGTCTTGCTCTGTTGCCCAGGCTGGAGGGCAGTGTCTCGATCTTGACTCACTGCAGCCGATGCCTCCCGGGTTCAAGCGATTCTCCTGCCTCAGCCTCCAAGCAGCTGGGATTACAGACATGAACCACCACACCTGGCTAATTTTTGTGTTTTTAGTAGAAACGGGGTTTTGCCATGTTGGCCAGGTTGGTCCTGAACACCTGAACTCAGACGATCCACCCGCCTTGGCCTCCCAAAGTGCTGAATTATAGACGTCAGCACTGTGCCCGACCAGCTCCCATGGTCTTGAGTCTTGGCACCCACAAATTTTTTTTTGTGAGACAGAGTCTAGCTCTGCTCCCCAGGATGGAGTGCAGTGGCATGATCATAGCTCATTGCAGCCTCTAATTCCTGGGCTCAAGCAATCTTCTTTCCTCAGCCTCCTGAGGAGCTGGGACTAGGCACATGCCACCATGCTCAACTAATTTTTGAAATGTTTGTAGAAACAGGTTCTCACTATGTTGCCCAGGTTGTTCTCGAACTGTTGGGCTCACATGATCCTCCTGTCTCCACCTCTCAAAAAGTACTGGGATCACAGGCTTGAGCTGCCACTCCCGGCTATTCTTGGTCTTTTTATGATTTGTCAGCACCTCCCTCAGGATTCTGCTGGTCTCTTGCAGAGTGAATGAGTGGCCCCTGCCTCTCCTATGGGTCCTTTGGGATCTGAGCTCTGGGCCACAGTCTGGCCGCAGACCTGAAGCTCCTGGCCCCTCTACTCTCAGCTCTTCGGGACAGTTCTCTGCCTGGCACACAAAAGACCCTCCTGACACGAGCCGACCTAGACACACCCCCTCCAAAGATCCCATCGGAGCCCACCATCCTGGGAGCATCACCCAAAACCCTTCCTCTGGCTTCTCGGATTTGCATCCGACCTTCCAATACCCCTCCATCCCGCAATTTCCAAATGAGTACAGTCACCCCAACACTGAGGTCCCTTCTCTGATGGGCAGCCCCTCCCCAGACCCTCATTCCCCCTCTCCACAATCTTCCTCTTCCAAGATGTGACCTCTCCCTCTCTGTGTTCCTTTCTCTCCATCAGTATCTCCTGGCTATGGTCATAGCGTATTTCAGCCGGGCCGGCTTCCCCTCCTGGCTATACCAACGCATTCATTTCTTCCTGGCTCTGTGAGTGGTTTGCTGCCTCCTATCCGTCAATATCCAATGCCCTGGGACAGCGGGGGAAGTGGGATTCCAGCCTTTCGTTTATTCTTTCACCTATTTGTCCTCTTTACTCTGTGTACAAAAAAGAGAGGATTATACTATCATAGACTGTTGTTTCTAAACAGAAACTCAGGCTGGGCACAGTGGCATACGCCTGTAATCCCAGCACTTTGGGAGGCCGAGGCAGGCGGATCACCTGAGGTCAGCAGTTCGAGACCAGCCTGGCCAACATGGCCAAACCCCGTCTCTACTAAAAATAGAAAAATTAGCTGGGTGTGGTGGTGTGCATCTGTAATCCCAGCTACTCAGGAGGCTGAGGCAAGAGAACCCTTTGAACCCAGGAGGTGGAGGTTGCAGTAAGCTAAGGTCGAGCCACTGCACTCCAGCCTGGGTGACAGAGTGAGACTTTTTCTCAAAAAAAAAAAAAAAAAAAAGCCAAAAAAACAAACTCCAATGCCAGTGTACAAATAAAAGAATAAAACAAAAGGAACCATAAACCGCTCCTAATGGGAAAAGAAAAGGAGTGGAGGAGCGGACATGCTGCTTCCTCCAGCAAGCAGACGTTTCTGGTTCTTCTCTCTCTCTCCTTCCCACATCAACCACAAATGCCATCGACCTCCTCTGGGTTCCCATGACAGAGGTCACAGTTCAGGTCCCCCTCGCATCACTCGAATCCACTGTCAAATGCTCCCCGCTGGGCTCTCCTGGAGTCTCTCCCCAAGCCAGGGGGCTTCCTAGTGCAGCCTGAACATCTTTCCAAAGCACGACAACCTCACTGCCCACCTGAACAACTTCCTTAGCTGATGCCCTTCTCTATCAAGGCCAGGGTCCACAGTGTCAATTCTACCCTCTCTACAATCTCTACAAGCACACTGGCTCGCCATCTTGGTATTTCCTGGCTCGGCTTCACTGCTCCTTCCAAATGCCCTCCACTCGACTTTGTGTTTGTGTTTTCTGTCTGGGTGTCCCACACACATGTGGCTCTGAAGGGAAGGACCCGTTCCTTGAAGTCAGTTCACCCCACAGCCTCTGTGATGCCTTCCCTCATCTTCCAACTTCTGCATGCCCATAGCTCTCTAGTTACATCCTGGACACTGGGATTAGGTCATCTGCCTTGATTACTCCCAGTCCCATTAGACTAGATGCCTGTAGAAGGCAGGGTCCTGGCAAAATATCAATGTATTCAATTTCTTTTATTTTTTTGAGACAGACTTGCCCTGTCCCCCAAGCTGGAGTGCAGTGGTGAGATCATAGCTCACCGCAGCCTCCATATCCTGGGCTCAAGCGATCCTCCCACCTCAGCTTCTTTATTAGCTCTGACTACAGGGCTGTGCCACCACACCTGGACAGTTTGTTTGTTTGTTTGTTTATTGAGACAGAGTCTTGCTCTGCCTCTCAGGCTGGAATGGAGTGGCCCAATCTCAACTCACTGCAACCTCCGCCTCCTGGGTTCACACAATTCTTATGCTTCAGCCTCCTGAGTAGCTAGGCCTAACGGGTGTGCCACCGCACCAGGCTGATTTTTGTATTTTTAGTAGAGATGGGGTTTCTCTGTGTTGACCAGGCTGGTCTCCAACTCCTGGTCTCAAGCAATCCACCTGCTTCAGCCTTCTAAAGTGCTGGGATTACAGGCATGAGCCACCGCGTCTGGCATATTTCTTATATTTTTAATAGAGACGAAGGTCTTGCTATGTTGCCCAGGCCTGTCTCAAACTCCTGGCCTCAAGTGATCCTCCTGCTTTGGCCTCCCAATGTGCTGGGATTCCAGGCATAAGCCACCACTCTCGGCCACCAGTTGGGTTTTTGTCTCCATCCTGAAGGAGTGGGAGACACCCTTGATCAGGTCTCTGTCCAGCAGAGCCCTCCTGAGGAAGGCGTGGCTCTCTGCAGGGTGGGTGCCAGTCCTGAGCTAGGGACGGTCCCTTACCTTCCTCTCTGGGAAGCTGACCTCAGCCGGAGGCCTCTCCTGGTGGTGCCCCTGAGCAGCAACCTGATTTCTGTCCTCAGCTACCTGGCCAATGACATGGAGGAGGACGACGAGGACTCCAAACAAAACATCTTCCACTTCCTGTATGGGAAGAACCGCTCTCGCATACCCTTGCTCCGTAAGCATTGGTTCCAGTTAGGCCGTTCCATGAACCCGAGGGCCAGGAAGAACCGCTCTCGCATACCCTTGCTCCGTAAGCGTCGGTTCCAGTTATGCCGTTGCATGAACCCGAGGGCCAGGAAGAACCGCTCTCAGATAGTCCTGTTCCAGAAACGTCGGTTCCACTTCTTCTGTTCCATGAGCGGCAGGGCTTGGGTTTCCCCGGAGGAGTTGGAGGAGGTGAGTGGGGCCTGGGGAGGTGGAGGAGGTGGGGAGGAATTGGGTGGGCTGGAGGCTGGATGAGGGGAGAGAGGGGTATCCTGGTGAGTCCCCGTCTTCTCAAAGGGCGTTTGTTTTTCCAGATCCAGGCTTATGACCCAGAGCACTGGGTGTGGGCGCGAGATCGCGCTCGCCTTGCCTAGAGCTCCAGGGACCGTGGAGGCCTGAGGTCATCGGCCTGAGAGAAGGTACATCTGCATCCTCCGGGGTAAAGGCAGGATATTGGGGTCTATTTCGGAAATCCGAAGAACCCAATTGCTTGATCCGGCTTCAAGCCTGGGCAACGTGGCGAGATCCCCTCTCCACAAAAATACTAAAATTAGCCAGGCGATGTGAGACGCATCTCTACTCCCAACTACTCAGGAGGCTGAGGCGGGAGGATCGCTGGAGCCTGGAAGGTCGGGGCTGCACGGAGCCCTCATCCTGCCACTGCACTCCGTCTGGGCGACAGAGTGAGACCCTGCCTCAAAAATAATCATAAATACTGAGTTTGGGGAGGTTCATTATGATTGACGCACTTGAGTTACCGATTTGGGTCGAGGGTTCAGTGAAGCTTTGGTTTACATCTTGTGCAGCTAACCACGTTGAGCACAGAGCATGAGACTTCATCATGAGGAGGTAGGATTAAGGATTAGGCTTCTGGACTCGTGGTTCGTGATGTTGTCACATTAGAAACACATCTAGCATGGTTACAAGTTTAGATCTTAAGTGACACAAAAGGCCCCAGCTGTGATGAAGTCCAAAGCCACATTCTCTGAGGGTGCCCTACTCCCTGGGCAGACCCACCCAAAGTCCTTGCTATGAAGCAGATCACTGGGGCTGACCTTGGGTGTATTAAGTGAGTTTTGGAGTCATGGTCACCAAAGTGTGAGTTTCACAGTTGAACACGATGGTTCAGAAGCAGGGTATAGAATGAAAGGCAGCAGATAAAATTGCATTTCTCAATTGCTCTGAACTCTAGACTTGACATGGGACGTGAATAACCTTCCTGTCTAGAGAGCTGCCTCCTTGAAGTGTGACATTGTCTCTCTCACTTCCAGAACACCGGACCCAGGGGAGATGTGGATTTTCAGCAGGAACTTTATTCCAATGCTAATGGCAGACACCAGGAAGGAGGAGAGGAACCATTTGTGCAGAACATCTAGAAGAACCTGGACCATTCTTGATGGAGCTGAATACAGTGATCACGTTGTCCTCCTAGGAGCAGGGGTGGGGGGAGGGGGGTGGGGTCCATCTAGGAGTCCTTGGAGAAAAGTAAGAAACCAGGAGTGTTTCCAGTTCCACCTTTCCTGCGGCACCACCACCCTTTTTATATTGCTGAATTCCAACCTCCCTGGGGCGGAACCTTGAGGTCCTGTTTCTTACGGACTTGGTTGCCACAGTCCAGGAGCATTTGAAGGCACAATGCAGGGGCTCAGATTGGCACAGAATTCTTTTGTGAAATATCAGTGCCACAGATTGTAACAGATAACTTCATGCACACTCTGCATTTTATTGGTTTGTTTGGAAAATGTTGGCCATTGAATTATTCATAGATTTATTTCAAATAGTTTGGAAATTGTTGTACTTTTGAAAACATGCTGTTCCTGTAGTTTTTTGATGAGAGTTATAGTTGTTATATATACATAAAGATAATTTTCTTTTCATTTTTAAGAGACAATTCTTTTTATCCTAAATATTTTATTATCTTTAAATTTGTTTCTGTATTATTATATGTGCTCCTGAAGCGAGCACTCTTTTTATGTATACTTCCATAATAATCTCTTCTATTTATAGCTATTGGTAGTTCCCCTAAATTCTGACGACAGAAATTTTTATTTGCTGTTTAGGTTTGTGACTGAATTGTGAGAATTCAGTTGTGATTTTTAACATGTCTCAGATATATATACTAACACGTCTAATATATAATATCTATTTTATTGGTTTATTTTGAAAAACATGGGTATAGAATTATTTAAATATTATTTTATTTATTTAAATATTTATTAAATATATTTATTTAAATATTATTATTACTTTAAATATTATTTTAAATATTTTGGAAATACTGGTATTTTTGAATAGATGCTGTTTCTATAAAGCTGTGTGATGGGTATTATAACTGCTATATACACATACATATAATTTTGTTTTCCTTTTTAAGAGAGGATTCTTTTCATCCTAAATCTTTTACCTTTCAATCTTTGTATCTATTATTACACGTGCTGCTGAAGGGAGCATGGTTTTTATCTATGATACTTAGTTAACATATATATTACATTTATAGCTATGTAGTAGTTCCCCTAAATTCTTGTAAAAATAAATTTTTATTTGATATTTCATATATGTTTGAAATGTGAGAATTCAGATGTAATTTTTTACCTTGTTTTGGCATGTCTGTATGTTACTTTAAAGAGGATGTGTGTTCTAAAGGAGGACATGAGCTGTGTGTTTTCAAGAGAACAATAGAGTGCGTCTCTTGGGGAAACGTAATAAAAATGAACTTTTCTCACCTTCACAGCAATTGTGATCATATTGGTCTGGATTGATTATTTGCTGCCCAGTGATATTTTTCCTTAATCGGGTTGTGGTTATTTGAACATATTTATTAGCTTTGGAAGATAATCCTGTGCTGTTTTTTATGTAGAAAAAAACATAAGGCTGGGTGCAGTGCTCACACCTACAATCCCTGCAGTTTTGGAGGTCATGGCGGGAGGATCACCTGAGGCCAGGAGTTTGAGGCCAGCCTCAGCAACACAGCATCTACATCTATTTTTAATTTTTATTTTTTAAAGAAAAACAATAGAAGAGAAGGCTGATCCCAAGCTACAGGGTTTTTTTGTTTGTTTGTTTGTTTTGGAGACAGAATCTTGCTCTGTCTCCCAGGCTGGAGTGCAGTGGCACAACCTCGGCTCCCTGCAACTTTCACCTCTGGGTTCAAACAAATTCTCCTGCCTCAGCCTCCCAAGTAGCTGGGACTACAGGCACCCGTCTGTACGTCCGACTAACTTTTGTAAAAATAGTAGAGACAAGGTTTCGCCATGTTGGCCAGGCTGGTCTCGAACTCCTGACTTCAAGTGATCCACCCACCTCGGCCTCCCAAAGTGCTGGGATTACAGGCATGAGCTACTGCGCCCAGATGCCAAGCTAGAGTTTTAAGGCAGTAAATGAGAGAAAGATATTGAGAGAGGAAAACCAGGTGGTAAGAAAACTCTAAGGTGGCCGGGCGTGGTGGCTCACGCCCATGATTCCAGCAGGAGTTTGAGACCAGCCTGGCCAACATGGTGAAACCCTGTCTCTACTAAAAATACAAAAATTAGGCAGGCGTGGTGGTGCACGCCTATAATCCCAGCTATTTGGGAGGCTGAGGCAGGAGAATCACTAGCAGACATTGTGTCTCCTCACCCCCTCTCAAAAAAAAAAAAAAAAAAAAAAAAAAAAAAGTTCCTGCAGCAGTTAAAGCTGTGAAAGACAGGCACTCTGCCATGCAATTCTTTGTGATTTTTGTTTTTTCTTTTTGGAGTTGGGGTCTCGCGCTGTCACCCAGACTGGGGTGCAGTGGTGTGGTCATAGCTCACTGTGGCCTCAGACTCAAGCTCAAGTGATCCTCTTACCTTGCCTTTCAAATTGCTGGGATTATAAGCATGAGCCACTGCATCTGGCCTGTGTGACACAATTCTGTTTTTTGTCTTTTTTTTTTTTTTGGGGGGGGGATGGAGTCTCGCTCTGTCACCCAGGCTGGAGTGCGGTGGCGTGATCTTGGCTCAATGCAAGCTCCGCCTCCCGGGTTCACGCCATTCTCCTGCCTCAGCCTCCCGAGTAGCTGGGACTACAGGCGCCCGCCACCATGCCTGGCTAATTTTTTGTATTTTTAGTAGAGACGGGGTTTCACTGTGTTAGCCAGGATGGTCTCAATCTCCTGACCTCGCGATCTGCCCGCCTTGGCCTCCCAAAGTGCTAGGATTACAGGCGTGAGCCACCGCGCCCAGCCTATGTGATGCAATTCTGATGTCAACTCCCTGATGTTACCTCAAATGCCACAGGTGAAGGCCACCAGCCCCCACTAGGCTGCCCTCGCTTTAGACACACCTGCAGGCTTGGGTGTCCTCAGACCACATGTACTTCTCACCAACTGGCTGCAAATTTGGAGGTTCCCACCATGCCCTCAAGTTCGATAACTCACTAAAACACTTCACAGAATGCAGAAAAGCATGATACTTTCTTTCTCTTTTTTTTTTTTTTTTTTTTTTTTTGAGACAGAGTCTTGCTCTGTCGCCCAGGCTGGAGTACAGTGGCCACCATGCTTGGCTAATTTTTGTATTTGTATTAGAGACGGGGTTTCGCCATGTTGGCCAGGCTGGTCTTGAACTCCTGACCTCAGGTGATCCACCCACCTTGGCATCCCAAAATGCTGGGATTATAGGCATAGCCACCATGCCCGGTCGACTTCTAGAGTTTCAATAACAGAGATGTGATTCAAGAAGGGAGACATGTTTTGTAGATGGCAGGAGCTTCATGAAAAGAAGCCAATGAAGGGCAGGACATGTAGCTGTCTACCTACAGGAAACCAGCCAGGAGCCTCCCCACAGGGACTTCAGCACAGATGGCCGGGAAAATGTGCATTAACCTGAGCTCTGGACCTAAGAGAGGACAAGGCCTTGACCATTTCTACAGACTCACAAGACGCAATCTCTGTGGTCCATGCCTGTGGTGTGATCTGGGAAACGGGGGGCCTTCTAAATGCCAACAACAAGGAAATCAAATGTGCAACAGACAGAAATACCGGCATTGACGTGGGCCATGGAAAGGCCTGAACAGATGACTGCAGTTCACTGCTAAGGTCATCAAAGGGGTGACTCTGAAATAATAAATTTCAGATGCCACGGCCCAAATAGCTGCATGAGGTGGGGAAGTCCTCCACATGCCTCTGCTTCCTTCAGTACCTGTTTATGAAATAAGCCGAGGTACTTCCCTGGGGAATTTCCTTTCTCTTTCTTTCTTTCGAGACGGAGTCTTGCTCTGTCGCCCAGGCTAGAGTGCAGTGGTGCAATCTCGGCTCAATGTAACCTCTCCCTCCTGGGTTTAGCAATTCTCCTGCATCAGACTTCTGAGTAGCTGAGATTACAGGTGCATGCCACCATGCCCAGCTAATATTTGTATTTTTAGTAGAGACAGGGTTTCACCATCTAGGCCAGGCTGGTCTTGAACTCCTGACCTCGTGATCCACCCATCTTGGCCTCCCAAAGTGCTGGGATTACAGGTGTGAGCCATCACGCCCGGACTTTTTTTTTTATTTTTTGAGACGACGTTTCACTCTTGTTGCCCACGGTGGAGTGCAATGGCACCATCTCAGCTCACTGCCACCTCCTCCTCCCAGGTTCAAGCGATTATCCTGCCTCAGCCTCTCGAGTAGCTGGGATTACAGGCACCCAACACCAAACCCAGCTAACTTATTGTATTTTTAGTAGAGATGGGATGTCACCATGTTGGCCAGGATGGTCTTGAACCCCTGACCTCTAATGATCCACCTGAATTGGTTTCCCAAAATGTTGGGATTACAGGCACAAGCCACTGCGCCCAGCCCCTCCCATACCTCTTTTGGCCAAGGCAGCACAATTCAGAAGAATCTTGCCAGGGAAGACTGGTAAATGGACGTCAACGTGATGCCTATGGCTCCTGGTGGATTTAGATACCTCCTGGTGCTTATTGATATCTTTACCAGTTGCACGGGGGCTTTTCCATGCCAGACTGAAAACGCAGGAGATCAATGATCAACCTTCAACTATTTACTAGCAGAACACTGAGGGGACTGTGCGGTCACCAATACCTCCTAGTGCACTTGGATAAACACCTCCCAGGAAATAGAGATGAATAGAAAGGACATAGTCAAACAAGCAGAATGGCTGCATTCCTTCAACCAGAAGGGTCCATTAGTCTGTTTTCACACTGCTATAAAGAACTATGAGAAACTGGGTAATTTATGAAGAAAAGAGGTTTAATTGACTCACAGTTCTGCAGGCTGTACAGGATGCATGGCTAGGGAGGCCTCAGGAAACTGACAATCACGGCAGAAGGCGAAGGGGAAGCAGGCACGTCTGGCCATGTTGGAGCAGGAGAGACAGAGAGAGTGAAGTGGGAGGGCTGCACGCTTTTAAACAACCAGCTCCCACAAGCGCTCACTCAATATCACGAGAACAGCAAGGGGGAAGTCGGCCCCCATGAGCCAATCACCTCCCACCAGGTCCCTCCCACAACACTGGGAATTACAATTTGACATGAGATTTGGGTGTGGATACAGAGCTGAACCATGTCAAGGGTAGTTCAACCGCTGAGATTGATTGATTGATTGATTGATTGACTGAGATGGAGTCCTGCTCTGTTACCTAGGCTGGAGTGCAGTGGCACAATCTCGGCTCACTGCAACCTCCGCCTCCCAGGTTCAAGCGACTCTCCTGCCTCAGCCTCCCGAGTAGCTGGGACTACAGCACATGCCACCATGCCTAGCTAATTTTTGTATTTTTAGTAGAGACAGGGCTTCACCATGTTTGCCAGGCTGGTCTTGAACTCCTGACCTCATGATCACCCTGCCTCGGCTTTTCTTTGCTGTGGCTCTTTCCCCTCTAAACTGTTCTAGATTCCCAGGCGCCCTGCCAGAACAGGTGTGGGCCACCCTGGGGTGAGCTGCCTCCCAGAGGCCTGGAAGGACCAGGCCTTGCCAATCACCGACAAGGGACGTAGAAGAGCACCCCCAAAGGACAGTAGGTCCCCGCCCCGATCTGGCCCACAGCACCCGAGGGACCCTGCAGCACTACAGAAGTCCCATGGGGCAGACAGGAGCCACAGGCCCAGACTCCACAGCCCCTCAGTCCACATGTCCTGGAGCCTGCGGTGGAAGTCCCTGCTGTTCCATCACCGCCGCCTCTCCCCCAGGACCTCCGAAGAAACAGGCCAGGGCTGTCCCAGGCCTGGGCACACGGGCCAGTGTCCAGCCCACCCCGTCTGCCCCTCCAGGCCCCGCCCTCACCTGGAAGCACTCCTCCAGCAGGGACAGCTCACTGATGAGGTTGGTGATGGCGTTGGTAAAGGCTTCCTGGGGGCTGTAGTCTGGCGTGGTCTGCACTCGGATGATGATCTTGTGCTCCAAGGGGTGGGGGACTTTGTAGCCAGCAAATAGCACTTGCGGGTCCTTTAGGAGTTGTCTGAGGTCCAGGGACAGACAGTGTGAGGGTCTAGCCTCATGCCCAAGCTGGGTAGCAGCCAGCTCAGAGCAGAAGAACAGACTTTCTAGCCAAAAATCCCCCCCAGCTTTTTTCCCCAAAAGTCTTCAAGGAAAGTAACACTTTTAGGAAGATACCTCATGTGGGGACGCCCTACCCCCGCCACACACACACACCCTGCATCCATGAGGTTGAAGGACCTGAGCTGGAAACAGATTCCAGCAACCTCTTCCCACCGAACACCGCAGTGCTGGCAAAGAGATCTCCCAGGCAGCGAATGTCCAGCCAGTGTTCAGTGACTCAGACCCAAAAAGCCCACAAAGAGCCTCCACGCAGCAAATAAAGGCAGCAGGAGAGGAGGGCCAGCTCCCGGCAGTGAGTGGAATGCAAATGGAACTCTGCCCTCCGAGCAGCACAGCCGCCAGCAGCTGGCCACGCACGCTGGGCCTTGTGCCATGGGGCTGCGTCACATACTGTGCCCTGGCACGCAGGGGTCTCCTCTAGAGCGGCTCAGAGTGGTGTGAGCACCACAAGGGGGACCCATGCATAGGTGGCAACACTGAGCTCAAGAGCAGGGGAGCAGCAGGGCCCCAGGAGAGCTTGGGTGCCCCACTGGCTGGGCTCTGGGCAGGAGTCCTCCATCCCCGTGCCTGACCACACCAGGAGACTGGGCAGACCCCACTCACAGACGGGGAAAAGCCTGGCTTCGCTGGTGGCACCAGAGGGAAGAGCCAAGTCTACAGTAAAATGACAAGTCCCTGGGCCAGAATGGCAGACACATCCCTGACCAACCACCTGGCTAGGACCTCACTGGTATAAACAAACACCCACCAACTAATGCAGGGCGCCCATTAGGGGCACTGGATAGCCACAGAACTACTTCTTTCTCTTGTTAAATAGAAGTTCTAGTCTCTGCCACATACATCTTAGAGGCCCAGGTGGCACTGAGGTCACAAACGGGTGGCATGAGGGGAGCTAATCTTGACTGCTTTTCAATGTCCCTCAGCATGAATAACACACAGGCCTACTGTGCTGGAATCTGCTGCTCGTTCATTTACAGAATGTGCACTTAATGGTGAATGTAAGGCCGGGCGCAGTAGCTCACGTCTGTAATCCCAGCACTTTGGGAAGCCGGCAGGTGGATCACCTGAGGTCAGGAGTTCGAGACCAGCCTGGCCAACACAGTGAATCCCCGTCTCTACTAAAAACACAAAAATTAGCCGGCCATCGTGGCGTGGGCCTGTAGTCCCAGCTACTAGGAAGGCTGAAGCAGGAGAATCACTTGAACCCGGGAGGCGGAGGTTGCAGTGAGCAAGATCGTGCCATTGCACTCCAGCCTGGGCAACAAAGAGAGAAAATTCCATCTCAAAAACAAACAAACAAAAAAAAACAGTGAATGTAAATGCACGTGTTCATCTACAGAATAAGCCACTACAGAAGCGTGGCTTATGTGAAGACATGGAGGTCGGTGTCATTTTGATAAAAAGGTACCAAGATTATAAAATGCCCAGAGCAAGCCCCCAGAAGGACTTCCTGTAGCTCAGAGAGACTGAGGAAGACTTGGAACTTGTGCTTTGCCCAGAGGGGCCCATTAAACACAGCCCCTGAGAGCCTGTGACGGGAAACTTACGATTTAATGATGTTTCCCAGTGTGTGGTCTTCTTTGTTGATGGTGAACAAACAGGCATTGGGTACCTTGGTGTCCTTGTTAATGCTGATCCTAGGAAGACACAGAGGCCACAGATGAGGAGCAGGGGCTCCCCTCCTCCCACCCTGAGTCTAAACCCTGTCTCCTCCCGGCCAGGTGTGGTGGCTCGTGTCTGTAATCCCAACACTTTGGGAGGCTGAGGTGGATGGATGACCTGAGGTCAGAAGTTCAAGACCAGCCTGCCCAACATGGCAAAACCCTGTCTGTACTAAAAATACAAAAAAAAAAAAAAAAAAAAAAAATTAGCTGAGTGTGGTGATCCATGCCTGTAGTCCTAGCTACTTGGGAGACTGAGGCAGGAGAATGACTTGAACCTGGGAGGTGGAGTTGCAGTGAGCCGAGATCATGCCACTGCACTCCAGCCTGGGCAACAGAGTGGAACTCTGTATCAAAAATATAAAAATAAAAAGGAAAAATAAGCTCTGCCTCTTCCTGAAGGCCTTTCTCAATCTCTTCATCCCATAAAGGCCTCGCCAACCCGGTCCCCTACTTCCTGCTACCCCAGGTCTATGGAACCTTGGCCTTTTCTGAATTCCTCCTTTTTTTTTTCCGGTAGAGATGGGGTTTTGCCTTGTTGTCCTCGCTGGTCCTGAACTCCTCGCCTCAAATGATCTCTCCTGCTGCCCAGGCTGGAGTGCAGTGGTGTGATCATAGCTCACTGCAGCCTCCAACTCCTCGGCTAAAGTGATCCTCCTGCCTTAGCCTCCTGAGTACCTGGGACCACAGGCGCACGTCATCATGCCTGGCCTGTTCCTTTTTTCTTATGCCAACATAATGAAGCAACCAAAAGGTGAAGAAGAGAGGCCCTGAAGTTACACGGTGAGGCTGGTCCTGACCCTGTGAGTTCCGAAAGCAACCATCCCCCTGGCTGGAGTGTGCAGTCCTTCCATCCATTCCCCAAAACAAGTCATGCTCTGGCATTTACTATGATTTTAGTGAACGCTTAGATGGACAAAGACAGGAAACTTCCATTGGATTTTCCAAGACAAGGGGTTTTCAGAGTGCAGTTCCCAGATAAGCAGCATCAGAATCCCCTGGGAACTTGTTAGAGTCTCCCACCTCCCACTTACTGGACCCAGAACTCTGGAGGTGGGGCGCAGGGATCTATGGTTTAAGAAGCTCTTCAGGTGATTCTAATGCACACTCAATTTGAGGGCAACTATGCTGACAGTAAAAATCTCACACAGGTGAGAGGTATCAAGTTGAATATTCTTTTTTCTAAGGTGGTTTCTCCAGGCTGACACCACACACATTTTAGGGTGCATAATTCTTTCCTGTGGGGTGCTGTCTTGTGGACATTGTAGGACATCAGCAGCATCCCTGACCTCTATCCAGTAGATTCCAGTCATAACCCCCTTTGACAACCAATAATGTTCTCAGTTATTGCCACATGTCCCTTGTGCGGCCAAATGGTCCCCAGTTGAGAGTCTGCTCTAAAGGAGGCCGAAGTGGCTGGCAAGGGCCAGACCAAGACCTCTGCACGCCAACCTGGGAACAATAAGAGCCAATGGTTATGAGGTTTTCCAGGTGCTGAGCTTTGGACCAAGAGTTTTACACAAATTACCTCATCCAATTCTTTTTATTTTGAGACAGGATTGCGCTCAGTCGCCCAGGCTGGAGTGCAGTGATGCGATCAAAGCTCACTGCAGCCTGGAACTCCTGTGCTCAAGCAATCCTCCCACCTGAGCCTCCCAAAGTGCCGGGATTAAAAGCGGGAACCAGCGCACCTGGCCAGATCCTTTTGTTTTGTGAAACGGAGTTTCGCTCTTGTTGCTCAGGCTGGAGTGCAATGGCGTGATCTCCGCTCACCTCAACCTCCACTTCCCAGGTTCAAGTGATTCTCCTGCCTCAGCCTTCTGAGTAGCTGGGATTACAGGCATCTGCCACCACGCCCGGCTAATTTTGTATTTTTAGTAGAGACAGGGTTTCTCCATGTTGGTCAGGCTGGTCTTGAACTCCCGACCTCAGGTGATCCGCCCGCCTCGGGCTCCCAGAGTGCTGGGATTACAGGTGTCAGCCACCGCACCCGGCCTGAATCCCACGTTTAAGTACAATAATAAACTCATTTTCCAGATGAGGAAACAGGGCCTCCGACAGATCAAGCCACTCGCCCACAGATACAGAGTGAGCCCAAGCTCTCTCCCCTGGACTCCTTCAACCCGCAGGGAGCGAGGAGCCACTGCGGCTTTTACGCAGGCCGCTGACAGATCGGAGGGGATGAAGGATGGAGGTGGCGGGCGAGAGACAAAAGAGGAAGCTGCCAGATCCCAGAGGAAAAGGGCTATGGAGAACCAGACACTCTGGGTTCGAATACAAGCGCCGCCATTTCCTGTGTCCGTGGCAACTTGCTCGCCTCCAAGCCTCAGTGTCCTCATCTGCAAAATGGACACACTCGCGACTGCCTCGCGGAACGGCCTTAAATTTGGCTGACACAGGCCGAGCGGACGATCAAGCAAAAGCTGTTTCCCTCCCGGGGCAAGAGATGGGCAGGAGACACCCCAGAATGCGACAGCCGCAGGCCCGCGCACCTCGGCCCGCCGCAGCCGGCGTCACTTACTTCTTCTCGCCCTCGAAGAGCAAGAACGACTCGAAGGCTGGAGGGGCGTTCATGCTCCCGCTGCCGTTGCGTCCAGATCGCAAGTGTCCGCCGCCGCCGTTGCGTCCAGACCCCAAGTGTCCGCCGCCGCCGCCACCACAGCCCTAATAAGAGGCCTCTTCCGGATTACTCAGGCGGGGCAAACCCGCGCAAGGATCGACTCATTGCCCCCTGTCGGGCTGGAGGATCTTGCGCAGGCGCGAGAAAACCCCGAGCGAGGCCAGTGCCTCTGCGCATGCGTCAGTGGCGAGGGCACTGCCACCCACCCACCCCCCGGCCCCACCCGCACCCCGGCATGGCTTTCCCCCGTGGGCGCTTTTCGGCGCATGCTCAGAGCGCCGGGAGCGCTGTTCTGCCCCTACAGAGGCCGCCTAGTCCTGGCTGAGCGGGAACCTCAAGCTGTACCTTTCTCCTTTCCCCATGTCCCTTGATCTCTCTTTGGAAACGTGCACCCCCTTGGAGTGCGCAGCAGGAGGCCCCTGAATAGAGAGAATAAAGCTAAGGGGTAGTGGACAGCTGCGGCTAGCAGGGGTAGGGGGAGCAGAAGATCTCGTGGCCAGAGGCAGATCTATGATAAGCCCCCCTGCCCAGGCTGCCTATACCGACTGCTGCAGGACCTCTGCCTGGCGGGGTGCAGCTGGCTTGTTAGCCGGGAGGGACAATTGGGTGAGGGATGCAGAAGGAGGCAGGTGTATACAGCAGTGAGAGGGGAGCCCGTAGGGTTACGTATATCTTTTTATATATTATTATTATTATTTAGAGACAGTGTCTCCCTCTGTCGCCCAGGCTGAAGTACAGTGGCGCCATCATGCAGCCTCCAACTCCTGGGCTCCAGAGAGCCTCCTGCCTCAGCTTCCCGATAGTTAGGACTGCAGGCATGTGCCATCACACCTAGCTATTTTTTTTTTTTTTTTTTGGAGATGGTGGGGGGGGGGGGGTCTCCCTATGTTGCCCAGGCTGGTATTGAACTCCTGGCCTCCAGCAGTCCTCCAGCCTCAGCCTCCCAAAGTGCAGTTGGTGGATGTGGGCAGCAAGCCACCCAGGTGCCGAGGCAAGAGACCGAGGGCACGAGCTGTTCCAGTATAATAAAATATATAAAATAAGAATAGTTATACTAGATATAGATCTTAGATATGATTATATATGAATCATTAATCATTAGTTTGTAGTAATTATTCTTTATTCCAATATTATAATAATCCTCGCTCTACAATCATAACCTAGGAAAAACCAGGCCATACAGAGATAGGAGCTGAGGGGACAGTGAGGAGTGACCAGAAGACAAGAGTGCGAGCTTTCTGTTATGCCCGGACAGGGCCACCAGAGGGCTCCTTGGTCTAGCGGTAACGCCAGCATCTGGGAAGACACCTGTTGCCAAGCCGACTGTGGTCTAGCGGTAGTGTTAGTGTCAAGGAAAAACACCCGCTACTTAGCAGACCGGGAAAAGGAGTCTCCCTTTCCCTGGGGGAGTTTAGAGAAGACTCTACTCCTCCACAGGCCCGCCCACAGTTACCCGGAGGCCTCACCATCTCCCTGTGATGCTGTGCTTCAGTGGTCACGCTCCTAGTCCACCTTCATGTTCCATCCTGTACACCTGGCTCTGCCTTCTAGATAGCAGTAGCAAATTAGTGAAAGTACTAAAAGTCTCTGATAAGCAGAAATAATGGTGTAAGCTGTCTCTCTCTCTGCCTCGGCTGCCAGGCAGGGAAGGGCCTGCTGTCCAGTGGACACGTGACCCATGTGGCCTTACCTATCATTGGAGATGGTTCACTCTCCTTATCCTGCCCCTTTGTCTTGTATCCAATAAATATCAGCGCAGCCTGGCATTCAGGGCCACTACCGGTCTCTGCGTCTTGGTGGTAGTGGTCCCCCCAGCCCAGCTGTCTTTTATCTCTTTGTCTTGTGTCTTTATTTCTGCGCTCTCTCGTCTCTGCACACGGAGAGAAACCCACCGACCCTGGGGGGCTGGACCCTACAGGTGGATAAGTGTATCTTACCCTTTTTGGTTTGGTTGTTTTGCAGACTACAGTTTAGCATAAAGGCCCTCCTTAAGCTGTTTGAAGCAACAGGGACTGGGGTCTCAGAGGAGCTACCAGAGCCCTAACAGTTTGGCAGCTGTTTCTCCAAGGCTGGGCAGCAGCTACAGTGCTGAGGAAATCTGGAGCATCTACCCCTTCTGGGAAGGCCCATTTCCTACTTGAGTTCTTGCACCCTGGCAGGAGGAAATCTCATTCTGCAACAGCCCCACACAGAATCTAACTTTCCAGGCAAAGTGGGTGGGCACCTCTTTAACTGCTGAGGAACAGAAAGTGATATGGGTAGGCTGGGTGCGGTGACTCACGCCTGTAATCCTAGCACTTTGAGAGGCTGAGGCAGGCGGATCACTTGAGGTCAGGAGTTCGAGACCAGCCTGGCCAACATGGTGAAACCTCATCTCTACTAAAAATACAAAAAATTAGTCGGGCATGGTGGTGGGCACCTGTAATCCCAGCTACTTGGGAGGCAGAGGCAGGAGAATCGCTTGAACCTGGGAGGCGGAGGTTGCAGTGAGCCGAGATTGTGCCACTGCACTCAGCCTCCCAAAGTACTGGGATTACAGGCGTGAGCCACTGTTCCTAGCCAAGGGTAGCATCCTTGATCCAAGCTTTTCCAGGGTGACCCAGAAGTGTGGAGGTCATATCCTCAGGGAATTATTACCCTTATCACTTTTTTTTTTTTTTTTTGAGATAGCATCTCGCTCTGTCACCCAGGCTGGAGTGCAGTGGCATGATCTCGGCTCTGTTGTCTAGGCTGGAGTGCAGTGGTGAGATCATAGCTCACTGCAGCTTCAAGCTCCTGGGCTCAAGCAGTCCTCCTGCCTCAGCCTCCCCAGTACCTGGGACTACAGGCAGGCACCACGGTGCCCTGCTAGTTTTTTTCTTTTTACTTTTTGTAGCGATGGGGTCCAACTTTATTGCCTAGGCTGGTCTCAAACTCCTGACCTCAAGCAATCTTCTCGCCTTGGCCTCTCAAAGTGCTGGGATTATAGGCATGAGCCCTGCCCCTGGCCACACACACCATGCTAATTTGTTACACATTGGCTGTGGTTGCTTTCATGCTACATGGCATGGTGGTTGTGACTGAGAGCTGCATGTCTGGTCCTTTACAGAAAACATTTGCTGATCCTAATCTTGGGGATTGTGCCTGTGTTGATTTTGCTATTTATCGTTTGGTTACAGCCCAGACACTGAAGTTACTTATTAGCTTGTGGGTTTCTATCCCGTAGAAAAGAAAACTTCATGGCCGGGCGCAGTGGCTCACACCTGTAATCCCAGCACTTTGGGAGGCCGAGGTGGGCGGATCACAAGGTCAGGAGATGGAGACCATCCTGGCCAACATGGTGAAACCCCATCTCTACTAAAAATACAAAAATTAGCTGGGCGTGGTGGTGAGCACCTGTAATCCCAGCTACTCGGGAGGCTGAAGCAGGAGAATTGCTTGAACCCGGGAGGCAGAAGTTGCAGTGAGCCAAGATCGCACCACTGTACTCCAGCCTGGACGACAGAATGAGCCTCCATCTCAAAACAAACAAACAAAAAAAAAAAAAAAAGAAAAGAAAAGAAAAGAAAACTTCATTAATTAACCACTTTAGTATGTAATATCACAATCTTATTCTAGCATTCTTCTCTTAAAGTGTTTATGGGCCAGGCACAGTGGCTCACATCTGTAGTCCCAGCCCTTAGGGAGGCTGAGGGAGGATTGCCTGAGCCCAGGAGTTTGAAACTAGCCTGGGCAATATAGCAAGATCTTGTCTCTACTAAAAATTTAAAAAATCAGCAGGGCATAGTAGTGTGTGCCTGTAGTTCCATTTACTTGGGAGGCTGAAGCAATAGGATTGCTTGAGCCCAGGAGGAAGAGGCTACAGTGAGCTATGACTGCACCACTGCATTCCAGCCTGGGTGGCAGAGCGAGACCCTGTCTCAAAAACAAAACAAAACAAAACAAAACAAAAGAATGCTTACAAATACATGAAATACATGTACCCAGCTTCTCAGAATGATCCATGAATCAGAGTTCCCACTCTTTTTCTGAGTTGGTGCGTAGTAGATCTTTGATATGTGTTCATGATATATATGAGTCATCTTTTTTACATGTTTGAAAATTATACTTTGAAAAGGCCTTGTCCAGAGGTGGTTGCTGCATACCTGTTCAGATTTCCTAAGAGGCTGAGAGAAACAGGTACTGGGTGAGCTGGGTCCACTCAAGCCTTCCCAGGGTGCCTGCCCTGCCCTGTGGTGAACACCAGCCCCCTGGGCTGCAGATATCTGCCTGGGGGTCCAATCAGATCCTCAAGACATCTGGGACTGGGCATGGTGGCTCATGCCTGTAATCCCAGCACTTTGTGAGGATGAGGTGGGCGGATCACTTGAGTTCAGGAGTTCAAAACCAGCCTGGCCAACATGGTGAAACCCCATCTCTACTAAAAATACAAAAATTAGTCAGGCGTGGTGATGGGCACCTGTAATTCCAGCTATTCAGGAGGCTGAGGTGGGATAATCACTTGAACTTGGAAGGCAGAGGTTGCAGTGAGCCGAGAATGTTCCACTATCCTCCAGCCTGGGTAACAGAGGGAGACTCTGTCTCAAAAAAAAAAAAAAAAAAAAAAAATAGGCCAGGTGCGGTGGCTTACACCTGTAATCTCAGCACTTTGGGAGGCTGAGGCAGAAGGATCATCTGAGGTCAGGAGTTCAAGACCAGAATGGCCAATATGGTGAAACTCCATGAAACCCCATCTCTACTAAAAAAAAAAAAAAGACAAAATATTAGCTGGGAGTGGTGGCGTGTGCCTGTTAATCCCAGCTACTCAGGAGGCTGAGGCAGGAGAATCGCCTCAACCTGGGAGGTGGAGGTTGCAGTGAGTTGAGATCACACCACTGCCCTCCAGCCTGGGCGACAGAACCAGATTCCATCTCAAACAAAAACAAAAACAAACAAACAAAAAAACATCTGGGAACCTGCCCCAGGCCCCAGTTGAATGCCAGGGCTTGAAGTCTCTGGGAGGGGGTGGTATAGACTTGTGGGACAGATGGAAGGTATACCCTCTCCTGCTCCTCTCGCTTTTCCAGGTGGCCTCCAGAAACAATGTGGCATGATGGGCTATAGGCAGCTCTGCTCAGGGCCTGAGAGGAGAACCAGGGGGCAGTGCCAGGCATGCACTGATGTTAACTTCCCTTCCAGCTGCAGTGGTCAGGATCTGGGGAGGGGAGGAGAGGCATGGTGGATGCTGCCAGAAGGGTGGCTGTGTGTGTGCACTCAAGATCCAGGTTTCCACTTGTAGCCCTAATAAGTCCACGGCTCCTTCCCTTTCACTGCCTGCATTTAGGCTCAGGAGACCCTGGAGGCCATACTTCCTAGAGAGAAGGTCCTTGAAACCCAAGGAGATCCAACAGGCATGAGGATTTTTGTGTACCCCTAAGGAAGTAGCCAGAGAACCAGGTGCTGGTGATTTGGGGTGGGGTAGGGGCTGCATCAGGCTCAGCTGTCCCTGGACCCAGGGCCTTGGGCCAGGAAGGGAGGGGAGGGACCCAATCCAGCAAAAAGGCTTAGGAGCCCATAGGACGGCAGAGCACAGCAGGCTATGAAGCTCTAAGGTGTCGGGCTGGTGGGCTGCCTATGGGGGAAATGGTATCCACCAAGGCCACAGCCAGGAGAAAATGTTGGTATGGCCCCAAAAGCCATAGGGAAGAGGGAGAGGGCAGGCCCCTTGAATCTTAATTTCCCCTTGACCTTTTTTTTTTTTTTTTTGAGACAGTGTCTCTCTGTCACCCAAGCTGGAGTGGAGTGGCCCGATCTCGGCTCACTGCAACCTCCACCTCCTGAATTCAAGCAATTCTCCTGCCTCAGCCTCTCAAGTAGTGATTACAGGCACCTGCCACCATGCCCAGCTAATTTTTGTATTTTTAGTAGAGACAGGGTTTCACCATGTTGACCAGGCTGGTCTCTAACTCCTGACCTCAGGTGATCCACCCACCTTGGCCTCCCAAAGTGCTGGGATTACAGGCATGAGCCACTGTGCCCAGCCCTCTTTGCCTTTCCCTACTATTCCTGGAAGAGCCAAGGTATACAGGATGCCCCACTGGCCCTGCCCCAGAACCTAGCTGGGCAGCCAGGTCAGGGGTCATGTCTGAGCCCTGGGACACTGGGGGCTGTCCTAGGCTAAGGACAAAGAGGGGAGGCTCAGAGCTTGCTTGGATGAGCGTTGAGAATGTGTTCGTGGCTGGGTGTGGTGGTCCTGTAATCCCAGCACTCTGGGAGGCTGAAGTGGGAGGATGGCTTGAGCCCAGGAGTTGGAGACCAACCTGGACAACATGGTGAGACCCTGTCTCTACCAAAAGTACAAAAAATTAGCTGGGCATGATGGTGCACACCTGTAGTCCCAGCTACTCAGAAGGCTGAGGCAGGAGGATCACTTGAACTCAGGAGTTGGAGGCCGCAGTGAGTTATGATCACTCCACTCCACTCCAGCCTGGGCAACACAGTAAGACTCGGTCTCAAAAAAAAAAAAAAAAAAAAAGATGTTCTGGAAGACCCTGCCCCTCCTCTCCTCTGTCTTGTTTTTTTTTTTTTTTGAGATGGAGAATCACTCTGTCACCCAGGCTGGAGTGCAGTGGTGCGATCTCGGTTCACTGCAACCTCTGCCTCCCGGGTTCAATCCAATTCTCCCAAGTAGTAGGGGTTACAGATGCGCACGGCCGCACCTGGCTAATTTCTGTGTTTTTAGTAGAGACTGGGCTTCGCCATGTTGGCCATGGTTTGCCAGGCTGGTCTCGAACTCCTGAACTCAGGTGATCTGCCGGCCTCAGCCTCCCAAAGTGCTGGGATTACAGGTATCCTCAGTCTTGTTAATTACACTGGGGTTTGCTGTGTACAGTGAGATCAGGATGAGGGTGGTGAGGTGGTGATCAGGGGGACCCATGCTTCTGCTCAGGGGGTTGGCAGAAGCCAGCAAGGCTTGGGGTTTCCCTGTTTGGAGCTCTCCAAGTTGAGAGTGCAGAGGAGTGTGAGATGCGTGTGAAAATGCAAACTTAGCTCTCCCTGGCTGGAGGCTGGCATTGGGTGAGTCTCTGGTAGGACCAGGCCATGTATACTTTTAAAGCTTTTTTATTCTTGAAAAGTTCAAAGATATACAAAGATAGACTATGCAGGATAATGAGCCCCCACATACTCCACATCTTTTGTCTGTAATTATCAGGTCGTGGCTACCTCTACCTCTCCCCTCTACCTCTTGTCTCATCTCTACCTCTCCCCCTGACCCCTGCCTCTGGGTCATTTTGCAGCAAATCCCAAATGCCTATATCATTTATCCTAAATATTCCATAAGCATTCCACTATGTAGCTCTGAAAGATAAGGATGCTTACAACACAACTGCAATATCTTTTTTGTTTGTTTGTTTGTTTTTGTAAAGACGGGGATTTCGCCATGTTGCCCAGGCTGGTCTCGAACTCCTGAGCTCAAGCGATTCTCCCACCTCAGCCTGCCAAGTAGCTGGGATTACAGGCGTGTGCCACTGTGCCCAGCCAAGTGCAGTATCTTATCACACCTTTACAAAATTAATAATTCCAATCATCCTATAGTTGATCAGTGTTCAAATTTCCAATTGCCTCATAAAAAGATCATTTCTTAACATTTTGTTTTGTTGCAATTGGTTGCCGTAAGTCACCTAAATATCTTGTCTCTTTTTTATACTTTTTATTGTAGTAAAATAGGTATAACATACAATTTGCCATTTTAACCATTGTAAGTGTTTAACTCAGTGGTGTTAATTACATTCACAATGTGTAGCCATCACCACTATTTAGTTCAAAAATTTCAAGTCTCCTTTATTTTCCTTTTTTTTTTTTTTTTTTTTAATTTTAGGGACTAGGTTTTGCTATGTTGCCCAGGCTGGCCTTAAACTCCTGGTCTCAAGGTGATCCTTCTGCCTTGGCCTCCCGAGTAGCTGGGACTAGAGGTGTGCACTGTCACACCCAGCTTCAAGTCTCTTTTAATTATTATAAAGTTCTGGCCATGCACAGTGGCTCGCAACTGTAATCTCAGCACTTTCGGAGGCCAAGGTGGTCAGATCACCTGAGGTCAGGAGTTCGAGACCAGTCTGGCCAACATGGAGAAACTCCGTCTCTACTAAAAATACAAGAATTAGCTGGGCGTGGTGGCACACGCCTGTAGTCCCAGCTACTCGGGAGGCTGAGGCAAGAGAATTGCTTGAACCTGGGAGGCAGAGGTTGCAGTGAACCAAGATCAAGCCATTTGCACTCCAGCCTGGGCAACAGAGTGAGACTCTGTCTCAAAAAAAAAAAAAAAAAAAAAAAACTATAAAGTTCCCCTTCATCTGAAAATTGAATGTGATTTTAAACAACCTATTTGAGCTCTGAGGTAGATGTCTAAGTTCAAAGCCCACTCCTCCCTTCTGGGGGTCCCAGTTTCATGATCTCTTCTTCCCTTTCCTTCCTGGTAGCTTAAAAAAATAGAGATAACAGGATAAAGGTGAGGAATGAAGGAATGAATGGATGCAGGCAGACGTGAAAACAGCGCCCACCTGGAGAGCTAGAAACATCTGGAGGGCTGGGACCACCTGGAGACGCCCTGTGTCTATGAGCTGCTGTTGTGAGGAGCCTGGAGCCAGTGGACGCTGGGAGGGAGGAGGCTTTAGAGTGGGGGGCAACCGGGGGAGGAAGGAGGTTGGCTGAGCCAGGTCTGGGGGCCTCAGGGACTTCTGTGTCCTCATAACCCACAAAAGCCCTGCCCACCCTGCCCCGGGGCGGCCCACAGTAGCAGCGGCTGGTGGTCCCTGCAGCTGGTCAGCCCCAAGAGTGGGCACAACGTGTGGCCTGGGTACCACAGGGCCAGAAGAGAGGGACAGGGGCCCTGCTCCTGTCACCTGCTACTTCTGCTACCCCAGGACCAAGTCATTGGTGTGAGCCGGTGGCCAGACATCACTGCCCCGCAGGCAGTGGGGGCTCCTCTTGGGCTGGGGGCAGGGCTTGGTGGGCAGCCCTATGGGAGGGGGAGCTGGTGGGGGACCACAGGGACTGACCAAAGAAAGGCAGGCCAGATCCCAGGACACCAGGGGTTCTAAGTCCCCAAGAGTGGGGACTGGGCCGGAGTCAAGTTTTGCCAACCATCGGACCAGCCCTGGGCCTCTATGATGAAGGCATCAGAGAAACCCCATGGGGCCAGAAAGGGGCTGGGGCAACGGTGCACCTTTGGGATCTGGGGTCAGAGGGGGAAGGAGGTGACTGCATGGCAAGGCAAGAGCTGAAGGCCTTCTGGAGAAGGAGGGTCCAGTCCTTGTCCCCACCCTGATCCAGGTCACTGTGGACGCAGCTGGGAGCTGAGCCTGGCAGCCCATGTGACACAATGGTGGGGGGATGGGAGCCCCTACGTGGCCAACACTGCCAGCCACACAGCTAGAGGTCTTGGGGTAAGGGCTGCGTGAAGAGGAATGGGGTCTCTGAGTCCCGCCTCTGTGCTGTCCTCAGGGACACCCTAGAGAAGGGACTTGCTTGGGGGCTGCTTTGAGGAGAGAACAGCTGGTTGGACACACTGGGCTCTGTGGCCTGTGGGACATGAAAGAGGGGACCCAGGGACAGCAACTGGGAAGGGAAAGGAACCCCCGACCCCAGAAGAGTGGGGGGAAGAAAGAGGGGGGAACAGGGATGCCCAGAGCCCATATTGTCAGCCCCATCATCGGCACATCCACCGACAGCCTCCGGGGTCCCCCCGGGCCCACTTTCTCCCCAGACCCTCATCACAAGACCCCAGAGCCTGGACAGTAACAGCAGGTTTACTGTTGGCAACAGCACAGCCCTGTGGCACCCAAGGGTAGCGGGTGGGGTGGCAGCCGGGTCTCCTGGGGCCCCGTTCTCCCTCCTATTCTCTAGGTCCCTGGAGGCCAGACCCCTGGGTGTGGCCCATCCTAGCAGTGGTTCTGGCTGGGTCTGTCCTAGGCAGGAGAGGAGGGTCCCTGGAGAGGCAGTGATGGCTACAGCGGCTGTAGGGAGCTGGGGACACTTCAGGCCAGCCATGACAGGCCCAAGCCTGCTCAGCTCTGCACTTCTGGGGATCCCCTTATTCCTGACTCTCCCCCCTCCCCCACCTGGAAGAGACCTAGGCCCTGCACCCTAATGAGGAGGACCAGGGTGAGG
Organism: Gorilla gorilla gorilla; assembly: GCF_029281585.2. Lineage (NCBI taxonomy): Eukaryota > Metazoa > Chordata > Mammalia > Primates > Hominidae > Gorilla > Gorilla gorilla. The sequence goes on from NC_073230.2 coordinate 86,257,841, forward strand.
GGGTGCAGAGTGTCCTGGGGGGGCTCCGAGCACTTGGCAGGGGACTCAGCAAGGGGGGAGCGTAGGGCGGGCCTCACGTCTGCAGCTCCAGGAGGCAGTTGGGCTCTGAGGGTGGGGAGCCAGCCGGGCTGGAGCTATGGGCCTCGCAGAGGTCCTGCAGCACCCGGAGCAGCCGGGCCAATGAGTCCTCGGGGACTGTGGGCAGAGGCAGCCATGAGGGCCCCTGGGAGTGAGCCCGAGGACCCCACCCGTGCATCTCTGGAGGGGGCTCGGGCCACGAGCAAGTCCCAGGTGGGCAAGACCTACCTTTGCCAGGGCTCGTGGGCACCGTGCCTGCCTCTGCGCCCCCGCTCAGCTCCCGGTGCCTCTCCCTGTGGGGGAGGTCAGAGTGAGGGCCAGCAGCCTCCACTCTCCCTGCCAGACCTTCTGGTGTCCTTGTGGGAAGGCTGGGGGTGGCCCAGCATGGGCCTCCTGGGCTAGAGGTGGCTCTGGGGGTGATGGCAGGGCTGACTCTTTCAGTCTATGAAGAGGCTGGGCCAAGGCCCACCAGGGCACCTTCCATCTTCTCCCTCCCCGTGTCTCCTCCTCCTCCCCATCCCACTGTGGGTTGACCAGAAGGCCCTTTGCATTTGTTTTGTTTTGTTTTTGAGACAGAGTCTTGTTCTGTGGTCCAGGCTGGAGTGCAGTGGCGCAATCTAAGCTCACTGCAACTTCCACCTCCTGGGTTCAAGCAATTCTCCTGCCTCAGCCTCCTGAGTAGCTGAGATTACAGGCACCCTCCACCACATCAGTTAATTTTTGTATTTTTAGTAGAGAAGAGGTTTCGCCATGTTGGCCAGGCTGGTTTCAAACTCCTGATCTCCAACAATCTGCCTGCCTCCACCTCCCAAAGAGCTGGGATAACAGGCATGAGTCACCGCACCCCACCTTCGTGGGTTTTGAGGGCAGAGATAAACCCTGGAAGAGTCGATGAGGAATGGGGAGGACCACGCCCTTCCTCCTTGCAGAGTGTAGGGGTGTGACAGATGAATGAACTCCAGCTCTAGTTGGCTCAGGGGAAGCTGAGCGCATGGGAAGCACTGGATCACCTTGAAGTATCCTGGCACCAGCCACATCTCCAGAGACCCTGAGTGATGGGGCCTTGGCATCCTGTTTTTTAAAGCTGATCTTTAAAAGCATCCTGTTTTTTCTAAGCTTCTGCCAAGGCTGAGAACCACTGGACGAAGCAAGATGGCCAAGGAACTCAGGGAATTGGCTGAGGCTGTGCCTGTACTCCAAGGGCCCAGGGGAACAGCTGGGCAGGTTGCAAGATGGGCTCAGTCAGCACATGGCATGAAGCAGGCATGGCCCTGACCCTTGGGGCCTCTGTCCTAACCTGAGCTGGCCTCGTGCTGCAGAGAGGTACTCCTGGTGCCCTCCCCAGATGTGGCCAATTACAAGAGAGGTGACCAGCCACCATGGAGCAGCCCCAAGCCTGGCACGTTCCCCAGGCTGCACAGGCTCTCCTGGCTGGGACTCACCACAGCATGGCCTCCACACCCAGCAGGTGCCGGTAGATGAGCTGGGCCTCAAGGTCATGGTCAAGAGGATCATTCCACTCCTGCAGGGTCACCCGTGACCGGGTCTTATCGCAGCCCTGACCTGGGGGCACAGAGAGGGCAAAGTTACGAGCAGACACTTGGGACTACCATGTCCAACACTGTGTTTGCACAGATGGAGAAACAGAGGCCTGGAGAGGAGAGAGATGCACTCGGGGGTCCCTGGTGAGGGCTGGGCTGGGAGCATAGCCTGGTAAGTCTGACCCAGGCCCTGCCTCGGCTCCCCACCCTCTGGGGGCAGCAGCTCCTCTTGGGGTCAGCCCCTGCACCACGGGATGCGTGACTGAGGAGCATGGATATCATCAGGATATGACTCGGGTTGCTGGGTAACTTTTGGTTTTGAGACGGAGTCTCGCTCTGTCGCGCAGGCTGCAGTGCAGTGGCACGATCTTGGCTCACTGCGAGCTCTGCCTCCCAGGTTCACGCCATTCTCCTGTTTCAGACTCCTGAGTAGCTGGGACTGCAGATGCCCGCCACCACGCCCAGCTAATTTTTTATATTTTTAGTAGAGACGGGGTTTCACTGTGTTAACCAGGATGGTCTCGATCTCCTGACCTCGTGATTTGCCCGTCTCGGCCTCCCAAAGTGCTGAGATTACAGGCGTGAGCCACCGCGCACAGCCAGGGAGCCGGGTAACTTTCTGGAAGACTGTCTGCCTGGAAGGGAGCAGGCTGAAATGTTAACATCATGGTGAGTTGGGCCACAGGGGGTTCATGCCTTAGAATGAGCTGGTCCTGCAGCTTGCTGTCTTTATGACCTTGCCAAGTCATCTGCCTTCCCTAAGCCTCAGCTTCTCCTCCATACAGTGGAATAACAGGCCCTGTCTCTTGGGCCAGGGTGGGTCCCACCTTGCCGATAATGAGAGTATCGCTCTGATGGTTACAGGCAGAGGCTGCAGGCCATATCAGCCAGCCAGCAATGCCCTTGCAAAGAGTCACCAAGAGGCCAGGCACAGTGGCTCACACCTGTAATCCCAGCACTTTGGGAGGCTGAGGCAGGAAGATAGCTTGAGGCCAGGAGTTCAAGACCAGTCTGGGCAACATAGTGAGACCCTGACTCTACAAAAAAATAAAATAGAAAATAGCTGGGTGTGGTGGCATGTGCCTGTAGTCCCAGTTCTGCAGGAGGCTGAGGCAGGAGGATGGCTTGAGCCCAGGAGGTCAAGGCTACAGTGAGCTATGATTATGCCACTGCACTCCAGCCTGGGTGAGAGAGTGAGAGACCCAACTCAAAACAAAAACAAAAACAAAAGAGTCACCCATCCCTATACAGTGCTTGGCTGTAAATCCAGGGCTGGGCTAGAGTGCGTGGGTCAGTTTTCGATGGCCTCTGCCACACTGGGCTCTGGGGACCAAGGTTTGGCCTGGCCTGAAGGACAGGGGACTCGAAGTGCTGAGTCTACTCTGTAAAGTAAGTGTGGATAACAGGGAGAAGGTCTCGAAAGTTCTAGAACTGTGCTGTTCTACAGGGCGGCAGCTAGCCACATGAAGCTATTTGAGTTAATTAAAATTAAAACAACGTTTTTTGTTTCTTTTCTGTTTTTTTGTTGTTTTTTTTTTTTTTTTTTTTGAGATGGAGTCTCGCTCTGTCGCCAGGCTGGAGTGCAGTGGCACCATCTTGGCTTACTGCAACTTCTGCCTCCCAGGTTCAAGCAGTTCTCCTGCCTCAGCCTCCTGAGTGGCTGGGACTACAGGCCCACGCCGCCATGCCTGGCTAATGTTTTTTTTGTATTTTAGCAGAGATGGGGTTTCACCATGTTGCCTAGGCTCGTCTCTAACTCCTGAGCTCAGGCAATCTGCCTACCTTGGCCTCCCAAAGTGTTAGGATTACAGGCGTGAGCCACCACACCCGGCCAAAACAACATTTTTAAAAATGTGAAACTCAGGCCAGATGTGGTGGCTCACTCCTACAATCTCAGCACTTTGGGAGGCCGAGGCAGGAGGATTGCTTGAGCCTGGGAATTCAAGACCAGCCTGAACAACATAGCAAGACCCCACCTCTAAAAAAATTTTTTTTAACAGAGCCAGGTGTGGTGATGCATGCCGGTAGTGCCAGCCTACTCAGAGGCTGGGGCAGGAGGATTGCTTGAGCCCAGGAGTTGGAGGCTGCAGTGAGCTATGATCGTGCCACTGCACTCCAGCCTGGGCAACAGAGCAAGACCCTGTTTTAAAAAATTAAACAAAAAAAAACCCTCAGCTCCTCAAGCCACATTTCAAGTGCTCAAGAACCACAGGTGCTAGAACCTAGAGTACTACACAGTATGGCGTCCTTCTAGAAGCTCCTCTATGCCATCCCTCTAGTGCCCAAGGCTCAGGGTCCCCTCCCACCCACAGCTCCGGATTCAGATGGCCAGCATTGGAGTGTGCGAACCCAGGGGCTCTCTGGCTCTCATTAGCAGGGGGCTCCTCGAATGTGTTCCTGAGAACACCTGTTCTGTAAGAAGCTCCTTGGGGAAGAGAAGGGTTCCCTGTCAAAAGAGTTTGGGAAGTGCTGGGTTAAACCACGTTAGAAATGGAATTCTAGGCCGGGCGTGGTGGCTCACACCTGTAATCCCAGCACTTTGGGAGGCCGAGGAGGGCAGATCATGAGGTCGGGAGTTCAAGACCAGCCTGGCCAACATGGTAAAACCCCGTCTTTACTGAAAATACAAAACTTAGCTGGATGCAGTGGCTTGCGCCTGTAGTACTTGGGAGGCTGAGGCAGGAGAATCACTTGAGCCTGGGAAACGGAGATTGCAGTGAGCCGAGATTGCACCACTGCACTCCAGCCTGGATGATAGAGTGAGACTCGGTATCAAACAACAACAACAACAACAACAACAACAAAAACAAGAGCAGCTTGACTAACATGGTGAAACCCCATCTCTAGTCAAAATACAAAAAAATTAGCTAGGCTTGGTGGCGAGTGCCGGTAATCCCAGCTACTGGGGAGGTTGAGGCAGGAGAATTGCTTGACCCTGGGAGGTGGAGATTGCAGTGAGCTGAGATCGTGCCATTGCACTCCAGTCTGGGGGACAGAGTGAAAGTCTGTGTCTGAAAAAAAAAAAAAAAAAGAAGAAGAAATAAAAAGAAATGGGATTCTAACGTGTTTTCGGGCCTCCTTAGAGCCTTCAGCGAATTCACTCATATGCATCACACACATCACGTGGCATTTCCCAAACCACCTGGTCCACGGGACCCTTTCTGCCCAGAGCTCCTGGAGGGGCCAGCATTCCTTGGGTTAGGTCCCTGCAGGTGCGCAGCAGGGCTCAGGGTCCCATCGTTCAGCCAGAGGCCCGATCTCACAGTGGACGGATGCAGAGCCCGGGACCCAGGCCTCCTCTCTCACTTGTCTTCTCTTTTTGGTGGCAGCAGCTCCACTTGTCCCCACGGAAGACGCCAGGGTGGTAGGAGCCCAGCAGTCCGGTGTTGTTGATGCTCACCTTCCGCAGCGCAGACAGCCACTGGTTAAGCTCATTCACACACTGCAGGGGACACGGAGGGGGAGGCCTGTTCAGACGTCACCTCCTCCAGGAAGCCCTCCTAACCCGGAGCTCCTGTACCACGCCAGACGCCATGTTCCCCACCATACCAACCCAGCAGCTTTGAGTGAATTAGTAGAAGCTGCCCTTCCTCCAGTGGAACATGACCCATGCCCGGGTGCATGGCCTGGAGAGCAGGTGCAGTGGCTCACTCCTATAATCCCAGTGGCTCACTCCTATAATGCCATCATGGCTGGCTAATTTCTTTTTTTTAGAGATGGGGTATTGCTACATTGGCCAGGCTGTTCTCAAACTCCTGGCCTCCAGTGATCCTCCCACCTCAGCCTCCCAAAGTGCTGGGACTACAGCTGGGATTATAGGGGGCCGAGGTGGGAGGATCGCTTGAGCCCAGGAATTCAAGACCAGCCTGGGCAACACAGCAAGACTTCATCCTCTCCTCTCCCACCTGTCTTGTCTTTTTGGTGGCAGCAGCTCCACTTGTCCCCATGGAAGGCACCGGGATGGTAGGAGCCCAGGAGGCTGGTGTGGGCTGGATTTCAGCCGCCGCTGGCCCCTTGGCCATGCTCGCAGGTATTCCAGAACCCGCCAAATATATTTGGTGGCCCTGATATCACTACTTTTCCCAGTGGCTCTGAACCCTGACACAAAAGGGAACTCCTAGAGGGAAGGGCACAGAGGGACAGGTCTGTGACTTCCTCCCCACAGGCCAGGATGGTCAAGCCTGGAAGAAACCAACCCCCCTCCAGCTGCAGGCTTCCTACTTGTCCCACATGTCCCTGCCCTAGATACACATCTGGGTCACCCTCCTACAAGGTCCCTGCTCGAATGCCACCCATCAGAGGTCCTCCCTGACCACTCTTTAATTAATTTACTAATTTATTTATTTATTTATTTTGAGATGGAGTCTTGCTCTGTCACCAGGCTGGAGTGCAGTGGCTCGATCTCAGCTCACTGCAACCTCCACCTCCCAGGTTCAAGTGATTCTCCTGCCTCAGCCCCCCAAGTAGCTGGGACTACAGGCACGCGCCACCACGCCCAGCTAATTTTTGTATTCTCCCTAACCACTGTTAATAGGACAGACCGCTCCCTGCTATACCCCACTCTGTTCCCTCCCTTGCTCCCTTAGTCCCTTCTGGTTCCCTTCAAGTCACTATCACAATTTGCTTTTTTTTTTTTTTTTTAAGAGACAGGGTCTCACTCTGTAGCCCAGGCTGGAGTGCAGTGGTGTGATCATAGTTCACTGCAGCCTCCAACTCCTGGGTTCAGGCTATCTTCCTGCCTCAGCCTCCCAAGTAGCTGGAATCACAGGTGCATGCCATCACGGCTGGCTAATTTTTTTTTGTAGAGATGGGGTCTTGCTACATTGGCCAGGCTGTTCTCAAACTCCTGGCCTCCAGTGATCCTCCCACCTCAGCCTCCCAAAGTACTGGGACTACAGGCATGAGCCGACATTTGAAACATGTATTTATTGGCCCATCTTCTCCCTGGGATATCAGCTCCATGAGGGCAGGACTCTGCCTCATCTGCCACTGTATCCCCTCACCTAGAATCATGCCTGGAACCTAGGAGGTGCTCAGTAAGTATTTTTTAAATAAATGAATGAATCAGTTAATGAAGGAACAGATGAGAAGGTTACTTGAGAACATGCACCCAGAGCCACACAGAGCATAATGTTTGATTATTAGGCATTGATACAGACACAGAACCACACAGGTGCCAGCTCAGACTTTCTTTTTTAGAGAAAGGGTCTTGCTCTGTTGCCCCGGCTAGAATGCCGGGATTATCCGCGTGAACCAGCGTGCCTGGCCCCCATCTCAGTTATCTGGAAATAGTTTCCAACAAATGGGTGCAACGTGCAAATTTCACATCACGGGGATGCACCTGTCTGTGCACTGGCCCACACACAGACCTACACATGGATGCCCAGGGAAAGACATGGGCCATGGCCTCCTGGGGGCTCAGGCCCCTGGACAACACACACACACCTGTCCCTGACACCTCCCAGATTAGACACACCCTGCGGTGCCTAATGTAGCTGGTAGCGGGGCGAGAGGCTCAATCAATTCTTTTCTCATCCAGTCCACTCAGGCCACTCCCACAGCACCCAGGCCACTCCCACAGAGCTCAGGCCACTCCCATAGCACCCAGGCCATTCCCACAGCATCCAGGGCATTCCCATAGAGCTCAGGCCACTCCCACAATACCCAGGCCACTCCCACAGGGCTCATGCCACTCCCACAGTACCCAGGCCTCTCCCACAGCACCCAAGCCACTCCCACAGTGTTCAGGCCACTCCCACAGCACCCGCTCCCCTCCCCGCACCTTGCACTGCAGGTAGGCAGTCTGGGGCCTGCCGGCGTCGTCCGTGTAGATGACCTGCATGACGTGCGAGCTGCCAAAGCTCTTTTCCTCAACCTTTTCCGCTGCCCGGATGTTGGCTAACTTGATGAGGGCGCTTTTCTGGGGCAGGCAGGGAGGAGGAGGCTCAGGGACCTAGCCAGGGGCATTCCATTCCCCATCTCTGGGCCTCAGTCTCCCCTTCTGCAGCACCAGGGGTAGGCGTGGGAGACCCAGAGTGACCTCAGCCAGGGCAGAGCACAGACTGATGGTGACCAAGTGCCCAGCAACTGGGAGAGGAGGACCTGGCCTCTCTGGGGGCCACTCCCAGAAGGCCTCGGAGGTGTGAGCTTTGGGGTAGTATCTGGACAGCCAGCATTCCCTGGGCTACAAAGTCAATCCGGCCATGGCCAAGGCTTTGTGACTTTGCATTTATTAATTTTCCAACTTGCTTTTGTAGTCCCAGGCTCTAATAGTCATATCCTGACCGGGCGCAGTGGCTCACACATGTAACCCCAGCATTTTGGGAGGCCGAGGAAGGCGGATCACCTGAGGTTGGGAGTTCGAGACCAGCCTGACAAACATGGAGAAACTCCATGTCTACTAAAAATACAAAATTAGCCGGGCATGGTGGCGCATGCCTGTAATCCCAGCTACTTGGGAGGCTGAGGCAGGAGAATCGCTTGAACCCGGGAGGCGGAGGTTGCGGTGAGCCAAGATCGCACCATTGCACTCTGGCCTGGGCAACAAAAGCAAAACTCCATCTCAAAAAAAAAAAAAAAATGGGACCAGAATTAAATAATGCCCATGTAGTCAAATCTTTCAACCCTGGCAAGGAAGATGTATAATAATCATCTGAGTGCTTTGGGAGGCTGAGGCAGGAGGATTGCCTGAGGCCAGGAGTTTGAGAACAGCCTGGGCAGCATAGCAAGACCCCATCTCCGCAAAAAAAAAAAGTTAAAGAAAATTAGCTGGGCTTGGTGGCACGTGCCTGTAGTCCCAGCTACTCGGGAGGCTGAGGCAGGAAGATTGCTTGAGCCCAGGAGTTTGAGGCTGCAGTCAGCTATGATCGCACCACTGCACTACAGCCTGGGTGACAGAGCAAGACCCGGTCTCAAAAAATAATTATCATCATCTGAGGGGTCTTTGGTCGGAAGGGGCGGGCCCCTCATCTGGTGGGACCCCTGAGCTGGTTGAGAACATGGTGGGTGATGAGCTCCTTCACCTACTCCTAGCCCCCTCTCACATGCCCAGGGCTAGGCTGGGTACTCCTGGAAGATCATCCCCATAGCCTGCATGACTGGGGGCAGGTATACAGCAAGTAGTCACCAGGTCCATGGAGGAAGTATGTCCTCAGCCCTTCCTGGGAGAAGAGAGCTTGCAGGAGAGGTGACCCATGACTCAGAGAGGGCTGTACAAGGTGATCTTTGAGATCCCTTCCCACGCCAAGATTCCGTGCTTCTATATTCCTGCCTCTTCCAGGAAGCCTCCCCTGTCTGCCCTAGCCTCCTACTCATCTAGCAGCCCAGGTGATGTACTATCTTTAATAATACCATTTGCCTAAATAGTACTACCTGCCAGGCCCTGGGTCAGGACCCTTAGGGAGATCATCTCATTTAATCCTCAACAACCTGGCAAGGTCGGATCAACTTCCTCCATATTCATTTTTTTTTTTGAGACGGAGTCTTGCTCTGTTGCCCAGGTTGGAGTGCAGTGACACGATCTCGGCTCACTGCAACTTCTGCCTCCCGGGTTCAAGCGATTCCCGTGCCTCAGCCTCCTGAGTAGCTGGGACTACAGGCACCCACCACCACACCCGGCTGATTTTTTGTATTTTTAGTAGAGACGGGGTTTCTCCATGTTGGCCAGGCTGGTCTCAAACTCCTAACCTCAAGTGATCCACCCGCCTTGGCCTCCCAAAGTCCTGGGATTACAGGCGTGAGCCACCGTGCCCGGCCCTCCTAGGTTCTGACAAGCAGTACAGATGCCACACACCTGGCTTTCTTCTCTGACCCCGGGGGTACCTCAAGTGGGCTCCAAGGAAGGGGACAGTTGCCTCTAAGGTGCCCCACTTGCCGGCCTCTCAGAGCCCCACTTGCCGGCCTCCCTCCTTACCCACCTTGGAGCTGGGCGTCTTCGCGAAGCTGAGGGCCTCGGTAGTGAGGGAGAAGTAGAGCTTCTTGAAGGAGGAGGACATGAGGGGGCCCTTGCCCTTGGTCCTGTGGATGAAGAGTGGCCCCTCCTTCACAGGTGGCGCCTGCAAACTCAGCGTCCGCTGCAGGTCCAGCTCTGCCAGGCCAGGGAGGGAGGAGAATAGAGAGCCCAGTGAATGAGGGCGGGACTGGGGGGAGCGGAGCAGTGGGCGGGGCCATGGGGCTCAAGGGCTGAGCAAATCTGAACAGCAGGCAGTGGACGTAGTCATGGGGCTCAAGGGCGGAGCAAACATCAACAGCTGGTGGTGCGCGGGGTGACAGATGGACTGAGGAAGGCAGGGCCATGGGCTTGGAGGCGGGACACGCGTCAGTAGCAGGTGGCGGCGGGGCTATGGAGCTCAAGGATGGAGCAAATGTCAACAGGCACAGATGATGGGGGGTGAGGCCATGGGTCTAGGGGTGGGGCAAACGTCAAGAGCAGGCAGTGGGCAGGGTCACAGGAAGCACAAACAGTGGTGCGTGGGTCTATGGCCTGGGGGCCTGGCAAATGTCAACAGCAGGCGGTGGGTGGGGCCACGAGAGGAACAAACAGCGGTGGGTGGGGCCGTGGGGCTCAAGGGCGGAGCAAACGTCAGCAGTAGGCTGTGGGCGGGTCTGTGCAGGGCGGCGCTCACCGTCCTTCTCCTCGATGTCCACGAGCTTGGTGATGAAGTCCTTTAGCTGCGCCACGCCCTGGCGCACGGTGGGCTGCAGCGGCTCCATCCAAGCCTCCTTGGCCCTGGAAGCCGGCGTGTCCATGTTGCCCACGTTCTGGACTGCCTGGAGGTGACAGCAGGAAGGACCAGGTTCTGCTAGGTTAGGGGCCTAGCCACTGCACCCCCTCCCACCCCCCCTCCCCAAGTCTTTGCTACTCAGCTGTAGCGATGGAGGCAGAGGCGACAGAGGCCCTGCCCACGGGCCCCCTCCAACCCCACTAGGGATCAGGGAGGAGAGGATCATGAAGTTTGATGCCTTATGATAACTGAGACCACTTGGGCCTTCCTCTGTAGGTTTAGCTGACGCTGCTGCACTGGATACCCCACCCCGGTGCCGGGCACATAGGTGCAGCCTGAGAGTAAGCAGACCCGGGTTGGAAGGTCCCGCGATTCACCACCGACAGGATGGGCGGCCTTGGCAACCCCCGACCCCTCGCAGGCCTGTTCCCTTATCCATGAGATGGAGCTCGGACAAGGTGGCCACAGGAAGGCTTTGCAAACTGTGAAGTGCAGTGCCTACGTGGGCGTGCCAGTGGCCTCGCCGGAGCCGGTAGGGAACACTCTGCAGTCCAGGCCAGGGCCCCGGTAGGACACCCAGCTGTGCATCCCGCCCGTGGCCGCAAGGCCCGCACCTTGGCCAACAGGAGCAGGGTGCGGCTGGTGCGGGCGTCCGCGTGGCGCTCTCGCAGGTGGAAGAGCTTGGGCGACATGATGGCGGGAGAGAAGAAGCGCAGGCACAGGAAGCTGGTGACGGCGATGAACGGTACATTCTGGAGGGGTGCGGAAGAGCGCGGGCTGGAGTCCCCCAGACCAGGGCTCCTGGCAGCCCCCTCCCCTTAGGCTCCGTCCCTGACCCTCGCCGGGACACAGCCTCCCTGGTCCTCCCCAGCGCTCCCTGGTTCCCCACCGCTCTTCGCCCCTCGCCGGGACACAGCCTCCCTGGTCCTCCCCAGCGCTCCCTGGTTCCCCACCGCTCTTCGCCCCTCGCCCCAGCCCAGTCCAACCCGGCCCAGCCTAGCCCAGCGGGTGGAGGGCGCACCTCGTGCTGGGCGCCGGGGAAGCGCTCGCGCACGCGCCGGAAGAGCTGGCGGAAGGTGGCGCGCACCACGGCGGGGCACGCGCGAACCGAGCGGCTGAGCGCGCTCAGCAGGGCCCCCAGGTGGGCGCGCAGCGTCTGCGCGCTCTGCTCCAGCACCTCGGCCTCGGTCTGCGGGCGGTGCAGCCCGGAGCACCTGCGTGGAACGGGGCGGGTTGGCAGAGGAGGTCGCGGTCAGCGCCAGGGCCACGACAGGAACAGTGGCTCTCACAGCAGCCAGGACACGGACACAGGGGACAATACACGGGTGGGCAGAAGCACAAACACACATGCTGACAGGGCCTGATCCCAACCCGCTGCCGCTGCGCCCCGCACCCCCCCGGAGTTACCCCCGGCCTCACCCTACATCCTTAACTTCCACTTTGCTGGGGTCCAGCTCCACGTACTTCTTCTCCTCAAACACCTTGTTGATGATGGGGCCCAGGACGCCGTGCAGGTACTGCATCCCGGCCACCTGAGGACCACCGCAGGTCACACTGATCCTGTCTCCCCCAGTCCCACTCCAGCTGCCCACCTTCTCCCGGCAGCCGCCCTTGCACCGTTTGCCTGCCGTATCCGCCCAGGAGGGGGCCAGGTACACATGCAGGGCAAACTGTTTATTCATGAATGAATGAATGAGTGAGTGAATGAATGACTAGAATTCTTAGCCCTTGTAATCCTAGCACTTTGGGAGGCCAAGGCAGGAGGATCACTTGAGGCCAGGAGTTTGAGACCAGCCTGGGCAACATAGTGAGACTGTCTCTAACTTAAATTTTAATCACACACACATTCTTTTTGGGGGGGGGTTGCGGGGCACGGAGTCTAGCACGGGGCCCAGGCTAGAGTGCAGTGGCGTGAGCTCACTACAACCTCTGGCTTCTGGTTCAAGTGAGTCTCCTGCCTCAGCCTCCCCAGTAGCTGGGATTACAGGTGCCCACCACCATGCCAGGCTAATTTTTGTATTTTTAGTAGAGGTGGGGTTTCGCCATGTTGGCCAGGCTGGTCTCGAACTCCTGACCTTAAGTGATCCGCCCGCCTCAGCCTCCCAAAGTGCTGGAATTACAGGCATGAGCCACTATGCCCAGCCCACATTCTTAACCTTAAAGGGCTCTGAATATGGAGATAGAACACTGGAGTCGAAGTCCCAGCCCCCTCTGTCTCTCTCTCTGAAGCTCAGTGTTGTCATTTGCAAGATGAGGACAATATAGCATGCAACCTCACCTTCAGAAAAGACTCCATGGACTTTGAGGCCAGAGAGTTGCTCCGGAACAGGGTGTTGGTCTCACCTACAAACAGAGGTCCCAGTGGGTAGGGGGCTGGGACAAAGCTTTTGGGGGAGGGGGAGGACAGAGGACCTTGGGGCTGGGGGATCTAAGCTGGCCCCTCAATAAAGGGCCTCCTCGCCACCTCCCAGCCCACTGTCCCACCTCTGCCCTTGGCTCTGTTCCTTGCCTCCCTCCTGTCTGACCCCATCTGCCTCCTACAGGAGGAGCCCACCCACCCCCAAACACCTCCCAGTGTTCTGGGCCCAGCTCCTTCCCAGGCCTCACTGGTGCGACTCAGCTCCAGCTGGAAGAGCAGGTCCAGGAAGTCCTTGGCCAGCCCCTGCCCCAGGAAGAGCTTGAGCAGGTTCGTGGCCACGTCCTGGCGACACTCGGTGCTGGTTGTCTCCTCGATGAGTGGGATCAGCTGCCCTGGGCCCTGCAGGGAGAGGCACGGGGGATCCCGAACCTTTCCCTCTGAGGACCTCAGAGCATCCCAGGGAAAGAGGACATTTTCCCAAGGGGTGGCTGGGGACGGGGCCCTGGACACTGGCCAGCTCCTCACATCCCCAGACCTCAGGTTTCTGCTCTGCAGAATGGGTTTAGAAGGACAGGCGCACAGGCCTACTGCCACTGGACCCTCCCACCCTGCCCAGGCCCCCTCACCTGCATGCCCAGCTTGACCTCGTGGCACAGCAGGTGCACCAGTGGCTGGTAGTAGCTGGAGGGCAGCACCGTCTCATCCCGCAGCCGCACCTCCAGCTGCAAGGAGCCCAGGTTGCCCCTGGAATGGGCAGCCTGTGACCTCTCCACCAGGGACTCAGGCCACCCTGGACCACACCGCTCCCATGGCCTCCAGTTTTTTCCCTTGGGGCCAGCCTCCCATCTCTCTGCTCATGCCCTCCATCCGGATGCCCTGCACAGCTCTGCCTCCCAGGCTCTGCCCGGGCTATTTATTTTCTGTTTTTGGAAAGCCCTTCCTGTCTCTGCACTCAAGGCACCTCTATCTGTCTTCGAGGTCTGGCTCCCTGCCACCTCCAAGCTTGGGTATGTGGAGCTGCCAGCCTTGAATCTATCAACTCCCAGATAATGGCACCATCATGGGTACACTTTACAGCAGAAGCAAATCCCCAACCCTCATAACAACCTAATAGGGAAACTGAGACCCGAGCCAGTTCAGCAATTTGCCACATTAGATTGAGCTTCCCAGCTTCCCTGTTCTGATAGGGAAGTTCAGAACAGAGAAGGGTGTGAACCAAGTGGGAGCCTCTAAGGCTCCCACTGCCCCTGCTCAGCACGAGCCTCATGCACAGAGCAGTGTTAAGATGGGCCCCTGGGCCTGGCGCAGTGGCTCATGCCTGTAATTCCAGCACTTTGGGAGGCCAAGGCAGGCAGATCACTTGAGGTCATGAGTTCAAGACCAGCCTGGCTGACACGGCAAAACCCCATCTCTATTAAAATATATATATAAAAATTAGCCAGGCATTGTGGCAGGTGCCTGTAATCGCAGCTACTCGGGAGACTGAGGCAGGAGAAGCGCTTCAACCCAGGAAGCAGAGGTTGCAGTGAGCCAGGATTGCACCACTGCACTCCAGCCTGACTCTGTCTCAAAAAAAAAAAAAAAAAAAAAAAATAAGATGGCAAGATGGGCCTTGGCTGGTTCTATGGAAATACCTTGTGCTGGACACACAGCCGTCCACCTGCTCCTACCCTGTTAAGGATGGGAACTGGGGGAATGGGGGTCTGGGGCCTTCCACAGAGACACAAAGCTGAACCATTGAGGGCTGTGGGCCACAGCAAACAAGCCAGAGGGCTTCCTAGACAGGCTGCCAGATTTAGCAAAACGACCCAAGACACCCAGTTAAATGTGAATATTTTATTTACTTATTAACTATTTTTTTTAGAGATGGGGTCTTGCTATGTTGCCCAGGCTGGTCTTGAACTCCTGGGCTCAAGTGATCCTCCTGCCTTGGCCTCCCAAAGTGCTGAGATTACAGGCATGCACCACCATACCCGGCCTAAATTTGAATATTTTTAGTATAGGTATGTCTCAAATAGTGCATGGTCATTCTTCTTCTTTATTTTTTATTTTTATTTTTTGCTGAGATGGAGTCCTGCTCTGTCACCCAGGCTGGAGTGCAGTGGTGCGATCTCGGCTCACTGCAACCTCCACCTCCCAGGTTCAAGCAGTTCTCCATCCTCAGCCTCCCAAGTAGCTGAGATTAGAGGTGCCCGCCACCACATCCGGGTAATTTTTGTATTTTTAGTAGAGACAGGATTTCACCATGTTGGCCAGGCTGGTCTTGAACTCCTGATCTCATGATCCACCCGCCTCGGCCACCCAAAGTGCTGAGATTACAGGCATGAGCCACCGCAACCGGCTGTTTTCTTGAGACGGAGTTTCGCTCTTGTCACCGAGGCTGGAGTGCAGTGGTGGGATCTCGGCTCACTGCAACCTCCATCTCCTGGGTTCAAGCAATTATCCTGCTTCAGCCTCCCAAGTAGCTTGGATTACAGGTGCCCACCACCATTTTTTGTACTTTTAGTAGAGACGGTGTTTCACCATGTTGGCCAGGCTGGTCTCGAACTCTTGACCTCAAGTGATCCACCCGCCTCAAACTCCCAAAGTGTTGGGATTACAAGTGTGAGTCACCACGCCCAGCGGTTATTCTTATACTAAAAATGTATTCACAGCTGGGCACAGATCAGGAGTTCAACATCAAGCCCGGCCATCACGGTGAAACCCCATCTCTACTAAAACTACAAAAAATTAGCCAGGTGAGGTGGTCCTAGCTACCTGGAATGTTGAGGTGCGAGGATTGCTTGCACCCAGGAGGTGGAGGCTACAGTGAGCTATGATCACCACTGCACTGGTGGTACAGGCGCATGCCTGTAATCCCAGCTACTCGGGAGGCTGAGGCATGAGAATTGCTTGAACCTGGGAGGCGGAGGTTGCAGTGAGCCAAGACCGTGCCACTGCACTCCATCCAGCCTAGGTGACAGAGTGAGATTCTGCTCAAAAAAAAAAAAAAAAAAAAAAAAATTATTCACTGTTTATCTGAAATTAAGTTTTAACTGGGTGTTCTTTTTTTTTTTCTGAGACAGAGTCTAGCTTTGTCACCCAGGCTAGAGTGCAATGGCGCAATCTTGGCTCACTACAACCTCTGCCTCCGGGGTTCAAGCAATTCTGCCTGCCTCAGCCTCCCGAGTAGCTGGGATTACAGGCGCCCGCCATCTGGCCAGGCTGGTCTCAAACTCCTGACCTCAGGTGATCCGCCCACCTCGACCTCCCAAAGTACTGGGATTACAGGCGTGAGCCACCGCGCCTGGCCTAATTTTTATTTCTTTGTAGAGACGGAGTCTCACTTTCTTGCCCAGGCTGGTCTCAAACTCCTTGCCCCAGGTGATCCTCCCACCTTGGCCTCCCAAAGAGCTGGGATTACAGGCATGAGCCACCGCTCCTGGCCAACGGTGTCCTATCTTATCTCACAACCCTATTCCTGGAGAATCTGGCATAGGGAGTTGGAGCTATGGCTCAGGAACACTGACCTTGGAGACTTGAACCCTGGTCTGAGGTCTGCAGGGAAATTTTCAAAGGGAAAATGTCTGAGTACTTGTTTCAGAAACTTCCAGAGGCAGAAAGCAGGAGACCTGTACAACCTGTGAGCTAAGAAGACAGACCTGGCCGGGTGCGGTGGCCCATGCCTGTAATCCTAGCACTTTGGCAGGCTGAGGCGGGTGGATCACTTGAGGTCAGGTGTTCGAGACCAACTTGGCCAACATGGTGAAACCCTGTCTCTACTAAAAATACAAAAATTAGCCGAGCATGGTGGCACACAGTTGTAATCCCAGCTAATCAGGAGGTTGAGGCATGAGAATCACTGGAACCCAGGAGGTGGAGGTTGCAGTGAGCCAAGATTGTGCCGCTGCACTCCAGCCTGGGTGACAGAGCAAGACTCCATCTCAAAAAAAAAAAAAAGGCAGAAGACAGAGCTGAGCTGAATGCAGAACTGTGGGGAAAAATAAAGGGGAGGGGCCGGGCGCGGTGGCTCATGCCTGTAATCCCAGTACTTGGGGAGGCCGAGGCGGGTGGATCACAAGGTCAGGAGATCGAGACCATCCTGGCTAACATGGTGAAACCCTGTCTCTACTAAAAATGCAAAAAATTAGCCAGGCGCGGTGGCGGGTGCCTGTAGTCCCAGCTACTTGGGAGGCTGAGGCAGGAGAATGGCGTGAACCCAGGAGGCAGAGCCTGCAGTGAGTCGAGATCACGCCATTGCACTCCAGCCTGGGGACAGAGTGAGACTCCATCTCAAAATAAATAAATAAATAAATAAATAAATAATAAATAAAGGGGAGGTGGAGCCCAGCCAGGATGAGAAGGATGCTGGCTAGGTGGGCAGGGGCTGAGGGGACCCTGGAGCTGTGTCTCCTGACCTCTCACCCCTGAGCAGCCCCCCTGCCCTGCCTGCCTGTAGCCAATTCCCAAATGTCAGCCCCCACCCCACCCCTTGAGGCCGGCTGCCCAGCTCCATGCACTTACTCGTCATGCCGCCGGCTCTTGGACTGGTCGGGCTGCAGCCGGAACCAGCCCTCCTCCTGCTGCGCCACCCGCAGTCTCTGGACATCGATCACCACCTGGGGACATAGTGGCAGTTTTCCTGGAGCTGGGAGACTTAGGTCTCCTCCTTGCCAACTACTGTTCTTAGTGGGGAGGGGCCCCTTCCAAGGGTCCCCGAGTGCCAGTGGTGGTGGGGGGAAGTTGCTGGTTCTGGCAGACGGTGGAGGTGGGGGGGTAGTCCCAGGCTTCCTGAGTGTCCCTCTTTGGGGAAGCCGGAGGGAGGTCCCTGAGGATGGGATGGCTGCAATGGAACCAGGTGCTGGGGGACAGCAGGTGCAGCCTGCCGGGGGAGGAGGGGGGCGGGGCGGTGGTGCTCACTTTGCCCAGGAAGTCGTTTCGGCTGACAAGGTCCCAGTCCCAGGCCTCCACGCACAGCGCCTCCATGGCCCCCTCCTGCAGCTCAAATTCAAACGTCTCATTCCAGCGTGGGTAGCATGACTTCTTCACGATCTGCCCAGAGGAGGGTGGGAGGGGGTTAGGCTGATGCCACTGGACTCCCCAGGCTGGGCAAAAGGCAGAGCTGCCCTAGACACCTCCCCTGGGCTCCCCACAGCCTCCTCGCCTTGGAGGTTCTGCCACAGCAGAGGTTAAAATGTCCTGTCCAAGCTCCCACCCATTTCTCAGATAGGGAGAACCGAGGCCCAGGGTGAGGAAAAGATGTATCCGAGGCCACACAGCAAAACAGTACTGACTATGAGGATGTGGTGAACAGGGAATACCTCTACACTGCTGGTGGGAATGTGAACTAGTACAACCACTATGGAAAACAGCGGAGATTCCTTAACTAACTAAAAGTAGAACTACCATTTGATTCAGCAATCCCACTACTGGGTATCTACCCAGAGGAGAAGTCATTATACAAAAAAGATACTTGCACACATGTTTTTGTTTTGTTTGTTTTGTTTTGTTTTTGAAACAGTCTTGCTCTGTCGCCCAGGCTGGAGTGCAGTGGCACGATCTCAGCTCACTGCAACCTCTGCCTTCTGGGTTCAAGTGATTCTCCTGCCTCGGCCTCCTAAGTAGCTGGGATTTCAGGGGCCTGCCGCTACGCCCGGCTAATTTTTGTATTTTTAGTAGAGACGGGGTTTCACCATGTTGGCCAGTCTGGTCTCAAACTCCTGGCCTCAAGCAATCTGCCAGCCTTGGCCTCCCACAGTGCTGGGATTACAGGTGTGAGCCACTGCGCCTGGCCAAGATACTTGCAGACGCATGTTTATAGCAGCACAATTCGCAATTGCAAAAATGTGAAACCAGCCCAAATGTCCATCAATCAACAAGTGGATAAAGAAACTGTGGTATATATATATACGATGGAATACTACTCAGCCATAAAAAAGGAATGAATTAATGGCATTCACAGCAACCCGGATTGGATTGGAGACTATTATTCTAAGTGTAGTAACTCAGGAATGGAAAACCAAACATCGTTATGTTCTCACTCATATGTGGGAGCTAAGCTATGAGGACGCAAAGGCATAAGAATGACACAGTGGACTTTGGGGACTCAGGGGGGAAGGGTGGGAAGGGGGTGAGGGACAAAAGACTACAAATTGGGCGCAGTGTATACTGCTCGGGTGATGGGTGAACCAAAATCTCATAAATCACCACTAAGAACTTATGTAACCAAACACCACCTGTTCCCCAATAACCTATGGAAATAAAATATTAAAAAACAAAGCAAAACAAACAAAAAACACAGGGCTGGGCGTGGTGGCTCATGCCTGTAATCCCAGCACTTTGGGAAGCCGAGGCGGGAGGATCACTTGAGGCCAGGAGTTCGAGACCAGCCTGGCCAACATGGTGAAACCCCATCTCTACTAAAAATACAAGAAATTAGCCTGGTGTGGTGGTGTGTGCCTGTAATCCTAGCTACTCGTGCGGCTGAGGCAGGAGAATCTCTCAAACTGGGAAGGCAGAGCCTGCAGTGAGCTGAGATCCAGCCACTGCACTCCAGCCTGGGTGACAGGGTGGGACTTGGCCTCAGAAAAAAAAAAAACACCACAAAACACAAAACAAAAACAGTAGCGACTATACTGAGACAGCAGACCTTGGTGTCTTCGTGCCCAGGACTCGGCCCTCGACTCTGGACGTTTCCTGGGGGTGGGGAAGGCAGCATGGGTGTTCCCAAATAAACCCCACTCCGGCTGTCTCAATCAATAAACCCCACTCCGGCTGTCTCAATCCCCTCCTTACCCCCAAGCATGGCCGGGAGTGAGCGAAGTTGGCCCCAGAGGTCCTGGGACCTATTATGTCCCCTCAGAGAGGTCGCCCCTTTCCCTGGGCCTCCTCTGTAAGACTGTGGCCCCCAATCTGTCCCACCAGGGGACGGTGAGCAGGTGGTGAGGTGAGCAACGGGGGCGTGGCTGGCACGTCCCCCGAGCCCCCTGCCCCTTCCCTGCCCTCTGGCCTCCTCACCGAGGTCTCCTGTGTCCGGCCCTTGTAGCGCACTCGGACGAAGGGGTCAGATGCGCCATTGCGGTCCTTTGGGGCCAGATCCCTGGTGGGGGTGGAGGAAGATTGGATCATCGACTTGTCCCTGAGCCCCCCCTCCCCCACTTGTCACCACCATTATGTAACCACAGCGGGCCAAAAGGCCTGGGCACATTCCGTCCCTGGCAAGCTGACTGTGGACAGTGCGCCTCTGCCCTTTCTGGGCCCTGCTCCCATAGCCATCTCCCCAGGATCGCCCATGTGGCCAAGAACCCCCCAAGGTAGAGGCCATGGGTCCTTCCCACCGGGCAGCTGTAGGCCAGTGGCTGCACCTTGCTCTGGGGGTGGCAGGGGGGTGGTGTGAGTGCTGCCAGGGGACCGCCGGGGCAATGTTCCCAGCCCTCCATTCCCAGGGCTGCCCTGAGCCTCGGTTTCCTCATCAGGAAAATGGAAAAGTGAATCGCTACTGGGCTCAGGTTTAGGGAGAGAGTGTGCTTCTGGAAGGTCTGCCTCAGTAATGTCGCTCTACTTGGTGGAGGAGTGAGGTGCAGCCCTGATGGGCGGCCCTGCCCTTTCTCCATAGATGGGTCTTTACACAGCCCTAGTCTAGTCATGGTACCCCCAGCTTTTTTTTTTTTTTTTGAGATGGAGTCTTGCTCTGTCGCCCAGGCTGGAGTGTAATGGTGCAATCTTAGCTCACTGCAACCTCCGCCTCCCGGGTTCAAGTAATTCTCCTGCCTCAGCCTCCTGAGTAGCTGGGATTACAGGTGCCTGCCACCACGCCCAGCTAATTTTCATATTTTTAGTAGAGACGGGGTTTCACCAGGTTGGCCAGGCTGCCCTCGAACTCCTGACCTCAGGTGATCCACCTGCCTTGGCCTCCCAAAGTGCTGGGATTAGAGGCGTGAGCCACCGCGCCTGGCCCTTTTATTCTTTTCTTTTTTTTGTAAACAGGGTCTTGCTCTGTTGCTCAGGCTGGAGTACAGTGATGCAATCATAGCTCACTGCAGCCTCCACCTCCTGGGCTCAAGCAATCCTCCTACGTCAGCCTCCTAAGTAGTTGGCACTATAGGTGTGCCCCACCACACCTGGCTAATTTTTAAATTTTTTTGTAGAGACAGGATCTTGCTGTTGCCCAGGCTGGTCTCGAAATCCGGGCCTCAAGAGATCCTCCCACCTCTGCTTCCCAAAGCACTGGGATTACTGGAGTGAGCCACTGCACCCTGCCAGTATCCCCTACTTAGAACTCTTTGTGGAAGAACACCAAAGCCCACTCATCTTTGATATTTTAAGCCTCTCATACCTGCCTTTCTTCCCCCTCAAGACTGTCTAATAAAACCCCAACATTGAGGCTGGGTGCAGCGGCTCATTCCTATAATCCCAGCACTTTGGGAAGGAGGCTGAGGCAGGAGAATTGCTTGAACCTGGGGAGGCAGAGGTTGCAGTGAGCCAAGAAAATGCCACTGCACTCCAGCCTGGGCGACAGAGCCAGACTGCCTCAAAAAAAAAAAAAAAAACAAAAAAAAAAACAGCCCGGGTGCAGTGGCTCACGCCTGTAATCCCAGTACTTTGGGAGGCCGAGGCAGGCAGATCACCTGAGTTCACGAGTTTGAGACCAGCCTAGCCAACATAGTGAAGTCCCGTCTCTACTAAAAATACAAAAAATTAGCCGGGCGTGGTGGTGCACACCTGTAATCCCAGCTACTAGGGAGGCTGAGGCAGGAGAATTGCTTGAACCCAGAAGGTGGAGGTTGCAGCGAGCTGAGATCGGGCCACTGCACTCCAGCCTGGATGATGGAGCGAGATTGTCTCAAAAACAAAAAACAAAAAAACCCCAAGGTTTTACTGAAATATTGAGAATCTCCCCAGAAAAAATAAGGAGGAAATGTTCTTTCTTCCTCTGCAGCAAATGGACCTTCTTAGGCTGACTTGGAATTGCAGCAGGAGTCTCATTGCCGAGGACAACGGGGGACAAGTCCCCTCACTCTGAGAGAGGCCTGGACATTCCTCTCCCCTGCTAGGACTCACTAGAAGGCCAACCACTGTGGCCCCAGAGGATGGGAGAGGGGAGATTCCTGGAGAGAGGGGAGGGCCAGGGAGACATGCTTCCATGCCTCCCATCTCCGTGGGTGACGATGGGTGCCTGGGAGAAGTGGCCCCGAGGTCCCAGAGCCCGGCCACGTGTGTGAGCGGGTGCACACGTGTGCATGCCTGTCCCCCAGACAGCCTGGTGCCCGGAAAGGATAAGGACGGAGGAAGCGGGTGAGTTGGGGTGGGGCGGGGGGGAATGAATGGCAGAGGCCAGAGAGTGAGCGAGTGTGGGGGCGTGGCTGAGGCTTGGCCCAAGCCCAGACATTTTCCATCCATTTCTATTTTCCCACGACAGAAAATAACTCCCGGGAAGCCAGAGTGAGCAACATGGGCATCATCCGACCCACACCCCTCTGCCCAAGGGAAGTCTTCCTCTTAGGCTGACCCCTCAAGGGTGGGGGGAACACTGGCTCCATAGGGCTGCCTGGCTGGGGGCCACCCTCCTGCCTCACAGGCAGGGAGCGACTTGGGGAGGTGGGTTTGGAGCCAGAAGGGAAGATGCTTCTCACGGACAGAGTGTGACTCAGACCCAGGCCCAGACGGGAGTGCAGCCTGCAGCTAAAAATACCCTGGGGGTTGGGGGGTGGCCCTGTCACAGGTGACTCAGGCCCATGGAACCATCCAAACCACTGTCCTTCCTTGGGGGAACCCTCAATTTGCCCATCGGGAGATTTTCAGCAACTCTTTTCACCACCCCCCCCAGCCCCACGAGGGACCCACTTACACACACTCCCACCAGGCCAAGTTCACACTGGCGTTAAACATAGGGAAGCCGGCCTTAGCACTGGGGGACTGAGGCTGTGTGATCAGAGTTCGGGCTCTCCTCACCCGTACCCCCTACTCCACTCCTCTGTGATGGCTCCAGTTCCTCCATGAGAACATTAGACTGTCCCTTAAGGGACATATCCCCTTGAGTGGAAATCACCCAAGAAGCATCTTCAAGTCCAGAAAACCTCCCCAGACCCTCTCTTTTTTCTTTCTTTCTTTCTTTTTTTTTTTTTTTGAGATGCAGTCTCGCTTGTCACCCAGGCTGGAGTGCAGTGGCGCCATCTCGGCTCACTGCAACCTCTGCCTCCTGGGTTCAAGACTCCTGCCTCAGCCTCCTGAGTAGCTGAGATTACAGGCGCCTGCCACCATGCCCGGCTAATTGTTGTATTTTTAGTAGAGACAGGGTCTCACCATGGTGGTCAGGCTGGTCTTGAACTCCTGGCCTCAGGTGAACCACCTGCCTCGGCCTCCCAAAGTGCTGGGATTACAGGTGTGAGACACCGTGCCTGGCGAGACCCTCTCTTGAGAGCAGGCTTTGATGGGAGGTGGCCAGCTCTGGGACCAGGAGGTAGAGGTGGGGCAAGGGGGGGCTCAGCTTCCTCACTGGGTTTCTCTAGTTGCAGGGGACCCACTGCCCGCCCCCAGGCCCCTGAGTCTCACCTGGCCTCCAGCACAGAGCAGCGTAGCCGGCAGGCCCGGGCCCCTGGCCGCACTTCCAGCCGCAGGTGGATCTCGCCCTGCACCTCCTCATCGGGGTCGACCTCCGTCAGGTGGGCCCACCCGCTGAAACCTGTGGGGTCAGCTCAGCCAGGGACCCGGCCCTGAACCCCCATACCCTCCACCCTCAGCCCCACCAGGCACCTTGAGGCACCTCCATAATCTCCTGGGAATCCCCTAGGCACCCGTGAAGCAGGGGCTGGTATCCCCAATGACAGATGGGGAAACTGAGGCTCAGCAGGTGAAGAAACAGCAGTTGGAAGAGCTGGGATTAGAATCTAAGTCAGTGACCTGGGGCCTGTGCCCTCACTATTGTGTCACTTTTGTCGTCTTCGTTTTTAGAGACAGGGTCTCACCCTGTGAGCCAGGTGTGGTGGTACATGCCTGTAATCCCAGCTCCTCAGGAGGCTGAGGCAGGAGAATTGCTTGAACTCAGATCGCGCCATTGCACTCCAGACTGGGTGACAGAGCAAGACCCCATCTCAAAAAAAAAAAAAAAAAACAAAAGATGGAGTCTTCCTATGTTGTTCAGGCTGGTCTCAAACTCCTGACCTCAAGCAATCCTCCCACCTCAGCCTCCCAAGGTGCTGAGATTATAAGCGTGGGCCGCTGTACCCAGCCAGATTCCCCATCTTAAAACGGGAAGAGAGTGGCCCTCCCCTAGGGCTGCTGGGAGGAGGGTCTGAGGCCCAGATGGAGAAGCTACAAGATTGCGCCATTGCACTCCAGACTGGGTGACAGAGCAAGACCCCATCTCAAAAAAAAAAAAAAAAAAGATAGAGTCTTGCTATGTTGCTCAGGCTGGTCTCAAACTCCTGACCTCAAGCCATCCTCCCACCTCAGCCTCCTAAGGTGCTGGGATTATAAGTGTGGGCCGCTGTACCCAGCCAGATTCCCCATCTTAAAACAGGAAGAGAGTGGCCCTCCCCTAGGGCTGCTGGGAGGAGGGTCTGAGGCCTGGATGGGGAAGCTACAAGGCACCCGGAGGAATAGCCTCACTGGGGCCACTAGACCCCAGAGATGCTGGCTAAGGCTGCAGGTGGGAAAGGCCTTTGGCCTGGCAGGGGCCAAGAAGCCCCATGAGTCAGCAGAACCTGCCTCCGCCCTGCCCCCATCCCTGGCCCAGCGTCACAGACAGGAGCAGGTGTGTGTGGGGGGAAGCCAGTAAGCGTCACACAAAGGCTCTGATGGCAGAGCCCATAGCATCCAAGAACTGGTTTGAACCCTCAGAGAAGCCCAGAGAAGGCAAGAGCTGCCCAAGGTCACACACAGTGAGGCTGGCACAGGGCTGAACCCTCAAAATCATGTCTGGGCAGAGCATGGTGGTTCACACCTGTAATCCTAGCACCTTGGGGAGGCCAAGGCGGGAGGATCTGTCAAAAGCCAGGAGTTCAAGACCAGCCTGGGCAACAGAGTGAGACCCCCATCTCCATTTTTTTTTTTTTTTGAGACAGAGTCTTGCTCTGTCACCTAGGCTGGAGTGCAATGGCGCAATCTTGGCTCACTGCAACCTCTGCCTCCCAGGTTCAAGAGATTTTCCTGTCTCAGCCTCCCTAGTAGCTGGGATTACAGGTGAGTGCCACCATGCCCAGGTAATTTTTATATTTTTAGTAGAGACAGGGTTTCACCATGTTGACGAGGCTGGTCTTGAACTCCTAATCTCAAGTGAGTTGCCACTGGGATTACAGGTGTGAGCCACCATGCCCGGCCTCCATCTTTGTTTTTCTTTTGGAGATGGAGTCTTGCTCTGTCATCCAGGTTGGAGTGCAATGGCGTGATCTTGACTCACTGCAACCTCCGCCTCCTGGATTCAAGCGATTCTCCTGCCTCAGCCTCCTGAGTAGCTGGGATTACAGGTGCCCACCACCACGTCCAGCTAATTTTTTGTATTTTTAGTAGAGACAGAGTTTTGCCATGTTGGCCAGGCTGGTCTTGAACTCCTGACCTCAGGTGATCCACCTGCCTCGGCCTCCCAAAGTGCTGGGATTATAGGTGTGAGCCACTGCACCCGGCCTCTATTTTATTTTTTATTTTTATTTTTTATTCATTTATTTATTTATTTTTGAGGTGGAGTCTTGCTCCGTTGCTGAGGCTGGAGTGCAGTGGCGCGATCTCAGCTTACTGCAAGCTCTGCCTCCCGGGTTCAAGCCATTCTCCTGCTTCAGCCTGCCAAGTAGCTAGGACTACAGGTGCCTGCCACCACGCCCAGCTAATTTTTTTGTATTTTTAGTAGAGATGGGGTTTCACCGTGTTAGCCAGGATGGTCTCGATCTCCTGACCTTGTGACCCACCCGTCTCGGCCTCCCAAAGTGCTGGGATTACAGGTGTGAGCCACCGTGCCCGGCCTTTTTTTTTTTTTTTTAAAAAAAAAAACTATATAAAAATTGTAAAAACAATAACACAAAACAATGTCTGCATCCCAGAAATAATTGAAAGGGACCTCCAGCCTGGACTGGCTCTAGGCCAACCCTTCAGACTTAGGACACAGTAGTACTAGGGCCCAGATGGAGGCGACCCCATGGGTTACAGAAGGAGCTGGCCTGATTTGGAGAAGGGGTCCCTATGCTTCAGCAATAAAGTGTAAGGAGGCCCCTTCTTCTGCCAGCAGAGGCCTCAGATTCCACCCATAGCAGCCCCTCTTCACGCTAGGGAAGAGGCAGTAACAACCAGGCTTGGGAACATGCTGCAGAACAGAGGCCAGGAGTACAGAACGTGGCCCCGGCTTCTGGGGAGAGTAGAAATGGCTTTCCCTGAGCAGGAGACCAGACGGAGCCTAGAGGGGAGGTCTCCGAGTGGGAGGGAGGCCAGGGACTGGGCAGACCAGTGCGGGAGGGAAGGGAGAACTTACCCTTAGGGTGAGAGGCTATGGTGTCCCTTGTAAGGCAGACCTTTCCGATAACGTCGTCCCGGCTAGAGGAGGGAGATGAAGGCAGAGCTGGGCAGGGCTTCAGTATCTGCCCTCTGGGACCTCCCACCAAGTTCAGGGCCCCCCTGGGGGGAGCAGGGTGGTGGACACCGCTGTCATTTCCAGAGTAACCCAACAGAGCTGGACCTGTGGCCCTTCTGTAGGCTGTGGGTTCTGGACCCTCTAGGGGGATGTGATAGGTTTCTCACATGCCCACACATGCCAAGCTCACACTCTCTGGGTGCCCATCTCACAGCTCACACCTGCACGCACACGTGTAGTCCATGCACACTTGTGCCCGCATGCCTGCACACACACGTGTGTATGTGGCGCATGCACCATGGAGCCACGCATGTGCACACCCACACGCTCAAGCCTTTCGCCCTCCCAGGCCCCCAGGCTCTGCCTCCCTCCAGGCTGCAAAGAGGATGCCAAAAAGGACCCAGGAGTCCTGGTGGTGAAATGGGCCAGGGAGCAATCAGATGGCCAGGTCTGGGTCGCAGCTGGAGAGGGGGGCACTCACCTGAGGGCATCCTCATCCATGACGTAGAAAGCCACAGTGTGGAAGGTGGGCGGCAGGTGCACTTGGTACTCCTCACCCCAGAAGGGGCACAGGGTCTTCCACACTGTGGCTGTCCTGCAGGAGAGAACCCTCAGCATGTGCCCAGGCCACTCCCAGGCCCTGGGCTGGGACCTTCCTTGTATCTCCCCCTACTCCTATAACAACTGGCTTTGCCACTGATGTGTTTTCCCTGTGCCAGACCCTACTGTTCACCACCAATCACTACCCCCTGACATTCCTCTCTGCTCTGGATGGGGCACAGGGCTGCCTCTCTCTGGCTGTTATTTATTTTATTTTTTTGAGATGGAGTCTCGCTCTGTCGCCCAGGCTAGAGTGCAGTGGCGTCATCTCGGCTCACTGCAACCTCTGCCTCCCAGGTTCAAGCAATTCTCCCTGCCTCAGCTTCCTGAGTAGCTGGGGTTACAGACGCCTGCCACCACGCCCAGCTAATTTTGTCATTTTAGTAGAGACAGGGTTTCACCCTGTTGGCCAGGCTGCTCTCGAACTCCTGACCTCAGGTGATCTGCCCGCCTCGGACTTCCAAAGTGCTGGGATGACAGGCGTGAGCCACCGTGCCCAGCCTCTCCAGCTGTTTTACATTTGGGGAAACTGAGATCACAGTTGGCAGGCATTGGCCTCAGGTCACAGGGTAGCTGCCTCAGGGCGACTGCTGAGCCTGGCCTCACATCCTCACCCAGCTCTGGTCAACCCCCTGTGGATCAGAACCTTCAACTCATGGGACTCAGCAGGCTAGCGGGTGGGGAGACGCTGAAGCCCCCAAGGACCCGGATGAAAGTTCAGGGGACCACCTCATGCCAACCACTTCTCAGACAGGTCATCTGTTTCCCTTCTGTATCAAGAGCATCAGAGCCATCACACCCCTCTCCCTCTTGCTGTCTGTGGTTTGCAGACCCTCGAGAAAGGCTGGGAGCCTGCTTGCAGGTGGGGAAGGACTGGGAGTTTGGTGGCCTTGGCTCCGAGTAGGCCACGGGCACTCAGGTGGGCAGAACAGTAGGGCAGCTCTGGCCATGAACTTGGAAGCAGGAGTCTGGGTGAAGGAAGGGAGAGGACAGCAAAGACCCTGCCCAGAGATCATGGGGACCATGGAGGAAGGGACATCCGGAGGAAGTGACTCTTCAGGGTGCAGGCTGGGGTTGCCCAGCCTCGAGGGATATTACTATGGGACTCTCAGGGGACAGGACCCAAGTTAGAGCCAGGACCAGGGAGGAGAAGGGAGTTCAGGCTCTGGGGTGGCCAGACTTGGGCTCCAGTGTGGCTCTGCCACTTTTACTAGGCATGTGACCTTGGCCAGGGTAGTTAGTCTCCCTGAGCCTCAGTTTCCTTGTCTGTAAATGGGGTCTAATGATATCGTATCTCGTTAATTGCAAGAACTAAACGGGCTGGAAAAGGGCTGGCTCCACAAATGAGAGTTGTTGTTACAAATCGTCAGCATCTGTCTCTCCCGGAGGTTGTGATGATTGCAAAGATGAACAGAGTCCGGTGAGAGGCCCTTGGCCAGGCCAGTTCCCTGAAGGTCTTTCTCGTCTCCTAGCTGGGGTGTCAGGGCGAGGTGGGGAATCCCAGGCAGGGGACCAGGTGCTCCAAGCCCCCTCCCATCTCCGTACAAAATTCACAACAAAATTCACGCCCCTTTGCGGGGAGAGCGCGGGCCGATGAGAGGCTGAGCGCCCCTCGGTCCTGGGGGTGGGGGCGGTACCTGATGATGGGCTCATTGTCCACCTTCACGATGCAGTAGGGGTCGCTGCTGCCGGTGCTGCAAGACAAATAGGCAGGGGCGGGGCTGGAGGGCGGGATCGGGGCGGGGACTCGCGGCACGCTCCTCCCTCTTTTGGCCCCTCGGGAGGAGTGCGGGGGAAGAGAGCGGAGGCTGAGTCTCCGCGTCCTGGTTTGGAGACCGCAGGCTCCTCCGGCCAAACACAGGTCCCCGCCCTCAGCCCGGGAGCGGATGGTGAGGGAAGGGCAGGAACCCGCACCAGGGCTCCCCTTTCGCGGGCAGGGGTGGGAGTAGATGGAGGGAGAGTTGTGGGGGAGGGAGAAGGAGGGGGCGGAGACAGGGATGGGTAGAGAGAGAAAGGAGAAGAAAGGAGGGGGAAGGAGGAAGGGGAGAGACTGGGAGAGGGACAGAGGGAGGGGCAGAAAGGGAAGGGGACGGACAGGGAGGCGAGAGAGAGGGAAGAGGAGACAGAGGGAGGGGGCTGAGAGGGAGGAGGAGAGAGGTGGGGGTTAAGAGGGAAGGGGGATGATAGGGAGGGGGAGAGAGAGGGAGGAGAGTAAGAGGGAGGGAGTTAAGAGGGAGGGGGAGACTGAGTGAGGGGGTGAGAGGGAAGGGGTGAGAGGGAGGGGGAGAGGGAGGAGAGTAAGAGGGAGGGGGAGAGAGGGAGGAGAGTAAGAGGGAGGGGGAGAGAGGGAGGAGAGTAAGAGGGAGGGGGAGAGAGGGAGGAGAGTAAGAGGAAGGAGAGTAAGACAGAGGGGGAGACTGAGGGGGTGAGAGAGGCGGGAGAGAGACAAGGGGAGAGAGGGAGGGGAGTAAGAGGGAGGGGGAGACTGAGTGAGGGGGTGAGAGGGAGAGGGAGAGAGGGAGGAGAGTAAGAGGGAGGGAGTAAAGAGGGAGGGGGAGACTGAGGGAGGGGGTGAGAGGGAGGGGTAGAGAGGGAGAGGGGAAAGACAGGGAGGGGAGGGAGAGGGACAGAGGGAGGGAGTACTGGAAACCTCCTGTTCCTCCCGCAGGGGATAGAATGTTCCTCCTTTCTATGCCCTCCTACCCCATCCCTGCCTCCCCGCAAAACAGCTCCAAGCAACAGCCCCAGGCAAGCTCCTGGGACCCCTACCCTCCACACCAAAGTCGAGCCCCTTACTCTCCCTGGAGCCTTTGCTCCTGCTCTCCCCAACACCGACACTGCTGTCCCTCCTGTCCAGTCGGCCTTCAGCCCTGCCAGAGCCCTCCCTCGCCCCAGGACGGGATGGGGAGGAAGGCCTCCCTGGACTCACGCTGCCTGCCCACTTCATCCAGCCTGGTAGTGATCAGCTGCCTCCCACCTGCTCTGAGCTACCTGGGGGCGGGGAGCATGCCTGTGTCCCCAGGGCCCCCACAGGGCTTGGCACAAGACAGGCAGCCCATGAGTGTTTGCCGAATGAACAGACGAATGAATGAACTGATGAGTGAATGAATGAATAAATGTAACAGCTATCTGGGGAAAGAGGGATGGGGGAAGGCAAACACGCGCTCAGTTCCAAGGGTCTCAGGTGTTGGGGGGCTCCTGGGGCTGGGAGAGGCCTGCAGCCAGGCCTAGGGCTGGTACTGGGTAAAAGTGAGGAAGTGAGGGCTGTCTCTAGAACTGTTCCTCCAGTGAGTGTCCATAAAAAGGAAGTGTGTTTCTATGGTGGAGGGTGGGGAATTCCAAGCTCTGCTTCCCTTCTCAAAAGGGGCTCTTCCGGCAGAGGAAGGCATTTGGGGCCAACAGCTCCAGAAGCTCCTGGACACAGACAGGAAATGTCTGCCAAGACTCAGTTTTCCTACCTATAAAGTGGGAAGTGTAACCCCGGCTCACAAGGGAGCTTCCCTGGGTCCTGAGACGATAGAGAAGGTCTTGGAGGTGCTCAGTAAATGTTAGCACTGCCTGCATCTCTGACTGTAACCTCCCCCTGCCATCATTTGAGAGCCCCCGCCTCCTGGCCAGGTGTGGTGGCTCACACCTGTAATCCCAGCACTTTGGGAGGCCGAGGTGGGCAGATCACGTGAGGCCAGGAGTTCCAGACCAGCCTGGCCAACATGGTGAAACCCCGTCTCTACGAAAAATACAAAAATTAGCCGAATGTAGTGGTGGTGTACAACTGTAATCCCAGCTACTGGGGAGGCTGAGGTAGGAGAATCCCTTGAACCCCGGAGGAGGAGGTTGCAGTGAACCAAGATCGCGCCACTGCACTCCAGCCTGGGCAACAGAGCAAGACTCTGTCTCAGAAATAAATAAAATAAAATAAAGAGCCCCCCCCACCCCCTCCAGGGAGCCCCCTGTGAATACCCCAGCTTGCATCCCATCAACCCAAAGCCAGGGGACTCCAGGTGCTAAGAAATCAGGCCTCTGAACACCCCAGGTGCTGGGCTGGGCTGCAGGATCCAGGAGCCATACAAGGAGCTCAGAGGAGGCAGGGAGAGGTCAGTACTGACTGAGGCAACAGGGGACCTCCGTGGGCTGTCCCCCACTACTGGGCTGCTACTGCTTCCAAAGGCCTGGAAGCAGGACCCGAGTCCTGGTGTGCAAGGACTGTGAAGAGCTGGGTGGCTGGATCAGAGGTGGGGCAAGAGGACGGTATTGAGAGCAGGCCGAGGCCAGATTTAAGGACCTGGGCCCAACCATGGTCCCCAGTGGGCTGCTGGGACCCAAGCCCTGCCCAGTTCCTTCTTCGCTAGTGTTGAGGCCCCTAGGCTGCCCACCTCTCTCATTTCTCCTTTCCCGAGCCAGTTGCCACTGGCCCTGTCTGGCTACTTTCGGGGCCTCTATATTTAGGGCCTTGGCAGTTTCTAGGCTGTGGAAGGAGGAGGATCAGGGAAAACCCCGAAATAGCCTTGGGCCAGTCCCCAAGGCCACTTGGTGTGGGAGGCAGTGGGTCACTGGTCATCGTGAGACTTGGCTCATGCCTAGGTACGTGGGGATGAGAGACAGTGGGAAGAGGCAGGGCAGGAACAGGCAGGCTCTGAAAGCTAGCAGTGATGGGGAATGCAGCTGCGCTCTGTGCCCTTTAGAGGAATAAAAACCCATGAGTAGAAGTGGCAGGAAGGCAGCTGGCAGCTGTGTGAGGACAGCTTCCTCCTTGGAACTGTCTCAGTCAAGATGAGCCACTATGAGAGGTGGTAAGCTCCCCGTCCTCAGAAGTATGCAAGCCCTGGCTGGATGAGATGCTACTCAGAAGATAGGCGGGGTGCTGGTGAGGCACAGTGAAACTCCAGTACTCAGTGAGGGCCTCCCATGATCTCCAAACCCCTGCCCGACTCTGCAGCCAAATGCTTTGCATAGGATTTCCGAGGCTCAGTCTCACTGAGCCCAGCCGCAAGCTTACAGCCGCGGGCAGGCTAGAATTCTCAGCCTGTCGGCAGCAAAGGCAATCTGAATCCTGACTTCTCTACCTACCCTCTTGGCAAATGGCTTTCACTTCCTGAGCCTCAGTTTCCCAATGTGCAAACCGAGGATGTCTATCTTATAAAGCTAAGAAGAGGATTAAGTGGGGGAAGTCCTCAACACCTCTTATTCTCCCTACTATGGACCCGGTGCCAGGATGAATGAGTCGCAGTCCCTGACCTCACAGTCAGCTGGGACAGGCACCACTTGACGGAGGAACTGCCACACCAGGGGCTTCCTCCTGCCACCCAGAGTGCTGGGGGGCGAGACCAGGAGCCAGGAACTCTGCCCAAGTGCACCAGGGAATGCCCTGGAGAGGAGAAGTTTGAGAGGAGTCCTGAAGATTGAATAGGAGTTTTCTGGAGGACTGAAGTGGAGTGCTTGAAGGCAGAAGTCCCCACACATGGGTGAAAGCAGAGATGTGAAGGGTAGTAGCCCAAATGTGAGGGACTGTTTATGGGATGGTTTAAGAGGCGGCTGACAGGTCAGAGCTGTGTATGCAAGCCACAGGGGAAGATGGGGGGTTGCAAAGGAGACGTGAATAGGGCAGGCAGGGGGGCAGGGTGAGGATCGAGATCCCAAGGCACCCCTCCACTGTAGATGGAACCCCTTTGCCCAGAGGCAAAGCACTGAGCAGGGAACCAGGCACTGGGCTCCCAGGTGGGCATACTCCAAGAGCTTTGCTGCCCTGGGCTGGAGAGAGCCTGGAGCCAGGCACTAGGGCCAGCTGCTGTGGGGATGAGGAGGGAGGCGACAGACGGAGGGGCTGCTCCTCCCAGCCACCACCAGCCAGAAGAGGCCAAGATGACCTAGTTCCTAGTGCCAGTGGTAGCAGGGGGTGGGGGATGCTTAAAGGCTGGGCCTGGAGGCTGAGACCCTTCTCAGAGCTCCTCTGCCTTCCCAGCCCACAGACCTCACTGCCAGCTCCCACTCCACCTCCCTCCAAGTCTCCAAGCACAGAAACCCACCTAGGGATGCCCACCGCCCTCCCTTCCCCATTGTCATGGTAACTGCTGAGCTGGGCCTCATCAGACCCAGGGGGCCTGGAACTGGCACTGCTCTCGGTGGTGGCGCGCTGAGCTTGCTGGGAAGCTCACAGGGGCCACCATACATATGTGTGAGCAGAGTGCCTGTCCCCCACCCTGCTCCACCCCCTCGCCCATGCTGGCCACTTCTCTGCATCCAGGAGCCCGGGGCGCCCAAGGGGTGGGGAACTGCAGCTCCGCAGACTTTGGACTCTGTTTCCTCCAGGTTCCCCTTTTCCCCCTCCCACCCTCCTCCTCCAGGCAGCCAGTGCCCCTTGACCTTTGAGCTTTCCCCCTCTTCCTCTAGAGGGATTTCAACCCCTAGTTTAAAGAGGGGAAACTGAGGCTCTAGGAGCAGGGAGCTGCCTAAACCCTGTACATGAGGAAGGTGGTGGCAAGACCAAGATGGGGGGCCAGGGGTCAGGCAGCTCAGCCCTGGGACCTACTGAGAAGAGTGGAACAAGGGGCCCCTGAAACCTCCCCAAATCGAGCCAGGGACCAGGGGAATCCCCAGATGTCAGTGCCTGTTAGAAGCCCTAGACTCAAGACCCTGCTCTGCCTGCCACTTGGAGCCAGCATTTCACTTCTCTGATCCTCGGTTTTCTCATCTGTAAAATGGAACGGTGAGAACTGCCTTTCAGGGTGGTTGTGAGGATTAACGGGATGGCTCAGGTGTAAAGCCCAAGGCACAAGCGACAGTTACTACCCTCCTTCCCTCCCCCACAGTCCTGCACCTGTCCTGGCCTCCTGACCTGTTCTCACTTTTCATGCCAGTCCCTCCTACCCGAGTGCACAGCAGGAAGCCCGGGGACAGCCCCTGGGCCCCAGCATGTGCTTCAGGTGCACACTCTGGGGCATTAAGGGCTCTGGAACTACTGAGGAAGACCCTTCCTTTGCGGGGGACACCCCACCCCCTCCAACCCCACCCCGGGGGCAGATCACCAAGACGTCTCCCCTGGCATGTCACCAGGCTCCAGCTCCTGTCGTATCAAAGCCCCTTCCCCTCGTGAGCCGCGGATCGCTGACAAATTCTCGCCCCCTCCCTAGTTCCCAGCCCCCAGCCCTCGGTGATACTTCCCCCCCCCGGTTGTCACCCCGTCTGGTGCTCGCAGAAAATGTCACTGTCCCCATTTTCCCCGCCGATCCCCCACCACGGCCGCACTCCCGCACCCTCTCCGCTGCTCTTGTGGGTGGACCACGGAAAGGTCAGGCGTCCTGGGGGGCAGTGCCCCTCCCCGGAAAGTTGGGGCTCCCACCCCCGGCCGCGCTCACATGTCCTTGGCGGGCAGGTTCTTCCCCTCCACGATGCGGATGTACAGCGAGCTGCGCTTGGCCATCGCGGGGTCCCGGCTCGGGGGAAGCCAGACACCGGGGTCCGGGGTGGCGGGCGGCGGGCGCTGGACTGGGCGCCGCAGGGGGGGCGGGCCGGGGAGAGGCGGGGGCGGGGCGGCGGGGGCGGGGCTTCGCTGCCACTCCACTCACCCCGCCCCCGCCCCACGTGCGGGGGACACTGCGCCAGGGCCGGCCAATCCGCGACCGGGGTTCCCCAGGGCGGGGAGGGGCCGGCCGGGGCCGCAGCTCTCATTGGCCGTCTGGGGCGTGAGGGGGCGGGGCCTGTGAGGAGGCGCTGACGCTCGCCGGGCAGCGTGCGCGGTGGCTCTAGGGGGGTTGGAGGAGCGGGTGGGGGTCCGGGCCGCGTGGCCTGGGCCGCGGGTGCGTGTGGGCGGCGGGTGTGGTCCGAGCGCGAGTACCGAGGAGCACCGAGCACCGGGGGATGGGGGGTGACTCTGACTGTAAGCTGGGGACACGCGGGCCTGGGCGGGGAGCGCGTGCAAGGAGGGGACACGTTCCCACCGCGCCGGGACCACCGAAGTCTGGCGCGTGGAAGGCCCTGCGTGGATGTGAGTTGAGTGAATGAGCGTTCGGACGAATGTAACCAATAGCCAACAGGAGTGTTTATATCACAGCCACCTGGACCCAGAAGGAGACAAAGAGAGCCCGGGCAGCTCAGAGGTTTTGGGTCTGAGAGACCTGTTTTTGTTTTGATTTTTTGTGCACGTGCTTGGGAGGAGCGGCTTTCTCAATTGTCACCTCATTTACTCCTCCTGCGTCCCCCCACAGTGGACCTGGATGAGGTTCACAGTGGGAAGATTTCCTGTTGGAGGGTCAGGAGGTCACACAGGTAGCACCGGGGCGGGGCCCGGTTTGCCAGGGTTGGTCTCCCAAGTACTCCCTGATGGCAGGTCTTTCCACTGGGGCGAGATCCTTCTCACAGATCCTGTCCAGAGCGGAGTTTCTAGAATTATCCATCTTCATGGCTCAGTCTTGGGGCCCTGCACAGCAGTGACTGGCCCTGGGGAGCTGGCTTCCCTGAGGGCATTGTCGCAAGCATGACCGCAGAATTGGGTCGGGACCCAGCTTCACCACTCACTCCCTTGCTGGGTGACCCTGGGCAGCTTCCTGAGCTTGTGAGCTGGTTCAGTTTCATCGGCTGCAAAGAGGTCGTGAGAGCAGAAACACCTGCCCAAAGTACACAGGAGATATTGTGATGTGCTGGCTCACGCTTATAATCCCAGCACTTTGGGAGGCCGAGGTGGGCGGATCACCTGAGGTCCCCTGGCCAACACGGCAAAACCCCATCTCAACTAAAAATACAAAAATTAGCCGGGCATGGTGGTGGGTACCTGTAATCCCAGCTACTCGGGAGGCTGAGGCAGGATAATCGCTTGAACCTGGGAGTGGGAGGTTGCAGTGACCTGAGATCCAGCCACTGTACTCCAGCCTGGGTAAAGGATTGAGACTCTGTCTCAAAAAACAAAAGTACACAGGAGATATTGTGTGTGGGGGGCTGTCTAGCACAGATTCTAGTTTCTGTTATATTGTTTTCCTATTTTGTTATTTGTATGGTACATGCACATTTGATCAAATTCAAAAGATACTGAGAGTTTGCAATTATTACAATGAAAAGTAAGTCTCTAGCCGGGCATGGTAGCTCATGCCCATAATCCCAGCACTTTGGGAAGCTGAGGCCGGTGGATCACCTGAGGTCAGGAGTTCGAGACCAGCCTGGCCAACATAGTGAAACGCTGTCTCTACTAAAAATACAAAAAATTAAGCTGGACGTGGTAGTGGGCACCTGTGATCCCAGCTACTAGGGAGGCTGAGGCAGGAGAATCGCTTGAACCTGGGAGGTGGAGGTTGTAGCGAGCCGAGATCGCGCCATTGTACTCCAGCCTGGGCGACAAGAGTGAAACTCTGTCCCAAAAAAAAAAGAAAAGTAAGTCTTACAAGTCTCACCCAGCCACAGATTCCCTCCCACAGGCATCTAGTGTTCTTAGTTCCTTGTGAGTTGTTCTGGCAGCAGTCTCTGCTTATAATGCATCAGCATATATATATATGTATATTTTTTCTTTTATACACAAATAGTAGCTTACAGTTTACACTTACAGTTTCACTTATTTTAACTTGGAGAGTCATACATATTTATACATAAGAAAACATCCTGGCCAGGCGCTCAGGCCTGTAATCCCAACACTTGGGAAGGCCAAGGCAAGAGGATTGCTTGAGCCCAGGAGTTTGGGGCTGCAGTGGGCTATGATTGCACCATTGCACTCCAGCCTGGGCAACTGAGGGAGAATGTGTCTTCTATTTTTATATTTATTTATTTATATATTTTTTGAGATGGAGTCTCACTCTGTCATCCAGGCTGGAGTGCAGTGGTGCGATCTTAGCTCACTGCAACCTCTGCCTCCCCGGTTCAAGTGATTCTCCTGCCTCAGCCTCCTGAGTAGCTGGGATTACAGGCACCCACCACCACACCCGGCTAATTTTTGTATTTTTGGTAGAGACAGGGTTTCACCATATCAGCCAGGCTGGTCTCAAACTCCTGACCTCGCATAATCCACCCACCTCAGCCTCCTAAAATGCTGGGATTACAGGTGTGAGCCACTGTGCCTGGCTGAAAATGTGTCTTTTAAAAGAAAGAAAAAAAAAGAATTTTGAGAGACTTGAGGCGGGCAGATCACCTGAGGTCAGGAGTTTGAGAGCAACCTGGTCAACATGCTGAAGCCCCATCTCTACTAAAAATACAAAAATTAGCTGGCCGTGGTGGCACACGCCTGTAGTCCCAGCTACTCAGGAGGCTGAGGCAGGAGAATTGCTTGGATCTGGGGGGAGGCAGAGGTTGCAGTGAGCCAAGATCGCGCCACTGCAGTCCAGCCTGGGCAACAGAGCAAGACCCTGTCTCAAAAAAAAAAAAAAAAAAAAAAAAAAGAGCAAGCAAGCAAGCATGCCCATTCTCTCTGTCACTGGGCAGACATACCATCTC
The DNA here is from genome assembly GCF_029281585.2 of Gorilla gorilla gorilla. Classification (NCBI taxonomy): domain Eukaryota; kingdom Metazoa; phylum Chordata; class Mammalia; order Primates; family Hominidae; genus Gorilla; species Gorilla gorilla. Next base: position 86,295,083 of record NC_073230.2, read on the forward strand.
TCTTCAACAGGTCTGGGTTCCCTGTTAGTGGACAGGCCAATTGTTGCCAACATTTGCTTTTACCTGACAACTGCATGGCTCACACATTTTGCATGGGAGCAAATGCAGCTGAGAATAAATTCCTAGAAAAAGCATCTCCAGGCCAGAAGACAGGGGCATGCAGAAAGTCCATTGGATTTGCCACGTTTCCCAAGGTGGTGGCTGTTTCCGAGTACAGGGCCACCAACATTCAGGAGAATGTCAGCTCCCCCGGTCCTAGTAGCCTACTCGTTATCAGTCTTGTAATCCTTTTTCTTTTTTTGAGACGGAGTCTCGCTCTTGTTACCCAGGCTGGAGTACAATGGTGCCATCTCGACTCACTGCAACCTCTGCCTCCCAGGTTCAACCAATTCTCCCGTCTCAGCCTCCCAAGTAGCTGGGATTACAGGCACCTGCCATCATGCTCAGCAAATTTTTGTATTTTTTTAGAGATGGGATTTCACCATGTTGGTCAGGCTAGTCTTGAACTCCTGACTTCAGGTGATCCACCCGCCTTGGCCTCCCAAAGTGCTGGGATTACAGGCTTGAGTCACCACGCCCGGCCTCTTTTTTTTCTTTTTCTCTCTTTTTTTTTTTTTTTTTTAGAGAGAGACATGGTCTTGCTCTGTGGACCCGGCTGGAGTGCAGTGGTAGGATCATGGCTAACTGTAGCCTTGACCTTCTGGGTGCAAGTGATCCTTCCACCTCAGCCTCTGGAGTAGCTGGGACCATGGCATACACCACCATGCACCATTAACTTTGTATTTTTTTGTACAGATGGTGTCTCACTATGTTGCCTAGGCTAGTCTTGAACTCCTGGCCTCAAGCAATCCTCCTGCCTCAACCTCTCAAATACCTTTGACTGTAGGCACAAGCCAACACGTACAGCTAATGTAAAATTTTTTTTATAGAGATGAGGTCTTACTATGTTGCCCAGGCTGGTCTCGACCTCCTGGCCTCAGGCAATCCTCCTGCCTCAGCCTCTCAAGTAGCTTTGACTATAGGCACAAGCCAACATGTACGGCTACTTTTCAAATTTTTTTGTAGAGATGAGGTCTTGCTATGTTGTTGCCCAGGCTGGTCTCGAACTCCTGGCCTCAAGAGATCCTCCCACCTCAGCCTTCCAAGAGAGGCCCTTGGGGCCTAAACCATGGCTGGTTTCCCTAGAACAGTCCAGCCAGCACATCCCTCCCTCCCCCAGAGCCTTCAACCACCTCTGCCAAGAGTTCTAGATCCCACAGTGACCTGGTCACCAGCCCTTCTAGAGTATAGCTGCACAAAACAGATGTAAACAAATGAAATCCTCCCTTCTCCAGAGCAGTAGACCCTCAATAATGCCACCCACAAGCCCCTTAGCTTTGTTGTGCCACGCTTTCCCGGTTTCTGGTTCAAAGCAGCAAGAACCAGCTCCAACTGAACAAAAAAGGGTTCATTAGATGGATATCTAGTATGTCACAGACTTTCCCGAGAATCAGGCATGAAGGCCCCACATCACATTGTACAAGTGGCTTGGTGCAGACACCCCCATCGCTGGCCCTGGCCCCAGACCCCTCATCTCACACCAACATGGGACGCCCTGTGCTGCCACTGCAACTGTTACACTCTGAATCCCTCTTCAAGACAAGGCTGGGAGAGCCAGCGACAGATTGTTGGCATCTCTGCTGGGAGCCGGGAGAAGGAGGCCCTTGGACAGAGACAAAGGGGGTTCTTTTGCTTGGGAGCCCAAAGAGTGGCTAGATTCACCGCAGTATCTTAAATTTCTCCATGTCAGTTTGAGACCAGCCGGGGCATCACAGCAAGAACCCGTCTCTACAAAAAAATTAAAAAATTAGCCGGGCATCGTGGTGCTCACCTGCAGTCCCAGCTACTCAGGAGGCTGAGGCAGGAGGATTGCTTGAGCCCAGGAGGTTGAGGCTGCAGGGAGCTATGATCATGCCACTCCACTCCAGCCTCAGCGACAAAGTGAGACCTTGTCTCTTAAAAAACGTAAATACATAGGCCCAGCTTGGTGGCTCATGCCTGTAATCCCAGCACTTGGGGAAGCTGAGGTGGGCGGATCACCTGAGCCCGGGAGTTCGAGACTAGCCTGGGAAGCACTGTGAAACCCTGTCTCCACAAAAAAATACACACACACACAAAAAAAAAAAAAAAAAAAAAAAGGGAGCCATGAGTGGTGACATGAGCCTGTAGTCCCAGCTAGTTCGGAGGATCACCTGAGCCCAGGAGGTGGAGGTTGCGGGGAGCTGTGATTGCACCACTGCACTCCAGCCTGGGTGATAGAGTGAGATCCTGTCTCAAAAAAAGAAAGAACAAACAAAAATAAACAATGCCAGGCACAGCAGCTCACGCCTATAGTCCCAGAACTTTGGGAGGCCGAGGCGGCTGGATCACTTGAGGTCAGGAGTTCAAGACCAGCCTGGCCAACATGGTGAAACCCTGTCTCTACCAAAAATACAAAAAAATTAACTGGGCATGATTAACTACTCAGGAGGCTGAGGCACGAGAATTGCTTGAACCCAGGACACAGAGGTTGCAGTGAGTTGAGATTGCACTACTGTCTCCAGCCTGGGTGATAGAGGGAGACCCTGTCTCAAAAATAAATAAATAAAAATTTAAAAATATATTAATTCAAAAATGGAATTTCTCCGTGTCACACCCCAGATGACAGCCTTTAGCACCCACTAGATGTCTCCTGGACTCCTGGCACCCACAGTTTTCTCATTTGATTCTCATGACACCCTGTTGGGTAGATAATCACCTCTATTTGCCTGAGATTCCCATGACATGCCAAGAATCCTACAGCACACTCCATTTCAGAAGGAAACTGGGGCCCGGGCACAGTGGCTCACTCCTGTAATCCCAGCACTTTGGGAGGCCGAGGCAGGTGGATCGCTTGGTGGTGGTCAGGAGATCGAGACCAGCCTAGCCAACATGGTGAAATCCCCATCTCTACTAAAAAAAATACAAAAATTAGTTGGGTGAGGTGGCGGCGCATGCCTGTAACCCCAGCTACTCGGGAGGCTGAGGCAGGAGAATCGCTTGAACACAGGAGGTGGAGGTTGCCGTGAGCTGAGATTGGGCCACTGCACTCCAGCCTGGGCGACAGAGTGAAACTCTGTCTTAAAAGTCAAAAAAAAAAAAGAAGGCTCCCTGCCTGGGGGTTGCTGGACTGTTCTCAACACCTGCCATTCTGCTGTGGCTCCAGCCCCTAAGGGCACATGAAACCCTCCCCTTCTCATCCCCATCATCCCTCCCCATGGGAGCACAGCCTGTGAGCTCGGGGACTCCTAGGGCAGAACATCCTTAACACAGGATTCAGCTAGGGAAGCCAGCCAAGTTTTTAGCACATTCCCAGAAACTGCTCTCTGGGGAGAGGGTGAGTCAGAGGGTGGGGCCAGGAGGGGAGCCTAGTCCTGGCTCCACCATTTAGTCCAGACACACCAATCTCTGGCGGGCATAAAAACAGCCAGGCACGGTGGCTCACACCTGTATTCCCAGCACTTTGGGAGGCCAAGGCGGGCAGATCACCTGAGGTCAGGAATTCAAGACCAGTCTGGACAACATGGTGAAACCCTGTCTCTACTAAAAATACAGAAAGTACCCAGGTGTGGTGGCGCATGCCTGTAGTCCCAGCTACTTGGGAGGCTGAGGCAGGAGAATTGCTTGAACCTGGGAGGCGAAGGTAATGGTGAGCCAAGATTGTGCCACTGCACTCCAGCCTGGGCAATGTCCAAAAAAAAAAAATTAATATATTTTTTAAGTAGAGCTGGGTTCTTGCCATGTTGCCTAGGATGGTCTCGAACTCATGGGATCAGGCAATCCTCCTGCCTCAGCCTCCCAAAGCACTGGGATTACAGTCACCATACCCTAGCCTCTGGCTATGTATTTTTAGAGACCCACAAAAATGTTTTTATTTATTTTATTTTGTTTATTTATTTATTTTTTTGAGATGGAGTCTCGCTCTGTTGCCAGGCTGGAGTGCGGTGGCTCGATCTCGGCTCACTGCAACCTCCACCTCCCGGTTTCAAGCAATTCTTCTGTCTCAGCCTCCCAAGTAGCTGGGATTGCAGACATGCGCCACCACGTCCAGCTAATTTTTGTATTTTCGGTAGATACAGGGTTTCACCATGTTGGCCAGGCTGGTCTTGAACTCCTGACCTCAGGTAATCTGCCCACCTCGGCCTCCCAAAGTGCTGGGAATACAGGCATGAGCCATCATGCCTGGCTGTTTTTATGTTTCTTAGAATCAGAAGAAAAAAGAATACATATATATATATATTTTCGAAACAGGGTCTTACTGTGTTGCCCAGGCCAGTCTAATTTCAAATTCATGACCGTGCACCCCAAGTGGGGTTGACTGGTTGGTTTGTGTGTGTATGTATGTATGTATGTATGTATGTATGTATGTATGTATGTATGTATGCATTTGAAACAGGGTCTTGCTCTGTTGGCTGAAGTGCAGTGGTGCAATCATAGCTCACTGCAGCCTCAATCTCCTGGGTTCAAGCAATCCTACCACCTCAGCCTCCCATATAGCTGGGACTACAGATGCATACCACCACGACTGGCTAATTTTTTTTATTTTTAGTAGAAATGGGGGGGGGTCTCATTATGTTGCCCAGGCTGGTCTAGAACTCCTGGCCTCAAGTTATCCTCCTGCCTTGGCCTCCCAAAGGGCTGGGACCACAGATGTGAGCCACCATGCCTAGTCAAACAGGAGTATAATAGTAATGAATATGTAATAATGAATGTGGCCTGACTGGTATCAGTCAGTCTTTATGCCAAAGCAGTTGTAAAATACACATTTGAATATCTTTTTTTTTTTTGAGATGGAGTCTCGCTCTATCACCCAGGCTGGAGTGCAGTGCGCAATCTCAGCTCACTGCAACCTCTGCCTCCCTGACTCAAGGCATTCTCCTGCCTCAGCCTCCCGAGTAGCCAGAGCTTCAGGGACCTGCCACCATGCCTGGGTAATTTCTATATTTTTAGTAGAGATGGAGTTTCACCAGGTTGGCCAGGCTGGCCTCAAACTCCTGACCTCAGGTGAGCTGCCCACTTTAGTCTCCCAGAGTGTTAGGATTACAGGCATGAGCCACCGTGCCTAGCCGTATTTGAATATCTTAACCCATATAAGTCAAACATGCCTAGGGCTCACAAAAGTTATAGTGCATCCTGGCACAGGAGAGGAGGCAGCTCTTGAGTTTCAGTGCATGCTTTTGATATTCACTATAGGTCAATGTCGTTGAAAGAAAAAGTGTTTGAGGCTGGGCACAGCGGCTGACGCCTATAATCCCAGCACTTTGGGAGGCTTGAGATGGGAGGATCACTTGAGGCCAGGAGTTCAAGCCCAGCCAGGGCAACATAATGAGACCCCCCCCCCCCATTTGCTACAAAAAATAAAAATATTAGCCAGGCATGGTAGTGTGTGTCTGTAGTTCAAGCTACTCAGAAAGCCGAGGCAGGAAGATTGCTTGAGCCTAGGAGGGGAGGCTGCAGTGAAGTATGATCGCACCACTGCACTCCAGCGTGGGCGACAGAGCAAAACTCTGTCTCCAAAAACAAAAACAAGGCCAGGCGTGGTGGCTCACACCTGTAATCCCAGCACTTTGGGAGGCCGAGGTGGGTGGATCACCTGCGGTCAGGAGTTCGAGACCAGCCTGGCCAACATGGCGAAACCCCATATCTACTAAAAATACAAAAATTAGCCGGGCGTGGTGGCAGGCGCCTGTAATCCCATCTACTCTGGAGGCTGAGGCAAGAGAATTGCTTGAGAACCTGGGAGGCAAGAGAACCCGGGAGGCAGAGGTTGCAGTGAGCCAAGTTCGCACCATTGCACTCTAGCCTGGGTGACAAGAGTGAAACTCAGTCTCAACAAACAAACAAACAAACAAACAAACAAAGCAAGGAAAGAAATTCTTACACATGCTAAAAGATGGACGAAACTTGAAGATATAATGCTAAGTGAAATGAGCCAGTTACAAAGAAAGACAAATAGTGGTTGCTTCCACCTATGGGAGGTATCTGGAATAGTACAATTCACAGAAGCAGAAAGGAGAGTAGAAGTTTTCAGGGGCTGGAGCGGGGCAAGGAAAGCGAGTTGTTTGTTGAGTGTAGGGTTTCAGTATTGCAAGGTGAAAAAGTTCCAGAGATCTATTGCACAACGATGTGCATATAGTTAATACTACTGTGCTGTCCACTTAAAAATAGTGAAGACGGGCCAGGCACGGTGGCTCATGCCTGGAATCCCAGCACTTTGGGAGGCCGAGGTGCGTGGATCACCTGAGGTCAGGAGTTTGAGACCAGCCTGGCCAACATGGTGAAACTCTGTCTCTACTAAAAATATAAAAATTAGCTGGGCGTGGTGGTGCACGCCTGTAGTCCTAGCTATTCAGGAGGCTGAGGCGGGGAGAATCGCTTGAACCTGGGAGGTGGAGGTTGCGGTGAGCTGAGATGGCACCACTGTACTCCAGCCTGAGTGACAGAGAGAGACCTCGTCAAAAAAAAAAAAAGCTTAAGATGGGCTGGGTGCGGTGACTCATGCCTGTAATCCCAGCACTTTGGGAGGCTGAGGCGGGCGGATCACTTGAGCTCAGGAGTTCAAGACCAGCCTGGGCAACATGATAAAATTTTAAAAAATAAAGAAATAAGGCCAGGCGCGGTGGCTCACACCTGCAATCCCAGCACTTTGGGAGGCCGAGGCGGGAGGATCACTTGAGGTCAGTAGTTGGAGACCATCCTGGCCAACATGGTGAAACCCCGTCTCTACTAAAAATACAAAGATTACCTGGGCGTGGTGGTGCACACCTGTAGTCCCACTACTCGGGAGGCTGAGGCAGGAGAATCACTTGAACCCGGGAGGCGGAGCTTGCAGTGAGACCAGATGGCGCCACAGCACTCCAGGCTGGAGACACAGTGAGACTCCGTCTCAAAATAATAATAATAAATAAATAAAATAGTTAAGATGGTAAACCTTATGTGTTTTTTACCAGAATAAAAAAAATGCACCCATACCCCAACTTTGTAATATATTTTGGCTATATAAAACAATTGAAAAGAATTTTATAACAACTTTCAAAGCGGTTTGGGGGCAAGTAACTCATTTAATTTGCTCCTGGCCTTGACTTCTCTACCAACATCATGCATTCTTGAGAATCTTAGGATTCTTCCAAAGTGAGAAAATGTGACCTACGAATTATTTTCATGCGCAGTGATGCATTTTGAAATACTAAATTTAACAATGGATGAAACTGACATAAAGTTATATTTAGAAGACATTTCAGTAAACATGTACTATTTTTTAATGTTGCAGTTTTAATATTTTGGAGCCAAAGCATTTCCCCCTCTTAAACCTCGAGGAGTTTTAGGAGCTGGAGGCCTCACACCTCTCCTGGAAAAAATTGTCCCTGCCCTAAGGAAGGACTCCTGAGCCACCTTCCGTCCTCACCCATCAGACTCTGACAGTGGCTTCTGGTGGCTGTCCTGCTGTGCCATGGCCCAGAGCCCTCAGAGAGGACTTTGGGAGGAGGCAGGTCCTGGAAGAATGAGACCGAAGGCATTGCTGGAGGAAGAAGGAGAAGCCCAGAAAACTGGATAGGAGGCAGGAGCAGGGGATGAGGAGGAAGCTGGGTGGCAGGTGCAGAGGGTGGCAAGGGCGGCCCTCTCCGAAGGCCAGAGGAGTCCAGCTGTGAACCCGCAAAAGCTGGGCACAGGAGCCAGGGACACAAGGATCCCTGGCAGGCTCTGGGCCAAGTGACAGCTGTATGTTAAGAAGTCCTGGCCGGGAGCGGTGGCTCATGCCTGTAATCCCAGCACTTTGGGAGGCCAAGGCAGGTGGATCACGAGGTCAGGAGCTCAAGACCAGCCCGGCCAAGATGATGAAACCCCGTCTCTACTAAAAATACAAAAATTAACCCGAAATGGTATTGCTTGCCTGTAATCCCAGCTACTCGGGAGGCTGAGGCAGAGAATCGCTTGAACCTGGGAGGCAGAGGTTGCAGTGAGTCGAGATCATGCCACTGCACTGTAGCCTGGGCAACAGAGCAAGACTCTGTCTCAAAAACAAAAAAAATCCTGGCTGGCCAGAGGGGCAGGCTGGGAGTCATCAGAGGCCAGATGGGGCTCTATCCCCAGCTTCCCCCTACCCCACCAATCTTGACACTCCTACTGCACCATTTAGATAGATACCATTGAATAACAGTTTTAAAGCCAAGGTCCACAGGCTGGGCTTGGTGGCTCAATGCCTGTCATCCCAGCACTTTGGGAGGCCAAGGCAAAGGATCGCTTGAAGCCTGGAGTTCAAGACCAGCCTAGGCTACATAGCGAGACCCTGCCTTTACGAAAAATAAAAAAATTAGCCAGGCATGGTGGTGCACACCTGTAGTCCCAGCTACTCAAGAGGCAGAGGTGGGAGGATCGCTTGAGCTCAGAGGTCACGGCTGCAGTGAGCTGTGATTGTGCCACTGCACTCCAGCCTGGGTGATAGAGCAAGACCCTGTCTCCAAAAACAAAAAGCAAAAACCACAAAAAAACGAGGTCCACAGTGAAGATCGCAGGCTCTGGAGCCAGACAATTGAGTTCAAATCCTACCTCCACTGCTATGATAGGAGCTGCTGTGTGACTGGGCCAGTTATTCAGCCTCTCTGGGCTTCATCTGCCTAATCTGTAGAGTGGGGCAATGGTGGCTGCACCCCGCAGAGTGGCTGGGAACAGAGTGTGCTGGTGAGCCACTTGGTCACCAGACCACAGAGAGCACCTCCCTGGGGCAAGCACTCAGGACATCCTCACGTTAATCCCCAGAAGCAGAGGAGCAGGGCTGTTCTTACCATCCACCCCCACCCCCCCCCCCTTTTTTTTTTGAGATGGAGTTTCGCTCTGTGGCCCAGGCTGGAGTGCAATGGCGCAATCTCGGCTCACTACAACCTCCACCTCCCGGGTTCAAGTGATTCTCCTGCCTCAGCCTCCCGAGTAGCTGGAATTACAGGTGTGTGCAACCACACCCTGCTAATTTTTGTATTTTTAGTAGAGACAGGGTTTTGCCATGTTGGCCAGGCTGGTCTTGAACTTCTGACCTCAAGTGATGCACCTGCCTCAGCCTCCCAAAGTGCTGGGATTACAGGCATGAGCCACTGTGCCCTGCTAATTTTTGTATTTTTAGTAGAGACAGGGTTTCACCATGTTGGCCAGGCTGGTCTTGAACTCCTGACCTCAAGTCATCCACCCGCCTCGGCCTCCCAAAACGCTAGGACTACAGGCATGAGCCACCATGCCCAGCCTTACCATCGCCCTTTCATAGATGCGGAAATCATGGACTGAACCCTTAACTCTGCACCGGCCAGCCTCAACATACCAGGTCCTCACCAAGGACTCCAGGACTAGATGCTGGTGTCCTGTCCACTTCATAGATAAGGAGCTGCAAAGTCACAATGACAAATTCACCCCCCTCCTAGCACAGCCCCCAGCCCTGCAGATGTCAGAAAGAAAGACCCTGCTCTGAAAGACAGACAGACAGACGGACAGACAGAGAGAAACAGATGGAGAAACATAGTCAGAGGCAGAGAGACAGGAAATCAGAAAGAGAAAATTCAGGCTCATGTCTGTAATCCCAGCACTTTGGGAGGCCAAGGCAAGTGGATCACCTGAGGCTAGGAGTTCGAGACCAGCCTGGCCAACATATTGAAACCCCGTCTCTACTAAAAATACAAAAAATTAGCCAGGTGTGGTGGCAGGTGCCTGTGATCCCAGTTACTCGGGAGGCTGAGGCAGGAGAATCGCTTGAACCTGGGAGGCGGAGGTTGCAGTGAGCGGAGATAGAGCCATTACACTCCAGCCTGGGCAACAAGAGCAAAACTCTGTCAAAAAAACAAAACAAAACAAAAAAACACCAAGAGAGAAAACTCAGAGGCCAGGAGTGGTGGCGTGAACCTATAATCCCAGCTACTTGGGAGGCTGAAGTGTGAGAATCGCTTGAACCCGGGACATGGAGGTTGCAGTGAGCTGAGATTGCGCCACTGCATTCCAGCCTTGGTGACAGAGGGAGACTCCATCTCCAAAAGGAAAAAAAGAGAAAATTCAGAGACAGAGAGGGCTGCTCTGAACACCCAGACTGAAGTAGGGGTGAGGGTGGGGGTGAATGTTGCCCCCAGTTTTCCCAGGGACCCCTTGTGGGAGGTGGGGTGGGAAGAGGTTGCAGGTCCCCTCTGGGCATCTCAGGGGTGTCTGAGAATGGTCTCCAGCAGAGGGGAAGGTGGACAGAGGCAGGCATAGGGCTGGTGACAGGTGTCACCTTAGGACGTGCCCTGAGTCCATGGGTATCCCAAAAGTGAGCAGGGCATGGCTGCCAGGAGGGCTTCAGCCGTGCAGTAAAGAGAGGGTTTCTGTGTGGTCTTAGACTCTGATGCTCTCCTTTCCCTTTTTTCTTTCTTTCTTTTAAAATTTTTGTTTGTTTGTTTGTTTTTTGACACAGAGTCTCGCTCTGTTCCCCAGGCTGGAGTGCAGCGGCGTGGTCTTGGCTCATTGCATCCTCTGCCTCCCAGGTTCAAGCAATTCTCCTGCCTCAGCCTCCCAAGTAGCTGGGATCACAGGCACCTGCCACCATACCCAGCTAATTTTTTGTGTGTTTTTAGCAGAGACGGGGTTTCACCATGTTGGCCAGGCTGGTCTCCAACTACTGACCTCAAGTGATCCTCGGCCTCCCAAGGTGCTGGGATTACAGGTGTGAGCCACTGTGCCCGGCCAAAATTGTTGTTGTTGTTATTGTTTTTCTTTTTGGAGGGCTGGGCATGATGGCTCATGCCTGTAACACCAGCTACTCCGGAGGCTGAGGCACGAGAATCACTTGACCCTGGGAGGTGGAGGTTGCAGTGAGCTGAGATGACAGAGTGCCTGAGTGACAGAGTAAGACTCTGTCTCAAAAAAAAAATAATTAAAAAAAAGAAAAGAAAAGAAAAAGAAAAAAACTTCTAAATTTTTTGTAGAGATGATGTCTCACTGTGTTGCCCAGGTTGGTCTCCAACTCCTGGACTTGAGCCATTCTCCCACCTCGGCCTCCCAAAGTGCTGGGATTAGAGCTGTGAGCCACTGCATCCCACCTGTACCCTTTTCTCTGAGGCCTCCTGGAGCTGCAGTCCCTTAATCCCCTCAGCCCCAGCCCCTGTGGGTGAATACTGCTGCCCCCCTCAAAGTGAGAAACTGACGCGTAGCAAGGCAAGTGAAGCCCCAGGAGTGGGTGTTACCTGCCAGCCCAAAGCTGGGAGTCCAGAGTCTTGGGTCCAGATCTCTGCTATAGACTCTGGGAGCAACCAAGGACACACTGCTCCCACTGAGACTGGAGATGGTCCCAGGGGGCTTCCTGGAAGAGGCGGCACCTGAGCTGGGCTTGAAGGAGAAGAGCTGGGGCTGGGAGAAAGAACAGGAGGAAGGGCTGGGAAGTGGGGGAAAGAGTCCAGGTGCAGCTCTGAGGGCACTCCCCGAGCAGAGACGGCCCAGGGCTGGGGGAGACAACGTGATTCCAAGGGGACTCTCGCCTCCAGAACCCTGTGCAGGACCTGGCCAGGCCTCTTCTGACTCCACAAGGAGAAAAATGTGTGTGCAAGCGAGGGGACTTGGGATGGGGCCAGTGCAGCTGCGGCTGGAACGTAAACCTGTCGTGGCTTCAGGCGCCATGGCCACCCCCAGCCGGGGAAAGGGCCCTGGCTCGGCTGATGAGAACCAGGAGCCAGGATGGAGCCACAGTGGGGGCATGGGAGGGTGAGGGTGACGGCTCTTGTTTTTCAGCTTGACCCTTGCCCATCCACTACTCCCCCATCCACTACTCCCACAGATCCTGGGCACTGTGGGTAACTGGAACCCTGGCCTCTAGACGCCCCCAGCCCTTGGATCACTGGTGTCCCCCCACCACTTAGCCACCCCCAGTAGGCCCCCCACCATCCCCCTGCATCTCTGCCTTGGCTCTGCCTGGGATCTTCTGCATGGCTGTTCCCCCATCCCTCCAGTGCCTGACGCCACCCAGTGTCTTGCTAACACACAATTCTCCGGACTACTCCATGGATGCTTGCTGGATAGACGTGGACATTTTCCATACAGAGAACTGCACAAATATTTTATTTATTTTTTTGAGATAGGGTCTCGCTCCGTTGCCCAGGCTGGAGTGAAGTAGTGTGATCATAGCTCACTGCAGCCTCAATCTCCTGGGCCCAAGCAATCTTTCCACCTCAGCCTCCTAAGTAGCTGGGACTACAGGTGCATGCCAGCATGCTCAGATAATTTTAAAAAAAAAATTTTTTTTAGAGTCAGGGGGCTCACTATGTTGCTCAGGCTGGTCTCGAACTCCTGGCTTCTAGCAATCTGCCCACCTCAGCCTCTCAAAGTGCTAGGATTCCAGATGTAAGCCACCACATTCAGCTAAAGTGCACAAATCTTATGTGGACAGCTCGAGGAAGTCTTACACAGGCCTACGACTGCATGACCATCTCCCAGATCAAGAACTAGAACATTCCCAGCCCCAGGTGACTTCTTTGTGTCCCATACCAGTCATCACCACCTCCAGGAATAACTTCTATCCCAATTTATTGCCATAGATTACTCCCAGCTGCTTTTTTGAGATAGGGTCTCACTCTGTTGCCCAGACTGGAGTGCAGTGGCACAATCACAGCTCACTGCAGCCTCCAACTTCTGGGCTCAAGTGATCCTCCTGCCTCAGCCTCCTGAGAAGCTGGGATGATAGGCCTGCACCACCACGCCTGGCTAATTTTTAATTTTTTTTAAGATGGGGTCTTGCTATGTTGCCCAAGCTGGTCTCAAACTCCTGGGCTCAAGCGATTCACCCCCCACAACTGGCCTCCCAAAGTGCTGGGATTACAGGCGTGAGCCACTGTGCCCACCCGGCCCTCCTGCCTGCTTTTGCTCTTTATATAAATGGAATCCTACAGTGTATATTTGCTTGTGCCTGGCTTCTTTGCCAATGTTACATGTAGGGGAGTCACCCATGTTGCTGAATAGCATTCTACGGTGTGGGCGGAGGCCTCACAACCTGCCTCTTCACCAGCCTGTGGATGAACGTCTGTTGTTTCCTGTTTGGGTCTGTTATGAAGAAGGCTGATCTGAATGTTCTTGCACATGTCTTTTTTTTTTTTTTTTTTTGAGACGGAGTCTCACTCTGTGGCCCAGGCTGGAGTGCAATGGCGCAGTCTTGGCTCAATGCAGCCTTCACCTCCCGCGTTCAAGCGATTCTCCTGCCTCAGCCTCCTGAGTAGCTGGGACTACAGGCACCCACCACCAGGCCTGGCTAATTTTTGTATTTTTAGTAGAGAAAGGGTTTTGCCATGTTGGCCAGGCTGGTCTCGAACTCCTGACCTCAAGTGATCCACTCCCTTTGGCCTCCCAAAAGACATGTTTGGGAGGCTCAGTGTTCATTTCTCATGGGGAGATGTCTAGAAGCAGAATTGCTGGGGCCTGGGGCAGGTGTAGAACACTGGATTCTAAACAGGCTGGTTCTTGCTGTGCCTCTCTGAGCATTTCACACGCGTTCCCACCACCTTCCCAGGGGACCTACCACGTGTCTCCTTCACCTCCCTTTATTCTCCCAGTAACAGAAACTTCAGATCCATCAGCCTCTGTTTTGCAGAGCAGAGCAGCCCTCCTGACCTTGCTCCTGTCCTGATGGGCCCAGGGCACACCCGTCACAGCTAAAGGGCCCACTGGGTTGGCCAACAAGGAGAGAGCCCTTTCCTGCAGGCTGAGAGCCTCTCTCTGTCTCTCTCTCTCTCTCTCTTTTTTTTTTCTTTTTTTTTGAGATGGAGTCTCGCTCTGTCACCCAGGCTGGAATGCAGTGACGCAATCTTGGCTCACTTCAGCCTCTGCCTCTGGGGTTCAAGTGATTCTTCTGCCTCAGCCTCCCAAGTAGCTGGGTTTACAGGTGCGTGCCACCATGCCCGGCTAATTTTTGTATTATTTATTTATTTATTTATTTTTAGTAGAGATGGAGTTTCACCTTATTGGCCAGGCTGGTCTCGAACTCCTGACCTCAACTGATCCACCCACCTCGGCCTCCCAAAGTGCTGGGATTCCAGGCATGAACCATCACGCCCAGGCCCTGAGAGCTTCTCTCATGGCACTTTGGGACTGTCTGTTTGCAGTCCATCCCTCTGTGGGCTGGCCACCCCTTTACCCCCAGGATAGAGACTGTGGTCAAGCTATTCCTGCACCCAGTGCCCAGCACACAGCTTGATGTGGACAACAGGGAACCGGCGGCTCACAGAAAGGTGGGGTGGGAGAGAACAGCTTAGAGGCAAATGTCTCCTACTTTGAGGACTAAGTCCAGAGACGTAGCTTCGAGGTCCAGTTTCTCTGCTTGGGCCTGGGGAAAGCTTTTCACTTTTTGGGATCTTAGTATGAGCCTGGTGTCCCTCCAGGGTCCAGGTGGGCCCTTCCATTCACCCCAGCCTTAGACCCAAGGCAGATGAGTTGAGTACAACCAAGAACCATTGGCCACACCCTTCCCAGGCCCTGAGAGGTCACTTTCTGGACAGCCCAGGCTGGAACCGGCCCACGGTGGGAAGAGAAGGGGTCTCCCACTGGAGATAAGGCCTCCAGTCAATGTCTCTGACATTCATGGAGATCCCTCTGGGGCTCGGTGGCTGGTCAGAGGGGTCGAGGCAGGGCCCTGGGCAGCGGGTGGACAGGCTCCGTGATCAGAGGGACCGTCACCCAGCCTGCCCTTGGCCGTCAGCCCAGACCCAGGTTCCTCTCTTCCCAGAAGTTCATCCCCCTAAATGGACTTACGTGCTTAGCTCTCATTAACCTTCTGAACCTTCCAGAAAGGGAGTGGAAATGTCCTGCCTCATCTCCTGCTGAGGAAGCCTGGGTAGGAGTGGAGGAAGATAAAGGGACCCCCCCAAGGGCTGCTGCTGGGGCCAGAGATGTGGGGGTCCCAGGCAAGGGTGTTGTCCTGAGTAGAGTCTCTGCACCAGCTCAGTCACCAAGGAGGCTCTGCAAGTTCATCCAGCAGAGGTGGGAGAGCTGAACACCCCTGCCTCTCTCTTAGGGATCCTTGACTCCCTCTGCACCAGCCCAGCAGTCCCCCGCCAGCCGCCCCTCACTTCCCTCCTCCAGCAATTCTTTTTATTGTTTTTTTGAGACGGAGTCTTGCTCTGTCGTACAGTGGTGCGATCTCAGCTCACTGCAACCTCCGCCTCCCGAGTTCAAGCAATTCCCCTGCCTCAGGCTCCCGAATAGCTGGGATTACAGGCACTCACCACCATGCCCAGTTAATTTTTGTATATTTAGTAGAGACGAGGGTTTCACCATGTTGGCCAGGCTGGTCTCGAACTCCTGACCTCAAGTGATCCACCCACCTCAGCTTCCCAAAGTACTGGGATTACAGGTGTGAGCCACTGCACCCAGCCCAAGGGCCCATGTTAACACTGCTACTGTGCATGAGGCTTGTGCTGGGCAGGGGCTCCCTGGGCTGGGCTGAAGTGACCTGGGTAGCTGGCATGGGTGGTCTGAGTCTCCAGGTCTGTGTTCTCATTTCTCATCTGTCTCCCTCCGTCCCTTCACCCCAGCAGAGACAGATTACAGCCTGCACCATGGGTGGCCAGGAGATAATCTTTCTTTTAATTTTGTATTTTATTTATTTATTTATTTTTTGAGACACAGTCTCACTGTGTCACCCAGGCTGGAGTGCAGTGGCGCAATCTCAGCTCAGTGCAACCTCCAACACCTGGGTTCAAGCGATTCTCCTGTCTCAACCTCTTGAGTAGCTAGGATTACAGGCATGTGCCACCATGCCCAGCTAATTTTTGTATTCAAGATATTCCTTTGTATTCGATATACTCTTTTTTTTTTTTTTTTTTGAGATGACGTCTTGCTCTGTCACCCAGGCTGGAGTGCAGTGGCGCTATCTCAGCTCGGTGCAACCTCTGCCTCCCAGGTTCAAGAGATTCTACTGCCTCAGCCTCCTGAGTAGCTCGGATTACAGGTGTAAACTACCACGGCCAGCTAATTTTTGTATTCGAGATATTCTTTTTGTTGTTGTTGTTGAGACAGAGTCTCATTCTGTTGCCCAGGCTGGAGTGCAGTGGCACAATCTTGGCTCATTGCAATCTCCACCTCTCTGGTTCAAGAGATTCTCCTGCCTCAGCCTCCCAAGTAGATGGGATTACAGGCGCCCACCACCACGCCCGGCTAATTTCTGTATTTTTAGTAGAGACAGAGTTTCACCAAGTTGGCCAGGCTGGTCTCGAACTCCTGACCTCAGGTGATCTACCCGCCTCGGCCTCCCAAAGCGCTGGCATTACAGGTGTGAGACACCGCACCTGGTTGATATTTGAGATATTCTTGAACTCCGTGTGATTTGGAGGTTGACAAACCACTCGAGGTAGAAGAGACAGAAGTGGTGGAAGCATTTGAAGCTGAGCTTGGAGGACCAGAGGACTGGGGCTCCAGGAGAAGGGGTGGGAGGTGGGGGAAGGGTGGCAGGGAGCAGCTGGTGTGAGCCCTCATGCACCATCCTGGAGACCCAGGAGTCTTGGGCCTCACAGCACAGCTCAAACCCGTCCAGCAAGCAGGGGTTCCAGCTCCTGCGACACTGAATCCCCCAAATCCCTACAAGTCCCCAGGGGCATCTGGGGACAGTCTGCATTTCAGCCAGGACCTCACCTATGGGTCCTGGGAGCAAGGGGAAAGCATCCCCTTTGCCTGGAGTGTCCTGCTTGGGAAGGGCCCCCACAGCAGGGTGGCTGGGACCCCAGAGAGACCCCTCTCTCGAACCATAGCCCTTGCCTTTTTGTGACCCTGCAATGGAAATATCCCCCAGGAAGGTTACTTTGATGGGGTCAGACCGGGTAGCCCCCGCCCACTCGCTGCCCCAGACTCTTGGACAAGCTGATTCCCTCCCCGAGGCTTCACAGCCCCCCACTGCCCAAGTCTTCAGACCCCTCAGGTAAACCCTTATTTCCAAGAGCTCCCCGGCTCCCATGTCAAAGAGGGGGTGCAGAGACACACTGTGTGGGTGAGTGGAGGGCTGCCTGGTTTCCAACAGTGGTCCCCTTGGGGCACCTGTGCTCCTGCTGCAGTGGACGGCTGGGTGTCTGGAGGAAGGGCTGGAGTGTGGAGACAGCGGTGGGGCACAGCCAGCAGGGGTGGGGATTCCAGGCTGACTCCCTCTGCATCTGCCGAGGGATGGGCTGCGAATGGTTTCTGTCCCCTGATATCCACTTGTTCTTTTTCCTTTCTTTTCTCCCTCTCCTCCCCTCCCCTCCCCTCCCCTTTCCTTCCCTCCTTCCTTCCTTCCTCTTTCTCCCTCCTTCCTTCCCCTCTCTCCTTCCTTCCTTCCCCTCTCTCCTTCCTTCCTTCCCCTCTCCTTCCTTCCTTCCCCTCTCCTTCCTTCCTTCCTCTTTCCTCTTTCTTTCCTTCCTTCCTTCTTTCTTTTCTTTCTTTCTTTCATCTTTCTCTCTCTCTCTCTCTCTCCCTTTCTTTCTCCCTCTCCCTCTCCCTCTCCCTCTGCTCTCTCTTTCTCTCTTTATTTCTTTCTGACAAGGTCTCAGGGTCTTGCTCTGTGCCCGGGCTGGAGTGCAGTGATGCAATCATAGCTCACTGCAGCCTCGACCTCCTGGGCTCAAGCGATCCTCACACCTCGGCCTCCTAAGTAGCTGGGACCACAGATGCACACTACCATGCCCAGCTAATTTTTAAAACTTTTTTAGAGATGGGGGTCTCCGTATGTTGCCCAGGCTGGTCTTGAACTTCTGGGCTCAAGCGATCCTCCCACCTAGGCCTCCTAGCGCTGGGATTACAGATGGGACCCATCACACCCAGCCCCTGTTCTTTCTCTGCTCTTATTTCTGCTGCTTTTTGCCCTTTTCCCCACTAAGTCCAGCCATGGAACTGACGCCAGCTCTCTGATTTTATCTTGTGTTTATTGGGAAATGGTGGTGCCCATCTCTGGGCCAGTCCAGACAGCTTCCCCCTAGGAAGTGAGCCAAGTTCCCACGGCATGTCAGAGTTAAAAACAAGGACAAGAGACAGCGTGAGAGACATAAGAGAGGGGGCACAGAGAAAGACAGAAAAGCAGAGAGAGGGACACACAGGTCCCCTGCTTCCTCTTCTGTTTGTTCATTAATCAGGCTGATGTCAGGTGGCACAAGGGGCACTGGACATCATTTCATGGCTCAAGATCATTGTCCCTAAGTCTGTTTTCCCAGGCTGTCCCCTTAAGAGCTGGGCTGCCGCGGCCACACCCTGAAGTCCATGTCACCCTCCAGCCATTGCTCTCCTGTGGGTGTGCCCGGCAGAGCCTCCAGCTCTGTGCCTGCCCCCTGGAATGCCCCTAAAGCCCTCCCAGCCCCTTACCCAGCCTTCAAGGCCACACTTGTGCCCCTCCTTCATGCAGCCCCCAGATGGGATCAGGAGGCAGGGTGTGCCTCTCTGTCCCTCAAGGGCTCCCTGGTCATCTCTGTGCATGTCTAGATGCCACTGAGATGGACTGGCCTTGATGGCCGGGACTCTATGTCTTAGCATCCAGCATGGCTAGCTGAAGTCAGTGGCTGCAGAGTGTGGGAATGAGTGAGTGAGTGAGTGAATGAATGAATGAATGGGGGAGAACTGAGTGACCCGAGGGAGGCCCAGACCTGGACAGGAGCTTCTGGTGCCTCTTGTCCCTCCTTTTTTTTTTTTTTTTAAGATGGAGTCTGGCTCTATTGCTCAGGCTGGAGTGCCGTGGCACAATCTCAGCTCACTGCAACTTCTGTCTCTGGTTCCAGTGATCCTCCTGCCTCAGCCTCCTAAATAGCTGGAACTACAGGCGTGCACCACCACACCCGGCTAATTTTTGTATTTTTAGTAGAGACAGGGTTTTGACATGTTGACCAGGCTGGTCTTGAACTCCTGACCTCGTGATCCACCTGCCTCGGCCTCCCAAAGTGCTGGGATTACAGGCGTGAGCCACCGCACCCAGACCCCTCTTGTCCATTCTTCTCATGGATGAGGAGGCTGAGGCCTAAGCCGGTCAGGGGGGTGCCAGGACTGGGGCTCTGACATTTTCTCTCCCAGGGGATTCTCAGGATCCCTCTCTGGGAACATGATCAGTGGCTTTAAGGGGCCAGGGGCTTTCCCTCCAGCCAGCCCTGGACTCACAGGCCCCAGAGAACCTGGAGAAGCCAGCCTCGCATGGCTGGGATTTTCATCGGGAGAATCCCACTGGCCACGTACTGGGCTCTCTCCCAGTCCCTGAGATTGGGCTCTGGGCTCAGCACTGAGCAGGACCCAAGGAAGTGGCTTAAGTCTTTGTGGCCAGGCGGTGTCTGCTGTAGAAAGCAGTGTGGCATGTGGCCGGGTGGTACTGTGGTCAGGGAGAGAGGTTGCCTGGGGCTGTCCAGGCTTCAGCCTGGGAAAGGGAGCACCCAGGGAACCAAGACAAGGTGCAGGGCTGGAGGCAGCTTTGGGCTCGGCTGTCGGGGAAGCATATTGGCAGGAGGGGCCTCCTGGATGTCTGGTCAGAGATGGCCAGGGGGCCAAGGACATATGAGAGGCAGCTGAGGGTTGTCGGGCGAGCTGCCTCACGCCTGTAATCCCAGCACTTTGGGAGGCTGAGGCGGGCGGATCACCTGAGGTCGGAAGTTCGAGACCAGCCTGGCCAACATAGTGAAACCCCGTCTCTACCAAAATACAAAAATCAGCCAGGCGTGGTGGCGGGTGCCTGTAATCCCAGCTATTCAGGAGGGTGAGGCATGAGAATCGCTTGAACCCAGGAGGTGGAGGTTGCAATGAGTCAAGATCGCGCCACTGCACTCCAGCCTGGGTGACAGAGCCAGACTCTGTCTCAAAAACAAAAAAAGAAAAAGAAAAAAGAGAGGCAACTGAGGGGAGGGACAAGGGTCATTAGTCCACATGGGAGCTGGCTGAGGCTGGTGCCCAGGGATAGGGGAGCTGAGTGGGTGCAGGCCCAGGAAGTGAGCAATTGCCAGTGACACCGGGTGGAGGGACAGGTGGAGGAGGAGTTGTGAGCTCAGCTGCACAGGACATTACTCCAAATGGGGCTGAGGAGCAAGGGGGACCCCCACACTCCCCACCTCCCAATGCTGAGGCATGTGGGTAGGGGGCTACCCAGGAGGGCTTCAGGGAAAAAGTGTTCTGAAGGAAGAGGCAGGAGGGTGGTGAAGGGACATTTGGGGGCCACCCCTTCTCCAGCTGGCAAAATTGTCCTGTCCCTGCTGGGTGCGGTGGCTCATGCCTGTAATCCCAGCACCTGGGGAGGCTGAAGCGGGAGGATCACTTGAGGTCAGGAGTTTGAGACCAGCTTGGGCCACACGGTGAAACCCGCACCCCACCCCCCACCCCACCCAATCTCTACTAAAAATACAAAAATTAGCTGGGCATGGTGGTGCACTCCTGTAATCCCAGCTACTCGGGAGGCTGAGAGATGAGAATCACTTGAACCCAGGAGGTGGAGATTGCAGTGAGCCGAGATCGTGCCATTGTACTCCAGCCTGGGTGACAGAGCAAGACTCCATCTCAAAAAAAAAAAAAAATTTGCCCTGTCCCCTGAGACTCAGAGGTCAGCCCCTGCAGAGTCCCTTCTGCACACCCCCAGCCCCACCCCAGCCTTAGCAGCCCTCTGTCTGGGCAGGACTTTGTGGTCCTCTCTCCAGTCTGTAGACCAGAAGGCCAGGAAGGGAGGCCAGGCATGGTGGCTTATGCTTGTAATTTCAGCACTTTGGGAGGCCAAGGTGGGAGCATCTCTTGAGCTCAGGAGTTCCAAACTAGCCTGGGCAACATGGCGAGACCCCATCTCTACAAAAAATAAAAAAATTAGCTGGGTGGTGGCACATACCTATAATCCCAGCTACTTGGGAGGCTGAGGTGGGAGGATTGCTTGAACCCAGGGGTTCAAGGCTGCAGTGAGCTATGATCGTGCCACTGCACTCAAGCCTGGGTGACAGAGACCCTGCCTCTACAAAAAAAAAAAAAAAAAAAAAAAAAGAAAGAAAGTTAGCTAGGTGCCTGTAGTGCCTGTAATCCCAGCACTTTGGGAGGCCAAGGTGGGAGGATCGCCTGAGCCCAGGAGTTCAGTGCTACAGTGAGCTATGAAGACACCACCATACCCCAGCCTGGGCAACAGAGTGAGACCCCATCTCTAAAAAAGGAAAAAAAAAAAAAAAGAAAGAAAAGAAAGAACAGGAAGGATCTAATTCCACTGGATCAGCATGAAAGCGGCGTGTGCCTCTGTATGTCCATTTCGCTTTCTCTGTCCTGCTCTGACCCAGCAGATTGGCCTCCAAGGACTGCACCACTGAGACCCCACACTCTCTTGCTTCTCATGAGGTGTGGCCAGTGGAGGCACTGGCATGAGATCAGGGGGCGGGAAGACAGAGCCCAGTTCCCTCTGGTGGCTTCATCCTTTCACCTACAGCCCCTGCTCCTGCGGGGCCCCTCACCCATGGCTACTGCCTGCTGATCCGGGAAACATCACTCCCTCCCTCCCATCAGCAATCAGATCCAGGAGTGCTTAGAGCCCCATTACAGCCAAGTCCCAGGTCACCCTCTCTGATCTATTCTCCTAATGCTGCCCACACCTTTGTAAACGCTCTCAATTGCCCTGTGAGACAGCGTACCATCTGTTTCCTGCCAGGGCCCGACGCATACAGGGTGTGGGCAAGGGTTTGTGAAATGCAGGGTCTTAGAGTTCACCCAGTTCACCTTCCCTTTTAAAAATGTTTCATTTTAGAGACAGGGTCTTGCTCTGTCACAGAGGCTGGCGTCCAGGGGTGCCATCATAGCTCACTGAAGCCTCCAACTCCTGGGCTCAAGCGATCCTCCCACCTCAGCCTCCATAGTAGCTGGGACTGCAGGTTCACACTACCATGTCTGGCTAATTTTTCTTTTGTTTTGTTTTGAGACAGTCTTGTTCTCTGTCACCCAGGCTGGAGTGCAGTGGCATGATCTGGGCTCACTGAAACCTCCTTCACCTGGGTTCAAGTGATTCTCCTGCCTCAGCCTCCACAGTAGCAGGGATTACAGGCATGCACCACCATGGCTGGCTAATTTTTGTATTTTGTGTAGAGACGGGGTTTCACCATGTTGGCCAGGTTGGTCTCAAACTCCTGACCTCAGGTGATCCTCCTGCTTCTGCCTCCCAAAATGCTGGGATTCCAGATGTGAGCCACCACGCCTGGCCTTAACCACCATGCCCGGCCTTAATTTTTGTATTTATATTTTGTAGAGATGGGGTGTTGCTATGTTGCCCAGGCTGGACTTGAACTCTTGGTCTCAAGCAGTCCTCCCACCTCGGCCTCCCAAAGCACTAGGATTAGAGGTGTGAGCCATCTGCATCTGGCCTAACCATTGCTTTTTATGTAAGGGGAAACTGAGGCCCAGAGAGTGTGAGTGATCTGTCTTGGGTCACTCAGCCCCAGGGTTGGGGCTCATAGCTGTTCTGAAAAGGTTCTGGAGAGGCCAGGGCTTATCTCACAGAGGTTGGCAGCCTGTCTGCCCCATCCCCTGCCTGCCTCTCCCAGCCTGGTAGCTTCAAGATCATTTGAGCATTTCCTCCACAGCAGGAGCCGGATGCATCTGCTCCACCTAATAACCCCATTAGGGCCATTTGCGCCTCTCAGGGGCAGGCGCCTGGGAACCCAGCCAGTGCCCTCCTCCCTGACCTCTTGCCCCAGAGGGCGGGGCCCCTCCACATGGCACAGGGTGTCTTTCGGTCTCCTCTCCATCCCTCACCCTCCCCTACCTGCCCATCAGCAACACATTGCTCCTCCTGCCTGGCACCCTTCCAAGGTCCACCTGGCCCAAGTGTCCTGCTCCTTCTTCAAAGCCACCCCTCCCCAAGATGCTGCCTCTGAAGCTCAAACAGTCCATCTCCCTAACAGTTGTGTCCTCTCCTTCTCTCGTATGTGGTAGTATCACTGTCCTCCCCCTAAAGCAGTGGGCACCTTGAGGGCAGAACCTTGCCGCGGGCATCTCTGGCCCCTGGGGTCCGAGCACTGAGCGGGAATCCTGATGATAAGTGTTGCATGAGCTGGGCACAGTGGCTCACGCCTGTAATCCCAGCAGGAGGATCACTTGAGACCAGGAGTTCGAGACCAGCCTGGGCAACATAGTGAGACCCCGTCTCTAAAGAAATTTAAAAAATTAGCCAGACATGGTGCCATGTACCTATAGTCCAAGCTACTCAGGAGGCTGAGGCGGGAGGATCGCTTGCACCCAGGAGTTTGAGGCTGCAATGAGCTATGATCACACCACTGTTCTTTCCAGCCTGGGCAACAGAGTGAGATTCCATGTCTACAAAAAAATTAAAGATTAGCCGGACGTGGTGTCATGTGCCTGTAGTCCCAGCTACTCTCAGGAGGCTGAGGTGGGAGGATCACTGGAGCCCAGAAATTAGAGACTGCAGTGAGCTATGATGGTGCCATTGCACTCCAGCCTGGGCTATAAGGTGAAACTCCATTTCGAAAAAAAAAAAAAGAAACTGCGCCTTTTGCCTTTTGTGTACTCTAGGAAAGGATTGGAGGAAGTGGAGGCAGAGGGCTTGAAGTCCTCCAGCCAACAGGGGGCAGGCTGGGGAGAGGGGCCACAGGGAGGATGCTTGGGTGGAAAGATAGCAAGTACCAGCCATGCTGCCCCTTGGCCTTTGGTTACCAGGAGGCTGTCTGGGCAGGACAAGAGGAGCACCTATCTCAGGTCCACAGTCTGCCAACAAGCCCAGCTAATTTTTTGTCATTTTTGTAGAGATAGGGTTTCACCATGTTGCCCAGGCTGGTCTCGAACTCCTGGGCTCAAGTGATCCTCCTGCCTCAGCCTCCCAAAGTGCTGGGATTACAGGCCTGAGCCACCGCAACCGGCTTTGGGTCCACAGTCTTCACAGTTCCCAAGGCATGTTCACCTTGGTTTAGCCTTACTGTGGCCTTGTGGGTTCAGGGTTACCATCCTCATTTTACAGATAGGGACAGTAAGGCTGGCAGAGAGGCCTGTCCTGCCCCAGGTGACAATTTCTCTAGGATCCTGAGCCTTGCCCTGGTCCTACATGCCCTTGGGGACCTCCTCAGGAGGAGGAGCCAGGGGCAGTGGCGCAGAAAGACTACCCAGGTGTATGATGTCACGGGCAGGCAGGGAGGTATTGGGGCCATTTATTTCTGATAGATACTGGCACAAGCTTTGGGCTAAGGACACCCACCCCCACCGTGATCTAGAAACAATCTCTCTCACCAGACTTGATGGCTCATGCCTGTAATCCCAGCACTTTGGGAGGCCGAGTCAGGCGGATCACAAGGTCAAGAGATGGAGGCCATCCTGGCCAACATGGTGAAACCCCATCTCTACTAAAAATACAAAAATGAGCTGGGCATGGTGGCGTGTGCCTGTAGTCCCAGCTACTCAGGAGGCTGAAGCAGGAAAATCGCTTGAACCCGTGAGGCAGAGGTTGCAGTGAGCCAAGATCATGCCAGCCTGGTGACAGAGTGAGACTCCGTCTCAAAAAAAAAAAAAAAAAAAAAAAATAGTAAAGAAAAGAAACAATCTCTCTCAGGGTCCAGAAGCTTCAGGGCATGTCCCAGCCCAGGCTCTGCAGCCTGGGCCAGGGAGGAGGTGGAGGGACACGTGGGCCCCTCTGGAACCCTTCAGGAAGCCCCCTCGGCGGGAGTGCTGAATGCGAGGTGCGTGGTGTATCTTCTCACACTCCCTGTCTCCTCTGGGCCTGATAGGGAAGTGCTCCTGCAGCTGTTGAAGCTTGGGAGGGGAGGAGAGAGGGAGAGATGATGGATGCTGAAGAAAGGCTCTGGCCGAGATCCCACAGCCATTGGCTAGCATGCTCTGACCCATTGCATAGGGGAAACTGAGACTCCACTGGCCGGGCAGAATTAACCAAAGGGACTTAGGCGATTCCTTCAAACCTCACAAATCTAGCTCATTGCTCCTGCTCCCCATCACTCTCCCCCTCCACCCACCACACCTCAGGACCCCGCTCAAACATTATCTGCCTGTCTCCCCTGATCAAAACCCACTCCCGGCTCCCATAGGCTGCAGGACACAGCCCAGTTCCTCAGCTAGGCACCTGGGGCCCCTGGCCTGGCCTGGCTGCCTGCACCCCTCCTGCCCCTCCTGCCCCCACACCTCCCCACCCCCTTTTTAGTCACTCCCTCTCCCCCTCCTCCCCAAATCCCACCAGGGCTAGGTCTCCCATTTTCTCTAGGAAGCCTTGTGGACACTCTCTGTGCCCCAGGCTTAGGCACCTGAGCTCTGTATGAAACCCTGACACCCCCCCCTTTTTTTTTTAAATGGAGTCTCACTCTGTCACCCAGGTTGGAGTGCAGTGATGCAATCTCAGCTCACTGCAACCTCCACCTCCCAGGTTCAAGCCATTCTCCTTCCTCAGCCTCCTGAGTAGCTGGGATTACAAGCACGTGCCACCACACCCGGCTAATTTTTTGTATTTTTAGTAGAGCTGGGGTTTCACTATGTTGGCCAGGCCGGTGTTGACCTCCTGACCTCAGGTGATCTGCGGGCCTCAGCCTTCCAAAGTGCTGGGATTACAGGCGTGAGCCACCGCACTCGGCCTGTATGGCGTCTTGAGGCAATGCTCAGAGCTTGGTGGGAAAGCAATTCACCTCCTCCTTGGGCTCCTCCCCGACTGGGGTGTCCGCAGGCGGCACCCACTTGCAATCCCAGATGCTGCCACCAGGGGGTGCACAGTGCCCGCTTGGAAGGTGGGCAGGGGCGGGCGGGGAGGAACTAGAGAGGGAGGGGTTAATGCCCAAGGGCCCCGCCCCTCCCAAGAGGCATGGGCGGTCTCAGCCCGGTCCACTCACCAGGTGTATATGAGCACAGCCAGGAGGACCGTGAGGAGGACGGCCAGGAGGATAGACAGGATGGCGATGATGACCACGGTGCCCGGGCTCTGGGGGCCGGGGACAGCCCGAAGTGCCTGGGCTGAGGGCAGTGATGGGGGCCGCACAGGCGGGCAGGAAAAGAAATTTTACCTGACCGGAAGGGGCCCTTGGGCAGAATCCAGACCAATCACCACCCTGCCTCCCCTACCACCACCCACGGCCTGGGGGAAGGGGGTGGCTGGGGGAGGGGCGCCTGCAGATTGCAAGATGGTTGGCTGCCTCTGACTGAGTGGTGAGCTGACCTGTTCCCCCAGCCCATCCTCAGTCCTCAGGACCCCCAGGCCCCAGCCCCCTGACCCTACTGTTTGACCGGAGCCTCTGGCCCCTACCTTGCTGCAGGCGAGTGTCGCTGGACCACTTTGTTTCAGCCACGGGTCCTTCGTCATTCATCACCAGGAACTTCACCCTGAATGGGAGACCCAGCATTGGCCATGGGGGTCCCCCGGAGTCCTGAAACCATCAGACTTGGTGCCTGCAAGTCTGTCCCCTGGAGTCCCAGGCCCTGGCGAGAGCAGCCCGGGGAGGGGGCCGGAGGCTGGGGCGAAAGAGCCCAACAGAATGGGTTCAAATCTAGGTGTGACATTTCCAGTGGTGTGACGTCCCTCCCCCTCTCTGGGCTTCTGTGTCCTCATTTGGGAAAGGTAGGGGTGAGTATTAGATCTCTCAGAACTGAACATGCGTGAATCAAGCATTTAGTGAGGGGAGACCCTGTCTGGATGGAGAGACGCCACCTGAGTGGTCCACACGGCCTGTGGGGACTGGGGCTTGAGGTGGGGAGCCTTCTGCTCAAGAAAAGCAGGATAGGCCAGGCATGGTGGCTCACGTCTGTAATCCCAGCACTTTGGGAGGCCAAGGTGGGCAGATCACTTGAAGCCAGGAGTTGAGACCTGCCTGGCCAACATGGTGAAACCTCATCTCTACTAAAATTACAAAAATTAGCCAGGCGTGGTGGCAGGTACCTGGCCAACATGGCGAAACCCTGTCTCTACTAAAAATACAAAAATTCATCGGGTGTGGTGTCAGATGCCTGTAATTCCAGCTACTCGTTAGGCTGAGGCTGGAGAATCGCTTGAACCCGGGAGGCACAGGTTGCAGTGAGCCGAGATCACACCACTGTACTCCAGCCTGGGTCACAGAGCAAGACTCCATCTCAAAAAAAAAAAAAAGAAGAAGAAGAAGAAAAGAAAAAAAAAAAAGAAAAGAAGGATAATTCATGTAATTCATGAAGGCCTCCCCAGCCCCTGCCTGCTGCTTCCTCTTCCCTTTGGCCAAGCAGGAGCAGGGGACCCAGGCATCCTGCTGGGGCCCTGGTGAGCCTCGTAGGAGCTGCCCCAGGCTCCGGCTTGGGTGCATGCGGACAGGAGCCAGGGCCTGGCAGAGCCGCTCACCTGTAGGGGCCGGGTCCTGGTAGGGGATGGTTGCAGCCAATTTTTGTTGGTTGGCAGTGGGTATCATTGCCGACACGGAGGACATGGAGCTGGCCTCTGGCCTGGTACAGCACCCGGTTGGCCCTCAGTGTGAGATAGTAGCCCCTCTGGGAGAAGTTGGCAGGAGCAGGGATGTCCTGGTTTGTCCGTGGGGCCGTGAAGCTCTGGGTGGCTAAGGGTGTCACCATGGTCAGAATCAGACAGGTCACACAGCAGGATCCCACCCTCACCTTACCAAGCCTGACAGCCCTCCCCGGCCCCATCCCCTGCAGCACCTGCTCCCTGCATCTCCCTGCAACACACCCGCTACTGCCCTTAGGCCCGCAGGCCCATTTCACATAGGGAGAACCGAGGCCTGGCCCCAGCAGCACCCACCGTTGCTGAGGGCCACCACCAGCCAGATGGTATCCAAGTCAGAGATGTTGTGGCTGCTGAACTGGCCTAGAGGCTGCTCCAGCGTGAAGGTGGACAGGGTGAGCCTCCCCGCCAGGGTGTCGTTTGAGAGCTGAGGCACGTAGCTGATGTGCTCTGGGGCAGCTGGAAGGGGAGGGCAGAGAGGAGAGGCCAAATGGGGCAACCAAGCCCCAACAGCTCTGGTCTCCCCCCGCCCAGATCCAGACTTAACATGGGAGCCCCAAGTTACGGGCACTTCCTGGGAGGTCAGGTCCGGTATGAACCAGGAAGCTTTCCCGGCAACTCTATGCCCCATGGGCATGGGTGGGAGGCCTGAGTCCAGCCCCTGGCCCCTCTCTTAGGAGCCTACTGGGGGTGGGCACTGTGGGAGGTCCCACCCTGGCGGTAGGCACAGTTCTCCCGGGCCGGGCCATGTTGGGATGGAACTGGAATTTGGGAGCAGCCTGACCCTAGGCTGAACTCTGCTCCCGACATGCCCAGTGACCTCCAACTTAAGTCCCTCCAGCTCCACCCACATGGTCTAGGTTGTTTTGCTTGATGAGAGGATGCGTGGCTTGGCAGGGGTTGGGGGGGATGGCACAGGAAGGTCCCCTTGGCTGAGACCCCAGGCTGGGACACAGACTGCCCAGAGGGTCGGGGGGCTCTGAAGCCAGAGCTTGGTTCCGAGTGAGTCTAGGACGTCCTCTTCAACCTGCCTGGTTCTCTGCCGCCTCCCAACATGGCCCCAAGGCATCTTCGCCTTCAGGACCAGGTCCCCCTCTCAGACTCCCACCTCATCTCTCTGGGGAAGGGTGGGGGACGAGGACAAGCTTCCCAGGTCTGTACCCCAAAGGGGACTCAGGATTTGCAACTTGGCCTGTGTCCAGCCTTGCTGGTTGGAGAGCTCAGACCTCCCCAACCCCAAATACTGGTCCAGGAGAAGCAGAATGATGGAGTGGGTTTCTATGCGAGTCTCCAGCAGCTGCCCCTGTTCAGTTCAGTTCAGTTCAACTTGATTCATTTACGTTGAATTCAACTCAACTCCAAAGGTTCAGGCTAGAGTCTTCCTTGGGGAAGGATTGTCACGATTCCTTTCTTAGAGCTCTCAGTCCTATCTCTGAAGCCCAGGGCACTCTGCGTGCAGGAGGCACTTAATGTTTAGAAAGAGAAGTGGAGGCCGGGCGCGGTGGCTCACGTCTGTAATCCCAGCACTTTGGGAGACTAAGGCGGGCATATCACGAGGTCAGGAGTTCGAGACCAGACTGGCCAATATGGTGAAACCCTGTTTCTACTAAAAATACAAAAATTAGCCAGACATAGTGGCGCACGGCTGTAATCTCAGCTACTCAGGAGGCTGAGGCAGGAGAATTGCTTGAACCTGAGAGGCGGAGGTTGTGGTGAGCCGAGATCGCGCCACTGTACTCCAGCCTGGGCGACAGTGGGAGACTCTGTCTCAAAAAAAAAAAAAAGAAAGAAAGAAAAAAAAGAAAAAGAAAAAGAAAGAGAAGCGGAGCAGTCAGAGATTGGGGTTGGGGGCAGAGATTGTAGGACTGTATCTCTCAGCCTGTCCAGTTTTTCTTTTCTTTTCTTTTTTGAGACAGGGTCTTGCTGTTTGGCCCAGGCTGGAGTGCAGTGGCACATTCATAGTTCACTGCATGGGCTCAAGCCATCCTCCCGCCTCAGTCTCCCAAGTAGCTGGGATTACAGGTGCACTCCACCACACCCAGCTAATTAAAAACAAAAATCTTTAAAAAAAAAACTTTTTAAAAAAAGGGGTCTTGTTATGTTGCCCAGGCTGGGCTTGCCAGAGCTTCCTGGGGACATGCATTGTCCTGGACATCTGGAAACCTCTCCTCAGGGAAAGGAAGGAGGCAGGAGCCATGTGTGAGAATTTGGAAACAAAGTGAGGTCTTGGGTCTGTCCTGCAGCCTGAGATGCAGCGGGTACCCCTCTGCCAATCCCCACCCTTACTCACCCACGTCTGTCCCAGGCTGGACACAGGTCAGTAGCAGCAACAGCGACACTAGCAGCTGGGACTGTCCCGCAGAGAGCCCTATGGCCGGGCCAAGCCTCCAGCTGTTGTCCATCTGTCTGTCCGTCCGTCTGCAGTGTCTGCAGCCCCAGAGGCTCCCCCGTCTGTAGTCTGTGCTCGGCTAGGGGAAGCTGTTCCTGGCATCTCCTGCTGCCCCTCCCAAGTACCCTCTCCTCTCAAACAACTGGTTGGGCAGGTTTGGGGGCAGAATCTGCCAGCCCAGTGAATCTGGCATCGCCAGGGAGGGGTCTGAAAAGAACATACAGTTGCAAGACAAGCCTGTACTACCCCCCCCTCCGCCCACCAGGAGCGCCTGACCAGGGAGGGGCTGAGGAAGGAGGCGGGGCAGCCTCAGGATCCAGGCTGCCCCAGGGACAATCCCACCAAGTCTACCCCGTGGATCTCCTTGTCCAAACAGTCCCCAATGTAGCGACTCTTCCTTTAGGACCTCAGGTGGGAGGATCACTCGAGCCTGGGAGGTTGAGGCTGCAGTGAGCCAAGATGGCACCACTGCACTCCAGCCTGGATGACAGAGTGGGACCCTGCCTCAAAAAAAAAAAAAAAAACCAACCTAGGAGGAGTTGGTGTCTGTTTTTGGTTCGTAGGGAGTGCCGGTCAAGCAAACTCCCTGGAGTCTCTTTTATTTATTATTATTATTATTATTATTATTATTATTATTATTATTTTTTTTTTTTTTTTTGAGGCAGGGTCTCACTCTGTCGCCCAGGCTGGAGTGCAGTGGTGCGATCATAGCTCACTGCGGCCTTGACCTCCCAGGCTCAAGGTTCTCAGATTCTCAGGCCCCACCCTGGGGAAGGATGGAGGATGAGGACAAGCTTCCCAGGTCCACATGACAGAGGGACTCAGGATTGGCAATTTGGCCTGTGTCCAGCTTTGCTGCTCAGAGAGCTCAGATCCCCACCCTCAATTCACTCCCTTGTGTGGAAGGGAGTGACCCTCACTTTCTAGCACACACAGGGAAGAGGGCTTGGCTAAGAGCACCCAGGAGGTCAGGGCAGGACTGGGGATTAGATCACACCCAAATGCAAGCTCTGTGGCACTCCTGGTATAGCCCTGCTGTCCGCCTGTAGCCTGGCCCTGGGAGGGGGGCTCCCAGACTTCACACCCCCTCACCTCTTTATCCAGGGGACCGGCTCTCTCTTCCTCCTTCATCCCCAGCCTCTGCCAGGGCAGGGTAGTTCCTCCTCGAGACAGAAAATTACCAGATGGAAGTCCAGGCATGGTGGCTCACGCCTGTAATCCCAGCATTTTGAGAGGCCGAGGTGGGTGGATCACCTGAGGTCAGGAGTTCGAGACCAGCCTGGCCAACACGGCGAAACCCCATCTCTACTAAAAATACAAAATTAGCTGGACGTGGTGGCTTGTTCTTGTAACTCCAGCTACGCAGGAGGCTGAGGCAGGAGAACCACTTGAACCCAGGAGGCAGACGTTGCAATGAGCCGAGATCGCACCACTGCATTCCAGCCTGGGCAACAAGAGTGAAACTCCCCCTCAAAAAAAAAAAAAAAAAAAAAAAGATGAGATGGGGCTCAGGGCAGGTGGAGCGAGACCTGTGACCACCTCTCCCCTGGATCGGGGTACTAGCCCCCGTCAGCCTGACCTTCACGCTCTAATTATGCCAGATGTCTTCATTCCGGGAAACCCAACAGATTATCACCTGTGGGCCCCATTTTTGGATGAAGAGGGGCCATTCCCTGAAGGGGACATACCTCAGTTCCCCGAGGGGATTCAGATGTTCACCTCAACTCACAAGAAAAACTTCTGGCCGGGCGCAGTGGTTCACACCTGTAATCCCAGCTCTTTGGGTGGCCAAGGCGGGTGGATCATCTGAGGTCAGAAGTTTGAGACCAGCCTGACCAATGTGGAAAAACCCCGTCTCTACTAAAGATACAAAATTAGCCAGTCGTGGTGGCACGCGCCTGTAATTCCAGCTACTCGGGAGGTTGAGGCACAAGAATCGCTTGGACCCAGGATGGAGAGGCCGCAGTGAGCCGAGATCACACCACTGCACTCCAGCCTGGGTGACAAAGTGAGACTCCATCTTAAAAAAAAAAGAACAAAAACAAAACCTAGGAAGAGTTGGTGTCTGTTTTTGGTTGGTAGAGTGCCTTCTAGCTGTGTCCTCATATGGTGGAAGGGTCAAGGAAGCTCTCTGGGGTCTCTTTTATTTATTATATTATTATTATTTTTTGAGATAGATCTCACTCTGTTGCCCAGGCTGGAGTGCAGTGGTGTGATCATAGCTCACTGCAGCCTTGACCTCCCAGGATCAAGTGATCCTCCCACTTCAGCCTCCCTAGTAGCTGAGACTGCAGGTATAAGGCACCATGCCCAGCTAATTTTTTGTTTGTTTGTTTGTTTGTTTTGAGACAGAGTTTCACTCTGTCGTTCAGGCTGGAGTGCAATGGCACGATCTCGGCTCACTGCAACCTCCACCTCCTGGGTTCAAGTGATTCTCCTGCCTCAGCCTGCTGCGTAGCTGGGATTACTGGCGTGCACAACCACTCCCGGTTAATTTTTGTATTTTTGGTAGAGACGGGGTTCGCCATGTTGGCCAGGCTGGTCTTGAACGCCTGACCTCATGTGATCTGCCTGCCTCGGCCTCCCAAAGTGCTGAAATTACAGGCGTGAGCCACTGTGTCCGGCTGCCCAGCTAATTTTTTAACTGTTTGTAGAAAGAGAGTCTTACTGTGTTGCCCAGGCTGGTCTCAAATTCCTGGGCTCAAGTGATCCTCCCACCTCAGCCTCCTGAAGTTCTGGGATTCCAGGTGTGAGCCACCATGTCCGGCCTGTATAATACAATTTTTCCCTCTCTCACTCCCTTTCAAAAGGCAGTTGAAAGCAGACATCAGAATGTGGGAAGAGCTTGTTTCCCCTTTTTGAAAACACATTCTTGCTCATCGACTCATCCTCTCCTTGGGTCCCCAGAGATGGGCAGGGCAGGTGTTATGACTAATCTCATTATACGGATGAGAAGAAACCTGGGGCCCGGCAGGGAAAGAAACTTCCTGCAGTCCCAGGGCAGGTCAGCGGCAGGGCTGGGACCCAACCCCAGGTCTCCTGTACCCAGGCAGGACTCCCTCTTTGCCTTTTTTTTTTAAATTTAATTAATTTGAGATGGAGTCTCGGTCTGTCACCCAGGCTGGAGTGCAGTGGCACAATCTCGGCTCACTGCAGCTTCCGCCTCTGGGGTTCCAGTGATTCTCCTGTCTCAACCTCCCAGGTAGCTGAGATTACGGGCACACGCCATCACGCCTGGCAAACTTTTGTATTTTTAGTAGAGACAGGGTTTCACCATGTCGGCCAGGCAGGTCTCAAACTCCTGACTTCAGATGATCCACCTGCCTCGGCCTCCCAAAGTGCTGGGATTACAGGTGTGAGCCACTGCACCCAGCCTGTCACCTTTTTTTTTTTTTTTTTTTGAGACTGAGTCTCCCTTTGTCACCCAGGCTGCCATGCAGTGGTGCCATCATAGCTCACTGCAATCTGTCTCCTGGGCTCAAACAATGATCCCGCCTCAGCCTCCTGAATAGCAGAGACTACAGGTGTGCACCACCATGCCTGGCTCATTTTTAAATTTTTTGTAGAGATGTGGTCTCACTATGTTGCCCAGGCTGGTCTCGAACTCCTGGGCTCAAGTGATCCTCCCACCTTGGCTTCCCAAAATGCTGGGATTACAGGTGTGAGCCACTGCACCCGCCCTTGAATGGATTTTAAAAACCCACCTAGGCTGGGCGTGGTGGTGCATGTTTGTAGTTCCAGTCCTTTGAGAGGCTGAGGCCGGAGGATCATATGAGGCCAGGAGTTTAAGGTTGCAGTGAACCATGATCATACCACTGCACTCCAGCCTGGGCGACGGAGTGAGACCCTGTCTCTAAACTAATAATAATAATAATTTTTGAAAGTGTTAAAATCCACCTAGAATTTATTTTTGGTGTGATGTGTGATTCAAATTATATTTTTTTCAAGTTAGCCCATTATTCAAACACTAAAATATTGAAAAATGCATCCTAAGCCGGGTGCAGTGGCTCACACCAGCACTTTGGGAGGCCAACGCAGGCGGATCACCTGAGGTTGGGAGTTCAAGACCAGCCTGACCAACATGGAGAATAATAATAAGCCGAGATCGCGCCATTGTACTCCAGCCTGGGCAGCGAGAGTGAAACTCCATCTCAAAAAGAGAGAGAGAGAGAGAAAGGAAGGAAGGAAGGAAGGAAGGGAGGAAAGAAAAAGAAAGAAAGAAAGAAAGAAAGAAAAAGAAAGAAAGAAAGAAAGATGTGTCCTTTCCCTATTTGAACTGAAATGCCTTTTTTTTTTTTTTTTTTTTTGTGACGGAGTCAGGCTGGAGTGCAGTGGTGCAATTTCGGCTCGTTGCAGCCTCCGCCTCCCAGGTTCAAGTGATTCTCCTGCCTCAGCCTCCCAAGTAGCTGGGATTACAGGCGCACACCACCAACCCACATAATTTTTGTTTTTTTAGTAGAGATGAGTTTTCACCATGTTGGCCAGGCTGGTCTCAAAGTCCTGACCTCATATGATCTGCCCACCTCGGCCTCCCAAGGTGCTGGGGTGACAGGCATGAGCCACCACGCCTGAAATGCCATTTTTATCATACGCTGCAGACTAATGCATCCTCAGTGTCACCTCCCAGCTTGATGTGGGACAAGCCACCAAGGGTGTCCTCACCATGGCCCCGCTCAGGCCACCAGTTGGCTATGTTTGCCCCTGCCACCCCAGGCACACAGGAGTTCAGGAGTCCTCTCTGGCCTTGCCTTTATCCTGGGGCAGCTGCAGGTGACAACCTCTGGAAGAGGTGGTAAGAGGAGCCAGGACACAGGCCAGTCTAAGGGACACGCTCCTCCCACAGTCCTGGAGAGGGGCCTGCATGTTTCTGCACCTGGAGGGCTGGGCCAGGGTGGGGAAGACTGGGGATGGGGGGGAGGCTGGACCCTGCAGGTTCTTGGACCTGTGGTCAATCGGGAAGCCAAGTCCCTGATCTGCAGTGAGGCTGCGGCTGCCAGCCCCTTGAATAGGCACAGTAAGCACCTCCCAGCAATGCCACTGTGCAGAAGAGATGCCAACAGTGACAAGGGGGGCCAGGATGGTCCCCAAACCAGACACCCCATCTTCACCCTCTGCCATTTTCCTTCTCCAGGTCAGCCCTGGGGCCCTGGCACAAGCTCAGGAGGGGAGAGAGGCCATGCAAAGTGATCACACTGGACCCTCTGCCCTGAGAGCCTGGGCACTGGGAACGAGATGTACTGTGATTTAGAAGAATGCGGCCGGGTGCGGTGGCTCACAGCTGTAATCCCAGCACTTTGGGAGGCTGAAGCAAGAGGATCGCTTGAGCTCAGGAGTTCGAGACCAGCCTGGGCAATATGGTTAGACCCATCTCTACTAAAAATACAAAAAATTAGCTGCGCATGGTGGTGCACGCCTGTAGTCCCAGTTACTCATGAGGCTGAGGGTTGAGGCATGAGAATTGCTTGAGCTCAGGGTGGTTGGGGGGATGGAGGGTAGAGCTGAGCTGGGATAGTGCACCACTGCATCCAGTCCGGGTGACAGAGTGAGACCCTGTCTCAAAAAAAAAAAAAAAAAAAATGCATCTTATACCTTGAGGGTCATGGAGTCTTTCACGCCTTCCTCTCTGTGTGTGTGTATGTGTGTTTGTGTGTGTGTGTGTGTGTGTGTGTGTATTCAGGTCAACTTCTGGAATTTCTGTTTCATTTCTCGGATCAATCTGTCTGTTCAGGTGTCAGTACTAGACTATTTTAATCCCTGTATTTATGTATGCATGTATGTATGCATGTATTTATTTTGAGACGGAGTTTTGCTCTTGTTGCCCAGGCTAGAGTGCAATGGTGCGGTCTCAGCTCACTGCAACCTCCACCTCCTGGGTTCAAGTGATTCATTCTCCTGCCTCAGCCTCCCAACTAGCTAGGATTACAGGTGCCCACCACCACGCCTGGCTAATTTTTGTGTTTTTAGTAGAGATGGGGTTTCACCATTTTGGCCAGGCTGGTTGAGAACTCCTGACCTCAAGTCATCCGCCCGCCTCTGCCTCCCAAAGTGCTGGGATTACAGGCGTGAGCCACTGCGCCCAGCCAATCGCTGTATTTTTATAATCTGCTTTGTTCTGTAAATGATCCCTCTTGAGTGTAACTCACTAGTGGACTGTGTCCTTCTTTGGTGAATGTCTCTTTTTCCCATTAAACTGTAACTCTCTGAGGGCGGGGACTGGATCTGTTTATCTGTTTAGTTCTCCCACTGAATCCTCACTGTTAACCTAGGGGTCTGGCACAATAATTGTGTCCAGTAATTTTTTTTTTTTTTTTTTTTTGAAGCAGGGTCTTGCTGTGTCACTCAGGCTGGAGTGCAGTGGTGCAATCAGCACTCACTGCAGCCTCGAACTCCCAGGCTCAAGTCATCCTCCTACCTCAGCTTCCTTAGTACCTGGGATTACAGGCACATGTCACCATGCCCATCTAATTTTTAAATTTTTTACTTTTTCTTTTTTTTTTTTGAGATGGAGTCTAGCTTTGCTGTCCAGGCTGGAGTACAATGGCATGATCCTAGCTCACTACAACCTCCGCCTCCTGGGTTCAAGCGATTCTCCTGCCTCAGCCTCCCAAGTAGCTAGGATTACAGGTGCCCACCACCATGCCCGGCTAATTTTTGTATTTTTAGTAGAGATGGGGTTTCACCATGTTGGCCAGGCTGGTCTCAAACTCCTGACCTCAAATGATCCATCCCCCTCGGCCTCCCAAAGTGCTGGGATTACAGGCATGAGCCACTGCGCCCAGCCAATTTTTAAATTTTTTCTGGAGATGGGGTACTCGCTATGTTGCTCAGGCTGGTCTCAAACTCTAGGCCTCAAGTCCTCCTGCCCCGACCTCCCAAAGTGCTGAGATTACAGGCATGAGCCACTGTGCTCAGCCCCAACAATTATTTTTGACAGATAACAGGGATGTCTCCTTGCTCTCTGTGTCTGGCCAAGTAGCCCCAGGTGACACTCGTTTTTTTTTTGTTTGTTTTTGAGACGGAGTCGTGCTCTGTTGCCCAGCCTGGAGTCCAATGCCGTCGTCTCGGCTCACTGCAATCTCCACCTCCTGGGTTTAAGTGATTCTCCTGCCTCAGCCTCCAGAGGAGCTGGGACTACAGGTATGTGCCACCACACCTGGCTAATGTTATTTTTAGTAGAGACGGGATTTCGCCATGTTGGCCAGGCTGGTCTCGAACTCCAGACCTCATGATCCACCTGCCTTGGCCTCCTAAAGTGCTGGGATTACAGGTGTGAGCCACCATGCCCGGCCGTGACACTCGTTTTATAGCATCAGGCTGGTGACCAGAATGTCATGGCTTCTGGGCAGAGGCCAGCTTCCATGCCGTGTCCTGTCTTCCTAGTGCAGATGTCCCCAGCTGCAGTGAGTACCAGTGTGAGGGAAGGGGCTCCAGACTCCCAGAGGGGCCACAGGGATGGCCACGCCAAGCTCTGGGGAGTAGCCGATTCCCCAGCACCTGCCTGCCCATGCACCTTTGGGGTGACTCATGAGACAGGGTGGGGCTCCCACCTGCCCTCTCCCAAAAGGCAATCAGCTATAAAGGCTCTCAGAGGCCCACCCAGCCCCAGGTCATCAAACAAGCCCCAGTTCCATGGCAACCATTATACCCATTCATCAAGGAGATGTAGAGGGAGGTGCTTCCTGGTTCACCCCACCCTCAGCAGAGACAGACCCCAGATCTGGGCCCAGGACTTTGTGCAGGGAGGGGAAATGCAGATGACTCAGCCCCTATTCCTCCATCAAACCAGGCTTGAAGATGGGTTAAATCAGAGCTTTTCATTCCACAAAAGAGAAATTTTAGTGGGGTCAGAACATTGATCTTCTAATATTTGAAAGCCTGTTAACTAGGAGAGAGAGAGAGCAAACTATTTTGTTGTAGGAGGACCCACCTAGCTCTGATGGTTTAAAGCGTCATGAATGCGAATTTGAACTCCAGAAAAGCAGAGCTTCCTAACAATGGGACTTCCGCAGCAATGGGATCTGCTTCCTCTTTCAGTTTGTGCCTTTTCTATGAGCGAGAGACTCCTAGGAAAGCAGCAGCCCATTAGGAAAACGTGTGGGAACTCACTCGCAGGTTTTTTATTTTTTTTGAGATGGAGTTTTGCTCTTGTTGCCCAGGCTGGAGCACAATGGTGCGATCTTGGCTCCCTGCAACCTGCGCACCATGAGTTCAAGTGATTCTCCAGCGCCCTCTCCTGAGTAGCTGCGATTACAGGCATCCACCACCATGCCTGGCTAATTTTTTGTATTTTTAGTAGAGATGGGGTTTCACCATGTTGTCCAGGCTGGTCTCAAACTCCTGACCTCAAGTGATCCACCCCCTTTGGCCTCCCAAAGTGCTGGGATTACAGGCATGAGCCACTGAGCCCAGCCGGGAACCCACAG
Source organism: Gorilla gorilla gorilla (assembly GCF_029281585.2). Lineage (NCBI taxonomy): Eukaryota > Metazoa > Chordata > Mammalia > Primates > Hominidae > Gorilla > Gorilla gorilla. The sequence continues at coordinate 86,333,304 of NC_073230.2, forward strand.
GTTTTTTGGATGGTCTCTGAATGTCATGTAACTCTTTTATTTTTTATCAGAAAAACTTTTTTTGACACAATATCTTGCTGTGTTGCCCAGACTGGAGTGCAGTGGCAAGATCATGGCTCACTGCAGCTTCTAACTCCCGGGCTCAAGTGATCTTCCTGTCACATGAGTCTCCCAAGTAGTTGGAACACAGGTGCCAGCCACCACACCTGGCTAATTTGGTTTGGTTTTGTTTTTTTAGAGATGGGCTCTTGCTATGTTGCCTATACTGGTCTTGAACTGCTGGCCTCCCGCAATCTTCCTCCCTTGGCCACCCAAAGTGCTGGGATTACAAGCATGAGCCACTGTGCACAGCTGAAATTTTTCGACTTAGTCTTTTTGTACATGTGATATTTTATTCATAGAATCCATAAATGGAAGGGAAATTTCTGAGTTCAGAGCAATACATATGATACAAAACTTGATATATAGACTAGAGTTTCTTAGCCGAACTGGAGGGGCTGGCTTAGGTAATCCATGGATTCCCTGAAATTGGGGACACCATTGGAAATATGTGTGAGCTCAGGGGCAGTTTCCTATGATTTTTAGGCCTCAAAATGTCTCTTGGACTCAAAATTGCCTTAGGGCAGAGGACGTGTGTACCCCCAGTATAGAATCTCGGACAGTGAATGTGAGTAAACATTCGGCAGAAAAGCTCTGCCAAACTGAGTGCTCTGATGTGACTTTTTCATCAAGTCAGTATTCCTGGGATCTCTTGTACATGATAATCTCACTCTTGTACATGATAATCTCACTCTTATAAGGTTTCATCGTTTCTGCTTACCCTAGTTTTCTTTCCCACTCTGTTCCCTCTCCCACCAGACTGGACTCTGAAATGGGCATGTACAGAGACGAAGAGACCCCAACATGCTTCAGGCTTTGAGTGGAGAGGACACAGCCTCTGCTGGGACAGGGAACAGAGGGATGTGGAGTCCCTGAAGATGCTTTTGGACAATGGTCTGAGGTTGGGACAGTGGCAGGAGATACCATTCACCCAGGATCTCCAGGACAAGAGATCAGCCTGGCAGTTACATGTGTTTTTTTTCAAACTGGTTGCCAGGTTCGCACGGACGATGACATCAGAGATTCCGACCTTCCTGATTGGAGGGACCGGACTCCGTGGCGCCTGGAGATCAGTTGGACAACAGTATCTTCTCAGAGCTGTTCTCCACTCCCGACTTCTCCTAGGCTTGAGAATTGATAACATACTCTTCTGGATCCTAGCAGTGTCCAGAAGAAGGCCATGGACAGAATGGAGACTAGGTTCCATAAGAGGGGACAGATTACGGGAAAAATCATGACCAGCCGTCAACCGCACCCCCAGAATGAGCAGAGTCCCCAGCGGAGCACCTCGGGATACCCCCTCCAGGAGGTGGTGGATGATGAAGTGTTGGGACCATCAGGTGAGGGGACTGGTGGAAGAAGAGGTGGGATAGGATTGACTAAGACGAAGGAAGGGGGCCGGGTGCGGTGGCTCACGCCTGTAACCCCAGCACTTTGGGAGGCCGAGGTGGGCGGATCACCTGAGGTCAGGAGTTCAAGGCCAGCCTGGCCAATATGGTGAAACCCCATCTCTACTAAAAGTATAAAAATTAGCCAAGTGGTAGTGGTGCACACCTGTAATCCCAGCTACTCAGGAGGCTGAGACAGGAGAATCACTTGAGACTGGGAGGAAGAGGTTGCAGTGAGCTGAGATCACGCTACTGCACTCCAAAAAAAAAAAAAGAAAAGAAAAGAAGGGCCAGCGGTCAGGAAGGAGAACCTGAGGAGGGTGTGTGGGAAGAATGGAGAAATTCAGGCTGGGTGGGGTGGCTCACACCTGTAATCCCAGAACTTTGGGAGGCCAAGGCAGGCGGATCACTTGAGGCCAGGAGTTTGAGACCAGCCTGGCCAACATGGTGAAACCCTGTCTCTACTAAAAGTACAAAATTCAGCTGGGCATTATGGCAGGCACCTGTAATCCCAGCTACCTGAGAGGCTGAGGCAGAAGAATAAATGGAATCCAGGAGATGGATGTTGCAGTGAGCTGAGATTGCACCACTACACTCCAGCCTGGGTGACAAAGCAAGATTCTGTGTCAAAACAAAACAAAACAAAAAAGGAGGGACTCAGAGAGCCAGGGACCGGGGAAGGACATGAAGCAGTGTTCGGAGGACAGAGAGAGAGAAGAATGGGGAGGGGAAGGAGCGGCACATGGGGTTGAGCAGAGGAGAAAATCAGAAAGATGGCTTAGAGAAGCCAGCAGTCTGCGAGTCTGGGGAGGATGGAGAGTGGTTTGGGGTTTTGGGTCGGGGTCTAAGGTGATCAGATGCAGAAGCATTACACGGTGGCCTGGTTTCTTTACTCAGCCCCTGGGGTAGATCCCAGCCCCCCATGTAGGTCCCTTGGCTGGAAAAGGAAGAGGGAGCGGTCAGATGAATCTGAGGAGGAGCCGGAGAAGGAGCTCGCCCCTGAGCCTGAGGAGACCTGGGTAGTGGAGATGCTGTGTGGGCTCAAGATGAAGCTGAAGCAACAGCGCGTGTCACCCATCCTCCCTGAGCACCACAAGGGCTTCAACAGTCAGCTTGGTAGGAGGACACCCCAGAGAGCACCTCCAATCCTGTTCTTTCTAAAAAGAGGAAACTTCCAATAACCACACTTTTCCAATGGGAAAGATACGCCCCCAGTGGGTGAGCTCTCCACGCAGGAGGACTCAGAAGTGATCACTCATGAGGGACACTTAGGAGACGATAGAGGACTAGGCTAGACTTGATAAAGGTTGGCGCTTGGGATGAGAAAGCTTGGTTTCGGGCCAGGTGCAGTGGCTCACACCTGAGATCCTAGCACGTTGGGAGGCTGAGGCAAGAGGATTGCTTGAACTCAGAACTTTGAGGCTGTAGTGAGCTATGACTGCACCACTGCACTCCAGCCTGGGTGACAGAGCAAAACCCTGTGTCAAAAGAAAAACGAAGGCCGGGTGTGGTAGCTCATGCCTGCAATCCCATTACTTTGGGAGGCTGAGATGGGTGGATCACTTGAGGTCAGTTGTTCGAGACCAACCAGACCAATATAGCGAAACCTCATTTATACTAACAATACAAAAATTAGCCAGGCATGCCTGCTATCCCAGCTACTCGGGAGGCTGAGACAGGATAATCGCTTGAACCCAGGTGGAAGAGGTTGCTTTAAGCCAAGATAGCGCCACTGCATTCCATTCTGGGTGAGAGAGTGAGACGCTGTCTCAAAAAAAAAAAAAAAAAAAGAAAAGGGCCCAGAAGTCAGGAAGGAGCACGTGAGGAGGGTGTGTGGGGAGAATGGAGGTACTGAGGCAGGGTGCAGTGGCTCACACCTGTAATCCCAGCACTTTGGGAGGCCAGGCAGGTAGATCACTTGAGGCCAGGAGTTGGAGACCAGCCTGGCCAACATGGTGAAACCCTGTCTCTTCTAGAAGCACAAAAATGAGCTGGGCATTTTGGTGGGCACCTGTAATCCCAGCTACTTGGGAGGCTTAGGCAGGAGAATCACTGGAATCCAGAAGGCAGAGGTTGCAGTGAGCCAAGATCGCACCACTACACTCCAGCCTAGGCCACAAAGCAAGACTATTTCTCAACAACAACAACAACAACAAAAAAGGGACTCAGAGAGCCAGGGACCAGGGAAGGATATGAGGAAGTGTTCTGAGGACAGAGAAACGGGAGAATGGGGAGGAGAAGCAGCGGCACATGGAGCTCAGCAGAGGAGACAGACAGAAGGAAAGATGGCTTGGAGAAGCCAGCAGTCTGCGAGGCTGGGGAGGATGGAGAGTGGTTTGGGGTTTTGGGTCGGGCTCTAGTGTGATCAGCTGCAGAAGCATTACACCGTGGCCTGGTTTCTTTACTCAGCCCCTGGGGTAGATCCCAGCCCCCCGCGTAGCTCCTTTTGCTGGAAAAGGAAGATGGAGTGGTGGGACGAATCTGAGGAGTCGTTGGAGGAGGAGCCACGGAAGGTGCTCGCCCCTGAGCCCGAGGAGATCTGGGTGGCGGAGATGCTGTGTGGCCTCAAGATGAAGCTGAAGCGACGGCGAGTGTCGCTCGTGCTCCCTGAGCACCACGAGGCCTTCAACAGGCTGCTTGGTAGGACACCCCAGAGAGCACCTCCAATCCTGTTCTTTCCAAAAACAGGAAACTTCCAATAACCACACTTTTCCAATGGGAAAAATATGCCCCAGTGGGTGAGCTCTCCATGTGGGAGGAATGTGAAGTGATCACTCATGAGGGACACTTAGGAGATGATAAAGGATTAGGTCAACTTGATAAAGGTCAGCACTTGGGATAAGAAAGCTTGGTTTCGGGCCAGGCGCAGTGGCTCCCGCCTGAGATCCCAGCACGTTGGGAGGCTGAGGCAAGAGGATTGCTTGAACTCAGGACTTTGAGGCTGCAGTGAGCTATGACTACACCACTGCACTCCAGCCTGGGTGACAGAGCAAAACCCTGTCTCAAAAGAAAAACCAAGGCTGGGCACAGTAGCTCATGCATGTAATCCCACCTACTCGGGAGGCTGAGACAGGAGAATCGCTTAAACCCGGGAGGCAGAGGTTGCAGTGAGCCAAGATCAGGCCACTGCATTCCAGCCTGGCCCACAGAGCAAGCCTCTGTCTCAAAATAAATTAATAAATAAAAATAAAAATCAAAGAAAAACAAAATCAATAAACAAAGAAAGTGGTTTCAGCTGTGCCCTCTGACACTTAATGTCTCTTACTGACTTTTCTAAACCTAAGTGTCTCCATCCATAGTGAGGGATACCAAGGCCATGGTCACACCCTGATGTGACTGTCTCATGAGGAAATGATGGGAATTCCTTTATGACTCTGCAGTGGTCCCTCCGTGTCTGCTGGAGGGGGTCCTGGCTGATTCCCAGCTCTACATCCTGTAGATTCTCACACCCAGGGCCTCCTTCGGCCTCTTCTCAGGGGAGTCTCAGAGCAGGAGCCTCTCTCCCTTGCCCAGTGAAAGTCACTCTCCCCTCTCCCATCCACCTCACCCGCGGCCACAATCCTGAGACCTCCCCCCGGGAGGCACACTTCTCCTCGCTGCCCTGCTGCTCCCACGGAAACCCTGTCCTGCTTCTCACACTGACATCTGCTCTCTAATCACAGAGGATCCTGTCATTAAAAGATTCCTGGCCTGGGACAAAGATCTGAGGGTGTCGGACAAGGTAAGGTTGTTCTCCATGTAACTGTTCCTGTTCCAACGCATGGCTGGGGGGAGGGTGCAGCTTCCAAACCCACAGTTCTCCCTCCACCACCTCCCACCAGATGCTCCTACAGTCTTTTTTTTTTTTTTTTTTTTTTTTTTTTTTTTTTTTGTGAGACACAGTCTTGCTCTGTTGCCCAGGCTGGAGGGCAGTGTCTCAATCTTGACTCACTGCAGCTGATGCCTCCCGGGTTCAAGCGATTCTCCTGCCTCAGCCTCCAAGCAGCTGGGATTACAGACATGAACCACCACACCTGGCTAATTTTTGTGTTTTTAGTAGAAACGGGGTTTTGCCATGTTGGCCAGGTTGGTCCTGAACACCTGACCTCAGGCGATCCACCCGCCTTGGCCTCCCAAAGTGCTGAGACTATAGACGTCAGCCACTGTGCCCGACCAGCTCCCATGGTCTTGAGTCTTGGCACCCACAAATTTTTTTTTGTGAGACAGAGTCTAGCTCTGCTCCCCAGGATGGAGTGCAGTGGCATGATCATAGCTCATTGCAGCCTCTAATTCCTGGGCTCAAGCAATCTTCTTTCCTCAGCCTCCTGAGGAGCTGGGACTAGGCACATGCCACCATGCTCAACTAATTTTTGAAATGTTTGTAGAAACAGGTTCTCACTATGTTGCCCAGGTTGTTCTCGAACTGTTGGGCTCACATGATCCTCCTGTCTCCACCTCTCAAAAAGTACTGGGATCACAGGCTTGAGCTGCCACTCCCGGCTATTCTTGGTCTTTTTATGATTTGTCAGCATCTCCCTCAGGATTCTGCTGGTCTCTTGCAGAGTGAATGAGTGGCCCCTGCCTCTCCTATGGGTCCTTTGGGATCTGAGCTCTGGGCCACAGTCTGGCCGCAGACCTGAAGCTCCTGGCCCCTCTACTCTCAGCTCTTCGGGACAGTTCTCTGCCTGGCACACAAAAGACCCTCCTGACACCAGCCGACCTAGACACACCCCCTCCAAAGATCCCATCGGAGCCCACCATCCTGGGAGCATCACCCAAAACCCTTCCTCTGGCTTCTCGGATTTGCATCCGACCTTCCAATACCCCTCCATCCCGCAATTTCCAAATGAGTACAGTCACCCCAACACTGAGGTCCCTTCTCTGATGGGCAGCCCCTCCCCAGACCCTCATTCCCCCTCTCCACAATCTTCCTCTTCCAAGATGTGACCTCTCCCTCTCTGTGTTCCTTTCTCTCCATCAGTATCTCCTGGCTATGGTCATAGCGTATTTCAGCCGGGCCGGCTTCCCCTGCTGGCTATACCAACGCATTCATTTCTTCCTGGCTCTGTGAGTGGTTTGCTGCCTCCTATCCGTCAATATCCAATGCCCTGGGACAGCGGGGGAAGTGGGATTCCAGCCTTTCGTTTATTCTTTCACCTATTTGTCCTCTTTACTCTGTGTACAAAAAAGAGAGGATTATACTATCATAGACTGTTGTTTCTAAACAGAAACTCAGGCTGGGCACAGTGGCGTACGCCTGTAATCCCAGCACTTTGGGAGGCCGAGGCAGGCGGATCACCTGAGGTCAGCAGTTCGAGACCAGCCTGGCCAACATGGCCAAACCCCGTCTCTACTAAAAATAGAAAAATTAGCTGGGTGTGGTGGTGTGCATCTGTAATCCCAGCTACTCGGGAGGCTGAGGCAAGAGAACCCTTTGAACCCAGGAGGTGGAGGTTGCAGTAAGCTAAGGTCGAGCCACTGCACTCCAGCCTGGGTGACAGAGTGAGACTTTTTCTCAAAAAAAAAAAAAAAAAAAAGCCAAAAAAACAAACTCCAATGCCAGTGTACAAATAAAAGAATAAAACAAAAGGAACCATAAACCGCTCCTAAGGGGAAAAGAAAAGGAGTGGAGCGGACATGCCGCTTCGTCCAGCAAGCAGACGTTTCTGGTTCTTCTCTCTCTCTCTCCTTCCCACATCAACCACAAACGCCATTGACCTCCTCTGGGTTCCCATGACAGAGGCCACAGTTCAGGTCCCCCTCGCATCACTCGAATCCACTGTCAAATGCTCCCCGCTGGGCTCTCCTGGAGTCTCTCCCCAAGCCAGGGGGCTTCCTAGTGCAGCCTGAACATCTTTCCAAAGCACGACAACCTCACTGCCCACCTGAACAACTTCCTTAGCTGATGCCCTTCTCTATCGAGGCCAGGGTCCACAGTGTCAATTCTACCCTCTCTACAATCTCTACAAGCACACTGGCTCGCCATCTTGGTATTTCCTGGCTCGGCTTCACTGCTCCTTCCAAATGCCCTCCACTCGACTTTGTGTTTGTGTTTTCTGTCTGGGTGTCCCACACACATGTGGCTCTGAAGGGAAGGACCCGTTCCTTGAAGTCAGTTCACCCCACAGCCTCTGTGATGCCTTCCCTCATCTTCCAACTTCTGCATGCCCATAGCTCTCTAGTTACATCCTGGACACTGGGATTAGGTCATCTGCCTTGATTACTCCCAGTCCCATTAGACTAGATGCCTGTAGAAGGCAGGGTCCTGGCAAAATATCAATGTATTCAATTTCTTTTATTTTTTTGAGACAGACTTGCCCTGTCCCCCAAGCTGGAGTGCAGTGGTGAGATCATAGCTCACCGCAGCCTCCATATCCTGGGCTCAAGCGATCCTCCCACCTCAGCTTCTTTATTAGCTCCGACTACAGGGCTGTGCCACCACACCTGGACAGTTTGTTTGTCTGTCTGTTTGTTTATTGAGACAGAGTCTTGCTCTGCCTCTCAGGCTGGAATGGAGTGGCCCAATCTCAACTCACTGCAACCTCCGCCTCCTGGGTTCACACAATTCTTATGCTTCAGCCTCCTGAGTAGCTAGGCCTAACGGGTGTGCCACCGCACCAGGCTGATTTTTGTATTTTTAGTAGAGATGGGGTTTCTCTGTGTTGACCAGGCTGGTCTCCAACTCCTGGTCTCAAGCGATCCACCTGCTTCAGCCTTCTAAAGTGCTGGGATTACAGGCATGAGCCACCGCGTCTGGCATATTTCTTATATTTTTAATAGAGACGAAGGTCTTGCTATGTTGCCCAGGCCTGTCTCAAACTCCTGGCCTCAAGTGATCCTCCTGCTTTGGCCTCCCAATGTGCTGGGATTCCAGGCGTAAGCCACCACTCTCGGCCACCAGTTGGGTTTTTGTCTCCATCCTGAAGGAGTGGGAGACGCCCTTGATCAGGTCTCTGTCCAGCAGAGCCCTCCTGAGGAAGGCGTGGCTCTCTGCAGGGTGGGTGCCAGTCCTGAGCTAGGGACGGTCCCTTACCTTCCTCTCTGGGAAGCTGACCTCAGCTGGAGGCCTCTCCTGGTGGTGCCCCTGAGCAGCAACCTGATTTCTGTCCTCAGCTACCTGGCCAATGACATGGAGGAGGACGACGAGGACTCCAAACAAAACATCTTCCACTTCCTGTATGGGAAGAACCGCTCTCGCATACCCTTGCTCCGTAAGCATTGGTTCCAGTTAGGCCGTTCCATGAACCCGAGGGCCAGGAAGAACCGCTCTCGCATACCCTTGCTCCGTAAGCGTCGGTTCCAGTTATGCCGTTGCATGAACCCGAGGGCCAGGAAGAACCGCTCTCAGATAGTCCTGTTCCAGAAACGTCGGTTCCACTTCTTCTGTTCCATGAGCGGCAGGGCTTGGGTTTCCCCGGAGGAGTTGGAGGAGGTGAGTGGGGCCTGGGGAGGTGGAGGAGGTGGGGAGGAATTGGGTGGGCTGGAGGCTGGATGAGGGGAGAGAGGGGTATCCTGGCGAGTCCCCGTCTTCTCAAAGGGCGTTTGTTTTTCCAGATCCAGGCTTATGACCCAGAGCACTGGGTGTGGGCGCGAGATCGCGCTCGCCTTGCCTAGAGCTCCAGGGACCGTGGAGGCCTGAGGTCATCGGCCTGAGAGAAGGTACATCTGCATCCTCCGGGGTAAAGGCAGAATATTGGGGTCTATTTCGGAAATCCGAAGAACCCAATTGCTTGATCCGGCTTCAAGCCTGGGCAACGTGGCGAGATCCCCTCTCCACAAAAATACTAAAATTAGCCAGGCGATGTGGGACGCATCTCTACTCCCAACTACTCAGGAGGCTGAGGCGGGAGGATCGCTGGAGCCCGGAAGGTCGGGGCTGCATGGAGCCCTCATCCTGCCACTGCACTCCGTCTGGGCGACAGAGTGAGACCCTGCCTCAAAAATAATCATAAATACTGAGTTTGGGGAGGTTCATTATGATTGACGCACTTGAGTTACCGATTTGGGTCGAGGGTTCAGTGAAGCTTTGGTTTACATCTTGTGCAGCTAACCACGTTGAGCACAGAGCATGAGACTTCATCATGAGGAGGTAGGATTAAGGATTAGGCTTCTGGACTCGTGGTTCGTGATGTTGTCACATTAGAAACACATCTAGCATGGTTACAAGTTTAGATCTTAAGTGACACAAAAGGCCCCAGCTGTGATGAAGTCCAAAGCCACATTCTCTGAGGGTGCCCTACTCCCTGGGCAGACCCACCCAAAGTCCTTGCTATGAAGCAGATCACTGGGGCTGACCTTGGGTGTATTAAGTGAGTTTTGGAGTCATGGTCACCAAAGTGTGAGTTTCACAGTTGAACACGATGGTTCAGAAGCAGGGTATAGAATGAAAGGCAGCAGATAAAATTGCATTTCTCAATTGCTCTGAACTCTAGACTTGACATGGGACGTGAATAACCTTCCTGTCTAGAGAGCTGCCTCCTTGAAGTGTGACATTGTCTCTCTCACTTCCAGAACACCGGACCCAGGGGAGATGTGGATTTTCAGCAGGAACTTTATTCCAATGCTAATGGCAGACACCAGGAAGGAGGAGAGGAACCATTTGTGCAGATCATCTAGAAGAACCTGGACCATTCTTGATGGAGCTGAATACAGTGATCACGTTGTCCTCCTAGGAGCAGGGGTGGGGGGAGGGGGGTGGGGTCCATCTAGGAGTCCTTGGAGAAAAGTAAGAAACCAGGAGTGTTTCCAGTTCCACCTTTCCTGCGGCACCACCACCCTTTTTATATTGCTGAATTCCAACCTCCCTGGGGCGGAACCTTGAGGTCCTGTTTCTTACGGACTTGGTTGCCACAGTCCAGGAGCATTTGAAGGCACAATGCAGGGGCTCAGATTGGCACAGAATTCTTTTGTGAAATATCAGTGCCACAGATTGTAACAGATAGCTTCATGCACACTCTGCATTTTATTGGTTTGTTTGGAAAATGTTGGCCATTGAATTATTCATAGATTTATTTCAAATAGTTTGGAAATTGTTGTACTTTTGAAAACATGCTGTTCCTGTAGTTTTTTGATGAGAGTTATAGTTGTTATATATACATAAGGATAATTTTCTTTTCATTTTTAAGAGACAATTCTTTTTATCCTAAATATTTTATTATCTTTAAATTTGTTTCTGTATTATTATATGTGCTCCTGAAGCGAGCACTCTTTTTATGTATACTTCCATAATAATCTCTTCTATTTATAGCTATTGGTAGTTCCCCTAAATTCTGACGACAGAAATTTTTATTTGCTGTTTAGGTTTGTGACTGAATTGTGAGAATTCAGTTGTGATTTTTAACATCTCTCAGATATATATACTAACACGTCTAATATATACTATCTATTTTATTGGTTTATTTTGAAAAACATGGGTATAGAATTATTTAAATATTATTTTATTTATTTAAATATTTATTAAATATATTTATTTAAATATTATTATTACTTTAAATATTATTTTAAATATTTTGGAAATACTGGTATTTTTGAATAGATGCTGTTTCTATAAAGCTGTGTGATGGGTATTATAACTGTTATATACACATACATATAATTTTGTTTTCCTTTTTAAGAGAGGATTCTTTTCATCCTAAATCTTTTACCTTTCAATCTTTGTATCTATTATTACACGTGCTGCTGAAGGGAGCATGGTTTTTATCTATGATACTTAGTTAACATATATATTACATTTATAGCTATGTAGTAGTTCCCCTAAATTCTTGTAAAAATAAATTTTTATTTGATATTTCGTGTATGTTTGAAATGTGAGACTTCAGATGTAATTTTTTACCTTGTTTTGGCATGTTTGTATGTTACTTTAAAGAGGATGTGTGTTCTAAAGGAGGACATGAGCTGTGTGTTTTCAAGAGAACAATAGAGTGCGTCTCTTGGGGAAACATAATAAAAATGAACTTTTCTCACCTTCACAGCAATTGTGATCATATTGGTCTGGATTGATTATTTGCTGCCCAGTGATATTTTTCCTTAATGGGGTTGTGGTTATTTGAACATATTTATTAGCTCTGGAAGATAATCCTGTGCTGTTTTTTATGTAGAAAAAAACATAAGGCTGGGTGCAGTGCTCACACCTACAATCCCTGCAGTTTTGGAGGTCATGGCGGGAGGATCACCTGAGGCCAGGAGTTTGAGGCCAGCCTCAGCAACACAGCATCTACATCTATTTTTAATTTTTATTTTTTAAAGAAAAACAATAGAAGAGAAGGCTGATCCCAAGCTACAGGGTTTTTTTGTTTGTTTGTTTTGGAGACAGAGTCTTGCTCTGTCTCCCAGGCTGGAGTGCAGTGGCACAACCTCTGGTCCCTGCAACTTTCACCTCTGGGTTCAAACAAATTCTCCTGCCTCAGCCTCCCAAGTAGCTGGGACTACAGGCACCCATCTGTACGTCCGACTAACTTTTGTAAAAATAGTAGAGACAAGGTTTCACCATGTTGGCCAGGCTGGATATCTTTCTCTCTCTCTCTCTCTCTCTCCATGAGTCTCTCATTATTCAGTGGTCCAGCCCAAGCCCAAACTTGTTTACCTGGCAGGAAGAATTCTGAAAGGGCAAAATTGGAAGTTGCCAGCCCTCCAGTCACAAGTCCCAGGTAGACATGAATTTTGAGGGGACACTATTCAACCAAATGCAGGGGGTTAGGGCTTTTGGGGTGCTCAGTGAGGAGGTTACTGTGGTCGGCCAGGCAACAGACCAGAGTGGTGGCAGTGAAGACCCTCTCTAACTTCATTTTCCATCCTGGGGCTGTGCAGAAGTTCTAGCCTGAGAAAGGGCTCCATGGCTGCAAGTTTTCCTGAAGTTCTGATGTCTTCTGTGCTGAAGCTCAACTGGCCAGACACTGGCTGGAGTGATGATCTTAGAGGACAAGCGATGGGTCCCAAGTGCTACCAGGCACCCCTGCCCTGACCCTGGGAGCAGATGGGTCAGGTGTTTGTGGGAGAAGTTGTCCCCCAGGGCCTGGCTTACATCCCCCTCCCTGCTCTGCCCAGGATCACCCTCCCTGCTGCTCGCACCACCTCAGCCACTGAAGATCTTCCTAAACCCAGTCTGTTCATCTTGCTTGGGCATCCTCTGCATGGTCCAGCTTCTTGGGGGTGGCATTCAGAGCCTTCACCCCTTTTCCAGGTCGTATCTCCTACCACACCCTCTTGACCTCCCCAGTTCCACATCCCTCATCCCAGCCAGCTGCGCCTTTCCACAAACCCACTGTGATGCCCACTTCCTGGTTTGTTTGTTTTTTTGTTTGTTTTGAGACAGAGGGTCTCGTTCTGTCACCCAGGCTGGAGTGCAGTGGTGTAATCTCAGCTCACTGCAACCTTTGCCTTCCGGGTTCGAGCAATTTTCCTGCCTCAGCCTCCTGAGTAGCTGGGATTACAGGCATGCCCCACCACGCCTGGCTAATTTTTATATTTTTAGTAGAGACGGGGATTCACCACGTTGGCCAGACTGGTCTTGAACTCCTGGGCTCAAGCAAACTACCCGCCTTGGCCTCTCAAAGTGCTGGGATTATAGGCGTGAGCCACTGTGCCTAGCTGATGGCCAATTATTTATCTCCCTTCCTTCCATCTTCAACAGGGGCTCCAGCTCCAATGCCACCTCCTCCAGGAAGTCCTCCTTGCACCTCCGCCCCCCATTAGGCTAGGCCAGGTGTCTCCCTTGGACTCCCAGCACAGCCTGTGTTGCCCCCATCATAGCTCCTCTCCCCTGCACAGCACTTTCTAGGCCAGGTCCTATCTGGGCCCCCAGTTCTGTCTGGCAGGGGACCCCAAGAGAAAGAAGCACCCAGATACATTTGACAATCTGACCCTGCTCACAACTCCCCATCCTTCTGCCCAGCTCAGCCTCTCCAGCCACCAGCCCAAGTGTCCCCTGACCTAGGGTTCTCCCACTGGCCTGAACCCCTGGAATCAGGGCTGAGACAGGGCTCCAGGCACAGGGGTGGGGAGGGCGTAGCTGAGACCAGAGCTGCCATGAAACCCTCTTGGGGATGTTGGCCCCCCTCCCCTGGGGAATGAAAGGTGGGGGCAGAGGAGGGAGGGAGAGGCCAGGATGATTAATGGGACATTTCTCTCTGTCCCTCAGAGGGAGAAGCCAGGGAGAAGAATGGTTGTCAAGGGCAACACATTCTTTCCAGGCTAACTCTCATGTGTCACCGACATCACAGGGAGTGGGGTTTCGGGGAGGCTGGACTGCAGCGTGGGCCCAAAGGGAGCGTGGATATCTTCTAGGTTGAATGCTCATTTTACTGAGAGGAAACTGAGGCCAGGGGAGACAGGTATGGTGCCCCGGTGGGGCTTACACCAAAAATGAGGCTTAAAAAAGGGGCACTCCTGGGCTGGGCGCGGTGGCTCATGGCTGTAATACCAGCACTTTGGGAGGCCAAGGCAGGAGGATCACTTGAGGTCAGGAGATCAAGACCAGCCTAGCCAACATGGTGATACCCCATCACTACTAAAAATACAAAAATTAGCTGGCCATGGTGGAGGGCGCCTGTAATCCCTAATCCCAGCTACTCGGGCGGCTGAGGCAGGAGAATCGCTTGAACCCAGGGATGGGCATGAGCCACTGTGTCTGGCCAAGCATAGGAATTCTGAAGGAATGCAATTCAGTCTGCAGCCGGGCGGGGGGGTGGGTGCCTCCTCCATGAGTGGGACGCTCTCTAAGGGCAGAGACTGGACCTGAGCCCTCCGCTGAGCCCATGGGTCTTAGACTGGGTCTAGATCTGCCCAACAGTGGCTGCTTCAGGGGATCAGGGGCGGCTGCCGAATGAGCGGTCAGGCATGTCCCTCAGCTCCTGTTTCTTTCTGGCCTCTTCTCAGAAGGTGGTGCCATCCTGCCCTCCACCACAGTCTGGACAGCTTCCCAGGCTGCTGTGGGCAGAGATCAGAGGGAGATCCGGGGAGGCGGTGGGCTGGGCTGTTGGGGGTCACTGTCCTGTGGTGTCACCAGGAGTGGAGATGCCTGCTCTGTGCTCCAGCTATGACCCTCTATGGACAGTGGGGAGGCCGATCTCTGCAGAGTGACCTTGTGTCCCCAGGCCTGGGGAGGGGATGGGAGGCTCTGAGGTGGCAGCTGTGCATGGTCAAAGTGACAGCTTAGGCCAGATGTGGTAGCTCATACCTGTAATTCCAGCACTTCGGGAGGCTGAGAGGGAAGGATTGCTTGAGCCCAGAAGGTGAAGACCAGGGTGGGCAATGCAGTGAGACCCCATCTCTACAAAAAATTTTAAAATTAGCTGGATGTGGTGGTGCATGCCTGTAGTCCCAGCTACTTGGGAGGTTGAGGTGGGAGGACCACTTGAGCTCAGAAGTTCGAGGCTGCAGTGAGTGAGCCGTGATGGTACCACTGTACTCCAGCCTGGGCAACAGAGTGAGACCCTGTCAAAAAAAATAAAAACAAAAAAAAGAAATCAGCAAAATGAGAGGTGAGTAACAAAGCTGAGGAAGGGCAACAGCCAGAGCATCTTTTTTGTTTGTTTGTTGGTTGGTTGGTTTTGAGACAGAGTCTCGCTCTGTCGCCCAGGCTGGAGTGCAGTGGCTCAATCTCGGCTCACTGCAAGCTCCGCCTCCCAGGTTCACGCCATTCTCCTGCCTCAGCCTCCTAAGTAGCTGGGACTACAGGAGCCTGCCACCACACCCAGCTAATTTTTTTGTATTGTTTTTAGTAGAGATGGAGTTTCACCCTGTTAGCCAGGATGGTCTTGATCTCCTGACCTTGTGATCTACCCGCCTCAGCCTCCCAAAGTGCTGGGATTACAGGCGTGAGCCACCATGACCGGTCTGTTGTTTTTCTTTTTCTGAGATGGAGTCTCACTTTGTCACCTAGGCTGGAGTGCGATGGTGTGATCTCGGCTCACTGCATCCTCTGCCTCCTGGGTTCAAGCGATCTTCTTGCCTTAGCCTCCTGAGTAGCTGGGATTACAGGTGCATGCCACCATGCCTGGCTAATTTCTGTGTTTTCAGTGGACACGGAGTTTTACTATGTTGGCCAGGCTAGTCTCCACCTCCTGACCTCAGGTGATCCACCAGCTTTGGCCTCCCAAAGTGCTGGGATTACAGGCATGAGCCACCGTGCTTGGCCAGCAAACCATTTTTTGTTTGTAGAGTTGGGATCTTGCTATGTTTATCCAGAGTGGTCTCCAACTCCTGGCCTCAAGTGATCCTCCTGCCTTGGCCTCCCAAAGTGCTGGGATTACTGGCATGAGCCACAACGCCCGGCCAACGCTCACAGTTTTAAATGTCTAATTACAAAATGAAAAACATGCTGTGAAGGAAAAGGACACAGCTCTCAGAGAGCTGAGAGTTCAGAAAGGGCTTCCCTGAAGACAGACAAGGAAAGGGCGAGAGGAAGAGGCGCCTGGTGGAGGAGCTGTCTGTAGACAGGGAAGGACAAGGGCAAAGGCAGGGCATCCTAAACAAGGGTCTGCGTGGCTGGAACAGTGGCAGCAAGAGAAGGCTTATGGGGGCATCATGACTGAGATGATGAACTTAGGTTATGTTTTTATTTATTTACTTATTTTGAGCAAGGGTCTTGCTCTGTTGCCCAGGCTGGAGTGCAGTGGAGCGATCATAGCTCACTGCAGCCTTGACCTCCCAGGCTCAAGCGATCCTCTGATCTCAGCCTCCCGAGTAGCTGGGACTACAGGTGTGCAACACTATGCCTGGATAATTTTTTTTTCCCCGTGACAGAGTCTCACTCTGTCACTCAGGCTGGAGTGCAGTGGTGCAATCTTGGCTCATTGCAACCTCTGCCTCCTGGGTTCAAGCGATTCTTGTGCCTCAGCCTCCCAAGCAGCTGGGATTACAGGCGTGCACCAGCATGCTAATTTTTGTATTTTTTAATGGAGATGGGGTTTCGCCATGTTGGTCAAGCTGGTCTCAAATTCATGGCCTCTGGTGATCCACCCACCTAGCCTCCCAAAGTGCTGAGATTACAGGAGTGAGCCACCACACGTAGCCTATGCCTGGAAAACTTTTTTTTTTGAGACAGAGTCTCGCTCTGTTGCCCAGGTTGGAGTGCAGTGGTGCGATCTCGACTCACTGCAACCTCTGCCTCCTGGCGATTTTCCTGCCATAGCCTCCCGAGTAGCTGAGACTACAGGTGCTTGCCACCACGCCCCCCAGCACTTCGGGAGGCAGAGGCAGGCGGATCACTTGAGGTCAGGAGTTGGAGACCATCCTGGCCAACATGGTGAAACCCTGTCTCTACTAAAAATACAAAAAATTAGGCAGGCATCATGGTGGGTGCCTATAAACCCAGCTACTCAGGAGGCTGAGGCAGGAGAATCACTTAAACCGGGAAGGCAGAGGTTGCAGTGAGCTGAGATTGCAGCATTGCACTCCAGCCTGGGCAACGAGCAAAAAAAAAAAAAAAAAAAAAAGTGAAAGCAACATAATTTCCCACATAATTAGAAAAACCAACAGTATGCTGGAAAATACACAATGTTTAAGTCAAAATCATCTCAGAAATTGGGTACCAGTTACATAACTATTCCTTATACACAGTTGCCTTTGATACCCTACTCCAAATTGAAGCTGCCAGCTGCTGTCTTAGCAAAGACCCTCAAAGTTCTTGCTGTACTAGCTTTAAGAGTTTTATAACAGTTTTATCTGCTCTTATTCCCTGCTCCAAGCCATCCTCCACTCTATCACCAGAGCTATTTTTGAAATCACAAATCTGGTCAAATAATTTTTCTGCTTAAAAATTTACTAGTGCCCCACTTCCTACTATATGAAATTTAAAATCTAGTCATCACTGGGCCCAAAACTACCTTCTTTTCAGAATCTCTCTAATCCTTTCCCTTCATCAAGTCCCCTACATCATCACCATTATTATTATTATTATTATTTATTATTATTATTTGAGAGTGCTCACCCTGTCGCCCAGGCTAGAGTGCAACGGCATGATCTCAGCTCACTGCAGCCTCCGCCTCCCAGGTTCAAGCAATTCTCCTGTCTCAGCCTCCCAAGTAGCTGGGATTACAGGCACCCACCATCACACCCGGCTAATTTTTGTGTTTTTAGTAGAGATGGGGTTTCACCATGTTGGGCAGGCTTGTCTTGAACTCCTGAACTCAGGTGATCTGTCCTCCTTGGCCTCCCAAAGCGCTACGATTACAGGTGTGAGCCACTGCAACTGGCCGTCCCCTATATTGTAGCACAGTGAACAATTGTTTCCTGAACATCACAAGCTCTTTTAGACACTACAGTGTATAAGCAGGTTTCTGTCTATACTGCTCTCCTCTTCCTCCTCTGCCCAACCAATGTCTGCTCATCCAAAGAATGTATCCTGTGTGTTCATTAACTTAGCAATTTCCAGCAAACCGTTTAATTGATAACTTGTTAAGAGAAGGCAGGAAACCTCCATGAAAGAGAAATCAGTGGGTATTTCCTACAGCATTTAACACATTGTAGGCCTTCAATAAACCCTTGTGAAATAAACCTCTTTACTCTTCGTTCTACCTTGCTAAGAATATCACCTAAGTCTGTCTACCATGTGAAACTGCAGATGACCTCACAGAAAATGGAAAGAAGTATCTCTAAAAATAAGTTTATTAGGCAACACACTATAGGCTACAGTCCACTTCTGATTTTTTTTTTTTTTTTTTTGAGACGGAGTCTTGCTGTGTCACCCAGGATAGACTGCAGTGGCGCGATCTCAGCTCACTGCAACCTCCGCCTCCTGGGTTCCAGCGATTCTCCTGCCTCAGCCTCCCAAGTAGCTGGGATTACAGGTGCCCTGCGGGGAGGCTCCTGGCTGGCTTCCCGTAGGTAGACAGCTACACTTCCTTGCCCTTCATTGGCTTCTTTTCATGAAACTCCTGCCGTCTACAAAACATGACCACCTGAGGTCAGGAGTTCGAGACCAGCCTGGCCAACATGTTGAAACCTCGTCTCTACTAAAAATACAAAAATCAGCCGGGCGTGTGGCGGGCGCCTGTAATCCCAGCCACTCGGGAGGCTGAGGCAGGAGAATCGTTTGAACCCTGGAGGCGGAGTTTGCAGTGAGCTGAGATCGAGCCATTGCACTTGAGCCTGGGCAACAAGAGTGAAACTGTGTCTCAAAAAACCAAAAATGTTATATATATACACGTATGAAAAATATATACACACATACTATATATATACACGTATGTGTGTATATATATACACATGTGTATATATATTCACGTGTATATATATATATATTTATTTATTTATTTATTATTATTATTTTTTTCCTGGTTGGGCACAGTGGTTCACGCCTGGAATCTCAGCGCCTTGGGAGACCGAGGCAGGAGGATTGCTTGAGCCCTGAGCGTCTGAGACCAGCGTGAGCAACATAGTTAGATCCTTGTCTCTATTTTTTTTTTTTTTTGAGTCGGAGTCTAGCTCTGTCGCCCAGGCTGGAATGCAGTGGCCTGATCTCGGCTCACTGCAAGCTCCGCCTCCCAGGCTCACGCCATTCTCCTGCCTCAGCCTCCCGAGTAGCTGGGACTACAGGTGCCTGCCACCACGCCCGGCTAATTTTTTTGTGTGTGTTTTTAGTAGAGACAGGGTTTCACTGTGTTAGCCAGGATGGGCTCGATCTCCTGAACTTGTGATCCACCCGCCTCGGCTTCCCAAAGTGCTGGGATTACAGGCCTGAGCCACCGTGCCCGGCCGCCTTGTCTCTAATTTTTAAATATTTTAATTAGAATAAAAATTATCCATATTTTTTTTTTTGCATATGGCTGCTTAAACATGTTAGTTCAGAGATTCTGCCCTGTGAAAAGTGAATAGCACATAAATGCTCATTTTGAGGAATTACAAAGCGAACCCCAGGGTCACCACCTCCCAGGTTGACACACATTGTCACCGCTCCATTCTTTCCACTTAAATCTTCCCCCCCAACCCCCACCCCAGTTCCTGATTTTTATGGTAATTATGTCCTGTTTGTGTCTGTTATTTTGTCAACTAAGTATCCCTAAACAATATAGTCTGGGTTTTTGTTTGTTTTTTTTTTGTTTGTTTTTTTCAGACAGAATCTCACTCTGTCACCCAGGCTGGAGTGCAGTGGCATGATCTCGGCTCACTGCAACCTCTGACTCCCGGGTTCAAGCAGTTCTCCCGCCTCAGCCTCCTGAGTAGCTGAGATTACAGGCGCCGTCCACTGCACCCGGCTAATGTTGTATTTTTAGTAGAGTCGGAGTTTCACCATGTTGGCCAGGCTAGTCTCGAACTCCTGACCTCCAGCGATCTGCCTGCCTTGACCTCCCAAAGTGCTGGGATTACAGGCGTGAGCCACCATGCCTGGCCCCTAAACAATATAGTCTTGATATTGTTGTAACCGAGCGAGTTATAGAGAAACGCCGCACCATGAGACTAATTTAGGAGTCCTCTATTGCCGGTGACTGAGAGATGGCTAGAGCTCAAAATTCTTTTGGCCCCGAAGAAGGGGCTAGATTTCTTTTTATACCATGGTCTAAATAGGGGAGGGGGAGTTTAGCTGAAACAATTTTTACAGAAGCAGAACAGGGAAAAATTAAAAAGATTAATTGGTTACATAAATAGTTACAGAAAAATAAACAGTTCCAGGTGCAGGGGCTCAAACTACCACAAAGAGAAAATGCAGGGTCTTTTGGTATCATCCACTGAGCGCGTCCCCAAGAGCTGCTGGTTCAGCTTGCCTCCATACCTTATCAGTAAGTGCATTCCTAGATGTGCATGGAGTCAGCTTAGACTAGTTATGCCTTTAAGGGAGGGGGCTGCAAGTGAAGGAACTAAAATGGAGCCTGTCCAGCTCTCTCAGCTAAAAGAGACAATCACGTTAAAATAAGGTAGGGTATCACAATATAGGTAAGCATACAGCATATATTTAATATGTCTGGCTTTTTTTTTTCCATGTAGAGATGGGGTCTCACCACATCTTTACATAAAAGGTGGTTAACGAGATCCAAGGTGGTCTCCATCTCGTGGCCTCAAGTGATCCTGTAACCCCAGCCCCCCAAAGTGCTGGGATTACAAACATGAGCCACTGGTGCCCAGCCCTGGCTTCTTTTTTGTAGACATTATTTTAGAAGTCATTTTATTGTGAGTAACAACGGAAGTATTCATTTTCTCTGTAGTATGCTGTTCTATTTCATGACTCTCCACCATATATTTATCCCTCCTTCTTGCTCAGGGACACTGGATTGTTTTCCATTTTAACCTGCTATGAACAATTCTGCAGGGAATATTCTTTTTTTTTTGTTTTTTTTGGAGACAGAGTCTCGCTCTGTTGCCCAGGTTGGAGTGCAGTGGCGTGATCTTGGCTCACTGCAACCTCCACCTCCTGGGTTCACGCCATTCTCCTGCCTCAGCCTCCAGAGTAGCTGGGACTACTGGTACCCGCCACCACGCCTGGCTAACTTTTTGTGTTTTTAGTAGAGATGGGGTTTCACTGTGTTAGCCAGGATGGTCTCTATCTCCTAACCTCATGATCCGCCCACCTCGGCCTCCCAAAGTGCTGGAATTACAGGCATGAACCACCGCACCAGGTCTCTGCAGTGAATATTCTTATACAGAGGAGCAGGCATGGGGTATGTACTAATGAATGGGACTGCTGGCTCAGTGGTCCACCTGGCTTTCCACCCTACTAAATTGTTTTCCAAAGTTGTTATACTGGTTTATGCGCTCTCTCACTGCTCACCAGCAGGGTAGAATTCCTGACGTTTGCATCCTGCCTAAAGCTGGTGGGTGTAGCGTGGTATCCTAGGGTAGTTTTAGTTTGGATTTCTCCAGACTTCTCTAAGTTGAGGACCTTTTCATATTCACTGGCCGCTGTGACTGCTCTTTCGTAATGTACCTGCTCAAGTCTTTCACTCTTTTCTCATTGCAAACGTACATCCTAGGTTTCCAGCAGGAGCAACAGGCCTGTCAATTCTGACACAAGATGGGTGAATCGGTAACTTTTCTGGTTTGTTTTCCCACTGCTCCTTCTGTTTTCTTTAATGGCTTTCTGCCTAGATCAGGAGGGATGGACTTTCTTTTGAAACCCAGTAACACAACTGTTATTTCAGTACAGAGCTAAGACAGGAATAGCAGACATGGTTCAATGGTCCCTGCACCTAGAGAGTGCCGTGGAAACAGGGCCCAGTCACCCTCCAACTGCACTGCACAGTCCCATGAAACCAGAAAGACCACCCAGGTTGGAGAATGTCACCTTTCATTTAAGACCAAGTTTTGCAGGGTCTTTTTAATTTGTTTTTAAGTCTGCTACCTAACTTCCTTTGGGCTTTTATTTGTGAACTTATAACTTAGAGGACACGTAATCTCACTCTTCTAGCAATTTCTCTAGGAGATGATAACAATGTGGACAGACAAATAATTAGCAATAAAACATCTTGGCCAGGCGTGGTGGCTCACATCTGTAATCCCAGCACTTTGGGAGACCAAGGCAGGAGGACCACTTGAACCTAGGAGTTCAAAACCAATCTGGACAACATGGTGAAACCCCATTTTTACAAAAAGTACAAAACTTAGCCAGGTGTTGTAGCACATGCCTGTAGTCCCAGCTATTCAGGAGGCTGAGGTGGTAGAATCACTTGAGCCCAGGAGGTCAGGGCTGCATTGAGCTGTGATCGTGCCACTGCACTCCAGCATGGGCGACAGAGTGAAACCCTGTCTCAAAAACAAAACAAAACAAAACAAAACAAAAAGCAAACAAGCATCTCCAGGGTAAATGAGAGCAACATGAAGAATAAGCTGCTTATAAATACTTATAAATTAAATTGATAAAAACAATATACCACATCATAATCTAGTCTCAGCAAGGAAAACAACAGGCCAACATTAGAAGGCACCAATGACATAAAACAGATCTTGAACATTTTGGTATTAGATCATGAAGGACTAGCTCAAGCTGCACTCAGGGCTTAAAAATCACAAGCCACGTTACACATACAGTACTTCAGACATTCTTCATTCCTGACTGAGTTTTTTTGTTTTTGAGACGGAGTCTCACTCTGTCGTCCAGGCTGCAGTGCAGTGTCATGATCTCGGCTCACTGCAGCTGCCGTCTCCCAGGTTCAAGCAATTCTCCTGCCTCAGCCTCCCCAGTAGCTGGTATTACAGGTGCCCACCACCACGGCCAGCAATTTTTTGTATTTTTAGTAGAGAAGGGGTTTCACCATGTTGGCCAGGCTGGTCTCAAACTCCTGACCTCAAGTGATCTGCCCGCCTTGGCCTCCCAAAGTGCCAAGATTACAGGCATGAGCCACTGCACCTGGCCCTTACTGAGCTTTGAATCCAGTAGGTGCATTTTTGGCCCTATTGGAGCAGACAACCTACTGCCATTTGTGGAAATTAGCAAGCTTGTACACAAGCAATGTACAAATACAGGCTGGTTAAGAGAGATTGGAAATATGACTCAGGACTTATCATTAAGTAACAGAATATTACACAGGTAGTAGCCTTCCCTGTCACACACCTTGCTTTCAAATTTATTTTCAGTCAGCACGTAATTTTTTTTTTTTTTTTTGAGATGGAGTCATCCTTTCGCTCAGGCTAGAGTACAGTGGTACAATCTCGGCTCACTGCACCCTCCCCCTCCTGGGTCCAAGTGATTCTCCTGCCTCAGCCTCCTGAGTAGCTGGGATTACAGGTGCCCACCACCAAGGCCAGCTAATTTTTGTGTTTCAGTAGACTTAAAAAAGACTTTAAAATTCATCCATCAGTAGAGATGGAGTTTCGTCGTGTTGTCCTCTCGAACTCCTGACCTCAAGTGATCCACCTGCCTTGCCCTTCCAAAGTGCTGGGATTACAGATGTGAGCCACCATGCCCGGCCAGCACCCAATAATTTAATTGGCATACTTAACTCTGTTCCACCCGGAACAGACTTAAGACTTCTTAGACTTCTAAAGATTTTTTAAAGTCTTCTTTTTCCTTTTGGTTTCTTTAGTTTGTAGTTAAGGCTTTGCAGACTTGCCTCCTATAATGTCTTCTTTTATTTTTTATTTTTTAATTTTTATTTTTTGAGACAGATTCTCACTCTGTCACCCTGGCTGGAGTACAGTGGTGCGATCATAGCTCACTGCAGCTTTGAACTCCTGGACTCAAGCAGTCCTCCCACCTCAGCCTCCTGAATAGCTGAATACAGGCACATGCTACCACACCTGGCTAATTAGTATTTTTTTTTTGTAGAAATGGGGTCTTGCTGTATTGCCCGGGCTGGTCTTGAACTCCTGGGCTCAAGCCATCCTCCTGCCCTGGCCTCCCAAAGTGCTGGGATTATAGGCATGAGCCACGGTGCCCAGCCTTTGTCTTAGTTTTTGGTCCCCCTCACCCGACCCCAGAGTTCTAGAACCATTCCCTTTGAAAGAAAGGGACTGGTCAGGGCTGGGGATGGAGAAGTGCTGTGGTAGGAGCCCTTTCTTCTCTTTCTTCCCCAGCTGGATCACCAAACCTACCCTGCGGTCCTCGTCTTCCTGGCCCCACAGCTCCTCCTCGCCAAGCATGTCTTCCCCACTGCAGAGAGCTGCGGGAGGTACCAAGAGGGCCTTGTCTGCATCTTCTAGTTCCTCTGCCAGTCTACCCTTCGATGACAGGGACTCAAACCATCCCTCAGAGGGTAAGTAGATGTTGCATTGTGCGGCCACTTCCTGTGTCTGTGGCAGCCTTCCCCCTCTCGTTTTCCCACATTGATGATAATATGCGTGGGACTGTGTGAATACACCAGAAGTGCTGTACTCGTTCAGCACAGTGACACCTTCCCTCCAGCTCCAGGTGTTTTTTTTTGGCGGTCCTAGATGTTGTAGACATCAAAATAGTAGTACATCCTGTTTTTTGTTTGTTTGTTTGTTTGAGATGGAGTCTCGCCCTGTCGCCCAGGCTGGAGTGCAGTGGTGCGATCGTGGCTCACTGCAACCTCCGCCTTCCGGGTTAAGCACATCCTGTTTTTAATCCATCATCCATCGTGTCTAAACCTCTCTTAAACACATTTCTGTGTTCAGCATGTACAACCCCTGGTGGGGGCTGGGAGGTGGCAGATGGGGGAGTAAAGAGTTCTTTATTTGTTGCCTGGTAAATTGTATATACTTTTTAGCTGGTATCCGCTAGTTTTCCTACTTGGGGATTTTGTAAACAGGTCTGTGTATCCTTATTTATTACCACATATGAGTTTATTCTGTATAGGTTATAATAATATATCTTGGTTTTTTAACTTTCCAGAAGGAAAAAAGCTAATGTCATACAGATCTGCTTTGTCCCCTGGCTGTTTTAATTGGCTTTCTCTGAATCATTTATGTTTCTGTCAGTGCTGCTGTGGTGTACCTGATTATATCAATGTTACACACTTGAATTGATAAGACATGTGGTTGATGTTTCACGGGGTGAAATTTAACTCTAGGTCCATATTACTCTCCCGTTTATGGATGAGTGATGGATGACTTCCTGGGCCATGACTGTTTTTCTCTACAAAGAGCAGTGATCTCTCTATCCGCTAAGTGAGTAGCATTTGATTCTCTTCTTCGGAGAGAATACTGGGAAGGGTTGTCCTTCCCCTGCCTCATTTCCTCATTCTTCGTCTCCATTGCTTTCATGTGAAAGTTTTCCTTTAAGACTTTGTCCTGGCCGGGTGTGGTGGCTTACGCCTGTAATCCCAACACTTTGGGAGGCCGAGGCAGGTGGATCACCTGAGGTCAGGAGTTTGAGACCAGCCTGGCCAACATGGTGAAACACCTGTAATCCCAGCTACTCAGGAGACTGAGGCAGGAGAATCACTTGAACCTGGGAGGCAGAGGTTGTAGTGAGCCGAGATCACACCATTGCACTCCAGCCTGGGTGACGAGAGTGAAACTCTGTCTCAAAAAAAAAAAAAAAGACTTTGTCCCAACTTCCTACTAAAAATCAGCTCATTTTGTCTTAAAATCTGAATATGTTTTTCTCATGGAGATGGGGTGCGGTGAGAGAATAGGGAGGGAATTAGGGTGGTTATATTTAAAGAGAACGGTACTTTCTCACAGGAATACTGACTCTTTGTTAGCTGGTGAAGGCAGTGACTTTGAAGACAGCTTCAATCGCAATGTGAAGAAGAAAGCAGCAAAACGACCACCGAAAACAACGCCGGTGAGTCAGCCAGTTTTCTTTTGTTTTTGAATCTTGTGGGGGAAGCAGCCCAGCTACTCGGGAGGCTGAGGCAGGAGAATGGCGTGAACCCCAGGGGCAGAGCTGGCAGTGAGCCGAGATTGCGCCACTGCACTCCAGCCTGGGCGACAGAGCGAGACTCCGTCTCAAAAAAAAAAAAGAGAAAAAAACTTAAAAGAGGTTCAGGTGATATGGTTCAAAAAAGGACAAGATTTACAAAGTATTAAGGGATGAAAATAGGAAGAAGAGAAATTTCGAAGAGAAAAGAAGAGAAAAGGACGTTAGGATGTAGAGATACAGGAAGGGGACTCAAGGACTTTTTTTTTTTAAGGGAAAAAAGTTAATAAACTTCATAACAGTATAAAAATCAATTATTTCAGGACTGAGTCTAACTCAGACTGTGCTGTGGAATGGGCAGCGTAAGCCTACTTGTGTGATAATGATGAGACCAAGTGTTAATGTCACTGTTACCTTTTTTTCATATTTCTGATCTTTTTATACATATTAGGTGGCAAACAACCAAAGAAAGGGTCCCGACTGGTACATCGTCATAGCCAGAAACAGTCAGAGCCACCAGCCAATGATCTTTTCAATGCTGTGAAAGCTGCCAAAAGTGACATGCAGGTAAAGCAGTGTCTTACCTCTGTTGATACCATCTCACTTTTTGTAAGGTGGTAAGGACAAGTGTCTACAAACTTGATTTGATGTGAACATTTCAGTGAATGTAACATATCAAGAAAGATAAGATTATGGGGTGAATCCTTGGAGTAATAGAAGGGTAACCTTGAATGAGAGAGCATTTTTTTTTTTTTTTTTTTGAGACAGAGTGGTGCAACTGACCTCCCAGGCTCCGGTGATACTCCCACCTCAGACTCCCAGGTGGCTGGGACTACAGGTGCATGCCATCGTGCCTGGCTAATTTTTTTGTATTTTTTTGCAGAGAAGACAAGGTTGTGCCATGTTGCCCAGGCTGGTCTCGACCTCCTGGGCTCAAACAATCCTCCCACCTCAGCCTCCCAAAGTGCTGGGATTATAGGTGTGAGCCACCGTGCCCGGCTGTTTTCTGTATTTTTTGCAGAGTGGGGTGTGTCTCGTTCTGTTGCCCAGGCTGTTCTTGGACTCCTGGCCTCAAGCGATCCTCCTACCTCAGTCTTCCGAAGTGCTGGATTACAGATGTGAGCCATTGAGCTTATTCAAATAAGGGATCTTTTCACAGCGCGTCTAGTTTGTTACAGAACCCCAAAGTATCATTCATGGTCATCATTGACTGAAATTACAGTAGTTATGAGGGCTGCTATTAAAGCTTGCTATTTAAAGTGTTAATAAAGAAGCATGTATATTACCACATCACCAGTTTAAAAAATATTTTGATTACTTTTTAATTGTATTTAATATTTTGACTGAATTTCAGGGTAATTGGTTTTCCTTGCAAGTGTATGTATTTAATTCTGTGCACTTTAAACATTATGCTAAGCAGGCTATAATAGTCTTCCCCAGACTGTCAGGGGCCTGAGGCACAAAAGAGATTAGAAATCCCTGGCTTAGGGCCTTTTAGGGGAAGGGTGGGCACTGCAGAAAACTTTCTACTTAGCCAAATGCATGTTTTGGCCAAATACATGGTTTTTTTCTTATTAAAGGATTTTGAGGCCGGGTGCGGTGGCTCATGCCTATAATCACACCCCTTTGGGAGGCTGAGGTGGGTGGATCGCCTCCCACCCAGGATTGCTCGGGAGTTCGAGACCTGTCTAGCCAACATGGTGAAACCCTGTCTCTACCAAAAAAAATTAGCTAGGCGTGGGGGTGCACGCCTGTAGTCTCAGATACTCGGGAGGCTGAGGTGGGAGGATAGTTGGAGCCCGGGAAGTTGAGACTGCAAGTGAGCCAAGATTGTGCCACTGCACCTGTCTCAAAAAAGAAAAAGAAAGAAAAGGAAAGAAAGAGAGAAAGAGAAGAGAGGAAGGAGGGAAGGAAGGAAGGAAGGAAGGAAGGGGAAAGAAAGAAAAATAGATGGATGCATCATTGACCCAAGCCCTGCAAGGCCAGTCTTGGGCAAGGGGACTGTGGGTCTGTGACCCCAGGTCTAGGGTGTTGTGGGGAAGGCAGAGGTTTGGCTTAGTAGGAACAGGATCTTTCTTGAACACTGCCTGGGGACTGGGGTGCTGGGACTGCCAGCAAGCAGTGTCTCCAGAGCCTGGGGTCATGGGAGTCACAGCTGGAATTCCACTTGTGGGTAGGTGTGGGGTGGGAATGAGACGGGGTGGGGGCTGGGTGTGAATGGGGTGGAGCGCGGTGGGTGGGAGGGCTCTTTAAGCTTCTTCCAAGTTTAAGTCTACCACCGAGCTGGGAAATCCAGCCTCTTCCATTGCCCAATCCCCTAAGGGCTAATATGGAGACATCCTGCCCTGCCGCCCTGTCCACACCGCCGGGCTTCTTCCTGCCCTGCCGCCCTGTCCACACCGCCGGGCTTCTTCCTGCCCTGCCGCCCTGTCCACACCGCCGGGCTTCTTCCTGCCCTGCCGCCCTGTCCACACCGCCGGGCTTCTTCCTGCCCTGCCGCCCTGTCCACACCGCCAGGCTTCATAGATCTGTCTAAAAACGCCTTTACCCTCCCAGTCCGGGCCTCGACTCCTCCTCCTGGCATCCAAGCTCTCCGTATGACTTGGGCGTGCTCCCCATCCCTCACTGTGTCCTGAATGCCCCCTCCTCTCTTTTCAGCACCCCTCATTGTTACCACCTCCCATCTCTCTCCCTCACAGCTCCAGTAAAGCCCCCTCCCGATCCTAAGCCCTAACCCTTGCTGTTGGGCCCTCTTTCAGGTACTGCCCGACGCCCCGTGGGGAGTCCCTCAGCTGTCCCACCAGAGACAGAGCTGCAAGGGGGCCTGGCTGGTGTCAGGCCACACTGGGCTGGACAGGGATCCCTGATGGACGGGGGTCTCTGAGAGTAGCTGCCCCGCAGTCCCCGCCTTCCCCGTGGGAGAAAGGACGACAGGAGAGCCAGGTGCAGTCCCTAAAACAGGCTTTTAATAACATCGTGTCTTCACTGAAGAGCTTGGCGTGTCCCACCCGGGCGGCGCCGCGGGCTAGTAGAAGGAGTACTGGTTCTCCACGGCGCGCGCGCGGCCGGGCGCGGCCTCCGGGGGCTCCTCGGCGGCGGTGGCGGCCACGGCCTCCAGCAGGCGCTCGGCGCTGTTGCTGCGGCTCCGCGCGCTGAGCTGGCCCTCGACGGGGCGCGGGGGAGCGGGCCCCGACGCGGCAGAGGACGACGAGGCGGAAGACAAGGAGGCGCCGGCGGCGTCGGAGGGCGAGGCAGGCGGGCAGGCGGCCGCGGCGAGGCTGGAGAAGTAGTGCTGGCCGGGCGAGTCGCTCCAGCAGGCCGGGGACGCGGGCGCGGCAGGGGGCGTGGGGCCCGGCTCTGCAACAAGGCGACGGCAGGGCGTGAGTGGGGACCTGGGCTGGCCACATCCTGCAGGGAGGCCGGGATCCCTCAAGGGGCCAGGGCCCACGCTCAGGTTTCCGAGTTGCAGCCCATGTGCTCAGACACATATGCAAGCACACCCACCCACATGCATAAACAGAAGCACACACACATACATGTACCTAACCACACGTGTGCACGCCCATATAGCCACATGCACAGGAGTGCACACACACGCACACATAATGCACACGCTCGCACACAGGCACACAAGTGCCCATGCACGCATGCACACGCTCATGCATATGCGCACACACGCACACGTAAGCGTACGCACACGGGCACATGCACACATACACTCATGCACACACACAAGCACACGCATGCACATGCACCCATGCCCTTAGTCCTCGGTCCCAGCAGCTTTGCTCTGAGCCTCCCCAGTGCAGGGCTTAGGAATCCATATGCCCAGCTCCTTTCATCCCACTTGCCCCAATCCACACCCGTCCCCACCCCCATACACCCACCTGCACTGCTGTTGGGCGCCCCCTTCCCCTTGCCAGGAATCATTAGGGACCTGGCTGCCTCTAGGCTGCCACTTCTGCCTCCATTCCTTATGACGTGACTGCTTGAAATTGCTGTGGCTAGGCTAGGGTGGGAGGGACACGGCTGAGGCTATGGGACAGGAGACCTGGGGCTCATCCCACCCCAGGGACCACCTTCTTGAGTAATCAACGGGAAGTCTTCTTGAGTAATCACACCAGCCAGGTGGCGGCATCTTACCTGGTGGGGGGCCCTGGGCCCGCACATAGCTGCGAAGGGTGATGTCGGCCGAGCCCCCTGACTCCAGTGGGATGGGGTGTGTGTGGAAGTGGCGGAGCATGTCAAGCACAGACTGGAACCACAGATGCTGTACGTGACACTGGCCGTGGCCGTTCAGGGACAGGCGCAGGTGCTGTGGGTACAGGTGGGTGTGGTCAGGGGCAGGTCCGGGGCTGGGCACCTGGGTAAGCGCCTTTGGGGGTTGACGGAAGGACCAAGGCTCACAGGGGCTGTATGGGGCTGTGTCAGGGCCAGGGGGCCCCTCACACATGAGCCCCATCTGGAGATGGGGAATGGGGGCAACGGACCCAGGCTGAGATGGAAGGCATCAGGCATTGTCCCCATGCTGGGAGCACCCCCACTATGGGCCCATGCCCTACACACCTATAATCTCTAATCCCCTCCCTAATGCCAGAAGATAGGGATTACTGCCCCCATGTTAGAGATAGGAAAACCAAGGCCCAGGGAGGGGGAGTGACTGGCCCATGGTCACAAAGCACAGAGCAGGGAAGAAAACTCCTGTTTGGGTGGTTCCCCCAGCCCAGGAGGCTAGAGGTTGGCCCTCTGTCCCTGCAGAGCCAAAACCCGGAGGCATGGAAAGCTCCCCAGGGCTGGCTAGGGAGGAGTGACGGCACGCTGTGCGAACAGCTGGAACAGGGCTGGCTTCTCTCTAGGTCTCTAGGGCCTGTGTGAGGCAGGTGCCTCAGGGTAAGAAACCATAGGCCTGTGGTGTCTAGTGGAGAGCTGCAGGTCTCTGACTTAAGCCCTATTTTGCTCAACATGTATCCCACTGCAGAAAAAAGTGGCTATCTCTGGGGTGTGTGGGGCAAGAGGGGAGCTAAGAGGAGTGGTTTGAGGGTACACGCATAGCCCCAAGCCCAGGAGGAGGAGCTGGTCTGGCCACCTGCATAAAAGACAGACAGTCTGCTAGGTGCGGTGGCTCACGCCTGCAATCCCAGCACTTTGGGAGACTGAGGGGAATGGATCACGGGAGGTCAGGAGTTCAAGACCAGCCTGGCCAACATGGTGAGATACCCCCCAACCCTTTAAAAAACAAACAAAAAAATACAGACAATCCCTGGAGCGGGGTGGTGGTCCCACAAGTGAGCTCTGCCACTTAGCAGAATAAGTTGCTAGGACAATGCAGGGACTCAGCCCGAAAGAAACAGCACAGAGGGGTCCCACCACAGCCTCATAGCTGGGCAGAGCCTGCGCAGGGCACAGCTGGGTCCCTGGGGTGAGAAGAAGCAAGTTGGACGCATCCCAATCTTCTGCCAGACCTTCCAGACATTTATTCTGTGAAGGTGGAAAGAGTTGCCTCTGGGAAGGTAGTGATCTTCCCTCCCAGGAGGTATGTAAGCTGGAGGCTGGGGTTCCTGCTTTGTCCCACCATTCAATTATCAGGCCTGGGGCAGTCATCTCCACTCTGGGAGAAGAGCAGCCGGGTAGAGAGGTGAGAGGCAGGTTCAAGGCTGGGTCTTGTTCCAGGAAGGAGAGGAGCTTGCCACCCACCCTTTGTTCCCCCATCCTAGCCTCTGGCTTGGGCATGAGTCAGATCCAGGCCCTCTGGGAGGCTGCCTGGAGCAGCACTGGCTGAGAAGTAAATTGCACGTCACCAGGGATGGCCTTAAGCACCTGGTTGTCGGAGGAACTGTAAGAGTGGCTGCTTGCCAAGGAAATGTCCCTGGTGGAGGTGCTACCTCCTGCACGGTGGGGCCAACCTGGCGGAGGAGAGAAGCCACCAGAGGTTCTGCACTGAGCCACTAGGGGTTAGGGCAGCCGGGGTCCCTGCAGAGAGACACTGTCCCCCAGCTGCAGGCCTGGAGCAGGAGTCCTATGGTTCTCCCTCCTCTAGTAGGGGCCGCCAGGAAATCCGTCCTGGCAGGAGCCCAGGCTGAGTGTTTCCTTATCGGAAACCTGGGATGCGGGGGCGGGCACTGAGGTTCCTGCCCCCTCTGGCCACATTGCACCCCCCCATAATCATTTGCCTTTGCTGTCAAATTTTCCTTTGAATTTCAGGTCAATAGGCCGGGCGTGGGGGCTCACGCCAGTAATCCCAGCACGTTGGGAGGCTGAGGTGGGTGGATCACCTGAGTTCAGGAGTTTGAGACCAGCCTGGCCAACATGGTGAAACCCTGTCTCTACTAAAAATACAAAAATTAGCCAGGTGTGGTGGTACGTGTCTGTAATCCCAGCTACTTGGGAGGCTGAGGCACAAGAATCGCTTGAACCCGGGAGGCGGAGGTTGCAATGAGCTGAGATTGCGATGTTGCAATCCAGCCTGGAGGATAGAGCGAGACTGTCTCAAAAACAAAAACAAAAACAAAAACAAAGCATTTTAGGTGAATATAGCAAGGAATCCTCTTCCTTGAAAGCACACCGCCTGGGTGTACCATCATGCCTCTGATCCAGCTGGGTGCTGTCGGGATCGCCTTCCTGACTGTCTTCCCCTCCACAATTCTCCCTCCCCTGCAGGTCTCTGATCAGGCTGTCCCCTCCAATGCTGAACCCCACCCCCCAGAACCTGCACAGCTCTCCCACCCAGCCCAGCTCCTCCTCCCCTGCTGGGTCTCTAGGGTTTGCCCGTGTGTGTTCCTCAGGGGTTGGTGACCTAACCTGGGCAGGGAAGAGGGGCTGTCTGAGGTCGGTGGGGCAGAAGGTGGGGCTCTGAGGGCCTTGGTTGGCTCCCACCCCCCACTGGGCGATCTCTGGGTGGAGACCCTCCGAAGCTCCAGTGCTATGAGATCCCCCGCGCACAGGAGCTGAAAGGATTTGCAAATTTGGGTTATTAGAAGGGCCCAGCCTCCTGAGGGCTCAGCCGCCAGTAGGTGGCCTCCCCTTCTGGAGAATGGAGAGGCTGAAATAGGGCTGACTGCAGTCCCTCAGTGATGTGTAGGAGGGACGCAGGTGGCTCACGGAGCATGGCTGGGGTGAGTGGGGCCCGTGGGAAGTCATGCCACACCTGTTCGCCTGCAGCTGCTTCCAGTGCACAGCCTCGGGACCGGGGTCACCATGACCCCTCTCCCTCAGGGCTGGCCACTGCACCCCCATGGCGCCCCCCACACACTTGCCTTGGCCTTGCCCTGGAAGTTGAAGGTCAGCACGTACTCCCCAGGCCGAGTCTCACTTTGGCGGATCACGAAGAGGCCGTGGTTCCGGGGCCCCCCTGCCAGAACCAGTTGAGCAGCCTTGACCCGGGACAGTGTCCCGTGGAACCATGGGTAGTCGGATAGCTCCAGCTCGGGTTCAGCCTCGGGATCTGTCTCTGCACCCTGTTCCCCTGAGGTGGGGATGACAGTGTGAGGAACATGGGGGGAAGGAGAAAGGGGGACAAATAAATAAATGTGAGAAGAGAGGTGACATCTTGTTGGTTTTTTTACATGCAAAATGCTGTTGGAATAATTTTTAAAAAGTTTGTTGGTTTTTAGTTTTTATTTTTTTTTTGAGACGAAGTTTCGCTCTTGTCGCCCAGGCTGGAGTGCAATGCTGCAATCCCGTTGGCTGACTGTAACCTCTGCCTTCCGGGTTCAAGCGATTCTCCTGCCTCAGCCTCCCGAGTAGCTGGGATTACAGGCGCCCGCCACCACACCCAACTAATTTTTGTATTTTTAGTAGAGATGGGGTTTCACCGTGTTGGTCAGGCTGGTCTCAAACTCCTGACCTCAGATGATCCACCCACCTCGGCCTCCCAAAGTGCTGCGATTATAGGCGTAAGCCATTGCGCCCAGCCTTATTTTTTATTTTTTAGAGATGGAGTCTTGCTGTGTTCCCCAGGCTGGTCTCAAACTCCTAGGCTCAAGTGATCCTCCTGCCTTGGCCTCCCAAAGTGCTGGGATTACAGGTGTGAGCCACTGCACCTGGCCTGAATATTTTTTTGTTTGAGACAGAGTCTTGCTCTGTTGCCCAGGCTGGAATGCAGTGGCGTGATCTCGACTCACTGCAACCTCCGTCTTGCAGGTTCTAGTGATTCTCCTGCCTCAGCCTCCCGAGTATCTGGGATTACAGTCATGCACCACTATACCAGGCTAATTTTTGTATTTTTAGTAGAGACAGGGTTTCACCATGTTGCTCAGGCCGGTCTTAACTCCTCAGCTCAGGCAATCCGCCCGTCTTGGCCTCCCAAAGTGCTGGGATTACAGGTGTGAGCCACTGCGCCCAGCCAAATAATTTTATTTATTTATTTAACTTATTTTTTGACATAGGGTCTTGCTCTGTCACCCAGGCTGAAGTCTAGTGGCACAATCATAGCTCACTGCAGCCTTGGCCTCCTGGGCTCAAGCAATCCTCCCACCTCAGCCTCCTGGGTAGCTAGGACTATAAGCCTGTGCCACAATGCCTGGATAATTTTTGTTTATTTTTTGTAGAGACAGAGTCTTGTTGCCCAGACTAGTCTGGAAGTCCTGGGCTCAAACGATCCTCCTGCCTTGGCTGCTTGAAGTGCTGAGATTACAGGTATGAGCCACTGTGCCCAGCTGGAATAATTTTAGAGTTGGGCAGGGAGCTGACCCAACCCACTGGTGAAGTCTATGAGGTAAACTGAGGCACAGAGCTGTGAAGGACTATCCTGGAGTTGCTCTGTAAGTCATCAGCAAACTTAGGAACAAATCCAGTCGCCTGTTCCCAATCCCTGATTCCAACCCTATGGACCCTTTTCTGTGAGCTCCTTCCTTCCCTCTCTCCTCCCTCCCTCCCTCCCTCCTTTCTTCTTTTCTTTTCTTTTTTTTTTTTTCTTTTCTTTCCACAGGGTCTCTCTCTGTTGCCCAGGCTGGAGTGCAATGGTGTGATCACAGTTCACTGTAGGCTTGACCTCCTGGGCTCAAGTGATCCTCCCACCTCGGCCTCCCAAGTAGCTGGGACTACAGGCACAAAAATGTTTGTGGCCAGGCGTGGTGGCTCACACCTATAATTCCAGCACTTAGGTCAGGAGTTCAAGATCAGCCTGGCCAACAAGGCAAAACCCCATCTCTACTAAAAATACAAAAATGAGCCAGGCGAGGTGGCGGGCACCTGTAATCTCAGCTACTCGGGAGGCTGAGACATGAGAATTGCTTGAACTTGGGGGTGGAGGTTGCAGTGAGTTGTGATCCGCCACTGCACTCCAGCGTGGGCAACAAAGTGAGACTCTTGTCTCAAAAATTTTGTACAGATAGCATCTTGCTATGTTGTCCAGGCTAGTCTCAAACTCCTGGCTTCAAGTGATCCTCAGCCTCAAAAAACACTGGCTGGGATTACAGGTGTGAGACACTGCACCCAGCCCCTGTGAGCGTTTTCTTTTCTTTCTTTTTTTTTGAGACATAGTCTCACTCTGTCGCCCAGGCTGGAGTTCAGTGGTGCGATCTCGGCTCACTGCAACCTCCGCCTCCCGGGTTCAAGTGATTCTCCTGCCTCAGCCTCCCGAGTAGCTGGGACTACATGTGTGCACCACCACACCCAGCTAATTTTTATACTTTTAGTAGTGACGGGGTTTTGCCATGTTAGCCAGGCTGGTCTCGAACTCCTGACCTCAGGTGATCCGCCCGCCTTGGCCTCCCAAAGTGTTGGGATTACAGGCGTGAGCCACCGCACCCGGCCCCTGTGAACATTTTCTATTGAAACTGGGTCCAGTGGGAGGGGCCAGGTTCCTAGACAAGTCTACAACAGCCAGAAGTACTTCGGAGACGTGTGAAGGACCCAGGAGGATGAGATGTCACAGCTTCTGAGGCTTAGCAAGGTTTAGGGAGCCCATGGGTGGCCATGGCTGGGGGCGGGGGTCCAGGAGAGGTGGGATGGGAAGAGCAGGCTGTCCCCATTGGCACCTGTGTTATTGCTGTCACTGCCGCTGCCGCCCGGGGATTCCAGGGTCTGCAGAAAGGTCTCTAGCGGGACGTGGATCAGGGATTCTCTGACGGCATCTTGACCTCGGCTGTGGGGGGCTGTCACCACTGCACCCATGGCTGTCGTCTCTGGGGGGCGGGGCAGGTCGACTGCTGGGGAAGTGGCAGGTAAGATGCACGTATCTTTATCTGTCCACCCTGAGTGTGCCCCTCCTTCAACCCTGTCCCCCTACCTACCATCAGTCAGGAGCTCACAGCTGCAGGAGGCCACGCGGCTGGCCAGACAGCCTCCTCGGGTACAGGAGAGCTCGGTGTCTTCCTCACTGTCACTGTGGAGAAAAGAAATGGAAACCATGTCCTGCCGTGGGACTTGGACTCGGACCACAGGCTACTTATGTGGCCAGGCAGTGGCTGGCAGTCCCATGGCCCAGCATCTAGGCCTCCTGGCTCTGGTCACCTCCCTCTGCCTCCATGTCCCTCTGTCCCACCCTACACTGGCTCTGTGGCCACCGTGTGATTGACCAGGCCACTGTTGGGGCTCAGAAAACAATACCGCAAAACAAAGTCCTCAGCAGCAGCCTCGAACAAAAAAGTTTTTCTCTGACCTTCTCCTGCCTACTTGTCTCTCAGTTCTCTTCTCCCCAGAGGCACCAGAGAAACAAAAGTCCCTCTTTCCCAAGGTGGGTCACAGAAACCAGAACCCCTTTTTCCAAAACGTAGTCATAAAACCTAAAAATATTCTTTTTTTTTTTTTGAGACGGAGTCTCACTCTGTTGCCAGGGCTGGAGTGCAGTGGCGCGATCTTGGCTCACTTTGCCTCTGCCTCCTGGGTTCAAGCGATCCCCCTGCCTCAGCCTCCTGAGTAGCTGGGATTACAGGCATCTGCCACCATGCCTGGCTAATTTTTTTGTATTTTTAGTAGAGATGAGGTTTCACTGTGTTGGCCAGGCTGGTCTCAAACTGACCTCGTGATCTGCCTGCCTCGTCCTCCAAAAATGCTGGGATTACAGGCGTGAGCCACTGCGCCCGGCCAACCTAAAAATATTCTATGTAAAAACTTGTCATAAAGAAATTATCCAGCCAGGCACAGTGGCTCATGTTTGTAATCCTAGCATTCTGGGAGGCTGAGGTGGGAGGATCACTTGAGGTCAGGAGTTTGAGATCAGCTTGGGCAACATAGCGAGACCCCCATCTTTTTTGTTTGTTTGTTTTTTTTGAGATGGGAGTCTTGCTCTGTCACCCAGGCTGGAGTGCAGTGGCACGATCTCAGCCCACCGCAACTTGTGCCTCCCGGGTTCAAGTGATTCCCCTGTCTCAGCCTCCTGAGCAGCTGGGATCACAAGCATGCGCCACCATGCCCAGCTAATTTTTTTTTTTTTTTGTATTTTTTGCAGAGATGGGGTTTCACCATGTTGGCCACGCTGGTCTCAAACTGGTGATCTGCCCGCCTTGGCCTCCCAGAGTGTGGGGATTACAGGCGTGAGCCACTGCACCTGGCCGCGAGAACACGTCTTTTTTTTCTTTTTTTTTCAGACAGAGTTTTGCTCTTGTTGCCCAGGCTGGAGTGCAATGGTGCAATCCTGGCTCACTGCAACCTCTGCCTCCCAGGGGTTCAAGCAATTCTCCTGCCTCAGCCTCCGGAGTAGCTGATATTGCAGGCATGTACCACCACGCCCGGCTGATTTTGTATTTTTAGTAGAGATGGGGTTTCTCCATGTTGGCCAGGCTGATCTCAAACTCCCAACCTCAGGTGATCCGCCCACCTTGGCCTCCCAAAGTGTTGGGATTACAGGCATGAGCCACCGCGCCCGGCCCTGAGAATCTCGTCTTAATAAAAGAAAATTAGCTGGGCGTGGTGGTGAGGCAGGAGGGTCAATGGAGTCCAGGAGTTGGAGGCTGCAGTGAGCTGTGATCATGCCCCACTGCCCTCCTGCTTGGGCAACGGAGCAGAAAAAAAAAGTAAAAACAAAAGGAAAGAAAGAAAGGGAAGAAGGAAAGGAAAGCAAGAAAGAAAGAAAAAAAGAAAGAAATTACCCAATCTGCCTGGTTTGACTGTAGGTCATAAGACCCCCATTCAAGATAGGGTTCTGTCCCACACCCAGAAGGAAGGAATGCTACTCAGAGAGGCCAAGAAGAATCTGGACAGACAGGCCTGGCTGGGTCCCCTGCTCAGTCTGTTCCCTTTAGATCCTACCCTTTGTGTCCAATCCTCTTTCTACACTGCTGTCCATACTTTGCTGAACCTAAGCATAAAAATGGACCATTTCCCTGTATCCTGTTTTTGAGACAGAGTCTCCCTCTGTTGCCCAGGCTGGAGTGCAGTGGCGTGATCTCGGCTCACTGCAACCTCTGCCTCCCAGGTTCAAGTGATTCTCCTGCCTCAGCCTCCCAAGTAGCTGGGATTACAGGCGCATGCCACCACCAGGCCCAGCTAATTTTTGTATTTTTAGTAGAGATGAGGTTTCACCATGTTGGCCAAGCTGGTCTCAAACTCCTGACCTCGTGATCTGCCTGCCTCGGCCTCCCAAAGTACTGGGATTACAGGCATGAGCCACCATGCCTGGGCTTTTTTTTTTTTTTTTTTTTTTTTTGAGACTGAGTCTCACTCTGTCACCCAGTGGAGTTCAGTGGTGCAATCTCAGCTCACTGCAACCTCCGCCTCCCAGGTTCAAGCAATTCTCCTGTCTCAGCCTCCTGAGTAGCTGGGATCACAGCGGGCCCGCCACCACCTCCAGCTAATTTTTGGTAGAGATGGGGTTTCCCCATGTTGGCCAGGCTGGTCTTGAACTCCTGACCTCAGGTGACGTGCCTGCCTCAGCCTCCCAAAGTGCTGGGATTACAGGCGTGCACCACCACGCCCGGCCCTCCCCTGTATCTTTGAGTCTTCATTCTGAAGGCTCCTATGTATAGACGTTAAATAAATGTACACGCTTTTTCTCCTATTAATCTGCCTTGTGCAGCTAAGCACTGTGGCTCATGCCTGTAATCCCAGTGCTTTGGGAGGCTGAGGCAGGCGGGTCTCTTGAACCCAGGAATTCAAGACCAGCCTGGGCAACATAGCACGATCCCGATCCCGTCTCTAAAAAAAAAAAAAAAAAAAAAAAAGGCCAGTTGCAGTGGCTCACGCCTGTAATCCCAGCACTTTGGGATGATGAGGTTGTCAGATCACCTGAGGTCAAGAGGTCCAGACGAGCCTGACCACCATGGGGAAACCCCGTCTCTGCTAAAAATACAAAAATTAGCTGGCTTGTTGGCAGGTGCCTATAATCTCAGCTACTTGGGAGGCTGAGGCAGGAGAATTGCTTGAACCTGGGAGGTGGAGGTTGCAGTGAGCTGAGATTGTGCCATTACATTCCAGCCTGGATGATGGAGCGAGACTCCATCTCAAAAAAAAAAAAAAATTAAGCCAGTCATCATGGCATGTGCCTACAGTCTCAGTTACTTGGGAGGCTGAGGCAGGCAGATCAGTCGAGCCCAGGAGGTCGAGGCTGCAGTGAGCTTGATTGCACCACTGTACTCCAGCCTGGGCGACAGAGCAAGACCTTACCTCTAAAAAATAAAATAATAAAATAAAATAAAAATAAATAAATAAATTTGTATGCCTTTTCTCTCATTTATCTGCCATTTGCAAATTGATTTTCCACTGAAACTTCAGAAAGCCAAGGGGAAGGCTCTCTCTTGGCCCGGATACCACTGAGTGGACAGTCCCCACTGAGGGCCCATGATCCCTGCCCACTATCCCTGAGGGGCTGGGCTCCTCCTGGGATCCCGTGGAGACCCTCAGAGGGTGGGAAGGTTTCTCTCCCGATTTGTGACATGAGGTGTCTGGGACCCTGCCAGCTCGAAAATTCCACTAAGTGA
The DNA here is from genome assembly GCF_029281585.2 of Gorilla gorilla gorilla. NCBI lineage: Eukaryota > Metazoa > Chordata > Mammalia > Primates > Hominidae > Gorilla > Gorilla gorilla. Next base: position 86,372,819 of record NC_073230.2, read on the forward strand.
GGTTCACCTTCACAGCAGCTGGGGAAAGAGTTTGCAGAGCAGATGGTCCGGACGGCGGTGGAGGAGGGATTACAATCACTTTGTGGATCAGGGCCTGGGAGGCGCCCAGGACCTTAATTGTGTTTCTTTAAATGAAGCTGTTAATTAGAAAGCAGCGGCCCTTCCCCCCGGGGCTTGGCTCACCCCATTAGCCAGCAGAGCTGCTGCCAATTGCTCAGCCTGTCGGGCTGCCTATCCCTCCTACTCCTGGCCTGGCATCTCTCCTGGATGGTGGAGCCAACCTTCTTGCTGCTCTTCCTGTTCACAGCTGACCGTAACTGCCCTCTGCCTATTACCTGCCATGGCTCCCATTGTCCCTGACCTACCCGTTTCCTGAGCTCTCATCAAAATCTCCTCCTCACTGGCTACCCCAAAGGCCTTGATGTTCCCTGCGAGTCCCAGGTGCCTGTACACTTGCACACCTTTTAAAATTATTATTATTAATATTTTGAGACAGAGTCTTGCTCTGTCGCTCAGACTGGAGTGCAATGGCACAGTCTCAGCTCACTGCAACCTCTGCCTCCCGGGTTCAAGCGATTCTCCTGCCTCAGCCTCTCGAGTAGCTGGGATTACAGATGCCCGCCACGATGCCTGGCTAATTTTTGTATTTTTAGTAGAGATGGGTTTTCACCATGTTGGCCAGGCTGGTCTCAAACTCCTGACCTCAGGTGATCCGCCTGCCTCGGCCTCCCAAAGTGCTGGGACTACGGGCATGAGCCACTGTGCCTGGCCCCGGCCAAATTTTTATTATTATTTTTTAAGAGTTAGGGTCTTGCTCTGTTGCCCAGGCTGGAGTGCAGTGGCGCAATCCTAGATCACTGCAGCCTCCAACTCCTGGGCTCAAGTGATCCTCCAGCCTCAGCCTCCTGAGTAGCTGGGATAACAGATGCATGCCACCGTGCCCAGTTCCATTTCCACTCTTTTTGCTGGGCTTTTCTCTCTGCCCTCTCCCATCCTCCTCTGCCTGGCATTGGTCCACTCTTTATTTAAGCCTCGGGTTAGGTGAGCACGCCTAACAGCAACTCTTCCCTGACCTGAGCCCAGGGCTGGGTTAGGAGCCTCTCTCCAGCTCTTTCTATTTTTTTTTTTATTTTAAGAGACAGGGTTGGCTGGGCACAGTGGCTCATGCCGGTAATCCCAGCACTTTGGCAGGCTGAGTTGGGCGGATCACTTGAGGTCTGGAGTTCGAGACCAGCCTGGCCAACATGATGAAACCCCGTCTCTACTAAAAATATAAAAATTAGCTGGGCATGGTAGTGGGCGCCTGTAATCACAGCTACTTAGGAGGCTGAGGCAGGAAAATTGCTTGAACCTGGGAGGCGGAGATTGCAGTGAGCCAAGATCACACCACTGCACTCCAGCCTGGGCAACAGAGCAAAACCCTGTCTCAAAAAAAAAAAAAAAAAAAAAAAGAGAGAGAGAGAGAGAGAGGGTCTGGCTATGTTGCCCAGGCTGGTCTTGAACTCCTGGCTCAAGCGGTCCTCCCAGCTGGGCCTCCCAAAGTGTTGGGGTCACAGATGTGAGCCACTGCACCAGGCCCCCAGCCCTTTGGGGACTCACTGCCATCTCTGCCCAACTCCCAGTGCTCTGAGGCTCTCTTGGGGTGAAGACAAGACCTGGTCCAACTTCCTTCCAGGTCCCCAGGCCCTGGCCCCATAGAGCAGGCCTCACAGAGTCTGCTGGCGATTGGAGGTAGGGGGTATTTTAAAGGAGGGTGATCCTGGCTGGCACCAACCTGAATCGCATTGAATTGCTCATTTCTCAAGCTGAGCTCCCGCCCTGCTAGGAAGCTGCTCCTGGTGAAGGCTGGACCAAGGATATACCCAGCCTGTCCACCCATCCTCGGGCCACTTGGACACTCACCCGGGGTCCACGCAGCCCTGGATGTCAGCTACCCACGAGTGCTTCTGCAGAGAGTCGATGGTCTCCAAGATGTATTCGGCTCCATTCTCTACCTGGGGAGGAAGGTGGCCGGGAGTGCAGAACACGGTCAGCAGATGGGCTCCAGACCACAGGACATAGGGTCAGAGTGGCTCAAATGGCTGATCCCCCTCTCCCACAGCAGGGCTCAAGGGCATGAGCAGCAGGAAGGAAAGTGGGGTCACCGTCGGGCACCACCTGGAACTCAGGCCAGGGACCCAGCTCACACTCTGTGAGCCTGCAGCTCACACTCTGTATTCCCTCCCTTCTGGGCCTCCCCACTGGGGATATGTCCCACCCCACTGATCTCAGCTCCTCTGCCTTAGAGACGCAGCCTCTGAGGAGGCCATGCTGGCAGGGGGAGGGATGGGTGGCCCAGCATCCCCAGCCCATGCCCTGGCACCCCAGGGGTGGGGTTCAAGTTGAGTGGAGAGACAGGCTGGCCAAGCACACTGAGTAGGGGGGCTTGCATGTCTTAGTGCCTGGAGTTCTACCGGCATGGCCATGCACTTGAGATACGAAGCCTCTGAAGGGGAAGAGGGCAGGAGACATCCCTGCTGGGGCCAGGCCCAGAGCATAACCCTGCATTCTGCTCAACTACTCCCAACGGCCCTGTGAGGGAGAGAAGCCATTTCCCCCATTTTATAGATGAGAAGACCAAGGTTCAGGGAGGCCAAGGAACTTGCTCAAAGTCACACAGCAGCCAGTGGCAGGGCCAGGGCCTGAACCCAGGTCTCTGGGACACCCAGGTCCCGTGCTGTTGGCTTCCGGTGGTGTGCCTCTGTCAAAATGCAGTTGTTGGGCCGGGCGTGGTGGCTCACGCCTGTAATCCCAGCACTTTGAGAGGCTGAGGAGGGCAGATCTCCTGAGCTCAGGAGTTCGAGACCAGCCTGGGCAACATGGTGAAACGCTGTCTCTACCAAAAATACAGAAATTAGTCAAGCATGGTGGCGTGTGCCTTTGGTCCCAGCTACTCAAGAGGCTGAGATGGAAGGATCACCTGAGCCCGGGAGGAGGAGGTTGTAGTGAGCCGAGATCGCGCCATTGCACTCCAGCCTGGGTGACAGAGTGGGACCCATCTCCAAACAAAGAAAAAAAAAAACAAAAAAAATGTAGTTGTTGGGCTCCCAGGATGACAGAGCTGGGAGGGTTCTCGGAGACTGCCTTTAATCCCGCTCTGAACAGATGGGGAAACTGAGGCAGGTGAGCCCCTCTGCCTCAAGGCTGTCATGCATGACCAGCAGTTTAGAGGGTACCAGGTGGGCAGGGGCTGTGTCCCCAGCCCCCAGCCTGGGATGACTCAGGGTCCAGGGTTGGTAAACACTTGCTAAATGAATAAGTGAGTCCGTGACTAAACAAATGAGAACGGGCAGAAACACAAACACAATCAGAAGCTGGGAGAAGAGGGTGGGGCTTCATGCAGGATGAGTGGGTGGGACCAGGCCTCCCCGGGGACATTGCTTCACCAACACCCTCTGATCCTTTGCGGAGGCCCAGGGACCACAGCTCTGGCAGCCTGGAGCCGTGTCCTCAGAAACCCCTGCAGGCCACCCTGGCAGCGGTGTGGGGCCTGGGAAAGGCTGGGCTGCCCCTAGACCCACCGGGGTGCCTCCCCGCCCACCCTTGATGCCTTTGTGCCCTCTGTGGGAGACCGCCCAGTTCCCACACTCCAGTGCCCTGGGACAGGAACATTTGCATAACTGCTGCCGGCTGGCCACCAGCGAGGTGGGTGTGTGCTAGCTCCAGTGGGGGAATGGAGGGCAGGAAGTGAAACTGATGAGCTTCGCCCAGGCCCAGGGGTAAATGGGAGCAAGGGGCCCAGATGTTGGGCGACGCCCAAGGCACCTGGCTGTGGAGCCCAGACTCAAGTCTTAGCTATGTGCTAGGCATCTGTCATAGGGTCTGGGAATCCCCGGCACCAGGGCTCCCTCCCACTACTGTCCTGCCTTAGGCTCCTTCCCCTCGCTCCCCTACGGAGCTGTAGCACCTAAAGGGAAGGTGGTCTGGGGCAGCCGGAGGATCTCTGAGGTTAGGGGTGAGACCTCACCTTGAGGACGAATGTGTTATCCTTCTCTGGCATTTCCAGGGGCATGGTGGTGCGGACCTCAATGATGGCTGACAGTGGGATGCTGACCTTGGGCCTGGAGGCCTGGGGGCCAGAAGAAGGACAGTGAGTGGCCCGAGCACTTCCCAACACCCTTTCCATCCCCTCCCCGCTGCCAGGCGTTAGAGTGGCCCTCAAATAGACTGCCACAGCCGCCCTGGTACAGAGGTATCCCAATCCCCATTTCACAGAGGGGTAGCTGAGGAAGGCATTTCTTTGAAAGAAGAAAGAAATTATTCCTGGCTAGGCATGGTGGCTCATGCCTGTAATCCTAGCACTTTGGGAGGCTGAGGCAGGAGGATGGCCTGAGTCCAGTAGTTCAAGGACAGCCTGGACAACATAGCAAGACCTTATCTTTACTCGAGACCAAAAAATGGGCTGGGTGCGGTGGCTCATGCCTGTAATCCCAGCACTTTGGGAGGCCGAGGCGGGCGGATCACCTGAAGTCAGGAGTTCGAGACCAGCCTGACCAACATGGAGAAACCCCATCTCTACTAAAAAATATACAAAATTAGCCAGGTGTGGTGGTGCATGCCTGTAGTCCCAGCTACCTGGGAGGCTGAGGCAGAAGAATCGCTTGAACCCAGGAGGCGGAGGTTGCGGTGAGCTGAGATGGCGCCATTGCACTCCAGCCTGGGCGACAAGAATGAAACTCCGTTTCACAGAAAAAAAAAACGAAAACAAAAAGAGACCAAAAAACTTAGCCAAGTCTGGTGGCATGCGTGCCTGTAGTTCCAGCTATTTGGGAGGCTAAGGTGGAAGGATCGCTTGATCAGGGGAGGTCGAGGCTGCAGTGAGCTATGATGGCACCACTATACCCCCACCTGGGTGATAGAGTGAGACGATGCCTCAAAAAAAAAAAAAGAAAAAAAAAAAGGACCTCCTCCTATAGTCACCTTGCAAGTCCAGGACAGAACCAGAATTGACATCTGAGCCTCCCACCTCCAAGCCCTGAGGAGAGAACCCCACCTGGGCTGCCCTCTGCCCAATGCACCCACGAGATCTGTGGTTTTCTTATTTTTGACCTTGACCCATTGTGAGAAATACATTTAACACTGGGGCCCAATACACACATACGCAGGTAAAAATATCTCTGAAACAAACATCTCACCAGACAATAGTTACCCTTCCTGTGTGTGATAGAGTGTGATATTTTCTATGCTATTCTAGTTCACGTTTTAAAAAATGCTGGTCTTGGCTGGGTGTGGTGGCTCACACCTGTAATTTCAGCACTTTGGGAGGCCAAGGAGGATGACTTGAGGTCAGGAATTCCAGACCAGCCTGCGCAACATGATGAAACCCCATCTCTACTAGAAATAGAAAAATTAGCCAGGCGTGGTGGTGCGTGCCTGTAATCCCAGCTACTTGGGAGGCTGAGGCACGAGAATCACTTGAACCCGGGAGGCGGAGGTTGCAGTGAGCTGAGATTGCACCACTGCACTCCAGCCTGGGCGACAGAGTGACACCCTGTCTCAAAATATAAAATAAAATAAAATAAAAAAATAAAAAATGATGGGTCTTAAAACCTGGTTGCTTAAAGAAAAAATGCTGGTCTCCTACTACAGACCCGACCTTCCAGAGCAGGGCCCGGAGCCCCCAACTCAGAATGGGGCCCACTGTTTCCTGGAGTGAGTAAAAGGGACCAGTGTTCCCAACAACACTGCGGGCAGGGTTGATCCAAGGTGAGCTGGCAGGGCTCTGTGGGACCGCCACTCTGTGCCTGGCCCCACTCGCTCTGCCTCAAAGCTCCCTGCCGTGAGCCTGAGGCCCCCTTGGGGCTGGCCTGAGTGAGATTCCCAGCAGGGCTGTCTCCAGGACAGGAACTTTCTTAGGAGGAAATGGAAAGGCCACACATTTGATGGGCAGGCAGATGGGAATTCCAGGAAGAACTGGCCCCTGTCCAGCGGGTGCAGGGCTAGGCTTGGAGCATGAACGGGGCCTGGCTAACCCTGGTGTGTGGCCATCACGCCGGCCAGCGGGGCTGGGGACAGAGCAGACAGAGGCCTGCAGTGGAGGCCTGGACTGGAAGCTTCAGCAGGTATCCTGCTGGCCAGAGATGCTGTGGTTCCCCAGTTTGGAGTCTGAGGTCCATCAGTCCTGGTCCAGCTTCCTCCCACCTGCTCCAGCCACAACTCACTGTGCCCACATGCCTGAATGGTCAACTTGTTTTACAACTCCAGGCCTTTGCCCACAGAGCTTGAACCTCCAAAAGTGCTGTTCCAGGGTGCTGGCCACCTGGTGAACACTTAGGTAGCCCAAGCTTTTCCTCCGGGGCTCACCCCAGTAAGATTTGCAAGCATCTTGAAAATACCAGGTTTCCCAGTGGTTTCCCTAATGGCAGGGGGCCGGCCTCATTGTTCCTTGGGTCCCCAGGGCTTGGCCTGGCATAGGGCAATGAGGGGACCTGGGGTTCAGGAGGCTCTTCCTGCAGGGGTGAGGAGGCAGGAAGCCAGAGACCTGACTCACCAGGGCTGGCACCTCAAAGGTTGTGTGAGAGGGAAATCTAAGGTGCCAGGCAATGGCTTCTGAGCCTGCAGGCCCCGAGCTCCTGACTGCTCCAAGGGTGCATCTAGGCCTCTTGGAGGCAAGGGATCTGGACCGTGGGTGGGTGCAGAGGCAGTGGGGGTATCATTCAGGGCATCCCAGGGGGCTCACTCACCCTGGGAGCCTGTCTCCTGGGACCAGACACATTTGGGAAACTCAACCAAGTTCTTAGCATGGTAGGAGCTGCCCTCCCATGGGAATGACTCCTGAATACCCACAAATGCCCCCACCTTTGCATGACACAAAGGAGGGGAAGGGCCCAGTGACCCTGCAGGAACGCTGCCCTCTGCCAGCAGCAAAATTAGTGGGCTCTGCTGGGACTAAGTGGTGGAGTGGGGCGGGGGCGGGCACCAGCTGCTCCTTCCCCTTCTCCGAGGGCAGCAGACACTGCTATTTACAGAAGGGCAGCTGTGACTGTCACTCAGGCCCAAGGCACTGGAGCCCTGGGCTTCTGTCCCTGACCTCTGGGTGACCCCGGGTAAGCCCCACCCCACCCGTCACTGGGCCTCGGTTTCCCTTTCTGACAAGGAGTGGAGTCGGGCTTAGGGGTCTAGGATTTCTCCCAGGGAATTAAAGGCAGGGCCTGGGCACGAAAAAAGCCCTAGGGAAGTGTAGGGGTGCTGGGACCTGGGGAAAAAGCTCTTCAGAGAGTAGCTGTGTCCCCGGGAAGTCACTTTTCCAGGGCCCATGTGGCTCATGGGCAATGAGCCTTGGGGAGCCCACACCCCTGCAACCCAGCAGACTGAGAGATGGAGAGAGAGCCAAGAAGCGGCGGGTGACTCAGAGAGCACCCAGGGACAGAGTGGGCCCTGATGCGGGAGGTGGGTGTGGGGTCCCCGGTGGTCCCTGGGGGTGCTGTCGGCTGCTGCACCAGCAAAACCTCCCCCTGCCTAAACCTCTCAGTGCCCAAGGACCTCCACTTCCATGTTCCTTTTGTTCTTGGGACCACCAGGGTGGCAGGTATCATTAGATCAGATTTTTTTTTTTTTTGAGACGGAGTTTCGCTCTTGCTGCCCAGGCTGGAGTGCAATGGCGTGATCTTGGCTTACCACAATCTCTGCCTCCTGGGTTGAAGTGATTCTCCTGCCTCAGCCTCCCAAGTAGCTGGGATTACAGGCATGTAATCCTGTATTTTTATTAGAGACCGGGTTTCTCCATGTTGGTCAGGCTGGTCACGAACCCCTGACCTCAGGTGATCCGCCTGCCTCGGCCTCCCAAAGTGCTGGGATTACAGGCATGAGCCACCGCGCTCGGCCCCCAGTTTTTGTTTTGTTTTGGTTTGGTTTTTTGAGATAGGGTCTCACTCTGTCGCCTAGCTTAGAGGGCAGTGGTGCAGTCTTGGCTCACTGCAACCTCTGCCTCTTGGGTTCAAGCGATTCTCCTACCTCAGCCTCCCAAGTAGCTTGGACTACAGGTGCGCGCCACCATGCCCTGCCATGTTAGACCAGCTCTGGCACCCGCCAGCTGGGTGACGTTGGGCAGGCCACACTTCCCTCTCTGAGCATCTGTCTGAGCTCTCTTCTGTAATCTGGGGACCATGTGCTCACCTCGCCGGGGTGGGGTACCCAGAGGATGACAGTGTGTCTGTGCAGATGCCCACCAGGCTGGGGTCTGGACACACTGTGGGCTCTCAGAGGGTGGGCACTATCGTTACAGCTATTCCCACTCTCCAAAGCAGGGGGGCCACCTTGGAGAAGACGTGACACTACTGCCAGGGACCTGATGGCCAGCCCCTAAGAGGGGAAGGGTCAGTGCATGCCAGGGAGCAACAATGTTGGTGACAGCCAGAAAGAAGCCTGGCATCCCCCTGGCCAGAAAAGGACCCCCTGGGCAGGGGCTGGGCTGGAGTCTGGCAGCTGAGCAGGGGAAGAGCAGAGCCCCATGGAGTCAGACACAGACCTCCCAGGGAGCCCTCTGCGAATGTGCTCGGTCACTCCTGCCCTCATCCCTGCAGGCCTCGGCTCTGGGAGGTGCCAGGCACCCTTGGGCTGCAGGAGAGGAGGGCAGGTAGCCGGGCTCTTGAACAACATCAAGAACGGTGCCCTGGGCTGGGCACAGTGGCTCACGCTTGTAATCCCAGCACTTTGGGAGGCCAAGGTGGGGGAGGATCTCTTGAGCTCAGGAGTTCCAGACCACTTGAGCAACATAGTCAGATCCCGTCTTTACGAAAAATAAAAAACATTAGCTGGGAGTGGCGGTGTGTGTGGTCCCAGCTACTTGGGATGCTAAGAAAGGACTGCTTGAGCCTGGGAGGTGAAGGCTGCAGTGAGCCATGATTGTACCACTGCATTCCAGCCTGAGTGACGGCCCCTGTCTCAAAACAAAAAGGAAAGAAAGGCTGGACATGGTGGCTCACGACTGTAATCCCACCACTGGGAGGCTGAGGCAAGCAGATCACTTGAGGTAAGGAGTTCAGGATCAGCCTGGCCAACATGGCAAAACCCTGTCTCTCCTTAAAATACAAAAATTAGCCGGGCATCGTGGTGGGTGCCTGTAAATCCCAGCTACTTGGGAGGCTGAGGCAGAGAATCCCTTGAGCCTGGGAGGCAGAGGTTGCAGTGAGCCGAGATCGTACCACTGCACTCCAGCCTGGGTGACAGAGGGACACACACACACACACACACACACACACACACGGACACACATACACACACGAAAAGAAAAAATTAGTGCCCCAGAACCCTTTGGTGTAGCCAGAGGACCCTTCCTCGCAAAGGAAGAACCGGGGTTGAAGGGGTGACTTGTTCAAGAGGCATGACAGGCCCACCTCCCAGGGTCCTGGCACCAAATACTTCACCCTGTCAACTAGATTAGACCACGCGGTCCCCAAAGGCAGTCCCTGGCACCCTCAGCTGCTGCCCAGGCGCCTCCTCTGGTCCCCCCAGGAGGTGGGATTATGGGGTAACTCACCTTGGGCGGCACGAAGAACTCCAGGCGGAAGCGTTCCTCGGCCACAGCCCTGCGCAGGAGCAGGCGGCACTTCTGCCACTGAGCCGAGCCCCCGGAGCCCGCGGCCGCGTCGTCGGCCACCATGAAGCGCAGCGCCCCCTCGCGTTGAATGTCCACCAGCTCCACCTTGGCAGCCAGCGTCCGCGACAGCCTCAGGCGCCGCGTCCACTTGTCGCGGGGCTCGGCGGAGGGCTCGGCGGTGCGCGGGGCAGCTGCCGCGTCGGGCTCGGGCGAGGCGCGCCGGTGCCACATGTCGCGCACGCCGTCCACCACGCACAGGCTCATGTTGCGCAGCGAGAAGCCCTTGCGAACGCGGGCCTTGGTGGCCGCGTGCGTGGACACGTCCTCCGAGCTCCGCGAGTGGCCGTAGGGCGCCGCCTTGAGTGCAGAGGTGTCCGCGAGCTCCGGCTCCATGGCCTCCGCGCTCACGGCCGCGCCCCGAGTCGTCGGCCCAGCCACCAGCACGCGGCGCACCTCCTCGCCGAAGACGTCCAAGAAGTTGGCGGCGAAGTGGCGGGAGAAGGAGGCGCCGGCGTCGGGCGTGTCGTAAGCTGGGTTGTCCTGCAGGAAACGGCAGAACTTGTGCGCAAAGTCCACGGCGGCCGCCTGCGCATGCAGCTCGCAGAACTGCCGCCAGTCCGGGACCGGGGCCGGGGCGGCTGCGGCGGGGCCAGGTCCGGCACCATTCATGGCTTCCGTCCCATCGCAGCCACCTGCGGCTGCGGGCGAGAAGAGCGCGCAGTGACTTTCAGGCCTGTGATCAACGCGCCCACCTGTCCCCTCCTTCCAGCTCCCCTAGGACTCTCTGGGGCTGTGTGGGTGTGTGTGTACATGCACACGTGTGTGTTGTGGGACTACAGCAGGCAGCCATTCCAAGCAGCATGGATGTGTGTAAAGAGAAAGACAACTGGGGCCGGGCGCGGTGGCCCACGCCTGTAATCCCAGCACTTTGGGAGGCCGAGGTGGGTGGATCACCTGAGGTTGGGAGTTCCAGATCAGCCTGGCCAACATGGTGAAACCCCGTTTCTACTAAAAATACAAAAATTAGCCGGTTAGCCGGGTGTGGTGGTGCACGCTGTAACCCTAGCCATCGAAAGGCTGAGGCAGGAGAACTGCTTGAGCCCAAGAGGCGGAGGTTGCAGTAAAAATACAAAAATTAGCCAGGAGTGGTGGCACACGCCTGTAGTCCTAGCCACTCCGGAGGCTAAGGCAGGAAAATCACTTGAACCCAGGAGGCAGAAGTTGCAGTGAGCCGACATTGCGCCACTGCACTCCCGCCTGGGCGACAGAGGGAGACTGCAAAAAATAAGAGAAAGACAACTGGGGAGGCAGGAGGTGGTGTCTGCAGAAGGGGCAGTCCTGCATTCATTCTCTCCCCAAATAGTAGTCTCAGGGCCTCAGAGTCATTCCTGGGGCTGGCAGAAGAGGCTGGGATGATGGATGCTTTCAAGTGGGGTCCCCATGAGCCTCTGGTGACCTCACTTCCTCAGTGACCTCTTCTGATGTTCCCCAAAGCCCGGTAGAAAGGAAGAAATCACATGGAATCCTGCTGGCTGGACCTTTGAAATATACCGAGGACTCAGCTCCTTCCTCCAGGTCCAGGCTGCCGTCCTGGGATTCACATAACTATTTTTCCTGCATGCAGCACTCCAGCAGCTGCTTTATGGTCCCCGGGATCCTGATCTTACTTCCTCTAAAGTCTGTTCTCCTCCCAGGAGCCCAGTCATTTCCAAAACTCAAGACTGCCATGTGCGGTGGCGCATGCCTGTAATCTCAGCACTTTGGGAGGCCGAGGCGGGTGGATCAGGAGGTCAAGAGATTGAGACCATCCTGGCCAACATGATGAAACCCCATCTCTACTAAAAGTACAAAAATTAGCTGGGCATGGTGGCATACGCCTGTAGTCCCAGCTGACTGAGAGGCTGAGGCAGGAGAATCGCTTGAACCCAGGAGGCGGAGGTTGTAGTGAGCCGAGATCCCACCACTGCACTCCAGCCTAGGTGACAGAGCCAGACTCCACCTCAAAAAAAAAAGCCAGGCGCGGTGGCTCATGCCTGTAATCCCAGCACTTTGGGAGGCCGAGGCGGGTGCATCACGAAGTCAGGAGATCGAGACCATCCTGGCTAACACAGTGAAACCCCATCTCTACTAAAAATACAGAAAATTAGCCGGGCGTGGTGGCAGGCACAGGCTGAAGCAGGAGAATGGCGTGAACCTCGGAGGCGGAGCTTGCAGTGAGCCGACATCGCGCCACTGCACTCCAGCCTTGGCGACAGAGCGAGACTCCATCTCAAAAAAAAAAAAAAAAAAAAGAAGAAGAAAAAGTAATAACAAAAAAATTGTCTTGGCCGGGCACATTGGCTTACACATTGGCCTGTAATTCCAGCACTTTGAGAGGCCAAGGTGAGCAGATTGCTTGAGCTCAGGAGCTCAAGACTAGCCTAGGCAACGTGGCAAAAGCCTGTCTTTACAAAAAATACATAAAATTAGCTGGGCAAGGTGGCACACACCTGTAGTCTCAGCTATTCAGGACGATCACCTGAGCCTGGAAGGTTGAGGCTACAGTGAGTTTTGATGGGGCCACTGTACTCCAGCCTGGGGACAGAGCGAGACCCTGTCCCCAAAAATAAACAAAAAAAGTTGATCTGAATGTGGTGACATGCCTATAGTCCTAGCTACTCAGGAGGATTACCTTAGCCTGGGAGGTTGAGGCTACAGTGAGCTGTGATGGCACCACCGTACTTCAGCCTGGGCAACAGAGCAAGACTCTGTCTCAAAAACAACAACAACAACCAATCTGGATGTGGTGGCATGCCTACAGTCCTAGATACTAAGGAGACTGAGGTGGCAGAATCGCTTGAGCCCAGGATTTGGAGGCTGCAGTGAGCTATGATCGTGACAATGCACTTCAGCTTGGTGATAGAGACTGTGACTCAAAAACAAAACAAAACAAAAACAAAAACCCAAAACCAAAATACAAGACAGATCACATCCCTCCTCTGCACAAAATCCTGCAGTGGTTCCTATTACAGTCAGAGTAAAAGCCGAAGCCCTATCCACAGCCCCTAGGGTCTGACATAATCTGCCTCTGTTTACCCCTCTGGATATACCTCCTGCCACTCTTCCCTGGCTGGACCTGCCTCCTTGCCCTCCCAGAAGCATAGCAGCCAAATTTCTACCTCAGGACCTTTGCACATGCCTGGAATGCTCTTTCCTCCACATTCCCTCACCTTCTTCAGGTTTCTGCTCAACCAATGGCTTGGCGGATAGCCTTCCCTGACCACTCTTGAGAATGACAAATCCCTCTGATGACAATACTCCCTCTGAGGCGTTCCATGCACTCTGCCTATTTTCACCATTATCCTTATTGCCGGCTGTCATATCATATATTTAGTTGCTTGGTTGTGTGTCCCCCTCCACCCCCTTCCCCCGAGAATGCCAGTTTCACAAGGCAGGGATTTTGCCAGTCCTAGAAGCGGCTGTGTCCTCAGTGCTGGGCATACGGCAGGCGCTTGGGAAACACTGACTGAATGAACAAATGAATGAGTTTGGCACACCAGGCATGTCACAGCTGTCACTGCCTAAGCCCTCACATGGGGCCTGAGGACAAACAGCTTGTTAGTGACAAGACAGGTCCAGGGTTCTCGCCCAGGTCTGCAGTGACTCCAGGACTTGAGGGGTCTCCTCCTAGTGTGGATCAAATACGGTAGTTCCCTCTCGTTCAAGGGGTATATGTCCCAAGAACCCTAGCAGATGCTTGAAACTGGCTAATACTGAACCTCTGTACACTGTGTGTGTGTGTGTGTGTGTGTGTGTGTGTGTAGAGATGGGATCTCACTCTATTGATGAGGCTGGTCTTGAACTCCTGGGTTCAAGCAATCCTCTGGCCTTGGCCTCCCAAAGTGCTGAAATTACAGGCACGAGCCACTTGCACCTGGCCCGCTACGTTTTTTTTTTTTGGATCTAATAACCCAGACAACTCCTAAGTGGCGAGCGGGTCGTATCCAGAGTGCGGATATGCCAGACAAAGGGATAATTCACATCCCAGGCAGAACAGCGGGATGGTTTGAGACTTCATCCTGCTACTCAGAATGGCCTGCAATTTACATTTGTATTTGTATGTTTACTTCTGGGATTTTCTATTTAATATTTTCAGACCTCTGTTGACCACGGGTATCTGAAGCCTTGGAAAGCAAAGCTGTGGATAAGAACCAAGCGTTGTTTTTTTTTGTTTGTTTTTTGTTTTTTTTTTTTTTGAGACAGAGTCTTGCAGTGTCTCCCAGGCTGGAGTGCAGTGGTGAGATCACAGTTCACTGCAGCCTCCAACTCCTGGGCTCAAGCGATCCTCCCGCCTCAGCCTTCCGAGTAGCTCAGACTACAGGCAAGAGCTACCATGCCTGGCTAAAGGGACCAAGTTTTTGTATGGACATTGAAGACCTTGCTTCTTTCCATCACAATGGCCTGCACGCTTCTACTTACATTCCCACGTTCTGGAATCTGGCTTCCCCCAGAATTCCCATTCAAATCCGATTTTGAATCCCCAATCCAGGAATCCCAGCTGTCTCCTCACCCCAGCTTCATCCTCTTATTCCCAGGCCCCTCCGTCCTTCACAGCTCTGGATGGCTAAACTGCATGGCTTGGGCCCAGTCCATCACCTGGGGGCCTTGCCATTGCCTCTGGGGACACAGGTCCAACCTGCTGTGTGCTTACAGCCCCCATCCAAGCCAGGGGGAAAATTACCAATAGTGATAAAGTGCGGTGATGTAGTGCCTGGGGAGTCCCTGTCTAAGGAGCCAGCTTAGTGTTGGGGGACAAGCGACCATCCTTCCAAGGAACTGAGTTAGAGGATCATGCCCTCGCCTGTCCTCCCAGGGTCCCCACAGTTTCCGGAATGCCCCTCCCTCGCAGCTCCTGGGATCACCATCTCATCTCTCCTCTGGGATCCAAACCATGTAATTAAATGCCAGGTAAAAATAGCTGCCCCATTTCTGTGAGATCATCTGCGAGGCCTCTGGGCCATAGGGCACCGTGGGAATTCCCTCTCTCCTTGGGGCAACCTCGCCATCAATCTGCAGTCAGTAACCAAGGGACAGCCCCAGGGACGGAACAGGGCTCCCGGTTGAGCCTGCTTAGCTTCAAGGACAGGTTTCCAAACCAGCGGTCTCCTAGGAGACTCCTGCCTTGGTACTGGGGGAGGGGAGTCGGGAGTTTGGAAGGTTTCCTTCAAGAGGTGGTTATTGCGTTGGGCTTCATGAGTGCAAAGAAAATAAAGAGGGTGCTGGGGGCCTGAACAATGAGTTGGGGGCAGGACTTATCAGGACATTGGCAGTTGGGTAGTGGTGGTGGTGGTTAGAGTTCACAAGGTGGGGGGAGGATGGGGACTGAGGAACCCACGAGCTTTGCTCATGCCTGACCTTTTCCCTGCCCCGTGCTTCCTCCTTTCTTCCCTAACTCCTACTCACACTTCAATAATTAATCCAGAAGCCACTTCTTCCAGGAAGCCTCCCCTGACACCCCTCCTTTCTCCCTGATCCAGGCCAGCACAAGTGTCTCCTCTGAGCTCCCACAGTCTCCTCCTGCCTGTCTCTCTTGCATGGTGCCAGTTATAGGGTACTTCAAGTGTCTGTCCTCATGGCTGTCTCCCCATCTGACACAGAGAGTGCGCAGGGCAAAAGTCCAGGCTCCTGGAACTTGTTTCTTCCCTGAGGGGTGGAGACGGGAACACACCTGCCACCACCACCACCACCACCACCACCACGGCCTCCAGGGAAGGTCACGAGCCCAGGCCCAGGCCATGACCTGCAGGGGTGGTATTTCCTGGGGTGGGGGTGGGGCCACAGCTGAACCCATGAAACCCTGTCCCTGAGCTCCAAGCCCATCCATTTATCCGGTAGGCTAGTGCTCCTGACGGTGGCCACCTCTCTCTATATACCATTAGGACCCCCAGGGGGCTCAGAGCCAGTGACTTGGCAGCCTGGGAAGGGTAGGTGTGGGGTCCCTGAGTGAGATGATTATGCCCCCACATGGGGCAGGCAGCGGCAGGCAGGAAGTCAGCCCCAGTGCCGAGTCCTCAGACATCAATCCCTGTCGCCCCCAGCTCTTCCTCCTGGCTGGAGGAACCCTTGGTAGGGAGAAGGCACAGAGATGGGGGACAGGGCCCTGGGGGAGGCTCTTGCAGGTGGGTCTCAGGTGGCCCTCACTGGAGTGGGAGTGGAACTTAGAGAGGAATCTTCCAAGGGCATGGCAGGTGTGGCCAGGTCCTAGGCAGGGACTGGCCTGGGAGGCACTGGGAGGTTGGGACTGCCCTGACCTCCCCTACCTAACCCTGCAGGCCACCCAGGAGCCTGTGGGCCTGATGCCGGGCACAGAAGCCCTCAGTAGGTCCAGCCCTAGATGCAGAGGAAGCAGGTTGAGCAGCTAGAGGTATAAGTCTCCAAACAGCAGTGCCAGCAGGGAGGCCCCCACCTGGCTACAGATGGAGAGAGGGAGGCCCGGACATGGTTCTCTGTAGAGGGGAGGCTGCAAGACACAGGGAAGGGGGCCTGGCTGTGGCAGGGGCAGGAGTGCACTGTCCCCACCCACCTTTGGGACCAGAACTGGGGAGGAGACCCCATGTAGGGAGCTTGGCTGACCTGGGCTCAAGACGTGACCCCGTGGGTGCTCCCTGAGTGAGTGACACTGACCACACTCCCAACCTCTGAGCCCACTCTTCTCACTTTCTGACCACTCACTGGCAAGATGGCACAGGAGGTGGTGTCTGCAATGTTATAACCCATGTGCAGGCATGGGCAGGGTGGGAGCTCCTCCAACCTTGGTGCTGCCAAGGTTGGTGTTTCAAGCCCTCTCTAGGGACTTTGCTCTTCCGACTATTCAACATCTCCCCTCCCTTTAGACCATGCAAAACCCTCTCTTCTGGCTGGATGTGGTGGCTCATGCCTGTAATCCCAGCACTTTGGGAGGCTGAGGCAGGTAGATCACTTGAGCTCAGGAGTTCGAGAGCAGCCTGGGCAACATGGTGAAGCCCCGTCTCTACTAAAAATACAAAAATTAGGCAGGTGTGGTGGCACACGCCTGTAGTCCCAGGTACTTGGGGGACTGAGGCAGGAGAACTTTAACCCAGAAAGTTGAGGCTGCAGTGAGCTGAGATTGCACCACTGCACTCCAGCCTGGGCAACAGAGCGAGACTCTGTCTCAAAAAACCAAACCGAAACAAAACCTTCTCTTCTCCCAGGAAAACTTCCCTATACTGCTCTCCCCCTCTGATCTCCAAGACCCTATGGTCTTTAACTCTCTTGGTGGTCAGCTCTCCTCCTATGGTCCCAAGGTGTCCAAACAGACCAGCTGAGTTGGTGCCGGGCAGTGCTGGACTGGGCTCTGGGAGATCTGGACTCTATCCTGGGCCGGGCCCTGTGTCTCTTGGTGCCTCCACTTCCCTATCAGTAAAATGGGGCTGCTGGAGCTGTGTGTGGCTTCTAGGGGCTCCTGATTTTGATGCAGAAGTGATGGCCTTGGACACTGAAGACTGGGCTGTCATTCCATTGGGACTAGGGACAGGTAGGGGGTTGCCTCGCCCCCTCACAGGCTGCTTCTCTGAGGACTGGCGTTGGAGACAAAGGAAGCCCAGCCAGGGACCCCTATGGTGCTGGCCCTCCTCGGAGCACTGGGCGGGTAGACCACCCTCCCCCCATCCATTACACCCCCCCACCTCCGGTTTTTCTAGGCTCAGCTGGGCTGTCTGCCTTCTCCTCCTGAAAAAATGTGGTTTTTTTTTTCCCATCTCTGATGGGATGGGGGCTTCAGAGTGGTTTTTGGTGGTGGGGGATGGAGCGAGGAGGGCAGGGGAAGTCTAATGGAGTCCCTGCTCATCGCCTTTCCAGGCCACGGCCTCTCCTAACCCCACGACCAGCAACCCAGACAAGAGACCCCAGCCACCAGCCCGGCTAGACAGTAGGTCCAGCCGGCATGGGGGAGGGGGCGGCGGCTTTCCGGCGGTAAAAATAGCGCTGACAATTGGAGGACCAAAAAAAAAAAAAAAAAAAAGCCGGTCTTCAGCCCCCGCGCAGCAATTCCGGACCCCAAGGCCGGGTCATTCCTTAAAATATTGATGAGTCGGACTCGCCGCCCCAGCTAATGGGCCCGCGACCAATCGATGCGCGACACAGTGGGCGGTGGCCCTGGGGACGGGGAGAGGCAGGAGCCCCGCCCACGTCCAGCTGGCACCCCCCCACCTCCTCCCCAGCACCATCCCAGCCACAGGAGGCCAGGAGCACTGGGAAGAGGAGGGATGGTCAGTGGTCCCACAGGTCAAACTAGCTATGCAGCACCTCAAAAGGCTGCGCCCCACTGCCAAGAGACCCCCCCTTCCTCCTGCACCCTCACTTAGCTCCGTCCTCAGAGCAGCAGTCAGAGAACCAAGTGCATGAAGGGGGAGACGGTCAGAACTAAGGGTTCTCTCCTATGTCCTGGGGTGGGCAGTGCCACCTACCCCCCAATGAACCATTCGCTATGGGGAAACTGAGGCCTTTTTTTTTTTAGACAAAGTCTCACTCTGTGGCCCAGGCTGGGGTGCAGTGGTGCAATCATAGCTCACTGCAGCCTCGAACTCCTAGGCCCAAGCAATTCTCCTGCCTCAGCCTCCCAAGTGGCTGGGACTACAGGCACATGACGCCATGGCCAGGTAATTTTTTTTTTTTTTTTTTTTTTTGAGACGGAGTCCTGCTCTGTTGCCGAGGCTGGAGTGCAATAGCGTGATCTTGGCTCACTGCAACTTCCGCCTCCTGGGTTCAAGCGATTCTCCTGCCTCAGCCTCCTGAGTAGCTGGGACTATAGGTGGGTCCTACCAAGCCCAGCTAATTTTTGTATGTTTAGGAAAGGCAGGGTTTCACCATCTTGGCCAGGCTGGTCTCGAACTTCCGACCTCGGTGATCCGCCCACCTCAGCTTCCCAAAGGGCTGGGATTATAGATGTGAGCCAGTGCACCCGGTCCCAGGTAATTTTTTGATATTTTGGTAGAGATGGGAGTCTCACTATGTTGCCCAGGCTGGTCTCATGCAGCCTCTTCTTGGGGTACCTCCTTGCCTGACACAAGAGACAAGGCCTCACTCTGCTCACCTCCACCATCCTCAGAAAACCTGCCCAGCCATGCCTTCTCATGTCCACTGCCCTTAGGGGTCCTCAGGACCTTAGCAGCACTGGCCTGGCCCACTCAGCCTCGCTCTGGACAACAGAGGCTCCTTCAATCCTGCTGTTCCTCAAGCACCCTCCTGGCCTCGGTGGGGCAGTCCCTTCCACCCCTGCAGCCTCCTCTCTGCACCCCTCCCTGGGCAGGACACAGATGCTCTTTGGGCAGGTCATCCCTCCGGCCTGGAGTGACTCCCACCCGCTGACTAGGTATGAGTCTCTCTCTCCCCTGCAGATTCAGGAACACAGCACACAGCGCAGTCTCTGCTTCGCTGCTGAATACGTGGGCGTTGGTTTTCAAGCCCATGTTACTGCTCACCTCCGCAAAGACCACATCCCCACAAGGTAGGCTCTGAACCAGGGCCTCCTGCCAGATGTGGCTGGAATTCCCCAACTCTCCCCTCCCAGAATATCTGAGCTCACTCCACCACCCCGGCAGAAGGCAAAGTAGGCATGGCTTCTGGTCTTAACTTAACCCTTGAACTTGCTGTGACTTTGCTGCAGAGTGGATGGGTGGGGGCCTCCTGGCTGGCGATGGGGACAGGTGTGGATTCAGAGCCCTTGGGACTTGTATGGCTCTGTATGGGTGATTAGGTACTAGTGGTCTTGGCTGTTCTGAGCATTAGTTTCCCTAGCTGCTCTTCCGTGCAGATAATTTTCTAGTCCAAGGCTCGCCCTGAGCAGCATCGCTTGGAGGCAGCTATTGCAACAGCCCTGCACCCAAGACAACCCCAGGCCTCTCATGCCACGCTCAGCCTTTGCCACCGCCACGGGAGGGTGGGAGCCCTTCTGCTGAGCCCCCTGGCTTTTGCAGACATCCCAAGCTTGACAAGCCCTGCTGGCACCGGCGCCTGCAGACCCTCAGTCCCAGGGGTTCCCACGGTTGCCTTTGACAGTTCTTCCCCAGCAAAGGGAGCCCCACTGCCTGGGCGTCTCCCTATGGCCACCTCTGGTCATTTGACACGCTGGGACAGTGTTAAAAGTCTGAGATCTGGAGCCAGACTGTCTGGGTTTGGATCCCAGCTGCCCTGCTACCCAGTGAAATGACCCCTTGGACTCTGGAGCCTCAGTTTCCCCATCTGTTAAGGTGGAGGTGACAGCAGTGCTAACCTTAAGGGGCTGTCATGAAGATTAAATAAGCAATTTGTTTAAAAATCACAGCTCTATTCATTCCCTTTTCCTCCAGCTGCTCGTGGCAGGCAGCTGCAGAGGTACCCACTGCCCCAACACATAAACCCAGGCTCCAATGTGGCCAAGGTCAGCGTTCTAGAACCCACATTTCAGTGGGCCATGCCCCTGTTAAAACCCTTCTCCCCTCACATCTTCCCTGTAAGAAAGAGTTGTTTCTCCATTGTAGAGATGAAGAAATGGGGTTCTGGGGAGGGAGGTGACTACCCACCATGCTCTGGTCACCACGCAGTGGTGAGCTCCCACTGTGTGTCAGACGCCAGGTGGGAGGGTCCAGGGCTGCAGAATGGACAAGAGGGGAGGCCAGGTGCAGTGGCTCACACCTGTAATCCCAGCACTTTGGGAGGCCGAGGAGGGCGGATCACTTGAGGTCAGGAGTTTGAGACCAGCCTGGCCAACACAGTGAAACCCCATCTCTACTAAAAATACAAAAATTAGCCAGGCGTGGTGGTGCACACCTGTAACCCCAGCTACTCAGAAGCCTGAGGCATGAGAATTGCTTGAACCCCGGAGGTGGAGGTTGCAGGGAGCTGAGATTGCACGCCACTGCACACCAGCCTGGTCGACAGAGCAAGACTCTGTCTCAAAAAAATAAAAAAAAAAAAGGGGTATGGAGCCAAGTTCCAGGCTGGTCCCTTTCTGAGACCTGTTTCTGGGGAACTCCGCTTCCAAGGGCAGAGTGGGAAGACTGAATCCCTGTTTCAGGAAAGGAAATGACCACCTTTAGAGGATGGGGCACTCTGAGCGGCTGGGTGGGAGGGCGGGGGAATCCACAGCTGGGCTCTGCAGGAAGTGCGGGTCAGATAAGCAGGGAGTGGGGGCCAGGACAACAAGCTAAGCCAGGGCCTGTGGGCTCAAGAGGCAGACTCAGCCTCCTTCAGGAGCACCCAGTGCTGGACAGTTCCTGGATGGGCTCTGCAGGTGGAGGGCAGGCTGGGCTGGTTCCAGCTGCACTGGCCCTGGTTACTCCCACCCCACCCTGCCTTTCTGGGGTTGCAGAGCAGAGGTTCCCCCCTCCCATCTCCAGCCTTGGCCTGAGACACTCAGCCCCTTCCACTCCCCCAGTGTCATAACTCTCACATGGGCCCTGGCCCAGCCCCCTAAACCTGCAGGATACCCCCTTAGTGCCCCTCACCAACTCATCCCACCCAGCTGCCTTCTGGCTTTTCCAGGACACTCATACCAGTGCCTCCTGAGACCTCTGGCGGCACCCCTAAGATCTGAGCATCCCCGAACTCTGGAGACTACAGGTGCTAATAAAGCTTCCCTGGGCCTTTCTCTGAGCTCAACTCCCAGCCTGGCTGATTTCCAGGTACCTCAAACTCACCACATCCAAGTTCAAATACATCCTCTTCCTCCAACTCCTGCCTGTCCTCTGCACAGAGCCTCAGCACCCAGCTGGGCACTGCCTACTTCCCCTGTTCTGCCCCAATAGCAGGCAGGCCCCCAAGCCCACAGAGGCCTCGGGAACGCCCCTTGATCCTCTTCCCACTTCCACCCTTGCCCCCTGCCCCTCCACCACACCACATGGCTGTGGCCTGTCTCTTCCACTGAACCTTGAGCTCCTGGCTGGCTGTCCTCCCCACCCCCCAGGTGGGCGCTACCCTCAGATGGCCCGGAAGTATGTGGAGAATGGGGCCCAAACCCTGCTTCACCCAGAGGAACCAAAAGATGCTGCACGCCCACACAGCGATGCCCTGCCTTGCTCTGCCCAAACAGGTGTGGGCTGTGACCTCGTGTTGAGGGGTCACACCTGCTATCCCCCTAGACAGAGCATAGCCATAAAACGGCACCCAGCCCGGTGAGCAGGGAAGAGAAACCTCCCCAGGCCCCAGGGCTCTGACCAGTCCCCTGGCCTCACTTGGACAGTAAGAATGAGCGTAGCCCCAGGAAGACAGCAGCCAGGAGGCCTGAAGCCCCTAAACCCCCAATTCCTTGCAACCCAGGCTGGGTAGGCAGGGCAAGAAGTGCCAGCCTCTTGTCAGAGAGGAGTGGTTGGGAGGCCCGGCTTGTTGACTGCGGGACTTTGGGCCAGTCACTTCCCCTCCCTAAGTGTGTGGGGATAATAATAGCACTAAACCCACAGGATTGTTGTAAAGATGACACGAGCGGCGACCGTGATGCCCTTAGCTTGGCACAAGTAAGTTTGAAACCAAAAGCTCAGCCCTGGGAGGCCCAGGATCACTTGGGTGGAGATCCCACTTCCAAGACCCCCAAGGGAAGCCCACCCCTGGGTATTTGTACAGAAGTCCTCCCTAGGAGATTCACGCTAAGTAGGGAAGAGGGATTTAGAAACTTTAGACAGATTTTTCACAACAAGGGTAAAAAGAAAAGCGTGTGCATTAACCCTTGATTACCTAGAAGCATTCAACCAAGCAGCATCAGAAGCCGGCCTGCCACGGGGTGGGGCTGTTCTTGTGTGTTGGTGGGACAGACCTCTAAGGAAGTAGCTGGTGGGAAACTGTCTCTGAGACCCCCAAAAATGCCCTGATCCACACTAGCCTAAAAGAAGTGCCACCACCGCCACCACCAGACCTCTCCCAAAGCTCCTGGAGCTGAAAAGTTCTAGGTCACTCTCCCAACCTCTTCCTGCGTGGAGCGGGGAGGCCAGGAGGGAAGAGGTTGGGAGAGTTCAAGGTGGGACACAGTAGGGGGGGCTTCAGCTCAAGAGGCAGTCAAAACCTCTTGGGGAAACCACACCCCCTGCCCCCAGTCCTCCCAGAGGAGCTCCAGGGACCTGACTCTGGGACGCAATTCCTGCCGGGAGTTGCCGGTCCCTTAGCCAGGAGGCAGGCAGCACCATCCCATTTTACAGGGTAGGTGATGTTGGCTCGGGGGCATTGGTAGGGCTCCACCCAGGTCTGACAGCCTAGCCTGAGGCTCTCCCTTGCACTAGCTCGAAGTGCACGTAGATCCTGGCTTATTCGTGTTCAGAGTCTCGCCTGGGGCTGCCCGATCTGCCTTGCGTGGCTCCTGAGAGGCTCCAGTCACTGCAGACTTCCCTCCCTGAAGGCCCCCACTTCGGGGCTGCAGGGGGCCAGGATGCGTCCCTGCCTCTGCCTGGCCTCAGCCCGCTGGGCTGGCGCGGTTCCGGCCCGCGCTGCCCGCAGGTTCATCAATGGCCGAGGCCCAAGGGCCTGAATGGAGGGCACGAACCCGCCCCTTCTTAAAGGCGCCGGCCTCTTGGGCACCCTCCACGATCCTCCCGGCAATCGGGGGCTCCGGGGAGCTCCCCGGCTGGGCGGGTCGAGAAAGGGGGGCCTGGGCCAAAGGGAGGGCGTGCCTGTGGCCTGGAGGAGGTCCTCCCCGATCCCATCCCGTGGCCCTCACCCTCATTCTAGGTTGACGCCCCCTCCCAGCGCTCCCAGCGTAGGGAAGAGACCTGGGCACCCCCTCCCCCAACCAGAGACCCCTCCTCTAAGGGCCCGGCTGCTCTCGCCCCACTACCCGGCCGGGGCCCTAGCAGGGGGCGGGGGCGCAGCTGCTCCAGAGGCGGCTCGGCCCCTCCAGCGGCTCCCCGCCCCGCCCGGGATGGGGATCGGGGAGCAGATCCCAGCCGGGGGCGCCTCCCCTCCCTCGCGCGCCCTCCTCCCTCCCACCCGCGCACACAAAGACGACACGCGCGGACCGAGGCGCGTGCGGCCGCTCTCCTTCGGGCAGCGGTGCGCACACAGCGAACGTCCCCGGGGACAGACAGGGGTCCCGGGGGAGGGACCAGGGAGCGAGGAACTGGGTATAAGGAGGCCATACCTACAGGCGCGCAGCTGCGGCCGAGCGGGCTGGGGCGCCGGCTGAGCGCTGCCCGGACCGCGGCCGGGCTCCCCGGGCCCGGTGGCTCATGGCCCGCGGCGGACTGGGCTCCCTCCCTCGTTCACCGCCTCGAAGGCTCGTGCGCTCCTCGCGGTCCCGGCGCGTCCCCCGCGCGGCTCTCTGGCAGCCGAGCTCCGCGCGCTCCGAGCCCAGCCCCGCGCGGCGCGCCCGCCGCCCGCGAGGCGCGCGCCTCCCGGCCCCGGCCCCGGCCCCGGCCCCGCCCCCGCCCCCGCCGCGAGCCCCGGCCCGCCCCCTCACGCCTCCTGGCCCCGCCCCCTCCCGCCCCCACTTGCGCCGCTCAGGGCCCTCCCCCGCCGCGCCGCCGGCCATCCGCGGAGCCCGAGCGGCGCCGGTGGCCGGTGCTTGCTGGCTCCCCGCAGCTGCAGTGCCGAGACTGCCCGGTCCTGGGGCCCGGAGAGAGGGGTTAGGAGCCGGCTTCGAGTCGCCCCATCTGGGCGGGGGTCCCCATGTCGCCGAGCCGGCCCCAGGCCAGGCGCGGGACTCCCACTCCTCTTCGCGGAGGCCACCTCTCGAGCCCGGGGTGGTGGTGGCCCCGGGAGCGCGGAGCGTGGGGCCGGGGGAATGTCCTGCGTGGCGGGTGTATGGGACGCGGACGCCCTCGAAGCGCCCCTCGCTGACGGGTGCTTCGCGGGAGCCGCCGCTGTGGCCAGACTCTCCGCAGCAGGGACAATGGGAGCCTGGAGGAGGCCTGGATGTCGCAACAGAGGAAGTCGATGCCTGGTTCTCATAAATCCCGAGGGCGCCACCACGCCCCCTCCCTGCAGCCCTCCGGTGCGGGAAATCGCCCCCGGGCCACAGGGCGGGAAGACCCCTGAGCGCAGTGCCCCCACCACCCAGCCTTCGCTGTGATGGGGGCCTGATGCCACCCGGAGAGGTGTCAGAGATCATAGAGGGGCGATGAGGGGCCACAACCCTGGCACCTTGCTCACCCCTGCCTGGCTCCAGAACTCGCCTGCGTTAGGGCAGAGACCAGTGGGGCTAAGGAAACAGTCCCGCTGGGCTTTGCGGGGCACTTGTAGCCTGACCCCTGGTGCTGAGGGCACGGCGCGGGGGCTCTGGGAGGCTTCCTGAAAGAGGTGCAGGGGGCTCAGCAGGCCTGGAAGGGGTCTGAGAGGGGAGGGAGGGCTTCGGTGGGGGCAGAGGTGTGGAAAGGGCCGCTCAGAGAAGAGAGTAGTCTTGCTCCTGGAGATAGCAGGGGGGGACCCCTGGGTGTCTTCTCCCCTCATCTCCCTCCTTGTCCCCTGCCCCCACCTCTGGCAGTTCTGTCCTGGTCTCCTTGCCAGCCGGAGCTGCCTCCATCTGTCGCCCTCCCGGGCCCAAACTGACCTCTGACTTTTCCCAGAGCCATTTCCCATCTCTAATTTACAGACAAAGGTTTTTTATCAAACCCTTCTTAGGGATGGAAAGGTGGGGCTTCCAGAGTTGAAGGTGGAGGGGACAGAGCCCTCACCTGCTGCCCAAAACCCCGGTGCTGCCCTCCACGGGGGCACGGAAGACAGGCAGACCCCTTCCCTGCCCCACATCTTGGCTCTGTTCCCTCCGCAGGACCAGGCCAGCAGACACTTTAATGAAAGCTTCGGCAGTGGGCCAGCCCTCGATCGGAGCTGCAAACAGGCCTGCACGCCTGGCTGGGAACCAGGACACCTATGAATGAGGCCGGGAAGGGGGAGGAGGGGGTGCCCGAGAGTGGGAGAAAGGGAAGCTCCATACATGGCCTGGTTGTGGTCTCCACCCTCCCGGGAGAGGGGAGAGCCTGACCCGCGGTGGACTAACCTGGTTCAGAGTAGTGGGCTGAACTCCATTGCTGGGATGATAGCGGCCAGAGAGGGTCCTGAGATGGGAAGCCATGGGCAGGACAATAGCTTGGATCCATCCCCAGGGAGGAGGAAGTGAGGAGGGGCCGGCAGCAGAGCGCCTCGGACCCACAAGGAGGAACTGATGGAGATGTGGAAGTGGCTGTGGGGGTGGAGGGGGCGTGGTTGGCCAAGAGCAGCTGTCACCTCGCTGGGGATAGGAATGAGGGTCAGGGAGGAAAGGTCCATCCTGGGTCCCTGAGGGCAGGAGGCTTGAGGGGCTTGGAAGAAGTCCTCATGGGGGAGATGAGGGGTGCTGGGACTGGGACCCCAAAGAAATGCCCCTGGATACACACACTTTAGACTGTTCAGAACTAAAATGGAAACAGAGGTAGCACAGGGGACCCTGGCCTGGTGGGCTGCAGTGGGGGACCTGGGTTTGCAGCCAGTCTTGTGACAGCTGGACAATGGGTTAATGCACCCACTCCAGACCCAGAGAATGCGCTCCTCTATCTGAGGCTGGGCTGGAGGTGAGGTGGCCCAGAACCTGTGGCTCAGGGGGGTTCCCATGCGAGGCTGGTGCTCAGGGGGATTGATGGGCACGGGCTTTGCAGCCCCTGGCAGGCGGGGGCCCATGGGAAAGGGGAGCACAGAAAGGGAAGCAGAGATTCCCCAGGAACTGACGTGAACCAAGACACGTCATACACCCAACCACAGCCCGACAGGTGGTTTTTTTTTTTTTGAGATGGAGTCTCACTCTGTTTCCCAGGCTGGAGTGCACTGGCACGATCTCAGCTCACTGCAACCTCTGCCTCCCGGGTTCAAACGATTCTCCTGCCTCACCCTCCTGAGTGGCTGGGATTACAGGCATGCGCCACCATGCCCAGCTAATTTTTGTATTTTTGGTAGAGACGGGGTTTCACCATGTTGGCCAGGCTGGTCACGAACTCCTGACCTCAAGTGATCCACCTGCCTCGGCCTCCCAAAGCGCTGGGATTACAGGTGTGAGCCACCGCGCCTGGCCCCGGGTGGTTTTTGAATAAAGGAATGGGTTTCCCTTTTTGATGGTGCTACTTGTCCTCTCAAAAGCACTCGGACATTGGATCTGGGTTTCAGCAGAGCTCTGAATGTACTCATGGAATTCCTGGAGATGAGAACAGGGGGAGGAATGTTCTGTGTGCCCAGCTGTGAGGCCAGCCCCAGCTCCCAGGGGTGGCACCGCAGGCATCCCCACCAGCCTCCAGTCCCTCCAGCGTCCCAGAGCACAGGGCACCAGGGTGGCTGCAACCGTGGTTTATTTCAAATGTGCAAAGCTAAATATGCAACTACAAATCTAACTCAGGAAGGCCTGCCAGTGGCCCTGAGAGGTGGCCGTGCTAGGGTGGTCCACAGCCAGTTCTGACTGGCTAGGAGACATTCAGATCCCTCAGACCAATCCATGAGTCTGAAGAGACTGGGGCTCAGGGGCTCATTAGAGACTCTTCCTTATCTAGAAACCAGAATATCTTGCTAAAGAAGAAAGCAGAAATCACATGGGTCTGGGGGCAGGGAGGGGGTAATAGAAACTGTTCCGCTGGCTGGGGCTCTCTCTCTTGGGGTGCAGTGGGGGAGGGGGCAGACTCTGTCAAGCCTCATATACTCTGCAGGGTGGGGCCGGTGGCAAAGGCAGGCTGGGGGTGCTGGACTCAAAGCCTGCTGTCCTGGAGGGAAGCATCTTCCACCTCTTACGGGGCATGGGGGGATCCTAGGAGAGCCCAAGAGGATCGCAGTGCAGACAGGCCCAAGCTGGATTAACCGCAGCTGGAATCGGTGGTCACCCAATCAGCCTCGCAGCTGAGGGACCTCTGCCACCAGGGCTAGAGGTCAGGCTGCGGGCAGAGCCCTAGCCTGAGGTGGGGGCTGAGAGGGTCTCTGCGGCTTAGCCTGGCCGGGCATTGGGGGCTTGCTCTCTGGACCTAGCGGGCCTGATGTGACCGAGACATTCTTTCAAGGGGACCCGAGGTGACCTGGGGCCTCTGGCAGCTGCTGGACAGCGGATAAGGGCAGTTTCCATGGGGGATTCTTCAGGGGAGTCTAAGTGATTAGATGCACTGAGCAGTCGGGGTGGAGGCGCAGCCATCACTGTCACGGGGGAGGCCCTGGGGTATCACTGCCACAAGTCACCAGCCGCAGCCCCGTTGTCATTCTCGTGGAACTTGTGCAGGTGGTCGGCGAACCTAGGGGACACGGGAAGCTTTGCTGAGGCCGAGTGTGTGTGTTGGGGAAGGGGGGTGTGTACCATGTGATGGGGTGGGGCTAGGGGGTAGTGGATATCGGGAGTAGGGGTGGGGGAGGGCCAGAATGGGGGGCTGTGATGGAGGGCTAAGGAGTGGGGGACATGAGGCAGGAACTCGGGGGTGTTGCGGGGGTGCTGGGAGCTCGCTGTGGGGCTGAGGGGGGGCCCAAGTGGGGTCCTCACTTCTTGGCGCAGAAGGTGGCACAGTCCCTCTCCATGCTCTCGCTCCATGCCAGCTTGTAGAGCACCTGGCCAGGTGGAGACACGGTGAGCTGCCCATTCGCCTCAAGGCCACCCCTGCAGCCCACCCATGGTCCCTGGGCCTGGCCTGGAACATAAAGGTTCTCGAGCCCCAGACTCCGGGGCGGGTGGGCCTTAGACATGTTCCTGCACCCACTGTTTCTGCAGATGATCAGATGGGCCCAGACACGGAGGCACCTCCTCTAATACTGTGGGCCAACCCTTGGAAGGGCCAGGAGCCGCTGGACCCTGGGGTCAGAACTTGAGCCCAGGTTAGCTCTGTAGGGGCCATCTTGACTGTGCTGGGGACAGGAGTCCCCAAGGCTGGATCCTTCCAGAGACACAGCCTTCCACCCCTCTTCTCCCCCAACTTGGCAGACATGGAGGCCCTTATCCGCTAACAAGAACACCACCTCCACAGCTGGGGAGGTTAGTTCAAGACGCCCCTTCTCTGTGCAGTCTTCGTGACTGTCCCTTGGTGGAGTTCATTAGACCTGCTCCCTTCCCACTCCATCCCTTCTTCCTATGAAGCCCGTCCGGGACCAGTCCCAGATGTGATCAGCCAGGCCTCTTTCACGGAGCGGCCCGGCTGGTGCCCTGGCCAGAGGTCCCAATGGGGTGGGTCCTTCTTGTCCCTGGGGTGGGCCAAGGCTCTCGAAGGGGAGAGGCGTGGCGGCAAGCTAGAGATGCAGCTTGGGGTAGGCCCAGGGGCCAGGCCACCGTAACAGGCTCCTGCTGCCCTGGAGGTCAGGGCTGGGGGTGGTGAATGTGCCTCTGGCCCGCCCGTGTGCACACTCACCAGGAAGACCAGGCAGTGCAGGAACAGTGTGTAGAAGAAGCCGATGGTGCGCGCCATCTTGTTGGAGAGAACCAGACGCCCCTGGGAGCAAGGAGGGGGTGAGTGGGGATGGGGCCGGCCTCACCCACCCCTGCAGGGCTGCCTGGGCTTCACAGAAAGGGCCCTAGGGTGGCAAGGGGAGGGAAGGGACAGGAAGCTGGGGCCCCTATTCCATCATTATGGGCCAGGGACATGGGCTGCTGGAATTCTTTTTTTTTTTGAGACGGAGTCTCCCTCTGTCGCCCAGGCTGGAGTGCAGTGGTGTGATCTTGGCTCACTGCAACCTCCACCTCCTAGGTTCAAGTGATTCTCCTGCCTCAGCCTCCTGAGTAGCTGGGATTACAGGCGTGCGCCACCACGCCCAGCTAATTTTTGTATTTTTACTAGAGATGGGGTTTCACCATGTTGGCCAGGCTGTTCTCGAACTCCAGACCTCAGGTGATCCGCCCAACTTGGCCTCCCAAAGTGCTGAGATTACAGGCGTGAGCTGCTGTGCCCGGCCACTGGAATTCTTTAAAAACATTTTGTTGAGACAAGGTTGCCCAGGCTGGAATGTAGTGGTCACAGCTCACTGTAGCCTTGACTTCCTAGGCTCAAGTGATCCTCCTCTGTCAGCCTCCTGAGTAGCTGGGACTACAGGTGCACACCACTGCGCCTGGCTAATTTTATTTTTTGTACAGACAGGATCTTACTGTGTTGCCCAGGCTGGTCTTGAACTCCTGGGCTCAAGCAATCCTCCCACCTCCCAAAGTGCTGGGATGACAGGTGTGAGCCACCACGCCTGACTCTAGGCTGCAGGAATTCTGAGGAATGCCCCCTCTACAGCCCAGTTCAGAACCATGCTGTGAACCATGCTCTCAGAGGATCTGCCCGGGAAGGGGAGAGACCCTGTCCCAGATCACACAGCCACTCTTGGCAGGGCAGGCGGCTCCTCCAGCCTGGGCTGCAGGGCAGGTGAAGAGGTGCCTGGAGACAGAGGCTCAGGCCTGTCCAGGGAGGGGGTGGGTAGGGGCAGGGACTCACCATGCTGAGGGTGGCCTTGTCCCAGGGACTCAGGCTCAGGTACTTCCTCTGCCGCTCCTGCACAGGGAGGGACAATCAGGAAAGGACCCCAAAGTACCTCACAGGCCCTGGCTTGTGGCAGAGAGCAGGGCCTGGCCAGCCACAGGACACCCTGCCCGCTGTTCTTGCAGACCCCCAGGGGGCTGCCAGGGGCTTCCCTGGGTGCACAGTCTACTCAGTGTGACATTCTGGACTCCCCTGACATCTGTGAGAGCCCCTCCCCGCCTCTGCAGCCATCCATTCTGCCCGTGGGAAAGTTCTCCATGGGCAGAGCTTCTGCAGTCTGGGTGGGGGAGGGGAGTTGTGGGGTGGGGTCCCCACAATGGATCGCCCGACTCTGGGAGCTGTAACTGGTTTTTCCTTGTCTGCCTGTCCCGCAAATGCACTCCAGGTTAACCCGGTCACTGCCACACACCCTCAGGTAGCCATCGGCAGGTGTTCCTGAATGGGCCCTGGGCCTACATTGCACTGAAGTGGTGGGGAGGCTGTCTTGGGGGGGCTCCTGGCCTGAGGGGCCAGGGTGTGCAGGGCTGGCATGGCAAGGCTGGCTGAGAGCACCCAGACGAGGGCAGGTGGAGGGGAGCCAGGGAAGGCCGAGTGCTCAGGGATGGGGGCCAGGTGATGGGGGGACCCCTGGGCTTCCCTGGGCTGATGCCCCTCCCCTCCCCTGCCCAGGCTGGGCTCACGAACCCGCTTGCTGAAGGAGGAGAAGGGGTCCAGGCGCTCCTCGTACTGGGACGAGTACCGCAGCTCCGTGTCATCACTGCCGCTGCCCTGCACAGACAGGGAGGGGAAGAGAACCAGTCAGTGCCTTGGGGCCCAGCGGGAAGGGCAGGAGCCCAGGGGAGCCTCAGTTTCCTCATCTGCAAAAAAGGGAAGTGGGGGAGGGAGCCCTAGATCCCAGAGGCGGGAGGAGAGGGTGCTGGGGTGACGTGAATGTGGCTGGTGCCTCCTGCCACAGGGGCATGGAGTTACCCATGGGGTCAGGGCCACAGTGCCTCCGGGCACAGATGGGGAACTGAGGCCCAGGCAGGGCCGGGCGCAGCTGCAGGAAGGTGGGTTTGCTGGGAGTGTGGGGTGGTCATGCGGGCAGGCAGGCAGCTGGGAGAGGAGACGCCCCCCAGCTGGCCACCCAGAGCCAGGCTGGTTTGCAGAGTCTGAGTGCCCTCTGGTGGACAAGGAGCGGCTCTGATGGGTGCGGACAGGGCTGGGGGCTGCTGGGCCCCAAAGGAAAAGGGAGAGGTGAATCCCTGCCCCACTATGCCCCACGCTCTTCTCTCACTCATAGAAAGGGTTTCCTGGCACGGAGTGGTCCCTGGGAGGCCTGGGGGCTGAGAGAAGCCACGCACAGGCCTCCCTAGCCCAGAAAAACTCGGCAAGTGAGTTTCTGATCCACTCTCTTGGTTGCTTTTTGGAGTGTGGACCAAATTCTGTTTACATTTTTTATTATTGCTTATTTATTTATTTGAGACAGAGTTTCGCTCTGTCGCCCAGGCTGGAGTGCAATGGTGTGACCTCGGCTCACTGCAACCTCCACCTCTCAGGTTCAAGCGATTCTCCTGCCTTAGCCGCCTGAGTAGCTGAGATTACAGGTGCATGACACCACGCCCAGCTAATTTTTATGTTTTTAGTAGAGACGGGGTTTCACTATGTTGGCCAGGCTGGTCTGGAACTCCTGACCTCAAATGATCCGCCCGCCTCAGCCTCCCAAACCGCTGGGATTACAGGCCTGAGCCACCATGCCCAGCCTATTTATTTTTATTTTTTGGAGGCAGGGTCTTGCTCTGTCACCTGGGCTGGAGTGTAGTGGCTGGATCTCAGCTCACTGCAGCCTGTACCTCCTGGGCTCAAGTGATCCTCCCACCTCAGCCTCCTGAGTAGCTGGGACTACAGGCACGTGCCACGATGCCTGGCTAATTTTTGTATTTTCAGGAGAGATGGGGTTTCACTATGTCGGCCAGGCTGGTCTCAAACTCCACCCGCTTCGGCCTCTCACGGTGCTGGGATTACAGGCATGAGCCACTGTGCCTGGCCCTTCTGGCTAGTATTTTCTTTTCTATTTTATTTTATTTTATTTTATTTATTATTATTTTATTTTACTTTACTATTTTATTTTTTATTTTATTTTATTTATTTTATATTTTTTATTTTATTTTTTATTTTATTTATTTTATTTTATTTTATTTTATTTTAATTTAATTTAATTTATTTTTGAGACAGAGTTTCACTCTTGTTGCCCGGGCTGGAGTGCAGTGGTGTGATCTTGGCTCACTGAAACCTCTGCCTCCTGGGTTCCAGCGATTCTCCTGCCTCAGCCTCCTGAGTAGCTGGGACTACAGGTGTGCACCACCATGCCCGGATACTTTTTTTGTATTTTTAGTAGAGACGGGGTTTCACCATGTTGGCCAGGCTGGTCTCGAACTTCTGAGCTCAGGCAATTCTCCTGCCTCGGCCTCCCACAGCGGTGGGATGACAGGCATGAGCCACCGTGCCTGGTCCTTCTGGCCAGTTTTTATGAATGAATCTGGACAGGGGCTCCACTCTGTGAGCTTCTCCCGGCTTAGGGCGGGCAGCTAGCAGGCAGGTGGGTGGATGGGGAGATGTCGGAAGGCCTCAGGGGGCCTCTGGGGCCCAGTGCTGCCCAGCAGGTCTTGGTCCCCGACCCTCCCATCTCCAGAGCCCTGATCGGCCTCTCTCCCTGCCTGGTCCACCTGGAGCTGAGGCCAGGGGAGGGCCCTCACCCGGCCAGGGTAGCTCTGCAGGAACTTGATCTTCTCAAATAGCTTGATGTTGTCGGCGCGCAGGCTGTCCAGCTCACTCTGCAGGGCCTGGAGGGTGTGCCGGGCCAGGCGGTTCTCCTGTGGGGGGAGGGGCAAGGAAAGGGGTGGGGGAGAGGCCTCCGTGCTGGCACAGGTGCTGCTCCGTCTACCTGGAGCCCCTTCTGTGCCCACAGCCTTCTCCTTGACCTGCCTGACTCTGTAAAGCTGCCCCTTCCCCCACTGTGGCCCCACCACAGGCAGAAGTCAGGGATCTTGGGTCAGGTTTCTTCATATGTATTACGTTGGTGCAAATGTAATCGTGGTTTTTGCCCTTAAAAGTAATGGCAAACACCATGATTACATTTGCATCAACCTTAATATATGACAGAGCAAGACCCTGTCTATATATTTTATTTTATTTTTTATTTTTATTTTTATTATTTTTTTGATATGGAGTTTCGCTCTTGTTGCCCAGGCTGGAGCGCAACGACGCAATCAATCTCGGCTCACTGCAACCTCTGCCTCCCGGGTTCAAGAGATTCTCTTGTCTCAGCCTCCCAAGTAGCTGGGATTACAGGCATGTGCCACCATGCCTGGCTAGTTTTTTTATATTTAGTAAAGACAGGGTTTTACCATTTTGTTCAGGCTGGTCTCGAACTCCTGATCTCAGGTGATCCGCCCATCTCTGCCTCCCAAAGTGTTGGGATTATAGGCGTGAGCTGCTGTGCCTGGCCCCTGTCTATATATTTTAGAGACAGGGTCTTGCTCTATCACCCAGGCTAGAATAAAGTGGCATGACCAGAGCTCACTGCAGCCTCAGCCTCCCGACTCAAGCCATCCTCCCATCTCAGCCTCCCAGGTAGCTGGGACTATAGGCTCACACCACCATGCCCAGCTACTTTTTTATTTTTGCAGAGTCGGGGTCTCACTGCGTTGCCCAGGCTGGTCTCAAACTCCTGGGCTCAAGCAATCCTCCCACTTCGGCCTCCCAATGTGCTGGGATTACAGGCATGAGCCACGATTCCTGGTCAGATTTCTTCATACTTTTTTTTGTCATTGGTATTAGCCTTTTAAAAACTATTATTGAGATATAATACCCATAACATAAACATCAGCATTTCAAAGTGTACAGTTCGGTCATTTG
Organism: Gorilla gorilla gorilla; assembly: GCF_029281585.2. Lineage (NCBI taxonomy): Eukaryota > Metazoa > Chordata > Mammalia > Primates > Hominidae > Gorilla > Gorilla gorilla. Next base: position 86,406,686 of record NC_073230.2, read on the forward strand.
TATTCACAATGTTATGCAACCATCCCCACTACCTAATTCCAGAACATTTAAAATCACCCCAATAAGAAACCCCAAACCTGCCAGCAGTCACTCCCCATTCCCTCCTCCCCTACTGCCTGGTAACTGGCAGTCTCTTTTTTGTCTCTATGGATTTGCCTATACCGGATGTTTGTATTTATGGAATCACACACTGTGGTTTTAATATTTGCCAATCTAAAGGCAACGTGAAATGCAATCTCAGTTTTCAATTTATTCAAATGCTTGAATAAGTGTTTCTTTCACACTATTCAAAATTCAAGCAGTGGCCAGCGCGGTGGCTCATGCCTGTAATCCCAGCACTTTAGGAGGCTGAGGTGGGCAGATCACCTGAGGTCAGGAGTTCGAGACCAGCCTGGCCAACATGGAGAAACCCTGTCTCTACTAAAAATACAAAAATTAGCTGGGTGTGATGGCAGACGCCTGTAATCTCAGCTATCCGGGAGGCTGAGGCAGAAGAATCGCTTGAACCCGGGAGGTAGAGGTTGCAGTGAGCCAGGATTGTGCCACTGCACTCCAGCCTGGGAAAGAGAGCGAGACTCCGTCTCAAAAAACAAACACAACCAAAACTTGAGCAGTACAAAAAAGTATATGGCAGTATGACACTTCCTCTAAAAACGTTAAACATAGAATTACCATAGGATCTAGTAATTCCACTTCTGGGTAGATACCCAAAAGAATTGAAGGCAGAGACTTGGAGAGATATTTATACACCCATGTTCACAGCAGAATTATTCGCCACAGCCAAAAGGTGGAAGCAATGTAAATGAATAGGTGAATGGATAAACAAAATGTGGTCTATATGCACAATAAAATATTATTCAGCCTTAAAAAGGATTTTTTTTTTTTTTGAGATGGAGTCTTGCTCTGTCACACAGGCTGGAGTGCAGTGGCACGATCTCATCAGCTCACTGCAACCTCTACCTCCCAGGTTCAAGCGATCCTCCTGCCTCAGCCTCCCAAGTAGCTGGGACTACAGGTGCCCGCCACCATGCCTGGCTAAGTTTTCTATTTTTAGTAGAGACGGGGTTTCACCATGTTGGCCAGGCTGGTCTCAAACTCCCAACCTCAAGTGATCCGCTTGCCTCAGCCTCCCAAAGTGTTGGGATTACAGGTGTGAGCCACCGCACCTGGCTCACCCTGCATTCTTGCAGTGCCACTGCCTGGCTTAAATCCTTCCTTGGTGCCCCTCCCTGCAGATTGAAGGCCACGCCCCCCAGCCTGGCAAGAGGGCACTTGCCTGGCGACTTGTTTCACCTGGAATGATCTATGCTCCCTTCTGGCTCACTGGCCCCCGTGTCTCCTCTACTGTGAGCATCTGAGTCTTCTTTCAAAGCCCAGTGTGGCATGACCTCCTCCAGGAAGCCCTCCCTGACTGCACAGAACAAATCTCTTCCCCCTGAGGTTTACGGTCTGTGCCGCATCTCTCTCCTGAAAGCCTGTGTGTTCCCCCACTGTGTCCTTGGGCCCAAGGAGCATCAAGGAGAGAAGGATGTGACTCACGGCCTCAAGCTCCTGGTTCCGGGCACGGAAGCGCTCCCTCTGGCTGGAGATGATGGAAAGCAGTGAATCCACCTGGCCCTCTGGGAGGGCACCACTGGCTGGTGCTGCAGGTCCTACCAGGTAGAGGAGGGTGGCTTGGGGGGTGGCAGGAGGTGGAACCCAGCAGGCGGCCCTTTGGGGTGGGTCCCCCAGCCCTGGGGGATTTCTGCCAAATGCCATGGGGTAGAAGCCACATGGTGTCTGACTCCCTGGTGCTGGGCAGGTCGGGGAAGGGGAGGGGACAGCCAGGGGAACCGGGGAGCGTGAAAATGGATGGCAGGGGCTGACCTGACAATACGCACTCTGGGGAAGGGCCCAGCACCCCCGTCTGCACTGTCAGAGGGCCAGGCCCAGAATTCCCCTCCCAGTCACTCTGTCCTTGAATCTGAGACCCTTGCAGCTGTCAGACTAGGCCTATATCCCCTGGGGAAGCAAAGGGGCAGGAGGGGAACTGGGGAGGCATGGGCACACCCCCAGTATCCCAGTCCAGCAGCCTCAGGTTCTGTCCTCAATACCCAAGGAGGCTGCCTTCCCCCCACTGCATGGACCTCCGGCTGCACTTTGGCAGTGAGGCCTGGTTGACCACCACTCAGCAGCCTTTCACAGGCCACCGGCAGGGCTGAAGGGTCAGGGCCCCAAGGTGGGGGGTGTCAGTCTAAGATCCAGAAAGGCAGGCTGAGGGCTCATTCACCTTTTTGTTTTTGAGACAGGGTCTCAGTCTGTCACCCAGGCTGGAGTGCAGTGGCACCATCATAGCTCACTGCAGCCTCCAATTCCTGGGCTCAGGCGATCCTCCCACCTCGGCCTCCAAAGTAGCTGGGACTATAGGTGTGCGCCACCACACCTAGCCTTACCCGACCCTTTGAAGGTTGCTGCTGCATTGCAGGCGTGGGGGCCTGACCTTCTTAGAGGAAGGGACTACTCTTTGGGGATCTGTGTTCTCAGGCGGTATCACCTGTCTCCTCTTCCCTCCTCCTCCCTCCTCCCATGGGTCAGGCCTCTCCTTACCGTAGAATAGGGCAGTGGCCTCTTTGATGGGCTCTGGGATCTTCTCCAGGCGGTGCTCAGTGGCACCCTGCAGGTGACAGGAAGCGATGAGGAGGTGCCTCCGCACAATGGGCACGGAATATTCCCTTTCAGCATGGCCAAGGCAAATGGCAGGGTGGGTGTGGCAAGGAGTGGGTGGGGCCATCCGGGGTGCAGGCTGGCTGCAGGAGGGCCCGGACCTGGACACGTGGCATGAGCTACCAAAGAAGAGACGGCTGGGCCCTGAGTCACTCCTGAGGCCAGAGTTCAGCAGCAGTGCAGCTCTTCTCGCAGCCACTCAGCTTTGACATGCATCAGACACCTGGGCCTCCCTGGCCCTGCAACCAGCCTGCCACGTGACCTGGGACAGCCCAGACTTCTCTCCCGGAGTCCCACTGTGGACTCTATAGAATGGGAGGGGGGCGAGGAGATGCCCTCCCTGGGCTGTTTATGTCCCAGCCTGCTGTGATCTCTGGGCTCCAGGTCCTTTAGCTGGGAGATGGGTGCATGGTCCTGGCCTTGCCTCTGCCTCTGCTCTCAGGGCAGTGCCTGGAAAGAGGGGCCTCTGTGCTACCGCTAGGAAGCCCTGTGGCCTCTGCCCTATGGCCTGTCACCCCAAATCGGAGGCAGGGTGGTATTCATGGAGTAAGCAGGGAGAACCCAATGGTTTTAGGTGACAGCCCTTCTGGGTTGTCACCAGCTGCCTGATACACAGGCTAATCTGGGAAGTCAGTGTTTGCAGAGGCTAAGTCAGTTGGGCAGGTAGCGAGATGGGCATGGGGCAGGGGGGTGGGCTCACCTCGGCATCGGGCCGCTGGATGGACTGAATGATGCTCAGGTCCTGCTCCAGGCGGGCGATCAGCTCTCTCTGCTCAGTGGCTGTGGCCACAGCCTCAGTGATACGGACTTGCAGCTCCGCACAGCGTCCTGTGGCCAAAGGAAGACATGGCCGTCAGAGGGAGCCTGGTGGGACCCTTGGTGCCCTCCCCTGGTTCTGCCTCTCCAACCCACGGTCTGGAAGCAGGGCTGCCTGGATGCTGTGAGAGTGCTGGCTATTCCCTCCCAACTCACCACTGCCTAGAAGACCCCATTAGACCTAGGGCCTCCTCCAGGAAGCCCTCCCTGACTGTCAGAGGCACTCCTGGCCCCAAGCACTCTCTGGATTGATGAAATCCCCTGGGTAGGAGAAGGAGCTCAGGTCAGGGATTAGGAGAAACCGGTGCAATGTGGCTCTGCCCACGGCTGTTTGGGGGGCCCTGACCAGCCCCTTTCCCTCTCTGGGCCTCACTTTGCTTGTCAGGCAGGGGCAAGGAGGCTTAAGTTGCTTCCTAGCTGATGTTCTGGGATAATGTCCAGTGGGAAGCCTGGGGGTAGGAGAGGCAGAGAAAGCCGCGGGGGTGCAGTGGGGCGCATAGGGGTCCCACCTCTGGGCTGACAACAGAGGTGCTTGGTCCCGCCCCCAACAGAGGCTCCAGCTGCAGTGGTGGGGGCGGCGTGGTCCCCAAGAAGTCCCCCGACCCACAGGCCTGTCTGTCTCTCCCTCCTCCAGGTGCCAGCGTCATCTTTATAACAAAGCATCCAAACTGTGACTTTCCTGACCTGCAGGAGGGTGAGAGATGTCGGGGAAGGGACCCAGACCCAAGCATGCATTGCCAGGCAGGACTTCAGTGACCCAGGAGCCAGGCAGCCCTGAGGGTGAGGTTTGGCCCTGTTTCTGGTTGACTGTGCGGCTCAGGGCCACTGGATCCCCCTTTCTGGTCCCAAATGGTGACATGTAACATGGTGACAATAAACCTTGTTTAGGGTGAGCTGTTGGGGCCGCAGAGAGGGAGACTGAGGCCTGAGACCCAGGACGTTGTCCTTTGGGGTAGGCTGCACAGCCGCCAGGGGGCACTGTGGCCTCAGAAATGCACAAAGGCCGCAGGCTGTGGGCAGTGCCAGGGAAATGGTATGTGCGGCCTCCTCCGTGGACTCATCCCTGACTGCGCGGCCTGCTGACCGGCTGTCATACCTGCCCTGGCTGGGCTCAGTGTCCTGGGCCAGGATGGGGCAGCCCAGCCTCACCCCCACATGCTCCTGGGTTCCCACTGCACACCAAGTCCTTATAGATGAGTCAGAAAAGACGATTCACATTTTACAGTCGAAGAACGGAGGCTTCCCGACCTGGGACCAAACCCAAGGCATCCACCCCCAGCTCTGTCTAAGCCCTTGCCCACACCAGAGTCTCGCCTCGTTCAGGCCCCGAATGGATTTATTTTATTTTATTTTATTGAGACAGAGTCTCACTCAGCCACCCAGGATGGAGTGCAGTGGCTCCATCTCGGCTCACTGCAACCTCCGCCTCCAAGGTTCAAGCAATTTTCCTGCCTCAACCTCCTGAGTGCTGGGATTACAGGCGCCTGCCACCATGCCCAGTTAATTTTTGTATTTTTAGTAGAGACGGGGTTTAGCAATGTTGTCCAGGTTGGTCTCAACCTCAAGTGATCTGTCCGCCTCAACCTCCCAATGTGCTGGGATTACAGGCGTGAGCCACCGCACTGGGCCCCTAAATGGATTTCTTCCTTCAGACATTCACTGAGCCCCTGGGTCCCTGGCAGGAAGGGGGTATCTGCGGAAGTGAGGAGGGGATGAGGGAAGAGGCAGGACCTGAAGGCAGGACCCGGCCTTGGAGGGAGGACTGTCGGGGGCAGGGTTGGGGCTGGCCCTGGGCCACCTGCAGGGACCTTAAGGAGACCCCAAAGGGGAGAGGTCCAGAGAGACGATAAATACCATGCCCTCCTGGCCTGAGTACAGAGTCCTTGGGTCCTGGCCTGTGGGATGGGATGGCAGAGCCGGCCACTCATGCTTAGGATGGGAGGTGGACAGCGGTTGTGAGATGTAGGGAGAGGAAACCACCAGAAAGCTAATGGAGCCTTGGGTCACATTAATAGAGGTGAAGGTCCTGGACCAAGGGAGGGGATGCTTCAGTTTGGCCACAGACAGGAGCACATCCAAGAACCGTGCTGGGACCATGGGGACAGACTCCTGGGATAAAAAGAGGGCGTTAAACTCCAACAGGGCTCAGGGAAGCCACATTCCACCTCAGGGATGAGGGCCTGGGGGACAGAGAGACAGGGCTGAGATGGAGAACCTTTGCAGAGGTGACTTTTGCCCGGCCAGAGTGAGCCCTTTTCCCTGGAGGTGTGCGCCTGGCAAGAGGGGTGGATAAAAAGCTGCTGAGATGATTCCTTGCACTGCCTGTTTTATCTGCCCCCAGTCTGTGACCACCCCAGTGTGGTCTTGGTCAGGTCCCTGGGGTGGCAGCAACTTGCAGCTCCCAGCACCATCCGTGGGCACCAGGGAGATGATGGGGTGCGTGGGCCTGGTCCCTGTGCACTTGTTCCTGTGTCTGCTACTGCAGGGGTGGGCACACAGTCCTGCCGTGTGTATAGGTGACATTCTGTGCAGGTGTGAGCACCCTGGCTGCAAACCCTCTATCCTAGGCTGCCCCAGTTCCCAGCTGGTGGCCCGCTATCCTGGAAAAGGCCCATGTGTTAAGCTGGCCTGGAGGCCTGGCCATTGGCGCTGCTGCAGATGCTCTGGGCACTGGGTTAGCTCCTGAGGGGATCTGAGGGTGCAGGGCTGAGTGGTTGGGGGAGGCCATCCCTGAAGAGGTGGCTTGGGGTGATAGGAGCACAGGCCAGTTGCACGGGCAGCAGAATTGGGGGATGGCTGCTCGTGAGGCAGAGAGAACAGGCTGGGTAAGACAGGGCAGCAGAGGCTGGCAGACGGTGAGACTGGAGGGAAGGCTGTGGGTAGAGGGGGGTGGACAGAGAACTGGAGGCTGCAGGGGACAGGATCTGGACACTGTCCCAGAGCCCAGCTGGATCCCAGCAGCAACCAGAGCTGTGCTTTGAAACTGTCACTCCACGCTGGGAGGAAGCGAAGGCCAGAAGACTGGCTGTGCGGGCTTCCCCCAGAGAGGGGCCTCAGTTAGATGTACTTAGAGAAGGACAGGGCCTCACCGGCCACGGGAGGGTCCCCTATCCCCCACCGGCTGCCTCACCCTGCCTTCTCTGCTGGAGGCTGGAACACGCAGGTGGGGAAGCTGGGGTGACATCTCTGGTGGCCACTTGATGTCAAGTCCAGAACCGGGCTTGCATTCTGGCCCTGCCTTTTATGAATTTCACGACCTTCGGCAAGTTCTTCAACCTCTGGAGTACAGGGCTCTGGGGCGAGGCCACAGAAGGAGCTGGAGAGAGAGCTGTGGACCCCATCGCTGTACAGAACCCAGGTGGGGAGGCCCGGGCCTGGCCCCCTGTTGGGGAAGGGGTGGGCAGCTGGCTGGCTCGGTTCTGGTAAGCACGAAGGTGCTTGTGAACAGCTAAGGGCATGTGTGTGGTGGGGTTTGGACCTGTGGATCTGAGGCTGGATATGCCGGTTGACGAGATCTAGGGCCCCAACGGTCAGAGCTTGGAAGCGTTTGGGGGGCTTGGAAGAAGACAGTAAGATGAGGGAAAGTTTGGAACTTCTTAGAGACTTGTTCGATGGTTGTGACCAAAATGCTGTAATGAGTTAAGACTTTGGGGGTGGGCGTGGTGGCTCACGCCTGTAATCCCAGCACTTTGGGAGGCCGAGGCGGGCAGATCACCTGAGGTCAGGAGTTTGAGACCAGCCTGGCCAACATGGCGAAAACTCGTCTCTACTAAAAACACACACACACACACACAAAATTAGCCAGGCATGGTGGCGGGCGCCTGTAATCCCAGCTATTTGGGAGGTTGAGGCAGGAGAATGGCTTGAACCTGGGAGGCGGAGGTTACAGTGAGCTGAGATGGCACCATTGTACTCCAGCCTGGGCAACAAGAGTGAAACTCCACCTAAAAAAAAAAAAAAAAAAAAGACTTTGGGGTACTGTTGGAAAGGCATGATTGTATTTTGCAATGTGAGAAGGACATGAGATTTGCGTGAGGGGGCAGGGGTGGAATTATATAGTTTGGATATTCATCCCTGTCCACATCTCATGTTGAAATGTAATCAAGCCAGGTGCAGTGGCTCTTGCCTATAATTCCAGCACTTTGGGAGGCTGAGGAGGGAGGATCACTGGAGCCCAGGAATTCGAGACCAGCCTGGGTAACATGGAAAAACCCTGTCTCTACACAAACAAACAAAAAAACCCACACAAAAAATTAGCTGGGTGTGGTGGTGTAGCTGTAGTCCCAGCTACTAGGGAGGCTGAGATGGGAGGATCACCTGAGCCCAGGAGGCAGAGGTTGCAGTGAGCTGTGATCACACCACTGCACTCTTGCTTGGGTGACAGAGTGAGACCCTGTCTCAAAAAAAAAAAAAAAGTAATTAATCCCCAGTGTTGGAAGTGGGGCCTGGTGGGAGGTGTTTGGGGGACAGAGCGGGTCCCTTGTGGCGCGGTGCTGTCTCTGAGATAGGGATCTGGTTGTTTAAGGAGCGTGGCACCTCACCCACCCCCATTCTCTCTCTTCCTCCTGGCCTCGCCATGTCTCACACCTGCCCACACTTCGCCTTCCACCATGAGTAAAGCCTCCAACGCCTCCCCAGAAGCCAAACTGACACCAGCGCCACACTTCTGGTACAGCCTGCAGAACCATGAGCCAAAGAAACCCCTTTTCTTGATAAATTACACAACCTCAGGTATTTCTCTATAGCAATGCAAGAACAGCTAATACAGAAAATCAGGGGTGGTGGACAGGTCCTGAGACAGTGCTGCTGTGAGGTGGCCAGAGCTTCAGGGGGTGATCCACAAAGGGGGTCCCGCAAAGACCCTGAGAAGAGGCGGCAGGAGGCAGGGGAGACACCAGGAGGATGCATGTGAAGGCACCAAGATGAGGCAGGAAGGTCAATGAATACGGAGGGTCAGGGGGTCAGAAGCTACAGAGAGGCTGAGCGAGGCGAAGGTGTTGTCGTCGAGGTGGTGGGGGCATGCAGGGCTGCAAGGCACAGCCCGATGGGCAGAACTGGTGGAAGAGCAGTAACGTGTGCCCGAGAGGGGATCTTGAGAAGCACAGAGTGTGTGGAATGGACCATCTGCAACCCAGAAACCCAGGAGAGAGGGACAGATTTTGTTTAGGGGAGAGAGGGATGACAGGCGACGGGTGGATAAGTGAGCATAAGACAGGGAAAGGGGCTCAGAAAAGGAGTCTGTGGGGCAAGGGCCCAAGACGGTCCCCTTCCCCTCAGGAAAGACTGGGACCTCATCCTCTGGGAGAACCCACAAAGACATCCTAGAGGGGGCACCTCACAGAGGGGAGGAGGGAATCAAAGCATCTTTAAGGTCAAGACTTCAGGAGGGCCTGGTGCGGTGGCTCACTGCTGGAATCCAGCACTTTGGGAGGCAGAGGTGGTAGCATCGCTGGAGCTCAGGTGTTTGAGACCAGCATGGGCAACATGGCAAAACGTCATCTCTACAGAAAAATACAAAACTTAGCCGGGCATCGTGGTGTGCACCTGTGGTCCCAGCTACTCAGGAGGCTAAGGCGGGAGGATCACTTGAGTCCAGGAGTTCGAGGCTGCAGAGAGCTACGATTGCACCACTGCACTCCAGGCTGGGTGACAGAGCAAGACCCTGTCCCTTTCTGCACCACGCCCAAAAAAAGTCTAGGCATGATTTCTGACTGCAGAAGGATTAAATGCAGAGACTTATCATAGCGAGGCCAGCGGTGTTGTACCTACGGTTTTCCTGAAGGCGCGAGGGGCCCCTGTCTTTTTATTTTTTATTTCTTTGGGACGGAGTTTCACTCTTGTCACCCAGGCTAGAGTGCAGTGGTATGATCTCGGCTTTCTGCAACCTCTGTCTCCCAGGTTCAAGTGATTCTCCTGCCTCAGCCTCTCAAGCAGCTGGGATTACAGGCATGCACCACCATGCCTGGCTAATTTTTGTATTTTTAGTAGAGACAGAGTTTCGTCACGTTGGCCAGGCTGGTCTCGAACTCCTGACCTGAAGTGATCCACCCGCCTCAGTCTCCCAAAGTGCTGGGATTACAGGCATGAGCCACACGCCCGGCTGCCCCTGTCTTATTAAATCACTTGCAGGCCAGGTAGGAATGGTGGAGATGCTCGGTGCACATGGTATCTCTGCTAGGAGGACACTGAGGGGGCCAAGCTGCTGCCTCATCCACCCCTCCCTGCCTCTGCACCTGTAGATCCTGCAGGTAGCCTCAGGTGACCACTGAGCCCCCCCGGCCGGCTCCCCATGCCTGCAGGTGCTGGCCCCCACCCCTACGCAATGGGGTCTCCAGCAGTGCCACCCTCTCCTGCAGCACCGGCTCTTGCCTTCTACATGCATGCAAGCATGTTCTCCTAGCAGGCATGTACACATGCACACACGCCCCTTCCCTTGACCCCACTCCGGCAAAACTCCTTGAAGAAGCTGTCTCTTCTCAAGCGTCTAATTCCGCTCCTCCAATTCCTCAAGCCCTTCCCATCAGACTCTGCCACCCCTCACGCTGACTGTCCTTGCCAAGGTCCCTAACGACCTCTGCACATTGCCACGTCCTTGTTTTTCGGTTCTCATCTGAGCTGCTGTGTTAGCAGCTAGTTTCCAGGTCACTGACCCTCCTGGGCCTCCTTCCCTGGCTGGCTGCTCTGCCCTGTTTCCTTGACTGGTCCTTGCCCTCCCTGCTAAGCTTCTTGCCGCTGCTGCACAGGGACCGTCCGCAGATGCCTCACTCTGCCCCCTCATCCGCTCTGGCCATGCGGGATGCCATTGACAAGCCGATGCCTCCCCAGTGTGGGACTCCAGTCCACGCCTCTCCTTGGATTTATCTTCTACTGGCATTTCAACCTTCACGGTCTGAATTTCAGCCTGATCTCTTCCTCCCCAAGTCTGTACTCCCCAAGCCCAAGTGTGGACCCCTGTAGTCCAGCCTCGGGAGGTGACATCTGCAGAGATAGGCAGAGACCCCCTTCCTGGCCTGACCCAGCTCTCTGCGACCCTTCGGTGGCTCAGACCAAACCCTGGGAGGCAGCCTCACTCCTCTCCATCACTCCTGATGCTGAATCTGTCTTAAGTCTCTCTCTCTCTCTCTTTTTTTTTTTTTTTTTTTGAGACGGAGTCTCACTCTGTCACCCAGGCTAGAGTGCAGTGGCATGATCTCAACTCACTGCAACCTCCACCTCTTGGGTTCAAGAGATTCTCCTGCCTCAGCCTCCCGAGTAGCTGGGACTACAAGCATGAACCACCACGCCTGGTTAATTTTTGTATTTTTAGTAGAGACAGGGTTTCACCATGTTGGTCAGGCTGGTCTTAAACTCCTGGCTTGAAGTGACCCACCCACCTCAGCCTCCCAAAGTGCTGGGATTACAGGCGTGAGCCACTGCCCCTGCCTTAAGTCTCATTTTTGGCTCTACTTTCAAAATATCTCCAGAATCCAGTCCCTTTTTACCACTGCTGCCACCTAGTCCGAGTCATGACCACCTCTCATTGTGATGATGGCATCAGCCTCCTCATTGGCCTCCCTCTGCAACCTATGATCTGGGCACCAAGCAGCAGCCAGAGAGAGCCTTTTAAAAAGTTGGTTGGGTGCAACTGGCTCATGCCTGTAATCCCAGGACTTTGGGAGGCTGAGGCAGGAAGATTGCTTGAGTCCAGGAGTTTGAGACCAGCCTGGGCAACATAGCCAGACTGTCACTACAAAAAATTAAAATATTAGCTGTGTGTGGTGGTGCACGCCTGTCCCTGCTACTTGGGAGGCTGAGGCAGGAGGATTGCTTGAGCCCAGGAGGTCAAGACTGCAGTGAGCGATGATTATGCCACTGCCCTCTAGCCTGGGCAACAGAGTGAGATCCTGTCTCTTAAAAAAAATAGTGACCTTGTAGGGTGCAGTGGTTGGAAACAGCAGCCTCCTCAGTAAAGTACACAGTCTGTTTCTTTCTTTCTCTCTTTTTTTTTTTTTTGAGACAGATTTTTGCTCTTGTTGCCCAGGCTGGAGTATAGTGGTGTAATCTCAGCTCACTGCAACCTCCGCCTCCGGGGTTCAAGCAATTCTCCTGCCTCAGCCTCCCAAGTAGCTGGGATTACAGGCGCCCGCTACCATGCCCGGCTAATTTTTGTATTTTTAGTAGAGACAGGGTTTCTTCATGTTGGCCAGGCTGGTCTTGAACTCCTGACCTCAGGTGATCCACCCACCTTGGCCTCCCAAAGTGCTGGGATTATAGGCGTGAGCCACCACACCCGGCCACACAGTCTGTTTCTTACATGGGTTGCCCTAAGGAACGTTGGAGACAATTCTTTCCACTGGACGTTTGTGTCTCTGACCTCGTGCTGTCTGTGGTCTAGGCACCAGGCAAGTATTCGGGGTGCCCTTGGAAAGCCCCAGGGTGTGACAGCCAGGGTTTATGTTGGCCAGGTCATTGTGTCTATCCGTACTAAGAGCAGAACCATGAGCGTGTGATTGAGGCCATATGCAGGGCCCAGTCTAAGTTCCCTGGCTGCCAGAAGATCCACAGCACAAAGCAGCGGGCCTTGACCAAGTTCAGTGTGGAAGAAATTGATCCCACATGGTGGCTGAGAAGCAGCTCATCTGGCATGGCTGGGGGAGTTAAACGCAGCCCCAGTTGTGGCCTCCTGGGTGAGCTTCTGAGGGCTTCCCCTGTGCTGACGCCTCCTTACTCACTCCTACCAATAAATCCTACTTCCTGTTTCCCCACCAGAGCCAGGACCCTCTGTTCAAACCCTCCAATGCCTCCCAGTTGACTCAGAGTAAAAACCAAAGCCTCGGCAATGGCCAACAAGGCCCCCATGCTCCGCCTCTCCCTGGTCTCTCTGACCTCATCACCTCCCACTCTTCCTCCTGGTCATGGTTCTGCGGCCATGCTGGTTTCCAGAGACATTTGCACCACGAGACCTTTGAACTGGCGGTTCCCACTGCCTAGAACGTCCTTCCTTCTCACATCTGCAGGGCTTGTTCCCTCAGCTCTGCCAGTACTGTTTAGAAGTTAACTTCTGGGCTGGGCGCGATGGCTTACGCCTGTAATCCCAGCACTTTGGGAGGCCGAGGCGGGTGGATCACCTGAGGTCAGGAGTTCGAGACCAGCCTGGCCAAGACGGTGAAACCCCGTCTCTACTAAAAATACAAAATTAGCCAGGCGCGGTGGTGGGCGCCTGTAATCCCAGCTACTTGGGAGGCTGAGGCAGGAGAATCACTTGAACCTGGGAGGCGGAGGTTGCAGTGAGCTCACATCACGCCACTGCACTCTAGCCTGGGTGACAGAGCAAGACTCCGTCTCAAAAAAAAAAAAAAAAAAAAAGAAGTTAACTTCTGTCTGGGAATGGTGGCTCATGCCTGTAATCCCAGCACTTTGGGAGGCCGAGGCAGGCAGATCGCTTGAGGCCAGGAGTTCGAGACCAGCCCGGCCAATATGGTGAACCCTGTCTCTACTAAAAATACAAAAATTAGCCGGGCATGGTGATGCACGCCTGTAATTCCAGCTACTCGGAAGGCTGAGGCAGGAGAATCGCTTGAACCCTGGAGTGGATCGCACCACTGCACTCCAGCCTGGGTGACAGAGTGAGACCCTGTCTCAAAAAAAAAGAGAAAAAGATAATAAATTAAACAGAGAAGTGAACTTCTTAGGGAGGCCTACCCTGACCACCCGATTTAAAACTTTAACCCCTTTCGGCTGGGCGCAGTGGCTCACATCTGTAATCCCAGCACTATGGGAGGCTGAAGCGGGCAGATCACCTGAGGTCAGGAGTTCGAGACCAGAATGGACAACATGATGAAACTCCTGTCTCTACTAAAAATAACAAAAATTAGCTGGGCATGGCAGTGTGCACCTGTAATCCCAGCTACTTGGGAGGCTGAGGCAGGAGAATTGCTTGAACCTGGGAGGAGGAGGTTGCAGTGAGCTGAAATTGTGTCACTGCACTCTAGCCTGGGCAACAGTGAGACCCCATCTCAAAAAAAAAAAAAGCCTAGGTGTGGTGGCTCGTACCTGTAATCCCAGTACTTTGGGATGCCAAGGCGGGTGGATCACTTGAGATCAGGAGTTTGAGACCAGCCTGGCCAATGTGGTGAAACCCCTGTCTCTATTAAAAATACAAAAATTAGCTGGACGTGGTGGCATGCACCTGTAATCCCAGCTACTTGGGAGGCTGAGGCAGGAGAATCGCCTGAACCTGGGAGGTGGAGGTTGCAGTGAGCCAAGATCACGCCACTGCACTCCAGCCTGAGCAACAGAGTAAGACTTCATCTCCAAAAAAAAAAAAAAAAAAAGTTTAACCCTTTTCACTTGCTCTTCCCATCCTCCTTATAACATTGATCACCTTCGAAGCAACTATCTCATTCACTTATTTATCACGTCTACTGTCTGTCCCTCCCACAAGAAGGTGAGCTCCTGGTTTGCCCTGTAATAACCCCAGCGTGTAAGGCAGCGGCCCACGGTCAGCCTTCGGTATGTATTAGCTCACGGGCGAGTGGATACTACCCCGCGGCAAGCATCTGTTTCCTCAGTTGGAAAGTTGCACCGGGATTCCCACAGCTGCAGGGTCTCCCAGGCTGGGGCACAGCTGGCCCTCTTTGCAATCCGTCTGATGTAAGCATCTACCACGGCTCAGTCCCACCCCATCACAGCCAAACCCAGAGGCCATGTGTGTTAGAGGAGACTAAAGACCCCAGGAGATGGGGCCTGGCCACGGGCAGCAAGACCCTGGCAGGGCCAGCCAGTCCTCTGCTGCTTCCACTGCAAGTAACTGCATAGGCCTCACTTGGATCCTTCCAGGCTCGCTCTGCCACTGGGTGCTGGGTGAGTGGTTTCCAGGTCTTCTCACTGGGTCCTCGCGGTAACCCTGTGAGTTATCCGTCCATCCATCCATCCATCCATGATGGAGTCTTGCTTTGTCGCCCAGGCTGGAGTGCAGTGGAGGTATCACGGCTCACTACAACCTCTGCCTCCTGGTTTCAAGCGATTCTCCTGCCTTGGCCTCTTGAGTGGCTACAGGTGCCTGCCACCACACCTGGCTAATTTTTTTGTCTTTTTAGTAGAGACAGGGTTTCACCATGTTAGCCAGGATGGTCTCAATCTCTTGAACTCGTGATCCACCCGCCTCGGCTCCCAAAGTGCCGGGATTACAGGCATGAGCCACCTACCTCTTACTTTTTCAATTGGAGACAGGGTCTCACTCTGTCACCCAGGCCAGAGTGCAGTGGTGCAATTATAGCTCACTGCAGCCTTGAGCTCCTGGGCTCAAGCGATCCTTCAGCCTCCCGAGTAGCTGGGACTACAGGCATGTGCCAGCACATCCGGCGAATTTTAAACATTTTCATAGAGATGGGGTCTTGCTATGTGTCCCAGGGTGGGTCTTGAACTCCCGGCCTCAAGTGATCCTCCTGCCTTGGCTTCCCAAAGCCTTGGGATTACAGGTGTGAGCCATCGTGCCCGACCGAGTTTGGCTTTTTATATCCCCTTTACAGAGACAGAAACAGAAGCACTAGGAAGTTAAACTCATTTATTCTTTCAAAGATTTCCTGAGCATCGACTTAAGACTTGCTTACGGTCATCAGCCACTAAGAGATGCTGCTGGGATCCTGATACAGCCAGTGTCTCCTGACCACAGAGACACTGACGCCTCCCTGAACAATGGGAGGGTTGTCCTCAAATCCCGCTCCCTGGAGGCCACACCACTGCCCCAAATGGGAAGCTCTGCTATTACTTATCCATACTTGATTCTGCTTGGGAAAAAAAAAAAAGGGCTCTTTGTATTGGTATTATTTATTTTTTATTTTTTGAGCCAGAGTCTCACTCTGTTGCCCAGGCTGGAGTGCAGTGGTGCAATCTTGGCTCACTGCAACCTCCGCCTCCTGGGTTCAAGTGATTCTCCTGCCTCAGCCTCCTGAGTAGCTGGGATTACAGACATGCGCCATCATGCCTGGCTAATTTTTGTATTTTTAGTAGAGATGGGGTTTCATCATGTTGGCCAGGCTGGTCTCAAACTCCTGACCTCAGGTGATCTGTCCACCTCAGCCTCCCAAAGTGCTGGGATTACAGGTGTGACCCACCATGCTCGACCAGGGCCCTTCCTGTTGGTATTCTAAGAGTCTGAATTTCTTGGAAAAGACAGGAACTTCAGCAATGCCTGCCTAAGGCTGGGCCCAGGCTGTGTCTCCCCTGTCTGTGGAGGCCGGTCACTCCACACTGTATGAGTCGGTTGCTAAGCAACGGCCCACTGGCCGGGAGCCCGGGCAACATCACGGTAGCTCTGTGGAGCCCTCCCAGTTCCCTGGTTGGGTCCGTACATGCAGGCCCAGGCCTCTGCCACCTCACAGGAATCAGCGATGAGCTGAAGTAGACACCAGCAAGCTGTGTGCCCCCAAAGCTGGCATGTTAGGACTGTGGAGAGGAGCAGCATGCCCCCAGGCAGCCACTCAGAGGGGCTTTCTAACAGAAGCACACAGGACCACTGCAGACAATTCAAGTGCTCTAATATATCTCATCATCACGTCACGCCACTCTGTCTACCTGCAATTGTGTTTCTTCAGAGCATCAAATAAGGAACGCGGCTGGGTATGGTGGCTCACGCCTGTAATCCCAGCACTTTGGGAGGCTGAGGCAGGCAGATCACTTGAAGTCAGGAGTTCGAGATCAGCCTGGCCAACATGGTGAAACCCCATCTCTACTAAAAATACAAAAAAAAAAAAAAAAAAAAAAGCCAGGTGTGGTGGCGGGCACCTATAATCCCAGCTACTTGGGAGGCTGAGGCAGGAGAATCGCCTGAACCCAGGCGGTGGAGGTTGCAGCGAGCCGAGATTGTACCATTGCACTCCAGCCTGGGTGACAGAGCCAGACTCCATCTTAAAAACAAAATGAAACGAAACAAATAACAAATAAGGGGCCGGGCATGGTGGCTCACGCCTGCAATTCCAGCACTTTGGGAGGCCAAGGTGGGCAGATCACTTGAGGTCAGGAGTTTGAGACCAGCCTGGCCAACATGGTAAAACCCCGTCTCTACTGAAAATACTAAAAATTAGCTGGGCGTCGTGGCGCACACCTCTAAGCCCAGTTACTCGGGAGGCTGAGGCAGGAGAATTGCTTGAACTCAGGAGACAGAGGTTGCAGTGAGCCGAGATCGCGCCACTAAACTCCAGCCTAGGCAAGAGAGACAGACTCTGTCTCAAACAAAAACAAAAGCAAGGAACAAGGTTCTGTTCAGACCCACTTAACTGCAGGGACGGGAGAAAGGTCAAGGCTGAACCATTTGCCTGGAATGGAGGCATCGCCCAGTTGCAGTCAGAACATGAAATCTCACTCTTTTTCTGCCTCTGAAGCTGGCCCTGCAAAACCAGGTGCAACTGCAGTTTTGCTTAATTAAATCTCACTTTAGAAGCACATGGGGAGGCCGGGCACAGTGGCTCACTCCTATAATCCCAGTACTTTGGGAGAACCAGGTGGGTGGATCTTCTGAGCTCAGGAGTTCAAGACCAGCCTGGGCAACATGGTGAAACCCCTCCTCTACAAAAAATTAGCCAGGCGTGGTGGTGCACACCTGTGGTCCCAGCTACTTGGGAGGCTGAGATGGGAGGGTTGCTTAAGCCTGGGAGGAGGAGGTGGCGACAGACTGAGATCCTGTCTCAACTTTCTGAGGAAAAAGACTTTGAGCTAAGTGTTCCTTTTTTTTTTTTCCCAAGATTTAGGGTCTTGCTGTGTTGCCCAGGCTGGAGTGCAGTGGTGCCATCATAGCTCACTGCAGCGTTGAACTCCTGGGCAGAAGTGATCCTCCCACCTCAGCCTCCAGAGTAGCTAGGACTACAGGCACATGCCACCATGCCCAACTAATTTTTTATTTTTTGTAGAGATGGGGTCTCACTATGTTGCCCAGGCTGGTCTCAAACTCCTGGGCTCAAGCAATCCTCCTGCCTTGACCTCCTCCCAAAGTGCTGGGCCTATAGGAGTTACAGGAATGAGCCACTGTGCCCAACTGTTCTTTCTTCCTTCCTTCCTTTCTCTTTTTTTTTTTTTTTAACATTTCTTATTTTAATTTAGTTAGCAGATCATGAAATACATCGGGGCATACCTAAACTAGCAAACAGAAAAATTAACCACGTTAGACTTCAGTCTGTCAAATACCAAACTGGCAGAGTTCTTAGGGTTATTTTTTTGTTTGTTTGTTTGTTTTATTGAGACTGAGTTTCACTCTATCGCCCAGGTCGGAGTGCAGTGGCGCAATCTCGGCTCACCGTAACCTCCGCCTCCCAGGTTCAAGCAATTCTCCTGCCTCAGCCTCCCAAGTAGCTGGGATTACAGGCACCCGCCACCATGCCTGGTTAATTTTTGTATTTTTAGTAGAGACGGGGTTTCACCATGTTGGCCAGGCTGGTCTTGAACTCCTGACCTCAAGTGATCCACCCGCCTCGGCCTCCCAAAGTGCTGGGATTGCAGGCGTGAGCCACTGCGCCAGGCCAGCTCTTAGGGTTTTATGCAGGCCTCTCCTATCTGAGGGGACCAGCATTTTGGGCAACTCTAGAGACACCCCTGGCCCTAAGTGACTGCATCAGACACGGGGCTGCCGAGGGCACCTGGCACTGGGGGGTGTCTCCGTCCCATACTCTGGGTTCTCCCACTGGAGGGAGGATTGAATCCAGTTGAATTGGGAGAGGGGCTTACGATTCTGTATCACATGTGGACATTTCACCATCTGAAATCTCCAAATTAATACGCGACCAAATCATGCCCCACTTCCACCAGACACACGTCGGCCTGGCAGACAGCTCTTTTCCAACCCAAGATGAGCAACAGCCTCTGAGTCACAACTGCACGGAGAAGCCTAACAGCCACCTCTGCAGAGCTCTCCCCCCACGTCCAGCCCGAGCGCCATCTGGAAAGAGACTCTTCTCAGTAGCCCCGTCATTCCAGAGACCCGCAAGCCACTGTCCCACTCGCAAGCATTAAGTGGTGCCTTTCACTTGTCTTTCTGTTACATCAGGAGTCAGGGGCACAGTGAGACCCCCACACAGAAGGTTGAGGCCACGCCACTGACCAGCTGCAGGCCACATGGCAGAGGAGACTGGCCGTAGTCCTGGTCGCCCGAGTGCCATCGATTGGGGCTGCCACCACCAGCCCAGTGCCGCACCAGCACTGGCCACCATTCCTAGTTCCCCACAGCAAGCCTATATGACAGGCGATGGTGTCTCCATTTTACAGACAAGGAAGCGGACGCCAGGGAGGGTAAGGGCTTGGTTCAAGGGTAGGCAAACAGTGCTGGTGACAACAGCAAGTAGGAACGCAGGCCCTGGCGAAGCCCTTCCTGTGAACCGGATGCAGATTGACAGAGCAGTGCCCGAGATCCCCATGTATCCTAGAACCACACGGTTTTCTGTGTGCCCGGAAGCCACACGCCCGAGGACCTGTGGACAGGTACAAAGAGGACGACCTCGGGAACGGCGATTCTTGAGGTGCCCTTTGGACCCCGAATGACAGTGTTTGCTGCTCGTCCTCAGGCCAGAGCACTTTAAATAAAAACAACCCACACATTCTTGTGTTTGTATAAAAGATATTTACTTCAATTATCACACCTAGGGTGCTAGTGAATAATAATACATGGTGTGAGTCTCATACAGTGATATTGCTTCTCCGTATTATATAGGGACCGTTGTACAGTGCTGAGAACAAACATCGTATGGCTAACCAAAGACAGAGGGACAACACCAAGGGGCCGACGGGTGCCTCCCCCACCCCCACGCCAGCCAGGTCAACTTTGACTCTTAATGTAGAAAAACAAATAGCAAGAAATAAAATGTTACCAGAGAGATGTCACACAGCAACACACCAGAGGCATCTCAAAGCGATTTGTACAAAAAAAAAAAAAAAAAAAAAAAAAGACGACTTTTTTTTTTTTTCCTTTTTTCTTTTTTGGTCAATTGGGTCTCTGTGAGGATTGGAGAAAAAAATCTGTGATTGTGAGGATGAACAAACAAGCTCTAGAAAGATCTAAGACTTGGTGCGTTACAGAAAATATAAAATACTGCTAAAATGTAAGTCGTGACAAAACGCTGGAGTGGGGGTGGGGTGGGGGGAGCTGAGCTTATAAAGAGTTTTCCGGAAGATTCCGCCACCCTGTGAGTGCGTCTTGTGCTGTTAGTAGTCTGGACAGGAGCGTGGTGCTACCCGCTCTCAAGGCAAGCAGCAAAGAGTTATTGCACAAACGCAAGGAACTAGGTCTCTTATTCAATGCAAAGGGATGTGGGGAAAACCACCTTCTTTTTACCCCCACTTTTATTTTATAACAAGCTATTCTCCAATGTTTTAAGAATTTTGGGTGAATTCTCACATCTCCAGAATACACGGGATTTTTTTTTCCCAAGAGGTCTCAGATGGGGGTACGTGAGATGCCCGTTTTCTCAAGGGAAGAGGCAGAAGATGGTTTGAGAGAGAGAAATGCATAGACTAATTAGAGAAAAATGAAAAAAAAAAAGGCTTCTGGGGAGATGGGGACCATTGTTTCGGTGGAGGGTTTCTTTCAAAGAGAGAACAAAATCAGGGCCCCCGGCAATCTTGGAGAAGGGGAGGTGATGATATGGAAAGAGATGCTCTTCCCAGCCTACCTTGGGGTGAGCAGGGCCCTTGCCTTGGCCTGGGGTCAGTTTCCTTCTGCTGGGCCCATGGGATCGAGGCAGGGCGCCTCACCTTCACACCCGATTGGCAACAACTGGGTGTCCTGCTGGCTGAGCTTGGGGCCACAGCAAGCAATCTCCACACCCAACCTTCCTCCACATTGAACCACCTATAGGGGAAAGGGGCCCTCTGCCTATGATCTCCTAGGTGAGCCCTCAAGCCACAGCCTGGTACTACAAAACACTGTTGCTTTGAAAGATGGTTTTGACCAACTTTGTACGCAAGAAAAACAACAACAACAAAAAACCAACCAAAACATATCAACCCATGCGGGCCTTGCAAGAAATCACTCTCTCACTTGGAGGTAAAGTCTTGGCCAGGCCACCGCGCCCTCTCTGACCATGGCTCGCCGAAACTTCATGAACCCAGAAGTCTTACCAGAGGCTCTAGGAGGCTTTGGGGAACTGAACTTGGCTTTGCTAAGATTCCTCTGAAGCTCCTCAAGCGAGCATTCTTCAACTCAGCAACTCCCTCACACGTTGGTAAATTTTTTTGTTCATAAACACTCTCATTTAAAAAGTTAGACACATAGAGACCACCAGTTTTTGAGTGGCTACTCTGGAGACAGGTGTTTGATTTTGCTGGGGAAACCCCCTCTGCCCCCCAGTCAATCCCCCAGACGCCTTGGTTCTCTGGGGGAGTAGGGGAGGAGAGGAAGGCAGAGGATAGTAACCACTAGAGTGACAGCAAAAAGCATTTATGACAACAAAACACAAAATAACAATACACTCCTGATAAGTACTTAAATGATTAACCTAATAATAAATAGAAGAGGATAGAAATAATTTTTTTTTTTCTCAAGGAAACATCCTTTTATAATCACCCTCACGCACGCCGGCAGGTCAGTAGCAGTCAGTCCATTTCAACAAGACAAGATTAAGTGCTGGAAGGGATGGCTGTGGCCTCAGACACTGGGGAAGGGTCTCAGCTTCTGAATCACGGACACTCCCTATCCTGCCTCGTCAGGCCAGTGGCTCCGGCCAGAGCCCGTGGGCCCTGCACGCCCAGCACAGTGGTCACCAAGAGGCAGGCTGGGAGACTGGAGGGAGTCGGGGAGGCCTGTTTTCCCTTCGGTTCATGAACAAACGGAACTACAGTGAACAAACTCATTCATAACCTGAATCGTCCTGGTCTAAAGCTTACTTTGAGTTCATTTGGTGTGCAATACGTTATTTTTTTAAAATGAAGAAAATGATTTCAATTGCACAGAGCTTTTACACATAGTCATCTATTTAAGTGCTGTTTAAAGCAAACTACAAAAAAAAATAATAATAAAAAAGAAGAAGGAAAAGGGGGGAAAAAGAATTATAAAACAAAAGCAGCTCCGTGCCACTTCAATGTGTCTTGCTGAATGGTCTCTTGTTTCACCAGCAGAAGTCCCAATGCTTCCGTACACACTGTGCTTCTGATTAATTTCCATAGGGATGTAGCCGTGACATTGGGATATAAGGCACCTTTTCTTTCTGATTACAGAAAGCTTGATACATAGCATATAGCATATTTTGTGGTAGAAATTAAAGCGTAAACACTACAGAAATTACAGTAACGCAGACTAATGCTTTCTTAACATTATCGGGTAAACTAAAAGGATTCATGAAAAGCAACTCAAAGGCATCTTAAGAGTTTAAGAACGGGGGCATGGGGGAAGTGCACATTTATGCATAGCCAAATGTCTTTCTCTCGCCAGCCTTTTTTTTTGTCTTTTTTTTTTTTTTTTCGGGATTTTTCGCCTACAATGCCCAACTTTTAAAGTTAGCATTTTGGAGGAGACTAGGCGCTTTGGAAATGTCTTGTTAAAGCTAAATGTCACTTCATCCAAAAATGAAAACTCGAGATGATGCCACGGATGGCATGGACACGGTTATCTTTGGAGGGAAGGTGGTGGTGGGAGAGGCCTGGGCAGGAGGAGGCAGTTTTTGGAAGTCGGGCAGACAGGCGGAAATTGCATTTCCTTCCATTCCCCTGACCAGGGTGGTGAGGAGCACAGGCCGCCGGGGCCTCTGGGATTGGGAAGACTGGGCTGGGGGGCCGGGAGTAGGGCTGGGGCTTGTTTTACGCTCTGCCCCCCACACCCCCTCCTCTTCCATCCTGATTAAGCCCAAGGGTTGTGGACTTAACTTTCAGCCCATCTCTAAGGGTTTCACATCTTTCTAAACTTTATTGGGTACCTGCTTCCCCTTTTCCCTGGTAGTTTTCATCTACAAAAAGTCAAAACCTGATCGAAATAGAAATAAGATCATCAAATTGGACCATTCTCTTAGCGTTCGAGTGTGCCGGCCAGACTGGCATTCAGTACACGCTGAGATCCAACCACATCACACTGGCCTCAGGTCACCACCTTGCCACTCAGGGCACAAGCCCTGCCCTTGTGGTCACAAAGGCTTCCCTAATGTCGTCGATGCCCAGGTGAAACCACAGAAGCACTGAGGGATTTCTAAATGTGAGCTTTGGCTGGTCAATGCCCAAGCACAGGATGCTGTCCCCATCCTTAGGTTCTTACTTGCAAACTGTCTCCAGCAGGGGAACACTTTGGCCCCCACAGTGGACAGACCCACCTCCAACCAGCAGCCCCGGGAGCTGATTTTCTTCGGTGCTGGATGGGAACTGGCATACTCTTTTGGGACAAGAGGGTGATGCAACTGTGGACGGGGCGTGTAGGCTGGAGGAAGCCATCTATCCTTTTCCGTCTTTGAGATGTTTGATGTTTGCAAAGGAGTGTTCGCAGTGACGCTAAAACCATGCCAGAGACAAGAGACACCCAAGAGCTACAGCGTTCCCCAAAGCCAGCTGGGAATCTTAGGAAGTGTCCTCATGTGGCCACTTTGGGGCAGTCCGGGACAAGGATAATGGCCATGATGGATCTTAACAGCTGAGCAGGACTGGACAGAAAGGAAGGCGGACCAAAGACAAGACCCTCGGAGGCCCGAGACCACGCCCTGCCTGCAAAAGAAACAGCTGCTGGAGCTTTGGGAACAGGTGGAAGGGAAACATCCGTGTGCCTTGCAGAGCACAGCTGTTTGTCCGTGTTGCGCTCACAAAAGGAGAGACACACAAAGCCGGCCCACCAGGCAGAGGGATGTTTGTGTCTGCTGCGCTGGCAGCTTTTCTGCTCTCTCCAGCCCACGTGCCTCACAGTCCTGTGGGGTGTGGTTCCGGGTGACATCAGAAGGAGAACACAGGTTAGTGAGGTAGAAGGGACAATGAGGAGTGTGAAGAAGAGGGAGGACATCTGGGGAGGGACAGGGCCCCCCACCGGCAGCACAGGAGCCAAACCTCCAGCCTAAAGTACCACAGCAAATAGCCCAGCACGCCCACCGCTCATGCCCCGTGTTGCTACATCTCGCCCTGTACAGCTGGCTTGTCGGCCTTGGGATGAGTAAGGTCTATGGGCTTTTGTTTTTACTGGTCTGCCAAGAAGCGCCTGTCATACTGCATTTAAGGCAAAGGCTGTAGCCCCTCAGTTCAAAATCTCTCTGCTTTTGTGTGACTCCCAGAAGGACATGCGTCTGTTCCCCTGGCTCTGCTACTTTTCAGTAAGATTTGCTTTGCTAAAATCAGAGGAATGAAAAACATTGCATAGAATGTCAACAGAGTTCATTGATCACCCTTGCATCAAAGGACATGCATGCAGGAGGAACAAAGTCATCCAGTCCAACCTTAGTCGGGAAGGCACCTGCCCATGAGAGAGCTCACCTGGGGACTCCTGTTCCCCTCTCTTTTTAGGGCCTGGCTGTGGCATAATCTTAAAGTAGTCAGCCGAGGCCCACAGCGATCTCTTTGCAGCCTGTGTAAACTGGTCATGAGCTGCACGCCTGATGCTGGCCCTGGCCAAGGAGGGAGATGGGGTATGAGAGCTGGCCACCTGGGCTTGGGCGGTGGCCAGAAAGGAATATTTAACCCAGAGCTCTGCTGCACTCTGGGCCCGGACCGCCAACCAGCAGACCTGAACGTCCACATCAGACAGGATGGTTTTTCAACGGGAAGAAAACAAAGATGGCGACAGGAAGGAAACTGAGCAGGGAGGTATTTGTACTTTGGAGGTACAAGGGATCTACCCCAGGGAGGCTGTCGACTGGTATCTTTTGCCTCAATTACTTGCACAAAGTAGCAGGTTTTGATGGTGGGCCCCTGTGAGCCACGATCCTGGCATTTCTCAGAGAGTTCTCCCACGCATGCATCCCTGGTCTGTCACCCCGATCCTGTCCCAGGAGACGCTTAGAAGCTGCCTCATGCCAAGATGCCTCCTAAGATCGTCTAGAAGAATCCAGTTGAGCTAAGCTCCATGGCTCTGATAACCCTTTCTAAAGAGAGGTCTGGTGAGCAGAAACCACAGATGTCTTCACTGACACAGAAGTTCAAGAGGAGGTTACCAGGGAGCTCAGGGGTTGGGGAGGAGGACAGAAGACTCCTCTGGGGTGGAAGTGAGTTGGGCACAGGTCTAGGACAGAACTCACACACCTGCCATCTCGGCTATCACAAGGGAGCTTGGGCCGGAACTCCGGGTCAAGAGGCTAAATGCAAACACTGATTTTACGCCGAGCCTCTGCTTAGCCAGCTAAGTTAATGGCAAAAGCCTTAAGTTATGAACAATGCCTCCAATTAACAAAAAGAAGCCATTTAAAATGGCATAATGGAGCTTGTAATTAAGTGTTAGTGTTTTATATGGAACCGTTTCCCCCAGGGGAGAGGTACAAATCAGCTTTTTAAACTCATAAGAGCGTGAAGAGGAAGGGGGTCGGCTGCCTGCGGGGGCCACTGCTTGGAATGCCAGCCTGCTGAAGGGGAGCCATGCCGAGGGGACACTGTTCAAGGCACTTGAATACTGCTTAGCAAGATGAGAGATTAACCCTTAGACTCCAACTGAGGGGCCCAACCAGGAGGGGGTGCTCCCCTGGCCACGGATTGCTGTATTATTTTAGTGGCAGCTCTTAGAAGTATTACAGACAGTCTAGCTTCACATCAAAGATCTAAGGTTAGGATCTCTATTTTTTTAAAAAAAATAAATAACAGAGGAAAAAAATACACAGAACTGCAAGCAAAATTTAACCAACTGATTGTATCTGGCACCAGATGTAAGTCTGGCAAAAAAGACAGAATGGGAACCAACAGTAACCTAGTTAAAAATCTAAGACGTAAAAACAGAAAAGAGAAAACAACACATATGACTAAATTGCTTGGGAGGGTCAAAATGACTGCATTTTAGACTGTTACTGTTTGGCCACTAGAATGGACAAATCTGTATTTGTCAATTTCCTCAGGTTTAACACCTTTGTAAATAACAGTCATGCCTTTAAAACTAAACCCTAGCCTACTATTTCCTGTTAACTTCTTTTTATTCTTATGAAAATCAGATGATATTTAAAGATTCATCACACATGATGACAAAAGTCCCTTGAGGGTTTTGTGGAGAGGACACCACAGTCGTCAGGGCTCTGCCACTCACTGTCCTAAGGGTCACCGATGTGAACTCACTCTTCTCAATGCACCTGAATCAAGCTAGATGTTGACCCGTGTCCCCTTAAGCTCCTCTAATTTTGAATTCTCTTCTCCCTGAACTGGATTTCAAGTTCAGAAATGATACCCCCAACAAAAGACAAACGAACAGCCTGCCTCCCAGCCCCCTAGAGCCTTCTGAAAACTTCTTATTCATGAAAAGGCATTGTCTTTAGTGTAGTGACTCGAAATTTGTGAAAACGTGAACTAAGTGCTGCAGCTGCAGGTTAAAAGACTGTAAATGAAATAATCTCTAAAACATCATGCAAGAAACGTGGTTTCACATCTTACAGTCAAAGTCCTACAAGTTAATTAACAAGCACACGGAGGTGGAACAGCCAGAGCATACCTTTAAAATTATAACTCCCTCCCACCCCCCAAATAAAAAAAAAGTAATATTAATTAAACTTAAGAAATAATGAATGCACCATTAAAATGTCATCCAAAGATGTTGACCTAAGACAAAGGTTTCAATGATACACAATACGGTCAAAAAGTTTTCAATCAGTAATATACAGTATGACAACTACATCTTGTAAATTATACCCAATACTGCCGGCAGTCTATCCCTCTAAAGAATATTTGCCCCTTTCATCCCTTCCTAACAATCAGATAATAAAATACAGCACCTATAAATAAGCAAAAAAAAATATATATATATACCGAAATCATCTATTGTTAGTTTAAAGATATGGCAATAAAGAAGTCTAAATTAGCAAACTTGTAGAAGCCGTAACTGATAAAACAGCTTATTGAAAAAGGTGGCAGTAATGCACTCTACGTGTGCACAGGTACTTAAGAAAATACACAGACGTATAAAATTGCACACACGCACACGCACGCACACTCTCACCCGCCTCTATTCTCACGCATATACACATAGACAAGGGAGGAATCAGAGACAAGTTAGACTTTCAGTTTGTACTTAGACTGCCCTAAAACTGTGCATAAAAAGAACTAAGAGGCGAAATGAAAGAAGGGCAAATGGTAGGTTTGGAAGTTGAAGAGCATCCATGTTTTGGTGTGAATTTGGGCCATTTCTACGGGCATGGGAGTGGGGAGCCCAGAATGCCACGTTCTCTCTCCTGCAGAGAAAGGAAGTTTCCCACGAGTTCAACAGGGTCATCAGTGCTTGCGGTGGGAAGAAAAAGGGAAAGAAGAGAGAGAGTGCGCGTGTAAGCCCTGCCCAGGCCTGGGGAGTGTCTTCCCCTGGGAGGGCTCAGTTCATCAGGTGTCCAGGAGAGTGGTGTGAGGTGAGGTGCCTTCTGTGCCAGAGAGAGATCCGTAGACTGCTATCTACTTGGGGATGGGCCCGTCTGGCCCTGGAACTGCCTGCTGTGCTCGCCCGGACTACTGTCTCCTTTCTTTCAATGCTTGCACACGTGCAGACGCACAGACAGATTGAGACACCATAAATTAAACAAAATTAACAGGTACATGCTACAGTTCTAACTTGTCTCCTAAACCTCCAAGATATGAGGTCTGATCAGCGTGCTCTGCGGTTAGAGGTTAAAAAGCAGATTATAAAATACCTAGATTCGGATCTTTTCTTTTTTTTTTTCTTTTTTTTTTTTTTTGTCCTGATTTGGCCTAGAATGGAGTGTATTAAACAAACCCTGGTCTGCAAAACCCAGGGTCAGTTAAAGCTATACATCAATGTGCACTACATGTCAGGATTCTATTCACGTACAAGAAAACACTACGTCAGCTACCACAAAATCAGAGTTTCCTGATGTGACGTTTTCTTTTTGTTAAAAAATATGTGGAGTAAATGTGTTTTATTTTAATTCAAAGTTTCAAACGAGAAGATTCTTTTCTTGAAAATATTTAGGAATCCAAACTAGTGTGTTTAGAGTCGTTTTGACTGTGCAATCTCTTAGTGGCAACTGAACAGCTACAAAAACTTTCTTTTTTAATTTTTCTGAAAAATCCCACCCCCCCCCTTTTATTTTTTCCTGGTTTAAGAAGATAATAGTGTATTATCGCTCTGAAGCCATTAGATGGCAGATAAAAAGCCCCCTTTTAATATGTGGGTTTGATTTTTTTTCTTTTAAAGCCCACA
Source organism: Gorilla gorilla gorilla (assembly GCF_029281585.2). Taxonomy (NCBI): domain Eukaryota; kingdom Metazoa; phylum Chordata; class Mammalia; order Primates; family Hominidae; genus Gorilla; species Gorilla gorilla. Next base: position 86,434,464 of record NC_073230.2, read on the forward strand.
CGGAACAGGAGGACACAAGGCAAAGCTGTAAGAGTTATTCCAGAACCTGTGGAAATCACTTAGGGCAATAAAAAAAACACTTCAGGGTACAAAAAAGCTCGACCACACATTTCCGTTTTCTTCCTTGAAAACACGACATAGATTGGGCTTAATGCTCCTTTGTTTTCTATATGCACCTTGGCCTATGGCGATTTTGCCCTGTGGCCCGCAGGGCGGTAAGTGCGCAAAGCGGTCCAGGGGTCCAGGCCGCGGGCTGGGTCTGGGCCGCGGGGTTGGTGGAGGCCGCAGGGTCGGCCCGGGCCTCAGGGTCGGTGTGGGCCGCAGAGTGGGTCTGGGCCGCGGCCTTGGATCTGGGCCTCGGGTCGGTGCAGGCCGCGGACCGTGGAGGGGGTCTGGGCTGCGGGCTCAGGTCCGGCCCGGGGTCAGTGCAGGCCGCGGGCCAAGCCCAGGCCACGGTGTCTGCAGCGCCTGCCCCGTCCGACCCCATCCAGGCCCTTGTGGCCCAGCCTGGCTGCCCGCCCCAGGGCCGCGGCCCCTCAGAACTCCCATTCGATAGGTTCCTCCCGGCTGGCGGCCTTCTCCAGGCGGTGGATGATGCTGTTCAAGTTCGCGGCCTTCTTCTTGCGCAGGGGGTTGTCGCGCGAGTCCCGGGCGCCCGCGGCCTCGGGGAGGCCGAAAAGGCTCTGCAGCGAGCTGGGCCTGCGGGGGGCGCTGCTGCTGCTGCTGCTGCTGTTGCTGGGCGGCGGCGCGGAGCTCCGGGCCGCGGGGCCCTCCCCCGGCGCGGCGGCGGCTGAGGTAGCGGCGTCCTCGGGGGCCGCGGGCGTGGCGGTGGCGGTGGCGGTGGCGGTGGCGGGGCTGGGCAGGGGACCCGGGCCTTCCACGGGGCCTCCCTCGTGGTCGTCGTCGCGGGCGTCGTCCGGGCCCGGGGTCCCCGAGGGCGGCGGCTCCGTCTGCTCCGCCGGCCGCGGCACCTCCTCCCGCTCGGCCTCTCCCTGAGACTTGGGCTCCTCGGTGTCGGCGCTGCCTGGGCCCTCAGTGGCCTCCACGCCGTCGCAGCTGTCGCCCTCCGAGCTGGGCGCCGCCCGGCCGCTGCGGGCCGAGGGTGAGTCGCTGGCGCCCGCCTGGCCCTGACTCCCGGCCTGAATTTCCTCAATGAACAGTTCTCTGCGGATCCGAGACCTACAAGACAACAAGCGGCGGGGACGTGAGGGGGGTGCTGCTGGGGACAGGGCCTCTGGTGCTACCCCAGCCAGACCCCTCTCTCTGGGGCTCCTGCTCCGTCCAGCCTGGAGGCCCCTCCGTGCCCCTCCAGCGACCCTCGGGCCACGGGGCAGCCCCTCTCCAGAGTCACCACCCACCCCTCCGGACCTGGCCAGGAGCCATCCCAGGGCTGGGACACCACTCCCCTCTTCTCCACTGCAACAAATTGCCGCGGGCACTTATTTTAATTTTTATTTTTTGAGACAGAATTTCCCTGTTGCTGCCCAGGTGGAGTGCAGTGGCTCAATCTCCGCTGACTGCAACCTCTGCCTCCTGGGTTCAAGCGATTCTCCTGCCTCAGCCTCCAGAGTACCTGGGATTACAGTCACCCACTACCACATCCAGCTAATTTTTGCATTTTTAGAAGAGGTGGGGTTTCACCATGTTGGCCAGGCTGGTCTCAAACTCTGGACCTCACATGAGCTATCTGCCTCGGCCTCCAAAAGTGCTGGGATTACAGGTGTGAGCCACTGCGTCCGGCCACTTATTTTTCAAAAACCTTTTGGAAACAAGGCCTTGTTCTGTCACCCAGACTGGAGTGCAGTGGTGCCATCACAGCTCACTGCAGCCTCCAACTATTGGGCTTGAGTGATCCTCCCATCTGAGCCTCCTGAGTAGCTAGGACCACAACTGTGTCACTATGCTTGCTAATTTTTAAATTTTTTAAAGAGATGGAGTCTTGCCATGTTGCCCAGGCTAGTCTTGAGCTCCTGGGCTCAAGCAATCTTCCTGCCTGGGCCTCCCCAGGTGCTGGGATTACAGGCATGAGCCACCACTTCTGGCCAGGGTTCTTATCGAGTGACACGTTTCCTCCATCCCATCCCATCCCGCTCCAACTAGACTGAGAAAGGCAAGGTCCTATTTATTCTTTGTACACCCAGGCCTTGCACTGGCGCCTGGTGTGCAGTAACGAAGGCTGGGTGAGTTCATCAATGAAACTGCCTGATAACCGCTGCATCCATCAGGACTTCAGGAGAGAGGACCAATTATTGGATAGTGCCCAAAGTGACAATTTTAATCTCTGAGCCACAGAAGGTCAGGTTGGGGGCTTGTGGTCCAGGGTAGGGTGGAATTCCACCAAATTCTGTATTTTTTCTTTCTTTTTTTTTTTTCCTTATTTTACTTAGAGGCAGTGTCTCGCTCTGTCACTCAGGCTGAAATGCAGTGGTGTGATCATAGCTCCCTGCAACCTCCACCTCCCAGGCTCAGGTGATCCTCCTGCCTCAGCCTCCTGAGTAGCTAGGACCACAGGTGTATACCACCATGCCTAAATGTTTTAAATATTGTAGAGACAGGATCTCATGATGTTGCTTAGGCTGGAGTGCAGGGGCAAGATCATAGTTTACTGCAAACTTGACCTCCTGGGCTGAAGTGATTCTCCTGCCTTGGCCTCCCAAAGTGTTGATACTACAGGTATAAGCCACCAAGCCCGGCCAATAAGGCTTTCTGAGGCTGGGCATGGTAGCTCACGCCTGCAATCCCAGCACTTTGGGAGGCTGAGGCGGGCAGATGGCTTGAGGCCCGGCGTTCGAGACCAGCCTGGCCAACATGGTGGAACCTTGTCTCTACTAAAAATACAAAAATTAGCCGGGCGTGGTGGCAGGTACCTGTAATCCCAGCAACTCAGGAGGCTGAGGCAGGAGAATCTCTTGAACCTGGGAGGTGGAGGTTACAGTGAGCCAAGACTGTGCCACTGCACTCCAGCCTGGGCGACAGAGCAAGATCCTGTCTCAAGGAAAAAAAAAAAAAAAAAAGGTTTTCTGGGCTCCTACTCTGTGCCGGGTCCTGTGCTGACTGTGGGGACTCCCCTGGGGAAGATCCTACTGTAGCTTAGCCCAGGGTATTGAACTCTGGTGGGGTGCAGGGGGTTGTGAATCTGCTACGGAGTTATTTGATTCCTGCGTGCAGTGAGCTCTGAACCTTGTCCTGAAAGATTTGTGAGCTCTGGTTCAGAAAGGAAAGGTTCTGAGAAGCCCCCCAGAAGTTCCAAGGTGTGTAAGTCTTTCCCCCTTCCCTGGGGCTACCTTGGGAGCCCAGGAAATGGTGGCTTCTGTGAACAGGTTCCTGGGCGCTATGGCTTTCAAGTTCCTTGGCAGTGAGACTGCTAGTTGGGGCGAAACTCTCCACCCCACCTATTCTGGTTGGGGAGGCGGGAGGCTATACGGGTAGTGAAGGTTTGGTCCCAGCCCGACCCAAAACCAGAGTACAGGCTTTTTGGAAGCAGGCACACTTGGGTTGGATATCTGGCTATGGTGCTTACTAGCTGTGCAACTTGGAGAAGTTATTTAACCTCATAGCCATAGCATTCTGTGAGAAATAAGAAAATTTCATTTTTCTTTTTTTTTTTTTTTTGGGATGGGAGTCTCACTCTGATGCCCAGGCTGGAGTGCAGTGGTGCGATCTCAGCTCACTGCAACCTCTGCCTCTTGGGTTCAAATGATTCTCCTGCCTCAGCCTCCCAAATAGCTGGGACTACAGGTACGTGCCACGACAACTGGCTAATTTTTTGTATTTTAGTAGAGACGGGGTTTCACCATGTTGGCCAGGCTGGTCTCGAACTCCTGACCTCAGGTGATCCACCTGCCTTGGCCTCCCAAAGTGCTGGGATTACAGGCGTGAGCCACCACGCCTGGCTACAACTTCAGTTTTCTTATTTCTTGTCTGAAAAATGTGGAGAATGGTATATTCCTTGCAGAGAAGTTATTAAGATTAAATAAGGTATTAAATGTATGATGTAGGACCCAAAGTAGCCATTCAAAAAGGGGTCACCCTTCCCCCTATCCAGCCGCTGTTTGTGTGCTGTGATAAGCCCTAAGGCTGGGGTGGGGAGCGGACACCGTTAGGCATGGGGCTTGTGTTTCCATGCTCATGAGCTTGGCCCCTGTGTGCAGACTTTGCCTGTAAAATGGGGCCAGCAGCACTGCACTTGGGTGCTGATGGAGGGACTAATAAGATGATATATCTATAAAACTGTCTGCTCAGGCTGGGTGCAGGGACTCATGCCTATAATCCCAGGGCTTTGGGAGGCCTAGGTGGGAGATCACTTGAGCTCAGGAGTTAGAGACCAGCCTGGGCAAAAAAGCAAAACCCCATCTCTACAGAAAATACAAAAAATTAGCCAGGTGTGGTGGCATGCACCTGAAGCCCCAGCTACTCCTGAGGCTCAGATGGAAGGATTGGCTGAGCCTGGGAGTTCAAGGCTGTGGTGAGCTGAGATTTTGCCACTGCACTCCAGCCTTGGCGACAGAGCGAGACCCTTTCTCAAAAAACCAAAACCAAAACCAAAATCAGAAAACAAACAAACAAACAAAAACCTTTTTGGCTCAGCGCCTGGCACATGCTTTGTGCTCCACAGATGTGAGACATCATCCTTCTTAGCCTAGATTTGTCTCCATATTTCTAAGGAATACTGTCTTCTGGCCTAGAAAGATGAGCTTCCAGGAGCAGTTGTGGTTTTTAGGGAAGTCACACAAGGCTCGCAGAATGCCATGGCTACGAGGGTTCGGAATCCGAGTTCCTAACTGGGTGGACCTGTTTTTCCAGGGGAGAGCAGTGTCCTGTGGCGTGTTGTTCTGGCAATCTCGTTGTCAATCCTGGGTAAATGGTCAGCCTGAGATATGTTTTTTTTTTTTTTTTTTTTTTTTGCCGGGGGACAGGGTCTTGCTCTGTTCCCCAGGCTGGAGTGCAGTGGCATGATCACAGCTCACTGCAGCCTCAACCTCCTCAAGTGATTCTCCCACCTCAGCCTCCTGAGTAGCTGGGATCACAGGTGTGCACCACCACGCCCACCTGTTTTTCTATTTTTTGTAGAGACGTGGTCTCACTATGTTGCCCAGTCTGGTCTCAAACTCCTGGGCTCAAGCAATCCTCCCACCTTGGCCTCCCCAAATGCTGGGATTACAGGCCGTGCCCGGCCCCGCCTGAGATATTTTTAATTGCCTTTAGCCAGAGACATTCCTAATTCCCTTAAAGTGAAAGGATAAGAGGAAATAAAGCTTGGTTTTTTTTTTTGAGGGGGCAAAAATTGACACCAAGTGTTACTCCCTGATGGTTCCAGTGGGACAGGAGAAAAGAAAATCTACTTTTCCTGTTTAACCCCTGAGAAAAGAACGTAAAAAACTACGTTCTTGGTTAGGGATTTAACACATCCAGTGTCGGGAAGCTCTGTCGGGTATAACGGCAGGTTGGTCTGTACAAAGCATTTAGTGAAAGAACCAAAGTGTTGGAGAAGAAACTCAGTCTGCATCTCTGCTCTGCCCTCTGCCCTTGGCCTGCTGGGTGGGTGGTCTTTTTTTTTTTTTTTTGAGACGGAGTTTTGCTCTGTTGCCCAGGCTGGAGCGCAATGGCGCGATCTCGGCTCACTGCAACCTCCGCCTCCGGGGTTCAAGAGATTCTCCTGCCTCAGCCTCTAGAGTAGCTGGGATTACAGGCATGTGCCACCACACCGGGCTAATTTTGTATTTTTAGTAGAGGCAGGGTTTCACCATGTTGGCCAGGCTGGTCTCGAACTCCTGACCTCACATGATCTGCCCGCCTTGGCCTTCCAAAGTGCTGGGATTATAGGCGTGAACCACCAAGCCCGCCCCTGCTGGGTGATCTTAGACAAGCGACTTCATGCTAATTTTGAATGCTCACTTCTCCTTCATTTACTTTATTATTATTATTATTATTATTATTATTATTATTATTTTCTGTAGAGACAGGGTCTCACTATGTTGCTGAGGCTGGTCTCGAACTCCTGGCCTCAAACCATCCTCCTGCTTCAGCCTCCCAATGTGGTGGAGTTCCAGGCATGAGCCACTGTGCTCAGCCCCTCGTTTCTCCTTCCACCTGTTTCGTTGCTTATAAAATTCTTCTCTACTCCAATCCTCCTTTCAAGAGCCTGCTCATTTCATACCTCTTCCATGATATTTTTCCAGATCTCTGCAGCTCAAACTCATCTCTTGGATCCCATATTTGACTCAGCCCAGCCTGCTTTGTTGTGGAGTTATTTTTGAAAGGAAGCATTTGTTGAGTGTCTACTCTGGATTCAGACCTGGGATTCATTTATTTTTTTGAGACAGAGTCTCGCTGTGTCACCCAGACTGGAGTGCAGTGGTATGATCATGGCTCACTGCAACCTCCACCTCACAGGTTCAGGCAATTCTCTTGCCTCAGCCTCCTGAGCAGCTGGGATTACAGGCGCACACCACCACACCTGGCTAATTTTTGTATTTTTAGTAGAGATGGGGTTTCATCATGTTGGCCAGGCTGGTCTCGAACTCCTGGCCTCAAGTGATCCACCCACCTTGGCCTCCCAAAGTGCTGGGATTACGGGCATAAGCTACCGCACCCAGCCCAGACCTGTGATTACTAAATTTTACTTACTAAGTTTTGAGGTCCTACTGGTATTCCTCTTCTCTCCCCTTCTCTATCTTTGCCACAGGTGTACCACTGAATTTGCTAGTGCTAAAATGCACAAAAGAGGCATCCCCACAATGACCGCAGACTACAGTGTGACGGGTATGACTGTCAGAAGATCAGCAAGACAAGCAGCAAACTGAGAAACCCGAGGGGGTGTACCCTGGCCAGGGGGCAGTGACTGCCATGCAGCTGAGGCCTGTTGGGGGACTTGGGAAACAAACGTGGCTCCAGCAGGGCCAGGGAACATACTTTTGGAACTGTTTTGTATAATTGGTAGCATCTATGCCCAGATGGTAACCTAGGGCTTTGCATGCGTCTATATTATAGAAAGAGTTATCACACATGCCCTAAAATGGATGTGAATTGCAGGAGACTTCAAAGTGCACGCATCTTTGTGGCTAGAAAGTAGAGATGGCATCTAGGCGTGGTGGCTCACGCCTGTAATCCCAGAACTTTGGGAGGCCGAGGTGGGTGGATCACTTGAGGTCAAGAGTTTGAGACCAGTCTGGCCAACATGGTGAAACCCAGTCTCTACTAAAAATACAAAAAATTAGCCGGGCATGGTGGTGGGTGCCTATAATTTCAGCTACTCAGGAGGCTGAGGCAGGAGAATGGCTTGAACCTAGGAGGCAGAGGTTGCAGTGAGCCGAGATCGTGCTGCTGTACTCCAGCCTGGGTGACAGAGCAAGGCTCTGTCTCAGAAAAAAAAAAAAAAAAAAAAAAGAAAGAAAGTGGAAATGGGATAGCATGGCACCTGGCAAAGAGAAGCTTCAGGAAACTCCTGTCCACGTTTCCGTTCATTTCCTTCATTCTGCTTCATTACTGTTGAAGTTTCCTTCCAAGTAGAGGGACCTCCACTGTTCTAACTGCTGGCCTCCCTCTGCCTCTGTTTTGATCTGATTGCTAAATTTGGAATGAAGAAACTGGCTGTGCAGCTCCTGGACTTTCTTTTTTTGAGACAGGGTCTGGCTCTATCACCCAGACTGGAGTGCAGTGGTGTGATCTCGGCTCACTGCAACCTCCGCCTTCTGGGCTCAAGTGATCCTCCCACCTTAGCCTCCTGAGTAGCTGGGGCTGTACGTGCGTGTTACCACGCCTGGCTAATCCTGGATTTTGTCCTTGCGGGAGGTAGCTGGAACACGGGGAGGCCCGTGCGGGGCCAGGGCTGCCATTGTGGGGAAGTTTGCCTGAGTCTAGGGTCCACGTAGCAGGTGCGCTCAGCTCTCACAATGAGCAGCATCTTGTGACTTTGCCTCTATGGGCAATAAAGGTGTGATTTGGGCTCTGACCTAATATTTTAGTTTCCCAATTTGTTCAGAGCCTGGGTGGCTTACTGGGCCCCTTCAGGAACTCCAGTGGACCTTATGGGGGAGGGAGGGCCCGGTGAGAGACACAACTTCCCCTCCAGCCTGACTGTGACTTTGTGCTGCCCATGACTGTGTCATGTGCACAGCTGGGAGGGCCCCACTGCCATCAGCTAGACCTACGTAGGGTGACCTTGGTTGAACCAGGAGCACCTACCCCAATGTTACCGTGCCCTAGGGACAATGGGAAGCAGAACCTGAGATGGTCAATGGCAAGGCACTAGCTTAGGGATCTCCATCAGGGCCCTGGAATTCTTGGTTTCTAGCAGCAGAGAGTATGGTTATAGCTATGATCAGCAACTCAGGATCCTTCAGTGGGTTTCCTCCATCTACTCCAAACACTTCATCCCAGTGCACTTTGTTCTACCAAGACAGCACTGGGGCCTGACCTCCTTAGCCCCTCTGAGTTCTATATTTTTCATCTGTAGAATGAAGAGAACTGGCCGGGTGCGGTGGCTCACGCCTGTAATCCCAGCACTTTGGGAGGCCGAGGCAGGCGGATCACTTGAGGTCAGGAGTTCGAGACCAGCCTGGCCAATATGATGAAACCCGTCTCTACTAAAAATACAAAAATTAGCCAGGCGTGGTGGTGCACACCTGTAGTCTCAGCTACTCAGGAGGCTGAGGCAGGAGAGTCGCTTGAACCTGGGAGAAGGAGGTTGCAGTGAGCCGAGATCGTGCCACTGCACTCCAACCTGGGCGACAGAGCAAGTCTCCATCTCAAAAAACAACAACAACAACAAAAAAGGAATGACGAGAATAAGGTATCTCATATACATTTGTGAGCTGTGAGGATTAAGTGATATAACTCGGTGAAATACTTAGCTCAGAATCTGAGATCTAGAAGATGCTCAATCTGTCTTCATTAACTCATGAACTTTCCCAAATGCAAAGGTCTTAAATGACTTCATTTATTTAATTACAGAACTAATCAAACTAATTTGGAAGATAACACGGCAGAAGACCCCGAGAAAGCACTGCAAAATCACTAAGAAATAAAAGTTCAGGCCAGGTGTGGTGGCTCATGTCTATAATCACAAGGCTTTGGGAGGTTGAGGTGGTAGGACTGCTTGAGGCCAGGAGTTTGAGACCAGCTTGGGCAACAGAGCGAGACCCCTGTCTCTATAAAAAATCAGCAGGCATGGTGGTGCATTGGCATCCTAGCTACTCAGGAGGCTGAGGTGGGAGGACTGCCTGAGCCCAGGAGTTCCAGCCTGCAGTAAGCTATGATTGCACCACTGCACTCTAGCCTGGGTGACAGAGCAAGCCCTTGTCTCTAAAAATAAATAAATATGAATATAACTATAAATATAGATATATATAAACTAAACCACAAAAGTTTCACTCCTTTTGAACCATGAATGCCTACACTCTCCCTTATTAAATGATGTAATCGAGAGGTGATTTTCTTTCTGGGTCATGGCAGATACCACCTGTTTCTAACTATGTGACAGTGACGGGAAGGGATGTGGCCTTACATCTCTGGAGTTAAAACCTCCAATAACACCTAAGGAACTGCCGGGCGTGGTGGCTCACGCCTGTAATCCCAGCACTTTGCGGGGCTGAGGTGGGCAGATCACCTGAGGTCAGGATGTTTGAGACAAGCCTGACCAACACAGTGAAACCCCGTCTCTACTAAAAATACAAAAATTAGCCGGGCTTGGTGGTGCATGCCTGTAATCCCAGCTACTTGGGAGGCTGAGGCAGGAGAATTGCTTAAACCCAGGAGGCGGAGGTTGCAGTGAGCCAAGACTGCGCCAATGCACTCTAGCCTGGGCAACAAGATTGAAACTCCGTCTCAAAATAAAAAAAAAACAAAAAAAACCAAAAACCTAAGGGACCAAGGAACGGACCAATCACCGAGCTCCCAGCGCCCCCGCCTCCTGCCCCAGCCTCACCCCTGTGCGCCATGGCGGCCTCCGGACAGATCAGCCCCTTCCCCTGGGCCGACTGGCACTCCCTGCGAGGCAGCCGTCGTACCTGTAGTTGTGGAACCAGTTGATGACGGTGCTGGTTTTCAGGTTGAGCTGGGTGGCGAGGTCTTCGATGGTTTTTGGTGACGGGTATGGCTTTTGCTGATACGCTCGTTTCAGCGCCTCCTTCTCCTCCGGAGCCAGCACCACCCGGGGTTTCTTCAGCTGGTGCTGGGGCTGGGGGCTGGCGCCCTGGCTGTACTCGGTGCCGACAGAGGGCGGTTCGCAGGGCTGGCTGTCACTGACTGAGCTGTGCCGCCGCTTCATGTAGGCTGCGGAGGAAGAGATGGCAGACTAAGGTCAGGCCCAGCTGGGACAGCAGCCCAAATCCCTGGTCCCGCTAGCGGGACGGCACAGTGCCGGCTGGCAGGACTTTGCATAGAGCGTCTCAAAACACTAAGATGAGGCTGGGCATGGTGGCTCATGCCTGTAATCCAAGCACTTTGGGAGGCCGAGGCGGGCAGATCACTTGATGTCAGGAGTTCAAGACCAGCCTGGCCAATATGGTGAAACCCCGTCTCTACTAAAAGTACAAAAATCAGCTGGGCGTGGTGGTACGCACCTGTAATCCCAGCTACTAGGGAGGCTGAGGCAGAATTGCATGAACCTGGGAGGTGGAGGTTGCAGTGAGATGAGATGGTGCCACTGCACTCCAGCCTGAGTAACAGAGCAAGATTCCGTCTCAAACAAAACAAAACAAAACAAAAGAAACAACGCTAAGATGAGAGCCATTCTGTTACCAGCACATGCTCACCAAGGACGTGCTCTGACGGAATGTGAGGTCCTCACCTGTCCCTGCACAACTTAACAGTTTAGTAGGGGAGGCAGAGAAGTATCCAGAGAGATGTTCCCAGCAGAGTGAAAAGTGGGGTGGGGGTAAGTAAGTGCAAGAGACCATGGGGATACTGAGAAAAGTTCCTCGGCCAGGCCTGGGTGTGGGCGGCAAGCCACCCAGGTACCGAGGCAAGAGACTGAGGACACAAGCTGTTCCAGTATAATAAAATATAAAACAAGAATAGTTACACCAGATATAGATCTTAGATATGATTATATATGAATATCATTAATCATTAGTTTGTAGCAATTACTCTTTATTCCAATATTATAATAATCCTTGCTCTATAACCATAACCTAGGAAAAACCAGGCCATACAGAGATAGGAGCTGAGGGGACATAGTGAGGAGTGACCAGAAGACAAGAGTGCGAGCCTTCTGTTATGCCCAGACAGGGCCACCAGAGGGCTCTTTGGTCTAGAGGTAACGCCAGCGTCTGGGAAGACGCCCGTTGCCAGGTGGACCGTGGTCTAGCGGTAGCCTCAGTGTCAAGGAAAAACACAGGCTACTTAGCAGACCGGGAAAGGGAGTATCCCTTTCCCCGGGGGGAGTTTAGAGAAGACTCTGCTCCTCCACCTCTTGTGGAGGGCCTGACATTGTCAGGCTCGCCCGCAGTTATCTGGAGGCCTCACCATCTCCCTGTGATGCTGTGCTTCAGTGGTCACGCTCCTAGTCTGCCTTCATGTTCCATCCTGTACACCTGGCTCTGCCTTCTAGATAGCAGTAGCAAATTAGTGAAAGTACTAAAAGTCTCTAATAATGGTGTAGGTTGTTTCTCTCTTTGTCTCCTCTCTCTCTCTGCCTTGGCTGCCAGGCAGGGAAGGGCCCCCTGTCCAGTGGACATGTGACCCATGTGGCCTTACCTATGATTGGAGATGGCTCTCTCTCCTTATCCTGCCCCTTTGTCTTGTATCCAATAAATATCAGTGCAGCCTGGCATTTGGGGCCACTACCAGTCTCTGCAACTTGGTGGTAGTGGTCCCCCGGGCCCAGCTGCCTTTTATCTCTTTGTCTTGTGTCTTTATTTCTACACTCTCTCGTCTCCGCACACGGGGAGAGACCCACAGACCCTGTGGGGCTGGTTCCTACACCTGGGGAGGCGGAAGGGGAAGTTGCCTAGAAGAGATGATGTTTAAACTGAATCCTGAAGGACATCGCCGGGCGTGGTGGCTCTCGCCTATAATCTCTGCACTTTGGGAAGCTGAGATGGGAGGATTGCTCGAGCCTAGGAGTTTGAGACCAGCCTGGAGAACATAGAGAGACCCTGTCTCAAAAAAAATTTAAAAATTAGCCAGTGTGGTGGCGTGCACCTGTAGTCCCAGCTACTCGGGTAGCTGGGACGGGAGGATCACTTGAGCCCAGAACACCGAGGCTGCAGCAGTGAGCTATGATTGCATCACTGCCCTCCAGCCTGGGCAACAGAGACCCTGTCTCTAAAAAAATAAAATAAACAGCTTAGGCAAGGGATTTCCTTAATTAACTTGCCATTTTGTCATGAGAACTCAGAAGCAATTGAGAAGGTAAATCTTCCCCATAGAAAACCCAAACAGCGGAGTCAAAGCTGCTGGATCCAGAGAAAGGAGTTGGATTGTCCAACCGTGGGGACTCCCTCCAGTTCCCTCCTAGGGGACAGACGACTGACCAGGGGCTGGCAGGGGGCTGGAGAAGGCATCTCTAGGGAGCAGCCTTTGTGGCCGGCACCCCCAGGAGTGAAGAGAAGGCCATCGGATCACAGCGGCTTTGGATACTAGGGCACCTTTGGAAAGGTCTGGGCCCCGCAGAAACAGTAACTCATTTGTAACACAAGAGGGCGCCCCGAGCCTGTGCCGAGGGAAAGATGGGAGGCCTGGGAAGCCGTGGAGATGTATTTGCGGGGACTAAGGTCCTTTCCTAAGGGCCCCAGGGCGAGAAACACAGCAGGGAGTCGGGTTGTCAGGGCCTCCTCCCTCCTAAGGGCTGAGGGCTGCCTCCTGGCTAGTGCAGGAAGCTTCACGCTGCTCGGGTGAGGGGATAACGGGAAACTCTGCACAGATCTATTGGGTTCATGACAGCATTTTCTCTACTTTTGTTTATGTTGGAGATTTCCCATAATAAGACGTTGAAAGGGCCGGGCGCAGTGGCTCATGCCTGTAATCCCAGCGCTTTGGGAGGCCGAGATGGGAGGACTGCTTGAGGCCAGGAGTTCAAGATCAGCCTGGGCAATATAGCGAGACTTTAAAAAACAAAAAACAAAAAAAAACGAAAAATAAGTTGAAAACTTTTAGGGGGGCAATGTGGCACCAGGCCTCTGCAGCTTACAGCGCTGCCTGGGGCTGCCCAAGAGGCATGGCCTACCTCAGACCCTTAGACTACAGGCCCAAGGGCAGGCCAGAGCTCGCTAGAGGGGCCCTGAATGGGGCAGAGGCCACCACCTGAGCAGGTCATCAGTGGGCAGCAGCAGTGCCCCTGGGTCATCCCAGGGGGGCAGCTCGCAGCACAGAGGCAGCGGATGTATATTTAAGAGCATCTGCTTTGAAATCTGACAGCCCTGAGTGTGAATTCCCATTCCCTACTGATAGGAGCTACTGAAATCTGCTAGGCTGCATGAAGCACCGAGGTTCGTATTTCCTGGATAAGGACATCTAAGCAGAGTCGTGTGGATGAACAGCAGTCTTAGCGCAGTGCCTGGCAAACAGGGCAGTTCTCAGAAAATAGAAGCCTCTATTATTATAAAGGAACCCCCATAGGGTTCCTGGAGGAGGCACCAGACACTCTCTCTCCTTCAGCAGTCCTTTCCTGGGTTGGGTGAGAACGGCGATGCTTGGCTGGAATTTCTGGGTGAATTAAGAACTGACAGGCCTGGGTTCCATACCCACCCCTGGCTCAGATGTTGTGTGCGTGTGTGTGTGTGTGTGTGTGTGTGTGTGTGTGTGTGTGTGTGGCAGGGACGGGGGTGGGGTGGGCTGGGGCAGAGCCACTCAAGGGCCTGGGATGCCCATTCTTTTTTTTTTTTTTTTTTTTTGAGATGGGGTCTCGCTGTGCCGCCCAGGCTGGAGTGCGGTGGTGTCATCTCTGCTCACTGCAACCTCCTCCTCCCGGGTTCAAGCGATTCTCCTGCCTCAGCCTCCCAAGTAGCTGGGATTACGGGCATGCGCCACCATGCCTGGCTGATTTTTGTATTTTTCAGTAGAGTTGGGGTTTCACTATGTTGCTGAGGCTGGTCTCGAACTCTGGACCTCAAGTGATCCACCTGCCTCAGACTCCCAAAGTGCTGGGATTACAGACATGAGCCACTGCGCCCGGCCCCTGGGATGCCCACTCTTAGTTAAGGTCCTCTGCGTTAGCTGAAAAGGGAGGCTGCCGCTTCTTACGGTCAGACCGGCAGCAGCTGGTTCCCAGTCTCTGCCCCTAAGGGATGCAGTTCAGCCGCCCAGTGAGCTCCCAGCACCATAGGTGACCTGAGGACTGAGGGTGCTCGAGGGGCGGACTCACTGGCGAGGACCAGCGCTTAGAAACTGCAAACCACGAGGCACAGCACACCTGGCTTTAGGCATTTTTCCTATGCTGTAGCCTACAGGCTGCAAGAAGAACGCGAATCCACATTCGAGATGACATGTGGGTGCACGTGGGGTTATTCCTCTAGGGAGGCCAAATCCCCAGAGGCTGGGAAATAACAGCAAGAGAGAGATCTGTTGTGGCAGGAGTTTGCTTTGTCACTTTCCAGGCCGGCTGACCTTGGTGGAGGCACCGAACCTCTCTGAACCTCTGTTTCCTGATCTACAAAATGCATTTTTTTTTTCTTTGAGATAGGGTCATGGTCTGTCACCCAGACTGGAGTGCGGTGGCTCAATCTCTGTTCACCGCCTGAAGGGTTCAAGCGATTCTTGTGCCTCAGCCTCCCAAGTAGTTGGGATTACAGAGGCGCACGCCACCAAGCTTGGCTATTTTTTTTTTTTTTTTTTTTTTTCAGTAGTGAGGGGGTTTTGCCATGTTGGCCAGGCTGGTCTTGAACTCCTGACCTCAAGTGATCCGCCTGCCTCAGCCTCCCAAAGTGCTGAGATTACAGGCGTGAGCCGCCGTGCCCTGCCTACAAAATGCATTTCTTATTTCTCTCTCTGATAACAAAGGAAGGCCTCTAGCCACCTGGTACATGCTCAGTAAATGCTGTGATAGCCCGATCAGCCATCCACACGACACAAAAACCAAATGCAGCGCCCCCAGAGCTGTTCCGCTCTCCTTGGTTAAAAGTGCTCCCAGTGCTAAAAAAATCTTTAGATTCAGGCTGCTGGAGAGAAAAAGTTACACATCTTTCCAGCCCTCTTAGGTACTCATTAGCTGATGACCATCCAAAAATATTTTTGCCCTGTCCTCTGGTCCCTTGGTCATGGGTCAATGTCCCTCATCAGCTGTGTGTGAAAGATTTGAAAGAAACAGCCTGTCTATGAATGCGGACGCAGCCGGCCCGGGCGGGGCAGGGAGACTTACCTTTCTTTTCCATCCGTTTCATGTCCATCAGCTTCTCCACATTGTTGGGATCGTTCAGCCACAGCTGCATCCGGACGAAGGGCTCTCGTCCTTTCAGACTGAGCTTATGCCAGGGTTTGGGGCGGGCAAGGAGGTCAGAGACAGAGCCTTGGGTGAGCCCTAAGATGGTCTCCCCAAATAAGCGCTGGCCTAGAGAGAAAACAGAAGCAAGACAGGTATTGTCACCGAGAGCCAGGGATCTGAAGGGACAAGTACGTGTCAAGGTTAAAATCAGACACAGGAGTTTAAAGGCTCAGGGTTGGGCTGGTGACATCCTAGCTTGCAGCAAACACGTGGTAGAAATATATCTTCAACCAGACTTTTAATACTCTCCATTGGCCAGGGAGTTGGCATTGCTCTTGTATTCTCCGTACACACAACCAATGACATTTCTCTTTATTATTATTATTTTTTTGAGATGGAGTCTTGCTCTGTCACCCAGGCTGGAGCGCAGTAGTGTAATCTCGGCTCACTGCAACCTCCGCCTCCCGGGTTCAAGCAATTCTCCTGTCTCAGCCTCCAGAGTACCTGGGACTACAGGTGCTCGCCACCACGCCTGGCTAATTTTTGTATTTTTAGTAGAGACGGGTTTTCGCCATGTTGGCCAGGCTGGTCTTGAACTCCTGACCTCAGGTGATCCACTCCCATCAGCCTCCCAAAGTGCTGGGATTATAGGCATGAGTCACCGCATGCGGCCAGTGACGTTTCTCTTAAGCCTTCAGCCTGGTGCGGTGGCCGAAGGGCCCTTTGGGAGGCTGAAGCGGGAAGATCATTTGAGCCCAGGGGTTTGAGACCAGCCTGGGCAACACAGTGAGATTCAGTCTCTACAAAAATACACACACACAAAATTAGCTAGGCGTGGTGGCATGTACCTATAGTTCCAGCTACTTAGGAGGCTGAGATGGGAGGATTGCCTGAGCCCAGCAGGTTGAGACTGCAGTGAGCTATGATTGCACCACTGCACTCCAGCCTGGGCAACAGAGAGAGAGACCGTGTCTCAAAAAAAAAAAAAAAAAAGAAAAAAAAAAAAAGCCTTCAGGCTTTGTATGTGCTGAGGTCACGCTAACACCTGTGGTGTTTCTCAGAGGCAGTGAAATCTCTAAGCCAGAGCTCAGGAGGCCAAACAGCAAACAGGAGACCTCTCTTGTACAACCTCAAATCAGAGGGCAACCTGCGTCTCCTTCCACGATTAGCAAGGTTATCAGGTCTTGCTGAGAAAACGGGGCAGGCAACCCACAATCACAGCAGGACAGAGGAGAGGGAGCTGCCCAGCTCTGCTTTTCTGAGAGGCCGGCCGATTCCAATTCCAAAGTCTGCTTTTGCAGTCTAGGCTGCCTTTGCTAAATAAAGTAACTGGAAGTGGATCAAAACCCCTTTCCTGATACCTTTTCTTCTCCCAGGCAGGGGCAGGCAGCCCGCTTCACAGGCTGATCAGAGGGCATTTCGCTATGGAGAGCACAGCCGCATTGAGTTGGCAATGCTTGTCAGGAGCTTAGAAAGAAAGGCTCACTTCTCTGAGGGCCATTCCGCTGCTGGTTTAGAGGGCCACCGCTTGTAAAGATACAAATTAGGATCAGTGATAACCTGGATGGCCTGACGGGAGTACTTGAATGAACAGGACTTATTAGGTGGAAGTGGAGACTGGGATCAGAGGGGCCAGCGTTTGACCCCATAAAGTGTACAGAACAGAAGGCACCTCTCCCCGTCCGGGGCAGGGAGACGACAGAGGGCTGGCTTGTTCTCTCTATGGCTTACATCCTCTCTGTGAAATAGAAACACCACACACTGGCTTCTAAGAAGGGGGCCTCCAAGTAAAAGTTTACTGCCTAGAAAGCACGGAAGCTGAGACATTAATTTCTTATCAGTCTTTTTAATTTTTTTCCCTAAAGAAACAGGGTCTCGCTATATTGCCCAGGCTGGACTCGAGCTCCTGGGCTCAAGCAATTGTTCTACCTCAGCATCCCGAGTAGCTGGGATTACAGGTGTGCACCACCACGCCTGGCTTAGTCATTTTAAACTTAAGATAAAAAGAAAAAGAAAAAGAAAAAACAAAACAAAACAAAACAAAAAACTTAAAGATAAATTTACTGATTTTGTAAACCTGTGTTTCTCTGCTTTTCAAACTCTTTAGCCTATAAATGTCCCAAGTCCTTATGATTTTTTTTTTTTTTTAGTTGTTATAAGAAAATTTTGGCCAGGTGTGGTGGCTCACGCCTGTAATCCCAGCACTTTGCAAGGCCAAGGTGGGCAGATCACGAGGTCAGGAGATCGAGACCATCCTGGCTCACACAGTAAAACCCCGTCTCTACTAAAAATACAAAAAATTAGCTGGGCGTGGTGGTGGGCCCCTGTAGTCCCAGCTACTCGGGAGGCTGAGGCAGGAGAATGGCGTGAACCCGGGAGGCGGAGCTTGCAGTGAGCCGAGATCATGCCACTGCACTACAGCCTGGGTGACAGAGCGAGACTCCATCTCAAAAAAAAAAAAAAAAAAAGAAAATTTTACTTAATGCTAACATGGTAAAAGAATCTATTTTCATTTCAAGGAGCTTGCTATGTTCGGGAAAGCAATATATATGAATAGCTAGTTGCTCTTTGCTTAGGCCTCCCAGCTGAATGGGGAAAAAAAAATCAGATGATTATTCCTGGAAAATTATCTGTATGACTCCTAGATGTTTCCTAGCCATGACTTTTAATTGTTTTGGGGCTACAGACCCATTTGAGAGCCTGAAGAAAGCTACAAACCTTCACCCAGTAAAACCAACATCAAGGAAAACTCCAGCAATGATGGTGGCATGGATGATAACTTCAGCCTAGGAGTTTGAGACCAGCCTGGGCAATATGGTGAAACCCCATCTCTATTTAAAAAAAAAAAAGGCTGGGCGCAGTGGCTCACGCCTGTAATCCCAGCACTTTGGGAGGTTGAGGCGGGCGGATCACGAGGTCAGGAGATTGAGACCATCCTGGCTAACACGGTGAAACCCCGTCTCTACTAAAAATACAAAAAAATTAGCCGGGCATGGTGGCAGGCGCTTGTAGTCCCAGCTGCTTGGGAGGCTGAGGCAGGAGAATGGCGCGAACCTGGGAGGCGGAGATTGCAGTAAGCCAAGATCGCGCCACTGCACTCCACCCTGGGCAACAGAGCGAAACTCCATCTCAAAAAAAAAAAAAAAAAAAAGCCGGGCTTGGGGTGTGTGCCTGTAGTCCCAGCTACTCAGTAGGCTGAGGTGGGAGGATTGCTTGAGCCCAGGAGTTCAAGGCTGCAGTGAGCTATGATCGTGCCACTGCACTCCGGCCTGGGCAACAGAGCTAGACCCTATCTGATTTTCAACATTTACACGAAATGCCACTTCCTATAAGGAGGTGGGCAGGAGTGATGCAACTGGTCTGCTTCCTTGGATGTGTGACGAGCTATGAAGTGGGAGATGACTCAAGTCTAGGAATCCCTGCATGATTCAATAACTGATGAACATATGGGAATTAGCCATTTTTTCAAATCAACAGCTACATTTTTATTTTTATGAATTGACTTAATTATATAAGGTCTCATTGATATGACTTTTTCTCTCATTCTGTTTTGTCTGTTGCATACAGACATGGGGATGGGAGGCTTCCACTGGACAAGCTGGCCTAACCTCCAGGCTGTTAGATCACTGAGCAAACTTTAGTGGAACTCAGCTACTCTGTTCTTTTTTTTTTTTTAATTTTTTTTTTGAGATAGTGTCTTGCTCTGTTGCCCAGGCTGGAGTGCAGTGATGCCACCGTGGCTCACTGCTGCCTCAACCTCCTGGACTCAAGTGATCCTCCCACCTCAGCCTCCCAAGCAGCAGGGATTACAGCGGGTGCCACCATGCCTGGATAATAATTTAAAAAAATTTTTTTTTTGTAGAGACGGGGTCTCACTGTGTTGCCCAGGCTGGTCTCGAACTCCTGGCCTCAGGTGATCCACCTGCCTCAGCCTCCCAAAGTGCTACGGTTACAGGCCACCTGTCATTCTCAAGTGAGCCACCGTGCTTGGCCTCCCTTCTCTTCTCATCCCATGGGAGAAAGAAAAGACACACAAGGCCTTTCCATGAGCAGCAGACAAACTGCAACCACTCGGTAGGGTTGTGCTTACATGCTCTGCAGAGAACACTGCCCCTTTAACTGACTTTCACCCTTGGGAAATAAAGATAGAAAGGGTGGGTTTCCAATCTCCGCGTGCCTAAACCAGGGAACCCTGCCTGGTTAACACCACACTGGAGGAGCACGGTGGTTTAAAATGACAAAATAGGCTTGGCTGGCGTGGTGGCTCATGCCTGTAATCCCAGCATTTTTGGAGGCCAAGGTGGGTGGATCACCTGAGGCCAGAGGCCAATTCGAGACCAGCCTTGGCAGCATGGTGAAACTCTGTCTCTACTGAAAATACAAAAATTAGCCAGGCGTGGTGGTGGGCACCTGTAATCCTAGCTACTTGGGAGGCTGAGGCAGGAGAATCACCTGAACCCAGGAGGCAGTGATTATAGTGAGCCGCGATTGTGCCACTGCACTCCAGCCTGAGTGAGACGGTGGGACTCTGTCTCAAAAAAAAAAAAAAAAAAAAAAAAAAGGCCAGACAAGGTGGTGGCTCATGCCTGTAATCCCTGCGTTTTGGGAGGCCGAGGTGGGTGGATCACTTGAGGTCAGGAGTTCGAGACCATCCTGGCCAACGTGGTGAAACCCTGTCTCTACTAAAAATACAAAAATTAGCTGGGCGCGGTGGCGGATGCCTGTAATCCCAGCTACTCGGGAGACTGAGGCAGGAGAATCGCGTGAACCCGGCGTTCAGTGAGCCGAGAGGCTGTAGTAAGCTGAGGATGCGCCACTGCACTCCAGCCTGGGCGACAGAGTGAGGCTCCATCTCAAAAGAAAAAAAAAAAAAAAAAGATGAAACACCGTAACATTCTTACAGCCACAGCAGCTGATGACCAGTGACACAGAGCACAGACAACCAACCCAGGCCGAGCACCCAGGGGGCTAGAGCATGTGCCAGGCCGAGGCCAGGTCTGAGGCACGGTGGGATGCCAGGGTGACGGAGTGAGTTCCCCAGAGGCTGCCCGCCCCAGCTGTGGGCTGTGAAATGGAGATGGCTTCGCAAGGCAGTGGGAACAGCAATGATAAAATAACAATGACTATTATTACCAGTCGGGCCTGGTGCTAGAAATTGCTGCTACTCACTGCTCCCAGGCAGGTGTGGTTATTCCAGTTTCGTGGAGGGGGATCTGAGAATGCAGGCAGCCTGGCCAGCATCACGGACTCAGTGAGCAGAGTGAGAACCGGGGTCCGTCAGACCTTCCACTAAGCCATCCTGGCACTGCCGGGTGGACGCTGCCCAGCTCTGGAGCCCCGAGGATGCCAGGCTGTAATGGGTGTCTACCTCTTTCTTTTTTTGAGACAGAATCTCACTGTTTTGTCCAGGCTGAAGTACAGTGGCATGATCATAGCTCACTGCAGCCTAAAACTACAGGGTTCAAACGATTCTCCTGCCTCAGCCTCCCTAGTAGCTGAACTACAGGCGTGCACCACCATACCCGGCTAATTTTTATATTTTTTGTAGAGATAGGGTTTTGCCATGCTGCCCAGGTTGGTCTCGAACTCCTGGCTGGACTCAAGCGATCCTCCTGCTGTGGACTCCCAATGTGCTGGGATTACAGGCATGAGCCACTATGCCCAGCCTAATTTTTAAATCTGTTATAGAGAAGGGGTCTTGCTATGTTGCCTAGGCTGGTCTCGAACTCTTGGGCTCAAGTGATCTCCTGCCTTAGGCTCCTGAGTAGCTGGGACTACAGGTGCACATCAACATGTCCAGCTAATTTTAAAATTTTTTGTAGAGATGGGGTCTTGCTATGTGGCCCAGGCTGATCTCAGACTGTGGCCTCAAGCAATCTGGACTTACTCAGACTGTCTCTATTGAGATACATCTAAGCCAGGCACGATGGCTCATGCCTGGCTTGGGATCCTGTGATCCCAAGAATTTTGGAGGCTGAGGTGAGCAGATTGCTTGAGGCCAAGAGTTCGAGACCAGCCTGGCCAACATGGTGAAACCCCATCTCTACTGAAAATACAAAAATTAGCCAGGAGTGGTGGCAGGTACCTGTAATCCCAGCTACTCAGGAGGCTGGGGCACGACAGTCACTTGAACCGGGGAGGCAGAGGTTGCAGTGAGCTGAGATTGTGCCACTGCACTCCAGCCTGGGTGACAGAGCAAGACTGTCTCAAAAAAAAAAAAATAATAAGAAAAAAAAGAGACAGTCTGCGTGGATCCTCCCGAGTCCACTCTGACTCCATGCTCATCTTCTAACTGGTCCCCGTGGGGGTGCAGGGTGGGGAGGAGGTGGGGACTGACCTGCAGACGGCACGCTCCTTACTGTTCACAACTATAGGACGTTTCATGTTCTCAAAGGGTGCCTACACAAGTTGAGACTCTGTGGTTGGCTTGGCCTAGGGCCCGCCCTTCACCTGCTCCTCCTGCAAACTCTCTGCCACCTCCTAACTCAGCAGCCGAGAGGAGAACCTACCGAGGTTGTTGTCCGTCAGCACCTCCTTCACCCGCTTGGTTATGCCGTAGGTGTCCAGCTCCGGGGACATGGCTACTAATTCTTGGATGCTGAGGGCCGAGTGTCCGGAGAGAGGCAGCGGGGTTGTGGGCTGGGAGTCGGATGCTGGCGGGTCACTGGGCTCTGGTGGCTTGCCGTCCTTGCTCGCCTCGATGGGGGGACAGGGCTGCTGGACCAGCTCGGTCAGGCTCTTCACTGACTCACTGGAACTCATCGGGGACTCAGGGGCAGGGCTGCAGCTGGCGGAGGTCTTTGGAGTGCTTTCTGTAATTAAAGCACACGAGAAACCGTGCCTGAAAATAGCTCTTTCACCACGACCATCTACGTTCCTTATCTAGGAAATACTAATTAAACGCTCTGTAGGAGAAGCAGACGGTAGGGTTTTCTGTGGGTCTTAGTGAACTGTTTCATATTTTTTTGACTGAGAGTAACCTCTAGTCTTCCATATTAAAAAACAAAAATAACATCACTGCGAGAAAAACTAGGGGTTTAAAAGAAAGGCTGCAGAAGGCTTAACATGAGGGCATTCTGCTAAAAAACTCCTATTAATCATGTTATCGCTGTCATGATTTCTTCTAATGAAACCCCATAATTTGGTAATTCAGAAGCACTTTGGCTAGATCATAACTTGTGTAGTTATGTTGTCCATATTTTCCAGAACAAAAAGCATAGACAGATTGTTTTAAATGAGGGCTGACTACAATACGTAGTCACCACAGTTATGAAGACCCTTAAGAGGAAATGTGGCTGGGCGAGTGGATCATCTAAGGTCAGGAGTTCGAGACCAGCCTGGCCAACGTGGTGAAACTCCATCTCTACTAAAAATACAAAAATCAGCCAGGCATGGTGGCTCACGCCTGTAATCCCAGCTACTCAGGAGGCTGAGGCAGGAAAATCACTTGCACCCAGGAGGTGGAGGTTGCAGTGAGCCAAGATTGTGCCACTGCACTCCAGCCTGGGTGACAGAGTGAGAGTGAGACTCCATCTCAAAAAAGAAAAAAAAACAACAACTGCGGAAACATAAGGCTATAGCTTCTGGTCCTCCAGCACTGGGTCTCAGGACCTAGGTTGGTTTATTTTTACTTTTATGTTTTTAGAGATGGGGTCTTGCTCTGTGGCCCAGGCTGGAGTGCAGTGGTGCAATCACGGCTCACTGTAGCCTCAACCTCCTGGGCTCAGGAGATCCTCCCGCCTTGGCCTCCTGAGGAGCTGGGACCACAGGTGCACACCACCATGCCCAGCTGTTTTTTTGTTGTGAAGAGCAGAGAACTCCACAGCACCCAACTCTAGGGGAAGACGGAGAGAGGCAAGGAGAGGAGGAGCACCCTGTTTCCCCAGATTTTCCATTTTAGAGCTCTACCTCCAACCTTGGGACTTGCTGGTCCTGCCTGCTTCTGAAAACCGAGCTCTTTGCTGGTATAAGCCATGCTGTAACCGACAGCAGAAGTGACTGGGCTGGTGTGGACAAGCCAGAGTCTACACTCTCCTCTGCCTTGTTGGGGTCGCTGTGGGTGCCCAGTGGGAAATGCCAGCTGGGCTCTGTTGGTGAGTGATCCCTCTGGCCTCTGATAACAGCCCATAAAACCTGATAAAAGAGGCTGGATTCCAGTTCCGGGATGTCTGAGATAAAGACTTAGACCATTTCCTAATTTCTGCAGATAGAAACTGTCCTGGAGGAAGATGTGGCTTCGGGCTGAGGTCCTGCCTGCAAGGCAGAATCTGCCCCTGGCCCAGCTCAGTGTCTTGGCACAATCTCTCCCCAGATGCCCACTGAGGGTGACACAGAGTAAGACCCCACAGTGCCAGGTAAGAGGGCCCAGGCCATGCTCTCTGCTCCCAGGGTCTTGTAAAATTTTTTTTTGTGGAGATGGGGTCTTGCTAGGTTGCCCTGGCTGATTCCAAATCCTGTGCTCAAGCAATCCTCCCACCTCAGCCTTGCAAGTAGCTGGGACTGCAGACATGCACCACTACACCTGTCTAATTTTTTATTTTGTAGAGATGAGGTCTTGCTATGTTGCCTAGGCTGAACTCCTGGCCTCAAGTGATCCTCCCTTCTTGGCCTCCCAAAGTGCTGGGTTTACAGGCAGGAGCCACTGTGCCTGGCCAAGGGTCTTACTCTTGCTGCTTCTCCCTTGGGCCCTAGCAGGTCACTCAGTCAACATCAGCACCATAGTAGATAGCCCAAAATACTTGTTACCTGGCTGAAAAGAAAATGTAGCATAGAGCAGCAACTTAACTTCAATTTACCGTTTATCTCAAGAGTCCTTTTCTGGACATACTGTATCCAGGATACACTAACCTGCCATAAATACATTCCAACTACAAGGAATATTTTGTATTCATACCTAGAAAGAGCAAGACCTCAAATAAAACATTTGCAACTTAAGCGATCAACCCGTTTATCGTCCTGAACCGGCACAAACTTCCGCCATCGCATAAGGCTGTGTCCTTGACCTGGGAAATCAGGTTACAAAGAGAAAAACACATGCCAAACCGGTTTTTGAAAGATGTAGAAGAGACAAGTGTAAGAGGCAGAAATGGTCCGTATAAATCTTTAGGGCAATGTGAATCTTACAAATCAGATTTCTTCTCTCTGCTCACCCCCCGGGTCACCAGAGAACTGGATATAAAACCCCGCAAATGTTATTTTTGTGTCTGAAGCCGGCAGAGGAACCGTACCGTAAGGATGGCGTGATTCACCCATGCGAGGGGCCGGCCTGGCAGATCATCCATCTTGCTCACCAGATACTGTCAAGGATGGCATGAATTTCCCAAATGATAAACAGATTTCTCTTCAGGTTTTGTGTCCTTTAACCCACAGCAAGGTCAACATCATGGCTGCCTGGCTAATAAACCGAGTGTGGTGCCGGCTGCTGTGGCACCTCCCTGTTTTGTTCTGGGTGCTGGCGGAGGCAGAGCCACCACGAAACTCAGAGGCTGTACAGTTCTTTCTTCCAGCGCGCCTTGCAAGCCAGTGGCGTGGATTTGTGCCATCATGAACCCCCAGGAGAACTAAACAGGGGCGCTCACTACTGTTACAGGTGTCCCTCTGTGCTCCAGGCTGTGACTACAGACAAAGGCAGGCCCCCTGAGATCAAAGCCCTGTCCGAGCCCTGAGAGGTCCAGGCGTGTGAAAGTGACACGTGGCGGCTTGTTGCTGGAGGTGGCTTATATCTGTCTCTCCACTCTCAGTCTGAGTCTAAAATGCAGAAGACCTTTGGGAGGCTGAGGCGGGCAGATCACTTGGAAGACAGGAGTTCGAGACCAGCCTGGCCAACGTGGTGAAACCCCCTCCCTACTAAAAATACAAAAACCAGCCAGGCGTGGTGGCGGGTGCCTGTAATCCCAGCTACTGGGGAGGCAGAGGCAGGAGAATCGCTTGAATGGGGGAGGTGGAGGTTGCAGTGAGCTGAGATCGTGCCATGGCACTCCAGCCTTGGGGACAGAGTGAGACTCTGTCTCTAAATAAATAAATAAATAAATAAATAAATAAATAAAATGTAGAAGACAGCTGGAAGCTGCACGCTCTTCCTGGGAGATAGTTTACTCGCCAACAGACATCCGCATGCACAGTTGTGGCTACGGTCTCAGGTCAAAGAAACAGGATTGAGTACATGTTTTTTGCACAGGCATGGAGAGATGCCACAGCAAACAGACGCGTTGGAGACACCGTGAATCCACGAGCTCAGAACATCATGTTGGGAAGAAAGTCATTCTTTTCTTTTTCTCTTTTTTGAGACAGAGTCTCCCTCTGTTGCCCAGGCTGGAGTGCAGTGGCACGATCTCACTGCAACTTCCGCCTCCCGGGTTCAAACGATTCTCCTGCCTCTGCCTCCCGAGTAGCTGGGATTACAGGTTCATGCCACCAAGCCCAGCTAATTTTTGTATTTTTAGTAAAGACGGGGTTTCACCATGTTGGCCAGGCTGGTCTCCAACTCCTGACCTTAGATGACCGGCCCACCTTGGCCTCCCAAAGTGCTGGGATTACAGGTGTGAGCCACCGCGCCTGGCCCTTTTTTTCTTTTTTTAATTATTATTTTTAATTGCATGGAACAGAGCAAAGCCTTGTTGTTTCAGAGAGTATTGTTTTAATCACAGGGCTCCATCTGCTAATGTTTGGAAAGGAGAAGTAATGTTTCTTTTCTATTGACCATACTTTTGTTCTGTTAGGACAGACAGTGAATCCTATAGGAAGCCAACTCTCCCTGCTGCACAGAGGGTCCCCTCACCCTCGCCACCCTGACAGGGTGAGCCACTGCACCTGGTCAAATGTATTTGTTTCTATAAAGACCTACAGTCAACATAAATCTTATGACTGAGTGCTATTTCTCCCACAATGCCTGACACATGACAGGGACGCTGGCGACAGACTCAAAAGGCCACATCCTGTATGATGCATTTATCTTTTTTAAAACATTAAACTTTTTTTAAACTTTAAAAAATAGAGACAGGGTTTTGCTATGTTACCCAGGTTGGTCCTTAAACTCTTGGCCTCGAGTGATCTTCTCACCCTGGCCTCCAAAAGTGCTGAATTACAGGTGTGAGCCACTGTGCCTAGTCACTTCCCACATTTTACACAGGTAAAATATGGTGCCCTGGCCAGGTGCAGTGGCTCATGCCTGTAATCCCAGCACTTTGGGAGGCTGAGGTGGGCAGATCACCTTAAGTCAGGAGTTTGAGACCAGCCTGGCCAACATGGTGAAACCCCATCTCTACTAAAAATACAAAAATTAGCCAGGCGCGTGCCCAGCTACTCGGGAAGCTGAGACAGGGGAATTGCTTGAACCTGGGAGGTGGCGGTTGCAGTGAGCTGAGATCGTGTCATTGCATTCCAGCCTGGGCAACAGAGTGAGACTCTGTCTCAAAAAACAAAAAAAAAAAGATACGGTGCCCCGAGACACACAGCCGGAGCTAGGTGGATGGGCCATATTCTAAACAGCCCCTGTACAGCTGGTGGTGCCTGCACCCTGCGCCCAAGTGTGCGTTAGTGACAGAGTGACTGTGCCTGCCTTCCCAGGCACAGTTTTTCTACAACCCACATATCGACATGCGTGAATCTTGAAGACTTAACGATGAGTCACAAAAAGCTGATCCACTCATAGGATTGTGGAAGGGAACCAAAACACATTTCATACCAGGCGTGAATGGAGCAGCGAGTTGAGGGCGTCTGCATGTGGCTTCATTCAATTCTCCCAATGGCCCCTGGGGTGGAAATTTACATCCTACATCCCAGGTGAGAAAACAGAGGCTCAGACAGGCAACGTGACTTGGTTAAAGTCACACAGATGGTGCAAGGATCAGGAGGGGAAAACCTCGACCTTCCTACCCATCCTGCTATCTGCCAACACCACGTGATTCTGAATTGCAGCCTACCGTCATTCCTGCGTCATTTCACTCTCATTTTAATTTTTTTTGAGACGGGGTCTCGCTCTGTTGCTCCAGCTGGAATGCAGTGGTGTGATCATGGTTCACTGCAGTCTCGACCTCCTGGGCTTCAGAGACCCTCCCACTTTAGCCTCCTTGCCAATGTATGACCCAAAGTAGCTGGGACCACAGGTGTGTGCCACCACGCCTGGCTAATTTTTGTATATTTTGTAGAGAGATGGGGTCTTGCTATGTTGCCCAGACTGGTCTCAAACTCCTGGGCTCCAGCGAACCACCCACCTCTGCCTCCCAAAGTGCTGGGATTACAGGCATGAGTCACCGCATCCAGCCTACTCACACATTTTTAAAGCACCTACTCTGTGTCTTGGGGATAAGGGAGAAATCAGACAAAAACCTCGCTTCCAAGGACCCTGCAGCCTGCAGGACCAGGACAATTGAAAATGGGTAATTTGCATATTTTAAAAGCCCCACTGCACAGTACCATCCATCCAGTTTTGACAGCAATAGTAAGGTGTTACATTTAAAAAGTGATCTATGTGAATTAATTTTTTTTTTCTTTTTTTACAAGGCACTGAATCTGGCATAAGAGGAGCTTGGTGAGCAAGCTACAGAAAGCAGAGATAGTGACTCAAGGCCCTCTGAGATACACAAGGCATTCACGAACTATAAAAGGATTATGAAAAATATTATATTCCAAAAACAGCAGGCAAACAACAGCTGCCTTAAGTTTTCAATGGGAGCCAATTGAAAACCCGCACCCGCCGTAATTCTCGGAGATACATCTCTCTGCAGTTCTTCCGATCTACTGTTGAAATTTCCA
Organism: Gorilla gorilla gorilla; assembly: GCF_029281585.2. Lineage (NCBI taxonomy): Eukaryota > Metazoa > Chordata > Mammalia > Primates > Hominidae > Gorilla > Gorilla gorilla. The sequence goes on from NC_073230.2 coordinate 86,462,578, forward strand.
TACCCGGCCCTCTATCTGCAGTAATAAGAACCCAAATTCCATTTAGTGTTCATTTGAGCAGTCAGGATAAAGTCGTTTCTTATTATCTCCCCACTGTGTAAAAAACAGCTTGAAGGTGGGAAGTCAGCAAGCATTTTCACCAAAAAGTAATTATTGTAAGTGACATTTTTACTGCTGGCATGCCATAAGGCGAACTGTGCATTCGGATGGACAAGTTGCTGAAACAAAATGACAGGGTACTCCGTGACATTCTGACAAGAACCCAAACATTATTTAACTGGCGGCTGGTCTGATGCACCACTTTTCATTCTGTCCATGGTTTCGGCTTTGAGCCCATGCCAAGCCAGGAAATTCCAATGACTATACAGACAGACACGTACGGAAGGGCGGGTGGAAGGAGGGAGGAGGTTAGGGGAGAGGGGAGAGGGGAGGTGGTCGTGGCCTGGCACATTAAGTGTGAATGAGCAGGGGAGCCGGGCATGGTGGCTCATGCCTGTAATCCCAACATTTGGGAGGCCAAGGTGGGCAGATCGCTTGAGGTCAGGAGTTTGAGACCAGCCCTGCTAACATGGCAAAACCCTGTCTCTACTAAAAATAGAAAAATTAGCCAGGTGTGGTGGTGTATGTCTGTAGTCCCAGCTACTCCATCTCAAAAAAATAAGTAAGTAAATAAAATAAAATACAAAATAAAAAAACACAAATAAAAAACATCAAGGGAGCCCAGGAGGAGAGGAAAGGACAGCCCGAGGGAGAGATGGGCCTGGAGGTGGCGGGGACTGGTGCAAGATACAAGGATGCACGGCAGGCTCTGAGGTGCCCGGTGTGGGCATGCTGGGGCTGGCAGGAGCCCTAGAGGCTCAGAAAGACTCTTCCCAGCCTGCGGGCCTTTCCAGCGACCAGTGCTGACAGCTTCAGAAGACACAACAGGGTGGCCACCAGCCTGGATACTTCCTAGCTAGGTTTAGAGGGACAGATCGTGATGTGGGCACCAGACCTGCTCCGGAACTGACCCTGTGCTCTAAACAGACCACACCCCCTGGTGGTTTATGCCTGGAGTGAGTTTCTCAGCATCAAAGGGGAACAGCAATGCTCATTTGGCCTCCTGTTTGTTTTTTGTTTTCAGATGGAGTCTCACTCTGTTGCCCAGGCTGGAGTGTAGTGGTGCAATCTCGGCTAACTGCAACCTCCGCCTCCTGGTTTCAAGCAGTTCTCCTGCCTCAGCCTCCTGAGTAGCTGGGATTACAGGTGTGCGCCACCAGGCCCAGCTAATTTTTGTATTTTTAGTAGAGATGGGGTTTCGCCATGTTGGCCAGGCTGGTCTCGAACTCCTGACCTCAAGTGATCTGCCTGCCTCAGCCTCCCAAAGTGCTGGGATTACAGGTGTGAGCCACTGTGCCCGGCCCTGGCCTCCTGTATTTTGGTCATACAGGCTCATATCACAAACATGAGACACCCTTGCATGACCAGCTCCGAAATTTCTGAACACCAAGGCTTTCCTCAACCATGGCAGCGACGCTGGGCTCCTCAGTTCCCAAGCCTTGCTTCTGAATCCAGCAGCAGAAGCTCACAGCCCTGCTGAATCTCCATCGGAACAGTCCTCCATCTCCATTAGACATCGCCCATATAAAAACCTACAGTATTCTTCTTTTGAGTAAGACTGGCATCTTGACTGATTAGCAAGAGCTTGAAACAAAATATGCAGCGACTTTAGCAGATGTCACAGAGACACTCATGAGCTTTCTACACCTCCTTCCTGGGCCACTGGATGTTTCCTTACCACGAAAGAAACAAAAGTAGCCCAACAACATACTAAGGAATATCAGAGACGTACCCAGCGTGGCCAAACTACAAAATGGCTTTCTTTCCAAGAAGGTGAGCAGCTATGCCTGACGCCGGTGGGGGGCCGACGCGAAGGTCCAATTCCCGAGGGTCCTGGGTTGGCCTTCTGCCCCCTGGGAAGGTCTGTGCCCATACAAGTGGCAGCATCAAGCTTTGGGCACATCCCTTGCCAGCCCCAAACCTATCAAATCACTGTTTTTCAACAGCAGAAAGAACCTGAGAAAGATTCTGTAGGGGGTGTGGGGGGGGAGGTGGAGAAGGGTTGGAGTGGGTGGGAAGATGCCTCAGAGGAACTAGAGGGGATGGGTGGTAGCTCTGCCCCACTCCAGGAAAGATCAATGCCCCCCCCACCCCCACCAATGGGTGCCAGTTTCTTCTATAAAATGGAACAGCAATGATTTCTCTTTCTTTCTCTCTCTCTCTCACACACACACACCCTCTGCAGGGACTAAAGAAAGAATAGGATAAGATGAACTCAAAGTCTCTGGTACCTAGTAGGTGCTGGGGTGTGTCTTTGTGACAACTATATAGCCATAGTGTGTGTGTGTGTCTGTGTGTGTGTGTGTGTGTGTGTGTGTTTTGAGGCAGGGTCTTGATCTGTTGTCCAGGTTGGAGTGTAATGGTGCAATCTTGGCTCACTGCAGCCTCTGCCTCCTGGGCTCAAGTGATCTTCCCACCCCTGCCTCCTGAGTAGCTGGAACGACAGGCGTGCGCCACCATGCCTGGTTATTTTTAATTTTTTGTGGAGATGGGGGGCCTCACTATGTTGCCCAAGCTGGTCTTGAACTCCTGGACTCTAGTGATCTTCCCGCCTCAGACTCCCAAAGTGCTAGAATTATGGGCCTGAGCCACTGTGCCTGGCCAACAATGTATGTTTTTAGGTTTGCCCGAGAAACTCTTATAATGACATGGGAGCCAAAATTCTTTCTCTCTTGATTTTTTTCTTGAGACATGGTCTCACCCTGTTGCCCAGGCTGGAGTGCAGTGGCGTAATCACGGCTCACTGCAGCATCAACCTCCTGGGCTCAAGCAATCCCTCTGCCCCAGCCTCCTGAGCAGCTGGGACTACAAGCACATACCACCATTCCAGCTAATTTACTATAATTATTATTTGTCGAGATAGGGTCTCACTATGTTGCCCAGGCTGGTCTTGAACTCCTGGGCTCAAGTGATTCTCCTGCCTCGGCCTCCCAAAGTGCTGGGATTACAGGCATGAGCCACCATATCTGGCCCCAAAGAAAACCTGTTTCAATTAGAGCAAGGTTGTTTAACTTGTGTGATTTGTATTTTACCTCCCCAAACCTGACTTCTAAGTTACTTGAAGATGGGACCTGTGCTTTCCACAATGGGGAAACCCTCCATGTGCCAGGTGTGGGGGTACAGCTGTGAGCAAGGCAGACCCTGCGCCCCCACATCTTGTAACCAAAGCGGGAGGCCGAAGTCACTAAGCAGGTCACTCAAACAAAGAGTCTGGGACGAGGGTGTTTCTGGGGAGAGCAGTGTCAGGGCAGGGTCTGGAGGTGCAGCAGTGCAGGCAACATGGTCCTGGCCACAGCACAGGGGTGTGACAGGTCCCTGCTGCCAAGCGAGCGAGAAGTTGCTCTGAGAAGTCAACCATGAGCTCCTCTAACTAGAGGAGACACCATCGTGTCCATCCACAGCCTTTCTCCCTCTAGACACCATCGCATCCATCCGGAGCCTCCCTCCCTCTAGACACCATCGCATCCATCCAGAGCCTCCCTCCCTCTAGACACCATCGCATCCATCCAGAGCCTCCCTCCCTCTAGACACCATCGCATCCATCCGGAGCCTCCCTCCCTCTAGACACCATCGTGTCCATCCAGATCCTCTCTCCCTCTAGACACCATCGCATCCATCCAGAGCCTCCCTCCCTCTAGACACCATCGCGTCCATCCAGATCCTCTCTCCCTCTAGACACCATCGCATCCATCCAGAGCCTCCCTCCCTCTAGACACCATCGCGTCCATCCAGATCCTCTCTCCCTCTAGACACCATCGCATCCATCCAGAGCCTCCCTCCCTCTAGACACCATCGCGTCCATCCAGATCCTCTCTCCCTCTAGACACCATCGCATCCATCCAGAGCCTCCCTCCCTCTAGACACCATCGTGTCCATCCAGAGCCTCCCTCCCTCTAGACACCATCGCATCCATCTGGAGCCTCCCTCCCTCTGGGATGGTTTTCGACTCTCCTCTTTCATCTCCCCGACATGGGAAGGTACGGTGGGGAGAAATGACCTTAGAAATTCTGTGTTGGCCTGAAATGCACGAGGAGGAAGCTGCAGAGGTGATGAGGCCCTGTGGTTGGCGGGAACCTGCGCAGAACCAGAGCTCACCCGCGGGCGGGGAGGGGACCTGCCGGGGATTCAGAGTGGAAAGCGCTTTCCCTCTGGGCTCAGTTGGCTTGTGTATCTTTTATAAGCTCTTAAGGAAATAAGCATATCAAAAGCAGAGCTTGAAGATATTAAAAATTAAAAACCCTGCTTAAATTACAATTCGATTTTGGTAGTGAACTCAGTCTGGCCAGATTGCTGAAGGGACACTGGGTGACACAGATGGCCCTGCTTCAGGGGCACAGGCTCGCCTTGTTCCGGCTTTTCTGCAGATCCATACTGATTTAGAAATGATGCTTTCAAATTACCTTCAATAACCTTATTACCAAGCCAGCTGTGTGTACGAACACTTATCAATGCATCCCTGTGCATTAAGACAAAATGTATGTCATACAAACAGTCTAAATATATTTTACTAAGATGGGAAAAAACAAAGCCTCTAGTTAAATTGCTTTGCTGTAATCAAAGATTAATCACTGCAAATGTGTGTGTGTGTGTGTGTGTGTGTGTGAGATAATGTGTGTGTGAGAGAATGTGTGTGTGTGTGTAAGGGAGAGAGAATGTGTGTGTGTGAGGGAGAGAGAATGTGTGTGTGTGTGGTGGGAGAGTGTGTGTGGGGGTGTGTGGGAGTGTGTGTGTGTGGGAGAGTGTGTGTGTGGGAGAGTGTGTGTGGAAGTGTGTGTGTGCAGAAGTGTGTGTGGGACTCTGTGTGTGTGTGCAGAGTGCGTGTGGGAGTGTGTGTGTGGGGGAGTGTGTGTGGGGGGAGAGTGTGTGTGTGTGTGCGCACACACGCACGCCCTCTTTTTCTCAAGGGTTCAATTCTGGCTTTGGGCAAACCTACCCATCCCTTACCAAGTCATGCTCTCTGGCCGGTGTGCCCACTGCCATTCTAATAGTGAAATTAATTTTTCCAGATTTCTGAGACTTGGAAGAGCTAAAAAGAGGTCAAGGAGGTCTTTGTTTGTTTGTTTTTTGAGATGGGGTGTTGCTCTGTTGCCCAGGCTGGAGTGCAGTGGCGTGATCTCAGCTCACTGCAACCTCCACCTCCTAGGGTCCAATGATCCTTCCGCCTCAGCCTCCGAAGTAGCTGGGACTATAGATTATAGATGCACACCACTACGCCTGGCTAATTTTTGTATTTTTTGTAGAGATGGGGTTTCCCCATGTTGTCCAGGCTGGTCTCAAACTCCCGGCCTCAAGTGATCCTCCCGCCGCGGCCTCCCAAAGTGCTGGGATTATAGGCGTGAGCCACTGTGCCCAGGCAGGAGGTCTTAAATGTTGTTTTTTTTCTGAGTCTTCCAGGCCTGCAGCCCAGAAATGCTCCTTTCCTGCAGGCACATGGTGGACAGCAGGCTTGGGGGTGCCCATCTGTGTGGAGGATGCTGCGTCTGCCCCGAGAGCAGCCTGTCCTCCTCCCTCCATGATGCTGCCTGTTGGCCCAGTGTGCGGGTAATGTCTGGGCTGCAATGGGATATTCCTCAGAGAATCCATGGCAGATCATGGCCCGTGGAACACGCTGGTGTGGTGGGGTGCCTCCTGTCTTCCACTCAATGCCCAGGTGAGTGAACTCACTTGGCCCTACAAAGACCCAGGCAGAACCAAGTTGAGATTTTCATCTTCCACGATGGTATTAGAAAAACCATTAAGGTACATTATTTTACACGTCCTCCTAATCTCTCCATACTGCTTTACTTAATTTGTGATGAAATTGTTGAGAAAGGGTACTTAATGTAGGACAGTCAGTAAAAGTAATTTATCATCTTCCCGCTTCGGTGCTCACATTATCAGCAAACTCATTTCTGCATTCATCATGCAATCAGCCTATTATTTGCATATTAATCAGGCAGTGGACCGTGAAAGAGCGGCATCCCAGCCAAATGCTGCACTATCTCAGGAGAAACACTCAGTAATTATCATACATCAGTGTTATGATGTGATAATTGATTATAACATCTTTCTGCTGCCCCTGGGGAGTCCCTGCACTAACCCAGCTCCAGGCACTCTGGACAGATTTTTCTTTGCTTGCAAAAAAAAAAAAAAAAAGTTGGAGTAACCATTGCCATGCTCTTAGAATGCTATTTCTGGGGAGCATTGACTGTCTTTTCCACATTCACGAGGTGTTTTTAAGCCACATGGAACAAAATTGACCTTAACTCTGGAATGAGAAGGCCTGATGGCGAGGAAGGAGTGTCCCTCTGGGGCCCGGGTGTCCTCTCTCCTCAGCCTCCTGGGTTCAGAGGTGCTGCTAAGGCATCCATAAAAGTTTCCTATCAAATAGAATGTTCCAACTACCGCCTAATTGCAAAGCTGGTATAAAGGCAGTTTGGCTGCTTTATTTAGGTGCCAAATGACAGACTAATTTTGGCCCTCGAGGAAAGGACAGACCCAACATCTGCCAATTCAGACTCGGGCTATGTTTAGGAATCCGGTTCCAAAGGGAAGAAGTAAACACAAAATCTAGAGGAGGCCCCGATGGAAGCCTCCTGCCTGGCTCCCATTCTATCCAGGGCAATGCCATTAAGAAACTCCCCTCCTTATCCTCACCGGGAGCGGGGCAGGTCCCTTGGGCCAGTCTGCATGGGGCTGGGGCCTGGGTGTCGGCATGGCTCCGGGGGGCCGTGACAGCTGAAAGGCAGGGCTGCCCTGTAGCAGGCAGAGGACCTCAAGCCAGTGTGTATACGTTCACTGAATTTAGACCAGAAGAGGTTTCAAAGGAGCATGGACACTCCATGCAGCCTAGGCCAGGTGGATTACACATTTTCCAACAGCCAAACCTAGTAAATGTGGCTTCCATGCTGTCACTGATTTGCTGATTCAACTCCTGGGCTCAGGCAATCCTCCTGCCTCAGCCTCCTGAGTAGCTGGGACTACAGGCGCACACCACCATGCTCGGCTAAATTTTAAATTTTCTGTAGAGATGGGGTCTTGCTATGTTGCTCAGGCTGGTCTCAAATTCCTGGACTCAAGCGATCCTTGCGTCTTAGCCTCCCAAAGTGTTGGGATTACAGGCGTCAGCCACCACGCCTGGCCACCACCTTCTTCTTGATTGGGGCAAATCACCTTTTATCTCTGAGCCTTGGTTTACTCCATCCGTAAGAGAAGGGAACCATTTCCACTTATTATTATTATTATTATTTTTGAGATGAAGTTTTACTCCTGTTGCCCAGGCTGGAGTGCAGTGGCGTGATCTCGCCTCAGTGCAACCACCTCTGGGTTCCAGTTATTCTCCTGCCTCAGCCTCCCGAGTAGCTGGGAATACAGGCATCCGCCACCACACCCAGCTAATTTTTTTGTATTTTTAGTAGAAACAGGGTTTTGCCATGTTGGCCAGGCCGGTCTTGAACTCCTGACCTCAGGTGATCCACCCGCCTTGGCCTCCCAAAGTGCTGGGATTACAGGTGTGAGCCACTGAGCCCAGCCTCACTTATTGATTAAGGATTAAGGACATCAGCTCTGTGAGTGGCACAGAGACCACGCCAGCATGTGGACTCCCTTGTTTTATTCCCACCCCCCTTTCTGCAATCACCTGAGGGTTTCTAGGCATTTAAGCTTCTTCATTCCTTCCCTAGAATTCAACCACTGAAAACTGAAGTCCTCATTTGCTCCTATGACCTACTTTTGCCTCTTGTACTGAATGCCCAATGTGCTGTAAATTCTGTTTTCTATGGAAAGCCTGAAGGGGAGAGAACGGGATGTGTCTACAAGCTGGACTGGGCCTGTCGGGCCTTTTCAGAAGGGGAAACCAGGGAGCACCAGGATGGAGGGTCCAGGAAAAGCGACGGGAAGAACGAGAGTTATGTGACCCCTCAGCCTCGCCGGCTGTGTCTAGCCTAGTTGGCCTGGTTCCATACTAGCTTGGCCCCAAATGGCCTAAGCAATGACCTAGGCCCTATAGTCTTACTCTGGAAGCTCAAGGTTTTGTGTCCACTTTAAGGAATTGGTCAATGAACAGGCAACTTCCAAGGATGGAATGGCATTTTGTAGAAGTCAAGACTTTGGAAAGGCACATATAGATCACCTCTCACAGGACTGCGGCACCAGGAGCACCCTGCACCATCTGCAAGGGACAATCTCCACCAAAGGAGGTGGGAAGATGCGACTAGATTCTGTTTTAAAAGCAGACATCTGGCCGGGCGTGGTGGTGCACACCTGTAACCCAGCACTTTGGGAAGCCAAGATGGGTGGATCACCAGAGGTCAGGAGTTCGAGGCCAGCCTGAGCAACATGGTGAAACCCCGTCTCTACTAAATACAAAAAATTAGTCAGGTGTGGTGGTGCACACCTGTGATCCCAGCTACTTGGAGGCTGAGGCAGGAGAACTGCTTGAACTCGGAAGGCGGAGGCTGCAGTGAGCCGAGACAGTGCCACCGCACTCCAGCCTGGGTGACAGAGCGAGACTCCCTCTCATACATGTACACACAAAAAGGGAAAATTCTCCATGTGCTGATGGAGGAAGGTCTCCACGGTGTGTTACTAAGTGAGAAAAGCAAGGCACATGGCCTTTTTGAGGCTTGCACCTCCCCCCATCTGCGTGGAATAAATATTTAGGGGCATGACTGTCCTGAAGGACACATGACAAACTGGGGATGGTGGTGGGGTGGGGTGTGGGGGTGGGGGTGGTGTGTGACAGGAAGATGAGGGAGGGATGGTGACCGATTTCTTAAAAAGATTGTAAGTTTGAATGCTTGCATTTTGTAACTATGCTGCATTTTACTTCTTGGAAAAAATCCTGCAAATCATAATAAAAACAAAAAAGTCAAATAAATCGGTGACTCTGGGCTATGACTTCCCTCTCTTTGGGTGAGGCACAGGGACAAATTCTGCTCTAGGAACAGAGACTTTGGGGGGCCGAGTTCTGGCAAAGCAGCCTTCCCCAAGGGTGTGTGACGGGTGGTGCTGGGGCGGTGCTGGCAGCCTGCGTAGGCTGCCTTGCTCACTTGATGACAGCGACGTTTGTTGCTTTGAAACAAAACCTAAAGTGGGCTGTGGTACTCAGCACTGGCTGCCCGGGACATCTCTGCAGGATCTGTGTGTGCAGGGTCCCCCAGGCAGGGCTGTCCTAGGAACAAAAGACCCTCCAAACACCCGTGTTCTCCTGCATAAATGTCACAGGGTGCTGGTTCCAGCAACATGTGGCCAGCCCCCATCTTGAATCCCACAAGCATCTGGAGGGGCTTGGGGAACTGAACAAGCAGGTCACACACAGTGACAAAGGGGCTTTCCGGCAAGGTCCCTGAGTGATCCCTACACATCACACATAAAGGAACTTTTGAGAAGCGCATGTGCCCTTCCTCCTGTGGCTCTCGGGGCGGCCCCCCAGCCTCATCTCATCAGCTGGGACTTCCCGTGCTGCTCCCGCGCGGCCTGCCTCACCTGCCTCTGGAAGGGTTCACAGTGGCACAGCCAGTCCCTTTGCATCTTAGCTCAGCCGAGATCGAGTTTTTTTTTTTTTTTTTTTTTAGATGGAGTTTCGCTCTTGTCACCCTGCTGGAGTGCAATAGTGCAATCTCGGCCCACTGCAACCTGGGTCTCTCGGGTTCAAGCAATTCTCCTGCCTCAGCCTCCCAAGTAGCTGGATTATAGGTGTGCACCACCACGCCTGGCTAATTTTTGTATTTTTACTAGAGACGGGGTTTCCCCATGTTGGCCAGGCTGGTCTCGAACTCCTGACGTCAGGTGATGCACCCGCCTCGGCCTCTCAAAGTGCTGGGATTACAGGTGTGAGCCACTGCGCCCAGCCGAAAAGCTGATTCTTTAATGTCTCCAATTGAAGGGGTATTCTTTTTTTGCGGGCGGAGAGGGTCTCGCTTTGTCACCCAGGCTGCAGTGCAGTGATGCTATCATTGCTCACGGCAGCCTCCACCTCCTGGGTTCAAGTGATATTCTTGCCTCAGCCTCCTGAGTAGCAGGAATCACAGGTGCAAGCCACCATGCCTGACTTATTTTTATATTTTTAGTAGAGACCGAGTTTCACCATGTTGGCCAGGCTGGTCTCAAACTTCTGACCTCAAGTGATCCACCCACCTCGGCCTCCCAAAGGGCTCGGATTACAGTTGTGAGCCCCTGCGCCTGGCCCCTGCCTGCTTTAGACAGTGCCGTGGAATGCCCAGGGGTGCAATTAGCCTCTCCTGTCCCTATGAACATGCTATCCACGTGCCCCCGACACTGACTGTTAGCCATGAACATGGGAGAGCCGACTGACTGCTTATCAAGGACACTGCTTTAGAATCTTACTGCAGAGTTCAAAGCTCACGAGCCCTGGACACGTGTTCCTGGCTGTCTGGTGGGAAGCAGCTAAGAGCCATGACCATGATACACACGCACATTCAAAAGGAACGTGGACCTGTCCGCGATAGGGGCTGCAGCCAAGGGGAATCTCCCGGTTGTACAAGGTCATGGACAGCCCACGGCCCCGTGGGCTTCACGTCAAAGAGGGGCACACATTGGACCACCCACATTAGAGACAGACCATAGCAGCTGTCTTCTCAAAGAGGCAACTGATACTCTGTTGGCTGACTGGGAACAGCAACAGGCAGCAGAGAAGGCTTGGAACCCATCATTCCTAACACGCCAGGAAAGAGCTGGGTATTTCACGATTCAGCCAAGGGCAGGGGACCATCCTTCCACCTGGATAGCCATAATACACCTGAAGCCAGTGTGAATGCAGACGTAACAGCTTGTTAGCCACAGCAATGAAACGCTCCCACATTAAAAAGTTACAAAGTGGCCGGGTATGGTGGCTCACATCGGTAATCCCAGCACTTTGGGAGGCCAGGAGTTTGAGACCAGCCCTGGCAACAGAGACCAGGTTACTTGGGTATTTGGAAATAAAGAATAAAAAAGGCCGGGTGTGGTGACTTACACCTGTAATCCTAGCACTTTGGGAGGCCAAGGTGGGAGGATCACCCGAGGTCAGGAGTTGGAGACTAGCCTGGCCAACATGGTGAAACCCCATTTCTACTAAAAATACAAAAATTACCTGGGTGTGGTGGCAGGCACCTGTAATCCCAGCTACTTGGGAGGCTGAGGAAGGAGAATTACTTGAACCCCGGAGGTGTAGGTTGCAGTGAGTCGAGACCGCGCCACTGCACTCCAGCCCAGGTGACAGAGCGAGACTCTATCTCAAAAAACAAAAACAAAAACAAACAAACAAAAAAGAATAAAAAAGAGAGACCCACTTCTACAAAAAATAAAAAAAATTAGCTGAGTGTGGTGGAAAGTGTCTATAAGTCCCAGCTACTCAGGAGGCTGAGGAGAGAGGATTGTTTGAGCCTGAGAGATTGAGGCTGTATTGAGCTGTGATTGTGTCACTGCACTCCAGCCTGGGCAACAGAGTGAGTCCCCGTCTATCTATAAAAAATAAATAAAATAAATAGAATAAGATACAGTAAATTGCTAAATGATAAGAAGGCCACACTCTGAGCAAACAAGCCTTAATGAGCCCCTATCTTCTCCTCTATGAACATTTGGTATGGTTAAGTAGTGTGAGGTCCAGAAATGAGGGATGAAGCCTGGAATGACTGACAGACAAAAGGGGCTTGCAGAATCAGTCCCCAAGGACCACCTGCAACTCCATCTTGAAATGAAGTTTTCCAAATGAGATCAAAGATGACCCTGGTTATAACTACACCCCCCTTTATCTCCCAAGGTGCTGGGCATTTTGCAAGAAGCAAACAAAAAAAAATATTTGTAGAAAGTTAAGACGTACCAGGAAATCTATGAACAGGTAACTGATCTGAAGATTTGTCTCTTAAAAATCCTTTTTCTTAAAAAAAAGTTACTCATGACTGGCATGGAACCTACCGCTCACCTTACGCCTTTTCAAGGCCTCAACAGTGTCTAAGAAAAAGTGGTGGGTCACTAGTGACACTGCTGCTTAAAAATGGCATCAAATTTCCTTAATGCCCAAGCCCGTCACCCCCATGCTCGGATTCTTAGAGGAACATTCAGAACCAGTTGTATCCACCAAGAGGAAAAAGTGATGATGTGAATGAAATGTCAGTTTCTCTCTCCTTTTTGGCAAATTGGCATCTAAGTCATTAAGGAAAATGGAAGGACAGACAGGGCAACAGAGCCCGGCAGGAAAAGGCTGACGGGAGCTCTCAGTGAGGAAAAGAAAATAGACTCCTGGGCCAGCAGCTTGCTGTTCAGATGGGCGAGGCCACTCTAGCGCAGGGCACCTGATCACCATGGTAACCGAGCACAGAGCACAGAGCCATCCGCCCCCACGGACTCCGCTGTAAGCCTGATTCCCTTACTGCAGGGCTGTGGCTGGCTGAGCAAGTTGTCCAAAGTCCCTGCCTACCTGGGAAGGAAAACCAACTGCCAGTCCATCTTCGAGGCCCAGAATCTCAAGCACTGAGCATTTCTCACTGACATTCAGGAAGAAGCCAAGCCGGGCTTGCAATGACCTTCCTGCAGACATTGGTTCTACCACGGCGAGCTACTTGAGGCAGGCAATAGAGGGAGCATCTTCTGGATCTGGGGGCCTCTTGAAAGGATTCTGGGGTAGCCATGGGAAGAACAGGGAATCGGAATCCTGTAGCAATCTTAGGACAGAGGCTCGCTCTCCTGCTTCAGGGGCAGCAATGCTGGAAGCTTCCACAGAGACACTGTCAAGAAAGATTCTAGTCTCTCATGTCACTAATCCCAAGGATTTACTAAAAACCACTGTTAGCAACTCTATTTTTCTAAATTAAATTCCATATACTAGGTGGGACACGGTGGCTCATGCCTATAATCCCAGCACTTTAGGAAGCTAAGGCGGGTGGATCACCTGAGGTTGGGAGTTCAAGACCAACCTGGCCAACAGGGCGAAACCCCGTCTCTACTAAAAATACAACTAGCTGGGTGTGCTGGCGCATGCCTGTAGTTTCAGCTACTTGGGAGGCTGAGGCAGGAGAATCGCCTGAACCCAGGAGGCGGAGGTTGCAGTGAGCTGAGATTGTGCCACTGCACTCCAGCCTAGGCGACAGAGTGAGATTCCATCACACAGACACACACACACACACACACACACACACACACACACACACTCCATATACTGTGAACATAGCTTTTTTTCTTTTCTTTTTTTTTTTTTTTTTTTGAGACAGGGTCTCCGTCTGTCACCCAGCTTGGAGTGCAGTGGCGTGATCTTGGCTTACTGCCGCCTCGACCTCCCGGGCTCAAGCAATCCTCCCGCCTCAGTCCCCCAAGTAGCTGGAACTACAGGTGCATGCCATCACACCCGGCTAATTTTTGCATTTTTTGTAGAGATGGGGTTTCACCATGTTGCCCAGGCTGGTCTCGAACTCCTAAGTTCAGGTGATCTGTCTGCCTTGGCTTCCCAAAGTGCTTGGATTACAGATGTGAGCCTCTGTGTGAAACTCCCTTGAAAAGTAACCTCTGATAGTAAAGATTCAGACGAGGAAAACCATATGATAATCTCTTTTCTTTCTGGCAAAGCCCTCCTAGTCTTCCTGGTCCAGAGAAATATTTTCACTTGGCCATCATTATGCTATACAATTTTTTAAAATTTTCCTGGCCAGATGCAGTGGCTCACACCTGTAATCCCAGCACTTTGGGAGGCCAAGGTGGGGGGATCACCTGAGATCAGGAGTTCGAGACCGGCCTGGCCAACATGTTGAAACTCTGTCACTACTGAAACTACAAAAATTAGCCGGGCATGGTGATGGGTACCTGTATTCCCAGCTACTCAGGAGGCTGAGGCAGGAGAATCACTTGAACCCGGGGGGGTGGAGGTTACAGTGAGCTGAGATTGCGCCACTGCACTCCAGCCTGGGTGACAGAGCGAGACTCTGTCTCAAAAAAAAAAATATATTTTTTCCTGCAAATAAGAAATCTTTTCCCATTTTTCTCCCTAGTCACCATGATTTTTGCTTCTGCTGGTGGCTTTCCTATGACTTCAAGGTTTTGGGTAAGTGATTTGTGCTCAACCTCCCCTCTTGCTGGAATGACATGGAAGGGGGGCGGGGGAGACACACCCATCTGCTGCCTCTTCACAAAAACCACTGGCAACTTCTACACTCTGTTCCGTTTCATCCAGGGGCTTATCGCCTTTTTCTCTCTCCTGCTTCCAATCTGCGAGATTGCCCAGGAGTCTTAACTAACTTTATTCTATAAAGTCAATTGATATTTTACAAATATCATTTACATTCCTCTTAGGAGCCTAGTGTGTTTTTCCTAGGTTTGAAATGTGACTGCTGTACAAACGTTCCAGCACAGTGGCGATGATCCGTTACAATACAAAGTAAAACGTCATTCTTCAAGGATTTGTTCCGTCACGTAGAAGTTGCTTCTGGCATCGATCATTAGCAGGCCTGGCACCAGGGGAGACTTCCTGTTTTATGTAGGATGAGGGTTTTTTTTGTTTTTGAGATGGAGTCTCGCTCTGTTGCCCAGGCTAGAGTGCAGTGGTACGATCTCAGCTCACTGCAACCTCCACCTCCTGGGTTCAAGCAATTCTCCTGCCTCAGCCTCCTGAGTAGCTGGGATTACAGGCTCCCACCACCACACTCAGCTAATTTTTTTGTATTTTTAGTAGAGACGGGGTTTCACCACGTTGGCCAGGCTGGTCTTAAACTCCTGACCTCAGGTGATGCACCCGCCTCGGCCTCCCAAAGTGTTGGGATTACAGGCGTGAGCCACCGCACCTGGTCTAACAAGGGGTTTTGATCTAGAATACATTAGTCACTTTCTGCCAAGTTCAGTCCTGCCTCAATGGACTCAAATACTCTCGTGAGTTTAAAGAAGGCCAACTTCCCGTTAGAGCAGGGGGTCAAGGCTAACTTTCCAAGCAGACGTCCGTAAAACTCCAGCACAAACAGCTATGTCCATTATTTCCCCTGAAGTATTCTGAACTCGAGCCAGTGCTGGATTAGTTCTTGGTACTTTCTAATTAAATTGGCCAAGCCAGAATGAGTGATCCCTTCTTCCAATGGGCGCCCGCTCCACCTAGATGTCCAGCCAAGAAGACCCACGGCATGGGTGAGATGCAGCCTCCCGACCCCCACGTTGGTCAGAGTCAAATCAGAACACGGAAAACACGCAGAACTCTCAACTGGGGACTTGGATGCCACTGAGGTGCCCCAGCTGCATCTGTATGAGGGTTTGGGCTCTTGTAGAAGCAGCAGCCACTGCCACACAGCTGTTCCCCGCGCTACACATGTTCCCCCTCGTGGAGCTTGCGGCAAGCTGGCGGGCTTCGTGCTCCTGTTAGCTTTGTTTGTGTTTTCAATGAATCAATGGGATATGGAGATGAATCAACATGTTTAGAAAAATACAGAAAGGGAAAAAGAGGACCAGCTCACAGTGCTGGCTGTTCCTAAAAGCTGGCTGTGAAAAGCTCAGCTCCAAGTGTGGGA
This sequence comes from Gorilla gorilla gorilla, assembly GCF_029281585.2. Classification (NCBI taxonomy): domain Eukaryota; kingdom Metazoa; phylum Chordata; class Mammalia; order Primates; family Hominidae; genus Gorilla; species Gorilla gorilla. Next base: position 86,478,135 of record NC_073230.2, read on the forward strand.
TCGGCGCACGAGAAGGGAGGCCGGGGGGGCGCAGAAGAGAGCCTGGGAGCCGTGGCCATGGGTCAGCCTCGGTGGGCTGTGTCCAGGCACCGTGTGGCAAAGAGAACAAGTGTGGTTGGAGACCTCGAAACTGTGAAATGCAGACAGGAAGGAGCCCGAGCTTCTCAGCCTGCAGCCACCACTCTCTGCCACCACCTGCTCCCAGGCTCAGATCTCAGTCCCCAGCTCTCCATCCGTTCACACCTGAGCTGTCTTCAGGGGCTTCCTGGCCATTTCCTTTCTGCTACCCTACCTTTCCCACTGCTCAAGCTCAAAGCTCCCCATTTTCTTGCTCAGAGGCTGCCTGGATGTCTTCCGGTTAGACAAGAAGTCCCCCGACATGACCCCACCAGGAGAGGGACGTGTGCCCGTGCTTTATCCCTTCCTATCAGACGGTAAGCCCCCTGAGTGGGGAATCTGTCTCCGACTTAGACCCCAGCCCTGAACACAAGGCTCTGGGCTGACAAAGGATGACAGTGGGTGTGCAAATCTTGGCAGAGTCCCTCCATGCACTGTCAGCTCGCTCTCCATTAGAAACTGACACAGAGAGGGACCCCGTTTGCAGATAGGATGCCATATTTCAGCTCCCCAAATCCAGAATGTGCGGTCCCTCGGAGTCTCACCGGGACAGACCAGAGCACGGGACAACAGAAAAGGCAGTGAGACATTTCATGCAAAAGCAACAGAAACTGGCTGCTTACCTGAGCTCACACAGCCCTGCTGCAGCGGGTCCTGGAGCGACGTCACGGACTGGAGGACTAAAGTAGAAAAAGGTTATAATTAAAGGAAGGAACGCGGCCCAGGGCTTAAAGCTTCCTAACTGAATGTGGCAAGGCCCGGGGAGGCTTCCCACTCCTCCTGGGGAGGGGCGGGCATGGGGACCCGCGGGCCGGGGAGGCGCTGCTGTTGCGAGGCCAGGCCCCCGGGCCGGGAGCAGGTGAAAGGTTTCACCTGTGACATCTTCCACTTTCGTACCTTTGGCTGACTTTCTTTCCTGACTCCCTGATTCAGCTACTTGACTTTTACCTGTATTTATGTATAAACAGCATTTTTTAAATTGGTAACTCATTTTCTGCTGCTTATAAAATTAGACAGGCATGATCTCTCCTAAACACTGAAGTCACTCCCACGGCAACAGGTTGTGGAGGAAGGGGATGGTTCTGTCCCCCAGCACCAGCCCACGGTGGGGAGTGTGGTTGGCCACCTCCTGGGGCGGAGTTCCCTCCTCCCTCTCTGCATAGCCCAGGTGGAGCTGCTGTGACCAGGTCCTTGCTACGGGGGGGCAGCCCCTCTCCTATGGCAGGACCCCCATTACCTGGCCCTTGCTGCTGGCCCTGGACGGGTAGAACACCCTGGCCTAGCTCGCCGTTCAGCCAGAGCTGCATCCGGATGAAGGGTTCTCGGCCTTTCTGCGTCAGCTTGCTCCATGGCTTCGGTCGGGACAGCATGTCGCTGACGCTGCCCTGGGACAGGCCCAGCACCTGGAGTGGCACCGAACACACACGGCCATCAGTGCCTGGCTATTAGCATGACGCCACAGATGCTGCTGCAATGCACACCCACCACGCAGAGGGCACGTCTAGGGCTAACTTCTGAGCACAGAACCACGGCCTGGTGGCGGTGACAGCTTGTGGGCAGGGAATACGCATTTAAAGATCAACGGTGGCTGAGACCCCAGCACAGGGGGACTTTCGGGTGAGCCATGGTTACAGCCACAGCTCTCAGCTCCCAGGGAGGGAAGAGGGTCTCATCCCAGGGTCTTGATCCTGCCAAGATGGCAGGGCTGTCACCCTGACACCCTGCGGAGGAGGTGTGTACAAGCACCTTGCTCTTCACTTGGTGGCACCGGGAAAGGCTAAGGTTCCAGGGACGAGATCCCTCCAGAGGTGGGGCAGTGGGTGCCGGTGGGACTGGGGAAGCTGGTGTCCTCTGCAAATGCTGAGCCAGGCCAGCATTTAGAAAGGTCTGCTTGTTCTGACCACATCCTGATCAAAGGTGGGGGCCCAGAGGTGAGCTGGTGGGACCTGGGGAGCCGGCCTGGGAGTGACATTCCGCCGCAGATGATTGCCGAGTTGCGTGTACACACCCGAGTTTTCTGACGCTCCCATATGGCCATACATATGTATAGGCACAAACACCCCCCACAGGACACAGATGCCGCCCTGGGATATTTAGGGGCTGCATCCGATCACTCTTTTGAAAAGTTCTCAAGTTCCAGAATAAAACTGCACTCACGGGCCAAACAAGTTCAATGCTATTAAGTCTCTGCTAAATTTAAGGCATGAGCACGAATGTCTATTTCAATGTTCTCAAATGGTATTTTTACAACACTGAACTAGAAATCTCAAGGGACTTGAAATACTCATCCTCATTTCTAGTCGCCCCCCCTTCACCTTTTGCAAAATCAGGGCAAAGTTCGCCATCGGACACCACCGGGATTCATAGCACAGCATACGGCAAACACTGAGTGGAAGGCGGGGCGGGGAGTGCGGGGACGGCGCCATGCAGGGACCCTGGCTTGGCAGGGGAGGGGGTGGGATTTGTCCCCTGCTGATCCAGCCACGTGCTCCCTCAGGAAGGTGCCTTTTAGGGGAGAGGGGTGCTTCTCCTTCTATTCAGCACTCCATTATTTAATCTAAAATGGTAGGGGGTTGGGAGGCCAAGGCGGGCAGATCACTTGAGGTCAGGAGACCAGCCTGGCCAACATGGTGAAACCCTGACTCGACTAAAAATAGAAAAATTAGCTGGGTGTGGTGGTGGGCACTCGTAATCCCAGCTACTTGGGAGGCTGAAGCAGGAGAATCGCTTGAACCCAGGAGGCAGAGGTTGCAGTGAGCTGAGATAGCGTCACTGCACTCTAGCATGGGCGACAGAGTGAGACGCCATCTCAAAAAATAAATAAATAAAATGATACTAGGACATGATGTTTATTTTAGATTTGGCAGGCACGGTTAACCCTCATTCTCCTGAATCTCAGTGACCAGGAAAGTGCCAAGAACAGAAAGGCCTAGAAGCTCGTCCATGCATGATTACACTTTCCTGAGCCAGGGAAGGATGATAGGGAAACACGGGCCACCCTGCTTGGGCCATCCCCAAGCTGTGTGTCCCCGGGCAGTTGCTTGACCTCTCTGACTGAACAATATCCAAGAGTTACACAGAAAGGAACAATAATGCTCTCTGCAGCTTTTTCTAGTAAGTCCCTTTTGGCTCTCTGTGTACTGGTGGTCCCTCTGTGTGATCAGATCGGATCTTTTTCGGCCAAAGAAGCCTGCAGGGGTGCCTCTCAGCTCCCCTTGGCAGCAAAAGCTGGATGTGGACTCGGCTGCCGGTCAGCTTGGGGCAAGTAGTTAACGTCCCCAAGCCTCGGTGTCCTTCCCTGTCAATTGGGGATTTTACCATCCACTTCCCAGCGTAACTGAGAGGTCGAAAGGGCAGCATGCAGGTGAAAGGCTGAGCCTAGAACCTGGCTGCAGTCGGGGCTCGGCAAATGGGATCGGGGCTGCAATGTTCACCAGCCGCACCTTGGAAGTCTGGGAGCAGAGGATGCCTTACGCTCCGCTCTTGGGTGAATTGAAATGGGTGAGGGTCACAGGCTGCGGGATAGACACTTGGTCCTCAGCAAGGAGAAGAGACGGGAGAACCAAAGCCCCCAGAGCAGATCCCTTACCTTCTCCCCGAAGATTCTCTGGCAGATGCCGTTCTTGGCCAGCTTCTCCTTAACCTGCCGGGTGAGCTCGATGGTGTCCACCTCCTGGTACATGTAGACCTCGTACTGCTCGGGGGTCAGCGGGGGGACCGAGGGCTTGGTGGGCTTGGACATGGGCACGATCGGGGAGGATGGCAGGGGGCTGTTCTGTGGTGTCTCGCTGCGGCTGGCCCCGGTCAGACTCAGCTCTGAGCTCTGGGAGTATGGGGACTCGGCGCTGGGCCACTCCTTCCAGTACTCTGACGACGAGGGTCCCTGGAGCTGACTGCGCTCGGCCCGAGGCTGGCTGCCACCTCCGCTGCCACCGCTGCCCTTCTCTTTCCCGCCGCCCGTTTCTTCGGCCTTGGCCTCCTCGGAGGAGGCGGCATTTCTTCTTTCCGGCTGCACCGCGCTCCACCAGTGGTCCTTCCAGGCACCGCTGCGGCCCACCTCATTTTTCACCTGTCTCAGGACCCCTTGTGCACAATCGGCTGCTCCCTGGGGGTCCAGCCCGGGGGTGTCCTGGGCCTCCTTTTTGAGGGCTGGGGGGTTCGGCAGAGCAGAGGCACCGGCCTCAGGAGCTGCGGAGGGCTTCTTCAGGGAGATGGCGAGAGGTGGGTAGCTGGACACGGTGGGCATGGGCGAGGTGGACAGAAGCTTGGGGGTGAGGATGGTGATGTCACTCTGGGACAGTGGTGCCTGCTTTAAGGCAGGGTCGAGGGCAGCCTGCTGGGCCTCCATCTCCCGACGGGCTTGCTGCAGGATGGAGCGGATGGCGTCATCAGAGTTCCCACTGCCGGATGCGGAGGAAGGCTGGGCCGGCTCTGCTGCACGGAGAAACAGGGGTGAGAGTGTGGCAGGGCGGCCCCCTTCAGCTGGGGACATGCTTCTCATCCTAACTTGACCTACTGCAAAGTGTGGGTTATTTGGGAGAACCACACTGTGTATTTCCCCAGCATGGCCCCTGTCAGTGAAACATTCAGGCATCTTGTCTGAACCAAGGACCAGGGCCTGGCACTACAGCTTGATGACCTGGTGGCCTTTGGTATACACACAGATGTAGAGGGTAATAAAGGGGGTGTCAGTGAAAGTGCTCCCTGACCTGCCCTCCTGGGGCTCCTTTCCCCGAGAATTTTTTTTTTTTTAGCAACAGGATCTCGCTGTTGTCCAGGCTGGAGCGCAGTGGCACGATCATGGCTCACTGTACCCTCCACCTCCCTGGCTCAAGCAATCCTCCCAGCTCAGCCTCCCAAGTAGCTGGGACCACAGGTGCATGCCACCATGCCTGGCTAGTGTTTTAAGAGACAAGGTCTCTCACTGTGTTGCATAGGCTGGTCTTAAACTCCTGAACTCAAGTCATCCTCCCCCATCAGTTTCCCAAAATGCCAGGATTGCAGGTGTGAGCCACCGCACCTGACCTCTGATAGTTTTTATACTTGGTATTCATTTTCCTGTGCTATATTCTGAAATGCAAGTGGTTCTGTCAAAGTTGAGGAGCGTAATTTCTGTGAATAATTACAACTAGGGGCCAGGCGCGGTGGCTCACACCTGTAATCCCAGCACCGTGGGAGGCCGAGGTGGGAGGATCACTGGAGGTCAGGAGTTCGAGACCAGCCTGGCCGACATGGTGAAACCCCGTCTCTACTAAAAACACAAATATCATGGGCATGGTGGCACATGTCTATAGTCCCAGCTACTCGGGAGACTGAGGCAGGAGAATCGCTTAAACCCGGGAGGCAGAGGTTGCAGTGAGCTGAGATCGTGCCACTGCACTCCAGCACAGGCAACAGAGCGAGACTGCATCTCAAAAAAAAAAGTAACTATTAGGCAAATACAGATCACACAGACCTGCTTCTCTCTACGTGCCTAAATGCTTGAGAACAGGCATTCATTATTGTTTAAAAAAAAAATAGTTAATTACTGCTGACCAGAGCACTCATGACAATTCTTTTAATTAAGTTTGGAAGACAGTGGGTGAAGTAATGGAAGCTGTACCAGTTTTCTGCACTTGGAGCTCCCTCTTGGCTTGCTCTAGGATGGACTTGATGGCTTCATCAGAGCCAGTCTCCGAGGCTCGGATCCGGGTGGTGATGTTACCTGTGGGGAGAAGTTGCGCCAATGACATCAAACCCAAACCTTGGACAAAAATCAGTGCTGCGCGAAGACATCATTCTGATATATAGCCCCGGGTGGGGGCTGGTGACACAAGGAGGCAGATGTGGCCTCCCAGCGGCCTGTGTTTGCTGTGAGTGCAACTTCACAGCGACACCGGGCAGGAGGGATTTCCTGCTCATTTGACCTTACGGTCAATGTTACTTTGCCAGAGCCGGACACCACCCGTGGGTTAGTACCCGGGAGAACCGATCATTTAATCCATATATATAAAAGGCGAGTGATTAAAAGGCAATGTTTCTCATGAGTCACTTAGAAGCAACTGCTGTGGCTTGGGACTGACTCTCCTTGGGGTTAGATGTTTATTGGAGGCTGGGGTCCCACACAGGATAAACGGAAAAGGAGGGCAGAGGGTTTGAGGCTGATTGTCTATCAATCATTCAGAGGCACAGGGTGAAGAAAGGCTTAACTTAAAAAATTGTTTGCACCTATTATCACATAATATCTTTTTAAAATTTACAAACGAGGAAAGGAGCCTGCAGAAATTCCTAAGCGGGGAGGATGGATTCTTTCGGCCACACGGTGATGTTTTGTGCAGGCACACGTGACGACGAAATGAGGCTACTATGGCCCAGGGGCTGGCCCCAGCTCTTTCGGGAAGCCACCCGGATAGTTTAATTTCTTACTACCTTCCTAAATAGGAACCACTGCATTCAAAACAAGTATACCACCATTTAAAAACAAGTATGCCACTGGGACGATGTGGGATGCGTCCGTTCCGTAGGACCTTGAGTGTGTTTCCGAGTTAAAAATACAAGGAAGCAGCAGTATTTAATTTGACGGGGTCACCTGACTTTTCTCAGAGCAACCGCTGTTATTTTTTCAACTGCCTCTGAGAAAAACGGGGGACCGGGTAATTAGGATCTGAAGTGGGCTGGGATTCACACTCGGGGGGCTTAGCTTAGCAATGCCTCTTCTCACCCCCGCCTGTGCTTGGGAGAGGGCAGGCAGCTCGGGAGGAAGGGGCTGGGTGTGCTTGAACCCGTGCCTTGTTTTATACTTACTAGCTGTTTTTCCATCAGGTTCCAGGCCAGAATCACACTGCACAGTTTTAACCCAAATACACAGCTAAGGACATGCTGCTTCCCTAGGTGACTGACTGCAAAGAAAACGCCTGCCTGCAACATACCTTCAGACCCATTTCTTCGTTTCGGTACTTCCTGAAATAGTCTGTTCAGGCTCTGGCCTGGATTCTCTGTTGAAAAACAAGTGTGGTAAGAACAAAACAATCAGGGGAATGGTGGTGTTGACGATATGGGCTGTGTGACATGAAATCTGAGCCGCCTGTCACTAAAGAAAGGGCTCAGGGCTGCCTGTGCAACTCGGGAGTTTCTAGAATCTTCTGAGAGGCCCTTCCCTGGCTGACTGGCCCGCAGAGGCCGTGGCTCTGCTGCAAAAGGAGATGGGGGAAATCTAAGTAGCGACCTACGGCATCGAGGCCAGGGAGGTCCACGGGAGGGAGGACTGCCTTGAAGGAGGATCACCCGCCAGCCCCCAGAACAAAGCTCGCATTAATCATCCAAAGACATTCAATTTCGGTTAACATCCTCATAAAACACTGCATTTTCTTGGTGCAAATTGATGCTGTTCAAAACATCTTCCTGCTCTGTTTGAGTCTAAATTTCAGGGTGTTTCAAACATGTCTGATGAAATGACCTCTCAATAGCTCTGTTGATGTGGCACATTGATCCCCTGGTCTTAAACAGAAAAGGAACTTTCTTTTTTGTTTTTTTATTTGAGGCAGGTTCTCACTCTGTTGCCCAGACTGGAGTGCAGTGGCTCAATCATGGCTCACTGCAGCCTCCACCTCCTGGGCTCAAACCATCCTCCTGCCTTAGCCTCTCAAGTAGCTGGGACCACAGGTACACGCCACCACGCCCAGCTAACCTTTTGATTTTTTTGTAGATCAAAAGATTACAAAATATATCTTGCCCAGGCTGGTCTTGAACTCCCGGACTCAAGCAACCCATCCACCTCAGCCTCCCAAACTACTGGGATTATAGGCGTGAGCTACTGTGCCCGGCTGGGATTTTTTGAAATTATGAATGTGACTGACATTTTATCTTTTTACGGAGGGTGGGGTAGAAAGGGTGCTTAAATAAAACTTTTGTGTATTTTACTCAAGCCAGGCCTGTTTTACTCATAATGCTAAACAAATCACTAATGGACCGTGAACAATGTAGGGAAGGTGGCCATGGGACACGCCCTCTTCTGCGGGGTGGGAAGAGGGGAGGTGTCATCTGTGATGTGTTCTCCCTACAGAACCAGCTTTGCATGAGGATCGAGCCCAGTCAACGTCGCTGCTATGGGGCTGGAGGGGACTTAAGGGCTCCTCCCAAAAGTGAGACCAGCACCCAAGGCCAATTGGACCCGCGGCCACTAAGCATACCGAGACGCTATACATCATGTAATGCAATTCCCTCTGATACGATCTCTAGTATTGAAATACTATAGGGTTTCCTAAGTATGGAGTGCTGAGTGCGTTTCAAAGGCCAGATCTCCCAAATCTAACAGCCTTAACTCATGCCGGGCCACCCTTGAGCTCTGGACGTGGCAGAAGTAAAGAGAACTTTACCTGATGTGATGCACAAATGTTTCATCACGCACACAGACACACACACGCATGCACACACACATGTGCAACTCTGTGACGGGCTCACACGCTGGCGCCACCCAACGCCAGTCTCTCACCTCTTTGTCTGCCTTGGATGCTACGGAGGGCCAGGATGTTCTGCTCATCGGAGAGGAACTGTTTCATCTTGTGAAATGGCTCCTTGCCACGAACAGTCAGTTTATTCCATGGCTTGGGCCGGGCCAGAATCTCGCTCACGGACCCTTGAGACAGTCCCAACACATAATGTCCGAAAATACGTTGTCCGATATTGTGCTTAATCAGCTGCTCTTTGACCTGCCGGGCGATTTCTGCAGTGTCCATCTCCTCGCCCTCGGAGACGCTCCCAGCACTTTCTGACTGGCTGGGGGATGGGGCCATGCCATTGACATCTGGGCTTTGTTGTAATGGACTTTGGGAAGATATGGAGTTTGTGCTGTATGGACCTGTTGAAAAAATCATGCTTGTGCTTCCGGCTTCCTGCATAGCCTTGGAGTAGAAGGACTGCATTAGCTGCCGCTGGAGAAGAGAGTTTAGTGCAAATTTTCCTGTAGAAGCCAGGGGTAGGCTGGGGCTTGCCAGGGATGAGCTGAAAAAGTCTTGACTTAACCCCGCTGGTGAGAACTGGTGTGTACCATTAGTATTGGAAGCCTGCTCCCCCGGGTTGCGGGGCAACTGAGAAGGAGGGGGGGCCGGCAAAGATCCCGGGCGCCGACTTTCAGGCTGGTCTTTCCCTTTCCTCCTGGCTGACCCTACAAGGAAGGGCAAACAGAATGCATTATGGGGGATTCCAAAGGGGGAAAAAAAAACCAAGACCAAAATGCAAAAGTTTGCCCCCGCAAAAGGGAAAACAAAAAAAAGTGCAGGTTTTTTTTACAAGGGCCAATGAGGTGGGTTGGTTTGTTTTCCGATTAAATTTGTAAGTCAGCCAAACGAGGCTTCCCAAAACAAGCAACATGCATTCATGTTTGCGCCTTTCTTGTACGTTGCAGCCTGGAGAGTCCCCTTGACATAGACTCAAACTCCTAGCGTGACAAGGAGCTGGTGACACACACAGGGAAGAGTTGACGGGTCACGGGCCTCTTACTGGGCCCGCTGGCCCCGGCCGGAGGAGCAGCAAACACTGACATTTTAGGACCAATGGATTCGCTCGCACCTCTTGCTCTGAGGCGATGCACGATACCGAGCCCCCTCGATGTGGAGGCGCGCGCCCGTTTTGAGAATGCAATACCATTAGAGCCCGAGACACCTGTACGCGTTTTACCAGCTGCCCAAACCAGAAGCACAGTCAAGTGACGCCACCATTTGGGGGATGAGCCAAGAAAGGCTAAGGATGGGGGACGCGTCCCCAGGGGAAACCTGACCAAGGAAGAAAAACCTCTACTGGACCCGGCAGGCCCGGGGCTGTCCCTGAAAACACCACCAGAGCGAGGCTGGGCTCACACTGCCCCTGGCCGCTGGGCTCACACTGCCCCTGGCCTCTGTGCAGCACAACCAGACACAGATCAGAAAGGCCGACGTCCTCCGAGCTGTCCCTCCCGGGGATTCCAGCCGCACTGCCCCTAACTGACCTCCGCAGAGCCTGTGCGGCTGGCCCGTCTCGACATCCAGCTTTAAGCAGGGCGGGGAAGGGAAGGGAGGAGCAGTGAGGAGGAGGGCACCCAACACGCGTTAGTCAAAGGTTCTCGTCAACCGGCGCTTCTCTGGCCATGCATCTGTCCAGACTCACGATTCACCTTCCTCTTCCTCGACCGACCCAGGGAAGCGAACCAAGCACCGCACACGCGCGAAGCCCGGCCAACCTACCGCTCAGGTCGCTGTTGGAGATGCGCAGCGCGGCGTTCTCGGACTGCAGCGAGCGGTTCTTCTCCAGCAACAGCACCTCCAGGGGCTTGGCCGCATCCTAGAAGGGGCAGAGCGGGGGTCTCACTGCGGGGCCGGCCACTCACCCGCTCCCGGGGCCACCAGGCCCGGAGCCCTGCCTCTCTCCATCTGTCCGCGTTCCCATCCAGCTCTCGATCTGATTAGGAAGTGGGCTGCGGACAGCTGATTTCCCCCCAAGTCGTTTAACACACGTGGAAAACAAGTTCCCTTTAGAAAGAATGGATTCTAGTTGAAGTCATTTTCCTTCTTAGACTTCCACAGCTCCTAAAAAATTAATTATTCTCTCATCTGTTCTCAAACTCAAGCGACCTGAACCCGTGCCTCATTTGGCCATAAGACTGGCTGCCAAGCCACAAACGTCTTTCCGAATGTTACTGTAAAGGGAACTTTTCTTTTTTCTTTTTTGCCAGCCACAAAGATGTTGGCTGTCTTCTGGGCATCAGGAGTCAGATTCCACTTAGGATGTCAATTTTATTTGATTTGATTTTTTAATTTTTTGAGATGGAGTCTCACTCTGTCGCCCAGGCTGGAGTGCAGTGGCACGATCTTGGCTCACTGTACCCTCTGCCTCCTGGGTTCAAGTGATTCTCCTTCCTCAGCCTCCCAAGTAGCTGGGATTACAGACGTGCGCCACCACGCTCAGCTAATTTTTTATATTTTTGGCAGAGATAGGGTTTCACCATGTTGGCCAGGCTGGTCTCAAACGCCTGACCTCAAGTGATCCACCTACCTCAGCCTCCCAAAGTGCTGGGATTACAGGAGTGAGCCACCGTGCTTGGTCTGGGATGTCAATTTTAATTGGCCACCAGATGACCCTGGGCCACTGTCATCCTTCCCTTGTACCTTCTCTACTGAGGCAGCGTGTAACTAAAGTTCCTAAACCAATCCATTTTTGGCTGCTCTTTAATGCAATTAAAAAAAAAATAGTCAGTCTCAACCTGTTGTCCAGGCTGGAGTGCAGTGGTGCGATCATAGCTCACTATAGCCTTGAACTATTGGGCTCAAGCGATCTTCCTGCCTCAGCCTCCCAAGTAGCTGGGACCACGGGTATATGTCACAGTACTTGGCTATTTTTTTTTTTTTTAATAGCAACATGGTCTTGCTATATTGCCCAGGCTGGTCTCAAATTCCTGGCCTCAAAGCGATCCTCCTGTCTTGGCCTCCCAAAGTGCTGGGATTACAGGCATGAGCTACTGAGCCTGGCCTTCTTAAACACAATCTGAAATTTTTTTTTATTTATGTTCTTAGTACCTGCTGAAGTGAAATCACAATTTCACTTCAGTTACCAGTTTGGAAAACACTAGCTTTTCTCTTTTTGCCTCTTTTTGTTAAAGATAATTTGCTTTTTGGTAGTGCCCATCTCCTATCAGTCAGGGATGAAGCAATCCCTTGTTCATCCCCAGCTTGGCTTTTGATCTATGCCTGGTTCATGCCTTGGACACATGGAAAAAAAGGAGACAAAAAAAAAAAAAAGATAGTTTGCTTCAACTTGGTTAAATGTTCTTGAAGTATGACTCATCGGCTGTAAGTGAGAGGTCTCGTAGAAACAGTGAGATCATGGGATATGCCGGAGGGACCAGTGGTAACCAGCAGCGGGGCTGACGCTAGTGCTGACCATTGAGGTGAGACAGGTACCTGTGTCCCGGCGCCCTCGGACGGTGCAAACTCCATGGACTTCAGAATGCTGCAAGAGCACGACAAGAGGGGTTATTTTATTTATTTTTTGAGACAGAGTCTCGTTCTGTCACCCAGGCTAGAGTGCAGTGGCGCGATATTGGCTCACTGCAACCTCTGCCCAGGTTCAAGCGATTCTCCTACCTCAGCCTCCTGAGTAGCTGGGATTACAGGCATGTGCCATCATGCCCAGCTAATTTTTGTATTTTTAGTAGAGACGGGGTTTCACCACGTTGGCCAGGCTAGCCTCGAACTCCTGACCTCAAGTGATCCACCCGCCTCAGCCTCCCAAAGTGTTGGTATTACAGGCATGAGCCACCAGAGTGATTATTTTCTACTTATACCTCTGACAACAGCCACATTAATAAGCATTAACATTACAATTTCCTGCTCTCCAGGAACCGAAGAACTGTCAACTTTAACAACTTCCCTGGCAGTAATAGGATCTGATAATGTCTCTAGAATAACTATTCAACTAGCAGTTGGCTGGCAAAAGTTTCTTGCCTAGCATGTAAATCATTCCATATGGAATCACACCAGGTCTGTTCAGAGTATAATTTTAAAGTTTAATACAGACATAACATTGTTGCAAGTGGAATGTATTTGTAAAGCTTAAAGGGAAGGAAAAAGTTGTAAGGAGAAGCCAGAGAGAGGGGAACCCACCAGGGCGGCCACTGCCCACACCTCACTCCTAATTGTCACCTACCTGGGGACCAGGGGAAATAGGCAAAGAGCAACCTCCTAGACTTGGATGACTCAGAAGCCAGGTGGGCAGAACTTCTCTGCAGCCCCAGGTTGGGGAAGGAGTGCAATGACAAAGATGTGGCAAGAGAAGGTGACTTCTCCCTCCCTTGTTCTCAATGGCACTGAAAAGGGCCGCACCCTGATCACTACGGTCTCTGGGCTGTCTCAGTGAGTCCAGGTCCCCAGGATTATTACTGTTTCTTGAGTTCCTTTTGCTGTGGATGTCCCTTTTTTGCTGAGTTTACTAGGCAGAAGAGGGGAAGTGAGGCTATGTGGCTTTGAATGAGCTGCAAGTGTTTCTTTGAAATACCAAGGATGGAAGAGAGAGACCCAGAGCAGGCTGGCTGGACCGTGAGATTTACGACTCGCAGGTGCAGAGTCAGCCGGACCTTTGCCATGTTCCTGCAGCCACGATTTCGGCCTCTGTCCCCCTAGTGTGAGCCACCACACCTGGATAATTTATTTTTAATAGAGACGGGGTTTCACCATTTTGGCCAAGCTGGTTTCCTGACCTCAGGTGATCTGTCGGCCTCCCAAAGTGCTGGGATTACAGATGTGAGCCACTGCGCCCAGCTGAAAGGGGTTTCTTAAGATGGAATCCTGTCCTTCATTTCCTATTTTCTTTAGGATTATGTAATAAAAGACCACGTGTCTCTTTATTTATTCTACAGATCTTTACCAGCAGCCTGCTATCCGCTTGTTGCCGTGGGGAATCAGAACCACTCCTGGTCCGTACTCCAGGAAATTTACAGGCCATTACAGGTAATAGGCAAGACTCCAAGTGGTCCATTAAGACAGAACTTGTGAGGACCCCAGCAGGAGGGATCTTGATGGATTGGAGACCACGTCTCAGTGTCATGATGAACAAGCATTGGAGAAGGGCCCTGAAGGGACAGGGTGTCTTGTGCTGCAGTGCATGAGGATCTGAGGTCAGCATCCCCTGCTGCATGGGGGTGAGGAAGTGGAAATGGGACGATGCTCAGAAGGGGACGCGGGCAAGAGCTCAAGAGCACAGCTGGTTCACCAGGAAGTGGAAAACTAGGAGCGCATTTGGGCAAAGAAGCCACCTGAGTGGGGCTTCCAGATGTGCACATGGTGGTGGGGCCTGTCATGTGCAGACGCAACAGAAAGAGTTAGCAGAAATGCAGTGACAAGCGGGGCTGGTGTGGCAGCCCTTCAGTGGGGGTAGGGGCAGCCTGTGGTCCAGCAGGCTGTGGATGAGAGGGAGTAGAACGGTATGTGTTGCAGGCTGGAGCCTGGAAGCCTCAGCTCCCAGGGGATGAAGTGAACGTGGGGGTTGGGGGGGAAGAGGAGGAGGAGGAGGAGCAAGAGGAAGAAGAAGAGGAAGAGGAAGAAAGAAGAAGAAGAGGAAGAAAGAAGAAGAAGAGGAAGAAAGAAGAAGAAGACAACGAAGACGACAATGAAGACGACGACTAACTCCCAGGGTGAGGCTGGGCAAAGGCCTTCGCAGCAGTTTCTCTGGCTCAAAATTAAAAGGCCCAATTTCTTTTTCTTTTTGGAAGAGGGAAGAAGAGGGAAAGGAAGGAAGGAAATGGGATAGGAGAGGCAGGCAGAGAAGGTTAACCAGGTAATGTTTAATAATAAGTTACATGTAATCCCGGCACTTTGGGAGGCTGAGGTGGGTGGATCACCTGAGGTCGGGAGATTGAGACCAGCCTGACCAACATGGAGAAACCCCATCTCTACCAAAAATACAAAATTAGCCCGGGGTGGTGGCTCATGCCTGTAATCCCAGCTACTTGGGAGGCTGAGGCAGGAGAATCGCTTGAACTCGGGAGGCGGAGGTTGCGGTGAGCCGAGATAGCACCATTGCACTCCAGCCTGGGCAACAAGAGCTAAACTCTGTCAAATAAATAAATAAGTAAGCAAGCAAGTAAGTAAGTTACAGAGGCTGGAACTGTTAGAGGGATGTAGGGGTCTGTCCGAGGAGGTGCCGGCAGAGGCTTTGCAGCTGGAAAGGGGATGAGATCGCTCAGGGGGAGAGCATGGTGGGGACAGGGACTACCAGGGCCAGCAGACGCCAGGGAGGCTGGGGGTCCCAGGCGAGAAAAGGCAGCTGGTCATGGAAGTGAGATGGTCAAGAGGATGCCCGAGGAGCTTTTCTTAGCAGAATGGAATTAACAATACAAAGAAAACGTGGTGAGTGGGTGTAGGCTCATCTTAAAAGGAGAAATGGAAAATAGCAGCAAGAGAGAAAGGGGCTGATGGGACAGCAGGAGGGGCAGGAAGGAAGGGACCCAAGGTTTAGGCGGAGGGGGCAGCCTGCAGAGATGGGAGGTGGCACCCAAGACCAGAGGCGGGAGTCTGTCCATAGAAGAGGGCTAGGGCATCTGTGGATAGTGGTTGGGGTAACAGTGACAAGGGCAGGGAGGAACCCCTGAGGAAGCCTCGAACCAGCAGAGCTCCAGCCGCGAGAAGCACGGGGGACCTGTGGGGCTGGTCACCATGCCCTAGGCAACCTTCGTTTGCAGTGCTTAATAACCTAAGAGTGAGGCGGGCATGCCAGTGGGAAGGCTTGGAATGGCTGACGATCCAGGGGAGCTGTATGAACACAGAGGGTCTGACCACAGGCTCCAGGCTTGCAGGGGAGGTCAGTGAGCCTGGAGCATTATGGATGTGGGGGGACAGGTAAAGACCAGGACCTGGGAGCTCCAGAGTGCCAAAGCAGGCTCAGGGTGAGGAGGCAGAGGTGGGGGCTGCTGGCCGAGAAAGGAACTTTGAAGCTTGAGAACTGAGAATGCCATCATTAGCCCTGAAAAGATGATAAGCTTTCGGCTACAGCCTCATAGATGGAGAATAGTTTGGAAGACAGAGTTCCTGAGTCCAGGAGGCCAGGGCAGCGTGAGGCCATATGCCCACCTTCAACCCGAAAACATTTCCCTCCTGTGCTTTGTTTCTGTTTGGGGAATTTATAGTTGCAAAACAAGGTCATATTTGATCATTTCTGTAAAAGCCCTATGCCCCTGATTCCATACATTCTGGAATACCTGCAATGCACAGCTTTTAGTAAAAGTCCAAAGAATTCAGGGACAGGCCCAAGGGCAAACGCCCACAGTGGTGGGTAGCCCAGGACACCGTGCAGTGGTAGAACTCTGGCTGCATTTACGGGCATCTGCTGAGCCAGAGGGCAGGGGGCCAAGGCTTCCTGCCACCGGCCTGGCATTGTTAGCAGATGGCCCTAACGCGCCCCAGCGTGTGAGGGGCCACAGGGCTCTCCGTACTTACTTCAGCTCTTTCTTCACCTCTTCATAGTCAGCCTGGCCTTTGAGCTTTTCTTCCAGTTGCTGAAAACAGAGAAGAATTTGATCAGTGGCCATGCCTGACAACAGGTCGACGGACTTCACCGACAGCATTCACTGCGGAACAGCCAGCTGTGCCTGAGAGGGGAAGCCAGCCCTTGCGAATGGAGTCAACGGTGCTGGGGCCATCTTTTGTCCCTCATGCTCCTGGCCTGCCCAGTGTGAGTGCGTGCCCAGGCACAGCAACGTGTGTAGGGATGCTGTAAGGTTGTAACGTACAACTTAGCAAAAGCAGAATGAAGGCTGGGTGTGGTGACTCATGCCTGTAATTCCAGCACTTTGGGAGGCTGAGGTGGGAGGACTGCCTGAGCCCAGGAGTTGGAGGGTGCAGTGAGCTATGACTGTGCTGCTGCACTCCAGCCTGGGTGACAGAGTGAGGAGTGGAGACCCTACCTCTTTTTTTTTAAAAAAAAAAAAAAAAAAAAAGCATCCCCCCCCCCCACCCAGAAAAAAGAAGGAAGAATCTTTGCAGAGGTGAAAAGCAGAGGAGGAAAAGTGTACTTTGTAGGAAGTGCCATGAAACAGCAAACAGGAGGACAGGAGGAGAGGCTTTCCTGGTGTCTGAAAAGCAGCGTGTGATTTTAAACAAAATATATTAGGCTGAGGGACTCATACAGCTGGTTGTCAACACCTTTGGGAGGACCTCTGCTAACGAGAGACACAGCCCTTTTGTATTGAGAGTAGGCATCAAATAGGCATCAGGGCAAAGGCCTTTCCACTCCTGAACCCCTGGATGCTAGGGTTTTAGGAGCAGGGGCCTGTTCAGTCGAGTGCTTGGTGGCTTCCCTGACAGCCAGCTGGTCTGAGTCCTGCGGGGAGGGCCCTGACCGAGATGCTGCTCCCTCTCAGGGGCCTAGGGGAGGGATGGCACATTTCCAAAGTACGGTGACGCTCCAGTGGGCTCCAGAAAGGTCTGTGAGCTCACTGGGGATTGATGTGGCCTGTTTCCTTTTTTTCTTTTTAATCCTTTTTTTTTTTTTTTTGGTGGAGACGGACTCTCGCTCTGTTGCCTAGGCTGGAGTGCAGTAGCGTGATCTTGGCTTGGCTCACTGCAACCTCCACCTCCCAAGTTCAAGCAATTTTCCTGCCTTAGCCTCCCCAGTAGCTGAGATTACAGGCATGCATCACCACTCCTGGCTACATTTTTTTGTGTTTTTAGTAGAGACGGGGTTTTGTCATGTTGGCCAGGCTGGTCTCGAACTCCCGACCCCAGGTGACCCTCTCGCCTCAGCTTCCCAAAGTGCTGGGATTACAGGTATGAGCCACCCCACCCAGCCTGATGTGGTCGTTTCTGCCCACAGCTCTGCAGGGCTTTCTTGTGAGGAGCCATTGCTGTAGGGTGGTCGTAGGGGGTGCTTTCTTCTCTGAAGGTGTTTTTGGACTAGTTTGCTTTTGATCTTTTCTAAAGGGAGCTCCTTGGAGGAAATGAGGCAACTCTACATAAAACAAGAACATGGAGGGGCGGTGCTGGGAGGGTGTTCTGGCCATTCAGCATGTTTCCAAGCTAGAGGTGAACAATTGTCATTTCCGGTAACTTCCCCTCTACAGGGTTTCTAGGTATTATGCTTCTTGTTCTTCTTCTTCTTTTTTTTTTAAAAAGAGACAGGATCTTGCTCTGTCACCCAGGCTGGAGTGCAGTGGTGCGATCATAGCTCACTACAGCCTCCAACTCCTGGGCTCAAGCAATCCTCCTGCCTCAGCCTCCTGAGGAACTACAGATGCACATCACCACACCCGGTTATTTTTTAAGAGAGGGGGTCTTGCTATGTTGCCCAGGCTGGTCTCAAACTCCTGAGCTCAAGTGATTCTCCCACTTCAGCCTCCCAAAGTGTTGGAATTACAGGCGTGAGCCACCATGCCCAGCCGTAGGTGCCCTTTCAGGTTCTGCTTGACTAGCCATGGCTAAGACCACAGTTTAAAGTCAACTGAGAACATTCTAGACTTTGGGGAGGAGATGGCACCATCCAAATCCCAACCTGCCCGCTGTTTTAAAAATTCAGGGCTGGGCACGGTGGCTCACCCCTGTAATCCCAGCACTTTGGGAGGCCAAGGCGGGTGGATCATGAGGTCAGGAGATTGAGACCATCCTGGCTAACATGGTGAAACCCCGTCTCTACTAACAACAACAACAAAAAAATACAAAAAATTAGCCGGGTGTGGTCTAAATTTAGCGTGCATAAGCGTGGTCATATCCAGAGAATAGGAGCCGGCTGGGAATAAGGCAGACAGAGGGAGGAGCACACAGAGGGTCTCAGAGCATGGCATGGCACAGACCAAGAAGGCCGACGGCCTGAGCCTGGAACTCGAGTCTGTCACTTTTGACCTGGGTGCCTATGGACAAGTTAATAAACTTCTCATCTGTAAAATGGGAATAACAGCAATTACTCAAGGGTTTGCACAAAGCAAAGAACCAGTGCAGATGTTGGCAACTCTGGGCCCTCAACAGTGGGACTCTTTTTTTTTTAAAGTTATTTTGTAGTGACGAGGTCACACTATGTTGCCCAGGCTGGTCTTGAACTCCTGGGCTCAAGTGATCCTCCTGCTTTGGCCTCTCAAAGTGCCGAGATTCCAGGTTCCTGGCCTTGATATTGGGACTCTTAGCACTGCTAAGTCCCATTACAGTTTCTGTCTAGGGGCACGGCTGCAGGTCTTCTTTGAAGGCCTGTGATTGGCCCTAATTGGAAGGTTTTAGGAGTGGAATCCGTGTATAATCATGCACCGCATAACGCTTTGGTCAACAAAGGCTGCCTAAGTCCCATAAGAGTCTTTTTTTTTTGAGATGGAGTCTCGCTCTGTTGCCCAGGCTGGAGTGCAGTGGCACGATCTCAGCTCACTGCAACCTCTACCTCCCAGGTTCAAGCAATTCTCTTGCCTCAGCTTCCTAAGTAGCTAGGATTACAGGTGCCTGCAAAATGTCTGGCTAATTTTTCTATTTTTAGTAGAGATGAGGTTTCACAGTGTTGGCCAGGCTGGTCTTGAACTCCTAACACTAGGTGATCCACTCACCTCGGCCTCCCAAAGTGCGGGATTATAGGTGTGTGCCACCACGCCTGGCCTGAGTCCCGTAAGATTCTAATGGAACATACAGAGAAAGCTGACATACGGCCCTTTATAAAGGCACTGCAGATCAAGCAAGGGAAATGACTAATGCTCAGTAATGGTGCTGGGACATTTGGTTTTCTGTATGAAAAATAGGCATAAATAAAAAAAATATATATATATATATATACTATCTAGGTTTGTGCAAGTACACACTATGATTGCACAACAACGCATTCACCTATTGACGCATTTCTCAGAACACAGCCTCATTGTTAAGTGACACACGACTGTATCTTAGTTGGCCGTGAGTTTTGCTGAGAGCTAAACAGCTTCCATTGAGGGTTCTGCCATCTACCTAGGGGCAGTTGAACTAGGAAGTCCCCAAGATCTCTTCTGTAAACCTTCTATGACGTTTTCTGTCTTGGGCAGACAAGCTGGATGGAGCCTAGGGGAGGCTGCTTGGCGACGCTTCTCCCAACTGGCAGAGCGCCTGTAACCTGGTCCCATGGATGTCTCCATTCTAGTGACCCTGCTGTGAGTGCCACATCTCAAAACCTGCAGACGCAGGGCTCCCATTGGCTTCCGATGCTGAAAATGCCCAGTGTGGAAAAAAGACTAACTGTCCTCAGTGCAGTTCTTCGATCAGAAACTCCTTGTTGGGTTCCCAGAAAGCCTGGTTTCGAAGACTCTGACCCTGGGACGGGCGACAGGCACACCAGTTTCTCAATGTCTCTGAAGACGCACTCCTCCTGTCAGGTCACGCTACCGCTGGCCGCGTGGTATGCTAGACCTGCGCTTATTCCTAGCATTTCATACGCTATCTGATTTCATGATTGCAAAACTTTTGCAGATGGGTCTGACTACCCAAAGAAAGAAAAAAATCTCTGGGGTCCTACAGTGCAGATCTTGACAGAGCTGAGGCCGGTCCCACTTGCCTGCAGGGAGGAAGTGAGATGCCGGAGAGGCCAGGATGAGCCAGGGGCTCTCTGCAAACCTGGGCTCCAGAGTCCGACAGATCCTGGCTCCACCACGTACTTGCAGGGTGAACCTAGATAAGACTCAACATCTTGGGTCAGGTGTGGTAGCTCGCTTGAGCATAGGAGTTCAAGACAAGCACGACAACATAGCAAGATCCCGTCTCTACCAAAAAAAACAACAACAACAACAAAAAAAACCCAAAACATTAGCTGGGTGTGTTAGCATGTGCCAGCAGTCCCAGCTACTCAGGAGGCTGGGGCAGGAGGATCACTTGAGTTTGGGAGGTGGAGGCTCCAGTGAGCCGTGATGGTGCCACTCCACCCCAGGCAAAAGAGTGAGACCCTGTCTCTAAATATATAAATAAATCAACCAATCAACCAACCAACCAACCCACCCACCCAGACTTGACTTCTCCAAGCCTCAGTTTCCTTATCTATAAAATGGGGATCGTGTTTATATGTTACAGTGCTTTGATGAGGATTAAAAAAACATTGGGTACTTAGAGCTTAGTACAGTGTGGGCACATGGCAAAGTGCTCTGTAAATGGTGGTTAGCACTGTTACTGTCCTTGTTACTACAATTACTACATCCCTGCTAGGTGGGGTTGAATCTGGCTACATTGGATCTGAAGAGAGTCTCTGGTTCTGTTTCTCCAGGGGCTCTGTTCGTGAAGGTCTCCGGATCTCAGCCTGTCACCTCCCAGGGTCCCCGCTATTCTGTAGCAGAGCCACAGAGAAAGAGCACATGTGCCCTGGAGTGGCTCCCACTGTCAAGGGTAACTTCATGTCCAAGGCTGTGGAAAGAGAATCTGGGAACTGGTCATCTTCCTGAAAAATGCACTTGTCTGGCTGGGTGCAGTGGGTCATGCCTTGAATCCCAGCACTTTGGGAGGCCGAGGCAGGAGGACTGCTTGAGCCTAGGAGTTCAAGACCAGCAGGGGCAACATAGAGAGACCCTGTCTCTACAAAAATTTAAAAATTAACTGGGTGTGGTGGTGCACACCTGTAGTTCCAGCTACTTGGGAGGCTAAAGTGGGAGGATCACTTGAGCCCTGGAGGTTGAGGCTGCAGTGAATTATGATCACGCCACTGTACTCCATCCTGGGGCAAAAGAGCAAGATCCTGTCTTTAAAAATAAAATAAAATAAAATGCATGAATCTAAGGAACACACGTGGGCTTTACACAGACAGGTAAGAAAAGGCCAAGTGTCAGAGACCTGGCTGCCAACCTGGTCCTACCCTGGTTGACTGTGACCTTGGATAACCTTAGCCTGTTTGGGCCTCACGTTTCTCATCTGAAGAATGGGGAGATTCAGAATGAATATGGGTTTTCAAAGGACAGTGGTGAGATGTAGGATGATCAAGTGCCAATCAAACACGCCTGTTGTAATAATACGATGGAAAAGATACACGGAGCCCACATGGCTCCAGAAACCTAGCTGGTGCTCCCCAGCTGGGTCCTGAAATGCCAGAAGAATTGTCTATTTGAAGCTCTTAAAAGCCTGGCTAAGACTTAAATGATAATAAACTTTACAATGCCAACTATTTTGGCTTTAGCAAATTAGGTGTTCAATCTATAAACTATGTCTATCTACTGCAGGGCATGGTGATTCATGCCTGTAACCCCAGCACTAGGGGAGACTGAGGTGGGAGGATCACTTGAGCCCAGGAGTTCGACACCAGCCTGGGCAACATAGCAAGACCCCATCTCTACAAAATATATAAAAATTCGCCGGGTGTGGTGGCGTGTGCCTGTAGTCCCGACTACTTGGGAGGCTGAGGTGGGAGGATTCCTTGAGCCAGGGAGGTCGAGGCTACAGTGAGCTATGATTGTGCCATTGCACTCCAGCCTGGGCAACAGAGTGAGACCCTGTCTCAAAAAAACAGCAAAGGGGCCTCTGGCAGGTCTGACTAAGGCAGAGACCCAGGGAAAGGTCATGTCTTCCAGGTTGCACAGCCAGTGGTCAAGGTGACAATATCTCTTTTCCATAAAATTCTGACCGTGGGGGCAGAGTGGCATCTGCAGTGCAGATAAATGGGGCCAGGCTCCACATGGTGCTGTCTGACTGGCTCAGGTTAGAGTTGGTGTGGGAGTCTTCGGTCTCACGAGGACCCCCTGGCCCAGGGCAGGGGTCTGAGGCACAGACCCTTAGCTGACACTGCATCTCTGGGGTCCAGGCCTGGGCAGCATGCACCTCCTCTTCTACTGGACAAGGACTCTCCCTAGATAAGGACATGTGTCTCCATGGTTCCTCAGGCAGAGGCAGCAGGCATGGAGATTTAGGTTCTGCTGATGCTGGGAGTTGGGGAGGAGCCCAAGGATACTGTGGACTCTGGATGGTGAGTCCAAATCTCCAAAGCAATGGGGTAGGTGCTGTGTATGCTCCAATGATCCTCTCTCCCCAGCCTCCCAGGTAGCTGGGACAAAGGGCATGTGCCACCACTCTGGCTCATTAAAAAAAAAAAATTAAGAGATGGGGCCGGGCGCGATGGCTCACGCCTGTAATCCCAGCACTCTGGGAGGCTGAGGCGGGCAGATGACCTGAGGTCAGGAGCTCGTGACCAGCCTGGCCAACATGGTGAAACCCTATCTCTACTAAAAATACAAAAAATTAGCTGGGCTTGGTGGCAGGCACCTGTAATCCCAGCTACTTGGGAGACTGAGGCAGAAGAACTGCTTGAACCCAGGAGGTAGAGGTTGTAGTGAGCTGAGATCACACCACTGCACTCCAGCCTGGGAGACAGAACAAGTCTCTGTCTCCAAAAAAAAAAAAAAAAAAAAAAAAAAAAAAAGAGATGGGATCTCACCATATTGGCCAGGCTGGTCTTGAACTCCTGGGCTCTGAGAACGCAAGATGAAAAGAGAGACACCCAAGGCCAGAGGGTGTGGGGAGATGGATGGTTTTATACCACCTCTTTTATACCACCTCAGTGCCCTGAGGGACACAGCATCATCCCATAGTGTCTCCATGGCACCCATCAGAACCTCAGGAGGTGGGGTGAGGGGTGGGGAAACAGAAGCAGTTTGGAAAAGACCCCTAGGTGATTCTAACGCATGTGACCATCCACCCAGTGGGAAGCACTGATCTTTAACACATCTCTAGAAAAATATAATTTCTCCTTCTGGGAGACTGGTGTTCTTTTAGTTAGCCTTTCTTATAAATATCTATTTTAAATCGAAGCTATTGGTAGCATTATCTTCTGTGCTGTAGCAAGTACAGTGCAGTTGACTAGCTAATTATACTGCTTCTATATTAAAGCATTCCAACAGAAGACCACAGAATAGAGAGTTATCAAAAAGCAGCCTTGTCACGGCGGTCGGGCTATTTCATTAATTGCAAAAACAGTTCTTCTTTACAAGTGGCACTATGCTTAAGCACTTGTCAGATTAGGCAGGAGGAAACATCTTCCACTTCTGCGTCTGTTTCCATGCCTAATTAAAGGTTAGCGATGTCCCATGACACACGTGGATAGCGGGGCGCTTATGGGGAGCTTTGCTTGAAAAAGTAGAGCCCTGGACAGGACAGACTCGAAGATGTGCAGCTGTCTGGTATCCTTGTGAAATAACAAATCAAATTTGAGGGAAGAGGAGAAATCTCAGTGGCAGAAAGATGGAGAATTTCAACGGGTTAGAGAAAGAAAACCAATTAGTCAGTCCTCCAATATATCCAACTACAGAAAGTATCATTGGAAAGTATGGGTGGAAACAACTCAATGAACTCAGGACAAAAGATTCTGCCCAATAAGCCTTCTGCTTATGGGAAATGCCCTCTCCCCAAGTGACTGTCACCAAACACCCTGGCACATGTCTCAAAGATCAAGGACCTGCTGCCAAGTGTTCATGGGAAAACCACCTGCAACTCCAAACTGCTGAGCCCAGAGTTGGGAGCTTGGAGCCTCCTCTCCCAAACAGCAACCTGATTCAAGGCCCCATCGTGCGTCCGAGGGTCCCCCGTAAGACAGGAAAGAGGGGAAGGGGACAGGAAGAAGAAAGAAAGAAAGCAGCTCCGTGGTAAGTAAAGGTGAGTTGAGTAGCCAAGACTGCGGGGGCAGGGTTCCCCATGGCAAAAGCATCAGGTTGCCAATTTGCCAAGTCTTATTCATAAAAATATTTTCCTAATAATTGTATTCCTTTAGGCTATATTCGAGGCTATACATTATACACGTTAGGAAAAACAAAAAGCCCTCAGAAGGTGTCTCATTCAATCAACCTTATTCCTTTGGGGTGAGAGGAAACCCTGGTTTGGTGAAGTCAGATGCTTTCTGCATGTGGGTTTCGTATCAGGACAATCTGGCAACAAGGAGTTAAGATAATTAAAATCAGAAGTCTTGTTACTAGAAGATATGTTTTGATTATTAGATTAGATGAAGATAAGGTAGCAATGATTTTGGAAGAAGTATCGCTGAATTGTTTCATTAACTACACGGTATTAAACAATTCCCCCAAGATACGGATAACGAACATTAATTTGCAAAACGCGTTTCATTTTTTTGTGAAGGCAAACATTGAAACCTTAACTGATTTGGAAGAAATTGCTCTATAATAAAAAATGTGAGGTCTACAGCTTTGCTCTCTTGTAGCCGGTGTGTATCTGAGTCACGCCCTTTAACTCGACAATGGAGAGAAAGGCAAATTATCTCATAATAATGCCGTTGCTGGGGTCAGAAATGGCTGTAACATGAGAAAATGAGATTAAATGTAGAAATAAAAACTGAATCCTGGTACTCATTGGGTAAGCTGATGAGAGAGGAAGAAACGGCGGTGACAAAATAAACGACCCGGTTCGCGGTGGCTCACACCTGCAATCCCAGCATTTGGGAGGCGGAGGCGGGTGGATCACCTGAGATCGGGAGTTTGAGACCAGCCTGACCAACATGGAGAAATCCTGTCTCTTCTAAAAATACAAAATTATCCGGAAGTGGTGGCTCATGCCTGTAATCCCAGCTACTCAGGAGGCAGAGGCAGGAGAATCACTTGAACCTGGGAGGCAGAGGTTGCAGTGAGTGGAGATGGCGCCATCACACCCTAGCCTGGGCAACAGAACGAAATTCCGTCTCAAATAAAATAAAATAAAATAAAATAAAATAAAATAAAATTAAATTAAATTAAAAAAAAAAACGACCTGGCTGAGGACAGACGGAACCAGGTTTCAACCATTTCCCCAAAGTCGGCAGGACTGTCTCCTCCAAGGGACCTGGCGCTGGGCAGTTCTCAGTGAATGGGTGAAATTCACCCCAAAGAGGCAGAAGAAAGGAGTGAGGGAGGGTTGTGGGAGCCATCAGGATAGGCAATAGATTGCTGGAAACTTAGTCTTGGCATAAATTTGGTCATGTGTCGAAAAGAAAATTTCAATTAAAAAAAAAAAAAAAAAGACATTGGGCCAGGTGCAGCGGCTCATGCCTATAATCCCAGAGTGTTTTGGGAGCCGAGGTGGGAGAATTGCTTGAGCCCAGGCGTCCCAGACCAGCCTGGGGAACACAGTGAAATCCCATCTCCACAAAAAATTAAAAAACTAGCTGGGTGTGGTGGGGCATGTCTTTGGTCCCAGGGTCCCAGTTACTTGGGAGGCTGAGGCAAGGAGAATCGCTTGAGCGTGAGACTTCAAGGTTGCCGTGAACTATGATCCTGTCACTGCACTCCAGTCTGGGCGAGTGAGTGAGACTCCGTTTCAAAAAAAAAAAAAAAAAGGCAGTGGCTCACGCCTGTAATCCCAGCACTTTGGGAGGCTGAGGCTGGTGATCACCTGAGGTCAGGAGTTTGAGACTAGACTGGCCAACACGGTGAAACCCCGCCTCTACTAAAAATATAAAAGTGAGTCTGGCATGGTGGCGCATGCCTGTAGTTCCAGTTACTCAGGAGGCTGAGGCAGGAGAATTGCTTGAATCCAGGAGGCGGAGGTTGCAGTGAGCCAAGACTGCGCCATTGCATTCCAGTCTCGGCGACAAAAGCGAAAATCCGTCTCAAAAACAACAACAACAACAACAAAACACAATGGACCTAAGTACATCCTAGGACTACTTCATACCAGAAAAGGTTTCCTTTAAATGTTCACAATGAACCCTGACCCACTTTATTCATACAATGAATATACTTTACAGCCACTCATTCCCTCACCCACCCAACACGGAGGTACCGGGTTGGGGAAGGAATGGGCCTGAGCGGGCAGCCCCCGGGCAGAGCAGGGAACCCCCGGCCTGGGGCTGAAGCCCTGCCCTGAAGGTCCTGCCTTCTTCGCTGTCAAGACAGACAACTCCGAGAGTCTCCCCTGGCTCTGAAGCCTGTGAATCAAGGGTCCCAGGACCCTCTTCAAATTACACTTGCTTCAACAGATCATAAATACCTAAAGTATAATCATCACTTTTTAATATGTGGAAAAAGCTCTGGGTTCTGCGTCTGGGATAGAAATTTATGGAAAAGCCAAGAGTGCCTAGTGGGAGGGAGCCTGGACTGAAGCAGCACCTGGACAGGGGCCACTGAGGGAAAAGGTGCTTGGACAAGAGAATGTCCCTTAGATTAGAAGGTCAGATGTGACTTCCATGGACCTCTGGGGTTTCATTTGGCTCATGCACCAGAAGTGCTGGAGTTATAGTACACCAGCTCCTCCTGTAGGGGTATCCTCAGAAAGCTACGATGCTCTGCAAAACTCAGTTAAAGAGCTGGGCGCAGAGGCTCAGACCTGTAATCTCAGCACTTTGGCAACCTGAGGTGGACAGATCACCTGAGGTCAGGAGCTCAAGACCAGCCTGGCCAATGTGGCGAAACCCCATCTCTACTAAAAATACAAAAATTAGCTGGGTGTGGTGGCAGGCGCCTGTAGTCCCAGCTACTCAGGAGGCTGAGGCAGGAGAATCGCTTGAACCTGGGAGGTGGAGGTTGCTGTGAGCCGAGATCACGCCATTGCACTCCAGCTTGTGCGACAAGAATGAAACTCTGTCTCAAAAATAAATGAATGAATAAATAAATAAACAAATAAGCCGGGCATGGTGATGCATGCCTGTGATCCCAGCTACATGGGAGGCTGAGGCAGGAGAATCACTTGAACCTGGGAGGCGGAGGCTGCAGTGAGCCGAGATCGCACCACCGTGCTCCAGCCTGGGCAACAGAGCGATACTCCCACTCCAAAAAAAAGAGGGAAATGCTGTTTACACAAGGGCTGATGCCAGGGTTCAACATCCAGTCTCCCTGCCATGGACTCCAGGACTCTGCTTGGTGCTACTTTACAGAGGTTCAAGGTTGCCACACTTGCTATCAAGTCCAGAAAGGCAGAGGGTGTGTGTGTGTGCGTGTGTCCAGCCATCCGCCCTGCCTCCTCGGGCCACCCCCGGGCCCCGCAGCCCCCTTACTTTGAGAGTGCTGTTTTTGGCGCTCAGCTGCTGCTCAAGCTGCGAGATCTGGCTGGCCGAATTCTCCCGCAGCTTGGTGAGGCTGGCCTGGAGTCTCTGCACGTCCTCCACCAGCTGTGCGATCTCCCGCTCCTTGGCGGCCAACTCAACTTCTAGGCTGGAGCGGGTCAGCACCTCTATGGCCTGCTCCTGGGGAGGAGAAAAGAGATGACAAAACTGCGCTGGCCTTGAGGCAGGTGCTGGAGGCTACCTGTGCTGGCAACTGAGACAGAAGCTGCACAGATGTCAGTGCATGGATGGTGATGGCAGGATGTCACTTCTTGCCCTTGCTTGCACTTCCCCTATGCCACCTTCCTCCCCCCGTGGTTAGCTGCCACCTGGATTCATTCACTGGACAAATATGTACTGAGTGCCTACCATGTACCAACCATATAGCAGTGAATCAAAGAAAGTCCAGGCTGGGTGCAATGGCTCATGCCTGTAATCCCAGCACTTTGGGAGGCCAAGGTGGGTGGATGACCTTAGGTCAGGAGGTCATGACCAGCCTGGCCAACATGGTGAAACCCCGTCTCTACTAAAAATACAAAAATTAGCTGGGCTAATTATAGGCGCGTGGTGGTGGCCTGTAATCCCAGCTACTTGGGAGGCTGAGCAGGAGAATCACTTGAACTCAGGAGAAGAAGGTTGCACTGAGCTGAGATTGTACCACTGCACTTCAGCCTGGGCAACAGAATGAGACTCTGTCTCAAAAAAACAACAACAAAAAAAAAACAGGAGAAAAGTCCCTGTCTTCCCAGGGCTTACAGCCCAGCAGGGATGCGGCAGGATGAGTGAGATGCAGAAAATACACTTATTAGTAATGAAAAGTGTGTGGGGTGACCACTGTCAAAGGAGACTTAAAACAGAGGCCACAGAGTCAGAGCTGAGAGGCAGGGGATTTAGTAAGATGGCCAGGAAAAGACTCACTGAGATGGTGATGTGTGAGCAGAGACCTGGAGGAGGAGGAGGTGGGGAGGGGCTGCTGAGCGTTGGGGAAGAGGGAAGAGTGCTCCAGGCAGGGGAACAGCAGAGTGGGTGGCTCAGAGGAGGAAGCCTCCCTCCAATGCTCCCAAACCACCGAGATTTTCCACCACAAGGTGGGATTCAAGGTCCTTGAGATTCACTGTTAAATTACCCGGAAGCTGAGATATTGTCTAACAAATTGAAAACTCTGTATCAGCATTTTCTTTTTCTTTTCTTTTTTTTTTTTTTGAGATAGCGTTTTGGTCTGTCGCCCAGGCTGGAGTGCAGTGGCGCGATCTCGGCTCACTGTAACCTCCGTCTCCTGCGTTCAAGCAATTCTCCTGCCTCAGCCTCCTAAGTAGCTGGGATTACAGGTGGGCACCACCACACTTGGCTCATTTTTGTATTTTTAGTAGAGATGGGGTTTCACTATGTTGGCCAGGCTGGTCTCGAACTCCTGACCTCAAGTGATCCACCCACCTTGGCCTCCCAAAGTGCTGGGATTATAGGCATAAGCCACTGTGCCCGGCCAGTATTTTATTTAATAAAAGAATTAAAAGATGTGGAAAATGTATATTTGGTGTTCCTTTGTTGAAGAACTCTTAAGATAATTGATTTGAAAAAAACCTGGCTACCCACCCCTTAACCTCACTAAATGCTCATTGTGGAAAATACGCAAAATAGAAAAAAGCTAAGGTACTAAAAAAAAAAAAAAAGGAAAAAGTCAAATCTGTAATTCTACTTCTCAATGACTCAAGTAGTACTTTTTTCAACCTTTAAAAGTAATCATGGGGCCAGGTGCTGTGGCTCACACCTGTAATCCAAGCACTTTGGGAGGCAGAGGTGGGTGGATCACCCAAGCTCAAGAGTCCGAGACCAGCCTGGGCCACATGGCGAAAACCCATCTCTACAAAAAAATACAAAAATTAGCCAGGCACTGTGGTGCATGCCTATAGTCCCAGCTACTCAGGAGGCTGAGGCGGGAGGATCACTTGAGCTTGAGGAGGTTGAGGCTGCAGTGGGCCATGATTGCACCACTGACCTCCAGCCTGGGTGACAGAGCGACTCTGTGTCAAAGCAAAAAAAAAAAAAAAAAAAGGAATCCTGGCTCCTGAAAGATTCTGAAATATTTTCTGCAGGGCAGATGCAATTCTGGGCATGACAGACGGGGACAGGGGTGGAGAGGGCAGAGCTGCATGGTGTCTATGACATCCAAATCCTGGGGGCAGCTCATGCTGTAACACAGAAAGCCACTGTCCTTGCCGCTGTCCCCCCTCTGAAGTGCTCAGTTTCACGTCCTGATCTTGCTTGTATTGTGGGGAAAGGGTGGCACCGTGGCCCCAGCTGGCAGGTGCAGCTGGGCCATCCCATGCACCGTGTGCTCACCACGGATTTTCAAATTTGGGGACAGGCAGGCATTCACTCAGGGAAATAATGCTTCATATCTCCCTCGGGGAAAATGCGGCCTTTACCATTTCAGTCTGTAAAGTTTTGTGTGCAAAGAGGATACTCCTTCCTGCTTCTTTGATTTGTATGAGGTTGTAAAAGAGGTGTTTCGGTTCTCCTGACCTCTGACAGCTGTGCGCGTGGCCCTGGGGGGCTGGAGCGAGCATCTCCTGTTGGCTTATTTACCAGGCACAGGCTGTCCAGGCCCGTTCTGTGCAGCGTGAGCTGCAGGGATCATTGCCAATTTGCAAACTGTTGCCGGTGCACAGTGAGGCAATTACAGAAATCGAGAATAAGTGTTTAGAAACTTTTATAGCGATTCGGCATTTCGGTGACATTTTAAATGTCTTTTATATAAAACGATCAGTCTGCCACAGACTGGAAATTTAAAAAACAAAACAAAACTGTCCATCACAGGGAGTCTGGAAAGCACCGCTCTGAATAATGCTGGGCAGGGCCAACGTCACGAGCCCTCCAGGGTAGGAGGACCAGGACAGCGGCACGTGGGGCTGAGCCACAGGAGGGGGGAATGGGTGGGCCTCGGGAGGGCTGGCAGGACCTTGTTGGAAGGAAAGGGGGCTCCATCTCAGGGTGGGTGCCGGGGAAGGGCGGAGGACATGCAGGCAGGTGCAGAGGCTGGCAGGAGTGTGGGGCAGGGCTGGAGGAGTGACGGCTGCCAGGGGCGGCTGCCAGGGGTGGCCAGAGGCACCTGGACATGTGGTGGCAGCCCTGGGGAGTCCCTGCCAGCTCTGGAGCAAGGAGGGGACATGGCAGAAGTGACATGTAGGGAGGTCAGTCTGGGCACAGGTTGAATCATGCTATATCACGTCTTCATCTTAATCTTCTACCCTGAGGGGTGCTGGCCATAGACACTGATTAAAGGGCTGTTACGAAAAGGGTCAGTAAAACCAGCCAAGGGAATGTGGGTTTTACAAGGCGCAAGTCAAAGTGAATGTATCTGGGACAGGTGCTTCTAATGACACGGGTCAAAGGTGTGGATTTCAGTGCTGTCCCTGGACCCAGAGTGGGGACCGGGCAGTGGGTGGTCGAGGGCTCAACTCCTGCGCCCGGCTGGGCATGGCCACAAGAGCTTGACCACACTGGCCAACTCCCAGCAACTCAAGCCACAAACTCCTTCTTCATAAAACAGCAAAAATCATCGCTGTCTCGCATGAACTAAATGAGGTGAAAATGAACCTCAAAGCAGTAAGACCTTGGAAATGACACAGACATGACCATCCTCCCTCTATCTGTTTTTTTTGTTGTTTTTGTTTTTTGAGATGGAGTCTTGCTCTGTCACCCAGGCTGGAGTGCAGTGGTGTCATGTCAGCTCACTGCAACCTCCCCCTCCCAGGTTCAAGCGATTCTCCTGTCTCAGCCTCCTGAGTAGTTGGGATTACAGGCACATGCCACCATGTCTGGCAAAGGCAAATTTTTATAGTTTTAGTAGAGATGGGATTTTGCCATTTTGGCCAGGCTGGTCTCGAACTCTTGACCTTGTGATCCACCTGCCTTGGCCTCCCAAAGTGCTGGGATTATGGGTGTGAGCCACTGCACCTGGCCCATCCTTCCTTTATCTGAAACTGTGGCTCACTCCATCTCAACACAGTGGGCACTCCCAGTTGTCCTGTCAAAAGGACATAAGGGAGAACGAAGAAAGAAACAGAGAGGGGCTTGGGGAGCGATCCAGGGGGCCTGGATGAGAAGCAGCGGCCTGTCAGTCAGTCCATAGGGTGATGGCTGGGAGAGACACGGGCAAAAGCTAGAGAGGAAATCAGAGAGAGGAAGAGGTGGCCTTCAAAGCTTTAGGGAGGCTGGGTGCGGTGGCTCACGCCTGTAATCCCAGCACTTTGGGAGGCTGAGGTGGGCAGATCACCTGAGGTCAGGAGTTTGAGACCAGCCTGACCAACATGGTGAAACTCCATCTCTAGCAAAAATACAAAAACTAGCCAGGTATGGTGGCGCACACCTGTAATCCCAGCTATTCAGAAGGCTGAGACAGGAGAATTGGTTAAACCCAGGAGTGGAGGTTGCAGTGAGCCCAGATTGCGCCACTGCACTCCACCCTGGGTGACAGAGCGGGGCTACATCTCACTAAAAAACAAACAAACAAACAAAACTATGCAAAGCCCAGCATGGCTGCAAACTTGGGCCAGCAGCTCACTCAGTGACCGCTCACCTTCTAGAATCGGAGATTCCACTGGGATACCCAATGGATGGGTTTTGGCCTTTGCTAGATCTACAGACTCCACCGTTTCTCTGCTGCATTCTGCCAGCCAAGCCCAACAGACCATTTTTCCGCTGGCCCAGTTTCCTATGTTTGCTCCCCAACTGGCTGCAGCTGGAACCCACTGGCTATGTGGGAATACACGCCCGCGGGGAGCCCCACGGGGCTGCTCTGGGGAGACTGAACCGGTGCCATGTAAACACGGCACTTAACCGATGATGAAGTGTTTAAGCGCCCCTAGGATCCACAACGGACTCTACCTGCAAAAACATTCATTTCCTTCTGAAATGTTTTGGTTGCTGCAGTCCAGGATAGTGCCAGAATTCCTTTCAACCAAAACACTGAGCTCAGGGGCCCTGTGTAGACACATCAGAATGGACGGCTTCCTTTGCAGAATGAAGCAGGACCCCAGGGGCCAGGGGAAGCCGCTGACCCTGTCCTGAAGGCTGCCTCCCACCCTAGCCATGGTGCTGGATCCAGTTTGTCTAAACTTAGAGGAAGGAACTGTAACAGAGCCAAGGGGACATTCAGTTAAAATTAAGTTCCAGAGTCCATGAAGTATGAAGGACGTGATGGCCTGCTCAATGCAAATCTTTTCTCTACATCCAGGAACACTTCAATCATATCTTTTTTTGTTTGTTTGTTTTGAGATGGAGTCTTGCTGTCGCCCAGGCTGGAATGCAGTGGCACGATCTCGGCTCACTGCACAACCTCTGTCTCCCAGGTTCAAGCGATTCTCCTACCTCGGCCTCCTGAGTAGCTGGGATTATAGGCGCCCACCATCACACCCAGCTAATTCTTCTATTTTTAGTAGAGACAGGTTCTCGCCATATTGGCCAGGCTGGTCTCAAACTCCTGACCTCAGGTGATCTGCCCGCCTCGGCCTCCCAAAGTGCTAGGATTACAGGTGTGTGCCACCACACCCAGTCTCATATTTACTTTTTTGGAGACAGGGTTTCCCTCTGTTGCCCAGGTTGGAGCACAGTGGCACAATCATAACTCACTGCAGCCTCTGCCTCTTGGGTTCAAGCAATTCTCCTGCCTCGGCCTCCTGAGTAGCTGGGACTACAGGCACATACCACCATGCCCAGCTAATTTTAAAATTTTTGTAGAGATGGGGTCTCAATATTTTGCCCTGGCCGGTCTCAAACTCCTGGCCTCAAGTGATCCTCCTGCTTCAGCTTCCCAAAGGGCTGGGATTACAGGTGTGAGCCACTGCGCCCGGCAACAAATGTTTTATTTAATGTTAATTTTAAAAAGAAGGCTAAAATCTTTTCTTAGAAGGGAGTCTTAATACCTTGATATAGATTCATTCCTGGGGAATAATTTAAAAGCCACAGTCTGGGGTGCCAGAACGCCCAATTCAGGTCTTAGCTCAGCCATTAGATTGACTGTGCTTTGGGAAAAGGTGTTTACATTCATGGAGGTTTTGTTTCTTCATCTATATAAAAAAATAGGGCCGGGAATGATGACTCATGCTTGTAATCTCAGCACTTTGGGAGGTGGATAACCTGAGGACAGGAGTTCAAGACCTGGGAGGCTGAGGCGGGAGGATCACTTGAGCCCAGGTCAAGGCTACAGCGAGCCATGATCACTCCACTGCATTCCAGCCTGGGTGACCGAGTGAGATCCCGCAGTGGTTCATGCCTGTAACCCCAGCACTTTGGGAGGTGGATAACCTGAGGACAGGAGTTCAAGACCAGCCTGGGCAATGTGGCAAAACCCCATCTCTACAAATAATACAAAAATTAGCTGGGCGTGGTGGTATGCGCCTGCAGCTCCAGCTAGTTGGGAGGCTGAGGCACGAGAATTGCTTGAACCCGGGAGGTGGAGGTGGAGGTTGCAGTGAGCTGAGATCACGCCACTACACTCCAGCCTGGGCGACAGAGCAAGACTCTCTCTCAAAAAAAGGAATAACGGTATTCTGTTTCACAGATTGGGTGGAAATAATGATTGTCAATGATTGAATTTATTACAAGAGCAAGTTCTTCTGATGAGACTGTACTCTCTGCAACCAGCCTCATCTTACTCCTTATGGTTCTTCGGGTGTCCACTATAAGCCCTAGCATACGGCAAGGGCTCGACGGAGTCACTGTTGGATAAAAGGACTCCTACAACTGATATGTACTCATTGTAACCTTAGGATGAGGGCTCCATAGAGCGGCCTTGTGATCACTTAATTCCTATTTTACACATGGGAAAACTGAGGTTTGTAAGTGAACTAGTGATGAAATTATGTGCTAGAAATTGAGGGATCAGGCTAGGCGTGGTGGCTCATGCCTGTAATCCCAGCACTCTGGGAGGCTGAGGCAGGAGGATCACTTAAGTCCAGGAGTTTGAGACCAGCCTGGGCAACACGACAAAACCTAGTCCCTACAAAAAATACCAAAATCAGCCAGGTGTGGTGGTGTGTGCCTGCAGTCCCAGCTACTCGGGAGGTTGAGCTGGGAGGATCCCTTGAGCCTGGGAGGTGGAGGCTGCAGTGAGCCAAGATTGCGCCACTGCACTCCAGCCTGGGCAACAGAGAGAGACCTTGTCTTAAAAAGAAAAAGAAAAAGAAAAAAAAAACCCAAAACTGAGGGATCAGAGATAATGGTGCCAACTACAACTAGAATTACTGCTAAGGTTTACTTAGTCTTATTACATGTCCAGCTTTGCTCTAAGTTATTTGCTCATAATAACTTTCGCATCAACCCCCCAGTTTACAGGCGGGGAAATGGAGACTCAGGGACGTTAAGCTCCTTTGTCCCCATCACCAGACTGCTGAGCTGGGGTCTGCACCGGGGGCTATGACTCCAACACCCAAGGTCTTAGCTCCTACGCTGTTCCTTGTCCCTACACAGCATTGAAAGAGAGTCTGGAAACCCATAGTTCAAAGCCACCTTGATCGAGCTGGGAATGTTTGGGCTAAGAGCCATTTGTGCTAATTTCAGAAAAAGCAAGCTGCAAAAAAGTGGTGTGATACCCACTCTTCCTGCTCTATAAACTCGGTGCAGAATGTTATTTTATTACCTCTCTGCCCGCCCACCCCTACCCTCCCAGCTCATCCTGAACTGTTCCTCATCTTGGAAGAGCACAGCGGAAACCCTCAATTTCTCCGTGTCATTCTGGAGAGGCTCCTGGTTCGGGTCTGCACCCGCACGCCAGCAATCACACCCCAGGCCTGGCTGGGGCATCGTGACTGTGTCTGCGACTGTGTCTGCGTAGCCTCCACCTTGGCCCTGGGTGGATGCCACGCTAGCCTCAGCCCACCCACGCACAGTTAGCAAAGCTCTTCCTTCGACTTTAACAAGCTCTGGCCCCCAATTGGTCAAAGCAAACCCCACCGAGAAAGCAGTACTGGTTAAAACGTGATTCCCAAAAAGAGATGCTGAAAACAAAAAGGAGCAAGCGGCTGTAACTCGAAGGTGCAGAGGCCAGGCGGGGACAGTCCCCCACGGGGCCGGGGCTACCCACCACGTCTGGTGCCTTCTGGATCTGTGAGGCCAGCTGGAGGGAGTGATTGGCCGATGAGAGCTGTTCCCTTAAGGTCTCCGCCTCTCTCTGAGCCACCTCTGCCCTCTGAAGGAAATGAAAAGGGGTGAAAGAGAAAGTACATTCAGTTTAACAACTGACAATTATTACAAGAACATTCATCAATTCATGCCTGACTGACTATAATTGATTTTCCTAAACACTCAACCTAATAAATGCTAGGAAAAAAAACACAGAATGTGATGGATTTTTATTTTAAACAGTACAAGGAAGAAATAATTGAGCGATTATGACAGTAATTTAACGCTAGGAGCAAAGGAATCCCCTGCTGATACTAATACTCCGGCCCACTGAATTTCCCAGACTGAATAAATACAAGTGGAAATCGAGTCTTTTGATTCAATTTCTTTCTATTCTCATAGACCAAGAAGATTTTATTGCGGGATTACTCCTGGGAGTAATTCTCACGGGTAAACAGTGAATTAAAGACACTTTGGCCATTCTCTTCCTAAAAACACGCACAAACAATGTTGTGGTTGTTTTTCTTCAGCAAGGATTTCCATAAACGTACAGGATGTAAATGCCACTGCTTTTGTAAAGGCTGGGCTTATTTCAACATATTTAACCCTTCACTGGACAAAGTGTTTTGAATGCTGATCCTGGCATTTTCAGCCAAACAGGCCAATCCGAGGACGTAGGCAGGAGGACGGCATAGACCAGTGCTGGGGGCTGTGGGACAAATGAGTGGACTTTTCCATCATTTGCCTGCAATTCCTGAACAAGGAAACCACCACCCCCAGAGAGCAGATGGGGATTTCCCACTGGACGACGAGGACAGGTCACCCCAGTGCCCGCCACCCGACAGGGTGTCTGGGAAAAGACATACCATGGCAAGTTACCCAAACTCACTGAGCTGCTGCCTACCCGTCTGGAAAATGGGAACACGGTCCCTAGCCATGGAAGTGCCCAGGACACACAACTCAGGCAGAGGTCCTTTGTGAATGGCCTTGTGCCGGCTTAATACTTAGGACTGAGGCACAGTTCTAAGACAGGTGGGAGATGGTGGCGAATGACATGGGACACGTGGGCTGAGGTGAAAGTTCTGCTTCTTCCTCCCAGACTTACATTCCACTGCTAGAAACATTCAATCAGAAAAGCCTGGCCAAAGGCCGGGCATGGTGGCTCACACCTGTAATCCTGGCACTTTGGGAAGCCGAGGCGGGTGGATCATGTGAGGTCAGGAGTTCGAGACCAGCCTGGCCAACATGGTGAAACCATATCTCTACTAAAAATACAAAAAATTGGCTGGGTACAGTGGCTCACGCCTATAATCCCAGCACTTTGGGAGACTGAAGTGGGCAGATCACCTGAGGTCGGGAGTTCGAGACCAGCCTGACCAACATGGAGAAACCTCGTCTCTACTAAAAACACAAAATTAGCTGGGCATGGTGGCACATGCCTGTAATCCCAGCTACTCGGGAGACTGAGGCAGAAGAATCGCTTGAACCCAGGAGGTGGAGGTTTGTGGTGAGCAGAGATCACGCCATTGCACTCCAGCCTGGGCAACAAGAGCAAAACTACATCTCAAAAAAAAAAAAAAAAGAAAAGAAAAGAAAAGAAAAGCCTGGCCAAGCAGCGTCTTCATCGTGTGTTTTATTTTGTGGCATGGCAGCGTGTGGCTAACAATGGCTAAGAAAGGACTCAGAAAGACAAACAAGAAGTTGGCCTGCCCTGGAGCTGGCTGATTAATCTAGTTCTAGGAGGAGTGGCTTTGGCAGCTTTAAGCAATTCTGCGGCAACAGCATTGAATCTATTTGCCCTGCATACAGACAAATTAGGATTTTTTTTTTTTTTTTTTTTGAGACAGAGCCTCGCTCTGTCGCCTAGGCTGGAGTGCAGTGGCATGATCTTGGCTCACTGCAGCCTCCACCTCCTGGGTTCAAGCGATTCTCCTGCCTCAGCCTCCTGAGTAGCTGGGATTGCCCACCATGCCTGGCTAATATTTGTGTTTTGAGTAGAGATGGGGTTTCACATGTTGGCCAGGCTGGTATCGAACTCCTGACCTCAGATGATCTGCCTGCCTTGGCCTCCCAAAGTGCTGGGATTACAGGCATGAGCCACCGCGCCCAGCCAATTTAGGATATTTCTAATGGCAGTTCCGTCTGCCCAGGGCGGTGCTGGTGGCCGCCTGCCTTGCCTCTCCAGGAGCTCTCGGAATTACATTCAGTTGAATTCATGTGGTGCCTGGGTGGGTCTGTCTAGGCCCAAGCAGATCACCTCTGTCACTATCTCTCATCCACACTGAATCTAGAACTAGCCATCAGGAAGGTGGCAAGGTGACCTGTATGTCCAGGACTGTAGAGGTGATTTCTGGTTCATGCTAATTAATCAACTGGGGTTTTTTTTTTTTTATTTCCTGAGATGGAATCTCATTCTGTTGCCCAGGCTGGAGTGCAGTGGTGCGATCTCAGTTAACTGCAACCTCCGCCTCCCGGGTTCAAGCGATTCTCCTGCCTCAGCCTCCCGAGTAGCTAGGATTACAGACACACACTGCCACGACCGACTCATTTTTGTATTTTTTGTAGAGACGGGGTTTTGCCACGCTGGCCAGGCTGGTCTTGAACTCCTGACCTCAGGTGATCCGTGCCTTGGCCTCCCAAAGAGCTGGGATTACAGGTGTGAGCCACTGCATCCGGCCTAATCAACTATTAAGACTACAGAAAAATGTCCTCTTCAACAAAAAAGATTTTTCCCAGTTTATTTCCAGATGGGTCACGCCAAGTGTTTCTGATGATCACGTCAAATCACTGAAGAGCTTACGCCTCCCTTGCTGGTCAGTTCAACTCTTGGGCAGAAAATATCTAAGACTCTGCCTGGAATAAGATGTATTTGGAGATATTTCTCCTGGTCTCTTGGGCTAGAAAACCTATTTCTTAGCCTAGTGGAGAAGCTGTTCTGGTGGCTGCCAAAGAGGTGGTCTCACCACCCTGACTTGTAACACTGGCTCTGAAGTGTTCTGGAACGGCCAGCGCTGGGGAAGTCCCGGGCATCTGGTTAAAAGGTGTCCCTGGGAGCCTACGTGGTCTCAAGCAGGCATTTAGCCGTTCAGAGCGGATACCATCTCATCACAGGGTGATGGTTCACAAAAGAAGGGATCTAGCTGTTGATGATTTCAATTTCTGATTGCATAATTTCTTTTTTTCTTTTCTTTTTTTTTTTTGATACAGAGTCTCACCCTGTCGCCCAGGCTGGAGTGCAGTGGTGTCATTTTGGCTCACTGCAACCTCCACCTCCCAGGATCAAGTGATTCTCCCACCTCAGCCTCCTGAGTAGCTGGGATTACAGATGCCCGCCATCACGCCCAGCTAATTTTTGTATTTTTAGTAGAGACAGGGTTTCACCATGTTGGCCAGGTTGGTCTTGAACTCCTGACCTCAAGTGATCCACCTGCCTCGGCCTCCCAAAGTGCTGGGATTACAGGTGTGAGCCACCGCGCCCGGCCTGATTGCATAATTTCTGTGGAGCATTTGCACTTGCAATCAGTTTCCAAGCTCACGGACAGTCTCTCTGTGGCCTGTCTGTTGGCGGTCACGGTGGTCAGACTTCTATCACTTTTGGCTTGACTTCGTTACTTTCATGCAACTTTCTGATCACATAGTTATTCAGGATTTCTGTCCTGAGGGCGTCAAAAAAAAATACAAAACTCACAAAATGAAGCGTTGAGGTGGTTTGTGTGGTGAGATCCACGAAACAGGAGAATTCAAACTAAAAACAGGCCTAATGGCAGTGAAAGGAAGGAACAGGGAAACAGACACTGATCTGGAGCTGGGATAAATTCATTTCAGGAGCTGAGAAGTAAGCGTAGCCCATCATTGGCAGCTGAGGCAGGAAGAAGGGGGCCCTGTCCCGGGTCGGCGTGTGGTGACACTGGTTTTGAGGCTCTGGCGTCTTCCTGAAGACCCCTGTTAAACCAGCTGTAGCTGTGTTTCTAGATCTGGAACCCCAGACGCAAGAGCGGTGGCGGCCCTGAGACATCACTTCCCTGTGGTCACCGCCGGACTCCCGTCTCCTCCTGTGTCCCTGCAGAGACAGGGCCACTGGGAGCCCTCATTCTACTTTTGTGTCTGCCCCACCATGAGAACGGCCCCTCGCCGAGCCTGAGCACTGTCCCGGGAGATCTTTCTTGCTGCTTCTTGCCTATTCTCTGTCATTTGCTGAGAAATCAGAGTTGATGCTAGAAACACAGGGGTGAGGAGGATACTGCTTGCATATCAGTGGTAACCCAGACCACGATGGCAGAAAACAGCCACCCGGCAAGGGGACTGGTGGCCATGGGGCTCACACAAGCCGATGCCCATCACCTGGCGATGGTGTCCAGGACATTATCATGAAGGTCCCTGGCATGTGTGGCCCCAGGCACACCTCACATCCTCCTCATCTCAAAATGGAAGACCCTTTTGGGGGAAATTACTCTTAGCTGGCATCAGGTTAAACTCTGCCTCCCCTCAGCAGTCACCTGGGAGGTAGCAAGCAGCCAGTGACACCGTGTCTCAGGAATTCTTCCTGTTAGAGTCAAGCCAGCAAATATAGAGATGGTTTCCACCGTGAGACCCAGGGGAGCTTCGCTTCTCTGGGGAAGGTGAAGGAGGCTTTTGTGCTCCCTGGGCTGGCGTCATATTCCTCACTGGGTGATTTGGGGAAGGAGAGCCGGAACCAGGGGTCCACGAGGTCACCCCATCCTAGAGGAAGTTCCACGGGCCCCCCAACCCCTGCCCATCCCTCAAGGGTCCCTGAAAGGCCCCAGGAAGTATGGTAAGTGAATGCTTTTGCTGGGTGCTGTGGGTCACGCCTGTAATCCCAGCACTTTGGGAGGCTGAGATGGGCAGATCACTTGAGGTCAGGGGTTTGAGACCAGCCTGGTCAACATGGTGAAATCCTGTCTCTACTAAAAATACAAAAATTAGCCGGGCGTGGGGGTGCGCACCTGTAGTCCCAGCTACTTGGGAGACTGAGACATGAGAACTGGCACGAGAACTGCTTGAATCCGGGAGGGGGAGGGTGCAGTGAGTCAAGATCACGCCACTGAACTCCAGCCTGGGTCACATGGCGAGACTCCATCTCAAAAAAAAAAAAAAAAAAAAGCTTTCCCCTAACCGCAGTGCCCCTGATTGGGATGTGAATACAGGATGTAGACAGCTACTTCCAGGCCTCTAAAGTCTGAACAATTTGACTCATAAAACGTGGTAAGGCATCATGGGAAGGACACAGAGAGGGGTGGGCTTGCAGAGGATAAAGACAGGGCCTTGGGCCAGCTGCAGCCTGGTGTGGCGAAGGTGTGGGGAGAGGGCTGGGGGGTCTCATGTGCGACATGGCCCCAGACCTGTGGAGAGGTGGCTGTGGTTAGGAATTCTCTTGGGAGGCTCATTTTCTTCTCCCTCTGGAACCAACAAGAGAGAACCCTCACCGTCTCCCCTTTAAGGGCAGACTCCTTCCCCCACCCTGCCAGTTTACACTTTCAGAGTGTGGCCTTTGAAGTCCCTGGTTTTATATGGCGGGGGAGGGGGGTGTTCTCTGATCCAATCTTCCACCCCCTTCTTGGCCCCAGGTTTTGTCTCTTGTTCTCTGCTTGCATGGCCATTAAAACTCAGGTTTGAGGACACCAGAGATGAGCAAGTCCCCCGAGGAACAAAGTAGACCCAGGAGCTGATGATGGGCTAAGGCCCTGCTGCCCTACCCCCAGCATGCAATTACAGCGAACATCTCGACTCCCAGAGGTAACTCCATGTCAGTGACTCTGCAGGAAGGAGGTCGGGAACAGCTACCACAGCTGGAGACCAAATGCTGACCACCACGTGTCCCACGCTGATGCTGCACCAGTGGCCAAGGCCTCCATGGAGACCCACTCTCCGTGGTGAGGGTCAGCTGTGGTTTCCAACCCCTAACCTCAACCTGGAGAGTCCTCCACTAGGGTAGTCTTGTGACATAAACACCAGGCAGGTGAACAGGAGGAGGGCAGCTCACTTCAATGACTCCCTCCCAGCCCCACTGTGGGCTAGGAGAACATGCCACTGCGCTCCAGCCTGTGTGTCAAAGCCCATATTCATTCAATACATCTTTCTGAGCACGGACTCTGAGCAGGCCTCATAAGTAGTAAAGAAATGCTGGCTTCAAAGCCAGGCGCAGTGGCTCATGCCTGTAGTCCCAGTACTTTGGTAGGCCAAGGCGAGAGGATAGCTTGAGCCCAGGAGTTTGAGACCCACCAGCAACTCGGATCACCACTGCTCAGAAAGGAGGCCCCAGAGGGGTGGTGGGCAGGCCACTTTTTTTCACCACAAAAAGGCTGTGAATTGCTGAAAGCCCCGGGACGGGACGGGGTTTCACAGGCAGTTCAAAGTGCAAAGCTGTGGCTTCTTATTGACCATGAAGTCTCAAGAGTTCTGAACCTTTACTGTCACCAGTTGGGACAGTGAGTATTTATGCCAGTGCCCTGATGTTCAACAAACAGGTGTGAATGAGGCTCGGACATAATTGACAGGTGCCGACCGCTCTGCTACTTCTCCATAACAGGAGCACAGTGGTTTAGCAATAAACGAGCACTTCAGGTCTCCGTAGAACATTCTAACTACACACCCAGGGAAAATGAGTGTTGTATGCCAGTGAGCTAGTAAATTGCTCCTCCTGGGGGTTTCCTGATGGGAAAGGTGTTGGTCCAGATGCCTGCCACCTGCACCAGTGTTGGACCGTGTCTGCGCCCTCCTCTTCCTGCCCAGCCCGCCTCCAGCTCACCTCCGCAGGGATGGCCTCAGCTCAGGCCCATGCCATCTCTCCCCGTACTATCACAATAGCCTCCCACAGCTCTCCTGGCGTCTGGTCTTTCCACTCCCATCTGTTCTCCAATGTATAGCCAGAGAGATCCTTCTAGAACTCAAACCTGATGTCTCAATCCCGCCTACGATTCTTCACTGCTCCCAGGATGAATCCTTCATACTCAGACCCTCCCACAGGCCTGGCCAGGTCCCCTCCTACCAGCCCACTCTCTGACCCGCATCTCTGGGGTTGGTTTTGAACTCTCGGGCCCAAGAGATCCTCCCATCTCAGCCTCCTGGGTTAGCTGGGACCACAGGTGCACACCACCACACCTGGCTATTTTTTTTTTTTAAACTTTTTTGTAGAGAAAAAAGTCTCACTATGTTGCCCAGGCTGGTCTCAAACTCATGGGCTCAAGTGATGCTCCTGCCTCGGCCTCTCCAAGTGCCGGTACTATAGGCGCCGCCACCACCATGCCTGGCTCTGGGCAGCTTTTCTCTTAGTTGATGGCCCAGGCCAACGTCCCCTTCTCTGGCTTTCCTTTAACCTTCCACTTCTTTTCCTGCTGGAAATATTCTCTCGATATTCCAAGGGCTTGCATCTTTCCTCCCTGGATGCTTCTCATGCCAATGGGTTCACCTGTAGCTTCACGAAATCCTAGACTTCAGGGTCAAAAGGGACCCTTTGAGCCTTCTTGTTCAATCCCTCCTTCGGTCCACTCTGTGCGTGATTCCCCATCTCATGTTCTCCGGGAGGGCTGGCCTGAATCTGCTTGCATAGCTCTGGTGACAGGGAGCTCACTCTCTCCAGAGCAAGCATCTTTCAGCGTGGCAACTCTGGAGAGCCAGACCACTGGGAATAAGCTTCCTGGCTGGGCGTGGTGGCTGACGCCTGTAACCCCAGAACTCTGGGAGGCAGAGGTGGGTGGATCGTTTGAGCCCAGGAGTTCAAGAGCAGCCTGGGCAAACATGGCAAAACCCCGTCTCTACTAAAAACACAATAATTAGCTGGGTGTGGTGGCATGTGCCTGTAATCTCAGCACTTTGGGAGGCCGAGGTGGGCAGATCGCTTGAACCCAGGAGTTATCTCTACTAAAAATAAGAAAATTAGCCATGCGTGGTGCCATATGCCTGTAGTCCCAGCTACTCGGGAGGCTGAGGCAGGAGAATCGCTTGAACCCAGGATGGGGAGCCATATGCCCGTAGTCCCAGCTACTCGGGAGGCTGAGGCAGGAGAATCACTTGAACCCAGGACGGGGAGGTTGCAGTGAGCTGAGATTGTGCCACTGCACTCCAGCCTGGGCAACAGAGCAAGACTGTCTCAGAAGCAAAAACAAAAAAGTTTCCTCTCACCAGCCTATGCTTGGCTGGGGTCTACAGGGGTCTCTCAGAAAAAGCCTGGCTCCGTCCCCTGGCCTTTCTTTCTGGTCGGCTCTTGAGAACTACAAGGACAGAACCCACAAATGCCCCCATGACCCTTCCCCCTTATCTTTTCGCGTCCCAGATTCCTGAAATTATTCCTCTTGCTCCTGCTGTCCAGTGGTGCTGCTGTCTTTCCCTGCTACCCCAAGATTAGGAACGTCTCCGAACCCCTTAGTTCTTTTTATGTTAGAGCCCCTCCCTGTCCTGGCCATGGAGTCATCTCTGAATGCACTCCAAGGAGCTGTTTTCCTTATATTGTGGCTTCCAGTCTAAAATGGAATTTCCGGCTGGGCGCGGTGGCTCACGCCTGTAACCCCAGCACTTAGGGAGGCCAAGGTGGGCAGATCACCTGAGGTCAGGAGTTCGAGACCAGCCTGGCTAACACGGTGAAACCCCGTCTCTACTAAAAATATAAAAATTAGCTGGGCATGGTGGGCGCCTATAATCCCAGCTACTTGGGAGGCTGAGGCAGGAGAATTGCCTGAACCCAGGAGGTGGAGGATGCAGTGAGCTGAGATCGTGCCATTGCACTCCAGCCTAGATGACAAGAGTAAAATTCCATTTCAAAGAAGAAAAATAAATAAATTTAAAAAATGGAATTTCCTAGGCACAGACTCCTTGCTGCCAATGAGCAGAATCACCACCTCCTTCATTCTAGAAACTGTATTTCTATTAATGTAGCCGTATCAGGCTATAAACTCTGGCTGAGTTGTTGGTGAGAACTCACCTC
Organism: Gorilla gorilla gorilla; assembly: GCF_029281585.2. Taxonomy (NCBI): domain Eukaryota; kingdom Metazoa; phylum Chordata; class Mammalia; order Primates; family Hominidae; genus Gorilla; species Gorilla gorilla. The sequence goes on from NC_073230.2 coordinate 86,522,734, forward strand.
TACCCCTCACCACCCTTTCCTGAAGGCAGGACTTTACAATTCCCCCAAAACCTGTGCTTCTTCAGCAGCTACGGAACTAACATTTATTTAGGCATCTATTTCTTTTATTTTTTTTGCGATAGGGTCTCACTCTGTCACCTAGGCTGGGGTGCAGTGGTGCAATCATAGCTCACTGCAACCTCTACCTCCTGGACTCAAGCGATCCTCCTGCCTCAGCCTCCCGAGTGGCTGGGACTACAGGCACACTGCCACGCCCAGCTAACTTTTGTATTTTTTATGGAGATGGGGGACTTGTTAAATTGCCCAGGCTGGTCTCAAACTCCTGACCTCAAGTGATCCGCCTGCCTCGGTCTCCCCAAGTGTTGGGATTATAGGTGTGAGCCACTGCGCCCGGCCACCATCTACTTTTTACTCTGGCATTTTACCTCAAATCCTCGAAACAACCTTGCAAAGGAAGCATTAGCTAAATTCCCTTCCTTTCTTTCAAAAAATTTTTTAACATATTTTAAATCGTGGCAAAATACGCAAAGCATAAAATTTACCATCTTAACCATTAGCGTACTTTTCAGTAGCGTCAAGGACGTTTATGTGGTTGTGCAATGAATCCCCAGAATGTTTTCATCTTGCAAAACCAAAACTCTGTACCCATTTAACAACAACTTCGTATTTCCCTCCTCTCCTCGTCCCTGGCAGTCACCGTGGCACTTTCTGTCTCTCTGAAGTTGGCTCCTCTAGATACTTCATACAGGTGGAATCATTCAATATTTGTCTGTGACTGGCGTATTTCCCCTGGCATAATGGCCTCAAGGTTCACTTTTCTTTTGATTTTTTTATGACCAAGAAATTTAAGAGATTAAGAGACCCGTCAAGGCCACACAGGAAATACCGAGTTAGGAACTGAACCCGTGTCATTGCGGAGCCAGCACCTGTCCCTACAGCCTTGTCTGGTGTCTCCTAAGACTGGGGTCCACCGAGTGGCTTTGGCACCTTGAGAAGTGCATTCGCTTTGCCAAACTTCTTAGGTAGCTGGGGACTGCCCCTGAGACCACAGAGAGTCTGTTCTGGATAGTGCACTGATATTCACAGGATAAGGCTCTCCCGTTTAACAAACCAGGCTCTCCTGCTGGGCACATTAGATTGCCCAAAAGTGCCATCTAAAGGTAAGGCATGCCCAAGACTGGCCTTGAGGAGAGAGGGGGAGTCGGTGGAAACTTGAGAAATAGGAATAGTGATCTATGATGAAGGTAACTCCTTCCAGTAATTGCTTTTTTTTTTTTTTTAGACAGATTCTCGCTCTGTCATCCAAGCTGGAGTATGGTGGCGTGATTGGTTCACTGCAACCTCCGCCTTCCGGGTTCAAGTGATTCTCCTGCCTCAGCCTCCTGAACAGCTGGGATGACAGGTGCATGTCACCGCACCCGGCTAATTTTTGTATTTTTAGCAGAGACGGGGCTTCACCATGTTGGCCAGGCTGGCCTCAAACTCCTGACCTCAAGTCATCCATCCATCTTGGCCTCCCCAGGTGCTGGGGTTACAGGCGTGAGCCACTACACCCAGCCCAAGGCTCTTTTATTTTTAAATTTTATTTTGTATTTTTTTGAGATGGAGTTTCTGCTCTGTTGCCCAGGCTTAGATCTTGGCTCACTGCAACTGCTGCCTCCAGGGTTCAAGTGATTCTCCTGCCTCAGCCTCCTGAGTAGCTGTGATTATAGGCGCCTGCCACCACGCCTTGCTAAATTTTGTGTTTTTAGTAGAGATGGGGTTTCACCATATTGGCCAGGCTGGTCTCAAACTCCTGACCTCAAGTGATCCTCCCACCTTGGCCCCCCAAACTGCTGGGATTACAGGCGTGAGCCACTGCGCCCGGCTGGGGGACCACTTTCTTTTCAGAGCAACAGCAGCACCAGCTAAAGCAAAATGTTTTCCTGTTCTGTGGGCTCCTGGGGGGAGGAAGGGGTTTTGGGGATGGCTGAATTTTCCAGGAAGCAGAGTATTTAGAATCACCCAAAAGTACGCTAATGGTTAAGATGCGTCTCGTGCCTGATCTGTGCCGGACACTGTGCTGGGTACTTGCCATAAGGCCTCTCTGAGAACCAAGTGTCAGCCAAAAAGGGGCCGTCAGCTGAGAGCCCTCTTCGGAGTAAGTGGCTGGGACCCATGAGAACGTGGCGGTAAGGAACTCTCCTAGGATAACACCGTGGTGAGATGTCTACACTAAGGAACTCTCCGAGGATAATTCCATGGTGAGATGTCTACACTGTCACGGATGCCACAGCTACAAAGATGGGTGTTTAGAGATGGAGTAGGGAAAAGGAGACAGTTACCACTTTGGAGGGGATGTTCACCATGGGATGTCTGAGATGTTGGAACCACATCAAAGACTTTGCCAAGGAAATGGTTCCTGGGACTTTTTATGTCTTTTCCTACTTCTCACGACATCAGAAGGAGCATCGACGTTGAAAGCTGTCAGTAAAAAATGGAAGGATAACCGGCCTTCTAACTTCGGGTGACGCATCTTCCGAGATGCCAGAAATGGGCCCGCTATTGTGGGTTTTAGGACTAAAAGCGTCCAGGGTCCTACCTGGTTTGCCCTTTCAAGGTCCGTCATGATCATTTCAATCTCGTCGGCCCTAGGAGGGTGAGAGGGAGAGAGCAGGTTAGTCACAAGGAGACCGGCTCAGGGGGTGACTGATGGGACAGCTTCCTAGCTCAGGGCTCGGGAAGGGCTGTGCAGACCCGTGAGTCAATGCTGTCCAGCAGGAGGAGGTGGGCTCACACTGGGGGAAGAGATGTGCTTGCTGATGCCATGCGCTCTTTTGATAATCACGTGTCTGGTGCGCATGGGGTGCCTGCCTTTGATGGGGTCCCAATCTCATTGGGGAGACATAACCATTAAAATATAAAATACAGCATGTCCTGCCAAGGGTTCAAAAAGAGCTCTGAGCAGAGTGCTCTGAAAAAAAGAGGGAGAAATAAATTCTCTTTGTGGGAGGGAATCAAGGAAGGCTGCAGAGGAGGTGACAGGTAAGTGGGGTTTTGAAGGATGAGTAGAAGTTTGCCAGGCTGGGGGTAAGAGGAGGAGCTGGGGAAAGGCTACTTTAGGAAAAGGCACTTGGCAGTGAAAGCCTCACCAGGAATGAGGAAACCAGGAGAAGGTGGCCAACTGGAGGTGAGGAGGGCAGGTGAGGATGGTGACACAGGTTGGGGGACTGTACAGGCTGCAGTGCAGACAGCCTGGGTTCATTGCTATGGCCCAGCCTGCTCGTAAAAGCAATTGTCCAGGTTCTGTCTTTCCCTTTTTCTGTTTTGAAAGTACTTCCTTGAGTAATCTGAAGGCAAATACGCGAACCCAACACAGAGCATCATGAGAGAGGAATGCGGAGAGTGCTTTTATGTTTGTTTGTTTTGAGATAGAGCTCTGTCGCCCAGGCTGGAGTGCAATGATGAGATCTCGGCTCACTGCAACCTCCGCCTCCTGGGTTCAAGCAATTCTCCTGCCTCAGCCTCCCGAGTAGCTGAGACTACAGGTGTGCACCACCACGCCCGGCTAATTTTTGTATTTTTAGTACAGACAAGGTTTTGCCATGTTGGCCAGGCTGGTCTCAAACTCCTGACCTCAGGTAATCCACCCACCTCGGCCTCCCAAAGTGCTGGAATTACAGGCATAAGCCACCGCACCCAGCCTGGAGAGTCCTTTTGAGAAGGGCACAGCCAACTCCAAAAGCCTATGGGAGGTTAGAGCAGGACACCCGGGCAGACCACCATCCCAATGTCTGCAAGCAGGTCCTGAGGATGGTCTCTGTTAGAAGGCCACAGGCTGGAACTGTCTGTGACCCAAGGAAGGTTTTTTTTTAGCATACCCAAGGGCCATGGAGCCAGTGTTGCAGCCACAGGGACCTGGTTGGGGTTGAGGGCTCTCATGCTGTGGCTCTGAGTCCACACGCACCTGCACTCTGCTGCCTTCAGGATGCAATCCCTCCCTCAGCCACACGCAAGGCCCTTCCACACCAAGGCTCCTTCCTCCTCTTGGCCTTACCCGCCACTCTTTCTCAGGACCCTGTGCTCTAACAACTCCCATCTCGTGCGGGACCCCAAAGAGCCAGGCCTTCCTCGGCACTAGGCCTCCACCTGCGCTGCCTGCCTGAATGCCTTCTCGTCCCAGGGAACCTCATCTCCTACTTCCACCCCATCCACCCTTCCCAGACCCTCTCAGCGGCTCTGTCTCAGGAAGTGGCACTGTCCCTAGTCCTAGTTTCCAGGTTTGAGTTTTCACTGGGTGCCCATGCTGTGAGCTCTCTCTGAATGCTGGGCCATAGGTCCCTTTTGCCCTATATCCCTAGAATTTGTCCTGTATTCACAGGGCTGCACGTCACGTTGGATGCCAGAGTCCTGGATGTGGCCCATCCTGTCAGCGACGGGCAAGTCTACTCCTGGGGACAGCCCAGGGTGCTGGACAGGCCTGACAATGAGAGCTCTGTCCTTCCGAAACCTGCTCCATGGTCCCAAGGAGGCAGGTCCAAGTGAGAGTACCCACCCACCCTGCTATGGTTTGTCTCCACCAAAACTGCTACTGAAATTTGATCCCCAGTGTGGGGGCATTGGGAGGTGGGGTCTAGAGGGAGGTGTTTGGGTCATGGCGGTGGATCCCCTCATGAATGGCTTGGTGCCATTCTCCTGGCAGTGAATGAGCTCTTGCTCTGACCAGACTTTAGGGACTGGATGAGTTCCCTTGAGTGGGTTATCATAACGCCAGGAACCTCCCTGGGTTGTCCCTCTTGGCACGCATCCACCTCCCCTTTGACCCTATCCGTATTGTTATGATGCAGCATGGAAGCCCTCGCCAGGAGCCAGGGCCATGTCCTTGAACTTCCCAGCCTGCAGATCTGTGAGCCAAATAAACCTATCTTCTTTATAAATCATCCTGGCCTTAGGTGTTCTGTTGCAGCAACAGAAAACAGGCTAAGGTACACCCTGGACGCTGAGAGTTGGAAAAACTGTCTCCGGGCCCCTGGGCTGGGGAATTTTTGTGGCCTGAGGCTTTTGCAGCCTTTAACTGCACACAGCGATTTAAGGTAGTCTTATCAACTCCCAGCAGCCTGAATAGGGTAACAGATGCCTTGTGATCAGGTTCAATGTTCATTGTATCTGTTTGAAATAATATCCGGCTTTCAGACTGGTCTGAGAAAAAGTCTGAAAAAGCCTGTCAAATGGCCTAGTTAAATGAAGCTATTTTTAGGATGATTTCATGAAGAAGGCAGTGTCTCTGTAAGATAAATACCCAAACTGGGCCTCTGCAATACAGTGCTGGGTGCAGGGAGTGGGGAAGGGACAGGGCTTCTTAAATGATGAAACATCCTTCTGTATCATCTCAAAGTGAAACCTCCAAGATCTGACAGAAAAATTGCTGTGCAAAGATAGTCTAATACTACAAATGGTAATTAAAAAAATTAAAAGTGTTAAGGGTCTTAAAACATATCAGAAAAGGATAATCACCAGTCAATGCAGAAAGCTGCTACCTTGACGCCCTGTTGATGAAGCATTCAGAGCGTAAACTCCTTCAGACACAAAATAAAAGCTTGCAAACTTTACTTAAGGCAAATTGCAAGGATTTTTTGTGTTTTTTTTTTTTCTTTTTGAGACAGGGTCTCACTCTTACCCAGGCTAGAGTGCAGTGGTGTGATCTTGGCTCACTGCAACCTCTGCCTCCTGGGCTCAAGCAGTCCTCCCGCTTCAGCCTCCAGAGTAGCTGGGACCAGTGGCGTACGCCAGCATACCTAATTTTTTTTTTTTTTTGGTAGAGACAAGGTTTCACCATATTGCCCAGGCTGGTCTTAAACTCCTGGGCTCAAGCCATCCACCCGCTTTGGCCTCCCAAAGTGCTGCGACTATAGGCATGAGCCACTGCGCCTGTCCCAAATCACAAGTTTTAAACACAATTTTATACTTCAGTTAGTTACCTATCGTGTATTTCCAATGTCCACATACACAGGTCAAAACTGCCCTGGCTACCGTCATTCACTCATTCACTAGCTCCACTAGTGTTTCAGACCCCTAAAAGTTTCCTGGTGCTGGAATGGGCACATAGAGATGCAGGCTTAGGTCCTGCGTATCTCATCAATGTCGTAGATTTAAAAGATGACAATGAAAATACATAGCTGCTGCGTACCCACAACAAGATGTGCAGAGGTTGACAATTGCCTAAATCCTCCTCTGAATGCATCAGAGCTGGCTGCAGAACTTGGGAGGTGGATGGGGACTGGTCCGGCTGGTGAGTGAAGAGACACTGAATGTGGGTCTAGGTGAGGACTTTTCCTAATGGCTCCAGTGTGGCCCTATATAAGCCCTCTCTTTAATTCTGGCTATTTTCATTTGAATACTTCTATTCTGTTTGAGACTACTGTTATTTGGATATTGTTGGCATAGCTACTTCTGTCCTCCATGTCATTTAACTTTTCTTTTATATTTTGCTATTTCTTTATCCTTTTCTTGCTGCCTTCTGGATCAAGGTTAACTTGATCTAACTGGTCTTTAGCTATTTATTTATTTATTTATTTATTTATTTATTTATTTATTTGGAGACAAGCTGGAGTACAGTGGTGTGATCACGACTCAAGGCAGCCTCAATCTCCTGGGCTCAAGCAATCCTCCCACTTCAGCTTCCCTAACAGCTAGGACTACAGGCGCATGTCACCATGCCTAGCTAATTTTTCTACTTGTTTTTTTTTTTTGGTACAGATGGGGGTTTGCCATGTTATCCGGGCTGGTCTTGAACTCCTGGGCTCAAGCGATCCTCCCACCTCAGCCTCCCAAAGTGCTGGGATTATAGGTGTGAACCACTGCACCTGACCTATTTTCTACTTCCTCTTTCTGGAATTCCTATTAGGTGGATGTTGGAGCTCCTGAATTGATCTCTAATTTTCTTTTCTTTCTAACATCTACATCTATATCTTTTTAGTTACTTTCTGGGAAATATCTTCATCTTTATTTTCCAGGCTTGTGTTGATTCTTTTATTTATTTACTTAAAAACATTTTGTTTATAGAGATGGGGTCTTGCTATGTTGCCAGGCTGGTCTCGAACTCCTGAGCTCAAGCAACCCTCCGGCCTTGGCCTCCCAAAGTGCTGAGATTCCAGGCATGAGCCATCAGACACAGCTGGCAATGTATCCTTTCTTCTTTGCTCCTAAGTTATTCAATTCTTTTACGCTGTTACTTCCACTTGGTCCATTTGAAAATTACCTGTTGGTTTCGCTTCACACTGCCAATATCTTCCTCTGTTTCCCTGAGTGCCTTTGTGGTGCTTTGTCTTTGTGGCCCAGCTGTCCTGCCTCATATCACACCCACTGTTGGGGTCTGGGTGTGTCTTTCAGAAGCACTGCCCTCCTCTGGGGACCAGCTGTTTTTGCTTGTGTGTTTGGGTCCTCCAGGGATACCAGCCGCTCTTTCTGGCAATGTACACGGTGGGAGGACAGAGAAGCCAGCCCTGCTGCATGTCTCTCAAGCGAATTGAAGGAGAAAAGCACACGGTAGGCATTCAATGCCTTTCTGCCGAACATAGGAAGGAAGGGAAGGGGATGGCCCCGGTCTCTGAGATGCCTTGCCGATGACTCCTCCCTGCTGCTTGGCAACCAGGAAAACCCTCTGGCCAGGTAGCTTACTTAGCCTTGACTCTTCGGGGAGCAGCAGCAACAGGAGGACACCGTCTCCCTGGGTGCAGCTCCCTGATCTTGGGAGTGCGGAGCTGAAAAGCTGGAGGCGTGGCTGCCTGGGGGTGCTGGCCCGCCCCTGGCTGCTTTCATTCACTCCTCACTTGCGGCCTGGTGTTGCCAGTGGCCAAAGGCCCAGGCATAGAGAAGAGCAAGGTTCCAGGGGCCCAGCTTTACACAGAGGCCAGCTTGGCAGGGCTGGGGTCCATGCGGGTCGAGTCCAGTTCCTGCCAGGTTTATGGGGCCTGGGTGGGGCTTGGGCACCTCCTGGAAAGTGCACACTCTCTGGATTTCTTCTCAGATAGCACATGGCTTTGGATTTTCATCAGGACACCTAATATCCGGAAAACCACGCCTCATCTCCAGAAGATTTCACGTCATTTATAAAAAAATCAGTCCCACTGACGCAGGAAGGTGCAGACTTGGCAGTGTGAGGCAATCCTGGAAGTGAATTTCAAGTTTTCCATCTCCTGGTCAGTTGTGCTTTGGTTACTAAGCAACTGCTAAACGGACCAAAATACTGAATGTGATAACAAGGACTGCACTTACCTTTCATGTCGAAAGCAACTCTCTTTCCCCAGGCTTTCGAATGACAATGACGACACCACACTCTGCAGTTGCAGGGCAGGCCTATTCCATACCAGGGATTGTGGTGACAGCCGGGCCCGGAGGGGCTGCTGTCTCCATTCACAGAAGGGACCAGAAACCACAGGAGGAGACAATCGGAGGAACCAGGGATGCAGTTGGCAAGGAAACGTTCTGATTATTATTTTAAAAGTAGGCCAGACGCAGTGGCTCATGCCTGTAATCCCAGCACTTGGGGAGGGCAAGGCAGGTGGATCACCTGAGGTCATGAGTTCGAGACTAGCTTGGCCAACATGGTGAAACCCCGTTTCTACTAAAAGTACAAAAATTAGCCAGGTGTGGTGGTGCATGCCTGTAGTCCCAGCTACTTGAAGGGCTGAGGCAGGAGGAGCATGAGCCAAGATGGTGCTACTACACTCCAGCCTAGGTGACAAAGTGAGACCCTGTCTCAAAAAAACAAACAAACAAAAACAAACAAACAAAAATCTGTATGTTTGTTACTCATTTTTCTGAGAATTCTTTTTTATTTTTGATACAGGGTCTGGTTCTGTTGCCTAGGCTGGAGTGCAGTGGTGCGATCATAGCTCACTGCAGCCTCCAACTCTTGTCCTGAGCTCAAGTGATCCTCCTGCCCCAGTCTCTTGAGTAGCTGGGACTTATAGGTGTGCACTATCAAGCCCAGCTAATTCAAAAGAAAAATTTGTTTTTTAGAGACAGGGGTCTTACAATACTGCCCAAGCTGGTCTTAAACTCCTGAACTCAAACAATCCTGCCTTGGCCTCCCAAGTAGCTGGGACTACAGGTATGCACTGCCACACCTAGCTAGTTTTTTCTTTTTTGTAGAGACAAGGTTGATCTTGCTATGTTGCCGAGGCTGGTCTTGAACTCATGGCCTGAAGCGATCCTCCTGCCTTAGTTTCCCAGAATGCTGAGATTACAGGCCTGAGCCACTGTGCCTGGCCCGTTATTAATTTTTCTAAGGAGGTATTCTTTTTTAAAAGCCGAAAGAAAAATACAACTAGCTGAGTAAGTGCGATCGGGGGCTTTGGAAGATGTGAGTGTGGCCATCAGTGTTTGCAGACCAGGACCAAGGAGGCGGGTCTTGCTTTGGGGCACCTCCCAACCAGTTTTTTTTTTTTTTTTTTTTGAGACAGAGTCTCACTCTGTCGCCCAGGCTGGAGTGCAGTAGCACAATCTCAACTCACTGTAGCCTCTGCCTTCCCAGTTCAAGTGACTCTCCTGCCTTAGCCTCTCCCATGTAGCTGGAATTACAGGCACACCCAATCACAGCTAATTTTTGTATTTGTATTTTTATTTTTTGAGATGGAGTTTCGCTCTTGTTGCCCAGGCTGGAGTGTAATGGCGTGATCTCAGCTCACTGCAACCTCCATCTCCTGGGTTCAAGCGATTCCCCCTGCCTCAGCCTCCCGAGTAGCTGGGATTACAGGTATGCGCCACCACACTTGGCTAATTTTTGTATTTTTAGTAGAGACAGGGTTTTATCATGTTGGCCAGGCTGGTCTCGAACTCCTGACCTCAGGTGATCCACCCGCCTCGGCCTCCCAAAGTGCTGGGATGACAGGCGTGAACCGACGCGCCCAGCCCCACCCCAGTCTTAATCATCCACTTTCTCTCCAAACTGCTGCCTCCTCCCCCGACTGAATTAATCCTGCCTGACAAACTGTCTGCAATAAGTAATACAAAAATGCCCAGGGGTTAATACCACAACTGTAAATGTAATCTTGGAAGCGCAGTAATGAATTAAATGGCATGTGGTTTCATGGTGTGAGTGTCAACAGTATTCCAAAGATTTTTCATTCTCTTCATGCTGAAGGCTCAACTAACCACATCAGTATCTGTAGCCTGACATTGGTCTAAAATCATTTATTTTCCAAAGTCTGTAATAACCGCACATATTGTTTGCTCAGCAAAATGATTTATTATAAAAATTTAGATCTCTCACCTTTTTATGAGCTGACGAAATAGCTTCCACTGATCTATTAACCTGCCCGGTATTATGCTCAGCTCTGACTTCAAATAGCGAATAATTTCAGTTTGGCCTAGAATATGTAGTTCGTTCAATCAGTTCACCACAGATCATTTCAGGGTATTCTCTGGGCTAACACACAGTTTTTATGAGGAACTGAAAAGGACATGGTCAAGGTCGATGGAAGGGAAATTATATCCACGCTGGAAATTCTAGTATTTACTTTCACGCAAGCCTCCTGGGGGCTAATGCGTGGCATCGGGGCACGGTGTTGGCGCATATTTCAATACCCAAATAAGCACGCTGGCATCAGGAGCTGTTAAAACAAAGTATATCTACAAGGCAGTTGGAAAAACATACAGAGCGGCCTTCAAAGACTAGTGTATCTTCTTAGACTTGATTCATAAGCCAATAGTCTCGGCCGGGCCCAGTGGCTCACGCCTGTAATCCTAGCACTTTGGGAGGCCAAGGTAGGTGGATCACTTGAGACCAGGAGTTTGAAACCAGCCTGGCTAACATGATGAAACCCTGCCTCTACTAAAAATACAAGTATTAGCCGGGCATGGTGGCGAGCGCCTGTAATCCCAGCTACTCGGGAGGCTGAGGCGGAAGAATCGCTTGAACCCCGGTCACAGAGGTTGAAGTGAGCTGAGATCATGCCACTGCACTCCAGCCTGGGTACCAGAGTGAGACCCTGTCTCAATCAAAACAAAACAAAAAAAAAAAACAAAGAAAACAAAAAAAAACCCACCAATAGTCTCAATACCAGATCATAAAGTTCTTTGGCATTGAAAGGAGAAATATCTACAGATTAATTCTTTCTGCTTTAAAAGAAAAGCTCCAGTTAGGTTTGATCAAGCGAACTCTCCCCTTCTACCCCAGGGCTGCACGTGATGACCTGCTCTGTCCTTAAGGGGGGTCATTTTTCACCACAACCTACACTGCAGGTGAGGCTTCCTTAGCACAGGGGGTAGAGGAAACGGACAGAGGTGGGGCTCGCTGGACCCTGTCCAGAAAGAGCAGGTTGCTGAAGTGGTGGAGACAGGGCCAGGCTCTGAGGAAGGTCACTTGGCTCTGGGTCTGGAATCCCCTTAACTCGGGGGCTCAAAGAGTTGGGCAAGGGGTGGGGGACAAACCTATAGGAAAAGCTGATCGGAGCACAAACGCCTGAACTTACGGAGAAGGGCTGGTCTGCAGTCTCATGCGAGCCAGGGCAAGATTACCCCCAGCAAAGGCACCTGCTGTGGCTGTCGTGCCCTGATGGCGATGGGCCCAGCTCAGACTGAGACAGGGAGGTCTCCCACCAATAACGCCCACGGGGCACCTACCATGAACCACACCCAAGGGAAACAAGTGTCCCAGGGGAGGAGTGGGCAATGGCGTAGTGGCGCTGGGACTCCCTTCTCTCTAGCACACAGGAATACACCCTGCACATCCTAGGAGCTCAGCAGGGATATACCGGGCATGGGTGGGTGGGTGGGCAGGGACCCCCTTCCTGTCTACCCAGTGGGAGGTGGAAGGAAATGGCAGCCACCAGCGATTCAGCACAGTGACATCCCAGAAAGTGGTACAAGGGCCTCTGCAGACACCAGGAGAAACAGTATCCCGGAGTAGGGACATCCAGTCTGTACCCTGGAGGATGAGTACAGATTTACTGAGTAGGGGACTCTGGGGTAGAGAGGTACGGCCGTCTAGAGAGAGAGGCCACAGGGAAATGGAAGCCTGTTCAATTTTGTAACAACTTTTCAGTGGCTCTCTCCGGGTTGCGAGGCATCCTGTGACCACATCTGCAAATAGAGATGGCAGAGTCTCTTCCCACGCCCTTTGAATATTTCTTATCTCACGACAGAATACTACTCAGCCCTAAAAAGGAACGAGTTAATGACATTCACAGCAACCTGCATGAGACTGAAGACTATTATTCTAAGTGAAGTAACTCAGGAATGGAAAACCAAACATTGTATCTTCTCACTCGTAAGTGGGAGCTAAGCAATGAGAATGCAAAGGACTCTGCGGACTTGCGGGGAAAGGGTGGGAGGGGGGTGAGGGAAAAAAGACTATATATTGGGTGCAGTGTATACTGCTTAGGTGATGGGTGCACCTAAATCTCACAAATCACCACTCAAGAACTTACTCATGTTCTTGAGTAATATATTATATATATATAGAGTAATATATTATATAACACATACATTAATGTGTAGTTATATATAAAATACATAATTATATATATATACATTTATTAATGAAATATCCAACTATATCCCTATTTTATTAAGATTTTTAAAATAAAAGATGGGCATTTCTTTGTTTTTTTGTTTGTTTTTGATACGGAATCTCGGTCTGTTGCCCAAGCTGGAGTGCACTTGTGCAATCTCAGCTCACTGCAACCTCTGCCTTCGGGGTTCAAGTGATTCTTGAGAATGCCCCAGCCTCCCTAGTAGCTGGAATTACAGGTGTGCACCACCATGCCTGGCTCATTTTTGTATTTTTAGTAGAGACGGGGTTTCACCATGTTGGTCAGGCTGATCTCGAACTCTTGACCTCAGGTGATCTGTCTGCCTCGGCCTCCCAAGGTGTTAGGATCACAGGTGTGAGCCACCATGCCCAGCCTCTTTAGTCCTGTTCTGTTTCTTGGAAGCACCATGCTTGTCCCACCTTCAGGCCTGGGTCTCAGCCCTCCTGGCCCTCCTCTGAGAGGCCTCTCCACAGCCACACTCTCCATTGTCCATTCATTTTGTTTCTGTTGCATTTATTCCTGTCTCAAAGTCTCTTGTTCATATATTGATTACTTGCTTATCCACTGCCATAGTTCCAGGGAACACAGCAGGTACTCACAAAATACTGGTTGACCAAATATGCAAATTTATTTATTTATTTATTTATTTTTGAGACGGAGTCTTGCTCTGTCACCCAGGCTGGAGGGCAGTGGGGCGATCTCGGTTCACTGTAACCTCCGCCTCCTCAGCCTCCCAAGTAGCTGGGAGTACAGGCATGCGCCACCATGCCCGGCTAATTTTTCTATTTTTTTAGTAGAGATCAGGTTTCATCATGTTGGCCAGGCTGGTCTCGAACTCCTGATCTCCAGTGATCCACCTGCCTTGGCCTCCCAAAGTGCTGGGATGACAGATATGAGCCACCGCACCGGCCCAAATATGCAAATTAATGACACCTGTGATACCTGAGGTCCCCTGTCTTCTTGACAGACAGCCATTCACTGGCTAGTATTCTAAAGGGCAGAAAGGGTAGAATTCTTTTGGCAAATTGTAAATACAACTTTTAAGGAAAGAGCCTACAAGATGTTATTGCAGAAGGAAAATGATTCGCTTTTCAGAGCCTTTGAAAAACAAGGCAATAATAGTCTTGGGGGAGAAGTATTGAAAGACCCAGAATTAGGCTTCTTTTTGTCCAATGGACTGTGAGGTCCTGGAGTGCAGAACCAGGTGGCCTGGCTCACCACTCATCACTCATCCCCGTGCCCAACACGGATCTGTGAACCAGGTCAGGACTGAAGACACGGAGGCTGATGGGGAAGGGGAGGAGGGGAGGAGAGAGTGTTTTTCGGGGAAAGGTTTTCTTGGCAGCCCTCATCTGTATGACTTGCCCTATCTTTCGTTTTCCACCCAAGGTTAAACCACTTCTGCTTTGGCAGAAGTAGAGGGGAGGATGAAGCCATCTTGCATCTTCCAAGCCCTGGATCAAATGTGTCACACTCCAGGGTGGCCCCACCCCTCCCCAATCAAAGGCCTGGGAAGAGAGTCGGTCCAGTCTGTGGAGCTTTATCCCTACAGATAACCTTCTGGAAATAGCGGTTTTCATTTTTGCTGGAAGTAACACTGTGCTGAGAGACAGTTAAACGGCCAGGATGTCACCTCTGTCTGCTCAGAAATTAACCAGAATTTGTTCTCTGTAGATTACCATTATACTAATTTAAATGATACAAAAGCAATGATTAAAAACAAGTTTAGGCCAGGCACAGTGGCTCACTCATGTAATCCCAAGCACTTTGGGAAGCTAAGGTGGGTGGATCACTTGAGTTCAGGAGTCTGAGACCAGCCTGGCCAACATGGTGAAACCCCATCTCTACTAAAAATACAAAAATTAGCTAGGTGTGGTGGCGTGCGCCTGTAATGCCAGCTACTAAGGAGGCTGAGGTGGGAGAATTGCTTGAACCTGGGAGGTGGAAGTTACAGTGAGCCGAGATCACGCCACTGTACTCCAGCCTGGGCAACAGAGTGAGACTCTGTTTAAAAAAAAGAAAGAAAGAAAGAAAAAACAAACCAACGAACATAAAAACGAGTTTGGTTAAGCCTCATCTTTTCAATCCCAAATGGGAAGAAAATTTCCCTTCCTGCCCCACAAGTTGACGTGTTCATGGGAAACGATTTTAATAAAATCTTCCTTTAGCCAGTCCGAGTATAGCTGATGAACCGAACGAAATGACCTTCTACGGCACGTGCGGGGTCAACTTTCTACCTGTGCCAAACCAATAGCACAGCTCTGGCCGGCTGGGTGCTCACCAGAGCGTGTGACCCCAGCGTGATCGGGAACAGCCTGTGACTGTCACTCGGGCTTCAGTCATCTCCAGGCAGGGAACATGGGACAGCTGCGGCCCAGGGAATGAGGCTCTGATATTGCATAATTCATTCGGCTTCTGCTCCTGAGACCGCACAGTGCCTCCAGGGATGAGCATCTGGGTTCATCGGCGGCTGCTTCCTGCATCTCTCTAGAGTTCTAACAGCCCTGCTCTACCCAAAGAAGTGGAGAGCGGGCTGGGTGTGCAGGTTCCTTTGTTTTTTAAAATCAAGTGAAATTAGGAAAATTGTGGTCTACAGAAAAGAGTGTGGCTGGTGGAAAACGGGTTGGAATTCTTCTCCACTGCATTTTTATTTTGTAAAAATTTTTATTTATTTATTTTTGAGATGGAGTCTTGCTCTACTGCCCAGGCTGGAGTGCAATGGCACGATCTCGACTCACCGCAACCTCTGCCTCCCAGGTTCAAGCAATTCTCCTCCCTCAGTCTCATGAGTAGCTGGGATTACAGGAGCCTGCCACCATGCCCAGCTAATTTTTGTATTTTTAGTAGAGGCAGGGTTTCACCATGTTGGTCAGGCTGGTCTTGAACTCCTGACCTCAGATGATCCACCCACCTCGGCCTCCCAAAGTGTTGGGATTACAGGCGTGAGCCACCGCGCCTGGCCCTCCCATTGTCTTTTAGTTGTTTGACCTTGGACAGACTTCTGAGCTGGACAGTCACCTATACAGGAGGAGCCATGAAATTCAAAGAAATTGGCATGAGGATAAAACAAGAACACAGAAAGAAAGGAAAAGATTTTGTAAACCACCAAGCTCCATGCCTGGATTCATTATGATTGTGTATCAAAGTCAGGACCTTTCTCTTCTGGTGAGTGCTCACTTCCAGTACCTGACACCATCGCGAGATCATCAAAATCACCCACAAAGGGGCTTTTGGCCAAAAACTTCTAGCCTGAATCTGATCAAGCCTCTAGATTCAACCACAAATTTTCAGGAGAGCGTGAGGACAGAGGAGCATGATAAACTATTTCTGGGGAGGCAATCAGTAAAATCTCAGCAGTGGGGTGGAGAATCTTTTCTGGACAAATGACCCCATTTCTAGCACAAATACATTGCAAGGAAAAGAAAAAGTGACGAAGAGGGAATCTATACAATGACCAAGACTTAAAGATACACCAGCCAACTGCAACGTGTGGATCTTACTTGAATCCAGATTCAAATTTTTTTTTTTTTTTTTTTTTTAAGACGGAGTCTTGCTCTGTCGCCCAGGTTGGAGTGCAGTGGTGCGATCTCAGCTCACTGCAACCTCCGCCTCTCCGTTCAGGTGATTCCACTGCCTCAGCCTCCTGAGTAGCTGGGACTACAGGTGTGTGCCACCACACCCAGCTAATTTTTGTGTTTTTAGTAGAGATGAGGTTTTGCCACGTTAGCCAGGCTGTTTTCAAGCTCCTGACCTCAAGTTATCCACCCACCTCAGCCTCCCAAAGTGCTGGGATTACAGACGTGAGCCACTGCGCCCAGCCTAAATTAAAATAATTTTAGAAAATAAAACCATTACGAAGTTTGGGGGCAACTAGAAATTTCAAAACTGGCTAGATTTACCTGATCATATTAAAAAATTATTATGATTATTATTTTTACTATTTTTTTTTTTGAGACAGGGTCTTGCTTTGTCACCCAGGCTGGAGCGTAGTGGTGTGATCATAGCTCACTGCAGCCTCAACCTCCCAGGCTCAAGCAATCCTCCCACCTCAGCCTCCTGAGTTGCTGGGACTGCAGGTGAAAAATTACTTTTGAATGTGCTAATTGCGCTGTGACTATATTAAAAAGAAAGTCCTTATTGTGAGGATATGTGTGTTAAAATGTTTAGAAAGGAAATGAAAGGATTCTGGGAGTAGCTTCAAGTCAAAACAGGAGTGGGGACAGGTGAGACAGGATGGGCCATGAACGGGAGATGCTGACACCAGGTCACGCGTAGGTTGGAAATTTAACATATGAAACATAAACAAAAAACCCCATAAGACAACAAAAAAAGTGAAGAGCATCACAGTAGTCAGGTATCCCTCCATCGTCACTCATTACTTGTAAAGCGTGCACTGATGCTGACTGCTACTATTCCATTTGCAATGAAACAAGGTGATAAGCAAGACATAAAAATACTCAAGAAGAAGGAGAATCTAAAGGACGCTGCGTGGCTGTGGCTGCAGCTGTGGAAAAGAATATGGATTAGAAGTGGCCGTCCTGGCTGGGCGCAGTGGCTCACGCCTGTAATCCCAGCACTTTGGGAGACCGAGGTGAGTGGATTGCCTGAGGTCAGGAGTTCGAGACCAGCCTGGCCAACATGGTGAAGGCTCGTCTCTACTAAAAATACAAAATTGGCCGGGTGGGGTGGTGCATGCCTGTAATTCCAGCTACTCGGGAGGCTGAGACAGGAGGATGGCTTGAACCCAGGAGGTGGAGGCTACAGTGAGCTGAGATCGCACCACGGCACTCCAGTCTTGGTGAGACAGATTGAGACTCCGTCTTAAACAAAACAAAACAAAAAAACAAAAGAAGAAGTGGCCGTCCTGTGCAGTCCACCTGATGCCAGACTCTGCTAACTTTAGTCAAGACAGTTACCTTCCCAGAATCCCGTTTACCCACTTGTCAAGGGGAAAAAAATGTATACAAAGAGCACATCTCTATAAGAAGAATGTGACTTTAAAAAATAATATACCATATATATGTTTTTCTTTGACACAGAAGAAGATTGGGCCAGGCGCAGTGACTCACACCTGTAATCCCAGCACTTTGGGAGGCCAAGGTGGGAGGATCGCTTGAGCCCAGGAATTCGAGACCAGCCTGGGCAACATGGTGAAGCTCCATCTCTACAAAACATTAATACAAAAATTAGCTGGGTATGGTGGTATGCACTTGTGGTCCCAGCTACTTTGGAGACTGATGTGGGTGGATCGTTTGAGCCCAGGAGTTGGAGGCTGCAGTGAGCTATGATTGCGCCTCTGTGCTCCAGCTTGGGCGACAAAGCAAGACTCTGTCTCATAAAAAAGAAAAAGATTGTTAGCCAAGAACAGAGAATGGGAAGAAAATGAATTCTGGAAGGGAACTCCCCCCAAGTACCATCTGACCCAGGAAGGGAACTGTCATGGTGAGAGGCCTACACTTAGGCGATGGACGAAACTGAGGCACAAGTTCCTGCTGTTGACATCGTGGGCCGGCAGCCTGCCATCCATTGAGCCCCCTGGCCATGGGACAGTTACAAAGACGCAGGCAACATGGCTCCTGCACTCCGGGGACTTGCCCCAACTGTGCCAGGAATCACGGGTAGACAGCAAACTGGCAGGAAATGGGGACCGGTTGTTACTTCTTTACTTTCAGATTTGTTTGTTTTTATTATTATTATTATTTTTTAATAGATGGGTCTTGCTCTGTTGCCCAGGCTGGAGTGCAGTGGTTTGACCGTGGCTCACTGCAGCCTTGAACTCATGGGCTCAAGAGATCCTCCTGCCTCGGCCTCCCAAGTAGCTGGGACTACAAGTGTGCATCACCACTCCCGGCTAATTTTTAAATTTTTTGCAGAAACGAGGTCTCACTATGTTGGCCAGGCTGGTCTTGAACTCCTGTCTTCAAGTGATCCTCCTGTCTCGATCCCCTGAATACCTGGGACTACAGGTGTGCACCATTACACAAGGCTAATTTATTTTTTGTAGAGACAGGGTCTTGCTCTGTTGCCCAGGCTGGAGTGCAGTGGTACTATCATGGCTCACTGCAGCCTCAAATTCCCGGGCTCAAGTGATCCTCCTGCCTCAGCCTCCCAAGTAGCTGGGCTTACAGGTGTGAGCTACCACACCTGGCCCTAGTTTCAGACTTTTAAAGGTTGTTTAGGAAGGGATGCTGTTCTGTCATCTATACCCATTGTTTTTAACAGTCTCCTTCATGTTTTAGTGTGAAACTTCGCCAGCAAACCTTCCTACAGGTGGGAGTACTGCTTGCCCAATTTTTGCATTCTCTCTTTCAGAACCACCTTTCAGGTTCTGTTTGCCATTCCTGGTTTACTTCACCTGTGAGCATCCCGCCTGTAGCTCCAACAGACGCTGCCCAAGAATGCGCCAAATCGTATTTTGGACAAGACGCGGGCTTCTCTCTCTCATCTGCCTCCTGCGCTGCACAAAAGACACACCACAGGGGAGCAGTGCAGACCTACAGAGGAAGACTGCTAGGATTTCATAAGTGGGGAAACTGAGGTGCAGGGCGGCGCAGGGGTGCATGGGCTCAAGGGCACGGTAGGCAACCTGTCTCTACTAAAAGCCCAGCCTTTACTCCCAAGTGCAAGGGTTTCTAATGACTTTCTCCCCTAAGTACTGCGTGGTAGGAAGTGTTAAGGAAAGGTTGGGACCGGGCATGATGGCTCACGCCTGTAATCCCAGCACTCTGAGAGGCTGAGGCGGGTGGATCACTTGAGGTCAGGAGTTCAAGACCAGCCTGACCAACATGGAGAAACCCCATCTCTACTAAAAATACAAAAAAAAAAAAAAAAAAATTAGCTGAGAGTGGTGGTGTGCACCTGTAATCCCAGCTACTCGGGAGGCTGAGGTGGGAGAACTGCTTGAACCCAGGAGGCACAGGTTGAAGTGAGCCAAGATTGTGCCACTACACTACAGCCTGGGCAACAGAGTGAGAGCCTGTCTCAAAAACCAAAAAAAAGCTTTGGTGGCAGAGGCAGAGAAGCTAAAACTAAGAATAAAAAAAATTTCTGATTGCATACTAGTTATTGCTCTCAGCTTCCTCTCCTTCCCCATCCCCAAGCCCAATCCCACTTCCTGGGCCCACCTCCCTGGCTCAGGTCCCAAATCCTGGCACCTTCTGACCAACCCAAGCTCCTTCAACCTTCCTCCACCTGGTTTTTCCCCAGTAAAGTCAATGCTTGGCTCACCTGTGGCTTCAGAGTTCTATAGATTTGTCCACAATTCCCTCCCCGCTTAATTGCCTTGCACTTAAGTTAGCTGGTGGTTTCCTGCACCCCGCAGGGCTGGGAAGTGAAACTGAAGACCCAGGCAGTGGAGGCACGAGAACGTTCATAGGAAAGACAGCATCCTTCCTCTTCCTCTCGCTGGCACCGAAAGTCTGCCTTTCGGCAGGCTAAGTACCTTTTTTAGGGCAACTTGAAACTGAATAATTCAGCGGTTCCTATTCTGCTTGTGAAGTGTTAGACAAACAATTCAGATGGGGCCAGACTTGCTGGCCCCACGAAGACCGTCCGTTCCCTTCACTCTGACATCATTGGATTTGGCCATGAATCTTTAAGAATGCCCTCCATCCTGTCTAATCACTAAAATACCACAAAGGAAGTTCACAATACTTAGACGCAGCGAAAAAAATAGAAAGGTTAATTGCATCAAGAAGTTTTCCCTCCTAGCCAAGCAGTGTATCAGGGTGGCATAGTAATGCTGTTTTTTTTTTTTTTTTTTTTTTTTTGAGACGAAGTCTCGCTCCATCCCCCAGGCTGGAGTACAGTGGCATGATCTTGGCTCACCGCAACCTCTGCCTCCTGGGTTCAAGAGATTCTCCTGCCTCAGCCTCCCCAATAGCTGGGATTACAGGCGTGCACCACCACGCTCAGCTAAAATTTTTGTATTTTTAGTAGAGACGGGGTTTCACCATGTTGGCCAGGCTGGTCTTGAACTCCTGACCTCAAGTGATTCTCCCGCCTCGGCCTCCCAAAGTGCTGGGATTACAGGTGTGTGTCACTGCACCCAGCCTCGAACTCTTAATAAAAAAAACACATAGAGGCTGGGTGCAGTGGCTCACGCCTGTAATCCTAGCACTTTGGGAGGCTAAGGCAGGTGGATTGCCTGAGTTCAGGAGTTTGAGAATAGCCTGGCAAACATGGTGAAACCCCGTCTCTACTAAAATACAAAAAACTGGCTGGGCATGGTGGTGTGCACCTGTAGTTCCAGCTACTTGGGAGGCTGAGGCAGGAGAATTGCTTGAACCCGGAGGTGGAGGTTGCAGTGAGCCGAGATCGTGCCATTGCACTCCACCCCGGGTGACAGAGCAAGACTCTGTCTCCAAAAACAAACAAACAAACAAACAAAAAACAAACCCACATAGGTAGAGCATGTCTTAGTCACACCAAGCTATTGAAGAGTTGGGCTTTATTCAAAGCCAAGCCTTAGAAGTCATCTTCCCCACTGAGCTATGCTCCTTTAAATCTCAGACTTCACTTAAGAGCTTTATTGATGCTGTGTCTTGTGTTAAATCCACCTCAAATACTTTGTTGGAAGCAGGGTTAATGAAAGTTTTAAGGTAAAAAGCTAAACAAAAAACAACTTGTCTGGTTTGGTTATAGAATTTGTTTTGGGCTGAGCGGAGTGGCTTAGACCTGTCATTCCAGGACTTTGGGAGGCTCAGGTGGGAGGATTGCTGGAGGATCGCTTGAGGCCAAGAGCTTGAGACCAGCCTGGGCAATGTAACAAGACCCCGTCTCTACAATAAATTAAAAAAAAAATAGCTGGGTGTGCTGGTGTGCCCCTGTAGAACCAGCCACTTAAGGGGGTGAGGCAGGAGGATGGCTTGATCCCAGGAGTTCGAGGCTGCAGTGAGCTATGACTGTGCCATTGCACTATAGCCTGGGTGACAGATCAAGATCCTGTCTTAAAAAAAAAATTCATTTTGGAAAGTGGTTTTAATTTTTAGTAGAGATGAGTTCTTGCTATGTTGCCCAGCCTGTCTCAAATTTCTGTGCTCAGGCAGTATCCCCAGCTTGGCCTCTCAAAGTGCTGGGATTACAGGTGTGGGCCACCATGCCTGGCTGGAAAGGAGTCTTAATGGACAAGCCAAAAGCTGTTTCAGGTGGTAATAATCTCTCCACTAGGAAGATGTATATCCAATAACCAGCCTTACAGCTTAGCTATGCTTTTGATCATCAATGTATCAACACAATGTCATTGTAATTCTGGACAGGAAATTGGATTCAGCCACTTTTCAAATGCCAGGGTAGGGCACTTCCCAGGTTTTAACTTACAGAAGGACCCTGGGTGTCGAGTTGATACCATTCCTTTTTTTTTTTTTTTTTTTTTTTTTTAAGATGTAGTTTCTCTCTGTTGCCCAGGCTGGAGTGCAGCGGCACGATCTTGGCTCACTGCAAACTCTGCCTCCCAGGTTCAAGTGATTCTCGGGTCTCAGCCTCCTGAGTAGCTGGAATTACAGGTGCATACCACCACACCCAGCTAATTTTTGTATTTTTAGTACAGATGGGGTTTCTCCATGTTGGCCAGGCTGGTCTCAAACTCCTGACCTCAAATGATTCGCCTGCCTTGATCTCCCAAAGTGCTGAGATTATAGGTGTGACCCACAACGCCCGGCCAAGCTGATACATTTCTGAGTTTAGTGAAAGTTAAAATGGCAGCTGGATTGTTTAAAACAATGTGATGAGAAGAACGCCTTTGTCTATGTGTGTAAACTCCGTGGGATCTACGTGGCATACCTCAAGTTGTTAAAAATTATTTACCATATGCTAGGGAATAAAGGATTCTTACCACTAATGGATAATCCTGCTAAACAACAGCTGCTTTGTAAAGGGAGTAGACGATCGTCGAAAATCCATATAACTTTAAAGAATTCACCAGCAGGAATTTGTAGGTCCAGAGTATCTTATAAAAGATCGGGTCTCATTGTAGAGGGAAGTGGCAAGGTTAATATAATGAAGTATAATTTGCTGCTATGCTAGACATGTAATCTAATAACAGTACAGTTTGATAAGAAAATTTAAATATATAGTTTTGAAAAGGTTTCAGAAGGGCTCAATGGTTCTGCATCAGAAAGTGAATTTCAGTTACAAGAGGAGGCTCAAGGCAGGGTGGATTAGAAGGCTCAGGGGACATTCAGAGGGTCAATTAGGCTGTTCACTCAATCTTCCTTAAATAGATCAGAAAGCCTAGGACAGAGATACTGTGAATTAGAAAAAAGAAAAAGATCAACAATTCAACAATAAAGAGAAATTTAAGTTAAGAGTTATATCAGTAAAATGTAATTAGGCCAAATTTACCCATAAAAATAAAATACGTATTTTTTAAAAATCCAAAAAGGGTGGTAGAAACACATTTTGAGTAAAAAGGCAATGATTAACTAGACTTTTTGTTTTTGGAGACGGGATCTCACTTTGTTGCCCAGGCTGGGGTGCAGTGGCACGATTTTGGCTCACTGCAGCCTTGACCTCCTGGGCTCAAGCAGTCCTCCCTCCTCAGTCTCCAAAGTAGCTAAGACTACAGTGAGCACCACCATGCCCAGCTAATTTTTAATTTTTTTAGTGAGACGATCTCACTACGTTGCCCAGGCTGGTCTCCAATTCCTGGGTTCAAGTGATCCTTCTGCCTTGGCCTCCCAAAGTGTTGAGGTTACAGGTGTGAGCCAGTGTGCTTGGCCAACTAGATTTTTTTTTTTTTAAGGCTAATTAAGGTAAGGTTTGAAGCCAGACTAATCAATATTATATGTAGCATAATAATGTTAGGGAGAAATAAGAAATGCTAAATGGCACAGTAAATAGAAACATAAGCTTCAACTTGTCTTAAATAAGCAAGAAAATCTATAAAATATGTAAAATAAAAATGGAATGAAATGTACTATTTAAAAGCGTAATCCTACTATTAGGTCGGTGCAAAAGTAACTGCGGTTTTGCCATTACCTTTTTCTTTTTTGATGGAGATTCACTCTTCTCGCCCAGGCTGGAGTGCAGCGGTGCGATCTCAGCTCACTGTAACCTTCACCTCCAGGGTTCAAGCAATTCTCGTGCCTCAGCCTCCCGAGTAGCTGGGATTATAGGCATCCACCACCACGCCCGGCTAATTTTTGTATTTTCAGTAGAGGCAGGGTTTTGCCATGTTGGCCAGTGTGGTCTTGAACTCGTGACCTCAGGTGATCCGCCTGCCTCAGCCTCCCAAAGCGCTGGGATTACAAGTGTGAGCCACCGCGCCCAACCTGCCATTACTTTTAATGGCAAAAACCGCAATTACTTTTGCACCGACCTAATAGAAAACTACCCCACTAGGAGGATCTAACACAGTTGCGGGGCTTTGATCCCATGGCATCTAAAAACCAGGTCACAGTTCAATTTACAGAGGGGAAATCATTGGAGCATTTGGTTAACATGGAAAAGGACACAGGCTTAAACCAAGAGCCTCCACGATTCTTCCCAGACCTATAACAGAATGCTCCTTCTGAACACAGGAATGAAAGAAGAGGATCAGAGGTTCTGAGTGTCACACAGGGTGCACATTCACTACTTGTAGGTAATGCAGTCCCGTGCTCCCCAAATCCAAGGGATTCACTTGAGCAAATGGGCTAGGACAATCAAGTGTTCAGCAAAGCCCTATGTTTCTTGGTAAACACAAGAAAATAACAAACTCCCCTACACCAGTAATAAACATCCACAAAATGAAATAAAAGATCTATCTCATTTACAACAGAGGTAAACACAGAAGCACGTGCGAATTAAAATAACATAGCATACATTCCATCTGTAGAAAAATTGGATTGCAAAATGCTTGGAGCAAAGGAAGGGAACGATACATTTATGTGCAGCTGCATTAAATACAAAGAAACATACATTTCTCTCCCAAGTTAATTTATAAAAGTTGGTAAAATGGCCGGGCACGGTGGCTCACGTCTAAAATCCCAGCACTTTGGGAGGCCAAGGTGGGCGGATCATGACGTCAGGAGTTTGAGACCAGCCTGACCAACATGGTGAAACCCCGTCTCCATTAAAAATACAAAAATTAGCTGGGTGTGGTGGCGGTGCCTGTAATCCCAGCTATTGGGGAGGCTGAGGCAGGAGAATTGCTTGAACCTGGGAGGTGGAGGTTGCAGTGAGCTGAGATCGCGCCACTGCACTCCAGCATGGGTGACAGAGCAAGACTCCATCTCAAATAAAAAAAAAAAAAAGTTGGTAAAATGACGAGATGCATACAGAAAAAATAGGTGACCAAAATACTAAAGGTTGTTGTTTTTTTTTTCTTTTAAACTAAAAACAACAATAGTAAACTGGCTATACAAATACTGAAATAGAAAACAAGGAGACGTCATCAAGAGTGTGGCACTTATTAGAGTGAAAAACTAGACTGATAGAATGAAATTATAGACAGAAATCCAGAGCTATATGTATTTATACCTGATTTGTCAGACATTATATGTTGGGGGAAGAAATCATCAATATTATTGGGCAAACTAAGTATTAAAGAATAACAAACAGAAACAAATATTATTTTATATGATATAATAAACTTCAGACACATTAAAGATATAATAGATCATTGAAAAATAAGAAAATGGATTGAGGAGAAAAAACCATTTTCTTTTTTTTTGAGACAGAGCCTTGCTCTGTCTCCCAGGCTGGTGTGTGGTGGCATGATCTCAGCTCACTGTGACCTCCACCTCCCGGGTTCAAGGATTCTCCTGCCTCAGCCTCCCAAGTAGCTAGGACTATAGGCACGTGCCACCACACCAGGATAATTTTTGTATTTAGAGTAGAGATGGGTTTACACCATCTTGGCCAGGCTGGTCTTGAACTCGTGACCTCAAGTGATCCGCCTGCCTTGGCCTCCCAAAGTGCTGGAATTACAGGCATGAGCCACCGTGCCTGGCCTGAAAAGACTATTTTCTCTCACTGAAACCACATTAGAAATGATTAAGGATAAGATTGCTGGGACTCATGTTTTTATATATATTATTTTTTGTGTGTGTGTACATACACACACACACACACAAGTTGACCCTCGAATATGGGTCTGAACAGTATGGTTCCACTTCAACTTGAATATTTTTCAGTAAAATTACACTGAGTGTGTCCGGCTCCCCTCCCACCTCCTCCACGTCCTCCTCCGCTGTCACCCAAGACAGCGAGACCAACCCTCCTCTTCCTTGGCCTACTTGATGTGAAGACAACAGGGATGAAGACCTTTTTGATGATCCACTTCCACTTAATGAACGGAAAGTGTGTTTTCTCTTCCTTAGGATTTCTTAACATTTTCTTTTCTCTGCCTTACTTTATTGGAAGAATATTGTATATAACATATGTAACTTACAAAACATCTTAATCGGCACTTCATGTAACTGGTAAGGCTTCCGGTCACTAGCAGGCTGTCAGTAAAGCTTTTGAGGAGTCAAAAGTTGTACTTGGATTTTTCACTGTGTCGGGGGTCAGTGCCTCTAACCCCTGTGTTGTTCAAGGGTCAACTATACACGATTCTTTTGGACAGTGAAAATCACTAAAACTCGAGTGAAAAGAAAAGCAATTAATTGATAGGTAAAAGTAATCATAAATGTGAGTAGCTAAAATCCAGAATACGTGTAGAATTACTGCCCAGTTTCCACTGTACCCATTTTTACAGGATATAAGGAAACACACAAAGAGTAAAATAAATAGGGACCTGGCGCTGTGACTCCTGTCTGTAATCCCAGCACTTCGGGAGGGAGAGGTGGGAGGATCGCTTGAGCCCAGGAGTTTGAGACCAGCCTGGGTAACACAGTGAGACCCCATCTCTAAAAATAAAAAGAATTAGCTGGGTGTGGTGGCACTTGCCTATAGTCCCAGCTACTCAGGAGGCTGAGGTGGGAGGATCACTTGAGCCCAGGAGGTCAGGGCTGCAGTGAGTCGTGATTGCGTCACTGCATTCCAGTCTGGGCAACAGAGCTGGATCCTGTCTCAAAACAAATAAAAAGTCATGTGGTACAAAGTGGCACTGTGCAAAGCGGTGGGGGAAAGACGGGGGAAAGACGGAGGAGGATCCGGTCAAGACACTGTCAGTCTGACGCAGATGCTTAACCCTTCCTTTGCCACGGTCCCCTCTGGAAGTCTTGTCAAGAATACAGGCATCTATTCGGAATGTTTTAAAGACGTAAGTCCATAAGGCCATTATTGGACAGAAGTCTAATCACGTTTTAAGGACCAAGGAAAACAATTATTTTGAAGTGCAGTTATTGCAATTTATTTTTATTTTTATTTTTGAGACTGAGTCTAGCTCTGTTGCCCAGGCTGAAGTGCAGTGGTGCAATCTCAGCTAACTGCAACCTCCACCTCCCAGGTTCAAGCGATTCTCCTGCCTCAGCCACCAGAGTAGCTGGGATTATAGGTGCCCACCACCACTCCCAGCTAATTTTTTAAACTTTTAGGAGATATGAGGTTTCACCATGTTGGCCAGCCTGGCCTCGAACACCTGACCTCAAAGTGATCTGCCCACCTTGGCCTCCCAAGGTGCTGTGATTACAGGTGTGAGCCAGCGTGCCAGGACAATCTTTTTTTAAAACCAGATTTGTGATACAGGAACAACTGTTCTTTACTGTTCACTAAATAACAAATCTAAGAACCACTGACATTTTGAAGTAGTGATGAATCCAAACAGCGTTTGTGACCTCCGTAACAACGGGAATGAGATGTGAAAGCCTCTGTGATTTCCACTCGCAACGAGGTCACAGTCTGCAATTACCCCGGTGTGGGGGCTTCATTTACAATGGAAGGAAATGCTACATTGCAGTTAGACACTGATGGAAATAAAGATGTATTTTCTAGGCCGAGTGTGGTGGCTCACGCCCGTAGTCCCAGCACTTTGGGAGGCGGAGGTGGGTGGATCACGAGGTCAGGAGTTCAAGACCAGCCTGGCCAACATGGTGAAACCCCGTCTCTACTAAAAACTATAAAAATTATCCGGGTGTGGTGGCACATGCCTGTGGTCCCAACTACTTGGTAGGCTAAGGCAGGAGAATCGCTTGAACCTGGGAGGTGGAGGTTGCAGAGAGCCACAATTGCGTCACTGCACTCCAGCCTGGGTGACAGGGCAAGTCTCCATCTCAAAAAAAAAAAAAAAAAAAAGATGTATTTTTTTTCTGGGTCCAATTCATGAAGTCCCCGGGTTCTCTCTATAGACCCCACATGAAGAGCCCCTAGAATGAGGGAGACCAGAGCCCTCTTTCACCACAGCAGGTAAGTGTGGGCATAGGAGCAGGCAAGGCAGGGCATGATCAGCTTGTCAGGAAAGGTGGAACCGGCTGCAAGGTGAGCCGGGGAAAGAAAGGCCTGGGATTCTATAGGACGGTGGAGTTTGAGTTGGCCTAAGATGAGGCTGGGAAGGCAGGGCTGCATCCCAAAGTGCCTTGTGCATCATGCTGTGATTTTGGACTTTCCCTTAGATATGAGAGAGGGCGCCACAGAGAGATTTTAAGTGGGACAGGTTTTAGCAGGATCAGACAGATTTTAGAAAGATAACTTTAGCAGATGCTTGGAGGGTGGTTTTGTTCAGGGAGATACTGGTGGTAAAGGGTCAAGTTCAGAAGATCTTGAAGTGAGACCAAGAGACGAAAAACAAATTAAGGCCAGGTGCGGTGGCTCACGCCTGTAATTCCAGCACTTTGGGAGGCTGAGGCAGGTGAATCACTGGAGGTCAGGAGTTTGCGACCAGCCTGGGCAACATGGTGAACCCTGTCACTACTAAAAATACAAAAATTAGCCAGGTGTAGTGGCGGGTGCCTGTAATCCCAGCTACTCAGGAAGCTGAGGCAGGAGAATCGCTTGAACCTGGGAGGTGGAGGTTGCAGTGAGCAGAGATTGCGCCACTGCAAGTGACAGAGCGAGACCCTGTCTCAAAAAAAAAAAAAAAAAAAAAAAAAAAAGAAAAGCAAAGAAAAACAAATTAAAATGACGGTAGTGAGAGTGGTGATGAAGTTGGGAATGTACAATGTTGCAAGAAGGCGGAACTAACATGAATTAGACAGGAGGGCTCACAAAGGAGTGACGAAATACCCTCAGTTTCTGGAATGAAGGAGGAGCAGGTATGGTCGGGCAGAGGAAGAAAGCAGAAGGGGGCTGACTATAGGGAAGGGGGAAGTTATGGAGAATAACAACTTAATCTGAGTTTGAGATGCTCATAGTAGAAATGTCTAGTAAGAAACTGAAAATATAGAGGTTTTACTATTGGGAAATGAAACTTTTTCTTATTGTTCTGTAAAGATGCATGTGTGCGCGCGTGTGCACGCACACACACACACACACACTCTCTCTCTCTCATATATATTGCAAATATTTTTGCCAGTCTGTCTAAATCCATCTGCCCATCCGTCTGTCCATCCATCCATCTATCCATCCGCCCATCCATCTATCCACCCGCCCATCCATCTCCACAAAGCTCTGAATTTCTTCCCTTTGTGATTTCTACTTTTGGCATCATGCTTAAAAAAAGTTTTTCCACCCCCTTATTATATAAATATACACCTAAAATTGCTCCTAGTGTTTTTATGGGTTTCTTTTTGGTCACATTTAAATGTTTTAAACATCTAAACTGAGCGTGGTGGCTCACGCCTGTAATCCCAGCACTTTGGCAGGCAGAGGTGGGTGGATCACTTGAGGTCAGGAGTTCAAGACCAGCCTAGCCAACATGGTGAAACCCCATCTTTACTAAAAATACAAAAATTGGCTAGGCATGGTGGTGCGCGCCTGTAATCCCAGCTACTCAGGAGGCTGAGGCAGGAGAACTGCTTGAACCCGGGAGGCAGAGGTTGCAGTGAGCCAAGATCACGCCACTGCACTTCAGCCTGGGCGAGACAGCAAGACCCTGTCTCAAAAAATAAATAAATAAATAAAATAAAAAATAAATAAAAATAACTAAATAGATTTTATTTTGCATGGGGCTCAGCTCTGATTCTACTGGCTTCTACACAGTTGGCTTGTTATTCTACCATTTACTAAAGACTCTGTCCTTCTTTAATGTACTTAAATTTGAGCAGTTTTTATGTTCAAACTTTTTTTTTTTTTAAACAGAAATTATGTCTTGCTGTTTTGCCCAGGCTGGTCTTGAATTCCTGGCCTCAAACGACCCTCCTGCCTCGGCCTCCCAAAATGTTAGGATTAGAGGCGTGAGCCACTGCACCTGGCCAATTGAGCAATTTTTATATACAACTTTTTCTTAGTTTTGACGTCTGCAAAAATTCAGAAAGCTACTATAAGAAAATGACAATCAACCATCTGCATAAAAAAAGAATTAGCCACTTAACACAACCGGTCCTTTTTCCATTGGAAAAATCCATCGGAAATTGGATTTCTAATTACATTTGGGCTTTCCACGGAAACCACAGAGCAGCCGGTCATCTATATATTCATTAAATCCTACAAACTGGAGAGTTTTTTTTTTTTTTTTTGAGATGGAGTCTCACTCTGTTGACCAGGCTGAAATGCAGTGGCATGATCTCGCTGCCTCAGCTTTCTGAGTAGCTGGGACTACAGGCGTGTACCACCACGCCCGGCTAATTTTCGTATTTTCAGTAGAGACAGGGTTTCATCATGTTGGCCAGGCCGGTCTTGAACTCCTGACCTCAGGCAATCTGCCCACCGCAGTCTCCCAAAGTGCTGGGATTACAGGTGTGAGCCACCACTCCCAGCCTGCAGAGATTTTTTTTTTAAGGGTGGGAAGATCACAGAAATGCTTTGAAGCACACATCGTCCAACATAGAAGAAGCAAAAAGGTCAAAATATAGGCTATTCCATAAAATTTCAAGAATAAGCTGTGCTTTTGTGCTTCAGGCTATTTGGATAGCAAGGATTCTCAACACTACATAATTTTTTTTATAAGATGGAGTCTTGCTCTGTTGCCCAGGCTGGAGTGCAGTGGCGTGATTTCAGCTCACTGCAACCTCTGCCTCCTGGGTTCAAGTGATTCTCCTGCCTCAGCCTCCCAAGTGGCTGGGATTACAAGCTCCCGTCACCACGCCCAGCTAATTTTTGTGTTTTTAGTAGAGATGGGGTTTTGCTATGTTGGCCAGACTGGTCTCGAACTCCTGACCTCAGGTGATCCACCCATCTCAGCCTCCCAAAGTGATGGAGTTACAGGTGTGAGCCACCTTACCCGGCCAACACTACATAATTTTTATTTTTTCCCAACCCTCTTTAGGAAAATCAGAGGGCGCTGCCGTGGTCATGTGGGGGTTAATTCTCACTGATGTTGAATGCCCCAGTCTTTGCTCTGTTCATTGGAGCATTAAATCTGAAGGCTCAGGAGAGCGATGCAGTCGGGCTGTGCGGGAGTGATGCCATAAAGCTCGGCATTAAAAATTCATATTGCAGGCTTGCCTTAGAACTCAGCACTGGCTGAAAGGAGAGGTGGCGAGGAAATATGAGACACCCCACTGTCTTTCTGGCAATTGGAGACATTCCTCAACAAATAGCACCTCGGGAAGAGAATGAAAGGGCAAACAAGCCGTGAGGGAAATCAATGAGTTCAATTATCTCGCTCGCTCCTGCCTTCCTATAGGAAACTTTTCATTCTTTGAGGTGGGTTCCAAAAAGTTTTTTAACGAAATCCCCGAACAACAGCCCTGGGCATCCTTGCTGGGTGCCTGGC
Source organism: Gorilla gorilla gorilla (assembly GCF_029281585.2). Taxonomy (NCBI): domain Eukaryota; kingdom Metazoa; phylum Chordata; class Mammalia; order Primates; family Hominidae; genus Gorilla; species Gorilla gorilla. The sequence goes on from NC_073230.2 coordinate 86,553,922, forward strand.
TGTTTGGCACCTCTTTTAATTTGTTTCACACCAGCACAGGGTGCCCCAAATTTTCCAAGTCAGATGGAACCAGATCTCCAATGCGGGCCGCCACCTTGGTGTCACAGTCAGCTGGGCGGGGACCGAACAACTTGTTCTCACTTTAAAACTTGGATCTTGCAAAAATGTGGCACATAGAAGACTAGAAGTTACTAGATTATGAACCTCTGGTGTTGATGTTTTCTTTGAGATGGAGCCTCACTCTGTTTCCCAGGCTGGAGTGCAATGGCACAATCTCGGCTCACTGCAGCCTCTGCCTCCCAGGTTCAAGCCATTCTCCTGCTTCAGCCTCCCGAGTAGCTGGGATTACAGGCACCCACTACCACGCCCAGCTAATTTTTGTATTTTTAGTAGAGACGGGGTTTTACCATGTTGGGCAGGCTGGTCTTGAACTCCTGACCTCAAGTGATCTGCCCATCTTGGCCTCCCAAAGTGCTGGGATTACAGAGGTGAGCCACTGTGCCCGGCCCTGGTGTTGATTTTTTAGAGACCCATCTATGAAGGCATTTGCAGCTGTGCAATGGTTTGAACTTGGAACTTTTGGCCACCACATTTAGTGGCACCTCAATGGTGACTGATGCAGATTTTAAAATTTAGGGTCCCTGAGGAAGATGATGGGAAACAAAGCCTTACACCTGGGTGCCCCAGCTGTGGCACGCTAATATGGATGAGTAGGTCTTGCAGTGCGGATAATGATTTTACAAATTCATCATGGAAAGCGACATAATTCTTAAGAGTGGGAAGAGACCTTGAGCAGGGGGAGGTAAGCAGACCTTTTTAAAATGTGCCAGGTGATGCCAGGTGCCTTGCAGGCAGCAGGAGCAGCAATGTCAGCCACCCTTTATAGAGGTCCTGTACCAGGCACTAATGTGGCATTCTTTTCTTTTTTTTTTTTTTGAAACAGAGTCTGTTGCCCAGGCTGGAGTGCAGTGGCGGGATCTCAGCTCACTGCAACCTCCACCTCCCCAGTTCAAGTGATTCTTCTGCCTCAGCCTCCCGAGTAGCTAGAATTACAGACACATGCCACCACGCCCAGCAAATTTTTGTATTTTTAATAGAGACATTTTTGTATTTAATAGAGACATTTTTGTATTTTTGTCTCTACAAAAAATACAAAACTGGCCTGGTGTGGGGTGCACACCTGCAGTCCTAGCTACTCGGGAGGCTGAGGTGGGAGGATCGCTCAAGCCCAGGAGTTGGAGGCTGCAGTGAGCTATGATAGTGCCACTGCCCTGCAGGCTGGGTGACAGGGTGAGACCCTATCTCGTAAAAAGAAAAAAAAGAAAAAAGAAAGCACTATATAGATCAGGGGTCCCCAGTCCCTTGGCCACATCTGTGGCCTGCTAGGAACGGGGCCGCACAGCAGGAGATGCGCTGCAGGAGGGAAGCTTCGTCTGTATTTACAGCTGCTCCCCATTGCTCTCATGACTGCTTGAGCTCTGCCTCCTGTCAGATGAGCAGCAGCATTAGATTCTCATAGGAGTGCAAACCCTACTGTGAACTGCGCATGCGAGGGATCTAGGCTGCACACTCCTTATGAGAATCTAATGCCTGATGATCTGTCACTGTCTCCCATCACCCCCAGATGGGACTGTGTAGTTGCAGAAAAACAAGCTCAGGGCTCCCACTGATTCTACATGATGGTGAGTTGTAGAATTATTTCATTATATATTACAATGTCATAATAATAAAGTGCACAATAAATAGAACGTGCTTGAATCATCCTGAACCGCGCCCCGCACTGCACTGGTCCATGGAAAAATTATCTTTCACAAAACTGGTCCCTGTTGCCAACAAGGTTGGGGACAGCTGTGTTAGATGATTTTGCCTAACTGTAGACTAATTAACGTGGGTGTTCTGAGCACGCTTAAAATAGGCGAGGCTAAGCTATGACATTTAGGTTAGGTGTGCTAAACACATTTTAGACTTAAGGTATTTACAAGTTACGATGGGTTTAGGGGACATAATGCCATTGTAAGGAACAATCTGTATAGAAAAAAAGACTATGGAAATAGCCCAAAATGTTAACAATGATCATCTTTGCTGTGGGATTATGAGTGATGATCTGCTTCCTTTAAAAAAAAATCTTTGAGAATTTTCTAAACTTTGTATAGTAAACATGTATGGCTTTTGTACTTAAAAATAATGTCACGGGCCGGGCGTGGTACCTCACGCCTCTAATCTCAGCACTTTGGGAGGCCGAGGCGGGCGGATCACTTGAGACCAGGAGTTCAAGACCAGCCTGGCCAACATGATAAAACCCCGTCTCTACAAAAAATACACACACACACACACACACACACACACACACAGCCGGAAATGGTGGTGCACACTTGTAGTCCCAGGTACTCGGGAGGCTGAGGATGGAGAATCGCTTGAACCCAAGAGGAAGAGGTTGCAGTGAGCTGAGATCGCACCACTGTACTCCAGCCTGGGCAACAGAGTGAGACTCTATCTCAAAAATAAAATAAAATAAAACATAAAAAAGGGAAAATAATGTCATGTAAAAGGAAACAGCCTATAATTCCAGCTACTTGGGTGGCTGAGGTGGGAAGATTGCTTGAACCCAGGAGGTGGAGGTTGTAGTGAGCCGAGATCATATCACCGCACTCCAGCCTGGGTGATAGAGTGAGACCTTGTCTCAAAAAAATAAATAAAATAAAATAAAATAAAAACAGCAGGACTGGCTGAGACTGCATGACAAAATTTTTTAAAAAATTATTTATGTATATTCATAAACATGTTTATATACATGGACACATGTACAGTGCCTTTTTTTTTTTTTTTTGAGATGGAGTTTTGCTCTTGTCACCCAGGCTGGAGTGGAGTGGTGCGATCTCAGGAGTATTCCACGGGAAGGACGGTTCTCCTTTCTGCCAGCCTTCCCGTGTCTCTTCACAAGGTCCCTGGGTGGAACCGGGCAGCGTGAGGCAAGTCACTTTCTCCTCTGCCACTTCTGAAGCAAATAAGACGTGCTATGTCACTGAGATTTGCATGGCCAAGGCCCTCCCAGCGGCGGCCAGGGACTCCCCATGGTGAGTCAGAACCTCATAGCTTTAAGGAATTTTACTGGGGGCAGAAGGTGGCGTGAATGTTCCAGGCTGGGCCTCCGTCCTAACTCTTCACTGTTGAAGCACTTGAAGGCTGGGTGGCGCCTGCTTTCTGCTTAGGAGCCAACAGCATCCCGAGTTTACCTTTCCAGAGCGCAAACGTCCTCATTGGGCAGGCTGCAGGCTGAACGCTACAGAGGCTGTTCAGCTCTGCGGTAACCCTGACCCACTCATCATCATGGGGAAGGCTCAAGAGTTCCTGGAGAGCCACGATGTGCTAAGCCTGTGGTGTACAGAGTGTGGGATAAAGCCGGTCTTTTGAGGTAGTTTTCAGTCAACACTTAAAAAATGGGGCCAGACGCGGTGGCTCATGCCTGTAATCCCAGCACTTTAGAAGGCCGAGGTGGGCAGATCACCTGAGGTCAGGAGATCGAGACCAGCCTGGCCAACATGGCGAAACCCTGTCTCTGCTAAAAATACAAAAATTAGCTGGGCGTGGTGCCCTGTGCCTGTACTCCCAGATACTTGGGAGGCTGAGACATAAAAATTGCTTGAACCCAGGAGGCGGAGGTTGCAGTGAGCCGAGATCATGCCACTGCACTCCAGCCTGGGCAACAGAGGGGAGACTCTGTCTCAAAAAAAAAAAAAAAAAAAAAAAAAAAAAGAAAATTTCTACTAACCAATTTTACAATATACCGGCATTAACTATAGTCACTGTCTAATACATCTCTCAAACTTATTCCTCCTGTCTACATATAAATATGTATCATTTAACCAACCTCTCCTCACCCCCTGGTAACCACCATTCTTCTTAACTTTTATGTGATCAACGTTTTACATGAGTGAGATCTTGTGGTATTCGTCTTTCTGTGCCTGGTTCATTTCACTTAATGTAACATCCCCCAGATGAATCCATGTTGTTGTTGCAAATGGCAGGATTTCCTTTTGTAAGGCTCCATCATATTCCACTGTGGATCTACACATTTTCTTCATCCATTCATCTGAAGCTGGGCACATAGGTCACTTCCCCACCTAGGCTGCTGTGTGAACAGCGCTGTGATAAACGTGTGAGTGCAGGCATGCCTGCAACACAGCCATTTCCTTTCTTTGGATAAATACCCAGCAGTGACATTGCTGGATTGCAGCCTGCATTCGGCACTGCTATGCAGGCTGCAGAAATGCCCGTTATCCACCCTGACCCCCACAATTTTGGGATGCAAGAATGGGTGTGTCATGACACCCCCGTTTCACAGATCACCATATGTGCTATAATCTATACACTGTATTCACTCAACAGTCCGTTACCCATTTCCTTCACATATACACTGCAAGATCCCTAGGCTCACCTTAACAGTGAATCAGAAAAACTTTAAGGATCTCTTAAATAGGTAAAATCTGTAGGAATGCACGCCAAACCCAGGTGACAGTCTGTGAATAATGATTTTCTCTACCCTCTCAAAGGATGCTAGATGAATATGATTGCTTTATTGGCCAGGCGCGGTGGCTCATGCCTGTAATCCCATACTTTGGGAGGCCGAGATGAGTGGATCACTTGAGCTCAGGAGTTCGAGACCCACCTAGGTAACATGGTGAAACCCCCATCTCTACTAAAAATACAAAAATTAGCCAGGTGTGGTGGTACACACCTGTGATACCAGCTACTTGGGTGGCTGAGGTGGGAAAATCGTTTGAAACCGGGAGGTAGAAGTTGTAGTGAGCCAGGATCGCATCACTGTACTCTAGCCTGGGTGACAGAGTGAGACCCTGTCTCAAAATCAATAAATAAAAAAAAGCAGTAGGACTGGTTGAGAGACTCTATGATAATTTTTTTTTTTTTTTTTTTTTGAGACGGAGTCTCACTCTGCCACCCAGGCTGGAGTGCAGTGGCACAATCTCGGCTCACTGCAAGCTCTGCCTCCCGGGTTCACGCCATTCTCCTGTCTCAGCCTCCCGAGTAGCTGGGACTATAGGCACCCGCCACCACGCCCGGCTCATTTTTTATATTTTTAGTAGAGATGGGGTTTCACTGTGTTAGCCAGGATGGTCTCAATCTCCTGACCTCGTGATTCGCCTGCCTCGGCCTCCCAAAGTGCTGGGATTACAGGCATGAGCCACTGCGTCTGGCCGATAAAAATTTTTTAAAAACTGATTGCATGTTTATATTCACAAACATGTTTATATACATGGCCACATGCACAGTGCCTCTCTTTTTTTTTTTTTTATTTTTGAGACAGAGTCTAACTCTATTGCCCAGGCTGGAGTGCAGTGGCGCGATCTCGGCTCACTGCAACCTCTGCCTCCTAAGTTCAAGCAATTATCCTACCTTAGCCTCCCGTGTAGCTGGGATTACAGGCATGCGCCACCACACCCAGCTAATTTTTGTATTTTTAGTAGAGACGGGGTTTCACCATGTTGGCTGGTCTGGTCTTGAATTTCTGACCTCAGGTGATCCACCCATCTCGGCCTCCCAGAGTTCTGGGATTACAGGTATGAGCCACCGTGCCCGGCTGCCTCTCTATTTATGTGTACGTGTTTTTGCGTACAGAGTGTGTGAGCCTGTGTGTGTGCATGTGACGTCTGTAAGCCCCCTCCCACCCTGTCCTTACTCTATCATTCCAGCACCTGACACCACACCTACCACGGTAAAGCAGCCCTTCCCTAAACATCAATGAAGGAGAGGAGTAAAGTTTGGCAATTCTCACTGATGCTTTGCAATAGACATGTCTATTACATGTCAATTACATTTCCTAGCCATGTCTGGGGTCCACAGAACTGGCAAAGAATCGTCAGCGCTCAGAGGAATTTCTACCTGGACTTGGAACTATGAAGCCACCCCCTTGTTTTTGTCTAGCCCCCAACCTGGGGAGACACCAGGTCGTGGTTGTACTATTCAGAGGGGGCCAAGACAGCTTGTGTTACTACAAAAGACAAGGAAAATCCTTCAGGGCTCACCCAGGCATCAATTTTTAGGTGTGGAGCAAAATACTTGTACAGAGATGAAAAATCCCAAGAATTCTACAAAATCCACAAGCCCTTTTGGAGATAAGACACAGGAAGAAAAAAAAAAAAGGCCATCGGTTTTTCCCTGCAAGTCTGATTTAGTGCTCTCTAAGGTTTAAGGGACAGGAGGTTCTTTATTCAAGTCCATACTCTGAAAACCATAAAAGTGGCTGCTTCTCTATTTTTAGGGAAATTAATCCAACCAGGGTAATTACAGCAACTCGTACTGGAAACTGATGACTCATCAAAAAGACAGGAAATAGAAAATTTTACATTCTTAAAGGTACAGCAGACAGACTCTGTTTTCAGGATGCTTAAGTTGTCCCTTTCAAATTCAATCAGGGGATGCAATATTTGTCTAAATATGATGGTCAAGACAGCTGGGTGATTCTCAGGTTTACTCAACCGGGCTCTACCTGGCCCCAGTTCTGTGAGTCTTTCATGAGGAATTATTGTTCAAAAAGGGAAAAATCAATCTGCTATGGTAAATACAACGGGGGCTTGTGAGGCTGGGAAAGGCTGAACCCCCCAGGAACGCCTGCCTTCACCTGACTAGCCCTCACCTTTGCTGCTTGATTACAAAGCTGGCACCAGAAAGGGGCTTTGAAGACCGCCGTGGTCTCAAGCAAAAAGCACTGGAATTTGAGCCTAAAGGACCAGGTCCAGGGCCTGACTCTGCGTGTTCCTGGGACTGCTTCCTCATCCATGCAATGAGCACAATAAAAGCTGCCCCAATGACTTCAGGAAAGGGCAAACAAGATAACACTCAGGAAATCATTGTGAAATAGTCCAGAACAGTATGTAAACAAAGTATCCATCCCAGCTGCTCACACCTGTCATCCCAGCACTTCAGGAGGCCAAGGCGGGCAGATCACTTGAGTCTGGGAGTTCGAGACCAGCCTGGCCAACATGGTGAAATCTCGTGTCTACTAAAAATACAAAAATTAGCTGGGTGTGGTGGCAGACGCCTGCAATTCCAGTTACTTGGGAGACTGAGGCAGGAGAATCGCTTGAACCCGGGAGGCGGAGGATGCCGTGAGCCAAGATCGTGCCACTGCACTCCAGCCTGGGCAATAGAGCGAGACTCAGTCTCAAAAAACAAACAAACAAACAAACAAAAAACCAAAAAACAAAAATTAGCCAGGCATGGTGGCACAAGCCTGTAATCCCAGCTCCTCCAGCAGCTGAGGCAGAAGAATCACTTGAACCCGGGAGGTGGAGGTTGCAGTGAGCCATGATCGCACCACTGCACTCCAGCCTGAATAACTAAGAGAGACCCTGTCTCAAAAAAATAAAAAATAAAATAAAAAGAAAGTATCCATCCCACCCACATTTGCCATGCAGACTTGTGTCTTGAACTGCTGGTATCCTCCTCCCCTCCTTTTAAAAATTATTATTATTATTTTTAGAGATGGGCTCTCGTTTTGTCACCCAGGCTGGAGTACAGTGATGCAATCATAGCTTACTACAGGCTAGAACTTCCAGGCTCAAGCGAACCTTCCAACTCAGCCTCCCAAGTAAATGGAACTAAAGGCACAACACCATGCCCAGCTAATCTTTGTATTTTTTGGTAGAGGTGGGGTCTCACTATGTTGCCCAGGCTGGTCTCGAACTCTTGGGCTCAAGAGATCCTCCCACCTCAATCTCCCAGAGTGCTGGGATGACAGGCGTGAGCCACCATGCCCAGCCTCCTCCCCTTTTCAAATTCTGTCTTATGTCCTCCTTTGGGATCTGGAGTTCTCTATCCCTCCAAAGAAGCGTAGAGGCTCCCCAATGCTGAGTTAGCTACGGGAAAGTTTTCTGCTGTTTCAGAGCACGTTGTATTTTGTGATAAAGTACTGGTTATATACATGTTATAAAGAAAATACTCTAAAATTAACCTAAGTGAAGTTCCTCGTAAATGTCTCTTTTGTAACCGTACTATGTAAATATGTGTGTATACAATGTCGTTCTTTGAAAAAAGCATATAGGCTAGGAATATAACATGAGTAACCTTAAGAAATACGAATTTTACTGGCAGGAAAGGTTTGGGAGGTGCAAATTCTCCTAAGACTAACGTTAGCTATAAAAAATGTAGTATTTCAGTGCGATTCAATATTTTCTTTCATCGAGGCTCAGTGCCTCGGCCCACGAGTGGGGAGGAATGCAAGAAGCTGACTGTGTGTATTGCAGCTGGAACTCCTTTTCCAATCCAGATTCTTGGGGACAGGGCATAGGATCGTGGACTTCAGCAAAAATGGGAATTCCTGCATTTTTGCCCAGAACACTAGCCGCTTGGCTGGGAGGGCGACATTCCTGCTGGAGGGTGCAGTAGCAACCCAAACCCAAGATCAAGTAAGTGAATAGCTGCAGGAGACGGATGCAGGAACTTGGGGCAGTGAGGGATGCCCAGGCCTCTCTCTGGGCCGCCTACTGCTGCGTGATTCCAGGGATCTGCCACCTCCACGGCCATCCATCCCAAGGAATTGTTTAGATGTTAAAATCCACAGCACGTTCCTTTGCTAGAGTCTCCAAGGTTAAAGCTATTAGGGTGGTAAATGTCCATTTGCTAAGAGAAGCGGGAAGATCCGTACACAGGGTGACCATCTGAGAAGGAGCTATGTTTTTAACTAAAGAAAAAAGAATGTCAGGCGTAGTGGCTCATGCCTGTAATCCCAGCACTTTGAGAGGCTAAGACGGGAGGATCACCTGAGGCCAGGAGTTTGAGACCACTCTGGGCAACACAGTGAGACCCTGACTCTAAAAAAATTTCAAAAAAGAAAAAAAGGGCAGAAATAATTCATTTATTTAACCCAGAAATGGTTATAATCGGAAACCTTGCAATCCTCTTACACAACAACTGTTTTGGCAAAGCCCCCATGTTCCAACAAATATTAAACTGTGCTTGCCATTTGTCTAAGGAATCTTGCATTAATAAACATGAAGAAGAACACTTTTACCTCCCACTCTCAACGACAGGACAAAACAAAGACCAGCTGTATTCATCAATGGGCCCTTGTTCTGCACATAAAGGCTAATTACATTTTGCTTCAAGCCTACACATGGAAAACTTTACTGCCGTTGTCTCTGCCACAGTCAGCCCGTGCTGTCCCAGCTGACGCATGGCGATGACTGCTCACGATAAACCGGGGTCTCGGAGCAGCCTCAGTGCCACAGACCTGCGGGCTTCTCTCCAAAACAGGGGAGAGGGATGGGTACCCTGTGACATCTCCCCACGACAGACAATGTGGGCCCAGTCCGTCGTGGTGATGCAGTGAAGGTCAATTTCCTCCAAGGCCGTTAATTTCAGAAACGCATACCACGCCCTGCTCTGAGCTTGCTGGGAATAGCTTCTATCTCTCGACAGCTTAGCCTCAGACTCTCACCATGCCAGGTGCTGTACACACACATCCCATTCCTGCCTCTTCAAAACCACCCAGCATGCTGGGTGCAGTGGCTCACGCCTGTAATCCCAGCACTTTGGGAGGCTGAGGTGGGCAAATCATGAGGTCAGGAGATCAAGACCATCCTGGCGAACATGGTGAAACCCCGTCTCTACTAAAAGTACAAAAATTAGCTGGATGTGGTGGCGCACGCCTGTAATCCCAGCTACTTGGTAGGCTGAGGCAGGAGAATCGCTTGAACCCAGGAGGTGGAGGTTGTAGTGAGCCAAGATCGTGCTACTGCACTCCAGCCTAGACGACAGAGCAAGATTCCATCTCAAAACAAAACAACAACAACAACAACAACAACAAAAACCACCCAGTGACTTGACTTCCGGTATGCCCATTGTACAGGTCAGAAAGGGAGGTGGACAGCTCATAGCTCATTCAGGGTCACGCAGAGAGCTGGTAGTGGACCCTAGTGAATCACTCCCAAGTCAGTCTTTCTCCAAAACCCATCTTCCTTCATGCCTCTCCAATTCCCGTCAACAAATATTTAAGAATCCCTTTTTTTTTTTTTTTTTTTTTTTTTTTTTAGATAGGGTCTTGCTCTGTCACCCAGGTCGCACAGTGGTATAATCTAGGCTCACTGCAGCCTCGACCTCCTGGGCTCAAGCGATCCTCCCACTTCAGACTCATAAGTAGCCGGGACTACAGTTAGGAGCTACCATGCCAGGATAATTTTTGTATTTTTTGTAGAGACAGGCTTTTGCCATGTTGCCCAGGCTGGTCTTGAACTCCTGGGCTCAAGTGAGCCGCCCTCCTCAGGCTCCCAAAGTGCTGGCATTACAGGTGTGAGCCACCGCGCCTGGCCCTAAGAATCCCTCCTTCAGAAGAGGGAAAATAAATTGTTTTTGAAATGCTGTAAGACCATATGTGAAAAGATTTGCCCCAAGGGGCTTATATTCACAAACATGAATGAAAACGTGTCTGGTCTAATAAAACACATGTAGGTTGGACTTGAAGCAGATGGAATAGTGACAAATCTGTCCTGGAAAATAAAAGGGGAGGGAAAGGCAGTGGGGGAGGTCTCAGAATGAGCCCATGGCCTCCAAAGTTAAAAGAAAGTAGCCAAGATCCAATTCTCTCAGGCCATTCTCTGCATTTTTTTTTTTTTTTTTTGAGACGGAGTCTCGCTCTGTCACCCAGGCTGGAGTGCAGTGGCGCCATCTCGGCTCACTGCAAGCTCCACCTCCCGGGTTCACGCCATTCTCCTGCCTCAGCCTCCCGAGTAGCTGGGACTACAGGCGCCCGCCACTACGCCCGGCTAACTTTTTGTATTTTTAGTAGAGACGGGGTTTCACCTTGGTCTCGATCTGACCTCGTGCTCCGCCCGCCTCGGCCTCCCAAAGTGCTGGGATTACAGGCGTGAGCCACCGCGCCCGGCCTCTCTGCATTTTTGGGGCATGACTTACTCTGGGAACTATTACATTACGTGGTTGGTCCTAGGCTGCCTTTGTCAGTGTCCAGACCGTTTCTGATGTGGGAAATGCCCCACCAGGCTGCCCCATCCTACCCCACAGGCAAATCGTTCGGAACCTCTGGCAGGTCCTCCCCAAGACAGGCTTCGCCAGGCTTGCATCTTCACAAACCTCTGCAAACCCTGACTTGACTCATCTTCCAATCCCGAATCCCATACCACCCTCTTTAGGAAGGCTTCCTCGACAATTCTTTCCCTGCGCTCCCCTGATGCCAGGGATGTACTATGCCCTTCCCCAGCTCCCCTGGCTGGTGGGAGGAGAGAGGGGATCAGTTAAGGGGTCCCTGGCGCTGCCCTGGGTCCCTCTTCCCTCCCCAAGGCCACGGCTCCCCTCGAGGGGGCCCTCACCTTCAGGCTCTAGCTACCTTTCCCCCCTCTGGCTCATTCAAACCCAGGCGTGGAAACCCTGCCGGTACTATGAGCCTAGGAACTGCACCTCTGCAAATAGGCCCAATATTGACCTTTTTTTTTTTTTTTTTTTTTTTTTGCGATGGAGTCTGGCTCTGTAGCCCAGGCTGGGGTGCAGTGGTGCTATCTCGGCTCATTGCAATCTCTGCCTCCCGAGTTCAAGCGATTCTCCTGCCTCAGCCACCTCAGTAGCTGGGGTTACAGGCGCACGCCACCATGCCCAGCTGATTTTTATATTTTTAGTAGAGATGGGGTTTTGCCATGTTGGCCAGGCTGGTCTCGAACACCTGACCTCAGGTGATCCACCTGCCTCGGCCTCCCAAAGTGCTGGGATTACAGGCGTGAGCCACTGCACCCTGCCAAACTTTCTTCTGACTATCCCAATGGGAGTGCCCTGCCTGCCACCTGCAGGCGCCCTGTCCCCTTGATTGCAGCACTGGGCATGCTGGATTGCAATGGCCTGTCTCCCCATGGAGCCGTAACAGTCTCAGAATTTGCACAGGGCGAGGCACAGAGGAAGCCTCTGTGAATGTCTGTTGAATCAATGAATGAATCTATTATCTCTGAGCCGTGCCTATCATCTAACCGAGTGAGTCTCTCTCCCTTCGTGCACACCACACCCCTTGGCCTGGCTCACCACTGGGGAGACAAGAATGTTTCTTACTTCAGAGGGCAGGTGGGGCGCACCCCAAGAGAGCCACTGCCCTCTCAGCTACAGTCCTGAGACAGGGCTAATTTTTATGTGAAGGACAATCAGCCCCTGACATGTTTTTTAAAACTAAAACAATATTTAAAAAATTTTTTTAGGGGCAGGGTCTTGCTCTGTTGCCCAGGCTGGAATGCACTGGTATGATCACAGCTCACTGCAGCCTCAACTCCTGGGTTCACGTGATCCTCCCACCTCAGGCTCCCAAGTAGCTGGGACTACAGGTGCACACTGCCATGCCCGGTGAAACATAGTAAGTTTTAAAAATCAGATTTACTGAGAAAAACCACTTACTTAGTGCAAGTAAGTGAGTTGCTTAATCAGGTCCAAGCAGTAATTGAGAGAAGAGAGTAGCTGATCTAGTGGTGATATTTTAGTCTTTGTAAGTTTCATACTCATGATCAGAATCCATTCTGACCACCAGGCTAGGAAGCTGGGCTCTCGAGGTCTCAGGCTACTAAATGACCCAGAGCAAAGGGCCAAGAACCCCACAGAGCATCCTGAAAGCAACAGACCCAGCAGCACCCTCAAAGCCCAAGGTCACGTGAGATGGGGCAGAGGGACAGTAAGTGCCAGCACCCCATACAGAGGTGGAGCCTGGTGGGACAGCGGCGCCATTCAGAAGTACCAGTCTTCTTGCCGATGCCCATGGAGGCACTGTGTGAGCAGAGTGCGGGGACCTTTGTAACTGGAATAGGGAAACCCAAGAGACATGGCAGTAAGCACGCGTGTGTGTTTCTGCGGAAGATGGGAAGAGCCTTCCAGAACAGGAAAAAGTGGTTCAAACTCTAGCCTGGCATTGCTCCCCGGGAGTTTGGTAGAGGAGGCAATGGCTAGGAGCAATTTCTGCCATTTCTTCATCTTTTCATGATTTATGTCAATTATTATTTCTTCCTTGCTGGTGTTCTGCCTGAAAGATGGGCGGGTAAAAAGTACACTTGTAGTGGACACCTCTAATTTCCTTTGGACAAGAGCTGGGTAGGAATTGGCCTTTTGTGACTCTGCCTGCCCGAATCTGTGTCTATCCGTATATCCACACCTAGCGTTGTTAGGTGTGACATGAACCCCTACGCCTGCGTGGGAATGTGCTTATTCTGGGGCAGGCCTTCCTAAAGGGCCCTGGGAGAAATGAAGAACTGTGGCCCAGGGAAAAAGACATGTGATTTACCCAGACTCAACTCCACACAAAAAATGTCCCATGTGTCACATCTTATATAAACTAACTCCCAAATTTTCATGGCAGAAGGCATAGCAGTGACCAGCCTTCACAATAAAGAAGGAAAGAAGTTTGTTGGAAGGATTACCCAGTGAGTGCTAGAACGTGCATTGAACCGACGCAAGTAACTCATGGGAAATACACTGTGTCCCTGCAGCAGCACAGAGGTCAAGAACCTTCTCGATCCTGCCCTACTCAAGCAAAATCAGGTGAGAAATGCGTACGGATAAGGGAGGCCAAGCAGAGAGACTTACTTTGCAGTAGTTTCTTCATCGTATTTGGTTTTCAGGTCAAATAATTCTGTTCGAGTTTTTTCCAGGGCTGAAAGGCAAAGAATTACTAACTATTTAAATGAAATTTTAAAAGAATGCATACACAGGTAATCTATTCCCATTTCAAAAGAGGCAAAGATTTCTGTGAAGAGCAAGGTGCGTGGAAAAATAAAGATTAAAAACACACAAAAGAGGCCAAGATGATGAAAATACAAAGAATGGAATAGGAAATCCCCCTTCATTTCTGCCTCATCTAATCCCAAGCACCTACAAAGACAGAACCAATGTTAATAGTTTCCTCGCTTCCTCCCTCCCTTCCTTTCTTCTTTCCCACTCTCCCTTCCTTCTTTCTTTCTTTCCCTTCCATTTTTAAGAGACAAGTTTTCTCACTCTGTCACCCAGGCTGGAGTACAATGGCACAATCACAGCTTACTGCAACCTTTAACTCCTGGGCTCAAGCCATCCTCTTGCCTCAGCCTCCCAAGTAGCTGGGACTACAGGTGCAAGCCACTACGCTTGGCCAATATTTTAAAACACTGTTGTAGAGACAGGGTTTTGCTATGTCGCCCAGGCTGGTCTGGAACTCCTGGCCTGAAGTCATCCTCCCACCTTGGCCTCCCAAAGGGCTAGGATTACAGGTGTGGGCCACTGTACCTGGAAGATTTCATGTTTTAAGGTGTATTTTATTATTTCTGGTTGGGCGAGGTGGCTCACACTTTGGGAGGCTGAGACGGGCAGATCACCTGAGGTCAGGAGTTTGAGACCAGCCTGGCCAACATGGCGAAACTCTGTCTCTACTAAAAATACAAAAATTAGCCAAGCATGGTGGCGCATAGCCTGTAATCCCGGCTACTTGGGAGGATAAGGCAGGAGAATCACTTGAACCCTGGAGATGCAGGTTGCAGTGAGCCGAGATCATGCCACTGCACTCCAGGCCTGGGTGACAGAGCGAGACTCATTTCAAAAAAGTGTAACAAAATAAAAGAAAGTGTATTTTACATTAAGAAAAAATTTTCCATACATAATTGCATGTATATATGTGTGTGTATATATCTTTTTTTATTTTCTACCCCCATAAATGGGACGGAATGAATATTTCTTGAGACTAGCCTTTTTCCCTGGGCGGTATGGTATGGGAGTCCTTCAACATGTGGACCCAGGCAGTGGCAATAACCTTCAGTTCTCTCATCAGGATACCTGGAAGTGAAGCTGCTGGCTGAACAGCTTGGGCACTGGAGCTTTACATAAATGCCACCCAGCTGGCCTCCCAAGAGGCTCCTTCCATGCCCATCCATTCCACAAGTGCCACTTCACCGTCACCAACACTGGATGTTTCAATAATTTTTGACAAGTCTTTGTTAGGCCAGAATTGCTATATATTTTTTAAAGGCCAGGTGCGGTAGCCCACACCTGTAATCTCCCAGCATTTTGGGACACTGAGGTGGGAGGATCACTGGAGGCCAGAACTTCAAGACCAGCCTGGGCAACACAGTGAGACCCCATGTCCATAAAAGAAATAATGAAAAAAAAAGTAGCCATGTGTGGTGGTGTTTGCCTGCAGTCCCAGCTACTTGGGAGGCTGAGGCAGGAGGATCACTTCAGCCCAGGAGTTTGAGGCTGCAATGAGCTATGATTGTATCACTGCTCTCCAACCTGAGCGACAGAGAGAGACCATGTCTCTAAAATGAAATAAAAAATTAGGCTGGGTGCAGTGGCTCACGCCTGTAATCCTAGCACTTTCGGAGGCTGAGGCAGGTGGATCACTTGAAGTCAGGAGTTCGAGACCAGCTTGGCCAACATGGCGAAACCTCGTAAAAATACAAAAATTAGCCGGGCATGGTAGCATGCGCCTGTAATGCCAGCTACTCGGGAGGCTGAGGCAGGAAAATCACTTGAACCTGGGGCAGAAGAATCACTTGAACCCCGGGAGCAGAGGTTGCAGTGAGCCGAGATTGTGCCACTTCACTCCAGCCTGGGCAACAGAGCGAGACTCCGTCTCAAAAATAAATAAATAAATAATTAAAAAATGCTGTCAGTCTGACAGGCAAAACAGTCTTTCACTAATTGAATCTGCATCTCCCTGACTGTAAAAAAAACTTTGCATTTTTTCATATGTGTAGTTTCCATTTGCATTTCTTCTGTGAACTGACTGTTCATATCCCTTGCTTATTGTTCGACTGCACTGTTTCTCTCCTTTAACGGATTGATTGACAGCCTTTACATTTTTAAATTATCCGTTTGTCAAATTTGTGGTGATTATTTTCTCCCACTCTCGTCATTTGTGTTTTAAGTTGAATTATGACTTCTGATGTCTGTCTACATTTAAATAATCTGCTCAGTTCTGGGTCATCAAAAAAATAATAAAAATTTAAAAATACATTTAAATGAAATACATGGTGATGCTTCTCTTTCAGAAATAAAAAAGAGAGGCTGGGTGTGGCGGCTCACTTGAGCTCAGGAGATAGAGACCGGACTGGCCAATGTGGTGAAACCTCATCTCTACTAAAAACACAAAAATTAGGTGGGTATTATGGCGGGCATCTGTAATCCAACCTACT
Source organism: Gorilla gorilla gorilla (assembly GCF_029281585.2). Taxonomy (NCBI): domain Eukaryota; kingdom Metazoa; phylum Chordata; class Mammalia; order Primates; family Hominidae; genus Gorilla; species Gorilla gorilla. The sequence goes on from NC_073230.2 coordinate 86,570,073, forward strand.
GGGGAGGCTGAGGTGGGAGGACTGCTTGAGCCCACAGAGGTAAAGGTTACAGTGACCTGAGATCACACCACTGCACCCCAGCCTGGGTGACAGAGCAAGACCCTGTCTCAAAAAAAGCAAAAACAAAACAAAACAAAAAAAGAAATAGAGAGAGGGCTGGGCGCGGTGGCTCACGCCTGTAATCCCAGCACTTTGGGAGCCTGAGGCGGGCGGATCATGAGGTCAAGAGATCGAGACCATCCTGGCTAACATGATGAAACCTCGTCTCTACCAAAAATACAAAAAATTAGCCAGGCGTGGTGGTGGACGCCTGTAGTCCCAGCTACTCGGGAGGCTGAGGTAGGAGAATGGCATTAACCCAGGAGGCGGAGCTTGCAGTGAGTCAAGATGGTGCCACTGCACTCCAGCCTGGGTGACAGAGCGAGACTCCGTCTCAAAAAAAAAAAAAAAAAAAGAGAGAGAAAGAAGTTTAAAGATACTGTAAAAACTTGAGCATAACCTTTTTTGGTGGCTTTTAAATTTTAAAGGTCTGAAATTACTGTTCTCCTTAACTTCACTTAGGGTAGAAGTGAGTTTTTTTTTTTTTTCTATTATTGTTCCAAATGAAATGTCAGTCCTTGACAGTTTGGTGATTTAGAAGTGTTTGTTGGAAAAAGAGCAGGAAGCAAGGATGGCGTGTGGAAGGGATGAAAATGGAATCGAGATCCTCCCACCTCTACATTAACAACTCAAAGTCAGTGAGGAATGAGGCGCAGCAGCTGGCGGGCGTGCTGCGGAATTCTTCAGCGTGGGCTCCCGGCAGCTCCCACGGCCCCGAAGAGCAACAGGTATCCGCGGGGACCGGGGCGGTCAGGGGGCTGACCCAACTCTCCCCCTGGGTCCTCCCCACATCCATGGTACTAGGAAGGAGAGTATCAAACCTGTTTGTAGGCTCTGAACCTTATGCTCAGCTTCCTCCAGCTTTGAGGTGGTGGACATCTGTGTCTCCTGCAGCTTTCTGCAAAGGAAGAGGACGAAGCCAAATTGGTCATCTCCTTTACCAACTGAAATGCACGTGTGCCTTTCGGCTGAGCTCAGCTCCCTCCCTGCGCTCAGCTGGCGGCAGGCGCGCCACGGGGTATCGCCCGCAACGACACGTGTGCCGTGGGCCCCGCTCCCGCAGCTTCCACACCCCAACTTTGTAACTGCGTGTCACATCACGGCAAGTGTGCAACCCGTGGGGCTTGATGGGTGGTAATTGGCGTAGAAGGTTATCCTAAATGTAATTTGTTCTTGAAATGCCAGATTTTAAAAAGAAAAAAAAAATCATCATCATGCACTCATTGTTTTCTGAAGTTAGCGCAAGAAGAATGATCCATTTACATTCTGCTGACACAATGAAGGAGTTTGTTGGAATAAAGGATGCACTAAATAGATGTGGCAGCTGTTCCGTCTCTGTTATAATGGAATGCAAACGCAACTGCAATACCTAATGGGGACATTGTGAATGCTCGCAACTGCATTCCACAGATTCAGATTTCCCAGGATCTCTAAGTGAATTCCGTGGTCAATAAATAGCATTCCTTCCTCTTAATCTGGGAAAAAAAAAAAAACCCTCCAAAAATAAGTTTATTATTTTTATATCATATGAATTTAACATATGCTCTCATAATAATAAACTGGGATACAGAAAAGTAGAAATGACACAGTTTACAAAGTCAACCCAATTCTCATCACCTCTAGAAAAGCACTGTTAATATTTTCATGTATTTCAATTATGGACATTCAGGGATGTAATCAAATATGACAAGAGCATGGGAAGTGAAAGAGTCTTACTATTCCTTGGCTCATTTCCGCTCCTCAGATAGAGTTCATTTGTATTTTTCTAAAATGTTTCTGCATGTACAGAAATACGACATCATATGTAACAGTCTAAAGTGTAATATAAACAAATATGTAACATACTATAGCAAAATATGAATATGTAACGTATGATATGTAACAGCCTATAGTGTAATATAAGCAAACACATAACACACTATAGCATAATAGAAATTAATGCATAACAAATGATAGTGTACTATGAACTAATATGTAATAAGCTATAGCATAATATGAACTAATACGTAACACGCTATAGTGTAACATAAACTACTACGTAACACGTTACAGGGTAATATGAACTAATACATAACACACTACAGCGTAATATGAACGAATGCGTAACACACTAGCGCGTAACATGAACTAACACGTAACAAGCTATAGTGTAATACAAACTAATATGTAACATGCTATAGCATAATATGAATTAATATGTAACATTATAGTGGAATGTGAACTAATGTAATATACTACGGCTTAATATGAACTAATATGTAACATGCTATAGCATAATGTGAATATGTAACACACTATAGCACAATATAAATTAATATGTCACATAGTATAGCAAAATATGAATGAAATATACTATAGCATAGTACGAACTAATATGCAGCATACTATAGTGTAATAATGAAGTAATGTAATATACTATAGTGTAATATGAATATGAAATAGGCTACTGAAATAGAAGTGTTTAATATACTACAGTATAATATCATCTCCCTGCCCTGTTCTTTTAATACAAAGGTGATCACAACGTGCATCACATTCTGGGGTCCCTTATTCACTTTTCTCTGTATTTTGGAAATGTTCTATTCCAGCAAACATAGTTCTCCCTCATTCTTATTAAATAATTAACTTAAGCCTCTGTGAACACTCAGATTGTTTCTAGGTTTCTTTCTACTGAACAGTCCCTCAACGATCATTGTGGAGATATTGTTGTATAATTTTGAGAGTGAATCTGTTGGAGATGAAATGCTAACAGAGGAATTACAATGGCCAAAGAGTATCTGCAATTTTTTCTTTTTTTTTTTTTTTTTTTGGAGACAGGGTCTTGTTCTGTCACCCAGGCTGGAGAGCAATGGCATGATCTCGGCTCACTGCAACGTCTGCTCCAGGGTTCAAGCAATTCTCATACCTTAGCCTCCCAAGAAGCTGGAATTACAGGTGTGCACCACCAAGTCTGGCTGTTTTTTGTATTTTTAGTAGAGATGGGGTTTCACCATGTTGGCCAGGCTGGTCTCGAACTCCTGGCCTCAAGTGATCCGCCTGCCTTAGCCTCCCAAAGTGCTGAAATTGCAGGCATGAGCCACCTCGCCTGGCCACTTTTCTTGTTTTGATAGATAGTGAAAAACTTCCCAACAAAAAACTTTCACCAATTTAAACTCCCACCAACAATATGTAAGTGTGTTTTCGTATACTCTGCCAACACAAGATAAAATCAAATTTAAATTTTTACTGCTGAGTAAAGCTATGTTATTTCTCTTTGTATGACATGCCTACTTATCTCCTTTGCCTATTTTTGTAGAGCGGATTTTGTTCTTATTAATTTAGAAGACCTCTTTGTATATAAAGAAAATTAGCCTTTTGTCTTACATGGTACAAATATTTCTTCACAGTTTGTTGATGTTTTTAAAATGTTATTATTTGTTTTTGAGAATCTGTCTTAAGTTTTATATAGTCATATTAATAAAAACAAATATGCACCCCATTTTCTTCCAGTATGTTTGTGACAAAAAATTATAATATTTAAATCCTAGATCCATCAACAACTTTTTGTTATAAAGAATGACGCCTGTAATCCCAGCAGTTTGGGAAGCTAAGGTGGACAGGTCACTTGTGGTCAGGAGTTCGAGACCAGCATGGCCAACATGGTGAAATCCTGTTCTACTAAAAATATAAAAATTAGCTGGGTGTGATGATGGGCACCTGTAACCCCAGCTATTTGGGAGGCTGAAGCAGGAGAATTGCTTGAACCCAGGAGGTGGAGGTTGCAGTGAGCTGAGATCGTGTCACTGCACTGCAGCCTAGGTGACAGAGACACTTTGTCTCAAAACACACACACACACACAGAGACAAAATGAATAAAGTAAATTCTAGCTTCAGCCCTTCCCTCTAAGAATCAGTTACTGTATATTTTAATATAGCTAATCCCTTTACCTAATTTGAAAAGTCAAGAGCTGGGCACAGTGACTTATGTCTGTAATCCTAGCACATCAGGAGGTGAGGCGGGCAGATAACCTGAGGTCAGGAGTTCGAAACCAGCCTGAGCAACATGGAGAAAACCTATCTCTACTGAAAAATTAGCCAGGCTTGGTGGCACACACCTGTAATCCCAGCTACTCAGGAGGCTGAAGCAGGAGAATCACTTCAACCTGGAGCGGAGGGTTGCAGTGAGCTGAGATTGTGAGACTGCATTCCAGCCTGGGTGACAGAGCAAGACTCTGTCTCAAAAAACAAGAAAAGTCAACTTAATAATATTTAATTCCCATATGTGTTTATTTCCACATTGTGGTAATGCATGAGTTTGCTGTAGGAAGATGTACAATCATACTGCACTGTAAATAACTTTGTACGGTGCATGTTTTGACTTCATATTATATTAGGTACGTTTCTCATGTTACTATGAATTCTCCATAACTATTATTAATATTTTAACGGTGACATAACATCCCAGTTAGGGATGGTCCCTTCTTTTTACTAACCCATTTCTCCATGGCAGGGCACTGAGATTGCTCGCGTTTTCCCCCTTGATCACTCACTGGTGAGGAGTGCTTTCCTAAAAGGCATTTACTTAGGACCAAATCCGTATCAACGGGGTCAAGGGTCTGCCCATCTGTCCGAGCCTTGACTCTGTGATGCGCACTCCTTTCCTGGAGTCTGTGCCCTGCCGCGCTCCCCCAGGGACGATGGATGCGGCCTCCACCTGCAGAGTTGGGCATGGCCCCAAGGGACTGGCCTTGGTCCGGCAACCAGGGCTCCAGGTGGCCACAATGGAGCAGACGGGGAGGCCAGGGCTGCAGAGATGGGCAGGTGCCAGTCTGGAGTTGCAAAGTCCCACCTCTGGCCCTGATTAGCCGCAAAAGCTGTAGGAGGTACCTCACCCACGACCTGCTTTCTCCCTCTATGAAAAGAGATGGTCTACATTGCAGATCCATTCTGGGCAATTAGTGAGAGAATGTACTGAAAGCCTATGGCCAAGTTCTGATGCAGGGAGGGCCCCGGGTGGGCGGGAGCTGGCAGTTCTCTTTTCTTTTATTTCTTTTTTATTTGGAGACAGAGTTTTGCTCTTGTTGCCCAGGCTGGAATGCAATGGTGTGATCTCGGCTTACTGCAAACCTTTGCTTCCTGGGTTCAAGCAATTCTCCTGCCTCAGCCTCCCGAGTAGCTGGGATTACAGGCATGTGCCACCAGGCCTGGCTTATTTTGTATTTTTTCAGTAGAGATGGGGTTTCACCATGTTGGTCAGGCTGGTCTTGAACTCCTGACCTCAAGTGATCCACCCACCTCACCCTCCCAAAGTGCTGGGATTACAGGTGTGAGCCACTGTGCCCAGCCTCTTTTCTTTCCTTTTTTGAGACAAGGTCTCGCTCTGTTACCCATGTTGGATTGCAGTGGCCTGATCATAGCTCACTGCAGCCTGGAACTCCTGACCTCAAGTAATCCTCCTGCCTCAGCCTCCCAAGTAGCTGAGACTATAGGCACATGCTGACATGCATGGCTCATTCATTCATTCATTCATGCCATAGAGATGGCATATCTCTATATTGCCCAGGCTGGTCTCGAACTCCTGAGTTCAAGGGATCCTCCTGCCTCAGCCTCTCAAAGTGCTGGGATTACAGATGTGAGCCACTATGCCCAGCCAGTTTTCTTTTTGAATGAAGTCAGCTTAATGGCATTCCTCAGAGGCCTTCATGATGCTGCAGGGCAGGCGAGCCCCAAAGGAGGGCTTAGCTGGCAAGGGCTCTGGGCTTCAGCCAGGAGGGAATTCAAAGGCGAGCTGGTGGTAGGGCTGAAGAAGGCAGCTTTATGGAGGTGGCAGCGTTACAGCTCTGTAACTGGTCTCGTGAGGTAGGACTGCCCCATAGGCCGTGTGCTGCCAGTAGCAGCTGAGGACAGTTTTGTACTTATATTTTGTACTCATAATCTGTACTCGGATTAAGAGGCAGTTTATACAGAAATTTCTAGAGAATGGGTAGTACCTTTTGGGCTGTGAGATCATTGCTGTGGAAAGGGGTGGTAACTCCTGGGTGTTGCCAAGGCAATGGTAAACTGATGTGGCACACTGGTGGGCATGTTTTATAGAAAGCTGCTTCTCTCCAGGCCCTGTTTTAGCTAGTCTTCAATTTGGTCCAGTGTCTAAGCCCCACCTCCTAACCCAATGATATTGTTACAGAGCCTACCTTAGAAAAATTCACCAAGGGCCGGGTGCGGTGGCTCACGCCTGTAATCCCAGCACTTTGGGAGGCCGAGGCGGGCAGATCACAAGGTCAAGAGATCGAGACCATCCTGGCCGACATAGTGAAACCCCGTCTCTACTAAAAATACAAAAATTAGCTGGGCGTGGTGGCGTGCACACCTGTAGTCCCAGCTTCTCGGGAGGCTGAGGCAGGAGAATCACTTGAACCTGGGAGGCGGAGGTTGCAGTGAGCCAAGATTGCGGCACTGCACTCAAGCCTGGGTGACAGAGTGAGACTCCATCTCAAAAAAAAAAAAAAAGAAAAGAAAAAAGAAAAGTTCACCAAGTATTCAGCATAGGAAGTCAACTGAAAATAAAACAACAAAATCCCACACCAGCCACAGTCCCACTTGGCCCCTTACCTGTAGTCATAAATTTAGTGCTTCCTGTTGATGGATACATACATTTCTTCATACTAGAGTTAAAATTCAGTATCTTTTTTTTCCCTTTTTTGCTTTTCTTTTACTTGATGGGAGCGGGTATAAAACTTAATACCTTAATTTAACCCATGAGTTTTAAAAAATCCAATCTAGGCCAGCCGTGGTGGCTCACACCCGTAATCTCAGCACTTTGAAAGGCTGAGGTGGGTGGATCACCTGAGGTCAGGAGTTCAAGACCAGCCTGGCCAACATGGTGAAACCCCGACTCTACTAAAAATACAAAAGTTAGCCAGGCGTGGTGGCGCATGCCTGTAATCCCAGCTACTTGGGAGGCTGAGGCAGGAGAATCACTTGAACCCAGGAGGCGGAGGTTGCAGTGAGCCGAGATAGCGCCATCGCACTCCAGCCTGGGCAATGAGAGTGAAACTCTGTCTTAAAAAAAAAAAAAAAAAAAAAAAAGATCTATATGGTTGGGATCTGTAAGCTCAATAGTCCTTATTGTTGTTACAAGGAATCTAACTTTCATTAACTTATCACACTAGGGGAAAACCAACTCATTATTTGTGGGAAACGTTTTTGGTAATGTAAGTCATTAGAAATCTAAAACTCACATCAGTTACATAGGGCATTAGCATATTTTACTGATACTAACTCCCTGATATGTGAGGTAATGAAAGAGGCAATACCAAAAAACCCACTGAGATTGTGTGTGTGCGCGTGTGTGTAATATTAAATACCACATCAGAGAGTCTGTGTGTGTGTGTGTGTGTAATATTAAATATCAATTTGCTTGAGAAGGCAGAAAGAGTTTAGCACTAGCCCAGGGCTTGTCCCCAGAGGACACACACTGGGAAATGGGCTTTCCTCTCTGGTCTCAGCCCAGGTCCAGCTGCCAGGTGCCACCTTGCTAACGACTCATGCCTTGAGCTTCACCTCTGCACCTGCACAGCTTGGATAGTCTCGGGCCCACTGGCTACCTGACACCATCCACCGATTGGGAAAGACAGATGCATTTCGCTCAAGGAAACCTCACAAATGTAGAATATCTTTTTTTGGAGATGGAGTCTCACTCTGTTGTCCAGGCTGGAGTGCAGTGGCGCGATCTCAGCTCACTGCAACCTCTGCCTCCTGGGTTCAAGTGAGTCTCCTGCCTCAGCCTAAGTAGCTGGGATTACAGACGCGCGCCACCGTGCCCGGCTAATTTTTTTTTTGTAATTTTTAGTAGAGACGGGGTTTCACCATGTTGGTCATGCTGGTCTCGAACTCCTGACCTCATGATCCACCCACCTTGGCCTCCCAAAGTGCTGAGATTACAGAAATGAGCCACCACACCCAGCCAGAATATCATTTTTGAAACATTTTGCCCCTTATAGATTTGGGGTTACAACCTGGGCTTATTTTGCAGATCCATTTATCAACATGTCTGATGATGCGAAGTTCAGGGGCAAATGCTATGTCAGTCTGTGTGTGCCTCAAATGCTATGTCAGTCTGTGTGTGCCTGGAAGTCATGCTCACCTCTCCTTTTCTGCAAAGTCATTCTGTAACTTCTGTTCCTTCTCAAGAGCTATGGTTTCGGCTTGGTTCTTCAGTGTCTGTTCATATTCTCGGATTTTCTCTTTAAGTGCTTTTATCGTAACCTCTGCAGAAAAGAAAAAAAAAAAAAACCTACAGTAAGAGAAGCACACAATTCCATATGGCTGTAGGTACAAGGCTCTCATAACCTGGTAGGATTGGTGTGTTTTAAACCTTAGCTCTTCAACTCTGACACAAAATCAATGGTTATGAGTCCCTTCGGAGACCTTTTACTCCCTAAATGTTAAATTGAACTTTAAACGTTTAGGCTGAGGAGGATCAATGGATTTTGCTGAAAAGAAGAGCTTTGGTTTCTGTTGTACCAGTCAAAGAAAAAAAAGGGTGGGGGGAGATGGAAATCAATGGTAAAATATCATATCATCTTATTGATGAGTCTTAAATTAGTCCTGTAACTGAGGGATGATTAATAAAGTTTTAGGTGGGTTTAAGTACTTTCTCAGAAAAAAAATAGTTCATAATATTGTGTGCATTTTGGAAGAAGCAATCGAAGTGGAGTCAAGAAAGTCTACAGTACCCCATTCTCTATGATGTGATGTTTCACATTGCATGCCTGTATCAAAACGTCTCATGTAGCCTATAAATATAGACACCTACTATGTACCCACACAAATTATAAATAAATTAAAAAAAAAAAAAGATGAAAGTCTACAGGCCAAGCACAGTGGCTCACATCTGTAATCCCAGAACTTTAGGAGGCCGAGGTGAGAGGATCCCTTGAGCCCAGGAGTTTGAAACCAACCCCAGAAACATAGCGAGCCCCGCCTCTACAAAAAGGGCAAGAATTAGCTGGATATGGTAGCACACACCTGCAGTCCCAGCTTAGGGACTTGGGAGGCTGAGGTGGAAGGATGTCTTGAACCCAGGAGTTTGAAGCTGCAGTGAGCTATGATTGCGCCACTGTACTCCAACCTGGGTGACAGAGTGTGAGTGAGTGAATGAGTGAGTGAGTGAGAGAGAGAGAGAGAAACGGAGAGCAAAAGAAAGAGAGGGAGACAGAAAAGGAAGGAAGGAAGCAAGCAAGCAGGCCTGGCCCTGCAGCTCTGCTGGTTCACAAGTGACAAGAAACATGTGGTGCTAGGTGGATAAAGCATGGAGGGACTGGGCTGGAAGGGACCCACCCTGGAGCGCCCACCACTCTGGTGGTCATGGGCTGTGTGCAGAGCAGAGGGTGCCGTAGCCTGGGGGAAGATGCTCCGGTGACTGGCATGTGGCCTGGAGGAGTCCTAGAGTGAGGTGTGAGCACCAAGGATGTGGGGCAGCGAGGGGCCCCTTGGGAGGCAGGGCTGTCTTGGGAAAGCGCAAGTCCAGACGGCTCTGGTACCACCAACTTCAGGTTCACAGACATCACCTCAACTGCCCAAATGGGGAACATCAAAGCGGATTTGATGAATGGAACAGACCTGTGGGTGGCTCTGGGGCAGGACAACTCCACCTGCGCCCTCATCCAGATACGCCTATGCCACCCCGCATGCTGGATGCTTTGTGTGTGGGTGGCTCTGGGGCATGATAACTCCACCTGCGCCCTCCTCCAGATACGCCTATGCCACTCCGCATGCTGGATGCTTTGTGGAAAAGCACTGTGGCCCCAGCCCCCAGGAGAGGGGAGCTCTTAGGAATTGTCGCCCGCTGCTACAGATCTACCTCTTAGCAGGCGAGGCTCATTTTCTCTGTGTTCCCAGCGCTGGCAAACAGACGCGTGCTCAGGAAAGCACTGTGGCATGAATGACTGAAGGAGCCGAGGCCGGGCAGAGCTGGGGGAAGCCCAGACAGGGCTTGTGGCAATGGAGCTCCCTCTGGTGCAGCAAGGGCACCTGCCAGGTGTGTAACTCACATCCATTCCTGCTCCCTGAGCTGCACAGACATGCGCTGGCCAGAGCAGGAGCAAAACACCTGGGCGATTGACACCCACGCGGCTTAGTGCATACAAGCTAAAGGCTTTTTTTTTTTTTTTTTTTTTTTTTGAGGCGGAGTCTCGCTCAGTGGCCCAGACTGACATGCAGTGGTGCAGTCTTGGCTCACTGTAACCTCTGCTTCCTGGGTTCAAGCAATTCTCCTGCCTCAGCCTCCCGAGTAGCTGGGATTACAGGCGCGCACCACACCTGGCTAATTTTTGTGTGAAAGGCTCTTTTGTTAAGAGAAGAGGTTGGCCTTTTTCATGAGGTATGTCCCAGAGTGCTTTCCGTAGAGAGGTGGAATTCCACCAACGATCCCATCAGGGCACAGGAGAGGGGACTGGGCAACTTTCCGCCTTTTGGTTTGGCTGTTCAGGTCCTGGAAGAAATGCTCTGTGCACACAGTGGTTGGTGATACGTCTCTCTCAAGCCATACGGACGAGGCCAAAGTGAGGCAAGAGCTGGACACTTCCAGAATGGACTCCAGACAGGTCAGCTCTGAAAAAGCCTGAACTGCTCTGCTACGTCAATGGTCTACACTCTCGTGTAAACATACAGCATTTTTGCCTTTTTTTTTTTTTTATTGAGACAGATACTCGCTCTGTCACCCAGGCTGGAGTGCAGTGGCGCAATCTCGGCCCACTGCAACCTCTGCCTCCCAGGTTCACACAATTCTCATGCCTCAGTCTCCCAAATAGCTGGGATTACAGGCGTGTGCCATCACACCTGGCTAATTCTTGTATTTTTTAAGTAGAGACGGGGTTTCACCATGTTGGCGAGGCTGGTCTCGAACTCCTGACCTCAAATGATCTGCTCACCTCGGCCTCCTAAAGTGCTGGGATTACAGGCATGAGCCACCACGCCTGGCCTCATTTTTGCCTTTAAGGACCGGCTGGAAGTGGCTGTACAGCACTTGGACCCTAACGCTTGCTCCAGTGGGGCTCCTCAGTGACACATCACAGTGTGTGACCTCGACAGTGTGCTGTGCCTGATGAGGTCTCTTTGCCACCCCCTGGACCCGGGTGAGTGCTCACGGACCAGCCCAACCTCAGCCAGAGGCCACTTTATCCTAGCGCCTCTGGCCTTCTGGCCCAGGCTGTTATCCCAGGCAGATGCTGGGTGTCTCAGCAGGCCTCCCAGGCATGTGTAGGGGAGGACGGGGCCAGCATAACAGATAGGAATCTAAAGGGCTTGGCATTACCTGGGGCCTCCATTTACTCATCATTGCGGGGTGGGTGGGGCTGTGGCCCATGAGGCAGAAGTTCCCTCTTTGCTCTAACTTTTATTATGTACCTGATATAGTTTAGATGTTTGTCTCCTCCGAATCTCAGGTTGAAATCTGATCTCCAATGTTGGAAGTGGGGCCAAGTGGGAGGTGTCTGGGTCATGGGGGCGAATCCCTCATGAATGGCTTGGTGGCCTCTTTCTGGTGATGAGTCACTGAGATTTGGTTGTTAAGACGTCTGGGATGCCCCCACCTCTCTTGTCCTGTGGCATGCCTGATCCTCTTTCACCTTCTGCCATGAGTAAAAGCTTCCTGAGGACCCTCAGAAGCTGGGCAGAGGCTGGCATCGTGCTCATACAGCCTGCAGAACCATGAGGCAAATAAACCTCTTTTCTTCATCAATTACCCAGCCTAAGGTATTTCTTTACAGCAACACACAATGGACTCACACCATCTTTTTTTTTTCTTTTTTTAAGAGATAGGTCTTGTTATGTTGTCCAGGCTGGTCTCGAACTCCTGGCCTCAAGAGATCCTCCCGACTTGGTCTCCCAAAGTGCTGGGATTATACGCATGAGCCATTGTGCTGGCCCCTGCTCTAACTTTTTAATCATTTACACTACTGCTGTGATAATTACAAGAAGTGATGTGCACCGCCCACCTTCCCAAATTATAATCACTTTTATTCTTGGAAGTGGGGAAGAGGAAATGACATTTTTCTGGAGCTTGGGAAAACTTGTTATCCAAATAAAGGGGGGTAAATTTCTTTCAAAAACCACACTGCTGAATAAGTAGCAGATACTACTGAGTGCCAAATGCTGTGTGTATATGCATATTTAATCTCACACCAACCCTACCTGGTAAGTATCAGAATTGCCTCCCAAGAGAAAGAGGCTTTTAGCAAAGTGAGATAATTTGCCCAAGGTCACATAGCTAGGTGGTAGCAATAAAAGGACTCAAACCAGGTCTGTCTGTCTGTCTGTCTGCCTCCAGAGCCATTCTTTTTTAGAGATGGAGTCTCGCTCTGTTGCCCAGACTGGAGTACAGTGGTGTGATCTTAGCTCACTGCAACCTCCACCTCCCAGGTTCAAGTGATTCTTCCACCTCAGTCTTCTGAGTAGCTGGGATTACAGGCGTGCCCAACCATGCCTGTAATTTTTGTATTTTTGGTACAGATGGGGTTTTGTCATGTTGGCCAGGCTGGTCTCGAACTCATGACCTCAAGTGATCTGCCCACCTTGGCCTCCTTAAGTGCTGGGATTATAGGCGTGAGTCGCTGCACCTGGCCTGGAGCTGTTCTTAATTCTTGGGTTCTATAACTCATTGTGAAAAGCCACTCCTGAGTGTGGATGAGATCTTTGGGGAGAGAACATCCACACCCAGCTTGGCTCCTGGTCAGCCCCTGTGCAAAGCCCTGGGCCACTGGGAAGTAATTTAGGCACCAGTGATAGAAGGAGAAGGGAAGGACAATCCTGCACAGCCCACCAGGCCCCACCTGCACCACCCTCCAACAAAACAAAAGCAAACTCAAAAAAATAAAATAAGCCAGAAAGAGGCTGGGCACGGTGGTACACATGCCTGTAGTCCCAGCTACTCAGGAGGCTGAGGCGGGAGGACTGCTTGAGTCCAGGAGGTCAAGGTTGTTGCAGTGAGCTATGATCATGCAACTGCACTCCAGCCTGGGTGACAGGGCGAGACCCTGAATCTAAAATAAATAAATAAATAAATAAAAAACACTCACCAAACAAACCAGAGAGTGGATCTATCAAAATTAGATACCAGAGGACAATGAAGGGAAAAAAAAAAAACCAGGATACTCCCCTTTGGGGTAGCGTATCTATGAAACCTCAATGTGCAGATTTGCAGGTTACCTTTTACTGCAATACTGGCGTGATTCTGGCATGAAATGCTTCCTACAAGGGAAGGTAATACCTTCTCTCGCAGCAGTTCCAGCCCTAGTAAGCCCAATGCCTCGCTCTCTAGCAGGACAGAGTTGTCCCTTCTAGTCCTAAAGGCTCACCAGAAAGAAGCGGGGTCTGGCTTCCCCAACTGCCTGTCACCTCGTGCCCCCAAATTTCAGCAAGGAAGCTATGCTGGCCTGAGGGCTTGAGTACCCCCATGCCCACACTACAGGGAGGTGTGCTCGGAGGTCTTAGGCACCGCCGCCCTCACAGCCCATGCCTCTACCTCTGGCTCTTCACATAACATCACAGATGCTTTCTGGATCATTCCCATGGACAATTCTTCCCTGGTCTATCTGCAGTGTTTTTAAAGCCAAAGGACACTTTTAGAAAGTCTTTGCCAATTGGCTGGGCGTGGTGGCTCACGCCTGTAATCCCAGCACTTTGGGAGGCTGAGGGGGGTGGATCATGAGGTCAGGAGATCGAGACCATCCTGGCTAACACGGTGAAATCCCGTCTCTACTACAAAAAAAAAAAAAAAAAAAAAAAATTAGCTGGGCGTGGTGGCGGGCTCCTGTAGTCCCAGCTATTCGGGAGGCTGAGGCAGGAGAATGGTGTGAACCTAGGAGGCGGAGCTTGCAGTGAGCTGAGATCGTGCACTGCACTCCAGCCTGGGCGACAGAGCGAGACTCCATCTCAAAAAAAAAAAAAAAAAAAAAAAAGAAGTCTTTGCCAATTAACTTTTTCTGTTGTTGTTAAAGACTGGATCTTGCTCTGTCACTCAGACTGAGTGCAGTGTCACAATCATGGCTCACTGCAGGCTTGACCTCCTGGGTTCAAGCGATCCTCCCGCCTCAGCCTCTTGAGTGGCTGGGACCACGGGTGTGCACCACCATGCCCCGCTAATTTTTGATGTTCTGTAGAGACAGAGTATTGCTACGTTTCCGAGGCTGGTCTCGAACTTCTGGCCTCAAGCAGTCCTCCCACCTTGGCCTCTCAAAGCACTGGGATTACAGGTGTGAGCCACTGCACGTGGCCCCAATCAACTCTTTATTGAGGTCTCTACAAATGGTCAATGGAAGGCCACTAGGAATGGGCAGCCTCCCCTTTCAATTTAATTCCGTACTCACATTCCCAAACCAAAACAAACTGGCCGAATTATTCTTTGGAGCTGGCTGAAAAGCCTGCTGCTGCTGCTGTCAGACGGGGGCTGTGATTTTCCTTCAAGCCAAGGAAGCCAACAGGCTCCCGGATCCTGAGTGCCTCTGGATTTTAGGTAAAGGAGAGATTCCTTTGTTCTTCCCTAACGGGAAAAGCCAGGCAACCTTTGCCCTCTCTGTCTTGTTGACGGCTGGGCAAACACACCAAGAGGTTGTTTTCTTTCATTAAATTCCTAATGAATAGGCGATACTGACAAGGCAACAGCGGGGCTTAAGCATGCAGCCTTTAAGATGTGTCTGAAGCCTTAATGTATCCGCAGCAATTATTAAATGACTTACTGTGTGTGACCCTTTGATCATGAGCTGGCTCTCTGACAGGTGTCGCCTGGAGGCAACGCATGGGCCTTTCAAGAGGCAGACCCAATCACGTAATGATACAGGAAGAATTTTCAAAGAATCCTGATCGGTCTCATCAGAGGGCAATAAAATCTTACGTCGTTGTTGTGCAGAGGAAAAGTTTTACTTCGAAATAGCTCAGCATGATTATCATCTCTCTTTAACGACTCAGATTCCTGCCCCACCCTGACTTTATGACGTGTATATTACAAGGAGAGCTGGTCTCAAAAGTATGGGAAAAGCCAATTAAAATAAAAAGAGAAAAAAAAAAAGAAGAGAAGAAAAAGCAAAGAACGCATTTTCCACCAACCTTGATTTTTCACTTCAGCAAATTCCTTGTTGTATTCTTCCAGAGTTTCCCTAAGTTTCTGGTTCTCTGTTTCAATATCGTGCAGGCGCTGCACTTTGAGCTGGAGTTGCTGTCCGAGATCCAAAGCTGGTACGGGATCTGCACAACAGGAAAACAGCCATCACCCCACTCTGCCCGCAAACAGGCCCCCTCCACGGCGGTACACAGGCTCAGAGTGGGGCTCCTGGGACATCAGCTCCGGGGGCTCCCCAGAGGCCACAGTCATGCCCCTGCAGCCAGCCCCCTTGCTGGGTGGGAGAATTCTCCAGTGCTTTACAAAGGATGGACCCAGCCCGGGGTCCTCGAGGTGTGAAAATGGGGTGGCAATAGCCATGAGATTCACTGGTATTTGCCGATTACTCCTGCCTGGTGTGACACTTTCATGATTTTCATTCTTTGATCAGATAAGTAGAGAAATACACCAGGTAGCAGCCCCAGGAGGTCAATCACATCCCCGGAACTGCACGTGGAGGACGGACAAGTCCGTGGACAGGTGCCGGGATGTTTAAGGGTCCAGGGATTATGAGGCTGGAAGTGACACCTGATGCCTGAGAACACCACCCAGTTCATGGGACACTTTATGGAGATTGTGTCTTTTGAGCCTTACAACAATCTCGAGAAAGAGGCCTCAGAAACTAAAGCCCAGGGAAGCAGAGTGACTCAACTGAGGTCACCCAGCTAGCTGGTTGGCATGGAGAATGCACACCTAAGTCTGTTAACCCCAAGTGATCATGCTTTTTTGTTTGTTTGTTTGTTTAAGACAGGGTCTCACTCTGTCACCCAGGCTGGAGTGCAGTGGCATGATCATGGCTCACTGCAGCCTCCACCTCCTGGGCTCAAGCAATCCTCCCACCTCAGCCTCCCAAGTAGCTGGGACTACAGGCAGGCACAAGCACACTGGGCTAATTTTTGTATTTTTTGGTAAAGATAGGGTCTTCCTATGTTGCCTAGGCCGGTCTCAAACTGGACTCAAGGGATCTGACCGCCTCAGCCTCCCAAAGGATTACAGGCATGAGCCACCCCACCCAGCCCTGAGTGACCATTCTTTACAACAAGGTAAAGAATGAAGCAGAGGTGAAGCAGAGGAAAGAAACACTTAGGCTTTATAAGAAGCCACCCCATTTCACGACATGACCACTTTCCATTATGATCCTCCTTCACTAATGAAGGGTGTTCAGAAGAGTCAGGGGTTAGTGGCCGCAGGTCCCAAGGCTGGAGACCCCTGCAGAGGCACAGCTGGTGACCCGGCAGGTTCCTGTCGTAGACCAGCTGGCCAGGAGGCCACCACACTCCTGATGATAACAAAGTGCAGAGCAGCGTGCGCTGCACGGCAGCCAGGCCAGCGCTGGGGTCTTGCGGCCAATTCAAGGTCATATCTGCCATCGGATTCACTTCCAGAAAACTGGATTTTAATCCAAAGTCAGAAGTCACAGACCTGGAATTTACAGTACAAACTCATGGCTCTTGCCTTTACTGTGAATTCAACACAGGATAGAGAGACCTTAAATGTTCTTCCACATCAATGTGATCTTTAGTTTTCTTTCTGCTGCCTAAGAGGCAATTATATTCTGCCTGCTGGGTACCTGGGGCATACTTCCTTTGGAATTCTCAGGCTCCGTCAGAGTGGAAGAATACCTAAGTCCACAGGGCTTAGAAAGATTATTGAATATATTTCTGGTATGGGCGCCAGCGTCACTTGTGAGATGGCTGCAGAGATTTAGTCTCCAGTCGAAGAATGCCAAACACCATGCCCAGCGGATCAACAAGAGTATATATTCAAGAGCTCACTTAATTTTCAAATGCCAGAGTCATTAATTTTTCAGACCACCCTAGGTTCCTGGAATTGAGGGCCAGGTCTATCATGCCTCGGTTAACGTATCCAGCGGGAGCCAGGGACTCTTTAGGATGCCAGCATCTTTGCAGAGTTTACAAAAGGCAGGCGCTGGGATATGTTGGGCTCAACGTCAGCAGATCCCGGGTGCTGGGGTTTCACAGCAACACAGTCCATCATGCAGAATCCCTGGCTGCTGGGCACTTACTCTGCACGTATACACAGCCTATAATTGCATCTCTTTCTGGTGCATGGCTTTTCATTATTATTTTAATCAGCATCAAAATATTTATGTTAAATTTGACTCCAAAAGCTATTTTGGAGGCCAGCTGCAGTGGCTCATGCCTGTAATCCCAGCACTTTGGGAGGCCAAGGGTGGCCGGATTGCTTGAGCTCAGGAGTTCGAGACCAGCCTGGGCAACATGGTGAAAGCCTGTCTCTACAAAACAAAAACACAAACCAAAAACTAGCCAGGCATGGTGGCGTACCCCTGTAGTCCCAGCTACTGGGGGGCTTAAGGCATGAGAATTCCTTGAGCCCTTGAGGTCGAGGTTGCATTGAGCTGTGATTGAGCCACTGCACTCCAGCCCGGGCAACAGAGCGAAATCCTGTCTTGGAAAAAAAAAAATGCTATCTTGGGGAGATGGTTCTTTGTAAGCAGGAGTCGTGATAACACAAAAAAACGGAATTCCTGAAAAGATTCCAGGTCCTGTTTGTAAAAAAAATTTCCATAACTTCTCTGGATACCTTCACCTTCTCAGCCTGCCCCTCTTCCCCACCTTCACGACCTTGTGCTGGGCAAATGGTTTCAAAAAAGTGAACAGCCCGTTCACAGCCTCCTTTGTACGGAACCACGATTTAAACTTGACATAGAGGTCAGGGAAGAGGAGGTAAAGAGAGGAACCTTTGATCACGTATAAAATTCTATTAAGAGTTGCTCACGTAGGCTTTCTAGCACAAGTGCCAGCAAATTATATCTTTAAAGAACAAACCTAGTATACTGCCTGCCCTCCCTAAAAGTTCTGTCAACATTTCCAGTTCATTCTTTTCAAAAGGCCAGGACCCCACTGTGTCTGCTTCGAATTAAAAAATAGCTTCTCCCATGTGGTTAAGCAAGGAATCCGGTGACATATGAAAATGACACGCACATTATCAAGTGAGGAGGAACCAGACCTTTACACCAATTTTCAGAGCCTTATACTGTAAATGAAAATTCAGGCAATCTCATAATCATTCATCATGGCATGTATATTTAGTCTGACACTATTAAAGGTTAATGCCTACGTAGCAAAGCTGGTCACAGACTAAAGGATGAGCTAAATGTTCAAACATCTCTGTGCATTAAACTCCAAACTTTACTACAGCACAGTTGAATGGCTAAATGCCTACAGCATTTGAATATTGTTTTGGGATATGTAAGAGGCATTGCTAAAGAACTTCTTAGGCTTAATTTTTATTACTTGTATTAAAGGAACAGCTAATTACTGCATGACAATATAATGACTCTAGCATGTTTGGGCTAAAGACCAAAACAATGAATTTTGGCGTGCCAAAACCCAACCTGTGTGTTAATCTACGGAAATCATAGCTTTTTGTCTTGTTAATGATTTCCAATGCCATTTAAACCCCACACAAGGATTGTCAGGTCTTATGCGAACGTCAGATGCCTCCGATCTTAGCAGCTCAATTAGGGAATTGTCTGGAGGAGGCGAAGAGGACACACCCATATATAAAACAGGAACACACAAAATCCGGTAACCCCTGTCTTCCCAGCCTCCTCCTCCTCCGATTCAACACGCTTTCCTGCCAGCTCCGCCCACCCAATGCGACAATCTTGTAAAGTGTTTTACAATCATCTGATACTTAATTCCTAAAGCAATCTTGGAGGTATTATATAGCTTGTTATGCAACACAGGGCTCAAGGAACATAATTATTACAAACAACAATACTGTACATATTCAGCACCTTTTCCTAAGTACACGCAACATTATCTCGTTAATTCCAGCCATCACAATCAGAGGCTGGCGGAGCCTGCTCTGCAATGTATGGGGTGGATGCATCTCACCCAGGGAGGGAAAGAAGAAGGAAAGAAGCCCGCCAGGCAAACGACTTTGAAAAATTCTCAGTACGATTTCTGCTTACTGGCCAGGCACAGTGGCTCACACCTGTAATCTCAGCACTTTGGGAGGCCGAGGACGGAACACCGTTTGAGCCCAGGAGTTTGAGGCCAGCCTGGACAACATAAGTGAGACCCTGTCTCTGGAAAAAATACAAAAATTAGCCGGGCATGGTGGTGCATGCCTGTAGTCCCAGCTCCTTCGGAGGCTAAGGTAGGAGGATTGATTGAGCCTGGGAGGTGGAGGTTGCAGAGAGCTATGACTTTATTTTTTTTTTAAGAGATAGAGTCTCACTCCAGCTTTTTTTCTGAGACAGTGAGACCCTGTCTCAGAAAAAAAAAAAAAAGCTTCTGTTTTCTTAACCAGCAGCCAAAGAAAATCTCTTTCAGTACTAATTTAACAAATATTTCCTAAGCAACTGAACCAACTAGCTGCTCTGGGAAAGGCTCAGCCTCATAGCAGAGATAAGCCATGCATGTAAATGACAAACGCAAGGCAGGAGACCAGATGAGTGGAAGAGCGCTCCTGGAGAAACCGGGAAAAGGAGTTCTTTTTTTCTTTTCTTTTTTTTTTTTTTTTTGAGACGGAGTCTCACTGTGTCACCCAGGCTGGAGTGCAGTTGTGCTATCTTGGCTCACTGCATCCTCTGCCTCCCGGGTTCAAGCAATTCTCCTGCCTCAGCCTCCCAGGTATCTGAGATTGCAGGTGCACACCACCATGCCAGGATAATTTTGTATTTTTAGTATAGACAGGGATTCACACCCCATTGCCCAGGCTGGTCTTCAACCCCCGGCCTCAAGCAATCTGCTCACCTTGGCCTCCCCAAGCGCTGGGATTACAGGCATGAGCCACCGCACCCGGCCTAAATGCATTTTTGACTCATGATATTTTCAACTTATGATGTTTGGTAGGTTAGGGGTATTGAATATATTTTTGACTCATGATATTTTCCACTTGTGATGGGTTGACTGGGGCACAGCCCCACTGTGATTGAGGAGCGTTTGCACTGCTGAGCATGGAGAGGAGAGGCACAGGGAGTGAGGGAAATGGGTCCTAGAGACAAGGGGACAGGGAAGGCCTCTGAAGAAGTGAGTGGGGATGAAGATCTGGATGGTAATGCGAGGCAGCGCAAGGATTCACCCCAGTCAGAGGCAGCGCCCAGTGAAAGGTCCCGTGGTAGCTGTGAACAGGGCATGGTCAGGGCATAGTGAGAAGCCAGTGTGGTCCCAGGGAAGGAGAGGCAGAACAGGAAGGGAAAAGAGATCTGGGAGAGGGAGCCTGTGCACAAGGATTTTAAGAAAAATAGGAGTGCAAGGAGGAGAGAAAAAGAAGGTATAAAAAGAAGCAAACTAAATGCTAGAGCTGAAAGTACAATGTCTGAAATGAGCCAATGGTCAGAATTTGGATGCGATTCTTTTCCTGTCAAGAAGTGGCCAGAGATGGACGGCATGGCGCACGCCTGTAATCCCAGCACTTTGGGAGGCCAAGGCAGGTGGATCACCTGAGGTCAGGAGTTTGAGACCAGCCTGGCCAATATGGTGAAACTCTGTCTCCAGGAAAAATACAAAAATTAGCTGGGTGTAGTGGCACGTACCTGTAGTCCCAGCTATTTGGGAGGCTGAGGCAGGAGAAGTGCTTGAGCCTGGGAGGTGGAGGTTGCAGTGAGCCGAGGTCACACCACTACACTCCAGCCTGGGTGACAGGGCAAGACTCCATCTCAAACCAAACCAAACCAAACCAAAACTGTAGTACTTCAACCCACACAATGGTTTGTTGGTTTTCTCTTGGCAAAGGTATGTAAGAGTTTTAAGCTTAAAGATGAGCTATATAATTTTCTTTAGAAAAGCTAAATGATCCTGGCCGGGTGGGGCGGTGCATGACTGTAATCCCAGTGCTTTGGGAGGCTGAGGTGGGAGGATCACTTGAGGCCAGCAGTTCAAGACCAGCTGGGGCAGCACAGCAAGACCTCGTCTCTGCAAATAAAAGATAAAAAATTAGCTGGGCATGGTGAGAACACACCTGTAGTCCCAGTTACTAGGGAGGCTGAGGTGGGAGGATTGCTTGAGGCCAGGAGTTAGAGGCTGCAGTGAACTATGATCATGCTACTGTACTCCAGCCTCGGCAACAGAGCGAGACCCTGTCCTCAAAACAGAGAGAAAAAAAGAAAAGAAAAAAAAAGCAAGCTAAGGGATCCAAATTACCTGCCCTGTTTTGTGATGGTAAATGGCTATCATATCAGTAATATGCCGCTTGACAGATACTTTTGAAAAAATAAACACATACTCTAAGTTGTTGCAATAAATGTGGTGCTTTAATGCTTGTTGAGGAAAATAACTATTTCATGCTACAGTGACAGCATTCTAAAAGTGAATATGTGGAAATGTTTCCATCATCTATATACTGATGGGCAAAGACAGCACCTTTTACAAAAATGGTTCAATGCCTTATATCACACAAGAGGGAGTGTAGTGTAATGGTCTGCAGTATGAGCCAGGCTGCATGTGTTCAAGTCTCAGCTCTCTCATTTACTGGTTGTGCAATCTTGGACAAGTTACTTAACCCCTCTGTGCCTTAGTTTCTTCATGCATAAATTGGGCATACTAACTGTGCATATGTCATGGTGCTGCCGTGAGGATTAACTTAAGAAAATTGCCACACACAGAGTTAACACTCAATAAATGTTATCTACTATTATTTACCAACTCAAATCCGAGTAAACATTTGCCAAAAGAAGTTTCAAATCGTTTGTTAATTAATATAAGAAATGCAGGATCTTCTGAAAAGCTAGGAAAAAAAAAAAAAAAAAGAGGCCGGGTGCGGTGGCTCACGCCTGTAATCCCAGCACTTTGGGAGGCTGAGGTGGTGGATCATGAGGTCAGGAGATCGAGACCGTCCTGGCTAACACAGTGAAACCTTGTTTCTACTGAAAATACAGAAATATTAGCTGGGCGTGGTGGCGGGCTCCTGTAGTTCCAGCTACTCGGGAGGCTGAGGCAGGAGAATGGCATGAACCTGGGAGGTGGAGCTTGCAGTGAGCTGAGATTGCGCCACTGCACTCCAGCCTGGGCGACAGAGCGAGACTCCATCTCAAAACAAAAAACAAAAAAAAAACCAGTATCATGGAAAATGAAAATTGACTAGCTGAGTTTCAACAAATACCTTCTCATAATTAGTACAAGCTGAGTATCCCTAATTCAAAAATCCCAAATCCAAAACACTCTAATTCCAAGCATTTTGGATAAAAGACACTCAACCTATACCTAGATTTCATAAATATAAATCCTATTTTTGTAAAGATAGCCAATAATGTGTTTCTTTGGTTTGAATCTATTTATCTTTGTAAGTTATTTTTTCCAGCCATTTCCATGAAAACCAAAAATCAAAATTAACAGAACTTGGAGTCTCTGCTTCTGGCCATGACAGATCTACTGATACTCAACTTGTGCTCTGGTCATAAACAACTAGAAAACTAGGCAAAGTCAATGAAACAACTATTTACAGACGCTGGACAACTGGTGGAACAAGACTTCCCTGAAGGAAGGGAAGCAAATGAGATGAGCCCTATGTTACCCTTCCTGGCAGGAAGAACTCTCTGGATTACATCACAATGAAGAAAAAAACCCAAGCAGAGTGTGATGGTCTCCCTGTCCATTGAAGGACACACATCAGAAGATTGGGTGGCTGCAGCAATTGGAATTTGCAAGGCAGAGTGCTGAAAAGGAGGGACAAGAGCTACAGAAATCTGCAGAGAGGCGATCTTTTGCCAAGAGCTAAAGTGCCTATGCACAGGGTGAAACTCCTAAGGCCAGGCAAGAATAGAAAGGAAAGTCTGAGCTGAAAACCCCCACAGTTTGAGGGCTGGAGGACTTTCCAACTGCAACCAGCCAGAGAGGACACACTTGTTGAAGAGCAAGGACTTGTTGAAGAGTAAAGACACTGGAAGTGTCTCACCTGAGTGGAGGGCTAAACTCATCTTCGAGGCTTGCCCATATCCACTCCAAAAAGCTACAAACAAGTCTCAGGATGATCAAACTGACCTGCAAGTAACTTAACTGCCTGCCCAAACTTAAATAAGACAACAAAATCCAGTTAAAGCTCATGATGTCTAAAATTCAAGAGGAAATTACTAGACATGCAAAGCAGCAGGATGATCAGGGGAAAAATCACTTCATAAAAACAGAACCAGAAATGACAAGAGATAATGGAAGAAGCAGACTAGAACATCCATTATCAGCATGTCCAAGGATTTAAAGAAAAATATGAATACAATACAGAGAGGAACAGAAAACATAAAGAATCAAATCAAATTCTGAAGCTTAAAGTATGTGAAATGGAAAAAATTCACTTGATTGGCTGAACAATAGATTAGACACAGTGAAAGAAAAAGATCAGTGAATTTAAAGATATAGTCACAGAAACAAACCAAACAGAAATACACAGAAAGATTGAAAAAAAAGTTAGTAAACCCTCGGCAACCTATGAAACAAAATTAAGCAACCAAACATACATTTCCCAGAAAGAGGGAAAGGGTGTATTTGAAGAAACAGTGGCAAAATGTTCCAAACATCATAAAAGCTATAAATCTAAAAATTCAAGAAACTCTACAAACTCCATGCAGGATAAACCCAAAGAACACCAGTAAGCGTAAGAGAGTTTCTGAAATCAAAATTAGAAAAGGAAAATCTTAAATGGTGAAGAGAAAAAGATTAATTGTATATAGGTTAAAAAAATATATATGAATTACTGTAGATCTCCTGTCTCAGAAACAGTCAGTCCAGAAAGAGAAAAAACCAAAACCCAAATCACCAACAAACTATTTCATTTTATTTATTTTATTTCTCTTTTGAGATAGAGTCTTGCTCTGTCACCCAGGCTGGAGTGCAGCGGCACGATCTCAGCTCACTGCAACCTCTGCTTCCTGGATTCAAGAGAATCTCCTGCCTCAGCCTCCCGAGTAGCTGGGATTACAGGTGTGCACCATCACACCCAGCTAATTTTTGTTTTTCTAGTAGAGACAGGGCTTTAACCATATTGGCCAGGCTGGTCTCCAGCTCCAGACCTCAAGCAATCTGCCTGCCTCAGCCTCCCAAAGTGTTGGGATTACAGGCATAAGCCACCATGACTGGCAGACCCAAGAAACTATTTTATATCTGACAAAAAATACTCTTTAAAAATGAAGGTGGCTGGACGCGGTGGCTCACGCTCGTAATCCCAGCACTTTGGGAAGCCAAGGCAGGCAGATCACCTGAGGTCAGGAGTTTGAAACCAGCCTGGCCAACATGGAGAAACCCCGCCTCTACTAAAAATACAAAAATTAGCCAGGTGTGGTGGCACACACCTGTAATCCCAGTTACTGGGGAGGCTGAGTCAGCAGAATCACTTGAACCTGGGAGATGGAGGTTGCAGTGAGCCAAGATTGCACCATTGCACTCCAGCCTGGGTGACAGAGCAAGACTCTGTCTTAAAAAAAAAAAAAAAAGGGTGAGATTAAGGTATTTTTTCCCCAGATGAATGAAAGCTAACAGAATTCAATGCCAGTGTGCCTATATCATAATAAATGTTAAAAGGAGATCTATAGACCAAAAGAAAATGATTTCACGTGCATACTTGAATCCACGCAAGGGAATAAACAACACTGGAAATGGTAAATAGATGAGTAAAAATAAAATATTATAATTTCATTTTTAATTTCTTTAAAAGATAGTGGTTTAAAGAAAAAATAGTAACCATCTATTATAGCGTTATAGTATAGGTAGAAGTAAAATCAGTAAAAATGCACAAAAGAACAAGAGTGAGAAAGTGACAATGTATTATAAGATTCTTATATTGTATGTGAAATGGTGTATTATTTGAAGGTATAAAATGATAAGTTAAAGATGGTTACTTTTCACTTTTTTTTTGAGATGGAGTTTTGCTCTTGTTGCCCAGGCTGGAATGCAACGGCACGAACTCAGCTTGCCGCAACCTTCGTCTCCCGGGTTCGAGAGATTTTCCTGCCTCAGCCTCCTGAGTAGCTAGGATTACAGGCATGTGCCACCATGCCCAGCTAATTTTGTATTTTTAGTAGAGATAGGGTTTCTCCATGTTGGTCAGGCTGGTCTAAAACTTCTGACCTCAGGTGATCTGCCTGCCTTGGCCTCCCAAAGTGCTGGGATTACAGGTGTGAGCCACCATGGCTGGCTTACTTTTCACTTTAAAGTAACCCTTAAGAAAATAAGAGTTATAGCTAATAAGATAATTGGGGAGATAAAAAATTAAAAAAATCAGTTAATCAAAAGCAGGAAAAATACAAGAAAAAACAGGCAAGACAAATAGAAAAAGTAAGATGGTAGACTTCAATCCAACTTTATCCATAATTACATTAAATGTAAATGATCTAACATTCCAGTTAAGAGGCAGATAGAATGGATAAAAAAGCAAGATGTAGGTATTTACATAACTTAAACATAAAGATACAGACAGGTTAATAGTAAAAGGATAGAAAAATATATAACCTAAAAACTCTCATCAAAAGAAAGCCAGAGTGCTTATACTAAAATCAGAAAAAGAATACTTTACAATATGGAATATTTCCAGGAATAATGAAGGTCATCGTATAAACTTAAAAGAATCAAACAATTGAGAGATGATATAATAATCTTAAAGGTATATTTGCCCCAAAACAAAGCTTTAAACTATGCAAATCAAAAACTGACAGAACTGAAAGAAAAAAGAAAAATCCAAAATAATAATTAGATTTCAAAACGCCATCCACATTCAGGAGAATTGCATAAACCCGGGAGGCAGAGGTTGCAGTGAGCCGAAGTCGTGTCACTGCACTCAACTCTGGGCGACAGAGCGAGACTCTGTCTCAAAAAAAAAAACAATGAAAAAAGCCATTCACATTAATTAATATTATGATTTTTATATAGTCAATATGGATATAAGAGACTTGAAGAACACCACTAACTAAACAGATCTCACTTTTCTAGAACATGCCATTCAAACAACTACAGAATACACATTCTCTTTAAGTACACATGGAACATTCATCGATGTACAGGATGAGAAAACAACTTTTGATAAATTCAAAAGAACAGAAATCATACAAACATGTACTCTGACCACAATGAAATAAAACAATGCCCACTTAGTAAAACTCATAAAGAAGAGCAAATTAAACCCAAAGTAAGTAGAAGGTAGCTAATAAGAACAGAAAGCAACAAAACTGAAAACAAGGAAAAAAAAAAGAGAGAAAAATCAATGCAAACAAAAGCTGGTTCTATTTTTAAACAACTTTAAAATTGATAAGCCTCTAGCCAGACTAATCAAGGAAAAAAGCCTGGGGGGAGGATTCACAAATTCTAATGTCAGGAAATATAAGAAAGGACATCACTACACATCCTACAGATATTTAAAAGTTAATAAAATATTATGTATGATATTATGCCAACAAATTTGATAATTTAGATGAAATGGATCATTCCTTTAAAAATTCCAAATTACCAAAACTGACTCAAGAAGAAATTTTAAAAACTTAATAGCCTTGCATCTGTTAAAGAAGTTAATTTGTAATTTAAAAACTTGCCATAAAGAAAATTCCAGGCCTGGATGGCAACACTGATGAATTAAGTTTTACGAAAAAATAACTGCAATCTTATACAAACTCTTTCAGCAAATAGAGGAAAGGGGGAGCACTTTCTAACTTATTTTACAAGACCAGTGCAACCTTAAAGTGAAAACCCTATACGGATATTCAAGGGAAAAAAACCAGAAAACTATAGTTCTATATTTCTGTATTAGTCTGCTCTCATACTGCTAATAAAGACATACCCTAGACTAGGTAATTTGTAAAGGAAAGAGGTTTACTTGACTCACAGTTGAGCGTGGCTGAGGAGACCTCAGGAAACTTACAGTCATGGCGGAAGGGGAAGCAAACATGTCCTTCCTCACATGGCAGCAGGAAGGAGTGACAAGCAAAGCGGGAAAAGCTCCTTATAAAACCATCAGATCTTGTGAGAACTCACTCACTATCCCAAGAACAGCATGGGGGTAACCACCCCCATGATTCAATTACCTCCCACTGGTCCCTCCCACGACATGTGGGTTTTATGGGAACTACAATTCAAGATGAGATAGCGTGGGAACACAGCCAAACCATATAGTTCCTCATAAATTTAACGGCAAAAGTCCTCAGTAAAACAGTAGCAAATTGAATCCAGCAAATTTTAAAATGCATAAAATATATTATAAAATGCATAATATGCATAAAATGCATAGCTAAGTAAGATTTATCCTAGGAATGCAAGATTTGTTTAACATTTGAGAATCAAATTATTTTACCATGTTAAGAGAATAAAGGAGGAAAATCATATGATCATCTCAAAAGATGCCGAAAACAATATGAGAAAATTCAATGCCATTTATGACAAAAATTCTCCGCAAGCTAGAAATAGGAGAGAATTTCCATCTTATAAATGGCAACTACAAAAAAATCTACAGTTGACATTATACTTAATTATCAAAGTCTGAATGCTTTTCCCTAATGTTGGGTCCAAGGCAAGGATGTCTGCTTTCTCTACTTCTAGTCAACATTTTATACAGGTAGCAAGTGCCAAAAAAAAAAAAAAAAAAAAAAAAAAGCAAGGAAAATAAATATACAGCATTATAGATCAGAAATCAGTATGGATACAGGAAACATGAACAACACTATCAACCAACTTGACCTAACTGATGTTTACAGAACATTCTATCCGACATCAATAAAGTATATATTGTGGCCGGGTGCGTTGGCTCACACCTGTAATCCCAGTACTTTGGGAGGCCAAGGCGGGTAGATCACGAGGTCAGGAGTTCAAGACCAGCCTGGCCAAGATGCTGAAACCCCATCTCCACTAAAAATCCAAAAAAATTAGCCAGGCGTGGTGGC
Organism: Gorilla gorilla gorilla; assembly: GCF_029281585.2. Classification (NCBI taxonomy): domain Eukaryota; kingdom Metazoa; phylum Chordata; class Mammalia; order Primates; family Hominidae; genus Gorilla; species Gorilla gorilla. The sequence goes on from NC_073230.2 coordinate 86,598,149, forward strand.
GGGCACCTGTAATCCCAGCTACTTGGGAGGCTGAGGCAGGGAATTGCTTAAACCCAGAAGGCGGAGGTTGCACTGAGCCAAGATTGTGCCACTGCACTCCAGCCTGGGTGACAGAGCGAGACTGTCTCAAAAAAAAAAAAAAGAAAAAAGTATATATTGTCTTCAAGGGCATATGGACAATTCAAGAAAACTTCAAAAAAATTTCTAGAGCTAATAGGTGAGCATTAAGAGGTCACCTATACTATTATTATATAAACATTATATAATATAAAATATATATTTATATATTTTATTTGTTAAAATGTAAAAATTATATAATATATGAAATTCATTATATTTCTATATAAAAGCAACAAACAATTGGAAAATAAATTTCCAAAGAAAATAAACTTTAATCTCGCACCTGTAATCCTAGCACTTTGGGAGGCTGAGGTGGGCAGATCACTTGAAGTCAGGAGTTTGGGACCAGCCTGGCCAACATGGTGAAACCCTGTCTCTACTAAAAATACAAAAATTAGCTGGGTGTGGTGGCAGGCACCTGTAGTCCCAGCTATTTGGGAGGCTGAGACAGGAGAATTGCTTGAATCTGGGAGGCAGTGGTTGCACTGAGCTGAGATCGCGTCACTTTACTCCAGCCTTGGTGATGAAGCAAGATTAAAAATAATAATAATAAAATAAACATTGTAGATTTTTTAAAAAAGAAAATATCCTTTAATATAACATTCAAAAACATGACTTAAACTTAGAAATAAACTGAACATAATCTGTGCCAGGTTTATACATCAAAACTGTAAAATACTGCTCAGAGAAATTAAAGATGAATTAAATAAATATATTATGGAAGAATAAATAGTGTTGTCAATTTTCCTCAAATTGATCTACAAATACAGTGGAATCCTAATCAAAATCACAGAAAACTCCTTTGTAAAAACTGACAAGCTGAATCTAAAACGTATACAGAAGCCAGGCACGGTGGCTCATGCCCATAATCCCAGCACTTCGTGAGGCCAAGGTGGGAGGACTGCTTGTGCCCAGGAGTTTGAGACCAGCCTGGGCAACACAGCTAGACCTCATGTCTAGAAAAAATAAAAAATTAATCGGGTGTGGTGGCACATGCCTGTAGTCCCAGCTACTCGAGAGACTGAAGTGGGAGGATCGCTTGAGCCTGGAAGACTGAGGCTGCAGTGAGCTATGACTATATCACTACACTCCAGCCTGGGCAACAGAGCAAGACCCTGTCTCCAAAATTCAAATGTGCAAGGGATTGAAACCTTTATAAATAAAAATCTATGAAAGCAAAAATGCACATGAAAAAATATTCTGCATCATTAATCATCAGGAAAATGCAAACTAAAATCGTTGTGAAATACATTACGCATTCACTAGGAATGTCTAAAATTAGAAAATAACCGATGAAACAGAAGACATGGAGCAACTGGAACTCCTCTCAATTTCTTATGAGGGGATAAAATAATACAACTGTAACTTTGCTATCCTGAGGAAAAGAAAATGAAAAAAATTAATAAAAAAAGATACATCTACATTGAAAAGCAGCTTGGCATTTCTTATCAGGTAAAATGTACAGGTTCCCTGACCCTCATCCTAAGTATTTGCCTAAGGAAAATAAAAACATATACCTATGTAACAACTTCTCCATGAATGTTTATAGACTGATTCATAATACCCACAAACAACCAAATGTCTGTCAACATAACTGTTGGATAAACAAATTGGTATATATCCACACAGTGGAATATCATTCATCAATAAAAAGGAAACGACTAGTGACACCAGTAACTTAGATAAATCCCAAAACACTGCGCTGAGTGAAAGAGGCCAGATGTAGGACCACAGACCAAATGATTCCACTTCTATACAACTCCAGAAGTGACAAAGAGCAGAACAGCAGTTGCTGGGTACTGGGATCAGAAGGGAACTTTTGAGGTGATAGAAATGTTCTACATCTTGACTGCGAAGGTGGCCACGCTATCACACTGCACACTTGAAATGAGTGCATTTCATTGTATGTGTGTATGTATGTATTTATTTTTAGACAGTCTCGCTCTGTTGCCCAGGCTGGAGTGCAGTGGCGCGATCTTGGCTCACTGTACCTCCTGGGTTCAAGTAATTCTCCTGCGTCAGCCTCCTGAGTAGCTGGGATTACAGGCGCCTGTCATTACACCAGCTAATTTTTGTATTTTTAGTAGAGACGGGGTTTCACCATGTTGGCCAGGCTGGTCTCGAACTCCTGACCTCAGGTGATCCGCCTGCCCTCGGCCTCCCAAAATGGTGGGATTACAGGCGTGAGCCACCGTGCCTGGCCCAATTCAAACTTTTTTACTCTTGGGGTGCATAAGCAAAAGTAGTTTGGAGACCACTGACGTAGACCCGTCTGCCTGCTGTGCAAAGGACGTTAGGTGGAGGTGTGAGTGCACTGAGGTGACAGAGACAGGTGGCTTGGACTAGGTGACAGTGGCTGAAGGGTAAGTGGGCGAATTTGGGATACATTCTGGAGGCTGCTGGCTCACTATGACTTACTGACAGCCTGGCTATTGGGTGTGAAAGAAAGAAGGGAACCCAGGCTGAGTTGTGCATTATGGCTGTATGAGTCCATTTTCACACTGCTATAAAGAAATACCTGGGCCAGGCGTGGTGGCTCATGCCTCTAATCCCAACACTTTGGGAGGCGGAGGCGGATGCATCACCCGAGGTCAGGAGATCGAGATCAGCTTGGCCAACACGGCGAAACTCTGCCTCTACTAGAAATACAAAAATTAATTGGGCATGGTGGCAGGCGCCTGTAATCCCAGGGAGGCTGAGGGAGGAGAATCGCTTGAACCCAGGAGGAGGAGGTTGCAGCGAGCCAAGATTATGCCACTGCACTCCAGCTTGGGCGATGGTGAGACTCCATCTCAAAAAAAACAAAAAAGAAATACCTGAGACTGGGTAATTTATAAAGCAAAGGGGTTTAATGGAATCACAGTTCCACATGGCTGGGGAGGCCTCAGGAAACAGTCATGGCGGAAGCTGAAGGAGAAGCAAGCACCTTCTTCACAAAGTGGCAGGAGAGAGATGAGCGAAGGTGGAACTTCCAAACACTTATAAAACCATCGGATCTTGTGAGAACTCACTCACTATCATGAAAACAGCCACGGGGAAACTGCCCCCATGATCCAATCACCTCCCTCGACATGTGGAGATTACAATTTGAGGTGAGATTTGGGTGGGGACACAGAGCCAAACCATATCAGTGGCCAAAGCACCTGCGTGAATGGTGATGTCACTGACTATCTTGGGAGCACGTGGGGGGAACTGATCATTCTCTTTTGGTCATGTGGAGTTTTAGATAGGGAGGGAATGTAAATGAAAAGGAAAAGGCTAAGAATAACGTCCTGGCATACTCCGACATTTAGAGCCCTGGCAGAGGAAGAGGAGAAGGCCACAAAAGTCTAAGGAGGAAGAGTGTAAATAGGTGAAGAAGTGATTCAGCAGGCAGTCACCTCCCAGGGGAGTTCTGCTGTGATGGGGAGTAGCGAAGTGGCCAGAAACCAGAAGGTATCGGTCATGTATTTTCCTAGTAAATATGATGTGTGTTAGAGATCAGGGCAGAAAGAAGGAATGAAACAGCATATCTGGGGTGCGCAGTGGGATCTAAGGTCGGGGCCAGTCTAGGGCTTGTTTATATGTTATCGTCAACTAAGTCGCTCTGGGACTTTAATGCAAACATTTTGCTTTGAGTTCTTCGGATCACTCTGAAGGAAGTGCTGGTGTGCCCTGATAAAGCCCAACAGCCTTGGTGCAGAGAGGTCCTGTGAGAAGAAAGGACACATGGCTGGATCTCAGAAGAGCTGCAGAGGCCTGCAGGAGGCTTTTGGATTTGGCTGGGGGCGTGGAGAGGGCGCAGGGTGGCGAGGAGACTGCTGGTGGTGAACTGCTTTTCTTGTAGGTTGTGAGGGCTGAAAAAGCCAATCTTAATAGACACGAGGCTCATGTTTGCACAGTGCGCTCTGCGGGCGACGGGGGCTGTCCCCTGCCACCAGTCTGAGGATGAATGTCCCCCTTGTGAGCACCGTCCCCGCGATGACATCACAGTGCGGCAGACGCTACTTTTCGCCAGGGCACTCTAGGCTAATGTAATCATACGATTACATAATTAACCCAGCTGTCTCATTAAGAAAATCAACTGGAATTCAGGGCATAATTAGTCATACGGCAATTAGCATGCTGATGAGCGACTGATGAAAAGCTGTCTAGATACCCGGCGTGCCAGGACCACCCTGGTCACGGCAAAGCGGGGCACAAACGACGCACCTCTCCACTCTCCATGCAAGCACACCGAGGAGGAGTCCCCAAGTCACATCCAGGGTGTTCTCACTCTAGTGCTGTGTCGAGGGACCAGGGGAGGATGGATGGAGAAGGGAAAGCCTTGGGAAGGACGGCAGCCGGCAAAACCTGGCGGCAACAGGCCTAACGCCCATCTTGTCATGCCCGCTTGTCTTTAGAACAGTGGTGGCCGATTCCTCAGCCTGCAAACATACAGCGTCCTACATGGAGAGGCGGATTGAGCCCCAGGTTTGTGAACCTGGCCGAGGAAGGTAGGGACGCTGCTTCCATGCCTGGTTTCCAATTTCCCTAATGCCGGGGCCTGAGTGTAACTGGGACAGAGCATACAGCCTCGTCCCCCGAGGCTGTTTCAGGACCAGCTTAGGGCCAGGGACCTGTATCCTGGACAGGAGTCAGCACATTATCCGCCACCCACAGGGCTTTGTTCTTCCAGACCCAGTTCCTCTTTCTGTCCTGTTTTGTTTGGGGCCTGTGATTACTTCTTAATCACATGAATGAAAATGTTTTATGAAGGCAAACTGAGGATTTGTAAAGGGATCCTGCATGTCTCCTGCTACTGAAGTTACAGGGAGCTCTCTGGAGGGGCCCTGGGTCCCGGGTCTTGTTTGCCAACACCAGGAGACCTGGAATACATGGACTGGAGTCACCGTACAGAATCAGGCTGCAACGGCCACATTTCTATCACCTTCGAGAAGGCTACCAAGTGGCACATTGATGAACATCTTGGTATGAAAACCAGGGGCTATTTCTAATGAAATCATAAGATTTTGTCATTTTTTTTTTTTTTGAGACAGAGTCTCACTCTGTTGCCCAGGCTAAAGTGCAGTGGCATGATCTAGGCTCACTGCCACCTCCGCCTCCCAGGTTCAAGCGATTCTCGTGACTCAGCATCCCGAGTAGCTGAGATTATAGGTGCACGCCACCACGCTCGGCCAATTTTTCTATTTTTAGTAGAGACGGGGTTTCACCATGTTTGTCACATTGGTCTTGAACTCCTGACCTCAGGTGATCCGCCTGCCTCGGCCTCCCAAAGTGCTGGCATTATAGGCGTGAGTCACCATGCCAGGCTGATTTCTTCACCTTTTTTTCCAGGAGTCTTAATGTGGGATCTTTGAGTGAGGGGCAGGCAGTGGAGAAAGAAGTATAAAAGAACAGTGTTTTCTAATTTTAACCTGTAATGTGTCCTCACTTGAAAGTAGCAGGCACCAAGAACCAGACTGCTATTTTATTCTCCTGGAGGAGCATTAAAAAGCAGTTCTCAAAAACGATGACATTCCATTTTATTTCTAGATTCTCAGATGCTAGGCCGACAAGGATAGTCACCAGGAGAGATGGTTTTCCTACATCCAAAATGAAAACTCTCCCAGGGGGAGGACCTCAGAGCACGGGCATTTGGGAGCAGGCTCTGAGAATGGAATGGCCTACAAATGCACTCTTTCCAGCCAGCTCTCTTTTAGGACTTCCGAAAAACCTACATCTACTTTTCACAAAGGCAGACCAGTTAACCTATGGAAATAAAGGGAGACGAGTCAGTCACGAAACAGCGACTTCTAGCAGTGTTTCATGAGTCAATGAATATTTTATATCACTGGTAATGTGCTTCCTAAGATTTAAATCTTAAAATAAACCCTTCCAGGCACTGCCTTTATGTTTGAAGGGTTTGTGTCTGTAGGAACTAAACTGCATCTCAGCAAGCAGTAAAATACGGTTCTGATAGCAGGTCATAGACAGAGGCAAGGACAACTTGCAAAGAGATGCTTCCAGTGAACTTTGCAACCAAAGCACAGAAGTTCTGGAGTGCCTAGTCTTTTTCTTCTACCTAGGAACTCTTTAAAATACACCATTACTAGGCTGCGTGTGGTGGCTCACGCCTGTAATCTCAGCACTTTGGGAGGCCGAGGCGGGAGGATTGCTTGAGCCTAGGAGTTTGAGACCAGCCTTGGCAACATGGCAAGACCCCATCTCTACAAAAAATTTAAAAATTAGCCAGGTGTGGTGGCGTGTGCCTGTAGTTCCTGCTACTCAGGAGGCTGAGGCAGGGGGATCACTTGAGCTAGGAGGCGGTTAAGTGAGCTATGATGGTACCAGTGCACTCCAGGTTGGGCAACAGAGACCCCGCTGCTAAAAAATAAAAAACAAACAAAAACCCCCCAAAACATTACTAAGATGTTTCTGGAACAGAGAAGTCACACTTGTGTTTTACCCTACAACTAGTTGACTAAGTTCTTATCTGCAATACATTAATAAGGCCTATTCAGAAACTAAGATTGCAAGTTGAATATTTTACTAATTTATGCTCTCCGCCATTGTAGAAATAAATACATACTCATTGTAAAAAAAAAAAAATGAAAAGTATCAAGAAGCAAGAGCAAGTCACCCACACAAGGTTAATTACTGACGAATTATGCATACTGTCATAATTTTGCTTAGAACTCAGTAAAATTCCAGCTATGCAAGAGCCTGTTAGAAGCGGTCATTCCAGAATATTCCCAGCTATCTGAGAGGGTCACATTTTAAGAGCAGAGACATTTCTCATTTCATTACAGTAAGGGACAGAAGCTGCCTATTTTACTTGTTTATTTTTTTCTTAAAGAGATGGGAGGGTCTTGCTATGTTGCCAGGCTGGTCTTGAACTAGAGACAGAGGCTGCATATTTTACTTGTTTATCTTTTTTTTTTTTTTTAAAGAGATGGGGGGGGGGGTCTTGCTATGTTGCCCAGGCTGGTCTCGAACTCCTGGCCTCAAATACCTCTCCTGCCTCAGCCTCCCAAAGTACAGTGATTATAGGAGTAAGCCACTGCGCCCGATCCCCAGAGTCATTATTCACAGTCCCTCTGACTACTTCAGTGTCTCTGTCTGGCTGCTGCAGGGCTTGGCTGCTGCTGGGTCCTTCTCCTCTTCTGTTCACTAAGCCCCATTGACCCGACATTCTCCCCACCTGCTGGTCTCCTTCCCGTCCCAGCTCCTCCCTGCTGCTGCTTTCTCTGGTCAGAAAACTGCTACCTGTGGCTTCTTCTCCTGGCCCCAGTTGGTGCCACCTGAGGGCAGCTGCCTCTGTCCTGCTTGATTCACCTTATTCTATACTCTCATTGCCCAGTGGGCTTTGCTTATCGCACCTAAAATTCAGTTATTTGTGCAATTACTTTTTCTTCTTCTTTTTTCTAATTTTTTTTTTTTTTTTAATTTGACAGGGTCCCACTCTGTCACCCAGGCTGAAGTGCAGTGGCGTGATCTCGGCTCACTGCAGCCTTGACCTCCTGGGCTCAGGTGATCCACCCACCGCAGCCTCCTGAGCAGCTGGGACTACAGGCGAACGCCACCATGCCCAGCTAACTTTTGTATCTTTTGTAGAGACGGGGTTTTACCGTGTTGCCCAGGCTGGTCTTCAACCCCTGGGCTCAAGTAATTCAGGTAATTCAGCCACCTCAGCCTCCCAAAGTGCTGGGATTACAGGTATGAGCCACTGCACCCGGTCGCAATTACTTTTTAATGCCCATATTCCCACCAGGCTCTATAGTCTGAGGGCAGGAACTGAGCTGGCTGTTGTATCGCTGGGGCTCAGCCTGGTTCTTGATGCCCTGGGGGTGTGGTGTGGGGCATGAGGGGTGCTGGGGTCTCAGTCATTGACCCGAGTAATACCCAGGAAGACAAGTCTGATAATACTCGCGAAACTGACTAAGAAATAAGAAGCGATCTGGTGGCAAATGAAAAGAACAAACACCAAGGTCTGAACTATCAAACCTACTCAGAGGTACATGAGGACCATGAGGGTTCAATGCTACTGTATTGCTAAATGCTTATTTGGTGTCTTTTTTTTTTAATTTTATTTATTTTTTAGACAGTCTTGCTCTGTCACCCAGGCTGGAGTACAGTAGTACAATCTCGGATCACTGCAACCTCCACCTCTTGGGTTCAACCGACTGTCCTGCCACAGCCTCCCAAGTAGCTGGGATTACAGGTGCCCACCACCACGCCCACCTAATGTCTTGTATTTTTTTAGTAGAGACGAGGTTTCACCATGTTGGCCAGGCTAGTTGCAAAGTCCTGATCTCAGGTGATCTGCCCGCTTTGGCCTCCCAAAGTGCTGGGGTTACAGGCGTGAAAGGCGTGAACCACCATGCCTGGCCTTTGTGTCTTTAATGTGAAGGAAATTATAGAAGGTGGAAGATGAAGAAGAGGGAGGAGCCAGAACACCAAGGGAGAAGTGGGGCAGGTGGGGATGGTGGGGGATAAGCTGGGGTGGAGGGAGATCCTACCCTGTGTGCTGGGCTTGGGGCGCCGGCGGGACGTCTGGTAAACCAAACACAGATCCCAGACACCAAGGGCCGGCCCCAAAGCCGAAGTCCTCAGATGCACATGTGCTGGTTTGGGCAACTCCGAATGCTAAGTGCTGTGTAAATGTCTATGCAGGCATGTAAATCTTTATAGAATGACACCAAAGTAAAATGAGAGTTCAGACAGCTATTAAACTGCTACAACTCAATAAAAGATACATTCTGTTCTCCTGCAATTGAGTTGTCTTAGTGCTCTGCAGTGCTCGCCCTCACTGGGAAGCTTCAACCTCGGGAGGGTGGTTCAGTGGGAACAGTAGGAGCCTGACACCAAAAAAACACTCAGCATTTTGAAGAAATAATTTGATTCATTAATTTCTGCATTCATTTAGCAATATTTATGGAGTTTCTGCCACATGGCAGGCACTGGGGTGGATACAAAGGAAATAGGGACAAAACCGCACTGAACCAGTCTCTCGGCCAAACAGTTACCAAGGAATTATGATGAAGTGAATGGCAGGGTCCCCGGCCAGGGTGTGTGTGTGCATGGGAAGGGTCCCCTAAACCAGCTGGGGAGGCCAGGAAGACCTCTCTGTCAGGAAGTGGCATCTCAACAGGTTAATCCAGAGGGGTCGGTGGCGATTAGCCAGGAAGAGTCTGGCTGCCCTGTAAGCACTTAGACTCATGCCAACGTGAACTGCAGACTGTAGGGCAGGAGTTTGGGTGAAGGCAAGTGGCTGGAATTGAGACACATCCTAGAGGTCGGATGGCCAGAGTTGGTGACAAAATGTTCAGAACACAAGCCAGGCATGGTGCTCACGCCTGTAATCCCAGCACTTTTGGAGGCTGAGGGGGGCGGATCATCTGAGGTCAGGAGTTCGAGACCAGCCCGGCCAACATGGTGAAAACTCATCTCTACTAAAAATACAAAAATTAGCCAGGTGTGGTGGCGCACGCCTATAATCCCAGCTACTTGGGAGGCTGAGGCACGAGAATCGCTTGAACCCAGAAGGCAGAGGTTGCAGTGTGCGGAGATCACACCATTGCACTCGAGCCCAGGTGACAGAGCGAGACCCCATCTCAAGAAAAACAAAAAGCTCAGAACATGAGCAGTAAGGTGGGAGGTGATGCTACCCGCCAAAAGAAGGCAGGCAGTAAGAAGACGGCTTCTGCCGGACACATCAGGTGGGTGCCCACCAGCCATCCCAGCGGGAAAGTCCAGGCGGCAGTCAGATATGCAAGCTGGCACTCAGGAGTGAGACCTGGACCAGGGACAAAGCTCTGAGAGTCACCAGTGCAACCCTTGGTGAACTCCGCTGCTGAGGACTCAGTGGGAGTGGCGGGAATTTGGGTCCATTGACTCCTTCAGTCATTCACTATGTCCCACCTGTTGCGTGCCAGGCACTGGGCAGAGAGCCACAATGCAAAGCCCTATCCTCACGGAGCTGTCACTCTAATGAGACCCAGAGATAAGCAACAAGGAAATGCACAAATAAATAAAACTTCAGGAAGGGGAAGCAGGTGGGAGCTGGTGTGGTCAGGTGCCTGTCACTCCTGGGCTGGGTGGGACTCTGGCTCCGCTGTTCCTGGGGCCAGCTTGGTGGCTCTCCCTGTGATCCAGGAGCAGGGCTGTGTGGCATATAGCTGGAATGCCTGTTGCATTATTCCCAAGGGCTTCCACCCTTTTCCTGTGACAGTGTGAGTTGCTGTCTCTTGCAACTAGCAGAACTTACTGCACCCTACTAACGTTTCTGGATTCCACTGGATTAAGGCCTGAAGTATGCAGACAGTTAAGGCACCCCGACTCCCCTCGACTGAGTGACTGTCAGTAAATGCATCATTGCTATTGACCGGGCCCTTCCTGTAAGCCTCAGCCACAGAATGATTGCATCTGAGCAATAATCAGACTTCAAAACACAGAGAGAGTGCTCCGAGCACCATTCCTGCTTTGCAAGTAACTTGTTAGATCTGGCAGATCACAGCATTTGTAAGAAATACCTGGGAGGCGGTGGGTGAAAGGGATCTATGTGGAATGTAGATGTATTCTGATTGACTTTTAGTATTACAGAAAACATCAAACATTCTTTGCTCCCACCATCCATCAATTTAAACTGCAAACTTCAATTATCTGGCCAGAAATAAAAATTGTGAAGAATATTACCAATATAGGAAAATGCTTACGGTAATAATAAGAATCATAATATTAAGTGAGAAAGGCAGAATATGAATATATACCCATGCTATGATCAAAATTCTATAAAATTTGTACATGTACATGGACAAGGTTGGCTCAGGTAAAGAGGAAACGTTGATGAGAAAAACGGTCTTTTTTCTATGGGAAATTAACACAGAACGTAACTGCAGAGAAAGAAACCTAGCAATGTTTTAAAGTGACTGCCCAGTTGGAAAATTTCACTAGGGAAAAATTGAGGTACAAATTTGACTTTTTGAAAAGAGATTATAGGTTATTTAGAAAACAGCAGCTAGGCTGGGCATGGTGGCTCACGCCTGTAATCCTAGCGCTTTGGGAGGCTGAGGCAGGCTGATCACCTGAGGTCAGGAGTTCGAGACCAGCCTGGCCAACATGGCGAAACCCCATCTCTAATAAAGTACAAAAATTAGCTGGGTGTCATGACGGGTGCCTGTAATCACAGCTATGTGGGAGGCTGAGGCAGGAGAATTGCTTGAACCTGGGAGGCGAAGGTTGCAGTGAGCCAAGATCGCGTCACTGCACTCCAGCCTCTTTGACAGAGTGCGACTCTGTCTCAGGAAAAAAAAAAAAAAAAAAAAGAAAAGAGATTACATATTATTTAGAAAACAGCAGCTAAACAGTCTTTGGGTCTCTGGCAAAGATGAAGTGAGCCAGTCTTCTTTCGACTAAATCACCAACTGGACAAAGTTCTCAGCTGGAAAACACTCCCCTTCTGGGATCCTGCTCCCAGAAGTGGTAGCAAGAACTTCTTGGAATAGAATGGAGCAGAACCTTCCTGAGCCTGAGGAACCAACAAAAAGTCAAAGAATGAACTCTTTCGAAACACAAAATAAAATTTCTCAAAGCCCAGGTCATGCTTTTTCTGTAAATTCTTTATCCCTGCGTCAGTATGGACATGACATAGTCCAGAGAGAAAATTCTCAGTCACTACCTTATGCACAAGAAAATGCCAGTGATGCCTGCCAGGCTGCTGACGCCCAAGGGACAGTGCTCTTGAGGCAGGAAAATAGAGTCTGCAGGCAGGGAACCAAAGGCCGATTCACCCTGACTTCCTAGAACTAAATCGAAGGAAAAACCCCCACTTTCCACGCCTAAGTAACAAAAGGACCAGCGTCTACTTCCTTTGCAAACCCCCACCTTTTCTGCCCTGCAGATGGGAAATTGAAAGTACCTTTGATTAGTTGCTTTCTGCAACCAATCAGATGTTTGCAGAGAAGCGTAACTTTGTAACTTCAGCCTCTGATTGGTTGCAACCAACCAGACTGATTGCAGGGCCAAGTCTTCGTTCGCATAGAAGTACAACTTTGTAACTTCAATTTAGCCTCTGATTGGTTACTTTCCGCAACCAATCAAGATGTTTGCATAGGAGTGTGACCTTTATAACTTCACTTCAGCCTCTGGTTGGTTGCTTTCTGCAACTGATCAGACTGAATGAGGGCCAGCACTTCATTTACATGGGGTGAACACCAATTGCCAATGGGAAACCTCCAGGGGATATTTGGACCCGAGAAGAATCTGTATCTGGGCCCTTGAGCGGCTGCTCAGCCCACTCTCACCCTGTGGAGTGTACTTTCATTTTCAGTAAATATCTGCTTTTGTTGCTTCATTCTTTCCTTGCTTTGTGCATTTTGTCCAATTCATTGCTCAAAACGCCAAGAACCTGGACACCCTCCAGTGGTAACACTCTGATCCATTTTACTGTGAAGGAGCCTCCTCGTGAAGCTCAGTCAGGTTCTTCAGGGAACTCCTAGTCAGATACAAACTCTCACAGAAAACCAAAAGGCTAGAATTTGGAACTAATAACTAGATAAGCTCCTAAGACAGCAAAAGTTTAGAACAAAGCAAACCATTCTCTACGATTAGGCTGTTCCCTGACCCTGTTCCATTTTACAGATGAGAACACTGAAGTCCAGAGAGGAAAAGGAATGTCATCCAGGGAAGGAGAATCTGGGTCTCCTCATTCCCTGTCCGAAGTGCTTTCTGCCATCCTGTGTTTGGTGTGACCTCTATTAATCCCAGCTCCAAGAGGGGACAGCAAAGCCCGTGGTAGACCTGAATCAGAACACAAGTACAGGTACAAAGGAGACCTGAGTCTGCCTCGCTCTGTTAATGTAGCTCTAATGATGTCAATGATATTCAGAGAATTGCTAACAAGGGCAAGTGCACAACTGTAATGGGTGGGGAGGGGAGGGTGGTGGTAATTCCAATTCTTTGCTTGGCAGAAAAAGGCATCAAGTGACTTTCCTAATTTTCTGATCAGCATCTCTCCAGGGCTGAGCTGGGCCCCACATAGTTATGTCCATCATCTTACTCCAGATTCTAAGGCAATCGAGGACCCACAAACAGGATCAGAGAGTTCAAGGCACTCTACCTGCCTTCTCACTTTTCCAGAATAAAGAATCGGAAGCCATCACCTCTCTTAGAATGCCTCACAAACATATTTAAATTTTAATTCTTCAATCCCTCTAAAAGAAGAAACAGGGCCAGGCGTGGTGGCTCCTGCATGTAACCTCACAGCACTTTAGGAGGCTGAGGTGGGAGGATAGCTTGAGCCCAGGAGTTCGAGACCAGCCTGGGCAATAAAGTGAGACCTCATCGCACTCATTGTACAAAAAATACAAAAATTAGCTGAGTGTGGTGGCACGTACCTCCCAGCCACTTGGGAGGTTGAGGTGGGAGGATCGCTTGAGCCCGGGAGGTGCAGGTTGCAGTGAGCGGAGATTGTGCCACTGCACTCCAGCCTGGGCGACAGAGTGAGACCCTGTCTCAAAAATAAATAAATAAAATTAGAAAAAAAAAAAAAAAGAAACAACTGATATACTTGGTTGTAGCTGCAAGGATTATCAGTTACCCTCTGCCCATAACCCTTAAGTGAAGGGCTTGTCCAGGGGCCACTGATCTTGGATGACCTGGCAGGGGAGCGGGACACTCCAGGTGTCTTAGTAGGGCCATTCCTAAAGTCTTAAAGGTGGCATTGGGCAGTATGAGGGACTTCCACACAGCATACACACATCAGGTCTGCATCTTCTCTGCAGTACGTGCAGGGTTTTATGCTGTAGCCCCAGAGATTTGGATCTCTGCTTTTACGAAGTCATCCCCTAGAGATTACGTGAGTACTTCAACAAGTGCATCCAATTTCCCTCCGTACCCAAAGTCTGGGTTGTGAAGAATTCATGTGTCCTGCACTCCCTGGTTTCTTGGGGGGAAGTTGCCACTGATGGTATATTTATTTTCCTTAGGAAAGCCAAGAAGAATGAGCCAAAAACCCACCGACTCACCAGACACAACGCCCCCTACTGGTGGGCCATTACTGCCGGGGCTTACCTGGGACGTCAATCAATCTTTTGTAGACATTCAAGAAAGCTGCTTCAGCTTCCTTGCTTCTTTTACTCAGTGCATCAATCTGAAAGGGAAGGAAAGAAAGAAAAGAAAAACAAAGAGCTCAACATTTGTCAAGAGGTAATTTACAAAGCATTACACATCTAGTGAATTCCCGTAGCAAGGGAGATGCTTGACAACTGGGCTTCAGCCTCTTAGAGGAAATGCCTGCAAACACAAAAGGACCCTGTTCATGAAGGTAAACAAGGGAGGAGCAGAGATTTGGGAGTATGGAGCCATTCACTATACAGCAGGGAACACTGGGTGGGTCTTCCATAGAGAATGGTCTGGCGTGCCCTTCCTGGTCTTTTGTCTTCTCCAAATGCTGACTTAAGAGCTGGCCATGTGCTAGACACTGCTGGGGATCAGAGGTGGGTGGGAAGAGACAGTTCCTACCCCCAGAAGCTCAGGGTCTAGGAGGGAAACAGGTATGTAATTAACAAGTAATTAAATCCCTGGGGACATGGAGAAGGGAACTTCAGGCAGTAAAGTTGTGACCTTAGAGCAGAGTCTTAAAAAGCATTTCACCCAGGTGGACGGGTAAGATGCTGCATGTAAATGGACGAACACATTCAAATCCCGGGAGCAAAGAATTTCATAAAATTCTCCTTTTTTTGAGACAGAGTCTTGCTCTGTCACCCACACTGGAGTGCAGTAGCACGATCTCAGCTCACTGCAACCTCTGCCTCCCAGGTTCAAGCGATTCTTGCCCTCAGCCTCCCAAGTAGCTGGAATTACAGGTGCCTACCACCATGCCAGACTAATTTTTGTATTTTTAACAGAGACCAGGTTTTATCATGTTGGCCATGCTGGTCTCAAACTCCTGACCTCAGGTGATCTGCCCGCCTCAGCCTCCCAAAGTGCTGGGATTACAGGCGTGAGCCACTGCGTCTGGCCTATGTGTTCTGTTTTAAGACACTCATTTGCATGTCAGCTTGTGCTCTATTCCTGGAGTCCAGATTAAGAGTCCACCAACACGGCTACAACACACCATGGGGCATAGGGGACCCACGAGAGTCTGCCAGGTGGGAACGCGGATACATATGCAGGAGCTGTGGGTGACGCAGCTGGACAATCAAGTGGGGTGAGATTTTGAGGGGCACAAGGGTGCAGGGTGCAGGGAGACCCTCATCACCTGAGCAGCGGTCAGGGTGGAAAGAGCACAGGAGGGGGCAGGGAGGAAGAGACCCCTCGGACGTCACTGCTTTCATCCGAGTGAGATGCGCTGGGCAGTGGTTGTGGGTGTTGAGGAGGAGGAGGGGGTGGCTGGAGAGATCAGCGACACACACAGTTGACGGGAGGCCCAGAAGAACCAGGTGAATCGAGGATGGTCCCGGGGATTCCAGATTAGGCAACTGGCAAGGTTTTGCGATGGTGGCCAGGATTGGTTTGTTTTGTGAACTGACTAGCTGAGCCAGTTTCCTCTAGTGTAGACGTCTGTTCATCAACTATGCTGGACGCATATGCAAAGAGCCTGCCATGGTTGGACTGACTTGTTAGAATATTTAGCTTACCTACACACTTGCTGAGACAACAGATCGCACTGTACAGCCGAAACACGCAAGACTGCACATGTACCAATGTCATACTGGCTCAGGCAAAGGACAGGAAATTATATATTCCGTCTGTCCCCTCCTAGAACTATGCTGTCTCCGATGTTATTACAGAGGCAAAGGATGTGGTTTAATTACAGGGCCTCTCACCTGAGCCACCGGGCAGTTTGTTAAGGGCTGAGAGAGGTCTCCTGATTAAGGATGTGGGGCGCTCAGAACTGGGGGACGATGGCTAGCGGGAGCTGGGCCTAGAAAATCGAACGCATAGCAGCCTAGTGCAATGCAAGCATTTCCAACTTCTAACAAGCTGTGCACCAAGATTCCAATTTGAAGTCAATT
This sequence comes from Gorilla gorilla gorilla, assembly GCF_029281585.2. Lineage (NCBI taxonomy): Eukaryota > Metazoa > Chordata > Mammalia > Primates > Hominidae > Gorilla > Gorilla gorilla. The sequence continues at coordinate 86,614,246 of NC_073230.2, forward strand.
GTTTGGAACTCAGACACATTTCCACCCCCCTCAACCCGATAAGATAAGGCTGTGATTCTGGGCCAGGTGTGGTGGCTCACGCCTGTAATCATAGCACTTTGGGAGCCAGAGACAGGAGGATGGCTTGAGCCCAGGAGTTCAAGACCAGCCTGGGCAAAATAATGAGCTATCTACAAATTAAAATTTAAAAATAAAAATTTTACAAAAAACAAAAAAATTAGCTGGGCGGGGTGGCAATGCACCTGTAATACCAGCTAATTGGGAGGCTGAGGTGGGAGGACTGCCTGAGCCTAGGAGTTCGAGGCTGCAGTGAGCTGTGTTCGTACAACTGCACTCCAGCCTGGGCAACACAGCGAGACCCTGTCTCAAATTAAACAACAACAACAACAAAAAAAAACAAGGTTGTGAATTTGGTGTTGAGTAGAGTTTCAGAACAATATGCAAGGACCTTTTTTTGAGATGGAGGCTCGCTCTGTTGCCCAGGCTGGAGTGCAGTGGCGCAGTCTCAGCTCACTGCAGCCTCCGCCTCCCGGGTTCAAACAATTCTCCTGCCTCAGCTTCCCAAGTAGCTGAGACTACAGGAGTGTGCTACCATGCCCAGCTAATTTTTTTTTTGTATTTTTAGTGGAGACGGGGTTTTGTCATGTTGGCCAGGCTGGTCTTGAACTCCTGACCTCAGGGGTCAGGCGAGATTACAGGCATGAGCCACCATGCCTTGCCTACAAGGACTATTAATATGACAAGACCATGCTTTGTTTTTAAAATAACCCCCTCCCCCATTATTAGCAACTCATGCTCATTGTGTGATCAGAAAAATATCAAAAATATAGAAAAAAAATTTAAAAGTATAATTAAAATCCTCCACTCACTGGCAGGAGTCAGACTATCAGGTCTTTATTTCTATTTTTTTTTCCTAATTATAAAAAAAAAAAATAGAGTTGTGATCAGGTGCGGTGGCTCACACCTGTAATCCCAGCACTTTGGGAGGCCGAGGTGGGCAGATCATGAGGTCAAGAGTTTAAGACCAGCCTGGTCAAGATGATGAAACCCCATCTCTACTAAAAATACAAAAATTAGCCGGGCATGGTGGCGTGCACCTGTAATCTCAGCTACTCAGGAGGCTGAGGCAGGAGAATTGCTTCACTTGTACTCCGGAGGTGGAGGCTGCAGTGAGCTGAGATCACACCACTGTACTCCAGCCTGGCAACAGAGCAAGACTCCGTCTCAAAAAAAAAAAAAAAAAAAAAAAGTTACATGAAATGCAGACACACAGGCAAACAAGAGACAGATGTATTATACATTAAGAGTGGTCTCAGACTGGGGGTGGGTGGGAAGGAGGGGCTGGTGGATGCCAACTGAAGGGTGTGGGATTTCCTTTTGGGGTGATGAAAACATTTTACTATTGTCTGTGGTGACAGCTGTGCAACTTTGTGAATATCCTAAAAGTCAATGAACTCCAGACTTTAAATGGGTGAATTATATGGTATGTGAATTATATCTCAATCAAGCTGCTTAAAACGCGTGTGTGTATGTACGTACTTGAAATCAGCCTATACGTAAGATAGTGTGTTGTGTTTTCTTTCCCTGTCGTATCATGTATCTTTCTCAATATCTATTACAAATTTTGGGAACTGTCTAAATGGCACTGTTTCAACTGTACCTAAGCCCACATATTATAGATGTATAGAGTAAGCAACGGATTTGGAGTTGCTTCTCCAGATGAATTGGAACGCTCCCTGGGGCTCTTCTAAGAGAGGCAGGTGGGTAGCAGAGTCTGTCCAGGAAGCTGGGCAGACGCCCTGGCTGCTGTCCGTACCGCTTGATGGCCACACAGAGGCTTCTCTTTCTGGCTTAGGATCTGCCTAGGGAGGGCCCCTCACTTCTGAGGTATTCCGACTCAGGGTAGCGGGTGGCTGCGTCTCCTGGAGGCAAGGGCTGGGATCTGGAAGGATCCTGAACTCTGTCCTCCTGTCTCCTGTTTGGGTTATTCCCCAGGATGTGGGGTTTGGTAATTTGCACGGCACACTTCGGGGCTATAATGGGATGAATTGTGTCTCTTGAAAGATGATGAAGTCCTGACCCCCAATACCTGTGAAGGTGACCTTATTTGGAGCTAGGGTCTCTGCAGGTGATCAAGGTAAGGCAAGGTCATTAGCCTGGGCCCTCGTCCAGTTGGATCCAATAAGGAGGAGAAACCTGGACACAGAAACAGACATGTAGACAGGTAGGATGTCACAGAGCGATGAAGAAGAGACTGGGCTGATGATCTCCAAGAAGAAGATGACCAGGAAACCACCAGAAGCTGGGACAGGGACACAGTAGATTCTCCCCTACAGCCAGCAGAAGGAACCAGCCCCTTGGACACCGGGGTTTTAAAACCACTCCACTGAGCCGGGCGTGGTGGCTGACACATGTAATCCCAGCACTTTGGGAGGCCAAGGCAGGTGGATCACAAGGTCAGGAGATGCAGACCAGCCTGGTCAACATGGTGAAACCCTGTCTCTACTAAAAATACAAAAATTAGCTGGGCATGGTGGCAGGCGCCTGTAATGCCAGCTACTCAGGAGGCTGAGACAGGAGAATTGCTTGAACCCAGGAGGCGGAGGTTGCAGTGAGCCGAGATCACGCCACTGCACTCCAGCCTGGCGACAGAGCGAGACTCCATCTCAGAACAAAACAACAAAAAAAAACCACTCCACGTGTATCCATGTCATTTTATCTAAACCGGCATAAAAACCAAAAACCCCAGTGTTCCTCCACTCATCAGAGCTGTATCACAGGGACCACGACTCTCAGTCCTCTCCCCGTGCCCTCTTCCACTAACACAGGGAAATTCCAGCCCAGTCCTGAGGAACACGGTCAGGCCGATGAGTTTAATGAATTCAGTATGCAAAGGGACCATGAGGTTTCTTAAAAGAGATGACTTAAAAGATCCTTTTCTAAATGATAAAGTCCCCTCCGCTCCGCAGACAAGAATGGGCCTCAAGGCTGGGCGCAGTGGCTCAGGCCTGTAATCCCAACAATTTAGGAAATGGAGGCAGGAGTTCAAGACCAGCCTGGGCAGCAGAGTGAGACCCTATCTCTACCAAAAATAAAAAATAGCTGGGCATGGTGGCATGCACCTGTAATCCCAGCACTTTGGGAAACTGAGGTGGGAGGAGGGCTTGAGCCTAGGAATTCAAGACCAGCTTGGGCAGCATAGTGAGACCCTATCTCTACAAAAAAATACAAATTATCCAGGCACGGTGATACACACCTGTAGTCCCAGCTACTCGGAGGCTGAGGTGGGAGGATCGCTTGGGCCCAGGGGTTCAAGGCTGGAGTGAGCTATGATTGAGCCACTGCACTCCAGCCTGGATGACCAAGTGAGACCCTGTCTTAAAAAAAAACAACCAGAATGACCCTGAAGTTGGAGTTTAGTCCATCCTCTCTCTGCAGCTCACCCAGTCTGTGGTAGGTTGTCCCTTCATGTGACTTCCCTGCTGCAGCCAGTGACTTCCTAGTTCCGTGCTTTGCTTACTTGGAACACCCTTCGCTAACCTCTCCGTCCACTCAAAACCTATCTATGCTGCAAGACCCAATGCACACACCACTTCCTCCAGACCTCGAGCTGGGTCCCTGGGCTGTTCTGAGTCTAGAGGGAGGGAGGGAGCCAGGGCTTTGACTGCCAGCCCCACCTCATCTGCACGAGGAGGGGACAGCAGCAGCCTCCAGGGGCTGGACGAGTCACTGACCTACCCTGGCAAGGGCCCCAGTACCAGACACAACACAGTGACTCTGCCACACAGAACAGCTTCCCCCCAGGTGTCCACATGGCTACCAGCCAGGAAGAGCATCCGTGGGAGGGAGGGAGGAAGGGACAGTGTCCTGCTCACCTTCATGCCCCCCACACACCCGCCTGACTCCCTGCAGGGAGCGCAGCCCATCCACTGCATGCCTTGGAGGTGCAAGCCAAGGCTTGGTAACACAGCTCCCTCTGAGAAGGGGAGGGATCTGTGAATGAGCAAACGTCTAAGGCGAGGTCTTAAGGCAAGAATTGCTGAAGAGAGAATCCTAGGCTAGAGTTCCAGCTCCCTCGTGCCTGCCTGCACCTTAGCTTGAGGTAGGTACCGTGCCCTTAAAACCATTTAGGGCCGGCACCGTTGCTCATGCCTGTAATCCCAGCACTTTGGGAGGCCAAGGTGGGAGAGTCGCTTGAGCCCAGGAGTTCAAGACCAACCTGGGCAACACAGCAAAACTCCATTTCACACACACTCTCACACAGACACAAAACCATCTGGAAGAAGCTAAACCAGGACGGATCTAGAGACGGTTAGACACTGGCCTGCGGCCTTGGGTAAAACCTGTCCTGCTCTGAGGGATCAGCCTCTTTTTCAGGCTCACCTCCTGCCATGCCTCACACTCCTGCCGCACCCAGTCACTCCCAGTTCCCAGAACACATGAGCAATTTCCCCTCCGCCTGGAAGGCGCCTCCCAGGAATGCTACCCTGATCTGCAGGCTCAGAGCAGCTCCATCTCCCAGCCGCGGCCCCTCCCACCACCACCTGGGGCTGTCCTGGAGTTCTAGGATGACAGACAAGGCTGCCTGACTCAGGGATACTGAATTCCTGGAAAACTAAGCTGTAGCATCAACTGTTTTTCCTCCCGACCACGGGCACGCAGTGGGTGTTTAATATGCTTTTAATAGCTTCCGCAATGGCCAACTGCATGGTCTGCAGATGTGACCCAAGGGTTCAGGAATCCAGGTTTAAATATTTATGAAAATGCTCAATATGTAAAGGGTTCTTGACAATGCATGGTGGCTCACACCTGTAATCCCAGCACTTTGGGAGGCCAAGGTGGGTGGATCACTTGAGGTCAGGATTCGAGACCAGCCTGGCCAACATGGTGAAACCTCGTCTCTCTTGACTAAAACTATAAAAATTAGCTGGGTGTGGTGGCAGGCACCTGTAATTCCAGCTACTTGGGAGGCTGAGGCAGGAGAATGGCGTGAACTCGGGAGGCCGAGCTTGCAGTGAGCCAAGATCGTGCCATTGCACTTCAGCCTGGGCGACAGAGTGAGACTCCGTCTCAAAAAAAAAAAAAAAAAAAGCAAAGGAAATGCTTAATATGTAAAGAGTTCTCTGTGTAGTAAGCATCTGTTTTGTGTGCTGTGAGATGATGACAGCCACTTGGCTGGCAGTAGCTCCTGGGAGGTGTCTTTCTCCACTGTACACACCCAACAGCGATCTCCAGCTGTCTTCCTGCAGTGACCCGCACATCTGCACTAATGGCTGCTACTGGATTCCACGGTTATGTTTTCAGCAACATCACTTTCATAAGGTTGAGTTTTTTTTTTTTTAATGTAGTGTTACATTTATTTATTTATTTATTTATTTAGAGATGGAATCTCGCTCTGTCACCCAGGCTGGAGTGCAATGGTGCGATCTTGGCTCACTGCAACCTCCCCGCCCAGGTTCAAGAGATTCTTCTGTATCAGCTTCCCGAGTAGCTGGGATTACAGGTGCCTGCCACCATGCCCAGCTAATTTTCGTATTTTTAATAGAGACGGGGTTTCTCCATGTTGGCCAGGCTGGTCTTGAACTCCTGACCTCAGGTGATCCGCCCGCCTCGGCCTCCCAAAGTGCTGGGATTACAGGCATGAGCCACCGCGCCTGGCTAAGTGTTACATTTAAAGACAAATGTGTAGTGCAGTGGCTCACGCCTATAATCCCAGCACTTTGGGAGGCCAAGGTGGGAGGATCGTTTGAGTGCAGGAGTTCAAGATCAACCTGGGCAGTGTAGCAAGATCCTGTCTCTACAAAAAATAAAAAATTGGCTGGGTGGGTGTGGTGGTGTATGCCTGTGGTCCCACCTCTTTGGGAGGATCCCTTGAGCTCAGGAGGTCAAGACTCCAAAGACTCCAATGAGCTATGATTGCACCACTGCACTCCCGCCTGGGTGACAGTGAGACCCTGTCTCAAATAAAATAAGAGAAAGACAAATGTCTATAGGAAGGTATTTTAATCTAGCTCTCAATCAGTATCTGCTTATGATAGTATAAAAACTCAGTCTAGGTTTAGAAAACAAGTTCATAGAAATCCACCAGATCTCTGAGATATGGAAGGGGTGAGAAAGTGCCCAACCATGTGAGTGCCAGCACGGCTGTGCTGTGGGTTCCCGGAGTCACATGGAATATGCTGCTGCCGCTCCCAACTACCATCTAGGCTCCCTGGAGGAGGCGTCACACATCTCTGCCCACTGCCACGTGACTTGTGGTGTAACAGCAACTTCCCCCTGGGTGCTTTCCCTCCTCGGTGATGTCAGGCATAGCCACATGAAATGCTTTGGCCAATGGTATGTAAGTGATGGTGTCTTATCTGAGCATTAAGATTTAAGAGCCAGTGTGCTCCCTCCCTCTGCTGCAAGGACCTTATAGGACCTACTTCCTCCACTGAGATCCTAGAATGAGGACCACCCATGGGGCTGGGGCACAGTCACAGCCAGCCCCTAGTCAACATGACACATGAACAAGAAATGATCTTTGGTTGCCACAGGCCACTGAGATTTGTAGCAGTTTGTTTGTTACTGCAGCATAATCTAGTAAAAGCTGATGGTTACAGATCTCAAGAGTTGGCCATATCTCTAAGAGAGTAACATACAGCGCCAGGCACAGTGGCTCACTCCTCAGCTCAAGTGATCTACCCGCCTCAGCCTTCCGAAGTGCTGGGATTACAGGCATGAGCCACTGTGACCGGCCAAGAAGTGCTGTGTATTTTGAAATAAAAAAGACTCATCTCTCCACTGCACCACAGGGGCCTGGCCATGCCCATGTGGTAGGCAAGTCCACACCACACACAGCCAAGAGCCTGGGCATGCTGTTGGCACATGAGGGTTTGATTTCCAGCTCCAACATAAAACAGGTGCTCTGCCTGAACCATTGAATTAACCTCTCTGGGCCTCAGTTTTTTCATCTGCAAAGTGGGGAGATACATCTTGGTTGCTGTCAAGATCAAAGCCATGGCAGCCCTTGGAAAACAGTGAAGGAACCGCCATCTCACCAGCTTCATTTCTCAGACGCAGAAACCCACCAAGTTACTTGGAACCTGGCTCCTGGCCCCTCCTAGGGATATGATAACATCCAGCATTGTGCACTGGGGCCGGGGGCCACATGGTCAATGGAAAGAGTGTGTGGTTTGATCAAAAGACAGACTTGGGTTTGAATCCTAGTTCCAGCACACACTGGCTGGGTGACCGGGAGGCAGGTTACTTAAATGCTGAAGTCTTTGGCTGGGCACAGTGACTCACGCCTGTAAATCCCAGCACTTTGGGAGGCCAAAGCGGATGGATCACCTGAGGTCAGGAGTTCGAGACCAGCCTGGCCAACATGGTGAAACCTGTCTCTACTGAAAATACAAAAATTAGCCAGGCATGGTGGTGGACACCTGTAATCCCAGCTACTGGGGAGGCTGGGGCAGGAGAATCACTGGAACCCTGGAGGCAGAGGTTGCAGTGAGCTGAGATCATGCCACTGCACTCTAGCCTGGGCTAGAGTGAGACACAGTGAGAGTCTGTCTCCAAAAAAAAAAAGAAAGGCCAGGCGCGGTGGCTCACAACTGTAATCCCAGTGCTTTCGGAGGCTGAGGTGGGCAGATCACAAGGTCAGGAATTCAAGACCAGCCTGGCCAACATGGTGAAACCCCATCTCTACTAAAAATACAAAAAATCAGCCAGGTGTGGTGGCAGGCACCTGTAATCCCAGCTATTTGGGAGGCTGACGCAGGAGAATTGCTTGAACCCAGAAGGTGGAGGTTGCAGTGACCCAAGACCATGCCACTGCACTCCAGGACTGGGCAGCAAAGTGTGTGTGTGTGTATTTGTGTGTGTGTATATATATATATGTATATATGTGTGTGTATATATATACTGAAGCTTTGATCTCTTCGTCCATTAAGTGAGGGTAGTAACTCCCTCCTTGTTGAGCTGTTGTGATTATAAATGTGGGAACCTCCTACATCAAGTATCTGACACTGTCTGGATAGAAACCGGGTCAACATCACTAACCTTCGCTAATAAATCCAAAGTCAGCACCTTTCTTTCCACCACACCATAGGTTATTCCCCGTCGTGATCAAATCAAGCAGGAAGCCAAGATGTGGAAAGTCCTGGAGGACCAGGACCCTAAGCAACATTTTTTTTTTTTTTGAGACGGAGTCTCGCTCTGTCTCCCAGGCTGGAGTGCAGTGGTGCGATCTCGGCTCACTGCAAGCTCCGCCTCCCAGGTTCACACCATTCTCCTGCCTGAGCCTCCCAAGTAGCTAGGACTACAGGCGCCCACTACCGTGCCCACTACCACGCCCAGCTACTTTTTTTGTATTTTTTAGTAAAGACAGGGTTTCACCATGTTAGCCAGGATGGTCTCGATCTCCTGACCTCATGATCCGCCCACCTCGGCCTCCCAAAGTGCTGGGATTACAGGCGTGAGCCACTGCGCCTGGCCCCTAAGCAACATTTAAGACTACAGTGAAGACTGCATATTCAAGAACAATCCACTAGCCTCTATGCCCTGGGAGTTTACAAGCTAACGATTTAGAAATAAACACAGGCCATTAAAAGAATTTTCAAATCGATGAGCTCTGTCGGACTATAGGACAATAAAAATCAACAAAGCTGCAGGGATATGATAGGGTAGTTTTGTCGCACTCGAAGTCTGGCTGTAGAATGTTTTCAAGAGCAAAGCATGGTTTGAAGGGCCACATTAAACACTAGAAGTCAGCTAAGACTGAGACGGATGCTGTCCAAAACAGACACGTACGCAGGCCAAATCTTGAGGGTTTTAAATTTTTTTTTTTTTTTTTTTTTTGAGACGAAGTCTCACTCTGTCACTCAGGCTGGAGTGAGGTGGCACGATCTCAGCTCACTGCAACCTCCACCTCCACCTCCCAGGTTCAAGTGATTCTCCTGCCTTAGCCTCCCGAGTAGCTGGGACTACAGGCACCTGCCACCACGCCCGGCTAATTTTTGTATTTTTAGTAGATGGGGTTTCCCACGTTGGCCAGGCTGGTCTCGAACTCCTGACCTCAAGTGATCCACCCGCCTTGGCCTCCCAAAGTGCTGGGATTACAGGTGTGAGCCACTGTACCCGGCCCCACTTAGTAAAGTTTCTAAGAGGAAAACTAGAGAGGCCCCGAAGAAGCCGCTGGCTTGGAGAAAGGGTGTGGGATCCATAGAGGAGATTTGTGGCAGGGGATAGCACAAGATTAAAAGCCAAGATGATAAAAACAGCAACAAGCATTTCTATTCTCCTTGAGTTTACAAAGCCCTTCCAAGTACATCTGCCATTCTGGCTGTCAACATCTATCTGAAAGGCTGTCTTGGGGAAGAAAGATTAGCTGTCTTCTCTCTCCCCACAGTGCAAAACCAGCATGAGCAGGTAAATGCTCCAGGACAGCAGATCACAGCTTAGACAACAGGGAAACCTGCCTGCAGCAGGCTCTTCAGAGGAAGGAGGTGCTGGTTGCTTGCTCACCCCCGCTTCACTTCTTCCTTCATTCTGTCAATAAAGTCATTTAAGGAGGCTAAGATGTGCTAGGCTATGTTCTATTCCAGCCTATGGGAGACACAGATTCCTACTGCTGCTCCCAAAAAGTTTAAGATAGGGTAATGCTCCCCTCTCCTACCTCCCTCGGGTAAATCCCGGTGGGGGTGTGGGGCAGGCTTCCTAGGGGATAAATGCCTACCTGAGATTTTTACATCACCATTGTTGTGAGTAGATAATATATGTGTACAATAAAAAAATTGTAGACGTATAAAAACATACACATTCAGCAAGACTTGCACAATGCAAGATCAATATATGGGTATACCTCAAAGATAATGCAGGTTTGGTTCCAGACCACCATAAGAAAGTAAAAACAGACCAGGTACGGTGGCTCACGCTTGTAATCCTAGCACTTTGGGAGGCTGAGAAAGGCAGATCACCTGAGGTCAGGAGTTTGAGACCAGCCTGGCCACCATCGTGAAACCCTGTCTCTACTAAAAATACAAAAAAAAAAAAAAAAAATTAGCCAGGTGTAGTGGCACATGCCTGTAATTCCAGCTACTCGGGAGGCTGAGGCATGAGAATCGCTTGAACCCTGGAGGTGGAGGTTGCAGTGAGCCGAGATTGTGCCACTGTACTCCAGCCTGAGTGATGGAGACTGTCTCAAAAATAGAACAAAAAAGGCAAATATGACAAAAAGAGCAAATATTGCAATGAAGCAAGTCACATAAATTTTTTGGTTTTCCAGTGAATATAAAAGTTATGTTTGTATCATAGTCTATTAAGTATGTAATAGCTCTATGTCTCAAAAATGTACATATCTTAATTAAAAAATGCTTTATTGCCAAAACATGCTAACGATTATCTGAGCTTTCAGGGAGTTGTAAACTTTTTGCTGGTGGAGAGTCTTGCCTTGGTGTTGGATGGCTGCTAGACTGAAGAGGGTTGTGGTTACTGAAGCTTGGGGTGACTGTGGCAATTTGTTAAGGCAACAATGAAATTGGCTAGGTTGATTGACTCTTTCGTTAACACAGGATTTCTGTGTATCATGCATTGCTGTTTGATAGATTTTTACCCACAGTAGAACTTCTTAAAAAATAGGAGTCAATCCTCTCAAACCCAGTCACTGCTTTATCAACTCAGTTTATGGAATATTCTAAATCCTTTGTTGTCATTTCAACAATATTCACAGCATCTTCACCAAGAGTAGCTTCCATCTCAAGAAACCACTTTCTTTGCTCCTCATAAGAAGCAACCCCTCATCCATTCAAGTTTGATCATGAGGTTGCAGCAATTCAGTCACATCTTCAGGCTCCATTTCTAATTCTAGTTCTCTTGCTATTTCCCCCGCATCTGCAGTTCCTTTCTCCACTGAAGCCTTGAACCCCTCAAAGTCATCCATGAGGGTTGGAATCCATTTCTTCCAAACTCCTGTTCATGTTGCTATTTCAACCCCCTCCCATGAATCACAAATGTTCTTCATGGAATCTAAAATAGTGACTCCTTTCCAGAAGGAAAGGATTTCTATTTAATTTGCCTAGATCTATCAGAGGAATCACCATCTATGGCAGCTATAGCCTCACAAAATGTATTTCTTAAAAAATAAGACTTGAGTGTCAAAATTACTCCCTGATCCATGTGCTGTAGAATGCAGGTTGTGTTAGCAGGCATGGAAACAACATTCATCTTGTACATCTCCACCAGAGCTCTTGTTGACCAGGTGCACTGTCAATGAGCAGTCATATTTTGAAAAGAACCTTTTGGCTAGGCGCGGTGGCTCATGCCTGTAATCCCAGCACTTTGGGAGGCTGCGGTGGGCGGATCACGAGGTCAGGAGATCGAGACCGTCCTGGCTAACACGGTGAAACTCCATCTCTAATAAAAATACAAAAAATTAGCCAGGCGTGGTAGCACACACCTGTAATCCCAGCTACTCGGGAGGCTGAGGCAGGAGAATCACTTGAACCCAGGAGGCAGAGGTTGCAGTGAGCCGAGATCGCACCACTAGACTCCAGCCTGGGTGACAGAGCGAGACTCTGTCTCAAAAAAAAACAAAAAACCAGAAAACAAAAAACAAAAAATCTTTTTATCAGCCGAGTGTGGTGGCTCATGCCTGTAATCCCAGTACTTTGGGAGGCTGAGGCAGGCGGATCACCAGGTCAGGAGTTCAAGACTGGCCTGGCCAACATAGTGAAACCCCATCTCTTCTAAAAATACAAAAATTAGCCGGGCATGGTGGTGGGAGCCTGTAATCCCAGCTACTCAGGAGGCTAAGGCAGAAGAATCACTTGAATTTGGGAAGCAGAGGTTGCAGTGTGCTGAAGTCATGCCATTGCACTTCAGTCTGGGTGACAAGAGCAAGACTGTCTCAAAAAAGAAAAGAACCTTTTTTTATTCTGGACAGTAGGTCTCAACAGTGGGCTTAAAATATTCAGTAAACCATGCTATAAACAGATGCTGTGATCTAGGCTTTATTATTCCATTTCTAGAGCACAGGCAGAGTAGGTGTAGCTTAATTCTGAAGGCCCTAGGATTATTCCAAATGGTAAATGAGCAATGGCTTCAACTTCAAGTCACCAGCTGCATTATCCCCTAACGAGAGTCGGCCTGCATTTGGAGGCTTTAAAGACAAGACACTGACTTCTCTTTACCTATGCAAGTCCTAGATTACATCTTCTTCCAAGAGAAGGTTATTTTACCTACATTGAAAATCTGTTGTGTAGCGCCATCATCTTCATTGATTATCTTAGCTAGATCTTCTGGATAACTTGCTGCAGCTTCCACCAAAGCATTTGCTGCTTTACTTTGCACTTTTGTATTATGGAGATGAATTCTTTCCTTAAACATCATGAACCAACCTCTGCTAGCTTCCAACTTTTATTCGGTAGCTTCCCCACCTCTGTCAGCCTTCATAGAATTGAAGAGTCAGGGCTTTGGCTTGAGACAATTAAGACCCAATTAAGAGAATTAGACTTTGGCTTAAGAGAATGTTGTGGCTGGTTTGATCATCTATGCAGACCACCAAAATTTTTTCCCTATGAGAAATAAGGCTTTCTTATCATTCATGTGTTCACTGGAGCAGCACTTTTCATATCCTTGATGAACTTTGCACTAATGACTGGGCTAACTGGTGCAAGAAGTCTAGCTTTTAACCTACCTCAGCTTTCAACATGCCTTTCTCACTGAGCTTAATCATTTCTAGCTTTTGACTTAAAGTGGGAGACACGTGACTGTTCCTTTCACTTAATAGGCCATTGCAGGATTATTAATTTGCCTAATTTCAATATTGTTGTGTCTCAAGAAATAGGGAAACCCAAAGACAGGAAGAGATGGGAAACAGCTGGTTGGTGGAGTAGTCAGAACACACACAATATTTATCAATTAAGTCTGCCATCTTATATGGGGCACAGTTTGTGGTGTCCCCAAACAATTACGATAGTAATATCAAAGCTCCCTGACTGCAGATCACCATATCAGATATAATAATAGTGAATAATTGGAAATATTGTGGGAATTACCAAAGTCTGACAAAGAGAAAGGAAGTGAGCACCTGCAGTTGGAAAAATAATGCTGACACACTTGTTTGACTCAGGGTTGCTACAGACTTCCATTTGTGAAGAAACACACTATCTTCAAAGCATAAAAAAGTGAAGCTCAATGCAACAAAGTATCCCTGTAAAAAAATCATTTGTCTTTCTACATGTTTGCAATAAATGATCTGAAAGTGAAAGTAAAAAAAAAATCCATTTATAATAGCATCACAAAAAGTATAAAATACTTACAAATAAATTTGGCAAAAGAAATACAAAACTTGTGCTCTAAAAACCACAAAACACTGCTGAAAGACACTAAACTAAATGGAAAGATGGCCAATGCTTATGGATTGGAAGACTTAATATTTTTAAGATGGCAATAGTCACGAAGTTGATTTACACATTCAAGGTAATGCCTATCAAAATTCCAGCTGGCTTTTTTTTTTTTTTTTGGAGACAGGGTCTCACTCTGTCACTCTGGTTGGAGTGCACTGTCACAACCTCAGCTCACTGCAACCTCCAATTCCCAGGCTGAAGTGATCCTCCTGCCACAGCCTCCTGAGTAACTGAGACTACAGGAATGCACCACCATGCTTGGCTAATCTTTAACTTTTTTCTTGTAGAGATGAGATCTCATTATATTCTCCAGGCTGGTCTTGAATTATTAGATTCAAGTGATCCTCCTGTCTTGGCCTCCCAAAGTGTTAGAATCACAGACAAGAGCCCCTGTGCCTAGACCCAGCTGGCTTCTTTGCAGAAATTGACAAGTTGATTCTAAGATTCATATGAAAATGCAATGACCCCAAATAACCAAAATAATTTTGAAAAAGGAAACAAGGTTGGAGGAGTCACACTTCCCAATTTCAATACTAAATACAAAACTACATTGACCTGAACTGGTAGTGGCATAAGGATAAACATACAGATCAATACAGCCCAGAAAGGAACCCTCATATTATGATCAACTGATTTTTGACAAGAGTGACATGACAATTCAAGGGTAAAAGAACAGTGTTTCAACAAATATTGCTGGGACGACCAGATATCCACATGCAAAAGAGCAAAGTTTGATCCCTACCTCACACCATATGCAAAAATTAACTCAAAATAAATCAAAGACCAAAATGTATGAGCTAAAACTATAAAACCTCTTAAAAGAAAACACAGGTGTAAACCTTTATGACCTTGGATTAGGCAATGGTTTCTTAGGTATGATGCCAAAAGCACAAATACCAAAAGAAAAATCGATAAATTGGATTTCATCAAATATAAAACTTCTGTGCTTCTAAAGACGCTACCAAGAAACTGAAAAGAGAGGCTGGGTGCAGTGGCTTACACCTGTAATCCCAGCACTTTGGGAGGCTGAGGCAGGTGGATCACCTGAGGTCAGGAGTTCGGGACCAGCCTGGCCAACATGGCGAAACTCTGTCTCTACTAAAAATACAAAAATTAGCTGGGCATGGTGGCACACACAGCTGGGATCCCAGCTACTCAGGAGTCTGAGGCAGGAGAATGGCTCAAACCTGGGAGGCACAGGTTGCAATGAGCTGAGATCGTGACACTGCAGCCACCCTGGGCAACAGGGTGAGACTCTGTCTCAAAAAAAAAAAAAAAAAAAAAAAAGTGAGAAGACAACCCACAGAATGGAAGTTTTGAAAAGATACTCCAGAATATATAAGCCCTCTTACAACTCATTAAATAAAAAAACAATTAGCCAGGCATAGAAAGACAAACATCTCATATTCTGACATATTTGTGGGATATAAACATAAAAACCATTTTTAACTCTTGGACATAGAAAGTAGAAGGATGGTTACCAGAGGCTGGGAGGGGTAGTGGGGCTGGAAAGGTGGTATGGTTAATGGGTACCAAAAAAGCCAGGAGGAATGAATTAAGACCTATTATCTGATAGCACGACAGGGTGATTACAGTCAATAACTTAATTGTACATTTAAAAGCAATTAAAGAAGTATAATCGGATTATTTGTAACACAAAGGATAAATGCTTCAGGTGATGGATACTCCATTTCCATAATGAGATTATTACACGTAGCATGCCTGTATCAAAACATCTCATGTGCTCCACCCCATAAATACATATATACGTCCCCACAAAAATTAAAAATATTTAATAAAAGTAACTGAATTAGAATATGGGCAAAGGATATGAATAGATGTTTCTCCAAAGATACAAATGGCCAATAGGCACATGAAAAGATGCTCAATGCCAATACTCATTAGGGAAATGCAAATCAAAACCACAATGAGATACCACAACATCCACTGGGATGACTAGCATCAAAAAGACAGATAATGGGGCCGGCTGCGGTGGCTCACGCCTATAATCCCAGCACTTTAGGAGGCCGAGGCGGGCAGATCACCTGAGGTCAGGAGTTCGAGACCAGCCTGGCCAACATGGTGAAACCCTGTCTCCACTAAAAATACAAAAAAATTAGCTGGGCATGGTGGCACGTGCCTGTAATCCCAGCTACTCAGGAGGCCGAGGCAGGAGAATCGCTTGAACCTGCGAGGCAGAGGTTGCATTGAGCCGAGATCACACTACCGCATTCCAGCCTGGGCAACAGAGCGAGACCCTGTCTCCAAAAAAAAGATGATACTAAGTGTTAGAAAGGATGTCGAGAAATTGAATTGGAACCCTCCTACATTGCTGTCAGAAATGTAAAATCACACAGCCACCTTGGAAAACAGTTTGGCCATTCCTCAAAATGTTAAAAATAGAGTTACCCTATTACTCAGCAATTCTACTCCTAGGTAGGCAAGAAAGACAAAAGTGTTTACCTGCACAAAAACTTATGTATATGGATGTTCATAGAAGCATTATTCATAATAGCCAAAAAGTGGGGGAAAAAAACTCCAAATGGCCATCAGCTGATAATTGGATAAATAAAACATGGGACATTCATACAATGGAATATTATTCAGCCATAAAAAGAATGAAAGCAAGTACTGGTATATGCTACAGCATAGATGAATATCGAAACCATGGTTAAGTAAAAGAAGCCGGGAACAAAAAACTAATATATTATTTGATCTCATTGATATGAAATGTTAAGAATGGCCAAATCTACAGAGACATGGGGGGAATGGCCAAATCTACAGAAGGGGGATTCATGGTTGCCAAGGGTTGGGGTTGGGATAAATGAGGAGTGACCACTAATGGGTATTACGTTTCTTTCTTTCTTTTTAGACGGAGTCTCACTCTGTTACCCAGGCTGGAGTGCAGTGGTGCAATCTCGGCTCACTGCAACCTCTGCCTCCCAGGTTCAAGTGATTCTCCTGCCTCAGCCTCCTGAGTAGCTGGGATTACAGGCGCCCACCACCACGCTTGGCTAATTTTTTTGTACTTCGTTTTTTTAGTAGAGACCGGGTTTCGCCATGTTGGCCAGGCTGTTCTCAAACTCCTGACCTCAAGTGACCTGCCTGACTTGGCCTCCCCGAGTGCTGGGATTACAGATGTGAGCCACCGTGCCCGGCCACTATGAGGTTTCTTTTTGAGCTGATGAAAATGTTCTGGAATTAGGGTGATGGCTGCACGACTTGGTGAATACACTAAAAGTCATTTAATTGTAAAAAGAAAAGCAAAGCGAAAACAAAGTTGACAGTGAAAAGTAGGTCTTCCTCCCATCCACATCCACCTGTCATCCAGCTGCCTGGTCTGGAGGTAAAGATAGTCTTGGGCATCCTCCCAGAGGTATTTATGCATTTACAAGCACCTATAGACATGCACTGTGTTCTTTTTTTTTTTTTTTTTTTGAGACAGAGTCTCGCTCTGTCGCCCAGGCTGGAGTGCAGAGGCACGATCTTGGCTCACTGCAACCTCTGCCTCCCAGGTTCAAACGATTCTGCTGCCTCTGATTTTCCTACCCTAAGTAGCTGGGACTACAGTTGCGCACCATCATGCCTGGCTAATTTTCTGTATTTTTGTAAAGACGGGGTTTCAATATGTTGGCCAGGCTGGTCTCAAACTCCTGAGCTCAGGTGATACGCCCGCGTCAGTCTCTCAAAGTGTTGGGATTACAGGCATGAGCCACTGTGCCCGGCCCTATTTTTTTTTTTTTCAAACACAAATGATAGGCTATTAGATGCTGCTCTACATCCTGTGTTTTGCAAACTTAGGGCAAGTTTTAAAGAAGACAAAGATCATCTTTATTCGTGGTGGGAGGGAGAAGGCTTCAGTGGGGAGAGGAGGGCTATTCAAAGACACAGAGACGTGTTCAAAGTGGCCTGTTCAGAGAAGGGCAGGGACCTGCCGTGCCTTGGAGCAGAGGAGGTGACTGGGGATATGTGAGGTGAGGAGGCAGGCAGGGGCCAGCCTGTGGAGGGAGGTGCAAGGGACCACGCCCGGGGGAGGCAGCTTATGCTGAAGGGGAATCCCTGAGGATGTCAATCAGGGTGGGAAATGAAGCAATCACTCGGGACAGGATGGCAACTGGTGGTAGACAGACCAGACCAGGAAAGAGAGGGAGAAAGCTAACTGCTGGGAAGGAGGGAGCCGATTCCAGCGAGATTAGGGAAATAGAATTCACAGGGTCTTAGCAGGGAGTGGTGGCATGCGCCCGTAGTCCCAGCTACTCGAGAGGTTGAGGCGGGAGGATCACTTGAGCCCGGGAATTTGAGGCTGCAGTGAGCTATGATCACACAAATGCACTCCAGCCTGGGCAGCAGAGCGAGAGCCCAACACAATAGTAAATAATAATAATAATAATAAAAAGAATTCACAGGATCTAATACTGAACATAGCTTCTCCCAGAGTTCTGGCCAGGGCAACTAGGGGCTGGCTACCTCTCCTGAAATGGGGCATACGGAGGTGCCTGTGTTTACATGGGAAATGAAGATTATTAGTTAGCGAGGTACGCACAGTGGGAGCCCCAGGGAGGCCTGGCGTTGGATGACAGGCCCAGGCCAGAGGCAAAAATTTGGAACCACCAGCCCCAGACGGCCCAGATGAGGTTACTCTGGAGTGTGGATGGGACAGAGACACAGGGAAAGCCCCAGAAGGTTAAATCCTGGGGAGTACAGCTATTGAAGAAGTTAAAGGACCTAGAGGATCCTATAATCAATAACTAGCTACCAGCTCCCATCCAGCACTGCTTTTACGCCATCATCTTTAAACATGTGCATGTAACGTCTCTGCTCTGCGAGAGAGATTTCCTGTTATATGGATGGGACAGAGAAGCGGACATGAGATATTCAAGGTCACGCTGGCAAATGATGATATCAGGATTCAAATCCAGATCTGACTCCAAGATCAGTGATTTGTCAGTTTGGTTTTCTCCGCTCCTTTAAGCAGGAACCCAGGAGAAAATTCAGGAGACAGTGTGAAAAGGGAAGCAGTGTCTACACCCCGGGAGTCTGCTCCTATCATGGGGGTGTCCTGGTCCACAGTGGCAGCTCCTCAGTAGGGACGGCAGGAATGCTCCCAGCCAGATTCCTGAGCCCTCCTCGTGCCTGCGCTGGGACAAGACTGTTCCTAGAGCGGCAGCCCTTATCTGCTGATGTGTGTTCTGTGGGGATGCCTGGTCCCACATCTCAGGGCCAGACTTGCTCTCCTAAGTCCCCAAACATCAAGGGGCTCCCTGAAAAGCAAAGCTTTTTCCCAGGGCAGGCCTGCGGTCATTCCTCCCACAGCCCTAGGAACCAGTTTCTCTCCCTTCCTATGTACCCATGGATCATTTCATGGGTTTCTGTTTTTCTTTTTTTGTTTTTGTTTTTTTTGGTAGAGATGGGATCTCACTATGTTGCCCCAGCTGGACTCAAACTCCTGGGCTCAAGTGATCCTCCTGCCTCGGCCTCTCCATCACACCTGGGATTACAGGTGTGAGCCACCGCATCCAACTGGTTTCTCTTTTCTGGTTATGCTGGAAGACAGTGTAATCTCACAGGTTCCCCCTCTTCTCCTACTTCTAAATCAATTACAAGACACTCTTCAGGCTTTACAGAATAAGCATGGGCTTCGGAGTTCGACATCAGAGTCCAAGTTTCAGCTCAAGGCTGACAAGCTCCAAGGAAGTTACTTGATCTCTCTGGGCATATTTACTCCTCTCCCCTCCGGGCTGAGCTGCTGTGCAGATGAAATGGCAGAATGTAAGCGAAGCTTCTGGCACGCAGCTGTTGCTAAAGGGATGCTCTTCTTCTCACCCTCCTTCATCTGCTCAAAGGGCTGCGCTGAGTCTGCTGTGTTTCAGAGGAAATTTCTCCGAGTGAGTCTCTATTTCTTACTATCAGTGAACCATGGCATGCCTTTCCCAGCTCCTGCCCCCAATACTGTGTCCCTCTAGGTCCTTGTAGGCCGTCCAAGAAAAGAGGCAGGGGACAAGGCCAAAGAGCAGCAGCAAAGCAGGGGAGGCCTATTCCATCCCCCAGCGAGGAGGGATCTCGGTGACCGCTGGCCCACCTGGATGGACTTAGAAGGCTCAGGAAGTTTATATTTAGAGGGGAACAGATGAAACAGACATGGAGCTCATGTTTGTTTGTTTGTTTTTTTGAGACAGAGTCTTGCTCTGTCACCCAGGCTGAAACAGTCAACATTAATGATTTTATGTCAAATTCCCTTTATTTATTTATTTTTGAGATGGAGTCTCGCTCTGTTGCCCAGGCTGGAATGCAGTGGCGCAATCTCAGTTCATGGCAACCTCTGCCTCCCAGGTTCAAGTGATTCCCCTGCCTCAGCCTCTCAAGTAGCTGGGATGACAGGCGTGTGCCACCATGCATAGCTAATTTTTGTATTTTTAGTAGAGACGGGGTTTCACCATGCTGGCCAGGCTGGTCTCAAACTCCTGACCTCAGGTAATCCACCCGCCTTGGCCTCCCAAATTGCTGGGATTACAGGCATGAGCCATTGTGCCCAGCTGATTTTTAAAAAAAAATTTGATTAATAGTGGTCATGTGCCCTTACGTGTGTGTGTGAGAGAGTGGAATGAATATTAGGCCGAGTTCAAACACCTGGGTTCTAACACTACCACGCCTTCCAACCGAATGACCCTGTTCGGTCTATTTCTGACCTCACAGGGCTGTGTCCATGAGGCTTTTCTGTGCAGGTGGCTGGACAAGTGTGTGACCCCATCAGGCGGGGGACACTCATTGGAGGTGGTGGGAATACAGTGGCATGAGGGTGGCATTTGCCCGGGCATAACAAGGTTCAAGGGAGCCAAAGATTTCAGGACAGGACCAGGAGAGGGTGGAGGGGAGGAGAGGCTGGAGCCTGGAGCTGGGAGTCCCTGCCTTGCCCCTTAGACTGTCTGCTACCCCTCCTGTTGGTAACTCAGAATGATGATGATGCCCCCAGCACAGGGTGGTGACGAAGGGTGAGCGACATCATGGAAATGGTGCTTTGTAGACGTAAAATGCTGTGCAAAATATTATTAGCAAAGGGAGTTGTGATACAACTGGAAAAAGACTGGGGGAGGGATGAGACGTGGAATACTCCACATCCAGCAACAAACTCCTCAGGGCTCTCAGCTGTTATCAAACTGCATCCTATGCTCCCTCCTCAGAACGACACAGAGGAACCTGGGCTCCCTTTGGCCATGTAGTCCTTGGTGTCAGTTTCATTTAAAGAACGACTGCATTAAATTGATGGAACTTTAGTAAAACCTAATTAACATCCATATTGAGTTTTTCCAAGGGAAGGGAGATCTGCAGAAAATAAAATACCCTAGAAATTTAAATTCCACGATAGTCAAATAAATACTGTATGACTGAGCATTACAAGTTGGATGATTTTACTCCAGGAGACGAAAATGAGTAAGAGTCAATCTATTCTTACAGGTACATACTGCTTTCTAACCATCCATCCATCCATCCCTCCCTCCCTCCCTACCTCTAGACTAATCATCCATCCATCCCTCTATCCAGTCATCCATCCATCCATCCCTCCCTCCCTCCATCTCTCCCTTCATCCATCCATAGCTCTATCCTATCACCCATCCATCTATCCCTTTATCCAATCATCCAGCCATCCATCCCTCTATCCAATCATCTATCCATCCATCCTTCTATCCAATCATCCATCCATCCCCTATTCACCCTCCCTCCATGCAATCAACCATCTATCCATTCCCATTTATCTAACAAATCATCCATCCACCCACACACCCACCATCCACCCATTCGTCCACCAATCCATCCACCCATCTGTCCACCAATCCATCCACCCATCCACCATCACTTAACAGAGCGCCAAGCACTGTGCCACATGGGGATACAGATCTTGCTAAACTGTTAAGCTTCATGAAGGCAACGGCTACATTCATTCACCTACCACCACTAACCAGGGTCTAGTTCTGGTCTAGCCTGGCATACATGCTCAGCAAATATTTAATCAATCAATGAATGAACAGACCTTCCCTGAGAAGCTCTTGGTCTGGAAGGGGACAGGGTTACAGCCCTGTCATAAGCATCCCGGGGGTGGGAACACTAGATGAGCAACAAGATCGCTTTGGCGACTCTCCCAGTGTGGCCTCCCTGACAAAGAATGCACTTCGCAAGCTGTCAAGAACAGAAGTGAGCTGGGTGTGGTGGCTCATGCCTGTAATCCCAACACTTTGGGAGGCCTTTGTGGGAGGACTGCTTGAGGCCAGGAGTTCAAGACCATCTTGGGCAACGTAGCAAGCCCTCATCTCTTCAAAAAAAAAAAAATGCAAAAATTAGCTGGGTGTAGTGGTGTGTACCTGTAGTCCCAGCTACTCAGGAGGCTGAGGCTGGAGGGCTGCTTGAGCCCAGGAGGTCCAGGCTGCAGCGAGCTGTGATCGTGCAACTGCACTCCAGGCTGGGTGACAGAGTGAGACTGTCTCAAAAAAAAAAAAAAAAAAAAAAAAAAAATCCAAACCAAACCAAAACAGAACAGCAGTGAAATGGGGGCTGGGCACAGTGGCTTACGCCTGTAATCCCAGCACTTAGGGAGACTGAGGCAGGTGGATCACTTGAAGTGAGGAGTTCGAGACCAGCCTGGCTAACATGACGAAACCCTGTCTCTACTAAACATATAAAAATTAGCCAGGTGTGGTGGTGCGTGCCTGTAATCCCAGCTACTTCAGAGGCTGAGGCAGGAGAATCACTTGAACCTGGGAGGCGGAGGTGGCAGTGAGCTGAAATCGCATCCCTACACTCCAGCCTGGGTGACAAAGCAAGAGTCCATCTCCAAAAACGGGAAGTGAATTGGGTAAGTCCTGGGGTTTCCCGGGGTGCCAGCCCTGTCCCGACTCCCATAGGAGCTGACATTGGTGTATCACAAGGGACCTCAATTTCCTTACCTGCAACCCACTGGTCTCTTCAGCCTCAGGTTTTGAGTCAACTTTGCCACAATATCATTTTCCTAAGTCATTCTGGGGTTCTTAGAGCTTCCTCTTGTGCATTTCAACTCAGTTCAGCTCAATTCAACAAACATTTCCCAGGCACCTACTACATCCCAGGCACTGGGAGATTCAGAAACCCCATGCACCCTTCCTTGGCAACCTGAATCCCAAGGCCAGAGCCCCATGTTCAGGAGCCATGTACGCAGCTGGGTCCCTGGAGCGGGTCCCCCGGCAGAGATGCCAAATGACAGCTGGGAAGGCCCACTCTGCCCGAGTTCGAGCTGTAAACATCCAAGAAATCTACCAGCGGTTACCGAGAGGATGTTAAAAATAATTATCCACTGAAAATATTAGATTTGCTCTGGATTGTTCATTACATACAATGGTTTAATAGGACTTTTATTGAATAGCTGCAGAGCTCTGGGCCGAAATCAATTTGCCTTCCACGTGGAATTTTGATGTCTGCTGTTGACTTGTACAACATGGAGCAATTTGTAATCGCTCCAGCTTGCCGTTGTTTTCAAAGCTCCTGCTATATCACAAGCATTTATTTCTGACCACAAAATTACATTTATTCAACAGAAAGCAGCTCCGGGTCTTTAAGAGGTTAACTTCTGGAGTGCTTGGCTGCGCTCCAGCCCGCATCGGAGGGGGCGCGCGGGCGCAGTGGCACCCGGCAGTGGCGGCAGCGCCGGGCGGGCGGCCGTGATTAATAGACTGCTGAGAGCGCCCCTTTCCACAGGCGCACGGCTCCTGCCCCGGCTTCCATAGATCATGGACTTAGCCTCAACATATCTGACTGAAATTGAATTTGGCTTCTCTCTCAACTGTTCATTTCCTATGTTATGCAAGGTTAGATCCCTTTCTGCATGAGCAGAACCAAACCAGCTGCAGCTTTGGAGGAGAAAATGTGCTTTCAATTATGCAGCTGGCCTGGATGTTGAGCCACAGTCCGACGGGTCCCTAATTGAGCCATCATGGCGCGAACTTACAGGGAGACACTGTGTGTGTCAGGCCTGCGGGTTTTGCCATAAGATAATGACAGTACAGCAGCCACATCACCACAGTGACCACCACGGCTAACATCACTGTCACCTCCACCACTGCAGAAGGCCCAAGAGCCTGCGGACAGACATACTGGGTGAGAAGTCAGTTCCCCAGCAAAGGTCCAGGGCAGCAGGCTGTGTTAGGGTCCCTGGGAAGCCTCCCTGTATCTTCCAGCCAGAATGCGTCATCCTGTCCCCAGAGTGCCTGGCCTGCTCCACAGTCGCCTGTCTGGCCACAAACCCAAAGAAGACCCTGACAACCTCTCCCTACTCCCAGCAGGGCACTGACCTATTTTGCTTGTGGGCGTCTAGGAACCAAAGTAGATGCTTGCACACCACACTCAATAAGTACTCATTAACAAGGAGAAGGCTAGAAGCAGGGGGAAATTCAGCTAAGAATGTTTTACGTAACCAGTTCCATAAGGCAAAGAATAGATAAAGCATCTAAGACAAGATACGAGCCCTCAAAGCGTGTACAATCTTAAGAGTAGGCTGGAAAGAGGGGAAAAGTTAACAATGCAATAACAAGAAAACAGGCACCCTGTTTAGAAAATGGGCTAAGGTGGCCGGGCGCAGTGGCTCACACCTGTAATCCCGGCACTTTGGGAGGCCAAGGCAGGCAGATCACCTGAGGTCAGGAGTTCGAGACCAGCCTGGCCAACATAGTGAAACCCCGTCTCTACTAAAAATACAAAAATTTGCCAGGTGTGGTGGCACACGCCTGTAATCCCAGCTACTTGGGAGGCTGAGGCAGGAGAATCGCTGGAACCTAGGAGGTGGAGGTTGCAGTGAGCCAAGATCGCACCACTGCACTCCAGCCTCTCCAGCCTGGGCAACAGAGCAAGACTCTTTCCAGAAAAAACAAAAAAATGGAAAATGGGCTAAGGATCTCAAAAGAAGACACATAAGGCCTGGCGCAGTGGCTCACGTAATCCCAAAAACTTTGGGAGGCCAAGACAGGAGGATCACCTGAGGCCAGGAGTTCAAGGCTACAGTGAGCCATGATCGCACCACCGCACGCCAGTCTGCACAACAGAGTGAGACCCTGTCTCTCTCTAAAAAAAGACATGCAAACGGCTGACGGGTATATGAAAAGCTGCTCAACATCTTTAATCATCTGGAAAATCTGACTCAAAACCACGATGAGGTATCACCTGATACCTGTTAGAAGGGCTATAACCAAAAAGACACACAAGTGCTAGTGAGACATGGAGAAAAGGGCACCCTTGTACACTGTTGGTGGGAATGTAAATTGGTACAGCCATTATGGGAAACAGTACGGAGGTTCCCCCCAAAATTAATACGATCCAGCAACACCACAAAGGGATTGAAATCGTATTGTTAAGAGTTATCTGCACACTCATGTATACTGCGGCACTATTTACAATAGAAAGATATGGAAACAGACTAAGCATCCAACAACAAATACATGGGTAATAAACATGTGATTTTCTATACACACGGTCATCCCTTGGTACACTCAGGAGATTGGTGCTAGGACCCCCTGCGTGTACTAAAATCTGCACATACTCAAGGTCCCCCAGTCAAAGGGTAAAAGTTTTACTTAAGCAAGAAAAGTAGGTTTTCTTTTCCAAGGTACAGCATGGTGACTATAGTTAATAATCTTGTAATCATATATATGACATTTGCTAAGGCAGTAGATCTCAAGTGTTCTCAACACACACACACAGTGAGCTAATGGGTATGTTGTCAGATTGTGGAAATCACTTCGTAATGTATGCATGTATCAAAACATCACACTGGGCTGGGTGTGGTGGATCACGCCTGTAATCCCACCACTTTGGGAGGATGAGGTGGGAGGATCGCTTGAGGTCAGGAATTCAAGACCAGCCTAGCCAACATGGCAAAACCTCGTCTCTACTAAAAATACAAAAATTAGCCAGGCGTGGTGGCACACGTCCACAGTCCCTGCTAATCAGGAGGCTGAGGCTTGAACCCACGAGGTGGAGGTTGCAGTGAGCTGAGATTGTGCTGCTGGAGTTCAAGACCAGCCTGGGCAACGCAGCCAGACTTCGGCTTTACTAAAATCGAAAAAATATAAAATTAGCCTGGCCAGGAGCCTATAGTCCTAACTACTTGGGAGGCTGAAGCAGGAAGATCGCTTGAGCCTGGGAGGTCAAGGCTGCAGTGAGCCCTGATTATGCCACTGCACTCCAGCCTGGGTGACAGAGGGAGATCCTGTCTCAAAAAATAAAAACCCCAAACCATCACATTATACACTATAAATATATACAACTTTTCTTTGTTAATGATACTTTAATAGAGCTGAGGATAAAAAAAAAGGGAAAAAGTTAGAAATAGGTTGAGATGGTCAGGAAAATGATCAAAGGAGATAGACTTTTTGGTTCAACCCTAAAGGATGGAAATGAGTTTTATAGGTAGGGAACAGCAAAAGGGTCTTAACAATAACAGAGGCTTCAGGAAATCAAAAAGTATGTTCAGGTGACTCATAATACACAGGCCAGTTCGGCCAGAGTAGAAGTCCAGGACTTTGAAGCTGGAAAAATATTTCAAAGGCAAGTCATGGAGCTCCTAACATGCCAATCTAAGAAGACTGAGTGGGCAGAGAGAGTCACAGAACTTGTTACCAGGAGAAAGAGCTCTTTCAGGGAACGGAGCCCAGTGGTTCCTACAACTAGCAGTGCATGACCATCAGAGGTGGGCTTTGAAAAATGACAGATTCTAAGGTTCCACCCCAGGCCTTCTACACCAGAATGTCAGGGTAGGAGCCTGGGGAGCTGTATTTCTGGAAACATGTGAGCAATTCTCATAGGGCCAGTGCTGCACTGGTCCATTCCAGCAGCAGCTTTGGGAGCCACTGATCTGGTCCAACCTTCTCTAATCCTATTTCACCCATGATGCTTAATGCAGTATTTAGGCAAGTACTGGTAAGATGGGGACAGAAACAGGTACAAAGACACATACACACACACACACTCACCCACTCACTCACTCACACTCACACACACATCCTCCCTTATACATTTTAGAAGCATAAGGCCTTGGTAAGCAAACTATAAGGGCAGAATGTCTTTAGGCTCAAAACCAAAAGGGAGAGATAGCGCCAAATCCTAACCACCAGGCGGATCACCTGAGCTCAGGAGTTTGACACTAGCCTGGCCAACATGGCGAAATCTCGTCTCTACTAAAAATACAAAAAATTAGCCAGGCATAGTGGTGTGCACCTGTAGTCCCAGCTACTTGGGAGGCTGAGGCAGAAGAATCGCTTGAACCCAGGAGGTGGAGGTTGCAGTGAGCCGAGATCATCCACTGCACTCCAGCCTGGGTGACAGAACAAGACTCTATCTCAAAAAAAAAAAAAAAAAAAAAAAATCAAAAGGGAGATATAAATGAAGCCCTATTAGAGATGAGAAGAGGAAGAATCTGTTTCTGGCTGGGTATTTTGGGAAGACTTGGAGGATCTGGCATTTAGAAGGATGGATAAGGCAAGGGCATGGTGGCTCATGCTTGTAATCTCAGCATTTCGGGAGGCCAAGGCGGGTTGATCACTTGAGGCCAGGAGTTCGAGACCAGCCTGAACAACATGGTAAAACCCCATCTCTTCTAATAATACAAAATTAGCCGGACATGGTGGCGCACACCTGAAATCCCAGCTACTCAGGAGGCTAAGGCAGGAGAATCGCTTGAACCCAGGAAGCAGAAGTTATGGTGAGCCAAGATTGCGCCACTGCACTCCAGCCTGGGTGACACAGAGAGACTCTATTTCAAAAAAAAAAAAAAAAAAAAGAATGGATAAGAGGTGACAATCTCTCTGGCAGGTGGTCGTCCAAGCAATTCTCCTGTTTCAACCTCCCAAGTAGCTGGTGCCACCACCATGCTTGGCTAATTTTTTTATTTTTGTTTTTTTTAATATTTTTAGTAGAGACAGGGTTTCACTATGTTGGCCAGGCTGGTCTTGAACTCCTGACCTTGTGATCCACCCGCCTCAGCCTCCCAAAGTGCTGGCATTACAGGCAAGAGCCACTGCGCCCAGCCAGCTCATCCCATTTTTGAACAGATTTACATTGCTGGAGAATGTCCTTTTCGATTCTGCTAGCAATAGTCAACCAAAGTACTGCTCCAGTGAGTCTCATGAGGTTTCAGAGCTACGGAGCTCCTTAGGGGAGGATCTGGGTAACCCACTCGTTTTACAGATGAGCAAAGTCAGGCAGAAAGAGGCCCCGAGACTCACCCAAGGTCACAGAGGTGGTGGGCGGCAGCGCCTGGACTGGCTCCCTGTGAAATGCTCTTTGGAGCGAACCACATGGACGCCCTGGCTTTATTTAGCAATGGCCTTTAGATCTGAATGCTTAAATATGTTACAGCTCAACAGATATGGGCTGCAAGATGGGCAGCAGACTCGTAGTCACTTTTAACTCATTCATAGACTGCTGTAGTTCACCCAACTTTATTTCCCCAATTATTTGATTAGAATCTGTCAAATCATCCTGCCGGTGCCCATGGGGAATTTGCTTTCTACTGTACCTCTTTGAAAGGGCCTAGTTCAAAGGGGAGACCAAAGGGTCCCTACAAAGAGACTTAAGGGTTCTGCCTACAAGGCCCTGGCATGACCCGGGCCCTACTAACTTCCTTGGTATTGCTCCCTGCCAGGCAAGCCCATCCCTGCAGAGCCCTGGCACTCACTGCCCCCATCTTCCTGTTGCTCTTTCCCAGCTCCGAGTGTGGCTGGTTCTCCTTGCTTCTTTCCTCTGATGTTCCGTCATCCTCCCTGGAGAGGCCTCCCTGGATGACTGAAGAAGTCACTACCACCTCTTCCCGCTCTACCCCAAGACCCAGCGTGTCTCCCTCGCAGTGCCTGGCGCCATCTAACATTGCCTTTTGTGTTTATCATCAGTTTCCCTTCATTAGAATAGCAGGATCCTAGTTGACTGTATTCAATGAGACATCTTTAGCAACTGTTTGGCCCATAGCTGGAAGCAGGAGGCTCCTGAAAAGGTTGCGTTGAATGAAGACCAGAGAGTAAAACCCAGCCTCCGAGAGCACGTCCTGCATGCAGCTCTGAACGTGGCCAGCGCGCTGCATGTAAGGGAGACATTCAGCACAAAGGGAGGTTTCAGATCATTCCTTGGTCCCTCCCTCAGGCCATGTCCGCAGGTGATACTGTGATGAAATTCACAGTTAACCTGGGCTCCACTCCTTCCAATGATGCAGATCGTGGTTGTAGCAAAGCGCATGGACACAGTTATGGATGTACACATGAGACAATGCACCAAGCTCCAGAATTTATCTAGGAGGGGCTGGTTAGAAGGGAAGGGGGCTTCAGGCAGGGTTTGCAGAGCACTATACGCAAGATGAACATCAATCTTTTTTTTTTTTTTTTTTTGAAATAGAGACAGGGTCTCGCTCTGTTGCCCAGACTGGAGTGCAATAGTGTGATCATAGGTTACTGCAGCCTCAACCTTCTGGGCTCAAATGATCCTCCCAAATCAGCCTCCCAAGTAGCTGGGACTACAGGTGTATGATACCGCACTTGGCTAATGTTTGCATTTTTTTTGTAGAGATGGAGTTTCACTATGTTGCCAAGGCTGGTCTGGAGCTCCCAGGCTCAAGTGATCCGCCTGTCTCGGCCTCTCAAAGTGTCAATCAAAGACTGGAAAGGTTGGCTGAGATCAGGGAGGGGCTGAAGGCATTGCTTCCTCCCCGCTCAAAAAGTATCAGAGCACACCAACGTTAGCACTTCTGGGATGCCAGACGGCCCCAGGATAGAGGCCAGTCCTGCCATTATGACCTGTGTGACTTGGAATCCTCTCTCTGGTTTAGTCCTTTTATCTGTAAGATGAGGACGATGCTTCCATCCACCCATCCAATAAACACTTATTTAGTGCTTGTGAAGGAGAGGCCCTGGGTATACAGAGCTCGTAACTTTCAGCAAATAAATCCATATGCTTTTCTTTATTAATCTTTTGTTACAACAAAGTTTTACCATATTCTTTCTCCTATTGATGGCCGGCTGGGTTGTTTTCATATGTTAACTATTTTCAAAATTTCTGAACTGGTTTTCCAGGGCAAACAAGTTTATTTATCTATTTAATTTTATTTTGAAATAGGGTCTGGCTCTGTCTCCTAGGCTGGGGTGCAGTGTTGCTATCAAAGCCTCCAACTCCCAGGCTCAAGTGATCCTCCTGCCTCAGCCTCCTAAGTAGCTGGGACTACAGGCATGTGCCACCATGCTTGGGTAACTTTTTAAATTTTTTTGTCAAGATGGAGGTCTCACTATGTTGCTCAGCTGGTCTCAAACTTCTGGGCTCAAGCGCCACTCCCACCTCTGCCTCCCAAAGTACTAGGATGACAGGCATGAGCCACCGTGCCCGCCATGCTTAAGTTTCTTTAGCGTATATATTTAGGAGTGAAACTGCCGTGTCAAGGTACAGGTGAGTCTTTATCACCAGATGCCAAATGGGCTTTCAAAAAGTTTAAATCAACTTACGCTCCTAACTTGACTTTTTAATTTTAGCCAACTTGGTCAGGAGGAATAACTTGCAGATGAGTTATTTTAATCTGCATATCCCTGGTTATTATGCAACCTAGACATCTTTTCATATAGCTACTGACCATTCCAATGTTCTGACAATTACGCTCATGACTTGTACTCATTTCCTTACTGGGTTTTTCCCTCCATTGACATGCGAGCATTTTGAATATCTTGCGAACATTGTTAATTACAGGTGTGACAACTACCTCTTCCAGATTTGTAAATCATGGCCAAGGTTACCCCACATACAACGGTGGGATGCACAGCCCTAGACAGTACGCTTCACATTCTGGATGTCTGAATCTATCACGGTAAACACTGAGGTAAGTATGAATCTTTATTATGGCAAGTTTCCAACAGGTGATGTGAAAAGTATTGAGAAAGGCAAACCTTTTTTCTAGTTCACATGAACATACCATGGAGCTAGCAGTGTACTGGCCTTATCTTTCTGCCTTTTTTTTTTTTTTGAGACAGAGTCTCACTCTGTCGCCCAGGCTGGACTGCAATGCTCTCAGCTCACTGCAGCCTCCACCTCCCAGATTCAAGCAACTCTCGTGCCTCAGTCTCCCAAGTAGCTGAGACTACAGGCATGTGCCATCATGCCCAGCTAAGTTTTGTATTTTCAGCAGAGACAGGGTTTCACCATGTTGCCCAGACTGGTCTCAAACTCCTGACATCAAGTGATCCGCCTGCCTCAGCCTCCCAAAGTGCTGAGATTACAGGCATGAGCCACCACACCCGGCCATGTTTCCACTTTCTTTAGGGTATCTTTCCATGAAAAAAGCTATTTAAAAATTTTAAGGTAGTTCACTGCAACAATCTCTTTTATGGTTTTCTGTTTAAGAAATTCTACCCAGCCCAGGGCCGGGCGTGGTGGCTCACGCCTGTAATCCCAGCATTTTGGGAAGCCGAGGTGGGTGGATCACATGAGGTTGGGAGTTCAAGACCAGCCTGACCAACATAGAGAAACCCTGTCTCTACTAAAAATACAAAATTAGCTGGGCGTGGTGGTGCATGCTTGTAATCCCAGCTACTCTGGAGGCTGAGGCAGGAGAATCACTTGAACCCGGGAGGCAGAGGTTACGGTGAGCCAAGATCGTGCCATTGCATTCCAGCATGGGCAACAAGAACAAAACTCCATCTCAAAAAAAAAAAAAAAAAAAAAGAAAAGAAAAGAAAAGAAAGAAATTCTACCCAGCCCAAAGTCATCATCTTTTATATTTTATTCTATAAAGTTTAAAGCTTTGATCTAAGACTCTCCTTGTAATTTGTGTTTCCACACGGTATAAGGTAGGGCTCCAACTCTAGTTAATTGTTTGTCTGTTTGTTTGAGACAGGATCTTGCTCTGTCAGCCAGGCTGTAGTGCAGTGGCACGCGATCAACAGCTCACTGCAGTCTCCGACTTGTGGGCTCAAGCAATCATCCCACCTCAGCCTTCCAAGTGGCTGGGACTACAGGCGTGTGCCATCACACCCAGCTAATTTTTGTAAGTTTTTGTACAGACGGGGTTTCACCATCTTGCCCAGGTTAGTCTCTAACACGAGGGCTCAAGGCAACTGCCTGCTTCAGCCTCCCAAAGTGCTGGGATTACAGATAGGAGCCAGTGTACTCGGTCTCAACTTCGTTTAATCTATAAGGATTTGCCAATTGTCAGAGGACCATGAAAACTCCCCACTTTCCTCACTGATCCATACCATCTTTGCAATTTATTCAGCTTCTATATATATGCATAGGCCAGATTCCGGTGTTTTTTTTTTTTTTTTTTTTTTTTTTAGATGGAGTCTCACTCTGTGGGCCAGGCTGGACTGCAGTGGCACAATCTCGGCTCACTGCAACCTCTGCTTCCTGGGTTCAAGCAATTCTCCTGCCTCAGCCTTTCAAGTAGCTGGGACTACAAGAGCACGTGACCACACCAGGCTAATTTTTGTATTTTTAGTAGAGATGAAGTTTCGCCATATTGGTCAGGCTGGTGTATGGAACTCCTGACCTCAAGTGATCCTCCTGCCTTGGCCTCCCAAAGTGCTGGGATTACAGGTAAGAGCCAACGCGCTCGGCCAGATTCTGATTTCTTTATTGTGTTCCTTTGGTTTATTTATCTCATTCTCTGCCAACTACTGTAGCTTTAATAATCTGGTAGGGCAATTCCTCTAACTTGGAGTGGTTCAGTATTATCTTCACTATTATTTACCATTTGCTCTTGCATATGTATAAAAATTCTGGAATCAGCTTTTCAAAAGTTTCATTAAGATTCTTGCTGGGGCCGGGCGCGGTGGCTCATGACTGTAATCCCAGCACTTTGGGAGTCAGAGGCAGTCTGATCGCCTGAGGTCAGGAGTTTGAGACCAGCCTGGCGAAACCGTCTTTACTAAAAACACAAAAATTAGCTGGGCGTGGTGGCAGGCGCCTGTAATCCCAGCTACTTGGGATTACAGAAATGTAATATGTGAACCTGATTGGACCTCAATTGCAGGGAGGGCCGTTATAAAAGAAATCTTAGGGATAACCAGAAAAATTTGATTTTAGATCAAATAGGAGATAACCTTGAATCTGGGAGGTGGAGGTTGCAGTGAGCTGAAATGGTGCCACTGTATTCCAGCCTGGGTGACAGAGCGAGACTCTGTCTCAAAAAAAAAAAAATTTTTGTTGGGATTTTTACTGGAACTACAATGACCGATTCTGTGATCAATTTGGAGAAAAGTGATCGCTTCAGTAGTAGTGGAAATTTCTCTCCTTGTATACTTTCTCTCTCTCCATTTAACTCTCCTTTAATATCCTTCAATATAAATGTTACATCTTTTTGTTACATTTATTTCTAGCTATAGTTTTTTTTTTTTTTTTTTGGCTGGCTATCTCCAGTAGTATCCTTTTTAAAAATGACTTTTTAAGTTTGCTGCTGATACAGGGGTATATAATTACTTTTGTATATTGATTTTGTATCTAGTAACCTGGTTAAATAATTGAGGCTCACTTGAAAAATGACAGTTTGATTTCTTCTGTTGCAATACTTATACTGTAGGCTGAAAATATTATAGTCAAAAATGTATTTAATAAACTAACCTGGCAAACATCATAGCTTAGCCTAGCCTACTTTAAATATATTCAGAAGACTTACATTAGCCTATAGTTGGGGAAAATTATCCAAGACAAAGCCTATTTTATCATCAGGTATTCACCAGCTCATGTAATTTATTGAATATTGTACTGAAACTGACAAACGGCATGGTTGTATGGGTACTCAAAGTACAGTTTCTTTGCATCATCCTAAAGTTGCACCATCGTAAGTCAAGAGCTATCTGTACTTTATTTCTTTTTGTCTTCTCTGCTAGCTAAGATTTCCAGTACAGTGTTATTTAAAGTAGCAATAGTAGGTATTCTTGTCTTGTTCCTGGTTTTCTGGGAATTTTTTTTTTTTTCACCACCACTGGGTCTGATGATTAATGTATGTTTCTGATAAATACCTTTTACCACATTAAAGAAGTTTCCCTCTATTCCTAAGATGTTTCCCTCTATTCCTAGTTTGTTGGCAGGGTTTTTTGTTTATGTTTATGAGATGGAATCTTGATCTGTTGCCCAGGCTAGAGTGTGGTGGTACGATCTCGGTTCACTGTAACCTCTGCCTCCTGGGTTCAAGTGATTCTCCTGCTTCAGCCTCCTGCGTAGCTAGGTTTACAGGCCTGCACCCACCACACCCAGCTAATTTTTTGTTTTTGTATTTTTTTTTTTTTTTTTTGAGACAGAGTCTCTCTCTGTCACCAGGCTGGAGTGCAGTGGCACGATCCCGGCTCACTGCAACCTCTGACTCACTGGTTCAAGTGATTCTCCTGCCTCAGCCTTCTGAGTAGCTAGGATTATGGGCATATGCCACCACATCCAGCTAATTTTTGTATTTTTAGCAGAGCTGGGGTTTCACCATGTTGGCCAGGATGGTCTCGATCTCCTGAACTTGTGATCCGCCCACCTTGGCCTCCCAAAGTGCTGGGATTACAGGTGTGAGCCACAGTGCCCGGCCTGTTTTTGTATTTTTAGTAGAGACAGGGTTCCACCACATTGTCCAGGCTGGTCTCAAACTCCTGACCACCATGCCTAGCCTGTTGGTAGTTTTTAATCATGAATGGATTTAAATTTTATCAAAATCTTTTCATATAACTACTGAAATTGTTTCCTCCTTTAATCTGCTAATGACATGGATTTATGTTAATAAGTTTTGAAAATTTTAAACAAAACAACATTCTTGGGATATACCAAGCTTGATGGACTTAATTTACTAATACCTTTGAAAAGACTTCTGCATATTTATTCAATAATAAGACTGACTTTTTTTTTTTTTTTTTGAGATGGAGTCTCGCTCTGTCACCTGGGCTGGAGTGCAGTGGCATGATCTCAGCTCACCGCAACCTCCGCCTGCTGGGTTTAAGTGATTCTCCTGCCTCAGCCTCCCAAGTAGCTGGGATTACAGGTGCCTGCCAACACTCCCAGCTAATTTTTATATTTTTAGTAGAGATGGGGTTGCACCATGTTGGCCAGGCTGGTCTCGATCTCCTAACCTCAAGTGATCTGCCTGCCTCAGCCTCCCAAAGTGCTGAGATTAGAGACATAAGCCACCATGTGTGGCCAATAAGACTGACTTTTAATTTTCCTTTCTTGTACTGTTCTTGTCTTGTTTTGGTATCAAGGTTATATTAGCCTCATAAAAGGAGTTAAGAAGTGCTTGCTCTTTCTATTTTCTGAAGGAGTCTGATAAGTATGAGAACTCTCTATTTCATGAATGATTGATAAAACTCTCTCGGAAACTGTCTAGACCTTATGGAAATATTTCAGTAATAGTTACAAAGCTATTCAAGTTGTCTGTTTCTTCTTTAATCAATTTTGGTAGTTACAGAATTTTGGAACTTTTTCGACTTCAGAATTTATTGGCATAAAGTTGCTTGTAACATTCCCTTTATCTTTTTAATCTCTGCAGCAGCTGCAATGTCATCCCCAATTTTATTCCTAACATTTTTTGTCTTGATGAGTACAGTGGTTTGTCAGTTGCAGTGGTATTTTCAAATAAATGACTTTTGCAATGTTTCTCTCCTGGCTCTTTGTTTTTTTCATTCATTTCTATTCTTATGTTTATTATTATATTTGTCATTTCTTTCATTCTATTTGAACTTATTCTGTTGTATATTTATTTTGTTTGTTTATTTATTTAATTGAGATGGAGTCTTTCTAGGTTAGGCCAGGCTGGTCTCAAACTCCTGGCCTCAGATGATCCTCCTGGCTTGGCCTCCCAAAGTGCTGGGACTACAGGTGTGAGCCATCACACCAGCCTACTGTAATTTTATAAAGCCGATGCTTAGTTCATAGATTGTTTTTCATTTATTCTCTAATACGAGCACTCAAGTTATTTCTTAAGAGGATTTTCCTCCCTGAGGACACTTGTCCCCCACTACCAAGAGGTTCTCTGAGCCAGCCCCTTATCCCCTCAACCTTCCATAACACGCCCCTTCTCAGGGAGAGAAGCAAGGATTGGCCAGACTAGTGGAAAGACAGCATTTTCCTAGAGGGTATGTGCATTACTTTACTAAAGGGATTGTTTAAATTGTTGGGCTAGAATAAGCTTTAAATTGGACTTCATATTAAGGGTACACCTCCCCCACACCACCCATCAATTTGCTGGGCTTGTGAAACACCCAAAATTAGGTATCATAATCAATCAATTGATATCTAATTTCAGTGTGAGTTACATTTTATGATTTTGTTATAATAATTATAAGTAATCATTTCATTATCTGAAACTTTTATTTATTTATTTATTTAGACGGAGTCTCACTCTGTCACCCAGGCTAGAGTACAGTGGCTCTAGAGTGCTTGGCTCACTGCAACCTCCGCCTCCCAAGTTCAACTGATTCTCATGCCTCAGCCTCCCAGGTAGCTGTGATTACAGGCACATGCCATCATGCCCGCCTAATTTTTGTATGTTTAGTAGAGACGCGGTTTCATCATGTTGGCCAGGCTGGTCTCGAACTCTTGACCTCAGGTGATCCACCCGCCTCAGCCTCCCAGAGTGCTGGGATTATAGGCATGAGACTGAGACGGGGTCTCACTATACCGACCAGGCTGGTCTCGATCTCCTGGGCTCAAGCGATCCTCCTGCCTTGTCCTCCCAAACTGCTGGGATTCCACGCATGATCACCTTTTTAATAGGAACACATCATAATGAAAGGATGGAAGTAAAATATTTTAAAAATCACTTTTAGGCCAGGCGTGGTGGCCCATGCCTGTAATCCCAGCCCTCTGGGAGGCTGAGGCGGGCGGATCACTGGAGCTCAGGAGTTCGAGACCAGCCTGGCCAACATGGTGAAACTCCCACCTCTACCAAAAAATACAAAAATTTAGGCAGGCATGGTGGCAAGAGCCTGTGGTCCTAGCTAGTTGGGAGGCTGAGGTGGGCAAATCGCTTGAGCCAGGGAGGCAGAGGTTGCAGTGAGCCGAGATCATGCCACCCTGCTCTCCACCCTGGGTGAAAGAGCCAGACCCCATCTCAAAAAAAAAAAAAAAAAAAGTACAAATTATTTCATATAAATGTCACACTTTGGGAGGGATGATGCTGGGAGTGTCTAGAGATTTAATGTGCAAACAAGGACTATAGTAAATATAATTGCAATATGAGGGATTTCTGCTAAATGAGATCTTAGCTGCTCCTGCCACACACACGAAAAAGAGTAACTAAGAGAGACGATGCATATGTTAATTTGCTTCCCTGTATAACCATTTTACTGTCTGTATGTATCCCATAGCATCATGTTGTATACCTTAAGTATACATAATAAAATTTATAAATTAGCAGAGGCTTGATAAATATTAACGGTGCCAAAAAATTACCTTTCTTTTGTGGGTTCAAAATCTATGATAATTTTATGTATTTATTTATGATTAGCTTTCATATGGCCTTTAAAAAAAATAGGCAAATGGAAGCTTAGCCTAGATGTTTCTTGGGTATTTCAAATTTAAGGTATCAGGAATCAAACCCATTATCCTACTGAGAATGTGGGCTAATCTACAAGACAATTTGCTAAGACTCTTCAAAAAAGCAAACAAACAAACAAACAAACAAAAAAATCAGGCCAGGCGCGGTGGCTCATGCCTGTAATCCCAGCACTCACTCTGGGAGTCTGAGGCAGGCAGATCACTTGAGGTCAGGAGTTTGAGACCAGCCTAACCAACATGGCGAAATCCCATCTCTACTAAAAATACAAAAATTAGCTGGGCGAGGTGGCGCATGCCTGTAATCCCAGCTACTCTGGAGGCTGAGGCAGGAGAATTGCTTGAACCCGGGAGGTGGAAGTTGTGGTGAGCTGAGATTGTGCCACTTCACCCCAGCCTGGGGGACAGAGCGAGATCCTGTCTAGAAAAAAGAAAAAGAAAAAGAAATAAAGGTGATGGAGATGGAGAGGATGTCCTACATTAAAAGAGATAATGCAGGGGCCGGGTACAGTGGCTCATGTCTGTAATCAAGGCACTCTGGGAAGCCAAGGTGGGAGGATGGCTTGAGCCCGGGATGTCGAGACAAGCCTGGGCAACGTATTGAAACCTCGTCTCTACTAAAAATAAAAATAAATTAGCCAGATGTGGTGGTGCACATGTATAGTCCCAGCTATCTGGGGGGGGGGGGGCAGGGGAGTGCTAAGGCAAGAAGATTGCTGAGCCCAGGAGGTGGAGGCTGCAGTGAACCATGATGGCACCATTGCACTGCAGCCTGGGTTACCGAGCGAGACCCTGTCTCAAAAAAACAAACAAACAAACAAAAAACTTTTTAAAATAGAAAATTAGATAGACAGATTTCCAAATGTAATGTGTGAACCTGACTGGACCTCAGCTGCGAGGAGGGCTGTTATAAAAGACATCTTGGGGATAATTGGAAAAATTTGATTTTGGATCAAATATGAGATGACCTGGAATTACTGTGAATTTTCCCAGGTGTGATATTTGTGGTTATTGTGGTAATGTAAGAGAATACTAATAATTCCTTAACTTCGGGAGCCTTCCACGTGTGTTTGAGGGACACAGTGCCTGCTTCTGCAACTTACTTCTGAATGTTCAGCAAAAGTGGTGGGTGGGGAGGGGAGGGGGGAGGTACATGGGGTGAAATGTTAGCAACTGTGGATCTGGGTAAAGAGCGTATAGGTGGGCCGGGCGCAGTGGCTCACGCCTGTAATCCCAGCACTTTGGGAGGTCAAAGCGGGCGGATCACCTGAGGTCAGGAATGAGAGACCAGCCTGACCAGTATGATGAAACCCCGTCTCTACTAAAAATACAAAACTCAGCTGAGCGTGGTGATGCATGCCTGTAATCCCAGCTACTTGGGAGGCTGAGGCAGGAGAATTGCTTAAACCCAGGAGGCGGAGGTTGCAGCGAGCCGAAATTGTGCCATTGCACTCCAGCCTGGGCAACAAGAGTGAAAATCTGTCTCAAAAAAAAAAAAAAAAAGCATACAGGTATTCACTGGACTAATCTTTCCATTTTTACACAGCTTTGACATTTTTCAATATGAGAAAAACAAGCAAACACCTAGAAAGCACACTGAACTCTTTGAGCGAGAGAACTAGGAAGCCAGTGGGTCTCCCAAAAGCCGCTGGACAGGTAACAGAACAGGTAAGATCAAATGTGGGTAGGTGTCAGGTAACAGCCTCACTCATCAACTACGGGCTTGGAGATGAAGTTCTGAGAAAAAGACTGTTCAAGTCCATCCAAGCCCTGGGTTGCAGGTGTCCTGCTGGCCGGACCAAGCTACGTGCATGGGGGCTGAATGAGGCAGGAAGAAGATCATAAGAAGAGAGGGGTACTGTTCTGCCCTCGAAAATTTCCAGCCATCACCAACTGCTGTGTCTTCTTTCTATGCTGGTCCCTTTTGATGTCCTGAAATTGCCTCTCTGTCTCTGGCTACAATCTCCCTGGACTCCTTCATTCACTCACTCCCTGCTCTCGCTCCCAGCTGATGAATTTCCCAAATGGAAGCCCGACCACTTGCTCTAGAGCTCTGGGCCCAGGAACCCAGCCTTCCATATATAAGGCCCACATCACCTGTGTCCCAAGCGGAACCTACTGTATCTCACGGCCATTATCTCTCCTGTCCCTTCCTTCATGTGTTCCCTGTGACTTAGCAGTTGCAAGAAAATAAAATCCCTGCCAGACGCAGTGTCACATCTGTAATCCCAGCACTTTGGGAGGTCAAAGCAGGTGGATCACCTGAGATCAGGAGATCGAGACCAACCTGGCCAACATGGTGAAACTGCGTCTCTACTAAAAATAGAGAAATTAGCTGGGTGTGGTGGTGCACACCTGCAATCTCACTTGCTGGGGACGCTGAGACAGGAGAATCACTTGAACCTGGTAGACGGAGGTTGCAGTGAGACGAGATTGCACCACTGGACTGTAGCCTGAGTGACAGGGCAAGACTGTTGCCAAAAAAAAAAAAAAAAAAAATCCCTAAGACTGTACCAATATGGGCTCTTTCAGGGGCTTTGGAAATGTCTCGTTTCCTTTCCTTATCAGCCTGCTATGATTCCACTTTCTGTTTTTCCGTCGGGAGAAGCTAAAGAGGTGAGATTCAATAAATCCACAAGATAATATAATTTCTGGTTTTCTAAACATCACTGAATCTTTACACAAAGGGCTGGCAAAGAGTGTCACTCACGTGGAGCCCAGTCCCCTCTATGGCTGCTGTTCCCCCTAACAGGTAGCCAGGGCGGATGTCCCAGGTGACTTGCCACCCACGTGCCGTCTGCCAGATGGCTCCGTCCTTCTCTGGAAGGATCCGTTAGAAACCACTTCCTTCTACTGAGCCTAGGCTTGCTCCTCGTGGCTTCTGCCAGATGCTCTGTGTTTCAAGCCTGTGATCAAGTGGCCTCCCTGTGCCCCCACCAGCCTCTCAGCAAAGCACCACACTTACGGCGCACACTCATGGCAGTGGCAGCCCCAGACCAGCTCAGGGGACAAGGCGACTTCCTAGAGGGGATGCATGGGCTCCTAAAGGCCGTAGCGCCAACAACCTGCCTGTTGCAACCACACATGGGGCACTTCTGCTGGCAATCCACCACAGCTCTGTGTATTCTGAGCATAGCTTCCTTTTCCAGGAGGGCTTTCACCAAGGACCCAATGGAAAATCACATCACAGAGCGCAAAATCTGCACGACGCTGGGTCGGAGCAGCCGGGAAGGCACCATCTGGGCAGCACCTTTTGCCTGGAGCATTTCTTTAATGTGAATAAAAAGACCAATTAGCCACGAAGGGTGGCTCAGGATAGAAAATGAATAGAAAAGCTTACCTCTCCTTGGAAACTCTTCAGCAGCGGCGCTACCTGCTTGCGCAAATCCTGGAGCAGGAGGCGGAGGTCAGGAAGCAGCCATTTGAGAAGGAGAAAGAAGGGAAACATTGGTTAAGGCCTCCTAAAAACAGCATGGCAGTCAGTGCTAATTATCACTATCTAAAGCAAGCCTGGGACCTCACCCATTCCTGCACTCCTAAAACATCAATAACGCCAACTGGCGCTCCAGGATTTAAATTTACTTAAGAATACAACGAGGTGGTTCTTTGTTATTGTTGCTGTTGAAGACAGAGTCTCATTCTGTTGACCAGGCTGGAGCACAGTTGCACAACCCTGGCTCACTGCAACCTCTGCCTCCTGGGCTAGAGTTATCCTCCCACCTCAGCCTCCCAAGTAGCTGAGACTACAGGCGTACGCCACCATGCCTGGTTAATTTTTGTATTTTTTTTGTAGAGACAGGGTTTCATCATGTCGTCCAGGCGAGGGTCAAACTCCTGGGCTTAAGAGATCTGCCCACCCTAGCATCCCAAAGTGCTGGGATTACAGGTGTGAGCCACCCCACCCGGCCTACAACGATGTTTTATTTCTACTAACTCCTGGTCACATATACCTCATTTTGAATGTGCTACAGACTAAAGCTTTTGCTGATGTCAGTCTAAGTGAGATAATTTGCTTAGAATAAAATAGACTAGAATGGGGGGTTTGCCTGGCTGTTTCTATCTGAAATGGACCTGGGCCACTGCACTGTATTTTAGCTGCCTCTTCTTTTTTTTAGAGATGGAGTCTCGCTCTGTCGCCCAATCTGGAGTGCAGTGGCAAGATCTCAGCTCACTGCAACCTCTGCCTTCTGGGTTTGAGTGATTCTCTCACCTCAGCCTCCCGAGTAAGTGGGACTACAGGCGCCCGGCTAATGTTTGTATTTGTAGTAGAGATGGGTTTTTGCCATGTTGGCCAAGATGGTCTGGAACTCCTAATCTCAGGTAATCCGCCCACCTTCATCTCCCAAAGTGCTGGGATTACAGGCGTGAGCCACCATGGCCGGCCCTAGCTGCCATTTTAATGCACTGTTAAGTGGGAGATACAGCCTGTTTTGAATCCACATCTGACAGAGTTACAATAAATTTTATCCCATGCCACCAGTGCCCATTTCAAAACACCAGGACATCCCATAGGTGCATGCTTATGATCTTGTTCAGAGCATTTTATTTAAAATGAAGTAACTGAGAAAGTGCTTCAAAAACTTTGAAAAGACTCGACTAAGATAATATCTTATTTACTGAAAGTTTAGGCATTGAAACTATGTTTTCTTTTTTTTTTTTTTTTTAAGACAGAGTCTCACTGTTGCCTAGGCTGGAGTGCAGTGGCGAGATCTCGGCTTACTGCAACCTACACCTCCCAGGTTCAAGTGATTCTCCTGCCTCAACCTCCTGAGTAGCTGGGACTACAGGTGCCCACCACCACGCCTGGCTAATTTTTGTATTTTTAGTAGAGACGGGGTTTCACCATGTTGGCTAGGCTGTTCTCAAACTCCTGACCGTAGGTGATCCACCCACCTCAGCCTCCCAAAGTGCTGGGATTACAGGCATGAGCCACCGCGCCGGGCCTACATTTTAGTTGATGAAGCCTTCTGAGAATCTGAGGAAAGCTACTGACCTTGCCATTAGAAATAAAACTCTGCAAATTATTTTATCAGAGGCTTCCTAAGTAAGACCTATCAAGATCCCAGATGAAAAAGTCTTCTTATTCAACACATACAGCCATATGTGCTTATTTATATTTAAATATAACTTAAAGTTAAATAAATTTGGAAAATTCAGTTTCTTAGTTACCCTAGCCATAGTTCAAGGATTTGGTAGCCACCCGTTGCTGGTGGCTACTGCTTCCAACCATGCAGACACAGAATTTTTCCATCATTGCAGAGGGACCTACAGGACAGGCCTGTACAGCAAGCTTTTGTTTTTTTTGAGACAGGGTCTTGCTCTGTCACCCAGGTTAGAGTGTAGTGGTGTGATCACAGCTCACTGCAGCCTCAACTTCCTGGGTTCAAGCGATCCTCCCACCTCAGCCTCCCAAGTAGCTGGGACTACAGGCGCACACCATCATGCCTTGCTAATTTTCTTATTTTTTTGTAGAGATAAGGGTCTTGCTATGTTGCCCAGGTTGGTCTTGAATTCCTGGACTCAAGCGATCTGCCTGTCTTGATCTCCCACAGTGCTAGGATTACAGGTGTGAACCACTGCACCTGGCCACTGTACCACAAGTTTTTTGACAAATACCACCAGCCCACGTTATTTTGTATTGTGATCCTGTAGAAACATTTGGTCAAGAAGCATTATAATTTCCCTTTTAACTATATACTGTTCCAAAGGATGCATTTCTAAACGTGATACCATTATTTCCTTGGAGAAGTCAATCCTGTTACTTCCTCAACTAGATGATTTTCTATTTTTTTACACCAGGCTCCATGACAAAAAATAATCAGATTCTTTACCAATCTTTTTTTTTCCCACCTAAGACGGGGTCTGGCTTTGTCACCCAGGCTGGAGTGCAGTGGCATGATCTCGGCTCACTGTAACCTCCACCTCCCGGGTTCAAGGGATCCTCTCACCTCAACTTCCCATGTAGCTGGGACCACAGGCATGCGCCACCACACCCGGCTAGTTTTTGTATTTTTCGTAGAGACAGGATTTCACTATGTTGCCCAGGCTGGTCTTGAACTCCCAGGTTCAAGCGATATGCCCGCCTTGGTCTCCCAAAGTGCTGTGGATTACAGGCGTGAGCCACCATGCCTGGCCACCAATCTCCTTTTATATAAATAAGGCTATCTGTGGTCAGCACCAATAATAGTCCGCCAGAGATAACCACGTCCTCATAGCTGGCGCCTGTGAATGTGTTCGATTGCAATGGTAAAACGGGCTTTTGCAGATGGGATTATGTCAGGGATCATGAGTCAGGAGATGACCCTGGATTATCCAGGTGGGCCCAGTGTAATCCCAGTGCTCCTAGTAAGAGACAGGCA
The DNA here is from genome assembly GCF_029281585.2 of Gorilla gorilla gorilla. Lineage (NCBI taxonomy): Eukaryota > Metazoa > Chordata > Mammalia > Primates > Hominidae > Gorilla > Gorilla gorilla. The sequence goes on from NC_073230.2 coordinate 86,657,498, forward strand.
GGAGGCTCAGAGTCAGAGGAGATCTGAGGACGGACGCAGAGGTCAGAATGCTATAGGAATGCTGGCAGCGCAAGACGCTGGAAACCACCAGGAAACTGATTCTCCCCCAGAGCTTCTAATAGGAACACAACTCTGGCTGACACCTTGATTCCAGCCTGGGGAATCCATCCCACTTTGGACTCCTGAACTCGAGCACTGTCACATGATAAATTTCTGTTGTTTTAAGCCACTCGGCGCATGGCACGTTGCGACAGCAGCAACAGGAAGCTAACACATCACCGCATTTCACCCACTGTGCTTTTCAGAAAGGTAGAGGACAACATATAACACAAAGGGTAACAAGGGAAAAGAGGGTGGAAGGCGTAAAGAATGATGGGGGAAGATTACTGTGATCCCAGCAGGGTCCAGGGAAAACGACCATGGGGCCTGGCACACAGTGGGGACTCAAAAGACATGGAAAGGGTGCATGAGGGAATGAATGGAAGAATAGCTATGGCTGGGCATGCTGGCTCACACCTGTAATCCCAGCACTTTGGGAGGCTGAGGCAAGTGGATCATCTGAGGTCAGGAGTTTGAGACCAGCCTGGCCAGCATGATGAAACCCCATCTCTACTCAAAATACAAAAATAAGCTAGGCGTGGTGGTGCATGCCTGTAGTCCAGGTTACTCAGGAGGCTGAGGTGGGAGGATCGCTTAAACCGCAGAGGCAGAGGCTGCAGTGAGCTGAGACTGCACCAATGCCCTCTAGCCTAGGCGACAGAGTGAGACTCTGTCTCAAAGAAAAAACAAAAAAAGGCTTAACAAGGGCTCAGATTCAGAGGGGAAGGAGACAAGCCAGATGAGGTCATGGAATGAGAAAGCTGGTGTGGCTGAGAGATTTCAGATTATAGCAGAGAAATGGAAGAGGGCAGAGCTGGATGGAGGAGAGCAGGGGGCTGGGGCGCAGGGGCAAGGCCAGGCCCTGAATGGCAGTGTGCCTTAGCAGGCATGCTCCTGGGTTACCCCCAACCCTGCCAACCTGGCACAGGGCCAGCCTCACGCAAACACCAGCTCTGAGAAGTACAGGAGATGATACAATTATTTCTATATTCCGTTACAGCATTCCAGAAAGGCAGAAGGGCTATGCCTTTTATAATGTCCTTAAATAAAGCAAACTCCTCTCACCCTATCCATGTATTTTTTTCCCTTTTGAGCATATTCATGTCTCCTAACAGACCTACAAAAATAACCTTTTTGATATTAAAGCTACATGTGTGTTTGTACACACACTCACGCACGCACACATATTTAAAGACAGTTGAAGAGGGAAAAACCACTATATACTCACACGTATCATACACAAACTGATATATATGTACTTCAAGCTGCCAGCCAAAAATCACTCATTCTAATTTCATCTTTGGCAGTTTGAGAAATTCCCGATCCAATTCTGCTGCCTGCAAATATTATTCAGTTTTGTACTAAACTAAGAAGAAAGATACAAAGATGTTCAATTCTGTCCAGGCACGGCGGCTCACGCCTATAGTCCCAGCACATTGGGAGGCTCCCCACCTCAACCCGGGGGGTTGAGGCTGCAAGTGAGCCAAGATCATGCCATTACACTCCAGCCTGGGTGACAGAGAGAGACTCTGTCTCAAAAAAAGATGCTCAATTCTGACCCACAGAATTCTCCATCGTCGGTTAGCAAGGACATGATACGATTTACTGTCTTTCTAGAACACAGCACTCTTTGCTGTCTGGACAGCACCAGAAAATGCAGACTCTGCCACTTACTGGTCCTCATGCACACCCGCACAATCCTTCTTTGTGGTCATAAACTGGAAAAAGTGGGGTTCAGGCTGGCCAAAACCACAGTGGAACAAATGATAATGAGGCAGTGAACACACGTTTAAAAACTTTTTTGCGGGGAGGGGGATGGAGTCTCGCTCTGTCACCCAGGCTGGAGTGCAGTGACGTGACCTCGGCTCACTGCAACCTCCACCCAGGTTCAAGCGATTCTCCTGCTTCAGCCTCCCAAGTAGCTGAGACTATAGGTGCGAGCCACCCTGCCCTGCTAATTTTTGTACTTTTAGTAGAGACAAGTTTTCACCATGTTGGCCAGGCTGGTCTCGAACTCCTGACCTCAAGTAATCTGCCCACCTTGGCCTCCCAAAGTGCTGGGATTACAGGCTTGAGCCACTGCACCCGGCCATGTTTTAAAACTTAATTACTTCAAGTTACACACTTAATTCAGTTATATACTTAATTCAGGTTTGTCAGTGATGTTTTCACCTTGTTTCCATCCCATCCCATCTATTGGGCAAAAAGCAACAAACATCTTAATGCACAGAAAGTGATGTTCTTGAGATAATTCCAATCATATGCCTTTTGGCGAAAGCCAAAATAGCTCATGTCAACCTCCTCTCCTTTGAGTACACAGCAAATAAATGATGTTTACACAGAGATGTTTCTGTGTGGAAGGATTTCCATTCTTTTCTTTTTCTTTTCTTTTTTTTTTTTTTTGAGACAGTGTCTCGCTCTTCCAGGCTGGAGTGCAGTGGCTCAATCATAGCTCACTGCAGTCATGACCTCCCGGGCACGAGCAATCCTCCCATCTCAGCACCCCGAGCAGCTGGAACTAGAGGCATGCGCCACCATGTCCAGCAAATTTTTGCATTTTTTGTAGAGACGGGGTTTCGCCATGTTGCCCAGGCTGATTTCAAACTCCTAGGCTCAAGTGATCCACCCACATTGGCCTCCCAGAGTGCTGGGATTACAGGCGTGTGCTACTGTGTGTGGCCGGATTTCCATTATTCTCGAAACTGCTGATTCACAACTCAGTTTTTAGGTCAGAGAACTGAACAGCAAATTGCTATTAAGGAATTTTCTAGGTAATGCCAATTGCTGGAGGAAACCATTCTGATGTAAAAGCAAAATAGAGACAAAATCGTCATGCAGTGTTCAATTGCACCTGTAACGTACGAGCGGGAGTCGTAACACACACACTCCCGAGCCCTCTCTGGAAGGCTCTGCTCCATCTTAGGGCCTCGTGCTCCCAATTCCCACGAGCTCTCTTCCACTCCCCATATCCCAGAGTCGCGTGCCAGGGACCCAGAGCTGGTGACATGCTGAGCTGCTGCATGGAGGTTCACCTCTGTCTGCAGGAGCGAGAGGCTCACTGGAATCAGCACAAACACAATGCACACATAGAAGGAGGCTGTGAATTACAAACACATCTCCAAAGTCATCAAGTCATTTCTGTTTTTAAAATATCTGGGCCGGGTGTGGTGGCTCACACCTGTATTCCCAGCACTTTGAGAGGCTGAAGCGGGTAGATCACCTGAGGTCAGGAGTTGGAGACCAGTCTGACCAACATGGAGAAACCCCATCTCTACTAACAAAAGATACAAAATTAGGTGGGCATGGTGGTGCATGCCTATAATCCCAGCTACTCAGAAGGCTGAGGCAGGAGAATCGCTTCAACCCAGGAAATTCCATCCAAAAAAAAAAAGAAAAAAAAAGTATCTGGTAGGCTCACAACTGTAATCCCAGCACTTTGGAAGGCCAAGGCAGGAGGATTGCTCGAGCCCAGGCATTCAGGAGCACCTTGGGCAACGTGGTGAAATCCCGTCTCTAGAAAAAAATACAAAAATTAGTGAGTATGGTGGTGCAGGCTTGTAGTCCTATCTATTTTGGAGGCTGAGGTGGAGGATGGCTTGAGCCTAGGAGTTTGGGACGGCAGTGAGCTATGACTGTGCCACTGTAATCCAGCCTGGGTGACAGAGCAAGACCCTGTCTCCAAATGGGGAAAAAAAAAAAAAAAAATCTGATAATCCAGGTTTTTCTGGATGTCTTTTTCATCCTACAGTAACTTGGATACTTTTCTGGGAAATAACCCTGACTGCATTTAAGAGGTACAACATCTCTTGGTGGTACCCCATCCTGTACAGTGACAGTTCAGGGGTGGGACCCTTTCTCCTTTGGAGACAATGTAGTCTTTCCAAGAGCACTGGGGCAGGGTGGGGGTAGTGAGGGGCTGAACTGGGTCACTTCTGAAAGACTTGATTCTGACTCTCACAAGGTTGTTGACAATGGTGCTAGAGGTGGGGACCCTTAGGGACCTGGCCCTGTGGCTTGGCCTGTTGTCACCTTCTGTTCCAGATCTCCCCCATCTGGGGTAATTCTCCGCTCTTGCCTCTCCCCTCTCCTCTGGTCTTAGCTCACTTTGTAATTTCTTTTTTTTTTTTTTTTTTCCAAACGGAGTTTTGCTCTTGTTGCCCAGGCTGGAGTGCAGTGGCGTGATCTCAGCTCACTGCAACCTCTGCCTCCTGGGTTCAAGCAATTCTCCTGCCTCAGCTTCCCAAGTAGCTGGGATTACAGGCGCCCGCCACCATGCCCAGCTAATTTTTGTATTTTTAGTAGAGACAGGGTTTCACCATGTTGGCCAGGCTGGTCTAGAACTCCTGACCTCAAGGGATCCACCTGCCTCGGCCTCCTAAAGTGTTGGGATTACAGGCGTGAGCCACCACGCCTGACCCCAATGTCTTTTATAAGGTCCTGGTAGCAGCAATGAGAGAACAGTAATTACTAATGAAAGAAAAAATGTTCTTAGTATTTATTTTCCTGGATGTCACGTTAGATAGCTGTAAGTTTCCCTTATCAATGTATACAAGAGCTCAGACCAGGTATGGAGTCTTTAAAAACAAGACAATGTATATTATATGATATGTGGACTGTAGACCTCAACTTAAAATCCAGTTCAGTGAAAAATAAAGTTTCTTTTGTTCCAGGATACTGAAATCGTCACTTCCCATCTCATCTGAAGATGAACCATATAACCATCAACACGGCATCGTTCCTTTGGTTACTTTTATAGATGAACACATATTCCTTCCAGTCCTTGTGATAGAAAAGGGTAATTTTAAATGGCATTGAAACTCAAGTATTAAATAAAAAATATCTTTCTATACAACAGCAGACAGTAAGTATGTCCTGGCAATTTCTCAAAGATTTTAGTTCACAGGTTTGAGAAAAATTCCATTAGCTTTAATTATTTATCAGCAGTCAATTTAGATTACTGTTCTTGACCTATTTTTACAGTGTATAGGCCACCCAGCAATGAAATAAATGAATAGTCTTTTTCTACAATGGCTGATTTTCTGAAATAAAAGAAATCTGGTTTAAAGGAGGAATGAAACCCCAAACATGTAATTACCACAATATATAACCCGCCACGCTGCTTTTGTAGTTGGATAAAATGCACATCTTTGTGAGTTTTTTGGTTATTAAATAAGATTATCTTGAAAGGGATAAACTCACTCCTGCTATAATTTCTTCCCATTTAAATGTCTTTGTGCCATTTAAAACACGTTCCGTGTCCTGGCAGAGTCTCCAATGCTGATGCTGTGGCTTTTGCGTGGTACCTGGTACAACTCTACCATGGGAACGGCTGGCTTTGGGGGACTGGTGGGATTGGGAACTGAGATGAGGGTGCAGGATTTCAACATAGGGTGCCTGCTGGTAAGCAGTGAGGGGTACCCTGAAGCTGCAGGTGGGGACCCCTGAGTTCCCGATCAAGAGGGGATCTGCAAGACTTGTCTGATGATGAGACCGGGCATGGTGGCTCATACCTGTAATCCCAGCACTTTGGGAGGCCAAGGCAGGTGGATCACATGAGGGCAGGAGTTCAAGACCAGCCTCGCCAACATGGTGAAACCCCAACTCTACTAAAAATAGAAAAATTAGCCAGGCGTGGTGGCATGTGCCTTTAATCCCAGCTACTCCAAAGGCCGAGGCAGAATTGCTTGAACCCGGGAGGCGGAGGCTGCAGTGAGCCGAGATTGTGCCACTGCACTCCAGCCTGGGCAACAGAATGAGACTATGTCTCAAAAAACAAACAAACAAAAAAAGACTTGTCTGATGTTGAAAAGTGGGGTGGGGGGGGGGGGGGCGGGGGCGGTTATCTAAGTGGTAATGCCTGAATGTGGACCGAGGAGGATAAAGGCTGAGGATGGTGCACAGGACTAAGAAGAAGGGAAGGGCAGATTCGAACTGCACAGAGGCCGTGATCTGGCAGCACGTGGCCACGGCTCAGGATTATGGTGGAGCCTGGATGCCAATGCCACTAAGCCAACGATCCTCAAAGCAGGGTCTGGGGACTCCTGGCTCCCCAGATCCTTTCATGGATCCGCAAGGTCAAAACTATTCTTGCTACTTGCCTTTTCCTCACCTTCTCCCGCAAGTGTACAGTGGAGTTCTCCATATGCCTGCGATGTGTGATGATAGCCTCACTCTGACACCAGTGGCTCGTGTGTTTGTGTGTTCCTGTGCTTTGCAGACTCCTCAGCTTTCATGTCTAACACAGTCAATACTGAGAGATACAGCACACGCACGCACGCACGCACGGACGCACGCACGCACTCAAGCTCTCCGGAGTCCTCAATTTTAAGAGACTGAAACTTTGAGAAATGGTTGCACTAAGGCTTCTTCTGGTCTCAGAGCTGAGAACTGCTCATTGTCAAGGGAAAGGCTGTTTGTCCACTCTGAGATCCTGTGTGTGGCCTCAGGGGCAGCTCAGACAGGACAGCCAGAGCCTCGTTGGCATCTGGGGATCAGACACCCCAGTGAGAGGGGCATGCAAGCGCCAGCTCCAGTACCCTGGGCTGGATCTTCCCTGCCTAGTCTCCAAAGCCATGTGTCCTGGGCTAGCCCACCTGGCACAGGAATTTCCTGCAGGACTGTCCTCATGGCCAGGGGATCAGTGGTAGGAAATGGGAGAAGCCAAATTCAGGGTCCATTGGTTAATTCTCTTAAATAAGTCTGATTTGAGTCTAGGTCTGATTTCAAAATATTCTTCCAGGTCCCTTTCTGAATAACTGCTCATGTCGAAACCTCTGACTGGGCACAGTGGCTCACACCTGTAATCCCTGCACGTTGGGAGGCCCAGACAGGAGGATTGCTTGAGGCCAGGAGTTCAAGACCAGTCTAGGCAAGATAGGGAGACTCCTGCTCTACAAAAAGTTTCTAAAAAAATTACCCAGGCATGGTGGCAAGTGCCTATAGTGCGAGCTACTCGGAAGGGTGAGGTGGGAGGATCACTTGAGCCCAGGAGGTTGAGGCTACAGTGAGCTATAATCATGCCACTGCACTCCAGCCTGGGTGACAGAGCAAGACTTCATCTCAAAAATAAACAAATCTCTAGTTACATTTCAGAACTTTGAAAATACATCTGTGATTTACTGATGTATCTATACATCAATTACATCAATAGATTTGGAACTTGCCAAAGAGAGGAACCACATGTTTTTCTGAGACAGTCTCGCTCTGTTGCCCAGGCTGGAGTGCAGTGGTGTGATCTCGGCTTACTGCAACTTCTGCCTCCCAGGCTCAAGCGATTCTCATGCCTCAGCCACCTGAGTAGCTGGGATTACAGGTGTGTGTCACCATACCTGGCTAATTTTTGTATTTTTTAGTAGAGATGGGGTTTCTCCATGTTGGCCAGGCTGATCTGAAACTCCTGACCTCAGGTGATCCACCCATCTCGGCCTACCGAAGCGCTGGGTTACAGGCGTGAGCCACCGCGCTGGCCCACATATTGTATTTTAATTTATTCAAAAACCATTTGAGCATTAACTACTAGCAGTGAATGAGACAGTCACAGTCCCTGCCCTCAGGGAGCTTATGTTCTAGCGAGAATGGTGAGGTCTCAATTTCTAGGAGACATTTGAGGAGATGTACATTCCTCCGTTCTATTCCTGGGCCAAAGGATGGTGCTAGGTTTGGGGCAGACACAGTGAATACTTGTGGATTGAATGAATGAAGAGATGCTCTTCCCAGACTCATCACCAAGCTCACTTTTTTTTTTTTTTTTGAGACGGAGTCTCCCTGTGTCCCCCAGGCCGGAGTGCAGTGGTGCGATCTTGGCTCACTGCAACCTCCGCCTCCCAGGTTCAAGCAATTCTCCTGCCTCAATCTCCTGAGTAGCTGGGAGTATAGGCGCCCACCACCACGTCAGGCTAATTTTTGCATTTTTAGTAGAGACAAGGTTTCACCATGTTGGCCAGGCTGGTCTCAAACTCCTGACCTCAGGTGACCTACCCGCCTCGGCCTCCCAAAGTGATGGGATTACAGGCATGAGCCACCACGCCCAGCCCAAGCTAACGTTTTATGGACACTGCTGCAAAGGGGACTCCTGTGCTAGACAGGGATGGACCCCAAAGGCACCATTTCAGCCCCGGACTCTCTGAAACCAACCAGGACATGTGACTCCGACTTTTGCCACTGTGTCATTTATTCCAGATCTTAGGCCCTGCTAATATTTAGACAAATGGGCTGTTTAAAATCAGAACGCAGATTAATCCTTTCTCTTAGTACTTTCAGGAGTCTATCCGTAAGAATAATCAGAGATGTAGGCAGAGATTTATGCACAAGAATGTTCAGCATGAGTTTAGAACAGAGAACAACTGGGAACAATGTGGATTCCGACACCAGGGGAGTACTTATGAGAGAATTATACTAAAGCAATACAATTGCATATTAGGTAGTCAGTATAATTCTTTGTAAGGAACGAGGTCTCGCTCTGTCGTCCAGGCTGGAGTGCAGGGGTGTGGTCATGGCTCAGTGTAATCTGGAGTATCATTATTTTTTGAAGAACAGCAAAGACTTGGAATGAGGCACGTGACTTCCATTTATGCGACAGATGTTTGTTGAGTGGCTATTTTGGGCCTTCCGGCCCTGTTTTAGGGGCTCCTTCAATCATGAGCAGAGACCACATGCTGCTGTGCCTCTTGGGCCTCTGTTGTGTGGCAGGTGAGACATGAGTCAAATCACCACCAGCATGGAAGACACTTATCTGTGGCCGGTGCTGCAGAAGGGCATGTGGAGCGAAGGGAGTTTAAGAGGCAAGCCTGGTCGGGCACAGGGGCATGTGCCTGTAATCCCAGCACTTTGGGAGGTTAAGGCGAGAGGGCTGCTTTAGCTCTGGAGCTCAACACCAGCCTGGGCAACATAACCAGACCCCGTCTCTACTAAAAATCAAAAAAATTAGCTGGGTGTGGTGGCATGAGCCTGTCGTCCCAGCTACTTGGTAGGCTAAGGGAGGATCGCTTGAGCCTAGGAGGTCGAGACCAGCCTGGGCAACAGAGCAAGATCCCATCTCTACAAAAAAATTTTAAAAAGTAGCCACGTGTAGTGGCATGTGCCTGTAATCCCAGCTACTTGGGAGTGAGGTGGGAGGACTGCTTGAGCCTAGGAGGTCATGGCTGCAGTGAGTCGTGATCGCGCCACCACACTCCAGCCTGGTGACAGGGTGAGACCCTGCTTCCAAAAAAAGAAAAAGAAAAAAAGAGGCAGACCTGACCCTAGACAGGAGAGAAGGCTCCTTTGGGGAAGGAGCACGTGAACTCAGATCTGGACGATGCATAGCGGGCGGATGAGTGAAAGGAGCCACGAACTTTTATAAAGCTTGTTTACAGTCTGATCCCAACATGATAACAATGAATCTCACACACATATAAGCATTTGGACACCACCACCAGGAAAGACATCAGTATGAAATGGGAGATGTTTCTAAGTGAACACAATTATGGTTTTTCTTTTTCCTTTGTCTTTAAATAAACTGTATCCTTTCGGCTGGATGCGGTGGCTCACACCTGTAACCCCAGCACTTTCGGAGGCTGAAGCGGGTAGATCACGTGAGGTCAGGAGTTCGAGACCAGCCTGGCCAACACAGTGAAACCCCGTCTCTACTTAAAATACAAAAATTAGCTGGGCATGGTGGTGTGTGCCTGTAGTCCAAGCTACTTGGGAGGCTGAGGCAGGAGAATTGCATGAACCTGGGAGGCGGAGGTTGCAGTGAGCCGAGATCACGCCACTGCACTCCAGCCTGGGTGACAGAGTGAGACTCCATCCCAAAAATAAAATAAAATCAGATCTCAGGCACTCTCCCTTTGCAGTTCCAGTTTGATTTTGTTTCTCCGCCTGGATGCCTGACTTCACGTTTATTCATCGCTTGTGTGCAACTAGTTTACCTAAAATTAAGCAGCTTGAAAAAGACATCCTTTCGTCTTAGGTTCATAATCAGCACATATTGTTTATTAATATTTACTAGCTTCACAGAGCTGCTCAGAGGAATAATTAATAATGAACGATGGGTAAATCTACTTGCAGACACAAAGCATGGTGGACACGGAGGCAGGATCTTGGCAAGGCACCTGGTAACCCATGTGCAGCCAGAAAGAAAGAGCTAAGCGGTAACCTCACAATTTTTAGATGCTTTTTTTTTTTTTTTTGGGTGGTTGGGGGATACTACAGAGCCACTGGCATCAAAAATGCAGCCCATAATTTCTTAATTTCTAAATGGAATTATTTATACCATACAGATAGCAACCAAGCCTAAGCAACATGTAACTTAGGGGGCAACTAGGGAATTTAAACCTTTGAAACTGGATTTTATGTTTAAAGACGCTCAGAGGCTTCCCAACGGATTATCCCAACCTAGCAGGCGAAGGAGAAACACAAACTTCCAAGCAAAGAAAGGCTTCCTGGCCCTCCCCGACTTCAGCATCCCCGGTGGCAGAGCAGCACGCGGCTAGGAAGCGGACCTAACGTCACTGCAGCCAAGAAAGTCCATTCAAGGGCACCAAAGAAGCAGCAACTTAGTTTCATCCAGTTTTATCCAGCAGGTCCCAGCCCTTGGAGACCCCAGAGGGCTCTGCAGAGCGTAGAGCGTATCTAAAAAGAAGTCTAATTTGTATTGATCTCTATGCCCAACTTTGCAATTCTCAGGATGCGTGCTGTTTTAAAATGAGCACATTTCACAGGAAATTCTGGGTGGGAAACGGTGGCTGTGTCGTGGGAGTGAGTGGTGGCCATACCGAGTACCCCTTATGTCTGTCTTTTGAGATACTATGAATGTAGCTTCTAAAAGGTGTGTCTAACAGCAAGCCGCTTCGAAGGCCACAGAGGTCGGTCTCTTGTGAGCTTGCTGCCCAGGAGAGTTCCAGGGACCTGAACAGAGATAGACACAGTTTAGAAGCTGCTGGACCTGAAGGATACACACGGCTCAGTACCTGTTTTGCAATCTGTCCCTGTATATGGAGCCACAAATTGCACCTTACTCAATAACAGATTAAAACAAAAAACAGGCTGGGCATGTTGATGCATGCCTATAATCCCAGCACTTTGGGAGGCTGAGGTGGGAGGATTGCTTGAGCCCAGGAGTTCGAGACCAGCTTGGGCAACATGGCGAGACCCTGTCTCTACAAAAAATACAAAAATTAGCCAGGCATGGTGGTGTGTGCCTATGGTCCCAGCTACTCGGGAGGCTGAGGTGGAAGGATGGCTTAGCCCAGAGAGGTCGAGGCTGCAGTGAGCCGTGACTGTGCCACTGCACTCCAGCCTGGGAGACAGAACAAGCCCTTTCTCAAAAAAATAACAAAATGAAATGAGAAGCGTTTGCATATGAGTCAATCAGTCAAGAAAGGAGAGAACCCTCTATTTCTGGAGTGACTAGCCACAGAAAATACGCTGTATATGTGAGCTTGGATCTATGGAAAATTGTTGATGCTTAGAGAATTATTATGTGTTTGGTCAATAACTGCCTTTTGAATACTTTTGGAATTCCTCTAAGCAAGCTTTCTCAGGCCTGTTCCCAAATAGTGACTTTCATGCGGTCCTGGAATTTTCTTCTGAATACACAACATGGCTTCTTTGTAATGAAACAATTTAGGAAAGAAATACAGTTGAAGACATTCTATATCTCTTGGCTGGAGCTGCTGGCCCTGGTAGATGAATCATAGAAGTCCATAAATGTCGAGCAAATTTGCACAGACTTTTCTTTTACTACCATATATGGCAAATATAGATCTATTTATCTCCATCTTGAAATTAGCTTCGGCGATTTTTGTACCTTATTGTCTTTCTTACAAATTTCTCTTGATCTACGTCTCAGCCACACAAGACAGCATGTCCAAAGACAGTAACGTCATTCATAACCCTGGGACGGTGCTTTTTTTTTTTTTTTGGTATGACGGCAGAATGGCAGAATGTTTAAACTAGTAAGTATTTGAGGTAGATCAAAGTACCTAGCTATTTACATTCTTGCTACATCTTAGCGAACACCACAGGGCCGTAAGGATTACCGCAAGAATTTAACCTGAACAAGTTTTCTCCCCCAAGGAATTAGGTGTTTCTTATCACACATTTGGGAATCAGCTGAAAAACCGTGGTTGGTGCTGACTGCTTTTGATATATTCCTTAAAGAGATGAATACTGAAAATATTTTCAGGATTCTAAAAGCTGACTTGCTGGGAAATTCCATGACCGGCTAAGATGATTTAAGAATTCTCTGGAGGAATGCTTGCTTCATTCATTCATTCATTCATTCATTCCTTCATTAAATTTGTACTGAGAGACAGAGATACAAAGACGGACAGCCCCCCCCCCCCCACCCACTCTCCAGGACACAGAGTGGACAAGGGAATGTATACCTTCTGGAAGCAGCCAGGGCCATCTCTTCATGACCCCGGGCAGTACCTTCAAAGAGTCCAGCCAGAGAGGATGCTGGGGAAAGTAGAGTGACTAGTCTAACTTCTGCTTTCATTATCATATTCCCCCATGTGACGAGTACAAAATCTTCAGCTACAACCTTTAAAAGCTACTGAAGGCCAGGCACAGTGGCTCATGCTTATAATCCTAGCACTTTGGGAGGCCAAGCCAGGTGCATGACTTGAGGTCATGAGTTCGAGACCAGCCTGGCCTACATGGTGAAACCCCGTTTCTACTAAAAATACAAAAATTAGCCAGGCATGGTGGCACGCACCTATAGTCCCAGCTACTTGGGAGGCTGAGACATGAGAATTGCTTCAACCCGGGAGGCGGAGGTTGCAGTGAGCCGAGATCGCACCACTGTACTCCAGCCTGGGCAACAGAGTGAGACCCCATCTCTTAAAGAAAAATTCTAAATAAATAAAATACATTTTTTTAAAAAAGCAAATCCTGTGAAATCAACAATATGGCAGACTATGTTTAAAACCTAATTGGGTGAAATTATTTTAGAATACCCTTTCAAAGAGTCCTTTCTATAGTCCAAAATTATCTGAAATAAATAAATAAATTCAAGTGTCAACCAGCATGGCCAACATGGTGAAACCCCGTCGCTACTAAAAATACAAAAATTAGCCAGGTGTGGTGATGGGCGCCTGTAATCCCAGCTACTTGGGAGGCTGAGGTTGGAGAATCGCTTGAACCCAGGGACCAGAGATCACACCACTGCACTCCAGCCTGGGTGACAAGACCGAAATTCCGTCTCAAAATAAAAAAATAAATTCAAGTGTCTAAGTAAAATAATAAAAATCCTCTCACCCTGCCACCGAAAATGAGAGGGGTGTACCTCCGTGTCCTGCCCTGGTTAGGTACCGACTCCACCGGGTAGTTCTCCCACCCACAGGGAGTTCACAAAAAAAGGCAGAAGGCCAGGCGCGGTGGCTCATGTCTGTAATCTCAGCACTTTGGGAGGCCAAGGTGGGCAGGTCACCTGAGGTTAGGAGTTCAAGACCAGCCTGGCCAACACAGTGAAACCTGTCTCTACCAAAAACACAAAATTAGCTGGGCATGGTGGCACACGTCTGTAATCCCAGCTACTTGGGAGGCTGAGGCAGGAGAATCACTTGAACCCGGGAGGAAAAATAAATAAATAAGCAAGCAAGCAAGCAGAAGAGACCATGTTTGTCTCCAAAATCCCATCACCAGCGTATGAGAATAGCAAAACTGAAGAGAAACGCATTGGTGGTCTCAGGGAAGGGGCTGTAGGGGCTGAGCGGCTCCTGCCAGGCAGAGGATCACGAAATCCAAACGTGTCCTCCGAACGCCCACTGCGCTCTCAGTGCTGGGCTTGGCCACAATTTGGTGTGAATGCTTCGAGACTCACACCAAATCCTTGGCATGAATACACCATACAATGATATATCTGGAGACGGCTTACTCAAACAAAGAGACCGTCAATAACAATATAATTTTACTTTTTTTTTTGTTTTTCTGAGATGGAGTTTTGCTCTTGTTGCCCAGGCTGGAGTGCAATGGCATAATCTTGGCTCACTGCAACCTCCGCCTCCCAGGTTCAAGTGATTCTCCTGCTTCAGCCTCCTGAGTAGCTGGGATTACAGGCATGTGCCACCATGCCCGGCTAATTTTTTGTATTTTTAGTAGAGATGGGGGTTTCTCCATGTTGGTCAGGCTGGTCTCACACTCTCGACCTCAGGTGATCTGCCCACCTCGGCCTCCCAATGTGCTGGGACTACAGGCATGAGCCACCACGCCTGGCCAATATAATTTTACTTTTATAAAATGATATCCATGCTTTCGGCTTAGACACAAAGCACAACCGGCATCTTTTAGCGTGGTCCTCACGCCCGCCGGCAGAACTCCTTCACTGAGTTTCCTCAATGTCTTTTAGACACCTCTTCATCCTATAAATGTGCCACACATGCATGTGACATGTCCCTATGCACACACATATTAACTTAAATACGCACACACACATACAAACGAGTAACAGACAATGTCATCTCTACTTCCTTCCCTTTCCTGGAAGCTACAGGTATGTACATCACCTGTGTGTTGCCTGATATGAAAGAGATGCCCAATCACGAATTCCATGATACAGATTTAAGAGATGCTATGCATGGTCCACTTGGTGAATCTCCCTTTCTTATGTAAGCACATACGCAAGTCAGTTTTTTTTTTTTTTTTTTTTGAGACAGAGTCTTCTTGTTCTGTTGCCCAGGCTGAAGTACAGTGGCATGATCTCAGCTCACTGCAACCTCCACCTCCAGGTTCAAGTGATTCTCCTGCTTCAGCCTCCTGAGTAGCTGGGGCTACAGGCACTCACCACCATGCCTGGCTAATTTTTGTATTATTTAGTAGAGACGGGGTTTCACCATGTTGGCCAGGCTGGTCTCGAACTCCTGACCTCAGGTGATCTGCCCACCCCCGCCTCCAAAGTGCTGGGATTACAGGCATGAGCCACCGCACCCAGCTGCACCCTTGCTGTTTCATATCATGGAATCTAGCACCGGCAGCAAGGGAGGCCGCCCACCTCACTCTTTCTTTTTTAAGAAGTCCGCTGTTCTGAGAGGTCAGAGCAACCTTTCTTTCGTTTTCAAGCTCCCCATGTGTGCTGGAGAGGCTGTCTTTATAGGTTTTAACATGTACTAACCAGAGATTAAGCTAAGTGAGGCACGCCAGTCACGAAGGCTCACTGAAATTATGCCTGCTAATCTTTTAAATGGCAAGAACGTTAGGCAGCACAAAAGGAATGTTAGTAATTCCAAAGCTTTTACCCAACTGAGGAGGTTTAAATTTACAGGAACATGTACTAGAGATAAAGAAGTCCAAGGCCGTTGGCCAACCTGTCTGCCACGCTGGTGTGCAGAAGAACAGAAGATTCTGTAAGGAAAGAGAAGGGGTGGAGGCTGGAAGATGGGCGGAGGGCCAGGGTTTAAGACCTGGCGTGGGCCTGAACTCACCTGAATCATTTTACTTGTAGAAAGAGGCTATAGGTTGGGTGCAGTGGTTCATGCCTGGAATCTCAGCACTTTGGGAGGCCAAGGCGGGAGGATCACTTGAGGTCAGGAGTTCGAGACCAGCCTGAGCAACATAGCAAGATCCCACCTCTAAAAGAGAAACTGGGTTCCCTGGTCTGGACTGAGCAATTTCTTTGGCCTTCTTAGAAATGAGCCGCTCTGCAGCCCCACGCAGCCTTTCTTCAGTGTGTACATTAGGGTGCTGTGCGGCCCAGGTGAGGGGTGTCACCTGGCCACATCTGTGGAGGGATCCTAACACCATCATTTGTGCGGTCAGCGTCATGACAGCTGCTCCACTGTGCTTGCTTCTAGATGTTTCCTAACAGCCCTTCAGGTATGGAATCATCCCTGTCGTGTAAATAGGAAATCTGGAATTCCCAGAGGTTGTACATTGCACCTGAGGCCATCTGGCTACAATCCAAACTCTGGGTGCGGCTGGCGCCAAAGCTACTACACCATGCTGCCTTCTAAGCTGCATTTCATCTGGAACTGCTGTGGCTGGCAGGCCGAGCCTCTGAACACTGCAATTCAGGTTAATCATGCAGACTTGCTGGAGCACGCGGGGCCGAGGGTTCCCTGTACCTCCCTTCTCTCCCCTGCTGTATGGATCTCTGACCTCACTACTGGCAGGCCTGAACTGCCATGAGTGATCAAGAACCTGAGAGGCCTCTGATCTGCTCCACCCACATCTGTGCCCACCAGGAAAAACAAAAATCCTGATAAAAGACCTGGGATGCGCGTCAGGATTCACCATGACTGTGCTGTGGTCTCGCCTCCTGAAAAGCTATTTTGTTCATCGTAAGTAGGCAGTTTGACAATTGCTCAATGTTCAGGCCCTACCCCGTGTCCTGTCCTAGTCAAGGTCAGGGAAGGAAAGGTGCCTTGTCCCCAGGCATGTGGGCCCCCAGCAGAGCAGGACAGGCTGGGGACCTGGGGTTCTTGGGCTCTTTTGGTTGGGGGCTGAACACTGGTCATATCCCAACCTCTAGAGAGGGCAGAGGAGGACAGACACGCACTCTGCACCTCAGGGATTACACGAGGAGAATAAAGACACGCACACGACCGAAATACCAGGCAGGAAATGAAATGTGCCGAAAGACAGGCGCAGCTAGCCTACAACAGGGGCCCAAGGAATGAAAATCCCTCTTTGCTGGGCTGGGGGCACCTGAATTGGGTGATATTTGCCACAGAGGGGCGAGTAGAGGTGGGGGGGCTTTCTAGAAAGAGACAAGATACAAACAGAAGGAAAAAAGAGGATATCCAGAGATACAAACAAGGTGAAGCTGATGGAGTAAGACATGGGAGAGGGGGCCAGCGGGGACAGGCTCCCAGATCACCGAAGCCCCTAGAAGAACCCAGACATGGCCTGAGAGGCGGGTGGACGGCCACCAACCATGCAAAAGGTAGTACGCAGAGACCAGACCAGGGTCTGCTTCAGGAAGGTGACTCCTGCTAAAGGACAGGCCAGAGGGGAAAGCCTGGAGATGGAAGATACCAGCTGGGAAATACAAGTTTGGACGAAGGTAACAGAACCAGAAGTGGTGCCTGTAATCCCAGCACTTTGGGAGGCCAAGGCAGGTAGATCACCTGAGGTCAGGAGTTCGAGACCAGCCTGACCAACATGGTGAAACCCTGCCTCTACTAAAAATTCAAAAATTAGCTGGGTGTGGTGGCGAGTGCCTGTAGTCCCAGCTACTCAGGAGGCTGAGACAGTAGAATTGCTTGAATCCAGGAGGCGGAGGTTGCAGTGAGCCGAGATCACACCACTGCACTCCAGCCTGGGTGACAAGAGTGAGACTCTATCTCAAAAAAAAAACAAAAAAACAAAAAAAAACAAAACACCAGAGGTGGGTGGTGGCGAGGGACGGGGGAGGAGGAAGACAACGTTCCCCAGAATTAAAATAAACTGGACTTGGCAAGCAGACTGATGGGAACAGGAGAGAGTGGGGCTTTGTAGAAGTTTAGGGCCCAGGTGAGGGTGGCAGCCCCTGCCACGAGCCAGACAGGAGGGGTACAGGCCAGGAACTGATCCGGTGGTGAAGATGATGAGAAATCCATGTGGGAAATACCCGGAGCTGGCAGGACTTCCACAGAGAACCCAGGCCCTGGCACCCAGGGGCGGAGGGTGGGAGGTGAGGAGGTTCTGTGGCCAGGGCCCTTGGAAATGTCCCCTTAACAGGAGAGGGGAAGAGAACAGAAAGGCTGCAACAACTAAAAACTAAAAGGGGCAAAAGGCTGAGACCTGTGGAAGAGCCGAGGGCCTCAGTGAGTGAGTGGTCTGATCTGAGAATGAACTGAGGGGTTCAAAGTCAGAGAGGGCCATGGCTTAGGTACAGGAGGCCAAGGCTGCAGTGAGCCAGGATCGCGCCCCTGCACTCCAGCCTGCGCGACAGAGCGAGACCCTGTCTCAAAAATTCAATCAGTAAAAAATGAAATACAAACAAAATAAAAATTCAGAGGGCCATCAGTGAAGACCTCGGGGCATCTAGGCTCCGTGCGTGGGGTCTGTTCCTTGGATGAGGCCAGCAGCAAAGATGAGAGATCTACCTCAAGGCAGCTCGCGCAGAGCCACTGCCAAGCGGAGGAGGAGGCCCGCGCTGGCGAAATCTACAAGAAATACACTTTTGTGTGGGAAATCTAAGAAGCAAGGGCTTTCCGCTGCATCCCGGCCTGCACCGTGGTGGGTGGGGACGGCTTCTTGCTCCTCTCGCACGCCCAGCATGGAGCAGCCCCTTGCACCCTTGGCAGTGACGCCTGATGCATCCAGTGGTTTTATTCCACATCTGCCCGTCACAAACTGTTCTAGATTAAATCAGTTTCTGAAGATGACAGCCCAAACCCATTCACCAATAACCTTATTTTCCCTAAAAGAAAAATTCATTCTAGGGCCGGGCACGGTGGCTCACGCCTGTAATCCCAGCACTTTGGGAGGCTGAAGCGGGTGGATCGCCTGAGACCAGCCTGGCCAACATAGTGAAACTCCATCTCTACTAAAAATACAAAAATTAGCCAGGCGTGGTGGCACGCTCCTGTAATCCCAGTTACTCGGGAAGCTGAGGCATGAGAATTGCTTGAACCCGGGAGGCGGAGGTTGCAGTGAGCCGATATCGTGCCATTTCACTCTAGCGTGGGTGACAGCGCGAGACTCTGTCTCAAAGAAAAAAAAGAAAAGAAAAGAAAAAAAATCCATTCTACCGAGATGCAATAAAAACTGGCATTCCAGAGTTGTCCTTCGAGGGAGCACTGAGGCGTGGTCAGCAGAGAGCCTGACGAGGCTTCCCTGTTCAAAGAGCAACTAGACCATCAGCCTGGCCATTAAAAGGCAGGTTTCCAACTGGAGGCTCCAAACTGAAAGAGACCGACTTCCGAGCCAGTGAACCCCACGGGTCTTTTTCTCTTTACTCCCAGGTTAAAAGGAGGGAGGTTCTGAAGGGAAATCCCAGGCAGCTTTCTTTCTGAATGGCTGCAGCCCCACTGGGGTCCTCCTACTTCCTCCCTAGGGTCTGCAACTAAGAATGACAGACTTCAACCTCGGCAGCCTTAGCTGTCCAAGCGGATCTTCTATCGGCTTCCAAAACAAACCAGTTTCTCTGGCCAACATCATCTACACGGCCACTCGCTCCTCGTGACTTTTCTCTTTAGACCCTCTGGTTTTGGTAAAAGCAAAGGGTTTTAGGCTTTGTAGCCTGGGATGCTAATGAGCTGCTCTTACTTCATCGAAAGGGCCTAAGAGGAGCTACACTACTTGTGCCTCCAGAAGCAGGTTCCCAGAAGGATGTGATCTTTCCAGGTCTTTCCAGAGGCTGAGCTGCTGACTGTGTCCCTGAGAGCCCCAGCCTCAGCAGGTGGAGTAGACAGAGGAGGGGAACCCAGCATCAGTGGGGTGAAGCTTTGGGAATCACGCAGTCAGGAAAACTAGCCTCAGGAAGAAAGAGGCCAGGCGCAGTGGCTCACATCTATAACCCCAGCCCTGTGGGAGGCCGAGGCAGGAGGATCACTTGAAGGCAGGAGTTTGAGACCAGCCTGGGAAAGATAGGGAGACTATCATCTCTGCAAAAATAAAAAAATTTAGCCGGGTGCAGTGGTGCACACCTGTGGTTCCAGCTACTTGGGAGGCTGAGGTGGGAGCATCGCTTGAGCCCAGGAGCTCGAGGCTGCAGTGGAGCTATGATCGTGCTACTGCACTCCAGCCTGGATGATGGAGCAAGACCCTGTCTCAACAAAACAAAACAAAACAAAACAAAACCAGGCTGGTCTCGAACTCCTGGCCTCAGGTAATGTGCCTGCCTCAGGCTTCCGAAGTGCTGGGATTACAGGCGTGAGCCACCGTGCCCGGCCCAGTGGAGATTTTTTAATGCATCTCTAGAGTTTTCCCAGAATTCCTTTCCGACTCTATCGAGAGCCAAGTTCTCTGTGACACAGCAAAACCCCCGACTCCCAGGTACTTCTGGGTAGAAGCTGACAGAGCCTGAATGACGGGCAGGAGTGGGACCCAAACAGGGGGATGACCTGCAGTCCCCTGCCTGCAACAGCAGCAGATGCTCTCTCCCAGGGGTCAGCAAGCTGCGGCAAGCTGGCCAAAACCAGCCAGCTGCTGGGATTTTTATGGCCCATGAGCTAAGAATGGTTTTTACACTTTTAAATGGTTGCATTTAAAGTGGTTATATAAGTGCCTACATGATATCCTGATTTTGCCTCTTTCTCCGTCAAGACTAACATATGTAGCACCAGGCTCTTTTAGAGAAAGCGTGTGGACCCCTGATCAATTCCCTTGTTTCTTTGCCTCTCTACTTGCTGCACTGTGTACCTGTCCAGGTGTGTGGCCCTGTGAGGATGGCTGCTTCACATCCCAGGAATCAGACCACGTGGAAGGAACCAGGCTCGGTGGTCAGGACACCAGAGCCCAAGTCTTAGCCCCATCCCTCTCCAAGGCAGGCATAACTCCCAAGCCTCAGTTTCTCCACCTGGGAATGACTCTAGCTCAATGGTGGCTGTGAATATCAACTGAGATGTGAGATAGGAATATATTTCTTAGAAGCCCAGAACACTCTTGGAATGGAAGTTTATTGTGATTTACGAGTTATCAGCCAAATTTGTTTTCTTTATGTTGAAACCCAACATTCTTTCCCAGTCCACATAAATCAAGTACGTGGGAGGAGGGGGATTTGATCCACTGCCAAACAGATGAACTAAGCCATCCGACCCGTGCTCCCAGGCTCCAATTCCACCACCAGGTCAGGGCAACCTCTTCATTCTAGGTCACTTTCCTTTGTACCTGATTATACCTGGCTGGGCCAGAGGAGGAACAGCTGCCCCAATCTCACGCTAAAAACCAGAGGTGTGTGGACCCGTAAGGAAGGCTGCTTGGCATCGCAAATCAAGCCATGTGGTAACAGCCGGGCTCTGGGGCAGAATATCAAAGCCCTGTCTTTCAGCCCCATCGGGTGAGGATAGCTCACCTGGTCCACCTTGTGCTACTGGGAAAATCTTTCCCACTGCATCCAGGTGCAGGTAAAGGAAGACAAAAAAGTTAAGCTGTATTTTTTAGGAAATTCAGAACAACTAAACATCTTTATAAAATTTATATGTGTATACATATAGTTTGTAGAGACAGGGGTCTCACTATGTTGCCCAGGCTGGTTCTAAACCCCTGGCCTCAAGCGATCCTCCCACCTTGGTCTCCCAAAGTGGCGGGATTACAGGCCCAGCCTAGAACTAAACACCTTATAACATGAAGCAAACTGCGGACTGTGAATATTCAAGGAGATGGTGATATTTAATATCCTACGTTATTCTAAAACTGGGGTTGCAATGTAAGTTCCATGTAAGTGACATCTTGGCTGCCTTACTGGCTCATGAACATATCTCATTCAATCCCCATAGCAACCTACCAGGCTGCAAACACCCCATTCCAGGGATGAGAAATCAGAGGCTGAAACCGCCTAGGGTGACCTGATGAAGTGGTGGGGCTGCACCAGAGCCCAGGCCCCTGACCCCGGGGAGAGCCCAAGTTCTATCCACGGTACAGGAGCCCCTTCCTTCCTCCAGCTCAGACTCGAACGGAGATCCCCTTCAATTCCAAGCAGCCTTGCAATAAAGCAAACAATGAATGCAAGGCTGGCACTCCAGCCCTGCTCTGGTCACCTTCTGAGCAGCCAAGAAGTAACTTCCCTTTATTGTCATACCGTTTATTTACAAGAAAACAACGAACACAACTGACAAGAGAACAGAGGGGCGGGGGGCGGGTGTGTGTGTGTGTGTGTGTGTGTGTGTGTGTTCGGCACCAGGTGCTGGGCTTAGTGGGGAGGGGCTGTGCCTGGCCAGAGACCCCCGCCCCTTGTGGGATCGAGGAGCCTCTCTAGAGAGTCCCTCTGGGCCGAGCGCGGAGGCTCACGCCTGTAATCCCAGCACTTTGGGAGGCCAAGGCGGGCAGATCACCTGAGGTCAGGAGTTTGAGACCAGCCTGGCCAACACAGTGAAACCCTGTCTCTACTAAAAATACAAAAATTAGCTGGGTGTGGTGGCAAGCACCTGTAGTCCCAGCTACTCAGGAGGCAGAGGCAGGAGAATTGCTTGAACCCAGGA
This sequence comes from Gorilla gorilla gorilla, assembly GCF_029281585.2. Classification (NCBI taxonomy): domain Eukaryota; kingdom Metazoa; phylum Chordata; class Mammalia; order Primates; family Hominidae; genus Gorilla; species Gorilla gorilla. Next base: position 86,679,643 of record NC_073230.2, read on the forward strand.
GGTGGAGGTTGCAGTGAGCCAAGATTGTGCCATTGCACTCCAGCCTGGGTGACAGAGCAAGACTCCATCAAAAAAAATAAATAAATAAAAATAAAAAGAGTCTCTCTGCAGACAGTAGCAGCAGCAAAGATGCCCCTTCCAAGGACTGGAAGGCTTCCACCCAAGGGGAAGGTCATGGCTTTAATCACACAGATATGGTGCTAGGGATGGAGGTGGCAGGGCGGCCCAGCACCACTCACAGATCTGCAGAGAGCACTCACTGCCGGGTGGCCTAGAATTCCACTGCGATGCTCTGACATCAAAGGAGCCTGATCTGTAACTCCCAAGTGGGACCTTGCTTCAGACTCAATAGAACAGGGGAGCTGGACTCTTGGAAGACCGTGGTCCAACAGCAAGGCCCCCTTGTACCAATGCCAGGGCAGGGAGGGGACTGGCCACTCAGAACTCTCGCTAGTAAGTGCCATATGGGACCTGAGAGCCCCAATCTCTACACAAAGCCCCAGTGGGGCAAAACCTATGAGAAAATACAGGGTGAAAAGCACTATGGAGCAAAAAACTCACCCAAATCCCACAGCCATCCACGCAAGAAGGGAGTGACCAACCTCAGTTCCTCTCCCCTTGCCCAGAACTCAAGGTGATGTGCAAAAGTTGCAACCACACATACACACTATATATATTTTTTCTTTCTGAGACAGGGTCTCACTCTGAGGCCCAGGCTGGAGTGCAGTGGTGCAAGCACAGCTCACTGCAACCTCCACCTCCCGGGCTGAAGAGATCCTCCTGCCTCAGCCTCTGGAGTAGCTGGGACTGCAGGCATGCACCACCATGCTCAGCTTTTTAAAAAATATATATTTTTTTAGAGATGGGGGTCTCGTTATGTTGCCCCGGCTGGTCTAGAACTCCTGAGCTCAAGCAACTCACCCATCTCAGCCTCTCAAAGTGCTGGGATTACAGGCATGAGCCACCGTGCCCAGCTTACTGTCTTGTTTTACATAGAACAGTTCTCTAAACACCTTTTTAGTCACAGTTGTAAATCAATCACATTTTTCCAACGCTATAGCTAAAGGATGAACACTGATGCCTCCAATTTCAGTACCTTTGCAGAAACAGCTAATTAGCAACTAAGCACTTCTGAGGAGGGGCAAGCTCTTGCTGCTTCGAGCACACCTGTGATGAATGTGTCCAGAAGGAAGGAGTGAGTTTTGCTCAGCACATGCTTATCAAGAACCTGTTGTGTGTCCTGCATGTGCATGGCCAGGAGGAACATCCTGACCACCAGGTGCTGAAATTTTGCAAAAGAATAAGTGCAAATAATGGCAATACAGCATTAAAAACGCCAAACGGGGCCGGGCGTGGTGGCTCACGCCTGTAATCCCAGCACTTTTGGGAGGCTGAGGTGGTGGATCACCTGAGGTCAGGAGTTCGAGACCAGCCTGGCCAACATGGTGAAACCCTGTCTCTACTAAATATACAAAAATTAGGTTGGTGTGGTGGAGGGCACCTGTAGTCCCAGCTACTTGGGAGGCTGAGGCAGGATAATGGCTTGAACTTGGGGGGCGGAGGATGCAGTGAGCTGAGATCGTACCGCACTCCAGCCTGGGAAAGAGAGCAAGACTCTGTCTCAGAAAACAAACAAACAAACAAACAAACAAACAAACAAACAAACAGGAGCTTTTCAGTTAAAAGACAAGGAACACAAAAATTCAACATTATTTTGGTTAAGAGAGGGAGGAACTGTAAGTCAGCCTGGGCTAACTGGGGCTACTGGCAATCCCCAAGAATGCTCCTGGCAGGCCCTCCAGCCCATGTCTAGAAGGCAGGCAGGTGGGCTTGGTTATTTTTAGAACACCTGGAGCAATCTAGGGTCTTTAACAAATGCAGGACACTAGTCAAAAGCAAATCTTGTTTAAAAATATCTTTCCCTATGGCCAGGCATGGTGACTCATGCCTGTAATCCCAATGCTTTGGGAGGCCAAGGTGGGATGATTACTTGAGGCCCATGAGTTCGAGACCAGCCTGGGCAACAAAGCGATACCCCACCTCTACAAAAATACAAATAAACAGTATTAGCCTGGCATGGTGATGCACACCCTATAGTCCCATCTACTCAGGGAGGGTGAGGTGGGAGGATCACCTGAGCCCAAGAGTTTGAGGTTGCAGTGAGCTATGATCGCACCACTACACTCCAGCCTGGGTGACAAAGTGAGACCATAGCTCTTAAAAACAAAACAAAACAAAAACAAAACCTTGCCTTAAATACTAATACTCACCCAACCCACCAGCATTCCTGCACATAAAACCCAACCAAATGAACCCCCTGCTAAGGGAGCAACAGTTGTGTGAAGGCCAAAACCAGGTGAGGTACACATTAAGCAATTCTGCACAATGGGCTGCAGCCTCAACGTGCCCATGGGATCTGGCTATTTTTGGAGAAATCTAAAGCAGGACCAGAGTGATTGATTAGACAAGAATGTTTTCCAATGTCAATGGACATGAAATATACATTGCTCTGCAGGTATGAGATTGTTTAAAAATCTTTAGAACTCAAGAGGCAATCTTCCTTCCACAGGAGGCGGATGAGAAAGAAGCCTGGGTCAGACGCATGCACTTGGGAAAACATTTGGAAGTGGTTTTGTGGACAAGTTGCCTGTGAGAGGCATCCAGAGTCCGATTGCTATTTTAGTGCTAGCGTCCAGAAGCAAGCTTAAGACACATGTGTCTCAATGCAGGGTAGCTGCTTTCCAAAAGAGCTAAACTAGGGTCTCTCTCTCTCTCTCTTTTTTTTTATTTTGAGATAGCGTTTTGCTTTTGTCACCCAGGCTGGAGTGCAATGGTGCTATCTTGGCTCACTACAACCTCCACCTCCCGGATTCAAGGGATTCTCCTGCCTCAGCCTTCTGAGTAACTGGGATTACAGTTGCCTGCTACCACGCCTAGCTAATTTTTGTACTTTTATAGAGATGGGGTTTTGCCATGTTGGCCAGGCTGGTCTTGAGCTCCTGACCTCAGGTGATCTTCCTGCCTTGGCATCCCAGAGTGCTGGGATTACAGGCATAAGCCACGGTGCCTTGCCACTAGGGTCTCTTTAGAACACACACGCACACACACACGCACACACACACGCATGCACACCACTGATAAAACCAGGCCCTGGTTTGGGACAAAGGATTTCATTTTCTTCCTGAGCCCTCAAACTTCAAAACCTATATATTTTTAAATGAGATCCAATTCAGTACATTCATCCATAATCTTAAACCAAGCAGCCCAACTGTGTACAGGGCAGTGCAGACTGCCCTGGAAAGGTTTAATCTTGGAAGCAACTGGGCTGCAAGCAGCCCTGCTGCAGACGAGCCCGTCATCCTCTGTCAGGAGGTCTTTCCAGGCAATTTGTCACCAGCCTCAGCAGAGCAGAAGCGGCGCTCAGACACTCTAATCGTGGGGTGCTTCGAGGAGTGGTGGCAATCCTGCTTTCTAGATGTAGCCAACATCAATCAAAGAAAAGTCCTCTTAACCGAGGTGGTGTATTTGCCAGAGAACTGAGACTGCAAAGCAGCCTTTCATAGCTCATGGTCAATCAAGTTCAAAGGGCTATGCTTAGGCACAGCCTGCAGGCTCAGCTCATATGAAAAGGCTGGTAGGAAAGATAAAAATCGGCCTGGCGAGGTGGCTCATGCCTGTAATCCCATCACTTTGGGAGGCTGAGGCAGGAGGATCACATGAGCCCAGGAATTTGAGACCAGCCTGAGCAACAAGCAAGACCCCATCTTAAAAAAAAAAAAAGGTAAAAATAAGTTTGTAAAGGAAAGATAAAAATCCCTAGAGAGTGGAGGCGAGAGCTGCTGCTTCTAGAAGCACAGCCCAGCCACAGCCATGCGGACTCCAGAGGTGGCCCCTCCTGCTGCAGTGATGAGACTGCCTCCCCTCCCCTCCCCTCCTGCTGGCCTGGGGACAGGATCTGGTGGCACGATGGAGGCCAGCATTCTTCCTGCCTGTCTGTCCTCTGCAAGCTAGGCTCCTGCCCGAGGAGGGAAATGCTGCAGAGGCACCCTACAGAGGTGTGGCCCGAGGGCCAAGAGGAAACTCCTGCTTCAAAGCCCAGCCGTGAACCTGGGCACTCAGGGGCCTGTTTCTCGCTTGCCCTTGGCATAGCAGCTCCCTCAACTTAAGAAAGGGAGGAAGAGAGAGCTGGACATTGACGTTTGGAGGGAGAAAGTGGCTTCCTGCCCAACACAGCACAGCATCCTCGTCAGGATCCTATGCCCTGGCCAGAGCCTGGTCAGGCACTGGAGGCCGAGGCCGCTTTCTTGGTTCCAAAAAAACCAATTTTTTTCACCAGTGGTGGGTCCACCTTCAGAAAGATTGAAATCAGGAAAGCCAAAAGTCTCTCTTTCTCTTCTTCCTCAAATGCTATCGGCCTGAATGGGGTGTGGAAATACTACTTCTCCCCCAAACAGGTCGTGATGCTGGTGGACGAAGACGACAGATGCCTTGCTGGCCGTCCTGCTGAGAAGCGATGGCTGGGGGCACCGCCCGGGCTGGGAAAGATGCCCAGGGTCTTTGATGCTTATCCCTGCCCGACCCTTGGGCAGCACAGGAACTGGTTGTCTCATCTCTAAGTCTTGAAATCCACACTGTGCACACTCGGTAAATGTGCACCTACAGCTCAGACACAGTCCTGCAATCTGCACTGTGCACACCCGATAAATGTGTTCCTGCAGCCCAGGCACAGCCCTGCAATCCGCACTGCGTGCACCCAGTAAATGTGCGCCTGCAGCCCAGGCACAGCCCTACAGTCCACGCTGCACACACCAGGTAAATGTGTTCCTGCAGCCCAGGCACAGCCCTACAATCCACGCTGCACACACCCAGTAAATGTGTTCCTGCAGCCGGGCACAGCCCTGCAATCCGCACTGCACACACCCGGTAAATGTGTTCCTGCAGCCAGGCATGATCCTGCCATCCACACGGCACACACCCGGTAAATGTGCGCCTGCAGCCCAGGCACAGCCCTGCAATCTGCACTGCACACACCTGGTAAATGTGTTCCTGCAGCCAGGCACAGCCGTGCCATCCACACTGCACACCCCCAGTAAATGTGTTCCTGCAGGCGGGCACAGCCCTGCAATCCACACTGCACACATCTGGTAAATGGGAGCCTGCGGCCCGAGCACAGCCCTGTCATCTGTACTGTGATGCCTACAGCAGTCTTTACCAAGGCTTATTATGGCACAGTACCCGGCTCTGTGCTAGGTCCTGGGCTGGGGCAGCAGGGTACACAGTTCCACACTGCACTTTTGCTAAAGGTGCCCAGTTTAAGATACAGGCACTGAGCTGAGTGACTGACAGTTGGGGAGTTCGTTCTCTGGTGGCACAGGAACCCCTGAGACTCAGGAATATGAGTCAGGCCAGCAAGGACTGCTGTGTGAGTGCCCACAGGGCCCAGCAGCACTGGGGTGGGGTCCAGGGTCAGCCTCTTATCCAACAGTGAAAGCTCTCTGAGATAACATTGATGAGAAGAGAGGATCCCAAGAGCTGTGGCGAAGACCCTGTCCCAGACTCAGGCACAGTCCTGCAATCCGCACTGCACACACAGCTGCGCTCTGCCATCTGTACAATGGGCACAACGTCGGCCTCACATGGCTGAGATGAGGCCATGGGACACAAGTAGGTATTAGTGTTTATAAACTGAAAAGTTAGCTGGGCCTGGTGGCTCATGCCTATAATCCCAGCACTTTGGGAGGCTGAGGCGGGAGGATCATTTGAGTTTAGGAGTTTGAGACCAGCCTGACCAACCTGGTGAAACCCCGTTTGTACTAAAAAGACAAAAATTAGCCAGGCGTGGTGGTGGGCACCTGTAATCCCAGCTATTCGAGAGGCTGGGGCAAGAGAATCTCTTGAACCCAAGAGGCGGAGGTTGCAGTGAGCCCAGATTGCGCCACTGCACTCCAACTTGGGTGACAGAGCGAGGCTCCGTCTCAGAGAAAACAAAACAAACAAAAAAACAAAACAAAAGAAAAGTTATGGAAATGTCCATAGAGACGTGGAGCAGGCTCCGTGCACGTACTCATTACACCATCATGGGCACCCCAGGGAGGCCCACACTACTGCTTTCCCCACTCTGGGGATGGGGAGAACCTGATTTGTCTTCGGTCCACAGCTAGTGTGCGCAAGGGCCCAATTCAGGTCCAGATCGGGGTGCTGACAAGGACTGTGTTTGGAGCTGCTCCCCTGCAGACACAGCCCCATGGGCAGGCCCTGATGGGCGGTCAGAGGACACAAGACAAGAGCCAGGTAAGCAGCTCTGAGGGCTGGGCCGGAGTGCACACGAGCGCAGGGGAGCGATTCCCAGAAGGGCCGCCCTGTGAGGAGACTGTGCCGGAATTTCCTAACAAAGGCCACTGTGGGCAGGAATACTGGAGGGGACGCGAGATTTCTATGGGCAGACACAGGGTGGAAGGGTTATGTGTGCGGCAGAGGAGCAAGAGAAAACAGCCTGGAGCAGAGAAGAAAGAGAAGATAGCCTGGGGCTGTATTTGACAAAGTCACAAAATGAAAGGTCAATGAAGGGTAGGAGGAAGAGAGGAAGGAAGTAAGGGAGAGAAGGAAAAAGAGGGAGGGAAGGAAACGAGGGAAGGATGGATGGAGGGAGGGAGGGAGGGAGGAAAGGAGTCAAGCATAATTAAGGTTTTGCATTTTAGATCATGAATTCATTTTCTCCCTTGGAAACCACTGTGCGCCTGCCTCTGCCTCGGTACCGCCACCCCCAGGTCTGCTCGGGGCCCCCTCCATGGTCACACAGGGCTGGGCAGAGACAAGCCAGAAAAACACAACGTGCTTTAACAGGGCTGCACAGCGGGGCCAGGCCACCTGCAGGCGTGGGCTGCTGTCCACTTCCAAAGGTCAGCAGGTTGGGGGGTTCCAGGATAGCCAGCTGGGCTCGAGACAGGATCGGACTCTGGGGAGCCTTCAGTCCTGTGCCTGCGACCAGTACACACCTAGAGCAGAGGATGGTGACATAGGAAGTGTCCACAGTCACTCTCCTGCCATCCTCACGTGCACGCCTTCCTGGGTCTGTGGGGGTAAGACGTTCTCTCTCCCAGAAGGTCAGATATCATCACCAAAATGGAACATAGGCAGATGGTCCTGCATCTCTCTCTCTCTTTTTTTTTTTGGATGGAGTTTTGCTCTTTGTTGCCCAGGCTGGAGTGCAGTGGCGTGATCTCATCTCACTGCACTCTATGCCTCCTGGGTTCCAGCAATTCTCCTGCCTCAGCCTCCCGAGTAGCTGGGCTACAGGTGTGCACCACCATGATCGGCTAATTTTTGTATTTTTAGGAGAGATGGAGTTTCTCCATTTTACCCAGGCTGGTCTTGGACCCCTGACCTCAGGTGATCCACCCACCTCGGCCTCCCTAAGTGCTGGGAGGACTGTCGTGAGCCACCGCAGCCGGTCCTGCATCTTTTTGGTAAATATTAATAAGCGTTGGCAACCTTCCTGCAAACTGCTTACCACTCTGCTAAGTCCCCAAACACACAACTCTCCACTCACCAGCGTGCTAAGCAGACGCCCCTATGGGACATGGGCCAGCCGATGTTTGGATGCTTCCAAACACCAACAACCGTTTTGGACGAGTAACTCTAATTCTTGACAACTATCATCTAAAAGACATTTTATAATGGTCTGTGGGATTATTTGTTGCATTTGCTTCTCTATTTGGTGACCAGAATTTATTTCCCAAGTATATTGCTAAGTTCCCACCATGTTTACTGTAAATGGCCCTTGCCTTGCAGACACTTGATGAAGGTCATTGAATCCAAAGGCGTAAGATAGACCAGAATTCAAGCCATGCAGGGTGAGAGGGTACTGTTTTATAAGAAGGGATAGAGACACATTCATTTTTTTAAATGACAGAAAGAACAGGATGCACCTGGCGTGCTTTGTGACTGGGAACAGTTTCTGTGGGTTTCTACTGAGAATGTTTTCTGGAGTCCACGTGGCAGGGATAAGTGAGCCATGGTGGCCTGGATGGGACTCTTAGGAGGGTATGAGGAGTGTTCCTAAGGCATCCAGGCAGAATGGCTGGAGTGAGGGGTGTGCCCAAGAGCCCGTCAGCAGCAGTTCCCCACAATCACCCCCAGCCAGGTTTCTGAGCTGCCATGTTTGTTTCTCTCTCTCTTTTAATTTTGAGACAGGGTCTTGTTCTGTTGCCCAGGCTGGATACAATGGCAGGATCGCAGCTCACTGCACCTTGACTTCCCGGGATCAAATGATCCCCCCATCTCGGCCTTCTAAATAACTGACACTAATGGCATGTGCCACCATGCCCGGCTAATTTTTTTTTTTTTTTTTGGTAGAGATGAGATCTTGCTATGTTGCCCAGGCTGGTCTTGAACTCCTGGGCTCAAGTGGTCCTCCTGCTTCAGCCTTCCAAAGTGCTGGGATTACAGACATAAGCCACCGTGCCTGGCCTTAATGTTTCTCTTCTAGACACGTAAGATGACTGAGTTCTTGAATGCCCTCCAGAAATTAAACCAAGACCTTCTGGAACATTCTTGGGAGGAAAGTAACAAGCAGATTCCCGAAGGTGATGATGGAGGGAGTAGAAGCCTTCAGCCCAGGTCCAGAGGCACGGATCTGGGAAGGGAGCTCATATCTCCTTTTTTGTTGCTGCTGTTTGAGACGGAGTCTCGCTCTGTCACCCAGGCTGGAGTGTAATGGCACAATCTTGGCTCACTGCGGCCTCCACCTCCTGGGTTTAAGCGATTCTCCTGCCTCAGCCTCCTGAGTAGCTGGGATTACAGGCGTGTGCCACCACACCTGGCTAATTTTTGTATTTTTAATAGAGACAGGGTTTTACCATGTTGCCCAGGTAGGTCTCAAACTCCTAACCTCAGGTGATCTGCCCACCTCGGCCTCCCAAACTGCTGGGGATTAGAGGCATGAGCTACTGCCCCTGGCCTCAAATCTTCTTAGTCTAGTTAAAGGTGTGCAAAGCTGGCCAAGAGATTCCAAAGAAATGAATGTCCAAGTAATGCCAGCCAAGGTCTAGGAGAGAAATAACGGTGGCAACTGCAGTATAATGGGGAGAGAATGACAGAAGCTGAGGTCCTCAGGAGATGAAATTGGCAAGACTTAGTAATGTGTGGATGAGGGGAGGGAGATGGAAGAAGGGCTCCCACGTGGCCACTCTTGGGCTTGGCTGGGGTGGCCCACTGGGCACTGTGGCCACTACTGGGGTTAGGGGGCTGGAAGCCTGAATGTGTGGAGACAGATGGGCTCCGGGAGTGCTACGTCTGCAGCATGAATGGCAGCCGGGCAGATGGATACAGAGCTGGACAGGTTTGGGGCTGGGAGGACAGAGAGAGTAACAGGAGCGCTGGGAATGGCCTAGGAGCACCATGAAGGGGAGAGGGGAGTCCAGGATGCCAGGGAAAAGCACAGAGGATGAAGGGGTGGCTCAAACACAGCCTGAGAACGTGCCAGTCTGCACCGGGAGGTGCAGTGCAGGGATGAGGGCTGACATTAGATGGAAGAGGCTGGGACAGAAGTCAGAGTTAGGGAGAGGAAAAGGCAGCCCTGTCCAACTTGCTCAGAGAGGCTAAGAAACCCGTGGGGGCCACATGGCTAGGCCGTGGAGGTGCTTTTGTTAATCTGCCATACATGTGTAGAGGAAGGACAAATATATGAATGAATGAAAAAACAGCAGTCGCGCAGAGTGCCAGGCACTTTGCTTTATTCCTGCATCAGCAGCTCCGACATACTATGAAATGAAAAGGTAAGTGCTCCCCTGGGAGGCCTGAGCCACCCCCAGAGGATCCTGCATACTTCCACCCCCCATCAGAGCAGCTGCAGCTCTCTCTGACTCCATTTCTCTGATGGTGCGGCTGCTGGAGGCCTGTGGCCATCTCCAGCGCGCCTTGTTATCTTATTTATTTATTTATTTATTTTTGAGATGGAGTCACACTCTGTCGCCCAGGCTGGAGTGCAATGGTGCGACCTCGGCTCACTGCAACCTCTACCTCCCGGGTTCAAGTGATTCTCCTGCCTCAGCCTCACGAGTAACTAGGATTACTGGCGCCCACCACACGCCCGGCTAACTTTTGTATTTTTTAGTAGAGACGGGGTCTTGCCATGTTGGTCAGGCTGGTCTTGAACTCCTGACCTAAGGTGATCCTCCTGCCTTGGCCTCTCAAAGTGCTGGGATTACAGGCATGAACCACAACGCCTGGCCCAAGCCCTTCTTTTTATAAAGGCAAAGAGTGGACCCTCCCACCCAGGCCACCTAGTCGGCCACCCGGAGCTAGGCATGACCAGCAGCAGAATGACCAGGGCCCCCTCGGGGTGGCCAGAGGCTCCCTAAGTCTGGAGACTGTGTCACAGACGTATTATTCCATATTGCAAATGGAACTAGATTGTTGTCTAATAGCAGGTAATTACCATGAACAACAACAAAAAAACTCCAAATAATCCGGCGGGGCAGGGGTTGGGGGGGGCGGCGGGGGCGGAAATCAAAGTTCTGGTGGCCTCACACCCCAAATTGCACCCCTGCTAACAGTATGGCACATCATCTTCCAGAAGCCACCACAATGGCCAGACTTCTGCTCACTGGTACCTAAGCTTCTCTAACCAAACTGAAATAAGATCTAAATCAGTATCACCCTCTGGGTAATATGGCCGATTGGGAAGGATGTTTTTCTTTATCTTACAAACATGTACTGACCCCTCCCCCGCCCAACTTGCTGGGCATGGGGCACATGGGGTGTGGCCCAGGCCTTGGGAGCTCCATCACCCACGGGCGGGCATCTGTGGTGAGGTAACAGTCTCGTTAGCTGACACCTCCCTTCTATGCACACCAGTCTCCCCAATCAAAAAAGAAACAGAGTGGAGTTTAAGTTGGCCACTTTCAACCTTTTTTTGTAGTTTTAACTGCAGAAGGCCATTTTCAAATAAAATTTTACAGGGATGCACAATACTGCTGAGCAGGTAAAAACAGGGTCGCACTGGTTGAAGATGGGAGGGGGTGGGTTTTAGGTTGCCCCCCAACCCCATCCCACTTTCCCCTGAGCTTTAAGGAGCTCAGTAGGAAAGCTCTGGCTAGAAGAAGTGCACCCCCCTCCAAGCCTCTTTCTACCCTGACTTTCTGTGACTGTAGCCACACTTACCTGATTACACAGTCCACAACTCTAAGATGTGACTTTGGCCACTTGGCCCATGTAACAAAGTCTAGATTAACCTACTGATATATATTTTTGAAATGGAATCTCACTATGTTGCCCAAGTTGGTCTCGGACTCCTGGGCTCAAGAGATCCTCCTGCCTCCCCCAAGGAGCTGGGACTCCAGGCATGTGCCACCATGCCCTGCTAATTTTTTATTTTTTGTACAGATGAGGTCTTGCTATGTTGCCCAGACTGGTCTTGAACTCCTGAACTCAAGTGATCCTCCAGCCTCCCAAGTAGCTGGGACTATAGGTGTGTGCATGGTGCTTGGCTACTAACTGATTTTTTTTTTTTTTTTTTTTGAGATGAAGTCTCACTCTGTTCCCCAGGCTGAAGTGCAGTGGCGCAATCTCAGCTCACTGCAACCTCTGCCTCCCGGGTTCAAGTGATTCTCCTGCCTCAGCCTCCTGAGTAGCTGGGATTACAGGTGCACACCACCACGTCCGGCTAATTTTGGTATTTTTAGTAGAGACAGGGTTTGGCCATATTGGCCAGGTGGGTCTGGAACTCCTGACCTCAAGTGATCCACCCCCCTCGGTCACCCAAAGTGCTGTGATAACAGGCATGAGCCACCACACCCAGCCCCAACTGATATTTTTAAAAGAAGCAGACATCACAGAAATAAAAATCCAATACATAGGCTAGATGGCTATGAATTCTAGCGGAAGTTGGTCAACAAAACAGAGACATGACTTGAATCCCATAAAGACACACACACACGTCTGCTACGCGCCCTGGCTTCTCTTGCCCACATTTTAGCTGGTGTCCCAGAACTCATCCACTATGCTGCCCACGACGGTGGTGGTGTAGGGGGACCTACAAAGCTTCGTTTCAAACACTGCTTGTGTTTTGACAGCCTTTTTCTTTTTTACGGTGTTTTTAATGAAGTGAAACTAGAAGTACTGGATCTCATAAGCCACCCGGGGGAAGCGTTCCCCTTCTGAACCTGTGGGTGCGGGGCTAGGGACAGATGCTGCCTCAGTAGCAGCACCTGGCTGACCTGACAAGCCACCTGTATCTATGGGTGCTGGTTCAAATCCCAGGGGAGGTTTAAAAAGCGTTGACGAGACTCCGTAAAGATGCGGAAATACATATTTGAGAGGAAAAGAGCATTTCAAAACCCTCCTGTGGCTTTTATCCTATGGCACTTTACCCCCAGGGACCTGAGCGGCGCTGTGAGTTGCAGGTGCAAAGGGCTCAGAGCCAGGGGAGAATCACAGAAGACACAGAGCCCAGCAGTCCTCCCTGACCACAGAAGGGGATGTAGGAGAACCCTGGGCTCATGGCACTGACATTTAGCAGCCACTGTATGTTTTGGTCTTGTCTCAAGAGCGTTTTCCCCATTTATCCCATGTACTTTTTTGTTTTAAAGAGATGGGGTCTGGGCCGGGCGCGGTGACTCACACCTGTAATCCCAGCACTTTGGGAGGCCGAGGTGGGAGCGTCACTTAAGGTCAGCAGTTCATGATCAGCCTGGCCAACATCGTGAAACCCCAACTCTACTAAAAATACAGAAATTAGCCAGACATGGTGGTGGGCACTTGTAATCCCAGCTACTTGGGAGGCTGAGGCAGGAGAATCGCTTGAACCCAGGAGGCGGAGGTTGCAGTGAACCAAGATCTCGCCACTGCACTCCAGCCTGGGTGAGATTCCATCTCAAAAAAACAAAACAAACAAACAAAAGAGATGGGGTCTGGCTCTGTTGCCCAGTCTGGAATGCAGTGGCACAATCATAGCTCACTACTGCCTTGAACACCAGGGCTCAAGCAATCCTTTTGCCTCAGCTTCCCGAATAACTTCATCTATGGGGACTACCACGCCCAGCTAATTTAAACTTTTTTTTTTTTTCCTTAAGAGATGGGGTCTTACCATGTTGTCCAGGCTGGTCTCAAACTCCTGGGCTCAAGAGATCGTCTCGCCTCTGCCTCTCAAGTAGCTGGAATTACAGGTGTGAGCCACCGCACCCGCCCATGCCTCTTATTTGCATGCAGATGCTATTCTGACATGAAACCTTTCACTCAAATATTTCTCTACAATGGAGTCTCTCCGCAGTCAGGCCATGGCTCCACTGTGCTGAGGCTATCAATTCATTTAAAGTGGTTTCCCAGAGCAAAAGCTGCACCTGCGTGCAAGCGATGCCCACACCGAGCGTGTACGGACCGACTTTAAGTGTCTTCTATCAGGCGGGTTCCTGCTCCAGGCCCACCTTGTCCATGAGGCTAACCCAGGGCTGACCTTTAGCATGTGCCCACTCTTCTGTACACCCAGAATCCAAGGGGTGGGAAGGACGGGGGTAGGAGCAGGAAATAAGTGTGTGGCCCAGCTGGAGGAGACAGTGTTGGGGTCAGAACACCTGTACCGCCTTCAAAATTCCCCCAAACTCCCTGCAAAAGCCCCGGTGAGAATCTCACCAGTCTCAGCTTCCACCCAATGACAGGGCTGAGCTCTCCACCTCCATAGTGTCTTCGAGCTCTTAAATGCCAGGGCCTTACGTTAAAATTCACACCAGAGCACAGTGAAGCAACAGAACGCTCCACTCGGGTTTGAATTTGGGCTCCGGGACCTTCCATGGGGGCTTACAGACTTTCCTAACATCTCCCATCTGAGAAATCCAGGGATTATTAACCTACCCCAGCAGGATGCTAGAGGCTGAGATGAAATCACGGCTGGCCAGTGCGGCACGCCGAGCCTTGGCACACGGTCAGCCACACCTGCTATTTCGATTGTTATCACTGGTCGGCATAGACATCGTTCCAGGAGAGGTGCCATTGGGGACACGTGGAACCAGATACCACCTTAGGTCTCCGGTTCTGCAGCTGGGTGGAGGACGGAGGCCTGCATCCTACAGAGTCGGGCAGGACGAGGTGACGTCGGTGCTGCGGGAATAGGAAGGAAGGGGGCCGAGGGCTGGGAAGGTTCATGGAGGAGCAGGCCCCTGAGCCGAGCCTTGGAGGAGGAGCAGAATCTGATGGAATGAGGAAGCCTTGCTTCCAGTAGGAAATCTGAGTGTCCTTCCCCCACAAATATTATTATTATTATTATTATTTTTTTTGAGACAGGATCTCACCCTGTTTCCCAGGCTGGAATGGCAGGATTATAGCTTACTGCAGCCTCAACCTCCAGGACTGAAGCAATCCTCCTGCCCTGGCCTTCCGAGTAGCTGGGACCACAGGTGCATGCCACCACACTTGGCTAAATTTTATTTTTTTGTAGAGATGGAATCTCATTATGCTGCCGAGGCTGGCTCAAACTCCTGGCCTCAAGCAATCCTCCTGTCTTGGCCTCCCAAAGTGCTGAGATAACAGGTATGAACCACCGCGCAGAGCCCCTGGTATCCCGACGCGGGACTCTGTTGCAAGGAACCTGGGAGGCCACATCAAGGTATGGAGGCCTCTTTCCAAATGCCTGGAAAGCTGGAAGATCCCTGAGGACAATGGTGACAGGAGAGGCGAGGACATACCCCAGAGAAGGCAGAGGTGGAAAGGCAGCCCAAGGCTGTGGAATCGGACCTGGAGGGAAAGGAGGAGCAGGGAGACACACAGGAGAGCCTGGGGACACAGATCTGTGACAGGAGGTGAAGAGGAAGAGCTGGCGCAGAAGCACCCGAGAGGCCCGCAGCCCATGAAGTGTTTTCAGGAGAGTTAAGACCCACCATGGAGTGGGTGCCACAGTTAAGCCTGGAGGTTTTGCAGCCAGGAGGGGTTCTGTCTGGGTTTCTTGCCTCCCACCCCAGCCTCCAAAGTGGGTTGACACCAGCTCTGAGCTGTCAGCTGCAGACACTTATCAGACACCAGGGCTGACTCACGGAGAACAGCTTCTTTTTTTTTTTTGAAACAGATTCTTGCTCCGTTGCCCAGGCTGGAGTGCAGTGGCGTGATCTCGGCTCACTGCAACCTCTGCCTCCTGGGTTCAAGTGATTCTCCTGCCTCAGTCTCCCGAGTAGCTGGGATTACAGGCATGCGCCACCACGCCCGGCTAATTTTTCTATTTTTAGTAGAGAGGAGGTTTCCCCATGTTGGCCAGGCTGGTCTCGAACTCCTGACCTCAAGTGATCCACCTGCCTCGGCCTCCCAAAGTGCTGAGATTACAGGCATGAGCCAGCACGCCCAGCCTGAAAAAACGCTTCTTACACCAACAGAGTCAGCTTTCTCTGAACTTGGCTGTTTTTGTCAAGAGTTCGTTTAGACTTTCTTCTAGGATGAAAAATCACGTGTATTTGTTTTGCATCTGCGTAAGGAGTAATATGGAGTCAGACCAATTCCATTCATTTGCCGTTTCCTGTAAGATCAGCACTCTGACGTCCCTGGTGCAGTCCTCCCTCGGATCACCAAGGGCCCTCGGGCACGTGCCCTGCGCCAGGACACCGCAGCGGCCGGGAAAGGCAACGTCCCCGCCCTTGCTTCTAATGTGGAAGACAGAAGATGGAGAACAGGCGGTGAGTCAGCAGGCTTATAAGGGACCCCGGGGGTATCCCCTGTCCCACGGAGTCACCGGGGTCAAGGTTCCCCCAATAGTCAACTCATCAAATGTCTTTCGAATAAAAAAGAAATTCAAAAACTTTGAAACATGACCCTAGTCTGAAACAGACTTCAAAGCAAGCAGTGCTCCAGGACTCACCATTTCTTCCGCTTGAACCTATGAGAAGCTATGAGTCACTGTCGCCAACCCATTACTGTGGAAGTATCTGAGCCGTGAGTGAGCAGCGGTCCATATGCACCCCTTTCTCGCAGCTTGGGGAGTTCCACATTAGGACAAGAGGAGCGCCTCTGTTTACTGTCATGGCTCACGCATGGACTTCTGTGCAAGCATTTGCCCCACACTCATTCATCGATGATGTGCTGGGCACTGTGTCGGGATGCGGGAGTGAACTGAAAGCAAACAGATGACTGCAACTCCACCCACGGGCTACCCACGCAGGTGCCTCATTCCAAGACGGACGACGTCAGAGCTCCAGGTGGCAAGGCCTGAGCCGAGGCACAGGGAGGGAGGAAGCACGGTGGGACAGGGGTGGCAGGAGCAGACTGGGGCACAGGAGGAGCCCAGAGAGGTGGCCCTGGCATTCCAGGGAGGTGAGCGACGCAGGAGCACAGGCTAGGACCACATCCCCACGGCTTCCAGGGCAGGAGCTGGCTTGTCCTTCAGGCCACAGGGAGCCACTGAAGGACCCTGCAGCAGGGCCCTGACAGCATCAGCTCTGAGTTGGAGAAGGAACATTCTAGAGCTCTACAGTCTCACATTACAGAGGAGAAAGACTCTGCTCTGGTAGGGTCTGGAGTTGGGCCCTGGTCTCCTTATGCCAACTCAATGGTCCTTACAGTCCATTTCCTCTCGTCTCCAAACCACCACCAGTTAACACTTGGTTCTGTGCGAGAGCTGGAAGACAAGCCGAGGGAGGGCATGCTTCCAGGCAGCAGAGCCCACGGGAAAAGGGCTCAGAGCTCATCCCCATTCCTTTACAGAGGCTCTGTCACTCACCAACACAGTGATGGGCCTGGGGAGCCTGCAACCCTCATCCTCCTTGGGAAGGTTAAGTAAAAGGACACAGTGCCGCCTGTAATAGGCATTCAGGAAGGGCTGCCAGCTCTCTCTTAAGTGAGTCATGAGATGAACAGGTTTCTTATTCAATTAACTGAGAGCTCATTTCTGTAATATTTTCTTTCCTTATGGAAAAGAGCCTTGTATTCTAAATAAATACATATCTTGAAAACAAGCTCTTGGGTCACAGCCCAAAAAAGGAAAAACACTAAATTCCACACTCCTCTTAGGGGAGACAGAACTACTGATCTCACCGATGAAATGTGACAAAAATATGAAGATCCGACCCCAGTGCCTCGTTACCAATTCCATCTCTTGTTGTTAACACTTGTGCAGAATTACACCTTAAAACCAGGACCGGTTTCTATCTGTAAGTGTTCCTGAATTGTCTGTGAGGGGCTCTTTACAGTGGTGTTAAATTTCACCAGCTTAACAACTCCAGGCTTCTGACAGGCAGATCTGGGGCAGCCCAGGTCCCCGCAGTCAGAAGCGGCAGGTCTCAAAGGCCAACAAAACAGAGACACTCTGGAAGGGTTCCTGTTTCAGGTACCTTGCTGCCATTGAAGCTGCGTTCCTTTAAAACCTTCTGGAAAGTAAATTTCTGCAACCTTAATGCACTGCCTGTCTAAAGAACCCCTGTGGGAACTCCCTCTGAAAAACAAGGAAGCTTTTGTAACGTCAAGAATCACACCACATCAATCTGCTTTGTAATTTTCGTTACACCATTACCTGGCAGACACTGACACCATACCCGGCACTGGGCTCAGTGTTGTGTTAGAAGGATGGTTTTACTGAATCCTCAAAACAGGGCGGTGGCTTTTGCTCTTATGCACATTTTACAGATGAGGAAACTGAGATGTGGGAATTTGGGAAACTTCCCCCAAAGTGGCCCAGCCACCTGGCTCCGGAGTCCAAGCTCTTAACCTCTCCACTGCAGGGCAACTGCAAAAATCTGGCAACAAGTCTCCACGGCATTCTCCTGGTTGTTCTAGGAAGATGTGGAGTTTGCAGCACGGCATGGTGTCAAACGGCCACATGCACAGCAGTCCTGCAGGCACTACCTTGCAGCTGCCACCATGATCTTGGACAGAACGCTCCTCTTGGCCCCAGGTACTGACACCATGCCAGGCCAGCTACATTTCCCCAGTTTCCCTGAACCCCCAGGGCCTGTCTGTGTCTCCCCCACCGGGCAGGAAACCCCTTCCTCCAGAGGCTGATCTCCCCGCACCACCCCCCTCTCCCGTCTGCAGAGCAGCTCAGAACCAAAGGTGAAAGTATCTGAAAGCCAAGACTATAGCGTGTATACACATAGCAATTTGTTACTGTGAGAAACCATCTGTTTCTCGGTATTACAATCCTCAGAGGGCAAATTATAGCTAGCGTTCAACATAAAACATCAATTTAAACCATCAACTATTCATAATTTCAATTCTTTATTGGAAACCAAGGACATAAATGTCAGGGAATAAAGCAATATTTCTTTTATTAACTATTCCATTCATCTGGCTATTAAATAAAACCAGGGCCCCAATAAATGGCAGGAGTCCTTGCCTGACAGCCACACCAAATAGCTCTATAATTCTCAGACGTTTTAAAACAACGAAAACTGCATTATTTGAAAAGTTAGAAACTTTAATATATAATAAAATTAAGATTAATGCGATCTTAATACCTTGCAAAACTGTTTGCCATGCCCTCGTATTCATATATTTCTTCTTGCGCAGTTTATTTTTAACAGCGCTCATTTTGTACTGAGAACGTGCTGTTTTTTACGACTGAGTTTTGCGAACGCCAGCCACCTCCAGCATTTTTCACTGACATCTAGTTTTCCCAGGCTGATGTTCCCTCCCGACTGCCCATCTGCGCTTGTGCCAGGAGGGATGCCATCATCCAAGCACAACCCAGGGTGTGGGTGGCCTTCAGAGCTCAGTCATGCAGGACTTGCACCCAACAGCTTGCCTGAGAGTGCAGGGCAGGTTCTCACTGCAAGCACTTTTTTTTTTTTTTTTGCCAGAGAACCATCTGAGCGTTCAAAAATGAAATCTACGAAGCACGGAAGAGAATATTTACACCGTCCTTTGTGTACTAGACTGTATATCGAGGTTTTTATCTACATTGTCCCACGACAATCTTACAGGGTGGGTACACTTTACAGATCATCAGGATGCAAGTTTGGAAACGTGAGTCAGCCACTGGTCCCATCCATAGGAGGCACACCCATGCATTCAACAATGAGGAAATAAAGAGAAATAAAACATGGGCCCATATTCAATGCCTGACAGTCTAATAGCCATGATGGACACTGACACACTTTGGACATCTGTCCCCTAACACACACACACACATATATATGTGTATATATATATATATTTTTTTTTTTGGGGGGGGGGGACAGAGTCTTGCTCTGTCACCCAGGCTGGAGTTCAGTGGTGCAGTCTCAGCTCTGTCACCCAGGCTGTAGTGCAGTGGCGCAATCTCAGCTCACTGTAACCTCTGCCTCCCGGGTTCAAGCGATTTTCCTGCCTCAGCCTCCTGAGTAACTGAGATTACAGGTACATGCCACCACACCCGGCTAGTGTCCCCTCCAAATTTCATGTTGAAATGTGATCCCCAGTGTTGGAGGTGGGGCCTGGTGGGAGGTGTTTGGGCCATGAGGGCAGATTGCTCATGAATGGCTTGGTGCCCACCTCCTGGTAATGAGTGAATTCTTGCTCTGAGTTCTTGTGAGATCTGGTTGTTTAAAAGAGTCTGGGACCTCCGCCTTCTCACTCTCTCTCTCCCTATGTGATATGTCAAGTCCTCTTTGCCTTCCATCATGACTGGAAGCTTCCTGAGGCCTCACCAGCAGCAGATGCTGGCGTCATGCTTCTTGTACAACCTGCAGAACCATGGGCCAAGTAAACCTCTTTTCTTTATAAATTACTCAGCCTCGGGTATTTCTTTATAGCAATGCAAATGAACTAACAGACTCATACATAATTGTTCACTGCAGTCAGTGGCCATGGGCCCAGGGCACCCCAGGGTACGCACAGAGGAAAAAAACTGAACCACCTCATGCCACCGAGGGAGGAACCACTGGTGGGAGGATGGGAGGGGTGTTAGAGAAGTTTCCTGGGGCTGGAGACCACACCTGGGCTGAGGTTTATGCAAATAGCTGCTTTTCTCTTTCTTTTTCTAAGAGGTTGTCACCCAAAGAATAATTATTTTATGGAGACCAAATATAACAGTATTAAAGAAAGATCTTATATTCAAAACACGTATATGTCCATCCCACATCCCCAGCAGAACTTTTTCTTTTGGTCACACAGCCAATGACATAAACATCTCCGTCCTTCTGAACAGCACTGGTGATTTTACATTTTACTGGCTGTATAATATTCCTTCCTGTTGAGGTGGGCCGTCAGGAACTGTTGGGTGAATGAATGAATGACTAGTGCTTTCCTTAGGCACAGGACATGGACACTCACAAAGTGCTTAGACCCCCACCTCTGTGGGTGTCCTGACACCACCCAGAAAGGGGATTGATTAAAACTGTCCCTGTTGGGGAAGGAGAACATCACACACCGGGGCTTGTCATGGGGTGGGAGGAGGGGGGAGGGAAAGCATTAGGAGATATACCTAATGTAAATGACGAGTTAATGGGTGCTGCACACCAACATGGTACATATACACATATGTAATAAACCTGCACGTTGTGCACATGTATCCTAGAACTTAAAGTATAATAATAATAAAAAAAGTCCCTGTTGGCTCACACCTGTAATCCCAGCACTTTGAGAGGCCGAGGCAGGCAGATCGTTTCAGGCCAGGAGTTCAAGACCAGCCTAACCAACATGGTGAAACCTCATCTCTGCTAAAAATACAAAAATTAGCCGGGCATGGTGGCCCGCATCTGTAATCCCAGCTACTCAGGAGGCTGAGGCATGAGAATCACCTGAGCCTGGGAGGCAGAGGTTGCAGTAAGCCAAGATCACACCACAGTACTCCAGCCTGGGCGACAGAGCAAGATTCCATCTCAAACAAAAAAGAAAAAAAGAAAAAAAAAAAAAAGAAATTTAAAAACTGTCCCTGTTTTGCAGGTGAGGAAATTCAGGAGACCCAGTGACTTGTCCTCCTGTCTCTTGCACTAATTCTAAAGCTGCTGCCCCAGCTCCTGGCCTTCCCTACCAGCTCATAACACCTTGGTGAGAAAAACGAGGCAGCCGGGCACACTCGGCTTTTCTCACTTACAGTGGAAGATGTCAGCAGTCACAGCTATGGAGGAAGAGAAAGCTCTCAGGGGAAACTACTTTTTACTGCTATGTTATTGGCCAGGGCTGAGTCATACATTTCAGCCTGCAATGCAGGTAGAGGGAAACTCTAGCAATCAACAGGCAAGAAAATACCTGCCAAGATCGACTTGGACAACCTCATGGGTTTGGTTTTCTTTCTTCCCTTTTCTGCTTGCTTATTTTAGGCCATCTTGGTGAATACAGAAAGCAACAGTTAATTTTCCCTCCCATTTATGTGGCCGAGCGAAACCTCCCTGGTTTTATTAGAGTCAAGACTTGAAACCTGGCCAGGTGCGGTGGCTCACGCCTGTAATCCCAGCACTTTGGGAGGCCAAGGCGGTGGATCACTTGAGGTCAGGAGTTCAAAACCAGCCTGGCCAACATGGTGAAACCCCATTTCTTCTAAAAATACAAACATTAGCCGGGCATGGTGGTGCTTGCCTGTAATCCCAGCTACTCAGGAGACGGAGGCAGGAGAATCGCTTGAACCACGGAGGCGGAGGTTGCAGTGAGCCGAGATCGCACTGCTGTACTCCAGCCTGGGCGACAGAGCAAGACTCCGTCTCAAAAAAAAAAAGACTTTAAACTTCAGAGCCTCTGACATTTGCATTCACGATTCAAACACCACTGGGGAATGCCTGGGATATCATTTTAATAAGCACATTATCTGTAAAAGAGAGTGGCTAAGACTCACATTGCCAGCCTGGGAATGGCTGGCCACTCTCTGTGGCCACCAATTGGCTATTCCACGTAGCCCAGGCCACACTGAGTGCCCTGAACTGAGATTTATCATTCACTCTACAAATAATTTCAGTACCTGCTACATGCCAGCCACTCTTTCATTCACAAAAAAGAAGACGTTTTTGAATTCAGGCAACTTACATCCTCATGCGGCAAGACAAGTAAGAAACAAACACATACTATGTCAGGAGAGAGGAACTGTGGTAGAAAACGTCCTGCAAGGGAAAGTGAGGCGTGTGTATAGGTTGGGGGAGGAGGGGGCCGGGGACACAGTACTGGGTCAGGATTCACAAAAAGGGGGGTATTCATGTCAGGACCTCTCCCTGTTCAGGAGCTATGCCAAAAGAGGCCTCTCCCTAGGTCATCTCCCTAGGCAAGCCTGATGTCCACAAATTCATTTTTCCATTTATTATTTTTGCAATTAATTGCAAAAACCACAATGACTTTTGCACCAAACTAAATATTGCCTGAAATTTCCAAAGACGCAGCATGTGACTCGGTAGCTAAAGGGGGAAAGAGCATCCCTAGAGTTAAGTTCCCAGGACATTGAACTCAAAGGCCAGATTCAGAGAGAGGAGTCAGGAAGCGCAGGTGCTGTGTTCGGGAGAAAGTCCCACGGGGTGCGGGGCACTGTGGCTTCCAGGTACATCCGTGCGGACGGCGGGCTGGTTCTCGGGGCCTTGAGGAGCCCCGTTCTTGGGCCGGGGGTCACAGAGTTAGGAGACAGCTGGCTGGCTGAACAGTTACAAGCTGGCCTAGAGCAGAAGAAGGTGGTTTATGTCACCGCACTCTCCCGAGTCAGAAGCGGGAGAGGTGTCTCCAGGGACTTCCTGAGTGAGAACCAATCTGCCACCTACTTTGGATTGTGTCATTTTTCACTCAAGTGCCAGGTAGAGAACTGGTCAGATTCTTCAAAATGAAGATTTTTATTGTTTTAATTGGAAACAGGGTCTCCCTCTGTCGCCCAGGCTGGACTGCAGTGACACAATCACAGCTGACTGCAGCCTTGACCTCTCGGGTGGAGCAGTCCTCCCACCTCAGCTTCCCCAGTAGCTGGGACCACAGGTGCATGCCACCATGCTCAGCTACTTTTTAAACATTTTTTTTTTTTGTAGAAACAGGGTCTTGCTATGTTGCCCAGGCTGGTCTCGAACTCCTGGGCTCAAGCGATCCTCCCACTTCGGCCTCCCAAAGTGCTGGGATTCCAGGTGTGAGCCCCCACACCCAGCCTGAAGGTTCTTCTTCTGTAAGATCCTGAGTAGTGGCATCACTGCCCTGGGGACCCTCTGTTGAGAATAATATTCATCACAACCTCCCTGGCCCAGAATGACACGGCAGGGCACTGCTCCCTAAGCCCGGTGCTGGCTGGAAGCCCTTCCAGAAACAGCTCAAGGGTAGGGCCCCGCTCTCCGCACTCTGTCACCCAGCCCTGGGCCTGTACTCACAGCGCTGGAAACAAAGTTCCTGAATAACAGACGAAGAAATAAAACACCCAGCCGGACACGGTGGCTCACGCCTGTAATCCCAGCACTTTGGGAGGCCAAGGCGGGTGGATCACCTAAGGTCAGGAGTTCGTGACCAGCCTGGCCAACATGGTAAAACCCTATCTCTATTAAAAATACAAAAATTAGCTGGGCATGGTGGTGGGCACTTGTAGTGCCAGCTACTCGGGAGGCTGAGGCATGAGAATTGCTTGAACTCAGGAGGTGGAGGTTGCAGTGAACCGAGATTGTGCTACTACACTCCAGCCTGGATGACAGAGCAAGACTCCGTCTCAAAAAAAAAGAAAAAAGAAAGAAAACACCTGAGCCCTGCCAAGGGGGAGCTGTCTTCCCCAAACCAACAAACCTCCTAAAGATAGCTGGGAGCCCATCCTACCAGCTCTGATTTGGGGCTGGTTTGTGAGTTACTGTTAGGAGTAAGTCCCTAGAAGTGATAAAAGATAAATCAACCCAACGTTTGATTTATAAGATATATCAGACTGATAACTAGTGACAATGTTAATCTAATTACAATTCAAAAATCTCATCACGTCCATTTTCCATGCTATTTCATTAACTTGGGCTTTTGCCAACAATTCAACATTTTAAGCGTGACCGAATTCACGCTTCATTCCTTCGGTGTGGGTGATGACCTGCTCCAGGGTGAGGGTCTCAGAGCCCCTCTTCCACCCAGTGGCCCATATGCCGGCCCTAGGGAGCCCTTTTTCTAGCCCACAATCCTTTCCCAGCATCACAGGCTAGAGCACCTCCATCTCCTGGTATTCACCTCCTGGAAGGTTTTCTGAGTGGTCAACATGTTCCCGAGAGCCTACATCTGCACTGCTTGCCCAGGATTTCTGCTTCTTGCTCATTAAATGGACACTCTTGGCTTTAAAGGTAGGGCAGGCACCAGGCGGTTAACACCAGGCAGCGCCCCTCTGGCCCCAGTAATTTGTGACCACTGGTCATTATGCTTCCCACATAGAATCCAGCCAGCCCATCAACAGATGTTTACTGCGCACCTATGATACCCCAGGCTCTGTGCCTGGGGCTGGACGTACGCCGTGAAGTGGCCTGAAAGTGCTCTCATGGGAATGGCATTCTAGGAGGGAAAGGTATACAGAGATGGAAATGACACACCAGGCAACGTGTGACAGGAAGAGCACAAGTAGCTGGAATTCCCGGGTGAGCCAGGTGGAAGAAAGTGGAAGAAGCCACGGGGCACAGAGGAGGAGGACAGAGGCTAGGCAGGTTCAAGGGTGAAGACCGGGGCTAGAGGGGCCGTGGCCCAGCCAGTGAGGGCAACGTGGGGTCACAGAATGTGGAAGGCTGGATGGAAAGACATCAGAGGGTCTAGCAGGGAGACGGAAAGATCTGAACTGCATTCGTTAGAAATAAAACTGGGGCCGCTGGGGAAAGAGAATGGACAGAAGGCAGCCAAGAACGGAAGTGGTGGTGGGGTGGCCATGACAGTGGCTTGGGCCAAGGTGACAGCGTGTAGCTGGGAGCCCAGGTGTATCCAGGAGGAAGGATGGGCTTGCTGGTGGACCAGGCATGTTGGGGGAGAGGAGGGGGAGCCCCAGGGCACACCTAGGTTTTAGCCTGAGCAGCCCCTGGGTGGTGACACCATTTCCCGAGGTGACAGGGGGACTGGGATTGGTGGTGCAGGCGGTGTGTGTGGGAGGGGTCAACAGTTCTCTTTTGAAGCCATGTGAAGCCGGAGATGTCTTTCCAAGTAGAGATGTTGAATATTCAGTTGAATATTTGGGTTAATATAAATATAGATGCCATCCTTCTGTGGATGGTATTTTAAGCCACGAGAGTCGATGGGATCCCCTGAGGACAGGGTCTTGTAGATATCAAAGGGCAGGTCCCCGAGACTTGTGTGCCCTCTAACCTCAGGTGCAGGGCGCGAGTGGGGACCCAGCAGAGAGTGATGGGCAAGGTGGGCCGAACCAGGAGAGCCTGTATCTCAGACAGGGGTCAGGGAAAAAAAAAACATTTTAAGAAGGGGAGAGTGGTCCGCTCTCAAGAGCTCAGTCACATCTCATGCTTTACTTTTCAATAATTTTCACACATTCTGCTGACCCCCCATATATAACCATGCTTAAAAAGCAAGATTGCAGCTTGAAATTCCTAGTTCTTGGCTCCTGGAAGGAGGAATCTTTTTTATTTATTTATTATTATTTTTTTTGGAGCGGAGTCTCACTCTGTCACCCAGGCTAGAGTGCAGTGGTGCAATCTCGACTCACTGCAGCCTCTGCCTCCCGGGTTCAAGCGATTCTCTCAAAGGAGAATCTTTTTATGTTATTTATTTATTTTGAGCCACGGTTTCACTCTGTTGCCCAGGGTGGAGTGCAGTGGCACGATCATAGCTAACCTGCAGCCTCGATCTCTTGGGCTCAAACCATTCTCTTGCATCACCCTCCCAAATAGCTGGGACTACAGGTGTGCACCATCATGCCTGGCTAAAGTTTTGATTTTTTGGTAGAGATGGGGTCTTGCTACACTGTCCAGGCTGGGGAATCCTTTTATTTGAAAATAATGGTATTTCTTCAAAGAATAGCTTCAGCTTGGACCAAACCAATTTTCCAAGACTGAACAGAGACAAGGAGGAGTGGCAGCCAATGTAGGGAATATCTGGAGCTGGAAAAAGAGCAATGTTTTAAGTAAGGGCTGGAAGGAAGTTCCTTGTGGGTTGATACATCTTCGGGAGTGGAGAGATAAAAGCGGAAATGGAAATCAGGAAGGGTGCCAGGTGCAGTGGCTCACGCCTGCAATCCTAGCACTTTGGGAGGCCGAGGCGGGAGGATCACCTGAGGTCAGGAGTTCAAGACCAGCCTGGCCAACATGGTGAAGCCCCATCTCTACTAAATATACAAAAATTAGCCGGGTGTGGTGGTGCACAACTGTAATCCCAGCTACTTGGGAGGCTGAGGCAGGAGAACTGCTTGAACCTGGGAGGTGGAGATTGCAGCGAGCTGAAATCATGCCACTACACTCCAGCCTGGGTAACAAGAACGAAACTACATCTCCAAAAAAAAAATCAGAAAGGGAAAAGACTATTCAAATTCTAGTTACAATATCAACTAAATGGAATAAAGTCAAATTTAAATCTCGGGAAGTTGGAGCTACTTTTGTTTCCCCTGAACTGTGACAGAGCAGGACAATTGTTCAAAGAGGCACATGGAGTTTTCACACCTCCAGTATAATGAGACGCACTGGATCCACCGATGTAAATTTAGAGTTTTTCAATATGTGCAATTATGCCACCATCCAAAATGCCAAAATGCTGCCACATTCACACTCGTCATCAGATCTTTAATGGCTGCCCAAAAAAGTTATGAGAAAGAGGAGAGTGGCTGATGGGAGAAACAGTCAATTACAGCTCTCTGGAAAGCCCTCAGGCTGCCACCTCTACAAGTTTTGGCTTTTAGGGGAAGTTCATTTCAAACTCCTGCCCCCGTCTGGGTTTTTCAATCAAAAATTCCTTATGCATATTTTTGGTTCACATTTCCCATCGCTCAAAAATGATTTTTAAAATTTTCTTTTATTCAGAATATTTAAAGGAATATTGCATTGGGAAAATGAGCTATCCGCCTGGTGGAAAAAACAGATCCCTTACACTACAATACCCTACACACAAAACTGTTGTCGATTCAAAAACCAAGTGAAAAACTAGAAATCTACAATTACTATAAGAGAGTACAGAAATATAGTTTATGTTTACAAAATGAATGGTAAATTTGGGGAAAATTTCTACAATATGTAAGAGAGAAACAATTAATTCATACTGTGGTTTTTTGTTTGTTTTAGAGATGGGGTCTCTCTCTGTGCCCAGGTGGGAGTGCAGTGGTGTGATCTCGGCTCACTGCAATCTTCACCTCCCAGGTTCAAGTGATTCTCCCTGCCTCAGCCTCCCAAGTAGCTGGGATTACAGGCATCCATCACGCCTGGCTAATTTTAGTAGAGACGGGGTTTCACCATGTTGGCCAGGCTGGTCTGGAACTCCTGACCTCAAGTGATCCACCCACCTTGGCCTCCCAAAGTGCTGGGGTTACAGGCGTGAGCAGCTGTGCCCGGCCTTAATTCATGCTCTTTAAAAGTGAGTAAGATGACGACGAGGTAAAAGACCAACCAAAATAAACAAAGGATGTCAAAAGGTAATTTACACAGGAGATACCACTGGCTAACAAACACACGGAAAGACAGCCAACCTCACTGTTGATTGACGAGTTTTGAATTTAAGGCAATATATATTTTTTGACCAGTGGAAAATTTATCACAATGCCATTATCCAGGGTTAGTGAGGTTTGGAGGAAGAGAACACTCCCATGCCTCACTGGTGAGGAGTGACAACTGAAACAGGCATTTTCTTTTTTCTTTTAGAGACAGGGTCTCGTTCTGTCACCCAGGTTGGAGTACATGACACAAACATAGCTCACCGCAGCCTCGAACTCCTGGGCTCAAGTGATCCTCCCACCTCAGCTTCCTGAGTAGCTGGGACTACAAGCACACGCCACCATGCCTAGCTGATTAAAAAAAAAAAAATTCATTTTTTGTAGAGATAAGGAGGTCTCACTATATTGCCCAGGCTGGTCTCAAGCTCCTCCTGCCTTAGCCTCCCAAAGTGCTGAGATTACAGGCGTGAGCCTTTTCTTTTCTCTCTCTCTCTGTTTTTTTTTTCCTTTTGAGACAGAGTCTTGCTCTGTTGCCCAGGCTGGAATACAGTGGCACAATCGCGGCTCACTGCAACCTCCATCTCTCGGGTTCAAGGGATTCTCCTGCCTCAGCCTCCTGAGCAGCTGAGATTACAGGCACATCCCATCACGCCCGGCTAAGTTTTGTATTTTTAGTGGGGACGATGAGGTTTTGCCTTGTTGGCCAGGCTGGTCTTGAACCCCTGACCTCAGGTGATCCACCCACCTCGGCCTCCCAAAGTGCTGGGATTAGAGGTATGAGCCACCACACCTGGCTGGTGTGGGCCATTTCTGATGCCAAATTGGCAAAGAACATGCACATCTTTCTGACCCAGCAAATCCCATTCCCAGACCTCCCTCTGCCCACATGCCATGACAGCCTCCTTCCCAAAAACACTCCCGAGATGCCTTCCTCGCTCTTGTCTTTTCCATGTGTTTATCATACATACAACACACAAATAATTCCTACTATAAAATTTAAGAAAATAGAGATGACTAAGGAATGAATGAAAGCCCCTCACGCCAAGCTGCCCGCCCCCTTCCTCAGCTGATATCACCCCTGGCTGCGCTCTTCTCTGTGATACAAAAGGCACTTTTGGAGTGAATGATACCCTCTCCAGCTGAAAAGGCCAACCTGTAATATATCTACATCTATATTTAGATTATAGAATTAGATCCCAATTTAGCTGACTTTCATCTCATAGCCTGTGATGTTTCCCAGCGCTGCCTGAATTAGATTTCCTACTAGTTAGAATTTCCTGTAAGCTAGGATTAAAAGCTCTCGTTTCCTAGTTTCTCCTTTCTATCTTAATCATTATACAGCACTTCACATTTCATAAGAACTTCTGAAAATATTAACAGGTTATTTCGCTTCCTGATAATCTATGAAAGACACGGAGAGGATAAAACTAGAGTGTGTGGTTAAGATGAGAGTGTACCACAGTAAGACTCCAGGATGGGGACATTTTCAGCTCTGTGGCCTCAGTCATGGTCAAGTCATTTGTTCTTTTTGGGTCTGATTCTTAATTTTTAAAATGAGAATTTGATACTCGGGAGGCTGAGGTGAGAGCATTACTTGAGCCCAGGGAGGTGGACGTTGCAGTGAGATTGCGCCACCGCACTCCAGCCTGGGTGACAGAGCCAGATTCTATCTCAAAAAAAAAAAAAAAAAAAAAAAAAAGAATCTGGGCCGGGCGCAGTGGTTCACACCTGTAATCCTAACACTTTGGGAGGCCGAGGCGGGTGGATCACGAGGTCAGGAGTTCGAGACCAGCCTGGCCAACATAGTGAAACCCCGTCTCTACTAAAAATACAAAAAATTAGCCAGGCATGGTGGCGGACACCTGTAATCCCAGCTACTCAGGAGGCTGAGGTAGGAGAATCTCTTGAACCTGGGAGGTGGAGGTTGCTGTGAGCTGAGATCATGACACTGCACTCCAGCCCAGGCGACAGTGTGAGACTCCATCTCAAAAAAAAAAAAAAAAAAGAAAAAGAAAAAGAATCTGGGGCAAGGTGGACAGTATAGAAAGTGCCTGTCCCATATGTTCTAATCGGGACATGTCACTTTCTTTCCCTCTTCTTTCAAAATTCACTCCAATTCAGGGGTCCAGGTGGGGGCTGTTAAGGGTGCTGGTGACATTTTCCATCTGGGTGCAGGGGACACGGGTGCATTCATTTGGTGCAAATTAATTGAATGCACGCAGTATGAAGTGTACATTTTTCTATATGCATAACTTTCCCTGTATGCATGACTTCAATTTAAATGGTAAAACCAAAAAGGTAAAACTTGCTCCCTCCAGTCTCCAATTCCCCTGTCAGCAGACTCTGTCCTGGCATTGCACTGGCTTGCTGCGGAGGGCTGGGGGGCAGTGGTGGAAATGAGCCTCTCATTAAAAACACGTGCCTTCTGGGGGCCGTGATGAACGTGAGTGTGAGATGAGTCCAGCTGCGGTCAGAGCCATGGGATGTGGGTCACTGTGACCCAGTGGGTCACGGGTGCTGAGCAAGGAAGGGCTGGGAGGCTCAAGAAAAATCTAAAGGGGCCCAGCCTCTGCCAGGAAAAGCAGGCCTGGCTCTGCTGAAACCCCAATCACGCTCTGATGGATACCGGTACCTGGGCAAGGATACCGTGGATGGACTTGATTCTTCTCTCCTGAAATGTACCAGAAGGTGCATGCGGGGATTTCGGCTGCCTGAAAAGCAACCCTCTAAAACCCGAGTGTCATTTTTAGAATCAAAAAGGAAGGAAGGCAGTGGCTGGCTGCACTGGTCAGTAACGAGATCTGGAGCTTTTCGCCTTAAGGTCACTGTTTAAAACTCTGCCCTGGGTCAGTGGTAACAGAAAGTGACGACTCCCTCGCAGGCATCAGGGTGCAACTTTGAATGCCAAGAAGGGCTGTGTCTGTTGGTTACCACGCGGCGAGTTCCCGGGACACCTCCTGACACCTACTGACAGTGTCTCTTTCTCTAGGAGTGGCCTCTCTTCCCACCCACCATGGCGGCCTGGCCTGGAGGAGGAGGCATTGGGGCCGGAGTCCTTCCCCGACAGGGAGTCTCTCTCCACCTTGGCGGCTGAACTCCAGCACACGAATACACAGGAGGTGGTGAGGGCGCGTGAATACAGCAGAAAGGGCCACCAGCAGAGAGAAAAAGGAGGAGCAAAGGGCAGATGTGTCCAGTGGTCAGGGCCCTCCCCGGGTCCTCCGTGCTCCTGGCCCTCTTCAAGGCTGTTTTCGATGCGGGATCCATGACATGCTTCTCTCTCCAACAGATCCCCGCAACCTAGCCAGGTCATATGCCGTCCGAGGAGGCAAGAAAATTCTGATCGATCTCTTTGTCCCCGAACGGTATGTGTCTAAAAAGACTAAACCAACCAGATTTAAAAGAGAGGGACAGAGTTCATTCTCTGGTTCTAATGACCAGTACTTTACAAGCTACATTTACTCTGTATCTGAACTCAAAACATCAGTTGATCTGGCCCGGGCACGGTGGCTCACGCCTCTAATCCCAGCACTTTGGGAGGCGGAGGCAGGCGGATCACGATGTCAGGAGATCCAGACCATCCTGGCTAACACGGTGAAACCCCATCTCTACTAAAAATACAAAAAATTAGCCTGGCGTGGTGGCAGGCGCCTGTAGTCCCAGCTACTTGGGAGGCTGAGGCAGGAGAATGGCGTGAACCCGGGAGGCGGAGCTTGCAGTGAGCCAAGATAGCGCCACTGCAGTCCCGCCTGGGCGAAAGAGCGAGACTCCGTCTCAAAAAAATAAATAAATAAAAATAAATCAGTATCTGAAATCACCCAACTCACAAATCCAGACAGAAGTTCCTCTACCTTTAGAAAGAGGTGTATCCACTCCTAAAAATGGGCCTGTAATTCTCTTGTCTTCTTTTAGATCAATGTAATGCTGCTTCTATTAAGCTGTAAGATACCTGCCAGTGGCACTTGGTTGCCAGCAACTTGTAACCGGCAAAGAAACCAAGTGACTTCTTTTTACGAGGATCTTTAGGGAGAATTTTTTTTGCCAACACCAGAGGAGCTGTGCTTTCCCTCAACACATGCTTTGTTTTGAGCTTGTGGACAGTGTAAGTCACATGACTTATCTGGTTGCCCTTTTTGCATTGGTTGCTGGGAAGCTCACAATCAAGTCTGTATCTCATCTTTACAAAGTACACAGGGCCTGGGGAACTTTGGATAGTTGTCTAATTCTGGTTCTAACTGCCTTTTCCTCTCACTTTATTTACAATTTATTTTTACAATAGAGATTGGGTCTCCCTATGTTGCCCAGGCTGACCTTGAACTCCTGGGCTCCAGTGATCCTCCTGCCTTGGTCTCCCAAAGTGCTGGGATTACAGGTGTGAGCCACCATGCCCAGCCTCCTCTCACTTTCTTTCCTCTTCGTTCCCACTCACTCCCAGTCTCATGCCTTGCTTGTCATACTGTGCTAACTGTACCTTTGCAAGCCATTGGAAATCATTCTTGGAAGTGAGCAGAACACAACCAGCCAGGAGGGCAGGAATGGCAGAGTGGCAAGGGCATGGCTGTAGGGTCACACCGACCCAGACTCAATATGAGCTCAACCCTTGCTGGCAGCGCCATACTGGGCAGGCCAGTGACCTCTCTGAGCCTCAGTCTCCGCAGATAGAAAATGGGGAAAGTATCTTTTTCAGGACTGTTGTCAGGATTAAATTAGTAGATACATGTGAACCTGCTCAGCTCAGTGCCTTGTTCAAAGCAGGTGCCTAAGATAAGTCACTTCCCTTTCCTTCTGCTGCAGGCAAAACTGGCAGAGATCCCACCCAAAGTCCCCAGACAACCAGGATGCCTCTACACTCCAAGGAGGTCAGTTGATCCCAGGGTCAGTTCTGATTAGAAATGGGAAGGTTCAGCCGGGTGCAGGGGCTCACGCCTGTAATCCCAGCACTTTGGGAGGCCGAGGCAGGTGGGTCAGCTGAGGTCAGGAGTTCAAGGCCAGCCTGCCCCAAATGGTAAAACCCTGTCTCTACTAAAAAGACAAAAATCAGCCGGGTGTGGTCGTACGCACCTGTAATCCCAGCTACTCGAGGGGCTGAGGCAGGAGCAATGCCTGAACCTGGGAGGCCAAGGTTGCAGTGAGCCAAGATCATACCACTGCACTCCAGCCTCAGCGACTGAATGGGACTCCTTTTCAAAAAAGAAAGAAAGAAAAGAAAGACATGGGAAGGTCTGGGATACTCAGCAGAGGCGTGGGGAGGTCATGTCCCACTCCTCGAGCTCAGGTTCTACAATCCTGGGGTGTGTGCAAACCTTGGTGGAGTTTGGCCAGCCCCACATGAAGCCTGTATCAGACAGTTTGTCCTTCAGGAACTGCAGGTGGGAACAGCCCCCTCCAACGCACCCCCGGGCCAAGCTAAGGAAGGGTCAGGCGGCTCTGTCTCTAAAGCACCTGGGATGGAAGGACTCAAAGTCAAGGCCAGCCGTTTCTCTATGAAAGGTCTGTTGTGAATTTCCTACCGCAGGCTTCCTGGCCACCCATCACTCAGTGCCATTCTGGGCCACTCTCTGCAACTGTCAGTCAACGTTTGCTAAGAGAATAAAGCCTAATTTGAATTTTAACAAGCACAGCAATTAGAAAGGCCGATCTGCCACAGAGAGCATCTTATCACACATTTGAAACCCAAATACAAATATTTCAGATTATGCCCTGGGAGGGAATATCCATTTTCATTTATGACATGTAAACTACAAGAGTAACTCTTTTTTTTTTTTTTTTTGGTGCTAACTCCGGCAAGAAGACAAGGATGGTTTCAGAATTGAAAAAGGAAGGAGAAAGGGGACCGTGGAATCCTGATACGCGTTGGGGCAAGAGTCAAGGGCAGAGAAAGTTACTTAATTATTACTGCAGATCAGGCGCCTCTTTTTTCAAGGTACATCTTCATTTCAATGGATACATTTAAGCAGGTTCCAGAAGTATACACTGCACACATTTTCAACTAAAGATAGAAACTATGCTTAAAAAGCTAATTTGGTATTTTTAGGAGTTTGGGTTTCTTTGATCTGGCCAAAAGAGGCTTAAAATTCAGCTTCAAACTATTTTGGTCTCTGCTTCACAACTCTGAAATAACTGCTACATCTTAAGTTCCCTTCGACCGCTAAAAAGTGTGGGATTCTATCAACCTGCACGCTGGAAAGGCTGAAAGTGCAGGGCTGACTTCACATCAGAATCTTCTCTTTCATGAGGATCCTGGCTTTGTCAAAGGAGGTGAATTTCAAAATGTATGATTTGGTCACTTTTGTTTGTGACAGGGTCAGACCTTCCTAATCTAAATTCAAGGTTTTTCTCTTTACAGTACAGGAAAATCTGGGTGCCTGCTTTTTTTTTTTTTTTTTTTTTTTTTTGCTGTTTTTTGTTTGTTTGTTTTTTGAGACAGGGTCTTGCTCTGTCACCCAGGATGGAGTGCAGTGGCACGATCTTGGCTCAGTGCATCCTGGAACTCCCAGGCTCAAGCAATCCTCCCACCTCAGCCTCCTGGGTAGCTGAAAGTACAGGTGTGTGCCACCACGCTCAGCTAACTTTTTGCATTTTTTTTTTGTAGAGATGGGGTTTCACCATGTTGCCCAGGCTGGTCTCAAACTCCTGGCCTCAAGTGATCCTCCTGCTTTGGCCTCCCAAAGTGCTGGGGTTACAAGTGTGAGCCACTGCACCCATCCTAGGTGCCTGTTTGTTTAACTCTCAGTACAGGGAGGTTAATGACAGCAATCAGCTCATGGCGTTCCCAGTAACAGACCAGTATCTCTGTTACTCTCACCATTAGCCCACAGCTGGCCTGACCAGACCCTTTACCAATGTGGAGAGAGGAGTTCAGGGAGCCCAGTGTCCTGCCCAAGGCCACAGAGCTGATCAGCTGCAGAGCCAGGGTCACCTTGCAGAGTCACACCCCCACAGCACAGTCCTCTCCCTACCAACTCTCCCCTGTCTCCCACCCAGGCAGCAGGGATATCCTGGAGAAGGCTGAAGAATTCTAGGCTCTTCAGGCCGGGCATGGTGGCTCATGCCTATAATCCCAGCACTTTGGGAGGCCAAAATAGGTGGATCACTTGAGGCCAGGAGTTTGAGACCAGCCTGGCCAACGTGGGAAAACTCTGTCTCTACTAAAAATACAAAAATTAGCCAGGCACGGTGGTACGCGCCTGTAACCCCAGCTACTCAGGAGGCTAAGGCAGGAGAATCACTTGAACCTGGGAGACGGAGGCTGCGGTGAGCCGAGATCGCGCCACTGCACTCCAGCCTGGGCAACAGAGCGAGACCATGTCTCAAAAATAATAATTCTAGACTCTTCTGATGCCTCTACCCCATGTGGCTTGGGACTCCCAGACACTTTAACAAAAGCAGCAGCAAGTCTGCAGAGGGTTGTCCAGGGGACCCACCTGGACCCCAGACTCAACCTCTTGACTCTTGTATTTCAACATACTTTTGATATAGGAACTCCCTCCCACCCCACAATTAACTTTTATGCGAAGATTTTTTAAAAGACAAACGATACAACCCTAGTACCAAGTGCAGTGGTTCATGCCTGTAATCCCGGCATTTTGGGAGGCCAAGGTGGGAATATCACTTGAGCCCTGGAATTGGAGACCAGCCTGGGCAATGCAGGGAGACCTCCTCTGTACAAAAATTTTAACAAATATCCAGTTGTGGTGGTGTGTACCTATAGTCCCAGCTACTTGGGAGGCTGAGGCAGGGGGAGCTGCTTGAACCCAGGAGGTTGAGGCTGCAGGCAGCTACGATCACACTACTGCATTCCAGCCTGGGCAACACAGGGAGACCCTGTCTCAAAAAAACAAAGAAAAATCCCCAAACCAAAAACCCTAGAGCATTATGATTCCCCCAAGTAATAGCACCTGTGAACAGCATCACTACAAGGACCTTACAGACGTCCTGGCCCCACTACCTCATTTTACAGATGAGGACACAGACATGGGGAGAGGAAATTACTTGTCTAGGATAAATTCTGATTATATGTTTCTGGGGACCTTTTACATATGTTTTTAGAAAGGGTGGCGCACACAACATCCCTTCCTATAGTGCAGACCATTTCAAGAATGTGGTTTAATTAAACGATTCTGCTAACAGAATGTGTGTTTGCAGTTTTTCACCATTGACGCATACATGCCCGGGCTCAGCAAGATGAGTTTATTTCTTTAAAGCAATTGCAGGCCATTATTTGCGAAAGAATTTGCATTCAATGAACATCACACAGACAAGAAGCTTTTAAAGGCTTCTGAAACCTGCAGTTTTGAATCTTTCCCACTGGAGAAGGAATCCAAATTGTCCGCGGCTACCAGATCTAGTGCGGTGTTTAGGAAGCTGTGAAGGCTTTATTAGTCTTTGAAAAAGACACTTGGCTAAGTCACAAGTGTGGCAAATGGAAAAAGATTTCTGGCCGGGCGCGGTGGCTCACGCCTGTAATCCCAGCACTTTGGGAGGCTGAGGCGGGTGGATAGCCTGAGGTCAGGAGTTCAAGACCAGCCTGGCCAACATGGTGAAACCCCATCTCTACTAAAAACACAAAAAGTACCTGGGCATAAGTGGAGGGCACCTGTAATCCCAGCTACTCAGGAGGCTGAGGCAAGAGAATCGTTTAAACCCGGGAGGTGGAGGTTGCAGTAAGCCGAGATTGCGCCACTAAACTCCAGCCTGGGCAACAGAGTGAGACTCCATCTCACCAAAAAAAAAAAAAAAAATTCCAAATGATCCCTCTGCAAAGGAACCAAGTTATGGGGCTGGGATGGATCTGTCAAATCCCTCTTGGATGGGGGTGTCCTGGAGCTAGGCCGGCTTGTCGCAGAAGCCCCCTGCTTGTTCTATCCAGACCACTTGAGAGCTTCCCTGGCAGGTCCGCTCGGCTCAGAGGATCCCCTAGGCTGTGCACCTGATCAGAAGGGAAGTCCCACGTGTATTCTGGTGAATATAGGGAGATACAGACCGTGGGTAATGACCCTCAAGAAGCACACACCTCTGATGTTCCCTGCAGGTGGCCCTCACCTGTCGGGGCACCTGGCCCCCTGCCATGCTCTTTCTATCCTTCCCTCCACATGACCATGGGACATCCGCCACCTAGGACATTCCCACCCATCTAAAGCTCCAGCAGCCTGCAATCACCAGGCCTTCCCACTTTCCCAGAAAAATCAGAGCTGGGGTTTTGTACAAAATACCACCTTACTACGAAAATCTCAAAGACAAGCCCACATCAAGCAAACAGTAACACCAGTCCCCATGTGCCCATCATGCGCTTTCAATGAGTATCAACTCTCGGCCAGGTTTGTTTCATTTACTGTATTAATTGTTGCAAATCTCAGATATCAAGTCATTTGATCCAGAAATATCTCAGTGTGAATTCTCTAAAAGATAAGGATCCTTTAAAAAAAAAAAAAGACAGTCAAAACACTATAATCCGGGGCCTGGGTGACGTGCTGAAACACCACCTCTACAAAAAATACAAAAATTAGCCAGGCATGGTGACGCGCACCTGTAGTCCCAGCTACTTGGGAGGTTGGGGCAAGAGGATCAGCTGAGCCCGGGGAGGTTGAGGCTGCAGTGAGCCCTGATGGTGCCACTGCACTCCAGCCTGGGCAACAGAGTGAGACCCTGTCCCAAAACAAAACAAAACAAAACACTATTATCACTTCACAAATAATAGCAATAACTCCTAAATATCATAAAATATCCAGAAACCCACTGTTCTAATTTCTCCAGTTGTTTCAGAAACACGTTTTCTGCTGGCTTGTTTCCAACTGTAATCCAAATGAGGTCCACACATTGCCTTTAGCTATCTCTTCAACCTCTTTCAATCTCCAAGTCATCTTTTTTTTTTTTTTTTTTTTTTGAGATGGAGTCACACACTGTTGCCCAGGCTGGACTGCAGTGGTGCGATCTCGGCTCACTGCAAGCTCTGCCTCCCAGGTTCACGCCATTCTCCTGCCTCAGCCTCCCGAGTAGCTGGGACTACAGGCGCCTGCCACCACGCCCGGCTAATTTTTTTTGTATTTTTAGTAGAGACAGGGTTTCACTGTGTTAGCCAGGATGGTCTCGATCTCCTGACCTCGTCATCTGCCCACCTCGGCCTCCCAAAGTGCTGGGATTACAGGCGTGAGCCACCGCGCCCGGCCAAGTCACCATTTTTTAACGCTGGCAACAAAGTCCATTTTTCTGGAGCAGTACCGCAGTCAACCCCACTGCAGGACAGGGCCAGGCCATATGCCCTGCTGACCCTGCCCTTCCCCCACCACCATGCCCTGACTGGAAACCAAGGATGGTGGAAGGAGAACAGGTCTGGGAGGGAGACGTCATGGGCACAAAGGCCAGCTCGACCTGGGAACCTCTTTGTGGCTTGTGAGTTTCGTCTGTGATACCCACTGCTTTGCACTGGGGAGGAACAAAGGAAGGAAGCCCCCTCCCCGCTGCACAGTGCCTTGCCCACACCAAGGACGTCAGCTGGATTCATTAGATTATAGTCACAAACTGCAAAGCGGAGTTAGGGAAGAGGCACGACTCATATGTTGCTGTTTGAGGAAGCATAATTCCTCATGTGCGGCTCTGCCATTTCTGAGGAGGCTCAGGGGCAAGGCACGGGAATGACTTTTCTGTCTGGCAAGAAGTAGGTTCATGGTTGTCAGGCTTGTTATAGAACAAAAGGTGTCAAAATGAAGACCACGCCTTTAATCACCATTAAACCCTACTCACTCACTCTCTCACACACACTGGTGCTGGAAAGAGAAAAGTCTCATCTGCTGCTCCCTGGAAAGGAATCAGGCTCCTGGGATCAGGTGGAGATGAGATAAGAAGCCTGTTGCACAAGCCCTCGTATTTCATTGGAGGAATGAGATATCTGCCTCTGCTCTGGTCCAAATGCAACCATCCTCCAACTAAGGCCAGCGCCAGGCAGGGTGGACAGACAGGCTGACAGCTATGGTCCCTCGAAACTCTGAAACAATAATATTCTGGTTGCTGGGGACAGTCTGAAGGTGTT
The DNA here is from genome assembly GCF_029281585.2 of Gorilla gorilla gorilla. NCBI lineage: Eukaryota > Metazoa > Chordata > Mammalia > Primates > Hominidae > Gorilla > Gorilla gorilla. The sequence continues at coordinate 86,718,096 of NC_073230.2, forward strand.
GAGGTTTGCTTGCTGGATGTGAAATCAGTGCAAAACCACCCAAATCATTGGAGCCAGTACTCCCAAAGTGTGTTCAATGGAGGCGTGGTTTCTAGAGCACAGGTGGGCATTTTGTGATCAAAAAAGAATGACGGCAAAAAAGAATGAGAAACTTGAAATAAAGCAAAGCTAGCTTGCTTTCCTCCTGACTTCTTAGAATCGGGATATATTCTGCTCATCATTATACCCTCAGGGCCGATAACATCAATAACAAGGACAGCAATAATGATAGCTAAAACATACAAAATTTGGTGACGAAACCTGGGCCCAAATTCCTGCTCAGTCATTTCTTTCACCTTTTTTTGAGATGGAGTCTCGCTCTGTTGCCCAGGCTGGAGTGCACTGTCATGATCTCAGCTCACTGCAACCTCCGCCTCCCAGGTTCAAGCAATTCTCCTGCCTCAGCCTCCTGAGAAGCTGGGACTACAGGTGCTCACCACTGCGCCAGGCTAATTTTTGTATTTTTTAGTAGAGACGTGGTTTCACCATGTTGGCAAGGCTGGTCTCGAACTCCTAACCTCAGGTGATCCACCTGCCTCGGCCTCCCAAAGCGCTGGGATTACAGGCATAAGCCACTGTGCCCAGTACCGCCCTGTCATTTCTTGATGTGCCTTTGACAAGAACACCCAATCTCCCGACCTCACAGGGTTGCTGAGAAGTTGAAGTGAAATTACATAGGTAAAGGGCCTGTTAAAATATTGGCTTGGCCAGGCACAGTGGCTCATGCCTGTAATCCCAACACTTTGGGAAGGTGAGGTGGGAGGATCACTTGAGGTGAGGAGTTCGCAACCAGCCTGGGCAACATAGTGAGATCCCATCTCTATAAAAAATTAAAAAGTTAGCCAGATGTGGTGGTACACACCTGTAGTCCCAGATAATCGGGAGGCTAAGGTGGGAGGATCACTTGAGCCCAAGAGTTGAGGCTGCAGTGAGCCATGATTACGCCACTGCACTCCAACCTGGACAACAGAGCAAGACCTGGTCTCTTAAAATATATATATATATACATAGGCTTGTGTTGACAGGTACTAAGTAATTGATTATTATTCTATTTTTAGATGAGGAAATGGGCTGTTGAGTGACTGGATCAGGCCAGAACTCAGCTCTGCCCTCTCAAACGCCCTCCAGCCTCCACTTCCCACCCTACTAACCAGCAGCAGTCACTTCTCTGCAGAGGAGAAGAGGTGAGAGTAGAGTAAGGCAGAGGCCTGGATCCGGGATGAACTGCTGGGTGCAGCCCGGGGACGGGAGCCACGCCTGCCTCATTCAACATCACACGCTGGAATCCAACTTTGGGCCACCGTGGTCATGCATGGAATACATGGGTTAGGATGGGCACCTAACCCATGCGATTCCTCCCCCACCCAATGAGCAGAAAACATCAGTGAGGGGGAGGACAGGTGAGCCAAATACCGGGAGGACAGCACATTTTCTGGCACTGAAACCGGTGCTGGGGTCACTGAAGGATAGGCAGGGAATTTTCCTGCCAGGTGAGGGAAGGGGGTGGTTTAGAGAAAGGTGACAAGTGGCATCAGAGGTGGCATCAGCAGGGGGAACCAGGAGATGGCAACAGCAGAAAAGCACAAGTTGTTTACTTTACAACTTGAAAGTAAATCCCTTGGCCAAACCAGAAAGCTGAGATTGGGCTGGGCACAGTGGCTCATGCCTGGAATCCCAGCACTTTGGGAGGAGGATCACTTGAGGCCAGGAGTTTGAGTCCAGCCTGGGCAACACGGCAAGACCCTATCTCTACAAAATATACAAAAATTGGCCTGGTGCAGTGGTGCACACCTGCAGTCCCAGCTACTCAGGAGGCTGAGGTGGGAGGATTGCTTGAGCCCAGGAGTTTGAGGCTGCAGTGAGCTATGATTGCACCACTGAACTCCAGCCTGGGTGACAGAGCAAGACCCTGTTTCAAAAAAAGGAAGAAAAAAGAAATCTGAGATTGATGAAATATGGTATGATGGCTATTGCTCAGAATGAATGGGAGGAGTTGAGGATTCTAAAAGCAAGGGAGAAATCCATTGCTCCCAGGAAGGAGTCTTCAGCTCGCTTCTATCATCCTTTCAGACAAGACAGGGGCACACGTATCTGCATTTATATCTGCCTACAAACCAGACCCCTTGGCAGACACGGGAAAGACAGAAGACAAGTAACAGTTCGTTATCTCCGGCCTCTATGGACCGCTAAAAGCCTTCGCTAAATAGAAAGGTTAGATTTATACACAACAGCTTTAGTTGAAATCAAGATCAAATTTTCATTATCCAAAAACTTAAACGGAAGATCCCGAAAGGGTAGAGCGATTTGAGATTCCGCGTAGGGCCAACTTGGTTTCATTCACACCGTTTCTGTGCAGTTAGCTCTGTGATTCCATGGCCAGAGAGAAAACGGTGATTAAGGCAAGATGAATTGCAGGGAAATATTAAAAAGATGAAATCGATACATTTGTGTTTTCAGCTCTTCAGACATCTAATTCCCACCTGTATTTGGGGGGAAGGGATGTTCTGCTGTTACTGTTAGTTTATATTTTTCTGATCACAGAAGGAATATGTCATGGCAGAGTATGTTTAAAGCACAGAAAAACATAAACAAATACGACTCCAAGTCATGCTCCCTAAAGGGGACTTAATATTTTGGCATGGTTCCTTCCAGGGTTTTTCCTGCCTGTTTCTTTTGTAGTTGTAATAATACCGTATATATACTTCCTAAGTTGCTTTCTTTTTGCTTAAGCCTGACCCATGTACTACAAACTCTCTGCAATTTTTTTTTTTTTTTTTGAGATGGAGTCTCTCTCTGTTGCCCAGACTGGAGTGCAGTGGCACAATCTTGGCTCAATGCAACCTCCGCCTCCTGGGTTCAAGCCATCTTCCTGCCTCAGCCTCTGGAATAGCTGGGACTACAGGCACCTGCCACCACGCCTAATTTTTATATTTTTAGTAAAGACAAGGCTTCACTATGTTGGCCAGGCTAGTCTCTAACTCCTGACCTCAGGTGATCTGCCTGCCTCGGCCTCCCAAAGTGCTGGGATTACAGGCTTGAGCCACCGCGCCTGGCCAAACCTAATTTTTAATGGTTGCATAACACTTCAAAGAATGGCTGCTCCTGGTTGATTTTTAAAATATACTGCTTTGTTCTATATTGATCAATATTGTGACTAAATGAACAAACAGATAATCACATGCCCTGCAAATCTCCATGTGGGACTGGAGTATGCAATGCTTCCCAAATGATTTTGGCAATTTATATTTGAACGTCAGCATCCTAACAATAATAACCAATATTTATAGCTGGTTTCGAGTGTATAGGGCATTTTCATGTGCACTGAGCTCGTTCAACCCTCACAGCAAACCCTGTGGAGATCTTATTACATTTACTTTACAGAGAAAGCCAAGGATTTGAGGTTAAGCGGTATTCCCATGATCACGCTGCCCAGGGACACACAGATGGAATCTCTCTCCCGGTGAGTGGCTCCCAAATCTACATCCAGGTCAATGCTACTCTCTTCATGGCCAGCCTGTCTCCTGGGCAGCTCTGCTTGGAGACCCCACTAGTATCTTACACTCTCCAAATGCCAATTTCATTCCTCCCCAAACTAGTCCTTTTTGGAATCTCATGGAGGGCACCACCCACCACAGCCCAAGCCAGAAGGCTAACTGCTCCCTCTCCTGCATCTCAACCTTCACCCTCTGCATCCAGCCATTCCCGGGGCTCCCTCTCCATGACACCAGGAGGCCTCGGTGAAGCTCACCTTCTAATCACAGGGCACTGGCACTGGAACTGGCAAAGCAGAAACATTTAATACACATTTGCTGAGAGGGAGGAAGCTCTTAAGACTCCACACACTCAGCTCTGTTAGGACAGCACACTGCCCTTCTGTGGAATCAAAGTTGTGACCAATGCACAGAAGGAAATAAACAATCTTTCATCTCACTGAATTCTCTTTGCATGACCAGGCTCTTAAAGCTTATGATTAAAAAAGGTATATTAAGGCCTCTTTGAGAATTTGTTTTTTTGAGACGGGGTCTTGCTCTGTTGTCCAGGCTGGAGTGCAGTGGTGCTGCCATCTCTGCTCACTGCAGCCTCAACCTCCCAGGCTCAATAGATTCTCCCACCTCAGCCTCTGAAGTAGCTGTATCTGGGATCACAAGTGTGTGCCACCACGCCCAGCTAATTTTTTCTTTTTGGGCAGAGATGGGGTCTTGTTATATTGCCCAGGCTGGTCTCAGACTCCTGAGCTCAAGTGATCCTCCCACCTCGGCCTCCTCAAGTGCTGGGCTTACAGGCATGAGCCACTGCAACTGGCCCTCATTGAGAATTTTATCTGAAGCCAGGACTTCCATAGCATTCCTTGGTAAGAATAAGAATCTCACAATTAATCAGTCATCCGATTAATTGCCAATCCTCCTTTACACGTGAATCTCATTAGAGAAACCTGAAGCGGGCAAGACAAACACAAGGAACCTTGCTGCAAAAGCTAAAACGACAGATTCCGGAGACATTTCGGAATGGTGGAATTGAAAGAAACATCAGGGCAAACACAGTTGGTCACTGGGTCGAGGATGAAAAAAGCACCGAACGGAGGCCGCCCCAACGAACCAGGCGCCGGAAAAAGCTCTCTCAATTTCATTTCATGGGACCGTGCGATTCTTACGCAACCGTGCCAATGTGAGGCATCTCGATGGCATTAAAGTCTTGTTAAAACAGCAAACCTGTTCTTTTCAAGAGAACAATGGTATTCTAAAAAGCCTTGCAAAATTAATCGAGTTATTACCCTATAAAGAGTCAAACATGTAACTATGTTTAAAAGGGTCCACAGGTTGTACCATGTCCAAACAGAGAACATGTACGCGGTGAAATCCTCCGCAGAACACCTTCCCATTAATTAGGCAGTGGAAACAGCAGCCTCCCCAAATCGAGCAGGAACAAACAGGAAAGAAAAGAATATACTTCTTGTGAGAGAGAGGGGGAAAAAAAATACACGCAAACAAAGAAATTAAAGGCAATGCACTCCACCCTCGACAGAATCAGTTTCAACAGAAATAATGAGAGATCTTACGTGGGCTGCCATGATTTCTTCACGTTGCTCTAAAAGCGGAAGGCGGCTTTCCTGGTTGGCACCCGAAGAGGCAGAACACTGAGGACTCAGAGCCCAAAGAGAACCACCGCCTGCCTTAGGAGGGGAGTGCAGCCTGGTTTGCCATATAATGACGAGAAAAGCAAATCAGCTGGGAGGAAAGAAGGCAATTCTTATCTGGGATAGGAGGAAGAGCAATAGGAAAACTTCCCAGGTGGTGAGTTAAGAAAAAAGGGGAGAGGAGTATTGGCAACTTGGGAATGAGGATGCCAGGTGAATACCCTTATCTTAGCCACGCTCTCTTGCACACACACACACACACACACACACATTGCACACACATAGAGCTAGGTAAGGAAAACATTCTGGGGGAAAAGTCTGTTTTTCCTGAATCTATAGGCACCATCCAATCATCCGGGCTGGGCGTGGTTGCTCATACCTGTAATCCTTTGGGAGGCCGAAGTGGGCGGATCACTTAAGCCCAGGAATTTGAGACCAGCTTAGGCAACACTGCCAGACCGTGTCTCTATAAAAAATTTAAAAATTAGCCAGACATGGTGGCTGGCATGAGCCTGTAGTCCTAGCTACTTAGGAGGGCTGAGGTGGGAGGATTGCTTAAGCCAGGGAGGTCGAGGCTGCAGTGAGCCACGACTGTACCACTGGAGTCCAGCTTGGGCGACAGGGCAATACTGTCTCTAAAAAAAAAAAAAAAAAAAAAAAAAAGGCATCATCTCCTTATGACAGAAAAGGAATTCTCTCTGTGTTTTCATGCTTCTGTGAAAACTTCAGGACTGGCCAGGCACAGTGGCTCATGCCTGTAATCCCAGCACTTTGGGAGGCTGAAGTGGGCAGACTGCTTAAGCCCAGGAGTTTGAGACCAGCCTGGCCAACATGGTGAAACCCCATCTCTACTGAAAATACAAAATTAGCCAGGCATGGTGGTGCGCACCTGTAATCTCAGCTACTTGAGGGGCCGAGGAAGAAGAATCACTTGAACCTGGGAGGCGGAGGGTGCAGTGAGCTGAGACTGTGTCACTGCACTCAAGTCTGGGCAACAGAGTGAGACTCCGCCTCAAAAAAAAAAAAAAAAGAAAGAAAAGAAAATCTCAGGACCACCCTAGAGTCCTTTTGGGTTACTCCTCCCACTGAACCAAGTTCCATCTCCTAAATATTCTCACATCTTGCTGCTGCTGCTGCTGCTGCTGCAGCTTCAGGCCGGGCCCACATCCTGGCTCCCAAGTAGGGCCCAGTTCCCACGACAGCCCCACTACGTCTCTCCTGAGCCCCAGGGTTCAGCACAGATGACATGACTTACACAGCACACACCAGATGTCAACGCTGTCATTCCTGTTACCTGTGTGCCCCTTCCCACCTTTGGGTTGGAGGTTCTAGAAGGAGGGGGGCTATTTTTACCCACCTAGCACTCTGCACACTTCACATGGAGTCTGGCACATGGCACGGTGGCAATATTTCCACTAATAACAGCAAGTGTTCCAGAAACATGTTCCAGCAAAGGGCTTGCATACTTTTGTCTCATTTAATCACTTTAGCAGCTCCATGTACCAGAGATCCCCCATTACACGAGTAGGGACAAGGAAACTCAGATGACTGAATTACTCGCCCAGGGACTGCCATGAGTAAACGGCAGCTGGGGTTCTGATCTGTGGGACTTCCAAACTCTCACACTTAACCACTGTTTCCGTTTAAAGATGTCTGGTGAATAAATTAAAAAGTACGAAGAGTCTTTCAAAAAGACTCTATTTTGCAGACTTGGACATTTTCTTATTGTTTTCAAATTAAAAAGTAATATTCTCTTGGTTTTTTAAAATTATTTTATTTTATTTTTTAAGAGATGGAATCTCACTCTGTTGCCCAGGCTGGAGTGCAGTGGCGTGATCTCAGCTCACTGCAATCTCCACCTCCCAGGTTCAAATGATTCTCCTGCCTCAGCCTCCCTACTAGCTAGGACTACAGGCGCCTGCCACCACACCTGGCTATAATTTTTATTGTATTTTTAGTAGAGACGGTGTTTTACCAAGTTGGCCAGGCTGGTCTCGAACTCCTGACCTCAGGTGATCTGCCTGCCTCAGCCTCCCAAAGTGCTGGGATTACAGGCGTGAGCCACCGTGCCCTGCCTAAAAAAAAAGTAACATTCTCTATGGAGAAAATCTGCAAAACACAGAAAAGCATAACAAAGAAAAAAGCCAATCTCACACCAACCAAAAATAATCCCTGCTATGACTTAGAAAAAGGCCTGGAAGAATCCAGTGTCCTCATGTTCACCAGCCCTTGTGTGATGTGCAGGTATTTGCATCTATTGTGCTGTATGTCTATATATTCATCTTGTCTTTATATTTTTGAACATTTTTCTTTCATAAAACTAGGGTGATACAGCATCTTTAATTCTTACTTTAGGTGATATCATGATCTTTTCTGTGTTAGTAAATATTCTTGGGAAACAATATCAGTTACATAATAATTTGAATGAATGATTTTTAGCATCATTTAGCCGTTCCTCTATATTGGACACTAGCCTTGTTCCCTCCCACCTGTTTTTAGTATATCAATAACACTATAATTAACATTATTGTTCATAAAGCTTTGGCCACATTTCTTTTTTTCTGTTTGAGACAGGGTCTCACTGTGTCACCTAGGCTGGAATGCAGTGGTGTGATCATAGCCCACCACAACCTCGACCTCCCTGGCTCAAGCGATCCTCCCGCCTTGGCCTCCCAGATAGCTGGAACTACTGGTGCACACCACCATGCCCAGCAAACAATTTGTATTTTGTGTAGAGACAGGGTCTCGCTATGTTGCTCTGGCTGGTCTCAAACTCCCGCACTCAACCCGCACTGCCCGCTTCGGCCTCCCAAAGTGCTGGGATTATAGGCGTGAGCCACTGTGCCCAGGCGGCTTTAACTGTATTTCTAATTGTTTTCCTTGGGATAGATTTTCAAAAGTGGGATTGCTGGGTCAAAGGAATATAAAATTCTTAAGGTAACTGTTTTCAAAACAGTCTGAACAGACATTCCTATTATACCAGTTTACCCCTGAAGAAGTTTTCTGAAGGAAACGTTGACTCCATAATCCATCTGATTTTTTTTTTTTAAACTGACCTGCTTCACCATCAAGTCATGAACTACATATCCTTTTATGAGTCAGATTACAATTTGGTGTATCTGGTGTCACATGCTAATAAGTTAGCTGGTGATAAATATAACCCATCTATCTCTGCAAAAGGCCGATCTCGGCACAGAAATGGAAATGATCTCAGCTTGGCATCCGGAGAGGCCGCTGTTTGACTGAGGCACTGTGATTCTCATTTCAAATGAGGGCGCGTGCATTTCATCCCTACCACTGTAAGATGCGGAGAGCCGGCCACGCTGAATGTTTTGTCCCCCAAAGCTGCCTCCTTTTTTTTTTTTTTTTGTTTTGAGACGTGGGCTCACTGCAAGCTCCACCTCCCGGGTTCACGCCATTCTCCTGCCTCAGCCTCCCGAGTAGCTGGGACTACAGGCATGTGCCACCTCACCCGGCTAATTTTTTGTATTTTTAGTAGAGACGGGGTTTCACCGTGTTAGCCAGGATGGTCTCATCCCCTGACCTCGTGATCCGCCCGCCTTGGCCTCCCAAAGTGCTAGGATTACAGGCGTGAGCCACCGGGCCCGGCCTTTTTTTTTTAACCTTAGAAACAGGGCTTTGCAAGTATTTGATTGCTCAAGGGTAGAGAACAAAAGTTGTGACTCTTAGCCCTGTCCTCTATCTCCCTTAGAAAGGTGGCTACAAATCCGTAGGTCCAACCATTGGTGCCAATGTTCTCTGCAAGTTCCCTTTTCTGATTTCCCGTTAGTGGAGAGGGTCAGTGTAGAAGATCTTTAACCCCGTAGCACCATCCTTGGGCCCAGTGACACAGCCAGCCAGAAAGACACAGTCTGGGACTTCTGAACTGGCTCAGGAAGGGTGCAAATTAAGAGAGGGGCCCCAGCTGTGCATTCCCTGGGACACATGAGACTGCAGAAGTGGGGAAGTGGGTAGGTGCGGAGGTCAGGCATGCCTGCTATCAGAGCAGACAGACCTGGTGGAACCCCAGCTCGGTTACTCTCTGGCTGAGTGGCTTGGGCTCAGTTCCCTCAAGTCTATAAAATGGGCATGATATTATTATGCCTCCTCATCAGGGAGATGTAAAGACTGAATGAGAGAATAAATGGGTAGAACTCAGCACAGTGAATACAAGCAGCAGGTGCTTGCTAATATCACTGAGAAGCAAGAAATGCCTTTTTCTTGACGCTCAGATCACCTGTGTCACAGCAATGGTTCAACAGGGAGAAGGGAATGGACCAGGGAGGAGGCGCAGAGCGGAACACAAATCATCCTCTCCCTTCCTTGAACCTGCATTTTTTTTGAGACTGAATCTGTCTCTGTCACCCATGCTGGAGTGCAGTGGCATGATCTCAGCTCACTGCAACCTCCGCCACCAGGGTTCAAGCAATTCTCCTGCCTCTCGAGTAGCTGGGATTACAGGCGTGCACCACCAGGCCCAGTTGATTTTTACATTTTTAGTAGAGACAGGGTCTCATCATGTTGGCCAGGCTGGTCTCGAACTCCTGGCCTCAGGTGATCGCCTGCCTCGGCTTCCCAAAGTGCTGGGATTACACACGTGAGCCACCATGCCTGGCCTGAACCTGTATTTCAACAGCTTCCAAATTCAAATATTTCTACGTAATGCATCCGATCCTCAGCCAGGCAAAGTGGAAGGGGATGGAGTTTGTTGTGGTTAAGCAACAGGCAGACTAGGTGTGTTCATGATGCCACCTGCGAGCAGCTGTGTGACCAGAGCAGTGATTCTGGAAGTTGGTCTAAGCCACAGCTTCCTCATCGCTACCATGGGCAATGGTGGCTGCACTGCAAATGCCAGCACACTGTAGAGAAGGGGTCTCGCTATGTTGCTCTGGCTGGTCTCAAACTCCTGCACTCAAGTGATCTGCCTGCCTCGGCCTCCCAAAGTGCTGGGATTATAGGCATGAGCCACTGTGCCCAGCCAGCTTTAACCATATTTCTACTTTTTTTCCTTGGGATTCTCCTTGGCAATACACACAGGTACAAAAGACGCTAGGCACCAAGCCACACAAATATTTACAACGAGGACGGGAATAATAGAATAATCACAGTGGCTAACATTTATTGAGCCCTTACTTTGGGTTACAATTTTATTTTGTTGAGACAGGGTCTCACTCTGTCACCTAGGCTGGAGTGCAGTGGCACCATCATAGCTCACTGCAGCCTTGAACTCCTGGGCTATCCCCCAACCTCAGCCTCCCAAGTAGCTGGGGCTACATGTGTGCACCACTGTACCTGGCTAATTTTCACATTTTGTCATAGAGATGGGCTCTTGTTATGTTGCCCAGGATGGTCATAAACTCCTGTCTCAGGCGTCTCAGACACATAAACTCCTGTCTCAGGTGATCCTCCCATCTCAGCCTCCTGAGTAGCTGGGACTACAGGTGTGCACCACCATGCCTGGCCAACTTAAAAAAATTTTTTTTGTAGAGATGGGGGTCTCGCTGTGTTACCCAGACCAGAGGGTTACAATTTGAAAAGATACTGAATTTGCTTGGTCTTCCAGAACCAAGAGCCTAAGACATATAGACATGCTGCCCATAAAGAAAATTAAAAGGCAAATGTAAAACTCCAAGCCATAATTTCAACATCACAACGTGAGAAGTGAACAAATGCTTTTTTTTTTTTGTGGATTTCCCAGAAGAAAACCCTTAAAAGCAAAGGCTGTGCTTCCCCTTCAACCCTCCACGTCGTGAGACAAAACAGACATCGCCAGGCCCGACTGTGTCCTGGCACGGGCCTGAGGCCCTGCTGATCCAGCGCCTTATCTATATTTGGTACGTGAGGTAAAGCAAGAACATCTTATTCCTCCGCCTTTAATAAGCCAGCTTAAGACATCATTACTCACCACCAGAGTGAACTCATTTTGAAACTCTGAAGATGGAGAGGCCACTCTTCGCATTTCTTACTAAAAGAGAAGTGGCTCCTCTCCCCTGATTCCTACAACAAGAGCTGCCACAAATACCTTTAAAAAGGGGGAAGGTAAATTCGCTCACCAACTCACCATGTAATTTCATCAACGAGAAGGCCGAACAACAACACATAGGGAAGTGTTTTTCTTCTAATAAGTACCTTTCTCCAAGAAGCCACCAATTATGAGGGCCGGGAATGTATTTAAATGCTTCTTACCGCACCAAGTGGAAGATCAGCCACTTTTTATTTATTACTTATTTGAAAGGGAGGGAGAATGAAGAGAATAAAATTTCCTTTTCCTTCTCTAACAAGATGAGTCACAATTTCCAAACATTAATCAATCAGTGAGTCAGAGTTGGGGGAGAAGAGGAAATGGCTGGGAGGCCTTCCACTGCAAGCTCTTCCCAGAACCCCAGAGAATCAGGAACCCCAGAGGGCTGACTCGACTTCCCCAGTTCCCCTCACATGTGAGCAGCGGGCAGGGCGGCCAGAAGCCAGGCTTCCTGGCCTCTGAGATGCTCCGAAGGGGTCCCTCTGCTCCTTCATTTATGGAACACACACACATTTCGGAGGTGTCTATTTCATGTTGTAAACAGACGGATAAAATGTCCCGACAGAGCCCACGTCCTCCTGGGAAAGGCAGACAATCAAGTCAGTGACCGCAGAGGACACACACATGTGCCCTGCGCACCTATGCACACCCAGTGCAGGGGTGGAAAACGCAACAGGCAGAGGCAAGGGGTGGGGACCTCCAAACACACCTCTGGGACCAGGTAAGCCCCGAGCTGAGACCAGCATGGCGCAGTGGGGGAGAAGGTGGCGGCAGAAAAGGGAGTGAGCCACACAGGACCACATTTGTGCAAATGCGAGGGTGGGAGAAACGATGGCACGTTTGGAACCCACAGGTGGTTCGGCATCAGTACCAACTCCACCAGATGAGGGAGGGACACTGGCCAGAGACCAGATGACAAAGGGCCACTGATCCCTGCGAATGGGGTCAACATGTTCTGAAAGGTACTCGGGGTTCCAGAGCAGGGTTCTCAGGCCTTAGCCAGGAGAGCTGGTGAAGGCACAGGCGGCTGGGCCTGCCCTCGTATTTTCTGATACAGCAGGTCTGGAGTAGAATCTGTACTTTTAATTTATTTATTACTGAAACAGGGTCTCGCTCTGTCATCCAGGCTGGAGTGCAGTGGCGCAATCACGGCTCACTGCAGCTCCAACCTTCCAGGTCTCAAGCAATCCTCAAGTCTACTGAGTAGCTGGGACTACAGGCATATGCTACCATGCCTAGCTAATTTTTGTATTTTTTTTTTTGTAGAGACGGGGGTCTCGCTATGTTGCCCAGGCTGGTCTTGAACTCCTCAAACAATCCTTCCACCTTGGCCTCTCAAAGTATTGGAATTATAGGCGTGAGCCACTATGCCTGGTCAGAATCTGCAATTCTAACAAGTCCCCAGGTCCTGTGATGCTGCTGGCCTCGGCCACACCTTGACAGCCACTGCTCTATAGGACAGGAGTTCAAATGGGCCCGATTGTCTTTTTAAATAAAGTTTTATCGGCATACAGCCACACCCACCATTTTTGTATTATCTATGGCTACTTTACAGCAGAGTTGAGTCTTTGTAAGAGACCATATGGCCCTGCCAAAACCTATAGTATTTTACCATCTGGTTCTTTACAGTAAACAGTTTGCCAATCCCTGCTGTAGGCTAATGAGAATGGGTGGTAAGAAAGGAAAAATGCGGTGGCCCATACCTGTAATCCCAGCACTTTGGGAGGCCGATGCGGGCGGATCACAAGGTCAGGAGATTGAGACCATCCTGGCTAACACGGTGAAACCCTGTCTCTACTAAAAATAAAAAAAATTAGCCAGGGTGTGGTGGCGGGCGCCTGTAGTCCCAGCTACTCAGGAGGCTGAGGCAGGAGAATGGCATGAACCCTGGAGGCGGAGCTTGCAGTGAGCCGAGATCACGCCACTGCACTCCAGCCTGGGCAACAGAGCGAGACTGTCTCCAAAAAAAAAAAAAAGGAAAAACCAAAAAGACTTGCACAGTCAATGAGCTTTGAAGGGTATTGGGTTGATCAATGTTCAGCAGTTTTCTTTTCTGCAAGAGTTTATAGAGCCTTTAATAACTAGTGCAGTTATCTTGGGACTGGTGTTCCCAGACATGGCATTAGTCTATGGGATACTGCTAAAGGAATTTTTTTTTTTTTTTTGAGACAGTGTCTCACCCTATCACCCAGGCTGGAGTGCGGTGGCATGATCTTGGCTCACTGCAACCTCTGCCACCCAGGCTCAAGAAATCCTCCCACCTCAGCCTCCCAAGTAGTTGGGACCACAGGCGTGCGCCACCACACCCGGCTTATTTTTTGTATTTTTAGTAGAGACGGTGTTTTGCTATGTTGCCCAGGCTGGTCTAGAACTTCAGGCCTCAAGTGATCTGCCCACGTTGGCCTCCCAAAGTTCTGAGATCACAAGTTGAGCCACCGCACCAGCCTGCTAAAAGATTTTAACCAGGGAAGTTAATCAATCAGAATTGTATCTTGGAAAAACTCCTCCAGGGGGCAGATATACAGAAAGGGAATGAAACCAAAGGAAGTGAGACCAGTTAGGCAGTTGCTATGGTAACTAAGAAGTAAGGAGAGTGTGCACCAGGACAGGGGTTGGCCAAGTTTTACTGGAAAGGGTCAGATAGTAAATACTCCACATGGCTCATGCCTGTAATCCCAGGACTTTGGGAGGCAAGGCAGGAAGACTGCTTAGGTCTGGGATTTTTGAGACCAGCCTGGCCAACGTAGTGAGACCTCATCTGTATAAAAAAAGAAAAGAAAGAAGAAAAAAATATATTTTAAGTTTTGCAGGCCATATGGTCTCTGTTGCAACTACTCAACTCTGCTGCTGTAGCCCAGAAAAGCAGCCACAGACAATAGATAAACAAATGAGTATGGCTGAGTGCCAATAAAACTTTATTTATGGAGGTGAGGTATGGAATGATGAAAAAGTTCTGGAGATGGATGGCAGTGATGGCTTGCACAACACTGAATGTACCTAATTCCACTAAACAGTAGATTTCAAAATAACTAAAATGGTAAATTTTATGTTATGTGTATTTTACTACAATTTTTTTTTTAAAAAAACAACAAACTATGGGCAATGAAATTTGAATTTCATATAATTTTCTGGGTTTTTTGGGAATTTCATATAATTTTGTTATATCATAAAATATAAGTCTTCTGGGCCAAGCGCAGTGGCTCACGCCTGTAATCCCAGCACTTTGGGAGGCTGAGGCAGGCGTATCACCTGAGATCAGGAGTTTGCGACCAGCCTGACCAACAAGGTGAAACCTCATCTCTACTAAAAATACAAAAATTAGCCGGGTGTGGTGGTGGGTGCCTGTAATCCCAGCTACTCGGGAGGCTGAGGCACGAGAATCACTTAAACCCAGGAGGCGGAGGTTACAGTGAGCTGAGATCGCGCCACCATTGCACTCCAGCCTGATCGACTGGGTGAGACTCTGTCTCAAAGAAGAAGCTTGTACTGGAACTGTCGGATCCTGTGGGGTAATGAGCAATAATCAGCCCATCCGTGAGTGATGCCCAGGAGACACCAGCTCCTGAGAGTCAGGGGCAAGAACTCCTGCCTCCTTCACCTCTCAGAAGCCCCTCTCTCAGGGATTGGGCCTGAGGACCACTGTCTAGCAGAAAAAGCAAGCACTCGCCAGGCGTGGTGGCTCATGCCTGTAATCCCAGCACTTTGGGAGGCTGAGGTGGGTGGATCACCTGAGGTCAGGAGTTCAAAGACTAGCCTGGGCAACATGGCAAAACTCCATCTCTACTAAAAATACAAAAATTAGCTGGGCATGGTGATGTGTACCTATAATCCCAGCTACATGAGAGGCTGAGGCACGAGAATCACCTGAACCCGGGAGGTGGAGGTTGCAGTGAGCCAATATCGTGCCACTACATTCCAGCCTGGGCGACAGAGTGAGACTGTCTCAAAGAAAAAAAAAAGGAAGAAAAAGAAAAAAAAAAAAAAAAAGCAAGCACTCTGCCTTAGCCACAGTAAATGATCACAGTGAAATCCAATCAGAGATGAGGAGATTAAATAATGACCAATGTTTGGCCGGGTGCGGTGGCTTATGCCTGTAATCCCGGCATTTTGGGAGGCCTAGGCAGGCGGATCACGAGGTCAAGAGATCGAGACTATCCTGGCTAACACGGTGAAACCCGTCTCTACTGAAAATACAAAAAGTTAGCCAGGCGTGGTGGCGGGCACCTGTAGTCCCAGCTACTAGGGAGGCTGAGGCAGGAGAATGGCGTGAACCCAGGAGGTGGAGCTTGCAGTGAGCTGAGATCGCACTACTGCACTCCAGCCTGGGCGACAGAGTGAGACTCTGTCTCAAAATAATAATAATAATAATAATAATAATAATAATAATAATAATGACCAATGTTTGTCAAACAATCTGTGGGAGAAGAACACACAACAGATTTTTACATTTCCACCCCCTTTTGGACTCAGATCTTTATAAAATAAAATTAAAATGCCACTTGGATGTCACCGTCACGTTAAATTGCTATGAACATTTCTAGACACCTACTCTGAACTTCTGTGCTTATCTTGTTGCAGACCAGTGATGGCCAGGGTCCTGGGCCACACTCAGACACACTTGCAGGGGCACAGTGGCCTGGCATGGTGCCTCCTGAGATTTCTCTGCTGAAAAGAGAACAAAATGTACAACCCAATCAGGCCAGCCAGTCCCAAGCTTAGGGACTCAGGCAGGTGATTCCTCAGGGACAGGACTCTGGAAAACGGAGGACCTCAATGGGGTGCTCCTGTACCAGGGCGGGTTGAAGGTCAGCAAATGTCAGAGAAGAGAGACTCTGTGATGCCCCAGCAGAGCCACCAACCAGTAGCCCCTGGCTAATTTGGCTCTTAAAACAAAGTAGGGCTTAAAGGGATCCAGATACAGAGGCCCAGACTCAAGGGAACTCGGAGACCCAGAGGGACAGAGACACTTCTCCATCTTTATAAAGAAATCAGACAACTTGAACACTGGAAATCTACAAAGCAGGCAACGTTCCAAGGCTAGCCCTTATTTTAAAGGCTCGACTTTATTATAAAATCCCGAGGCACCACGTTCCCCTATGAAAAGCCAATTCCTAAAGTGGATCTAGGGCACAGAGGGAATGGATTCTCACTCCATCAGAGCAGACAGTTTTCCGCTTAAGAGATGTAATTGCAAATCATTTTAGAAAACCCTCAACAACTAATTGTCGTGATAATGCCAAGTTTACGGAGCCCAAATAATGGACAAATATCACCACGTAATAGAACAGGACAAAAATGGTAATTTTACTATGGAAAGTTGGAACTTGCCATTTCAAATTAGCAGAAGCTGTGAAGTGGGCATTACTGACAATGTGAATATAGTAATTGGGGCTGATTTCTTGGCGCCTGGCCGAATCTGGCTGCCTGGCGTCCTGTGAGTTAATTATAGCTCTGTTAACAGAGCGGGGGCAGGGAACTCAGCAGTGACGCAGAGATAAAACTCAGCCCAGGTCTCTGCAGATGAGGCAAAATGTGAGTGTTTTGGCTGGAGATCAGGTGCAACAGAAATTAGTCCCAATTAATTTCGTAAGCAATAGTCCTGAGGAAATACAGACATGGATGGCTAGGGTCAACAATTCCTGGGAGCTGAACTTTCTGAAGGTGTCCTTGCTAACTCAAAATTGGTCTTCATCCTTTCCACATTGCCAGTGGAATGGCTAAGTAAGTCATTTTCGTCTACATCCAAAAATATTTCATTTACTGCTTTAAAAGATTCCTTTTAAAAAAATCCCAGGAATCAAAATATGTGATTCTGTCCAAATTAGCTCTCTCCACAGACTGAGACAATTATTTCACTGTGGGCTTTTTTGGAAATAAATCTTTCTTTTCTTTAATTTTAGAGACTGTATTGTGCACTTTGAGATTTAAGATGGAATTCATTTCATCCCCATGTCTAAGTTGTTGCCTGTCTAATACGTTGGCATGCCCCGTGCTGGGGCACAGTTTCTTTAAGAAACTGATGAAGGTGTGTGCGGGATTAACTTATGGTTGGATATGGGGTAAATATTTAAGCTCGGGCTCGGGCCTAGAATAGTGAGGTGGTTTTTTTGGTTTTTGTTTTTTTGAGACGGAGTCTCGCTCTTGCTCAGGCTGGAGTGCAGTGGCATGATCACGGCTCACTGCAGCCTCGAGCTCCTAGGCGCAAGCAATCATCCTGCCTCAGCCTCCCAAGTGGCTGAGACTACAGGCACATGCCACCACACTTGGCTAATTCTTTAATTTTTTGTTAAGACAGGGTCTCACTCACTATGTTGCCAAGGCCGGTCTCCCAACTCCTGGGCTCAAGGGATCCTCCCGCCTCAGCCTCCTAAAGTGCTGGGATTGCAAGTGTGAGCCACCACGCCTGGCCATTTTACAGTGAAGTTACTCAGGTTTTAAATCTGTCATCAAAACATTTAAAATAAAAGTTCTTGGGACCTACTTCCACTCTCCCACCCAAATCGGCTTTGTCCCCTCCCAGCTGAAACCCTGGGTGACACATCCCGGGCCTTCTGTGGCTCCTCTCCCTGTGCACTGTTTTCTCACCGCCGAGCTCACGGAGAGACTGGTTCAGGGGTGCCACCTCCTTGGTCTCACTTAACATTGTCCCCTGAGCCCTCCCCAGCGGCAGCATGGGTTGAGCATCAATACTGGAGTCTGCTGAACTGAGTACGAATTCTCTGAGCAAGTCTACGCCTCCTGTGGCTTTCATCTTCTGTAAAATTAAGACAGCAAGGCCTACCTCTGATGACCACGGGGAACTCATCTGAAAGGCTTAGCAGTGAGTGATCTTTCCTTCCTCTGCCCCCCTCCACCAGCTCCTGGCCTCACTCCCCACCCCAAATCCAACCCAACATTTGCCAGCTGCAAGCCTGACCACCACTGACCCTCCTGCTGGAAACCCTTCTCTTTTTTTTTTTTTTTGAGACGGAGTCTCGCTCTTGTCACCCAGACTTGAGTGCAGTGGCACGATCCTGGCTCACTGCAACCTCCACCTCCCAGGTTCAAGTGATTCTCCTGCCTCAGCCTCCCAAGTAGCTGGGATTACAGACGCACACCACCACGCTGGGCTAATTTTTGTATTTTTAGTAGAGACAGGGTTTCACCATGTTGGCCAGGTTGGTCTCAAAATGAACTCCTGACCTCAGGTGATCCACACGCCTTGGCCTGCCAAAGTGCTGGGATTACAGGCGTCAGCCATCGAGCCCAGCAAACCCTTCTCTTCCTAAGCGCAATCTTCCCTCCTGCTGGAAACCCTTCTCTTCCTGACCCGGGTCCAGAGGAAGCTGCCGTCTGACCCACCTGTCGCTCCAAGACTGGTTTTGGTTCTTCTACTCTGTCTGTCCACACATCACACTAGAGAATGCCATCACCTCCTCAGTCCCTGACCGCTGGTTTCCTCTGGAGCCTTCCATCCTCCACCCTTCCAAATCCACAATTCTACCTTGACCTCTCTCCAGGTGCCGCCCTCCTGACCACAGAACCACTCATTGGAAGTGCATAGAACTCATTCTTTAAATAAGCAAATGCCTTGTCTTGACTCCTAAACCAAGCCCTGTGCCTCTGGTGTCCCCGGCCTTGGCTGACACAGCTAGAACTCTTCCTGCCACTCAGACCCATAGGTGGAGGGAAGGGAAGGTGATACAGGCTCATCAGAACCACGTTCCTGAGCACAGGAGGTTTGGGACAGCAGACACGTCTGGCTCCCTGAACCTGGCGGACTAGAACCCCCAACTCCTCCCTCTTGGCCTGCAGCCCTGCATGCAGAATCCTGTAGATCTTGTCCCTACTCCTCTTGCCATCCAGGTCTTCCCCTCAGTCCCCACAGCCCTGACCAGGACCTGCATTGGGCTCTCAGGATGTCCCACTGGGTACTCAACTCTCGTTCAGAGCATCAGCTCCACGAGGCCAGGACTATGACCTGCCTCCCCAGCACCTGGGACCGTGCCCAGCATAATGAGAACACTCGATACACAAGGCGTTTCCATGAGTCCTTGTGCAACTGTAAATAACAATAAATTAACTCCCAGGTATAAATTACAAAATGCAACAGAGAGGAAATGTACTCGCAATTTAAATAAAAGTATTAGTGACTTTTAATTTATTTTATTTTCCTGGCAAGAAACTCTACATTCTGTGGAGTGGTTTCGGTGGTGGTGTGCTTTGTGTCTAAATGACAGTGGAGGTGTCGAAAGCAAATGTATCCTGTAGCTGAAGGTGCAGAGCCGGAGCCTGCCTGGGTGGGAGCCGCTGCACACAGGCCCTCATGGCTCTGCCCTGAGGTCGCTCTGCCCTGTCTGCAAAAGACCTCATCCACCCCCGACTCCCAGCACGCACCTAGCACCTGCCCCGCAGGCTTGGTAACCAGTGGGTGACTGTGTGTGGAAGGAGTCCCAGAGTGGGCTTGGGAGGTGGGGTGGCACCCTGGGGTGACAATTTCTGGGAAAGTGCAATGCTGTCTTATTTTCTCACTCTTGTGGCATTTGGTGTTAACTCTGGGTATTGGAAGAAGCAGCTTCATCCCCAGGCTAAATTGCAACACCTTGCTTCAGAAAAGAGGCCCTCTCATTTCATACCAAGCGGGATCAACCTGGCAGCAGTGATGTGCAACACGGCCTGCACCAGTGTGGTGACAGATGCAACCTGGGTGTGCCCACCTGCTCCCTGGGTGGCCCGAGGTGACTGCTGCAGGTCTGCAGCATCCTCCAGGAGGAAAAGCACCAACCAAGAGGCACAGGGTTTAAAAACAGAAACAGAATCACCCATGAACATACGCGCCACAGCAGATGACATGGACTGCCCGGAGGAAACGACCCAGGGTCTCTTAGCAGGAGCTCAGTAGAAAAATTCCGGCTCCTGGGTTTGATTTGAGAAATGCACCAAAGCGTGACCTTAGGCAGGTCCCCACTTCCCTCATCTGTGAAGTGAGAGGGGCAGAAGGCTGGATTGCTGGTGTCAACTGGTGGCTCACTGGCCACAAACAGTCACGGAGGAGCATGCGTCTCCCACATGAGCCAGGATGGTAACACCCAGTGCTTCTCCCAGACCTTGGTAGGTTTATGTCTTACTGCTGAGACTGCCAGAGCACAACGCTGATGTTGAATGCTAGCCTATAAATGTATCAACGCCTTCCTGGGGAAAAGCAGGAGCTCTGTTTCCATGGCACTGGGGTGGATGAACAGCTGGCAGTGCAGGGCAGCCCTCCCGCCCCTTCCCACTCCATCCTGCAGGACTCTTGGACACGACTACCCCCTGCAACCCAGCCCACTGCGCCCCTTTCTGGAAGGAGCCATCGGGAGGGGCTGGGACAGTCTCCCTTGGTGGGGACAAGGCTCCCTATGGATCCATTACCTGCTCTCAAGGCCTGGGTCACTCACACCTGGGATGGCTGAGCCCAGTCAACTGAAGAAAAAAACAAGTTTTCTTTCCCGAGTCACAGCACTAATAGAGGCTTTGGCAAGAACCTGTGTGCGGCTCAAGTTGTCTTTTTTTTTTTTTTTTTTTTTTAATTTTTAAATAGAGACGCGGTCTAGCTATGTTGCCCAGGCTGGTCTCAAACTCCTGGGCTCAAGGCGATCCTCCCGCCTCGGCCTCTGTAAGTGCTGGGATTACAAGTGGCAGCCACGGCACTCGGCCTAATTCACTTATTTAACGGTATTTATGGAATGGCTAAGTGGCAGGTAGTGTGCTGGGTATACAGCAGAGACCAATATTAGATCACGAGCCTCCACAAGCCAAAAGGTGCCAACGAGACTCATCAATGCCCCCATTTTTTTTTTTTTTAATTTTAAAGCCCAAAACTCATCCTATTAGGGGACACTGTTCCCAACCTACTTGTGGCCGCATGAGTCCTCTGACTCTCGGTATGTAAGCCGGGCCCCTCTGCATCCTGCATATGATATGTGACACTGAAAAGAGCCCATTTGAGAGCGAACACCAAGACTGCACCAAAGACGCCGAAAGTAGCACTGATGTCAGCCGCCGCAGCGCGGGAGAGCATCTGCCAGCTCAGAGTTTTAGATGAATTGGTCATTTTTCTTGAACTCAACAGAAGCACTGACCAGAGGCCGGGTGCAGTGGCTCACACCTGTAATCTCAGAACTTTGGGAGGCCACGGCGGGTGGATCACTTGAGCTCAGGAGTTCAAGACCAACCTGGCCAACATGGTGGAAACCCGTCTCTACTAAAAATACAAAAATTAGCCAGGCATGGTGACGGGCACCTGTAATCCCAGCTACTCAGGAGGCTGAAGCAGGAGAATCTCTTGCACCAGGGAGGTGGAGGTTGCAGTGAGCCAAGATTGCACCACAGCACTCCAGCCTGGGTGACAGAGCGAGACTCCATCTCAAAAACAGAAAAAGAAAAAGTAAAAAAAAAAAAAAAAAAAAAAGCACTGACCAGGATGGAGAGGAAAGTTAACATCCACTAGGTACCTGTGTGCATGGCGCTAAGCCACAACGAACATGGGTGTGGTCTCAGTTATTAATCACAGCTGTTTTAGGAAGGACAGATTCCCGTCCAAGCTGAATGGAGGTGCAGAGAAGGGAACTGATCTCCCAGCAGCTGATGGAACCAAGATCTGGGCCCAGGTCCGTGTGCAGCGAAGCCCATGCTGCTCCCACCACCCCAGGCACCAAGAGCTGGGGCAAAGGCTTGGAGCAGTCGGTGGAGGAGCTCAAGCTGCCCTCGCAACATGAAAAGTGACCCAGAGTCTGGGAGGCCTGCAGTGGCTCATGCCTGTGATCCCAGTACTTTGGGAGGTCGAGGCAGGGGGATCACTTGAGCCCAGGAGTGGTTCGAGACCAGCCTGGGGCAACACAGGGAAACCCTGTCTCTACAAATAATTTAAAGATTCACCGGGTGTGGTGGCGGGCATCTGTGGTCTCAACTGCTAGGGAGGCTGAGGTGGGAGGATTGCTGAAGCCCAGGAGGTCGAGGCTGCTGTGAGCTGAGACCACACCACTGCACTCCAGCCTGGGCGACAGAGAAAGACCCTGTCTCAAAATCAACAAAATTTCTTTCTTAGCCAGGTTTTTTGGTCTGGAGTAGACACTGCCTAAAATAGAGATTGCTTGAAATAATACTGAATACAAGGTAAGATCGAAAAGACACACCTGCAGAAACTGGGCCTCTTGGAATGAGAACTCAAAAAAGACTTTTGTTCCATTTCACTTATTCTGTGAAAGCAAACCTATGACCCAATGTGTCTGCATTACAGACAGGCCGTTTCCCTGCTGGGAATTTTCCTGTCCTGGCTATGATACTCCACCCTGTTAGCTTTGGGAGTAGTCTTTCTCTCTCTTAGTCATGCTTTTCTGGACGCCCTCCAACCCTTGAGCTAAACCTGCAGTACCCTAAAAAGGGAGGTGAACAGTGCTTCTAGGATTTAAGCATCTTTCTCCACCTACTGGAACAGAAGCTGGGTACATTTCTACCCCAACTCATGCAAAAACAGGCCTGGGAAACAGTGTGTACTGGCATGTTTGATAACGTTGCAGTTTCACCTCCAGCTGAAAGGACTTAAAAACAGGGACAGAGAGAGGGGGAGGGAGAGAGAGGAACCTTCCCCTTGTGTCTGTGGTTTTAACAACTTGTTCTGAGCAGTTTCTGCTCTTTTCAGGTTTGCAATCAAGGCTGGAATTTAGCAATGCAAAATGCCCCTCATAACCCGTGTGTCCAAAGGCTCGCGTGGGGTAATTAAAAACACAGAAATTCTTCAAAGAATGTATCTGTTGACTAGTTAATATCATAAAGCCTTCGCTCCTGATCTGTGAGCCCAGCCTGAAACGAGGCAGACGGAGTTCAGGAATGCCCTGATGTGAAAACTACCAGATGAGGGAAGAGAGGGATCCAGTCTCAGAATGGGGCTATCAAACTGCAGCTGCCAAACCGCAATCTCAGCAAGAAAAGGAGATCCAGTAGCTTGAGGAAATTAATTACAAGAAATAGATTCCATTGGCATCATTCGTTTTTCCAAGACTTTGCTTGCAGCACAAAACAAAGATGTGAGCCCTTTCTTCCATTTTCGTCTTTAAGATTCTCCAGGAACAGTGAGGAAAGCCAGGTATTCCTCAGAGACACCCCAGCTACCGCTAAGCAGACCCGCAAAGGAGGTCTCCCCATGCAGCAATGAAAGCCACTCCTGTGCAAGTTTTGGGGAAACTGCAGGTTGATCCTGGCAATTCACTAACTTTCCCTTCAAACTATGGCAAAAAGTAGGCCAGAGAGAGACTCCAGCATGGCTCCTGGGTCTCCCCCAACCCGCCCTCCTCCCAGTGAGTTCCCCAGGCAGCCTGTCAGGTCCGAGGCTCCATCAGGGCTCAGGTTGACGGGAACAGGCTGCCCGGCTGGCTGCGTCCATGGAAACAAGCTCAGATTGGCGACAACATGCCCCAGCTTTAAAAGAGCCACCTGCCTCAAGGAAGCACGGCTCCCTGCCCTTTTCCTTCTGACTTTGCAAATTTACAGTATGCAAATAAACTGTGAGGAGCTCTTCACTACAAGAGAAATGCAGAGCCCAGGGAAGGGGCCGGCCTCATTAATGGATTGCTGTGTGACTCTGGGCAAGTCACGGACCCTCTCTGGGCTTGAAGAACTGACAGGATGGTCTACTGATTGCCAAGACAGCTGTGCCAGCATTCCCACTGTGAGGCATCCTTGGGCTAGACAGGGGTCTGGAATCCCTCAGTGAACATGGGCACCACAGCATTTAATCAATCAGCCAAGCAACAGATGTGGACTGATCAATAACGTGCCCAACCAAGGATCTGGGAGGGTGGAAGTGCTGGTCTTACCTTCCCAGAGCTTACAATCTAATAAGAAAACACATTCCCTTGCAAGCTAAAGGACAAAGGAATTAAATGACAATATAAGAACTAGAACAATAAGAAAACACACACACACATATATATATATACACATATATATCAACATAAGAAAATACTAGAAGAGCGTCTTTAATTCAGAGATCGGAGGGAGGAGGACATCTGGCCTCCAGGCAGAGCTGCGCCCAGAAGGAATAACCCCTTACCCCTTCCATCTCACCTGTGCGCGCCCACAGGCACCACAGCCTGCCCTGCATCACAGGCGCCCCCGGTGGGGGCCAGGGACTTCATGGAGCGTCTCTGGGTGAGCTTCTCTTGCCAACAACACTCACATCTTTTTTCCACTGGTGACACCAGATTGGAAACTGACCAGCTTTGCGAACATTAAAACCTCCTTTTTTTTTTTTTTTTCCCCCTGAGACAGGGTCTCCCTCCATCACCCAGGCTGGAGTGCAGTGGTGCAATCAGAGCTCACTTCATTCTCAACCTCCCGGGCTCAAGCAATCCTCCTGCCTCAGCCTCCTAAGTAGCTGGGACCACAGGCTTACACCACCATGCCCGGCTTTTTTTTTTTTTTTAAGATGGAGTCTTGCTCTGTCGCCCAGGCTGGAGTGCAGCGGTGCAATCTCGGCTCACTGCAACCTCCACCTCCCGGGTTCAAGCAATTCTCTGCCTCAGCCTCTCAAGTAGCTGGGATTACAGGCACCCGCTACCATGCCTGGCTAATTTTTGTCTTTTTAGTAGAGATGGGGTTTCACCATGTTGGTCAGGCTGGTCTTGAACTCCTGACCTCCTGATCCACCCACCTTGGCCTCCCAAAGTGTCAGCCACTGCACTCAGCCCCAATTTTTGTATTTTTTATAGACAGGGGTCTCACTATGTTGCCCCAGCTGGTCTCAAACTCCCAGGCTCAAGTGATCCTCCTGCCTCAGCCTCCCAAGTAGCTGGGACCACAGGCAACCACCACCAATAATTTTTGTATTTTTTTATAGAGGTGGGGTTTCACTATGTTGCCCAGGCCAGTCTCAAACTCTTGGGCTCAAGCAATCCACCCGCCTCAGTCTCCCAAAGTACTGGGATTACAGGCATGAACCACTGCACCTGGCCCAAAACCTCCTTCTTTAAAAAAAGACTGCTCACATTCAGGATGTGAAACTGCAGAGTGGCTGTACAAGATTGTTCAGACGAGGGTTAGGTGTGGGGCTGTGCTTGGCTTTAAATGGCCCAGGGGACTGGATGTTGGACCCGTGACATAAGCACTGCCTGACCAGCCTTAAAAATCCCTCCATGCTGTGGTACATCCATACAACGGAATACTACTTGGCACTGACGGCGGCCACACTGTTGAACTGCAAATCCACTGCGCTAAGTGAAAGAAGCCAGACTCGAAGACTGCATATGGTATGATCCCTCTATATAACACTCCAGAAAATACAAAATGATGCCAGCAAAAAACAGATAAGTGGTTACCATGGGCTGAGGGTGGGGGAAGGGACTGACTACATAGAGGCCTGGGAGAATAGGGGAGACAGTGGAACCATCCTATAGATATAGATATAGATATATATATATATATTTTTTTTTTTTTTAGACGGAGTTTTGGTCTTGTTGCCCAGGCTGGACTGCAGTGGCACGATCTTGGCTCACTGCAACCTCCATCTCCCAGGTTCAAGCAATTCTCCTGCCTCAGCCTCCCAAGTAGCTGGGATTACAGACATACACCACCATGCCCAGCTAATTTTTGTGGTTTTAGTAGAGGCGGAGTTTCACCATGTTGGCCAGGTTGGTCTCAAACTCCTGACCTCAAGTGATCTGCCCGCCTCAGCCTCCCAAAGTGCTGGGATTACAGGCATGAGCCATCACGCTCGGCTAATTTTTGTGTTTTTAGTAGAGACAGGCTTTCACCATGTTGGCCAGGCTGGTCTCGAATTCCTGACCTCGGGTGATCTGCCAACCTCGGCCTCCCAAAGTGCTGGGATTACAGGTGTGAGCCACCGCACCCAGCCTGTCCTCTATCTTAATAGTGTTGGTGGCACATGACTATATGTGGTTGTCAAAATTCATCAAAGTGGACACCTGAAAAGGGTGAATCTTACTGAGTGTAAATCTGACTTTTTAAAAAACTCTCTTCCCCCAGTGAAGAACTGATTGACACCAATATCTCCAGGCCAGTAGATGAGGATGAAATGTAACCAAAAACAGGCTCCAAACATGGTGGATATCGGCCAGGCACAGTGGCTCATGCCTGTAACTACAACACTTTGGGAGGCTGACACAGGAAGATCATTTGAGCCCCAGAGTTTGAGAGACCAACCTGGGCAACACAACGAGACCCTGTCTCTGCAAAAAATTAGCTGGGTGTGGTGGCACACGCCTGTGGTCCCAGCTACCCAGCAGGCTGAGATGGAAGGATCGCTTGAACCTGGGAGGTTGAGGCTGCAGTGAGCTGTGATCACGTCACTGCATTCCAGCCTGAGTGACAGAGCGAGACTGTGTCTCAAAAAAAAAAAAAAAAAAAATACACACACCAAAAAACATGGATATCAACCTTTTGTACTGACTGATATCATTAAGGCCTCATAAGTAGCTAGATCCAAATATTTACTGCCCTCTGTAATTCAATTATTCACCCTTCTCCTGGCTTTTCTGTGAGGGGGGAAGGGCAAGAGTGTGGGTAGAACAGATGAGTTAACAGAATCTTCTCAACGTTAAAGACTGTCTCCTATGATTTATAAAAATCTTTGGTGTCTGCTGAACTCACATTTGCTAGAAAATGCTGGTGGTGAAGTGAGTAAGCAGAAATCCACTAATATTTATATCATTAGGCTGGGCGCAGTGGCTCTCGCCTGTAATCCCAGCACTTTGGGAGGCCAAGGCGGGTGGATCACTTGAGCTCAGGAGTTCGAGACCACCCTGGCCAACATGGTGAAACCCCATCTCTACTAAAAATACAAAAAAATTAGCTGGGCATGGTGGCACATACCTGTAGTCCCAGCTACTCGGGAGGCTAAGGCAGGAGAATTGCTTGAACCTGGGAGGCAGGGGTTGCAATGGGCCAAGATCGTGCTACTGCACTGCAGCCTGGGAGACAGAGCGAGACTCCGTCTCAATTAAAAAAAAAAAAAAAAAAGGACTTGATTTTGATTTATCCCTTTTCCCTCATTCTGAAGGCCCCCCACAACCTCCTCACACCCCACTTCCAGGGACTCGGACATGTGAATAACCCTGGCCTATGCCAAAGCTTGGGCGATCTTTGCTCAGAATAATCCTATAGCCACCAGGTTCTGCCTCTATCTCTGTCATGTGCTATGATGACCTGGAGACGGCTTTTAGGTCTAAACATTGATGCTAAGATTCATTTCCACCACCTGAGCCCCTCCAGGAGCTAATGTCTTTCACAGGGGGAGGAGCTGGGGGCTGGGGTGCTGACATCCCGGTACAGGGTCTTCAGGGGGCCACGCAGCACACACTCCCCAGGCATCTACTTTGTGACAGAGACATGCAAACCACAGTCCAGGCAGGCGACATCCTCAATCAGCATCTGGAGGAAGGGACACAGAGGGAGGCCATGGGAGGGGGCCCAAACTGGCCTCAGAGTAAGCATTCCAGGAGCTGGTTCTAAATGCAAGTCCCCAGGCCCTTCCCCGGTGACTGTGTCTCACTAAGTCTAGGGTGGGGCCCAGGGACAGTATTTTTAACAAGCATACACACACACCCAGGAGGTTTTTATGATTAGCCATGTTAGGAAAACGCTGACACGGGGGAGCTCCTGCGTGCCTGGAAACGAAGCTGCTTGCTTAACCATTATGGTTCTCAGAGCCGGGAACCCTGATTGCATGATCTCCACCTAGCCGGTCCCACGTGGCCAGGGCAGAAAGCAAAACCCCAAAGCGAGGAGGCCGGTGGGGACGGCAGGGCTGGCGCCTGGGCAGCTTCCTCCGCTGGCCCCCTGCCACCCTCTGCACAAACACAGCCCGGCTGCCGCCTCCAATCCAGACCACCCACGGCAGCCGGGCATGATGGTCGCCGGGCTTTCCTCTCTTCTGTCCCCTGCACTTAGCCCCCGCTCACCCTTGAAGGATAACCTTTTCTCCTACGTATCCGGGAAAACTCCCAGGGGATCCTGCCCTAACTTCCTCCCCGGGGTTCCCATCTCCCTGAGTTCCCTCCTGTCCGCCCACCAGCCCGAGTGCCCGATCCCATCTCCTCCCAAACTCTGTGACCTTCATCTCGCTCTGGAAATGACGTTCGTGCCTCTCTTGGAATGCTCCCTTTCTCCCCACCCCCGTCACACCTGAAAACAAGCTTGGGGCTCCCCCTTGTCAGGATGGGGAAGTCCATACCTTAACCTGGTCCATCTACAGATGTACCCGCCCTCCTCCCATCCTTCTCAGCCAAGTGCTTTCAAAACCCACTGTCTCTATGCCCCAGTTCCACAGTCAGAATCCTCCACCTGCATCTCCTTGAACAGTGTTTTCCTGCCCTGTAGTTTAACATCTGTCTCCACTAGAATGTAAGCACCGCGAGGGCAGGGACCTTGGCCTTCTGCTCACTGCTGCAGCCTCAGGGCCTGCAACTGCCTGGCACATAGCTGGTCCAGAACAGATCGTTGTTGAATAAGACATAACCACCACTTCCTTGTTTTAAGAGTGTGTTTCTCGCAGAGTCCTCTAAAACAGTGTCTCAGCTGTTCCGGCTCCACCTCTGTCCCCAAACGTCCATCTGCTGCCAGGCTGTAGAGTGTAACGTCGGCTGGAAATGTGAGCCTGGCCATGTGACTCCCAAGTGTGCACCCTCTGACACTTGGCAAAGCCTCAGACAGAGTGAAGTCCAAGCTTCACTTGGCCTGAGCCCCAGCATCGTGTGCTGTCCCCAACACCACCCCAGCCTCCTCATGCCTCGTGACAGCCCCACACCATTGCCACACCAGGTCCGGGTTCCTACACATCCCCAGAGCCCTGTCTCTAGCTCCAAACATCTGCTGGGTGCTGCCCTCCCAAGAGTTTCATTTACTACTTTAGAACAAAATGGTGGATACCATGCTGGGCCAGGAGTGCCCGGAGAAGTGCAGGGCACCCACAGCAGATGTGCCAGCATGTCCGATGGCAGGACACAGAGCTGGGAAAGCGTGGACAGAGCCAGACCTTGTCCGTTCATGCATGGCAGTCTCTTTCACTCACGTCCGTGTGAAGAGACCACCAAACAGGCTTTGTGTGAGCAATAAAGCTGTTTATTTCACCTGGGTGCAGGTGGGCTGAGTCTGAAAAGAGAGTCAGCGAAGGGAGAAAGGGGTGGGGCCGTTTTATAGGATTTGGGTAGGTAAAGGAAAATTACAGTCAAAGGGGGGTTGTTCTCTGGCAGGCAGAGTGGGGGTCACAAGGTGCTCAGTAGGGGAGCTTTTGAGCCAGGATGAGCCAGGAGAAGGAATTTCACAAGACAATGTCATCACTTAAGGCAGGAACAGACCATTTTCACTTCTTTTGTGGTGGAATGTCATCAGTTAAGGCAGGAACCGGCCATCTGGATGTGTACGTGCAGGTCAC
Organism: Gorilla gorilla gorilla; assembly: GCF_029281585.2. NCBI lineage: Eukaryota > Metazoa > Chordata > Mammalia > Primates > Hominidae > Gorilla > Gorilla gorilla. The sequence goes on from NC_073230.2 coordinate 86,747,697, forward strand.
AGGGGATATGATGGCTTAGCTTGGGCTCAGAGGCCTGACAGTCTCCAAGTCAGATCGTCCCAGCAGCTGTCTCACAGATCCCCTCCATCCACTCCTATACGTGGACCCTTCCTCCTCCTGCTCCTCACCCCGGGCAATGCTGTTTTCACCTCTACTCCTAGAGAACACGGCAAACCCAACTGTACTTTGGCCAGAACAGACTTGAAAAAAACCCGAAAGTTTACTTTGGAAGGGAGTTAATAATAAAGGCTGGAAGGCATCTTCAAGGCGATAAACACCTCCTTTTTCCCTTCTCCCAGCCTTGGCATGGCACTGTCCCCGGGGGAAGCGCTTTCTGGGACACAAAACTGAAAGCCTCATGACAAGAGCCAGGGAGCCCAGAAACCGGGAAGGAGGAAGAGGACAGGACGTGGACGGAGCGGGCAACTTCATGAAGAGCCATAAAATGTGTTCTCGTCTACCAAAAGCTGCAAAACCCTTTCTTTAACTCATGAGAGGCTCGGGGCTGAGAGCTGGGCTTTTAAAAGTCAGATTCGTGAAACCCTGAACATTGCCAAGAAGAAGGAACAATAATTCCTCCACCTCAAAGTTTCTAGAAACAAACACAGAAATAGAAGAGGCACTTCTTTGAATCCAAACTAAATTATTCTGTTAAGTATTGAAGGTTGTCAGAGAGATACAACCAGAATAAACATCTCTGATAATGGGAGCGCATTATAGTGAAAAGGTGGCAACTTTTTAAAACATCGACTATGCTATCTCTAAAATAAACAAAAATAAGACAAAATTCTCATGACTTTTAGGCTCTAATTTAGGTGGAAAGGAAGTCAGAGAGAGATTTTCAAATTTATACTGTACAACTTGACCTTTAGATCATCGTTACAGTGTGATGAATTCTGAATTTCTGTTTAACGTTCTATTATCCTTTGAACAGTAACAGGCATTCTATTTCACAAAGAGACTAAAGATGCCACAAACCTCCTGACAACTGTATTAAGGTACCATAGGATAGAAACAACTTCTCTTCTGATTAACCACAGGGATTTCAACAGGCTGTGATACACATTTAACATGGAAAACATTATTAGCCAGCTGATGGGGGTGAGGGGAAGAGAAAATGATCAAACAAAGCAAACTTCCTCAGCACGCCATACATGGTCTTTCCGGCTTTTAAAATATCCAAACATCGCTTTTTAAACTTTGATGATAGAAAACAGAAAGAACTTTTTTTTTCATCATTTCAAAGGAAAGCGCTACAGGTTTTTCTAAATTAGGGCTAAAAGACAGAATGGCTATTTTTAAATGTCTGGTTAAAAATTAGAAAGTCTCAAAGGTAAGCCACAAGTATGCGAACAAACCAAGAACACTGCTATTTCTGTTCAAGTACCAAAGACTGCAGTAAATGAATGAATGTATTCACCTTCACTTTATGATCAAAACGGTCAACGGGAGGTAAGAAATCGAAAACCTACTAAAACAGAAATGTTTATTTCCTATACAACATGACACCTACTGAAAATTCTGTAGAAATTCATCCAATCTTAATAGCAGAAGCATTTTCTTCGGCCAGTTCTAATTTTGAAAAAAAGAAAGAAAAGCTATAATAAAGTCCATTAAGAAATCTTAATCTCCATTAAGACAATGAATAATGTGAGAATATGGACTTAATAGTGTTTGTCTAGGAAAAAGGTAAATAGCTAGCTCTGAATTCTTTTTTAAAAATCTAATTCTTTGTTGTTGTTGTTAAAAAAGGAAAATGTCCACTTAGTATAAATACTAACAAAGGCTCTGTATTTTTTTTTAACTGCTCCAAATCCCTGGAATAATGCCTGCCAACTAAAACACCTACTATGAATTTAGTAATGGGTTATGCAAACATAAATTATAAGGCCAGACATTTTAAAAGGAAAAAAAAAAGGTGATTTATCGAGGCACTGGAGACACGGTAGGAGAGAAGCAATATTTCAATTTTCCACATATTCCTCAACACTACATGTGTTCATGCAAAAAGAATTTTAAAATAAAAATGACTCTCGGCTCTTCTGGTTCTAATCAGTTCATTTACTTGAAAAGGGTTATCAACGAATTCATTTCCCACACTTATAATTGCGAAAATTAATATAAAGCCAAACATTTTATCAAGTTTCAAGTATGAATGAAAAGCGTGTCTCACGATCTGGTTTCAGTAAAAAGAAAAATACAAATATCACCTCTCCTTAGAGTGGCAAAAAGAGTTAAACCACATGTTCTGTTCTTAAATTATTAGCCCTAGAACCTACCCTGATCCTGTTTTTTACTTTAATTTCTTTATTTCTATTCACACATCACTTTTCCTTGTCTCAATTCACTGTTAAGTGAAACAGTATTTTTTCTTGATGGCAGCAAAGCAATCATTTAAATACGTATGAAATACCTTTCGTGGGTTGTTGATTTATAAACAAAATAAATGAAAATATACTTGTCTGCAACTTTTAATTCAAGGAAACAGAAGCTATCACCTTTCCCCGAGCACACATCAACCAGGCCGAAATCTTCATTTTTCTTCACTTTGCCAGTGGCTGACGGTTTCACAAATGGTCATCTTCAAAAGCACATGTAACTGAACGAGCTGATCTCAAGAAAAGGCTTGAAAATGCTGCGCTCGTAAGCGATGCACGTTTTAAAATGCAAAAGTGCAAAAGAACATCTCTGCGCGTATTCCTGGCGCTGTGAATTCCTCCCTGGAGAAGGCTAATTTGAACACACACGCTTGCATGCGATATGGGTTCCTGGCACTTTGATTATGTGAACACACCTGACCCCAGGGAAATAGGCTGAGGCCGGCCCCATATTTCAGACAAACCAAACAGCCAATAGACAGTAATGGCTTTAAGCTACTGATGGCCCGGGCCAAAAATGAAGCCGCACTTAATCTTCTGAAGGAAACTGTCAATGTTAGGAGGCCCAGGGCCGACATTTCCCTCGATCTTAATCACAGCCACCTATGATAACAGAGTGAGGTTTATTTTTATGCCTGGCTCCAGACACAATGATCAATCCTTCAATTTTGACGATTTTGTATCCCACACAATGAACCAGAGTAAGTGAAGTCCATGTAGGTAGTTTCCGTGGATCCCTCAAGTAAAATATAGAGAATGAAATTCACCTATGAATGAAATCTAAAACAATCAATCAAAACTTGAAAATGCCTTCTAAAGCCTCTCCAAATCTACAAATTTAATGAGATTCCAATAAAAGCCAATTTAAAATTTCCATCTAAAAAATAAGAATTCCTGAGTACGGTAGCTCACACCTATAATCCCAGCACTTTGGGAGGGACTGAGCCCAGGAGTTTGAGACCAGCGTGGGTAACATAGTGAGAACCCCTCCCTACAACAAATACAAAAATCAGTCAGACACCATGGCACATGCCTGTAGCCCCAGCTACTTGGGAGGCTGAAGTGAGGATCTCTTGAGCCTGGAAGGCAGAGGTTGCAGTGAGCTGAGATCGTGCCATTGTACTCCAGCCTGGGAGACAGAGTGAGACTCTGTCTCAAAAAAAACCTTCAGGCAGCTTTGCCACCTGTGGGCCTAGGCAAGTTACTCCTCCTCTCTGGGCCTCAGTTTCCCTCTCTTTGAAACAGAAATAAACACTGTACCTGTTTCGTAGGGATCCTGTGAGTGTTAAGTTAGTTAAATGCCTTTTCAGTGTTTAGAATAGTACTGGATATGCAGTAAGTGCTCACTAAATATCAGCTGCCATTATAAGCTACGACGGCTGTGTCCCTGAAGTTACTGAGCCCTCACAATAGTCTTCCTGGTTTACCCCATTCCACACACAATGGGACTTCCAGGAATATTTGCTGCACACATGAATGAATTCTGGGTAGGAAAACTCCAAGAGGCAGAGGAGGTGATGCCTTTTAAGAAGAAAGGGATGTGCCTAAGTCTTGGGCCCACAGGTAAGATCAATAGGAATAAGGACACCTATGGAAAAGGGACGAGTCTCTTGTTGCAAAAGACTCCGAGAACCTCGGAGTCTCGCTCTGAAATCCAGGCTGGAGTGCAGTGGCGTGATCTCGGCTCACTGCAATCTCCGCCTCCCAGGTTCAAGTGATTCTCCATCTCAGCCTCCTGAGTAGCTGAGATTACAGGTGCACTCCACCACACCCAGCTAATTTTTGTATTTTTAGTAGAGACGGGGTTTCGCCATGTTGGCCAGGCTGGTCTCGAACTCCCAGCCTCAAGTGACCCGTCCGCCTCAGCCTCCCAAAGTGCTGGGATTACAGGCATGAGCCACCATGCTCAGCACCAACACCTCCTTTCTTAGACTGAACAACAGAGAGGACATGGCTTGCTCAGATCTTGCATTCATCAAGTGGCCAAGTCAGAATCACAATCTAAGCTTCCAGATCCAATTATATACTCCTTTAAGGACACCAACTATATAACACAACATCTTCTTAAAATAAAGGGCCACAAACAAAATTACAAGACTCTGCATAACAGGCCAGTCATGCTCCTCGTAAACTCACTTTTATGCCACTCACATTTGCAAGTTAAAATGAAAAGCCAGTGTTAGTCAATAACATGCTCAGTGACTAGTCCCACCCACACCACACGCGCTCCATCCCCCTAGCCAAAGAAAGAAGAAAACGAAGACAGCAAGTATCAGAGTTAGCATGGCTTGGCATCCAATTGTCATTTTCTTGACTGACATAATCTCAAAGGGGAAGGGGAGATTTTCCCACACTTTGGCTTATAATCAATTCCGTAAGTTAAGAAGGCTTTCGCAGGCCAATGGCAAATTTTAGGCTATAACGATATGTTCCTTCCTAAGTACCCTCCTAGAAAACATTCCCCCTGACATATAGAATCCTTTAAATGAGTATGCCACTTCAAAGAAATACTCAAAAGCAATTTAAAAAAAAAAATCTAATAGAAGAGGAATTGCTAATGGTTAAGTGACTAAAAATTTGGCTTCTGGGCCGGGCGTGGTGACGCATGCCTGTAATCCCAGCACTTTGGGAGGCCAAGGCAGGTGAGTCACCTGAGGTGAAGAGATCAAGACCAGCCTAGCCAACATGGTGAAACCCCATCTGTACTAAAAACACAAAAATCAGCCGGGCGTGGTGGTTGGTGCCTGTAATCCCAGCTACTTGGGAGGCTGAGGTAGGAGAATCGCTTGAACCCGGGAGGTAGAAGTTGCAGTGAGCCGAGATCAGGCCACTGTACTCCACCCTGGGTGACAAGAACAAGAATCTGTCTCAAAAAAAGAAAAAAAATTGGCTTCTGGAACCCTAAGGAGGCAGGGTGTTCAGGGGATTATATGGCCTCATTCCCAGGAGTCTGTCTGCCCGGGAAAATCCTGGTAGGTGGGTGGGTGGCTTACGCTTCATTAAGTGGCACCGATGATACTTAGCTCCCAGGGTGACTTCCAGGGGCAGAGAAATGATGGTCATGCACTTAGCATAATGCCTGACTCCTAGCAAGTACTCAATAAATATTAATAACAGCTCACCACGATTTCAACCAAATCATACGGCTTTCACATTTAGCCGTTACACCTTTAAAATCATGCTCAACAAAGTTGTTTGCTGAGAAGAGGCAGAGAGTGCTTTTCTGTGCTGAAGTTATTATTAAATCCTACACAGAATGACGTTCTCCATTCAGAATGCATTTCAGTTGAGGTTATTGACCAGAAAGGCAAGTTATGGGCTACTCTCAAAGAATAGCTTCAAAAAAGAAAGTCCAGCAGCAAACATTTCCACTCTATGAACAGTGAAACTAATGCAAAAGGAGAGAAAATTACTCTCTAGACACATATGGAAGAAGGCAAGTTTTAATTTTACTGTATCTGTTCAAGTCCGCAGTAGAAACTAGGGTCTACCCTAGGCTTTAATAATTTTTTTAAGTGTTCGTTTATAGCTTTATTTTATTTTTATTTATTTTGAGACAGAGTCTCACTCTGTAGCCTAGGCTGGAGTGCAGTGGCACGATCTCGGCGTACTGCAACCCCCATCTCCTGGGTTCAAGCGATTCTCCTGCCTCAAACTCCTGAGCTCAAGTGATCCGCCAGCCTCAGCCTCCCAAAGTGCTGGGATTCTAGGTGTGAGCCACTGGCCTCCGTCACATTTATAACTTTAAAGTCCATTTGTGAGGCCGGGTGTGGTGGCTCACACCTATAATCCCAGCACTTTTGGGAGGCCGAGGCGGGCAGAACACAAGGTCAGGAATTTGAGACCAACCTGGCCAACATAGTGAAACCCCATCTAAAAATACAAAAATTAGCCACGCGTGGTGGCAGGTGCCTGTAGTCCCAGCTACTTGGGAGGTTGAGGCAGGAGAATCACTTGAACCCGGGAGGCAGAGGTTGCAGTGAGCCAAGATCGCGCCACTGCACTCCAGCCTGGGTGACAGAGGGAGACTCCATCTCAAAAAAAAAAAGAAAAAAGAAAAAAGAAAAAAAAAGACCATTTGTGAACACAATTTCTCAAAAGAGTAGATTTTGGTAACATGAACACAATAAGCCATTTATTGACCTTCTACTTGGTGCCTGGGTTGTTCTGAATCCCTATAAGAGTTCATCCAGCCCATAATGACTCCGAGGTCGTTATCATTCCTATTTTTTGAGATAAGAAAATAGAGGCTTAGACGTGATAGAACGCAGCATGTTTTCGACTAAAATTCCAGGGCACATGAATCTAATGACAGTGCTTCCCTTTTGACAGTTATTAAACTCTCAGATAATGCGTCTTTTATACTTAAAAATAGCCCTGTAAAAACGGCTGGACACATGAAGGAAGCGACACATGGCTCTCAGGAAGGAAAGGGGATGCCGGCCTTGTTGACGTTTCAGCAAGGGCGGGGGCAGACAGACAAAGCGGCCGTCCTGAGATGCTCCCGGAAGGAAAGCAGGGCCTGCGGGGTCTTCAGATGCCACCCGCCGCCCCTGGGCCAAGCCCCGCAACAGCTCTGACCACCTCCAGTGACAAGGAACAGAGCAACTGGGAGATTAGCTCCTCGTTAATTACCTAAGAATTTCCTAAGAATTAATTACCGAAGAATTACCTAAGAATTTCTGGGCCTTTGGCCCAGAAAACAAACAAACAAAATAAGGTCTCTTTGAAACTCCACAATTCATTGACTAATTTTGTGTGTGTGTTTTTGTTCTTTTTGAAGATAGGGTCTTGCTCTGCTGCCCAGGCTGGGGTGCAGTGACGCAATCATAGCTCACTGCAGTCTTGAACTCCTGGGCTCAAGGGATCCTCCTACCTCAGCCTCCTGAATTACAGGTGTGCACCACCACGCCCGGCTAATTTCTTCATTTTTTTGTAGAGATGGGGTCTCGCTATGTTGCCCCAGCTGGTCTCAAACTCCTGGTCTCAAGCAGTCCTCCCGCCTCAGCCTCCAAAGTGCTGGGATTACAGAAATGAGCTACTGCACTTGGCCAACTGAATTTTCTAATGCCCAGATTAAATAGCATCCCTGGTCTTAGAAAGCAGAGAGACTGAATCTGACGCTTCAAAGTAAGTGAGTGGTTACAGCCAAGATGATCAGGGCTTTACATGGAAGAAATGTGGGGGACTCTACTGCTAACAGCTTGCCAAAATTTATCAATGGTTATTTCAAAATTTGCACTAAAGCCTCCATGTGTGTGTATGTGTGTGTGTGTGTTGTGTTGACAGGTGATACAAAAAGTCATTTTGCATTCTTAAGATCAAAACACGTTCTCTGACTCCCCAAAGTACCTTCGCCCATCCTTGATCACTCACTGCCATCTTGTTCTGTCTGAGCTCTTACCGCCACCTGAAATTATCTTGTGCATCATTTGTTTACTTGGCCACTGCCAGATCTCTGTGAGATCTGGAATCTTCTCCCTCCATCCCTGCTGTATCTGACTGGCCCTGGCCCTAGAAAAGGGCTCAGGACTACTTGTAAAAGAAAGCAAGGAAGGAAAGAAGAGAGGAGGGTGTTTGTTGAGCACCTACTATATGCTCTGTGCATCTGAATTCATTTCACCTTCTGGGTGAAATGGGATAGCACCAATTCTTCCTGCTTATACATAAGGGGACCAAGTCTTAGAACAGTTTTTGACCTTGCTCAAGGTCACTACACGTCACCACTTACTAGTTATGCGTTCTACTCCTGGCCTGAGACTGGACATTCAGCCTCCAGGACCCCTTGAAGTAGGCAGGGTATGTTTTTTGCAGACGAAGAAACTGGGGTTAAGTTTCTGTCACAGTGCCATGGAGGTCACAATACTATTAATGCTGTTGGAGCAAATGAAACCAGGGCTTGACTAGCATTCAATGTCCCTGGGCCCAGGCAACCTCCTCTTCCCTACGGGCCCTTGCTGGTGCCCTCCAGACCATGCGGCAAAGTCTTGCTGGGATGTAGGGGGATAATGCAGCCACCCTCCCTGACTGGGGCCTGAATTAGGTTCAAATTGCCTTCATTACTGGTCCCACTCAAGGCACCTCTTCTCCCCTAGAGACCCAAAAGAAAGAAAATAATGTCTTGGGTTGATAAACTGGCTTAAAGGGTTTAATTGGTAACAGTTAAAAGTTCACTTTTAATTTTTAAACTTTTTCTAGTTAAAGGCTTATTATAACTTAACAGTAGGTGATTCTAGAATGATTAAACACACAAGTTGATTACTGGGGTTTTCTCATTTTGCCAAATCCTGGAGTAGGCTTTTTAAAACCAAACTGCCCCCTGCAAAAATGAAAATTCACAAGATACTTTTCTGTGGGGAGTTTCTTTAGAGGATGAGAGAACAACTGAATAAGAAATCTCTTCAGAGGTTTCTGACACCCCCATGAAGAGAGGAATTCTTTTTTAATTTAGTTTAGGTTTTTTGTTTGTTTGTTTGTTTGTTTGTTTTGAGACGGGGGTTATAACTCTGTCACCCACATTGGAGTGCAGTGGTGCAATCATGGCTCACTGAAGCCTCAATCTCCTGCTAGACTCAAGTGACCCTCCTACCTCAGCCTTCTGAGTAGCTGGGACCATAGGTACGCACCACCACTCCCAGCTAATTTTTCTATTTTTTTGTAGAGGTGAGGTCTCACTATATTGCCCAGGCTGGTCTCCAACTCCTGAGCAAAAGCAATCCATCTGCCTCAGCCTCCCAAAGTGCTGGGATTATAAGCGTGAGCTACTGCACCTGGCTGAAATTTTTTTTTTAAATAACAGCTTTATTGATATATAATTTATATACCATACAACTCACCCATTTAAAGTACACAGTTCAGTGGCATTTGGCATATTCAAAGTTGTGCAAGTATCACCACTGTCTTATTCTAGGACATTTTTATATTCCAAAAAGAAACCTCATACCAACTATCAGTCATTCCTCATTCCTCTATCCCCTCACCCCTGGGGGTTTCTATCTCTATAGAAATATACTTTTGGCCAGGCACTGTGCCTCATGCCTGTAATCCCAACACTTTAGGAGGCCAAGGCAGGTGGATCATTTGAGGCCAGGAGTTTGAGACCAACCTGGCCAACATGGTGAAACCCCATCTCTACGAAAAATACAAAAAAATTATCTGGGCACAGTGGCACATGCCTGTAGTCCCAGCTATTTGGGAGGCTGAGGCAGGAGAATTGCTGGAGCCTGGGAGGCAGAGGTTTCAGTGAGCCGAGATCGAGCCACTGTACTCCAACCCGGGTGACGGAGTGGAATTCTAGCTCAAAAAAAGGCCCCATTTATCACATCAGGGCTGTGGGCCTTCAATGAAGCCAACTCAATGGGCTCAACGTGATGAAAGGAAAATGAGGCTGGGCTTTTCACTTTTCTGTGTGCAGTGGTTTTAGGGTCTAATGAGGAGTAAAACAAGATTTGTTAATAACAGAGAAGAGTTGAGAGTCCAGTGGGTAACACTGACATATCAAGGAGTAGCCGATGATGCCTGGATGCTGTTTAATGTTTAGAAAGCATCAAAGGACAGGTGTGGTGGCTCACGCCTGTAATCCCAACATTTTGGAAGGCTGAGGTGGGAGGATCGCTTGAGCCCAGGAGTTCGAGATCAGCCCGGGCAACAAAGTGAGACCCCCATCTCTACAAAAAATAAAAAAAAAATAACCAGGTGTGGTGGTGCACGCCTGTAGTCCCAGCTACTCGGGAGGCTGAGGTGGGAGGATCATTTGAGGCTGGGAGGTTGAGGCTGCAGTGAGCTGAGATCATGTCACTGCTCTCCAGCCTGGGCCACAGAGCAAGACCCTGTCTCCAAAAAGAAAAAAAAAAAAAAAGGAAAAAAGTAATTGGGATGATATGTGACTTTGCTAAATCCTCATGACAATGCCAAGATGGGGTTACAACGATCACCCTCACTTCACCACCTGACTCGCCCAGGGCCCTGGGGGGCGTGCAGGGCCATGGAGCCCTGGTGACTATCTCAGGGCAGCCTGTGCACCACGTGTCCACTGGAGTCGCAACTTTATTTTTAAGTGACTCTCTTTTTCCAGGCTGAGTCACTCTGGTGGTGTCTATATAAAGGCTGTTGAGGCAGTGACTAAATGCGTTTGGGCCCAGGCCACAACTATATATTACTACCCTCCACTCCCTCACCCATCCTGCTAGCTCCTTTTCTCACCGAGAGTGAAAAACGAATCATAAAAGTTCACAGCATCTTCCCATCCTCTGTCCTCCTCACCATGGCAGAGATAGCATCAGGTGCGTGGCTTCCTGGCTTACCCCGCACACAGTGCATCCTGATCAATAAAAAGGAGGGACCTCCTCCCCTCGCCACGCCTGCCAGGGTCGGGGAGGAATCCACAAATCTAGCCAATTTCAACGATGGTAAAAGATTCCTTTCCAAGTCCTATCTCAAGACAACTCCCAAGCCTGAATTTTTACAACTGCTACCCGGGAACACAGAAATCAGAGAAATGCGCCAGGCCGGCGTAGAAGGGGCAGAGGAAGATGTTGGCACCCAGGAAAGGAAAAGAAAGTGGATGGGCAGTTCTGTGAGCAGCACAGGGTGCTCCCTGTTGCAAGGTGGGCGTGCTGAGCCAGGCGTCCCCGACAGTCAGGGCTGCCACCGCAGCCAGCAAGAGCCAGGATGGAGACCTGGGTGTGACATCATGTGCATCTGAGCAGGACAGGTGTAGAAAGCACAGACGCAGACTGTGAGCACCGCAGACCAGGCATCGTTGGGATTAACGTTCCAGAGATCAAGAAATGTAGAGGCAAAAATACATCAGGGCAAAAATGACCAGTGACGGCCCCTGAGCCGCAGCTCGGCTCTCCTCCCAGAGCAACGGGGTCTGTTTTAGAGGAGACAAAAATTAACTGAGCAAAGTCCTACAGACAGACACCCAAGAAGCATTCTGGAGTAGGACTGGGCCGACTGACGTCACCAGGATGAGGGCTGGGGATGGTTTCATGATAAAATCACAGCATCTCAGGAATGTGGTTCTCCTCCTCTCTTTTCTCCCATCAGGGAAGGTTCCTCCCATATTGAAAAGAAGCAGAACAAAACCCAAAACCATCCCCGAGCTCTTTCTGGAAGCAAGCCTAACACAGACGACCATTTATTGGAGAGTTGAGCATCACATTCAAATAGCAGAGCCCTGAAGCCAGGCTGATGTCGCAGGAGCACTGGGGGTTTCTCCAGGGAGGACCCCACGCTGGGTTACCTGGTCTCCAAACTGTCCAGCCACTCTCCATCCACTAACTCCCTACAGCCAGGCCAGTGAGCTGGGGCTGCAGGTCAGACGTGCTGCAGACCTCCCGTAACCTCGCCTCCAGAAGAACTCTGGAATCACACACGCGGGAAATCGGAGTTTGGCCGCGATCAAAGCCATGGAAAAGCAAACGGCAAACGGAAAAGCTAAGAGACACTTTCTGGGATTTGCGAGAGCTAGGCTTTCAGCCTCCACTGCTCACATACATGATTCTAACACCACCAGGCTTCCAGAAAGCTGCTGCTGCTCCCTCCTGACACGCTGTGGCCAGCCCAGTGCAGAGGTGCTGCCCCTGCTGCCAGCCCGTGGAGCCCCTTGTCACATCAGGTGGCCTTGCTCCTTCACCCATCTCCCACTCCCCAGCACCCAGCCCAAGGCCAGGCACACCCTGTCCCTGCCCAGCGGTCAGGCCTTGGTACTCATCTGTCACCCACCCCAAAGCTCTAGAGTCCCCCCTCCTCCCTCCTTCATCCCCTTCCACCCCAGGACACAAGGAGGAGAAGGAGAGTAGAGGTGACCCACGTGGTTCTCCTGGAATGGTTAGCTGAAACTGGGACTATGGGCCCAGAGAACTGTGTTCTAAACTAAGGCTGCATGGATGAGTGTCTGGGAGCCCCCCAGAAACTGCAAACGTGCATTTCCCAGGTGCGTAGGTCCTCAACTTTCATGGATATTTTAAAGGTTAAGAACCAAGGCTCAAAAAGCAGAACTGTTTATCTATAAAAAGGGTTACTGAGCCATATGTGGCTTATCCAGAGAACTTTATCACCACTGACATAAGAGTGTTTCTGTGGGGAAAGTCTACAGTCAGAAGATTCCAGTCATTCTATCCTAGCACTTAACACGCTCTGCCATTGGGTTCTATTTGCTTGCTAAGAAAGATAAGAAACTTTTTAAAGAATGGAGATAGGGTTTTATTCCCAGGGCCAAACTGTCTGGCACATGGAAGGTGTTCAATAAATATTTGTAAGATGATTAATTGTTATTACAAACCAATTTTTTTTTTTTTTGAGACAGGATCTCACTTTGTTGCCCAGGCTGGAGTGCAGTGGTATGATCATGGCTCACTGCAGCCTCAACCTCCTGGGCTCAAGCCATCCTCCCACCTCAGCCTCCCAAGTAGCTGGGACTACAAGTGTACACCACCATCCTGGCTAATCTTTTGATTTTTTTGTAGAGATGGAATCTCACTATGTTGCCCAGGATGGTCTCAAACTCCTGGTCTGAAGCGATCCTCCCACCTCAGCCTCCCAAAGCACTGGGATTACAGGCGTAAGCCACCGTGTCTGGCCACAAACCAACTTTTGAAACACTTTAAGCTGAAACTACCTATATTTGTTGTTATTTTTTTTTAAAGTTGCCCGAGCTAAGGCCAGGTGTGGTGACTCATGCCACTTGGCACTTCGGGAGGCTGAGGCGGGTGGATCACCTGAAGTCAGGAGTTCAAGACCAGCCTGGCCAACATGGTGGAACTCCGTCTCTACTAAAAATACAAAAAATTAGCCGGGCATGGTGACGGGTGTGTGTAATTCCAGCTACTCAGAAGGCTAAGGCAAGACAATCACTTGAACCTGGGAGGTGGAGGTTGCAGTGAGCAGAGATGGCGCCACTGCAGTCCAGCCTGGGTATCAAGAGTGAAACTCCGCCTCATAAATAAGTAAATAAATAAATAAAATAAAATAAAACATAGAAATTCCCCAAGCTAGCTCTGAGGAACAGAAATCCACTGTATCTCATGAGTTACACGGTGAGTATCCCCAGGTTAATGCTAATAATGAACATAAGCTAAACTCTAGGGACAGGCCTGTGCGCAGCCCTTCTCGTACAGGCACATGGGTACGTACACACACATATGTGCACACAGCAACCCTGCGAGCGGGGCCCTGTTGTTACATTATTTATAGATGACAGAACTGGGGCTTTGGGAGGTATCTGCCCCAAGACGCACAGCTACTAAGTATGTCGCCTGAAGTAAGAAATACAAAAATCAGAGCTGGGCGCAGTGGCTCACACCTGTAATCCCGACACTTTGGGAAGCCAAGGTGGGTGATTTAGCTTGAGTCCAGGAGTCTGAGACCAGCCTGGGCAACAAAATGAGACCCGGTCTCTTCAAAACATAAAATTAGCAGGGTGTGGTGGCACGCACCTATAGTCCCAGCTACTCTGGAGGCTATAAGGAGAGGATCGCCTGAGCTCAGGACATCGAGGCCACAGTAAGCTATGATTGTGCCACTATATTCCAAAAAACAAAAATATAGAAAGCAATATACCCTAGAAACACTCCACCGCCTATTATGTTCCACGATTGATTCTTAATTCAATAGGGAATGGATGTTCAGTTAGAACATTTAAAAACGTTTTTCTTTCAAAGGGACTCTTTTTGTAGATTCAAAGAAAATGTATACAATTTTATCCGCAGAGTAACTGCAATCTTCTGCAAATTAACTACAATTTCTGGATTAAAAAGACATAATATCAAATGATGGCAAATATATTAATCTAATGATATAAAATTGAAACTTTAAAAAACTAATTCTAAACAGAAAACCTTCAACTGGGCACGGTGGCTCGTGCCTGTAATCCTAGCACTTTGGGAGGCCAAAGTGGGAGGACCCTGCTTGAGCGCAGGAGTTTGAGACTAGCCTGGGCAACAGCAAAAGGCTCTGTTTCTACAGAAAATTTAAAAACTATGGCCAGGCGCGGTGGCTTACACCTGTAATCCCAGCATTTTGGGAGGCTGAGGCGGGTGGATCACAAGGTCAGGAGTTCAAGACCAGCCTGGGCAACATGGTGAAACCTCACCTCTACTAAAAATACAAAAAAATTAGCTGGGTGTGGTGGCGCATGCCTGTAATCCCAGCTACTCGGGAGGCTGAGGCAGAAGAACTGCTTGAACACAGAAGGTGGAAGTTGCAGTGAGCCAAGATCGTGCTACTGCACTCCAGCCTGGGCAACAGAGCAAGACTCTTGAAGAAAAAAAAAAAAAAAACATAAAAATAAAATAAAATAAAATATACTAGCCAGGCACTGTGGTGCCACGTTCCTGTAATCCCAGCTACTCGGGACACTGAGATGGAGGGATCACTTGAGCCCAGGAGTTGGAGGCTGTAGTGAGCTGTGATCGTGCCGCTGCGCTCCAGCCTGGGTGACAGAGCAGGATTCTGTCCCCAGAAAAACCCTTCAAGGCTCCAGCCATCCTGGCGCTCATCTCCTGATGTTCCTGTGGCTTCTCCCGCCTGTCGGAGTCCCAGCCACCACACAGCACCCCTCCCTGGCCACCTCCCCGTCACAGCCCACCTTTTCCCTCCTGGACTAGAGCTTTTCCCAGTGACATCTGAGAAGGGCCAGTCTAGAAGGTGAAATCTCCGATGGCAGACAAACTTTACTCCCCACTGAACCCTCGCGGGTGCCTAATCCTCCCCGTGGAACACATTAGACATTCATCAGACACTGGGAAACCTTTCCTTCTTTCCCAGAACAAAGAGAGACGTGGGCGTTTCCATCAAGATCAACACCCTTGGTGTCACACCAGCAGGAACACCACCAGCCCTGGCTCTGCCACGCTGTGCCCTGGAAGGTATGTTGCCGTGGGGATCGTGGGCTGCATCCATAGGGAAGAGGACACCCTCCTCCCGGTAAGCCAGGCTGTCCTACCCCACGGGCAAAAGCTCTAAGCAAGCCTCGTTTCTACACATGCAACAACCCGACGTCACCTCCACGGTTAGTAATCAATCCTACGGTGTGGCCAGAGGAGCAACCAGTGTCAGGGCAGTGGTGGCTCCTCAAGACTGAGACCCCAAACAAACGGTGACCCAGTGTCCCCTTGGGGCACAGGCCAGGCACTGAGCTGAGGCTCCACACATGTGCTATCTACACACACACGTACTGTCACAGCTCCCCCCCCCCCACACACACACCTGCACCTGCTGTCACAGGGAACAGCAGGGAACTCCACCTCCTGCACACCCAGCACACTCCGGCCACAGCCCCCCACTCCCACCACTGTTCTGGTCTTATGTGGTTTCAACATTTCCAGCAGGAGGGCTGGGCGCGGTGGCTCATGCCTGTAATCCCAGCACTTTGGGAGGCCGAGGTGGGCGGATCACCTGAGGTCAGGAGTTCGAGACCAGCCTGGCCAACATAGTGAAATCTACTAAAAATACAAAAATTAGCTGGGTGTGGTGGTGGCATACGCCTGTAATCCCAGCTACTTGGGAGGCTGAAGCAGGAAAATCGCTTGAACCCAGGAGGCGGAGGTTGCAGTGAGCCGAGATTGTGACACTGCACTCCAACCTGAGCGATTGGGTGGCCCTCCAACCTGAGGGCAAGACTCTGTCTCAAAAAATAAAAAAAAAGTTACCAGCAGGAAGCTCTGGCTGCTGGCACAAGTGAAGTGGGTCTCGTCTTGGACTTTCCGCGTGGGCGCCCCATAGATTTCCAGGTTGGTCCTTGGATGAGAAAGTGCATAGGGCTGGCGGGGCAGGAGCGCTCCCCTCTCCCCACCTCCCCAGGACCGCATGCTGCAGTGAGACCCTCGTTACTACAGCCAAAGATGAGGAAGTGGGCACCACCCTCCACCCACTGGCAGTGGCGGGGTCGGGGCCAAGCAGGTGGTGACCTTCCATCATCTGCCTCCCCTTCCTGGTGGGTTCTAGCCCCCTTCTCCATGAAGACAGAGTCTAAAAATGTGTCCTGAGAAGAAATGCCCCAAGTGGCAGGTACCTACCAGGCTGCCGCCTCCCCAAGCCTCTTCCATTTATTGGGATCAGAAGGAGATAAAAACGCCAAGTTTAAGGCCAGGTGTCTTTGAGTAACTAACGTGGAATTCGACACAAGGCACGATGGAGGGATAGGGCTCAGTGCAGTACAAGCGGCATTTATCAGCAGAGCATAAGGAACGGACAGGGTGACTGACGGGGGACACGCCCCTCCTCCACTGTCACTAGGAGTTGGGGACTTCTGAGGAACACCCAGGAAGCCAGGCCTCTTAGGAACCTCATTCTCTGGCTAAATACACTCGTGTATTTATTGTCCGTGGCCTCTGAAGGATGGCCTTGCCCCTCTAAGATTTTCTGGGTTTTTTTGTTTCTTTGTTTGTTTTTAATCACAAAACGTTTTCTTTTTTCTTTTTACCTTTTATAACAGAGATGAGTCTTGTTATGTTGCCCAGGCTGGTCTTGAACTCCTGACCTCAAGTGATTGCTTGCCTCAGCCTTCCAAAGTGTTGAAATTATAGGCGTGAGCCACTGCGCCCAGCCAAACCTCTAAGATTTTCTATGGAAACCCTCAGACATATGGTCACCGAGGAAAGGGCAGTGACAATACAGAACGGCGGATGACCACTAGCTACAGGAACGGCACTAAGAGGAGCTAGCACGATGGATGTGGCGGGGCTTGGGCTGGGGAAACTGAGTCAAGGACAAGCGCTCAGGAAACCGGAGTTCCAGGGAAGTCTGCTCTGAAGCCGCTGGAGGCAACAGAAGAAGGACGTTCTGTCCCCAGCTCTTTTTTTCCTCCTGTTTTTACTCATGGCAAGGCTGACATGGAGAATAGGGCCCCCCACTCCCCAACACTGGCAGAGAAGGCAGAAACCCCCAAGCACCAGTGACTCCCACCTGCATTTTTGGTCTCGTGAAACATGGAGTACCCACATTTAGGGGCAGCCGAGGCAAGCAGCGGGTGTGAGATTTGAACCCTTAGCTGGCTCTGTGGCCAAAGGCTGCCTTCTTTCTACTCTGCTACCAAGCTTTCTCCCAAAATATTTATTCTGAAGACAGAAGGTTATTAATTTGTTTTCCATATGATTCACGCCAGCAGTCCCTTGACTAGCAAGCCTCTTTTGAAACATTTTAAATGAGTCCGCTTTTAAAAATGCAATTCACATATAATTTCCCAGCAATATTATGTAAGTAAGAGAGGGGCATCTCTCCTAGAAAGGAGCTTTGCCTCCAGGCATGTTCCTATGTCTTATATGGAGGAGCCAAGAGCTACGGTATGGAGAAGATTCCCCAAGCCCGGAAGCCGGGCCGAAGCTGTGGGCTGCTGCGACCCCTTCCCATACAAGGGGAAGATGTAAGAGAGGCTGGGGTCCGAGCCCACGGGATGAGCGCCATGGGGACCAAACTGGCAGATGTCACCCGGAAAGCCATTCCCGCGACTGCTCATCTGCCTGCAACACGCTTGGATGTTTGTTTGTTTTTTTCTTAGTAAGCCCCTGATAGGGTTGAAGGGAAGGAAGAAGGGGCCAGGAAACGAGCAGAAAAACGCCACCCCAGCAACTCAACACTGTCCCCCGATTGCACACTCACGAGAGAAAAAACAGGAGTATATAAAAAGCACATTTCCATTGCCCTTTATGGCATATTTCAAGAAACAGAGAGGCATTTAAAAGGCCTAGCAGGCGAAATGTCTGTTTTACAAGAAGCGTTAGGCGCACTGCTATGCCCACATGCGTGCAGCCTTCAGACACTCCGCCTGCACCAGCAACGGGGAAGCAGGCCCTGCGGACCTTCCACCCCACAGGATCCCTTATGGACTTTGGTGGCTTGCTAACTGACATGGGACAGGGTCTGGGATGAGCTCGAGGGTCTGAGACACCCACACACCTGCCCACGTGTTCTTACAGACCAAGCTTGTCCAGTATCTGCACCTGGAATTGGCTCTGACTTTCATATTTCCAGACAACCTATCAATTTCCACATCCCCACAGCCTGCAGGATGGCATGCGTTCTGCTGGAAATGGGGCTGAAGACATCTGGGGAAAGAAACGGGTTGTTTGCCAGCCGTGCGTTCGTCTGATGAAAATGAAACGCTCACGGAGCGTCGCCTGAACATGCACCAGCATTCTAAGATCCCTTCAAAGTGAACATGATGGTCACGCGCCTCACCTCTGGAGTGTTCTTCTTGAACTCCCGGCTCTGTTCGATAAGCCGCTTTCTGGACTGCTCACTTTCATCCTGCCGGTTCGCCAATACCGTTGCGGTGGCATCGAGTTCTCTCTGTTGGGGAAACAGGAAAGGAAAAGTGAGATTGTAATTGCACTGTGTACTAGAGGAGGGTCCTATTTGCATTTGACCAGAACACTGGGGGAGAGACCCCAGTGGCTCTAAGGAACATCAACTCATTGGCAGAGGAGGGGCTGGAGGGTGGCGGGAAGGCAGAGAAATGAACATTATCCCCCCATCCCACGTCCGTCCCATGTGAAGTGGTTGAGAAAACCAAGCTCGTTCAACATCATGGGTCGTGCCTCAATGTGCACGCCATAAATGACTCTGTTCCCATAACAGAATACACAGAAACATCTTTCTTGCTCCAGCCACAACTATCAGGCTAATGCCCAAAGCACCCGCCTCCCCAAGTTGCTCCACGCCTCTTCTTCCCAAGGGTTCCTTCCAGCCAGCCACTCTCCTGGGCTCTAGTCCTTCTGCTGATCTATCCCCTCCTCGGGGCATTCCGTGTGGCCGTCCTTCAATGCTGTGGGCCTGGGATCTCTGGGAGTAATACTTGGTTTGTATTCATTCAACAAATGTTTATGGTGAGCTCACTCTAGGCCAAGCATCATGTTCGAGACCATTAACCTATGATTAGTTTTCAAGAGGGACCTTTAAAAGGTAAATTCCAAGAATAATTATTTCCAACCACTTTTCAGAAACGAGGCACCTGGCATTGGCAGTTATTCTCAAATCACATTACTTGCGCGGGAACGCTGAGGACCACCAGGAGTGGGTTCCCCATGAGGGACCCGCTAGGGGGCTGAGGACTCTGGGCTCTGCTCCCCGCAACAAACCGATAATCAACGCGCCAGAGAACCTGTGCCCTGGCCTCAGAAATTCTGGGAAGAGCTGCCAAGAGGATCTGTTTCCAACAAGCCTGCAGCAGATGGCCCCAGAATGGTGTTCCAGGCTGACAGCAGGCGCCCAAGGACACACTGCTGTCGCCACCAAAAGGCCTGTTTTCCTGCCGAGTCGCTTCGGCAACTAAAGACACACAGCGGCCCGTTCTGCTGGGATCCAAGGTGGCTGCTCCAGCTGGCTTCTCACGGTGGGGACCATCACCCTGAGTCCAAGCAGAGCTGAATGGCGAGAAAAATCAAAGCTGAAGATTTATCCCCACGCCTCCAAGAAGCACACTAGAGCCTCTCCTTCTCCATCCCCCACCA
The DNA here is from genome assembly GCF_029281585.2 of Gorilla gorilla gorilla. Classification (NCBI taxonomy): domain Eukaryota; kingdom Metazoa; phylum Chordata; class Mammalia; order Primates; family Hominidae; genus Gorilla; species Gorilla gorilla. Next base: position 86,767,528 of record NC_073230.2, read on the forward strand.
CCCACCTCACCAAGTCCCACAGGCTTTCCTCCTTGGCAGAAGTAAACCAGCAAACCTACACGTTACAAGTTCTTGCTGGGAAATGCTTCCTTGGTACCACTATGGGGTGGGCCATGCCGGATGGGATGAAATCATGCTGTCAACTTACAAATCATGGACAGGCCGGGCGAGGTGGCTCACGCCTGTAATCCCAGCACTTTGGGAGGCCGAGGTAGGTGGATCACCCGAGGTCAAGAGTTTGAGACCAGCCTGGCCAACATGGCGAAACCCTGTCTCTACTAAAAATACAAAAATTAGCCAGGCATGGTGGTGGGCTCCTGTAATCCCAGCTACTCAGGAGGCTGAGGCAAGAGAATCGCTTGAACCGGGGAGGCAGAGGTTGCAGTGAGCCGAGATCGCGCCATTGCACTCCAGCCTGGGCATGAGTGAGGTGTCCCAAGGGAAAAAAGAAAGAAAGAAGAAAGGAAGAAAGGGAGAAGGGAAGGAAGGAAGGAGGGAAGGACGGAGGGAGGGAAGGACGGAGGGAGGGAGGGGAAGAGGGAGGGAGGGAGGGAAGGAAGGAAGGAAGAAGGAAGGAATCGTAGACACTTTAAAAAGCAGGGGAGGAAAGAAAAAAAAACAACAACGACAATAAAACAACAAACCAGGCAATGAGGGGAAGATACCACCACACCACACTCTTCTCCCCTTAGTATTTCTGGCATTCAGGCACATCTTGGGCAAACAAGTCCTAAGGAATAACGTGGGCTAGAATTCAAGAACAGATGTCAAAGCTATTGCAGAAAAAAGGGAAACACTGAACATTTTGATAGACCACATTTGAAACACATCCCAGTTAAGGGAAGGCAGGGAAAAAAAAAAAAGAGCAACCGAAACCAATGTGGTGGAACGGGGGATACAGATAAGAGAGGAGCAGTCACAGCGAAGCAGAAGGCTCTTCAAAAATATAAACAATCTGGAGGGAGGAGGGCTTCGACATCTATATTTAAGCAGCAGCAGCCGAAGTTATAAAAGGAGCCTTCGAAAGAAGGCGGGGAAGAAAGCCAATATTGAAATATGACAAAAAAGAAAAAAAAAAGAGTTGATGTTTCGTTCCAATTGCACACAGACGCAGAAAACTTAGGAGAAAAACAAAAAGAACATGACTGCTTTCGGCCGGGGGTCCCTACTTCCCCCACTGCATGGAAGCCTAGCAGGGTGGGGGTGCTGGGGGCGGTTACCCAATCGGTGGGCATCTACCGATGTCTTTGAGTCGGCAGGCGCTGGAGGTATGAAGGTGGGGTCCCAGCCCCGACCCCCAACTTCTCATCTAGTGGGTCAAGTGTGGGAAACGCTGGGGAAGATGCCAGATGAGCTGGGGGTCTGTGGGCCCCCTCCGTCCCCCTCGGTCCCCACCTGCCCCTCCCTGGGCTGATCTGTCAGAGAGCCTGCCTGGTGGAGGAGGAAACTGAAACAGGTGGCCCGGTGCAAGGTGAACCCACCTTGATCCCGGGGCTGCAGAGCCAGTGCGCCTGCGGCAACTTGCTGCTGGCAATCGGGGACTCAACGGGGGTCTGCGGCCCTCCCTTCCCCGTGCCTGCAGACATATGCAGGTCGGCATGGGAAACCCACGGGGGTCTCCAAATTTAACACCGAGCCGCCACCCGCCACCACAGAAACAGATTGGCACAGCGAGGAGGAGAGACTGAGCTGCCGCCGCCCCAGATTGGGTTGATCAGATTTAAGGCTTGAAATCTTTGACCAGGTCCCTTGGAGAAAAGTTTTTTAAAAAACAACACACACACACACATAAAAACCTAAAAACCAGTACCACCAAATCCTTTCTGAAGGACGCTAAGGCGTTCTCGGGCTGTGGGAGGAGACAGCGATTAAACATAAGCCAAATACTGTTTTATTATCTACCAAGCCTGCCTATCCTCAAAGCGTCAACTACAATGACACATTAACAAGGGAATGAAATGCATCTTGGGGAGGTGGAGGTGGGGGTCCCAAATGCAGAGGCCTCGGCCCATGAGTCACGGGTCACGTGTGAGAAGGCGTATGGAGAGTCGTCACATCTGAAAGGCATTAAAAAGTCACAAAGAGCAAAAAACCTGGACCCAATCTCCTCCATGCCCAGCAATACCCTGTCGGTTTAGCCCCTCACAGATTTTCCTGTAATGTAAAAAAACACGGTGTATTGTAAGGGATATGATAATCATCAGATACATCCAAGCCAAAAAGCAAACCGCAACACAATGTTTAAAAGAATATCCATCCATATGCTCGCATAGGCTGTGATTATCTCCAGAGGGATACAGAAGAAACTTGTGACCGTGCCTGGCTCTCTCCAGAGGGGCCGGTGGGGAGAGGGACTTACTCCATAGTGTGTATCTTTGGACTGTCTTGCCATTTGGATGCATTATCTAGCTGGAAGAACTGCACTATCTATTAATTTTTACAATCCTGCTAAATGTGAACGAGTGCGTACACAAATGGTAATGCATAGTGTGGGACACGTGAGCCTCTGCGTTACGGTCTGTGTGTCCACCTGCAGGGGCAGAGGCCTGGAATCCAGAGCCTCGTGGGTCTGGTGATGCAAGAAGTGAGGCGAGTATGTCCTTTGTCAAAACAACAGCTGTTTCTTGCACAATATGCTGCCCACTGGCCAGTCTCAGGGCGTATGGAGATGGAAGAGGAGGAGGGAGGGGGGAGGGGGAGGAAGAGGGGAGGGGGAAGAGGGGTTGGTGGTGGCGGTGGCCACTGCTGGTCACAGAAACCACCACCAAGCCAAGCCAGAACTCTCCCGAGGAAGACAGAGGAGGGTATCCGCTCAGAACTATCTAGAACTCCTCTCCATCTAGAAACACCTGCGGGCCCCTGGTCCCAGGTCCCAGGTCATGGGAAGCTGGCAGGCTAGCAGCAAACTGATGGGCTCAGAACCTGGCACTTCCAACGAGGCTGAGACAGAAACTTTACTGAGAAAATGTCTGGCAAGGAGAGGCACCAGAACGCAGAAAATGTGTTTTTATCTTTCTAAGAGATCACAAGATGACTGATGTCAGAAGGCAATGAGGACCCACATGGGTCAGGTTTCAGTCCCACCCAGCCGGCCCCTTGGCAGCCGTGTGGCCCAGTCCACCTTACGCCCCCAGCACTCGCTGGACGGCAACTATTCCTCACTCAAGTCAATGGGCCGAGCTGACCAAGAGCTTCCCAGGTGTAGACTCAGCAAGTGGGTGTCACCAACAGGAGCCCCGCCCTTGCACAGAAGAGCTTCAGAGGTCAAGGCCAAGGCTCAGGTCATCCACTGGCGGGCCAAGGTCAATGCCAAGGCTCACGTCATCCACTGGAGGGCCAAGGTCAAGGCCAAGGCTCAGGTCGTCCACAGCAGAACCAAGGCCAAGGCCACGGCTCAGGTCATCCACTGGAGGACCAAGGCCAAGGCCAGGGCTCAGGTCATCCACCGCAGGACCAAGGCCAAGACCAAGGCTCAGGTCATCCACGGCAGGACCAAGGCCAAGACCAAGGCTCAGGTCATCCACGGCAGGACCAAGGCCAAGGCCAAAGCTCAGGTCATCCACTGGAGGGCCAAGGCCAATTGCCAAGGCTCAGGTCGTCCACCGAAGGACCAAGGCCAAGGCCAAGGCTCAGGTCATCCATGGCAGGACCAAGGCCAAGGCCAAGGCTCAGGCCATCCACTGGAGGGCCAAAGCCAAGGCTCAGATCATCCACCACAGGGCTGAGACCAAGGCCAAGGCCCAGGCCCAGGCCCAGGCCCAGGCAGTCCACTGCAGGGGCAGGCCAAGCCTATCACCAAGTCGGCCTGGCTGCTGCTGTCTCAGCTCAGAAACCAAGGGCTACGTGCACACAGGCATCCCTCATCCCGTGACGCTGGTGTACAGCTGGGGTGCTGTGGATAGCTGGAATCCTGTTTTCCTCACTGATTACAATTTCTGGGATGTTTTTTCTCCAATTCTGACAGCTCCTCAAAGGGCAAAGCTCCTAACATTTTAAGTTTCTCTCTGCCCCCAACTCCAGACTTTCTGCCAGGCATTTCAGATGTTATTAAAAACAAAATTAAAAAACTACCATGTAACCAGCTGTCTGCTTAACAGAAATAGTGGGAAAATTTTTTTCCCAAATAAGTATTTAAATAACACCAGAGATCCATTGGATTTGCCCATCTTTTTTTTTTTTTTTTTTTTTTTTGAGACAGTCTTGCTCGGTCGCCCAGGCTGGGGTGCACTGGTGTGATCTCGGCTCACTGGTTAACCTTCACCTCCAGGGTTCAAGACCCAGCCTCCTGAGAAGCTGGGATTACAGGCGTGAGCCACTATGCCCAGCTAATTTTTATGTTTTTAGTAGAGAGGGGGTTTCGCCATGTTGGCCAGACTAGTCTTGAACTCCTGTCCTCAAGCGATCTGCCTGCCTTGGCCTGCCAAAGTGCGGAATTACAGGCATAAGCCACCATGCCTGGCTTGGATTTGTTCACCTTTAAAGTGTATGTGGGCCGGGAACAGTGGATGATGCCTGTAATTCTAGCACTTTGGGAGGTCTAGGCAGGCAGATCGCTTGAGCCCAGGAGTTTGAGACCAGCCTGGCCAACATGGCAAAACCCCATCTCTACAAAAAGTACAAAAATTAGCTGGACACGGTGGTGGGTGCCTGTGATTCCAGCTACTTGGGGGGCTAAGGCGGGAGGATCGTTTGAGCCCAGGAGGTCAAGGCTGCAGTGAGTCATAATCAAACCACTGTGCTCCAGCCTGGGTGACAGAGGGAGACCCTGTCTCAAAAAGTATAATTGTCAGGAGTTCGAAACCAGCTTGGCCATCATGGTGAAACCCCATCTCTACTAAAAATACAAAAAATTAGCTGGGCATGGTGGTGTGCATCTGTAATCCCAGCTACTTGAGAGGCTGAGGCAAGAGAATCGTTTGAACTCGGGAGGCGGAGGTTGCAGTGAGCTGAGACGGTGCCACCGCACTTCAGCCTGGGCAACACAGCAAGACTCTGTCTCAAAAAAAAAAGTGTAATTGTCAGTTGTTTGTTTTAAAGTGGGGGTATGGGAGGCATCCCCACCATTTCCCACTGAGATTTCCGGCAAGTGCTCTCTGCAGACGCACAGGGCCAGGCTCCCACAGGGTGGGTCCTTCTAGGCCTGCAAAGGACGCCTCCTGCCCCCAGAACCCCTGGGCTGGTGGGAAAAACATACTTGGGCTGGCCACATCAGCAACACAAGTATTCTTGTTTTATTATCTCAAACTTTAATCCAAAGAGTGAGTTCATCTGATGTTTCTTGGGGGATTATCTGTCAAACTAATCAAACAGCACATCCTATATAGAAATCTTAAATGGTTTTGCTAGTGAAAAAAATAGATCACTTGTACAAAAAGGGAAAGGTCGGCCATGGTTCCTGCACAGGAAGGTCCTAAGACCATTTTATTTTTTGTTTCATTTCCAACAACAGAATCATTTCGATGAATGGAGGGTTCTCTGGCTAGAAAGGGGTGGTGGGCCTAAGCCCACCCACCAGCCTCTTTCCATCACCTCTCCAAGTCCCCTACTGAAAACATCCCAAGACGCTTCAAACAGTGGTGTCTAAACTGGAGTCCTGGCCTCAAGCAATTTTCCCACCTCGGCCTCCCAAACCTGAACTGGACCCCTGGCCTCAAGAGATCCTCCCGCCTCAGCCTCCCAAACCTGAACTGGACTCCTGGCCTCAAGAGATCCTCCCGCCTCAGCCTCCCAAACCTGAACTGGACTCCTGGCCTCAAGAGATCCACCCGCCTCGGCCTCCCAAACCTGACTGGACTCCTGGCCTCAAGTGATCCTCCCACCTCAGCCTCCCTAAGTGCTGGGATTACAGCCTGGATTTGCTCATCTTTAAAGTGTATGTGGGCTGGGTGTGGTAGCTCACACCTGGACTCCAGGCCGCATCCCCATTGTAACCTGTGTGGCTGTGGTCAAATGACTTCCTTTCTCTGGACATAATCAAGATGATGCATTTCAAGTTTGTGGCACGGTAAACGCTACATCACGGTTCATTTTCTGCACTCTCACAGACACATGCTTGACCTCAGACCCGAATTCATTCTGCCACCAGCATCCCCCACCAGGCCAGGGGCTCCAGGGATGGTGCAAGTAAATCACAAGTCAACCCTGACTGCCAGGTGCAACAAGGCCGACAGGACCAGACCATGGGACAAAAACAGAGGTGGGGGGCTTAGAAAAGGGAGAAATCGAGGCCAGGCATGGTGGCTCACACCTGTAATCCCAGCACTTTGGAAGGCTGAGGTGGGTGGATCACCTGAGGTCAGGAGTTCAAAACCAGCCTGGCCAACACAGTGAAACTCCGTCTCTATTCAAAAACAAACAAACAAACAAACAAACAAACAAACAAACAAAAAACAGGCTGGGCGCAGTGGTTCACGCCCGTAATCCCAGCACTTTGGGAGGCCGAGGTGAGCAAATCACCTGAGGTCAGGAGTTCCAGACCAGCCTGGCCAATATGGCGAAACCCTGTCTCTACTAAAAATACAAAAATCAGTCAGGCATGGTGGTGCATGCGGGAAAGTGCCATCCTGTGAGCCTGTGCTCAGTAATGGAAGTGTAAAAACACCTCCCCAGAATATGTCCATCAACAGCAATCAATCTAGTCACTGCAAATACACAGATACACATAGATGCATAGAATCTGCTTCTACCTACACAAGGTTCTGTAGAAGGTTCTACAAACATAAGATACTGGTAGTATCCATACCAGGGAGGGAAATTAAGGGGCTGGGCACTCACTTGGGGGCGGGAAAGTCTTTCATATCTACACTTGGGTACCTTTGGTATTTTAAGCACGTAAATGTAATGCCTACTCCTAAAAGTAAACGATGTTTTTTTTTTCTTTAATAGATGGGAGTCTTGCTATGTTGTCCTGGCTGGTCTCGAATTCCTGGGCTCAGGCGATCCTCCCACCTCAGCCTCCTCGAAGTGCTGGGGTTACAGGGATAAGCCACTGAGTCTGGCTAAACATTGATATTTTAAAATCTTACTTTTTCCCCTCCAGTAATGAGACCTAGGCTTTGAAGGGCTGACAAGGTCTTAGGACACCTCACTTGCAGAAAGTTCATTTGTTCTCTTCGTGGGCTCCATTTAAAGGAGAACCTTGTAGATTCCTAAAGTTAAAGTTCATGTTTTTGCTTATTTCATAAGTTTGTGGCCAGTGGGTGGCTCACACCTGTAATCCCAGAACTTTGGGAGGCTGGAGCAGGTGGATCACCTGAGGTCAGAAGTTCGAAACCAGCCAGGCCAACATGGTGAAACCCTGTCTCTACTAAAAATACAAAAATTAGCCGGGTGTGGTGACGTACACCTGTAATCCCAGCTATTCGGGAGGCTGAGACATGAGAATCGCTTGAACCCAGGGGGCGGAGGTTGCAATGAGCCGAGATTGTGCCATTGCACTCCAGCCTGGGAAACAGAGTGAGACTCTGGTCTCAAAAAATAAAAAATAAAAATAAAAATAAATAAAATCTCATTTCTTCCCCTCTAGTAAGGAGACCTAGGCTTTGAAGGGCTGACAAAGTCCTAGGAAACCTCATTTCCAGAAAAGTGCTCCTGCGTAACGCTGCAGAAAATTCATTTTGTTCTCTTCATGGACTCCATTTAAAGGAGAATCTTGCAGAATTCCCAAAGTGAACGTTCATGTTTTCACTTATTTCATAAGTTTGAGAACCAGGTCTAACCTCATATTTCCCAAATGTTCTCAGACACTTAATCCTTCCCCATCACTTTCCCACTGACAGGCTTTGATTCACTACTGTGTCATAAAAAATCCTGAATGATGGCCACAGTGTTCTGGTACGTGATGTCAGACACGTGGGCCAGAGGGGGCATCTCGAACCAGGAAGCCAGGGTTTCCACAGAGTGAGACTGACCTCCAAAAGGGGTCCGGGAGTGGGGGGCAGCAGATGAGTGGCAAAGATGGGACAGTGGGAGGGAGAGACCCATGGAACCACCATCACCCACACTGCCCACCCACCTAAGCAGTGAGCTCCCACCCACTCCACCACCCCACACAGGCCTGGGCTCGCAATGAGGAAAAGGAGACAAAAAGCATAATTGAAAGCAGGAAAGCTGGAGATACGGCAGCTGCTAGGAGTCAGCCTGATGCAGAGAAGGAGGCACACTTCCTAGTCCTCAAGGGCATGCGGTGGGGGCCTGGAAAGATGACCAGGACACAGTCCTCCAGGACACGGGGCGCGCCCTGCCAAAGCCCGCCGTGAGCTTGGCGTTCCCTGCTCAAATGCCTTCTGTGGCTTCCTGGGGGCCATGGATAAGACCACCCAGGGCTCCCCAGAACCCTGACCTGGCATGCTGACGTTCCCCTAGTGTCCCCAGAGAACAGGGTCCCCTCCTTTCCCCTCGGACCTCGCCACAGGCTGTTCCTTCTGCTTGGAAGCCTTTCCTTTCTCTCTTCCAAAAAATGTTCTGATGCCACTTCCCCAGCTCCCTCCCTGCTCCTCCTGCCTCACCTCATAAGAGATGGGAACCTGTGTGCCCAGCTCAGTGCGTGGCTGCGTGGCAGCTCCCCTAGTCTGGGCACAGGGTTGGTGCCATCTCCCCATGGGCTGTGAACTCCAGCAAGGACTGTGTTTTGCTCACTATGAATTTCCCAGAACTTTGCAGGGTCCTGGGGACATCACAGGCATGTAGTCAGCGCTAGTAAATTAAAGAATAGCTGGCCACAGTGGCTCACACCTGTAATCCCAACACTTTGGAAGGCCGAGGTGGGGGGATCACTTGAGCCCAGTACTTTGAGACCAGCTTGGGCTACATAGCAACACCCTGTCTCTCCAAAAAAAAAAAAAAAAAAGTTAGCTGGGCATGGTGGCGCACACCTGTAGTCCCAGCTATTTGGGAGGCTGAGGTGGGAGGATCACTTCAGGCCAAAAGTTCGAGCCCAGCCTGGGCGACAGAGCAAGACCCTGTCTCATTAAAAAAAGAAAAAGAAAGAAAGAAAATACTGGGCACGTGGAGAAGCAAGCGCTTGCCCAAAGACTGATTTTCTGGTTATCTGGCGGGTTAATAAGAAACACTGCGTGTTCAGGAATCTCTACACAGGGCAGCTGGCAATGCTTTCCCATCTTGGAGATTAGGGCCGAATGAACAGAAGGAAACCTCTTGGCCAGATCTCACGGCGTATGGTGGCTGTGTTTATTTACGGTGTGGTTTTCTCACCACGAGGGTGGATCTTGGTCCCCAGTACCCTGAAGAAGAGAGGATGTTCCGGGTCTAGGAGAGGAAAGAGGTGTCTACAGCATGGTGTGGAGGGAAGGGCACTGAATTTCTGATCCAAGGGACCAGCGTGAACACGGATTCCCACTGCCTATCGGGTGAACAGAATCTAGAATCTGTAAGATGGGCGCAACGCCACCTCCTCTGCTGTTTCCCACAACGCATACAGGGATGCAGAGCGGTCTGCTGTGGCTGTCGCTCCAGCTCCCTTGGCCCCACAGATGAGGGCAGAGAGGCAGCAATGAGTCCCAAATTGGGAGAAGAATGAGCATGCTTGGAAAACAGCTTTGTGCACCTAAACTCCTAAAATCATAGTGCTTTTCCTGGGTAGGTCACATCTTCCACCAAAATCAGAGGGCAGGAAAAGACCTGGTTCACTTCCAGTTGCCATAGTTTATACGAGACAATGTCTGGCTACTACAAAACGAAGGAGAGAGGTTCCGAGCCCCCCACCCAGAGACACAGCCTTGGGTAGGTCACCTGGCTCTCACCCTCCCCAGCTGAGTGATCCAGACAAGCGATTTAATGTAAAATGGGGACACCCTCTGATACATACTTCATAGAGCTGCTATGAGGATTAAGTCACATAAAACGCCCAGTGCAATGAGCGTGGACGTCAGTTTCTCTTCCTCTTGCTATTCAATCTGACTCCACCTCGTATAAAGATTATGTGCCCATGTTCCTTTAATTCTCAAAATGGGGCCAGGCGCAGTGGCTCATGCCTGTAATCCCAGCACTTTGGGAGGGCAAGGCAGGGGGATCACCTGAGGTCAGGACTTTGAGACCAGCCTGGCCAACATGGTGAAACCCCATCTCTACTAAAAATACAAAAATTAGCTGGGCGTGGTGGTGGGCGCCTGCAATCTCAGCTACTTGGGAGGCTGAGGCAGGAGAATCGCTTGAACCCGGGAGGCAGAGGTTGCAGTGAGCCAAGATCACACCACTGCACTCCAGCCTGGGCAACAGAGTGAGACTCTGTCTGAAAAAAAAAAAAAAAAATTCTCAAAATGTTATTATACATTTGATATGTATCAGTATTTCTTGATTCTGAGAGATCATTTGATATTAACTCCCAATCACGGAAATTCAAGTGAAACTTACGAGCTGCGGCCTTTCCATGGAAATGCTATTCTCTTGAATCTGTTCAGCACACCCCCAGAAAATGAACAGAAGTACAGTACTGACTTAGGGTAGACAGTAGGGGTAAAAAGGGACAGAGGCGGAGACAAAATTTCTCAGTATATAAACATACAAATTTTATTTTTTTGGAGACAGGGTCTCACTGTGTCACCCAGGCTGGAGTGCAGTGATGCAATCACAGTTCACTGCAGCCTCGAACTCCTGGGCTCAAGCAATCCTCCCGCCTCAGCCATCTGAGTAGCTGGGATTATGGGCGCGTGCCACCATGTCCAGCTAATTTGTGTGTGTGTGTGTGTGTGTGTGTGTGTGTGTGTGTGTGTTTTGTAAAGACGCGGTTTTGCCATGTTACTCCTGAGCTCAAGTGACTGCCCCCCACCTCAGCCTCCCAAAGTACTGCCATTACAGGTGCGAGTGACCAGACCTGGCTAAAATTTTGATTTTAGACCAAGTGAACACGTTACCTATTCAGAAAATAAGATTGAATAAAAAATTATAATTTGGTCTATGAGTCTAAAAACTATGCGTACAAAGTTTTCCTACAAGCCTTTTTTATAAATCTCTCAGGACTGAGAGATTTCCATCAAGAATCAAGAATTTGTTTTTTTGTTTTTCACCCCGTCACAAACCCACTCTGCGAAGATGAAAATGCCAGATGTATCCAACAAGCATTGCACTCCATAGAATACTTGCTAGACGCTCATTTAAACGGTGAGATGTGAGAGACGCTGTCTCGGAGACGCATGATGACATGTAAGGCAGAGCAGGTGCCGGGGGCAGGCCACGTGGCTGGCTCTGCGGCAGGGAGAGGGGAGGATAATTCTCAGCCCTAACGAGAAGGGCTCTGCTTTATGGATTACTCAAACCACATGACATTACTGATATGTGACCATTTTTGAGCTACAAAAAAATGTCCGTTTTATAAGCAGTATTCTTTACTGCTCTGTTGTGGCTGTTATCTCAAAACAACACACAATTCTGCCTGCCAGGCTCAGCCTTGTAGGCACACGCAGTGCTCCCCACTACAATCTTCGGCTCTGCAAGGAGCCCAAAGGACCCTAATTCCCCCCACCCACCCAGCCCCCTAGGGTACGGTTCTTGGGGTCTGCTCATCTCCATTTGCCTGGATTCCCCATAGCTTTCTCCCGGCCATCTTGCCTCCTGTTAAAGTGGGACCTCCCCCGCCACCACCCGCCTTGGGTAGGTCACTTGTTTTCTACCTCCTGTGTTCCCCCATACCAGGATGGGGAGGGGCTACTGAGGTCTGGCCGGCTGCTGACCCTGCCCCTCCTCTTGGCCTCGGGGTCAACCAGGGAGAGAGGCAGCCACAGGCGGTTTGCTGATCTGGTCTTACAGATAAGGAAACCGAGGCTTCGCATGAATGTAACTCACCACTGAAACAAATGCCTGGGAAACAGGCCCCTTGACTTCATGCCTTCTATTATTCTTTTTATACTTAGCATACATCATGAGACATATGGGAACTTGTTAAAATTAAGAAACATCAGCCATTAAAATTAAGAAATATCAGAGGGGTGTGGTGGTGCACAACTGTAGTCCCAGCTACTCGGGAGGCTGAGGCGGAAAGAGCCCACGAGTCCTGCCTGGACAACACAGCAAGACCCCATCTCTTAGAAAATTAAGAGATGCCCATGAAGGTTGATTTGGGCAGTTGATGGCTAAGATATTAATTCCTCTGCCCAGCTCGATGGCACTGCCCCACTGCTCCGTCTGCAGGACAGAAGACGATGTCAAAGACAACAGACAGGCCCCAACTCCGCACAGCTGCATCCGGCACAGAGAAAGACTTGGGAGATTTGTAGTGGGTTGACCCTCCAACCAATTAATTGGCTCCAGGGACCAACTAATGAAATGAGAGGGATGAATGGGAACTGCACTATCCAAAATGGTAGCCAGTGGCCACATGTGGATTACATTTCATCTAAGTTAAATTTAAAATTTGTTCCCTCCATTCCAGCTGCCATACTTCAAGGGCCCAACAGTTACATGTAGCTAGTGGCAATTATATTTGCTGGGGCGGGTAGAGACCATTTAATCAACACAGAGAGTTCTAGGGACAGTGCTGGCCTCCAATGACCCCCAGGTCCTGAGGATAACGCTATTAACCATTGCAAGGGAGGTACCGCCCCATTTCACAGACTGAGGAAGCTGATGATCAGATGACTGACCGGCTTTGTCGAAATCATAGCAGGAGAGGTAGGGCCTGGATTTGAATCCAGATTCGGCCGACTGTCCAACTGAGGCTCTCTGCAGAACACCATGCCACCATCTCTTCCCCATGCCTCTAGCTGAATGCAATTCCCTGTCTCCATGAAACAGGGGGCGAGGTCATCAGTGAAAAATGAGACGGGGCAGGGAAACCGTTGTGGCTGAGTCTCAAAATAGTCCTGCCACTGCCAAAAGGAATAGCTCTGATCTCATCTGCGCTGGTAAAAATGTTTTCCTCCTAAAGTATTTGTTTCAGAAATAAGCCTTTAATTTGAATGCTTTCAGAGCCAACATTTCTGTCTGCTGAAAATATTTATTTCTATTGTTTGGCAGGAATCAATTTGTTAGGGCACCAGCCATTCTGGCAAGGGCTCCCTTCCCCTTCGCAAGGAGAACACTGGCGGGGAAGCCACCCGCGGGCCTGTGGCTCACTCCCTGTTGGGGTTTCTCAGCCACTAACATCTGCCCGGGCAGACACGGGCTGCTGGGGAACAAAACAAACCAACTAGTGTGTGTGCCCGGGACATACACGCTTTGGGGGGTCCCTGGGAACGTACAGCTGGGCCTGGTGGGCCACTGGCTGCTTATGACTTGCAGAATTAAAATAGATTTTGTGGCCAGGCACAGTGGCTCACACCTGTAACCCCAGCACTTTGGGAGGCCGAGGCAGGTGGATCACCCGAGGTCAGGAGTTCAAGACCAGCCTGGCCAACATGGCAAAACCCTGTCTCTATTAAAAATACAAAAAAATAGCCGGGCGTGGTGGTGCAAGTCTGTAATCCCAGTTACTCGGGAGGCTGAGGCAGGAGAATCGCTAGAACCCTAGGGGCGGAGGTTGCAGTGAACCAAGTTCATACCACTGCACTCTAACCTGGGCGACAAAGCAAGACTCCGTCTCAAAAACAAATAAAAACAGATTTTGCTTAATTATTTTGCAAGTAGAAGAAGGCTGGTGACCCAATATTGGGTGATTTTTTGTATAGCCCTGTTTCTTCCAGAGCTGGGCCCGCCCTACCCAGGGGCATTACTGGGCCCTAGGAAGCAGTAGGGGCATTTGGGGTAGACCAGGTTCCATCCTGGATTCAGCAGCTTCTTGTTATGGGAACTTGAGCAAGTCACCAAGACTTCCTGAGCATCGATTTTCCCATTGGTAAAATATACCACCTACCTCACCTCCCAGGGTCATTGGAAAACTATGTGATATATAAACAGAACAAGACATACTCTTCTAAGTTAAAAAAAAAAAGTTCCAGGGAGATAGTAGTTATCATTGTTAGATTCTTCAGTGATTAAGTATCCTGCAACTTACACACATAAGCTCCTTTTCCCATATGCTCTGGGGTTCGGATGGGAGGTGGTGCCTAAGAGACGGATCATGCAAGTTAAAAGCTATCACAGTTATAGGTGAAGTGCTAATAACTTCATTTTGAAACTGTCAGGTTTGGCTTTTTTTTTCTTCTTCTTCTGAATCACAGCTGTGGCTTGCACTAGACCTCTACCTGTGGCTGTGTTCCCTTCTCACATTTTAATTAGCAAATAAAAACTCCAGAAAGCTCTCAAAATGTTTCTGCCTGGATTTTACAAGGAAAAGTTAAAAGATGCCAACTGGCTCCTGGGAAAAAACCAAACTAGTAAGAGGCATCTATCAACAAGGCAGAGCAAGTTCATCCGGAGAGCTTATGCCAGACCAAGAAATACCATCTTGGAGCCAGCTTTGATTTTATTTTTGCAGTTAATTTTCAAGATTTTCGGTGCCGCATTCAGCGAGTGAGGTTTACAACATCCTGCCATTGGCTGAGAGCTGCTGCCAGCCAGATGGCCCCGCAGAACGACACTCGTATGGCAGAGAGAGCGGGCGTCGCAAGTGATTCCTTCGCTGCCTCCTGGCACCGGTACCGCTGGCTGCCACCAGGAAACCTGGGTTCTGGGCACCAACAGGTTACACTACATGACAGCTTCTGGTGCCAAGAGCGGAGATGCGATTTTAAAGGGGCCGCGTCAATCCTCAGTGAGTTTCACTTCTAGCTCTGCTGGACATGAGGGACACCGGCAGAGGGAAGAGGCTGCTTCATGGGCTGCCCGGAAGTGCTGCTAGTCTCCCCATTCTGGGCGCTGGAACAGTGACTCCAGCTGTCAGCATCACCCCATCCTGTCCAGGGCGCTTTCTACAAGATAGCTGAGGGGCTCTTTAACTTAGACTCTGTAAAGCTAGCTAAAGAGCTATTGCTAACCACCTAAACTCGCACTAAATGAAGATACACAATTAAGAAGCACAATTACAGCTCCTGCCACTATGTGATGGGGTTCTGGCATGAATTCCCATCCAGTGCCCTCGGCTGGGGCAGCTCCCCACACTCTCCAAGTTCACACCACGCTCGATGGCCCCCTCTTCATCCTAGGTCTCTGTGCCAGGCCCCTGGAGGTAGGAAATTCATGCCAATTACCAAGCTTTCCCGATCTCCCTGTGACTCCTCCAAGTTCAAGTTCTCATCACCGGTTTTTCTCGAACTCTAGACATGAGTTCTTATGTACACAGACATCAGGACTTTTTCTCTATCAGACTCAGCAAAATGACACCACCTGTTTTGGCCCAGGAAGGACATCTCTCTATACCTGATGTTCTCTGTATGCTGGGCCTCCTGTGACTTCTTTATTTTTTTATTTTTTTGAGACAGAATCACTCAGACTGGAGTGCAGTGGCACAATCCAATCCTGACTCACTGCAACCTCTGCCTCCTGGGTTCAAGAGATTCTCCTGTCTCAGCCTCCCAAGTAGCTGGGATCACAAGAGTGCACCACCACACCTGGCTAATTTTTTTTGTATTTTTAGTAGAGACCGGGTTTTGCCATGTTGACCAGGCTGGTCTCAAACTCCTGACCTCAAGTGATCCACCCGCCTTGGCCTCCCAAAGTGCTGCGATTACAGGCGTGAGCCACTGCGCCCAGCCTCCTGTGACTTCTTGAGGACCAACTGGCAGGGAGGGGATTGTGATCTGGTTTGAAGGGCAAAAGGCCGCTCAGTAATGTGGGATCTATAAAGACCCACTCCACCCCATCACCATCTTATCACTACCACCCAGGGTCTGGACCCCAGAACACTGCCCATGCAGCAACAGGAAGCAACTTGGACCAGGCAGCCTTGGTGATGCTCTCCAGCCACTTCTCTGCCCATGAGGTTCCATCACAGATAAGAAGCCACAGGCAGCCATGCACAAGCAGCCGCCAGTGGACGGGGCTCTGGGATGCTGCACCTATGTGCACCAACGCCTTCCACGCCACTCAATATGTTATTCTTCCAAGCTAGTGTAACTATAAAGGAAATTAGCCGGGTGCGGTGGCTTATGCTTTGTAATCCCAGCACTGTGGGGGGCCGAAGCAGGCAGATCACCTGTGGTCAGGAGTTCAAGACCGGCCTGGCCAACATGGCAAAACCCTGTCTCTACTAAAAATATAAATATTAGCCAGGTGTGGTGGTGCGTGCCTGTAATCCCAGCTACTCAGGAGGCTGACGCAGGAGAATCACTTGAACCCGGGAGGCGGAGGTTGCAGTGAGCCAAGGTCGCGCCGCTGCACTCCAGCCCAGGCAACAGCGCGAGACTCTGTCTCAAAAAAAAAAAAAAAAAAAAAAAAAAAAAAAAAAAAAGACACAGAAACGGAAAGAAACAAGAATAGTCTCTGAAGGAATCCTGAAGCAGCTTCAGTGAATAAAGTAAATACAGGAAGCCGCCCCAAGAAGAGAAAATAGGATAAACTAAGAGGGAATTACGAGCCTGGCACTGAATGGCGTTGGAGACTTCCCCGTCCCGGCGGCTGCCAGTTTTTCTCTTCGTCCCCACTGCTTTAAACACGGGGAGCCCAGAGCCAGTGAGCTGCTGACCTGTCAGATCTGACTTCTGGAATAAAAATGAAAAGGCCGAGTGGCAGCCGTAACATGGAATTTCCTTGTTTTTATTAGTTTAAGGCTCTTAAAGAGTGACTTTTACATTGGGGAAAACTTCTCAAATACGTACTACTTGAGACTTAGATCCAGTTACCTCTCACATGTTTTCAATCATTCTGCTTGCCAATTTTACTAGATATCAAAAGACATTTGCGGTTTAAAGCAGGGGAATGGGTCCCCCCCTCCCATTCCCCACTCCAAGTACATCTGCGCTCCCCGCGGTGACTCTTCCCCCTAGATCCCTGACCCCTCGGGGCTGCCAAAAAGGCCCACCGGGGTACCGGGGGTGCTACTGGATCCACGCAGGCAAGCTGGGTGGGGGTAGGAGGGCGGTTTATTTCAAGCACTGGTACTGCAGGGGAAGAATTTTTTGGTTTTGGTTTTTAGACAAAAACTATTGATAAAATCCAGCTTTTTACATGACTTGCCACTTACATCAAGTCCAAGGAACAGAGGTTCCTCTTGAAACACACACACCAATAAGCAAAACCCTAAGACCACCACACTGGAAAAAAAAAATGGTTATTCAGTCATCCATCCCAAGAGCTGAAACTATAAAGATTTGGGGATGATAATATCAGACTGGTCACGCTATACTCTGGGGTTCATTTAACATTGAAGCTGGGTGTGAAAATAGTAAACTGTTGCCCATGACCTGCGCTGTGATACTTACATCAGCAGAAATAATTATGAAAGTCTAACCAATTGTGTTGTTAGAAATCTTCTAACTAAGCACAGAACCTCTACTTTTTTCTTTTCTTTTATTATTATTATTTTTTTTTTTTAAGAGACAACATCTCGCCCTTCACTCAGGCTGGAGTACAGTGGCATGATCATAGCTCACTGCGGGTTTGAACTCCTGGGCTCAAGCAATCCTTCCACCTCAGCCTTTCAAGTAGCTGACACGACAGGTGCATGCCACCATGCCCAGCTACTTTTTAAAAATTTTTGTAGAAATGAGGCCTCGATATGTTGCCCAGGCTTCACTTGCTGTCTTAACCAAACACACCCAGGGGTGGCTGAGCCTTCGAGGATGTCAAGCCACAAGATGTCTAATAGCAAATGACGTAAAACTCTGCGCTGTCATCCAGGGACAGAGATGGGAAGAGAGAGTTTGAAACCTCATTAAAAACAAAATGAAACACACTTCCTGCTTCGCAGATGCGTCCTAAATAGTTTGCTTGATATAAATTCAGAGGAAGGCCTAATAAGAGGGAGTAAATGGGTGCTGGCTGAAAGGAGGCTGCCCTTCGAGACAGTTGTGTGTGCGTGACTTTTCTGCACATCAGATAGGCTCAGGGGGGCCACTGCTGAGCCAGGCTTGTATCTTACTCTTCATAGGGACTGACTGCTGGCCTTATACGAAAAGGATAATACTGACTGCTCGTAAGAACTTACTGGGAGTGCGTCTCTAAATTTCTGGTACAAACGTGCACTTTCCCTATGAATACTCAAAGGCAAACAAATCCTCTAAGATGAAAAACTTCGTATTTAGTTTGTTAGGGACAGACAGGCTCCACATTTCAGCACAAACATTTATTTTTAATCAAGCTAATTTTTTATTTTTCCCATTTGAGACCTGTTAATTCCATGACTGAGAATTCATCAAGTTTCAGACTGGAATTAATTTTAGCAACTGCTTTACACCAAAAATATTAGTGACGGTAGCTGTGTAACTGGCTTTGCTTCACAGTCTGTCATGGGAAAGTCTGAGCATTTGTGTTCCTTCCAGAGTCTAGTTGGAGCTGACAAAGGCGAGTTCTAAAGTGAGTTCACCGTTTTCCCCTGAGGAGCAGAGCTGTCAGAAGCAATACCAGCAATCTGTTCACTGGTCCACTTTACACAAAGCTGACTGTGGCGTTCCTGTGTATACCTTCATACACCCCTTCATTCACCCATTCACGTTTCTGCAAACGCACACCGATTCGACACTTACTGTGCATGTCCCCACGGTGCCTGCTGTTGCTCTGTTCCCACACCTGCTTCCTGGCCTACCTGCTGCACCTGGGGCAAGGCTGCCCACCACCTGCAAGAGCTGGAGGTCGGAAGACTGCTGGCTGTGGTCTGCTCTTTTCATTTTAATTTTATGGGTGAGCCAGGCATGGTGGCTCACACCTGTAATCCCAGCACTTTGGGAGGCTGAGGTGGGTGGATTGCTTCAGGAGTTTGAGAACAGCCTGGGCAACATAAGGAGACCCTGTCTCTTCGAAAAAATAATAAATAAATAAATAAATAAATAAATAAATAAATAAATATGCCAAGTGCAGTGGTGCATGCCTATAGTCCCAGCTACTTGGGAGTCTGGGGAGGTTGAGGCCGCAATTAGCCGTGATCGTGCCGCCGCACTCTAGCCTGCATGACAGAGTAAGACCCTGTCTCCAAAAAAAAAATAAATAAAACTTTACAGGTGATACAAGGAAACGTGGCCCCCAAATCACCAATAATCCGCCCCCTTCCAGTTTACTCCCACTCTCGCCTCTACAAGAATTAGGCAAATGTGATGACTTCTCACTGCCTCGCTGAAAACTCAATCTCTGTGACTTCTTTTGGAGGGCAGGGTTGGACTGGCAGCTGACTACAGGCAGCCATGAATTCCTTCTGAAGGGATTCAGGACTTCAGGTGCTCTCTTAAATCCTTCTTCCCCTAAAATTCTTTTAAGAATGCAGGCTCCTTTTGGGGCTGCAATGCAGAGCTGAGTCTATCTATGGGACAGACACCGGCAAAGCTTACTGACATCCCACCCCTATGGACAGGTGAGAACACCCCCATCACAGCAATTTCAAAGTCTCAAGTTCCTTTATTTCCAATACTGTCCAGACCAAGCTGCCCATCCAAAGCCTTCATGTCCAGTCTCTTCCCCATGCCAGGGTCCCAGGCCAGACTCACCCAGACCATTGGTTTCCCAATGGCCCTTACCATTGGGATTCAACTGTGGCTACAGTGGGGAAGCCTGGTTGATTAGTTCTGCCTTTTTGAGGAGCTACAAAACTCTAGGAAAAGCACTTCCCACATGATTTCCAAAATACCCAGTGTTTGAGGTCAAGAGTTCAAGACCAGCCTGGCCAAAATGGCGAAACCCCGTCTCTACTAAAAATACAAAAATTAGCCAGGCGTGGTGGTGCATGCCTGTAATCCCAGCTACTCAGGAGGCTGAGACGGGAGAATTGCTTGAACCCAGGAGGCAGAGGTTGCAGTGAGCCAAGATCGCACCACTGCACTCCAGCCTGGGCGACACAGCAAGACTCCATCTCAAAAATAAGTTAATTAATTAAATAAAATACCCAGCGTTTTAAGGAGTCTAGGAACCCGACCAGCACTCAGACTTGGAGACAGGCTGGGGAGGCCACCATCCCAGCACTCAGGAAGCTCAATCATACCTAGGAAAGAACTCCCTAGGGTTACAGAAACCACACTTTAGTTCAACAATCAAACCAGGTACTCCTCTCCATCGCTCACTTTGAGAAACATCTTTCAGGAACCCCCAAAATGCTTAAATAGTACCCTCCTCCACAGCAGTGCTGCCCCCACCATATGATTTATTTACTCCATGAGAGTTTTATTTAAGACCAGAATTGAAGCGTGCTGTTATGAATCTGAGTGGCTGCAAAAGCCTAAAAACTGCTTTGTACTGGGCATTCCATTGTCAAAGCACTTCCACTCTTTAAAACCTGCGCCATAGGCCGGGCGCAGGGGCTCACGCCTGTAATCCCAGCACTTTGGGAGGCCGAGGCGGGTAGATCACCTGAGGTCAGGAGTTTGAGACCAGCCTGGCCAACACGGCGAAACCCCATCTCTACTAAAAATACAAAAAATTATCCGAGTGTGGTGGTGGGCGCCTGTAATCCCAGCGTCTTGGGAGGCTGAGGCAGGAGCACAGCGTGAACCCAGGAGTGGAGCTTGCAGTAAGCCGAGATCGTGCCGCTGCACTCCAGCCTGGGCGACAGAGCGAGACTCCGTCTCAAAAAACAAACAAACAAAAAAACAAAAAAACTGCACCATAATTCAGTCTTTCTGCAGATTGGAATGAAATTCTGGTCAGACCTTGCATAACTTTCTGAGGAATTATAATAGTTCCATCCTTGTTAGCTAATTTAAGTTTTTTGAAAAACAAACACAATCCCTACATAAGACATTCTCCTACTTGGCGACCCACTATGGTGATGATCAGACACCGGTACCCGAGGCAGCTTTTCAGGCGTGCAAAGCCAAGATGCAGGCCCAGACAACACAGTGGACTTTGGAGCAAGAGATTTGCCACTTATTTACAACATCTCCAAAGCATTTCTAACTTGAATATATATTTCACACAGTACCAAAACTTTTAAATATCCACAAGAAGATTTCATTTTTATAGGCAATAAACATTAAATCTAAAGGACTGGGACATAAAAAGTGTTTTAATGCCGTATAAATCACATTTCCCTAGACAGACTAAATCTCCGAAGGTTTTAAGGACTGCAATATAAATTTTTATGGCAAATTATCTACATAGAAATTATCTGCATGAGATGCACTTTTACTTCTCATTCTCATTTACATAGTGCTGACAATCTTTTCAATCACAACAGCCAATCCAATTTGGGAAGTCAAATAAATGTGGGGAAGAAGCACAAGGGCTTAAGCTAGACAAGGATCTTTCCTTCTTTCTCTCTGCCCCTAACATCAGCATGCAACTGGGTCTGTCCATTTCTCTACGTTAGAGTCTTTGGCAAACTTGGCCCAAAAGGGATGCTTGGCTGCTCAAATGATGAAAGAACACTCGCAGGGGGCAAGGTGACCCTCCATGCCCCAAACGCGCTTCTTACCAGGCAAATCAGCCCGACAGCTTCACACCACAGCCTGGAGCTGATGTTTCCAGAACTTTCCATCTACAAGGCAAATCTTTCACGTGCAGTTTTGTTTCCTAGATTAAAATTTTAAAAGGAATCCTGTCGAAAGTAGAAATTAGAAACAAAATAAAAAGTAATAAAAATAAAAAGTAAAACAAACTTGCCCGGCGCAGTTGCTCATGCCTGTAATCCCAGCACTTTGGGAGGCTGAGGTAGGAGGGTTGCTTAAGCCCAGGAGCTCGAGACCAGCCTGGGCAACACAGCAAGCCCTCATCTCTATTTAAAAAAAAAAAAAAAGTAATAAAAATAAAAAGTAAAAAGAAAATAGAAATTAGGACTTTTCTATCAGAAAGCAAAATATGATGTTATCAACAAACATTTTATTATATTAGTGAGTTATAAAATGTATAGCCTGCCCCCCAAATACAAGGAGACGGTATTTCTCTCCTAAGAGTTATTTTCTAGTAATAGAACAAGAGAAACTAGCAAACATGCCCACGTTCAGGCCTGCAATTAATCTTAGCCAGCTGTCTGAAGAAGGAAAAAGAGAAAGGGTTTCTGGAAACGTTTTCCCTGTTGGTTTTATTCATATAATAAATATTAAAGCTAATTTTGGGGGCCTTTCATCCAGGATAGTTTTAGGCCCTTTAATGGTCTAAAAATTTAAATACAGCTCTCCCTCATTCTCTTGCAGGGCCTAATTAAACAAAAATAGATCTAGCTCACAAAATTATACACAAAAATGAGAAAAAGTATTTTGGCAAAGGGCACCAATTTTCACTGACTCGAGCGTGGCTATATAAGCATTAACAACATACTGATAGGAACAGAAAGCATATTTTAACAACATTTTTCAATTAAACTGTCACATTCTTGTGAAATAAAAATCCACGCAGACTTTCAGACTGCGTATAACGTAGTAATGATGAGACCATTTCCTCCGGCTCATTACAAAATTTTCTTGTTGAAGTGGCAATTTCTGTCCTGGATGTCTAAATGAGGGTAATTAGAAGCCCACAGTAACTTCTGAAAAACGGAACAACCAGAAGACACTTTGGGATACGGTGCCAGAAACACTCTGTTTTGCAAATGAAGGAGGTAACATTTTCTTTCCAGATTAAAAGATTCTTGATGCCAACTAACAGCCGCTTGTGTAATCTTATTTAAAATGTGCTAAAGCATTACACCACTTCACCAAATGGGAGAAAAAGGAACGATACTAAACCTAGCATTGAAAGAATCTGACCAGCATATTGCTTCTAGATGAAGTTTTCTTAAGTCCAACTGTCTTCAGCCTGCCGCTGGTCAGTGCAAGGAGAGGCTCAAAGTCCGGACTGACTCTCCGCTCCAACACAAAAGAGATGCTCCTAGATCTGATTCATTCAACAAGCCTTTTAGGGAGTGGATTTCTGGGGACAAGACGCTGAAATAGGCACTGCCCATTACCCACACAGGGTTTCCAGTTTACAAGTCTATGTCAAAGAAAAGAAAATTATCAACAAAGTCTTACAGACCATTCCATTTAACACTTATTGACACTATACAGTGGAGAAAATGATGAAAAACTGGTAGACATTCTCCACACAGAAATTCAATACCCATTCCAATTGGTTTTTAAAAATAACAATTTCTTTAAATTTAGAGAAGAAAATAAAAGGATGACTGTCCCCAAACTAATATTTGAAACCTACAACCCCAAATTCAGAATTCAATCAAATTGCCACCATCTCCATGAACCCTTCCCTATTCTCCCTGGCCAGAAGTCACATTCTGGATGGTTTCTGATTATGAGTGCGTCTTCTATGACCCTGCTAAATACAGCTCCAAGAAGGTACGGGCTGTCTTATTGATCTCTGGGTTCCCCACAGCACCCCATGCAGGTCAGAAGTAAACCCCGATCATTAAGTGAGTCAAGGGATCCAGTCCTGGCTGGGTGTGAGGGCTTATGCCTGTAATCCTAGCACTTTGGGGAGGCTGAGGCAGGAGGATCACTTGAGCCCAGGAGTTTGAGACCAGCCTGGGAAACAACTACTTATGAGGCCTTGTCTCTAGAAAAAATACAAAAGCCAGCTGGGCCTGGTGGTGAGCACCTGTGGTCCCAGCTACGTGGGAGTCTGAGGCGTGAGGATCACTTAAGCATGTAAGTTAGAGGCCACAGTGACTTGTGATCAAACCACTGCACTCCAGCCTGGGCAGAAGAGCAAGACCCTGTCTGAAAACAAACAAAACAACAACAAAACAAAACAAAAAAACAGATCCAGTCTCAGACTCCAAACAGCCAACTTCACTGAATTAGAGTCCCAAATGAGACAAATAAAACATTTTTGGCGTCTACCTCTAGTGGTTAAACGTCTTTGAGAACAGAATTACAGGGTCCATAATAACTCTAAAAGATACTGCCATAGAGAAGTATTCAAAATGTGACACAAAATCATATTCCCCCCGCCCCCACTCAAAAAAAAATCCTGCTAAGTGATCTAACACTAAACAAGAATTAAGACATCCTGCTTAAGTGACAAAAGAAGAGTTAAAAATAAGCACCAAACAACAGCCTAAACAATGTCAGGCCACACTTCAGAAATAAAAAAGGTCTCATATGAGTGTGTAAAGTGAGAAGCAGGAGATGGTGACGGTAACAGCCACAGCCTGGAAGAGTTCGAGGTTAACTTGCCCAATTCATTAACTAAATAGAGGTTAAATCAGAGTTTGAATGAATACAATTCAGAAAACAGAAGGGTAGATTTGTGTCCCAGCAGTGAGTAGAAATACACAAGCAGAAACAAGCTGCTATTTTCGCACCAACCTCTCTATATATTTTATAAAAGGGACTCACCGTTTTTCCCCGTACTGACCCACAAAACCAGCAGCTTAAAAATGTAAGGCGCGTGTATCACTCTGATCCCAAGAACAAACCTGGTGCCGGGCCTTGCTGAGCACTTTGCACCCCTCATGCTGATTCCCACAAAGGACAGGCTGCAGAGTGGGCTCTCCCAGCCAGCTCTGACCCAAGGCGGGGGCGGAGGGGGGGACAGCTGTCCTTCATGTGAGCTCTGAACCCCGAGTCTCTCATGTCCCCATTTTGACCATGGTTGGGGATTTTAGCACCTCTGGACCTAACACCCTGTCCTTCCCTGGCCAGCCCACTCTCATCCCACTGTGCCGGTTTGGGGGACACTGCTGTGAACCAAAAGACTCCCCACAGCCCCCCTATTCTTTGAATCTCTAAACACTGCCGGCTTCAGGGCTCCCCGTCAAGCCCATCTGCCAAGACACTGATTATCCCACGCTGGCCTTCCCTGATACTGAAGCACGTTCCTTCAAATGTCAGCCAATGTTTTTCCTCGCACCCTCTTCCTCCAGCCAGTCCCTGCCACTGGCCTTCTCTCTCCCCAAATCCCCGGGGGCACCCCACCACACACTGGCAGGAGTGGTTCCACCATTAAGGCAGCTGCATCTCTGCTACAAAGACCCTGGTACCTCGTAGTGAAGGTGGAAAAGCTTAGATATCCAGAAAACAGAGCATCTCAAGTCACTGGGATCGCGAGAGAGTTTCAACACCCTACAAGCGACTTGTAAGAAGGCCGCATTTGCAACTGCAGAGTTCCCTCTTCCAGGAAATCATTTCCTGAACACTTTACCTGCACCGGATGTTTTTATTTATTTGTTTATTTATTTTTTGAGATATAGTCTTGCTCTGTCGCCCAGGCTGGAGTGCAGCGGTGTGATCTCACCTCACTGCAACCTCCACCTCCCAGGTTCAAGCAATTCTCCTGCCTCAGCCTCCTGAGTAGCTGGGATTACAGGTGCTCACCACCAGGCCCAGCTAATTTTTTGTATTTTTAGTAGAAATGGGGTTTCACCATGCTGGCCAGGCTGGTCTCAAACCCCTGACCTCAAGTGATCCGCCGGCCTCGGCCTCCCAAAGTGTTGGGATGACAGGTGTGAACCACTGCACCCGGCCCACTGGATGTTTTTAGAAGGAGAAAAATCGGTTTACTTTTCTCAAGGCCATTTTATGAATCCCATAAAGCTGGAAGTAAGTAAAAGTGTTTTCCAGCCTCAAAGGCCAATGTGCACCTGGAATAGGGAAAAAGCCACAGGGCTTTAGAAGGAACAGTACTGTTTTTCTACAAACTATCCAAAGACCCTCAGGGGAAACGATCTCTCTCTCAGCACTTTTTTTTTTTTTTTTTTTTTTTTGAGACAGGGTCTTGTTCCGTTGCCCAGGTTGGAATTTAGTGGTGCAATTATAGCTCACTGCAGCCTTAAACTCCAGGACTCAACCGATCCTCCCACCTCAGCCTCCTAAGTATCTGGGATCACAGGTACACATCCAACTCATTTTTTAATTTTCTTGTAGAGACGGGGTCTGGTTATGTTGCCCAGGCTGGTCTTGAACCCTTGGCCTCAAGCAATCCTCCTGCCTCAGCTTCCCAAAGTGCTAAGATTACAGGCATGAGTCACTGTACCTGGCCAGCATCAGTTTTCTGATATGCAAAATAGAGGTGATACCAACTTTGTAGGGTCTCTGCAAGGAGTGCCAAAATTCAACTTTAATGACCATCTCTTGGCAAGGTGTGGTGGCTCACGCCTATAATTCCGGCACTTTGGGAGGCCGAGGCAGGTGGATCACTTGAGGTCAAGAGTTCAAGACCAGCCTGGCCATCATGGTGAAATGCTGACTCTACCAAAAATACAAAAATTAGCTGGGTATAGTGGTGTGCACCTGTAATCTCAGCTACTCAGGAGGCTGAGGCATGAGAATCACATGAACCCAGGAGGCAGGGGCTGCAGTGAGCTGAGATTGCACCACCGCACTCCAGCCTAGGTGACAGAGTGAGACTCTGTCTCAAATTAAAAAATAACCATCTCTTGT
The DNA here is from genome assembly GCF_029281585.2 of Gorilla gorilla gorilla. Lineage (NCBI taxonomy): Eukaryota > Metazoa > Chordata > Mammalia > Primates > Hominidae > Gorilla > Gorilla gorilla. The sequence goes on from NC_073230.2 coordinate 86,793,810, forward strand.
ATACCAGATCCCGGGGAGAAATAAAAGAATAAGCTGGATTCACTCATCCATTCATTTGTGCAAATGAGGCATCAGGCTGGCAGTATGAACATGGAGAAACAGAATAAACCAATGTATTAAGAGGGATATGTAGATGTATATAAATCTACGAATAAGTCTGAATTCAACATATTATCCAGTGGAATTAAATGGGATAAAGCACAGTGTCAGGTACAAGGAAGACATTCAATAATTTTTTTTTCTTTTTTTTGGAGACGGAGTCTCGCTCTGTCACCCAGGCTGGAGTGCAGTGGCACGATCTCGGCTCACTACAACCTCCGTCTCCTGGGTTCAAGCGATTCTCCTGCCTCAGCCTCCCGAGTAGCTGGGATTACAGGAATGTGCCACCACACCCAGCAGATTTTTGTATTTTTAGTGGAGACGGGGTTTCGCCATGTTGGCAGGGCTGGTCTGGAACTTCTGACCTCAGGTGATCCGCCCACCTCAGCCTCACAAAGTGCTGAGATTACAGGCGTGAGCCACCACGCCCGGCCTCAATAATGTTTATGGAACTCATTGACCCTCAGTGAGCTTTATTCGGGAAATCCCTAAATCCAACTTTGCACACTACAGGGTTCCTTGACATTGAATGCGTTCTCCTGGAGTGGGCACGCAGAGGGACCACGACATCTGGGCTTTCCGTAAACCAAAAGAGATCTGATGAATCATAAGCTTCTAAACCAAAAAAAAAAAAAAAAAAAAAAAAAAAAGGTCACCGTCATCACCAGATCCAGTGACAGGATTTGGTTTTTCAGTCCACTGGTCCTAAAAGCAAGAAATGTCGTATGACAGCCTCTCCCAAAGGATGGTGCTTTACTGACTTAGCTGTGGGTCCTGCCCTGTCCATAGGGTGTATCAGCAGCCCTGGGGTCACGGAAATGCTCCCAATGCTGATGCCAGTGTCATGGGGAGCCCTTATCCTCCCGAATCAGAAAAAGAGGACATGGCTGGGTGCAGTGGCTCATGTCTGTAATCCCAGCACTTTGGGAGGCCGAGGCAGGAGGATCACCTGAGGCCAGGAGTTCAAGACCAGCCTGGGCAACATAGCAAGACCCTATCTCTAAAAAAACAATAAAAATTATCCAGGCATGGTGGCTCACACTTGTAGTCCCAGCTACTCAGGAGGCTGAGGTAGGAGGACTGCTTGAGCCCAGTAGATCAAGACTTCAGTGAACTATAATCACACCACTGCACTGTAGCCTGGCAACAGAGCAAGATCCTCTTTCTAAAAAAAAAGAAAGAAAAAAAAAGTTTCAAAAGAAAAGAAAAACAGATAACAGAGAATGGTTAAAAAGAAGAGTGAGTTTTGCCCCCATCGGAAAGAAAGGAAGATGCAGTCACAGCAACTCGGCTGCCCTATTCAGGGGCTGCCCCTCCTAGAGACCCCCTCCCCAGCAAAGCCCCTTCCAAACCGTCCCTGCAAAACTGTCCCTGCCAGCCCAGGACTCAACAACGCCCAGCAGTGTCCTGCACTGACCTCCTTCGTGAGAACATTTGCTATTGGGCCCCACGCTGTGCCTGGTCCATCCTTTGGGCAATGGTATGTGTTGCTCTGCTGAGCAGGGAGCGAAGAGTGGGGGCTCAGCAGGGTGGGGGCCATCCTGTGGCTGAGGTCTGGGGGCTCCTCTTGTTGCTGGTGAAGCAGCATCTACCCTTCAGCAAGCCTCCCATTTAGGTCACATGGCCAGAAAACACCCGTGAGCTCTCAAGAGTTTCCAATGGCAACAAGGCCAACCTGCCCACGGGAGAGAGGAGGAGCAGGTGGCCGTGCCCAGCCTCCTCCAAAGGCCAGGCCCACCTTGTGCCTGCGGTGCCTGCAGTCCCTGCTCTGGGCACTTCTCCATAACATACTCAGGAACTAAATCCGGCCTCAGTGAGGCTGGCATGGGCTATCCAGGCATGCAGTGCACGTGTGGGTCCTCGCAGGGGATCCTAAGCCTTTCTTCTGGCAGGCACGGGGGCCACGGGGGCCACGGGGCTTCTCCCCACGGGTATTGTGTTGGTGGCAAAAGCCTACACCTTGCCAGATGCCAAGTCAACAAAGAAAAGTCCACAAAAAGGTGGGTGCCGGCCGAGCATAGTGGCTCACACCTGTAATCCCAATACTTTGGGAAGCCAGGGTGGACAGATCACTTGAACCCAGAAGATTGAGACCAGCCTGGGCAACACAGTGAAGACCCATCTCTACCAAAAAAACTACAAAAAAAAAATTAGTTGGGCATGGCGGCGCACACCTATAGTCCCAGCTATTCAGGAGGAGGCTGAGGTAGGAAGATCACTTGAGCCCAGGAGACAGAGGTTGCAATGAGGTGAGATTGTGCCACTGCACTCCAGCCTTGGCAGGAGAGTGAGAACCTGTCTCAAAAAAAAAATAAAAAGGCAGTCCTATGGAAGGCAGACCCTGTAGGGTCACCGAGACATCTAAGAGGCACCGACAGCACCCCAAAAGGGTAACCACCCACATTCAGGGCCAGCAGGAGATCCAGAGAGGCCAGAGAAGTGCCTCACCTGTCACTTCCAGAGTGTCCCCCACAGAGGCATGGGGATCCTGGGGCCAGGCTGCACAGGCTGGAATTCCAGATGTGCTGCCTGCTCATGGGGGCCAGTCACTGAAGGACCCTGTGCCTCAGTTTCCTCTCCTATAAACGGCGGTGAAAATAGCATCCGCCCTGTGAGCTTGTGGGGAGAGACCGAGTAGCACAAGTGATGAGCTCAGAACAGGCCCTGGCACAGACTTAATATTCCGTGAGTGCAACGAGTGTTGTTATTCCTTCAAGCCAACAGCCTCGTCAGGGAGAGCTGGGCAAGATATCTTTGGAAAACATTAATATTTATTGAGTAGTCCACGAGACACAAAGAGGAAGTCGTCCAAGGCCATGCCTGCTCTGTGCTCAGGGAACTGGGGCAAGTGGACCTGTAGCCTCACTGAGCTGGCCTTTAAGGACAAGGGGACCCTGCGGCCTGGGCCTTCCTGGGGAGAATCCTCCCATCTTTCCATCTTTATTTTTTATTTTTTGGGACAGGGTCTCGCTCTGTCGCCCAGGCTGGAGAGCAATGGTGCAATCATAGCTCACTGCAGCCTTGACCTCCTGGGCTTGAGGGATCCTCCCACCTCAGCCTCCCGAGTAGCTGAACCTCCCACCTTTGGTTTTCTCTCTCTTCTCTCTTCCCCTTCTGACCCTGCGAGGGGATCTGCCTCTCCTGTAGCTTTAATCCAAAGGCCTTCTGGACTTCCCTGGTGAACTGTCACCATTGGCAGGTGACAGTCACCTCTGCATAAACATTGTAGGGGGTGGGATCTGGGCACTTGGTTCATTCCCCTCCTGGCCAGAGAGCCTCTGGATGGAGGCAGGGCATCCAGCCCCAATCAGGGCACGCCTGCTCTGGAGCTATCAAACACTTCTTAGTGAACTGGAAGATTCCTCCCAGACTCCCGCCAAAGGAGACAGACCTCAAAATGTTGGCCACATGAAAGGCTTGTGTGTAAAAATAATTCAGTTCAACAAATATTTCCGCTATATGCAAATCAAAGAAATAGGCACTACAGAGGACATGCAGGGAGGGGAGGAGGCGAGTGCTTCAAAGAGCCTGGAACCCAGCGAGGAAATGAAAAGGTGGCCGAGTGAGGGCTCACGGTCGAGGCCTGCAGTCAGCCCTCCACTGTGACAGCATCACCAAAACCAGGCAGAACTGGAGCCGGGGATTCCAGAAGGCAAGGGGGAAACGGCTTCAAATCACTGAAGATCTCATTAAAACAAATCCTCTGTTTATCCAATGTTTATGGTGTCACTGTGTAAATATCCATTAAAGTGCCAAATCAAGAATTAGCACTTTCTATGCTAAAGTCAATGTTCTATATAATGCATAGAAATTTGCAAAAAGGAAAAACAGAGGACATTAAACGGAATTATCTGTAATCCATGAAACTGACGATCATTATGTATCTCTCTCAGGGATCACTGCCTATTCGCTATTCCACCTTCTTAAAGAAGCCTGCTTTCCCAGTCACTCTGGGAAGGTGTGGAGAGCATGAGTTTAACACCCACCCACCTCGCACGGGGCTTTAAATAATTACCTGTCCCAAACAGCACAAGGTCTTTGGGATGAGGCCCCCACATGGCACATGGCGTTCCCTACCCCATCTAAAAATGAGTACTACAGCAATTACCAGACAGAAAAACACGTTATCTAATTATGGGAGAGGAGCGAGGAGCTCTGGAATCAGAAATTTCTGAGAACATTATCAATAAGACTGTAGGCTAACTATAAGTGTATATCCCAATTACCTTGACTTGATCATTACACATTGTATGCTTACACCAAAACATCACAAGTACTCCATGAATATGTACAACTATTATGTATCCATAATAACTAAAAATTGGCCAAAAGCATGGCTCACACCTATAATCCCAGCACTTCGGGAGGCCAAGGCAGGAAGATCACTTGTGGCCAGGAGTTCACGACCACCCTGGGCAAGTCAGTGAGACCCCCTAGCAAAATAAAATTTTAAAACTTAGCCTGGCATGGTGGCATGTACCTGCTGTCCCAGCTACTCAGGAGGCTGAGGTGGGAGGATCACCTGAGCCCAAAAGTTGGAAGTTGTAGTGAGCTATGATTGCACCACTGCAGTCCAGCCTGTGTGATAAGATCCTGTCTTATAAAAAATAATAATAATTTGGGCCGGACATGGTGGCTCACACCTGTAATCCCAGCACTTTGGGAGGTCGAGGTCGGTGGATCACTTGAGGTCAAGAGTTCAAGACCAGCCTGGCCAACATGGTGAAACCCCATCTCTACTAAAAATACAAAAATTAGCCAGGTATGGTGGCAGGCGCCTATAATCCCAGCTACTCCGGAAGCTGAGGCAGGAAAATCGCTTGAACCTGGGAGGGGGAGATCATGCCATTGCACTCCAGCCTGGGCAACAAGAGTGAAACTCCATCGCAAAAAATAGTAATAATACTAATTTAAAATTTAAAAAAAATTTAAAGAAAAAGAAAAAAAAATAACTATAGATCAATTGCATGATCCATGGCCAGGGACTTCGTTCCCGCCCCCGGCCCCTGTATTTCTTAATAGCCTCTGGCATGCTACGGGGATCTGTAACATTGGCTAATAAAAGTACAATAAATAGCAATAGCTTTAGGAACTAAAGCCAGGTTTTGTCTATGTGTACATATGATGAAAATCTCAGGCAAGCCAACAATTACTATCTCATGCTAGTTTCATCCCCATACAATGTCAATAGTTCTATTGTAAACAGAAATCACTGGCAGGATTGGGATGAAAAGGATGGCAACATTCCACATTCGGACTGTGTGACGAACTCACCCCATAACATAAATAACTTCATTTTTTAAAAGAATAATAATCATCAAGGTACATGAGTGCCACCCCTCCATATGACGAAAATTGCTGTGATAGGAAGATGACGAAATGAGCAAACATCCCCTTTGGAGGCTGACTTGAAACCTGAGCCCGAGCCAAGAGTGTTAGCGTTTGAAATCAGTCACTGGCCTGGACTCTAGATCTGCTCCCAGTGACTCAGGGCTATACATAAATCAAATGCCAAAGAGGCCAGCTCACCACCCAGAGGTGCAGCTCCCTGGAACACGCAGAACCAGCAGGGCCTTAGAGGCCCGAAAAAGGCTTTATCCCAGATTTTCAAATCCCAGGACAGCCAAGGCTGGGCGAGACAGGGAACAAGGAAACAAGGTCACTGGGCCAGTGGGGAAGTCCAGGCCTCCAGTGACCCCAGAGGGCGCCGGTCACCAAGAAAGGAAGACTCCATCCCACGCCCACAGAGAGGGGCTAGGCTTAAAGCAAGGACCCACGTGCAGATTCCTGTGTTGGCCCCTCTGGAAACATGTACATCAACAGCTGCTATATTCTGAGTACCTACTACTGTGTGCAGAGCATCCACTGTGTGCAGAGCATCTACTGTGTGAGCCGCTCACTTGCTGAGTCAACCAGGCCCTGAGCTCCAAAGTGAAAAGGTGATGAGAGGTGCTAGCCTGAATGAAGACCAAGAACAGCACCCCGGCTTTATTTCTGTAGGTGTCTTCATGCACAAATGCCTTTAGAGTGGTCTTTTTTTCTTTTTTAATTTCTACACCTAAGTCACACTGACAGTAGCTGATCGTCATCACAAATTTTCATTTTATTTCAATTCCAGGAGGGTAGGTCTCTGAAGAGACACTTTTGCCAACTAGGCTAAGCCAAGTTGTGTGAGGGTGACTCTGAGATGATCCTATTGGTCAGCCGTCCTCCTCGCAACAGGGCGTGCTGAGTGACTGGTCACGAAATTCCCTAAGTTAGTGGATTACTTACTTATGTGGTATGCTTATTCACCAGCCTCATCTGCTTCTTGCTAGGAAACAAGTTCCTTTTTTGTTTGTTTGTTTTTGAGATAGGATCTCACTCTGTTGCCCAGGCTGGAGTGCAGTGGTGTGATCATGGCTCACTGCAAGCTCCCACCTCCCAGCCTCAAGCGATCCTCCCACCTCAGCCTCCCGAGGAGATGGGACTACAGGCGTGCACCACCAAACCCAGCTGATTTTTTTTTTTCTTTTTTGGGGTAGAGACAAGGTCTCACTATGTTGCCAAGGTTGGTCTCAAACTCCTGGGCTCAAGCGATCCTCCTGCCTCAGCCTCCCAAAATACTGGGATGACAGGTGTGAGCCACTGCACCTTGCCCTGTGATTCTGTTTTATTGCCATAGAATGGTTCGGCTGTTCTATAAAAGCACAGGAATAAACCAATAGCATTTTTCCACTCCTGCCTCCTCCCTCAATAACCTCCACCTTCAAGGAGGTTTCTGGATGCCCAAGTGACAAAAAGTCATCAGTCCCCTTTTTCTCGGCAGGAGAACTGCCCAATCACATGGCCCTACAGCCTAACAGGTGCTGTCAAATCGCTGAAAAGGCAGGATAAGTTCTTGACAAATCGGTGGCGTCAGAAAATCAATTCCCAAATACCATGTAATTTACTGACAAGCCCACCAGGGCATTCGTATTGGACGGGAACAGATTTCTTCTCTGAAAAAGGACAAAGATAAGAGCAAGAAACGTATTTACATTTTGTCTGCAGACCCAAGCTCCTGAGCCAGCGAGGAGGAATCAAGGGAGGTAGTCAGTGTATCGCAAACAACTCGGGCCTGCCAGCGATGAAAATTAATGGGAAGGTAAGAAGCTGCTTTTGATGCTGGAAGAACTCCAGTAAAAACTGGTCTGTACATGGGAACACGGTGTCAGACTCACAGAGAATCAGCTTGTCTGACTTGTGGTTTTCTTGACAACATTCATCTTCTCTTGGCCTGATACAGGGCAATTAGTGCTTGTCAGCTGAATCATGTGTTATTAAGATCATTCAGGCATTTTTTAATTACGGTGAGCGAGACAGACAGTAATGAGATCTCCAGCAACTTTAACTTTCCACTTCCTTTTTAGATAAATCTTAAGCTGCCTTTTTTTTTCTTTCTTCCCTACTGATGTTTCAAAAGAATTGTTTATTCCTACAGGTAGATACTTGTAACTCAGCCCCCGTTTCCCCTACCTCCAAGCAAAACATCAAACTGAGGGGGGCTCCCCCAAAATCAATCAAAGACATGTTTCTTACACATCTGCTCACTCTAATTGGACATGGGATGGGCAGCTGCTCTTTTAAAAATTGCTCTTAGTGGAGAATTTGGTTCTGGAGGACTCCCTGGGCCCACAGAGCCCCAACCCAGGACCTGGGGGTGGGGGGCCTGGCCTGGCTGGCTTCCATCCAATTCCTAAAGGGGTCATGGCCTGTGTTTCATCACGTGAACCCCACCGTCTTTCCAAAACCTGGTCTTCTTTGTAGCAACTCTTCCTGTCACGTGACACCAAAAAAACCAGGATGCATAAAAATGATTTAATCTGCTTTTATAGTCTATATTTCATTCTATTTGCTTTTAAATTAACAATTCTCAAAAAGGTTAAAGTACACTACCAGCTTCAATCTGAATCAGGTTCATCATTTCTGCCTTTTAAAATGCTCCCTTTACATCAATATTTCATTGAGGGAATCATTGTCCTTTCCTAGGAGATTTCAAATGTTTATGATCCCAGTTCCCACTCTTTATGCAGCCAGGAGCCAACGTGATTTCTGAGCTATTCCTGATGCACCATCTGTTTCTTTATGAGGCCGGTGAGAGGGGTCTGGGGAACGGGTGATAAGGAGAAAAGCCCCCACCACTCATTCTTGCCGGGAACGCACACCGTCCTCATTGTGAGCCATTGTTCCAAAGGCACCGAGTCTCAAGAATGTGAACTTCCGAAATTGCCAACGAGCTTTAATCCACAGTGAACGAGCAGGAAGAGAACTTTCTGAAGGAAACTTCTCCAAACCCAATGACCTGTTCCTCGGAGTTTTTTGTTTTTTCAATGTTCCTTTCAACGGTGCACATTATATAAACGCATTCTGGATATTCTCACACTTGGAGTTTTTGTGCCTTTAGTTGTTTTTAAAAAAACAGCCTTTTTAAAAAAAATCAGCCTTTTCCTGTAGGTTTTTATACAATTCTAGACAAGGTATATGCTGCGATCCAAAAACGCCTCCTCTCCCCCAGCCCCCAGCAAAGCCACCTTTCTCTGCCACAGACCCAGTGGACTCCAGTTTGTCGCCACCCACCACCAAAGTCCACAAGTCAGGAGGTGGGAGAAGGGTCTGAGTGTGACTGTGCGGTCCCCTGTGTGCCCCCATGCAGAAGCAGGCTGTCCTGTGCTTAGAGACCCTGGGAGAACCCCACTCAGCCAGCTGGACGCTGCCTTGGGGCAGGAGCTGAACCTGCAGGAATCAATGCTGGAGCTCCACCAAGGATCCTGCGGGCGGGCCGCACGGCACCCAGGGGGCCACTTTTATCTCCCAAGAAGGCGAGGCCACAAAAGGAACTGACCACCCTCAACTGGGCCAGCCGGGAGAGCCCACTGTCAGGGGGGTCACACCACACTGGCGGGCTGGCCTCAGGCCTCCAGGGCAGGGGAAGTAAGCCCCAGAAGGCCGAAGACAACTGGAGCAATGGTAAGACCAGCCTCAACCACAGAGAGGGGCTCCCAGCCACAGGGAAGCAACTGGGACAGCCAACGGCTAGAATGCATTGATTTAGAACAATAAAGTGAAAAGTTGCATTATTTTAAAGAGCTAGAAACTAGAACTAAAATAGAAGAGAGGGAGGGGTCCATTCCAATTTCAAAGCAATTTTTAGAGTAGATCACTCTTTGTACAGGGGAGATCTGACAGACAGAAAGACTTTCATGTTAAAGCTATGTGAAGGGGGGACAGGGGAGGGGGCAAAGGGTTAAGGTCCCCCAAAGCTGAATGCAAGCATTCCCACTTCCCCACCCCCAACAAGACAACCCCAGGGACTCCTCCTGGGCTCAGATCAAGACTTCAGTTCAGCTGCAGGGAACAGTGTCCTCAAGATATGCTTGAAAAGGCTTTGAAATGCAACAGTTTCAGCTACTTAGGCATATTGGTTTGAGTTCCTGCAAAGAACAGACAGGGTCAGGATGGTTCCAGCACAGTACAAATGGGCTTCTCGCCCTAACAGAATTCTTGAAAAAAATACCATAGTTACTTCTACTTTAAGATCTTGTGACTGGGTGCAGTGGCTCACGCCTGTAATCCCAGCACTTTGGGAGGCCCAGGCAGGAGGATCACCTGAGGTCAGGAGTTTGAGACCAGCCTGGCCAACATGGCGAAACCCCATCTCTACTAAAAATACAAAATTGGCCCGACATGGTGGTGCACGCCTGTAATCCCAGCTACTCAGGAGGCTCAGGCAGGAGAATTGTGTGAGCCTGGGAGGCGGAGGTTGCAGTGAGCCGAGATCATACCACTGCACTTCAGCCTCGGCGACAGTGAAACTCTGTCTCTAAAAAAAAAAAAAACAAAAAAAGATCTTGTAAGCCGCTGGTGCGTCTTTTTTTCTCTTTATTAATAGAATTTTTACAATCACATTGTATTGAAAAGGATCTGTTTTGTGGCTTGGAAATCGCACTGCTTTGAACAAAACTGCATCAAGGTGAGCTTTGCCAGACCCCAGCAGCGACGCAGTAACTGTGGGCTCAGGCGCACAGGGCCGGCTACTATGACATTCCCCCAACTTGGCCCCAGCCACACCTTGCCAGCCTTAGCGGCAATGACTTCAGTTTCTCAAACTAACTTTTCATCTAGCTAAGCTGCAGCCTGTTGCTGGCTAACTGCGAGGTTGGTCTCTAAAAGGACCCACCCCTCTCCTGGGCACACTCACTGACAGTCACTGCCTGTTTCCTACAAGGAAGTGGCGTTATTCCAAGTTAGTAAAATAACCAAGGGGAGGGGAGGGTCCTGTCCCACAGTAACCGATTTCATTGACTCCTTACTGCCATGTGCACTTCCACACCTACAAAACCAGGTGGTTTGTTTTGTTCTGTTGCATTCCTTTTGTGCATATAATTAGTGCAATCATGAAAGAATTAGCATTAGGGCCCTGGAGGACAGGGCTCTCTGCAGCCAGTGCTGGAGGGAAGGGGTGTAAACTGCTAAGTGTGGGTAAGCTGGCAGTTCCTACAAATTCACAAACACTTAAGTCCCTGGGCCTGGCCCCTCTCCCTATAGGAATGAGTCCTGCAAATCGGCTTCCCCCTGCAGATAAGCTTGCACCTGTGTCAAACGGTGTACGCACAACATTCTTCAAGGAAGCAACCCAAATATCTATCAAAATGGAACCAAGTATATAAAATATACCTATTCATATCATTGAACAATGGTGTCGCTTTAATAAACACACACACAATTGGAGGGATTTTAATGTACTGATTTGAAAAGTGTAAGAAACACTGTTAATTTTTATTTATTTATTTTGGAAACAGAGTCTCGTTCTGTCACCCAGGCTGGAGTGCAGTGGCGCGGTCTCGGCTCACTGAAACCTCCACCTCCTGGGCTCAAGCGATTCTCCTGCCTCAGTTCAGCCTCCCCAGTAGCTGGGATTACACGTGCCCGCCACCATGCCCAGCTAATTTTTGTATTTTTAGTAGAGACGGGGTTTTGCCATGTTGGCCAGGCTGATCTCAAACTCCTGACCTCAAGTGATCCGCCTTCCTTGGCCTCCCAAAGTGCTGGGTTTACAGGCATGAGCCACTGTACCTGGCCTGTTAATTTTAAAAAATAAAAAGCCACTTGCACAAGAGTGTGCATGGCACGCTAGACTATGTGCATACAAAGGAGGGTGACACTGGTATTTGTTTCTGTGTATATAATGAAACTCTGGAAGGATACACACCAAAAAATCAGCAACAGTGGGTGGGGAGGTAGGCAGATAGGAGACTTTTCTTTATGCTTTGTTTTTGGAACTAAGAGATTATATTACTTGCTTAAAAATAGGTAAGTAATACAAGAAATTCAGTGCAGTTACTGCTATGAGTTGTTCCAACTTTTCTGGAAAGTAATGTAATGAAATGTACCCAAAGTCATAAAAATGTGCACACGCTGTTCACTTCTACTTTTAGAAATTTAACCTAAGAAAATAATCAGACATTAAAAATCATAGAAAAGCTGCATGGATGTACAAGGATACCCATCCCAACGTGGTGCAGAGTGGTAGTGAGGTCAGAAACTAGGAAAAAGATGAAAAAAAGAAGATCAGAGGCCGGGTGCGGTGGCTCACGCCTGGAATCTCAGCACTTTGGGAGGCCGAGGCAGGCAGATCACTTGAGGTCAGGAGTTCAAGAGGATCAATTTGATGAAATATGAGAAATCATATAGTGGAAAACCATGTAACATATCACTTCAAATACAGTGTGTGTGTGTGTATATATATTAACTTAACTATCGTTGAAAGATATTTTCTTTTTTCTTTTTCTTTTTTTTTTTTAGACGGAGTTTTGCTATGTTGCCAGGCTGGAGCACAGTGGCCCGATCTCAACTCACTGCAACCTCCAACTCCCAGGTTCAAACGATTCCCCTGCCTCAGCCTCCTGAGTAGCTGGGACTACAGGTGCGTGCCACCACGCCTGGCTAATTTTTTCTATTTTAGAGGAGACAGGGTTTCACCATGTTGGCCAGGATGGTCTCAATCTCCTGATCTCGTGATCTGCCTGCCTTGGCCTCCCAAACTGCTGGGATTACAGGCATGAGCCAGCGCGCCCAGCCGAAAGAAATTTTCAATAGCATGGTAAACTCTAGGCTAGGACACAAAATTGTTACAAATCAGGTTTGTTTTTTTTTTTTTTTAATCTGTCGCCCAGGCTGGAATGCAGTGGCACCATCTCAGCTCACTGCAACCTCCGCCTCCTAGGATCAAGCGACTCTCCTGCCTCAGCCTCCAGAGTAGCTGGGACTACAGGCGTGCGCCACCACACCTGGTTAATTTTTTATTTTTAGTAGAGATGGGGTTTCGCCATGTTGGCCAGGCTAGTCTCGAACTCCTGGCCTCAGGTGATCCACCCACCTCGGCCTCCCAAAGTGCTGGGATTACAGGCGTGAGCCACCGCACCCAGCCACAAATCAGTATTTGACGTGTTACTTCCACTCACCTAGCTTTCTGTTTACATAAGCCCACAGGGAGAAAATATCTGAATAATGCATCCTGGGACCAAACCATTGGCAGTCATAGGATTCACGGCCATCTTTACTCCCTTCACCATAATTTCTTGTAGTTTCTTAATCTTTACTCTCATTTTTTGCTTGGTAAAAATCAGAGAGAAAGTCATTTCCATTTTGGAAAAAAAAAAAGAGTGCTAAATAGATGGCTGTTTTTCCTTTATTAGGCAAAAAGTCAGGCCTACGTAATAGAGGATGAAAGAAATCTCTAAAGGTAGAAAAAGCAGAGCTCCTGGAAGGGGCAGAGAGCGGCGCACCTACCCGTGGGCACTGTGGGGAGGGGCTCATCGCGTCTCAGGTCCTGACTGGTATTCAGATGAGGTGTCCTCCTGTGAAAGGTACGAGTGGTACGCACACACCACAGCTAAAACAGCAAACAAAACACCACGACCTCGAAAGAAGGGAGGTGGAGTAGCAGGCACGGTTTTCATCCTCCCCTAGCTTCCCTTCACTGTTTGGCACAAACAGTTCTTTGGCTTATTATAGGGCAGTGTGACAAAAATACATTCTAACAGCAATTAAACACCATGTCTAACAGCCAAGTGTTTTTGGTTAATAGAGAGCTCTGCTTATAATAAGAGAAATCATTGTCTAATGCAAAGTAGCTGAAATCTAAGCCCTCGTCCCTATTTCCCATGAGTGAATAGCAGTATTTTCTAAAAACAACAAAAAACATCACCCCACTGAAGGCCTGGCATGTGGCTGACGGTACCTGAAAGAGCTTGCAAACTGACGTCAGAGAGGTCTGGGTTTGCATCCTAGCTGTGATTTAAGGAAGAATGACCCAGGACAAAGGTAATCTTTCTAAACCTCACTTTACTCCCAGTAAGAGAGGGTGTGTACAAGGCCCCAGGCAAGACACTGAGACATGCCCCCCAAGTGGACAAGGAGCCCCAGTTAGCCTGATTTCTCCTTTTTGACGTCTTCCTGTCATCAAGCAGAATTGTTACAAATTAAAATAGTCTTGCGGCCGGCGCGCGGTGGGTCCCCACTAAAGGGGTGGAATGAGGTCTAACAGCAGCGGTGTCTGTCCTCGATGCTCTGGGACAGGCGGCCCCCCAGCCTGGTGTCAGAAGGTGTGATGCAAACGCTCTGAAACTGGACTCCACGCCATCAAATTATTTCATTTAGGTGCAATTGTTTTCAATGGTATCAACCACGTGGTACCCTCTACAACTGAGTGTGTTGATTTTGCTTCAAATCCTTAGAATCTTTGTTACAACAACAGATTCCCCATCTGTTTCCCCTGAGTTCACGACGCCAGGCTGGAGTGACAGAAACCCGGGCAGAACCTCGGGGTCAGACCGGGCCACACTGGCCAGCTTGGGGACCTGGGCCAGTGACTTGACTTCTCCCTGAAAAACCAGGATGATACCGCCCACCACCTCGCAGAAACGTCCTGAGAATTCAAAGACATCACGATCCTAAAAAGTTCCCAACGGTGCCTGGCACCAAGGCGATGCGCCATAAATATGTCCTTCCTCTGTGCGTGTCCTGCTCCTCAGCTACCGGTGGAGTTTAGAGAAAAGTTCGAGGGCTCCCAGGGAGTTCCAAATCACCATGTTTCCGCTGCTTTTTAAGTAAAATGGAGTTAATACTATCTGCCTTCCAGTCACCTTTAAGGATGCGGTGAGGATTAATTGAATAGGACATATTAAGCCCTTATTTCCTCAGAGAGAGACACCAAGGAAGCACAGGATATTATTCTATCAACGGCCTGCACGGAGATCCTCTCCACAACTGGCATGAAAGGAATGTACCATTTCACTCCCATCCTGCCTGCAATAATCCTAATTCAATTAAGCCAGAAATCTCATTCTGAGAAGCATCTCTTATTTCACAGGCAATATGAAACCATTCCAGACTCCTGGCCCAGAGAATATGAAATATGATTTACAGTTTACTCTTTTCAAAGCATCCTGAATAGTCTAAGACTACATGAGGCAAGGGAATGCAGGCACTGTGGGCCTCTTCAGCAGTCTTCCTGTGTTCGTTTTCCTGTAGATAATTCACTGATACTGAATAGAAACAGAGGCAAGTACCTATATTATTCTATCAAAAGGAGAACCTGGCAGGACGCGGTGGCTCATGCCTGTATTCCCAGCACTTTGGGAGGCCGAGGCAGGCGTATCACCTGAGGCCAGGAGTTCAAGACCAACCTGACCAATACGGCAAAACCCTGTCTCTACTAAAAATACAAAAAATTAGCCGAGTGTGGTGGTGCACGCCTGTAATCCCAGCTACTCCGGAGGGTGAGGCAGAAGAATCGCTTGAACTCGGGAAGTGGAGGTTGCAGTGAGCCAAGATCGTGCCACTGCACTCCAGCCTGGGTGATGGAGCGAGACTCTGCCTCACAAAAAGAAGAACCTAAGAAAATATACCTCTTCTTCAAATGTAGAGAAACCTAAAATGTTTCATCTACCTCCCAATACTTAAAATAAGGAAAGAGAACATAGAAGTTCTTCCACAAATATAATTAAAGCCAACATAATACCGGGCATGGTGGCTCACACCTGGTAATCCCAACATTTTGGGAGGCTGAGGTGGGAGGATTGCGTTAGGCCAGGAATTTGAGATCAGCCTGGGCAACATAGTGAGGCCCTGTCTCTATAAAAAATTAAAATAAAACATATGGGGTGGGGGGAGGGATAGCATTAGGAAAAATAGCTAATGAATGCTGGGCTTAAAACCTAGGTGCAGCAAACCACCATGGTACACACGTTTACCTATGTAACAAACCTGTACATCCTGCACATGTACTATGGAACTTAAAATAAAAATTAAAAAAAAAAAAAAAAAAAAGAAGCTGAGGCTGGGTGCGGTGGCTCACGCCTGTAATCCTAGCACTTTGGGAGACCTAGATGGGAGGATCACAAGGTCAGGAGATCAAGACCATCCTGGCCAACATGGTGAAACCCCGTCTCTACTAAAAATACAAAAATTAACTGGCCATGGCAGTGCATGCCTGTAATCCCAGCTACTCGGGAGGCTGAGGCAGGAGAATCACTTGAACCCAGGAGGCGGAGGTTGCAGCAAGCTGAGATCGGGCCACTGCACTCCAGCCCGGGTGACAGAGCGAGACTCCGTCTCAAAAAAAATAAAAAATAAAAAAGCTCAGAGATTTTAAAAAGGATACCCAAATGATTAAAATGGTACATTGTAAAAACTAAGTAAATAAATAAAATAAAAAATAAAACCAACATAACTTTAGTATTCTCTAACAGAGAGGGGGAAAAAATACCCTCATCTTGAAAACTTTAACCTAGAAGTGCAAAAAAGGCCTAAATCCTATTCACACATACACACACAAAAACAGATAGTGTATGTGGCTTTATTTTTTCGTAATATTTCACGCATACAGAAAAGTATAAATTCCTATGTACCTAACACATAGCTTTACCAAATTTTATCATTTTGTCATATCTATTTAAAAAAAAAAAATTATCATAGAAGCCCCCACTCTATCTTCTTTAGTCTCATTTTCTCCTCTCCACCTCCAAAATAATCACTTTACAGATTCTTTCCACCCAAAAAAATCCTTCTATAGGCCGGGCGCGGTGGCTCATGCCTGTAATCCCAACACTTTGGGAGGCCAAGGTGGGTGGATCATTTGAGGTCAGGAATTCAAGACCAACCTGGCCAACATGGTGAAACCCCATCTCTACTAAAAATACAAAAATTAGCCGGGCGTGGTGATGGGCGCCTGTAATCCCAGCTACTCGGGAGACTGCAGCATGAGAATCACTTGAATCCAAGAGGCAGAGGTTGCAGTGAGCCAAGATCATGCCACTGCACTCCAAACTGGGCAACAGAGAGAGACTCTGTCTCAAAAATAAATAAACAAATAAATAAAATATCCTTCTATGTCTGCTAGATCTTTAATAATGTAAAGTCATTGCTTTGCATCTTGAACTCACAGAATCACGCTGCACACAACTTTCTTTTCTTTTTTTTTTTTTGGGGGGGGATGGAGTCTCACTCTGTCGCCAAGGCTGGAGTGCAGTGGTGCAATCTTGGCTCACTGCAACCTCCACTTCCGGGGTTCAAGCGATTCTCCTGCCTCAGCCTCCCAAGTAGCTGGGATTACAGGCACACACTGCCATGCCCAATCAATTTTTTAATTTTTAGTAGAGACGGGGTTTCACCAACTTGGCCAGGGTGGTCTTGAACTCCTGACCTCAGGTGATCCACCCGCCTTGGCCTCCCAAAGAACTGGGATTACAGGCGAGAGCCACAGCACCCGGCCCACAAATTTTCAACAGCCCTTTCCTGTGCGAGGTGACGCTGGCAAGGTGACCACACATGCCACCACCACCCTTACTTCTACTGGATGCCACCTGATGGGGGCCAGCACCACCCATACACATCTGCGTCCTTCCAGCTCTTGCACTCCCATGTAATATATATGACAACAGACACTCCTGTACCTGTCTCACCGTGCACGTGCCCAAGGTCGCCTCTAAGATGCATGCTTCATCTGGGAAGGAGGCTGCTCGCTGTGCTGCAGGCACCTCCGCCAAGTGGCTCTCCAGTGGCCATTCTGCTCACTCTTCTACCAACAGGACACAGGGCCCCCTGCTTCTACTGCCCTGCCAACCCCCTCTACACGCAGACTTAAGATTCTGCCACTATGATAGGTGTTAAAAAAAAAAAAAGGCTTTTTTTTTTATTTTTTAGAATTATCATGTAACTGAGTACATCACTTCTTAGTCCTCACTACGGGACCAAATTCAGTTAAGCAGAGGCCTGTATTCTGCTGATGAGCCAGGTATTCCCGGGCAGAGCAAGGCAGTCAGGAAAATGTAGCAGGATCTCCTGAACCACGGATGCTAGGATCACACAGTAAAATGCTTCAGAAAGAGGGGTGCAGAGAGCAACAAGAATGCTCTCCAATGGCCAGCGGCAGGTTTTGAGAAGAAAACATGACAGGGAACAGGGGTGTCCGCCCTGCTCTGGGCAACACCCGCTCTCCTACTCATCTGCAGCCCCTGGTGGCTAGGTCCATCCAAGGCACCGGCAGGTGAGCTCAGCTTGGGGAGATAGTTACGAAACTGACATGTGCGTGGAACTAGGCAAGGCGCCTTACTATTTATTTACAGACTTCATAAGCATCTATTCTAAAATTACTCACTACCAATTTTACAAGGCAAAACTCTATACTGTCCTCACAGCTTTAGCTGAAAACAACTTTAAAAGGGGAAAAATGAAAACTAGACCACAAAGGGTTGGAAAAATCTTGCAGAACCAGCTCTGCCACTTAAGGTTGTTTGCCGCTCTGTAATCCACATCGAGCTAATTGTAAGATTTCCCTGTAAATTCAGCCTCTTGAGGTTTTCACAAGAAATAATCTGAGAAGAGTCCCTAGCTTCCCTCATCCATTAATTTCTAGACAAGAGTTTTACAAAAGGCAGAAAAGAAACAGCCTTGACTGGAGTATCGCAGATCCTAAGGAAAGAATGCCCTGCTTTGAGCCTGGAGATAAATAGCACCACCCCCTCTTTAAAACTAAACATCAGGGAATGTCTCATGCCTGTAATCCCAGTACTTAAGAGGCCAAGGCGGGTGAATTGCTTGAGGCCACGAGTTCGAAACCAGACTGAGCAACATGGTGAAACACTGTCTCCACAAAACAACAACAACAACAAAATACAAAAATTAGCCCGGTGTGGTGGGTGCAAGAGCCTGTAGTCCTAGATACTCAGGAGTCTGAGGTGGGAGGATTGCTTATGCCCAGAAGGTTGAGGCTGCAGTGAGCTAGGATGGTGCCACTGTACAACGGCCTGGGTGACAAAGGGAGATGCTGTCTTTAAAAAAAACAACAACAACACTAAACATCAGGGCCTGCGTGGCCTCACAAGCTGCAGCGGGGTGAGACAGCTACAAAGAGCAAAGGGGTGAAGACACCGGATGGAAAGCTACAGGTGCTCAAATGGCCCACGGGGAGGCGGTCTCAGGAGGGGGTCAGAAAAGGCACTGGGGAGGGAAGGCACAAGAGGGGGGGCACGAGGAGCTGCCTTCCCAAGGGTGGTGGTTCTGCGGGGCACCTGGAAGGGGATGGCAGACAAACTGCCCACCACGGTGGGAAATAAGGACACAGGGGCGGAGCGCAGGGGGTGGAGCGCGTCTTAACAAGAGGATTTAAGATTTGGCGGAGGGGAACCACGGGGAAAGCTGAAACCAGGTTTACATTCCTGGGAAACGCGAGAGCCTGGCCTCCCCTGCGCCTCCCCTGCGCTTCCTCTGCAGCCTGTGAGCTCCCGCCCACCTGCTGTGGCTCGCTCGCACGTGTGTCCTGCCGTCTTCCATGGTGTCCTGAGGACACGGAGGCTCCCCGCGTGTGCACACCAACGCCTCCTCCCGCCCTGCTGGCCGCCTGACCTTGGCTTACCTTCTAACGTGCTGGTTTCCCTCCCCCGCCCCACCAGCCACTCCCTTCCCGCGCCCAGCAAATGCTGTGCTCACCCCACAGCCTCAGCCCTGGGCCTCCAGCTCTTGCCTTTAAATTCCATCCTCAGAGATGCGTTGACGCACATGCCAGGCATTAGGAGACCTGTGGCCAATTCCGACCTTTCCCCTCAACCTCTTGTGTTCAGTCCACGTGTTTATTAAGCACCTACTGTGTGCCAGGCACTGTG
The DNA here is from genome assembly GCF_029281585.2 of Gorilla gorilla gorilla. Lineage (NCBI taxonomy): Eukaryota > Metazoa > Chordata > Mammalia > Primates > Hominidae > Gorilla > Gorilla gorilla. The sequence continues at coordinate 86,813,093 of NC_073230.2, forward strand.
CTGGGCAATGAAAACTCAGCCCAGACAGGACAGACCCACTCTGTCTGTTACTCAAGGGGTCTGAAAGGCACCGCGTCCTCTGGACCCAGTGATGCTCCTCTCGCCAGCCGGGGCTCTGACACAGCCCCTCTGCCACAGGTCACGCGCACATGGGGCTCATCCTGGTCTCCCCCTACCTGCCCCCACCAGCCATTCCCACATCCCAGGTGGAATGACTCTCACTCCTTCTGGCCTTTGCTACCTGCCCAAGTCCATGCCCCAGGCCCTTTGCCCCCTCGCCCGCCCTCGGAAGCCAGGAAGTCTCCGCCCCAGCCGCACCATCTCCTGCGGAAGCGTCTCCCAGGGCATGGCCCAGATCATGCCTACAGCTCTGCTGGCATCCAGGGGCCTCTCCTCTCCTGTTCCCGCCCAGGTTTCCAGCCCTCTCCCCACTCTCCCGTTCAGATCCAGTCCTCAAAAGCATCGGTGCGCAAGGCCCTCTTGCTCCCGTTCTGTCCCTTCCCAAGCCGCTGCTCCCATCCCCCCCACGACAAATGGCCCCAGTCCTTTAACTCCCACGTCAGAGGGTTCCCCTCCTGGGAGCCTCTCTCCATCACTCCCTACAGCCAGCTCTGCCCTGTCAACCCCTAAAGCACTTCATCATCCACTCTGAGCTTTGCGGCTGATGGTATTTAACTTAAACCAACTCCTGCTTCAGTAACCCCACCCATGAAGGTCTCATTGCCAAGTGAGGGGCTCCAAAAAACAGGATCAGGTTTGCAGTGGACACAGGGCACAAGGGCTGGCTGTCCAGTGGCTGTTCCATTCCAGGGCACCAAGCGCTAAGGTGCCTGTCCTCAGTGTGTAAGATGAGCAAAGGGTCCCCAACACACAGACATGCCAGGTCCCTGGGGGAAAAGACTGAGACAGGAGAAAACAGCAAGTACAAGACTCTCCCCAGGAAACGCCAACACATCACAGCAGCCCACGGGAGGAGGCACTGGCCCAAGATGAGGCCAAGGCTCAGCCAGGGACAGCAAAGGACAAAAGCCAGCTCCACTACAGGCCTACACAGGTGCCGTAAAGGGACTGGGGATGGATGCGACAGGTTTTAACTCTACAGAAGGAAACTCAGGTCCCCAGATAAGTCTAGAAGGACTGGACTCTGGATTCCTCAACACAGAGACAACAGCTAAAGGCACAAGTGAATGATTCTACTTACAAGTTGGCTTAAAAAGAGAAAAGCTCGCCTGTAATCAAAGCACTTTGGGAGGTCAAGGCAAGAGGATCGCTTGAGGCTGGGAGTTTGAGACCAGCCTGGGTAACATAGCGAGACCTCATCTCTATTTTTTTTAAAAAAGAGAGGCCGGGCACAGTGGCTCATACTTGTAATCCCAGCACTTTAGGAGGCCAAGGCGGGCAGATCACTTGAAGTCAGGAGTTCAAGACCAGCCTGGCCAACATGGTGAAACCCCATCTCTACTAAGAGCTGAGATCATGTCACTGCACTCTAGCCTGGGCGACACAGCAAGACCCTGTCTCAGAAAAAAAAAAAAAAAAAAAAGTTGCATTTGGACTTTGAGTTGATTTGATTTTCCGTGGTGATCATGAATGCGTTCTGTATTCCTGAGGTGTTTTGCCTCCATATGCTTAATTCTCTAACATGGAGATGCATCAACAGTGATAGATGAAACATCAGGTTGCTTACCGGGAGGTACCTTCCAGAATGCGTGTGACGGAGCCACCACGGGCAGCAGCATCCCGCTCCTTCAGAGGGCACTTTGGATGCTCAGTTTCCCAGGCAGACTTATTAAGCGTGGCCGCACAGAAGCCCTCCCCTCCCAGTGTGCCCGCGGTGACCTGGTTGAAGCCACACACCACGTGCTGAGGTGTCCTGGCTGGGGCAGACCTAACACCTGTGCCTCTTGTGGCTGCCGTGAGTGGTCACAGGTGAGAATGGGGTGGCAGGTGGGCCCCTGGTGGGATTCAGAGTGCACAGAGTGAGCACCTCCCTTGATGCCTGGGGCAGGGCGAGCACGTTAGGAAACCCTTGAGTGTGTCCGCTGATCAACACTTACTCCAGCCATTCCTTCCCTTCTCTGATCTTTCTGGATTTCAGATAATTTGCTTTTCTCTCTCTCTTTTTTTACTTCTATTTTTTCAAGACAGAGTCTTGCTCTGTCTCCCAGGCTGGAGTGCAGTGGCACAATCTCAGCTCACTGCAGCCTCCGCCTCTGAGGTTCAAGCCATTCTCCTGCTTCAGCCTCCCGAGTAGCTGGGATTACAGGCACCACCACGCCCGGCTAGTTTTTGTATTTTTAGTAGAGATGGCGTTTCGCCATGTTGGCCAGGCTGGTCTCGAACTCCTGACCTCAAGTGATCCGCCCACCTTGGCCTCCCAAAGCGCAGGGATTACAGGCGTGAGCCACCGTGCCCAGCCCCAAATATAACTTTTATGAAACTTTTTGAAACTTCTTATTCCTATATGTCAGTTTCCCCCAAAGGCTGCCACGGCGCCGCCTTTGTAGGTTTTGAAGTCAATAAAATGCTTAGAGGGCAAAGTAGAACCACCTTTAACTCAACGTTTTGTGCCTTGTATTGTGTACACTGACTCAGGATTGAAATTCTCCTGATTTCATTGTTACCAACAATTTATTTAACGAGCTGTTCATTGTCTCAACGGTGAATGATCAGCAAACAACTACGTCTGCTCATTTATCTACTCTAGTTTAACTTTTTTTTAAGAGACAGGGTCTTCCTCTGTCACCCAGGCTGGAATGCCATGGTATGATCATGACTCACTGCAGCCTCCAACTCCTGTGCTCAAGTGATCCTCCCACCTCAGCCTTCCAAATAGCTGGTACTACAGGCAAGTGCTACCACAACTGGTTAGTTTTTGTTCTTGTTGAGACAGCGTCTCACTCAGTCACCCAGGCTGGAGTGCAGTGGTGCAATCCCGGCTCACCGCAACCTTTACCTCCCAGGTTCGAGATTCTAGTTCCTCAGCCTCCCAAGTAGCTGGAAATACAGGCGTGCACTACCACACTCAGCTACTTTTTGTTTTGTTTTTTTTTAAGTAGAGATGGGGTGTCGCCATGTTGGCCAAGCTGGTCTCGAACCCCTGGCCTCAAGTGATCCACCCACCTCAGCCTCCCAAAGTGCTGTAATTACAGGCGTGGGCCACCATACCCAGCCTAATTTTTATTTTTTTAGTAGAGATAGGGGTCTCACTATGTTGCCCAAACAGGTCTCAAATTCCTGGGCTCAAGCAATCCTCCCACCTCAGCCTCCCAACATGCTGGGATTACAGGTGTGAGCCACCATGCCTGGACTCCTTTAGTTTGAGACCTTGAAATAAATGTTCCAGTCTGCAATAAAGGGTCCCATATGATTTTTTTTGACCGGAGGCTGTAAAACAAGCATTCCAAATCTCTCTTCCTTTGGTCGACGTCAAGGTCGCCTGCCTTGCCAAGGTCTCTCAAAAACACGTGCTACTTTCCCCTGAATCCACTGAAATGGAAGTCCCATGAGGGCCGGTGCAGTCATTTGCTCCAGTACCTACTACCTACCATTGTGCCTGCTCTCACTCAACAAACCATAAAACGTTAGCTTAATGAATGAGCGCGCATGTCCCGTGGTGGCCATCATTAAATAGCATGCTAGTATCTCCACACTCCAGGGTGCACGCACACCCTTCGGCGTTCACAAACATCCTGAGCCTACCAACTGCGTAAGAATGAATGTGGAAACGCTTGGACGCTGGCTGCCCCCAAAAGTACAGGCTGCTTCATTGCTCTCTGACGGGGGACTCCCTTGTCATTTGACAATAATACGCTAAAGTAGACAGGATTGCCAGTAAACATTTAACAGCATGAGAAACATGATAACTCCACACAGCACACTTCTTAAAGGAGCAGCCAGGCAATTTCAGCTGAAAGAAATGAAGATTTAACTTAGCTAGTCTGCACGAACATCAGTGCCTCCACCACACCAGGAAATATGTTCTCAAAAGGTCATGTGCACACACATCCACTGCAAAGAAGAAAAACAGTTGTTCTGGGTTTCTTGACAAATCAGAACAACCAGTCTATAATCACAGCAACTGCTGGCGGGCATCTGTAGCTCAACAAACCGGACTTTGTGCACCTGGCCTCCCCACAGAAGTTCCACAAGGGGACCTCGAAATGGTGTCAGCGGAAGGACTGGGCAGCCACGGCAGGGGGAACCCAGGCCCCAGGCTCCTCTTCTATCTCCCAGGGCCGAGGCTAAGGCAAAGCCTCATTCTCTCTGGGTTTTGGTATCTTTGTGATAAACTGAGAGGATTGGTCTGATTTTGGTCCAATTCTACAAAACATTTAAAAAAAAGATATACATCATGAATAATACTGTGTGGGAGATAGTATTTCCCTTTTTTACTTTTTTAGAAATAATTAAGGTGGTTCATTAAATATTAATATATCATGAAGCACCCCCAGTTGAAACATGAAGCTTAAATAAGTATTAAAAATAACTATCTATTAGGCTGGGCACAGTGGCTCATGCCTGTAATCCCAGCCCTTTGGGAGGCCAAGGCAGGTGGATCACCTGAGGTCAGGAGTTCGAGACCAGTCTGACCAATATGGTGAAACCTCATCTCTACTAAAAATATAAAAATTAGCTGGGCATGGTGGTGTGCGCCTGTAGTCCCAGCTACTCGGGAGGCTGAGACAGGAGAATTGCTTGAACCTAGGAGGCAGAGGTTGCAGTGAGCCAAGATAGCACCCCTGCACTCCAGCCTGGGCGACAGAGCGAGACTCCCTTTAAATAAAAATAAAAATAACTATCTATTAGGGAAATGCAAATCAAAACCACAATGAGATACCACCTTAAACCCACTAAGATGTCTACCATTAAAAAAGAAAAAAATCCAGGCTAGGCATGGTGGCTCACCCCTATAACCCCAGCACTTTGGGAGACCAAGGCAGCAGGATCGCTTGAGCTCAGGAGTTCAAGACCAACCTGGGCAACACAGCAAGACCCCATCTCTACAAAAAAATATAAAAATTAGTGGGGTGTGGTGGTGCACACCTATAGTCCCAGCTACTCAGGAGGCTGAGGTGGATGGATTGATTGAGCCTAGGAGGTCAAGGATCCAGTGAGCCATGATTGTGCCACTGCACTCCAGCCTGGGCAACACAGTGAGATCCTGTCTCCAAAAAAAAAAAAAAAAAAAACAATCCAGAAAATGACAAATGCTGGCGAGGCTGTGGAGAAATTGGAACCCTTGTGCACCATTGGTGGGAATTTAAAATGGTGCAACCCAAATAGAATTCCACTTTTGGGTATAAACTCAAAAGAAACGAAAACTGGGTCTTGAAGAGATATATACACACCAGAGTTCACACAGTGTCACCACAGCCAAATGGTAGAAGCAACGCAAGCATCCACTGATTGATGAATGAATACACAAAATGGGGTATACACACACCACGGAATATTGTTCAGCCTCAGAAAGAAAGGAAATTCTGACACAAGCTACGACATGGAGGAACTTTGACACTGTGCTAAGTGAACTGAGCCAGTCACAGAAAGACAATACTGTATGATTCCACTTAGACGAGGGACCTAGAGTGGTCAAAGGCATAGAGACAAAGTGGAATCATGGTTGCCAGGGCATGGTGGGGAAGAAAGAATGGAGTGTTATTGTTTAATGGGTGCAGAGTTTCAGTTTTGCAATATAAAAAGAGCCCTGGCTGGGCGCAGTGGCTCACACCTGTAATCCCCACACTGTGGGAGGCCGAGGCGGGTGGATCACTTAAGGCCAGGAGTTTGAGACAAGCCTGGCCAACATGGCGAAACCTCGTCTCTACTAAAAATATAAAAATTAGCTGGGTATGGTGGCACATGCCTATAATCCCAGCTACTCGGGAGGCAGAGGCAGGAGAATCGCTTAACTCAAGAGGCAGAGGTTGCAGTGAGCCAAGATCATGCCACTGCACTCCAGCCTGGGCGACAGAAGGAGACTCCATCTCAAAAAAAAAAGAAAAAAAAAAAAAAAAGAACTCTCAAAAGACAAAGACACATGAACCAGTCCCAGCGGGACTCTTGAATCTCACTTGGATTTTCTTGTTCTGATTGAAACAAATTTTTTTTTAATTATGACATTTGTGGGAAAGTGGCAGTTTGATATTGGATAGCTGATATTGATGAATTTTTGTCATTTTTCGAGGGTGTGCTAATGGTATTGTGGTTGTACTTTTTGCAAAGTCCTTCTCTTTTAGAGATAAACACTGATGTATCTGTGGATGGCAAAAGATATGATGTCTGGGATTTGTTTCAAAATTTAAGTCGGGTGAGCGATGAGAAAGTTACAGATAAGACAAGGCCAGCGACAAGTAAATAATTATTATTGAAGCTGAGTCATGGACACAAAAGCATTCATGATCTTCTTCTGTTTGGGTATATATTTGAAATTTTCTGTAATAAGTAAAAAAAAAAAAACATGAAATGCAATTATTGCTGTGAAAAAAAATAATCTGAAGCCACATTTTCCTGATAAGTTTAGTAATACGGGTCTTTATCCTCTCTGAGCTCTAAACTTTGGGAGCTCTAAACTTTCCACACACACACACACACACACCGGGGACTTACGATGGGAAGGAAAGGGACACCATGGTCTCCACAACGAGCCTGATGATGAAACGTGTTCAGGGCACACTTGCAAATTACACCAGGTTTAATATGTCCCTCGATGTAAATTATGTCAGTGTGAAATCCCACCTTTTTATAGGCAGGAGGAAAAACCCACCTTTTTATAGGCAAGTCAGAGGAAAGGGGGCAGGTTCTGAGCCAGCCCAACAGAAGGGCCTTCTTAGAAACTGCCTTCCCAGTCTCTGTGCTGGGGACTTATGGAAAGGATCACATTTCACAGGCAGCAGCTGAAGGACAATCGCAGGCTGGAAGGGCAGGCGGAGGAGGCCACTGGTGGCCTGGTGTCAACCGTAAAGCCAACTGCACAGCGTGCAGGTCCCGCCTACGACAACACACAATGTATTATATTCTAGGGACCCACCAGACTGGAAGCTCTTGGAGGACTAGAAGGACTTTGACCTTCCCACCACACACCCCCGAGACCAACAGGAGTGTCTGCTCCATGGCTAGATGCTCCATAGATGTTTCTTGAGTTTCTGACTATGTCAATAGATATCATCAATCCATTTATTCAGAGAAAAAAAAATCCAAAGGAAATAAATCAAAACATTAGGGGTGGCCGGGCGCAGTGGCTCATGCCTGTAACCCCAACACTTTGGGAGGCCAAGGTGGGCGAATCATATGAGGTCAGGAGTTTGAGACCAGCCTGGCCAACATGGTGAAACCCCATCTCTACTAAAAATATAAAAATTTGCCGGGCATGGTGGCAGGTGCCTGTAATCCCAGCTACATGGGAGGCTGAGGCAGGAGAATTGCTTGAACCCAGGAGGTGGAGGTTGTAGTGAGCCGAGATTGTGCCACTGCACTCCAGCCTGGGCCACAGAGTGAGACTCCGGGAGGTGGAGGTTGCAGTAAGCCGAGATCGTGCCACCGCACTCCAGCCTGGGCCACAGAGTGAGGCTCCGTCTCAAAAAAAAAAAAAAAAAAGTTAGGGGTGATGATAATTCTGGTACTGGGATTATGAGTGACTGACACATGGCTACCAGCCAGCCTGGGCATGCAGAAATCTCACTAGCCCATAAGCACCAGCACCACCAAATCAGGACTGGTCAGGACTTCTTCTCCACCCCACCCCACCCCACCCTACATGTGCCCCTGCAGCACTGAGCCCCCAGTCCTCCGCCTGTCCCACCCTCAGTAGACAGGGGCACCCAGGGGGCCAACCAGCACCAAAACCAGCTTTGCAGCCCAGCATCTGCAGTGCGTGCCGGGCAGGCAGTTTGTTAAATTCAAATGACTGAACCATTTCCATTCCAAAAGATTGGGGAAAAAACGGGTTGCAAATTTGCACCTGTTACTGGCTCTTAACAGCTAACTGCTAAATGTGGAAACGCAGCTTCCACTTAGTAGACTCTGTTCTTTAGAGAATCAACTATTACGCAGAGACGCCATTGCACTTGAAACCATCTGCCAGACATTAAAAAAGTGACCAGGAGTATGTATGCGTGCAAGGACTGGTGGGCACAGCTAAAGGAAAATGTGCCAATTCCTGCGACCAGCAGGCACGGGGCAGAAATGTGGGTTCGAAGGAGCAGGGTGGCTGAGATCCGTTCTAAAGCAGGTCAGGACCTAACACATTCAGAGATGCAGATTTCTAGAGACAAAAAAAACTAGTGCAGGCCGGGTGCAGTGGCTCAGCCCATAAACCCGGCACTTTGGGGGCCTGAGGCAAGAGGATCGCTTGAGGCCAGTTCAAGACTAGCCTGTCTCTACAAAAAATTTAAAAATTAGCCAGGCATGGTGTTGCCCACCTGTGTTCCCGGAACCTCACAGGCTGAGGTGGGAGGATCACTTGAGACTACCAGGTCAAGGCTGCAGTGAGCTATGGCTGCACCACTGCACTCCAGCCTGGGTGACACAACAAGACTCTGTCTCTTTAAAAAAAGGAAAGAGAGAAGAAGAGAGGGGAAGGAAGGAAGGGGAGATAAAAAGAGAGAGAGAGGAGAAAGGAAAGGAAAGGACAGGACAGGACAGGACAGGACAGGAAAGGGAGGAAAGGAAGGAAAGAAAGACAGACTAGTACAATCCTCTAGTTTTATAGATGAAGAAACTGAGGCTCACAAAAGAGCAGTGGCTAGCCCCAGGCCCTGGGACAGGTGATGGCAAGTGACAGCAGGTGACATACTGAACTTAGCTCACCTCTCCCCTGGGACCCCACAGAGCATCATTCTGCCATGCCACACAGCAGAAACTCATCCTTCATATTGTTCGTTTATGTTTTAGGTGTGATCGTGGTATTAGGTATTTTTTTCGAAGTGACATTATCTTTTAGAGATACATAGTGAAATATTTATGGAGAAAATAATATGATGTCCTTTTCAAAATTCCAGGAGTAGGCAGGGACGGAGATGAAACTAGACAGGCCAATAGTTTGGAACTGATCATGCTAGGGGCAGCACACAGGGTTCATTATTCTCACCTCATGTGTGTTTGAAATCTTCCACCAGGAAAACATTTTCTTAAGAATCTGTTCAAAATACCAAACAGCGACAATGCATCTATCCCCTTCAAGGAGAGTCTCTGCTACTAATCTGGGCCTTCCAAAAAAAGAAAAAAGGAAGAAGAGGATAGGAGAGGGGAGAAGGGGGGAGAGACAGAGAGAGAGAGGAAAAAGCAGGCAGAGACAGAGAGACAGAAAGAGAGAGGAAGGAAGGAAGGGAGGAAGGTAGGGAGGGAGGGAGGGAAGGAAAAAGAAAGGGGAAGGAAGAAAAGGAAGGAAGGAGCAAAGAAAGACAAAGGAAAGAAGGAAATAAGCCAAGAAAAGAGAAAGAAAGAGAAGAACGAAAAGAAAGAAAAAGGAAAGAAGGAAAGAAGGAAAGAAGCAAAGAAAAGAGAAAAAGAAAGGACTGAGAGAGAGAGAAAAGCAACCTTCTGCTAGGATCTTAAAGATACTACCCATGAAGCCTTCTGGCTGGGAAAAATTTTCAAAAAGCACCATTGCTCAATAAGAAGAGGGAACATATTCAACAAGTTATCAAGTCTGCAGAGAGAACAAGCCATGTCAGTATGAGATCATTAAATCAGCATTCTGGCAAAAAACGGTATTTCCAAACGTTCTGATGACAGCTGGATCAAACCCGCCAATACCTGACAGTAATAAATACAGTTATTTGGGAAGAAAAATAGGGAGTGACCTTACAGCTCCACTGAAATAGGCCAAATACGGGAAGCTTGAGGCGGTAGGAAATGGAAAAGAACAGCTAATATTTGGCAAGCTTCCTTGATGATCAACAAATTAAAATGTTAAGGAAGCAATTTGTTGAGAAAAGATATTTTTAAAAGAAGCTGAATCACGCAGGTTCAGCCCCGGATACGGTCAATTGGTAATTTTTAAATCATTTTTTAAAAGTTAATGTGTTCAGCCTCTAGAAATGGCATTTGAGACATCGCTGAGTTAATCATAAGCCGCCTCTCCCCCAGCTCAGGTGCAGGGAGGGATGCCTTTGCTGAGTTACTCTAGGGCTCTGCTCTCAACCCCGGGCTCAGCAGGGACTGCAAACCCAGCTCTCATGGGCAGTGCCTTTAGTGACAAGGGCATAAACAAAACTATAGCCTGAAATCAAGCTAGAGTTTCCAAAGGCCCTCTGGTTGCCAGTCCATTTTCAATCATTAGCCACCTGACCTACTTCCAAATCTAGAAAGCCAAACAATACCGGATTTCTTCAATTAAAATACTGCTGGTTTTCACAACGCATGAAGGGAAGACTTTCTTGTGATTAAACAGCCATTCCCTGGGAGACCGAGGGGACCGGATCACCTGAGGTCAGGAGTTTGAGTCCAGCCTGGCCAACATGGCGAAACCTAGTCTCTACTAAAAATATAAAAATTAGCCGAGCATGGTAGCGAGTGTGTGTAATCCCAGCTACTCAGGAGGCTGAAGCAGGAGAATCTCTTGAACCTGGGAGGCGGAGGTTGCAGTGAGCTAAGATCGCGCCACTGCACTCCAGCCTGGACCACAGAGCAAGACGCCATCTCAAAAAAAAAAAAAAAGGCATTCCCATTCTAAGGGCCAAAGTATACCCTCACTAAACCACCACAGCTCACAACTAACTCACTCAACATAGGGCTCACTGAGCAATTGCTGTTGTGGGTGCTAAGAACAAAGTCATTGTTTTCAGAATTCAAACATTCTTTCGGGCGAGAGGAGTGGAAGACACAGGTTTTATAAGTAGGGGATCATGTGCAGATAAGTCATTGAAGAAGAAAAAGTCAGGGAAGGCGGGAGGGACCAAGAAGGGATGGGTGAGGATGGCTCCTCTGAGAAGGGGACATGTGAGCTGAGACCTAAGAAAGTAAAACCTAACCATCACAAACCAAAGTCGGCCTCTAAAATGGGATCCCCACCACCAACCCCAAAACCAGATACTACAATGCTCTTGGCCGGGTTTTTAGCCATGTGCTTGGTTAGCTGCTGCTTAACTTTATTCTTAAGGAATCTACAAACTGCATTTTTTTAAAGCAGGTTCCCTGGTAAGAAACCCTACTCCTCAGAAACAACAAAAATAGTATGTTCTGTTTTCTCTTTTTTTGAGACAGAGTCTCACTCTGTTGCCCAGGTTGGAGTGCAGTGGCACCATCTTGGCTCACTGTAACCTCCGCCTCCTGGGTTCAAGTGATTCTCCTGCCTCAGCCTCCCGAGGAGCTGGGAGTACAGGTGCGTGCCACCACATTCGGCTAATTTTTGTATTTTTAGTAGAGACGGGGTTTCACCATGTTGGCCAGGCTGGTCTTGAACTCCTGACCTCAAGTGATCTGCCCACTTCGGCCTCCCAAAGTGCTGGGATTACAGGCATGAGCCACCACCCCCAGCTCTTACTGTTAAATGACCATGATGAAGCTGATTTCTACAAATACACCAGGAGGAAGAGCTAAGGGGGGAAAAAAATTCCCTGCAAAAAAAAAAAAGAAACAAAGCTCCTTGCAATTATGCAAAGCTATAGCACAGCTAAGTTATTCTGAGCTAAGTCAACCTAGAGGGGTGACGGCCTGGCAAAGGGGGTCATCCGACCCAGCCAGACAAGCTCCGTCTTTCCCTTCCTGCTTCCTGCTTCACTCATTTCTGAAAAGAACAGTTCCAGTTTAAAGTAACCCAGCAAATTCATCCTCGACGGGTGAAACCCCATCCTCCCTTCACCTGACTCAAAGCGTGCGCTGCTTTCTTTAAATCAAAACAGCTGATTTCGGAGGCCTACGGTCCTCATTTTTCATCCGTCCCCATCATACCAAAAGCAGTCTATGTAAGTAAGAGCGGTGAAAGGCCTTTCTGTGCTGAAAACATATTTTATGTATTGAAAAGTACTTGGTGGCCATGCATCTTAACTCCTGAAGAAGAAAATAGTTATTTCTTTTTATTTCTGCAGATATTTCAAAAATATGACAGGTATTGAATGCTAGGCCTGTGACAGGCAAAATGCCCTGTGGGAGGTGCCCGGGTTTCAGAGTCAAGCACAGCCCCCAATCAGATAAGCAGAGGCCTGGGAGAGGGAGGACATCAGGACCCACGTGATGCTAACACCGGGCGGGGTAAGGGCAGGAACATGGCGCAGGCCCAAAAGTGGCCCGCGGCGGGTGGTACGGGGCAGGACAGAGTCCACCTGCTGGAGAGGATCTGAAGGGCCTCGTCCTAACAGAAACAGGAACCGGAGCTGGGCAGGACTTCAGAGGCTGAAGGATGGGAGAGGGAGGGTGCGTCCAGGAGGAGGCACAGCTTGAGCAGAGGCGTGGCTGCATGACTGCGGAGGGAGGGTTCACACCCGGGGCCTGTGGTACGGCTGGCAGGCGTGGGAGAGCCAAGGTGGGGACACAGAGAGGTCAAGGAGGCCGAGGCCGAAAAGGGACCACAGAATTTGGCTACAAGAAAGCAGTTTCAGTTTAACGATGACGAGGGAGCCCGAGTGAAGAGGAAAACCTGTCAACTCCTCGTGAAAGTCGGGAGGGTTTCTGCGTAGAAAAAAACAGCGTTCAGCAGCTCAGTTGGCTGCCATGAGGTCATCAGAACTAGAGGAAGAGTTGAACTTGCTCTAGTGAGGACAGCTTTTGAAGTCACTAACCACAAGGAGGAAGCCTTCCCCTCTGGGCCTGCAGGAAACAGATTGCGTGGCTTTGTCTGTCCTGGCTGGGGAACGCATGACACGCTGAAGGGTTTTCCAGCTCTAGGGAAGAAAATTCATCTTTCTGTAAAGTCCACTTCGTCTTCCGTTATCTACCAGACTTCTTGACAGGACCATTTTTAGAGCCTTCAGTGAAAGAATGGAAAACACTAACTTGGATAAACAATTAAGAGTAGGGAGGGAAATAGGTGAAGACGCAACTCTAATGAAATAAACAAACCGCAACCGTGGAATAACATTCTGGTTATTATGGGTCGTGATTAACGGCTCCCTGCGTTGATGGCTGAAAACTTGTGCTTTACTGCACACTTCCAGCAGAATTTAGCTGCTTTTTTCTTTCTTGTTTCCCTTTTTTTTTTTTTTTTTTTTTTTTTTGAGACAGGGTCTCACTCTGTCACCCAGACTGGAGTGCAATGGCTTGATCATAGCTCACTGCAGCCTTGACCTCCTGCTGGACTCAAGCGGTCCTTCAGCCTCAGCCCCCAAGGAGCTGAGACTACAAATGCACGCCACCACACCTGGCCAATTTTTCTTATTTTTTGTACAGACGGGTTCTTGCTATGTTGCCCAGGCTAGTCACAAACTCCTGGGCTCAAGTGATCCTCCCGCCTCAGCCTCCCAACGTGCTGGGATTACAGGCGCTAAACCAGCACTTAAGCTGCATTTTTTTTTTTTTTTTTTTTTTTGAGCTGGAAACTCCTTCTACCGCCCAGGCTGGAGTGCAACAGCACAATCTTGGCTCACTGCAACCTCCGCCTCTCGGGTTCAAGCGATTCCCCTGCCTCAGCCTCCCGAGTAGCTGGGATTACAGGCGTCTGCCACTGCGCCCAGCTAATTTTTGTATTTTTAGTAGAGACGGCGTTTCACCATGTTGGCCAGGCTGGTCTGGAATTCCTGACCTTGTGATCCACCCGCCTTGACCTCCCAAAGTGCTGGGATTACAGGCATGAGCCACCGCGCCTGGCCTTAAGCTGCTTTTTAACACATGGGGAGAACACACAGAAAGTACCAAAATGAATGTTGTAACTCAATTCTAAAATACGTGAAAATATACTGAAGACTCTTCCATTGCATCATCTTGTAAATTCAGATGAAATCCTGCCTGTCCCTACCTAGGCCTCATTTTCCTTATCAACCTATGAGAAACGACCAGGCATTTCTTGGGTCCCCAGCACCCTGGAGAAAGACCACTCGGAGGACACGGCCCCTCACTTCATGGTCCCCCTGGCAGGCAAGGCCACCGGGCCAATTAATGGAAGTCAGTGACCAGCAACTGGAAGGGCTACAGGGTTTGGGAGGAGATAGAGCCTCTGAGGTTGGAAAGGCGGCCAGGGTTTCGCTGGGAGGCAGGGCCTGGGCCAGGCTCCAAGGGACGGGGTCCAGCCCCCGGCAAAGCATCAGCACACACTTCAGCAGGAGGTAAGATGCCACGGCACTGGGGAAATTTTTAAGCAAGAGGGAAGAGGATGCATTAACAGAGAAGAGGGAGGTCACCATTGTGGGGCATTGCAATCCAAATTGAGTCCAGGCCAGGCGAGGTGGCTTGCACCTGTCATCCCAGCACTTCGGGAGGCTGAGGTGGGAGGATCACTTGAGGTCAGGAGTTTGAGACCAGCCTGGTGAAACCCCACCTCTACTAAAAATACAAAATTAGCTGGGTGTGGTGGATGCCTGTAGTCCCAGCTACTTGGGAGGCTGAGGCACGAGAATCGCTTGAACCCAGGAGGCGGACGTTGCAGTGAGCCAAGATGATGCCACTGCACTCCAGCCTGGGTGATAGAGTGAGACTTCGTCTCAAAAAAAAAAAAAAAAAAAAAAGAAAACTGAGTCCATTTTTAGTCCTTTGAAGTGTGCAGGTGTGTGTGACTAAAAACAGGCAGAACCATCACTGTTGAGAATGGGGTGCCACAGAAATGGGAGACACAGTGTCATTTCTTAGTCCAGCAATCGGAGGAGGCAACTGTTAGGAACAGCCCCCACTGGCTGAGCAGTGGCCAAGAGGCACCTCACTTTATGGAGGGGGTCCCTTCCAAACACTAAGAACTTAGGAAGTTCTCGCCACCCAGAGATAAGGGAATGGAGATGCCCAACCCCTAAATGATGGAGGCAGGATTTGAGCCCAGGCCTCTGGTGCCAAAGCCCCCACTGCTTCCTCATCCCATCAACACCAAACAGGCTCCTATGCTTAGGAGACTGGCTTTCTGAGCATTTCATAAAGTTGCTCTGCAGACAGACTCCAAACTTGTGTTAATCATATGTTACCCGCTGGCAGCCCGGCTAGAAGGCGCTCACAAAAGATGACTTTGAAAGACAAAACCAAAACCGAAGTGTTTCCTATGAAACTGGTATCATCACACACAGCCTTGCCCCATGCACACATTTCAGAATTGTCCGACATCCAGTTCAACATGGCAGACGATCCTGTTTGCTTTGGAACAGAAAGGTATAAACTCACCTGACAAAGAGGACAGGAAAGCAAGACAAATGAAAAGCCCCCAAAATCTCAGAAGCTGGAAAGCACTGGAAAGCCGAAGCCGCCTTTCCAGACAAGCCTCAAGACGGAGCAGGCCGCCTGCAGCAAGCAAGCTCATTCGAGCTGCAGGACTTGGAGGCCGGCAGGTGTGCAAAATGCCACTGCGGTCAGGTCCCTCCTGCACTGTGGGCAGAAGACTGGGGTTTCTCATGACCATGGGCAGGGGGCTGAGTGAATATCCCAGCACATGCCCCAGCCTGATGCCTAGAAGACAGGTGGTCAGACTAACAGTTCCCAACTGCACCACCCAGCAGGAACACTGAGGGCTCCTTGCTGGAGAAACTGACCAGTCCAAGAG
This sequence comes from Gorilla gorilla gorilla, assembly GCF_029281585.2. Taxonomy (NCBI): domain Eukaryota; kingdom Metazoa; phylum Chordata; class Mammalia; order Primates; family Hominidae; genus Gorilla; species Gorilla gorilla. The sequence continues at coordinate 86,828,703 of NC_073230.2, forward strand.
AATGAGCCACTGATACCCATGCCTGGGGGCTCCCCGCAACTAGACACCTGGGTTAATCACTTACGGTGGGGGCCACCAAAACTGCTCTTTACCCCGACACACACACACACACACACACACACACACACACACACACACACACACACACACACACCCTTCTATTGCCATGCTCTGATATATGAACAAACAACAACACGTCACTAGGCATTTGAGGAAACCTCTAACTGGGACCAAAACAAAGAGGGAAATGAGGAATACAGACAAAGCGACAGGACAAAGGCTAAAGAAATTTGGGTCTAGCCGCACAACTGGGTTTAAGCATCAGAGAAAATAAATGGAACACAGTTATAACAGACAACCTCACAGATAATGTTGCAGTAACTCAAGTTCAAAAGGCAAATCCTGCAAGTCTATTGCAGAATAATACCATTTTTATAGAGCTCAAACTCAGGGAAGAGTAATCATATACTACTTAAGCATCTATTCATGGGTGCAGAAAATACATTATTTTAGGCAAGAGCATAATAAATACACTACTTAGGATGGGTCACCTGTCACAGAGAGGGGGCAGGGAATAGGAGGTGGAAGGAATGTACAGGTGGATGCAATTGACTGGCAAAGCTCTGGTTCTTAGGGTTGGGTGGAGGGTTCCTGGGTGTTCACTGTATTATATTTTGCAACCAAAATGCATGGTATGCAACTGTTTATATATTTTTAAAAAACATTTTACAAAGTAAAGACAGTAGAGGCCAGAGGCCTCTACTGCGCAGAGGCCAAGCGCAGTGGCTCATGCCTGTAATCCCAGCACTTTGGGAGGACGAGGCAGGTGGATCTCCTGAGGTCAGGAGTTCAAGACCAGCCTGGGCAACATGATGAAACCCTGTCCCTACTAAAAATACAAAAAACTAGCCAGGCATGGTGGCATGCGCCTATAATCCCAGCTACTTGGGAGGCAGAGACAGGAGAAATGCTTGAACCCAGGAGGTGGAGGTTGCAGTGAACCAAGATCACTCCATTGCACTCCAGCATGGGCAACAAGAGTGAAACCTCATCTCAAAACAAACAAACAAACAAAAATTCCAATGCAGAGAACAGAAGAAAACTTTTTTAAAATTTTTTTATCTGTTGCAACAGGGTCTTGCTCTGTCGCCCAGGCTGGAGTACAGTGGTGTGATCTCGGCTCACTGCAACCTCCACCTTCAGTGTTCAAGCCATCCTCCCACCTCGGCTACCCAAGTAGCTGGGACTACAGGTGTGCGCCACGATGCCCAGCTAATTGTTGTCTTTTTAGTAGAGACAGGGTTTTGCCATGTTGCCCAGGTTGGTCTCAAACTCCTGGGCTCAAGCAATCAGCCCACCTTGGCCTCCCAAAGTGCTGTGATTACAGGCATGAGCCACCTTGCCTGGCCAAAAACTTTTTTAAAAACTGTGATGAATGTAGCCAGGAATATAAAAGATGATGCTTCCATGAAAGAACAGACCATAAAAATGTTCAAAGAATAAGAAAACTTGGAAATCTAAAATAAGATGCATAGAAGTTTAGAAAGACTGGAAGGTTGAGAAATTCCTGCAGAAAACACATCAAAAAAGACAGAGGCATGAAAGTGAAAGGTAAGGCTGTGTGCGGTGGCTCACGCCTGTAATCACAGCACTTTGGGAGGCCAAGGTGGGAGGATTGCTTGAGACCAGGAGTTCAAGGCCAGTCCGGGCAACATAGTGAGACCCTATCTCTATAAAATACTTGAAAAATTAGCCAGGCGTGGTGGTGTGCACCTGTAGTCCTAGCTACTGGGGAGGCTGAGGCAGGAGGATCCCTTGAGCCCAAGCAGTGGAGGTTGCAGAGAGCCATGATGGTGCCACCACACTCTGGCCTGGGTGACAGAGTGAGACGCTGTCTCAAAAGAAAAAAAAAAAAGAGAGAAGAAAGACAAATGAAAAGAAAAATTAGCAGATCGGGCCACAAAGTGCAACGTCTGACTAACGCAACTCTGGAAGACAGAAAACAGAGACCAAGCCATAAGAACCATGCCAAGGTGCGTGTTCATGAAATCTAAGAAGAAGAAGAAAAAGACAACTCTACAAGGTGTTAGAACAAAGGACAAAAATGCAGAACGCCCTTGACGGATGCTAGAAAACGGGGAGCCAAATCTTTCCCATTCTGCAGGAAGTGTTTTCCAACCTGGGATTTGAGGACAGAATAAAGAAGATCTTGTCGGATTGCAGATATGGTCACCATCTACCAGGAAGCAATCGGAGAACATCCCCGCAGCAAATGAGAGGTTAACCAGGAAGAACAAAGCCATGGTGTACAGGAGTCAGGAGATCCAAAGCTGGAGAGAGATGGGAGGAAGCCCCCGAGATGATGAGGAATGGGAGACCCAGCTGGGCAGAATAGGGGGGCCAAGAAGGGCTGTCACCAAGAAAGATGAAACCCTACCTCACTGATGGCCTTCCATATTTTAAGAGATCTATGTTGCTGGAGGAGAGTTTAGGCATACATTAAGTAGTGTACAAAGAATACTAATATTTACAAAGTCATAGCTATGGAAACACTGTATATTTGAAAATTGAGCCAAAAAGAGAAGTATGACTATGCTTTTAAAAATGTATTTATTTGTTATTTTCTAAGAGACAGACCCTCGCTCTGTCACCCAGGCTGGAGTACAGGGGTGTGGTCATAGCTCACTGCATCCTTGACCTCCCCAGCTTAAGCAATCCTCCCACCACAGCCACCCATGTAGCTGGGACTTACAGGTGCACACCACCACACCTGGATAATTTTTTTATTTTTAATTATTTTGGTAGAGACAGAGTTTTGCAATGTTGCCGAGGCTAGTCAAGAGCTCCTGGCCTCCGGTGATCCTTTTGTCTTGGCCTTCCAAAGCACTGGAATTACAGGTGAAATGTGACTATTCTGAGAAAGAGAGAGGTGTTGGCAGCCTTTTCTGAGGCCAGAATCCTCATCCATGTCTCATAAAACACATCAGTAAGTCAACACCTAACACTGAAATATCAAAGACAAGTGGTATAAGCCTGCTACTTAGAAAACCAGGGGCTGGCTGGGCACAATGGCTCGTGCCTATAATCCCAGCTTTTTGGGAGGCGGAGGCGGGAGGACTGCTTGAGCCCAGGAGTTTGAGACCACCTGGGTAACATGGTGAGACGCCATCTCTACAAAAAATACAACAATTAGCCGGGCACAGTGCTCTCATTTCCTACACCTGGTCAAGGCTGCAGCGAGCCATGATCGCACCATGGCAATTCCAGCCTGCACAACAGAGCGAGACCCTGTCTCAAAAAAAAAAAAAAAAAGAAAGAAAAAGAAAACCAGGGCTGCTACTGGGTGTAGGAAATGAGAGTGGGGAGAAGTGGGGTGGGGTTGGTTCTTTTTTAATATTAAGACTTATAAAATGTTGATTAACAAATGAAAAATGTTTTGAAGAAAAGAAAACATGCAAAAACAATGACTACCTTCAGAAAAATTGCATTTTAAAATGAAATAACCCAGGCATGGTGGCTCACACTTGTAATCCCAGCACTTTGGGAGGCCAAGGCAGGCGGATCACCTGAGGTCAGGAGTTTGAGACCAGCCTGGCCAAGATGGTGAAACCCCATCTCTACTAAAAATACAAAAATTAGTCAAGCGTGGTGGCACATTCCTATAATCCCAGCTACTAGGGATGCTGAGGCAGAAGAATAGCTTGAACCCAGAAGCGGAGGTTGCAGTGAGCCAAGATCTAGATCGCGCCACTGCACTCCAGCCTGGGCGACAGAGTGAGACCCTGTCAAAAAAAAAAAAAAAAAAAATTGCGTGAGACAATGAGATACTGTCTCATACCAGTCAGAATAGCTATTACTAAAAAGTCAAAAAGTAACAGATGCTGGCAAGGTTGTGGAGAAAAGGGAACACTTATATACACGGTTGGTGGGAGTGTAAATTAGTTCAGCCATTATAGAAGACAGTGTGATGATTCCTCAAAGACCTGAAGACAGAAATACCATTTGATCCAGCAATCTCATGACTGAGTATAGGCCCAGAAGAATATCAATCATTCTATCATAAAGATAAATGCATATGTATGTTCACTGCAGCACTATTCACAATAGCAAAGACATAGAATCAATGTAAATGCCCATCAATAATGGACTGGATAAAGAAAACATGGCGCATACACACCACGGAATACTATGCAGCCAGAAAAAAGAAGAGGTCACGTCCTTTGCAGGGACATGGATGGAGCTGGAGGCCATTATCCTTTGCAAACTAACTCAGGAACAGAAAACCAAATACTGCATGTTCTCACTTATAAGTGGGAGCTAAACAATGAGAACACATGGACACAGAGAGGGGGGAAAAACACACTGGGGCCTTTTGGAGGGTGAAGGGTGGAAGGAGAGAGAGGATCAGGAGAAATAACTAAAAAAAAAAAAAAAAACTAATGGATACTGGGCTTAATACCTGGGTGATGAAGTAATCTGTACAACAAACCCCCATGACAAAAGTTTACCTATGTCACAAACCTGCACTTGTATCCATGAACAATGACGTGAAATAGAAAAAAAGCTAAGATGATCCACTGTCACCCCTGTCATACCCCCAACTCAACTACCCACCCTTCGGAGAAGGACAGGGCTGACTACATAACTGGCCAAACCTGCTGCCAAGGAAGAAACACCTACTTGGAGACAGTCTTCAAGATCTCGGCCAAGAAAACAAAACCCGGGGCCCAACTTGTAAGTCACGTGGAACAAGAGCTGTATCGTGTTCACGGAACCCAAGCTCTCCAGACAGTCAAAAAAAAAAAAAAAAAAAATTGCCTTGCAAGTGTTCAGTTAGTCTACACGCTTTTTTCAAACTCTTTTTTTTTTCCGTTTCCTGGAGAAGGGGGTCTTGCTATGTTGCCCAGGCTGGGTCTTGAAATCCTGGGCTCAACAATCCTCCCATCTCTGCCTCCCTAAGTGCTTGCACTACAGGCATAAACCACCGCACCCGGCCACACTTTGTCTTCTGTTTGCTGTGCACTTAACAAAGCTACTAGAAATTTTTCTGATCCTTATGGTTAAGCACATTCCATAGATGAAGCCTCACTCTGCACAAAAGTGGGCAAATTCGCAACTAAATTTGGCCCCCATGGAGGCCTACCAGGCTGGGAAAATACAAGGGGGAGAAAATTCAAACATTCCTAGTCCCCTCAACATTAAGAATCAAGATCCCTCGCCCAACAAATTCTTTCGCCATCTGGATCTGAAAGGACTTCCACTTTGAAAATTTTCTCCTCGCGGTAGGAAGTTTGCCACCAAATATTAAAAGCCACAGAGGTGCCAAGTGTTGTGTGACTCACATGTTTCATTTGCCCACTGAACATTTGATGTGGAAGCTGCTCACACCCAGGAAGCTGGCTTGTGCCTTAAAAAGACATTATGCCAACTGAGCTGGGTTTAACGTGTAAGCAGATATTTTGAATCACATAAGGGAGAAAAAAAAATCAATCTCTGGGAAAAAGCATAAAAGAAATAAAACATGTAAACAATGTCAATACACACCCAGTGACCTGGGAGATCTAGGCCTCACCATTGATGCTATAGCCCCTAAGGCCAGATTATGACCATTATTTTTCTTTTAATATAAACCAGTTTATTTTTTCTTTTCTTTTCTTTTTTTTTTTTTTTTTTGAGTCTTGCTCTGTTGCCCAGGCTGGAGTGCAATGGCGTGATCTTGGCTCACTGCAACCTCTGGCTCCCGGGTTCAAGTGATTCTCCCGCCTCAGCCTCCTGAGTAGCTGGGATTACAGGCACCTGCCATCATGCCCAGCTAATTTTTGTAGAGATGGGTTTCACCACGTTGGCCAGGCTGGTCTTGAACTCCTGATCTCAGGTGATCTGCCTGCCTTGGCCTCCCAAAGTGCTGGGATTACAGGCATGAGCCACCATGCCTGGCCTTTAAAGCAGTTTCTATGGGTGAGCTGCCAACACCACAACACTTTACTTTCTCATTTTGAGGAGAAAATGAAAAAGCACTTTGGGAGGCTGAGGCCAGAGGATCACCTGAGGCCAGGGGTTCAAGACCAGCCTGGGCAACACAGCAAGACCCCATCTCTAAAATAAAAATAAAAATAAATTTAGAATAGTACATCAGGCACTGCCATACGTTGAGTCTCACAGAATCCTCTACACAGTAAATAGTTTTATCACTGGCTGTTTCACGGAGGAAGCAGGTTCAGCAGTGCCCAAAGTCACACAGCTAAGAAGTGCTGGAACAAAAATTCCAAATCAGATGCGCTATCTGCCGTCCAAGACAGAGCACCCTTGGCCACTGCCTAGACAGTGGGACGCATGGCTGCTGATAGGGATCAGGTGCCTCCAAACATGGGTCATCTCCAAAACCCCAGGTTCTTATCCACTGAGGGCTGCCATTTCCAGGTAACAATATATCATGAATCCAGCACACTAGAGGAGAGGAGTTTCCCCAAAACTAAATTTTCCAAACAAGTGTTTGTCTTGGCCTTGACATTTGCTACAGCGTTGGTGAAAATACTACCTTCTCCACCAGGTGGTTGACTGTTTATTTTGTCATTTCTTTAGGGATAGGACCTTGCTCTGTTGCCCAACCTAGAGTGCAGTGGTAGAATGACAGCTTGCTGCAGCCTCGAACTCCTGGGCTCCAGCGATCCTCCCATCTCGGCCTCCTCAGTAGCTGAGACTTACAGGTGTGTGCCACCACGTCAGCTAATTTTTTTTAATTTTTTAAATTTTTTTGTAGAGACAGGGTCTTGCTATGTTGCCCAGGCTGCTCTTGAATTCCTGGCCTCAAGTTATCGTCTCACTTTGGATTCCCAAAGTGCTGGGATTACAGCATGAGCCACTGCACCTAGCTACATGTCAAGAAGTCAGCATCCATACCAGACCAACACAGCCTGCAATTATTTTTAGTCTTTCCGGTCTCCCACTATCAAGCTAGCAACTGGTCTTAACTGCTACTGTCCGTGGGGCTGCCACTAGCACCTCCTTGGCCTACTTCCAATTTGCTGTTTTAATGTATTAGCACCTTGAAGAGTGGATGATCGATACTGTCAGAACTACATGTAAGAAAGGAGTTCGGCTGGGTAGGGTGGCTCCCACTGGCAATCCTAGCACTTTGGGAAGCTGAGGTGGGAGAATCGCTGAGGCCAAAGAGTGCAAGACCAGCGTGAACAACATCGCCTTTACAAAAAATACAAAAAATAAAATCAGCTGGGTGTGGTGGCACACACCTGTAGTCCCAGCTACTCAGGGGGCTTAGGTGGGAGGCTGTGGTGGGAGGATTGCTTGATCCCAGGAGGTTGAGGCTGCAGTGAGCTAGGATTGCACCACTGCACTCCTGCCTGGGCAATGGAGCAACAGCCTATCTCAGAAAAAAAAAAGGAGTTGCATTTAAAAGCGGCTTGGAAAAGGGCTCGGGAACTCCCCTGTTTATGCACAGACTGTGGGCATCAGCCCTGGCAGCTGGGCCATCTATGCTGGGAGAGCTCAACTTGGAAGATAAGGGAGGAGTCACTCTATTAAAATATGAATTAAATAAAACCAATCATCCCTTTTTAAAGGATCCAGAGCAGTGCTCGTTTAATGTGCAAACATTCATGTGCATATGATTCACCTGACAATCTCATAAAAATGCAGATTCTGTCTCAGGAGGCCTGGGGTGGGGCCTGAGAGCCTGCATTTTTTCTTTTATTTTTTTTAGATGGAGTCTCCCTTTGTCACCCAGGCTGGAGTGCAGTGGTGCAATCTCGGCTTACCGCAATCTCCGACTCCTGGGGTCAAGCGATTCAGCCTCCCAAGTAGCTGGGATTACATGCATGTGCCACTGCACCTGGCTAATTTTGTATTTTTAGTAGAGATGCGGTTTTACCACGTTGGCCAGGCTGGTCTTGAACTCAAGTGGTCCTCCAGCCTCAGCCTCCCAGTGCGGGGATTATAGGCATAAGCCTCTGTGCTCGGCCAGATCCTGCATTTCTAACGAGCTCCCAGGCGATACCACTGTTGCTGGTTCATGAATCACTTTGCCTAGCAAGGGGCTAAATCAGAACAGCACTGTCCCATAGAAATGTACGATGTGCCATGTAAGTCATGTTAACTGTCCTGGCAGCCAGCCCCAAGCCTATCTAGCCAGCCTCCTCCTCTATTCCCTCCCCACTTTCATCCCCACACCACAGGCTAAGGCCAGTGGGTCTCAGTAGGAGGTAATTCAACTGGAGCTATACACAGACAGTATTTCAAATACATACAAACAGTACCTCACCACCCATCGCCTGTCTCAACAATCGCCAATTCATGGGTACCCTCACTACCAATCGCCCATCTCAACAATCGCCAATTCGTGGCCAGTCTACACCAAGGCTACTCTCTTCATGTTTGAGAATGAGGCTAATGTTAAGAGATACAGAGAACAGGTCAGGCATGGTGGCTCGCACATGTAATTCCAGCATTATGGAAGGCTGAGGCAGGAGGACTGCTTGAGCCCAGGAGTTTGAGACCAGAGTGGGCAACATAGTGAGACCCCATCTCCATTTCAAAAAGAGAGAGAGAGAGAGAGATGGACAACAGAAGAAGGGTTGACACCTGTACAGTGGGTGTCCTAGAAAGAAGAAAAAATAAAGAGAGGAGAGAAAATATTTGGAGAGATAAATGTATGAGAACTCCCTAGAATAAAAGAAAAAAATAAGACATCAGAATCAAAGGGTCAGTAAAGTGCCAAATAAGATAGGTAGGTGGAAGAAATCATTATTTAGATACATTTTGGTGACATTAAAGAATAAAGACAGGCCAGGTGCAGTGGCTCACGCCTGTAATCCCAGCACTTTGGGAGGCCAAAGTGGGTGGATAACTTGAGGTCAGGAGTTCGAGACCAGCCTGGCCAACGTGGTGAAACCCTGTCTCTACTAAAAATACAAAAATTAGCCGGGCGTGGGGGCAGGCACCTGTAATCCCAGCTACTCAAACGGCTGAGGCACAAGAATCACTTGAACCCGGGAGGCAGAGGTTGCAGTGAGCCAAGATCGTGCTGCTGCACTCCAGCCTGGGCGAGAGAGAGAGAGACTGTTTCGGAAAAACAAAAAGAAAAAAGAAGAATGATGACAAGGATTAAAAGAAAAAAGAATGAAGACAGGGATAAAAAGAAAAACCAGACTTCCTCCAAAGCAGTAAGAATCACTGTCCTCTTATTTCTCAACCGTGACTCTGTGCAAAAAGAAAACAGGGGAATAATCTGGGTGTTGAAGAAAAAGAATTTTGACCTACAATTTTACATCCAGCTAATGTATTACTTAAATATGAGGGTGGAATAAGTATAGACTCAGACTTTAAAGTCTCAGAAAGTTTATCACAGAAAGACTTCTTTAAATGCACTATCATTTAAAATACTTAACAAAAGTGCTCTGAAAAGGAATCTGGAGGAAAGAGACTTTATTCCCGTGAACAACGTGCAAACCAGGGAGATGCAGCCTTCCCTGTAAACAGAAGCTGCTAGGGTTGGGGGCGGGGGCGGGGGCGGGGGCGGGGAGGGGGACGGTGTTTGTTAATAGCAAAAGTGCCCACCCAGGTTCCCAGTCAGATTTCTTTATGAATGATTCAAACGTGCTTAGGGCTGATTGGTTGACACAGCTGAGCCCTGATTGGCCAGGGCTGGTGAACTCAGACTAGTTGGGTCAGGTGAGCTCTGAAAGTCCCAAACTTAAGAAAGGTGCAGGTTTTCAGGGAACTCAGACTAAGTGTGTGACTTCCAATCTGCAAATGGCCATCTGGCTCTATTTTAGATTTAGGCCTGGTTAGCCACTCTGGATCCATCCTGAAGGATTGGCTCTTTCAAAAGGTTCACATTTGTTCACATATTCTAGCAAGGAGAGAACATTAATACTGAAAGTCTAATACCTGGTGATGCTGATTCTGCCCACCCGAGGGCCACAGTCCTATATGGCACCATTATCCTAGAATCTAAACGATCTCAACAGGCTGAAGGGAGGAAACGAGGTCCCTATCACTTAACTTGTTTGACAGAAAGACAAAGATATTAATAGCCTTTAGAAACTGACAGGAATCCCTACTCCAGGCAGTTGAAACAAGTAAGTGAATTTAAAAATCAATTATATTCTAAAAGAAAAAAAAAGAAATGGATAGGAAAAACTAATCACATAAGTGGCTCTTAATAATTTTAAGAATAATCACAATTCTGAGCTCTAGAAGAATAAAATAGATTGCACAACTTTAAAATCCAGCAGAAGAAAGTTCAACCCTACAAAGCACTACAAGAAAAGCTTTTTTAAAAATAAGTAATGGTAAGCAGAAAACACAAAATAAGATAGCAGAAATCCTAATATAACACAACTACCAGAAATGTGTCTCAGCTAAATTCACTTATCAAAGATTCTCAACCTGGGTTTTAAAAACAAGATCTTACATCACAGATCTGCAACAAATGCAATGAAAGCAAAATGATATGGATTGGAAATAATTAAAGAGAAAAAGCAACATCAAACAAATGGAAACCAAAAACAAACAAAAAAAAATAGGAGAATAGGCCAGGCATGGTGGCTCACGCCTGTAATCCCAGCACTTTGGGAGGCTGAGATGGGCAGATCACGAGGTCAGGAGATCGAGACCATCCTGGCTAACACGGTGAAACCCCGTCTGTACTAAAAAATACAAAAAATTAGCCGGGTGTGGTGGTGGGCGCCTGTAGTCCCAGCTACTCAGGAGGCTGAGGCAGGAGAATGGTGTGAACCCGGGAGGTGGAGTGAGCCGAGATCGCGCCACTGCACTCCAGCCTGGGTGACAGAGAGAGACTCTGTCTCAAAAAAAAAAAAAAGAATAATCATGAAAAACATAATAAGAGTCTATATAGACATCAAAAAAAACCCAATACATCAGGAAAATCTAAAGATCATGATCATGATCATACATGCAATGTAACAGTACAGCCTTAACCTAATATAATGTAACAACTGTCAAAAACTGTAGGAAGGCCCAGCATGGTGGCTCACACCTGTAATCCCAACACTTTGGGAGGCTGAGGCAAGAGGATCACTTGAGGCCAGGAGTTAAAAGACCAGCCTGGGCAACATAATGAAACCCAGTCTACTAAAACTAGGAAAATTAGCTGGGCATGGTGATGTGCTCCTGTAATCCTCGCTTCTTGGGAGGCTGAGGCACAAGAATTGCTTGATCCTGGGAGGCAGAGGTTGCAGTGAGCAGAGATCACGCCACTGCGTGCCAGCCTGGGTGATGGAGTGAGACTCTGTCTCAAAGAAAGAAAGAAAAAAAAAAAAACTATGGGAAGAAAATTATCAAAGAAACAGTGACATGAATGTATTCCATATACCAAACAAACTGTATGACTATATGGTATATGTCACTTGTATACTGCATATATAACGTTTTTATCTACTCAAAAAACACATTCTTTTTGAGCATATATGGAAAATTCACAAAAATCCACCATGTGCAAGACACCAAAAAGAAGACCTCATAGATTCCAAAGAACCAGGATTATGTGAACTATGTTCTCTGACCATATGTGATAAAAATGACAGCAACAACATTTTTAAAAGCCATTAAAGAAAAGTGTCAAAAATCTAAAAAATATACAGTATTAAATAACCCTTAGGTTAAAGAGAAAATTATAAGGGAAATTACAAAATGAATAGAAAATTACAAAATGAATAAAAATGAAAGCACTACATGTCAAAATTTGTGGAACACAGCTAAAATAACACTGAGCAGAAATGTTACAGTTTTGAATAGATTTATCCAAAACAAGAAAGAACCCCAATTTAAAAAGCTGAGTATTCAAGGCCAGGAGTGGTGGCTCATGCCTGTAATCCCAGCACTTTGGGAGGCTGAGGTGGGTGGCTCATGCAAGGTCAGGAGTTCCAGATCAGCCTGTCCAACAAGGTGAAACCCTGTCTCTACTAAAAATACAAAACTCAGCCGGGCGTGGTGGCAGGGACGCCTATACTCCCAGCTACTCAGGAGACTGAGGTGGGAGGATCACTTGAACCCGGGAGGCAGAGGCTGCAGTGAGCCAAGATCACACCACTGCCTTCTAGCCTGGGTGACAGAGTGAGGCTGTCTCAAAAATAAATAAATAAATAAATAAATAAATAAATAAATAAATAAATAAATAAAATGAAATAAAAAGCTGAGTATTCAAAAAAATAAGTTAGAAAAAAAATGCACTCAGAGAGTAAAATAATGGTGAGAAATAAGCCACATAAACAAAAAGGCAAGATTAACAAGACCAAAAGCTGTTTTTTCAAGATCAGTAAGATAAACAAACCTCTATGTACAACTAAAAATAAAAAGAGAAGAGTTGTAAATAAATTCAGAAATACAGAATGTAGAAATGGGAGACAGCTAGAGTTCAAAACAGATTTACAAAAAAAAAATACTATGATCACAGAACAGTTAAGTTTTAAAACCAAGATAAAATGAAAACATTTTTAGAAAATTATAAAATGCCAAAATTGGCATAAGAATAGAAAACCTGCCGGGCGTGGTGGCTCACACCTGTAATCCCAGCACTTTGGGAGGCCGAGGTGGGCGGATCACAAAGTCAGGAGATCGAGACCATCCTGCCTAACACGGTGAAACCCCGTCTCTATTAAAAATACAAAAAATTAGCCAGGCGTGGTGGCGGGCACCTGTAGTCCCAGCTACTCGAGAGGCTAAGGCAGGAGAATGGTGTGAACCCGGGAGGCAGAGGTTGCAGTGAGCCGCGATCGCGCCACTGCACTCCAGCCTGGGCGATAGAGCGAGACTCCGTCTCAAAAAAAAAAATAAATAAAAAAAATAAAATAAAATAAAATAAAGAATAGAAAACCTCAATAGACCAAAAACAAAAAAAGTAAAATGTTAAATGCCTCCCAGCCACCATTCTAAAGTCTCAGGCCCTGATGGTTTCAAAGGTGAGCTATCAAATTTTAAGATACAGATAATCCTCATGTTATATAAATTGTTCCAACACAATGTTTACCCATTTCATGAGACTAGTAAACCTCAATTCCAACTGAATAAGAAAATTATAGGCCAATTTCACTTAATAACACAGATTTGAAAACTGTAAATCAAATCCAACAATATTTTTAAAATACAAGAGGAAGAAGAGTTTATCCCAGAAAGCAATAAATGATTCAACATCATATAGTCAATCAACGTAATTTACCACATTCATAAACTAAAGGATAAAAACTGCATGGACATGAATAGGTTTTAAGGAAAAGTATTTGCAAGAGGATAACGCCTATTTATACCAAAAAAAATTCTCTAAAAACTATGGAAAGGGGAGTTAAGGTAGTTCCTTCACCTGGTTAAACCTTCTACCAAAAATCTCCTTTGGTAGAAAGAGAAAGAAAAGGGCAGCCTCTATCACCACCACTATGTAATTGAGTACTTCAGATTCTAGCCAGCAAGTCACTCCACTGTAAGAATCAGAAGGAAAGGAACAAATAAAAACTTGCATTATTTTGCATATATTATTTCCAGAGAAAATGCAACAGAATCAAGTTAATTAGTAAAAATATTAACAGCAAGCTTCCCAGCTTCGAAATCAACAAAAACCAATTGTTTCCTCTATACTACAATAATCTATTAGAATTTTAAATTTTTTTAATTTAAAAAACTATAACGGCCAGCGTGGTGGCTTACGCCTCCAATCCCAGCACTTTGAGAGGCCGAGGCAGACGGATCACCTGAGGTCAGGAGTTTGAGATCAGCCTGACCAACATGGTGAAACCCCATCTGTACTAAAAATACAAAAATTAGCCAGGTGTGGTGGCGCATGCCTGTAATCCCAGCTACTGGGGAGGCTGAGCCAGGAGAATCGCTTGAACCCAGGTGGCAGAGGCTGAAGTGAGCCAAGACTGCGCCATTGTACTCCAGCCTGGGCAACAAGAGCAAAACTCTGTCTCAAAAAACAAAAAAAAGAAAGAAAATTGACAAATTATTCGCATGTGAAACATACAAGGAGCTCTTGCAAATCAACAAAAAGATGGTAAACCATTTAAAAAAAAAAAAGAGGACAAAATATATGACCAGACAATTTACAAAAGGCGAAATCTGAAAAGCTGACAAGTATAAAATGAGGCTTATCGCAAAGATCGACTTCCCTGGTGATCAGAGAAAATGACACAACACTGAAGTACCACTTTAAAACCATCTCACTGGCAAAAAATATCTCCACAAAGCACGGATGAGATTGTGGGGGAAAGAAACTCTCACGACTGTGGGTGGGGGAGTAAGTGGGGCAGCCACGCTGGGAAGCGATCTGGAGGTGCTTCGTGAAAGGAGGACCACTTTCTGGCTGGATCCAGCAAGGCTTTTCCTGGATACTGGTAAGGGACGTGTGTAAGAACGTTCCTAGCAGTGCTGTGCATGGAGGGGCTTGGGGGAGGGGGGTCAGATACCACCAAGGGTGACCAGCCCCAGGGAAATGGACATGTGAGCTAGGGTGCTGCTACGGACTGAACTGTGTTGTCCACCCCCCTCAAATTCATACATTGAAGCCCCAGCCTCCAATATGATGGTACTTGGAGGTGTGGCCTTTGGAAGCTCGTGAGGATGAGATGAGGTCACTAGGGTAAAGCCCTCATGATGGGATTAGTGTACTTAAAACAAGAGATACCAGAGAGCTGGCTTGCCTGCCTGCGCACACTCTCTGCTATGTGGCAACACAGCAAAAACAAGGCCATCTGCAAGCCAGGAAAAGGGCCCGCACCAGGAATCACGTTGGCCCGTACCCGGATCGTGGACTTTCCAGCCTCCAGAACTATGAGAGATAAATATGTGTTGTGTAAATATGTGAAGCCACCCCATCTATGGTATTCTGTTACGGCAGTCTGGACAGATTAACACAGGTCAATTCTGAAGGTGGATTTTTTTTTTTTGAGACAGCGTTTTACTTTTGTTGCCAAAGCTGGAGTGCAATGGCACAATCTCGGCTCACTGCAACCTCTACCTCCCAGGTTCAAGGGATTCTCCTGTCTCAGCCTTCCAAGTAACTAGGACTACAGGCATGCGCCACCAAGCCCTGCTAATTTTTTGTATTTTAGTAGAGACAGGGGTTTCACCATGTTGGTCAGGCTGGTCTCGAACTCCTGATCTCAGGTGATCCACCCACCTCAGCCTCCCAAGGTGCTGGGATAACAGGCGTGAGCTACCGTGCCTGGCCCTGAAGATGGATTTCAATACGGCTGTCATAACAAACAAAATTCACAGGGAATGACATAGACAACAAGATCTCAAAAATTGTGGTGAGTGAGGCCAGGTGAGGTGGCTCACGCCTGTAATCCCAGCACTTTGGGAGGCTGAGGTGGGTTGATCACCTGAGATCAGGAGTTCAAGACCAGCCTAGCCAACATGGTGAAAGCCCGTCCTACTAAACATACAAAAATTAGCCGGGCATGGTGGTGGGCGCCTGTAGTCCCAGCTACTCAGGAGGCTGGGGCAAGAGAATCACTTAAACCCAGGAGGCGTAGGTTGCAGTGAGCCGAGATTGTGCCACTGCACTCCAGCCTAGGCGACAGAGCGAGACTCTGTGTCATTTAAAAAAAAAAAAAAATGTGACAAGTGAAAAGGAAGGAGAAAAAGATTTAGGGCACAATGCCACACTTATGAATTAAAACCATGTATACACACAAAATAGGCCACATATTTTACCAGTTTGCATCCATATAAAGGCATAATTAATACAGTAGAATGAGGAAAGGGGGCTGAAAATGAGAATGGACCGTAAAGGCAGGCAGAAAACAAGGATTTTGTTTTTCTTGCACATGGTGTAGAAATGGGAATGTTAAGACCCTTATAATTTGACTTGAGAATTTTGGTATCCTTTTTTTTTTTTTTTTTTTTTTGACAGGGTCTCGTTCTGTCACCCAGGCTGGAATGCAGTGTCACGATCATGGCTCCCTGCACCTTCGACCTCCCAGCTTCAAGTGATCCTCCCACCTCAGCCTCCTGAGTAGCTGGGAACACAGGTGTGTGTCACCATGATGCCCAGCTACTTTTGGATTTTTTTTGTAGAGAGGGTCTCACTATGTTGCCCAGGCTGGTCTTGAACTCCTGGGCTCAAGCAATCCACCCGCCTCAGCCTCCCAAAGTCCTGGGATTACAGGCATGAGCCACTCCACCCAGCCAGATTTCAGTATCTTTAACATGATAGAACAACTGGCAAGATGTTCTTAAACATTTAAAATTATAGTGAACTGAGTTGAAATTGAGCTCGTTTCTATCCACAGAGGAGGTAAGATTCACTCATCTGAGTTGACAGACTCACTGAGATACACATACACAACTAAAAAAAGATTTGGTATTTCACTGTAACGTATGGAACCCGCCAATTTCATTCACAATTTACGCCAGCTTCTAATTATACTTTAGTGAATATTAACCATTGTAATTGCTTAATGTTTTATTGGCGGGACCTAACGTATTGAGGGACATCTGGCTTGGCAAATGGAATTCTGCTGCCTTTAGAAAACAGAGCTTAGAGGACATATGTCCTCCTCACACTCTCAAATATACCTGCACCCCGAACAAGTGCATCTCAAAGACATCACTGTAAGTCCATGCCAAGCCAAAGCCATGCACGGCAAGTTGCTACAACCTGGATTTTCATTATAGTGGCTTGTTTCAGAATGCTCTTCCATCTCCAAATAACACAATGGCCAACTACAAAGGATGAGGAAATTTGACTTTCCCAGGCCACAGAAAAATGGGGACGGGGCACTGCAGGACTGGCTCACTCAGAGCCATCGAGGGCCCAGGTTCCTTCCATCTTTCTGCCCCATGTCCTCTGCGATTTTTACTCTGTCTCCCCTGCCCCCCACCGCACCCATGCTGGGATGATGGTAGCAGGTGGGGGCAGCCTCTTCTCCCACAGGCATGTCTCCAGGCAGACAACGGGCACTCCCGGTTTCTCCGGCCAAAACAAAGTGTAATGCCCACTGGCCGTGGGGAAGGAACAGCCAGGATTATTTTTTTTTTTTTTTTTTTGAGAAGGAGTCTCACTGCTCTCAGAGCCTTGGCCAGGCTGGTCTCGAACTCCTGACCTCGGGTGATGCACCCGCCTTGGCCTCCCAAAGTGTTGGGATTACAGGCATGAGCCACTGCACCTGGCCAAGGATTGATTTAGACAACCCTCAGCCTTCATCGTCCAGTGAAGGGGGTCCCTTGTTGCTGAGCAAGGAGGGCAGGTGGGGTTGGGGGAAGGGAGGACCGCGGGGGCAACCAACTCTCATCCCAAACTGCACAACAGCCATTTTTTTTGTAGAGATGGGGTCTCACTGTGTTGCCCAGGGTGGTCTCAAACTCCTGGGCTCAAGCAATCCACCTGCCTGAGCACAAAATCACTTTGTGCACAGCAGTGGTTCGCAGGGGAGCACCTGCACCCCAGGAGAAATCTGAGGAAGAGACAGCATGACACCCAAGGCAGAAGAGAGAGAGATGGAATGGGCTGGGTGTTAAAAGCAGCATTCTGGAGAACAAACGGGACTTACACATAAGAGGTCAAAATGCAACAATGCAGGGAGGTGGCGACGGCTAATGGCTACAAAAAAATTGAATCAATGAATAAGGCCTAGTATTTGATAGCACAACAGGGTGACTATAGTCGATCATAATTTAATTGTACATTTTAAAGTAACTAAAAGCAACTGGGCGCAGTGGCTCATGCCTGTAATCCCAGCACTTTGGGAGGCCAGGTGGGTGGGTCACCTGAGGTCAGGAATTCGAGACCAGCTAGGCCAACAGGGTGAAACCTCGTCTCTACTAAAAATACAAAAATTAGCCAGGCATGGCGGCTGTAGTCCCAGCTACTGAGGAGGCTGAGGCAGGAGAATCGCTTGAACCCGGGAGATGGAGATTGCAGTGAGCCAAGATCGCGCCATTGCACTCCAGCCTGGGCAACAACAGTGAAACTCCAACTCAAAATAAACAAACAAATAAAATAACTAAAAGTGTATAATTGGACTGTTGGCAACACAAAGAATAAATCTGTGATGGATGGATACCCCATTCTCCACAATGTGATTATTATGAATTGCATGCCTGTATCAAAACATCTCATGTACCCCATAAATATATGCACCCACAAAAATAAAAAAATTAATAAATAAAATACAACAGACTCAAAAAGCAAAGCCCAGAGTGACTACATATGACCTGGCAATTGCACCTAAGAAAATGGAAAACTGCATTCATACAAACATTTGTACACGAATGTTCACAGCAGCGTTATTCACAATGGCCAAAAAAGTGGAAACAGCTGGAATGTTTACTAGCTGATGAAAGGATACACAAAACCTGGTATGCCCATACCAGGGAATATTATTTAGCCATAAAAAAGAATGCGGCCCAGACACGTGCACGAGTCAATGTGGGTGAGCCCTGCAAACACTGTGCTACGTGAGAGAAGCCACGGCACGAAGGTCACGTAATCTGTGATTCCCGAGACGCATGGAGGCAGAGAATAGATGAATGGTTACGGGGTGCTAGGGGTACAGGAGGGAGGACAAATGGTAACTGCTGACAGGTATGGGAGTTTCTTGTCGGGGTGTTGGAAACGTTTTGGAACTAGATCGTGGTGATGGCTGCACGACATTGTGAATATACCAAACATCTATGGATTTTAAACTTTATTTATTTATTTATTTATTTATGACACAGAGTCTCGCTCTGTCACCCAGGCCAGAGTGCAGTGCCGAGATCTTGGCTCACCGCAACCTCTGCCTCCCGGGTTCAAGAGATTCTCCTGCCTCAGCCTCCTGAGTAGCTGGGATTACAGGCGCTCACCACCACACCTGGCTAATTTTTGTATTTTTAGTAGGGACAGGGTTTTGCCATGTTGGCCAGGCTGATCTCAAACTTCTGGCTTCAAGTGGTCTGCCCGCTTCAGCATCCCAAAGTGCTGGGATTACAGGCCTGGCCAGAATTTTAAACTTTGGAAAGGTAAATGTTACATTATATGAATTTTAGCTTTAAAAAAAAGTTACGGGACGGAGGTATTGTATCAAAAGAACTGCTCTCTGCACCAGGGCAACAAGCGGCACGTTTAGAACAGAAAAAAAATTTCTTTTCAAGAGTACTCTGCACCTTCTTGGTCCTCTCTTAAAAAAGGAACTTTTTAAAACTCACTGTGCATGCAAATGTTTTCAGTCTTGCTCTTTCTTTAAAAATAGAAAATAAGGCTGGGCATGGTGGCTCATGCCTGTAATCCCAGCATTTGGGAGGCCAAGGCAGGTAGATCACCTGAGGTCAGGAGTTCCAGACCAGCCTGGGCAACATGGCGAAACCCCATCTCTACTAAAAATACAAAAATTAGCTGGGCGTGGTGGCGGGTGTCTGTAGTCCCAGCTACTCGAGAGGCTGAGGCGGGAGAATAGCTTGAACCCAGGAGGCGGAGGTTGCAGTGGGCTGAGATAGTGCCACTGCACTCCAGCCTGGGCAACAGAGGGAGACTCCATCTCAAAAAAAAAAAAAAAAAAAAAAAGAAACAATCAGCTTTTCAAATAAATAAGAGGCATCTCTCTGAAACAGAACACTAGGCACTGAAGGCCATCCCTGGGCACCGCCCTGTGGATTCCACTTCCAGATTCTTCCCTGGAAGAATCGTGACAACAGAAGTCTGGGGATAAGGAAAGGCACGTGGCTGCACAGGGTAGGACAGGATCAGAGGGGCCGGCCCAGCACCCCACCTACTCGGTACTCGTGTGAACACTGTGCGTCCCATTCTAGGACAGACTCTGCACCCCCCGTTAGAAGAAGATGCCAAGTGCCCTGATTTGGGGGAAAAAATTGCAGTGAAGATTTCTTAGCAAAATCGCCTCCTCCTAACACAAAATAAAACCAGTCTGCAAAAAGGATGCAGACTTTCTGGGAAGGCTAAAACCTGAGAGCTCTGTTTTAGGGTCTGATGCCACAGTGTACAGGTCCCAGAGCCCTGGACTTTGCCTCCTGGAAATACTACAGCACAGTAATGGTTTTTAACCTGACATCCATCTTCTGCTCTCCCACGCCCCGAGGTGACTGTCGCACTTTCTCCCTTCTCCATAAGCTTGCTTTTGGATTCTTTTTTTTTTTTTTTTTTTAAGAGACAGAGTCTTCCTCTTGCTCTGTCTCCCAGGCTGGAGTGGAATGGCACTGTCATACGTCACTGCAGCTTCCAACTCCTGGGCTCAAGCGATCCTCCTGCCTCAGCCTCCTGAGCAGCCAGGATCACAGGTGTGCACCATCACGCTCAGCTAATTTCTTTCTTTTTTTTTTTTTTCTGTAGAGACAGGGTCTCACTGTTGCCCATGCTGGTCTTGAACAACTGGGCTCAAGCGATCCTTCTGCCTTGACCTCCTAAAGTATTGGTATCACAGGTGTGAGCCACCATGCTGGGCTAATTTCTTTTCTTTTCTTTTTTTTTTTCTGTAGAGATGGGGTCTCACTGTGCTGCCCAGGCTGGTCTTGAACTCCTGGGCTCTCAAGTGATCCTCCTGCCTCAGCCTCCCAAAGTGTTGGTATTACAGGTGTAAGCCACTATACCTGGCTTGCCTTTCCGATCCTTGAACGCTTCACGTTCAGTCGAACGCACCCTCCCCCCTTTTTCTCAGGAAAATACATGAATCAGAGAAGAATGCCCTCAGGGAACCAGCCCCGAAGTTACTTTCCCAGCAAGACTTCTCTTTAACCTGCAGACAAGTCCAAGCCCTCCCACCCCTAAGCAGCTCCTCCCTGCACACCGCCTACCTCTCCGGCCCCTCCCTGCATGGCCGTGGCGCTGCTCCTGGTAAGGAGCACCAGAGGCACCAGAGCAGGCCACAGGGCAGCCAGCTGACCCCCTGTGCAGCCGCTCCGACGCGCCCAGAAGTGGCAGTCCTAGTACCAAGCAGACAGGAGCCCCCCAGCAGTAGGTACCTGCCTTGCCACCAGGTATCACTATAATTAGTCATTGTAATTGAAGCTGAATGCAATTAATTACATAATTTTGAAAGGTTCGGGTTTATTTCCATTAGAATTACATCATGAAACCAGGGAATTACAAAGGATTACAGACAGAAAGCAAATAGGGATGAATAAAGGAACTCCAAGCCAACTCCCCGCGTGAGTCACGTCCAACGCCGAAGTGTGGGTCCTGTCGCCCCACTTGTGTTTGATAAACCTGTGGGGACTGACTGGGTGGACGTCTACATGAAGCCCGCCCCTGAAGGTGCCAGCCCCCTGCACCGCAGGTGCTGGGAACACAGTGGGCTCGCTGGATGTGCCATGTCGGCGGGGGACACTGATGACCACACCCTCCACAGGCTGTTCCCTGCCCCTGCTGTTCCCCAACCTCAGTTTTTCGCACCCCTCTGGATGCCTGTGGAAATGCCACTCACCCAGCCCCATCTCTCCCATCACCCCTCAGTGGTCCCTGCCTGAAATGCCAGGGCCAGGCACACTGAGTCTGGCACGGCCACAGCCTGGCATCCTCTCACTGGGCCATGACCACCACACCCTCCTGGTTCCATTATCACCCCTCCCTCCTCACTCTAGCCCGCCTTCCATGTGGGGCTTCCGGAAGGATCCTCTAAGACACACCCCAACAACTGAACCATCCCTCTTCAGTTTAAAAATCGGGGCTAGGCATGGCAGCTCAGGCCTGGAATCCCAGCACTTTCGGAGGCTAAGGCAGGAGGATCGCCTGAGGCCAGGAGTTCAAGACCAGCCTGGGCAACACAATGAGACCCCCATCTCTACAAAAAATACAAAAAAGTTAGCCTGGCATGGTGGCGCATGCCTGTAATCCCAGCTACTCGGGAACCTGAGGTGGGAGGATCGCTTGAGCCCGGGAGGTCAAAGCTGCAGTGAGCTATAATCACACCACTGTACTGGAGCCTGGGCGACGGAGCGAGACTCTGTCTCTAAATAATAATAATAATAATAAAGTTATTTCTCAGGGCCTTCAGAAGACAGAAGTGACTCTGTGGGGCTTTGTGTATCAGTCCTGCTCCGTCTGTTCCCAGGCCACTGGGCACTCACTTATTCCTTGCCTTTGTCTTCCATCCCCCTTGCAAGAATGTCAGTTCCGGCCGGGCATGGTGGCTCATGGCTGTAATCCCAGCACTTTGGGAGGCTGACGTGGGTGGATCACCTGAGGTCAGGAGTTCGAGACCAGCCAGGCCAACATGGCAAAACCCCGCCTCTACTAAAAATACAGAAAATTAGCCTGGTGTGGTGGTGCACACCTGTAATCCCAACCATTCAGGAGGCTGAGACAGGAGAATCACTTGAACCCAGGAGGCAGAGGTTGCAGTGAGCCGAGATTGCACCACTGCACTTTAGCCTGGATGACAAAGCAAGACTCCATCTTGAAAAAAAAAAAAGAATGTCAGTTCCTTAAGGGCAAGGATTCCCTACTGTCTGGTCACTCAATCCCTATGCTAGAATGCTGCCTGGCACACAGGAGACACTCAATAAATGCTCAACAACAGCCTAAGGAAGTCTTTGGTGCAAGACAGCCAGAGTCCATCTTTCCAAACACCTGCCCTGTTCACACAGCAGACACATCCAACCCGCTGCCATTGGACACCTCGCGATACCCCAATGTGTCCTGCATTCTCTGACCAACCAGCAGGCCAGAAGTATATTTCTTTGGGTAACCCAGGGGCTTGAACAGGATCCATTCGAGTCATCAGGTACCATGGAGTGTGCTCAGAACACGAATGGATGCACGGCCCCAACAACCTATGAAAAAAATGAATCATCCTGAAACACACGGAACTGCCAACAACTTCACTCGAACGTGCTGTTATTTCTGAGACCAGTGCACATTTTTGCATATTTTGTCTTTAAATTTATAAATTTTTAACAAAACAAAGTGCATCATTATAAAAAAATCAGGCAGGCAAGAATTATCGGGGCCAGGCGCGGTGGCTCACGCTTATATAATCCCGGCACTTTGGGAGGCTGAGGCAGGAGGATCACTTGAGCCTAGGAGTTTGAGACCAGCCTGGCCAACATACTAAGACCCTGTTTGTATAAAAATATGTAAAAAAAATTAGCCAGGCATGGTGGGGCACACCTGTGGTCCCAGCTACAAAGGAGGCTGAGGCAGGAGGATCACTTGAGCCTGGGAGTTCGCGGTTGCAGAGAGCTATGATCCCACCACTGCAGTCCACAGCAGATCAAGACCCTGTCTCAAAACAACAACAACAAAAGCATCTGAATCCAGAGTGGCCCAAAACCTCAGTTTTCCAGTCCAATGATAATTCCCCGAGGAAAAGAAGCTAAGATCTCAGGGATGTCGCTGTGACCAGGCTGTTTCTCTCAGGCCATTCGGCCACTGGTACATGTCTTATGAAATCAGTCTCTTAGAAAACACATGCCCAACATCCCATGTAGCTCAGAACAGAAGCCTGCGTGGTGGGTGCTGCCCCGACCATGTCAGGGGATCTGCATGGATTTCAGTGCGGAATCACTGCAGGGGCTACATCAACCAGTTTCCCAGGGGCTTGGAGAGTGGGGATCTGGTCTTGACCATCAAAGGGTTAAGTACAGGTATCAGTATCTACGGGCAATTCACTCCCCAGCACCCAGGGGCATAGCCCCAGCATCTCAGAGGAAAGTCCTGTAAAGAGACACCCCATCTAGCACTCACCGAACTGCCCACAGATAGGGCAGGCCGCTCCTCTGGGCCCCTCCGGCCCCATGACCAGGCCTCTCTCCTAACAGTTCCCCAAAACTGTCCCAACAAACTTGCTTCAGCAAGGATGGGGCATCTGAGGATAGTGAGTAATGCAACAGGGGGGCTCCTTACAGCCCGAGCCACAACCGTACCCCAACTATCAGATGAAGTTTGCTAATGGGAATGATGGGGCAGCCGTGATTCTATCATCAGATGACCCTTCTCTGCGGGGCTGAGTTTGAAGTCTTGCCAGGGCAAGGCTCCAGCCAGGCCTCCCCGAGAAAGTGCTCCCCTCAAGCCCACCCACCCCGGCCCCATTTCCATCCCCAGCTGCTCACTGCTAAGTGACCCAGACCCAGCCAAGCTCATCTTGGGCGGCCCCTGAGAAGAGGTCCCTTCTGAGTCACCCGATGACCCCACTGCTTCGGCTGAGGGTTGTCTAGGGAACAGCGCGGGTCGGGAGGAAAAACACTCCTGGAGCTCGGCAAAGTCCGGGATGTAACCCCAACTCCCGGCTTCTCACCTATGGCAGGTACGCAGCTCCATAGGGCTGTCATGCAAGTAACATGAAATAAACCAAGAGCCTAAGCCCGTGTCCGTTCGCCATCTGTTCCCATGAAACCATTACTATTAGTGCACAAAAACATAAAAATACAAAACAAAAATAGAAAAGCTCCTGTCTTGTCACCAGTGGATGTAAAACTGTAGATATGGTATGTGGAACCCAATCCTACAAGCAATATTCTCTCTCTCCACTACTCCTTTTGCTGAAACATCAAGCCGTCCTCACTCCAGAACGGGGAAAGTCAAGACAAAGGGGTGCTGTGCCAGTTCAAATTAATTCTTCACCCCACCCCACCCCAAGTGATGCAAAACTCTCCAGCACCAGCCAACACTCCAACAAAATCCTCCCCGGGCTTCAAACTCCAGGTTTCAACTCATCTTCCAGACTTTGGCACCCACTTTTCCACTGACCTTAAAGCCTCCTTTTCCCCAGGGGCTCGACCCTTGGAATTCCCTCCCACCAGCCCCCCAAAACCTCCATATCCCAAAGGGGGCACACCCCTTCCCCCTGCCTGGGGTGGCTCCTCTCCCTCCACCCTGTCCCTGCAGATGCTAAGCCCACCCCCCATCAGCCACCCGCACTGGGCCTGGGCATCCTGCCTCTCTAAGCCCTCCTCTCCCAGCCCTCACTTCCCCAAATCCAAGCAAATGCTTCTGCAGCCAGACAGTGACGTCACCTCTACAAAAATATCCTAGGTAGTTTCTTAGACTAAATGAAGAGGCCACAAAGCCTATGAGGGCCACTGCTCTGAAATGGGGCCGACCCGGAGCTGGACGTGCCTTTGCCCAGACACAGGGACGGGGTCTGGGGGACAAGGCAGACGTGAGACATTCCTCCGATGCTGACACCCAAACCTCTGTGTTTCTTGCTGCTGGGGTTCTCTTAGATTTTTTTGGGTTTTGAGAACTACAACATGCACTTTCCCCGTTCGTTCATATGGGGAAGTTTCCTCCCGCTCAGACTGTCAGCAGAGTCAAACAACAGACCTCTGTCAAAAAATTGTTCTGCCCAATGCTGTTTTTAAAAATGTGGATCTTTTTGTGTTCTATGTGCCACAGGTACAATTATACATATAGCTGACTCTTGAACAACACAGGTTTGAACTGTGTAGGGCCACTTACACGCAGATTTTTTTTTTTCCATAATAAAAGTGACATTGAGTGGGACTGGGTATGGTGGCTCCCGCCCGTCATCCCAGCACTTTGGGAGGCCGAAGTGGACAGATCATCTGAGGTCAGGAATTCTGAGACCAACCTGGCCAACACGGTGAAACCCGTCTCTACTATAAAAATTAGCTGGGTGTAGTAGTGGGTGCCTGTAGTCCCAGCTACTCAGGAGGCTGAGGCAGGAGAATCACTTGAACCTGGGAGGCGAAGGTTGCAGTGAGTCGAGATCCGCCACCGCACTCCAGCCTGGGTGACAGGGTAAAACTCCATCTCAAAAAAAAAAAAAAAAAAAGTTACACCAATTGGGCCTGCTTCTCCTGACTCCCCCTCCACCTGCTCCAGCCCTTCCGTCTCCACCACCTTGAAACAACAAGACCAACGCCTCCTCTTCCTCCTCAGACTCCTCAACGTGAAGGCAAAGAGAATGAGGACCTTTACGATGATCCATTCTATATTCTGATTAGTAAATATATTCTCTCTTCCTTACGACTTTCTTAATAACACTTTCTTTTCTCTAGCTTACTTCATTCTAAGAATACAGTATATCACACATATTAACATACAAAATACATGTTAAGCAACTGTTTATGTTATCGGTAAGGCTTCCCATCAGCGGTAAGTTATTAGTAATTAAGTTTTTGGGGAATGAAAAGTTTTATGTGGGCCTGGTGGCTCATGCCTATAATCTCAGCACTTTAGGAGGGTGGGACAGGAAGATTACTTGAACCCAGGAGCTCAAGACCAGCCTGGGCAACAAAGCAAGACCCTGTCTCTAAAAAAAGAAAAAAATTAAAAATTAGCCAGGCATGCTGGTGAGTGTCTGTAGTTCCAGCTACTGGGAGGCTGATGTGGGAGGACTGCTTGAGCCCCGGATGTCCAGGCTGCAGTCAGCTATGATTATGTCACTGCACTCTAACCTGGGTGACAGAATGAGACCCCGTCTGAAAAGGAAGGGAAAGGAAAAGAAAAGAAAAGAAAAGAAGAGAAAAGAAGAGAAGAGAAGAGAAGGAGGGGAGGGGAGGGGAGAAAAAAAGTTATACGTGAATTTTTGACTGTGCAGGCGGGGTGGGGGGAACAGGAGAAGGGATCAGCCCCTAATCCCCATGTTGTTCAAGGGTCAACTGTATTTTAACCAACACTTATGTTACTTTGCAAAGAAAGATAATTAATGGGACTGAAAAAGTAACACTTATGTTACTTTGCACAGAAAGATAATTAATGGGACTGAAAAAGAAACATCTATTCCATAGGTGTACCTATCAGTAGCTTTCAAAACACAGCCATTTTAATATATATAATCTACCTGCTTTCACTATATTAAAAAAAAGAATTAATTTTGCATTCTTAACCAGCTGAATGAGTCCTAAATCGGACACACAAGGCAGAGAGTGGGGGCCTGTGTGGCGATGCTGTGGTGAGTACCCAAGGGATAATCAGGGCAGAGGGAGGGAACCCAAGCTCAGAGGGGAGCCCTAGAGATCCCCGGCCACCCCACGACTGTTCTGCTGGAAAGCCCTCTCTCCCACACCTCCCCAAGCACATAGAACTCAGTGGGCGCCCCCTGCCCACTCCCCGACCCGCCTTCCAAGCCCTTCCTGCAGCCTTCCCAGAGGCTCAGACACACTGCTCCATCCATCCCAGCCTCATCCTGTCAGTCCTGTCCACCCTCTAGGCGGGAAGCCACTGCTATTTTAAGTCTCCATCACTACTGCCGGGCACACAGGGGCAAAAGAAAAAGGAATGCATGAAATAGGCTTGAGGGCCGGGCGCAGTGGTTCACACCTATAATCCCAGTACTTTAGGAGACCAAGGAGGGAGGATTACTGGAGCCCAGGAGCTCAAGACCAGCCTGGGGAACAGGGCAAAACCCTGTCTCTAAAAAAAAAAAATGGAAAAATCAGCCAGGCGTGGTGGTGCATGCCTATAGTCCCAGCTACCCGGGAGGCTGAGGTGGAAGGATTGCTTGAGCCCAGGAGGTCGAGGCTTCAGTGAGCTATGATCTCACCACTGCACTCCAGCCGGGGCAACAGAGCAAGACCCTGCCTCAAAAAATCAAAAACAAAAAAAAAAACAAAAAAATTCTGAAGTAGGCTTGAAGCTCAGATGTGCAGAGGGAGGAGGAGGGAGCTCCCCCAAATAAGAAAGATTCTGGAGTCATTCTAGCTGGGATGGAAAAGGTTTAGGTGGGGCAGAAAGGACTATCAGGAACTCTGTCTGCTACCCTAAGAAATGTGGTCTCCACTCTGTGCCTAAGTGGGCCACCATGGATGTTTAAGGAGAGGAATGGCATGATGAAATCAATGGTTCGGGAAGATTAATCTGGCAGCTGCATTTATAATGGATTGCGACCTGTTTCGAATGGGCAGTTTTGAAACAAGTAAAAGACGACGCACTCAGCTCTTGTGTGTTAGAAAGACTTGGCTCTCACACACAATAAGCAGCCCCGAAGACTAACTGCGCGCACACACACACACACACACACAGATTTCATTAAGGTATCAGGGCGTTTTAAGATGACAGCATAATTATATACCAACACAGAGCCACGTAAAACAATCACAAACTACTTCTTACTCCCCTGACAATGACATTCAACCATAACTGGCAATATCCTTCCTCTCCCAGTCCCACGTCGATGCTGACAAACTGCGGGATGACAAACTGCGGGACCAGGGCTGAGGACCAGGTGGAGGGGAAGAGATGACCAAGCCTTCCCTCTGGGACGGCCAGCTCCGGATGGTAGCTTTACGATTCCGCAGCACAGCTCTCCAAGGGCCCTGGCCACCTTGTGGTCCTCCAGGCTCACCGGTGACTGCAGGCTCCTGGATCCCATGGAGCAGAAACCTGAACTTGTCTCCCACTTGGCTGAGTGACGAGACAGCATGCGTTACTGTGTAAGCAACGAGTTGAGATACGGCTGAAATAAAGCAATTCTGGTAAATGAATGTTTCTATGCTGGTTTAAACACATGCTCCTCTGCTCTCAATTTTCTGTCTCAAACCTGTATGACTTATAACATCTCTACTGTGTGAATAGGAAGGGAAGATGGGATTTGATTAACAGCTCTGGTCGTAATTTTAGCTGTAATCTCTGTATGTTGGGGACTCCAGCCCTTTTTCTTTTGAAAGGTTGGTATTCTCCGGGCGGTTGCTGACTATGCTCTCGGCGAGGACACAGCAGAACTGTATGCAACAGAAATAATTCACTGGACCCAGGACTGCATGGGTTCAAGTTCTGGGTCAACTACTTGGTGAAAAACAGAAAATAATATGTTTCACCATTATCTGCCACACCTTTCAGAGTGACACAGAAATGGTGACGGGAGCCACAGAATGTTCCCAGTTCCAGAGGGAGAACGAAAGTCTTTTCCAAGCCTCATCAAAAACATTACATGTATACGATTCCCTCCAGCGAGAATTTTATTTTTAATTTTCATTTACATAGTATCTTTCTTCCAAGAATCTCAAAATAATGGAGCTGTAGAAATACTTGTTTAAAAAAAAAAAGTTGTCACAACACAGGAAGGGACAGGCTTGGCAGGGCAGGAGAAGGGCGAGAAGTGACAGGCCGTCCTGACAGCAAGGGCTCCAGCTAACACCCGGAGGCTAGGCAGAGGGCGGCTCCAAGCCGGCCCTTCCCTCACTGCAGCCCACGGCTTTACCAGTGCTCACAGCTTCAGGCTCTTCAAGACAAAGATTTACCTTTGGTATCATCTGCTACCTTTTATCAAATTATTTTTTATCTAAATAATCATTTCTTCCCTAGAAACAGGAGGGGAAAGTGGCAATAAGCCAGAGAAACTTACAGGCCCCAAACAACAACTCAACAAAGGTGTCTAAAAAGAGTGGAGGCCAGGCACGGTGGCTCACACCTGTAATCCCACCACTTTGGGAGGCCGAAGGGGCTGGATTGCTTGAGGTCAGGAGTTTGAAACCAGCCTGGCCAACATGGTGAAACCCTGTCTCTACTAAAAACACAAAAATTAGCTGGGCATGGTGGTGCACACCTGTAATCCCAGCTACTCGGGGGGGCTGAGGCACGAGAATCACTTGAACCTGGGAGGTGGAGGTTGCGGTGAGCGGAGGTTGTGCCACTGCACTCCAGGCTGGGTGACAGAGTGAGACTCCGTCTCAAAAAATAAAATAAAAAGAGTTGATATTCGTTCTGTGTTAAAGATATTAAACTATGTTAGAGAAAACAAAATCATGGCAATTCGTTAGGGAGAAAGCCCCAGTTTAAGAAAAATTGTCTTGCTTTTGGGGGGAAATGGAAAGAAGCTTTTGTGTTGCATTTTGTTTTTCGGTTTGGTTTGGTTTGGTTTTTTCATATGCTGGGTGGACAGGATCTGAATGTCTTACATTTAACAAAAAGCTGTCAACACCCAGATAAATTTTTAATGACGGTACAACAGGCATTCTATTTCTCACTGTTTCGCAATACTCACTTAAGAAAGAGCTAATTTGTCAATTTGTTTTTCCCTTAACCAAACTCGAAACACCTCATAACCCATGGTTTACTTTTTTAAAAAATGTTAACTGCATTTCCTTATTGAATAAACACAGCCCAATAGAAAGGTATCTATAAGAAAACAAGCAGGGTGCCAGTATCCACTCAAAGTAACCCCAAGAAAGAACAAGCCACTTCCCTGGTGTCTCAGAGTAAGCTCTGTTAATTTCCTCCTTTGTTAACTGCATCAATCACACACAGTCAAGACCATCGAGACCATTCAAGATTTCAAGCTTCGGCTGATGGAGTCGGCCAGGGCCCGGTCCACTCTGGGGGGTCCTGTGCTTTATAAAGGTTCGGACCCCTTATTGGGCTCATTTTCACAAAGGTTTTCATGAAAGGAAGCAGAACCAAGTCAGTTTCACTTACTAGGAAACTCCTGGCTGGCTAGTTCTTGAGTTGCTGGCAGTGTTAGTAAATCCCTAGGAGGAACACCACCATCCTTGGCTCCGTTCCAGTCACCTGTGTGAGATTATGTTTCTCTGTGTAGGAAGACCCCTGAGGGTGGGATCTGTACCAGTCCTGCTTGTGGGGTCAGCCAGGGATTGGGCGACGAACTTTGTGGCCACAGTACCTGCACCTCCCATGGCCTGAGGCTCTAATCAACACAAAATTTCTGCCAACGGTCCTGGGCCTCCTGCAGTTAGGAAATGCCTTGGATTAAAATAAAGAAATTGACAATCTTTATTTTGTGCACTAACATCATCCTCTCTGAATTTAATTACAACAAAATTAAAATTATTTTTATTAGAGAGGCGTTAGCTTTTTAAAGGGAAGGTTCTTGACAGGTTTTACAACAAATTAGATGTCTTTTTTTTTTTTTTTTCTGAGACAGAGTCTCGCTCTGTCACCCAGGCTGTAGTGCAGTCACACGATCTCAGCTCACTGCAACCTCCACCTCCTGGGCTCAAGCAACTCTCATGCCTCAGCCTGCCGAGTAGCTGGGATTATGGACATGCACCACCATGCCAGGCTAATTTTTGTATTTTTAGTAGAGATGAGGTTTTGCCATGTTGGCCAGGCTGGTCTCGAACTTCTGACCTCAAGTGATCTGCCTGCCTTGGCCTCCCAAAGTGCTGGGATTACAGGCATGAGCCACCGCGCCCGGCCTTAGACGTCTTTCTAAAAGAATGGTTCACCCTCACTGTGTAATACCCGAATAGGGCAGCACAAATGCTTTTTAAAAATCTTTTAAGTCACAAGCCAGGTGCTTCAAAGCTGTTTCAGGCGCAGGACAAATGAGGGGAACGGCACAGGTTCCCCTCAGTCCTGGTTCATTTCCTGCAGGGAAACCTCCATCCCCGCCAAAGACCACTCTCCTCCATCAACCTTCTCAGAAGACAGCAGAGAAGCTGGACTGATTACAGCTCAGCAAATCCAAAACTGCTCCATACCAAACCTTAGCTGTCCTCAGCAGGAAAATCCAACACTGACACACCATCGAAACTTGGTTCTGAAACACATCCCAAAACCAGAGTGATCGACAGCTTTTCAAGACCACGCCTTGAAAACTGGAATGGGTCAAATGACACAGTCAATCCAGAGGGCCCTGCCATTAATATTTAAGAAAACATCGGCCGGGCACGGTGGCTCACGCCTGTAATCCCAGCCCCTTGGGAGGCAGAGGCAGGCAGATCACGAGGTCAGGAAATCGAGACCATCCTGGCTAACACGGTGAAACCTCGTCTCAACTAAAAATAGAAAAAATTAGCCGGGCGTGGTGGCGGGCGCCTGTAGTCCCAGCTACTCCGGAGGCTGAGGCAGGAGAATGGCGTGAACTCGGGAGGCTGAGCTTGCAGTGAGCCGAGATCGCGCCACTGCACTCCAGCCTGGGCCACAGAACCAGACTACATCTCAAAAAAAAAAAAAAAAAAAAAAAAAAAAACTAGCCAGGCATGGTGGCGGGCGCCTATCGTCCCAGCTACTCGGGAGACTGAGGAAGGAGAATGGCCTGAACCCGGGAGGCGGAGCTTGCAGTGAGCCAAGATCGCACCACTGCACTCCAGCCTGGGCGAGAGAACCACGTCTCAAAAAAAAAAAAAAAAAAAAAAAAGAAAAAGAAAAGAAAATAGGCCGGGCACGGTGGCTCACGCCTGTAATCCCAGCACTTTGGGAGGCCAAGGCGGGCGGATCACGAAGTGAGGAGATCGAGACCATCCTGGCTAACACGGTGAAACCCCGTCTCTACTAAAAATACAAAAAATCAGCCAGGCGTGGTGGCAGACGCCTGTAGTCCCAGCTACTCGGGAGGCTGAGGCAGGAGAATGGTGTGAACCCGGGAGGCGGAGTTTGCAGTGAGCTGAGATAGTGCCTCTGCACTCCGGCCTGGGCGAAAGAGCGAGACTCTGTCTCAAAAAAAAAAAAAAAAAAAAGAAAAAGAAAATATCCCCCTCACCAAGTTAATACTTTTTTGGTTGCTGGTGGAGCTTATATTCTCTAAATGTAGAACTTTTTTTGGTGGGGGGGGGGGGGGGGGGAAGTACCTTCTCTCTGAATTCTGTATCATTATTGGGGTATAATAAAATGTACCTACATGCTCTGGTCAGTCAAGGTTCGTCAAGTCAGAAATCACAAATGAATTCACAAATTCTTTGCTCTAAAGTCATATAACAATGCAGATATTAAATTGCTTGTCCAACTATACCATTAGATTCCTTTTTCACTCCATTATCGGCACACACACACACTTCTCTCGGCATCCAGGCATTCACAGGTATCCAGTTCCTAAAGCGCCCAGCATGACTGCTTTGTCCAGGTAAGTAACAGTGGGACATAAGGAGAGGCTGTGGGGCCCCTCTTCAAATAGCTTCGACAAAACGAATGGCTATAAGTGAAAAGTGTCCCTGGGCTTTGCTATAAAAAGACTCAAACATGGGATTCCAAGAATTCCACCTGTTTCCAATTAGATACCAGAATTGCTTGAGTGTTTAAGCTACACTCGCTTGCTACTTACACAAAACAATTCTTCCGGGTTTTTTGAACATTTTAAATATGTTAAAATAAGATTAAGGGTCTGGTTTAAACAATCGGAGGCAGGGAAATTTCGGTGGAAACCAAAACTCTCTCTCTGCAGCGATAACGCGGGGCTTCAGACAAAACAAAAGGACAAGACAGACAAATTTCTGTCTTTGACAATTATAATAAAAGTCACTTTTCATAGAGCAATTACATTTTTTAAAGTTATGTATTCAATAATTTTAAATAGGTCTTAAGTAATTTCTACAGTAACTCACGATCCTGGATCCTGTATATTCGAATAATGGTTAGAGTTGCCTTTTACGCACCATTTGTGTTACAATTCGTCAGATATACCTGTCTGTGAAATTTACATGTGACAAATGTGTAAACTATTTGAAATGGAAGCACGGGTAGGAATTTAACCTACCTCTGTAGGATTCTTCATATGATGAATTTCTCTGCTTACGAAATGTATGAGTTTTCCCCTAACAAACGTGTCCTTCCTTCATTTCACTAAAAACAGACGTTCCTGGGGCATTACAGAGGAGCTGAAACAAATGTGGATTTTCTACTTCTAGTCTTGTTTTCTCTCCTAAGACACAGAAAGTGAGTACAGCCTCAGGAGTGGTTTTGATTGTTTACTGCTACAGGTAGACCCAGAAGGGAATCAGAGAGCACAAACTACTGTTCCTTCACAGCTCCCATATAAACCCTGGTGGGTTTGTCTTAATTGTGCAAAAACAGGAGACTTTTTAAATAGCCATTAAAGGTTTTAGGCTTAGCACAGTTCACCAGACTGCATTTTTAAGGTTAGCTCAGTGGATTTAGGAGAGAATCATTCCTGAAGGTATTGGACTATTTGGCCCTTTCAGCTTTCTTAGGTTGGCTAACTACCGACAGAAGATACACGAAGCCGAGGATGTAGTCAAAGGGCTCTCTGTGGACTCAACTGTACCAGGAGTTGTTGCATTAACTCACCACTTGCACCTTTAAGGAAAAAGAGTTTCACATAGGAAAAAACTTAAATCAACTGCCAACGACCCCTTCCCACATCCAACCTCAAAGACACCCATATTAAAAGAACCAAGAAAACAAAAGCAGGAGCAGCAGTGGAGTAATTTCTTGAACTGTTCTTTTATAAAGGGTACTAGATGGGACATTTTAATTAAAATAATATACTTATGATGGCAAACAGTACTGGACAGCCAGTAACATACACACTTCCACAACGGGGAAAAAAAGCCATCAGAAAATGGACTTTCAGCAAAACTGAAATTGTTTTTTGATTCTGAAAAAGAAGGCAACTTTTCAAGTTTACTTTTGCAGAGGCTGCTTAAAGGGGAAGGCTGGTCACCATGTGGGAATAATGTCCCAAAGGGAAGGCAGTCATTGGCGGGCCCCGTCCCAAAGAGTTCAAAGCTCCACTAACATACAGAGTGCCATGAGCTTTGTCTTAGAAAGTGTCCTCCTTTCAAATATGTATTTAAAAGACAAATTTATACAACAGTGCTTTTCTTATTTAAAAAGAAAAGAAAACCTGGTTTTTACAAGTCTGAGATAGGATAAAAAACTTGTCCAACTAGTCTTAGCAATACCAAAGCACTGAAACTTCCATACCACAAGCCTTTGGGACTAAAAAGGAAACGGAATAAAACACAATCTTCAGAAACTCTCTTCCTGAGCACACACTCCTGTGCCAAGGCAGCAGCTTCAAGACCCAGGAAGCCGAGGGACAAGAACCCAGTGAGCCAGGGTTGCAGAACTGCGGAACGGCCCAACCTCACCTGGACCCGCTGACGTCTCCAACCTGGATTTCTCTCTGCAAAGACCGATCAGCCTCTTTACCCCCAGGTGGCAACCCAATCTCAGTATAAAGAGGTCTGGAAAAATGAGAAAAATCTGGAACTAATGAATTCTCTCCCAAACTCGTTCTATTGACTCACTGACTATCGGTGGGAATTAACCAGACGCCAACTCCAAAGGCCTCCTCACGGCCCAGAGAAAGAACCAGATTGGCCTGAGACTTGAACTTTGACATTCCGTATTCGACTGAAGTTTGCAAACCCATAGGAAATCATCTAAGACCAAATCGTTAACAACCACCAAAAGCAAAGGAGTAAAGAGGAATGACGTTCAAATAAGGGACTTTGTTTTGGGGTTTGGTTTTGATTTCTTCCTAATATCCACATAAAGTGCAAGTAAACTGACATGGAAACTTTCGATGGAACCCTGGAGCCCTGATCCCCTGAAGAAGTAGCTAATATAGGGGACAGGAAGGTTTAGAGTTCTTAAAATCTAGTAACTCTAGAAACCAAATCCATTTTCCAGGCAATTTTGCCAGGATGCTTTAAAAAAGACATTTCATTGATATTAAGCTAGGATGTCACATTTATGAAGACAAGAGAGAAAAATAATAATAATAAGGTTTGTCCTTAAAACTCCACAACGGGTTTTACAGTAAGCACAGGAATTAAATTATGGTAAAAGGGAGCTATTTTTACTAAAACAGGGTAGACCAATTTATCAAAAATGCCATTCGGCTGTGTTCATTACATCCAGGAATCTAATTTACACAATAGACACTTTGGAGTAATCTATTTTAGTCAATAAATACTTAAACTCCTTTAAGTTTTAATCTTATCGGAAATACATATTTCGCATAGTCTTCTTCCTAGTTAAGCGAGAAATTTCAGGAAATTTCATAACGACTATGACTCGGCTTTATCGTTCTTAGTAGGCAAGAGCAGAAAACAAGCACATACAATTAAAGTTGTCAGATTCCATTTAAATATGTTTTAATCCAACCCGCTTCGTTTCATACAAGCCTGCATCTTGAGCTTTGCTCCCAAAGGTATTGCGGTAGGTCACTGTCACCAGTCCTCCAGGTTAGGAAAGTTCAGCCAAGTTTATCTTCACGCACACCTTAGCAGTTGGGAGCAGCTGCAGTTCCCCAGGGGCCCTGAGGAACCCTCCTATCCCCTCCCAGAGCACCAGGCCGCCCTAGAGCATTCTAAGCCGCGGGACCCGGGCACTCCCCGACATCCCCGGTTCCCTTCGCGCCTGCAATCTCGGGACTTCTGGCCCACACGCCGCTCACCTTCAACTTGGCTCCGGCTACGCACAACATCCACCTGGCAGAGTCCCGGGGCTGTCCGGGCGCCGCGGGCGCCGAGCTGGCACGTGCGGGGCGGACCCTAAGGGTGCGCCGCTCCTCCGGGCGGGGGGTGGCAGGCAGGCACTCGCCCCTTGGGCACGGCGGCGGCTCGGGCGCGGGCCGGGGAGCCCCGGCACGGTCCCCCCGCGGCGCCGGGGACTCCGCGCGCGGACCACCGCCCGGCACGCCACGGTCCCAACGGGCCCCCGGGGCTCTGCTTTCGAGAACCCGGCCCGAGAAGGCATCTCCGAGCGCACCCGCCGCGCGCTCCATGGCGGGCCCTGCAGAGAGGGCAGAAGCCCCGAGGGGAGGCAAGGAAGGGACCGGGCGCCGCAGGTCACCGGGGGCCGCCGGAGCCCCCAGGCGCGCGGAGATCGCGGCTCGGACCGGCGGCGGGGAGGCAGCGTACACTGCCTGGGCACCCGGGGGAACAGCGTGGGGCCTGCGCTCGGGGAAAGTTGCAGCCTCCTCCTCCCGCGCCCGCACCCGGCGGCCCGGGACACCGGGACCCAGCGACACTGCGCGCGGGGCACCCCCGCCGCCCCTCGCCAAGTTTCCCCAAAGAGCACCCGCGGGGGTCCGCCACGGAGGAACAGGTCCGCGTCACCGACACAGGCACACAAAAGAGCGGGGCGGCCGCGAGGTACGCGGGTGGCCCCGGGGCGCTCCCCGGGACGTAAACAAACCCGGGGGTCCGCGCCGGGAGCCACACGCGGGGTGCCGGAGCGGCGGCGCGGCCCGGGCCGGTGACAGCCGGGGGCGGCGGCCGGGGCCGGCCGGGGGTAGGGAGCGCGGGCGCCCGCCCGGCCGGAGCCGGGCCGCGCCGCCGCCGCCGCCGGTGGCCGCTCTGACCCTCCCCCGAGCCGGCGGCACCACAGCGCCACCAGCCCCAGCTCCGCCGCGCCGGCGGCAGTGGCGGCGGCTCCTCCTGGAGAGGCAGGCGCTTCACCCCCCGCAGCAACTCCCCACAAACTTTCCCCGGGAATACGGCGGGCCGGGGGCGCGGGGCGAGCGGGCGGGCGGGCGCCACCGCCGGGCCGCGGCCCCCTCCCGGCGCCCGCCGCCGCCCGCCCCCCGCCGCCCGCTCCCCGCTCCCCGCTCGCGCGCGCGCCCCGCGGGCCGCCGGGGCCGCCCCCTCCCCGGTCCCGCGGCGGCAACGGCGGCGGCGGCAACGGCGGCAGCGGCGGCGCGGGGCCCGGGGGGGCGCCCGGGGTGGGGGCAGACACCGGGGGCAGTGGTGGCGGCGGCGGCTCCCGGCGCCATCTTGGGCTGATCGATGAATTGAACAAAGAGGATCAATTTCCGATCAAGCGAGTGATCAATGGGGGCCGGGGAGCGGGAGGGACTCGGCCCCGACTCGGCCCCGCGGTGCCCGGCACCCCCCTCCTCCCCGCCGCCGCGGGCCCCCCGGCGGCTGGGCCAGCCCGGGGCCCCCGGCGGAGGCCGCGACCGCCCGCAGCCCCCACCCCCGGGCGCGAGGCCGAGCGCGGAGGAGCCTGACCTGCAGCTGCTGTAAATCAAAGCGCTTCCAATATTGAAACATCGATCCCACATTGGCCGCCATCTTGAGACATATTGAGACGGAGTGAGCGGCTGATAGAGAGGGGGCTGGAGTTCAGGAGCCGCCAGGAGGCAGCAGGCGGGCGGCGCCAAAACCCGGCCTGGAGCCGGCCGCCGCCGCCGCCACTGAGGACGCGGACTCCTCCTCACGGCGCCGCCGCAGCCATGGCGAGCCCAAGCCGGAGCCGGAGTCGCAGCCCCAGGGCGCGGCGGCCGCGGCCCGGCCTCGCGCGCGCGGCCCCGGCCCCTACTCCCCCAACCCCCCCACCACCGCCCTCCCCCTCCCCTCCGCGGGCCGGCCGGCGACCCCCGCCCCTCGGGACAACCCCCCCCAAAGTCCGCGGTCGCGCCGGCCACAGACCCGGCCCCGAGGGGGCGCTGGAGGGCAGCGCCCGGGGTCCCCCGGCACCGCGCACCTGGGGAGGGCTGCGGGGGGGGGGGTCTCCCGCAGGGATCGCGATCGCCCGCGGTGGCCGAGCGCAGCGCCTTCAAGACTCCGGTTGGGGGGAACGTCGGAGCGCCCCTGTAGTGGTTAGTGTACAGAGCGCGGAGACGCCGCTACCACCTGCCCGGGACCCCCCACACCCGACCCCTGCGTGGCCCAGGCCCCCCGCAGCAGCGTGCGTGGGAGGCGCCCCGACGGTGGACGGCAACACTCTGATCCCTCTGCGCCCAGCGAGGACGGGGACACCGACACGACCAGGAACAGCGTGGCATGTTTGGAGGAGTGGAGTTGAGGGGGAAACAGCCCTGACCCTCTCAGGCAGCCGCGCGCGTGGATGCCCCACACCCGGACAGCGGCGGTGCCAGCGTCGCACCCGAACGCACCCCAACGGCGGTAGCGCTGGGAGTCCCGGCAGCCCCCATTCGCCCAAGCCGTTCCAGTTTAGGCCACGACAGGAAAAGTCTGGGAGCCCAGTTCTGTGTCCCCCCGCGCCGCTTCAGCGGAACAGCCCAAGAAACTTCCTGTGGTTCAGACACCTTGGTTTGTTGCAACTTTGGGCGCAGAAAGTTGGAAAGTGTGGGTGCACTCACTGAAAACGGAAAGCGTGGTCCCAAGTTTACAGAAATGCTAAAATGCAAACCAAAAAATAAATTCTCTTTTGATTTCTCTCCTCGCGAAAAGCTGGCGAAAGCACACGTTTTATGATCGTCATCTTTCATTGATTATACACACGTGTGACTTGGAGTTTCCAGTAGGAATACTGTTCTTTGACTCTCCCGTACTTCACTGAACGAGTAATTAGTTAAAACAAGTCCCCAAATTCCTTAATCTCAAAATGCATATGTAAATAAAATCTGTATAGGATACAAAATAAAACGCGCAAGTGGAAAACAATTGCTTTTCAAGTGAGTTCGAGGGTTGGCGCAGTGAATTCGGCATTTTTGGAGGAAGAGGCTGGAAATGAAAGTCCCAAGATTTAGAGAACACGCGTGTCCCCAGGTCTTGCGCTGCTGGCCAGGGGCCTCAGTTTCCCCAAGGGGAGGCCCTTGATGTCGGGAACGGGGTTCACTGCCTCCCCAACGCAACCTTGACTCGCCGGTGGGTGGGAGCGCGCTGGCGTCGGGGGACACGTTGCGAGCCTCCACCCTAGATGCGGTGACGCCGCGCAGAGCAGGGCACTGTGGATCTCGGGTGGCCAAGGGCTGCCTCCGTGTGGGGCGCCCCGGCCCGCGCGCTCAGTCGGCCGGCCGCCGCGCTGTAGCTCCGACCGCGCCGCCCGGTAGAGGGCAGCGGCGCCCCGACACTCGGGTCCTCGGGTCCCCGCGCACGTGCCCACCGGCGCGCCCAGGCCCCCGCGCCTGGCCAC
This sequence comes from Gorilla gorilla gorilla, assembly GCF_029281585.2. NCBI lineage: Eukaryota > Metazoa > Chordata > Mammalia > Primates > Hominidae > Gorilla > Gorilla gorilla. The sequence goes on from NC_073230.2 coordinate 86,868,100, forward strand.
GCCCTGTCCCGGAGTCAGGCTTCTGGCGGGAAGCGTCATTGCCACCGAGGGACACTCCTGTCCCGGGGAAATGCGACTTCTAAGGATGCCTGCACACTCGGGGAGGCGGCGGGGGTGGGGGGGGGGTGCTTCCGCCTTCCCCTCGCACGTCTATTTCTGCGGTAGCAGGCAGGGGAGACCTAGGAATTGCGCTAAAGGTGGCTAGACAAATAAAATGTGCAGGGGCTTAAAAAAAAAAAAAAGGAAATCCCTCCCATGGGGAAGGCTCAAGGAAGGATCAGGGAAATGGTTTGGATTTGATGCAGATGTTCTCAATCTAATTATCGTGTAGATCCCCTGGGTTTGAACCAAAAAAGTGAAATATATATGACCTGTGTAATACTCCCGAAATACATCTGGTTGGAATTCAGTATTCTGAATCCATGGCAATATTTTAGAAATAAATCTGATGACTATTAAATACTGTTGTTACATTTCTGGTTATATTTATATTATTTACATGCTAACCTGACTTAGTACAGACACACTATATTGGATGGCTCAGAGGTTAACCTCTATTTAAATACAGTTGAGTTCTCCCACCAAAGTTTTGGGTTACATAAACCTTGTTGCTCTCTGCAGGGGGTGGTGGGAAGGGAGGAGTTTAGAATAACTTTCACCAGCACCATAAAACGTTACTTTGTAAAAAGAAATTCATTCAAAATAAACCACTGATCAAAAATTATCTGCGTTGAGTGAAACAGCAGAGACCTAAAAAAAACTTTTTAAAGTGCACTTTATTTTTCTTGAGCAAGTATAGACACAGAATAAAAGCAAATTGTATTTATTTCCAAAGACTATTTTGTTTCTTTTGTATTGTTTCAGATTGATTTTTAGCCCCACCATTGTAAAAACCCAGGAGTACCCACTGGCAGAGTGGATCTACAAAGATGTGCGCTGCATAAAATATTTACAAAATATTTTATAGGTTTTAGGACCTAGATTTCCACTGGCACCTACAAAGATAATACAGTAATGGCTATGACCTCCCAGAGCACGGTGTGAGAGGCAGGTAAGTTCTCAAGATAAATGGCCCAGTACCAAGAAATACCTAGGGCACCTGGACACATAATTAATATTACTTAGAATGAAAAACAAGGAAAAAAAAAACAAACAATCCACAGGCATTTGGTCACTTTTCGACACTCAGGCTCTCCCTTTAGGGGATGAAATCTCACAGTTTCCAAGTATATGACCAATTTGCCACCCAAGCTTTCAAAATCAAGCCCCCAGTCATCAGATGGAGGAACTGACCAAGATGATGTTTGTTCCTGACACCTTTAAATGAAATACAGCTTAGCCCCAAATAAGGTAACTAAATAATTAATATTTGAGCCCAGAATTCCTAAATTTCTTTTCTGGCCCATTTTATTTTGCCTAAAAAGCAGTAAGTAGCCACATGGGGGATGTGATAATACTAACTAATTTAACTTGCAGAAAATTGTAAAGTGCTTTTGGGAGTTCATTCTTTGCTATCTTCCTAACACTAGTGGATTCTCCTTTCCCTGACATCCACATATAGTTTATTAAATCCACTAAAGTAAAAAAAAAATTGTCCAATTCTCCAAAATATGGGGAGATTACTACTAAATTGGCCCTCTTTTGGCAGCTCCAAGAAGTGAAAATGTGTCGCGTTGTTTTCTAAAGATTCAAATTTAAAAGTTGTTCTGTTATACTTCACCTAATTCCTTGAAGGAATTAACTATCAAGAATTTCTTCCAAATTGAAAAATGTCTTAAAGTGTAAGGCATTATTTTAAAAATCCATTTTCTTTATCCCACACAAGATCTTTTATTATGGACTCATACAATTAAATTTCACCTAAAGTTAAGAAACTTTATCCCCAAGAAAAGTTAGGGAATAATCTATAATTTTTACCAAGCTACAAGGAAAATGAAAAAAACTCAGAAATCAGATATACTTCAAAGGAAAAATCAAGAGATTCGTTCTAAAACCTTAATGCATTTTCTGAATTTTTTTTTTTTTGCATCCAAACTAGAATGAGTTTCAAATAGTTTTCAACAAGAAATATTTTGGATAATCAGAAACAATTCATAATGCTAAATGCTTCTATCATAATTTATTCATAAATAAACATAAAGATATGACTATTTTGATGCATGGTATAAAGGAATCATACTCTTAATAAAAAGTTATGTGGAGAATCTCAATTTTACAAACATAGAAGTTCAAAATTATATCGAGGTAGTAATTCAAGCTGCCTGAATTTGTAATATGTTTTAAATTTAGGACTAAGACCAGACAGAAGTTTTGAGACACTTTACATTTGAAAATCCCTTTTCCTTAAATCAAAAGATTATGAATAACAGAGGAGAATGACTCTTTCTTTTGTCTTTGGCGACTGCCTTTTAGAATGATTTGGCATAGACTACTTGAATAAATGAAAGGAAGATTCCAGATTCTTTTATTTTTTGAGCTCAAGAAAACCAAACAACTTTTAATTGCTCTGTTTTTAAAAGAATATTTTATGTTAATTATTTTTAAGTACACTATTCAGTGTACTATATGTAAATACCCACCAAATAAAAGTATACATTTTGCTACATGTAATTACATGTATAGTAGTACATCATTCATTTCAATACCCTGAATGTATGTGCAGTTATATAATTGTACCAAAAACCTGCCCAACTTGTAAGAACAAACTGTAATGATTTCTAAACAGTAGACTCCTGTTCACCACCCTCCCACCCTGACTCTGGTGACAGCATTTCTTGGTCTCCTTTTGGAAATCTTCAAAGACTTCATGTCTGGCCCACCATTTCCCCCTTCTTTCCACTTCTGGACAGCATATGTTAATGACATTCACTCTAGGTATCTTTCGACACCTCTAATGATTATGTTCTGTTCTCTCCGATTTGTCTTAAACAAAAAAAGTGTACAGCTTGGCCTCTCAGATGGTGGTGGCTTACACTTTGAAAATACATCTATGGCGGAAAGGTGGCTCACACCTGTAATCCCAGCATTTTGGGAGGCCCAGGCGGGCGGATCACTTGAGATCCAGAGTTCAAGGCCAGCCTGGCCAACATAGTAAAACACCGTCTCTATAAAAATACAAAAACTAGCTGGATGTGGTGGTGTGTGCCTGTAATCCCAGCTACTCAGGAGGCTGAGGCAGAAGAATTGCTTGAACCTGGGAGGCGGAGGTTGTGGCGAGCCGAGATCACACCACTGCACTCTGCCTAGGTGACAGAGTGAGACTCCATCTCAGAAAAAAAAAAAAAAGAAAGAAAGAAAAGAAAAAAGAAAAAGAAAAAAAAAAGAAGAAAATACATCAAGCTTAATGGACTTGACTCCTCCTTGCTTTGGGACATTCAAGTTTCTAACAAGAGACCTGGAGCTTTTGTTATCACACAAGCTTCCAAAGCCCATCTCACCAGCCACTGACCCCTGGCTGCAATCTCTTTCTTACCAAATTTATATTCTAATATAAATTTGGTTTTCTTTTCTCTTATTTTAATTTATTTTATTTTATTTTTTATTTACTTTTTGAGACAGAGTCTCGCTCTGTTGCCCAAGCTGGAGTGCAGTGGCGCGATCTCGGCTCACTGCAACCTCCACCTCCCGGGATCAAGCAATTCTTCCACCTCAGCCTCTGGAGTAGGTGGGACTACAGGCATGCACCACCAGGCCCGGCTAATTTTTATATTTTTAGTAGAGATGGGGTTTCACCATGTTGGCCAGGCAGGTCTCGAACTCCTGACCTCAAGTGATCCACCCGCCTCGGCCTCCCAAAGTGCTGGGATTACAGGTGTGAGCCACCGCGCCTGACCTCTTTTCTTTATTTTTTGAGACAGAGTTGCACTCTGTACTCCAGGCCGGAGTGCAGTGGCACCATCATGGCTCACTGCAGCCTCAATCTGCTAAGCTGAGACCACAGGCATGTGCCACCATGCCTGGCTGTTTTTTTTCTTCTTTTTTTGTACGGAGCAGAGTTTCCCAGGCTGGTCTCCAACTCCCAGTCTCCAGAGATCCTCCCACCTCGGCCTCCCAAAGTGCTAGAATCCCAAGCGTGAGCCACCACACCCGGGCCTACATTTTCTTGATATTTTGAGTTTATTCGAATATCAAATCTCACTTTTCCTTTTTTATCTCCCCCACATCATGAGACTCCCACAGAGAGGTCATATTACCCATTTCCTGTACACAATTAAAATAAATGCCATCTTCTATGACTCTCACTGATGTCATTACTGAATCACTAGAAATTAATAGGGTAACAGTAGCTTGAAAGGGCTTGAGATATGTAAAACACTATATAAATATTATTATTAACTTGCTTAATGTAAAGTTCAAGTTCTGCGCTCAGACTTATACTAATTTATTTGCTTTCCTCCTGGGAGATAGGAACCATGGGCGTTTTATTTATATTGAGTTTCATTATTAATATTGCTCTTATAACAGAAGTTTGCCATCCAATATTTTAAACGACAACTATGTCCCTGGTGCTAGGCCATGTAGGGTATAGACATGGGTTGGGTTTTTTTTTCCAGTTGTATTCATCATACAAAGCAAAATATTTTTCTACACCCTCTTTTGTGACACGTCTCCACAGTTATACAGTTGGTGTTGAATGAAGATTTGTTTTCATGAAATATAATTAGATTTTCTTTTGTCATAAGCACTGTCAGATTGTATATTTTTTTTTTCCTGAGTAAGTGTGGTTTGCAAGATTTTGAAAGCTTGTTCCGGCCAGGCGCGGTGGCTCATGCCTGTAATCCCAGCACTTTGGGAGGCCGAGGCGGGTGGGTCACCTGAGGTCAGGAGTTCCAGACCAGCCTGGGCAACATGGTGAAACCCCGTCTCTATTAAAAATACAAAAATTAGCTGGGCATGGTGGTGGGCGCCTGCCTGTAGTCCCAGCTACTCGGGAGGCTGAGACAGGAGACTCGCTTGAACCCGGGAAGTGGAGGTTGCAGTAAACTGAGATCACACCATAGCACTTCAGTGACAAAAGCAAAACTCTGACTTAAAAAAAAAAAAAAGAGAGAAGAGAAAGGTTGTTCCAGTGGAAAATAGGAAATAGAAAAGCTCGTATTTCTAGCAGGAGTAGAAAACTTTTTCACTCCCTCAAGCTCCATGCACGTGAAATATTTGATGTAGTGTCAGTTTTTGAGAGTCTGTATTATAATATCTTTAGAGGTTTAAGAAGCTAGCTTTAACCAGGGTAGAATCTAAGGGGATGTCAACATTTTATTTTTGTGCGAGAGAGGTGAATGGCAGAAGGAAGAAGTAAGGAAAGTAGGCCTCGACTCTGGCACTTACTTTTCTTATTAAAATATTCACCCACAGACACAGGCACACACACTTGTATAATTTGAAAAGCCTGTGTGGGCCTGGCATGGTGGCTCACGCTTATAATCTCAGCACTTTGGGAGGCCGATGTCGGCGGATCACCTCAGGCCAGGACTTCAAGACCAGCATGGCCAACATGGTGAAACCCCGCCTCTACTAAAAATACAAACATTAGCCCAGTGCGATGGCAGGCGCCTATAATCCCAGCTGCTTGGGAGGCTGAGGCGGGAGAATCGCTTGAACCCTGGAGGCGGAGGTTGCAGTGAGCTGAGATCGCGCCACTGCACTCCAGCCTGGGCAACAGTGAGAGACTGTCTCAAAAAAAAGAAAGAAAGAAAGAAAGAAAGAATGCTAGGGAAAAAACAGGCTAACTCCTAAGAGTGGGTGTCTCTGGATGATGAATTTATAAGTGACTTATTTTCCTTAATATTTTTTCTTTTCTTTCTTTCTTTTTTTTTTTTTTTTTCCGAGACATGGTCTCACTGTTCCCCATCCTGGAGGGCAGTGGTACAATCATAGCTCACTGCAGCCTCGAACTTCTGGGCTCAAGTCATCAGGCATACACCACCAAGCCTTGCTAATTTTTTAAAACAATTTTTGGTAGAGACAGAGTCTCTCTATATTGCCCAGGCTGATCTTGAACTCCTGGCCTCAAGCCATCCTCCCTCCTCGGACTCCCAAAGTGCTGGGATTATAGGGATGAGCCACAGCACCCAGCCTTATTTCTATATTTTATATATTTTCTACATGAGTATATACCACCTGTATAATGCAGGGAAATAGTAAATGTTATTTAAAATAAGGACACATTAGAGCCTATGTCATCTTTTTTTTTTTTTCTTTTTTGAGACGGCGTCTCACTCTGTCGCCCAGGCCGGAGTGCAGTGGTGCGATCTCAGCTAACTGCAACCTCAACCTCCGCCTCCCAGGTTCAAGCAATTCTCTGCCTCAGCCTCTGGAGTAGCTGGAATTACAGGCGCCCGCTACCATGCCCGGCTAATATTTTTGCATTTTTAGTAGAGACAAGGTTTCACTATCTTGGCCAGGCTAGTCTTGAACTCCTGACCTCGTGATCCACCTACCTCGGCCTCCCAAAGTGCTGGGATTACCAGCGTGAGCCACTGCGCCCGGTTTTTTTTGTTTGTTTGTTTGTTTTTTCTTTTTTTTTGAGACAGAGTTTCGCTCTTGTTGCCCAGGCTGGAGTGCGATGGCGCGATCTCAGCTCACTGCAACCTCCGCCTCCTGGGTTAAAGTGATTCTCCTGCCTCAGCCTCCTGAGTAGCTGGGATTACAGGTGCCCACCACCACAACCAGCTAATTTTTTATATTTTTAGTAGAGACAGGGTTTCACCATGTTGGCCAGGCTTGTCTTGAACTCCTGACCTCAGGTGATCTACCTGCCTTGGCCTCCCGAAGTGCTGGGATTACAGAGGTGAGCCACCGTGCCAGCCTGTCATCTCCTTAAACAGTAACTTAACTCTAACCTAAAAGGGGTCCTGTGATCTAGTGATTATAGTAGGCAATTGAAAACAGAGAGGGAAAATCACATCCTAATTTTGCCACTGAGTCACTGTTTCACTTTGCCTCAGGTTTCGGGCCTGTAAAATGGGAATAATTAACACTTTCTTGTAAAATGCTTTGGAGCTTTCCAAGGAAAGACCCTATGAAGGTGCGAAGTATTGTTCTATTAGCGCTAATTGAAGTGAACATAAAAACAAAGGCATTTGAGAGAAATTGAAGTCATTATGGTCAAGTTGAGGAAGGCAGCAGACACAATGCCAACTGCTGAACTGGATCTTCGAGATCTTTGTCTTCTTTTTTCTTTTAATTGTTTTTACTTTTTTTTGAGACAGTCTTGCTCTGCTGCCCAGGCTGGAGTGCAGTAGTATGATCATAGCTCACTGCAGTCTCAACCTCCCGGGCTCAAGTGATCCTCCCATCTCAGCCTCCCAAGTAGCTGGGACCACAGGCATACACCACCATGCTTAATTGTTAAAAGTTGTTTGTGTTTTTTTTGAGATGGAGTCTTGCTCTGTTGCCAGGCTGCAGTGCAGTGGCATGATCTTGGCTCACTGCAACCTCCGCCTCCCAGGTTCCAGCTATTCCCCTGCCTCAGCCTCCCAAGTAGCTGGGACTACCAGCACGCACCACCACGCCCGGCTAATTTTTTGCATTTTAGTAGAGACGGGGTTTCACCATATTGGCCAGGATAGTCTTGATCTCCTGACTTCGTGATCCACCCACCTCGGCCTCCCAAAGTGCTGGGATTACAGGAGTGAGCCACCACGCCCAGCCTAATTGTTAAATTTTTTGTAGAGACAGAGTCTCGTTATCCTGCTCAGGCTGTTCTCAAACTCCTGTGCTCAAGAGATCCTCTCACCTCAGCCTCCCAAAGTGCTGGGATTACAGGCATGAGCCACTGCTCCTGGCCTGTATTCTTTAAAAAGGTTTTCTGAGGGGCAGATAAGGATGTCACCAATAATGCTGGAAAGCCCATTGTCCAATCACCAAACACTATGTGTTGAGCAAAGTGCTGTGTCAGACACTAAAAAAACCAACCACATGGCAGAGGTGGACTAAGTCCCTGCCCTTAGAAGCTTACAATTTAGTTGGGAGTGGGAACAGGGCAGTAACCTGTGAAAACAATAATGGGCTGGGCACATTGGCTCACGCCTGTAAACCCTGCTAAGACTGGTCTAATATTCAGCTTCCAGGCCTGTCTACCTGGGACCTTTTATTTCAGAAACCAGGGCTGAGACCCCCCCCAGCTCTATACAGAGAAGTCAAGTTTCCTGTTTTCTCAAATATCATGCAAATAAAGTCAACAACTGTTCCTAAAGCCTGTATCAGTCTGGTGGTATTGGTGGTGGTGGTGGTGGGGTTTGTGTGTGTGTGTGTGTGTGTGTGTGTGTGTTTGCTGGAGCAGGCAAGAAGGCAAGGTGGCGGAGTGTATATAAAGTCACCTGAAATACAGTAGCTCCTGCCCGGGAGAGAGCTTAAAATTCAACTGGGAAGACCTGGAAAATGTGTAATTGGTTTGATCCTATTAAGCCAATTATTTGATGTACACACGAAAATTCGTATTTGGTACTACTCGGTTTTATTTGTGAGTCGAGATTTAGCTAGAAGACAATGTTCTTAAGACTTCAGGGTCCCTCGTTCTGACTCAGCCATACACCTCTCTTAGACTTCTTTCCCTTTGGGGGACTTCTGAGTTCACGCCTCCCCAGAATAAAATGTTTATGAGAACTCTTGGCAAGGGACTGGGAATAGAGCCACGAAGGGACATCGCTGTTATCTACTGTCCTCCTGAGGTTGGAAAGGCCAGATGGGAAGTCACAAGTCTGCAAGAATCATCTTTGCCTGTAAAACCACCTAATCACAACAGTTATTGCCCACTGAGCTCTGCACAGCTTCCCTCTAACCCCAGTAGCAGCTTTGCAAGGCACAAAGCATTAGCTCCCTTTTACACAGGGGGAAACTGAGGCTCAGAGAGATAAAAGAACTGCTCCACAATGACTTACTCTCTGGTAAGCCAAAGTGTGGACTTTTGGTACCACCCCAGACTTACATGCAGCTGTTTTGCCACACCTGGTCCCCGAACTGGTCAGAACCTACCTGAGCTGTCCAAAAGGGAGCCTCGATATCCCCCCTTCAGGAAGTCCTGGGTATTACCTGCCCAGGAAGGATTCTTTCATCTTACCTTGCAGCAACCTGCTTGCCAGCAATCCTTCCCCGTAGAGGCTTTGTCTCCAGACATCTCTCTGCGGCGGTGGAGGCTCCAGACACCCCGGTCCAGGGCATCTATAATCAAGATTGATAACTTAACCTTGGTCTTGAATGAGACATTGATTGCAAATGAGAGACGTCGGGAAGAGTCAAAAGTCCCCCTTAAGTACAGGAAGACGGGTGGTTGGCAGTCTAAGCAGCTAGAAAAGGGTGTGTTTTCCAAGTCATCATTGGGAATCTACTTGCTAATTGCCGTGGGCTCTATCTTCACTTTAGGGGAGTCTGGTTTCATGGACTGTCTGGGGAAGTATCTGATTAACAATCCCATTCTGGCAGCTATGGCTGGGAGGGTGGGGTCATGAATGTGCTATTACACAGTCCAAGGCGAGCAGTTTAGTGAAACAATTGTAAGTAATTCCAAGTCGGTATCTTAGACTCTCTCATTCCTAAATTTAATACTGACTTGTGAGTGGGAGGTGGGATTAGTTTACACAAGCTCCGTTTATCCGCTAGCGTTTTATTACCAACCAAGTCAGACCAGGTGGTGGGGTTTCGTTTTGTTTTCTTTTGAAACTGGTCTGTGTTTTACTGTTCACCTGGTTGCCTCTTACCCCCACCTGTGATTGTGATGTTTTCTTTTAAAACACACACACACAGACACACAGACACACACACACACACACACACACACACACACACACACACACACACACACACACAGGATCCCTTAGGAAGAAAAAAAAGGAAAGAAAGAAATGACCCTCTGGTTCCCCCTACCCCTTGCTGTCCCCTGTAGCCTGATCTATTTAAGACCCGTTCTCTTCAAACAGATCTTGCCCCAGTTTCTCCTGCGCCGCCTCTTCCCCTCTGCCCCGTGTCTTGTGCATTTGACACCAACTCAAGAATCTTGTAGCCTCTTGCCTTTCCACTCCCGGCAGAGTTTGTTATTCAGCACTTCAAAGCGGGCACTTGTTTGCACCTCTTGTTTCAAACAATAGACCAAATTTCCTGTTGCTGAGTCTCTTAAAAACTGCCTCCCTCGCGCTCCCTGGAACAAATTGCAGTGGGCACGCTGCAGATGAAGAAAAAAGCTCAATCCTCACCCTTCTGCATCTCAGAAGAGCCAGCGCCATGGGGCAGAGAGAAGGTCACAGGTGTGGACATCAGACAGACAGACCTGTGTGCAAACCCTAAGCACTGCATGCTGCTTTTTGGCTGGGCGACTTTGGGCTGGTTACTTAACCTCTCTGAGTCACCTTGTCCTCACCTGTAATATCTGAACCTTACCTAACCCATCCCTATGGCTGTGTTCAAAACGAGATCCAATGCTAGAGGTTAAGATAATTATCGAACATACCTTCTTGTATCTTTGTTAGGATTAAATGAGTTAATATACATTAGACCTTGGCACAATCATCCCTCAGTGACGGTTTTAATTTTTCTTCCTCCTTATTCCTCATTCCAGAAGGGATCTTTGGCCCTGCTCTCCTTCAATAACTCTGTTTCATTGCTATCAGAACATTGCATTCACCAGCCCAGATCCATATCCTATAATGGTCTCAGCCCATTAGGAGTGTAGTGTTTGTTCTTACTTTCTTGTTCCTGGAATATCATTTTTTGCTTAACTTCAGGATGATGAAAATACCTGAGGGATGGAGCCATAGCACTGCAGTTTTAGGACAGGGAAAATATTATGTGTGATGTTGTAATGGTAAGCACGTGACATGCATTTTTCACAATCCTCGGAACTGTACAACTAGAAAGGTAAACCCTAATGTAAACTGTGGACTTTAGTTAATAGCGATGTAATAACAATGTGTCAATATGGTTCTTTTGTTTGTTTGTTTGTTTGTTTGTTTGTTTGTTTTTCAGAAGCAAAATCTCCCTCTGTCGCCCAGGCTGGAGAGCAGTGGCGAAGCCTTGAACTCCTGGGCTCTGGCGATCCTCCTGCCTCAGTCTCCCAAGTAGCTGAGACTAGGGCTGTGTGCCACTACATAGAGCTAGTATTAAAAAAAAAAAAATTTTTTTTTTGGCCAGGAGCAGTGGCTCACACCTGTAATCCCTGCATTTTGGGAGGCCAAGGCAGGCAGATCACCTGAGGTCAGGAGTTAGAGACCAGCCTGCGTGGCGAAACCCCATTTCTACTAAAAATACAAAAACTATCTGGGCATGGTGGTGGGTGCCTGTAATCCTAGCTACTCGGGAGGCTGAGGCAGGAGAATCACTTGAACCCAGGAGGCGGAGGTTGTAGTGAGCTGAGATTGCTCCATTGCACTCCAGCCTGGGGAACAGAGTGAGACTCCACCTCAGAAAAAAAAAATTGTAGAAACATGCTGGTCTCAGAGTCCTGGCTCAAGTGATCTTCCTGCCCCGGTCTCCCAAAGCACTGGGATAACAGGTGTGAACCACTGCACCTGGCCAATATGGTTTAATTTTTGTTTGTTTTCAAATTTTTTGAGACAGTTTCGTTCTCTGTCACCCAGTGAGGTGTGTCATCATACCTCACTACAGCCTCCAACTCCTGGGCTCAAGCGATCCCCCTACCTCAGCCTTCTGAGTAGCTGGAACTACAGGCACACCCCACCACACCCAGCTAATTTTTTCATTTTTTGGCTGGATGTGGTGGCTCACACCTGTAATCTCAGCACTTTGGGAGGCCAAGGCAGGTGGATCACTTGAGGTCAGGAGTTTGAGACCAGCCTGGTCAGCATGGTGAAACCCCATTTCTACTAAAAATAACAAAAGTTACCCTGGTGTGATGGTGCACACCTGTAACTCCAGCTATTCGTGTGGCTGAGGCATGAGAATTGCTTGAACCTGGGAGGCAGAGGTTGCAGTGAGCTGAGATCACACCATTGCACTCCAACTTAGGTGACAGAGTGATACCCTGTCTCAAAAAAAAAAAAAAAAGTATATATGTGTGTGTGTGTGTGTGTGTGTGTGTAGAGACAGGGGTCTCCCTATGTTGCCTAGGCTGGTCTTGAACTCCTGACCTCAAGCGATCTTCCTGCCTCAGACCCCTAAAGTGCTGGGATTATAGGCATGAGCCACTATGCCTGGCCGTGGCCTTACCTTTCCCAGGCTGTGGCCTCAACCCCTGAGCCACTGGCCTCATCTTCCTGACTTGCTAGAAATAGTGTTCGGGTGAAATCACCAAATCCTCTAAAGGCTCTGGAGCCCAAACTAAGTGAAGGAAGCAAAGAGTCTTGTTGCACAGAATAAAAACCGCCTTCCTACCCATCTCAGATCCCACTAAGCAACTGAAGTCTTATTCTTTGGTATCCTGAGGCCAAGATTGCAATAAACATTGAGTAAAAAGCAACCACAATAGGCCAGCAGCCACTTCTAAAACATATTTTAAACACAGATGGAAACTTCCCAGCACATCCTGTCTGGTTGTCTAGTCCCCAAACTCTGTGAGATTGAATTTCCGTGGCATGTCACTGATTAATAAAACCATCAATTTAAGATCTATTCCCAACGTGTATCATGGGTGAGACAGGCCCTATTGCTGTTATCTGGAATTAAGCTTGTTCATGATTCATTAGCCAGGTGTGGTGGCACATGCCTGTAATCCCAGCTATTTGGGAAGCTGAGGCAGGAGAACTGCTTGAACCCGGGAGGTGGAGGTTGCAGTGAGCTGAGATCGTACTGCTGCACTCCAGCCTGAGCAGAAGAGCGAGACTCTAGGTGAAAAAAGAAAAAAAATAAATAACAAAAACAGGTTGTTCATAATTCAACAAAAGCCAAATCACAAAGCCACAGAATTCATTGGGAATTATAGTCGGTAATAATTACAAGTTGCTTTAGTGGTGTGATGAGCAGGAAAAGGCAGAAATTGTGAAGTTTCAGAACAGGCCCAGTTGCTTGTACTGGTTGTATGACTTCCTTATGCCTCACTTTTCCCATCCATAAAATGGGGGCAATAAAACTTGCTTCACGAGCTTGTAAGGAATAATTAAGATAACACATGTCGGCCAGGCGCTGTGGCTCGTGCCTGTAATCCCAGCACTTTGGGAGGCCAAGGCGGGTGGATCACTTGAGGTCAGGAGTTCAAGACCAGCCTGGTCAACATGGTGAAACCCTGTCTTTACTAAAAATACAAAAATTAGCCAGGTGTGGTGGCACATGCCTATAGTCCCAGCTACTCTGGAGGCTGAGGCAGGAGAATTGCTTGTACCCGGGAGGCAGAGGTTGCAGTGAGCCAAGATTGTGCCACTGCACTCCAGCCTAGGCGACAGAGTGAGACGCTATCTCAAAAAAAAAAAAAAAAAAAAAAAAAAAGATAACACATGTCCAGTGTCTGTGGGACGCCTAGCATGTATAAAGGCCAGTTTCTATCCCAGCACTTGGGGAGGCCGAGGTAGGGGGATGGCTTGAGGCCAGGAGCTCAAGACCAGCCTGGGCAACATAGCAAGACTACGTCTCTACAAAAGATTCAAAAAGTTAGCTGGGGCACGGTGGCGCATGCACTTGTTGTCCCAGCTGCTCAGGAGGCCGAGGCAGGAGAATCATTTCAGCCCAGCAGTTGGAGGCTGCAATGAGCTGAGATCGTACCACTGCACTCCAGCCTGGGTAACAGAGTGAGACTGTCTCAAAAAAAATTTTTTTTTTAATTGCCTGAGCCTAAGAAGATATAGTAGGTGAAAAATGAACATAAAATGATGCGTGGGTGACATCTTCTCTATTTTGCTCTGTGTTTCCAAGCATCTGATATAAATAATTTACAGTGTTAAAAATGAGTTAACAGGCAGGGTTTTTGATGGACAGAAGAAAATTCATTCTAAATGAGGGCTAGTCTTCATAATGAGAGGCTGCTGAGTGGAGGAAAATTTTGAATTTAGACAAGCATCTTTTACATAGTTATTAATCCGGTTGGATAGAATTTTTAATAATTAAATGGTATTACTGCAATATAAGTGATATTTTATTAAGCTTAAATGAAATGTGCATTTAGGAACTTCATTTGAAACATTGCCTACTTTGTTATTCTATTTTTCGTAATTGCATATGTTTGGAAATTATGTTTTGCCTTCCGCACTGTATTATCTGCCTTAGCCCTTTGCCTTATTTATAGGAATGTTATTTCTTATGTTTTGAGGAAGTTGATATGAAAGCTCTAAATGACAAACTCCGAAGCTAGCTTCAAAAGTTTCTGACTAATCGCTAATGAAATATCCATAATAGATGAGGAAGAAAGCATAAATCCCAATGAAACACAGCTTCACTTCGTAAGTGTCTCGTGTTTGTTTGACAGCTTTTGAAATTTTCTTTGTCATTTGGAAAATCAATACAAAATACAGCTAAACACCAGACTTCGCCTCTCAGCCTAAGACAAAATAAAAGATTGAAAGCTTCCGTATCACCAGCTGTCAATTGCTGAAGATCATATTGCTTAATGCAATAATTTTTTTCTCTGCCCAAACATTACTCAGCCTCCATGATCTCTTGTTAAGACCCAGATGCACACACATTATGTCTGTGAATTCACAAAGACGCGAGACAGCTGGTGGTTATCGGTTTAGTCGATTAATATAGAGAGAATGGCAATGAATGACTACCATCTCCACCCCTGCCCACTCTTATTTTGAGAGTAAATTGTGCACCCTGGCTTCCTGAAAGAGCACGGATTAACCAGCTCTCCTAACTGTCCTTCGCTTGTTGTTTGTTTGTGAGGTGTTTGTTTGTTTGTTTGTTTGTTTGGAGACTGGATTTCACTTTGTCTTCCAGGCTGGAGTGCAGTGGAGCAATCATAGCTCATTGCAGCCTCAAACTCCTGGGCTCAAGTGATCCTCCTGCCACAGCCTCCCAAGTAGCTAGGACCACAGAAGTGTGCCACCACACCTGGCTAATTAAAAAAAATTTTTTTTTGTAGAGACAGGGTCTCTCTATGTTGCCCAGGCTGGTCTCAAACTCCTGGCCTCAAGCAATCCTCTCGCCTCAGCCTCCTGAGTAGCTGGGACTACAGGTGCATGCCCAGCTATTAAAAAAAAAACAAAAAACAAAAAAAAACCTTTTTTTTTTTTTTGAGACAGAGTCTCGCTCTGTTGTCCAGCCTGGAGTGCAATGGCTCGATCTCGGCTCACTGCAACCTCTGTCTGCCGGGTTCAAGCAATCCTTCTGCCTCAGCCTCCTGAGTAGCTGGGACTACAGGCAAGCACCACCATGCCAATCTAGTTTTTTATATTTTTAGTACAGATGGGGTTTCACCATGCTGGCCAGGCTGGTCTCGAACTCCTGACCTCAAGTGATCTGCCTGCCTCGGCCTCCCAAAGTGCTGGGATTACAGGTGTGAGCCACCGTGGCCAACCAAAAACAATCTTTATAGTGATGGGGTCTTGCTATAATGCCCAAGCTGGCCTCAAACTCCTGGATTCAAGCAATCCTCCCAAAGTGTTGGGATTACAGGCATGAGCCACCACAGCCAGCCTCCTAGTCCCTTCTTAACTTCTCTTAAATCGTCCCTGTTTGATTCTGTTTCCTGCTAGTCCCCTGACGGATACAGCAGGAATTAAAAAATATATATTTAACTTATACATAAGTGAATGGAAATGAATAAAGAAAACATGTACACAACTTAGCAAAGTAGGATTCAGTTGGGAGCTGGTTCACTTTTCCCTGTTGTCAGTATGCATAATACCACACTTTTCTTTTTCTTTTTTTTTTTTTTTTTGAGACAGCGTCTCACTTCATCGCCCAGGCTGGAGTGCAGTGCAGTGGCGTGATCTCAGCTCACTGCTACCTCCACCTCCCGGGCTCAAGCAATTCTCTTGCCTCAGCCTCCTGAGTAGCTGGACTACAGGTGCGCCACCACGCCTGGCTAATTTTTTGCATTTTAGTTGAGACGTGATTTCATCATGTTGCCCAGGGTGGTCTTGAACTCCTGAGCTCAGGCGATCCACCCCCCTCGGCCTCTCAAAGTGCTAGGATTACAGGCATGAACCACCACACCCAGCCTAGTATGCATAATACCATACTTTTTAAAAAAAAAATTTTAAGTTCTGGGATACATGTGCAGAAAGGGCAGGTTTGTTATATAGGTATACATGTGCCATGGTGGTTTGCTGCACCTATCAACCTGTCATCTAGGTTTTAAGCCCCGCATGCATTAGACATCTGTCCTAATGTTCTCTCTCTCCTTGCCCTCCACCCCCCAACAGGCCCCGGTGTGTGATGTTCCCCTCCCTGTGTCCGTGTGTTCTCACTGTTCAACTCCCACTTATGAGGGAGAACATGCGGTGTTTGGTTTTCTGTTCCCGTGTTAGTTTGCTGAGAATGACGGCTTCCAGCTTCATCCATGTCCCTGCAAAGGACATTAACTCATTCTTTCTTTCTTTATTTTTTTTTTTTTTTTGAGATGGAGTTTCTCTCTTGTTGCCCAGGCTGGAGTGCAGTGGTGCAGTCTCAACTCACCGCAACCTCCGCCTCCCGGGTTCGAGCGATTCTTCCGCCTCAGCCTCCCGAGTAGCTGGGATTACAGGTGTGCACCACCATACCCAGCTAATTTTTGTATTTTTAGTAGAGACAGGGTCTTGCCATGTTGGCCAGGCTGGTCTCAAACTCCTGGCCTCATGTGATCCACCTGACTCAGCCTCCCAGAGTGGTGGGGTTACAGGCGTGAGCCACTGTGCCCCGCCTGGCCTCTCTCCGGCAAGTCTTTCACGCTCCTCGCTATTTTCCCTGCAGTTAAGCTCTAAGCCCCTACTTCCAGTCTCAGCCTCTATCCTTCCATCAGTGCTCCAGCCCTCCAGAATCCTCCCTCCTCCCTGCTCCCCAGACACCATGTACACCAATAGGGCCCCACAGTCCTTTAATGGCCAGCGTCCACCATGACTGGTCAGGGCCCCTCCCTTCTGATTGGACAGTTGTTAAAGCGTTTTCTAACATCCACCCGCATCTGAACGTGCCAGGCACCAGAGTCATCACTGATTCCTTTCTTTGCCCGGGGTTTAATCACTCCATGCAAGGGGTGGGCATGTCTTCTGTCCCACTTTGTAAGGGTGCCCAACTCTCCAGGCCAAGGCTGTCCTTTGGTCCTCAGAGCACGTCACATGGATTTCATCTCAGAATCGGATGTTGCCTGCAGTCTGTTGGTCTCACTGTGTTTCAGTTATTTTCCAGTTTCTTCCACTGACCTGAGCTCCACCTCAGGGTGGAGACCTTGTCATATTTCTCTACAGGCCTGGCACATAGTAGGCATCTAATAAATGTCTTTTTGTTTGTTTGTTTTGAGGCGGACTCTCGCTCTTTCGCCCAGGCTGGAGTGCAGTGGTGCGATCTAGGCTCACTGCAACCTCCACCTCCCGGGTTCAAGCTATTCTCTTGCGTCAGCCTCCCGAGTAGCTGGGATCACAGGTACGCGCCACCACATCCGGCTAATTTTTTGTATTTTTAGTAGAGACGGGGTTTCATCAGGTTGGCCAGGCTGGTCTCGAACTCCTGACCTCAGGTGACCCACCCGCCTCAGCCTCCCAAAATGCTGGGATTACAGCCGTGAGCCACCACGCCCCACCACATGTAATAAATGTCTGATGAGTGCAGGTAGGAAAAAAGGAGCCGGGCTCATTCCTCAGTGAAGAGTTAAAGGTCAAGGGTCATGAGGTCTAATCTATCCCTCTGTACAGTTTATTTTCAGGGTCTCCTTTTGTATTTAAGAATGGGTGAGCAGCTATGGACGGTGGCTCACGCCTGTAATCCCAGCACTTTAGGAGGCTGAGGTGGGAGGATTGCTTGAGCCCAGGAGTTTGAGACCAGCCTGAGCAACATAGCAAGACACCGTCTCTACAAAAAATAAAAAAATTAGCCAGGTGTGGTGGTGTGGGCTTGTAGTCCCAGGTACTTGGGAGGCTGAGGTTGCAATCCTTAAGGAGAATCGCTTGAGCCTGGGAGGTCAAGGTTGCAGTCAGCTTAAATCACACCACTGCACTCCAGCCTCAGCGACAGAGCAAGACCCTGTCTCAAAAAAAAAAAAAAAAAAAAAAAGGAAAAAGAAAAAAATAATGGGAAAACCATACCAGCCACCTCCTACCTTACTGGAAGGTGACCAGCCTGAGGTCTGGTTTTCCACAATTTCCTGAAAACTTCCCATACATCTGGCGCCAGTGTGAAAAGAGCCGGGTGAGGCCTGGAGCCAGAATTAGGCCATCAGTGTTCCCTGAACCTGATAAAATCCTAACCGTCCCAGAAGCCAAGCTGGACTGGGGCGTGAGATCATCACATGCCTGCGATACTTGAATCAACTTGTTCACAGCTTTCCTGGGTCATGTTTTTCATAATTCATGATTCACAGGAGACTTTTAACAACAAAAACATTCAGATTAAATTTTTATATGAGATGTTTTTCCTTTCTTCTACAAGCATTATCAACCATTTTGATCACACACACAAAAAAAACCCTCTGCCCACCTCCATAATTATTTAAGGATTTTTTTTTAACTTGTTTTTCTACTTAATTTGATTCGAAGATAGGAACTCTGGGTATCGAAAGGTGGCATTAAATTGTGGTTTCTCAGGTGACTCAGACAATTTGATGATCCAATATGTTTTCCTTTCTTTCCTTTTTTTCCTTTTTTTTTTTTTTCTGAGTCAGGGTTTCGCTCTGTCACCCAGGCTGGAGTGCAGTGGTGTGATCACCACTCACTGCAGCCTGGAACTCCTGGGCTCCAGCGATCCCCCCATCTCAGCCTCCCAAGTAGCTGGGACTACAGGCATTTGCCACCACGCTTGGCTAATTTTTAAATTTTTTGTAGAGATAGGATTTCACTATATTGCCCAGGCTGGTCTTGAACTCCTGGGCTCAAGCAATCCTCCCACCTTGGCCTCCCAAAGTACTGGGATTACAGGGATGAGCTACCATGCCTGGCGCTTTTTTTTTTTTTTATTAAATAATACATGATGCCCTGTCCCTCAAATGAAAACAAATAGGGCAGATTGCTTGAGCCCAGGAGTTTGAGACCAGCCTGGGTAACATGGCGAAACCCTGTCTCTACAAAAAAATACAAAAATTAGCTGGGCATGGTAGCACGTGCGTGTAATCCCAGCTACTCGGGAGGCTGAGGTGGGAGGATCACTTGAGTGCAGAACATCAAGTTTACAGTGAGCCGTGATCATGCCACTGCACTCCAGCCTGGGTGACAGAACAAGATCCTGTCTCAAAAAAAAAAAAAAGAAAGAAAAAGAAAAGAAAACCACACCAGAAAATCTTTTAGCAATACCCTCAAGTCAGTTTTCTCTTTTTTCTTTTTTTTCTGCTGAAAGAATACTCAAAGAAACAGCCCAGCTCTTTTTATTTCTCATGGATACTTTTCAGGGACCTATGTGTGTAACCATTAAAAGACATATTGGAACCATGCTGAAAATTCCATCTCTTTGAATAAGGACTGACTTCACCCAGTCCCCAAGAAGTAACAAGACGGCTGATTACTGTCATTATTTTTGCCATTTGAAAACTCTCCACTGATGTTTCTTTCTCTACGGTCAGAGAGGCTGCTGCTTCAAGAGTAAGACTTGTGCCACGTTGCCTTCAAACAGGAGAAGGGGAGGGGAAAAAGATTTAAAAACAAGAGGGAGCTGGGTGCTGTGGCTCATACCTGTAATCCCAGAGCTTTGGGAGGCCAAGGCAGGAGGATTGCTTGAGACAAGGAGTTCGAGTCCAGCCTGGGCAACATAGCGAGATCCCATCTCTATGACTGATAATTAAAAAAAACAAAACAAAACATGTTTTAATTAAAAAAAGAAAAATCAATAAAGAGTATTTTTATGATGGTCTTTTGGAAACAAGTTTGCTTTTTCTTGTTTTCTCTGTGCCGAGGTGAGGCTCCTCTCTCTGACCAGGTGGGGAGTAGGTCTGGCTGCACAGTGGAGGGTGGAGCATTGCTTGTCATTCCTTCAGGACTGACACCCTCAGTGTCCCGCTGCTGGGAATGCTGGTGGCTAACAGCTTTTAGCCGAGTCCTTTTGCAAATATAGCCTCCCCAAAGACAGCCACCTTGGTCAAGTCCATGGCCCTCCCCGAAGGCAGCCAACATCTATGGCTTCTCAGTGTAGGGGTTATAAAGGCCCAGTCCCCATTCCTCAGGGTGGGACAATCCTGATGGGTGAACCCAGTTCCAGGGGACCTCACAGGATTTGCTGTGGCCTTTGTTTGTGACTTTAGAGCAGCTCAGCCCTTCCCTCACTTCCTTAAATGTATTGATCGAGAAGTATTGACCCAGTCCCAAAAAGCTTTCTTCACTGAAAATTCTGTCTCAGAGTCCGCTTCCTGGAGAACTGATTTTTTTTTTTTTTTTTTCCCTGAGACAGAGTTTCGCTCCTGTTGCCCAGGCTGGAGTGCAATGGCACAATCTCACCTCACCTCAACCTCTGCCTCCTGGGTTCAAGCGATTCTCCTGCCTCAGCCTCCCGAGTAGCTGGGATTACAGGCATGCGCCACCATACCCAGCTAATTTTGTATTTTCAGTAGAGACGGGGTTTCTCCATGTTGGTCAGGCTGGTCTCGAACTCCTGACCTCTGGTATCTGCCCACCTCAGCCTCCCAAAGTGCTGGGATTACAGGCGTGAACCACTGCACCCAGGCTTTTTTTTTTTTTTTTTTTTTTGAGACGAAGTCTTGCTCTGTTGCCCAGGCTGGAGTGCAATGGCACGATCTCGGCTCATGGCAACCTCTGCCTCCCAGGTTCAAGTGATTCTCCTGCCTCAGCCTCCTGAGTAGTTGGGATTACAGACGCCCACCACGACCAGCTAATTGAGAACTGAGTTTGACCTAATACAAGCAGAGAGGTGGAAGGGGGCCTGATTGGGAAGAGGCTGCTGAGGGCATAGGGGTAGGGTTTGCTGGTCAAAGGTAAAGCTTTAAGCACATGACTGAGAAGTCGTGGGCCAAGAACTACCCTCATTCTTCTTCTCCTTTTCTTTCTTTTTTTCATTTCTTAAATTTTAATTTTTTTAGAGACAGGGTCTGGTTCTGTTGCCCAGGCTGGAGCACAGTGGTGCGATCATAGCTCACTGCAGCCTCAAATTCCTGAGTTCAAGGGATCCTCCCACCTCAGCCTTCCAAATAGCTGGAGCTACAGGCATGCACCACCACACCTGGCTAATTTTTGTATTTTTAGTAGAGATGGGGATTCACCACGTTGGCCAGGCTGGTCTCAAACTCCTGACCTCAAGCGATCCTCCCGCCTTGGCCTCCCAAAGTGCTGGGATTCCAGGCCTGAGCGTCCGCACACGGCCCCCATGCTTCTTCAGTGGGCTTTTTCTGTGGAATCTCCATGATGTGCCTCACCTCTGACCCATTACCAGTGATCTTTATTTTTTTAAATATCTTGTTAATTTGTTGTTGTTGTTATTTGTTATAGATTCATGGGGTACATGTGCAAGTTTGTGATCTCGGTATATTGTGTGATGATGGGGTTTGCTCTTCTAATGGACCCATCACTCAAATAGCGAACATAATATCCATGACATAGTTTTTCAGCCCTTGCCCCTTCCCCCCTTTTAGAGACCCCAGTGTCTATTGTTTCCATCTTTTTTTTTTTTTTTTTTTTTTTTTTTGTGATGGAGTCTTGTTCCGTTTCCCAGGCTGGAGTGCAGTGGCGTGATCTCGGCTCACTGTAACTTCCGTCTCCTGGGTTCAAGCAATCCTCTTCCCTCAGCTTCCCGGGTAGCTGTGATTACAGGCATGTGCCACCATGCCTGGCTAATTTTTGTATTTTTAGTAGAGATGGGGTTTCACCATGTTGGCCAGGCTGGTCTCGAGCTCCTGACCTCAAGTAATCCACCCATCTTGGTCTCCCAAAGTGCTGAGATTACAGGTGTGAGCCACCCTGACTGGCCTATTATTTCCATCTTTATATCCATGAGTACCCATTGTTTTCCTCCCAGTTATAAGTGAGAACATGTGGTATTTGGTTTTCTGTTTCTGAGTTATTTCACTTGGGATAATGGCCTCCAGCTGCATCCATGTGGCTGCAAAGGACATTATTTCATTCTTTTTTATGGCTGCATAGTATTCCATGGTATATATGGTTCCACATTTTCTTTAGCCAATCCACTGTTGATGGACACTTAGGTCAATGATCTTTATCTTCATAATTTAAGACCCCTCTGAAATCTCACCTCCCCTGGGAAACCCACCCTGTTTACCCCAGTCCACAGGGGTCCTTTCCACCTCTCTTATTGTACTGATCACTTGGTCTTCATGGTACAACATGAGGAGGGGCCTTGTGCTTGGCCCACCTCAAGGCCCCCAGCTCCAGACCTGGTGCCTGGCAAGGGGAGGAAAATCTTTGTGATGTGCTTTGGATTAATCTGATGGTTTGGTGTTGATCAGGGTGGGCAGGAATGGATTGGGCTTGGGGAATGAGGGGGAGCCATAGGCAACATAGGACAGAGATAGGGTCTTAGTCACAAATTCCCTGCCTGCAGGCACAAAGACATTCTTGTAATTTTGCTCTCTTCTATTCACCTTGACTCTGGAAAAGACCTCTGTCTGAGTTCTTTGAAGCTACAAACCCCACCAGCCCCAGCATCCTCAGTGGAAGCCCTTTGGGGCTGAGCTTTCAATGTGGTCTGACTCCACAATCTCCCAAATGGCCTCAGGGAGGAGGGTCAGGTGCAGTGGGGCTCTCTTTGCTAACCACAAAACAGAAAACCATCCCAGCAGAACTCTCTCTGCTAATCACAAAACAGAAAACCATCCCAGCACTTTGGGAGGCTGAAGCAGGCCATTAAATTGAGCCCAAGGGTTAGAGACCAGCCTGGACAACATGGCAAAACCCCATCTCTACAAAAGTTACAAAAGTTAACCTGGCATGGTGGCTCACGCCTGTAATCCCAGCACTTCGGGAGGCCGAGGCGGGCCAATCACTTGAGCCCAAGAGTTCGAGATTGGCCTGGGCAACATGGCAAAACCCCGTCTCTATGAAAAATACAAAAATTAACTGGGCCTTGTGGCGGGCAGTAGTCCCAGCTCCTTGGGAGGCTGAGGTAGGAGGATTACCTGAGCCCGGGAAGTCAAGGATGCAGTGAGCTGAGATTGCACCACTGCACTCCAGCCTGGAAGACAGTGAGACCTTGTCTCAAACAAAACAAAACAAAACAAAACAAAACACAGAAATCATTTGTCTATGAGGATAAAAGTAGGCGGCATTAAGAACACGCTGTGAATGGAGGTTCTCTAACTCCTGTTGCTACATTCACTGGTCCAAGCCAACCAGGACCCGCTGTGCCATTAACTCAATGGTCATTTGATCATAGAATCACAGAAGGACAGACGTTGGGGCTGGGGAGATATGAAAGATCAGTGTTGTCAAGGTGGCTCACGCCTGTAATCCCAGCACTTTGGGAGGCTGAGGAGGGTGGATCACCTGAGGTCAGGAATTCGAGACCAGCCTGGCCAACACGGTGAAACCCTGTCTGTAATAAAAGCACAAAAATTAGCTGGGTGTGGTGGTGCACGCCTGTAATCCCACCTACTTGAGAGGCTTAGGCAGGAGAATCACTTGAACCTGGGAGGTGGAGGTTGTAGTGAGCTGAGACTGTGCCATTGCACTCCAGCCTGGGTGACAGAACAAGACTCCATCTCAAATTAAAAAAAAAAAAGAAAGAAAGAAAAGAAAAGGAAAGGAAAGAAAAAAGAAAGAAAGATCAGCGCCCTAAGTATGGTCTGGGGACCAGTTGCACCTGCATCAGGTTAGAAAAACCTGAGAGCTGGTTAGAAATGCCTCCCATCTTGGACTTGATGAATTAAAGTCTGCATTTGAACAAGGTCCTCAGGTGATTCCTGCGTGCATCAAAACATGAGAGGTGCTTCTCTGCAGCACCCTAACCAACTGGAAACCAGGACTCTGCCCTCATCCTTCCAGAGCAGCCTGGTCCATCTCTGGAGCATCACCAGAAAACTCCTCCTTTTAAGGGGCTGAACTTGGAATTTTTTTTTTTTTTTTTGAAACAGAGTCTCGCTCTGTTGCCCAGGCTGAAGTGCAGTGGCACGGTCTCTGCTCACTGCAACCTCCGCTTCCTGGGTTCAAACGATTCTCCTACTTCAGCCTCCAAGTAGCTGGGATTACAGGTGTATGCCACCAAACCTGGCTAATTTTTGCATTTTTAGTAGAGACGGGGTTTCACCATGTTGCCCAGGCTGGTCTCGAACACCTGGCCTCAAGTGATCCACCCGCCTCGGCCTCCCAAAGTGCTGGGATTTCAGGTGTGAGCCACCGTGCCCAGCCTGAACTTGGAATTTCTACAGCGTCCACTCATAGGTCCTCACTCCACACACTGGATTCCTTCACAATAGGTTCAGTATCTTTCCCAGATGACACCCATCCAAAAAGGGGTGCCCCCTGCCCTTCTGAAATGAACTAGAAAGACTGTTCGCAAAGAGTGCAGTATCTTCCCCAGCAAGTTGGTGCCCATAACTGTCCAGAAGCTGCCTGGAGATCCCAGGAGTCGAGGATATGACAGCTTTAGAATTGCATATACCCATGGAGACCCATCTAGGTCCTAGGGACTGGAATCCTTTGCTGGTAATTTTGGCCTTGTGCAGGAATTTGGAAGAAAACTCTAAACTTAATTGGCCTCCATAATTATTATGCAAATATTGTGTTTTTTTCTTCCTTTCTTTCTTTTTTTTAGAGATAGGGTCTCTGTCATCCAGGCTGGAGTGCAGTGGCGCGACTGCAGCTCACTGAAGCCTCGAACTCCTTCCTGGACTCAAACAACCCTCTTGTCTCAGCCTCCCGAGTTGCTGGGACTACAGGTGTGCACCACCATGCCCAGCTAATTAAATGTTTTTCATAGAGACGGGGTCTCACCATGATGTCCAGGCTGATCTCAAACTCCTGGCCTCAAGCCATGCTTCTGTTTGGGCCTCCCACAGTAGGTATGCGCACCCAGCCCACAAATGTTCTGTTTTTGTGTGTGTGTGTGTGTGTTTTTCTTTTCTTTTCTGTTTTTTTTCCACATCATTATACCCATTTTACAGATCAATAAAAATAAACACATAGAGGCTGGGCACAGTGGCTCACAAGGTGGCCCAGCAGTTTGGGAGGCCGAGGTGGGTGGATCACTTGAGGTCAGGTGTTCGAGACCAGCCTTCCCAACATAGTGAAACCCCGTCTCTACTAAAAATACAAAAATCAGCCAGTCACTGAGATGCACACCTGTAATCCCAGCTACACAGGAGGCTGAGGCAGGAGAGTTGCTTGAATCCAGGAGGTGGAGGTTACATACAGTGAGCTGAGATTGCACCACTGCACTCCAGACTGGGCGACAGAGCGAGACCCTGTCCAAAAAAAAGAAAGAAGAAAGAAAGGAAGGAAGGAAAGAGAGAGAGAGAGAGAGAAAGAAAGAAAGAAAGAAGGAAAGAAAGAAAAGGAAGGAAGGCATAGAGAAGAGACTGACATCCTACTCAGAGGCGATGGGCCTTGAATTGTAACCCTGAGAGCTTGGCCTCCAAGCCTGTTGCTCTGGCTAAGCAGGGATAGTTCTCGAAGCCGTTTGTCATGAATTAGCCAAGTCTGAATCTGAAACTGAGCAGCTACCCAGAGAGTGCCGTTTAGATAAACTCCAACATGCGCACGAGATGGAAATAGAGACGGCGCAGGAGCATACACCACACTTTGCCCACAAGAGACGCAACACATTTTCATAGTTGAAATTTACATAGTTCTTTATTCATGAAATTATGAACAGCTGCTATTTTGCTGCATTCCCAAGAAGAGTTGAAAAGGCAGCAAAGAAGAGAACAGACACGTTAGGCAAACTCCATCTGCCCTCGTGTCTAACACTTTCTTCCCTGCAGATAGCAGACAATGGGGTTACCAGATGTCATTGCCTGCTGGGGAAGGACCCAGAAATGTGTGTGACCATCAGCCAGCCAGCGTGGATGACTGTTTTTCTTCCTTTTTTTGTTTTTCTCGTCTCTGCAAATTGTAAATGTACCCACTCTTGTCCACTTCTCAATGGCTGTCCTCAGACAGAGGCTCTTCCTGGCACACTGCGGATGGTGGTGGATTTTCAGAGGAGCTTCAGAAATGTCACAGCAGTCTAGACCAACGTCCGCTCCCCCGGCTTCCTCTTGACTTTTGAAAGGGAATTTATAGTGTGTGAGTTTCCTGCACGCCTGTCGCCACACTTGGGACTTACAGTGACTCTTGGAAGTCGGTAAACAGCTTTGATGATTGAACAGGAGACGGAGGCCAGAGACCAGAAGTGACTGTCTGAGGTCACCCAGAGGTGTTCAGGTCCTCCATGTGGCCTTTGCCTTATCATGTTCTGTCCATGGAGTGACTCCCAGCGGGCTAAGTGTTCTAAGTGCTCCAGCCCTCCCAGCTACTCCAAAGCACCCCTTTCCCAGCTGAGTACCCCAGGAAGCCCTTCCTGTGCCTTGATTCCTGCCGATGGCTTATGCAGCTGTCTTGGCAAACATGCATTGCACACCTGTGTGACTGCTTCTCCTGACATCACTCAAAATTCCCTCTGGAATTCAGGAAGGGTTTTTTTCCTCCATCACAGTGGACATTGAATGCCAGAAACACAGCAAGCCCTGTCCCCTGCCCACCCACATTCGACCTTCCCTTCATACACAGTCATCTCTGGACCTTCATTCCAACGTCACAGCCTGGCTTCCCAAGGTCACTCAGAACAGAATCTTCTGGAAGGCCATCCAACCCCACACCCACCTGTGATGATTAATACTGAGTGTCAACTTGATTGGGTTGAAGGATGCAAAGTATTGATCCTGGGTGTGTCTATGAGGGTGTTGCCAAAGGAGATTAACATTTGAGTCGGTGAACTGGGAAAGGCAGACCCACCCTTAATCTGGGTGGGCACCAGCTAATCAGCTGCTGGCGTGCCCAAGATATAAAGCAGGCAAAGAGAGCTTACGCAGGGAAACTCCTGTTTTTAAAGCCATCAGACCTCTTGAGACTCATTCACTATTACGAGAACAGTGCAGGAAAGACCCGCCCCCATCATTCAATCACCTCCCACTGGATTCCTCCCACGACACGAGGGAACTGTGGGAGTTACAATTCAAGATGAGATTTGGGTGGGAACACAGCCAAACCATAGCACATCCTCCCACCCCTTTTCCAGCAGGAGGAAACCGGGACAGATTCAATAAAAAAGGCTCCTAGGCCTGGGTGTTAAGGCTCACACCTGTAATCCCAGTGCTTTGGGAGACCAAGGCAGGAGGATGGCTTGAACCCAGGAGTTGGAGGCTGCAGTAAGCTATGATCGTGCCACTGCACTCCATCCTGGGAGATAGAGGGAGACCCTGTCCCTAGTAATAATAAAGAAAGGTTCCTAGACCACCCAAGGACTCTTGGGGGCCCTCTGGGGCTTTAGGTGTGAGAAAGGCCTGAAGCCATTTAGTACCCTGGTTAACGGAAGGATGTGTTTTTCTTGTTTTTCAGAAAGCAGCCTGCTTCTCCACACCTTGAGGCTGAAATTAAAGCAGGGAGGAGCACATTCTGAAAGATGTCGTAAGGTATATCAATTACCCCACTTTCTTTGCCAATGCAAGCACTGAGCTGCCATTCTCTAGATACTGAAATACCAAGATGGTGACAAGAGGGTATCATCTCATCTTGCAACTTGTTTGTGCTCTGGGCCCCACCACATTTTTTTTTCTTTATGAGAGGAACAGGAAAGATAGAGAGAGCTAGGAAGCCCTGCCTGCCTTTTGCCTGGCCAGGAACCCCATAAAGCTGGGGATAAACCCCAAGTCCAGGATGCTGGCTGGGGGGAATGGTTGGTAATCCTTGACTTTACCTCTTGGGCTTTGATTTTTATCAAAGCAAGAAAGGAAAGTTAGATATTCTTTTGTCTCAGGGCCAGGTTCTGATATTCTGATGGTTAAAGAGATAGAATGTTAGGCAATTTGGTTGACTAAGAGAGTCTACTTTTTTTTTTTTTTTTTTGAGACATCTCACTCTGTGGCCCAGGCTGGAGTGTAGTGGCACCATCATAGCTCATTGCAGCCTCAACCTCCTGGGCTCAAGGGATCCTCCCAACTCTGCCTCTTGAGTAGCTGGGACTACAGTTGTGGACCGCCACACCTGACTCATGTTTTTATTTTTATTTGTGGAGATGGGGTCTTGCTAGGCTGCTCAGGCTGGTCTCGAACTCCTGGACTCAAGTGATCCTCCTGCCACGGCCTCCCAAAGTGCTGGGATTACAGGCATCAGCCATTGCATTAGGCTGAAAGTCTACTTTCTGATAAGGAGTTAGCAGCCACCCAGACAGTACCCACTGTGCAAGAAACAGGGCTAGGACCTAGTGTCTGGCTTTTAATATGAGTTAAGATTTCCTGACTGGAGGTGGGGGAGTCTTCTGGAGAGAGAGGGACCCTTGGGCCAGGGCACATTGTTCTGAGTCACGTCTTTGCCACCCACTGGCCATATGGCCCTAGGCTAGTCACTTCAATATTCTGATTCTCAGTTTCCTCCCTTTTATTTATTTATTTTTATTTATTATTATTATTTCTTTTTGAGACGGAGTCTTGCTCTGTTGCCCAGGCTGGAGTGCAGTGTCGTGATCTCAGCTCACTGCAACCTCTGCCTCCTGGGTTCAAGCGATTCTCCTGCCTCAGTCTCCCTAGTAGCTGGGATTAGAGGCACGTGCCACCATGCCCGGCTAATTTTTGTATTTTTAGTAGAGATGGGGTTTCACCACGTTGGCCAAGCTGGTCTTGAACTCTTGAGCTCGGGTGATCTGCCCCCGTCGGCCTCCCAAAGTGCTGGGATTACAGGTGGGAGTCACGGCGCCCGGCCAGTTTCCTCCCATCTAAGAAGGTGAGGGTCAGGATGCCTCCCTCATAGGGTGGCTGCACATCTCAACCGTGTCGATGTGTACGGAAGCACTTTGCAAACTGCGTGTCTGGGTGCAGGGAGGAGCATCCTCATGAGTGAGAAGGCAGTGGATTAATTTCCTCCTTCCGTGTAAGGCTGAGACTCAATGTTATTCTTTGATAGGCACTGTGGGCATCTGCCCAGCGGTCCGTGTTCTCTCCCATGCCATTGATTAACAGATAGGATAGCACTCCAGCGCAAATCAGCACTGTGGACCTGGAAAGCTGCCATCGGGAGAAATCGATGGAGGCTCCCAGTTCCAGACCAGCTTGGCTACCCCTCACCGGTGAGAAACAGACTTGCTCAGCCTTGGATTAAAAAACCCCAAGGACCCATAAGCCCCCACATTGGAAGGCCCCTTCTTTATTTTAATTAATTAATTTTTTTTGTTTGTTTGAGATGGAGTTTCACTCTTGTTGCCCAGGCTGGAGTGCAATGGCACAATCTCTGCTCACTGCAACCTTTGCCTCCTGGGTTCAAGCGATTCTCCTGCCTTAGCCTCCTGAGTAGCTGGGATTACAGGTGCCCACCACCACACCCAGCTAATTTTTGTATTTTTTGTAGAGACAGGGTTTCGCCATGTTGTCCAGGCTGGTCTCCAAATCCTGACCTCTGGTGATCTACCTGCCTCAGCCTCTCAAAGTTCTGGGATTACAGGCATGAGACATCATGCTGACCAATTTATTTATTTTTGAGACAGGGTCTCACTCCGTCACCCAGGCTGGAGTGCAGTGGCACCATCAAGGGTCACTGCAGCCTCGACTTCCCAGGCTCAGGTGATCCTCCCATTTTAGCCTCCTGAGTAGCTGAGTGGCTGGGACTACAGGTGTGTGCTACTATTCATGACATATATATATATATATATATTTGTTTTGTTTTGTTTTGTTTTTGTAGAGATGGGGGTGTCGCTAGTTTGCCCAGGCTGGTCTTAAACTCCTGGGCTCAAACAATCCTCCTGCCCCGGCCTCCCAAAGTGCTGGGATTACAGGCAAGAGCCACCATGCCCGGCCGGAAGCGCCCTTCTTGGCAGCCAGAATGTTTATGCATTGGTGATGCTGTTCCACCTTGCTTTCAGGATTGTGTCTATTCACTCTCACACCTATCCCTCAATTAGCAGAGACCCCAGTCAGATGATAGAGGCCAGCAGATGCCTGAGCCTGCAAGGTGTGAGGTGTGGTGGTTCTGGTGCCTTCATGCTCCACATTCGTGTCATGACATGAGTGGATCTGCCGCATGTCCCCATCCCACAGGCTCCACAGCCACGTGGCCACGTTCTTTGCATCATCCTTTTGGATGCTCTGTCACTCAGAGGGAAGCTGAAAGTCCACCTGACCTCTTGTCAAAGACACATGACTTCTTGTCAAAGACATACAGTATCAAAGTAACCCAAAGCACATTTCTTGTTATTTCATTTCATGGAAACTGTAACCCACCCTGGGCCAGTGGCTATTTACGAGTCTGGCTTATTCTTTTTTTTTTTTTTTTTTTTTTCTGAGACGGAGTCTCACTCTGTCACCCAGGCTGGAGTGCAATGGCGCAATCTCCGCTCACTGCAAGCTCCGCCTCCCAGGTTCATGCCATTCTCCTGCCTCAACCTCCTGAGTAGCTAGGACTACAGGTGCCCACCACCGCACCTGGCTAATTTTTTGTATTTTCACTAGAGAGGGGTTTCACCGTGTTAGTGAGGATGGTCTCGATCTCCTGACATCGTGATCCGCCTGCCTTGGCCTCCCAAATGCTGGGATTACAGGCGTGAGCCACTGCGCCCGGACTTTTTTTTTTTTTTTTTTTTTTTGAGACAGAGTCTCGCTCTGTCACCCAGGCTGGAGTGCAGTGGCTCCATCTTGCCTCACTGCAACCTCTGCCTTCTGGGTTCAAGCGATTCTCCTGTCTCAGCCTCCTGAGTAGCTGGGATTATAGGCACATACCACCAGGCCCAGCTACTTTTTGTATTTTTAGTAGAGACGGGGTTTCACCATGTTGGCCAGGCTGGTCTCCAACTTCTGACCTCAGGTGATCCACCCACCTCGGCCTCTCAAAGTGCTGGGATTACAGACGTGAGCCACCGCACCTGGCCCAAGGCTGGCTTATTCTTTCAAAGCAACTCAGAGTGACTAGCACATCCCTAAGCATGGCTTCATGCCATGTGCTGATGCGAGGACTCAGGGTAGAGCCCCATTTGCAGGCCTGAAGGGGGCCCCCACTTGCCGGGTTGAGGCTGCAGCCAGCTAGAATTGAAGATGCTAAAGGACCTGTGACCATCGGAATGCTGGGTTTGGTCAGGGTCTTGGCATTCTTACTTGGCAGCTGCCACTCCTAGACATGAAGCCCGGCATGGGGGGTTGGCTCAGTGAACAGGGACTGTGTGTCCTGGAACCACAAACATTCCTTTAAGGAAGGAGAAGAACATTGCTGACTGCCTCCTGCCTTTTTTTTTTTTTTTTTTTTTTTTGAGACAGGGTCTTGCTCTGGTACCCAGGCTGGAGTGCAATGGCATGATGGTAGATCCCTGCAGCCTCCAACTCCTGGGCTCAAGTGACTCTCCCACCTTGGCCTCCCAAAGCACTGGGATTACAGGCATGAGCCACTGTGTTTGGCCCTAACTGGCCTTTTAGATGAGATAATGGGGCAGGCTGCAGCCTAGATGAGCCAGAAGGGACACTTGGCTGTTGGTTCCAAGCAGAAGGTAGTGAAGGTCCTACTCTGGGACTCCCATCAAAGCTCGATCATGAGGCTAGGTGCTGTGGCTCAAGCCTGTAACCTCAGCACTTTGAGAGCAAAAGAGGGAGGATTGTTGAGGCCAGGAGTTCGAGCCAGCCTGGGCACCATAGCCAGACCCCCATCTCTACAAAAATAAGTAAGTAAATAAATAAATAAATATTAAAGAAAAGATTCAATCATGGACTGTGGGGCATAGAATGACTCGATTCTCTCCTGCTCGGACCGGAGGTGAGAGAAAAGAAGTGAGCTTGCTTCTCCTGTTTCCAGCGTCTAAGATCCATCTACTGCTTGGAGGTAGAAGGAGAGAAAAATGAGAAAAGAAAGAGGAAGGAAGGTGGTGGCCGGGCGCAGTGGCTCACGCCTGTAATCCCAGCACTTTGGGAGGCCAAGGTGGATGGATCACCTGAGGTCAGGAGTTCAAGACCAGCCTGGCCAACATGGTGAAACCACGTCTCTACTAAAAATACAAAAATTAGCTGGGCATGATGGTGGGAGCCTGTATCGCAGCTACTGGGGAGGCTGAGGTGGGAGAATCGTTTGAAGGGCAGGTGGGGGCTGCTTCGGAGGGTCTGCGGTGGATGGCTGTGCTGCGTACGCTCTTGGGCCCTGCTCCTCGGTGGGCCAACCCCTGTCTCTCTGCCAAAGCCACCAGCCTGTGCCAGGGATGGATCCTCGGGCTTCCCTGCCGCCCTGCTGGCCTGCCAGCCTCCGCGACAGCCTTTTTCTCGTTCTGCTCGTTTCTGAAGCTTCCATTCCAACGCTTTTTGCACAGATGCCTCATGCATCAGTCCAATGCTAAAAAGATGCAGTAAGTGAAATTTTTGCCATATGTTAATACACATGTTTCAGTTTCCATAAATGCTCAGTGTGGTTTTTATGGTACGCGGGATGGTGGTGTTTATACTGTTTTGAGGGGCTTTGAATTCAAATGTGCAAATGATTTTTTTACAAGATGTGATTCGAGGGAGAGCCACAGTTGGGGTCGCCTGCCATCCAGATGGAGGAGGCTTTCGGCTGTTTTGAGTCTGCCACTTGTGACTCTGGGTAAAACCCTTCCATCTCCCGGCACCCTCTTCCTCTTCCTGCTCCCGCCGCTGTGTGCCCGGTCCCCGGCTGGTTGGAGGAGTTGACCAAGGCAAGGGTATTTGGGGATCAGGGTGTGTATCATACCCTGATGGACAATCATCCAGGCCCTCACATCCCAAGTGTGACCAGATAAGCTGGTGGGACTGGGAGGAGGGGATGTCACAAAGGAAGGAAGAGGAAGGAGGAAAAGTTGCAGAAGACTGAGGGGATCACTGGAGACGCCAAGGTGTCAGGTTGGCTGAGTGTGGGTTTGTATGAGGAAAAGCTGGAGGTAAGATAGGACGGGTGGAGGTGGGAGAGCTGGCCCGATCCAGCCTCCCCTCTCACCTCTGCCCGGCTAGTGCTGTAAGTACTGCAGGCGTGCTCACTGCAGCGTGGACAGACCTCCATGCCTTCATGGGAGACGCTCTCTCTGTAGAATCTCCTCCCATTTTCCCACCTGCAAAATCCTTCCTGATCTCTCAAGTTCCCACCTCCCTCTGTCCTGCCCCTGGGTTCTGTCCAGGTCCTCTGGTGTCACATTCATTGCAGAATACATGCTCCTCTGGCCAAGGGCCTCTCTCTGTCTCTCTGAGCTCCCTAAGGATGAATGAGGCTTGCTGTTTTCTTGTTTCTTTTTTTCTTTTTTTTGAGACAGAGCCTTGATCTTGGCTCACTGCAACCTCCACATCCCGGATTCAAGTGATTCTCCTGCCTCGGCCTCCGGATGGCTGGGATTACAGACGCATACCACCACACCCGGCTAATTTTTGTATGTTTAGTAGAGATGGGGTTTCATCATGTTGGCCAGGCTGGTCTCCAACTCCTGACCTCAGGTGGTCCATCTGCCTCAGCCTCCCAAACTGCTGGGATTACAGGCACCTGCCACCATGCCTGGCTAATTTTTGTATTTTTAGTAGAGATAGGGTTTCACCATGTTGGCCAGGCTGGTCTCAAACTCCTGACCTCAGGTGACCCACCCACCTCAGCCTCCCAAAATGCTGGGATTACAGGCATGAGCCACCATGCCCGGCTCCACTTGCCATTTTCATGTTCTGCTCCCCAGAGCTTCCAGGAAGCCCACAGAAGGGAGGAAGAGAGGTGTGGAAGGCTAGCCAGCTCTAGCACCTAGCGGGGGATCTGGAGTGGTCCTGGTCCCCTTCCTATACCAAGCCTACTATCTCCTTCCGGCCCAGGGTTCCCATGAGGAACTGAGCTGAGCTCAGCAGTCACACCCCCTTGCCATCAGCCAAAGGCCCGGGAGTGTCTGCAGCCCATCTCAGCCAGGTCTAGCCCTCCAGATCACTCTTCAGGATGATGCAGGGTGACTGTGTGGCTAGACCACTGCTGGGCACTGGGAAATGTCCTGATAGAGAGAGGGCATCTCTGAGGGCAGCAATGCTCTGTCCTGGGAGGTGCAGGTGTCTTTAAGGGTATCCTTTGAGGACAGAGGGGAGCAATAGCCCTCCCAGCCTTGCCCTACTTTGGTATCCTAGGGCCTCGTCCTGCTCCACACACTCCAGTCCTTCTCCCTGGAGCTCCCGGAGCCAGGGCACTCTGCCCTTGGTCTCCCCCTGAGAATCAGCCCTCACATGTCCAGATCTGTTCCTGCCAACATCTCAGGCTTTGTGTGTGCTGGGGGGTGAGCTGATTTGTTCTAAGGGAGCCTGGGGTTGTGTATGCATGAAGGTGGGAGGGGGCGTCTCTGTTGTTTTAACAGAGCGTCTGTGATATTTGGAAATTGGTAACAACCTCCCCTCTTGCAACGGGCTTTTTCCCAAGGGACTGAGGGGCGAGGATACGTAATCTTGGAGCCCCAATCTCCTTCAGGGGGATTCATATATATGTTGCCTGTAATTATAGGTCGATAATGATATAATTTATAGTATGTATATCATCATTCGTGAGTGACTGGACAAGCTGGCAGGAGAGTAGGGTGCAACCATGTCATAAGCTCGTAAAAAGGTAATTATATTTCTTTCTGATCTAGCTTTCGCCTACCCAGTCAGGTTGGGCTATTGTGAAATGAGGGAAGATGGGTAAACACCAAAATAGTTGGAGGTTCAATAAACGAGGGAGAGTTTACCATCCAAGGCCAAACAGCTGTCTTCTCTGGGTCTGGAAGAAGAGTCTGACTTGGGGCCAGGGAAATGATGGGAAGGGATCCTATAGAGTCCCCAGTTTAACATAAAAAAGGGTCCCCAAGAGGCCAGGTGCGGTGGCTCATGTCATCTGTAATCCCAGCACTTCTGAAGGCCGAGGCAAGAGGATCGCTTGAAGCCGGGAGTTTCAAACCAGCCTGGGCAACAAAGTAAGACCTGTGTCTCTACCAAAAAAAAGTGGGGGGTGCCCCCCAGAAGAGAAAGCCTGACTGGATGATGCTGAATCAGACTGACCTATGAGGAGGTGGCCTCTGGAGGAAGGCAGAGTAGCCCCTGATTCCCTAAGACCCTCAGAACTGTTGCTCCCAGGAGGAAACTGAGAAGGTAGTCTTTTCTCCATGTCTCACTGCCCCTGGGGGATTTTCATGCTGGAGACGCTTGTCATGTCTTCCAAACCTGATGGAATCTCCCGGAGCTTAGATCTGGATGAAGTTGGGTCGGCGTTTTGCGCGATGGTTGGAGGAGATTGGGTTTTATCTGCACGCCATCGCCCATTCTCGGTAATAAGCAAAGCTGCAGAAAGCCTTTGGCCCGGGATATAATAGTGTAATGTAATTACGGTAATGATACTTTGTAGTTCTCTAGAGGCTTTCATCTGTGGATCTCCAAGTCCTTTATAAACATTAATTAATTCTCATAACTCAGCGATGAGGTAGGGAAGTATCATCATTCCCATTTTACGGATGAGAAAGCCAAGACACAAAGAAGGTAAGTGATTAGCTCATAGTCATCAGGAGAGCCCGCTGGCTCTGCTGCCAGGAGGTGGGGGCCTCTATTCTCCCATGCTGGGCCTCCCACTGTGTGGGGGGCCTGCAGATGCCCAGCAAGTTGGGGTGTCCCTGGGAGGCCCCCTCAGGGGAATTCTCGAATTCCTTCTCCTGTTCTCCACTGTGTGTCCACACCCAGGCTCTGGATCAGGGCATCTCTCATGCCCTTTGTTTTTGTGTTGTTCTTTTTTTTGTTTTTGACACAGAATTTTGCTTTTCTTGCCCAGGTTGGAGTGCAACGGAACGGCACAATCTCGGCTCACTGCAACCTCCGCCTCCTGGGTTCAAGTGATTCTCCTGCCTCAGTCTCCCAAGTAGCTGGGATTACAGGCACCCGCCACCATGCCCAGCTAATTTTTGTATTTTTAGTAGAGATGGGGTTTCACCATGTTGGGCAGGCTGGTCTCAAACTCCTGGCCTCAAGTGATCCACCCCCCTCTGCCTCCCAAAGTCCTGGAATTACAGGTGTGAGCTGTCACACCTGGCCTGTTTTTGTGTTGTTCTTGTTGCTTTTTTTTTTTTTTTTTGAGATAGGGTCTCAGCTCTGTCACCCAGGCATGATCACAGTGCAGTGGCTCGATCACAGCTCACTGGAGCCCCGACCTTCCTAGCTCAAGCAATCCTCCCATCTCAGTCTCCCAAGTATCTGGGACCACAGGCAAGTGCCACCACGCCTGGCTAATTTTTAAAATACTTTGTAAAGACAGGGTCTTGCTATGTTTGCCCAGGCTGGTCTGCAACTCCTGGGTTCAAGTGATCCTCCCATCTTGGCCTCCCAAAGTGCTGGGATTGCAGGCGTGAGGCACCGCACCCGGCTCTGATGCACTTTGGGTCTTTCTGCAGCTCCAACCTAGAGGAGACCCTCTTGTGTAGGCATCTCTGGGAATGAGCTCCTCCTGTGTCAGACAAATGAGACCCTGGCCTGACTTTCTCTGGCTGTCATGGATCTTCGAAGGTGGTCTAAGCCCTGCTGATCACCTCCCCTCCTACCCTGCTCCAAACCACCATCGATCCCTAAGCCCTGTCTTTAACACTTATTATGCCTCCTTACTGCCACCAACCTAAGCTGGGCAGCACATCAAACCATCACACCCGCATTTATCTTTTGAGTATCTACTGGGTTCTATGGTCTGGGTGGCCTCAGGGAGGGCCTCCCGTAACAGAAAGACACTGGGGCTAGAAATTAACAACAACAACATAACAGGCGTGGTGGCTCACTCCTGCAATCCCAGCACTTTGGGAGGCCGAGGCAGGGCGGATCACTTGAGGTCAGGAGTTTGAGACCAGCCTGGCCAACATGGCGAAACCCTGTCTGTACTAAAAATACAAAAATTAGCCGGGCTTGGTGGCACACACCTTTAGTCCCAGCTATTCGGGAGGCTGAGGCAGGAGAATTGCTTGAACCCAGGAGGCAGAGGTTGCAGTGAGCTAAGATCATGCCACTGCACTCCAGCCTGGGCAACAGAGCGAGACTCTGTCTCCAAGGAAAATAAAAACAAAAAATCTCCCAGCCTGGGCAACACAGTGAGACCTCATCTCTACAAAAAAATGAAATTTGTCAGACATGGTGGTGTGCGCCTGTAGTCCCAGCTATCTGGGAGGCTGAGGTGGGAGAATCACTTGAAGCCCAGGAGCTCGAGGCTTCTGTGAGCTATGATAGCGCCACTGCACTCCAGCCTGGGTGACAGAGCAAAACCCTGTCTCTAAAAATAAAAAAAATTAAAACCCAGAGGTCAGGTTCAGGCTCTGTTCCTTGGTGGCTTTTCGACCTTGGGCATGTCACTGTCACTTTCCCTTCCGGGACCCCAGTTTTCTCACCTGTGGATGATGGGGGTGAGACCTCAGGGTGATGTTCTATCATTCCTCCCCTCCTACGTGGCTGGCAGGGCAGCCTCCTAATGTGGGCTGCCTTCCTGCTCTACCCACTCCCACAGTCCCTCCATACATTTTCTCAATCATGAGCCATTATGTCACTTTGCTGACGAACTTTCAGTGATTTCCTGTGGCCTATGAGAAGTCCAAATCCCTGAGCCTGTCATTCAAGGCCGTCCATCATCTGTCTCCACTCCCCTGTTCACTCCAGGGCTCCCATGGGGAATGCTTGGCTCTGCCAGACCTACTTTTCCTGGAAATAGGCCATGATCATTACCAACTTCACAACTTTGGCCATACCTCCCTCCCTCCTTAAATACTCTCCTCTCTGCCTATTTTCCCTTCCTTTTTTCCTTCCTTCCTTCCTTCCTTGCTCCCTCCCTTCCTTCTTCCCTTCTCTTCCTTTCCCTTTCCTCCCTTCCTCCCTCTTTCTTTCTTCTCTTTCTTTTTCTTTTTCTTCTTTTCTTTTCCTTCCTTCCTTTCTCTTTCTTTCTTTCTCTTTCTTCTCTCTCTTTTCTTCCTTCCTTCCTTCCTTCCTTCCTTCCTTCCTTCCTTCCTCTCTTTTTCTCTTGCTCTCTCTTTCTTTTGCTCTCTCTCTCTCTTTTCTCTTTCCTTCTTTCTTTCTTAATTTTTTTTGGACTGGGTCTCACTCTGTCACCCAGGCTAGAGTACAGTGATGTGATCTCAGTTCACTGTGTCCTCTGCCTCTCGGGTTCAAGCTATTCTTCTGCCTCAGCCTCCTGAGTAACTGGGACTACAGGTGCCCACAACCATGCCCCGCTAGTTTTATATTTTGGTAGAGGTGAGGTCTGTGGATCTCCAACTCCTTTGGGAGGCCAAGGCAGGAGGATCACTTGAGGCCAGGAGTTTGAGACCAGCCAGACAAACATGGTGAGACCCCCATCTCTACTAAAAATACAAAAATTAGCCAGGCGTGGTAGCCCACACCTGTAATCCCAGATACATGGGAGGCTGAGGCAGGAGAATCTCTTGAACACAGGAGGCAGAGGTTGTAGGAGATCGCGCCACTGCACTCCAGCCTGGGCGACAGAGTGAGACTCTCTCTCAAAAAAAATAAGTAAATTAAAAAAAAAAAAAAGTTAGGCTGGGCACAGTGGCTCACGCCTGTAATCCCAGCATTTTGGGAGGCCAAGGCAGGTGGATCATGAGGTCAGGAGATTGACACCATCCTGGCTAACATGGTGAAAACCTGTCTCTACTAAAAATAAAAAATTAGCTGGGCATGGTGGCGGGCGCCTGTAGTCCCAGCTACTTGGGAGGCTGAGGCAGGAGAATGGCACGAACCCAGGAGGCAGAGGTTGCAGTGAGCCAAGATCGCGCCGCTGCACTCCAGACTGGGGAACAGAGCGAGACTCCGTCTCAAAAAAAAAAAAAAAAAAAGGAATGAATGAATTAATTAAAAGATGGGGCCGCAAGGTGCCATGGCTCACGTAATCTCACCACTTTGGGAGGCTGAGTGGGCGGATCATGAGGTCAGGAGTTTGAGACCAGCCTGGCCAATATGGTGAAACCCCGTCTCTACTAAAAAATACAAAAATTAGCCAAAGCCAGGTGTGGTGGCGGGCACCTGTAGTCCCAGTTACTCAGGAGGCTGAGGCAGGAGAATCGCTGGAACTCAGAAGGTGGAGGTTGCAGTGAGCCAAGATTGCGCTACTGCACTCCAGCCTGAGTGACAGAGGGAGACTCCGTTTAAAAAAAAAAAAAAAAGGAGGGACCAAAGAAGGAGAATTGCCCAACGTGTTGGACGGCATCCCAAGAGAACAGACTCCATGAACAGAGCCCCCTGGTCTGGGATCACGGGCCCTCATGGAGCACCGGCAACTTAATAGGCACTTCAGTTACTCCCCCAGTGTTGATTTAGCGTTGGCATTTTTCCCTCCATGCTGGAC
This sequence comes from Gorilla gorilla gorilla, assembly GCF_029281585.2. NCBI lineage: Eukaryota > Metazoa > Chordata > Mammalia > Primates > Hominidae > Gorilla > Gorilla gorilla. Next base: position 86,907,531 of record NC_073230.2, read on the forward strand.
CTCAGAGATGACCTAGAAAAGGCAAATGGCTGGGCAAGGGGCTCACACCTGTAATCTCAACGTTTTGGGAGGTTGAGGTGAGAGAATTGCTTGAGACCAGACTGGGCAACTTAGCGAGACCCCGTCTCTACAAAAAATTTAAAAATTAGCTAGGCATGGTGATGTGCACCTGCAGTTCCAGCTTCTTGGGAGACTGGGGCAGGAGGATTGCTTGAGCCCAGGAATCTGAGGCTGCCTGGGCAGCATAGTGAGACTGTGTCTCTAAAAGAATACTTTAAAAATAGCCAGGTATGGTGGCACATGTCTGTAGTCCCAATTATTTGGGAGGCTGATGTGGGAGAATCTTTTGAGCTCAGGATGTTGAGGCTACAGTGAGCTGTGATCATGCCACTGCATTCCAGCCTGGATGACAAAGTAAGAGCCCATCTAAGAAAAAAAAAAAAAAGGAAGGAAAGAAGGAGAGAAGAAGGAAAGAAGGAGAGAAGAAGGAAAGAAGGAGAAAAGAAGGAAGGAAGGAGAGAAAAAGAGAAAGAAAGAAAGAAGAAAGAAAGAAAGAAAGAGAAAGAAAGAAAGAAAGAAAGAAAGAAAGAAAAAGGAAGGAAGAAAGGAAGGAGGGAGGGAGGGAAGGAAAAGAAAAGAAGGAAGAAAGAAAGATGGAAAAAAGAAATGAAGAAAGGAAGAAAAGGAAGAAAAAAGAAAGAAGGAAAGAAAGGAAGTAAGGAAGAAAAAGAGAGAAATGAAGAAAGGAGAGAAGGAAGAAAGGAAGAAAAAGTAAAGAAGGAAGAAAGAAGGAAAAAGAAATGAAGAAAGGAAGAAAAGAAGGAAGAAAAGGCCGGGCGTGGTGGCTCATGTCTGTAATCCCAGCACTTTGGGAGGCTGAGGTGGGCAGATCACAAGGTCAGGAGATCGAGACCAGCCTGGTTAACACAGTGACACCCCGTCTCCAGTAAAAATACAAAAAATTAGCCGGGCGTGGTGATGGGCGCCTGTAGTCCCAGCTACTCAGGAGGCTGAGGCAGGAGAATGGCGTGAACCCTGGACGTGGAGCTTGCAGTGAGCCAAGATGGTGCCACAGCATTCCAGCCTGGGTGACAGAGCGAGACTCCGTCTCAAAAAAAAAAAAAAAGAAAAGAAGAAAGAAAAAAGAAAGAAGGAAAGGAAGGAAGAGAAAGAAAGAAAGAGAGAAAGAAAGAAAGGAAGGAAAGAAAGAAAAGAAGGAAGGAGGAAAGAAAGGAAGGAAGGAAGAGAGAGAGAAAGGAAGGAAGGAAAGAAAGAAAAGAAGGAAGGAGGAAAGAAAGGAAGGAAGGAAGAGAGAAAGGAAGGAAGGAAAGAAAGAAAGAAAGGAAGAAAGGAAGAGAGAAAGAGAGAAAGGGAGAGAGAAAAGCTGACAACAGAATTCTGAATCAGGGCATCGGGGCTTGAGTCTGTTTTGCTCCTTTCCTAGCTGTGTGGTCTCGGGGAAGTTATTCACTCTTTCTGAGCCTGGGACTCAGGATGCTGAGTGTGACTGTGGTGGCATCTGTGGATGGCCGTGAGGATTAAGTAGACAAGGACGTAGAACTGCAAACTGTCTGCCATTTTACCTGGAAGGTGGGAGAGACCATTCTAAAATGAGCAATTAGAAGGGCCCAGGGGAGGATGGTGGTGGCTGGTGGTTGGGGCTTGTGTGTGTGGGGAAGACCAGTAATCTAAAGACAAGATGAAGATGAGGCCCGTTTCCCTCATGCAATTCCCTGGAAACAGCAAATTGTGAGAGGCTGAATCTGCAAACCAGAGAGGAGATGAAAGGAAGAAGCTGGGATGTGTTTGTAGCTCTCCGCACACAATGGTGAGGTAATATTTCACCACCCTCAGACCTGGAAAGCATGGGTGAATTCATGCATTCACTCCACAGATATTTAGTGAAAACCTCTGCTATGTCAAGCACTGTTCCGGCCACAGAAGGCACAGCAACAAACAAAACAAAGTCATTGCCACTCTGGCTTTTATTATTATTTTTTAAATATTTATTTATTTTTAACGGAGACAGGGTATCACTCTGTCGCTCAGGCTAGAGTTCAGTGGCGCCGTCATAGCTCACTGCAGCCTCCACTTCCCGGGCTCAAGCAATCCTCCCACCTCAGCCTCCCAATTAGCTTGGACTACAAGGTGCGTACCGCCACATCTGGCTAATTTATCTATTTTTGGTAGAGACAGGGTTTCACCATGTTGGCCAGGCTGGTTTCAAACTCCTGATCCCAAGTGATCCACTTACCTCAGCCTCCCAAAGTGCTGGGATTACAGGCATGAGCCATCACACCTGGCCTGGTTTGAAACTTTTGGACTCAAAGGATCCTCCTACCTCAGACTCCCAAGTAGCTGGGACTACAGGTGTGCACCACCACGCCCGACCTAGTTTTAGTTTTTCTAAAGATTGGTTCTTGCTATGTTGCCCAGGCTGGTCTTGAAATCCTGGCTTCAAGTGACCCTCCTCCCTCAGCCTCCCAAAGCACTGGGATTACAGGTGTAAGCTACCACACCAGCCCTTTTGGCTTTTAAATTCAGGCCAGGGAGAGGCAGAAAATGACCGAAATAAAACAATTAGCAGAGAACATAGTATCAGACAATGTCTAGAGCTGTGCAGAGCCACAAAGCAGGAGTGGGGAGGGGTCTGTTTTAGAAAGTAGAGTCAGACAGGGCTTCTCCAATGAGCTGATCTGTGAGCAGAGATCAGAAAATAAGCCATAGGGATGTCGAGAGGATGGGACTCCCAGACAGAGGGAACAGCAGGTACAAGGGCCCTATAGTGGGTGTTTGGGGCAAGGCTCTGGCCATGGCCACGTTGGGGCACATGGTGGGCCTGCAGGCTGAAGCCCTGAAAAGGAAAGCCTTGGGTGCCAGGCTGGCTGTGCCTCTGGCTTGCTGTGTGACCAGGGCAGCTCCGTTACCCTCTCTGGGCTCTGTCTTTCTCTCTGCACAATCAAGAGTTGGCTTGAGTTCCAAGGGTGAGCTCTAACATGTGCGAGCTTGAAATCTGGAGAACTCATGCCTGTGATCCCAGCACTTTGGGAGGCCAAGGCGGGTGAATCGCTTGAGGTCAGGAGTTCGAGACCAGCCTGGCCAACAGGCTACTAAAAATACAAAAATTATCTAGGTGTGGTGGCGGGTGCCTGTAGTCCCAGCTACTTGGGAGGCTGAGGCAAGAGAATCGCCTGAACCTGGGAGGCAGAGTTTGCAGTGAGCCGAGATCGCACCACTGCATTCCAGCCTGGGTGACAGAGTGAGACTCTGTCTCAAAAAAAAAAAAAAAAGAAAAAAGAAATCTGGAGACCAGCAAATGGTCCCATGGTGTAGGGGTTAAGAGTAGAACAGAGGGCAGGAGGCAGCCCTCGCTGAGGCTGGAAATGGACTTTGCAGCTCACAGCAGCAGAGAGAAACCCTACAACCCCTGCAGACTCCAGCCCCCACTCTCCCTGGTTTCAGCTGCTGCAGGGTTAGGCCTGAAAGCAGGGACCAGTAGCTGAGGTTCAAGCTCTCCCTGGGTTTCCCTGCACAGCCAGGGGATGGACACAGCCATCTGTGCAGTTTTCTGGGATCAGGACTGATACCGGGAAGGCTCCTGGGTCTGAGCGGGCGTTGCAGGGAACTGTCCTGATATTCCTGGAAATCAAGCCACCCGGGAGTGAGGCACTTGGACAAGCAGGGTCTTGTTCTGAGGAGGCCCTCAGAGCCCAGGCTGGTCCCTTCTTCCCCAGGCATGCTTTCAGAGGTTAATGAAGACAACCCAGCCCATCGTCTCAGGTCTACTGATAAGGCCTTTTGGAGCAAGGCACCAGACCACCCTTATTGGGCCATTTAGGAAACCCTCAACTCTGAGCTGAAGCTTCCTCATCTGTAAAATGGAAAAAAGGCTCATTGTGATCTTTTTTTGTTGTGTTTTTCTGTCTTTCTTTTTTTTTTAGGAGGCAGGGTCTCACTCTGTTGCCCTGGCTGGAGTGCAGTGGTGCGATCACAGCTCACTGAAGCCTTGACCTCCTGGGCTCAAGCGATCCTCACGCCTTAGCCTCCTGAGTAGCTGGGACCACAGGCGTGTGCCACCATGCTTGGCTAAATTTTGAAATCTTTTTAAAATAGAGATGAGGGTCTTGCTGTGTTGCTTAGACTGGTCTAGAATTCCGGGGCTCAAGCCATCCTCCCACCTAGACCTCCCAAAGCGCTCGGATTACAGGTATGAGCCACCCGGCCTGGGCAGACCCTGTGTTTCTAACAAGTTTCCAGTGTTAAAGAAAAAATTGACACCTTGAATAAAAGCGGGGCCCACTGCGACAGGGTAAAGAACCACCACGATGGGATCTTGCAGTACGGAAAGAGATTGGACTTAACTACAAATACCACAGGAAAAAGTGGGAATTCATAGGCTGGGAGCAGGGTGGGTGAGTGGATAGAAAATTACTAGGAGGAGGCTGGGCATGGTGTCTTGTGCCTGTAATCCCAGCACTTTGGGAGGCTGAGGCAGGCGGATCACTTGAGGTTAGGAGTTCGAGACCAGCCTGGCCAACATGGTGAGACCCTGTCTCTACTAAAATTGTAAAAATTAGCTGGCGGTGGGCCGGGCGCGGTGCTCACGCCTGTAATCCCAGCACTTTGGGAGGCCGAGGCGGTCGGATCACGAGGTCAGGAGATCGAGACCACGGTGAAACCCGGTCTCTACTAAAAATACAAAAAATTAGCTGGGCACGGTGGCAGTCGCCTGTAGTTCCAGCTACTCAGGAGGCTGAGGCAGGAGAATGGCGTGAACCCGGGAGGCGGAGCTTGCAGTGAGCCGAGATCGCGCCACTGCACTCCAGCCTGGGCGACAGAGCGAGACTCCGTCTCAAAAAAAAAAAAAAAAAATTAGCTGGGGGTGGTGGCAGGCGCCTATAGTCCCAGCTACTCGGGAGGCTGAGGCATGAGAATCCCTTGAACGCGGGAGGCGGAGGTTACAGTGAGCCGAGATCGCGCCACTGCACCACAGCCTGGGCAACAGAGCACTCCAGCCTGGGTGACAGAACAAGACACTATCTCAAAAAAAAAAAAAGAAAACAAAAGCACTTGTTGAAGAAATGAACGTGGATGTTTCACACCTCCAGCTTTTGTGTTGATTGTTACATTGTTCAATGAGGAGATGATTTACCTATTTCCAGCATGATCAGGGACTTGTTTCCATAGATACCTGATCATAATGACTAATTAAACAAAAAGGTTTTCTATTCCATTACCTCTCTGATATTAAAAAAAAAAGTCTAACCTTTTATTCTGTTCAGTTTCTTCTTTTTGGAAATATTCATCGTCTTTTATGACTTTAGGAAACATTGCATAAATAGAAATCAGCATTCTCCTTTATCATGTGGCTTTTAGTGTTTGGTCCTCAAGCTGATACAAGGTAAATGTGTTAGTCCATTGTGCGTTGCTATAAAGGATGCCTGAGCCTGGGAGAGGTGGCTCATGCCTATAATCCCAGCACTTTAGGAGGCCGAGGCAGGTGGATCACCTGAGGTCAGGAGTTCGAGACCAGCCTGGCCAACATAATGAAACCCCGTCTCTTCCAAAAATTATAAAAATTAACCTGGCATGGTGGCTCGTGTCTGTAATCCCAGCTAGTTGGGAGGCTGAGGCAGTAGAATCACTTGAACCCAGGAGGCAGAGATTGCAGTGAGCCGAGATTGCGCCACTGCACTCCAGCCTGGGTGACAGAGCAAGACTGTCTCAAAAAAAAAAAAAAGCCTGAGACTGGATAATTTATAAAGAAAAGAGGTTTATTTGGCTTAGGGGTCTTCAGGCTGTCCAAGCATAGTGCCAGCATCTGCTCAGCTTCTGGGTAGGCCTCAGGGAGCCTTTTTTTTTTTTTTTTTTTTCTTTTTTTGAGACAGAGTTTCCCTCTATTGCCCAGTCTGGAGTACAGTGGCATGATCTCTGCTCACTGCAACCTCCATCTCCCAGACTCAAGCAATTCTCCTGCCTCAGCCTCCCAAGTAGCTGGGATTACAGGCATGTGCCACCATGCCTGGCTGATTTTTGTATTTTTAGTGCAGAGGGGGTTTCGCCATGTTGGCCAGGCTGGTCTTGAACTCCTGGACTTAAGTGATCTGCACGCCTCGGCCTCCCGAAATGCTGGGATTACAGGTGTAAGCTGCCGCGCCCGGCCTCTCAGGAAGTTTTTATTCATGGTGGAAGATAAAGGGAGAGCAGGTGTGTCACATGGTAAGAGAGGGAGCAAAAGGGATTCCAGGCTTTTACATTTTAAAAATTATTATTATTATTATTATTATTTGTATTTATTTATTTATGTTTTGAGATGGAGTCTGGCTCTGTCACCCAGGCTGGTGTGCAGTGGCGCAACCTCAGTTCACAGCAACCTCCACCTCCCGGGTTCAAGTGATTCTCCTGTTTCAGCCTCCTAAGTAGCTTCAATTACAGGTGCCTGCCACCGTGCCCAGCTATTTTTTTTTTTTTTTTTTGGATTTTTAGTAGAGACGGGGTTTCACCATGTTGGCCAGGCTGGTTTCGAACTTGTGACCTCAAGCGAGCCTCCTGCCTCAGCCTCCCAAAGTGCTGGGATTATAGGTGTGAGCCATGGCACCCAGCCAGGCCCAGAAACTTGTCAATGGCATGGCCAGGATCTTAACTCAAGAGGTCTGGCTCCAGAAGCTGAGTCCATAACCACTGTCTACACTGCGCCAGGGGTGCCTGGACGTGCTGGGATGAGGCAGCAGGTAGATGGTGGGTAGGAGCATCAGTGGGGCTATTTAGAGACAAGGAAAGGAAGTCGGATGTCTGAAAGGTCTTAAATGCTGGGCTGATGAATTTGGACATTTCCTCATAGACAATGAGGAGTCATTTAAGGATTTCGATGGGGAGAAATCAGATCAATTTGCATTTATGGATGATTGCCCAGGCAGCAGAATGGCATATGGGTTGGAGGCACAGAGACTAGAGGCAGAGGGACCATGGAGGAAGCTGTAGGAGCTGGGGAGACCTGACCCAAGGCCGTGTCATAGGGGAGGGGGAAGCGGGTGCGGGCTGTGAGCCCAGGAAATGGAAAAGCAGGTAAGGTCCCTGAGTACCTTGTTGCTGGCAAAATCCAGATGCTATGTTTGATTTCCTTCCTCCCTCTGGATTGGTTTGGGTGGGAGTCAGGCTGGCCTGACGGATGGAGGACGTCCTCCCTGGTGAGGCTGTTGGACAGAGCCCAAATTCACAACCAGGCAGGCTTTTCAATTCCAGGGCCCAGCCTTCCAATGGGCATCAGTGACCCTGGCTGTCCTGGGGGTCTGGCTTCCTAGGGAGCCCCACTCCTCTTTATGAAACAAAAGATAAGAGCAGCAGTTCCCAAACTTCAGTGTGCATAACAGGTGATCGGGCAGGTGTTTAAAAGTGCAGGGCTAGGCACGGTGGCTCATGCCTGTAATCCCAGCACTTTGGGAGACTGAGGTGGGAGAATTGCTTGAAGCTGGGAGTTCAAGACCAGCCTAGGGAACATAGTGAGACCCTGTCTCTTCAAATTTTTTTTTTTTTTTTTGAGACGGAGTTTCACTCTTGTTACCCAGGGTGGACTGCAATGGTGTGATCTCGGCTCACTGAAACCTCTGCCTCCCGGGTTCAAGTGATTCTCCTGCCTCAGCCTCCCGAGTAGCTGTGATTACAGGCATGTGCTACCACGCCCAGCTAATTTTTTATTTTTAGTAGAGATGGGGTTTCTTCATGTTGGTCAGGCTAGTCTTGAACTCCCGACCTCAGGTGATCTGCCCACCTCGGCCTCCCAAAGTGCTGGGATTACAGGTGTGAGCCACCACACCCGGCTGACAAAAATTTTAAAACATTAGCCAGGTGTAGTGGTGCGCACCTGTAGTCCCAGCTACTTGGGAGGCTGAAGCAGGAGGATCAGTTGAGCCTGGGAGATCAAGGCTGCAGTGAGCTATAATCTGCACCTCAGCCTGGGCAACAGAGTGAGACTCCATATCTCTTTAATAAAAAAAATTTGGCCGGGCACAGTGGCTCACACCTGTAATCCCAGCACTTTGGGAGGCTGAGGCAGGTGGATCACCTGAGGTCAGGAGTTCAAGACCAGCCTCAACATGGAGAAACCCCGTCTCTACTAAAAATACAAAATTAGCCAGGCTAATTGTGGTGGTGCATGCCTGTAATCCCAGATACTCGGGAGGCTGAGGCAGGAGAATTGCTTGAACCTGGGAGGCAGAGGTTGCAGTGAGCCGAGATCGCGCCATTGTGCTCTAGCCTGGGCAACAAGAGCGAAACTCCGTCTCAAAAAAAATAAATAAATAAACTAAAATAAAAAATTAAAATTAAAAAACTTGTTTTAAATGCATGCAGACACCTAGGTCCCATGCCCAGAGATTCTGTGGCAATGTGTCTGATCCTGGGACAGCCACCGGTGTTTGTCATATCAGCCCCATCCAAGGTGGAACAAGGTCTGCTTTTGGGGGCCGGGAGCAGGGAGTCCTTTCTGGATGTGAAGGATGGCGCTAGCTAACACCAGCATCCTCTTAGTGCTAGAGGAGGAGGCTGTCTCTCCCCAAAGGTGGGCAAAGGGCCTGAAAAAGCACCCCCTCCCCCCCCAATTTCTATTTGGGAGAGGGTTGAGGGTTGAAATCAGGTTGGGTAGAGAAACTGGGAACTTGTCTTCAAACTGAATTTTCATGGCCTTTCCACTGAGGTTGTATGATTTTGGAGGTGGTGGCTTGGGTGTTGGTTGGGTTTATGGGTGGCCACAAGTCATCCCCTGCTCCTGCCACTGCCAGTCACTTCTTTTTTTCTTTTCTTTTCTTTTCTTTTTTTGAGCCAGAGTTTCTCTCTGTCATCCAGGCTGGAGTGCAGTGGCGCGATCTCGGCTCACTGCAACCTCCGCCTCCTGGGTTCAAGCAATTCTCCTGCCTCAGCCTCCCAAGTAGCTGGGATTACAGGCGTGCACCACCATGTCTGGCTAATTTTTGGTATTTTTAGTAGAGATGGGGTTTCACCATGTTGGTCAGGCTGGTCTTGAACTCCCGACCTCAGGTGATCCACCCGCCTCAGCCCCCCAAAGTGCTGGGATTACAGGGCATGAGCCACCATGCCTGGCTTTTTTTTTTTTTTTTTTTTTGAGACAGGTTCTCACTCTGCCACCAAGTCTGGAGTGCAGTGATGCAATCAGCTCACTGCAGCCTCAACCTCTGAGGCTCAAGCTATCCTCCCACCTCATCCTCCTGGGTAGCTGGGACTATAGGTATGCACCACAATGTCTGGCTAATTTTTCAAATTTTTTTTTGTGGAGATGGGGTCTTGCTATACTGCCAAGGCTGGTCTTGAACTCCTGAACTCAAGCAATCCTCCTGCCTCAGCCTCCCAAAGTGCTGGGATTACAGGCCTGAGCCACCCTGCCTGGCTGCCAGTCACTTCTATGAAACCTTTACTCCTTCCTCCTCACCCCACCAGGAAGAAATGACCTACCAATCTCCTGCAGTTATCCCACTGTAACTGTGATATAGTAAGAAATAGATCTATATTTGGTCTGTCTCTGGTTCTAGGCACAGGCCTCCAAAACCCTTGGAATTTCCTGAGTGCTAGGAGTGTCTTTCATTTTTATTTTTTTATATGTATTTTTTGAGACGGAGTCTTGCTCTGTCACCCAGGCTGGAGTGCAGTGGGGCCATCTCGGCCCACTGCAACCTCTGCCTCCTGGGTTCAAGTGAGTCTCCTGTCTCAGCCTCCCAAGTAGCTGGAATTACAGGTGTGCACCACCACGCCCAGCAAATTTTTGTGTTTTTAGTAGAGACTGGGTTTCACCATGTTGGCCAGGCTGGTCTCAAACTCCTGATCTCAGATGATTCACCCACCTCGGCCTCCCAAAGTGCTGGGATTACAGGTGTGAGCCACCACACCCGGCCCAAGAGTGTCTGTTATTATTCATCACAAACTCCTTTCCACCAAATCTGAGTTTATGCTAATGAGGTGACACTTTCTGGGCCACTAGACAGTTTCAGGATGGGGGTGGATGCCAGAAAAACCAACCACATGATTAGAAGGTGGGAACTTTCAGCCCCAACTTGGGCCTGCAAGGAGGGAAGAGAGACTGGAGAGTGAATTAACCACCAATGGCCAATGATTTCATCAATCATGCCAATTTATGAAACCTCCATAAACCCCTTAAATGACTGGGTTGAGGGGGCTTCGAGGCTGGTGAACACATCAAGATGCGGGGAGAGGCTGGGTACAGTGGCTCAAGCCTGGAATCCCAGCCCTTTGGGAGTCCGAGGTGGGTGGATCACCTGAGGTCAGGAGTTCGAGACCAGCCTCAACAGGGAGAAATCCCATCTCTACTAAAAATACAAAATTAGCCGGGCGTGGTGATGCATGCCTGTAATCCCTGTTACTAGGGAGGCTGAGGCAGGAGAATTGCTTGAACCTGGGAGGTAGAGGTTGCAGTGAGCCGAGATTGCGCCATTGCACTCCAGCCTGGGCAACAAGAGCGAAACTCCATCTCAAAAAAAAAAAAAAAAAAAAAAAGATGCGGGGAGCGTGGCTTGCTGGAGAGGGCACGGAAACTCCACCAGTCCCCCACCCCTCGCCCTGTGTAATCTCTTCTGTGTCTTCATCTGTATCCTTTATAATATCCTTGAAGATGAACCAATAATAGTAAGGAAAGTGTTTCCTTGAGTTCCGTGAGCCATTCTGGCAAATTACTGAATCTGAGGAGGGGGTTGTGGGAACCCACAACTTTATAGCCAAGTTGGACAAAAATGCGGATATGAGGCTGGGTGCCGTGGCTCACACCTGTAATCCCAGCACTTCGGGAGGCCAAGGCAGGAGGATCGCTTAAATCCAGGAGTTTGAGACCTGCCTAGGCAACATAACGAGGCTCTGTCTCTACAAAATAAAAAATAAAAATTAGCCGAGCATGCTGGCATGCACCTATGGTCTCAGCTGCTTGAAAGGCTGAGGTGGGAGGATTGATTGAGTTCAGGAGATCGAAGCTGCAGTGAGCTATGATCCTGTGTGCCATTGCACTGAAGCCTGGGTGATAGAGCAAGACCCTATCTCAAAAAAAAAGTGAGTCCTCTGTGCACTCAATACATGTGATTGGCATCTGAAGTGGGGAGCAGTCTTGTGGGCCTGAGTCCTTATCCTGTGGGATCTGCCCTAACTCCTGGCAGTTAGTGTCAGAATTGAATTGAATTGCTGGGTGTGGTGGCTCACGCCTGTAATCCCAGTACTTTGGGAGGCCGAGTCGGGTGGATCACTTAAGGTCAGGAGTTCGAGAGCAGCCTGGCCAACATGGTGAAACCCCATTTCTACTAAAAATACAAAAATTAGCCAGGCGTGGTGGCGCACGCCTGTAGTCCCAGATACCCAGGAGGCTGAGGCAGGAGAATCGCTTGAACCCTGGAGGTGGAGGTTGCAGTGAGCTGAGATCATGCCATTGCACTCCAGCTGGGCAACAGAGAGAAGCTCTGTCTCAAAAAAAAGAAAAAAAAGAATTGAATTGAATTGGCCAGGTGCTGCAGCTCATGCCTATAATCCCAGCACTTTTAGAGGCTGAGATGGGAGGATCACTTGAACCCAGGAGTTCAAGACCAGCCTGGACCACATAAGAAGATTCTGTCTCTGCAAAAAGAATTTTTTAAAAATTAGCCAGGTATGGTGGTGCTGTAGTCCCAGCTACTTGGAAGGCTGAGGCAGGAAGATTGTTTGGGTCTGGGAGGTCAAGGCTGCAGTGAGCTGTGATTGCACCACTGCACTCCAGCCTGGGCCACTGTCTCAAAATAAATAAATAAATAAATAAAATAAAGAAGAATTGATTTGAATTGTGGGACACCCAGTTGGTGTCTGGAAAGTTGGAGAATTGGTTGATGTGGGGAAGAAAACCTCACACGTTTGGGTTTGGTGTTAGAAGTGTTGTAAATGAAAACGGTTTAGAATTGTCAACAGCTGTCTTACCTTTGGAGTTATGAGCTTTCCAGGCCAGGAAATGGATTGTTCATTTGTGTGTCCAGGGTTTAGCTGTATCCCTGGCCTGGAAATGTTCCTCAAAAGTCCAAGGAGTAAGAGGGTGAATGGAACATCCTAGGAGTGACCCCGATTTCCCAAAAAGGCAGAGAAGAAAAACTGCATTAATGTCAAAAACCTGTTAGAGAAGTCAGACAATGTGGAATTAGCTACATATGTGTGAAACACAATTCATCATTCTCTTTTTAAAACAATTCATTTTATTTTATTTTATTTTATTTTGGAGACAGAGTCTTGCTCTGTCCCCCAGGCTGGAGTGCAGGGTGTGATTTCGGCTCACTACAACCTCTGCCTCCCAGGTTCAAGCAATTCTCCTGCCTCAGCCTCCCAAGTAGCTGGGATTACAGGCGCTCACCACCGTGCCCAGCTAATTTTTGTATTTTTAGTAGAGACAGGGTTTCACCATGTTGGCCAGGCTGTTCTCGAACTCCTGATCTCAGGTGATCCACCCGCCTCAGCCTCCCAAAGTGCTGGAATTACAGGCGTGAGCCACTGGGCCCAGCTCTTTTTAAAACAATTTAATTAAAACTTTTTTTCTTTCTGTAGAGATGGGGTCTTGCTGTGTTGCCCAGGCTGGTCTCAAACTCCTGGCCTCAAGCAATCCTCCCGCCTCAGCCCCCTGAGTAGCTGAGACTACAGGCATGCACCACCAGGCCTGGCTAATTTTTAAATTTTTTGTAGCTGGGGTCTTGCTATGTTGGCCAGGCTGGTCTGAAACTCCTGCCCTCAAGCAATCCTCCTGCTTCGGCCTCCCATAGTGCTGGGATTACAGGTGTGAGCCACCACATCTAGCCCATTCTTCTCTTTCTGCTGTAGTAGTATAAAATAATAGTAATAATAAAAAATAGTTATCTCCTTATCAAGATAGAAAATGAAAGCTGGCTGGGCACGGTGACTCATGCCTGTAATCCCAGCACTTTGGGAGGCCACAGTGGGAGGATTGCTTGAGTCCAGGAGTTCGAGACCAACCTGAGCAACATAGTGAGACTCCATCTCCATAAAAGAAAAATTAAAAAGACACTTACAAAAGAAAAATGAAAGCCAACACCACGGGATCCATCAGTTTAGCATCCTCAGTTGACAAATATTGTGTCTGCTGACTGAAGTAAACCTATTCATGTTGATAAGTGCATACCTTTGTATTGCTGGGAAAACAAATGTTTTACTCTCCTCCAATCATTGGATACATTGATCATGGTCAGCTATGGTTTCTCTCTTGGTAAGTGCAATTATTGGAAAAAAGATGTGAAAATCAAATGCTGTGTTTGTATTTCTAAGAGTTTGGCTCAGTCAGTCTAAAAAGCCTGTGGATAAGTGGAAACGTGGGAGTGTTTTGAGTCCAGGGCAGCCCGATTCTGAAGGTATTGACCCCATTCTTAGGAATGCCAGCAATGTTTTTTCTGTTTTGTTTTGTTTTTGAGACAGGGTCTCACTCTGTCACCCAGGCTGGAGTGCCATGTCACTGTCATCGCTCACTGCAGCTTCGACCTCCCAGGTTCAAGCAATCCTCCAGCTCAGCCTCCCAAGTGGCTGGGGCTACAGGTCCGTGCCACCACACCTACCTAATTTTTTATTTATTTATTTTTCTTGAGATGGAGTTTCACTCTTGTTGTCCAGACTGGAGTACAATGGCGCGATCTCGGTTCACTGCAACTTCCACCTCCTGGTTCAAGCGATTCTCCTGCCTCAGCCTCCCAGGTAGCTGGGATTACAGGCGCCCACCACCAGGCCCAGCTAAATTTTGTATTTTTAGTAGAGACAGGGTTTTGCCATGTTGGCCATGATAGTCTCAAACTCCTGACCTCAGTTGATCTGCCCGCCTCAGCCTCCCAAAGTGCTAGGATTACAGGCGTGAACCACTGTGCCTGGCAATTTTTGAATTTTTTGTGTAGACAAGGGTCTCCAACTATGCTGCCCAGGCTGGTCTCAAATTCCTGGGCTTGAACCATCCTACTGCCTTGGCCCCCCAAAATGCTGGGATTACAAGTGTGAGCCACCGTACCCGATCTGTTTTTCATTCTTGAGTCATGTTGTCCAATGGTGGGACTCAATGTTTCAAGTATGCCTTTATCACCAATACTTAATCTGTATATAAATGATGGCAATATAGATATAGAAAATTATAGGGTTTCATGCCAGGATGCCACACATAGTTTGACATTTGTGAGAGGTAAGCTAAAATTTATTTCTACTTTATTTTTAATTTTAAGTTTTTTGAGACAGGATCTTGCTCCATTGCCCAGGCTAGAGTGCAGTGGTGTGATCATAGCTCACTGTAGCCTTGAACTCCTGGGCTCAAGCAATCTTCCCACCTCAGTCTCCCGAGTAGGTGGGGCCACAGGCATGCACCACCACGCCTGACTAATTTTTTAAATTTTTAGTAGAGATGGGGTCTCGCTATGTTACCGAGTCTTAAAATGTATTTTTAATGTGTGAAGAGTTTAAGGCAAATCTGGAAGTGATGAAAACTCTTGGAGTCAGATTTGCAGGGTAGGAAATGGGGTAAAAAAAACACCCTCCCTGGCCAGGCGAGGTGGCTTACACCTGTAATCCCAGCACTTTGGGAGGCCGAGGCAGGTGGATCACTTGAGGCCAGGAGTTTGAGAGTGGCCTGGCCAACATGGCGAAACCTCATCTCTGTTAAAAATACAAAAATTACCCAGGCATGGTGGCATGTGCATGTAGTCCCAGCTACTCGGGAGGCTGAGGCATGAGAATTGCTTGAGCCTGGGAGGCAGAGGTTGCAGTGAGCTGAGATCATGCCGCTGTACTCCAGCATGGGCGACAGAGCAAGACCCTGTCTCAAACAAAACAAAACAAAACAAAACAAAAAAACCCTCCTCATTGTTTCTGTCAATGTTTTGCAGAGCAGACTCATTTGCACAGTACAAGGAGTTTCTCCTTCGAAAAAGAAAATCTCTGTAAAAATTCTGAAAATACAAAAGAAGTAAAATGCACCTGAAATCATTTGCAACTGGGAGAGGATATTGATTTCCTAGTGAAACTGTCACTAACAAATTATTATCTGCTCACTCATAACAGCTTGAGGAAACAAGAACACACCTGAAATTCAAAGTTAAACATATTTTATTTCTTGCAAAACAGTGTTTATCTTTAAGGAGTCATGACAAGAATATTCCTTCTGTGAATAAAGCCAATTTGGAGGGAGTTTTGGGAGGCCATAAAAGAGAGTGATTCTAATGTATGAATCTGTTAATGCCTATAGAAGTCAGCAAATTCAAAATGAAATCACCAGAAAAATAAAAGCCGAAACATTGCAGGGCATGGCAGATGAAATCAATGTTTCCTGATAACATGCAAAGGCCATCGCTGGGAAGGGAAAGAACCACTGTAGTTTAGGTAAGAAAAATCTGAATCGCTATCTCAATTTATAGAGACTCTTTGATTTTGCTGGTATTGAAAAGATGACTAAGACTAACTTATATATATGGTCATAAAGACATACATAAGTTGAGGCCAGGGGCAGTGGTTCATGCCTGTAACCCCAGCACTTTGGGAGGCAGAGGTGGGAGGATTGCTTGAGAGCAAGAGTTTAAGACCAGCCTGGGCAACATTGCAAGACCCCATCTCTCTCTAAAAAAGGAGACATATGTAGACTGGGTATGGTGGCTCACGCCTATAATTCCAGCACTTTGGGAGGCCAAGGCGGGTGGATCACTTGAAGTCAAGAGTTCGAGACCAGCCTGGCCAACATGGTGAAACCCCATCACTAATAAAAATACAAAAATTAGCTGGGCATGGTGGCAGGTGCCTGTAATCCCAGCTACATGAGAGGTTGAGGCAGGAGAATCGCTTGAACCCAGGAGGCGGAGGTTGCAGTAAGCCAAGATTGAACCATTACACTCCAGATTGGGTGACAGAGGGGGACTCCATCTAAAAAAAAAGACATATATAAGTTGCCCATATATTATAAAGTTGTGTGTATATATATATATATATAAAGTTGTGTATATATATATAAAGTTGTGTATATATATATATATAGACTCATTCACATAGCACAGGAGTTTCTGCTTTGAAAAATAAAATCTCTGTAAAAATTCTGAAAATACAAAAGAAGTAAAGCACGTCGAAATCATTGCAGTTTGGGCAAGGCGAAGATATTGACTCCCTAATGAAACTGTCAGTAACAAATTATTATCCGCTAATCAAAGTGGAATTTGTCACATGGGTGGCCGAATTCGCAACAGAAGGGTGGACACATCTGTGGGGAACACTGGCTGCACCGCAGTATTGTACAAGGTGGAATAACGGGGTCTGTGCAGGCACATCGGGGACCATTGTCCATTGCAATTTGTGATGCTGACACTTTTGTAGAAAAATAAAAAAACCGCGACGTGCTTTCGTTGCATTCAAGCCTTTGTTCCACATTCTGGCATTCATCTGTGAAAAGACTGGCAATTACCCAAAAACACATGTAACGGGAGTGGCGGAGAGACCCGCAGGACGCTGGGTAACTGCTGAAAACACATCGGGTCGCACATCGCGAGGCTGGATGTGATTGAGTGGCTTCCAGCGATTGCTGAAACTTGGGAAGCAGTATTAAACGATCATCAGACACACAGGTGGCCCATGAATGGAGAATTCCTTTACACGTGCTAAATGTGATAGGAGTGTTTTTGCTGATGTGTTTCAAAGTGAAACCATAGACGTGTTTTCATTGCCTTCAAAAGTAAAAGCAATCTCTCACTGTTTATCATCTCAGAGAAATGATGACTGTTTCAAAACCGTTTGGTAGAGAGAGAGGAAAGGAACCTTGCCAGAAATGAATCTCAGGAGTTCAAAGTGAAAACAAAACAAAAAAAAGAACCTTCCTTTTGGGAAAGAAAAAGTCTGTTGTGGCACAGGATGTGTATGTGTGTAGGAGGAGGGAACATGGAAATTCAGACAGGGAGTTTTCCCCTCCTTTGTCAGAACAGCATGCAACGATATTCAACCTAGAAAGATTTGGTTACTGCATTACTAAATTTAAATGCATATTTTTCAGTGAATAATGATAGCAAAAGAAAGTACGTTTTAAAATCACTGCTTAAATGCATTGAACTGGCTGGGTGCGGGGACTCACACCTGTAATCCCAGCACTTTGAGAGGTTGAGGCAGGAGGATCACTTGAGGCCAGGAGTTTGACACCAGCCTAGGCAAAATAGCAAAACCACTCTACAAAAATAAAAACTAAACATTAGCTGGACATGGTGATGCACACCTGTAGTCCTAGCTACTTGGGAGGCTGAGGTGGGAGGATCATTGAGCCCAGGAGTGAGAGGCTGCAGTGAGTTATGATTGCATCAGTGCACTCCAGCTTGGGTGACAGAGCGAGACCCTATCTCCAGACAAACCAAGTCACCAATAGATGAAGCAATGGCCACATGCATGCAGATATACGGGATAATAGTCTTTTTTTTTTTTTTTTTTTTTTGAGATGGAGTCTCGCTCTACCCCCTACGCTGTAGTGTAGTGACATGATCTCGGCTCACTGCAACCTCCACCTCCCGGATTCAAGCCATTCTCCTTCCTCAGCCCCCTGAGTAGCTGGGATTACAGGCGCCCACCACCATGCCTGGCTAATTTTTGTATTTTTAGTAGAGACGGGGTTTCACTCTGTTGGACAGGCTGGTCTCAAACTCCTGACCTCCCGTGATCCACCAGCCTTGGCCTCCCAAAGTTCTGGGATTATAGGTGTGAGCCACTGTGCCCGGCCGGATAATGGTCTTTCTTACTTGATGCAAGAAAAACTCTAAAACTTCAGTTTCACTAAAGCTACACAGAGCTCAGCCTCTGCCTGGATCACTGGTCTTGGCTGGTGGTTCAGCTCTGTCGCCTAGTAAGTGCCTACCTCTCGGCTCTGCACATAGCCCTGCGAGGCACACAGGTGCCCTGCAAATCGGAAAGTAGGGACTTCAGAGAGGGCAGACCCCGCAGAGGCCTCTCTCTGACTCTGCGTGACCCCTCTGAGTGAGTTGAGATGGTGGACTCTCTCTGCATCGTTTTAACGTCCATTTAAACAGGGTCGTTCAAGCTAGCTGGAGCTGCAGGCTTGAAAGTCTCGTCTCGGAACCTCGCTTGTGGGTTTCAGGATAAAAATGTGTAGTCTACTGAGAGCTCAGAGTGAGAAATCAGACCGGGGAGAGCCTGCACGGGAGGCCAGATGCCGTGGCTGAGCACCAACCCCGCACCTTTTCAGCTGGGTGGGGAAGCTGGAAGTTGGGCTTCTAGGACCCTCAGTTTGTTCAACTCTAAAATGGGAATAAAATCCTACTCTCCTGGGTACTGATAATGAGCCTTGAGTGAGATGACAAATTGAAAACACCTTGTGCGCTACAATGTACAGTACAAATGTGAGACTTTATTATAAAAAATCCCACCTTGGGCCAGGCATGGTGGCTCACGCCTGTAATCCCAGCATTCTGAGTGGCTGAGGTGAGAGGAAAGCTTGAGGCCAGGAATTTGAGACCAGCCTGGGCAACATAGTAAGACCCCATCTCTCTTAAAAATAAAAAAATTAGCCAAATGTGGTGGTGCACACCCATGGTCCCAGCTACTCAGGAAGCTGAGGTAGGAGGGTTGCTTGAGCCCAGGAGGTCGAGGCTGTAGTGAGCTATGATCATACCACTGCACTCTAGCCTGGGTAACAGAGTAAAACCCTGTCTCAAAAAAAAAAAAAAAAAAAAAAAAATCCCAACCTGTTTCCTAACTCCTGACATGCTTTCCTTTCTGGGGCTTTGATTCTCCCATCTTGCATAGGGTTGCCAGATAAAATACAGACTGTGTCATTTTTTTAGTACAAGTATATCCCAAGTATTTCATGGGATATACTTACACTAAAAAATTTTGTTAATCTGAAAATCAAATTTTACTGGGTGTCCTGTATTTTTTATATTATGTATTATTATTATTATTATTAATTTTTTTTTTGAGACAGAGTCTTGCTCTGCCACGGAGGTTGGAGTGCAGTGGAGTGATCTCAGCTCACTGCAAGCTCCGCCTCCCAGGTTCATGCCCTTCTGCCTCAGGCTCCCAAGTAGCTGGGACTGCAGCTGCCCGCCGCCACGCCCAGCTAATTTTTTGTATTTTTAGTAGAGATGGGGTTCCACCGTGTTAGCCAGGATGGTCTCGATCTCCTGACCTTGTGATCCGCCCACCTCAGCCTCCCAAAGTGCTGGGATTACAGGCATGAGCCACTGTGCCCAGCAATTTTTTTTTTTTTTAGAGACAGGGTCTTGATCTGTTGCCTAGGCTGGAGTGCAGTGGTACGATCATAGCTCACCGTAGTCTCGAACTCCTGGGCTCAAGCGATCCTTCCCACCTTAGCATCCTGAGTAGTCAAGACTACAGGTGCATGCCACCAATTCTGGCTGATTTTTATATTTTTATTTGCTTAATCTGACAACTTTACCCCTATAGGAAGCCCAAGGTGAATTCAGGTTTATCTCAGGTAATCTTCACCACACCCACAGATGATGAAAAGAAGAGAGATTTATTTACATCTCATTGTCTCTGCATCAGGTCAGGAGAAACCCCTGGGCCGCAAGGGCCGATTAGGTCACCCAGAAAGGAAGGCTGGAGGGCTGGGCCTCAACCCATCCCACGGCAGCCCCTCCAGACTAGCCTGTTGCAAGAAGGGTGGAGAAGGGGGGCTGCTTTCTCAAGGCTGAGGACAGCCTCTCTCCTCTAGGTAACTATTAAAAACTACTTTCCCTGGCCAGGTGCAGTGGCTCATGCCTGTAATCCTGGCACTTTGGGAGGCCAAGGTGGGAGGATCACTTGAGTTTAGGAGTTTAAGACCAGCCTGGACAACACGGTGAAACCCCGACTCTACTAAAAAAATACAAAAATTAGTCGGGCATGGTGGTGCACGACTGTAGTCTCAGCTACTCAGGAGGCTGAGGCAGAAGAATCACTTGAATCCAGAAGGCAGAGGTTGCAGTGAGTGGAGATTGCACCACTGCACTCCAGCCTGGGCAACAAGTAAGACTCTGTCTAAAAACAAAAACAAAAACAAAAACCCTACTTTTCCTGATACACATGTTGAAGTATTTACGGGAAGGTGTCTGCAGTTTACTTTGAAAGGCGTTATAGGGCCGGGCACGGTGGCTCACGCCTGTAATCCCAGCACTTTGGGAGGCCGAGGCAGGCGGGTCACAAGGTCAGGAGATCAAGACCATCCTGGCTAACACGGTGAAACCCTGTCTCTACTAAAAATACAAAAAAAATTAGCCGGGCGTGGTGGCGGGCGCCTGTAGTCCTAGTTTCTCGGGAGGCTGAGGCAGGAGAATGGCGTGAACCCAGGAGGCGGAGGTTGCAGTGAGCCGAGATCGCACCACTGCACTCCAGCCTGGGGGACAGAGCAAGACTCCATCTCAAAACAAAATAAAAATATAAAATAAAAGGCATTATGAAAACTAAGATGGATTTATGGCTGGATAGAGCGAGGTTAGGTAGGTGAATGGTTGTGAGATAAAATATAATAAAATGTTAGTGTGGAATCTAGGAAGAGGTATATATTTGCTCATTGTAATATTATTTCAACTCTGCTGCACGTTGGGAAATTTGCATAATAAAATGCTGGAAAAAATTTCCAGTAATAGAAAAATATATTCACTCATAGAAAAATTGGAGAATACAGAGGAGTGAGCCCCCAAATCTCCAATAATCCCACAACTCAACAATATTTTCTAATATTTCCTTCTGCCTTTATTATTATTATTATTTGAGACAGGGTCTTGCTGTATCACCCAGGCTGGAGTACAGTGGTGCAATCATGGCTCACTGCAGCCTCAAACTCCTGGCCTCAAGCCATCCTCCCATCTCAGCCTCCAGAGTAGCTGCGGCTACAGGCATGCACCACCACGGTTGGCTAATTTTTAAAATTTTTTGTAGAGATGGGGTCTTGCTAGGTTGCCTAGGCTGGTCTTGAAAACCTGGGCTCAAGCGATCCTCCTGCCTCGGCCTCCCAAAGCTCTGCGATTACAGGCATGAGCCACTGTGCCCAGCCCCTCCTGCCTTTTAAAACGTGTTTGTTGTTGTTTGTAAATCTGGAATTATTCCATATATATATGTTTTTTCATTCCTGCCTTTATCACACACCACAGCTAACAGTTTTTGAGTGTTTATATTGTGGCAGGCACTGTGATAAATCCTTTACATAAATTATCTCATTTAATCTTGTATCATGCTGACAGCACTTCTCCCATGCTAATAAAAGAAGTCCACAGGCATTGCTTGTAATGGCGATTTGATAGTCCATCACATGGGATTAGTTAACTATTGCTGGAAATTTAGGTTGTTCCCCATTTTTCACCATTATAAACAGAGTCTCTGAAACACTCTTACGCAGAAGGCTTTTTTTTTTTTTTTTTTTTTTTTTTTTTAGATACAGGGTCTCGCTATGTTGCCCACGCTGGTCTTGAACTCCTGACCTTATGTGATCCTCCTGCTTCTGCCTCTCAAAGTCCTGGGATTACAGGCACGAACTGCCATGCCCGACCAACAGAAGTCCTATCTCCTCTCTCTCCCCTGCTCCTAGGGACAACTTCCTCACCTGATCACTTCTCTGGTCCTATCGTCCACTAAAGCATTACCACCCCACCCACCTTGCAGGCATTTTAATGTCTTGGCTACCTCTTGGAGGCTCCCTCTGTCCATTGGGGGCTGGAGGCCACATCCGCTAAGTCAGAGCCTCTCTCTTTTCAGCAGAGCCAGGCAGGGACTGCACCCAGGTGGCCCACAGCACCAGCAGACAGCGGCTTCAACTACTCTCCATCCACTGGAAAGGGACTTGTGGGGAGTATGCGGGGAGCGCAGGTGGGGGACCAGGGGGACCAGAGAGACCAGATGTCTGGAGGCCTGTGGGGTGGGCAGGGGTTAGAGGACATCCTTTGGAGGGGGTCTAGACGGAGATGGTCACCCACAAAGAGCAGTAGGGTGGGAGAGATCTTTTATGTTTGTTTCTATAGTTGAATGTGCCAGTTAAATCTCATTCTGTCTGCTAGTATGGCTACTTCTCAATATTTAGGAGAAATTTCTGTTTTGTTTCTCCAGCTCTATTTTAAACCTCAAGTTTCAAATCGAACTGCTGTCTCGGTGCCAGCCGCTAACAGGCAGTGACAAGGATAGAGAACTATACACGCTCAACAATCCCTTGGCTGAGCACAGTGGTTCCCGCCTGTAATCCCAGCACTTTGGGAGGCCAAGGCGGGAAGATCACCTGAGGTCTACCTGGCCAACATGGTGAAACCCCATCTCTATTTTTTTTTTGAGACAGAGTCTCGCTCTGTCGCCCAGGCTGGAGTGCAGTGGCGCGATATCGGCTCACTGCAAGCTCTGCCTCCCTGGTTCACGCCATTCTTCTGCCTCAGCCTCCCGAGTAGCTGGGACTGCAGGCACCCGCCACCACACCCAGCTAATATTTTTTTGTATTTTTAGTAGAGACAGGGTTTCATCATGTTAGCCAGGATGGTCTTGATCTCCTGACCTCGTGATCCACCCACCTCGGCCTCCCAAAGTGCTGGGATTACAGGCGTGAGCCACTGCGCCCAGCCCCCCATCTCCATTAAATATACAAAAAAAAAAAAAAAAAAAAAATAGCCAGGCATGGTGGCGGGCACCTGTAATCCCAGCTACTTGGGAGGCTGAGGAGGAGAATCGCTCGAACCCGGGAGGCGGATGTTGCAGTGAGCTGAGATCCCGAGACTGCACTCCAGCCTGGGCAACAAGAGCAAAACTCCGTTTCAAAAAAAAAAAAAAAAAAAAAAAACCAATTCCTTGCTATGGCTTTCCAGAGTCAGGGTGAAGTTCCAGAGACCCAGGCACCTGGGCTGGAACCCCAGCCGTGCCAGGTACCCCTGGTGATCTAGGGCACATCCATTTGCCCCCCCCACCCGAGCCTCTGTTTCCCTATCTGTAAAGCAAAGGCAATGCATTCCTTCACTTTCTAGTTCCCAGGGGTTGCTGTGGGTGGTGAGACAGGGCCCACGAAGGTTTGCGGTGCGGGGTGGGACACAGTAGGACCCTCATGGGGTGACTGGTGAGTACAATTGGCCATCCTTTCTCTCCAGCCTCCGTGGGGAGGTCGCCTTGACTCGCAGACTTGGCTTTGCTCCATCTGTGCACGGCTCTCTTCCCTGGAGCCTGAGTGGAATGTTTTCTCTTTCCTCCTCCTCCTCCTCCTCCTCCTCCTCCTCCTCCTCCTCCTCCTCCTCCTCCTCCTCCTCCTCCTCCTCCTCCTCCTCCACCTCCTCCTCCTCCTCCTCCTCCTCCTCCTCCTCCTCTTCCTGTGACCGTCTGTGGGATGCCTCCAGTGTCCTGGGCTCCCCCGGAGGCAGCCCGAACCCTCTCCCCGCCCAGCGCTGCCCCTCGGCCCACCAGGCTGTTTCCAATTTGAACAGCATGCATCTTGTCTCTGAGATCACAGCCGCCTCTTTGATGGAACTAATGATGATCTAGGACTTTGGGGGCCCGAGACCTCCCCAAACTGAGATAAATCCTGCCTCTGTGCAGACAAGGGGCCTCCAGCCCGGCATCTGATCCCCCTCCTCCGGGCTGGACAGGGAGGGGAGGTGCCTGTGGGAGCCCCCTCCCGGCAGGCTGGGAGGGTGGTGGCTGAGTCCAGGGAGACAGGAAGAAAGGGATTTCTCTGAGGCTCCAAAGAGGGTCCCACAACCCGGTGGGGGAGGGTGGCAAGCTTGTGAAAGGGCCTCTTATAAGGCGGTCTGATCCCATCACAACCCAGGACACAGCTGGAGCAAAAGGCAACTTACACAGGCCAGCCTGCTTCTCAGACTCAGTGCCACTAACCGTTCCTGGCACCTTGCTTGCACCGCTGGGGACGCAGGGAGGAATGACTCTAGTTTCTGCCGCCAGGAGCTCGTGATGAGGGAGAGGGATGGGTAAACCAATGACTCCAATACTGCGTATTGAGGACTGCAATGGTGAGGACCCCAGGGGCTGTGGGAGCATGGCAGATAGGACCTGACGCAGCCTGTAGAGCCTGGAAGGCTTCCTGGAGGAGGTAGCCCTGATCTGGGTCTTGCGCAGGTCCCACAATGAGCAGATGATGTGCCCTGTCCATACAGAATAAACAATAAAAAAAGATACTAAACCCTATCAAGCTTGCCCAACCTGCCTTGTTTGGCTGTTGTTGTTCTGTTCTGTTTTAGGCTTTTAGCAGCCTGAAACCATGGTTTTTAGTTTCTGTCTCTAGTGACAAGCGGAAAAGAGGGATGAGGAAGGGGATTTACTGGCCCAACCAGAAACAGAAACTAAGAGCCTGTGACTGTATTCTCTCCCTTGGACACCCCTGAAACCATGAAACTTATACATATGCTGAAATTAAAATACCTTCTTTCTAGATTTTCTGATTGGAAAATTTTGGATCCGTTCATCAAAGAAGCTTTATTTTATTATTATTATTATTATTAATTTTTGAGACTGAATCATGGTCTGTTGCACAGGCTGAAGTGCAATGGTACGATCTCAGCTCACTGCAGCCTCTGCTTCCCAGGTTCAAGCGATTCTCCTGCCTCCAGCTCCCAAGTAGCTGGGATTACAGGTGCCCACCACCAGGCCTGGCTAATTTTTGTATTTTTAGTAGAGACAGGGTTTTACCACATTGGCCATGCTGGTCTCGAATTCCTGACCTCAGGTGATCTGCCCTCCTCAGCCTCCCAAAGTGCTAGGATGACAGGCATGAGCCACCACACCCAGTCTATTATTATTAATATTTAGAGATGGGATCTCTGTCAACCAGGCTGGAGTGCAGCAGTGTGATCATAGCTCACTGCAGCCTCGAACTCCTGGCCTCAAGCGATCCTCCTGCTTCAGCCTCCCAAAGTGCTGGGATTTTAGGTGCATGCCACCATGCACTTAGCCCATTTTAAGTTTTTAAAGAAATGTGAGTTGGATTCTGGTGAGCAGCAGAAGGTGGAGGAAGAGGAAGTGAAAGGTGAAGGAGGCAGAGGAGCAGCATTGAGTGCTGGGAAGGAGGAGGCACTGGCTGGGGGCTTGCCCTGTCTAAGGAGGGGCATCCTCCAGGAAAATCAGACTGTTCTGTCCTTCATGATCTGTCCTCCAACCTCTAGGAGCATCGCCCCCACCCCTTCCATAGCCAGGGGCCTGGCTCAGAGGCACAAGGTGCTCAGAGATACCAGTGAACCCCAGGGTAACAGTCGGAGTGGGCTTCCTGGAAGGGTCTGGAAGGACCCTGACTTATCACCTCATAGCGGCTCCTCACTCTTCACAAGATAAAACTAGACTTTAGAGGGCAACTGTGGTGTGGCTCACACCCGTAATCCCAGCACTTTGGGAGGCCGAGGGCCTCTTGAGGCCAGGAGTCCAAGACCAGCCTGGGCAAACATAATGAGACCCCATCTCTAAAAAAAATTTTAAAACGAGCCAGGCATGGCAGTGCATGCCTGTAGTCCCAGCTGTTGGGAGGCTGAGGTGGGAGGATCACTTGAGCCCAGGAGGTTGAGGTTATAGTGAGGCATGATTGTGCCACAGCACTCCAGTCTGGGTGACACAGCAAGACCCTGTCTCAAAAGCAAACAACCCAACCAAAAAACCAACAAAACCCCCAAAATCCCTCAAAGAACAAAAACCCATAATTGTCCCCCACTCCCCCCAAAAAAACAACAAGAAAACTAGACCTTGGAGTGTGGCTTCACGGGCCCCTCTTCCATCTGCCCTTAGACAGATCTTCAATAATGCCCTATCTATATCAGCTCTTGGTTGGCGCGATAGAGATAATACATTCGCTGCTCCAGAGTCACTCGTGGTTCAGGAAAGGCCAAAGAGTTACCAGGAGTCAGTCATCACCTAAGTGGTACCTCCTGCCTGGGAAATGCCTCTATCACTGCCCACCTCCAGGTACCCAGAACTCCGGCCACTACCAAGGATCACTTGAGCCCAGCAGTGTGAGGCTGCAGTGAGCTATGATCATGCCATTGCATCCAGCCTGGGTGACAGAACCACACAGCAAGACCTGGTCCCCCCTGGACCCCCACAAAAAACCCCCAAAAAACTTAAAATGAATTCATTAAAAACTTATTAAAATAAAAATTTAGCATTTAAGGCCAGGCACGGTGGCTCATGCCTGTAATCCCAGCACTTTGGGAGGCCGAGATGGGTGGATCTCTTGAGGTCAGGAGTTTGAGACCAGCCTGGACAACATGGTGAAACCTCATCTCTACTAAAAATACAAAAATTAGCCAGGCATGGTGGTGCATGCCTGCAATCCCAGCTGCTCGGGAGGCTGAGGCAGGAGAATCACTTTAACCCAGGAGGCAGAGGTTGCAGGGAGCTCAGATTGCACCACTGCGCTCCAGCCTGGGCGACAGAGTGAGTAAGACTTCGTCTCAAACAAACAAACAAGCAAAAACAAACAAACAAAACAAAACACAAAACCTTAGTATTTAAAATAAATAATTAAAATGGTATTCATTAAAAAGCTGAAAATCAACCCAGGCTTAATGAAAGAAAGAACTTAGTATGCTTAAAAAAGACTTTAACGAAAACTCTTAGTATTCATTTAAAAACTTTAAACCAAAACTGAATATTCACTTAAAAACTTAAAAAATGAACTCAGGCTTAAAAAACAAAAACAAACAAACAAACAACGAACTCTCCGGGCTTTCTGGGGATGTAACCAAGCTGAGGTTGGGCTTACTTCCCTCCAGCAAAGGGCCCCTTTCAAACCACTTGTGGCTGAGCCATCAGACCCAGATGTGACCTCCCCCCGCCCCGTGGGGGTCAGCAGCTCACCTGGGCCCTCTCCAGCCTGCCCTCCTGCCACCCCTGTTTATGTGTGCACCTCAGGGATTCCAAAAAGGAGTTAGTGTGGGTCTGCCTCTCAGCCACCTGCTTCCGCTCTTACCTACATGACTCCATTTTCTGAGCCCGGTAGCTTTTTTTTTTTTTTTTTTTTTTTTTTTTAACAGAGTCTCGCTCTGGCCCAGGTTGGAGTGCAGTGACACGATCTCGGCTCATCACCGGTTCAAGCGATGGGCTGTAGCTGGGACTACAGGCACACACCATCCCACCTGGCTAAATATTGTATTTTCAGTACAGACGGAATTTCTC
This sequence comes from Gorilla gorilla gorilla, assembly GCF_029281585.2. Lineage (NCBI taxonomy): Eukaryota > Metazoa > Chordata > Mammalia > Primates > Hominidae > Gorilla > Gorilla gorilla. The sequence continues at coordinate 86,934,648 of NC_073230.2, forward strand.
CTTGTTGGCCAGGCTCGTCTCGAACTCCTGACCTCAAGTGATCCGCCCGCCTCGGCCTCCCAAAGTACTGGGATTACAGGCGTGAGCCACCACGACCGCAGAGACCCGTAGCTTTCTAAAAGAGGCTCTGAGGGTGCTTTCAGTGATGACCCTTGGCAGAAACCGGAGGAAGGGCTGAAGGTGATGGGGGAGGGGCGGAGCTCTGCCTTGAGCTTTGCTGCGGAGCCAAGCCTTCCCTCGTTGTCTAGCTCTGGCACTTTGAGCAGGTTCTGTCGGGGGTATCCCTGCCCTGGAAGCCCCTCTCACCTTCCCAGGTTAGGGGTGGCGTCCCCCAGTCTCCCTGAGGGCAAGGGCTGTTCTCATTTGTTTTGGAGGCCAGCTCTGCTCAGGGCCTGGGAATACAGTAGGTGCCTAATAAATATTTGCAGCGTTGAACTCTGTGCCCAGCAGCCCCTAGCCGTTCACCAGACAGCCTTGGCCTCCGGAGAGTGGGCTTTGGGGGAGGTGGCCTGGGCCGGGGGAGGGTGTGAGAGGCCTCATGGAGGGGGGCGGGGGCGGATCCGGGGTCGCTCTGGCTCAGCCTCCGGGGCCGTCCCCGCTGCCTTTGCAGAAGGCGCCTCCGCTGTGGCTCTTCCCCCTGGGCTGGAGCCAGAGCCTAGCGCACCCGGAGGAGGAGGAGGAGGAGGACGAGGAGGAGGAGGAGGCGGCGGCGGCGGCTGCGTTGCCGTCTGTGCCCATCACCTGAGCTGCACCGGGCGGGGAGGATAACAATTATTGGGAGAGGTTTGAAAAAAAAATCATTATCAAATAACTACAGCTTGCAAAAGTTGGCGGGCGGAACGGAAAACGCGGGCTGGATCACTCTGGGGACGCCGCCGCCGCTCCCGAGCAGCTCCGCGGTAGCCAGAAATGGAAGGACGTACATCTGCAACGCATTTGTGCGAGGTTCACCTTGGAGACCGCGCTGCTGGATGCAGGCGGCGAGTTCACGCGAAAGGAAAAACTCTTTTAAGAGGGATTTCTCCTTGGGGGACCCTGCCCGGCACGCGCGGCGGGGAAGGGCGCCCCCTGCCAGGCGCGCGCGTGGAGCTGGGACGCTCCGATGGGGTGGGGGCCGCCTCTCTGAGCCTCAGTTTCTCAGTCTGTCCGAGGGCTTGCACAGATTCGTGGCTGGCCTTGCAGGACCCTTCCAGTGGGGATATTCTTTTTTTATTTTTATTTTTTACTTATTATTTTGTTTAGATGGAGTCTCATTCTTGTCGTCCCAGCTGGAGTGCAGTGGCACAATCTCGGCTCACTGCAACCTCCGCTTCCCGGGTTCAAGTGATTCTCCTGCCTCAAGCCTCTCGAGTAGCTGGGATTACAGACCCCCGCCGCCATGCCCGGCTAATTTTTGTATTTCTAGTAGAGGGGTTTCACCATGTTGGCCAGGCTGGTCTTGAACTCCTGGCCTCAAGTGACCTGTCCGCCTCGGCCTCCCAAAGTGCTGACATTACAGGCTGAGCCACTGCGCCCAGCCTCCAGTGGGGATAGTCTAAGAATCTTCTTATTTCTGGCACCAGGTCCCGATGGAGGTAGAGGTACCAGCCCTTAAGGTACCAGGACCTGGTCATCGCATTCCCAGCCCTGTTTACATTCTAGGGTGCTGCGGGTACGTGATGGTCTAAGGAAGATCAAATCCACTTTCCACTTCTCAGGGCCCTGCCGACAAGTGCAAGGGTTTGTTCCTTCTCAGGGGAGGAGGGGACCCCTGTCCCCCTTCTCAGGGGCAGTTCCATCCATTCTCACATCTTGGGTCTTCAGTGTGCACCTCCCACAGCTCACAGACATCCCTGTCTCCCCTAAACCCCTTTGCCGTGACGCCCACCGCCCATCCACCTTCCCCCGCGGGCTTCCTTCTCAGAGTGGTCAGTACGTAGTCTAGTGTCCACATCTTCCTCCCTGCAGTCACTTTGAAGGTGGCCCAAGCTTCAGGGCCCCCCTCCTTCTCCAAACACGTCTGGGCCTCTGGGCCTTTTAGAGTTAGAAAAGGGGAGGGGGGCTGTGGGGAGCGAGAGGTGCAGGAGTGAAGTGTGGGGACCCTTCCTGGGACCCCTCACCCTCACACACACACCACCCCACTTGCCTAAGACAGGCACAACTGGAGCCATCTCGAGACCCAGAATTCCTCTCCAGGTTATGGTGTTTCTCACGGTCCTTGCCCACCAGGAGATAGAAAGTTCTGGAAAGATGCTGTTGGAAAGGTGAAGCTAGAAGCACGGCCTCTTTGCACAGGCTATGCTTTAAGTGCTCATAACTAGCTCACATCTACTGAGCCATCACTGTATACCAAGCACTGTTCTAATGTTTTATTTTTATTTTATTTTTTATTTTTGAGACAGAGTCTTGCTCTGTTGCCCAGGCTGGAGTGCAGTGGCATGATCTCAGCTCACTGCAACCTCTGCCTCCGCCCCCTCTCAAGTGATTCTCCTGCATCAGCTTCCTGAGTAGCTGGGATTACAGGTGCCAGCCACCACACCCAGCTAATTTTTGTATTTTCAGTAGAGATGGGGTTTCACCATGTTGGCCAGGCTGGTCTTGAACTCCTGACCTCAGGTGATCCACCTGCCTTGGCCTCCCAAAGTGGTAGGATTACAGGTGAAATGTTTTAAATGTGTTGTTTTGAAGAGACAGGACCTCCCTCTGTTGCCCAGGCTGGAGTGCAGTGGCGCAATTATGGCTCACTGCAGCTTCAAACTCCTGGGCTCAAGTGATCCTCTCTCCTCAGCCTCCCAAGTAGCTGGGACTACAGGCTTGTGTAACCACACCTGGCTAACTTTATAATTTTTTATAGAGTGGGATCTCACTATGTTGCCCAGGCTGATCTCAACTCCTGGCCTCAAGTGATCCTTCTGCCTCCGCCTCCCAAAGTGCTGGGATTACCAGTTTAAGCCACCACGCCCAGCCACCAACTCACTTTCACTTGGCTAAATCGGGCCCTGTTTGGAAGACGCCTGAAATTGGCAGGAGAGCTGGATGTGGCCATGGTCCTTCACTGCCCAGGGCGTGCTTGTCCCATCCAGCCTGTACTCCTGTGGCTGTGTGGATGACCGAGGGCTCACCTGGTCTTGCTTTTCTTCACCTCACTCTTCCCAAGAGGCTGGTTCTGACACTAACAGTCACCCATTGGTAAACAGCCCAGCACCAAAAGCCCCTAAGAACCTTCAGATAAGAGACACCCCTTGGGGGAAGGAAGAAAAAAAAAAACACAACCTAACAGGAAGCCAAGTGGGTAAACGGTTACTTGCATGATTGTAAAGGCTGCATGTTTCTTCCCCAGGCGAGAGAGACTGAGCCTTTCACTCTCAGAGCCAGCTTGGCCAAAGTCTCAGAAGCAAGGTCTCTGTGCACCTTGGGGCTGTTGGCAGGGCTGAGGAGAGGAGTGACCAAATCATGGGTCTGGGAGAGAAATTTCCTCCCATGCTATTCTGGCTCCTACCTAGAGAGTTCTCTCACTTCTGAGAGGTATCCTGTGAGGGCACAGTGGACAGGAGCAGAGACCTGGGGTCAGGCAGGCCCAGCACAGAGATGCCTAATGCCCTTGGGAAGTCACTTGACCTTCCCGAATCCACCTTTTTTTTTTTTTTTTTTTTTTTGAGTTGGAGTCTCACTCTGACACCCAGGCTGGAGTGCAGTGGTGCAATCTTGGCTCACTGCAGCCTCCATCTCCTGGGTTCAAGCAATTCTCCTGCCTCAGCCTCCCAAGTAGCTGGGATTATAGGCATGTGCCATCATGCCCGGCTAATTTTTGTATTTTTAATGGAGATGGGGTTTTGCCACGTTGGCCGGGCTGGTCTCGAACTCTTGAGCTCAGGTGATCTGCCCATCTCGGCTTCCCAAACTGCTGGGGTTACAGGCATGAGCCACTGCGCTGGGCCCCGAGTCTTCCTTTTAAACCATGAAACGGGGATTGCCCAGGTGGGATGGCTCACATTTATAATCTCAGCCCTTTGGGAGGCCAAGGCAGGAGGATCGCTTGAGGCTAGGAGTTCCAGACCAGTCTGGGCAACATAGCGAGACCTCGTCTCTACAAAAAATAACAAAAAATTAGCCAAGTGTGGTGGCGTGTGCCTACAGTTCCAGCTACTTGGGATGCTGAGGCTGGAGGATGGCCTGAGCCCAGGAGTTGGAGGCTGCAGTGAGCTATGATCACACCACTGCATTCCAGTCTGGGCAACAGAGCAAGACCCTGTCTCTAAAAACCAAACACAAAAAGCCAAAAAACAAAGCTAAAACAACCCCTACAGGTGTGGTCAAAGGGCTGGGGAGGAGGGAGAGAGGAGGAGCTTCCCCAGGGGAGACTTCATCACCAAACTCTGTACCTGCAGGCACCTTGTCCTCCCCTGGAGGTGGGGGTTGGTGAACCGGAAACCCATGACTCACTCCCTCCCTGCCCAGCCAGGCCTGGACAGCTGTGCAAACAGACTGAGGAAGGGGCTTCCAGGCCACACTCTGTGCCTCTCCTCCTCCTCCTCCTCCTCCTCTTCCTCCTCCCTGGAGTCTGCCCAGGCTGGCTCCATCCCTCTGGGCCCCTTCTCTCCCTGAAAATTGCAGGAATGTGCACCACTGTGTTAGAACCAAGTCCTTGGAAGACTCCAGATTTCCCCTTGACTTGGGAGTACTGGGACGTAGGAAGAAGGGGTTGGGGCTGTCCAGGTCTCCCTGGCCCGAGGGTCTCACCCTTAGGTCCTCCGAAGCCCTGTTTCCAAGGATAGCAGACCCGCCCTCACAATAGCACCCACTCACTGAGTCCCTTCTGTCACGGTGCATACCCTGCTGTCCCTGGGACCTGTACTTGGATGTCTCAAGGGCATGTTCAACTCCCCGTGTCCCAAACTCAACTCAGGCTCTCCCCTCTCAGGAAATGTCCCTGCCCTCCACCCAGGGCTCAGGCCAGAAGCCTTAGAGTCCTTCTTGACATCACCCTCTCCCTCACCTTCCCCACCCAATCTGACATCAAACTGTGTAGACTCCAGCTCCCAAAAATACCCCAATCCAACTATTCCTGGCCATCTCTGCTGCCCTACCCGTGGGGGCCTCTGCCCTCGTTCCACCTCCCATTCACTCATCCTCCACCCTGCAGCCAGAGTAACCTTTTTTCTTTCTTTTTTCTTTTTTCTTTTTTTGAGATGGAGTCTCACTCTGTCACCCAGGCTGGAGTGCAGTGGCACGATCTCGCCTCACTGCAACATCTGCCTGCCCGGTTCAAGCAATTCTCCTGCCTCAGCCACCCAAGTAGCTGGGATTACAGGCGTGCACCACCATGCATGGCTAATTTTTGTATTTTTAGTAGAGATGGGGTTTCACCATGTTGGCCAGGCTAGTCTTGAACTCCTGACCTCAAGTGATCCTCCTGCCTTGACCTCCCAAAGTGCTGGGATTACAGGCGTGCACCACCACGCATGGCTAATTTTTGTATTTTTAGTAGAGATGGGGTTTCACCATGTTGGCCAGGCTGGTCTTGAACTCCTGACCTCAAGTGATCCTCCTGCCTTGACCTCCCAAAGTGCTAGGATTACAGGCGTGAGCCACTGCGCCTGGCAACCAGAGTAATTTTTTTTTTTTAGACAGAGTCTCACTCTGTTGCCCAGGCTGGAGTGCAGTGGCACAATCTCGGCTTACTGCAAGCTCCACCTCCCGGGTTCACGCCATTCTCCTGCCTCAGCCTCCCAAGTAGCTGGGACTACAGGCGTCTGCCACCACACCTGGCTAATTTTTGTATTTTTAGTACAGACGTGGTTTCACCTGGTTAGCCAGGATGGTGTTAATCTCCTGACCTCATGATCTGCCAGTCTCGGCCTCCCAAAGTGCTGGGATTACAGACGTGAGCCACCGCGCCTGGCCCAGAGTAATGTTATTAAAATGTCAATCAGATCACATTTCCCCCTGCTTACAACTTTTTGATGGTTTCTCATTGGATTTAAGACAAAATCCAAACTCCATATATCACAGCCTGCAAGTCCTTCCATGCTGTATCTCCTTGCATAGTTTAATAGTCCCCTGCACTGGACTGTAAGCTCCCAGAGGGCAGGAACAGCCCATTTTTATGCACTGGGGCTCCTGTAGGGTGTGAGAGAATCCCAACCCCTTGCCTTTGATCTGAGCTGGACACACTGCAAAGACATGCTCCAAAACTTTTCCCATGTGACACTCATGTGACCCACCTCAAGGGGTGCCACCATTTCACCTGTTACGCAGATGGCGAAGCCAAGTTTCCAAGACGGCAGGAGACTTGTAAAAGGGCACATGGATAATAACTGCAGTAGACAGGCTGTATTGGCGTTCACTGTGTGCTATGACCGGTTCTAATCACTCTGTGTGTAGTTTTACATTGAATGCTACATACTAACCCTGAAAAGTAGATAGTCTTCCTTCCTCCCTCCCCTCCTCCCTCTTTCCCTTCCTTCCTCCCTCCCTTCCCTCCTTCTTCCCTCCCTCCCTCCCTTCTCTCTCTCTCTCTCTCTTTCTTTCTTTTTTTTTTGAGACGTTGTCTCGCCCTGTTGCCCAGGCTGGAGTGCAGTGGCACAGTCTCGGCTGACCTCCGCCTCCTGAGTTCAAGTGATTCTCCTGTCTCAGCCTCCTGAGTAGCTGGGATTACAGGCATGTGCCACCATACCCAACTAATTTTTGTATTTTTGTAGAGACAGGGTTTCTCCATGTTGGCCAGGCTGGTCTTGAACTCCTGATCTCAGGTGATCTGCCTGCCTCGGCCTCCCAAAGTGCTGGGATTACAGGTGTGCACCATCACACCCGGCTACTTTTTGTATTTTTAGTAGAGACAGTGTTTCACCAAGTTGGCCAGGCTAGTCTCGAACTCCTGACCCCAGGTGAGGTGCAGTGAGCTGTGATAGTGCCACTGCACTCCAGCTTGGGTGACAGAGTAAGATCCTGTCTCAAAAAAAGAAAAAGAAAGAAAGGAGGAAGGAAGGAAGGGAAAGAAAGAGAGAGAAAGAAAGAGAGGCTTGGGGCGATGGCTCACCCCCATAATTCCAGCACTTTGGGAGGCCAAGGCAGGTGGATCACTTGAGGTCAAAAGTTCCAGACCAGTCTAGCCAACATGGTGAAACTCCGTCTCTATGAAAAATGCAAAAATAGCCGGGCGTGGTGGCAGGTGCCTGTAATCCCAGCTACTCGGGAGGCTGAGGCAGGAGAATAGCTTGAACCTGGGAGGCGGAGGTTGCAGTGAGCCAAGATAGCACCACTGCACTCCAGCCTGGGCAACAAGAGTGAAATTCCATCTCAAAAAATAAAATAAAATAAAAAAATGGGAATAATACTCATCTCACAGTATTGTTGATAATTATAGTAATATATATTGTTGGGAATTCAATATATATTATTATATATTATATATATTTTACACACACACACACATACATTCAAACTCCTCCTCCAAAGTTCAGAACTCAATTGACACAAGAGACTTGCAGGAGTTGGATCAATTGAGATGGGAAGGCACCCTCTGTGGGCAGCTGACTGGACTGAAACGTGCCTAGAAGGGACTAACATGGGCAGTCACTTCCTTTTCCCAAACCCACCAATCAGATGAGTCCTGCTCCTAGGAGAGAAGGAAGTGGATCAGAAAAGCAGGAAGTGAAGAGGGGACTCCTCATTGTCATTGGAAACTTCAGGGGTGGGGGAGGAAGTGCTCCCCAAATATATAAAAAATGTCCAGCCATTATTAAATGGCTGTTTCTGGTTTTGCATGAACTTGTGAGACCACCCACCTGGAGGGATGACATTATTGCTAAAACCTCTCCCAATTTTTTTTTTTTTTTTTTGAGATGGAGTTTCACTCTTCTCACCCAGGCTGGAGTGCAGTGGCTTGATCTCGGCTCACTGCAACCTCTGCCTCCTGGGTACAAGCAATTCTCCTGCCTCAGCCTCCCGAGTAGCTGGGACTCCAGGCATGTGCCACAATGCCCAGCCACTTTTTGTATTTTTAGTAGAGACAGAATTTCACCATGTTGGCCAGGCTGGTCTCAAACTCCTGACCTCAGATGATCTGCCCGCCTCAGCCTCCCAAAGTGCTGGGATTACAGTGTGAGCACCATGCCTGGCCAAACCTCTTCCAATTCTATCATGCATAGCTCTGAGATTCTCATCTGAACATGGCTTCCTTCTCTACATGGATTTGTGCTGAGACATGTGCTAGAAAATGCCATTTCAGTCTTGATGAAATCTCTCAAAACACATTTGAAATCCATTTTCCTTTCTCTCACTTTAATTCCGGGAGGAGTTAAGTCCCAATTGAATTTTTTTTTCTTTTTTTTTCTTTTGTGTGTGTGTGTGTGTGTGTGTGTGTGTGTGTGTGTGTGTGTGATGAAGTTTCAATCTTGTTGCCCAGGCTGGAGTGCAGTGGTGCGATCTTGGCTCACTGCAACCTCTACCTCCCGGGTTCAAGTGATTCTCCTGCCTCAGCCTCCAAAGTAGCTGGGTTTATATGCGCCCACCACCACGCCTGGCTAAATTTTTGTATTTTTATTAGAGACAGGGTTTCATCATGTTGGCCAGGCTGGTCTCGAACTCCTGACCTCAGGTGATCCACCTGCCTTGGTCTCCCAAAGTGCTGGGACTACAGGCATGAGCCACTGTGTCTGGCCCCAGTTGAATTTTCCTTTGATGTGGGGGCAGCTGTGGCCTGGCCTTTGTGGGGAATGGGTGTGGGAAGGTACAGGTTCCACTTAGTGTTTCATGATGGGAGAAATCTTGGCTGGCTAGAGTAGCTCACGCCTGTAATCCCAGGACTTTGGGAAGCTGAGGCTGGTAGATCACCCGTGGTCAGGAGTTTGAGGCCAGCCTGACCAACAAGGTGAAACTCCGTCTCTATTAAAAATACAAAAATTAGCCAGATGTGGTGGTGGGCGATTGTAATCTCAGCTACTTGGGAGGCTGAGGCAGGAGAATCACTTGAACCTGGGAGGCGGAGGTTGCAGTGAGCCGAGATCATACCACTAGACTCTAGCCTGAGCAACAGCCAGACTCCGCCTCAGAAAAAAAAAAAAGAAAGAAAGAAAGGAAATCTCTTAAGGTCTCAGTTTCTCAGCCAGAAGGTGGAGGCCATAGTACTTACCCCTTCTTCTTGCCTTCCTTTCCAGAGCTGATATGCTGGGCAAACGAAATAAACCCACGTGTAGTGGACATCTGGGACTCTGTCTGCCCTGGGCCATTTCCTTGTTTCTTGAATCAGACTCAGTTCTGGTCATCGTGATTGGGCCAATGGGGTGGTCACATGACACCACCTGGGCCTATCACAGCCCTTCCCTGGGACTTCACACTCTAGAGCAGGAGAACAAAATCCCTTTTCTTTTTTTTCTTTTACAGGGTCTTGCTGTGTTGCCCAGGCTGGTGGGCAGTGGTATGATTGTAACTCACAGCAGCCTTGAATTCCTGGGCTCAAATGATCTTTCTGCTTCAGCCTCCTGAAGAGCTGGGACTACAGGCGTGCACCATCATGCCTGGCTAATTTTTAATTTTAATTTTTATTTATTTTTTTTTGAGACAGAGTCTCACTATGTTGCCCAGGCTGGAGTGCAGTGGCGTGATCTCAGCTCACTGCAACCTCCACCTCCTGGGTTCAAACGATTCTCCTGCCTCAGCCTCCAGAGTAGCTGAGACTACACGTGCGTGCCACCATGCCTGGCTAATTTTTTATATTTTTAGTAGAGACGGGGTTTCACCGTGTTAGCCAGGATGGTCTCGATCTCCTGACCTTGTGATCTGCCCGCCTCAGCCTCCCAAAGTGCTGGGATTACAGGTGTGAGCCACTGTGACCAGCTGCTAATTTTTATTTTTTAGAGACAGAATATCCCTCTGTCACCCAGGCTGGACGACAGTGGCATGATGTTCAGAGCTCACACTGCAGCCTCGACCTCCTGGGCTCAAGCAGTCCTCCCACCTCAGCCTCCTGAGTAGCTGGGACTGCAGGCCTGCACCACTGGGAATGCAGTGCATGGCTAATTTTAAAATTTTTTGTAGATTTGGGGTCTTGCTTTGTTGCCTGTGCTGGTCTGGAACTCCAGGCCTCAAGTGATCCTCCCGTCTCGGCCTCCCAAAATGCTGGCATTACAGGTGTGAGCCACCGCGCCTGAAGGAATTGTACAATTCATTGTTACTGTGGCCCCATCAGAATAAAATCCCAGTTCCAAAACCTTCCTTGTTTCACATTTCTTCTTCCTCTCTTCCCTCCTTTCTTCTTTCTTTCTATAGCTGGGGTCTGAGCTAGCATTTTAGCCTGCAAAAATTAGGCCAGGCTCAAGCCTTGCCTTTACAGAGCCTGGATTCTGGTTGGGCCGGCCGGCTACAATTCACGTGCCCACATGAGACGTCAGGTTGTACATATATCCTTCAGGTACAGACACAACATGCTGGGGCTCAGAGAGGGAACATAGATTCAGAGTAAGCTCTGGACAGATCTCTTCTGTTCTGTGGGCCTCAATTCCTGCCTGGTGAGAAGAGGTGGCACAAGGCCTGGCCAGCTGGGAATAGGATTCAGGGTATGGGGGTTGCAGTCTCAGGAGGAGGCTTCGTAGAGTGGGAGGTAAACCCTCTCAGAGATCCCCGAGCTGGCCTGTGGGTTCAGACGCTCTGAAAACCTCTCATGACCTGGGACCCAGCTCTGGCTGTAAGGGAGTCATTTTGGAGGCTGTCCAAAGATTCTAAGTCTGCAGGGAGAACTCAAAAAGCTTGGGGAGGGCTGGGCGAGGTGGCTCACACCTGTAATTCCAGCACTTTGGGAGGCCGAGGCAGGCCTGATCACTGCAGTGATCACTGGAGGTCAGGAGTTTGAGACCAGCCTGGCCAACATGGGCGAAACTCCATCTCTACTAAAAATACAAAAATTAGCCAGGTGTGGTGGCACGTGCCTGCAATCCCAGCTACTTGGGAGGCTGAGGCAGGAGAATCGCTTGAATCCAGGAGGCGGAGGTTGCAGTGAGCCGAGATTGCGCCACTGCACTCCAGCCTGGGTGACAGAGTGAGACTCCGTCTTGGAAAAAAAAAAAAGTGCTCAGGGAGCTGGCGCTACAGGAGAGGGGCAGGTGGCCAGAGGGCTCCCTTCTCTGCCCCTCTGAGGCTCTGTGTGGATCCAGCTCAGGCTGTTTTGGTCATTCCAGCTCTGGTCACCGCCTCTGATTTATTAGCTGTGGGTTTGTCGGATGGTGAAGCAAAGGTTCCCAGCAAGGCCGGGAGGTTTGCAGGAATTTATTTCACAGTTGACTATTTTTTCTAACACCTACTAATGTCCTTCATGTTGGGCCCAAAGTTCCCGGCCTCTCCCTTCTTCCAAAATGTTTCAGGGACTGGAGAGGGGAGAGCGCCTGGAAGTCTTCCAGTAGTGGCCAGCCACCAGCCTGCAGGCAGGTGGGTGAGAAGGGGGATAGGAGTGGCGGGGGGGGGGGTGGGGGGGTGGGGACAGTGGGAGGGTGGCAGGAGGCTGTGCTGAGAGCCAGGGCAGGGAGGTCAGGTTTCAGGTTTCAGTTTCCCTTGAAAACAGCCCTGGGCCGGCCGGCAGAGAGCCTGGCTTCCCTACGCAATCATTACGTTTCTCAGAGACTCAGTGCCACCACCGGTAAAATGGGCATGCCTCGTCCTCCTCGAAGGGCTGTTGTCAGGACAAAATGAATCAGGAGGTGGGTGTTAATGCCTGGGGCAGCGGCGGGCCCCTCACAAGGGCTGGATGTGAGCGGCCGAATCTGTCTTTAATCCCCCTGCGGAAGCTGGAACGGGAGGCTGTGTTCCGGGCCAAGCTTTCTCTGCCCACTTGGCCGGCGTCTCCTTTCTCTGGTGTTTCTGTTGAAATTTTACTGTTCAGAAGCATTTCCACTGCCTGGCTAGTTATTCAGCAGGACCCTGTTTGGTCCATTCCCCAGTCCTGTCTCTTCTTCCTGCTGTCATGGAGCTCACTCTCTGTTGTTAGGGGGCAGGGGTACAGAGAATATGAGGGTTCCCAGAGAGGCAAAATGAAAAAACCCCTGCTGGCATGCGACCAGCACCCATTGGCTGTAACTTTGCTCCAGTTCACATCTTTTTTTTTTTTTTTTTTTTTTTTAAAGACGAGTCTTGCTCTGTTGCCCAGGCTGGAGTGCAGTGGCACGATCTTGGCTCACTGCAACCGTTACCTTCTGGGTTCAGGCGATTCTCCTGTCTCAGCCTCCTGAATAGCTGGAATTACAGGCGTGTACCACCATGCCCAGCTAATTTTTGTATTTTTAGTAGAAATGGGGTTTCACCACATTGGCCAGGCTGGTCTCGAACTCCTGGCCTCAAGTGATCTGCCCACTTCAGCCTCCAAAAGTGCTGGGATTACAGGCGTGAGCCACTGCTCCCAGCCTGCTCCAGTTTACCTCTTAAAAAAAATAAAATGCACAGAACTGGACCTCCTTGAGAGAGTGGGGAGTAGGTGTAGGTTCGGGGCAAGGAGAAGGACAAGCATAGGGAACAGCCAGGGAAGGATGCTCAGAGGCTCTTCCTATTTTGCTCTTGTTCCCTGTAATCAGCATCTGCCATGGCCCCTCAGCAGCCCAGCCCAGCTTCACAGCAGGGACTCTAAGGAAGGGTCCTAGGCCAAAAGCTGTGGCTCAGGCCTGTAATACTAGTACTTTAGAAGGCCTAGGTGGGAGGATGGCTTAAGGCCAAGAGTTCAAGACCAGCCTGGGCAACATAGCGAGACTACCCACCCCATCTCTACAAAAAGATTTAAACATTAGCCAGGCATGGTGGCATGCACCTGTAGTCTCAGCTACTTAGGAGGTTGAGACAGGAGGATCGTTTGAACCCAGGAATTGGAGGCTGCGATGAGCTAGGATTGCGCCACTGCACTCCAGCTTGGGGAACAGAGTAAGATCCTCTCCAAAGAAAAAAATAAAGGAATGGTCCTAGAGTTCTGCTGCCTTTGAGAACATCCACGCTAGTCACAGAGGAAGCTGACAGAGGGGTGTGTGATGGGTGTCTTACTTCTTTGATTTATTTGTTTGTTTGTTTGTTTATTTATTTTGGGACAGAGTCTCACTCTGTCACCCAAGCTGGAGTGCAGTGATGCGATCTCGGCTTACTGCAACCTCTGCCTCCCAGGTTCAAGTGATTCTCCTGCCTCAGCCTCCTGAGTAGCTGGGATTACAGGCGACCGCCAGCATGCCGGGCTAATTTTTGCATTTTTAGTAGAGACGGGGATTCACCATGTTGGCCAGGCTGGTTTCGAACTCCTGACCTCAGGTGATCTGCCCACCTCGGCCTCCCAAAAGTGCTGGGATTACAAGTGTGAGCCACCACACCTGGCCATGGATGCCTTACTTCTTTCCAAGCCCCAAATCAAAAACCTGTCATGTGGATACTCCTTGAACTCCTGCCCTGTGACCACATGACTGAGGGCCTGCTGCCCCCCTCACCACCCTGGTGGGGTGACATAAAATCCATGCTGGTGCCTGCCTCATTCTGTATCAGGTGACCCTATGGGGTGGCCATGAGGTCACATCCTCTGTTCCTATACCTGCCCAGCGGAGGGACGGATGGTGGACGTCTTCCTTTGGGGCTGGGGCTGGCAGTGGTGCAGATGGTCCCTCCCAGGTGCAGGTAATGAGGGAATGCCTTGTCTGTAGCCAATTTAATAACAATAATAAAATTACTCAAAGCCGTCTGCTTTTTATTATCACCTTGTCCTGGCAATTCCGAATGACGTTGGTGAAAAAAAAAAACTCCTTCTCTTGCAAATGCCCCTGTGAAGAGGCTGAAGGGCAGTGGGTCGTTGGTTCTCCGGCATGCGATCAGTTTCTGAATCACCTGGCCCTGCGGAGAGGGAGACGGAAATGAACTTGGAGAGGGTCGGGGCACAAAGTGGCTGAAATGTCAATCCAGGAGGGAAGACGCCTCTCCCCCTAGAACCCTCTAAGAGTTTCCCACTGTGATGTAAGAGGAGGCAGGGACCATGTCCCTGTAGGACCTGTAGGTGATGTCGCCTGTGAGTGATGGTAAGGAGCTTAGGTTTTATTATAATCACAATGGGAAGCTCTTGGTGGGTTATAGGTAGAGGAGGACTGGGATCAATTTATGCTTGGGAAAAATGGGAGAGTTCGAGAAGGTGAAAACAGGAATGGGCTTAAGTGCAACTCCAGGACAATGCTTTTTCATTCAGCTTACACCAACCTTGAATTTTCCCCTCTTTTCTTTTCCCTCCCTCCCTCCCTTCCTTCCTTCCTTCCTCCCTCCCTCCCTTCCTCCCTCCCTCCCTTCCTTCCTTTCTCTCTTTCTCTCTCTCTCTGTCTCTCTTTCTTTCCCTCTTTTCTTTCTTTTCTTTCAGAGACAGGGTCTCACTCTGTTGGCCAGCCTGGAGTGCAGTGGTGCAGTCATAGCTCACTGCAGCCTGGAACTCCTGGGCTCAGGTGATCCTCCTGCCTCAGTCTCCCAAGTAGCTGGGACGACAGGTGCACGCCAGCATGAGTGGCTAATTTTTAAATTTTTTGTAGAGATGGAGTCTCACTATGTTGCCCAGGCTGGTATCAAACTCCTGGCCTCAAGCGATCATCTCACCTCAGCCTCCCAAAGTGCTGGGATTATAGGCGTGAGCCATCATGCCCGGCCTACGTGGGCTTTTTGCATATCCACTGGGTGCTGGGCTCCATGGCAGCTACAGGGGGTGTCATCATGCATGGCCTGGAGGGAGGGACAGACATTAATTCAGCAATCGCAGCAACGTGGACACACTGACCAGCACCAGGGAAGAGACAGGAGAGAGTCCAGGGTCAACAGGGCTCAGTGGCCTCAGCAGGGATGGCCATTCCTTGAAAGATGGGTTTCTGTAGGAATAAGTGACCTAATCAGCTGGATGCAAAGACAACAGGCTGAAGACGTTACCCAGAGGCTCACAGGTAAGAGGGGACAGGAGGACTATAAAGAGCTAAAATAGGCCAGGCGTGGTGGCTCATGCCTGTAATCCCAGCACTTTGAGAGGCCAAGGTGGGTGGATCACGAGGTCAGGAGTTTGAGACCAGCCTGGCCAATATGGTGAAACTCTGTCTCTACTAAAAATACAAAAATTAGCCGGGCATGGTGGCATGCACCTGTAATCCCAGCTACTCAGGAGGCTGAGGCAGGAGAATCACTTGAACCCGGGAGGCGGAGGTTGCAGTGAGCTGAGATCACACCACGGCACTCCAGCCTGGGCAACAGAGCGAGACTCCATCTCAAACAAACAAAAAACCAAAGAGCTAAAATAAGACCTATGCATCTGGAGTGAAGGGGCCATGGGGAGGATGAGCTGTGGGGGCTCCCAGTAGGGGCAGGACTCCCAGGGGTCAAACCAAGTTGGGCCCAAGAGCTCAGTGTTTATCCCCAGAAGGCACTGAAGGGTTTTAAGCTGAAAGACTTGGCCCTGATTGAAGTTTTGTGTTTTACAACATAACGTAAATGCCGAAGCCAAAGCCAGGCTGGGTGCGGCGGCTCACACCTATAATCCCAAGGCTTTGGGAGGCCGAGGTGGGAGAATCGCTGGAGGCCAGGAGTTCGAGACCAGCCTGGACAACATAGACCCCCTACATTTACAAAACATTTAAAACATTAGCTGGGCATGGTGGCACATGCCTGTCATCCCAGGTACCCTGGAGGCTGAGGTGGGAGGATCACTTGAGCCAGGAGTTGAAAGCTGCATTGAGCCATGGTGGCGCCACTGCACCCCAGCCTGGGTAACACAGTGAGAGAGACGCTGTCTCTAAAATAAACAAAACAAATCCCAGAGCCAGAGCACTGGGAGTCACAGAGCTGACTGGGGGTGAGGTGGGGGGTGTCAGACTCTCAGGCTCCAAGTGGAAGAGCTGAGAGGGCTGAGAGGCCTGTGGGAAGGTGTGGCCCAGGGCTGTGTTTGGTTAGTCCAGCAGGATCCTTGGGCACCACCCCCAGTGGGCACCAGGGTGTGGCCCAGCCCTCTGGCATGAAGGCGCCACACACTGTGAGCTATTCTTTCTACATGCACGGCGACCGCAGCCTTTGGTCTTGATAAGTAGATTATGTTGATTCACGGCCTTGGACTTCAAATTACAAAACCACGGTCTGGCTTGGGATAGTTCACCAGAGAGCGGAGAGATAGCTGGTCACAAGGCAGCCATGCGTCATCCCTGCCTTGATCTCAGGGAACTCTGTCCAGTGGGCTCTGTGTTTGCCTAGCATGAGAGAGGGCCATCTTTCTGCTTGGCCCCAGCTGCATTTAAGAAGCAGCTGAGAGCAGTGGCTAACGCCTGTAATCCCAGCACTTTGGGAGGCCAAGGCAGGCAGATCACTTGAGGTCAGGAGTTGAAGACCAGCATGACCAACGTGGTAAAACCCCATCTCTATAAAAATACAAAAATTAGCCAGGCATGATGGCGGGTGCCTGTAATCCCAACTACTCAGGAAGCTGAGGCAGGAGAATCTCTTGAATCCGGGAGGTGGAGATTGCAGTGAGATGAGATTGCACCACTGCACTCCAGCCTGGGTGACAGAGGGAGACTCCGTGTCAAAGGAAAAAAAAAAAAGAAGCAACTGTAAGCAGGAACTCAGGCAGGCTGGGTGGGGATGGCAAGGCCTCCTATTGCCAAGGAGCTTGAGGAAGATTGTTGCTGGGGTTTTTTGTTTTCTCCTGTTTAAGTAATAGCTTTATTGAGATATAATTCACATACCATGCAATTCATCCATTAAAAATATACAATTCAATGGCTTCTAATGTATCCATTAGTGCAATTTCTACAATCAATTTTATTTTTATTATAATTTTTATTTTTATTTTTTTTAATTTTTTTTTTTGAGACAGGGTCTCGCTCTGTCACCCAGGCTGGAGTGCACTGGTGGCATCTCGGCTCACTGCAACCTCCTCCTCCCAAGTTCAAGCGATTCTCCTGCCTCAGCCTCCCGAGTAGCTGGGATTACAGGCACCTGCCATCACGCCCGGCTAATTTTTGTATTTTTAGTAGAGATAGGGTTTCGCCATGTTGCCCAGGCTTGTCTCGAACTCCTGACCTCAAGCGATCTGCCCACCTCAGCCTCCCAAAGTGCTGGGATTACAGGAGACAGAAGTTTCTTTCTCTGAGTTCCAGGATCCAGTGCAGGTGAGGAGCCCCACACGCCTGAACAGTAATTAGAGCACAATGCAATCAATGTGTAATTAACTGTGTTACACGGCGTGTTGCCCACTCTCACTGCTTTGCAAGTCCCGGGAGCGGGGAGATTGAGGGAACAGAGAAACCTACTGACTAATGCTAATCCCACCCAGGGTGCAGAGCCTGGAGCCTACAATTATCTTACCTCCAGCTGCTCCCTGAATCCTGTGGCATGTTGGTGGAGTATAGGGTCTACACCGTAGCTCTGAGCACATGGGCTTTAAAGCCTCCTCCTAAATTCAGAATTCTGGACAGATGCGCGATTATGATGCTTGTCAGAGCAACAGGACTTACGATGGGATTTTTGGTGGGTCACAAGTGTTTCACATAAAAGGCCTTTCGAATCCCAGTGCTTTGGGAGGCAGAGGCAGAAGGATCATTTGAAGCCAGGAGTTCGAGACCAGCCTGGGCAACATAGTGAAACCCCATCTCTACAACAACAACAACAAAATAGCTGGCCAGACCCTGTCTCAAAAAATGAAAAATAAAAAAGCCTTTCATAGGTGTGGCCCAAGGACCCACAACCTGCTCACTTTCAGTTTGAAACCATCACGTCCGCTGACACGTGTAGGATAGAAATCCAGCTAATGCTCCCCCTTATTTCTGCCTCAGTGTCAGAGGCACCCAGGGCCTCTGAGCTGCGACTACAGTCCCATCCCCTAACCTGCTTTTTCCCTTTCTTCCTCCCAGGGCCAGAGGCTGATTGAACTTGCACCTCAGCCCCTGTCATTCACCTTCCATGAGTTTCCAGTCTGATGGAGGAGGCAGACACTAAACCGGATTATTTTTTTTAATTTAATTTAATTTTTATTTTTTAGAGACAGGGCCTCATTGTGTCACCCAGGCTGGAGTGCAGTGGTGCAATCATAGCTCACTGCAGCCTCTAACTCCTGGTCTCAAGCAATCCTCCCACCTCAGCCTCCCGAGTAGCTGGGACCACATGCACGTGCCACCATGGCTGGCTAATTTTTTTTTTTTTTTTTTTGTACAGGTGGGATCTTGCTATGCCACCCAGGCTGGTCTCAAACTCCTGGTCTCAAGTGATCCTCCTGCCCTAGCCTCCCAAAGTGCTGGAATTACAGGCGTAAGCCACCATGCCTGGTCTGAACCCAATGATTACGGTGCAGTGTGAGTGCTACATCTTGGAGAGGTATTGCTGGCTGATCGTCCCAGCTGCCTTTTCTGCTCATGAAACCCCTCCAAGACTGGCTTTCCTGTGACCTCTCTGGCAAAGCTTTCTCTGGCTCCTCCAAGGAGAGGCTACTGCCCTCATTAGTCCCTGCCAGGGCTGGTTTGCCTTCTCTCATCCTGTTATCACCCCACCGGCTCTGCTCTGGTCCACGTAGGTCTCACCTCTCCTGGACTCTCTGAGGTCTGGGTCTCTGTCCATTCAGTTCAGGTCCTTGCAACATAAGAAGTGCCAGGAACTGTGCTGAGAAGATGACTCTGATCCCAGTGTCATGGGATTAAAAAAAAAAAATCTATTCTTTTAAGAACCAGCACTAAATTCTGCTTAGACGCAAATCCTCCTTGTTTAGGAAAATGGATCAGATGCTTCAGGATTGAAGGCAAGACCATGGGGGCTGGACTGTTCTGCTTGGATGGTAGGCAGGATTTCAGGGGCGGGAGGAGGAAGGAGAAGGCGGAGGCCAGAGCAGAGATGACACAGAAACATCTAGGGAGAAGGATTTTTTTTTTTTTTTGAGGCAGAGTCTCACTCTGTCGCCCAGGCTGGAGTGCAGTGGCGCAATCTCGGCTCACTGCAAGCTCCGCCTCCCAGGTTCACGCCATTCTCCTGCCTCAGCCTCCCGAGCAGCTGGGACTACAGGCGCCCGCCACCACGCCTGGCTAATTGTTTTTGTATTTTTAGTAGAGATGGGGTTTCACCGTGTTAGCCAGGATGGTCTCAATCTCCTGACCTCGTGATCCGCCTGCCTCGGCCTCCCAAAGTGCTGGGATTACAGGCGTGAGCCATCGTGCCTGGCCAGGGAGAAGGATTTTAATAGGTCCTGATAATTGCAAAGCAAATCCCTGTGCCTCTCCAAGCGACAGTAAACCTTCTACCCACACAGATGCCTGTCGTGAGTGGGTTTGGGCATGGAAACTAAGGTAAAGGATTTTGACATCTGGTGGCTGTGCTGGAGGCTGGAGGCATCTCATGCAAGAAGCTGAGGCTGTTCCTGAACTGAAATTCAGTGGAAGCTGGGCTCTGGGTCCCGGGCAATTGTGACATATGACTAACGCTGTGTCCACAACAAGATGTCACAGACATCTTGGGAAGGGAGTCCAGAGTCTTCCACCATCCACGGTTTGGTGTGGGCTATGAGTCATTCTGGGCCAGCCCTGTAGGGCCAGGATAACCCCACTGATGCCAGCTTGCAGGACCAGGTGCGAGTCTTGGGCAGCTGTGGCCTGGAGGAGCAGAGACCCTTTGCGATTGTCCTCTTCTGCTGACGATGGCAGCCAAGCTGGTGGGTTGGAGCTGCCAGATTCCCTCTGAGGGGCCCCTTGGGAACTTCCTTCTGCCTGCCCATGTTAGGGAAAGAAGAGAGACTCCAAAGCCGCTCAATCACTGCCTCATTCCTTGACGTGTGCTGGACAGGTGTCCCTGGCAAATAAATGGAGAGGTGCAAGTCTCCTAGATACAGACCATTAGTGGTTGGGAGCCAGGCGTGGTGGCTTATGCCTGCAATCCCAGCACTTTGGGAGGCTGAGGTGGGTGGATTGCTTGAACCCAGGAGTTTGAGACCAGCCTGGCTAACAAGGCGATACTCTACCTCTACAAAAAATATAAAAATTAGCCGGGCGTGGTGGCGCACACCTGTAGTCCCAGCTACTCGGAAGGCTGAGGTAGGAGGATCACCTGAGCCTAGGGAGGCTGAAGCTGCAGTGAGCTATGATAGTAACACTGCCCTCTAGCCTGGGCGACAGGGCGAGAACTTGTGTCTAAAAATCCACATCAATAGTGGGATAAGTGGAGCGTTAAAGCAAGCCCGCAGCTCCAGATTCCTGGGAAATACTTTTCCGCGGGGCTCATGAATAAACCCACAGTGGCGGGAGCAGCAGGCATTGGCCAGCCCTTCTCATGCCTTTTGCATAGGTGATCAATGGCCTGGGGGCTTCAGGTAGGAGTGTGTGCTGCCCACCAAGCCACGGGGCCACTCTGCAACTGCTCTTCTCCTTCCTGGCTCTCACCATGCCAAGACCTCAGGCTTCTCCCACAAGGGAGCACATCCATTCTGTCACTCATATAGTCACTCAGCAAACACACTGAGCATCTACCACGTCATGACTGTGCTTGGCACTGGGTGTTCAGAGTGGTCCGGATATGACCCTTGCTCTCTGGGGGCTGCCATTCAATAGGGAGATGGACGGACACGACCTGAAATGGACAGTTTCAATCTAGTGTGGACGTGTGTTGGCTGATGGGGCCCCAGTGCCTCTGGATGTTCCTGGGAGGCACCTGACTCAGAAAGCGTAGGGCTAGAAGCTTCCTGAAAGAGAAGATGAGATGTCAAGTCTTTTTTTTTTTGGTGGGGGACAGGGTCTCACTTTATTGTCCAGGCTGGAGTGCAGTGGCACAACCATGGCTCACTGCAGCCTCAACCTCCTGGGCTCAAATGACCCTCCCGCCTCAGCCTCCCAAGTAGCTGGGACCACCATGCCTGGCTATTTTTATTTATATTTTGTAGAGATGGGGTCTGACTATGTTGCCCAGGCTGGTCTCAAAGTCCTGAGCTCAAGTGATCCTCCTGTGGGGCACAGCTCTGGAGTCCCCTCCTAGGAGCCACCTGGATGTGCAGGACCATTGGGGCCTGAAAGCCACTCTTGCCCAGACCTCTGTCCTGGGCTGGGTTTGGTGTCGGGGCATCTCACAGGCCAGGGAGGATCTGGCCTGGTGGGCCTCCATTCCCTCCCATCCCCAGCCTGTGGCATATCACAGGGCCGTCTTGGAGGAGGCAGGGCAGGCCTCTTGCTCATGCACAAATGCCTCTGACTCTTGTCAGCTGGGTTGAGCCAGGGCTTCCCAGAGCATTTTCATGGTCCTGAGGTGAGCACATCAGGGTCTGTAATTCCAGACACAGAAACCCACTCTGGCTGGGTTAGGCAGATAAGGAATTTATTCAAAGCTCCTACATAACTCAGTATCTCCCCGAAAGCCAGAGTCCCAGGCTCTGAGGCTGTACAATCAGAAGTGAGGCCCCAAATCCCACCGCATGCCAGGCTGGCCTTCCACTGGGCTCTGACATGGGTCATGGTGCTGCCTTCAGAAACTGGATGTGGGAGCTGACCCTTTGCCAGCCAGAATGGATTCCACATGGCCTCTACTTCCTGGGTCATTGCTTCTCATTCTGAGTCTGGTGGGTGCATGGATTGGTGGAGCCCAAGTCACATGATTAAACCTTAGCTGCAAGAGAGTCTGAAAAGGTGGATGTAATTCACAAGGTGGGGAATTCCCCAGACAGAGGAGGGGCATTTGGAAGTGTTCGAGGAGGCAAAAGGAATGTGTCTGACCCCCAGCCAGGAGCTCTTCATCTGGAGGGAAGAGTAGGAAGTAGATCTATTATATAATTCTTTTTTTTCCCTCAAGACGGAGTCTTGCTCTGTCCCCCAGGCTGGAGTACAGTGGTGTGATCTCGGTTCACTGCAAACTCCACCTCTCAGGTTCAAGCAATTCTCCTGCCTCAGCCTCCTGAGTAGCTGAGATTACAGGAAACTGCCACCACACCCAGTTAATTTTTGTATTTTTAGTAGAGACAGGTTTTGCCTTTTTGGCCAGGCTGGTCTCAAACGCCTGACCTTGTGATTTGCCTGCCTCGGCTTCCCAAAGTGCTGGGATTACAGGTGTGAACCACTGTGCCTGGCCAAGCCTTTCTCTCTCTTTTTCTTTCTTTTTTTTTTTTTTTTGAGACCGTTTCTTGCTCCATCTCCTGGGCTGGAGTGCAGTGGTGCGATCATAGCTCAGTGCAGCCTCTAACTCCTGGGCTTAAGTGATCCTCCCACCTCAGCCTCCCAAGTAGCTGAGACTACAGGAGTGCACCACCACCATGCTGCACTCACTTTTTTTAATTTTTAGTAGAGATGGGATCTTCCTATGTTGCCCAGGCTGGTCTCACACTCCTGGCCTCAGGTGATCCTCCCACCTTGGCCTCCCAATCTGCTGGGATTACAGGAATGAGCTACGGCTCCTGGCCTGGCCTCTTGATTTTTTTTTTGGAGGGACACTGTTACTTGTTTCCTCCTGCCCCTTGGGACATCGGGGCTCCCATCTAGGAAACTGAAGTTTCCTTCCAGGCAGGCCTCCATGCTGTAAACTGGACTATTACCACTCACACTTGGTTCGCTGCCTCCTGTGACTGGAGTTAATGTTTGCCACACCTTTTTTGAGGCATGACAGTGACCCTGGACTCCTACTGGCTCCCGTCTCTATGAGATGTGTGTCTCTACTTCCATCACAGGGTGGCATCAGGGGAAGAAGCATGAGATCTGGGGTCAGACCCCCGGGTCCCGGGAAGGGAACTCTGCCCTTGTCCCCAAGTTTTGTAATTTTGCAGATGCTTCGTCATCTCCAGGACCCTCAATTGCTCATCTGTGCAATGGGGATAATAACCCTCCTTACCAGGCAGAGCTGTGGGAAGAGGAGGGTATGGTCCAAGAGCCCAGGGCACATGGTTGGGGCAGGCAGAGTGTGCCGTGCCCAAGTCAGCAGCTTGTGGGGACCCCATTCTCCTGCCTCTGGGCAGGGTTGCCCTGACCTGGTGTTGGACATGGTTTGTGCATTGGTCCTTTTCTCAGAGCCTTCGTGGGGGTGATGGCACTGTGTCCCTGGTCTCTGTCCCCTTCCACCTGCCAGAGCCCTGCGGTCCTCTCCCCAAGAGGGTGGAGATGGCTCCACGGCTCCTCCTAGCTCCCCAAGAGAGCAGCCGCCATCCCGCCTGTGAGCCAGAGGAGTGGAGGGAAATCGTGGAACCAAAATAGCTCTTTCCATAAACAAAGCTGCTTTTCGTTGGGGAAATGTAAACTGGCAGATGCGTGAGGAGACGGTGCCATCCAGTGCGGCCGAGGGGGAGGCCACGGCAGGAGGCCCTTGGCCTGAGCCACAGCATCCGGGCTGCCCCGCGCCGAGTGGGAGGCCGGGCCGGGAGGCTGCTCCAGAGCGAGGGGTCAGAGCCAGTCTGGATGCCCTCCTGGGCCCCATTCTCAGAAGCTAGGGGCCTCTCAGCATGCTGTATGCAGCCCTGCCTGGGTTCAGAGCTGGGGGGGTAGGAGTAGGGACTGTGGGCATCTCATTCCTGGCACGTGGCCTGCCATGGGGCATGCAGGAGGGAATGTCACCCTTCCTGTCACCCTGTCCCAGCCCTCAAGCTCCCCACTCTTGGGTTTCCAGTGCATTCTCCTTGCTCTGTATTTGTATTTCTGTTTTTTTCCTTGAGACGAAGGGAGTCTCACTCTGTTGCCCAGGCTGGAGTGCAGCGGCGCGATCTTCGGCTCACTGCAACCTCCACCTGCCAGGTTCAAGGAATTCTCCTGCCTCAGCCTCCCGAGTAGCTGGGATTACAGATGCCTGCCACCACGCCCAGCTAATTTTGTATTTTCAGTAGAGATGGGGTTTCACCATGCTGGCCAGGCTGGTCTTGAACTCCTGATCTCAGGTGATCCATCTGCCTTGGCCTCCCAAAGTGCTGGGATTACAGGTGTGAGCCACCGTGCCTGGCACAAACCGGTTTTTTAAATTTTATTTTTATTTTTTTGTAGAGATGGGATCTCACTATGTTGCCCAGGCTGGAGTGCAGTAGTGTGATCATAGCTCACTGCAGCCTCCAACTCTTGGGCTCAAGCAATCCTCCCACCTCAGCCTCCTGAGTAGCTGGGATTATAGCCATGCACCACCATGTCCAGCTAATTTTTAAATTTTTTGTAGAGACTGAATTGCCCAGGCTGGTCTTGGCCTCAAGCGATCCTTCTGCCTCTGCTCCCCAAAGCACTGGGATCACAGGCATGAGCCCCTGCGCTCGGCCCACAGTCCACAGACCTGTTTTTAGCAAGTAGTTGGTGGTCCAGCCTTCCAGCTGGGGACGGTCTGTCAAGGAACCACAGAAGGTTCTAGAACAGGATGGGGACGTTGCCTGTCACACTGAGAACATCATGCATCACTCTCGTGGCCCCTGCACTGGGCTGTGTCTGAGAGAGATGCCATTGTACCCCAGTTAAAGATGAGAAGGCCAGGCACGGTGGCTCACGCCTGTAATCCCAGCACTTTGGGAGGCTGAGGCAGGTGGATCACCTGAGGTCAGGAGTTCAAGACCAGTCTGGCCAACATGGTGAAACCCCGTCTGTACTAAAAATACAAAAATTAGCCAGGCGTGGTGGCACGCACCTGTAATCCCAGCTACTCGGGAGGCTGAGGCAGCAGAATCACTTGAACTCAGGAGGCGGAGGTTGCAGTGAACTGAGATCGTACCATTGCATTCCAGCCTGGGTGACAGAGCGAGATTGTCTCAAAAAAAAAAAAAAAAAAAAAAAAGAGAAGACAAGGCCTGGGGAAGCAAGGTTGTCCACTCCAGAGGCAGGACTAAAACCCCAACCTGGTGGCTGGCTGTGCTCGGGGGGCCTTTCTCCACCATGCCACGATGTCATCTCTTGACTAGAAACTGTAGGCCACTGCCTCTTTCTGCAGGGCAGGAATTGGAAGCCTGGAATTGATAGATAACTTCCTCCTGATGGCAGAATGTGTTAGGGTTGGGGCTGGGGCTGCCACAGCATCCGTCTCCCGACTCCCATCCCAGGGCCCCTTTCTATTTCATGGTTGCTTCACCATGGGCCCCTGTACCCAGGCAACGTTGGTCTTTGGCATGGGAGGGGAGGCAGGTGGCAGACAGGAAGCCACACTGGAGTGTTGGCGAGGGGCAGGGGCTGGATCCCTCCCACCTCACGCAGGGGAGCTCCATTGAGGTTTCCTGCCCAGAAAGTAAAGGAGGGCCGGTCCTGACACTTGAGTTGCCCCAGGCAGGAGAGAGATCACAGGGATGGCTGGCCTGGGCTCTGCACTTGTGAGCAGCAAGTCTTCTCATCTGTAAAATGGGATGATCACAGTGCCTGCCGCACAGGACAGGAGTGAGCATCAGGTGAGCCCCGGCCGCGAGTCAGAGGAAACCATTCCGTCCCCAACCTTGTCTGTCTGAAGATGGCAGGGCGGGCAGCTTCTCCTCTGTTTGGAGTTGGTGATGTGATTGTATAAAGGCAGGGGCTCGGGCCGGGCGCGGTGGTTCACACCTATAATCCCAGCACTTTGGGAGGCTGAGGCAGGACAATCGCTTGATTCCAGAAGTTCAAGACCAGTGTGGGCAACATAGCGTCTCTACAAATAATGAAAGAAAAAAATGGCCGGGTGTGTTGGTTCATGCCTGTAATCCCAGCACTTTGGAAGGCCGAGGTGGGTGGATCACCTGACCTGAGGTCAGGAGTTTAAGACCAGCCTGGCCAACATGGCGAAACCCCATCTCTACTAAAAAATACAAAAAAATTAGCCGGGTGTGGTGGTGCATGCCTGTAATCCCAGCTACTTGGGAGGCTAAGGCAGGAGAATCACTTGAACTCGGGAGGTGAAGGTTGCAGTGAGCCAAGATTGTGCCACTGCACTCCGGCCTGGGTGACAGAGCGAGCCTCTGTCTCAATAAAAAAAAAAAATTGAAAATAAATAAATAAATAAAGCCAGTTATGGTGGCGCACGCCTGTGTGGTCCTGGCTACTTGGGAGACTGAGGTGGGAGGATCACTTGAGGCCAGGGGCTTGAGACTGCAGTGAGCTATGATTTTGCCACTGCACTCCAGCCTGGGTGACAGAGTGAGACCTTGTCTGGAAAAAAAACCCAAACAAGCCACAAAACCGAACAAAACCAAAACAAAAAACCGTATTCTTGGTTGATGTGTGCCCTGGAAGAATGTCTGAGTGACTCTAAAGGGTCCGATTGAAGCGGAGGATCGTTGTCCCCATGACAGAGGGACACAGAGACCATCTGCGTCCTGTGTGGCCGATTTCTAGGAAGATGCCAAAGTCCAAGCAAGCCCCTCCCCATCTGTCCTCCCTCTCACCTCTGTAGACCGGTTCTGAGAAAGGGCCCCTCCTCGTCCAGCTCCTCCCAGCTCGGGCCCCAGTCCTGGGGTGTCTACTTCCCAGTGTCCTTAGTCCCATGCCCCCTCTGCCTTCTCATCCTGGCGGTTGTCCTCACTTAGGTTATTCTCCGAATTCTTGCACCTCCCACCTCCTCCTACCCACCCCTAGAACTCTTCCCTAGCTGCTGCCAGACCGATCCTGAGAAGGGGCTCAAAGTCCCTTGGTGTATGTGTAACTGCAGGGATCAAAGACCTTCTGTGGCTCCCCAGTGCCCCAAGGGATCTGCACTCGTGGGCTGCCCTGCCCAGGCCTGCCCGGTCCGTGTCTTAATGGCCTGCATTCTGGTTTCCCGGCACACAGTCCTGCTGGCATACCCGATGCGTTCTCTGCGTTCTCCACGTTCTTCCTTCTCCCTGGGTGTTCTTCCCGGCACCTCCCCGCCTGTCCCATCCAGGGCTGGGGATCCTGTGCTCCCTTTCCAGCCCATCCTCATGAACTCCCACCAGACCCCTAGTTGGAACCACCTCTCCGGAACACTCGGGATAAGTGTGTTGGGGTGGAACGGGGAGGGTGGATGGGCACCGAGCTGGCTCTCAGCTGGGGCTCTGGTTTTCTTTGAGGGAGTCTGATCACTCATCCCTCAGGCCTCCCCAGGGCCCTCCTATGAATCCCCATACCAAGAGGCCTCTGTAGCTGATCCATTGCCCCCCTTCCCGGCCAGTGGGGCTGTCTGAGGCCCTAGAGTCTCTGCTCTGCCCAGTTTAGTTCATTTCCGGTGTTGCCAGCATGGGGCAGGGCCTCTTACTTGCCCCGGGAGAGCCAGTGGTGGGGAGCTCTGCACAGCCCTCACAAGTGTGGTCGGCGACCTCCCTCCCGGGGACCTCGCCTCCTGGTTTCAGGAGGCGCTACCCCACCCTCCACCCTGTGTAGCCTTTCAGAGAGGCGATTGAGTTCAGACAAAGTCTTGGATCAGGGCTGAACCGAATCAAACATCCTGAGTCCAGATCTAGGCTCTCGTCTGCTGCAGAAAGGCCGGTGGGTTCCTGGAGCACCCCTACTCCCCGACATGCCCCCCATCTCTCTGGGTGTTGAAGCTGCCCCTCCTGTGATCAACACGCTTGCCCACCCCTGGGGAAATGCGAATGTGGTCTGGGCCATGATTCACCACCATTGCTTCCATGAGGTCATCTGCGGCCTCTTTCCCCCACGGGGCTGGCGCAGGGGGCTGGACTGGCTGGTCCCCCGCTCTCCCTCCCTCTGCCAGGCAGGAGAGAAGGCAGGAAGACAGGCTATCTGTGCCACCATCTAATTACCCCAGGAGGTAATTGCTCGGGATTTTCTCTGACATCTTGAGATTTCTCTCTGAGCCTTCCACGGTGGAGACAAAATAACCCTTAAGGAGGCTACGGGCCCCAAGACAGGGCCTATTGCTAAACCCTGACAACTCCCCATCAGCCCCGCCACGACGTGCCCGAGCTTTGAGACAGCGTGAGTTTATGACAGGTCCCATTAAGTCTCTTGCACAAGCACTGAGTGTCGAAATACCCAACAGATGATGACAGTGTTGAAATAACCTGTCGTCTCAGCACTTTCCCCGCCATTAGCCAGATGTTCCAGCCCTCAAAAGCATTCGCAGCCTTTTGCAGGGAGGGAGGGGGCTCGGATTAAGGCAGCCCAGGTCCCAGTGGGAGTATGGTTTGGGGGGTCTGGGGCTGAGGGCAGCTGGGGTTCCAAAGAGAACAGGGTGAGGGGTGGTCTAGGATTGGAAGGATGTGAGAACAGGCAGAAGGGGGCATGGGTGCAGCTGTCCCTTCATCCCAGAGTCCACAATCACTGTGGAAGGGGTGCAAAGGCAGAGACGGCTCTGTGCCCTCTAGATGTGGGACTGTTTTTGGAGGGAATCTTGTGTGGCTCAGAGAGGTGATTTCCCAAGACCCAACCAGGAAAGGATGAGACCTTGTCTTTTTTTTTTTTTTTCCGAGACAGAGTCTTGCTCTGTTACCCAGGCTGGAGTGCAGTGGCGCGATCTCAGCTCACTGCAACTTCTGCCTCCTGTATTCAAGCAACTCTCCTGCCTCAGCCTCCTGAGTAGCTGAGATTACAGGCGTGTGCCACCACGCCCGGCTAATTTTTTGTATTTTTAGTAGAGACAGGGCTTCCCCATGGTAGCCAGATGGGTCTCAAACTCCTGACCTCAGGTGATCTGCCAACCTCAGCCTCCCAAAGTGCTGGGATTACAAGCATGAGCCACCGCGCCCAGCTGGCCTTGTCTTTTAAAAATTATTATTAGGCCGGCATGGTGGCTCACACCTGTAATCCCAGCACTCTGGGAGGCTGAGGCGGGCAGATCACCTGAGGTCAGGAGTTCGAGACCAGCCTGGCCAACATGGTGAAGCCCCATCTCTACTAAAAATACAAAAGTTAGCCAGGCATGGTGGCGCATGCCTGTGATCCCAGCTACTCGGGAGGCTGAGGCAGAAGAATCACTTGAACCCAGGAGGCAGAGGTTGCAGTGAGCTAAAATCATGCCACTATACTCTAGCCTGGGCAACAGAGTGAGAATCCATCTCAAAAAAAAATTATTATTATGCATATTTTATTTACATATAGATGAGGTCTTGCTATGTTGCCCAGGCTGGAGTGCAGTGGCATGATCACAACTCACTGTAGCCTCGACCTCCTGGGATCAAGAGATGTTCCTGCCTCACCTCCTGAGTAGCTGGGACTACAGGCATGTGCCACCATGCCTGGCTAATTTTTAAAAATTTTTTTGTAGAGATGGGGGTCTTTCTATGTTGCCGAGGCTGGTCTTGAACTCCTGGGCTCAAGCAATCCTCCTGCCTCAGCCTTCTAAAGTGCTGGGATTAAAGGTGGGAACCACCATGCTCAGCTGAGACCTTGTCCTGAAGCTGGTCTGTGACTAGGAGGCCTGCGTCCTCTCATTACATCATCTCCCACCCACCCACCCCACTCTGTGGTCAAGAGGAGGACAGCCTCCTTCTCTCTTTGTTTTTTTTTTTTTTGAGACAGAGTCTTGCTCTATTGCCCAGGTTGGAGTGCAGTCATGCGATCTTGCCTCACCGCAGCCTCTGCCTCCTGGGTTCAAGAGATTCTCCTGCTTCAGGCTCCCGAGTAGCTGGGACTACAGGTGTGCGCCACCACACCTAGCTAATTTTTGTATTTTTAGTAGAGGTGGGGTTTCACATGTTGGCCAGGCTGGTCTCAAACCCCTGACCTCAGGTGATCCGCCCACCTCAGCCTCCCAGAGTGTTGGGATTACAGCTGTGAGCCACCGTGCCAGGCCAACAGCCTCCTTCTCTTATTCATCTTTGTGATCCGAGACAGAGGTCCCTGCCAGGGATGCTGAGAAAGCCCAGCATGTGAGTGGGTGGAGGGGAGGGGACAAGAGAAGATATGTGGATCAGGGGAAGCCATGGTGGCATGCATTTGGGGTCTGCTGAGTCGCCCATGTTGCCCTCATTTCTTCCAGGCTGTCTTGACTGGGGACTCCAAGTGCATGTTCGTTTTTTTTTTTTTTTTTTTTTTTGAGACAGAGTTTGGCTCTGTCGCCCAGGCTGGAATGCAGCGGCACGATCTCGGCTCACCGCAAGCTCCGCCTCCCGGGTTCATGCCATTCTCCTGCCTCAGCCTCCCGAGTAGCTGGGACTACAGGTGCCCGCCACCACGCCCAGCTAATTTTTTGTATTTTTAGTAGAGACGGGGTTTCACCATGTTAGCCAGGATGGTCTCGATCTCCTGACCTTGTGATCCACCCGCCTCGGCCTCCCAAAGTGCTGGGATTACAAGCGTGAGCCACCACGCCCGGCTCCAAGTGCATGTTCAAAGTTGGGTCAGGAAGACCCCGCTTCCTCCTGGGGCACATGGCAGGGCATTGGAAGTGGCCTTTGGGAGACCACACTTTACTTGGGGAGTAGTTAATGATGCAGTCAGCAGGCCAGGGTCCGGGGCCTTCAGATCACTCACTGGAGAGGTTTCAGGAGCCAGGATCCCTGCCTTGGTTTACATCCCAGCTTCATTCTTTTTTTGAGACGGAGTCTTGCTGTGTCGCCAGGCTGGAGTGCAGTGGTATGATCTCGGCCCACTGCAACCTCCACCTCCTGGGTTCAAGCGATTCTCGTGCCTCAGCCTCCCAAGTAGCTGGGATTACAGGCAAGCACCACCACACCCAGCTATTTTTTGTTTTGTATTTTTAGTAATTTTGTCTTTTTTTTGTATTTTAGTTTTTTTTTTTTTTTTTGTATTTTCACCATGTTGGCCAGGATGGTCTTGATCTCCTAACCTTGTGATCCGCCTGCCTTGGCATCCCAAAGTGCTGGGATTACAGGCATGAGCCACTGTGCCTGGCCAGCTCCAGTCTTTCATGGGTGACCTCGGGCAATGCCTTCACCTCCTGGTGCCTCAGTTTCCCCATCTGTAAAAAGGAAACCAATAGTTCCAGCTGTGTTTGCTTTATACCTACTGCTTTGTTGCTCACACGTGCAAAGGGACTTTCTAATAGCAATGTTGTTAAATAACACTAGGTTTTTTAATGAACATTATAAGGGTTGGTCATTGGAGGTGTTCAAGCCAGGAGGGGACAATTGTCCACTGTTGACAGGACTCCAGCATTAGGTGGGGCTGGGCTGAAAGTTGAGTTCGTCCATCTGTTGCTGATTTGAGGAGTTAAGTGGAGGAGTTTGCAGCTAATAACTGAGCCCCGAGGAGCTCCAGCTGTGAAGAGGATGTAAAATAGAAAAGGGGCTAAGTTTTTTTTTTTTTTTTTTTTTTTTGAGACGGAGTCTCATTCTGTCTCCCAGGCTGGAGTGCAGTGGCGTGATCTTGGCTCACTGCAGCCTCCGCCCCCCAGGTTCAAACGATTCTCCTACCTCAGCCTCCTGAGTAGCTGAGATTACAGGCGCCTGCCAACACACCCAGCTAATTTTTGTATTTGTAGGAGAAACGGGGTTTCACCATATTGGCCAGGCTGGTCTCAAACTCTTGACCTCAAGTGATCCGCCTGCCTCAGCCTCCCAAGGTGCTGGGATTACAGGCGTAAGCCACCACACCTGGCCAAAGATTTTATTTTTAGTACCTTCCCCTTTCTTTTGCTTCTGGAGCTCAGTGTCCCCATGCTGTCACTCCCTTTCAGGAAAGGACTGGCTATCAGCCATTCACACCTTAGTAAGAATTGCTTTCCTGGGAACCTGGCTTTCCTGGGCTGGGATGTCTAGGAATTCAGGGATCAGGCTGAGCAGGTAGAACTATGTCTCTGGGCTGAGGTCCAGGCACCCTGGAGATTACAGTGCTGCCGTCTTTGGCTGCGTGGGCCCAGCTTTGCTCTGGAGATCAATCCTGCTCTTGTTTGCTCAGAGCACTAGGGTGGCTTTCTGCCAACACCTCCCCTCATCCTCCAGGCTCAGAGGAAGTGGTGGGTCCTGACTGGGGAACCAGCCTGGGGCAGCGAGACAGGCGGTCCTGGGTTCCAAAAGCTGTGTGATGTTGGCTGAGTGTCTTCTCCTCTCTGAGCTTTAGTTCTGCCATCAGTATTAGGGACTCCGGGAGCATGTGGCTTACAGGGTGACTGTAGGATGTGACATGTTCAGGCATATGGGTGACTGCAGGAGGGGAGCCTGTGGCCATGATGATGCTGGGCTGGGGGACTGGCATGCGATAGGTGCTAACAAGTAGGCACTGGCTGGATTTGAAAGGGCAGTTGCTGGCCAGGAACAGTGGCTCACGCCTGTTATCCCAGCACTTTGGGAAGCCGAGGTGGGTAGATCACTTGAGGCCAGGAGTTCAGGACCAGCCTGGCCAACATGGTGAAACCCTGTCTCTACCGAATGTATAAAATTAGCCAGGTGGGCACCTGTAATCTCAGCTACTTGGGAGGCTGAGGCAGGAGAATCGCTTGAACCCAGGAGGTGGAGGTTGCAGTGAGCTGAAATTGCACCACTGGACTCCAGCCTGGGTGACAGAGCAAGACTCCATCTCAATAATAATAATAATAATAATAATAATAATAATAATAATAATAATAATAAATGAAAGGGCAGTTGCTCTGCTGAGGAGCTAGGCGGCCAGGGCACTGCTTACCCCAAACCTTAGCTCAACAGGGTGCCAGTTTCAATGTGTTCAACTCCTCCTCTGTCACCGCCTTTGTGGTCTAGGCCACCATCATCTCTCTCCTGTACAGATCTTAGAGCCTCCTAACTCATCCCCCATGGATCAGCCTCCCTCTGGCAGCCAGAGTAACCTTTTTGCTTTCCAGAGTAATCTTTAAAAATCCTAAATCAGGCCGGGTGTAGTGGTTTGTGCCTGTAATCCCAGCACTTTGGGAGGGCGAGGTTGGGGGATCACTTGAGCCCAGGAGTTGGAGGCTGAAGGGAGCTATGATTGTACCACTGCACTCCAGCCTGGATGACAGAATGTCTCTAAAAAATAATAATTAAAATATATATATATGAGGCTGGGTGTGGTGGTTCACACCTGTAAATCCAGCAATTTGGGAGGTCAAGGTGGGTGGATCACTTGAGGAAAGGAGTTCAAGACCAGCCTGGTCAACATGGTGAAACCCCGTCTCTACTAAAAGTACAAAAATTAGCCGGGTGTGATGGCGGTCGCCTGTAGTCTCAGCCTATCAGGAGGCAGAGGTGAGAGAATCACTTGAACCCGAGAGGTGGAGGTTGCAGTGAGCTGATATCATGCCACTACACTCCAGCCTGGGTGACAGAGTGAGACTCCGCCTTAAAAACAAAAACAAAAACAAAATCAGATCAAAGAACATCCCTGCCTTGCCCTTCATCCCTTCAATGATCACTGGAGTCTTTCCATTGCACAGAAAATCTACCCTCTCCCCGGCTCTTCTTATGGTTCCATCTTTCTCATCATTCCAATTTAACTGTCAGCTAAAATGTCACCTCCTCCAGGATGTCCTCCTGAACTACTCCATCTAATGGAGCTTGCACCTCCATCCCCAGTTACTCCCTATCGTATCCATTTATTTCCATTAAAGTCTCATTTTTTGTAAAGTCCCATGTGTGTTCATTTCACACATTTACTGTTTGTCTTGTCCCCACCCCGCTCTGGAATATGAGGACCTTGTCTTTCTTGCCCACCGTGGCATCCCTGCTGTGTCTCACAGTGCCTGGCACGTAGTAGGTGCTCAGTAGTCTGTGAGTGCATGAAGATATCAGATGATGAACCCACGCGTTTATATTGGGGAATGATCATTTATTGAAGAACCAGGCCAGCCATGGTGGCACATGCCTGTAGCTTTGGGAGGCTGAGGTGAGTGGATCGCTTGAGCTCAAGAGCTCAAGACCAGTCTGGGAAACATGGCAAAACTCCATCTCTACAAAAAAAAAAAAAATTAGCCAGGTGAGACGTTGCATGCCTGTAGTCCCAGCTACTCAGGAGGCAGAGGTGGGAGGATTGCTTGAGTCCAGGAATTTGAGGCTGCAGAGAGTCTGAGATTGCACCGCTGTGCTCCAGCCTGGGCAACAGGGTTAGACCCTGTCTCAAAAAAAAAAAAAAAAAAAAAGAGCCTACTCTGGGCCAAGTAATTTACATATAGCCCACCCTTCAACAGGGGCTGCCATGAACATCACCTGGGGACTTTTAATAACCAACCATGCCTGGGCCTCTCCCAAGATACTGGTTCAACTGATCCCAGGAGGGGCCAGGACACAGTATTAAAAACCTCTCTTGGGGGCCAAGCACTGTGGCTCACACCTGTAATCCCAGCACTTTGGGAAGCCGAGGCAGGAGGATTGTTTGAGGCCAGGAGTTTGAGACCAGCCTGGGCAACGTAGCAAAACCCTATCTCTAAAAAAAAAATAAATAAATAAAAGCAAGACACACAACTCTCTTGGCCTCTTGGTGATCAAATATGTCTCTGAGGCTAAGAACAACTGATAACTGATATAGTCCTTTAAAAAAAAATAAACAAACTTTTTTGTTTTAAATTATTAATAATTTTAGATTTACTGAAAAGTTGTACAAATAGAGTTTCTGTATAGGTCACACCCAGCTTTCCCTAAAGTTAATGTCTTATATAAACACAGTGCAATGATCAGAAGCAGATTAACATGGGTGCAATACCATTAAGAAAACTGCAAAGCGTGTTTATTTGAATTTCACTGGTTTTTTCATGGCTCTCTTCATTCTGTCTCAGGATCCTGGTCTCAGGATCCTGCTCTCAGGATCCCATGTTGCATGTAATTGTTATTTCTCCTACTGTTGGTGGTAGCTCCTCAGTCTTTCTTCTTTCATAACCTTGACACTTTGGAAGTCATTTTTTTTTCTTGTTTGAGACAGCGTCTCACGGTGTTGCTCAGGCTGGAGTGCAGTGGCACAATAATAGTTCATTGCAGCCTCCACTTCCTGGCCTCAAGCAATCCTCCCACCTCAGCTTCCTGAGTAGCTGGGACCACAGGCATGTGCCACCATGCTAGGCTATTTTTTTATTTTTATTTTTTAGTAGAGACCGTGTCTCCTTATGTTGCCCAGGATGGTGTTGAACTCCTGGGCTCAAGCAATGCTCCTGTTTAAGCCTTCCAAAGTGGTGGGATTATGGACATGAGCCACTGCCACTGTGCCCAGCCTGAAAGTCACTTTTTTTTTTTTTTTTTGAGATGGAGTCTTGCTCTGTCACCCAGGCTGGAGTGCAGTGGTGCCATCTCGGCTCACTGCAACCACCACCTCCTGGGTTCAAGCGATTCTCCTGCCTCAGTCACCCAAGTAGCTGGGATTACAGATGCGAGCCACCACGCCCAGATGATTTTTGTATTTTTAGTAGAGACAGGGTTTTGCCATGTTGGCTAGGCTGATCTCAAACTCCTGACTTCAGGTGATCTGCCTGCCTAAGCCTCCCAAAGTGCTGGGATTGCAGGTGTGAGCCACCGCGGCCGGCCGGAAGTCACTTTTGAAGACTAACCCCAATCAGCTATTTTGTCCAATTTCCCTCAATTTTGAGTTTGTCCAGTGCATTCTCTTGCTCAGAGCGAGTGTATGCATTTTGGGTGAGAATATCACAAAGATAACATCACGTCCATCTCAGTGCAGTCTGCGCGCATCTTGCAGTATGAGTCTTGCTCACTGATTACAGTGGTTTCTCCCTGTACAGTTACTGTCTCCCTTCTCTTGCTAGTTAATCATTATTTTGGGGTGATACTTTGAGACCAGGCACATCCTGTTTCTGCTTAAACTTTCATCCATCAATTTTAGCATCCATTGGTGATATCATTTGCCACAATCATTGTCTACTGGTGACTGTCCTATTTCCTTCTTTTCTTGTACACGTATTAATCAGAACTCTACTGTAGGAAAGAGCAGTCCTTCTGTCCCCATTTATTTAGCTATGCAATTATTTATTAAGTACGGTATAGCCCCTCTTTTATTATTTTTTTATTTTTTGAGATAAGTCTCTCTCTTATTGCCCAGGCTGGAGTGTAATGGCACGACCTTGGCTCACTGCAACCTCCCCCTCCCAGGTTCAAGTGATTCTCCTGCCTCAGCCTCCCGAGTAGCTGGGATTACAGGTGTGCGCCACCACGCCCGGCTAATTTTTTGTATTTTTAGTAGAGACGGGGTTTCACCGTGTTGACCAGGCTGGCCTCAAACTCCTGACATCAGGTGATCCACCCACCTCAGCCTCCCAAAGTGCTGGGATTACAAGCATGAGCCACCACCCCCGGCTAGCCCCTCTTTTAATCTCTATTAAATCTTGCTACCTGGGGAACCAAGCATCACTATTGCAATTTAGGAACAAGGAAACGTGGCTGGGAGTTGTGCCAATCACGTGCCTAAGGTCTCACAGCTGGTAAATGGCCAAGAAGGGACACAAAGTTACCTCGGCCCAGCTCAGTGGCGCATGCCTGTAGTCCCAGCTACTCAGGAGGCTGAGGTAGGAGGATCATTTGAGCCTGGGAGGTCAAGGCTGTAGGGAGCTGTGATTGCACCACTGCACTCCAGCCTGGGTGATAGAGCAAGACTCTGTCTCTAAAAAAAAAGTAACCCCAGATTTGGTTCCCATCCATCTTTTTTTTTTTTTTAATGGAATCTCCCTCTGTCACCCAGGCTGGAGTACAGTGGTGTGATTTCTGTTCGCTGCAACCTCGGCCTCCTGGGCTCAAACGATTCTCCTGCTGAAGCCTCCTGAATAGCCAGGATTACAGGCGCCCGCCACCACGCCCAGCTATTTTTTGTATTTTTAGTAGAGACGGGGTTTCACCATGTTGGCCAGGCTGGTCTCGAACTCCTGACCTCCCCAAGTGCTGGGATTACAGGCATGAGCCATTGTGCCCGGCCCCCATCCATCTTTTGAAACTGGTCCACAACTGCAACCTCTTACCAACCCTCTGCCTCCAGTCCTGGCCTCGTAACCCACATTTCCCCTTAGTGCATCAAAGCACTTTGAGTCCTTCTGGTGGCTCCTTGTGTGCTCTGGGTGGAGCTCGGACTCCATAGCCCAGGTGCAAAGGCCCTTTAGGATATGGCCTCGGGCCTCCTGTCTCCCGCCCTCCCTTGCACACTCCAGTCTACTGTTCCCAAAGCCCCTCTGTCTCACTTCCGGACCTTCACACGTGTTGCTCTCCTCCTGCGCCTGCCTCACTCCTCCCCCAACCCAGGGCACAGCATCAGGAAGGCATGGGCCAAGGGACACCTTCCTACACCGTCTGTGTGGGGCCAGATCCCCAGCACCCTGGCCACAGGAAGTTAATATTTACTGAATAGATGAAAAATCTCCAGGTGCGGTGGCTCATGCCTGTAATCCCAACACTTCGGGAGGCTGAGGTGGGTGGATCACCTGAGGTCAGGAGTTCGAGACCAGCCTGGCCAACATGGTGAAACCTCGTCTTCACTAAAAATACAAAAATTAGGTGGGCATGGTGGCAGGCACCTGTAATCCCAGCCACTCAGGAGGCTGAGGTAGGAGAATCACCTGAACCTGGGAGGCAGAGTTAGCAGTGAGTCGAGATCACACTATTGCGCTCTAGCCTAGGTGACAGAGCAAGACTCCGAAAGAAAAGAAAAAAAGAAAAGAAAAGAAAGAGAAAAGAAAAATCAACTCCAAAGCCCATGCTCTTTCGGCCACCCTGCGTGCCTACCGCGTGCATACCAGTGAGTGAACACCTGTAGGAAATGACATGAATTGGTGGGAGAAACAGACAGCACTAGCTATAGGAGGACCTGGGAGGACTTGGCATTGACAAAGTTCTACTAAGTAGCAGCCTCTCCCCACAGTCATTTCAGTCCTTTGTCTTCAATATACTGTTCTAGAGATTAGGAAATGGAGGCTCAGAGAGGGCAAGTCACTTGCCTGGGGTCACACAGCTGGTTGACAAGAGAACCACAATTTGAACTCAGGCCTGTAGGATGCCAGAGCCCGTGTGCTAGCCACTACCTCACACAGCCTCTTCACACCCGCCTATGGGGAGTGTTCTGTCCAGACACAGAACTTCCTCTAGGCACCAAGTGCAGTGGCACTGCGTGGCTTTTTTGCGTGTCATTTTTCACCCTCAGACCCTGCCTCTTTAAGTGTTTCTGTTATCATTAAAAGAGCAATAAGGCCAGGCATGGTGGCTCATGCCTGTAATGCCGGCACTTTGGGAGGCAGGCGGATCACCTGAGGTCAGGAGTTCGAGATCAGCCTGGCCAACATGGTGAAACCCCATCTCTACAAAAATACAAAAATTAGCCGGGCATGTTGGCGGGCACCTGTAATCCCAGCTACTTGAGAGGCTGAGGCAGGAGAATCACTTGAGGTTGCAGTGAGCTGAGATCGCGCCACTGCACTCCAGCCTGGGTGACAAAGTGAGACTCCATCTCAAAAAAATAAAAGAAAAAAAGAAAAAGAAAAGCAATAAAAGACAGCATAATTGGAACACAAAGGCGATGGCCTGGCCAGCCCTCCCTGGGGAGTGGAGTGCCAGGAACTTGGGTGTGATCCTACCTGTGATTAATGCTGCAAAATTACAGCCTTCCGCATACAGGTGTGTACAAGCCACCGGGTGGGGTGCCGAGCAAACACAGCATTTCATGAGGGCAGTAAAACCCAGGCCTGTGGTGGAGAACCACAGTCAGAGGCTTTCTCCTCTCCCTCCCTCTCCTCCTAACCTCAGGAGACATTGCCGGTACATGGCCCTTTAGCGTTTGCAAAGTGCTTGTGGGTGCACAGTCCTTTACAGTTTGCAAAGTGCTTGTCAGTGCACAGCGCTTTACAGTTTGCAAAGTGTTTGTCGGTACGCAGCCCTTTACAGTTTGCAAAATGTTTGTATGGACAAGCTCCCACGCAGGGGCAGGAAAGGTGAGGGGCTGGGAGCTGCAGATGAAGGACTAGCATGCCAGTGCTGGGGGGCTGGTCATGGGGTGGTGTGAAGTCAGGACCAAGGGTCGCAGCCCTGGACGGAGGACTCGGAGAGGGCAGCAGGGCAAGTTTTGGTCCAGGAGACAGAGACTGAAGAGGTGTTCCACCGTCCTAATGGCCCAGGAAGGCTTCCTGAAGGAGGTGGGGTGTGGAGAGTGATCCTAAGAGTCCCTCTGCCTTCACTTATACCTGAGCTGCAGCTGGAAGGATGTCTTCATTTTGAAAGGGAGAAGAGGGACACCCACTAGGTCCCCATTGGGTATCAGAGCTGCCATGCAGGGCTTCTCAGCAACTTGCCATGGTTGAGGGGCCTGGGCTCAGCCAGCCCAGCCCGAGCCCCAGGTCTTGGAAACCGGCTCTCGTGGACTTCCTTGAGCCCTGTCGGGTGGCGACTCTCTCCCGATCGTAGAAATCTCCTCCCTATGTAGGAAGCAGAAGGCAAGAGCTGAGAGATAAGCTGCTTCCAGGGCAGCTTGGACATTGGATATGGGGGTGCATGGGGGCTTGAGCCCCCAAGGAAGTTCCGCTTTCATCCAAAGCTGCCCCTATTGCCGCGGCCATAGGTCCCCTGGCCCTGCAGCTGTCCGTTGGCCCTGAGCACTGGCTGCAGGGCTATGGGCTTTCTTGGGTTCACCATGTGCCTGCCCTGCTCAGAGACTTTCAACGGCTCCCCATTGCTGTTTCCTTCAAAATGGGGGGCAAGTTCCCATGGATCTAGGACTTGGTATTCAGGGATGAACAAACCACCAGACCTATACCTGATAAATATCGATGTTTACTTTCTTGGTAAGTTATTTATGTTAATATCATTACAAAAGTGTGGATATGTAACGTGTTCACACGGTTTGACATCCAAACTGCTATGAAAAGGCATTTATCACAAGTCCCACTATCCATGTCCCAGGGATCTCATCCCCCTGATCCCTAGAGGAACAATTAGTTTCTTGTGTATCCTTCTAGTATTTCTTTATGCAAATGCATAAAGCAATCTGTATTTGCTGACATAGATGCTGTTCTTTTTATTTATTTTTATTTTTTGGGACCCAGTCTCAATCTGTCACTCAGGCTGGACTGCAGTGGCACAATCTCAACTCACTGCAACCTTTGCCTCCCAGGTTCAAGTGATTTTCCTGCTTCAGCCTCCCCAGTAGATGGGATTACAGGCGCCCACCATCATGCTTAGCTAATTTTTGTATTTTTAGTAGAGACAAGGTTTCACCATATTGGCCAGGCTGGTCTCGAACTCCTGACCTCAGGTGATCCACCTGCCTCAGCCTCCCTAAGGGCTGGGATTACAGGCGTGAGTCACTGCACCCAGCCTATTTTTATTTTTTTTGAGACAGCGCCTTGCTCTGTCACCCAGGCTGGAGTGCAGTTCCATGATCACGGCTCACTGCAGCCTTGACCTTCCAGCCTCGAGCAATCCTTCCACATCAGCTTCCCAAGTAGTTGGGACTACAGGTGTGAGCCACCATGCCAGTTAATTTAAAAGATTTTTTGCAGAGACGAGGTCTCGCTATGTTGCCCAGGCTGGTCTCGAAATCCTGGGCTCAAGCGCTCCTCCTGCCTCAGCCTCCCAAAGTGCTGGGATTACAGGCATGAGACACCCCACCAGCCTATGGTGTTCTACTCCTTGTGTTTTTACCCAATATTCTATCTGGGAGATCTTTCCACATCAGTGTATAGAGAGCTTTCTCCTCTTCCTCCTCTTCTTCCCCTCTCCCACCTCCTCTTCCTCTTTCTCCTCCTCCTCCTTTTTCAACAGCTTCGTAGTATTTCATTGTGTGGATGTACCATGATTTATTTCACTGTCTTTTTGCATAATGTGTGAAACAACTGGATTGCTGCCAGCTTTCTGCTGTTACACGCAGCGGCGATGATTAAGCTTATATGTACATCATTTCTTACATGCTCAAGGTGAAACTGTTGAACAAATTCCCAGAAGTGGGACTGACAGGCCATAGGGTGAATGCATCCATAACTTTGATAAGAATTACTAAATCACTTGCCACTGGGGGTTGTATCATTTTGCATTCCCACCAGCAACATACCAGACGGCCTGTTTGCCTGCACAATAGCCTCATCCTTGGACCGTGTTGGCATAATTTTGGATTTTGGCCTATCTGATAGGTAAGAAATGGTATTCTGGTGTGGTGTATAATTCATTTCTCTCGCTCTTTTCTTTTTTTGAGACAGGTCTCACTCTGTCGCCCAGGCTGGAGTACAGTGGCCCAACCTCACCTCACTGCAACCTCTACCTTCTGGGCTCAAGCAAACCTCCTGCCTCAGCCTCCTGAGTAGCTGGGACTACAGACATGTGCCACCATGCTGGCTCACTTTTTTAAAAAAAATATTTGTAGAGATGAGATTTTTACCCAGGCTGATCTCAAACTTCTGGGCTTAAGTGATCCTCCTGTTTTAACCTCCCAAAGTGCTGGGATTACAGGTGTGAGCCATCACCAAGGCCCATTTTTCTCTTAATGTGAATAAGGTTGAGCATTTTCATATGTTTAAAGTCCACTTATATTTCTTTTCTTTGGAATGCTCTGTTCAAATCCTTTGCCCATTTTCTACCAGATTTTTGGTGTTTTTTCTCTTTTTTGTAAGAACTTTTTACATATTAGGGAGAGCAGCCCCTTGGCTGTAATATGAGTTGCAAATATTTTCTCCCTGTTTATCTTTTGACTTACTTTGCATATGATGTTCTTTGTCATGTAGAAGTTGTTCATTATTGTTATTAATTAATTAATTAAATTAATTTTTTGAGACAGAGTTTTGCTCTCGTTGCCCAAGCTGGAGTGCAGTGGCATGATCTCAGCTCACTACAACCTCTGCCTCCCAGGTTCAAGCAATTCTTCTGCCTCAGCCTCCTGAGTAGCTGGGATTACAGGCACATGTCACCACGCCTGGCTAATTTTTTTGTAATTTTAGTAGAGACGGGGTTTCGCCATGTTGGCCAGGCTGTTCTTGAACTCCTGACCTCAGGTTATCCATCTGCCTCAGCCTCCCAAAGTGCTGAGATTACAGGTGTGAGCCACCGTGCCTGGCCCCATTATTATTATTATTATTATTATTATTATCATCATCATCATCATCATCAACTTAAATGCTCACTATTCCCCCTCCTTGGTTTTTGGATTTTAAGTCATTGGAAGATGGTCCCCAGTCCAAAGTTATAAAGGGATTCATTCATATTTCTTCTGGCTCTCTTATGATTTTAATGTTTACATCTAAATCTTGGGCCCATTTGGAATTTGTTTTTGTGTTCTGGCGAACAGATTCAGTTTTATTTGTTTCCAGGTGGTTTCCTGGTTTTACCAACACCATTTATTAAAAAGCCCATGCTTACCTCACTGATGTAAGGCCCTCTTTATCATATGCTAAATTCCAGTATGTTTTGGTGTACGTTTTGGGGCTTTGTTTCCTGTTCCATTGACCTGTCTACTCATATGTGGTAAGTAATTAGGAAACTTGTTTTTAGGCCAGGTGCAATGGCTCACGCCTGTAATCCCAGCACTTTGGGAGGCTGAGGCGGGTGGATCACCTGAGGTCAGGAGTTTGAGACCAGCCTGGCCAACATGGTGAAACCCTGTCTCTACTAAAAATGTGAAAATTAGCCAGGTGTGGTGGCGCAAGCCTGTAATCCCAGCTACTCAGGCGGCTGAGGCAGGAGAATTGCTTGAACCCAGGAGGCGGAGGTTGCAGTGAGCCACTGCAGTCATTGCAGTCCAGCCTGGGTGACAGAGCGACTATGTCTCAAAAAAAAAAAAAAAGAAAGAAAGAAAAAAAGAAAACTTGTTTTTATATGAAAACCAACGCTGATTGGGCATGGTGGCTCATGCCTGTAATCCCAGCACTTTGAGAGGCCGAGGCAGGAGAATCACTTGAGCCCAGGAGTTCGAGACCAGCCTTGGCAACCTGGTAAGACTCTATCTCTACAAAAAAATTAAAAATTAGCCTGGCGTGATGGGTGGTGGTGCGCACCTATGGTCCCAGCTACACGGGAGGCTGAGGTGGGAGGATTGCCTGAGCCTGGGAGGTTGAGGCTGCAGTGAACCACGCTGGCGCCACTGTTCTCCAGCCTAGGAGACAGAGGGAGACCCTTTCTCAAAAAAAAAAAAAAAAAAAAAAAAAAACCCAAAACAAAAACCAACACTGTATTACGGAACAGGATGGAAAAGTTGCATGTATTTTTCAAGATAAAACTCTTGCTCCCAGCTGGGCATGGTGGTTTACGCCTGTAATCCCAGCACTTTGGGAGGCCGAGGGGGGCAGATCACGAGGTCAGGAGTTGGAGACCAGCCTGGCCAACATGGTGAAACCCCATCTCTACTAAAAATACAAAAATTAGCCCGGCATGGTGGCATGGGTCTATAATCCCAGCTACTCAGGAGGCTAAAGCCGGAGAATTGCTTGAACCTGGGAGGCGGAGATTGCAGTGAGCCGCGGTCGGGCAAAAAAAAAAAAAAAAAAAAAAGAAAAAAGGAAAGAAAAGAAAAAACGCTCTAGCTCCAAGAGATTCTGAGCTTGTCCCTAACTTTTTCTCCCCTCTCACTGTCCCTCCACTCTCTCCTCCACACAGTGGACCCACCTCCGGTATTAATCACTCTCTTGCCAACAAGAGAATTGCACTCCTGGTGCTCTTAAAGGTTATTAGCAGAGTTGTCCCCTCCTCCAGGAAGCCTTCCTGGACATCTCCTTGCCCCCAGGCAGAGTGAGTAATTTGCCCAGCAAGCCAGTCACTAACCCTGAGCTTGGAAAGCGAACCCTGAACTCACTTCTCTCAAAGCACCTATTAGCATTATTGGGCGGTACTGCAGTGGTCTGTTTACTTGTCTCGGGCTGGATTCCTCCCGGTCATGAATCAGTCAACGTGCTGCATACTCATTTATAGGGCAATAATCTGGGGAGTGCCACGTGCAACGTGTTTGAGTCTTGTAAAGTGTCAATCAATCCCTGGACATTTCCCGAGTCCCCTCTTGGGACTTGGCGCTAGATGTGTCTCCTCCGTTGCCCCCCATCCCTCAGTCTTGCTGCCCCCTCCCATGGGCTCCATGCAAACTCCCTCCCTCTCCCCCAGGCTGTGCCTCCTCACCCTGGGAAAGAGGACTTTGTTTTTTTATTTAATTTTATTTTTATTTTTATTTTTTTGAGACAGAGTCTTGCTCTGTCGCCCAGGCTGAAATGCAACGGCGCGATCTCAGCTTCCTGCAACCTCTGCCTCCCGGGTTCAAGCGATTCTCCTGCCTATCCTCGCAAGTAACTGGGATTACAAGCATACACCACCATGCCTGGCTGATTTTTGTATAGTAGAGATGGGATTTTGCCATGTTGCTCAACTCCTGACCTCAGATGATCCACCCATCTCGGCCTCCCAAAGTTCTGGGATTACAGGCATGAGCCACCGTGCCCGGCCAGGAGCATTTCTTTAGTCCCTTCTCTGCTGATCAGGAAGTAGCACCCCTTCCTCGAGTGTGTGTTGCTTGGTGCCAGTCCCTGCAAACCAAATAGACCCTGGGCTGTGATGGAGGTGCCGCTGTTATTTAACTCTATAGCTCAGGGTGTGGGAGGATGACGGGTCCATTGTCTGACCTTCTCCTTGCTCTGCACCGTCCGAGGGGAGCAGGCCCTGACAGCCTGGATGTTTGGGGGTAACGTCCCTCAAAAACATTCTTCCTACACCTGGATCTCCTCTTTCTGTTTGTTTCCCAGGACCCTCTCATTCAATCCGGCTCCCCGTCCTTCCGCAGAGGGTGACGAGTCTATGGCTCCAGCTCTCCTGGTACTTCAGGTGTTGGTCAGGCCCTCCCGGCATGGACTTCACCCTTCCTGATCGGGGAGGCTGGCTGGGATTCCATGAGCAGGGAGACAGTGGCTATTTCCAGTCC
This sequence comes from Gorilla gorilla gorilla, assembly GCF_029281585.2. Lineage (NCBI taxonomy): Eukaryota > Metazoa > Chordata > Mammalia > Primates > Hominidae > Gorilla > Gorilla gorilla. Next base: position 86,979,176 of record NC_073230.2, read on the forward strand.
TAATTTCATCCCCTCTCCCACAATGGCTGTAGGTATTTCCCTAATGAGTGACCCAAACAGAAAACATGCCTTGCTAAAGCCAGCATCCCATTTTCCTGGAGTGTAGCCTTGCCGAAGGACTTTGACACAGATTCTTGCAAAAGAGTTATTCCCAGCCAGGTGTGGTGGCTCGTGTCCATAATCCCAGCACTCTGGGAGGCCGAGGAGAGAGAATCGCTTGAGTCCAGGAGTTTAATGCCAGCCTGGGCAACATAGCAAGCCCTTGTCCTTCCTACAAATAATTAAATAATTAGCCAGGTGTGGTGGCTTGCACCTGTGGTCCCAGCTACTCGGGAGGCGGAGGTGGGAGGATCACTTGAGCCCAGGAGTTTGAGGCTACATTGAGCTATGATTACATCACTGCACTCCAGCCTGGGTGACAGTGCGAGACCCTCTCTCTCTTTAAAAAAAAAAAAAAAAAAAAGGCTAGGCACGGTGGCTCTTGCCTGTAATCCTAGCACTTTGGAAGGCCAAGGTGGGCAGATAACTTGAGGTCAGGAGTTCTAGACCAGCCTGACCAACATGGAGCAACCTCGTCTCTACTAAAAATACAAAATTAGCTGGGAGTGGTGGCGCATGCCTGTAATCCCAGCTGCTCGGGAGGCTGAGGCAGGAGAATCGCTTGAACCCGGGAGGCGAAGGTTGCGGTGGGCCAGGATAACGCCATTGCCCACTCCAGCCTGGGCAACAAGAGCGAAACTCCGTCTCAAAAAATAAAATAAAATAAAATAAAATAAAAAATAAAAAATAAAGAAGAGTTATTCTCTCCTTACAGGTGAGAAGGCAAGTGTATGGCTTACATCTTGGCCTGGCTACTTCATGTTATCTTATTTGCATCAAGAACTTCAGCCAGAGAGGGTGGATGACATGTCTGGCACGCAGTAACTGCTCAGTAAACAGAACTGCTATTGTCACCCGGCATCAACACCCCAGCCTCTGACCCCTTTGATTCCACACCGCCCCACCGGATGACATTGAATCCTTTTTGCAGCCCCAGGTCACACCAGTCCCTTCTCCCCAGGCCCCCCACCCCCACCCCATTAGAGCCAGATCGTAAAATCTCCAGGGGAGGGAGGCTGGTGACATCTTTAGTGGCGACATTTGGGTAAAAAATTCATGACCATCAGTTACTCTCGGAAGAGAGGGAAAAATGAGCCGTTTCCGCCGCTCCAGAACGTGGCTCTCCCTGGCTGCGAGTCCACAAATCTATTTTATGTGACGAGATCTATAGTCTAATAGAAGGAGCTTATCGCAGACTTAAGAAAAAGTGCACAATAAGACTGCACTCTTTCCGTACTCTTGGCCCCTCGAGGCACCCTCCCCTAAGATGAGGGTGATGGCGCCTCCGGGAGCCACGGAGAGTTCATGGGTCAGCCTGGCCCCAAGGGGGTGATGGCTGGGGTGACCAGGGTAAGGACCAGGTGGCCCCCTTGCCTGGTCTTTGTTCTCCACCTTCCGGTGGGGGGTTGAGCCACTGCTCATCACCACAGTGGAGAGGGCCCTGGGAAACCCACCACCCAGTTCTGTCAAAATGTCTCTGCTTGGCCTGGGAGTTTTGCAGCTCTGACCACCTGTCTGCTGGCCTCCTGTCTGTCTGCCTGTCTTTGTGCATGCCTGACTGTCTGCCTGTCCATCTGTCTGCCTGTTTGTCTGTCTGCCTGCCCATCTGCCCGTCTCCCTGCCCACCTACCCATCTGTCTGCCTGTCTGCCTGCCAGTCTGCCTGTCTGTGGGTCTGCCTGTCCATCTGTCTGCCTGTCTGCCTGTCTGCCTGCCAGTCCGCCTGTCTGTCTGCCTGTCCATCTGTCTGCCTGTCTGTCTGCCTGTCTGCCTGCCAGTCTGCCTGTCTGTCTGCCTGTCCATCTGTCTGCCGGTCTGCCTGCCAGTCTGCTTTCTGTCTGCCTGTCTGCCTGTCCATCTGTCTGCCGGTCTGCCCGCCAGTCTGCTTTCTGTCTGCCTGTCTGCCCATCTGCCTGTCTCCCTGCCCACCTGCCTATCTGCCTGTCTCTGTGTCTCCCTGACAATCTTCCTGTCTGTCTGCCAGTCTGCCTGCCTGTCTGTCTGCCTGCCTGTCTGCCTGCCCGCCTGTCTGCCTGCCCGCTTGTCCATCTATCTGCCTGCCTACCTGCCCGTCTGTCTGCCCGCTTGTCCACCTATCTGCCTGCCTACCTGCCCATCTGTCTGCCTACCCATCTGCCTGTCTGTCTGCGTGCCTATTTGCTTGCCTTTTTGTCTGTCTGTCTGTCTGTCTGTCTGCCTATTGGCATGAAGGAGAAATGGAGCTTTCACTTCTACCGCCATCTCTTATCCTGGGGAAGGATCTGAGGATCCAGGGCTGCGCTGAGGCAGGAGGAGGGGATGAAGGACAGGGCATCTCCAGTCCTCTCTAAGACCCAAGAGCCTTGGATCCAGTCCCTGGAGACCTGGGGAAGCTCTGAAGAGGAAGGAGGTTGGTGCCCGCTGGGGTGATGGCCGCCCTGCAGGGAGCGCTGGCCCGATGCCTGCGGAGGTTGGAGCTGTGTCTGCAGGGGAGGCCTTGGAGATGCCTGCGTAGGAGCAGGTGACAGAGGCTACAGACAGCGGGCAGGGCCGGGGTTCTAAGGCCCCATATGGGAGCCTGCATCTGCTCCAGGGAACAGTCTCTGCCAGCACAGAGCCAGGCCCGGAGGCACATGGTGACTTCAGACTCTGCAGCAAGCCTCACGCCAGGGTGAGGACAGACTGTCCCACAGGCCCCATCGGTCAGCTGCTGAGGTCCATGTCCCCTAGGCCCAGGGCAGCCAGGGGGTGAGCCAGCTAGAGCCTCAGACCCATCATCTGCTGAACAAGTGACTGAGTGAATGTATGAATGGATGGCTTGGGGTGGGAAGGGGGCCTTGCCTCCCTAAGATGTCAGGGCATATGCAGAGTGGGTGCAGGTCTGCCTGGGTTAATTGGCACAAGAAGCCTGGGGCCTCCTGGGAATAAAGTCACCCTGGCCTCATGACACTCACCTTTTGACAATGGCTCAGTATTGGGAGGAGTGGGTGGGTGGGGAGTCATTTTGAATTTGTTTATTTGGTTAGTTGCACCTGCCTTGCTCAGAAAAGGATGTCAGAAGGCATACAGAGATGCATTTAAACAATAGGAGAGGCCAGGCACAGTGGCTCATACCTGTACTCCTAGCACTTTGGGAGGCCGAGGCGGGTGGATCATCTGAGGTGGTGAGTTCAAGACCAGCCTGGCCAACATGGCAAAACCTCGTCTCTACTAAAAACACAAAAATTAGCCGGGTGTGGTGGTGCGTGCCTGTAATCCCAGCTACTCAGGAGGCTGAGGCAGGAGAATCACTTGAACCTGGGAGGCAGAGTTGCGGTGAGCCGAGATTGTGCAGCACCAGCAGGCGACCTGGGGTCTGGGGGTTGGTGGCAGCCGCAGCTCCATCGGGAACCAGCCAGTGCAGGCAAGGATGCACCTCTGCAGGGCTCAGGCAAGGTTGCCTGCTAAAGGCCAATGCCACATTGGTACAAGGTGTGCCTTGAGGAAGGACGAGGAAAAGCAGCGGAAGATAGGGACTGGGCTGTTTGCCCATGAACAAGGTGGGCCGTCTGCTGCTCCAGGATCCCAAATGTTACCAGTTTGAGGTATGGTGGAATGGGACCCCTGGGAGTTGGACGCTCACAGATTGACTTCTACCAGCCTTTGCTTGGCCCCGGACCACCAACGTGCCTCTGTCATGGGGGTGCTGTCCAAAATGCTACCCTCCCCCTGCCCCTGTACCCACCTATGGGAGCACACAGAAGGCCTCTCTCCCTGGCCTCAGTCCTTGGAAAAAAATGTCCATATCCCCAGCACCTGCTTGGACCCATGAATGTGATGACTGATCGAGTTTCCCTCTTTGCTTTGCCTACTAGGACCTTAGAAATCCAATTGTCCCTCACTAGCCTTCCTCAGCCCGGACCTTCACCTTGACCTCTCTCTCCAAGCCACACCAAACTCCAGCTCCCACACTCCTGCAACACCCTGAGCCTTGGCACGTGCCATTTCCTCTGCTGGAACCCCATTTCACCTGCACCCTCTTTTTTTTTTGAGACAGAGTCTTGCTCTGTCACCCAGGCTGGAGTGCAGTGGCACGATCTTTGCTCATTGCAACTTCCACCTCCCGGGTTCAAGCGATTCTCCTGCCTCAGCCTCCCTAGTAGATGGGACTACAGGCGCCCACCACCACACCTGGCTAATTTTTTGTATTTTAGTAGAGACGGGGCTTCATCATGTTTTCTAGGCTGGCCTTGAACTCCTGAGCTCAGGCAATCTGCCCACCTCAGCCTCCCAAAGTGCTAGGATTACAGGTGTGAGCCACCACACCCAGCCCTCTTTTTTTTTTTTTTTTGGAGATGGAGTCTTGTTCTGTTGCCCAGGCTGCAGTACAGCAGGTGCAGTGGTGCGATCTCGGCTCACTGCAACCTCTACCTCAAGCAATTCTGCCTCAGCCTCCCGAGCAGCGGGGATTACAGATGTGTGCCACCACGCCTGGCTAATTTACATATTTTTAGTAGAGATGGGGTTTCACCATATTAGCCAGGCTGTTCTCGAACTCCTGACCTTAGGTGATCGACCCGCCTTGGCCTCCCAAAGGGATTATAGGCATGAGCCACCACTCCCGGCCATGCACCCACCCTCTTTAAAAAAAATTTTTAGGGGATGGGGTCCCGCTATGTTGCCCAGGCTGATCTCAAACACATGGCCTCAAGCAGTTCTCCTGCCTAAGCCTCCCAAAGCATTAGGATTACAGGCATGAGCCACCACACCCAGCCTGTACCCTCTTCTTCTTGCTAACTCCCCAGGTATCAGCTCAGAGGCCACTTCCTCCAGGAAGCCTTTCCTGACTCCCAGATTGAATCAGATCCCTCCATGTGCCCCAAAGCTCCCCTCCTGCTCTCATGGATGCCTGTGTGGCTCCAGGCTGGGACTGCCCGTGTCCTCACCAGAGTCCATCTCACACTTCATGCAGGCAGCACCTCTGTTTACCTGGGCACTGCCATGTCCCTGGTGCCCAGTGCAAAGCCTGGCACATGTCAATGAGAATGTGCCCTTCACAGCTGTCCCTGGCTCTGCACTGGGCACCAGGGACACGGCAGCATTGAATGAATGAATGAATGAAGAATGAGTGATTTATTGTCACTTGTACAGTCATGGGAGATGGCTCCTAGGTCCAATCTGGTGTCTGAGGTGCTGGTAGGGACAACGGGGTCTTCTGCAGGCCTCAGTGTCCCAGTCATTGGTTTGGAAGATGGTGTAACCAGAATCATCACTGCCAGGCTGACCTGGAGCCATGGAGGGAGAGGGTAGCCGTTAGGTGCGAAAGAAGAGAATTCTTCTTTCTGGGACTCTGGGGAGCTGGAGGTGGAGCCCAGGAAATGGTGTTTTGGAGACGTTATTGTAATTTCCAATTTTTGTTTATTATTTTTATTTTATTTTATTTTTATTTATTTTTGAGATGGAGTCTCTCTCTGTCATCCAGGCTGGAGTGCAGTGGTGCAATCTCAGTTCACTGTAACCTCTGCCTCCTGGGTTCAAGTGATTCTCTTGCCTCAGCCTCCCGAGTAGCTGGGACTACAGGAGTGTGCCACCATGCCAGGCTATTTTTTTTTTTTTTTAAGTAGAGGCGGGGTTTCACCATGTTGGCCAGGCTGGTCTCAAACTCCCGATCTCCAGTGATCTGCCCACCTCGGCCTCCCAAAGTTCTGGGATTACAGCCACAGTGCCTGGCCCTATTTTATTTTTTTGAGAGGGAGTCTCACTCTGTAGCCAGTGTTGGAGTGCAGTGGGATAATCTTGGCTCACTGCAACCTCCTCCTCCTGGGTTCAAGTGATTCTCCTGCCTCAGCCTCCTGAGTAGCTGAGATTACAGGCATCCACCACCATGCCTGGATAATTTTTGTATTTTAGTAGAGACAGGGTTTCACCATGTTGGTCAGGCTGGTCTTGAACTCCTGACCTCAAATGATCTGCCTGCCTCAGCCTCCCAAAGTGCTGGAATTACAGGCGTGAGCCACCGCACCTGGCACAGTGTTTGTTATTTATTTATTTCTATTTTAGAGATGGAGGTCTTACCCTGTTGCCCAGGCTGGAGTGCAGCCTTGAACTCCTGGGGTCAAGTGATCCTCCTGCCTCAGCCTCCCAAGTATCTGGGACTACGGGCATGCACCACATGCCTGACTAATCTTTCTTTTTTGTAGAGATGGGGGTTTTGACTGGGCACAGTGGCTCATGCCTGTAATCCCAGCACTTTGAGAGGCGGGGGTGGGAGGATCGCTTGAGGCCAGGAGTTCAAGACCAGTCTGGGCAACATAGCCATACTCTGTCTGTACAGAAAAATTTTAAAAGGAGTGAAATTAGCCAGGTGTGGTGGTGTGTGCCTGTAGTCATAGCTACTTGGGAGGCTGAGACAAGAGGATTGCTTGAGCTCAGGAGTTCGAGTCTGCAGTGAGTCAAGATCACCCCACTGCACTCCAGCTTGGGTGACAGAGAGAGACCTTGTCTCAAAAAAAAAAAAAAAAAAGAGAGAGAGAGAGACAGGATCTTGCTATGTTTGAAGAGGCCAGGCTAGTCTTCAACTCCTGGCCCCAAACGATCCTCCTGCCTCAGCCTCCTGAAGTGTTGGGGTTACAGGCATGAACCACTGTGCCAGCAATTTTTGTTCCTTATATTTTCTTTTACACCCACAGGAGTTCGAGACTGACTTTCTGGATGAAGGCAGAATCAGGCCCTGGTGGAAACCAGATACTTCGAAGCTAGGCTGGACGCGGTGGCTCACGCCTGTAATCCCAGCAGTTTGGGAGGCCGAGGTAGGTGGATCACCTGAGGTCAGGAGGTTGAGACCAGCCTGGCCAACATGGTAAAACCTCGTCTCTACTAAAAATACAAAAAATTAGCTGGGCATGGCGGCAGGCACTTATAATTCCAGCTACTCAGGAGGCTGAGGCAGGAGAATTGCTTGAATCTGGGAGGTGGGGGTTGCTGTGAGCTGAGATCGCACCACTGCACTCCAGCCTGGGTGACAGAGGGAGACTCCGTCTCAAAAAAAAAAAAAAAAAAAAAAAGACTTCAAAACTTGAAGATCCAGAGAAAATCCAGGAAATCCCAGGTGGAGGGGCAGCTAGGCAGGGCCCAATTCAACTATAGCCGTTTTGTTCTCTCTTGTTTTACATCTGGAGGCTCTGACTATGATTTTGCTTATAAAGAGAATTCTGCTGAAAAATAATTAAAAGCCACTGACCTCGTCCAGAACAGGCAGTTACTTGCTTTCCCCAACAGCCCTGGCCTTCCTGCCAGCCACTCGCTTGGGGTGTGAGCAGGACCAGTGAACGTTCACTGGGCAAACATTGATGGGGTAGCAACTAAGAGAAGTCAAGTTAGACTTGGGCGGGACGTGGGACCGACGTGGTGCCAGTGCTAATTTGCAGTCCAGTGACGTCCTATTCCCAGAGCCTCTGCAATCAGACCCCATGAAGGGCAGGACAGGAGCAACGTGCCACAGAAAATATCTCTGTGTGTGAACTCAACAGGGCTGTGGCCACAGCTGTCCTTTCATAAACATTGCTACATGAAAGAGAGAAGGGTTGCCTGATGGAATGGATGGAGGGATGTTCTTTTATGTTTTCGAGACAAGGTCTCGCTCTGTTGCCCAGGCTGAAGTGCAGTGGCATCATCATAGGCTCACTGCAGCTTCATTCTCCTGGGCTCAAGCGATCCTCCCATCCCAGTCTTCTGAGTAGCTGGGACTACAGGTGTGCACCACCACGCCTGGCTAAGTTTTTGCATTTTTTTTTTTTTTGTAGAGACAGGATTTCACTATGTTGCTCCAGCTGGTCTCAGAATCCTGACCTCAAGTGATCCTCCTGCCTCGGCCTCCCAAAGTGCTGGGATTATAGGCATGAGCCACTGTGCCTGGCCAGAATTTGTTTTGTTTTGTTTTTTTGTTTTTGAGACCATCTCACTATGTCGCCCAGGCTGGAGTGCAGTGGTACGATCTCAGCTCACTATAACCCCCGCCTCCCAGGTTCAAACAATTCTCCTGTCTCAGCCTCCCAAGTAGCTGGGACTATAGGCATGTGCCACCACACCCCATTGATTTTTGTATTTTTAGCAGAGACAGGGTTTCGCCATAATGGTCAGGCTGGTCTTGAACCCCTGACGTCAGGTGATCCACCCGCCTTGGCCTCCCAAAGTGCTGGGATTACAGGCGTGAGCCACCGTGCCCAGCCAAGGATGTTCTTTAAAAAGGAGTTTTGGCCGGGCATGGTGGCTCATGCCTGTAATCCTAGCACTTAGGGAGGCTGAGGCTGGTTGATCACTTGAGGTCAGGAGTTTGAGAACAGCTGGACAACATGGCAAAACCCTGTCTCTACTAAAAATACAAAAGTTAGCCAGGCGTGGTGGTGTGTGCCTGTAATTCCAACTACTCAGGAGTTTGGGGTGGAAGAATTGCTTGAACCCAGAAGGCGGAGGTTGCAGTGAGCCAAGATTGCACCATTGCATTCCAGCCTGGGCAACAGAGTGAGACTCCATCTCAAAAAAAAAAAAAAACAAACAAAAACAAAAACAAAACACAAGATGGGGAGTTTAATGCTCAGTGCTGGCAGCAATTCTGACTGCTGGTAGTGCTAAGGAGAGTGTCACCACCTTTAGGGGACAAAGGGCAGATCATAATCAGGATATCAGTTTTTGGTGTACCCGAATTCTTGCATTAAACACATTTGAAAATGATCACTTTCCTTAAATAGGTGAAGCAGCCCGATTGCAGTCCTGCTTCTGCTTATACCTTAGTAAAGCTCTTCTTTTCTTTTTTTTTTTCCCCTTGGAGGGTTCGAAGGCCAGCTTTAGCAGAGGCCACTTCCAAATTAGGCCAACTCCATGCCGGTGCTGCCTGAATTAGCGATGGCCCTGCCTTCCCGTTTCACTGATTGATCAGCACGGGCTCTTGCTGAGTGGTGCGGAGATTGTCCTGGAGGCTCAGGGCTTGCTGCTGTGTTCTCCCGGGGTCCAACCTCAGAAACCATCACCCCCTCATGTGGATGGTCCCTGGGAGGCCCAGAGGTGACTCTCTGAAAATATCAGAGAGGATGTCCTCCAGGGACACTCTGGGGCCAGACATCCATGGGGCAGAGGTCAAGTAGGGGTAGGGAGGGCAGGGTCAGCGCAGGTTCCCAGGCTCAGGCAAGGAAACGAAGAAATAAAGCAAGAGGAAGAACAGATGTCGCAAGCTTTCCCTGTGCAGCCGGGTGGGCGGCAGCGACACCCAGGGAGGGAGGCTTGCTGCTTGGATGTGCTGCTGGCTGGCTTCCTGGGCTGGAGGAGGAAGAGGCTGCTCTCTCAGCCTTTGCAGGTAAATGATTTACAACTGGCTCTCAAAAGAAAGAAAGAAAGAAAGAAAAAAAAAGCAGGAAAGAGAAAGGAAAAGAGAAAGAAGGAAGGAAGGGGCCGGGCCCAGTGGCTCATGCCTGTAATCCCAGCCCTTTGGGAGGCCAAGGCAGGGCGGATCACGAGGTCAGGAGATCGAGACCATCCTGGCTAACATGGTGAAACCCCGTCTCTACTAAAAATACAAAAAATTAGCCGGGCGTGGTGGCGGGCGCCTGTAGTCCCAGCTACTTGGGAGGCTGAGGCAGGAGAATGGCGTGAACCCGGGAGGTGGAGCTTGCAGTGAGTGGAGAACACGCCACTGCACTCCAGCCTGGGCGACAGAGCGAGACTCCGTCTCAAAAAAAACAAAAAAAAACTAGCTTGGCGTGGTGGCGGGTGCCTGTAGTTCCAGCTACTGGGGAGGCTGAGGCAGGAGAATTGCTTGAACCCTGGAGGTGGAGGTTGCAGTGAGCCAAGACCACACCACTGCACTCCAGCCTGGGTGACAGAGCGAGACTCCATCTCAAAAAAAAAAAAAAAAAAAAAAGAAGGAAGGAACAAAGAAGAGAAAGAAAGAAAGAAAAAGAGAGAGAGAGGGGCCAGAGGTGGTTCATGCCCTGTAATCCTAGCACTTTGGGAGGCCAAGGCAGGAGAATCACTTGAGGCTAGGAGTTCAAGACCAGCCTGGGCAACATAGCACAAGATTCCATGTCTACAAAAAAATTTAAAAAATGAGCCAGGTGTGGTGGCATGTGCCTGTAGTCATAGCTACTTGGGAGACCGAGGTGGGAGGATTGCTTGAGGCCAGGAGTTCAAGGATGCATTGAGCTATGATGATGCCGTTGCACTCCAGCCTGGGCAACAGAGCAAGACCCTGTCTCAAAAAAAAAAAAAAAAAAGAGAAGTAGTAGTGTGAAGATATGCATGATATGCACGCGCCTTCTTTTTCTTTCTGTCTCTCTCTCTCTCTCCAGCACACGCTACTCCGTGCCCACCCACCCCAGCCCATGGTTGTATTAATGAAACTCAAAGAAGCACTCAGGGCTACACCGAGGCAGGGCAGAGCAGGGGCTGAACCTGGATCCAACTCCCAAGTGTAGGACTTGCTCTGTGAAGCCTTCTTGGGGGCACTTTCCAGAATGTCCCCCAGCACCTATGGCTCTCAGCCTGAGACCCTGAGAGGTAGATGCCAGTGGGTTTTGGGGTCCCTGGGGGCTGCCTGGACTGGCCCGGCCTGACCCAGCTCAACTTACCCCTAGGTGCTCCGGGGCATTCATTATGGGTGACACTGTCCTGGTGCCTGGAGGGCAGAGCTTTCTGGGTTACCCAAGCCAGGTGATGACAGACGGGGTCTGTCCCCAGGGATGTGTCCACAGGAGAGGATGGCTTTAGCTGCATGCTGGGAGCAGCTTCTGGACTGTTCTCAGAAGCGTGGGGCCCTGTGCAGGGCATCTTGGCACTGAGTCACCCTCTCTCCCAGCTGCAGTCCGCAGCGGCACTTTGCCCTACCACTTAAGTACATGCATGCACTCATGCATGCGTGTGTGTGTGTGTGTGTGTGTTTTAAATTCATTGCTTTTTGTCTTCCTTTTATTTTCTTTCTCTTTTTAGAGACAGGGCCTTGCTTTGTCACCCAGGCTGGAGTGCAGTGGCACAATCACGGTTCACTGCAACCTCCACCACTTGGGCTCAAGCAATTCTCCTGCCTCGGCCTCCTGAGTAGCTGGGACAACAGGCACACGTCCCCATGCTGGGCTAATTTTTACATTTTTAGTAGCAATGAGGTCTCACTATGTTGCCCAGGCTGGTCTCAAACTCCTGGGCTCAAGCAATCTGCCCCGCTTGGCTTTCCAAAGTGCTGGGATTACAGGCACGAAACACCGCACCCAGGCTTCTTTTCTTTTATGAATATAGTGACAGATCTGGGTTGGTGTCTAGTCTCTTCTGGTTTGCTGTGTGACTCTGCACTAGTCACTTGGCCTCTCTGGGCCATAGTTTTATCATCTGCCCTAAATGCCCTTTGAAAAGTTTCTTTGTAAATGGGGTGTTTGGGGCGTGGTACAGGCTGCCGATGGACCAGCATCGTGGTGGTGGTTGGCTCTCAGCTCTTCCCTCACCTGGCTGAGTTCACTATTGTGTCTGAGCCCGGGACCATGGGAGGCTCTGATGCCAGTTTCCTGAGGCTGGGACCCAACCTAAGCCTCCACTTAGGGATCAATTAGGGAGGGCTTCCTGTAGGAGTTGATGCCAGAGTGGGCCCTGAAGGGTGAGGCTGGGGAAAACACCTTTCCCGGCAGGACAATCAGCCATTGCAAAGACCAGAAGGCAGCTGTAGGACAGTGGGAGTCTCAGAGGGACAGGTAGAGCATAGAGTCAGGGACGTCTGAGCGTAGCCCAGTCACTATGCCTCAGGGTTTAGTTTTGGGCTGGGAAGGAGCTGGAAGGGCTCACTGTGGTCAGAGTTGGGGCACCCCAGGGCATGGCAAGGGCATCTGCCAGACCTGGGTTCCAAACCCTGCCTTGGCCATCCACCCTCGTGTGACCTTGGGCTCTGAGCCCATCTTCCTCGTTGGTAAAACGTCTAATAGACATGTTGGGAGGAGTAAATTAAAGCAGCTCCTTGCTCCTGGTACAGGTGGGGTCTGCCCCTTGCCCCCTTGGTTTTGGGGTAGTGGCACCCTTGAGCCTTCTCACTCTCACACGGGGCCCTAAAAACCACTACCCCCAAACTGAGGGAGAAAACGCCTAGGCGAGGAACTATCCTGGAAGGATGTGAAGAGGAACTATCCTGGAAGGATGTAAGTGAGGGTGCACCCTCACTTAGGGAGCACCGCCTGGGCCAGGCCTTCTGCCTGGCACTCAGCATGCCACCCTCCCTTACTCCGTGGACTGGGATTCTCCTGGGTGGCCCCTCCCTCCCCACGGTTGATTCCTATTCGTCCACTTTGTCCTGCGTCCCAGAGGCATGGACGGGCCGTGCACTCCAGGTCTCCTGCTAAGGGACCGGAGAGCCCCTGGGACCACGGGAGCTGCCGAGGGCTAAGGATGCCAAGGGTGGGGAGGGAGGGTGGTGAAAGGGTCCCCGGGTGCGTGTTTGAGCTTTGGGGCGAGGCTGGGGTCCGGGGAGTGAGGACCTGGGGAGTGGGGACCCGGTTGGTGGCAGCGCGGCCCCTCCGGTCTATCCCAATCCTCGTTAGCGCGGCGCCACCTAGCGGCGTCCGGGGGAAGCGGCGACTCGACCTCGTCCAGGGCGGCTCGTGGGGTCCGGAGCTCCCCGTGCTTCTGCTGCGCCCTCGGGGAGCGAACGACGGGCAGGGGGGACAGGAAGGGGCCGCCCTGGCCTCGGCCAGAGGAGCAGGAGGCGAGGGCAAGGCTGTAACTCCTGACACCTAAGGGCCTGGATGCCCGGGGGAAGAGGCGGGAGGAAGGAAGTCAGAGCTGACTCAGCCCTGACCTTGGACCTGACCTTGACCCCAGGCCCTGTAGTTTGCTTCCTTAACCCGTTTCCATGAACAGAAGCCTCCACTTAGTCCCATCAGGGAGGTCAAGGGGGAGGCAAGAGAGGCGGGATGTTCAGCCTGGGCAGGGAAGAAGGTCAGCCCTGGGAGTGCAGCAGGGGTGGCGGGGGCTGGGTAGGGTGGGCTCAGGGTGCACTGGGAGGGACAGGGGACAGGAGGCACAGGCTGTGGGTCGCAGGCCCAGGATGAGCTGCGGGGTGGGACCTGTGGCAGAGGATCCCAGGAGGCAGTGAGGCCAGGGCTGCAGGGTCTCCTGTCCACCCAATAGGACCCCACCCTGGTTCCTTACAAGTAGGAGGTCTCCAAGCCATTGCCCATATCCTGACCGCCTGTCCTGCAAGCCACAGCCTCTTCCTCCCTCTCCTGTCACTGAAGGACCAACCGGGAATACAGTGTTTAAGTCAAGCAGAATGGACACATCTTTAGGGAGCCCAACGGTGGGGTGCCAGGGTCTGAATGGTGCTGTGTGTAGGGGGGTTATATGCTCGGCTCCCAAGCCTGGGGCAGGTCATTCTGGCTCTGCCCAGATTCCACGTTGACTTTGGGCAGACCAGCATCTTCCCCAGCAAAAGGCCCTGTGGCATCGGGAAATTCCTGCGCATGAAGCTGGAGATGCACGGTCTATGGGTGAGTGGACCCCAGTACTACGGTGGAACCCCAATACTGCAGGGGCACCTCAGTGCAAGGCAAGGCCGTGCACACCTGTCGTAGGACATTGAGAGACATTAGCGTAGTGATGATGCCTATGTGTGTATGTGTGTGGTCTACGTGAGTACAGCTCTGTGTGTTAGTATATGTGTGTGCATCTGGTGTGTGAATACATGTCTGTGTGTGCGTGTTTGTGTGTGTCTCTGTGTGTTAGTGTGTGTATTCATTTGAATGTGTAAATACATGTCTGTGTGTGTGACTCTGTGTGAATGTCTGTGTGTGTCTCTGCATTAGTGTGTATGTGAATGCATGTCTGTGTGTGCCTATGAGTGTGTATCTGTATGTCAGTGAGTGTATATGTGAATGCATGTCTGTGTGTGTACGACTGTAGTGTGTGTGTGTGAATGTGTGTCTGTGTGACTAGGGGGTTGGAGGGTGTGAGTGGAGCTCTGGGCAGAGTGGTCCCTGTGGCTGTACAATTTGGAAAATGCCCTCTATTCCCTGCCCACCTCCCTGGGACAGGGGGTGCCTTCCTGTTTCCCTGGTGAAGCCTGCAAATTCCTCCTGGTGTAGGGGGTCCCCTTCTCTCCTCTACCTCCCCTCCACGTCTTGCCCACAACCCACAGTCCTGCTCTTTGCAGATGCCCTCTTGGGCTGTGTCTGCTGAGGGGGGCTCGGGGCCACCCTACTTCGTGACTTCAGCCTGAGAATCTTTTTATTTATTTATTTATTTTATTTGTTTTTCTGAGACTGAGTCTCACTCTGTTGCCCAGGTTGTAGTGCAGTGGCATGATCTCGGCTCACTGCAGCCTCCGCCTCCCGGGTTCAAGCAATTGTCCCGCCTCAGTCTCCCGAGTAGCTGGAATTACAGGCATGCGCCACCATGCCCAGCTAATTTTTTTATTTTTAGTAGAGACGGGGTTTTGCCATGTTGGCCAGGCTGATCTTGAACTCCTGACCTCAGGTGATCCATCTGCCTTGGCCTCCCAAAGTGCTGGGATTACAGGCGTGAGCCACTGTGCCTGGCCCAGCCTGAGTCTTGTATAAGGAGATTCAGGCGGAAAACAATGAGGACATAAAGCTATGTGGTGGTGCTTTAAAAATCAAAATGTGGGCCTGGCGCGGTGGCTCATGTCTGTGATCCCAGCACTTTGGGAGGCCGAGGGGGGCGGATCACCTGAGGTCAGGAGTTTGAGACCAGCGTGAGTAACATACCAAAACCCTAGCTGTACAAAAAATTTAAAAAAATCAGCTGGATGTGGTGGCACGTGCCTGTGGTCCCAGCTACTTAGGAGGCTGAGGCAGGAGGATGACTTGAGCCCTGGAAGTCAAGGCTATAGTGAGCTGTGGTTGCGCCACTGCATTCCAGCCTGGGCCACAGAGTGAGATCCCATTTCTAAATAAATAAATAAATAATAAGAAAAAGCCAGGTGTGGCCGGGAGTGCTGGCTCACCCCTGTAATCCTGGCACTTTGGGAGGCTGAGATGGAAGGTCAGGTGTTTGAGACCAGCCTGCCCAACATGGTGAGACTCCATCTCTATTAAAATACAAACATTAGGTGGGTGTGGTGACGGGCACCTGTAATCCCAGCTATTCAGGAGGCTGAGGCAGGAGAATCACCTGAACCTAGGAGGCGGAGGTTGCAGTGAGCCAAGATTGCGCCACTACACTCCAGCCTGGGCCATACAGCAGGACTCTGTCTTAAACAAACAAATAATTAATTAATTAATTAAATGAAAAAGCCAGGTGCATGAGGATTCTCGTGTTTTTTTTCTGCTGTGTCTGGGGCCTGGAGAAGTCCAGAATGTGTGGCTCCAGACCCGAACAAGGAGAAATAGAGACCTGGTTTCTCAGTGGGAATCTTGGACCCTTAAGGTTCCCTCGCTGTTCGTTTTTTTGTTGTTGTTTTGTTTTGTTTTGTTTTTTGTTTGTTTGTTTTTTGAGATGGAGTCTCACTCTGTTGCCCAGGCTAGAGTGCAGTGGCGTGATCTTGGCTCACTGCAGCCTCTGCTTCCTGGGTTCAAGCGATTCTCCTGTCTCAGCTTCCCGAGTAGCTGGGATTACAGGTGTGTGCCACCATGCCCGGCTAATTTTTGTATTTTTAGTTAGTGATGGGGTTTTGCCATGCTGGCCAGGCTGGTCTCAAATTCCTGGTCTCAGGTGATCCAGCCATCTCTGCCTCCCAAAGTGCTGGGATTACAGGCGTGAGCCACTGTGCCCAGTCACCTTTGGTTTTTTGACCATGCTTGGAGTCTGTTTTCTGGAGAAGAGGAAGCACATTGGCCCGATTTCTATCTTGAAATGACAGGGCTTGGGGACATTGAAGGATGCTGCATAGAAATTTGACCAATGTTTTTTGCCCTTTTGTCATGCCAGTCAGGGTGCAGATGGCCACGGTTGGGAGGGAGGGCAAGTCCCCTTCCTATGTGTGAGACTACAGCATGCCCGGCTGTCTATGCCCTGAACTCATTCAGCTTCTCAGCTTCTCAGCAGCCCCCTGGGTGTAGGGGCAGGGCTGAGCCTCTGGGAGGTTATAAACCCTCCTCGATCAAGGTCCCTCCATTTGTAAGTGATACAGGTGGGATTCGAATCCAGGCTAGACCGACCCCAAGGCTGTGCACCTGCCGAAAGGCACGAGCTCAGACCCACACCAAGGGGACAGTGGGGCCTGGGTGTGCCTCAGGGTGGGCACCGCTGGCGCCCGCTGCCTAGAAGCCTGGCTGTTGCTCCCCGGGGCTGTGAGAGCTGGCCTTCAAGGTCATGGTGGACAGTTATTCTGTGCTTGAATTTTGGGTTCAGCGTTTAGGCAGACGTCTAGCCACTCTGAGAACCATCCCCAGGTGTCATCATTCCTGGGGCCACATGGAGCCCTGACCTGTGCCCCACTTGGGATTGCATTTGTCTCCATTGTCTGGCCTGGGAGGCGGGCACAGGGCTCTGGCAGGCTCTGACGACCTGCAGCTGTGCGGTAGGGCTTGGGTGGTGGGACTCCAGCTTCTCCCCTAGCTTTCTCTCTTTCTCAGCTTCCTCTCCTGCCAGGTGGTTTAGCAACAGGATCAGGTGAGCTTGAAACCAGCCTGGCGGCTGCGGGTGTCTCTGCCCTCTGTGCTCCAGCCAGTCATCGGTCCCACCTAGACACCTAGACCCAGTTCCTGCTTTTCTCTGTCTTTTATTTTTATTTATTTATTTATTTATTTATTTATTTATTTTTGAGACTGAGTCTCGCTCTGTCGCCCAGGCTGGAGTGCAGTGGCGCGATCTCGGCTCAGTGCAACTCCGCCTCCCAGGTTCATGCCATTCTCCTGCCTCAGCCTCTGGAGTAGCTGGGACTACAGGCTCCCGCCAACACGCCCAGCTAATTTTTTGTCTTTTTAGTAGAGACGGGGTTTCACTGTGTTAGCCAAGATGGTCTCGATCTCCTGACCTTGTGATCCACCCGCCTATTTATTTATTTTTGAGACAGGGTCTCTCTCTGTTGCCAGGCTGGACTGCAGTGGTGTGATCACAGCTCACTGCAGCCTCCAATTCCTGGACTCAAGGGATCCTCTCGCCTCAGCCTCTCAAGTAGCTGGGACCACAGGCCCGCACCACCATGTTTAGCTAATTTTTTAATTTTAATTTTTATAGCGATGGGGTTCTACCTATGTTTCCCAGGCTGGTCTTGAACTCCTTGGGCTCAAGTGATCCTCCCACCTCGGCCTTCCAAAGTGCTGGGATTACAGGCATGAGCCACCATGCCCGGATGTCCAGCCTTCTTGCTCTTTAAAATATTTTTTTTTTGAGACAGAGTCTTGCTCTGTCACCCAGGCTGGAGTGCTGTGGCGTGAGCATAGCTCACTGCAGCCTCAAACTCCTGGGCTCAAGCGATCCTCCTGCCTCAGCCTCCAGAGTAGCTGGGCTATACTATAGATGCTCACCACCATGCTTAGCTAATTTAATTTTTTTTTTTTTTTTTTTTTGAGACAAGGGTCTTTCTGTGTTCCCCAGGCTGGTCTCAGACTCCTAGCCTCAAGTGATCCTCCCACCTCAGCCTTCCAAAGTGCTGCAAGAATGAGCCACCTTGCCCAATCCCAGTTCTTTACAAAGTGATTTCCTGCCCATCCTTGGCTTGAGTCCTTCATTGGTCAGCATTTAAAAATTGAGACTGATATTAGTGTCAAAAGGCAGGTAGGGAAACTGAGGCACGGGGAGGAAAATGATGTACCTGAGGATGCACAGAAATTGTTGGGTGAGTTGGGCCAAAACATGGAGCCCTGGGTAGTGCCCTTTTGCTGGATTCCTGGATGAGGAGTCTGGGGACATCTCTTGTCTTTATCGAGTGACCTCCTCTGAATGGTTTTGTATTTTATTTTATTTTTTGAGATGGAGTCTCACTCTGTCGCCCAGGCTGGAGGGCAGTGACACTATCTTGGCTCTCTGCAACCTCCACCTCCCAGGTTCAAGTGATTCTCCTGCCTCAGCCTCTCGAGTAGCTGGGATTACAGGTGTGCACCACCACACCTGGCTAATTTTTGTATTTTTAGTAGAGGCGCGGTTTCACCATGTTGGCCAGGCTGATCTTGAGCTCCTGACCTCAAGTGATCTGTCTGCCTCGGCCTCCCAAAGTCCTGGGATTACAGGTGTGAGCCACCGCGCCTGGCCTCTGAATGGTTTTAGATTTCACCATGTGTGAGCATAGGGATGATGGTGATATATAAATATACGTAACATATTTTGAAGACAACATAGAAATTTGTTTTTCTTACATATAATAGTCTGATGACAAACAATCCAGGGCTTCCACGGCGGCTCCACAATCTCAAGGAACCATTTTCCGTTTTCCTTGTATCTTGCTGGGTTTTCTTGTCTTGCTCAGTAGGTGACTTCTATCTTTGGGTCCAATATGGCTGCTTCAGCTCCCACCATCGCTTCTGTAACCCACCCAGTGGCAAGGGGGAAAGAGGAAAAGTGTGTGCCTTTCCTTTTCCCCCACCCCCCAGTTTAAAAAAATCAGATGGACTGGATGCGGTGGCTGACACCTGTAATGCCAGCACTTTGGGAGGCCGAGGCAGGTGGATCACCTGAGGTCAGGAGTTCGAGATCAGCCTGGCCAACATGGTGAAGCCCCATCTCTACTAAAAATGCAAAAAATTAGCTGGGCATGGTGGTGCACGCCTGTAATCCCAGCTACTCAGGAGGCTGAGGCAGGAGAATCGCTTGAACCCAGGAGGTGGAGGTTACAGTGTGCGGAGATCACACCATTGCACTCCAGCCTGGGCAACAAGAGCTAAACTCCATCTCAGGAAAAAAAAAAAAAAATTCAGATGATGCAGCCTGGGCAGCATGGTGAGACTCCATCTCTACTGAAAATACAAAAAAATTAGCCAGGCATGGAGGTACGTACATGTAGTCCCAGCTGCTCAGCAGGCTGAGGCAGGAGGATTGCTTGAGCCAGGGAGGTCAAGGCTGCAGTGAGCTATGATTGTGCCACTGCACTCCAGCCTGAGTGACAGAGGAACACCTTGTCTCAAACAAAACAAACCCAAAAAACAACCATCAGATGAAGATATTTTAGAGAAGAGATTAAGGCTCAGAGAGGTTAAGTGCTTTGTGCAATGTCACACAGCATGTGAATGACAAGGCTGGGCCTCTTGGGTCTGCTGACCCTAGGACTTAGCTTGAGCTATGTGTGCTGTTTTCAGGAGAGGCTATGGCCATATACAGGGCACAGGGATGGGGAGGGGGGCTGTCCCCAGTGTTCCCCCCACCCCCGAGCAGACAGAGAAATCCATCTGGGGCCTCCACCCCTGGGAGCCGGGCCAGGAATTTTCTCCACAGCCTAGGAGAGGTCACATTAGTAATCTGCCTGTCCTTCCCTTCTCTTCCCAGGAGCTTTAAGATGCTGGGAAAATAGGAATGACTTAGTAATGAGTTACTTTAATTGGATTTTCCCCCAGTATTGGTATGCAGAGGTTATCGTTGAATGATTTACTGAGTAGCCCATGCCAGAGTTCAGCTGTGGTGCAGGCGTGTGTGTGTGTGTGTGTGCATGTGCGTGCCTGGTGTGAGTGCACAGACACACACTTCTGTACAGATATATGTCTGTGTGCATGCGTGTGTATCCTGCGCTTTCAGAAGGGCCTCAAACAGCTCTTTATCCAGTGGGCACTTCTGCCTCCACCCCTCCGTCCCCGCCTCCCGCAGGAGGGAAGCCAGGAGGGGGACGGCTGGCAACAGGGCACAGCGAGGAGCTGTGTCTGGGATGGTGTGTGTTGTCACTGGCAGCCAGTCATATGAGTCACCGGCCAAATTAACTCAAGTTTCCTTTGGGGAAAAATGTAATCAGTTATTGCATTCTGGTTCATTTTAGCAAATTAACTCGTTCAGTTTTTTATTTTTATTTCTTTTTAATTTTGGGGGAGGCGGTGGTGGCTACAGCTGGGGAGGGGGTTGGCAGAGGCCTGAGTGAGTGGAGGCAGCTGTGTGTGCATGTGTGTGTGAGTGTGTGCGTGTGTCCACGTGTGTCTGCGCACGTGTGTGCATGTGTGTGTGCACGCATGTGTCCATGTGTGTGCGTGTATGCACGTGTGTGTGTTCGTGTGTGCGCATGTGTGTCCGCGCGTGTGTGTGTGCGTGTGTGTGTGCATGTGCGTGTGTCTGCACGTGTGAGTGTGTAAAGGCCCTAAGGGTACTCGAGGACCAGCTTCCAGAGAAGGTGGGTCAGGGCCGAGCCTAGGACAGGGGCTGCTGTCCTGGGGCCCGACATGACCTCATGTCCTGCTCAGACCTGCAGGTGGAAACACCCCTTTGAAGAAGGACTTTGCTACCCACAAAGCATATTCCCTCGACACTCGTGTGCCCACTAACCAGGAGGGCATGGTAGCTGGGCTGTGCCCAAGTGAGGGGGGCTCCTGGGGCCTGAGCGGGCCTCGTGGGACATATTGCCTCCTCGCCACAAGGCGCCGGTCTGGAAGATTCCACCAGGCCTGTCTGTGTGTGAATGATCCCACTGTCATGGCTCCCAAGGCACCGATGGGCTCAGTCCTCCAGCCTGGGGTTTTTACGTTTGCTCTTGCATTTCATTCTTACTTCTAGCCCTAAGGTAGGTACCGCAAACCCTGTTTTACCCCCTGAGCACGGGAATCTCACCCAAGTTCACACAGTGACCCCGGGCCCTGCTCCCTTCCCCTCTCAGTAGGGCCCTGTATCTTCCCCGCCTCAAATGGTTGGGGGTACAAAAGGCATTTTATTTTATTTTATTTTATTTTTGAGATGGGGTTTGGCTCTCTTTGCCCAGGCCGGAGTGCAATGGCATGATCTCGGCTCACTGCAACCTCTGCCTCCTGGGTTCAAGTGATTCTCCTGCCTCAGCCTCCTGAGTAGCTGGGATTATAGGTGTGCACCACCACGCCCGGCTAAATGTTTTTGTATTTTTAGTGGAGATGGGGTTTCGTCATGTTGGCCAGGCTGGTCTCGAACTCCTGGCCTCAGGTGATCTGCCCACCTCGGCCTCCCAAAGTGTTGGGATTACAAGCATGAGCCATTGCTCCTGGCCAGCATTTGATCTTAAAGAGTTGGCTAGGTGCCAGGGCTCATGTCTGTAACCCCAATGCTATGGGAGGCCGAGGTGGGAGGATCAGTTGAGGCTGGGAGTTCAAGACCAGCCTGGGCAACATTGTGAGACCCCATCCCTAGAGAAAATTTAAAAAATTAGCCAGATGTGGTGGCACATGCCTGTAGCGTAGTCTCAGCTACTCGGGAGGCTGAGGCGGGAGGATCGTTTGAGCCCAGGAGTTTGAGGCTGCAGTGAACTATGATAGCGCCACTGCATTCCAGCCTGGGCAGCAATCAAGACCCCTGCCTCTATGAAAAATAAAAAGAGCTAGGTGTGGTGGCACACACCTGTAGTCCCAGTTACTCGGGAGGCTGAGGCAGGAGGATTGCTTGAGCCCAGGAGTTGGAAGCTGCAGTGAGCTATCATGGTCCACTGCACTCCAGCCTGGATGACAGGGTGAGACCCTGTCTCTTAAAAAATGATCACAATAAAATAAAATAAAGAGCCAAACCAAGCCAATGAGCCTGAGGGTGGCCAGTGATTCCGATCCTGGGGGCTTCCCTTGGGTGGTGGTGGGGGACTGTGGCCTTGTGGGCCTCCCCGCCGACCAGGCGATGTCTGCTTCTGGTTGGGGTCTTGGTGCACTTTTTCTCTCCTGGAAGGTCCCCTCCTCTCTCTGCATCAGGCCCCATCCAGGCCCTTAGCAGCCTAACTTCTGCCTTCCCTGAGAGCCTTCGAGACCTTCCCTAGCTCGTGCGCCCTCCCCGCAACTTCTCCCACCTTTCCATGCCCCACTCCGCCGTGCCCTGGTCCTGCTGACCGTGGCTGCTAGATTGGGATCCACTGTGGGGATGGAGAAGAGCCCCAGCCTGCATGTAGGGTGGGATGGGCCACTCCACTGGAGTCATAAGTCTGAGCAGGGGGTCTGTGGGATGGGGGCCGGGGCAGACGGTGCTGTGTTCATTTTGAACACGACGGTGCCAGGAAGACCCCACCAGAGCCCTGTCCTTCCTTGGTTTGTCCCCAGATACCACACAGCCACCAGACAGCTGGGCTGGGCCTTGATCCCAGAAGTGTCTTCTGAGTCTCCTGAGCCCTTCGGCCCAGCGCCCAGCGGCTTTCATTTCTGCTGGTGATTCACTGACCTCAGTGCTGCCACGGTATTGCCTTGGGACAGTCTCTCTCCAGCTGGGACCTGGGATTCCCATGCCTTAGGTGGGAACAATAGTAGGGAATAGTTTAAATAAATTAAAGTTCATTCATACTGTCCTACAGGGATATATACATATGTATGTGTATAGATATTTATGCATATTTAACCGTCCATCCACACACATGGACGCCAATGGTAATTAGAGTACCTCTGGGTCATGGAGTTACCAGTGATTTCTATTTTGTTTCTTTTTCTCTCTCTCTTTTCTTGGAGACAGGGTCCCACTCTGTCACCCAAGTGGAAGTGCAGTGGCACAACCTCGGCTCACTGCAGCCTCAAACTCCTGGCCTCAAGCAATCCTCCCACCTTAGCCTCCGAAGTAGCTAGGACCACAGGCACTTACCACCACACCTGGCTAATTATTAAAATTGTTTTGTGGAGAAGGGGTCTTGCTATGTTGCCCAGGCTGGTCTCAAACTCCTGAGCTCAAGTGATCCTCCCATCTCAGCCTCCCCAGTAGCTGGGACTACAGGCGTGCTCTGCCACGCCTGGTTCATTTTTCTATATTTTGTAGAGATGGCTGGAGAGGGAGGTCTTGCTGTGTTGTCCAGGCTGGTCTCAAACTCATGGGCTCAAGCCAGCCTCCCATCTCAGCCTCCCCAGCAGCTTGGACTACAGGTGCACTCCGCCATGCCTGACTCATGTTTCTATATTTTGTAGAGATGGTTGGAGCGGGGAGGTCTTGCTGTGGTGCCCAGGCTGGTCTTGAACTCCTGGGCTCAAGCAATCCTCCTGTCTTGGTCTCCCAAAGTGCTAGGATGACAGGCATGAGCCACCGTCCCCGGCTGAGACCATTTCCTCTTGTGCTTCCACATCACGGGGCTGGCAGCTTTGGTGATGATGAGATGGTGCCTCGTAGAAGATTGTGATGCTGTTGACATTGGACACCCACACTTTGGAGCGGACTTCACCTGTGTCTGCTGTGGTGGCGTCTTCCATGAAGTGGGCAGTGTGGCCAACCCTTGAGGGTCCTAGTAGCTCAGGGGGCTGCAGTGCCTTACAACAGGAGAGGGAGAGCCTCAGGGGCCCACTGCAGCCAAGCTGGAGTTTCCAGGGCATCTGTGAGTCCTCCCTGGGTTCCTGGCATAATCTGGGAGGATCTGGGAGGGAACACAGGGACCTCCTCCTGCAGAACTGCGGACTTTCAGGGGCACAAGCCCGGCCTGAGGATTGGATGGGGGAGGAAGATACATCTGCACACACGCGCACGCACACCATGGCAGGGTGGGGCTGAAACCGCCCAAGGGGTTCACCTTGCCCTCTCTAGATAGAGCCGATTCATCAAGACAGGTAACTGCAATAGAGAAAGAGTAATTCACGCAGAGCCGGCTGTGCCGGAGACCGGAGTTTTATTATTACTCAAATTAGTCTCCCTGAGCATTTGGGGAGCAGAGTTTTTAAGGACAACTTGGTGGGTGAGGGGAAGCCAGTGAGCCAGGAGTGCTGATTGGTCAGGGATAAAATCAAAGGGAGTGGAAGCTGTCTTCTTGTACATGTTTATATGCTGTTTTAATTACATGCAAATGAAGAGGTGGAGTATTCAGAAATTTATAGAAAGGGGGTGGTAACTTCCAGATGTTGTAGCAAAGGGAAACTGACATGGTGCTGGTGGGCATGTCTTATGGAGAGAGGCTTTGCTGCTGCTTCCCTGTTTCAGCCAGTCCTCAATCTGGTCCTAAGTCAAGCCCCACCTCCTACCTCATATCTACATACATATTACAAAATGATAGGGCTGAGCACGGTGGCTCACGCCTGTAATCCCAGCAGTTTGGGAGACCAAGGTGAGCGGCTCACCTGAGGCCAGGAGTTCGAGACCAGCATGGTCAACACAGTGAAACCCCGTCTCTACTAAAAATACAAAAATTAACTGGGGAGTGAGTCTGCTCACCCAATAGCCTCTGGGAAGCCCTTCTCAACTTCCTCTCTCATGACAAGCCCTACCCCTGTTATAAAGGGGGGATAACAGATTTTTTTTTAACCGTCTGGTTGTGACTGTTGTTTGTCATTTAATGGAGATTTCCTAAGAAACCAGGGAGGCCCTGGGTTGTGCAAACCTGGCAGTTTGCTGGGTCTGGGGCCTCTCTGGGCTGTCCCTCCAGGTGAGGCTGGGGCCAGGGGATGGGGCCAGGTGACTTCCTATGACCTCACCTAGCCCAGACATTATTTTCTCTCCCTCTAGATGGTTTTCCCAATCGCCGGGTGAATCTGAGTGAGACTGTCTATTCTTTCGATGACTACCTTTCAACTCAAGTTATGGTTTTATAAATAATATATATGGCAAGTCGGTGCTGGGGAAAGGACGTTCATTCCGCTCTGAAATATTTATGGCCTGGAGTGTCTGCTTACTTTTCCTTGGAGTCATTTTTTAGCACGGCCTGTTGGAGAGTACGACAGCCCAGGGCATCTTCTGAGGCCACTGCATCAAGAGCCCTTCCAGGCGGGCTGCAGGGTTTATTCATCCTGCAGATGTCAGGGGTGGAGGGAGATGGCAGCTCTGCCCGGGGATCACTCCCAAACCCAGAACTCCTAAATTATATCAGGGAGGGCTCCGAGCCGGTGACAAGAATCAACGCTGCTGCCTTTGAAACAGATGTCACTTTCCAGCATGCAGTTTGAATAATAATATGCACTCCTCCGGCCTTCTCAGATAGGAACTATCCTGTGAGGTAGGCATTATAACCCTCATTTTGCAAATGGGGAAACTGAGGTTCAGAGAGGTTAAGAAATGCCTCAAGGTCATGCCATCACCAAGTAGGAAAGCCTGGATTGTCACCCAGCTGGGCAGACCCCTCATCTCAATCTTTTCTGCTACACTAAGCTGCTGCGCACCCTGGCCCCATCACTCAGTGGTAGCTAGGGGCCAGAAAATGGATTTAAATTTTTTTTAATTTTTTTGAGATGGGGTTTTGCTCTTGTTGCCCAGGCTGGAGTGCAATGACGTGATCTTGGCTTGCTGCAACTTCCGCCTCCCGGGTTCAAGTGATTCTCCTGCCTCAGCCTCCCAAGTAGCTGGGATTATAGGCATGCACCACCATGCCCAGCAAATTTTTGTATTTGTAGTAGAGACAGGGTTTTGCCTTGTTGGCCAGGCTGGTCTCGAACTCCTGGCCTCGTGATCCACCCACATTGGCCTCCCAAAGTGCTGAGATTACAGGCGTGAGCCACCAAGTCCAGCTGGATTTATTTTTATTTTATTAATATTTCATTTTATTTTATTTGAGACAGTGTCTCACTCTGTTGCTCAGGCTGGAGTATAGTGGTGTGATCGCAGCTCACTGCATCCTTGACCTGCTGGGCTCAAGCGATCCTCCTGCCTCAGCCTCCTGAATAGCTGGGACTACAGACGTGCACCACCACGCCCAGCTAATTTTTATTTTTATTTTTTGTAGAGATGGGGTTTTGCCATGCTGTCCAGACTGGTCTTCAACTCCTAGGCTCAAGTGATCCTCCTGCCTCGGCCTCCCAAAGTGCTGGGTTTACCAGTGTGAACTACTGCACCCAGCCAGAGAATGGATTCAGATCAGCTTCCATTGCAGTGTCTGCCTGTTTGCAATGGTTTGAACTTCAGAGGAGTGGGATCTGGGGGAGAACAGGCTACACTGAACATCTGGGCTGAAATCCTAATCCCAAGGCAATGGTTGTATTCCTGGATGTGCGGAAGGGGGTCGGATGAGAGTCTGAAGCATGGTGGTGCTGGGAGGGCCCATAGAGTCATCTTGTCTGACTTTCTGTGATCCAGGTAGGAGATTTAGACTCTGATAAGGGAGGAACCTGCCCAAGAGTATGAAGGTAGCTGGAGCTCCTTGATCATAATGGTGGCTCTTGGAGTCCAGCCATCTGGTCAACCTCTCTGTCTCCATAAACCCCCTTTCTTCCAGAAGAAAACCAAGACTTGGGAGGGGAGGAGCTTGTTTAGAGTTCCTGGGTGGATAGATAGAGAGCTGTGCATGTCCTTGGTCTGGCTGGAAATCCACGAAAGAGTTCAATCATTTGGAGGCTGTGGCTTGAGGAAAAAAATTGTGGATCTTTCTGAACTAGCTGAAAAACGGAGTGGGCTATAGTCAATACTGTATATATATATATAAAATATATTATATATGTTTATAAAGATAAATTCATATTCATATTATATTTTATGACATGTTTATAATATAATTATATAATACAAATAAATATATAATATAAATATAAATATGATATAAATATATTTGCAATAGGGTCTTCGTTGCCCAGGCTGGAGTGCAGTGGTGTGATCATAGCTCCCTGCAGCCTCGACCTCCTGGGGTCAAATGATCCTCCCACCTCAGCCTCCTGAGTAGCTGGGGCTATTAGTGTGCACTAACACGCCAATCTTTTTTATAGAGATGGGTTCTTGCCATGTTGCCCAGGCTGGTCTGGAACCCCTGGCCTCAAGAGATCCTCCTGCCTCAGCCTCCCAAAGCATTTGGATTACAGGCCTGTTATCAAATATGCAGATATTGAATCAGTGATTTGGATTGAATACTGAGGACGGGAATATCTTGCACTGTTTCTCCACCTGGAAGGATCATTTCCTATAGGAAAGATAGTTGGTGAGCACAGGGGCTGAGTCATCTCTGTGGCAGGTGACAGAATAATTGTGAAATAAATGGATGATGGTGCTTGTGGAAAAGCCCAGCTCAGTCCTAGCTGGAGGGAACAGTCAGGCCACCTGTTCTCTGTTGTCCCACCCTGGACCTGCCCGCCCTTGTCATGGATAGTAACCAGAGAGGGCCCCAATGAACCATGCCTCTTAGTTTTCCTTTTTTTTTTTTTTTGAGACGGAGTCTGGCTCTGTCGCCCAGGCTGGAGTGCAGTGGCACGATCTCGGCTCACTGCAAGCTCCACCTCTTGGGTTCACGCTATTCTCCTGCCTCAGCCTCCCGAGTAGCTGAGACTACAGGCGCCCGCCACCACACCCAGCTAATTTTTTGTATTTTTAGTAGAGACGGGGTTTCACCATATTAGCCAGGATGGTCTCGATCTCCTGACCTTGTGATCCGCCCGCCTCTGCCTCCCAAACTGCTGGGATTACAGGCGTGAGCCACCGCGCCCAGTCTGCCTCTTGGTTTTCATGCCCTTATATAATCCCCTCCCCTTGAATACATAGGGGCTGGCCCTGGGTATACCTCCAGTGGACAGGACTGTGTGCCCTGCTAAGTCAGAAGTAGCCTTGCAGCTTCCACCTGGCTCTCTGGTAACACCTGTTCTAGGGGAAGCCAGCCACTGTGTAACAAGTCTGACTCCTCTGAGGTGGCCATGTTGGAAGGAAGCCCAAGGAGCCTCATGGAGAAGTCTGTCAGGGAGAGAGAGTGATCTGGCCAGGCCCTGGGTCTTCTAGCTGAGCCACCAGACATGTGAGTAAGGAGACCATCCTGGACTTCTAGTCAGATGACACTAGCCACTGATACCATCTGACTGTAACTCCACAAGTGACCCCAGGCCAGAACCAACCACCCAGCTGAAACCAGTAAGCTCTATGAAACCATGAGGACGAGAATCATAAAATTTGTAAAGCCACAGTGCTTTGGGTGGCTTGTTAGGAAACAACAGATAACTAGCCTAGCACCTCACACTGCTGATGCCTCCTGGGTCTAGACCAGGACTTCAGGGTGATGTGGAGGTTTCAGTGCCAGCCTTCTCACAAACAGGACAGAATCTAGGCAGCTTTTCAGAGCCTAGACAGTCTGTGTTTCCTCTGAAACGTCCTCTCCATACCAGCTAGTAAGCTGCTGAGAGCACATCCAGGCGTAACAGAAAGCCAGGCCTGGGCCAGGCACAGTGGCTCATGGCTATAATCCCAGCACTTTGGGAGGCCAAGGTGGGTGGATCACTTGAGGCCAGGAGTTCAAGACCAGCCTGGCCAACATGGTGAAACCCTATCTTTACGAAAAATACAAAAATTAGTCAGGTGTGGTGGCACACACCTGTAGTCCCAGCTATTTGGGAGGCTGAGGCACGAGAATTGCTTGAACCCAGGAGGTGAGGTTGCAGTAAGCTGAGATCACGCCACTGCACTCCAGCCTGTGCAACAGAGTGAGACTCTGTAAGAAAGAAAGAAAGAAAGAAAGAAAGAAAGAAAGAAAGAAAGAAAGAAAGAGAGAAAGAAAGAAAGAAAAGAAAGAAAGAGAGAGAGAAAGGAAAGAAGGAAGGAAGGAAGAAGGGAAGGAAGGAAGAAGGGAAAGAAGGAAGGAAGGAAGAAAAGAAAGGAAGAAAAATGGGGCCTGTGGAAGGAGGTCCTCACTGCCTCTTCTTCTGGACTCAGAACTTACCCCTGGCTTTGATTTCTGACTATCTACCAAAGAGTGAGGTTAGGAGGCCCCAGAGTATACTCAGGAAACCCACAATGGGTGAGAGCAGGGCTGCCTCTAGGCCTAGCACTGGGCAAACAGTTACTGGTTGAGACACGATGAACACAGAAATTGAGAGTAACGGCCAGGCACCCAGATGGAAATTCGACATTGCCTTGACATCTAAGCTTGTGATCCTCAAACACACAGGGGAATAGACCAGTTTGAGTTTTGTCAGCTTCTGAGCTGTGTCACATTTGATTTGAGCAGCATCCTGATTTTGTGCAGGTAGGCCACGTTTTGTGCATGATGGACAGCTAGTGTGAGAAGCAGAGTTTGAGCCTGCGCTGTGTGCGCACCTCCCTCTGGGAGGGGCCAATCTGAGATCATATATGCCATTGGTGAGTGCAGTGTGGCTGGATCTTAATTCCCATGTTCGCTCCCCCTGACATCCCAGCTGGGGGCATTTGTGCAGTGCGCAGGCTGCACAACTGTCTATGGTAGCCATGAGTGGCTGCAATAAGACTTAAGCAGCCTAAATCTTTCCTTCCTTCCAAAGCTAGGCCTGTAGGGGCTCAAGGGTTGCCTCATAAAAGAAATCTGGTGTCCTGTCTTTTAAGGCAAACAGCTGGAAGATTCTAGGACCTTGCATGTCTATTTGTAAAACCAGCTGGTGACTTAGACTCTGGAAATCAGTGGCTTGAATTTCACTTAAAGGCACAAGACTGCAAGTAGCAAATTCATTTAGGCTAGGATTTTTAAAATATCTGAGGAGGAGTCAGAAAGCTCAGTGGACCCCAAGCACTAGCACTTCCAGAGGCCTGGAGCCAGCTGGCTGTGGCTGACTGGGAGGTGGCCCCCCTAGTCTGTTGCACCTGGGGCTGTTTGGGGAAAGTGCCAGATCTAGGTTGGGTCAGATCTCAGCGGCTCCAGAGTTGTCCTTGGATATCTGGTTGCTCCAGGGTTAATTAAGTCTTGGCACACAACTCCAGCCAGTTCACCTCCCAGGAGGGCATCCCCACAGCCCGGGCAGGAGCCTCCAGTTGGAGGGAGCACTTCCCCTGGGGACCCCCTTATTGCTAAGCCTGCTGTGACCCAGCCTGCCTACAGCAGACCAGGGGTGGGTTTGCGGGTGGCAGGGAACATCTGGCCCTGGCTCCTTTAAAGATTTTGATAACCTTGGTGAGATAATCGCTTTTAAAACTGGTTTTAATTTTTTTTTTTTAGGCAGAGCTTCACTCGTTGCCCAGGCTGGAGTGCAATGGCGCAATCTCAGCTCACTGCAACCTCCGCCTCTCAGGTTCAAGCAATTCTCATGCCTCAGCCTCCGAGTAGCTGGGATTACAGGCATGAGCCACCACGCTCGGCTAATTTTGTATTTTTAGTAGAGATGGGGTTTCACCATGTTGCCCAGGCTGGTATGGAACTCCTGACCTCAGGTGATCCACCCGCCTCGGCCTCCCAAAGTGCTGGGGTTACAGGCATGAGCCACTGTGCCCAGCCGTGATCAGGTTCTTTAAAGCAGGAGGCAGAAGAGGAGGTCAGCGTTAGAAGATCTGAAGATGCTACCTTGCTGGCTGATACGGTCTGGCTTTGGGTCCCCATCCAAATCTCTCTTTCTCTTTTTCTTTTTTTTTTTTGAGACGGAGTCTTGCTCTGTTGCCCAGGCTGGAGTGCGGTGGCGTGATCTCGGCTCACTGCAACCTCTGCCTCCCAGGTTCAAGTGATTCTCCTGCCTCAGCCTCCTGAGTAGCTGGGGCTACCGGCACATTCCACCATGCTTGGCTAATTTTTGTATTTTTAGTAGAGATGGGGTTTCACCATGTTGGCCAGGCTGATATCGAACTCCTGACCTCAGGTGATCTGCCTTCCTTGGCCTCCCAAAATGCTGGGATTACAGCTGTAAGCCACTGCACCTGGCCCCAAATCTCATTTTTAATTGTAATCCCATAATCCCCTCCTGTTGTGGGAGGGACCTGGTGGGAGGCAATTGAATCATGGGGCAGTTTCCCCCATGCTGTTCTCGTGATAGTGAGTGAGTCTCACGAGATCTGATGGTTTTATAAGTATCTGGCATTTCCTCTGCTGACACTCATTCTGTCTCCTGCCGCCCTGTGAAGAGTTGCCTTCCACCATGATTGTAAGCTTTCTGAGGCCTCCCCCGCCATGCGGAACTGTGAGTCAGTTAAACCTCTTTTCTTTATAGATTACCCTGTCCCGGGTATTTCTTCATAGCAGCATGAGAGGGGACTAATACACTGGCTTGGAAGATGGAAGGGGACCACAGGCCAAGGAATGTGGGTAGTCTTATAAGATGGAAAATTAAGGCCGGGCATGGCATGGTGGCTCACTCCTGTAATCTCAGCACTTTGGGAGGCTGAGGCAGGTGGATCACCTGAGGTCAGGAGTTCGAGACCAGCCTGGCCAACATAGTGAAACTCTGTTTCTACTAAAAATACAAAAAAATTAGCCGGGCATGGTGGCCCACTCCTGTAATCCCAGCTATTTGGAAGGCTGAGGCAGGAGAATTGCTTGAACCCAGGAAGTGGAGTTACAGTGAGCTGAGATTGCCCCACTGCACTCCAGCCTGGGCAACAGAGCAAGATGCTGTCTCAAAAATAAATAAATAAATAAAAAATAAAAAAATAAAAGAAAAAGGAAAATTAAGAAAACAGATTATCTCCTCAAGCTTCCAGAAACCCACACAGTCCTGCCGACACCTTGAATTCAGCTCTGTGAAACCCATCTCATACTTCTGACTGCCAGAATGATAAGATAATACATTTGTGTTGTTTTCAGCTGCTAAGTTTGTGATAACTTATTGCAGCACCAATAAGGAAAACAACAACAACAACAACAACAGGATTCAGAGAATCTTAGTAACTTGTTCAAGATAGCACAGCATTGAGATGCAATCCTAGGTGGGTCTGAGTCCAAAGCCTTGGCCTTTCTTCTGCTCCACACTGCCTCCTGCTGGCACTCAAAGTGCTCCCTCCACCTATGGAAAACACGCACATCCTGAGGGGTTTGGCTGTCTCAAAGGAGAAAAGATGCCTCTTGAAATTTGAAGAGATGCAGGTTCAAATCCCTACCACACCACTTGGAGAAGATACTTAATTTATCTGAGCCTCACTTTTCTCATGAATAAAAAGTGTGTGTGGTCTGGGCATGGTGGCTTACACCTGTGATCTCAGCAGTTTGGGAAGCTGAGGCAGGAGGATTGCTTGAGGCTAGGAATTTGAGACCCCATCTCTACAAAAAAGTTTTAAAAATAAGCCAGGCATGGTGGTGCATGGAGGTCCCAGCCACTCAGGAGGCTGAGGTGGAAGGATCACTTAAACCCAGGAGATTGAGGCTGCAGTGAGCTGTGATCACATCATTGCACTCCAGCCTGGGTGATAGAATGAGACCCCATCTCTTAAACACACACACACACACACACACACACACACACACACACACACACACGAGGGCCTGGCTGTCCAATCCATGGCAGTTCCCATTCTCATGAATTTGTAGCTGTTGTCCATTACTACTTAGCCTCATCCCAGCTGCTCTCCAGTCTTGAGCAGAATGCTTCTTTTTAACTCTCACTGAGTCTTTCTTGTGGATTCAGACACCTCCCAAGGCCAGAATGGTTCCAAAGGACTTTGGGTAGTTTGTCTTGTATTTGTCATGGTTTTACTCTGTCCATTTTGATATCAGCTGGCACCTTTCCCTTTCTTCCCTCCACACATGGGAGCTAAAGAGAGACACGACACTCAGGTCACACAGTGGGGAGAGCTTGGTGTCCCTCCCTGATACCTCAGAAGGCTTGTTAGCAAACACAAAGGGGCAGCCAGCACAGATTCACTAGTGGAATGTTACAGGGTTCTAGCCTGGATCTGGGTGTTGTCACCGATGAGGTGCCTCACAGAGATGAAGCCAGCAGATCAGATCTGCAGAATGTGCCAATTTCCTCGTGGGTTTCCAGGAACTGTGGTCAGGATGACAGTGCAGGGCACTTTCCTCACGGAGGCTGGGTGACCTGGTTTGAAGCTGCATTATCTCCTGCAGGGAACACACAACACCTCTGGGTGACCGATTTCCTTCACCTGGAATCTCAGGGTGCCCTTCCAATATACAGTACTTGTTGCAAGGAGGCTGCAGGTGTTTCCTTGCTAGGAAGCAGCTGACTGAGGTCTTCAGTGTTGGAAGGCCATTCAGCAGGTGAGCAGGACCTGGGCGGGGCTCAGATTGGGTGCACTGGTGGAAGCACTGGGACAAGGGGGCCCCCTGCCTAGCAAGCTCCTCACTCAGGTGGGTGTCCGTGCACCCTTCCTGCTGCCCCTGTCAGGACAACCAGACTGAGAAGCTGGGGCAGCAGCCGTTCCTCTCTGCTTAGCCTCTGTTTGGAGGAACTTCTTCCTTGGAGGAACTTCCCCACCAAGAGTCCAGAGAAAGGGCTCCGTGTGACCTATTGTTCCCAGCTGGGCCCTGCACCCTTTCACTCTTTCACCCTTTCACTCTCTCTCTCTCTCTCTCTCTCTCCGTCATTTGTGATAGGGTCTCACTCTGTCACCCAGGCTGGAGTGCAGTGGCACCATCATAGCTCACTGCAGTCTTGACCTCCCAGGCTCAAGTGATCTGCCCACCTCAGCCTCTTGAGTAGTTGGTACTACAGGCACGTGCCACTAGGCCCAGCT
This sequence comes from Gorilla gorilla gorilla, assembly GCF_029281585.2. Taxonomy (NCBI): domain Eukaryota; kingdom Metazoa; phylum Chordata; class Mammalia; order Primates; family Hominidae; genus Gorilla; species Gorilla gorilla. The sequence continues at coordinate 87,012,505 of NC_073230.2, forward strand.
AATTAAAAAAGTTTTTTTGTAGAGACAGGGTCCTGCTACATTGCCCAGGCTGGTCTCAAACTTCTCCTGCCTCAGCCTCCCAGAGTTTTGGGATTACAGCCATGAGCTACTGCACCTGGTCTTCCTGCACCCTTTTGTCAAAAGCCACCTTCCCATTGAGGCCTTCCCTGGCCACCCTGACTCAACTTTCACCCTCTAACCCACCGCAGGCATTTCCTGTCCATATTCCCTGTTATTTTCCTCCTTAGCACTTAGCGCTATCTAACCTGTTGTGTGTTATTTTACTTATCTTGTTGATTGTGTAACTTTCTCCCTAGAATAGAAGCTCCAAGAGGATCAGGGCTTTGTCCATCTTGTTCCCTAAGGTGTCCCCAGCAACAAACACATTGCCTGGCACAAGGGATGCTCAAGACATCATGTTTATTGAATGAATGAATGAATGAATGAATGAATGAATGCAAGCAGTCCTCTGTAAACACGATCCTACTTCTGGCCTGGCACGGTGGCTCATGCCTGTAATCCCAGCACTATGGGAGACCAAGGCAGGCGGATCACCTGAGGTCAGGAGTTCGAGACCAGCCTGGCCAACATGGTGAAACCCTGTCTCTACTAAAAATACAAAAATTAGCTGGACATGCTGGCACGTGCCTGTAATCCCAGCTACTCAGGAGGCTGAGGCAGGAGAATTGCTTGAATGCGGAAGGTGGACGTTGCAGTGGGCCAAGAGCATGCCAATGCACTTCAGCCTGGATGACAAGAGTGAAACTCCATCTCAAAACAAAAACAAAAACATGATCCTACTTCTGAACAGTCAGAAGAGCTGGTCAGTTCAGGGATTGGTTTTCTCGCAGAGCCACCAGTGACAGAGGAATCTTGTTGGAGGCTGACTGAGGCAGCTGTGAGCTGAGGATTAGATGAGAACCAGATGTGTTCAGAACTCCATCTCCAACACCTCCCAGCTATGCAACTGGGACAGGTGACAGATTTTCCAGTTTCTGGAAATTTGGGATGACACAGCTGACCTCAGAAACATCAAGGGCTCTGAAGGGGTCCTCGGCCCCTGGAGACTTTCTGTTGGGGGAGCTGAGGTTTTTTTTTTTTTTGGTTGGGGGACAGGGTCTTACTCTGTTGCCCAGACTAGAGTGCTGTGGTGCAATCATGGCTTACTACAGCCTCGTACTCCTGGGCTCAAATGATCCTCCCTGCTCATCCTCCTGAGTAGCTGGGACTACAGACATGCACCATGCGCCCAGCTACTTTTTAAACTTTTTGTAGAAACAGGGTCTCGCTACATTGCCCAGGCTGGCCTCCAACTCCCAGGCTCAAGCAATCCTCCTGCTTCAGCCTCCCAAAGTGCTGGGGTTACAGGCAGGATCTGCAGCACCCGGTCGAGCTGAGGTTCTTGAGAGTGGAGAGGATATGCCTCCGTTCTCCAGTTCTGAAAGGACAGACCAGCCAGGAGCATGGGACAGGCGTGGGTAATAGGTCATGGTGCACAGGGTCTGGGGTCCCTGTGGGAAGGGAGAAGAGAGGAAGCAGGCCCTAGAAATCCCAAAAAGAAAAATGGCTCTAGAAGGCCAAGTCCCCCGGGATGCAGACTCTGGATGGAGGTTTTATGGTCATATGGCCTTGGGGTCAACACCTGCCGGGAGGAGGACGGCAGCAGGGGTCACAGAGGGAGGAGCAGGGCAGTTGTGACAAGAGCTCAGTCCACCCTCAGACCCTCCAAAGCTGGAGCCAGGCCAGCCAAGCTCTGCCCCCATCTGCACAGTTGCCCAGGAGGGGCCTGGCCTTGAGTGAGGTGCTGTCTTCCACAGAGAGCAATACCTGGTCACCTTCCCAGTGGGCAGGGGATGGGGGTTGATCCTTCAGACCTTACGGCGCCTTTGGGTCAACAGCACAGAGTGATTAAGATGGAGCATGCTGGGCGCGGTGGCTCACGCCTGTAATCCCAGCACTTTGGGAAGCCAAGGCGGGTGGATCACCTGAGGTTGGGAGTTCGAGACCAGCCTGACCAACATGGAGAAACCCCGTCTCTACTAAAAATGCAAAATTAGCTGGGCGTGGTGGTGCATGCCTGTAATCCCAGCTACTCAGGAGGCTGAGGCAAGAGAAGTGCATGAACCCAGGAGGCGGAGGTTGCGGTGAGCTGAGGTCGTGCCACCGCGCTCCAGCCTGGGCAACAAGAGCAAAACTCCATCTCAAAAAAAAAAAAAAAAAAAAAAAAGACAGGGCTAACCTCAGCGCATCCCCCTCCTGGCTCCACTGTGGTCGTCCAGCCTTTGAAATCTGTGACCAATAGTCACAGTCTTCTGTCCTTTCTCATTGTTGGCCCCCTGCCTCCCCTGTGGGCATCTACAGCATTCAGATCCTCAGCTAGAATGGGAATGGCAGAGGAAGAGACAGGAGCTGGGCTAAGTGTGAGTGAGGCTAGCAGAGGAGGAAGAAAAGTATCAACGCTGAGAGCAGGAAGGTGAGAAAGGGCCTGAAGGTCAACGGGCAAAGGGTATGGTCAGAAGAGCAGAGGGTCTGCACTCTAGGCCTCCCGGCTCTGCTGTGTGGCCCTGGGAAATTCACCTCCCTCTCTGATCTTTTTCTTCTTTAGCTGAACAATGGGGGCTCGGGGCTCGGGGGAGCAGCAAATGATACATGGATGAGGAAGATCCTTGTTGCCCATGAACATGGCCTCAGGGGGCCTCTGCGGGACTCTGGAGCCTTCGTGGCCTGCGTGTACAGGAGCTGGCTGGCTGGCTGTCTCTGTCTCCCAGGCTGTGTTGCTGGGGGTTGTACTTGGTGGCCTGCCTGGGGTTGGGGGAAGAGACTGACTCCTTCCTTGGCCTCCTTTCCTGGGAGGTGTCCAGGGGGTGCTAATATGGCCCCCAGGGTGGTCCCCATTGCTCCACTATTGAAGCCCAGGGAGAAGAAGGTTTTTGGCTGAGGTTGAGGAAATAGACAGCCGGTGGTTGTACAAAGCAGATCCCAGGAAAAAAAAACCTGGGTCCCCCTGAAGCCTGCACAGCCAATCCAGGGCTGAGGAAAACAGCAATTATGAGCCGAGATATTAAAGGCTGCAGGATTTTAATTAACAATGGAATTACCTGGTCGTGGGACCTGTGAGGGAAGGGATAATGAAGGATTGCTGGAGGGCAGTTCGGGGCTTGCATTCCAGCCTCTCTCAGTCCTTGCGAGGCCTGGGAAGGCGCGAAGGGGCTGGCTTTGCACTTGCTAATGAGGAATCTGCAGAGAGCTCAGGGGAGGGCCAGGCAGAGGGGAGGGGCCGCGAGTGCCCTGGGGGCCACCCTCCTCCCTTGGGGAGCAACCTTGGTGATGTACTCAGATGTGTTTGCAGGCAGGGTGGTGAGGGGAGCCCAACAGAACTCAGGGACCCCCGGCTACAAGGGTCAGTAGGAAGGAGGCCATGCATGCTACTGGGGCCTCGTGGGTATGCAGTGGACTTCTGAGTCCCATCTCAGATGCAAATTAATGAGTAGCCTGGAGATTCTCATCACATTCAAGTTTCAAAACCAAAGAATTTGAGGCCATTGGTTTTCAAACTCCCCCCCACCTTTGATATTGAGTCTGACGGTGTGACTTGCTTTAGCCAATGATTGTGAGTGGAGGTAACACAAACTGCGGCTTTATTTAATTAATTTATTTATTTAGACAGAGTGTCACTCTGTCGCCCAGGCTGGAGTGCAGTCTCGTGATCATGGCTCACAGCAGCCTCAACTTCCTGGGCTCAAGTGATCCTCCCACCTCAGCCTCTTGAGTAACTGGGACAACAGGCATGCACCACCACACCCAGATCATTTTTTCTTTTTCGTTTGTAGAGATGGGGTCTTGCTATGTGGCCCAGGCTCGGTCTTGAGCTTGCGGCCTCAAGTGATCTTCCCACCTCAGTCTCCCAAAGTGTTGGGATTACAGGTATGAGCCACTGTGCCTGGCCAGCCTCTAAATCCTGCCTCTGGCTCCTCTCACCTGTGTGACCTTTGGCAAGCCACTTGCCTCTCTGAACCCATCTCCAGAGGGGTGCTTGAAGATGAAATGAGATGGCACATGGGGTGTATTAGTCTGTTCTCATGCTGCTAATAAAGATATACCCGAGACTGGGTGAATTTTAAAGGAAAGAGGTTTAATTGACTCACAGTTCAGCATGGCTGGGGAGGCCCCAGGAAACTTACAATCATGGTGGAAGGGTAAGCAAACATGTCCTTCTTCACATGGCAGCAGCAAGGAGAAGTGCCAAGCAAAAGGGGGAAAAGCCTTTATAAAACCATCAGCCTTCATGAGAACTCACTCACTATCATGAGAACATGAAGGTAACTGCCCACATGATTCGATTACCTCCCACTGGGTCCCTCCTGTGACACTTGGGGATTATGGGAACTACAATTCAAAATGAGATTTGGGTGGGGACACAACCAAACCACATCATGGCCCAAACCCAATGGGTAATTCTCAGTCTGTGTCATGCTTGACATCTCAGCTGCATTGGGCGCCATTAACTTCTGCCCCCCTGGAAGCACATCTTCCTCCTGCCTCTTTCCCGGCACCCTTCTCCCCCCACACCTATGACTGGCTGTTCTTCAGCAGCTCCTGTGTGGTCAAACTGTTCCCTGAGCTTCTCCTGTAGGGTCTGAGTGGACAGACCTTCTCCTAGGGCCTGGCGTTGTCTAGGTGGACAGATCATTCTCTTAGTTTCTCAGCTTTGGACAGATCTTTCCTTTGAGGTCTGGATCAGGTTTCTGAGTGTCTCTTGAGCTCAGTTCTGATGTCTCTGACATCAAGTGGTTCTCCAGGTTGCACTCACAACTGATGCTTAATAAAAGAATATTAAATGACAATCAAGAGAAGTGAAGTGGGTCTAATTGCTCCTGGGACATTCACTGCTACATCAACTTCAGTTCCTTGGGAATAACTGAAAATCATGCTTAGAACCAGAGTGTCACTGAAGTTGTAGGTTCAGTGCTATTGCAAGAATGCAGGTGGTATTAACACTTCTATTGTTTGCTAAGCACTTTCATGTACATTACTGTTTGCTAAGCACTTTCGTGTACCTTATTGTTTGCTAAGCACTTTCGTGTACATTATTGCTTGCTAAGCACTTTCGTGTACCTTATTGTTTGCTAGCACTTTCGTGTACATTATTGTTTGCTAAGCACTTTCGTGTACCTTATTGTTTTCTGTGCACTTTCGTGTACATTATTGTTTGCTAAGCACTTTCATGTACACTATTGTTTGCTAAGCACTTTCGTGTACGTTATTGTTTGCTAAGCACTTTCTTGTACATTATTGTTTGCTGAGCACTTTGACACGATTCCATTTGCTCATCTGACCTGGATTCTTTTTTCTATTTGACAGATGAAATTCGGAGGCACAAAGGCATAGACCATTCTGCCCAAGGCCCTTTGCCCCCCTACTCCCCAGCTCCCTGGAAATATACTTAAAGCACTGGACAATTACTGAAGAGATATTTCTGGCAGAGGACGAAAGATTACATACAAAGTCTCAGACTTACAATGGTGCAACTTAGGATTTTTTTACTTCATGATATGCATTCAGCAGAAACCATACTTTGAATTTTGAATTTTGATCTTTTCTGGAGCAAGCGATATGCAGTATGATACTCTCTTGCAGTGAGCTGCAACTCCCAGTCAGCCAGGCAACCATGAGGGTCAACAATGATACTGTACAGTGTACTGTGTTGCCAGATGATTTTGCCCAACCGTAGGCTAATGTCAGTGTTCTGAGTGTAACCGAATTGCGGGTTCAGTCACTTGCTGCTTGTAGAGTCCAATGAACAAGAGCAAAGTCTGATATAAAGGAAGTGACTTTTTGCCAGGCTTGCTGGCTCATGCCTATAATCCCAGCACTTCAGGAAGCTGAGGCGGGCGGATCACCTGAGGTCAGGAGTTCAGGACCAGCCTGACCAACATGGAGAAACACTGTCTCTACTAAAAATGCAAAACTGGATGGGCGTGGTGGCACATGCCTGTAATCCCAGCTACTCACAAGGCTGAGGCAAGAGAATTGCTTGAATCCAGGAGGCGGAGGTTGCTGTGAGCCGAGATGGCGCCATTGCCTGGGCAACAAGAGTGAAACTCCATCTCAAAAAAAAAAAAAAGAAAAGAAAAAGAAAAAAAAGAAAGTGACTTTTTGTTTGTTTGTTTTCAGAGACAGAGTCTCACTCTGCCACCCAGGCTGGAGTGCAGTGGTGCAATCTTGGCTCACTGCAACCTCCACCTCCTGGGTTCAAGCCATTCTCCTGCCTCAGCCTTCCAAGTAGCTGGGACTACAGGTGCGCACCACCACGCCTGGCTAATTTTTGTATTTTTAGTAGAGACAGAGTTTAACCATGTTGTCCAGGCTGGTCTTGAACTCCTGAACTCAGATGAACCACCTGCCTCGGCCTCCCAAAGTGCTGGGATTACAGGTGTGAGCCACCATGCCTGGCCAAGAAAGTGACTTTTTATTCCAAAGCTAGCTTAGGGAGAGAAGTACAGGCTTCCTGCCTTAAGAGTATCCCTTTACTTCTAGAGCAGAAGGCAGGTGCTTTTAGAAGGGGGCTTGGCATGAGTGACATGCAGGGAAGGAAGCAAGCAGGTTGGGGGGCTCTTCATGATAGCTTCGGTGCTAGCATGACCAGGCCCTTGAGCTGGTGACTGCTGGCACCTTTGTGGATAGAACTACATTGGAGAAGTGGCCAAAAACTCTCCAGGTAGGGGAGAGTTTTGTAGCGGGCACACTTTGGGCTGCAGATGGACTGTTGTCTGCCAAGGCAACTTCGTGGTGGGAGAGAGTTCCGCTCTGGAGCTTCTAAGCACATGGTTAGATGAACTTGCCTGTAGGGCAGCAGTCTACAACCTTTTTGGCACTAGGGACTGGTTTCATGGAAGACAATTTTTCCATAGCCCAGGGATGCAGGGGACGGTTTTGGGATGAAACTGCTGCACTACAGACCATCAGGCATTAGTTAGATTCTCATAAGGAACATACAACGTAGATCCCTCGGATGCACAGTTCACAATAGGGCTCGTGCTCCTATGGGAATCTAATGGCATCGCTGATCTGACAGGAGGTGGAGCTCAGGCAGTAATGCTCACTCACCTGCCACTCACAGCTCGGTTCCTAACAGGTTCCTAACATGGCCTGGGGGCTGGGGATGCCTAAAATAGGGAGTATCTGGTGCAGGGGAGGTAAAAGGCTATAATTGCATTTCTAAATAGCTAAATAGGAAGCAGCATAAAGGAGGAAAGAGAAAAGAAGGGAGAGAGAAAAATAATTAAACTATCTCTTAGAAAAATGGCGATACTTGGTTACATGAGCATGTTTGAGGTAGGGTGAGCTAAGCTACGATGTTTGGTAAATTAGATGTATTAAATGCATTTCCTTCTTCTTGTCTCTCTTTTTTTTCTTTTTTTTTGAGACAGCTTCACCCTTGTTGCCCAGGCTGGAGTGCAATGGCGTGATCTCGGCTCACTGCAACCTCTGCCTCCCAGGTTCAAGTGATTCTCCTGCCTCAGCCTCCTGACTAGCTGGAATTACAGGCACCCTCCACCATGCCCGGCTAATTTTTGTATTTTTAGTAGAGACAGGATTTCACCATGTTGGTCAGGCTGGTCTCGAATTCCTGACCTCCGGTGATCCGCCCGCCTCAGCCTCCCAAAGTGCTGGGATTACAGGCGTGAGCCACCGCGCCCAGCCAGAATGTGTTGTTTTTAGATTATAATCTATATGAGTGTGGGGTGTGTGTGTGTGGTGGGTGTACATACCTACACACATATTTCTCCTAGGAGCTGTAAACCAAAAATAAAATTCTAAGCACCCCCACCAGCCAAGTGAATAGTTCCCTTCTCTTGGCCAAGGGCATTCTAAAGTAAATCTGAAACACTAGTTCAGGCTGTGATGGGAATGGCTTTGGTCAGACATGTGTCATTATACCCACCTCCCTTTGGAATTCAGGTACAGCTGACCAGCATTCACATTAAAACAGAGACCTTAAGACTGACAAAACAGACTCCTTTAGCAATAAGATACCAGCATGACAGATAGCAGGCCCTGAAAGAAATCAAAGTATTTTACCCACAAATATATTTCTTTGATGTATTTTGAAATGGCCCTACAAAACTGTCTTTCATGGGGAAAATCTACATTCTGGTTTGTTTGTTTGTTTGTTTGTTTGTTTTTTGAGACGGACTTTCACTCTTGTCGCCCAGGCTGGAGTGCAGTGGCGTGATCTTGACTCACTGCAACCTCCGCCTCCCAGACTCAAGTGATTCTCGTGCCTCAGCCTCCTGAGTAGTTGGGATTACAGGCACACACCACCATGCCTGGCTAATTTTTGTATTTTTAGTAGAGGCGGGGTTTCACCATGTTGGCCAGGCTGGCCTCAAACTCCTGACCTCAAGTGATCCGCCCATCTCAGCCTCCCAAAGTGTTGGGATTACAGGCGTGAGCCACTGCAGCTGGCTGCAAACTGAGGTTTTAAATGTCCTTGCATGATTTAGCTTTGTCCCTCTGTGCCTGTCACTGCTGTGAGAAAAACATGCCCTAGGTAGCCTCTCCTGCTTCAGCCTGCTCCCTGTGAAAATATGCTTAGAGGAGACCCACAATATAGAATAATTAGAAGACTTAGCAGAGCGGTAGCCAGCCTCAGATCTTTGAGTGAGAAATCGTTTTTGGTGTTGTAAACCACGGAGATTTTGAAGTTTTCTGTTATGCAACATTATTACAATAATATCTAACTAATAAACCAAAGGAAGACAAGAAAAGAGAGGGACGAAGAAGGAGAAAACATGAGTCAAATAGGAAAATATAATAAGATGATAGCAATAAACCCTAATTGCTCACCAATCACTTCAATGTAAATGGACTAGCTGGGCGTGGCGGCTCACGCCTGTTATCCCAGCACTTCGGGAGACTGAGGCAGACAGATTGCCTGAGCTCAGGAGCTCAAGACCAGCCTGGGCAACATGGTGAAACTCTGTCTCTACTAAAATACAAGAAATTAGCGGGGGCATGGTGGCACATACCTGTAGTCCTAGCTACTTGGGAGGCTGAGGCACGAGAATCGCTTGAACCCGAGAGGTGGAGGTTGCAGAGAGCTTAGATCGTGCCACTGGACTCCAGCCTGGGCGACAGAGTGAGATTCTGTATCTAAAAAATAAATAAATAAATAAATAGGCCGGGCGTGGTGGCTCACGCCTGTAATCCCAGCACTTTGGGAGGCCGAGGCTGGCAGATCACGAGGTCAGGAGATCGAGGCCATCCTGGCTAACACCGTGAAACCCTGTCTCTACTAAAAAATACAAAAAATTCACCGGGTGTGGTGGTGGGCGCCTGTAGTCCCAGCTACTCAGGAGGTTGAGGCAGGAGAACGGTGTAAACCCGGGAGGCGGAGCTTGCAGTGAGCCAAGATCGAGCCACTGCATTCCAGCCTGGGCGATAGAGCAAGACTCCGTCTCTAAATAAATAAATAAACAAACTAAACTAAATTCTCCAGTTAAAAGACAAAGATTGTCAAACAAAATTAAAATAAAATTCAAGTATATGGTATTTATAAGACACACAAAAACATAAGACACACGAAAATAAGAACACAGAAGGATTAGAAATCTAAGGATGAAAAATATGCTCTAGGCAAATAAAGAAAAAAGATGAGGTAGCTATATTAATGTTAGAAAAAATAGACGTTAGGGTCTAATGCACTACTAGAGATAAAGAGGGTCAATGAAAAATAAAAAAGTAAATTCATCAGAAAGAGAGAACATTTTTATCTTTTATACATTAATAACATAGCCTCAAGATATTTAAAGCAAGAATTGACAAAGAAAACTTGGGAGTCTGGCTGGGCATGCGGTGGCTCATGCCTGTAATCCCAGCATTTTGGGAGGCCGAGGCGGGCAGATCACATCAGTCCAGGAGTTCAAGACCAGCCTGGTCAACATGGTGAAACCCTGTCTCTATTAAAAATAATAAAAAAAAAATAGCCGGGCGTGGTGGCGTGCACCTGTAATTTCAGCTACTTGGGAGGCTGAGGCAGGAGAATCACTTGAACCTGGGAGGTGGAGGTTGCAGTGAGCTGAGATCGCGCCACTGTGCTCCAGCCTGGGCGACAGAGCAAGACTTCGTCTCAAACAGAAAAAAAAAAAAGATGATGATGATGATGATGATGATGATAATAAAGCAGTGGTATTCCCACCTCCTGAGAATAAAGACCTTCTTTCTCAACAGATAAATTAGGATGGCACTGAAGTTGGCTTGGTTTATTAGTGGAAAAAAAAATGGGTTCTGTTGAATTTGTTTTTTTTCCAGATTGTATTCATTTCAGGAGATATGAGCATCCTCGCTGTACCTGATCTGCTGAGACAAATTCCCCACACATAAGGGCTTGTTCCATCTCCAGCTGCTGCTTCCACAGCTGAGATCGTGGCGTCTGTTCTTTAGCCTCGGGCCCTGTCTTGCTCTCCCCTCCCTCCCATTGCTCTTCGTCTCCTTTTCTTAGAGTCTCAGGGCTGGAGATCCTCATCTCATGCCTGAATCCTACCAGCACCATCCCAGTGGGGTGGATGTGCAGCCTCTGCTTACACACCCCCTTGGATGGAGAACTCACTCCTTCAAGCGGGCTTCCTTATTTGAACCCAAATGGAACTCCCTGCAGCACCCTCCCCTTGCTGATGGCTCAGCAATCTGGGGTCCCAGACCACAGTTGGTCTGCGTCCTCTTCCTCGGATCTTCTAGCAGCTGAGCCTCCCAACCTCCACCCTCAAGCCCTTCCCTCCAGGAAAATTCCCTTAGTTTCTCTGTCCATCTCTCACTCCAGTTCACTGCCAACCTCTCTGGAACCAACTCCACTCCTTCCTGAGCATGTACCTATGTGGGATTTGATGAGGTCTTGGGGAATGTGTTTGTCAGAACTGGAGTGGGCTGAGATGAGAGGTGGGAGGGATCAGTGTGGGGTGGGGTAGGAAGATGATCCCGGGGTCTAGAGGGAACTTGGATCAATGAACCAAATACAGAGCCCAGCCTCCTTGGCTGTGGGATGCTGGCCTGGTCAGGCAGCAGAAACGTCTCTGAGGATCCTTGGAGGCTCATTCATTGGTCCCCATAACCCCTCATTCAGTGAAGACATTAGCCCCATTTGTGGGGTTCCTCTCACTCCTCCACCCTCACAGCCTCTGAGCCTCGAGGGTCACCTATCTCACAGTGAGGCAAATGACTTCCTCTCCACCCCACTCAGATGCTTCCCTTGACTGTCACACCTTGGCTTGCTCATCAACCATAATGTGACCCCGGAATTTTTTTGTTTGTTTGTTTGTTTTGAGATAGGATCTCACTTGGTTGCCCATGCTGGATTGCAGTGGCACCATCAAAGCTCACTGCAACCTCAACCACCCAGGCTCAAGTGATCCTCCCACCTCAGCCTCTAAGTAGCTGGGACTACAGGCACTCCACCACACCTGGCTAATTAAAAAAAATTGGGGGGGGCAGGGCATGGTGGCCAACACCTATAATCCCAGCACTTTGGGAGGCCAAGGCAGGTAGATCACCTGAGGTCAGAAGTTCGAGACCAGCCTGGCCAATATGATGAAACTGTGTCTCTACTAAAAATACAAAAAATCAGCCAAGGATGGTGGCGGGCGCCTGTAGGGAGGCTGAGGCAGGAGAATCGCTTGAACCCAGAAGGCGGAGGTTACAGTGAGCTGAGATCACCTCAGTGCACTCCAGCCTGGGTGACAGCAGAACGAGACTCCATCTCAAAAAAACAAAACAAAACAGAATGGGAGGCAGGTTGGCCCTAAGCAGTTCCCAGCTTGACTTTTCTCTTTAGCTTAGCGATGTGGGGGCCCCAGGATTTATTTTCCTTTCACACTATTGAACAAGCCTGGGGACCATATTATTTTTTAGACTTCCAAAATCTTCACGAATGTGTTGTCTATCTATCCCTCCCAGAGGGAAAAGTAAATAAATAAACCAAGAAAGAGGGAGGGCCAGGTGCCGTGGCTTACGCCTGTAATCCCAGTACTTTGGGAGGCTGAGGGGGGCAGATCATGAGGTCAGGAGTTTGAGACATGCCTGGCCAATATGGTGAAACCCTGTCTCTACTAAAAAATAAAAAATTAGCTGGGCGTGGTGGCTCACGCCTGTAGTTCCCAGCTACTCGGGAGGCTGAGGCAGAAGAAATGCGTGAAACCAGGAGGCAGAGGCTGCAGTGAGCCGAGATCGAGCCACTGCACTCCAGCCTGGGCAACACAGTGAGACTCCGTCTCAAAAAAAAAAAAACAAGAAAGAAAAAAAGAGGGAGAAATGGGATACAGGCAATAGCAGCTGCAGTCCAGGGGGTGTCCAGATGCCAGGATCCAGATTAGCAAAAGAGGATGGGTGAGTAGTGAACACCAGTGACCAGAAACCCAAGGTCCCCATAGATGTGATGTCGTTTCTGAAACATCAGAAGAACTCAAGATGCAGAAAATGCAGGCAAAAGAACAACATTTAGAAACTTCCAGAGAAAGAAAAACTGGACCCTAAAGCAAAAAGCATTCACAGGCCAGGCACAGTGGCACTCACCTGTAATCCCAGCACTTTGGGAGGCCAAGGTGGGAGGATCGTTTGAGCCCAGGAGTTTGCGACCAGCCTGGGCAACATAGCAAGACCCCATCTCTACAAAAGCATTTTTCGATTTTTAAATTCATTTTATTATTTTTATTTTTATTTATTTATTTTTTTCGAGACGGAGTCTCACTCACTCTGACGCTCAGGCTGGAGTGCAGTGGCCTGATCTTGGTTCATTGCAGCCTCCGCCTCCCAGCCCTGCCTCCCATTCTACTCAAAGTCACCCCTCTGCTCACTGAGATAAAGGCATATCTTTTTTTTTTTTTTTTTTGAGATGGAGTCTTGTGCTGTTGCCCAGGCTGGAGTGCAGTGGTGCAATCTTGGCTCTCTGCAACCTCCGCCTCCCGGGTTGGAGCAATTCTTCTGCCTCAGCCTTCCGAGAAGCTGGGATTACAGGTGCGTGTCATCATGATTGCCTCCTTTGGAGAGGCCAATCAGAAACTCAAAAGAATGCAACCATTTGTCTCTTATCTACCTATGACCCGGAAGCCCCTTCCTTCTTGAGTCTTCCCACCTTTGCTTTGAGTTGCCCATTTTTCTGGACCAAACCAATGTTCATCTTGCATATGTTGATCGATGTCTCATGTCTCCCTAGAATGTATAAAACCAAACTGTGCCCCGACCTCCTTGGGCACATGTCATCAGGACCTTCTGAGGCTGTGTCACGGGTGCGTGTCCTCAATCTTGGCAAAATAAACTCTCTAAATTAAGGCAGACCCGTCTCAGATTTTCTGCGTTCACAATAGTTGGATTGGGTATAGAATTTTAGGTTAAAAATATTTTCCCTTGGCCGGGCGCTGTGGTTCACACCTGTAATCCCGGCACTTTGGGAGACTGAGGCGAGTGGATCACGAGGTCAGGAGATCGAGACCATCCTGGCTAACACGGTGAAACCCCGTCTCTACTAAAAATACAAAAAAAAAAAAAAAAATTAGCCAGGCGTGGTGGCGGGTGCCTGTAGTCCCAGCTACTCGGGAGACAGGTGGGAGAATGGTGTGAACCTGGGAGGTGGAGCTTGCAGTGAGCCGAGATCACGCCACTGCACTCCAGCCTGGGTGACAGAGCGAGACTCCATCTCAAAAAAAAACAAAAAACAAAAAACAAAACTTTTCCTTGAGAACCCAGAAGACACAGCTCTGTTGCTTTCTTTTCTTTTCTTTTTTGATACAGAGTCTCTCTCTGTCGCCCAGGCTGGAGTGCAGTGGCATGATCTCTGCTCACTGCAACCTACTCCTCCCAGGTTCAAGCGATTCTCGTGCCTCAGCCTCCCGAGTAGCTGGGATTACAGGGATGCGTCACCACACCCGGCTAACTTTTGTATTTTTAGTAGAGATGGGGTTTCACCATGTTGGCCAGGCTGCTCTTGAACTCCTGACCTGAAATGATCCACCCACTTTGGCCTCCCAAAGTGCTGGGATTGCAGGCGTGAGCCATCGTGTCCAGCTGATCAGCAGTTCTTTTGCAGTGACTTGCTTTTACCTCTGCCCACTGGAAATATTTAGGACCATCTGTTTATCACTGGTACACCTACTGAAGTTTCTCAGTGATGTTTCTTCATGCCTTTTCTTTAGTTTTATTTAAAATTTTATTTTATTGGCCAGGTGTGATGGCTCATGCCTGTAATCCCAGCACTTTGGGAGGCCAAGGCAGGCGGATCGCCTGAGGTCAGGAGTTTGAGACCATCCTGGCCAACATAGTGAAATCCCGTCTCTACTAAAAATACAAAGATTAGCCAGGCATGGTGGTGGGCGCCTGTAATCCCAGCTACTCGGGAGGCTGAGGCAGGAGAATCACTTGAACTTGGGAGGTGGAGGCTGCAGTGAGCCGAGATCGCACCATTGCACTCCAGCCTGGGCAACAGAGCGAGACTCTGCCACAAAATAAATAAATAAATAAAAATAAAAACAAAATGAATTTTTATTTTATTTTAAATAGAAATGGGGTCTCACTATGTTGCCCAGGCTGGTCTTGATTTCCTGGCCTCAAGCAGTCTTCCCACCTTGGTCTCCCAAAGTGCTAAGGTTACAAGCATGAGTCACCGCACCTCGCCACCTTTAGTTTTATTATCATATTGCATGGCCGTCAATCTGAAGGCTCCTGGCCTTCTGTTCTGGGAACCTCTCTTCTTGTGTGTCTTTGATCACTGATTTCCTTCTATATTCTCTGTTCTGTCTTTCTGGAACGCCCAGGGATAGCGGTTGGATTTTCCCCTCTACGTCTGATCTTTTATCTCCCATCTCTCTTTTTCTCCTTTCTGGGAGATTCCTCAGCTTTAATCACCAACTCTTTTGTTACCTTTTAAAAATTCTAGCAAAGATATTTTGAATTCCCCAGAGCTCTTTTTTTGTTTGCTTAGTGAATCCCCTGGGGATGTTAACTAGTTTTTGTTCAAGTTATCTTCTGTCTCCTGAATTAACTTTGTTTTGTCAAGGGCACTTTTTAATTGACAGTTTACATACACGAAGGTAAATTTATTGACATTTAACATATATGAAGTTAAAAGCCAGAAAGAGTTGGCTTTTCTTTTCTCTCTCTCTTCTATTTTGTTTTGTTTTGTTTTGTTTGAGACATGTTCTTGCTCTGTCACCCAAGCTGGAGTGCAGTGGTGCGATCATGGCTCAGTGCAGCCTTGGACTCCAACAGAGACTTGCTATGTTGCCCAGGCTGGTCTCGAACTCCTGGCTTCAAGTGATCCTCCCACTCAGTCTCCCGAGTAGCTTGGACTACAGGTGCATGCTACCATGCCCAGCTAATTTTTAAAATTTGTTGTAGAGATGGGGTCTGGCTATGCCACCAGGGTTGGTCGCCAACTCCTGGGCTCAAACAATCCTCCCACCTTGGCCTCCCAAAGAACTGGGATTAGAGGGAGGAGCCACTGCACCCAGCCTACAGTTGGCTTTTCAAACCCTGCAAACCCCGACATTTCTGGCCTCTTCCTTTTTCCCTTCTAGTTTACTAGCCAAAATCTTTCCTGAGCTCGTCTTTTTTTTTTTTTTTTTTTTTTTTGAGACGGAGTCTTGCTCTGTTGCCCAGGCTGGAGTGCAGTGGCGTGATCTCAGCTCACTGCAGCCTCCACCTCCCAGGTTCAAGTGATTCTCCTGTCTCAGCCTCCTGAGTAGCTGGGATTACAGGCGTGCGCCACCACACCCAGCTAATTTTTGTATTTTTAGTAAAGACAGGGTTTTACCATGTTGGCCAGTCTGGTCTCGAACTCCCGACCTCAAGTGATCCACCCGCCTCGGCCTCCCAAAGTGCTGGGATCACAGGCGTGAGCCACCCTGCCTGGCCAGAAAGTAGATTATTTACGAGGAGCTGGGATGGGGAAGGAAGTGAGGAGTGACTGCCAATGAGTACAGGGTTGCTTTCTGGGGAGATGAAACTGTTCTAAAATTGATTTTGGTGGTGGCTTTACAACTCTGAATATACAAAAGTTCGATAGTTTATTGAATTGTACACTTCAAATCAAGCTTGTCCAACTCGTGGCTCATGGGCCACACGTGGCCCAGAACGGCCCTGAATGCGATCCAACACAAACTCGTAAACTTTCTGAAGACATTATGAGACTTTTTTTGCGACAGTTATTTTGTTTGTTTGTGTTTACCTTATCAGCTATCGTTAGTGTTAGTGTATTTTAGGTGTGGCCCAAGACAATTCTTCTTCCAGTGTGGCCCGGGGAAGCCAAAAGATTGGACATCCCTGCTTTAAATGGATGAATTGTATGGCTTGGGAATTCTATCCCAATAATGCTGTTACAAAAAAAAAAAAAAATCCCCCTAGACTCCTGGATGTATGGGCTGTGCTTCCAGATAGTCCCAGAACGGCTCCAGCAGCTCCCACCACCTCAACTCTAAGTGGCAGCATCGAGGAGGAGCTCTGAGTCAGGAATCAGCAACTTGCTGTGTGTGCTGGAGTGAATCCATGCCCTCTTTGAGCCTCTGGTTCCTCCAGGAGCACCGAAGAGTGAGGCAGGAGGTGGCAGTGGACTGAGGAATCAGGGTGGTCCTTATGGCAGGAATTCTGTTTGAGGTCTGCAGTCTGGACCTTGGCGTGATGGGGGTGGCACTCCAGCCTCCTTGCTCTGTGGCATGGAGGCCACCCCACCATGTTCTGCCTTTGACCTTCCCCAGAGCTCAAGAGTGTTGGTCCTGAGACGGCAGAAAATGAAAGCAAACTACTGATGAAAAGCCCTGGCTTGCTGGCGGTGAGTGGCACCCTCAGCTGTGACTCGTGGCCAGAGCAATTTTGTAGTCTTTTTTTAGATTAACGACCTGCAGAGAGCCTCAGTCTCCTCCCCTCCTAATCCCCTGCTTTGCACAAACATGAAATTAATCTTCTAAATACCTAAGCTGGTTCCAAAAAGAACTGAGCAGAGACAAAGGGTGGGGGAGGGCTGGAGAGGAACTCCCCCCAACCCCGCCCGAGACCCGCCACCAATCCTCCGAGGTCTTGTTCATGTCTGACTCACTGTCCAGGAGGAGCAAGTGGCTGAACTGCCACCTGGAGCTTCATGACATCCCCTGCACCAAACCCTGCAAGCATCCATCTGGCTCTGCTTGAATACCTCCAGTGACGGGGAGCTCACTACCTCAAAAGACATCTCGTTCTATCTGAAACAGCTCTGCCTAAGGCACAATCCTCCTTCCAAGTTAGCTGGCTCTGCCTGCTTTTGCACTGCCTGCCCTCTGGGAATTTTAGGACCATCGCCATATGCCACAAGCCTGTTACTGGGTAGTCCAACTGACAGCAAGGGCCCTGTGTATGGGGCCCTTACAGTGTCAGTCACAGAGGGGGACGACAGATGCTGGGAGAAGCTTAACCTTATGGACACCCCCACACTTCCCACCTCAACCAGCACACCACGCCTTTCCCTCATCCTACCCAGGTTTGAATGGTATCTTATGCAAGTTAGAAAAAGATGCCCCTTCCTCCAGGTAGATATGGCTTCATGCCAGGGTCAGGTTCAGCCCCTCCTGGCTCCTTAGCCAGGTGCTCTTGAGCAGTGAACAACATACACAACCATACCAGGCATCCCTGAACCTGCCCCCATCCCCGGCGCCTGGTCTCAGCAAGCGGCTCCATCTCTTCCTGCTGTGTTGGTTTTGTACTGAGTCAAGTTGGCCAAGCTGGAGCCTTGTTTCCTAGAATCCCCTTCCCGCTGTGGGTCTGAGTTACAGTTGGACTAAAGTGAACTTTGTGCTCTGAGCATCATCATGGCTAGAGGCAGGGCGGAGAGACGGACAGAGAGGTGCTCGCAGGTTCCAGTTTATCCACACTCTTCTGCGTGTCCTATTCCCTGATTGGTGGCTGGCTCTTCTCCCAGGCTGCTGGCCCTGTTAAGAAGTCACAGTGACCCGTGCCTTCCCTGGACGCTTGGCTGTGATCTTACAGAGATGGTGTGAAGAGACCTCCATAAGCGTCTACACTGGCCCTGCCTTCATATTGCAGCAGCCACGTCCGCCGGGCTCCCGGATTCCCTGCAAGCTCCAGCTCTTCTGCCTGCCTCCCTGCTGCGGGAGGGCTGGCCGCTGACTTTTCCCTGGTCCCCAGTACATCTCCCCCTCTTTGAACCTTGACTTCTGCAGACCGTCCCATCCATCTCAATGCTCATTCTTTTTTTTTTTTTTTTTTTTTTTTGAGACGGAGTCTCGCTCTGTCGCCTAGGCTGGAGTGCAGTGGTGCCATCTCAGCGCACTGCAGCCTCTGCCTCCCGAGTTCAAGTGATTTTCCTGCCTCAGCCTCCTGAGTAGCTGGGATTACAGGCACGCACCACCATGCCTGGCTAATTTTTGTATTTTTAGTGGAGACAGGGTTTCACCATGTTGGCCAGGCTGGTCTTGAACCCCTGACCTCCCAAAATACTGGGATTACAGGTATGAGCCACCGAGCCTGGCCAATGCTCATTCTTATTCTATAATAAATACCCCTCCTGGTTCTGCTTCCTTGAAGGAGTAGGACTGGCACCACCCATTGGCCACAGCACAGGAAGTGGGGGTGAGCTTTCTCCTTGATCGCAGGTGGTCCCATATTCTCCTGGCTCTTCCCCACTGGTGTCCCTCCAATCCAGGGGTGTCCAATCTTTTGGCTTCCCTGGGCCACATCGGAAGAACTGTCTTGGCCCATACATATGAAATACACTGACACTAATGATAGCTGATGAGCTAAAAAAAAAAAAAAAAAAAATGCTTCCAGGCATGGTGGCTCACGCCTGTAATCCCAGCACTTTGGGAGGCCAAGCGGGGGCAGATCACAAGGTTGAGAGATCGAGACCATCCTGGTCAACGTGGTGAAACCCCGTCTCTACTAAAAATACAAAAAAATTAGCCAGGTGTGGTGGCGCACTCCTGTAGTCCCAGCTACTTGGGAGGGTAAGGCAGGAGGATCACTTGAGCCCAGGAGTTCGAGGCTGCAATGAGCTATGATTGCGTCACTACATTCCAGCCTGGGTGATAGACTGAGACCCTGTCTCTTAAAAAAAATATATATATATACATATATATATATTTTAAGGAATGAGGTCTGTTGAGGGGGTGCTTGTGTCTTAGCAAGAGGCACTGGCCTGGAACTCACCTAATTTGTCCCCATCCTCTTCTCCAGCATCAACATTTCCAACAATCACCATCCTTTTTGGGATTTGGAGTTTACGAGATGTTTTCAAATCCACAGTTGTTTCTGGGCTCTCAGTGCTGCTTAGCGGGTGGGGTACACCCGTGCCCACCTCACAGAGTGGAATCAAGGCTCTGTGAAATGTACCCTGGGCCCCAAGACACCCAGACTGCCTGCCACCTTGGGGGAGTGGAGTGATGGCAGTGACCGGGGAGCCCCGGCATGGGACCTGGGCTTTGGGTACCAGCAGCTCAGCCAGCCCTTCCCGGGTCTGAACTTAGCTCTCCTACCCGCTCTCTTTGCGTGTTGGGCACGCGTCCCTGTTCTTCTCTGGACCTCAGTCTCTTCATCCACAACATGGAATAAAGAAAACACAGGCCGGGCGTGGTGGCTCACGCCTGTAATCCTAGCACGTTGGGAGGACGAGGCGGGTGGATCACTTGAGGTCAGGAGTTCGAGACCAGCCGGACCAACATGGTGAAACCCCCTCTCTACTAAAAATACAAAAATTAGCTGGGTGTGGTGGTGCGTGCCTATAATTCCAGGAGGCTGAGGCAGGAGAATTGCTTAAACCCTGTAGGCAGAGGTTGCAGTTAACCGAGATCACTCCATAGTACTCCAGCCTGGGTGACAAGAGTGAAACTCCGTCTCGAAACAAACAAACACACAGCCCGGGGTTCCACTGGATCCACATGGGCAATGGCTGTGGGGTCACTTTGAATCTACGCATCACCTTGCTCCAGGAAAGGGGGCTTAGGCCACGGACTCACAGATGCAAGACCCTCTGTGCCTCAGTTTCTCTGGCTGGAACACTCATGCCTCTCTTTTTTTCCCGGGCAGGTGCAGGAGGCCCCTGTCTGAGTGAAGGGATTTTCATAGGTGACCTGCCCTCTCATGTAGGCCAATGGGGTACACTTTACACAGAACAAGACTAGAACGAGGTAGACGCTAGCTGTGGGGTGGGTGGGATGGTGTGTGTCCCAGACCCCAGAGGCCTCCTAGGGGTGTGGTCTGGCCTGTGGTGGCTGATTCTGCCAAAGCCATGCCTGGCACAGGCCAGAGCTAGAGGAGGATCTTGAGGAGGATCTCGTGTACATAGTGGTTACCAGCACAGACACTACAGCTGGACAGCCCAGCCTCTATCCAGGCCTCTTGTCCTCCCAGGCTGTGTGAACTTGGCTAGTTGCTTCCTGTGCCTCCATTTTCTCCTTTGTGCAATGGGATAATAGCAGCACCTGCCCCCTTGGAGAGTTGCATGAGGATTACGTGAGTTACTGTGCACTGCGATCTCAGATCAACATTAGCTGTTGCTATTCCTTTCTTTTTTTTTTTTTTTTTGGAGACAGGTTCTTAACTCTGTCGTCCAAGCTGGAGTGCAGTGGCGTGATCATAGCTCACTGCAGCCTTGACCTCCCGGGCTCAAGCGGTCCTCCTGCCTCAGCTTCGGAGTTGCTGAGACTACTCATGGTGCACACCACCACGCCTCGCTAATTTTTCTTTTCTTTTTTTTTTTTTTTTTTTTGAGATCGAGTCTCGCTCTGTCACCCAGGCTGGAGTGCAATGAGGTGAGCTCAGCTCACTGCAACCTCTGCCTCCCAGGTTCAAGCGATTCTCCTGCCTCAGCCTCCTGAGTAGCTGGGATTACAGGTGCATGCCACTATGCCCAGCTAATTTTGTGTATTTTTAGTAGAGATGTGTATTTTAGTAGAGATGGCCAACCATGTTGGCCAGGCTGGTCTTGAACTCTTGGCCTCAAATGATTCACCCACCTCGGCCTCCCAAAGTGCTGAGATTATAGGAATGAGCCACCGCGCCTGGCCTCGGCTAGTTTTTTAAAAAATTATTGGTAGAGATGTGGTCTCCCTGTATTTCCCCGGCTGATCTCAAACTCTTGGGCTCAAGTGATCCTCCCACTTCAGTCTCCCAAAGTGCTGGGATTACAAGTGTGAGCCACCATGCCTGGTCAAGCTGTTGCTATTCCTGCAAGCTGCTGACCTGAGGGGTTGTAGGAAGCCCTGCAGTACACTCTGGGGAAGGACTTTGTGTCCTGTGCCCCTGGCAGCCATGTACTGTGCTCTCCAGTGACATGGGCCACCCCTGGGCCTTGAGTCACCTTTGTGGGTAGACGTGCAGTCTCCCTGGGACCCTGGCCGCTGAGACCTCAGAACCCCACTCTGATTCAGCCGGGTGGTAGAAGCAGACTCTGGACTGCCTGACGCTTGACTCGGGGCTGTGGTGCCGGCTTTTATCAGCATCAATGGGTTTTCTTGAGCGTTTCACAATCTTTGCATCTTTAATTTATCGCACAACAAATTGGAGAGGATTTAGCATGTATTTAATTAATTTGACGAAAATAGTTCAACAACTGTAAACAAGGCTGAGGAAACGCAGTTGCTGGGAAGCAGCGCCTGGCTCCTCCAGGCCTTCGCGAGGGTCGCGGCCTGAGGTTGAGTTTAGGGGAGCTGATTGGACTCTGCAGGACTGGGAGACGCGGTACAGCCTCAGTGCCAGGGCCTGGCATGGTGGGGGTCGGGGAGAGCTGGGTAGGAGGTGGGGAGTCTGGTCAGGGGTGGGTCACAGGCCCACTGCAAGCCTTGGCTTGTACACGCTCAAGAAGGGATGGGAAGCCCGGCCCTGCTTCCAGCCCAGGGCCCTCCTGCTGGGTGAGTGAAGTGCATTTTGCCTCTGGAAATCCCTGGACATATTCAAGGTGCTTGTGTCCCTTCCTGTTCTGTCCCTCAAGTCCTACTTATCCTTCCAGGTGAAGCTCAGACACCACCTCTTCCAAAAAATGTTTTTGTTTGTTTGTTTGTTTGTTTGAGACGCCCAGGCTGGAGTGCAGTAGGTTGATCTCAGCTCACTGCAGCCTCCAGCTCCTGGGTTCAAGAGATTCTCCTGCCTCAGCCTCCCAAGCAGCTGGCATTATGGGCAGACACCACCATATCTGGCTACTTGTTTGTATTTTTAATAGAGACAGGGATCTCAACATGTTGCCCAGGCTGGTCTCGAACGCCTGACCTCAAGTGGTCCACCCGCCTTGGCGTTCCAAAGTGCTGGGATTACAGGTGTGAGCCACCGTGCCCGGCCTGACATTTGTAGAATTAATGAAAGGGGAATTACAGGGCCAGCACCCCCCATTTGTCCCTTCATGGAGGTGACATCCTGCAGAGGATGTCGGGGTGTTTCTGAGTTTGACGGAGTGGCCCCCTCCATCCAGACCGGGCCAGTAATTCCCTCATTCCTGCTAGGCTGGAATTCTCCAGCCCTCTGGGGCCCCAGCTGCTGTTTCTGCTGACTTCTCCCTCCTGGGGTTGGGGCGCGGGGGAGACCTCCAACCCCTCTGCACTCCCATGCTCTGACTCACGCTGGCTCCTGAGCCCACCCAGAATGACTTTCTCGACTGCGGGGTCCTGTGCCCGGGCAGGGCTTGCCCTCACTGTTTACTCTTGGCAAATGGACCTTCCTGTTTCTAAGAAAACGAGTTTTAATAGGTTATGATATCATGTCTTTACATAGCGCCTTTCATCCAAGTGCTCACGGCACCCAGCTTGTTAAACGGAATCCTTAGAAGGTGCCGGGACTTCAAACAGTCCCCAGGTTCACTCGGGCGCCTTGAAGGCTCCCCACAGCGCGGGCACCCCGAGGTCACCTGGGGCCAGGTGGGAGCGTGAGTGGAGCCTGGGAGGTTTCCCGGAGAACTCGCCATGTGCCCAGCTCTGCTAGCGGCTCTGAGGTGGAGCAGAGAGAAGGAGAAGACCCTCTTCCTGTTTTCCTTTCTCCTCTGCACCCCCTCCCTCTAAGTCCCCATGTTAGATACATCCCGGTCTTAGATACGCCTCTCCTCCCCTGTGGAGAAAGAAACCCCTTGTCACTTTCACCTGCACCACACACAGCACAAGTGAGGGCTTAGGGAATCTTTAGCTCCCCCTCCAATCTCTGTAGGGGCTTCCCCCCACCACCTGCGCCCAGCCACCTGAAATAGACAATATAAATAAATTAGGGCATTTGTTATACAAATGTAACTTTGATGCAAATCTCAAAGAAGTTCCACCTTCCAATAGATAGTTACTGATTTTATTTTATTATTTTATTTTTATTTTTTGAGACAGTCTTGCTGTCACCCAGGCTGGAGTGCAGTGGCGCAATCTTGGCTCACTGCATTCTCCTGCCTCAGCCTCCCAAGTAGCTGGGATTACAGACATGTGCTACCACACCGGGGAATTTTTGCATTTTTAGTAAAGATAGGGTTTCCCCATGTTGGCCAGGCTGGTCTCGAACTCCTGGCCTCAAGTGACCCACCCACCTCGGCCTCCCAAAGTGCTGGCCACCGTGCCTGCCCTCTTGACTTTATTTTTTAGAGACAGGGTCTTCCTCGGTCACCCAGGCTGGAGTGCAGTGGTGCCATCATAGCTCATTGTAGCCTTGAACTCTTGGGCTCGAGGATCCTTCCACCCCAGACTCCTGAGTAGCTGGGACTACAGGCCTGTGCCATCACACCCAGCTAATTATTACATTTTTTGTAGAGACGGGGTCTTCCTATGTTGCTCAGGCTGGTCTTGAACTCCTGGGCCCAAGCGATCTTCCCCCCTCGGCCCCTCAAAACTCTGGGATTACAGGCATGAGCCACCACACTTGACTTGTTTCTAATCTTATATGACAGAAATTTTTGACTCTCCCCGTCTCCCCTACCCTCCACTGGCCCCTTCTGGTGCTTTGCTGGGGAACAAAGATTGGCACCCCAGACCACCTCAGGATCCTCCCAGAGAGGGCGGCAGGGACCACCCTCAGGAGGGCAAGAACTAAGCACATCTCACCAAAATGACCACTGCTTTCATCGTTTCTTTCTCAGAAGTAACATGGCCAATTTCAAATCAAGATGAACCTGGGCTGGGTGCAGTGGCTCACACCTGTAATCCCAGCACTTTGGGAGGCCCAGGTGGGTGGATCACTTGAGGTCAGGAGTTCAAGACAAGTCTGGCCAACATGGTGAAACCCCGTCTCTACTAAAAATACAAAAATTAGGTGGGCATGGTGGCGCACACCTGTAATCCCAGTTACTCAGGAGGCTGAGGCAAGAGAACTGCTTGAACCTGGGAGGCAGAGGTTGCAGTGAGCCGAGATCATACCACTGCACTCCACTCCGGGTGACAGAGTGAGACTCGGTCTCAAAAAAAAGACTCTGTAAAAAAAGATGAATCTGTTTCCCTCATTTATACGGCGTTGGTCTTGTCCCCTCCGTAGATTTTCCTGGGAAGCCTGACTTACATCACCATAAAACCCTCTCTAGCAATAAAGGGCTCTTTTCTAACCTGCGTGGATGGACTCAGCTTGGATTAGACTGATTTTTATTCTAAGTCTGGGTCTAATGACAGGTGGAAGACATTTCAGTTTATCTTAACACATTTAGAATCAAATTTTGTTACTTAGCTGTTTTACTTATTACAATGTGAATATCTTTTAATATCATATGTGTTTGAAATAATGATTTTTAACTACAGTATAATATTTTTCTTTTCTTTTCTTTTCTTTTTTTTTTTTTTTTTTTGAGACGGGGTCTTGGTCTGTCACCCAGGCTGGAGTGCAGTGGCATGACCTCAGTTCACTGCAATCTCCACCTCCCGGGTTCAAGCGATCCTCCTGTCTTAGCCTCCTGAATAGCTGGGATTACAGGTGCACACCACCATGCCCAGCTAATGTTTGCATTTTAAGCAGAGATGGAGTTTCATCATGTTGGCCAGGCTGGTCTCAAACTCCTGACCCCAGGTGATCCGCCCACCTCAGCCTCCCAAAGTGCAGGGATTACAGACGTGAGCCACCATGCCTGGCCTGCAGTATAGTATTTCATTGTGTGGATTTGACATAATTCAACTTATCCCTGTTATAGAACATTTAGCATCTAGTTGCCATTAATGTTGCTTGCTATTAGTGAAGTGGTGTGAGACACACCAAAACAGCAAAGAAAAATTTGGCTACATTAAGATGGAGAACTTGGGCTACACTACATTCATAAAAAAATATTTTTCTGCCAGGTGCAGTGGTTCACACCTGTAATCCCAACACTTTGGGAGGCAGAGGCAAGAAGATTGCTTGAAGCCAAGAGTTTGAGACCAGCCTGGGAAACATAGCGAGACCCCCCATCTCTACAAAAATAAAAAAATAAAAATTATCCAGGCATGGAGTGTGTACCTGTAGTTTCAGTTACTCAGGAGACTGAGGTAGGAAGATTGCTTGAGCCAAGGAGTTTGAGGCTGCAGTGAGCTATGATTGCAACACTACACTCCAGCCTGAGCAACAGAGTGACACCCTGTCTCTTTGTCCCAAAAAAAAAAAAAAAAAAAGAAAGAAAGAAAGAAAGGAAAAAGCAAGAACAAAACCCAAAACAAAACAAAGCAAAAATAAAAAAACACCCAACTCTGACAGCAGATATTGGATAGGATGAAATGAGCCGGGTCTCATGGATGACTGGTAGGAGTGACAATTGGTGCAGCCTCTTTGAAAAACAATTTGATACTATCTTGTAAAGTTGAATATGTGCGTTTCTACTTCTAGCTATATTCTCCAGAGAAACTCTTGCCCACACACATCAAGATTATTTATTTATTTATTTTGAGATGGAATCTCACTCTGTCACCCAGGCTGGAGTGCAGTGGCGCAATCTTGGCTCACTGCAGCCTCCGCCTCCCAGGTTCAAGCAATTCTCTGCCTCAGCCTCCCGAGCAGCTGGGACTACAGGCACCCACCACCACGCCCGGCTAATTTTTGTATTTAGTAGAGACAGGGTTTCACCATGTTGGCTGGGCTGGTCTCGAACTCCTGGCCTCAGGTGATCTGCCCGTCTCAGCCTCCCAAAGTGCTGGGATTACAGGTGTATACCATCGCACCTGGCTGAGAAATTTAAAAGAATGTTAAGACAGTGCTATTTATGGTAGCAAAAGATTGAAACAACTCAAATACTCATCAATAAGAAAAGTGGATACATGAATGGGCCTATAGTTACACAATTAAGAATAAGCCACATGTGGCGTCATATAGCAACATAAGTGAATTTTGATGCAATGGATTAGCCATTGACACCATAATGCTGAGTAACAGATCACCCCCATCTCTGCTGGCTCAAAGCTACATTCGTTAATGCTAATGGCTCTGCAGCTTGGCTGGGGCTTGGTTGATCTAGGCTGGGGCTATGTTGAGCTTGGTGGGAAGTCCTGACTCAAGCTGAGAGTCTGGGGATTGGCCAGGGCTGCTCTGCTCTGAGTATATTATTCCTGGGTCCCAGGCTGAGGGTGCAGCTTCTCTCTTGGTCATGGCATGGGGTGAAGGCAGAAGGAGAGAGTCAAGGCTTTAGATTTGGGACTGGCCCATCATTTCTCCTCTCATGCCATTGATCAAAGCAAGTCACATGTGCCCTGATCATCTCCTATCCACCCCATTGGTGAAGGAGGAATCCCTCATCTAAATAGTGTGAGATGGCCAAATGCCTGCCCACTTACCCCTGTGTTACAAGCGTCTTCAGCATTCAATGCAGTCACACGCTATACAGGTCTGTAGCTCAGAAGCAGCAGGTTAGACCCTCTAGCCTAGATGTGTAGGAGGCTAGTCCATCTAGGTTTGTGCAAATACACTCTAGGATGTTCACACAGCAATAAAATCACCTAAGAACATATTTCTCAGAAAACGTATCTCTGTCATTAAGTGATGCCTGATTGTGTCATGTCCAGTGAAAAGGCAACTCCTAGAGACTTTTGCTAACTTTAAACTTTATTTAAAGTTTAAAAATAAGCAAGGCCAAGTGCAGTGACTCACACCTGTAATCCCAGCACTTTGGGAGGCTGAGGCAAGAGGAACACTTGAGCCCAGGAGATTGAGGCTGCAGTGAGCTGTGACTGCACCACTGTACTCCAGCCTGGGCAACAGAACGAGACCCTGTCTTAAAAAAAAAAAAAAAGAAGTCTAGCACATACAATGATATATAGTACATAATATTTGATAATGATAACAAATGACTATGCTACTGGTTTATGTATGTATGTATTTTATTATTATTATTTTTTGAGACAGAGTCTCGCTCTCTCACCCAGGCTGGAGTGCAGTGGCTTGATCTCGGCTCACTCCAACCTCTGACTCTCAGGTTCAAGTGATTCTCCTACCTCAGCCTCCCGAGTAGCTGAGATTTATGTGCCACCAAGCCTGGCTAATCTTTGTATTTTTTGCTAGGTTTCTCCATGTTGGCCAGGCTGGTCTTGAACTCCTGACCTCAAGTGATCTGCCCGCCTTGGCCTTTCAAAGTGTGGGGATTACAGGCGTGAGCCGCTGCACCTGGCCTATGTATTTATTATACTACGCTTTTTATCATTATTTTATAGTGTACTCCTTCTACTTATTAAAAAAAAAAAAGTTAACTATAAAACGGCCTCAGGCAGTTCCCTCAGGAAGTATCCAGAAGGCACTGTTGTCATAGGCGATGACAGCCCCAGGAGTTTTAGAAGACTTTTCAGTGGGATAAGATGTGGAGGTGGAAGACAGTGATATTGATAATGCTGATCCCATGTAGGCCCAGGCTAACGTGTGTGTTTGTGTCTTCGTTTTTAACAAAAAAGTTTAAGAAGTAAAAACAAAAATTAAAAATAGCAAAAAGCTTATAGAATAGGAATATAAAGAAAAAAATTTATTTTATTTTTATTTATTTATTTATTTTGAGATGGAGACTTGCTCTGTCACCCAGGCTGGAGTGCACTGGCGAGATCTCAGATCACTGCAACCTCCACCTCCTGGGTTCAAGCAACTCTCCTCCCTCAGCCTCCCGAGTAGCTGGGACTACAGTTACCCGCCACCATGCCTGGGCTAATTTTTTGTATTTTTAGTAGAGATGGGTTTTCACCATGTTGGCTGGGATGGTCTCGAACTCCCGACCTCAAGTGTTCCACCCACCTTGGCTTCCCAAAGTGCTGGGATTACGGGCATGAGCCACCACGCCCGGCCTAAGAAAATATTTTTGTACAGCTGTACGATATGTTTGTGTTTTAAAGTAAATGTTATTACAAAAGAGTAAAAAAGTTAAAAAGAATTGGAAGGCTTATAAAGTAAAAAAGTTACAGTAAGCTGAGGTTAGTTATTACTAAAGAAAGAAAAATACACATTTTTTGAGAAGTGATCTCACTCTGTGGCCCAGGCTAAAGTGCAATGGTGCCGTCTTTGCTCACTGCAGCCTCAAACCCCTGGGCTCCAGTGATCTTCCCCTACCTCAGCCTCCTGAGTAGCTGGGATGACAGACACATGCCACCATGCCCAGCTAATTATTTTATTTATTTATTTATTTATTTTAGTAGAGACAGAGTTTAGCTGTGTTGCCCAGGCTGGTCTTGAACCCCTGGCCTCAAGCGATCCTCCTACTACCTCGGCCTCCCAAAGTGCTGGGATTACAGCTGTGAACCACCAAGCCTGGCCAAGAATTTTTTTTGTAATAAAAATCATGTAGTGACGGGGCGCAGTGGCTCACACCTGTAATCCCAGCACTTTGGGAGGCTGAGGCGGGCAGATCACCTGAGGTCAGGAGTTCAAGACCAGCCTGACCACCATGGTGAAACCCTGTCTCTATTAAAAATACAAAATTAGCCGAGCGTGGTGGCGCATGTCTGTAATCCTAGCTACTCAGGAGGCTGAGGCAGGAGAATCGCTTGAACCCAGAAAGTGGAGATTGCAGGGAGCAGAGATGACACCATTGCATGCTAGCCTGGGCAACAAGAGTAAAACTCCGTCTTTAAAAAAAATCGCCCAGGCGTGGTGGCTCACGTCTGAAATCCCAGCACTTTGGGAGGTTGAGGTGGGCAGAACACCTGAGGTCAGGAGTTGGAGACCAGCCTGGCCAACATGGTGAAACCCCATCTCTACTAAAAATACAGAAATTAGCTGGGCGTGGTGGTGTGCACCTGTAGTCCCAGCTACTTGGGAGGCTGAGACAAGAGAATCGCTTGAACCCTGGAGGCAGAGGTTGCAGTGAGCTGAGATCATGCCACTGCACTCCAGCCTGGGCGACAGAGCAATATTCCATCTCAAAAAAAAAAAAAAAAAGTTTAAAAACAAGCAAAATTCAAGTATGTATTGTTTAAGTGTACATGTAGATGTCATAAAATCAGGGTGAGAATAATAGGCATAACTTCAGGATGGTCGTTCCTCTGTGTGGAGGAAGGCAGGTGGGTAGGAATATGTATTAGTCCGTTTTCACACTGCTGATACAGGCATGCCCGAGACTGGGTAATTTACAAAAGAAATAGGTTTAATGGACTCACAGCTCCACGTGGCTGAGGAGGCCTCACAATCATGGCGGAAGGTGAAAGGCACGTCTCACATGGCAGCAGCCAAGAGAAATAGCCTGTGCAGGGAAACTCCTCTTTATAAAACCATCAGATCTCATGAGATTTATTCACTATCATGAGAACAGCAGCATGAAAGAGACCCACCCCCATGATTCAATGACCTCCCACCAGGTCCCTCCCATGACACGTGGGAATTGTGAGAGCTACAATTCAAGATGAGATTTGGCGGGGGACACAGCCAAACTGTATCAGAAGGCACAAGTGACATAAGTTATTGGTGACATTCTAGTCCCTGAGTTGGGTGGTGTTCATGGATGTTCATTGTATCAGCCAATCAATCAATTAATCAACCAGATGGAGAAAAAAAGGGCCAGCTATGGGTCAATGATTGGGTGTTCCATGAACCAAAATTCAAGATGAATCTAACTCTCTAAACTTGAGGTCTGAGAAGCTCTGCTGACTGAAGAACATCAGCCAGGCTCAGACAATGTGGATCTGGGTCCTTGCTGTCTCCCAAGCTCCTGGAATTTCTCCTTCCATGTATCTGTTTCTCTCCCAGAGCAGGCTTGCAACTGTACTCAGAACTCCCATGATGACATTGGCCCAGAGGAGGACAGAAGAGAAATAATCCTTTTCCCACTTCACATAGAACATTCTGGAAATGCAGTCCCGGAATTTGTCAGTTGGGTGGACAGATCTGTGCCTCCAGGACTTGTGTCTTATTTGCTTGAGGGAAGGAGTTGAGAAATTGTACCTTGCAGAACATGTACAGCCATTCAAGTTGTACACTGCCCAACTGCAGAGGCCACAGTTTAATTGGAGTCTAAGGTTCTAAGTTGTTGCAGTCTATGTGAGTGGCTTCCCTTGAGTTGTGCAAGGCACAAACATGTATGGCATTCCTGTCTCAGAGCCCAGCCCCAGAAGTGTGGGATTAAAGGCGGCAAATGAGGGTTGCTGTGGGATATCTTTCGGGAGGACTCCCTACTGTCCATCATCCTCCCTGCTGTGGGTGCCCCGGTCTGTGGAGGCTGGTGGAATGTCCAGCTCAGCAATCTCTCTTGGAGGGTGATTGAGGTCAGGTTTAGGGGATGAGTAACTAGCAGGAAAAGGCATCCCTAGTTGGCAGGGGGTGGAGGAGAAGTTGTATGGCAGGATGGGGGGCGAGTGTTAACAAATGGTTCACCTCACCCTCCCTGCTTCTAGCAGACCCCCGGAGTGCAAGCTGCTGAGTGCTGGGCGATGTGGCTAATAACTGAGCCAGGACAACAGGATGTAACTTGTCATAATTATAGTCTGTCCTGTTGCTGCTGGCTCAGCTCTTGGAGGAGGGTGCGCACAGTTTCCAAGCAGCAGAAAGCCCACATTAGCACAGCAAATTGGGCCCGTTTGGCAACCTCCAGGCCCCTGGGAGGGTTCCGAGCCTGGACACTGCCTGCCTGAGCCACTGTCCACTACAGGGATGCCTAGATCCTCCGGAGGTCCCACCTGAACTTCCAGGTTATTCACCTCCCAGGCGTCCCTTAGGGAATGGGGTGGGTGGAGTCGCGGCTGGAATTGCAGTGGTGCACCTTGAGCAGGCCCCTCGCTGCTCCAGGCCTCAGTTTCCTCAGCCGTCCAGCAGGACGAGGTCGGCCTGGCTCTTAGGGGAAAGACAGGGAAACCAGGCATCCAGCAGGGCCCAGCTCATCCTCTCTCTCCTCCTCCACGCAGGCTCCGGGGATTCCGCCCACCCCATCATTCTCTTCTGCTCCAAACCCCTGCAGAAATGCCACGGGGGCTGGAGAATGCACGTACCTGAGCTCCTACACTCCCCTCACCCCTGTCCCACTTGCAGAGGGCAGGGACTGACAGGGCAGAAGGATGAAAGGGCTAGAGCTGCCAGAAGGTTGGTGAAGCAGCTGGCTTAGGAGGCTCAGCCCTCCTGAGCCTCAGTTTCTTTCTTTCTCCTTCTTTCCTTCCTTCCTTCCCTTCCTTCCTTCCCTTCCTTCCCTTCCTTCCCTTCCTTTCCTTCCCTTCCCTTCCCCTTCCTTCCTTCCTTCCTTCCTCCCTCCCTCCCTCTCTCTCTCTCTCTCTCTCTCTCTTTCTTTCTTACTTTCTTTCTTTCTCTCTTTCTTTCACAGAGTCTCACTCTGTTGCCTAGGCTGGAGTGCAGTGGCACCATCTGGGCTCACTGCAACCTCTGTCTCCCAGGTTCAAACGATTCTCCTGCCTCAGGCTCCCGAGTAGCTGGGATTATAGGCATGCACCACCACACCTGGCTAGTTTTTGTATTTTTACTAGAAACAGGGTTTTGCCATGTTGTCTAGGCTGATCTCAAACTCCTGACCTCAGGTGATCCACCCACCTCGGCCTCCCAAAATGCTGGGATTATAGGCATGAACCTCCACGCCCAGCCTGTGAGCCTCAGTTTCTTTTTTTTTTTTTAACTGAAATGTATTTATTTGTTGTGTTTGTTTGTTTGTTTGTTTATTTTTTATTTTTTATTGATCATTCTTGGGTGTTTCTTGCAGAGGGGGATTTGGCAGGGTCACAGGACAATAGTGCAGGGAAGGTCAGCAGATAAACAAGTGAACAAAGTTCTCTGGTTTTCCTAGGCAGAGGACCTTGCGGCCTTCCGCAGTGTTTGTGTCCCTGGGTACTTGAGATTAGGGAGTGGTGATGACTCTTAACGAGCATGCTGCCTTCAAACATCTGGTTAACAAAGCACATCTTGCACCGCCCTTAATCCATTCAACCCTGAGTGGATACAGCACATGTTTCAGAGAGCACAGGGTTGGGGGTAAGGTCACAGATCAACAGGATCCCAAGGCAGAAGAATTTTTCTTAGTATAGAACAAAATGAAGTCTCCCATGTCTACCTCTTTCTACACAGACACAGCAACCATCCGATTTCCCAATCTTTTCCCCACCTTTCTCCCCTTTCTATTCCACAAAACCGCCATTGTCATCATGGCCCGTTCTCAATGAGCTGTTGGGTACACCTCCCAGACGGGGTGGTGGCCGGGCAGAGGGGCTCCTCACTTCCCAGTAGGGGCGGCCGGGCAGAGGTGCCCCTCACCTCCCAGACGGGGCGGCTGGCCGGGCGGGGGGCTGACCCCCCCCACCTCCCTCCCGGACGGGGCGGCTGGCTGGCCGGGCAGAGGGGCTCCTCACTTCCCAGTAGGGGCGGCCGGGCAGAGGCGCCCCTCACTTCCCCGACGGGGCGGCTGGCCGGGCAGGGGGCTGACCCCCCCACCTCCCTCCCAGACGGGGCGGCTGGCCGGGCAGAGGGGCTCCTCACTTCCCAGTAGGGGCGGCCGGGCAGAGGCGCCCCTCACCTCCTGGACGGGGCGGCTGGCCGGGCGGGGGGCTGACCCCCCCACCTCCCTCCCGGACGGGGCGGCTGGCCGGGCGGGGGGCTGACCCCCCCGCCTCCCTCCCGGACGAGGTGGCTGCCGGGCGGAGACGCTCCTCACTTCCCAGACGGGGTGGCTGCCGGGCAGAGGGGCTGCTCACTTCTCAGACGGGGCGGTTGCCAGGCAGAGGGTCTCCTCACTTCTCAGACGGGGCGGCCGGGCAGAGACGCTCCTCACATCCCGGACGGGGTGGCAGGGCAGAGGTGCCCCCCACATCTCAGACGATGGGCGGCCGGGCAGAGACGCTCCTCACTTCCCAGATGTGATGGCGGCCGGGAAGAGGCGCTCCTCACTTCCTAGATGGTATGGTGGCCGGGCAGAGACGCTCCTCACTTTCCAGACTGGGCAGCCAGGCAGAGGGGCTCCTCACATCCCAGACGATGGGCGGCCAGGCGGTGTGAGCCTCAGTTTCTACAGCTGTCAATGGAGAGTGAGGCAAGAGGGAGCAGTGTAAGCCCCTCCCTCCCCCAGGGCTTGGGTCAGGGGCTTAAGGAAGGGTATGTGGGGACACGCAGACCCAGAGAGGTGATGCCCCAGTCCAGGCTGAGTCAGAGGGAGCTGGCATTGAAGGAAGGCCCAGCCTCCTCTCAAGGTCACTCTCAGCAGCAAAAGGGGGCCCGACCTCTCTTCCCTTCTTGGGCCCCTTTCCAAATGCAGGCCTTCCTGGCTGTAGCCAGACAGCCACCACCTGCCATGCTGTGCCACCCCCCACTGAGTTACCTGGACTTCCGGGGCTCACATAGTTGGCTGTGGGACAGAGTCCCTCAGGCCTGGATCTGAATTCTGGCTCCCCTACTGTATTAGCCAGGGTTCCCTAGAGGGACAGAACTAATAGGATGGATGTATATATGAAAGGGAGTTTATTAAGGAGAATTGTCTCACACAATCCCATAATAGGCCGTCTGTAAGCTGAGCAGCAAGGAAGCCAGTTGGAGTCCCAAAACCTCAAAAGTCAGGAAGCCGGCTGGGTGCGGTGGCTCACACCTGTAATCCCAGCACTTTGGGAGGCTGAGGCGGGAGGATCGTTTGAGCCCAGGAGTTTGAGGTTAGCCTGAGCAACATAGCGAGACCCTGTCTCTACAAAAGATACACAAATTAGCCCGGCATGGTGGTGTGCACCTGTAGTCCCAGCTACTCGGGAGGTTAAAGTGGGAGGATTGCTTGAGGCTGGGAGGCTGTAGTGAGCCCTGATTGTGCCACTTCACTTCAGCCTAGGCAACAGAGTGAGACCCTGTCTCAAAAAAAAAAAAAAAAAAAAGAGCAAACAAGATCCAGCCACAGGTTCCCAGACCTGGCTCAGAGACGTCATCTACTCACTTTTAGGGTGACTTCCAGCCCCACTGGGCAGAAAAACCCTACCCCTTTCTCCTCCTGTCAGCCATTGATTCTACAGCTTTTTTTTTCTTTTCTTTTCTTTCTTTCTTTCTTTTTTTTTTTTTTTTTTGAGACAGGGTCTTCCTCCATCTCCCAGGCTGGAGTGCAGTGGTGTGATTTTGGCTCACTGCAACCTCCGCCTCCTGGGTTCAAATGATTCTCCTGCCTCAGCCTCCCGAGTAGCTGGGATTACAGGTGTGTGCCACCACACCCGGCTAATTTTTTTTTTTTTTTTGTAAGCAGAGATGGGGTTTCACAATGTTAGCCAGGATGGTCTCGAACTCCTGACCTCAGTGATCCTCCCACCTTGCCTCCCAAAGTGCTTGGATTACAAGCATGAGCCACCATGCCTGGCCATCCACAGCTATTTTTACAGCAGGATACTGTGACCACAGGCCCCTTGAATGGGATGCCTCTCTTGAGCTTCTGTGGGTGAGAGAGCACATTCACCAGCCCACTGAGCTGCAGCTATAAAACAGGCAAGAGGCATTCCAGGAGGCATTCTTAGTTTAAAGGTTTCTTAAGTGACCTCCAGTTGGAAGAAGGCTCCAGATGGGACGGGAGCTGGGGAGGAGGGGACACCAGGGGCTTTGGGAAAAGACAGCCCACCGTCTCTAACTGTCAACATCTCAGGCATCCCACCTGGCAATGAGAGAGTTGATAGACATGCCAGGCTATTTCCTCTGGCGTAAGGGAGAAAGAGGCGAACTGGCCCTGAGTCAGGGTCTGTCTGAAATGCTATGTGTGGCTGCTCTGGCCTGAGCCGGCCTCTAGTTCTCGGTCGGCTCCAGCCTGTCAGGAGCCT
Organism: Gorilla gorilla gorilla; assembly: GCF_029281585.2. Classification (NCBI taxonomy): domain Eukaryota; kingdom Metazoa; phylum Chordata; class Mammalia; order Primates; family Hominidae; genus Gorilla; species Gorilla gorilla. The sequence goes on from NC_073230.2 coordinate 87,047,607, forward strand.
TGATGGCTGCAGGAGCTCAGGGGCTGTGTGCACCCCCAATCTGGAGCCATTTTCTCAATATGTGACAGAGATGGGTAAAGGAGATACAGATGGGGGAATGGGCAAATGGCATTCTGTGGCTTTGGGTGTTTCCTGTGGACCCAGCCTACTGTCTGTCCTTGGGCCACAGGGTCTAAGGGAAGCCATGGTGCAGGGCTGTGACATTTGGGATGGGGCGAGGGGTCATCCAATGAGTCATGCTGCCCTGGCCAGGCCAGAAAGGGCAGGCCGTGAGGGCATCTCTCTTCCACTAACGACACTGGAGCCTTGGCACAGGAAGCACGTTCTGGAAGCCCAACAGAGGCATCTCTTGGCTCAGTGTCTTGTCACGGGCAGCATGTCCTCTGCCAATAACCAGACAGGATTGGTAGCCACAATCTACAAGCGCCAGGCATGTAACAAACTTGCCAAGTGAAAACTGATTCCATGTGACAGGTGGAGAAGCTGAGGATTCTGGGAAATTCAGTGATGTGGGTGAGGTCACAGAGCAAGTGGTCCAGCAGGACTTGAAGTCACTTTCATCTGATTTCAAATTCATGCTCTCATCTTCCCCAGAGCCCTGAGGAGTAGACTATGGCTGTGTAGCCTGTCCCCCTACAGATCACATTTAAATCTCACTGTGATGGTTATTATGATATTTTGTAAAGAATCACCCCAAAGCACAGTGCATGGTGGCTCATGCCTGTAATCCCAGCAGTTTGGGAGGCCGAAGCGGGCAGATCACTTGTGGTCAGGACTTCGAGGCCAGCCTGGCCAACATGGTGAAACCAGTCTCTACTAAAAATACAAACATTAGCTGGGCATGGTGTTGGGCGCCTGTAATCCCAGCTACTCGGGAGGCTGAGGCAGAAGAATCACTTAAACTCAGGAGGTGGAGGTTGCAGTGAGCTGAGATCACACCACTATACTCCAGCCTGGGCAACAGAGTGAGACTCTATCTCAAAGAAAAACAAAAAACAAAAAAACACCCCAAAGCATAGCAGTGTGCTCAGGGGTTCTTATGGATCAGAAATTCAGAAAAGGGATGGTGAGGGTGGCTTGTCATAATGTCTAGGGCCTCAGCTCGGGGGACTCTAAGGATGGGGATGACTCCATGGCTGGTGCCAGAATCACTTGAAGACTGGTCATTCACACGTTTGTTGTCTGGGAGGCTCGGATGATGACTCAAAGGCAGGGACTGCTGACTGGAGTACAGACATGGGGCCTCTTCGTGTGACTTGGTCTTCCCTACAACATGGCCGCCTCATGGTCGTCAGACTCGTCATAGAGTGACTCAGGGCTCCAGCACAAAGTCCCAGCAAATAAGGTAGAAGTTCCATGGCTTTTTGTGACCTAACCTCAGAAGTCACATAGTGACACTCCTACCCTACTTTCTTGGTCAAAGCAGTCACAAAAGCCTGCCTGTTGGCAAGGAATGATGGTATAGATCCCGCCTCTCCATGGAAAAAGTGTCAAAGAATTTGCAGGCATTTTTTACGGCAGCCTGGGATTGCTCAGGGAAGGTCAGAAAGTGGCCTAGGCTCTCAAATTCAGTAGGTAGGTGTGATGGCTAATATTAAGTATCAACTTGATTGGATTGAAGGATGCAAAGTATTGCTTCTGGGTGTGTCTGTGAGGGTGTTGGTAGAGGAAATTAACATTTGAGTCGGTGGACTGAGAGAAGCAGACCCACCCTTAATCTGGGTGGGCAGCATCTAATCAGCCAGTGAGGCCAGAATAAAGCAGAAAGAAGAAAGTGGAATAAGAGGACTCACTGAGTCTTCCAGCCTTCATCTTCTGTGCTGGAAGCTTCCTGCCCTCGAACATCAGACTCCAAGTTCTTCAGCTTTTGAACTCTTGAACTTAAACCAGTGGTTTGCCAGGAGCTCTTGGGCCTTCGGCCACAGACTGAAGGTAGCACTGTTGGCTTCCTTTTGTTTTTGTTGTTTTTTGTTTTTTGTGTTTTCTTTTGAGACACAGTCTCACTCTGTCACCCAGGCTAGAGTGCAGTGGTGCTATCTCAGCTCACTGCAACTTCCACCTCCCAGGTTCAAGCGATTCTCCTGCCTCGGCCTCCCGAGTAGCTGGGATTACAGAGGCACACCACCACGCCTGGCTAATTTTTGTACTTTTAGTAGAGACAGGGTTTTGCCATGTTGTCCAGGCTGGTCTCGACCTCCTGAACTCAGGTGATCTGCACACTTTGGCCTCCTAAAGTTCTGGGATTACAGGCGGGAGCCACCACGGCCGTCCGAGAGGTGTTCTAAAGCAGGTTGGAGACTGATTGTGATGAGTAGGGAAACATACGATGTGGCCAAAGGCTTGGAGGAAGGAGATTTCGGGAAGAACTTGCAGAACAGCCAAGGTCAGGGTGGTGGCTGGCCAGGGAAGGGGTCAAGGGCTGTGGGGCTGGGGGACAGGGACAGCCTGCTGACCCTGAGGAGTTAGAGGTGAGAGATTAGGGGTGAGGGTTGAAAGGGGAAAGCATCTCCCCAGCTTGTTGCAGTGTTGTCTGGGGAACAGCTGTCCCCCTGCCAGGCAGCTGGGCTCGTTCCAAGCTCCCTTCCTGGCTTGGCCACTCCCAGGACCTCAGTTACCTCTGGAAACCGAGAGTGCTAAGTATTCTCTGACTCAACCCCAGGCAGACCTGGAATTCCAGTTCCAGAGGACACTTGCTCTCCAGGGTCCCCTGGCTGGGAGCAGAGACCCCTCAGAGTGTCTCTGACCCCAAGAACTGGCCCTGGCCCTGTGGTCAGTTGAGTCAAACAGCGCGACCCAGCCACGACAACTGACTCATTGCAGTGTCACCTGGGTGAGGGGGCTGCAGCTTGGAGAGGCTGCAAGTTCTGTCAAGGACTCCATCTACACGGGGTGAAAGGGGGACAGGGGAAGGCTCTGCCCTCCAAACCCCAGGCCGATGACCCCAAAGCCCACCTCCTTCCAATGGCACTAAGCTTCCCAATGGCAGCCTCAAGGGGTCCTGGCTGCTGGCACCATTTCTCAGATGGGGAAAACTGAGGGTCCCACTGTGGGTGCAGAACTCACAGCTCCCCCTTCTCAAGGCCACTGCCCCCTCACACTTCCTGCCCCCCAGGAACAAACATCTCCAAACCATCTCACCGCGGGGTTTTCACGTCTCTACCAGATTTCTCACCGGTTCTTCCTGCCTCCGGTCCTATGAAGGAGGAGGCCAGGGGAGGAAATCCACTCAGACTAATTTGTAAGCCCGGTGTGATTCACCAGCACTGCTTCCCCTACTCCGGGCAGGCGGGGGGGCTCTCCGCTTGCTCAGGCCTGTCCCCGGCCTTTGGGAGCCCCTGCCATGGTCCTGGGCGTGCTCCCCGGAGGCAAGAGCCCTTGCTTGCAGAGGCCTCAGGGCAGCAGGAAGCCAGAGGCAGGAAGCAGGAGTTATAGGTCTGCTACCCACTCTGTAAGCCCAGAGCCAGGAGGCCCCAGGGCCAGGCTCACAGACCGGGCATGGAAAGCCTGCACCCTAGCCACTGTCGCGGTCACACAGGCCCCCTTCTGCAGCAGGTCCAGGTGGCTGGGACTGGAATCCAGGCTCCCATCCCCAGAGCTGGGTTCTCTTTTCCCCCGGCTTACTGAACACCTGTGGAACATGTGGTTTTTCTCCCCGGAGAGGAACGCCAGGACACCAGGAGAGCAGCCCTGTCGGGGAAACTGAAGCACACGGTTTCCTGCTGCAGAAAGTGGGCTGCACAGCATCATGGCTGGACCTGGCCCCAGCTCTGGGAGGAGGACTCAGTCACAGGAGTTTAGGGACATCAGAAATAGCTGTAGTCAGGGATGACTGGGAGGGAGCAGGAGGAGGGGAGAGTTTGGATGAGCAGAACCTTTTGGAAGCTTCCTTCTGGAAACACTAGAAAGAGGGGCTCTTGTCCTGGCCCTCCCTCTCTCTCTCTCTTTTTTTTTTGTTTGTTTTAGAAATGAGACCTTGATCTGTTGTCCAGGCTGGAGTGCAGTGGTGCAATCACAGCTCATTGAAGCCTCAACCTCCTGGGCTCATGTGATCCTCCCACCTCAGCCTCCTAAGTAGCTGGGTCTGCAGGCATGTGCCACTGATACAGGAGGGGGGACAGGGAAGTGCTGAGAGGAGAAAGGCAGGGTCCCTGGCAAGGGCTCCACCCTTGGGCCTGTGCCCACGGACCTAGGTGAGGACAGGCACTCCTGTTTATATACCCAAATGTCGCATTTTCCAAGACCACCCTGGCCCACCACGCCCCCCGCCCCCCCGCCCATCCTGTGCCTATGAAAACCCTGAGACCCCAGTGGGCACACACACAGGTGGCTGGACATCAAGAAGAGCAGAGAATCGGAAGAGCACACCGACAGCACTGGCAGATGCTGGCAGGCCATCGACTGGCTGAATAACACAAATGCCCAGGGAAATTTGGCTGGGGATAGTCGGAGGAGAGTCTGGCTGCTGAGCACCTTGACTTCAGGGGAAAATCACCTTCCCACTCCATCCCCCTTCTGGCTCCCCATCATCTGCTGAGAGCTACTTCCACCACTCAATAAAACCTCTCACTCATTCTCCAAGCCCACATGTGATTCAATTTTCACAGTACACCAGGGCAAGAACCCCAGGATACAAAAAGCCCTTTGTCCTTGCAATAAGGCAGAGGGTCTAACTGAGCTGATGAACACAAGCCACCTACAGATGGCAAAAGTAAAAGAGCATCCTGTAACACACGCCCACTGGGGCTTCAGGAGCTGTAAGCATCCACCCCTAGACACTGCCGTGGGGTCGGAGCCCCACAGCCTGCCTGTCTGCATGGTCCCCCTAGAGGTTTGAGCAGCTGGGCACGGAAGAAGCGAGCCACACCCCCATCGCATGCCCTATGAAGGGGATAAGGGAACTTTTTCGCTTCACCACTATGCCTGACTAATTTTTTAATTAAAAAAATTTTTTTTTGTAGAAACAGAGTTTCACCATGTTGCTTAGGCTGGTCTCAAACTCCTGGCCTCAAGTGATCCTCCCTCCTCGGCCTCCCAAAGTGCTGGGATTACAGGTATGAGCCACTGTGCCTGGCCTCTGGCCCCACTTCTTATCTGCCTTGGGTGAGTGACTTAACCCATGTGTGCCTCAGTTTCCTCATCTGGAAAATGGGATATGGATTGAATGTGAGGACACGTGTTTTAAGACATGGCCTGACCTTCTGTGTTGTATATTAGCTGCTCTTCTTATTATTATTATGATATTCCCTTCCCCAAATGCAGGGGATCAGCTGTACCCGGGTCTGAAGGCCTGAGGCCAGCTCCAGGGACAGTTAAGCTCTCCAGCCCCTGGGGACCCGTGGGCTCACTGCCTGAACCCAGCACTGCCGGCCCTGGCAGCTGTTCAGATATGGCGGGCCCCAGATGGACAGTGGCAGCCTCTGAGGCCGAGCTGGGGCTGCTGGGGCTGCACTAGACACAGGAGGGGCTTTCCAGGGCAGGTGTGGGCTCTGTTTGGCAGATCTACTAGAGAATTCTTGGGCTGGGCCAGGCCTGGTGGGGATGGATGTGTGTGTGTGAGGCCAGGGTGGAATGGAGGTCTCATTTTTCAGTTCTTCCTCATCAGAGTCACCTCCATTTTTCTGTTTTCTTTTTTTTAAGAGACAATATCTCACTCTGTCACCCAGGCTGGAGTGCAGTGGCACAATCATAGATAACTGCAGCCTCAAACTCCTGGACTCAAGCAATCCTCCTGCCTCAGCCTCCTGAGTAGGTGGGACTACAAGAGCACACCACCATGCTTGGCTAATTTTTTTGATATTTTGTAGAGATGGGGGTCTCACTATGTTGCCCAGGCTGGTCTTGAACTCCTGGCCTGAAGCGATCCTTCCCTCTTGGCCTCCAAAAGCTCTGGGATTACAGGCGTGAGCCACCGCGCCCACCCCATTTTTCTTTTATTTGTCTTGTTGCTTTCTCTGTTCATTGAGCATTTCAGTGCCCTGAGGGGGTCCCCTGGCCTGGGGGTGCTTAATGGACGCCCTGATAATAGGCATATTGGTAGAAGGGGCCCCCGAGGGCCAGGTTGGTGCAGAAACTCTCTCCATAAGCAGACCGGGGGTTTCATACACTCCCCGCTATTCCTATGAGATGGCTGAGCCTCCTAGAGGGTGATGTCCCACCCAGAGTCCCACGGCTCCAGAGGTCCGGCCACACTGCAGTCTGAGTGGGTCCCAGCCAGCATGGGTGGCCCCACCCTGGGCAACACTCCCTGACGGCTCAAGGCCAAGTCTTCCCATTGGGGTTGCCGGCCTCAACTTACTCTGTGTCCTTGGCCAAATGCCCCTTCCTGGGTCTTGGTCCCTTGGCTCTAGAGAAAACAGTTGGCCCAGGGCTCTCGGAGATCCTGGAGGCTTAGGCAGTCCCTGCGTCCGTGGTATTTGCCCACGGATTCCCCCCAACCCTATCCACTCTGAATGGCCCAAGGCAGGTGCCTGGCAGGGAGGTCCCCATCCTGTCATGGATCACCTTCCACACTGGGCCTGGTGCATGCCAGGGGCCCTGGGAGGACCACTATTTAAGGGCCATCTCTGAGCTATCCCCAGGCCAACTGCAGCTTCAGGGAGCTCTCCAGACCATGGTAGGCTGGGGTTGTTCTGCTCTGCCACGGCTACCTTCCTCTCACCTCCACCTCCTCCCTGGGGAGCTCAGGCCTGTGGCTGTTGTGTCTTTGGCTTCAGCACTGCGGTCCCCTCCCTCCCACCCCTGCCCCTGCCCCTGCCCCTGCCCCTGACCTCATTCCGCAATTCCTTTTCTTTTTTAGACAGAATCTCACTCTGTTGCCCAGGTTGGAGTGTGGTGGCTCGATCTTGGCTCACTGCAACCTCCACCTCCTGGCTTCGAGTGAGGTTCCTGTCTCAGCCTCTCGAGTAACTGGGATTACAGGTGCCCGCCACCACACACGGCTATTTTTTTTTTTTTTTTTTTTTGTATTTTTGGTAGAGATGGGGTTTCACCATGTTGTCCAGGTTGGTCTCGAACTCCTGACCTCAAGTGATTCACCCGCCTCGGCCTCCCAAAGTGCTGGGATTACAGGCATGAGCCACAGCACCCGGCCTCATTTCTCAACTTTGACCTTGTTCTGTGACCTTGACTCTGTGTGTGATTCTGACCTTCACCTCCTGCCTGAATTCACCCTGCCTCTCACTGACCTTCCTGACCTTAATCTGATGTTGTCCCTGGTCTGACCTGCTCTTCCCTCTTGATGCCATGCCTGGACCTGCCCCACTCAGGACTCCTCTCCACGTGGGTCCTGATTTGAGCCTCTGCTTTCCTGGACTTTGTGGGGACTGCTGGGGAATGAGGAAGAGGAGGGTGGAGAGAGACGAGGTGGGCAGGGCCTGGGGGCTTCACAGGGGCAGTGGCTCTGAGGGCAGAGGCCCCCTGGGAGGGCCGGGGGTCAGTGTTCGGGGCAGCGTGGCACCTCTGGAGCTCCGAGGTCCCCCTGTTCACCTTTGCCTGTGCACCTCATGTGACTTGGGGCTTGCTCTGGGTTCCTGCCCCTGGGGACTCCCTGCAGGGTATCAATCTGGCTGTCCCTCTGTGCCTGTGTCTCACCTGCCTCATTAGTCCCTCTTGGCCCAGAGCTCTGACTTTGCTGTCAGCCTCGGCTTGTCACCTCCTGACTGCCCGAGGGCCTAGGGGCTTCTCTGTCTCGTCTTCTCAGCGCTTGTCCCGCCTCCAAGTCAGCCTCTATGGACTGCCTGTCTCCAGCGGGACTGTGATCTTCTTGGGGACCAAGACGGGGCCTGATTCAGCCCTGGGTCCCCAGGATGGACCTGCCTGGAGGTCCGTAGGTGTCTAATACATGTCCTGATGCTTTGAGGTCGACCTGCTCTAGGTTTTATAAATGGGGAAACAGGCTCAGAGAAGACAAGCGAATTTCTTAACATCACAGAGGCTGGGAGCAGCCAAGCCAGGCTTTGAACCCAGATCCGGGTGACCCCCCTTCTTCCCTGAGATGTTCCTTTCAGGGGAATTTTATTTTTCAGGGGCCCATTCTCAAAAGGAATTTTCAAGACAGCTGGGCTGCAAAGACCCTAGGGTTTAGGACTCTTGTGCTGTAAAGAAAATGATCTCTCCCTCCCTCGTGGAGCTCTGGGACAGTGTAGGGTGGGGGTGTAACCAAGGGGATCATGAGAGGCTGGGGGCGTGGGGGGCAGGGACTGAGGACGCCGAGGCCACAGCCAGGTCTGCCAGAGAAAGGGCAGAACCTCCCACAGACGGAAGTGATCATTTTTTATTAATCGGAGGAAATGTATATGTAATTATGTGAGATGAACTCTGTGGGGAAGTTCTTTTCTTTATGATGTCTGAAAGGATTTATAAATATTACAGAGGTTTTACAGCATCATAACGTCCCGGCCGCCCTGGAAGCCCCCTTTCAAAGGATTAGGAGAGACAAAGCACCCAGTAAAAGCTAATTATAAGTCAGCGGGCGCTTCTGCCCCCGCCCTCGACGACACGGGCTCCTGGGCGGGGGTGGGGACAGCAGTGAGCTGGGGGCAGGGGAGACCACACAGGCGTTGGGGGAGGGGAGCAGGGGATGAGGGGACTCCTCTGCTCTGGTGGGGGCGGGTAGACAAGGGCTTGGCAGGAGAGGGTGGTACAGGTTGTGACGGAGACAGGAGCTGGTGGTGGGAACCCATTTCTGTGCCATCCCGTCCACCTCCCCCTCTGGAATCCAGCAATTCTTTTCCCCCATCGAGAGCCCATTCTGGGGCTCACAGCGCCCCTGGGGGCTGTAAGGATGGCTGCCCAGGGACAGGACTCTTGAGGGTCTTGGGGACCTAGGGCTTTCAGCAAATGCCCAATGGTGGACTTCCGGACACCCTGACATCACAGAGGCAGGAAGGCTGGCCAGAGACCATCTAACTACTCAACGTGGGTGGCCTCCTGCTTTGCCTGCTGCGTGGGTTGGCCCTGAGTTCTGGGCAGCTATTTCCAAGCACTGGCTGATCCCCACTTTGAGCCAGGTTCAGGGTGGGGACAGGAGAGATCAGAGATGGGGCAAAGTGGGTTTTACCCCTGAGGTGTCCACTTAGTCGAGGACACAGACGCATAGATATGTCAGGACAGTGTGATACATGCTGTGGGGGTGACAGTCCACAGTGGAGCCATGTGGGGAGGGGAGAATGGCCTGGGGTCAGGGAAGGCTTCTCGGAGGAGGTGACAGGGAGCTGAGCCTGCAGGATGGGTAGGAGTCTCTAGATAGATTCTCCAGGGAAGGCATTCCAAGCAGGGAATTCCAACAGAGCAACGCATTCCAGGCAGGGGCAAACGCCGGGAGGGAAGGCAGCTCTGGGACAGAGTAGAGGGTCTGGGTGAGAGGGAGTAGCAGCTCTGGGACAGAGTAGAGGGTCTGGGTGAGAGGGAGTGGCAGCTCTGGGACAGAGTAGAGGGTCTGGGTGAGAGGGAGTAGCAGCTCTGGGACGGGGCAAGAGGCAGATCCTGTGGTGGGGCTAAGAGCTCAGTTGTTCTCCTGAGAACACGAAGAAGGTTTTTAGCAGCTGGTGATAAGGTCAGATTCCAGCTGTAGTGGAGGATGCCGGGGTAGAGATGGGGAGGCTGAAGGAAGAGATGCCCGCCTCTGTTCTGCAGCACGGGCGCCGGCCGCCCACCTTCCGGAGCCCGGGGGACAGGGCCAGGAAGCAGCTGTCCAGCTCTGTGGGGGTGCACGCCGTGCAGGCTTCTTGCCATGGGCTGGGAAAACGTCCTGATTACCTGCAAGGCTTCAGGGGTAGCCTTGTCTGTCTGCTGTAGGCACCGGGGAGGGCAGAGCGGTGTCATTCTGGACCGTGATGCCCTGGGAGGTGAGACAGGGGGTGGGGGCTGACCCTCGAGGCAGGGGCCGCTGCAAGGCCTTGTCTGGTACCTCACAGGCACCGAGAAGAGCTCGGAAAAGAGCAGAAGGCACCGCCAGCTCCAACGTCTTCTCCATGTTTGATCAGTCCCAGATCCAGGAGTTTAAAGAGGTCGGTCTGCTGCCCCATGGGGCTGTTATGAGGATTCTTGGAATGCATGCCAGTTGCTCAAGGAGCTGGGCAGAGGCTCAGTCCTCAGTCTCGAGGGGCTGAAGATGTCATTATTACTATTATTATTATTATTATTATTATTTTGTTTGTTTGACAGAGTCTGGCTCTGTCGCCCAGGCTGGAGCGCAATGGCATGATCTCGGCTCACTGCAACCTCTGCCTCACGGGTTCAAGCAATTCTCCTGCCTCAGCCTCCCAAGTAGCTGGGATTGCAGACACGCACCACCATGCCCAGCTAATTTTTTGAATTTTTAGTAGAGATGGGGTTTTACCATGTTGGCCAGGCTGGTCTGGAACTCCTGACCTCAGGTGATTTACCCGCCTCGGCCTCCCAAAGTGCTGGGATTACAGACGTGAGCCACGGTGCCCTGCGCCCATTACTACATTTTTAAATGATTAGGTTTTTTTTTTTTTTTGAGACAGGGTCTTGCTCTGTTACCCAGGCTGGAGTACAGTGTTGCAGTCAATGCTCCCTGCAGCCTCAAATTCCTGGGCTCAAGCCATCCTCCCACCTCAGCCTCCTGAGTAGCTGAAACTACAGGCATTCATCACCATGCCTGGCTAATTTTTTAATGTTTTATAGAGACAGGGTCTCATTATTTTGCCCAGGCTTGTCTCAAACTCCTGACCTCAAGCAATCCTCCTGCCTCTGCCTCCCAAATTGCTGGGACTGCAGGCATGAGCCACCATGCCTGGCCAATGACATTATTTTTTGAGGCCACCATGGCCATGGCCCAGAGCCTGGGTGTGTGACCTGTTGCCCTCAGGCAGCCTCTTTGTCTCTCTGCACCTGACCCTGTGCTTGCTGTGTGACCTCGGGCCAGGCTTTTCTCTCTCTGAGCCTCAGTTTCCCTGTCTGTAAACTGGAGTTGCTGTGAGCCTGAAATGAGGGGTTGGGGATGGAGCCCATCCCAGCTGGGCTGCCAGAGGGACCTGCCCCGAGGCTCCTTGGGCAGGAGTCGGCAGGAGGACGGTCCCTGGGGGAGGTGGCCGGGCTTGGAAGGGCGGGTGACTACTTAGCACCTGTGTCTCTGCCAGGCTTTCACCATCATGGACCAGAACCGCGATGGCTTCATTGACAAAGAGGACTTGAGGGACACCTTTGCCGCGCTGGGTGAGTGAACCAGCAGCCGGGGGAGATTAGGGCCAGGCCAGCCGGAGAGAGTGGGCGGCTCGGGCCAGCAGGGCAGGGCTCGCGGTGAGCATGAGAGGCTCCTGTGCTGGGGAGCACAGGGTAAAGGCAGCCGCTGTCTGGAAAGTCAGGGGGGGGACCTTCCTGGGGGGTTGGAGAAGGATTCGGCCAGGGAAGGGGAAAACACTTCAGGGACAGGAGTAGCAGCATGGGCCTGGGCCTGGGCCTGGTGTAGGGGACCCTGGGTGTGGGGAGGGGCCAGGAAAGCAGGGGAGAAGCTGAGTCGGAGGGAAAGACCCAACTCCCAGGTTGAGGTTTCTGATCCCTCTAAGGCCCCAGGGAAGAGCCTGAAGTCGCCTATGCAGGGTTTAGGTGGCAGAACGGACGTAACCAGGCCCTGATCCCCTGGGAATCTGAGTGTCCCCTGGAACCACAGGGAATCCCAGCATCCAGGCATCCACTGATCCCCTCCTGGGGCACAGGAACCCTGAGCCTGCAGCCCCCGTGCACCTCAGCTGCAGTTGCTTGGGCCTCAGTTTCTTCACCTGTAAAATGGGGATGAGAGTGACTTGCTCCCTTCTCATGAGGCTGGGGGCAGCCGGAAGCTGACTGTGGCCCAAAGGCCCCCTAAAGAGTCCCCCAAAAAAGGGGCAGGGCCTTAGGGCTGAGTGGGGGGCACGTGGAGCAGCTGAGTGGGGAGGCTTTGTGGGATCCTCCGAGGCCCAAGCTCTGATCTCTCTTATCCTCCCCGCCCCCACCTCTCACCTCCCACAGGCCGCATCAATGTCAAGAACGAGGAACTGGAGGCCATGGTGAAGGAGGCCCCCGGACCCATCAACTTCACGGTGTTCCTGACCATGTTTGGGGAGAAGCTGAAGGGTGAGCCAGGCTCCTGGAGTCCTGGGGGGGCAGCAGGGAATGGCAGGGGGACGGATGTAGGAAGACAGGGGCCTGACACACATACACACCACAGGTGGGAGCATGATGTGGTCCCAGACACCAGCCCTCAGGTGCACACACCTTCAGGGGCCCTGCCTCGGTTTCCCTCTCTTCACCGCAGACTGGGGTAACTATAAAGACCCCTGCCTTGGCCAGGCATGGTGGCTCACGCCTGTAATCCCAGCACTTTGGGAGACTGAGGCGGGCGGTTTGCTTGAGTCCAGGAGTTTGAGACCAGCCTGGGTGATATAATGAAACTTCATCTCTACTAATACAAAAATTAGCCAGACATGGTGACACATGCCTGTAGTCCCAGCTACTTTGGAGGCTGAGGTGGGAGGATCATTTGAGCCTGGGAGGTGAAGGTTGCAGTGAGCCGAGATCGCACCACTGCACTCCAGCCTGGGTGACAGAGCAAGGCCCTGTCTCAACAACAACAACAACCATAAAAACTAAACACTGCCTTTAACCCCTTTGCCCACCCATCCCACTGCCCCCAGCCATGCTGCCTCCCTACCTTCCTACCTGTGAGCTCCTTTTACCCGCTCTGCACATGGGGCTGGGGGGATAGGCAGAGGGTGCCGGAGGGAGGGTGTTTCCAAAAGATGCTGTGGTCGACCCCTGTGCAGGGCAAGTTACTCCCCTTGTCTTTTTCTGTGGTCACTGGAGCCCCCAGAGGAAGGATCGGGGAGCCTCATTCACAAATGAAGAGACTCAGATCCAGAGGAGTCACGACCCCTGCCCCAGATGCTCCAGCAAAAAGTGGCCGGGATGCAACCTCAACCCCAAACCCTGGCTCTAACCACTGTACCTGCCCGAGTCACAGCATTAGGCGTGGGGTGGAGGGTTGGAGCCATCTGTGTCTCCTTTCTGTCCTGGCCTCGGGGGAGCTCTCCCGTAGTGACATCCTGGAGCTTGAGGGTTCCGTGGTCAGAAGGAAGGGCCAAGGACGGGCGTGGTGGCTCATGCCTGTAATCCCGGCACTCTGGGAGGCCGAGGTGGGTGGATCACCTGAGGTCAGGAGGTCGAGACCACCCTGACTAACATGGCGAAACACTGTCTCTATTAAAAATACAAAAATTAGCTGGGCATGGTGGTGGGTGCCTGTAATCCCAGCTGCTCGGGAGGCTGAGGCAGGAGAATCGCTTGAACCTGGGAGGCAAAGGTTGCAGTGAGCCGAGATGGTGCCATTGCACTCCAGCCTGGGTGACAGAGACAGACTCCACTACAAAAAAAAAAGGAAGGGTCAGCCCAGGCAGTGGTCCCTGGGAGGTGAGCACTGTCAGCTCCGCACCCTCAGGCTGCCCCTGCCAGGCCCCCTCCCTTGAACCCCCTGCCTTGGCTAGGCCTAGGGTCAGACCCTGGCTTCCCATTGACTCCTAGATTGACCTTGCACAGATTTATCTGCTTTCTGGCCTCAGTTTTTTGGTCTGTAAAATGGGCTTATAATAGTTTTCTGAGCCCGCTGTAACAAATTCTGTGAAACCAGGTGGCTCAAAACAACAGACATGTATTCTCTCACAGTCCTGAAGCCCAGAAGTGCGAAATCTGGCAGAGGATTTGGGGAGAATCCGTTCTTTGTCTCTCCCGGCCTCTGGTGGCTCTACCTCTCCCATCTCAGCCTCGCCGTCGATGGCCCCGCCCTCTTCTATTTAACCTCCCTCCACCTGCCTCTTTGTTTATTTTGTTTTGTTTTTGAGATGGAGTCTCACTCTGTTGCCCAGGCTGGAGTATAATGGCGCCATCTCAGCTTAGGACAACCTCCGCCTCCAAGGTTCAAGCGATTCTCACACTTCAGCCTCCCAAGAAGCTGGGATTACAGGCACCCGCCACCATGCCCGGCTAATTTTTTTTTGTATTTTTAGTAGAGATACCGTTTCACTACATTGGCCAGGCTGGTCTCGAACTCCTGACCTCAAGTGATCCGCCCATATCCGCCTCCCAAACTGCTGGGATTATAGGCATGAGCCCTCGTGCCTGGACTCTACCTGCCGTTGGATTCAGGTCCTACTGGGATAATCTAAGATGATCTCTGCATCTCAAGATGCTTAACTTACATCTGCAAAGTCCTTTTTTCCAAATAAGGTGACATTTGCAGGCTCTGGTGGACATATCTTTTTTTTTTTTTTTTTGAGACGGAGTCTTGCTCTGTCACCCAGGCTGGAGTGCAGTGGTGTGATCTTGGCTTGCTGCAAGCTATGCCTCCCACGTTCACGCCATTCTCCTGCCTTAGGTTCCCAAGTAACTGGGGCTACAGGTGCCTGCCACCACGCTCGGTTAATTTTTTTGTATTTTTAGTGGAGATGGGGTTTCACTGTGTTAGCCAGGATGGTCTCGATCTCCTGATCTTGTGATCCGCCCGCCTCGGCCTCCCAAAGTGCTGGGATTACAGGCATGAGCCACCGTGCCTGGCCTCTGGTGGACGTCTCTTTTTAGGGGCCACCATTCAGTCCACCACAGGGTGATCCGACCTGACATCACAGGTTTGATGGGGTGAAAAATCAGTACTGTCATGGGTCGTGACCTGCTGTGGGGTAGAGCAGCCTCCAGGCACCGTGTCCTGGCAGATCCAGAGCCAGAAGGAAGGCAGCCATCAGCCTGGGTGCGAGAGATGAGGAAACCCAGGGCTGGGGAGGGCAGGCTCATCTGGAGCAGGCTTTGAACTTGGGGCTGTGTAGCCGAATCAGGAGCATCACTGGGCCCACCTCCAGGCAGCTTGTCGGGGCCTATTCCCAGGACCATGTGCACCTCCTGGAAGAGCTCAGAAGCCCAGGAGGCCGGGAGAGAAGAATGCTCTATGGGAAAGACATGTGTGACTCCAGCCAGCAACTTCAAAGGAAGCAGACAGGCCTGATTCTTTTATCCAGAGGCACATAACTGAAGGAGGCGTGTTAAAGGCCAGCGGGAGGGCCTGGGGAAGTGGCCTGTGGTTCTGCCAGGGTGGACGGCCCAGGGCCCGGCCCAGGAGGTGAGGCCGTGAGCACCTCCCGCCCCTGGTGTTGGGCATGGGCGAGGGGCCCTGCTGCCAGAGCAGGAGTTTAGAGAGACCTCCAAGAGTGCTCAGGGGAAGGGGAGGGGACTCTGTCAGCTCACAGTGGGCCCCAAACCTGTTTCGCAGATGGGAAGATTGAGACTAAAAGCTCGTGTCGGTCCATGGTTGAGCTGAAGCTGTGACCCAGGGCCTGGTGTGGGCTGCAGGGCTGCAGCTTTTTCTCATTTTTGCAGGGGCGCCGGGACTGGGGCTCCGGCTGAGCCTGTCGTGCAGACGTGGCCAGACTGCGTGAGAGGCCGGTGGGAGGGGACAGGAGCCGGGAGGGCAGGGTGCTGGGGCCGGCGCCGCCTCACCCCGCTAATTGGGAAGAGGAGACTGTGTCATGAGATTCCCAACGATGATGGGAGGAAGTGGCCACTCTATAGCAGATTTTATGAGGTTTGCAGTCTGAAGAACAGAGGCTCTTTCTGGGGAGGAGAGAAGGGAGGACTGCCAGCCATGGTAACGGGGAGTGGCAGGGCTGCGCTGGGTGCCTAAGTCCATGTGCATGTTCCGCAGGGGGACAGGCTGGAGCCGGCCACAAACCTGCCCCAGCAGTGAGGCCTCTTCAAAGACGCTGGGAATTTTCAACTAATCAGTGAAACCTGGGAGGCTGTGGCCTCGGAGGCAAATCCCACATGGGTGCCCCACGTGATGCTCTGGTCACTCAACCCTCACCCGCCTAGAGGCACCTGCTACCCCCTGCCTGCTTGGCCAGGCTGTGAGGGCCTGGAGCCCTGCCCTCGCTGCACCCTGGGCTGAGCCTCTCTGCTGGGCACACCAGCTCCCTGCCACCCTGACCAGAGGCAGTCCATGGCTCTGCCCTCTAGGAGTTCCCAGGCCAGCGAGGCCAGTGTGTGCCAGGTTTTTTCACTCTGTGCCAGTTTCAGAGATGCCCAGAGACTCAGACACTGCCCAGTCCTGGCTAGTTCCTAGTCTGATGGGGGAGGCACAGATGGCTCTGACCCAGTCTGATGGGAGAGGCACAGATGACCTTGATCTGGTGTGATGGGGGAGGAACAGATGGCCCTGACCCAGTCTGATGGGAGAGGCACAGATGACCTTGATCTGGTGTGATGGGGGAGGAACAGATGGCCCTGACCCAGTCTAATGGGGGAGGAACAGATGAGGCCCTGATCTAATCTGAGGGGGGAAGCACAGTTGGCTCTGACCCAGTCTGATGGGAGAGGCACAGAAGGTGCTGATCCAGTCTGATGGAAGAGGCACAGATGGCCCTGACCCAGTCTGATCGGGGAGACACAGATGGCCCTGATCCAGTTTGATGGGAGAGGCACAGATGACCCTGACCCAGTCTGATGGGGGAGGCACAGATGACCCTGACCCAGTCTGATGGGGGAGGCACAGATGAGGCCCTGATCTAATCTGATGGAGGAAGCACAGATGGCCCTGACCCAGTCTGATGCAGGAGGAACAGATGGCGATGACCCAGTCTAATGGGGGAGGCACAGATGTTCCTGACTTAGTATGATGGTAGAGGAACAAATGGCCCTGACCTAGTCTGATGAGGGAGGCACATGGCCCTGGCTGACCTAATCTGACTGGCAAGAGCACAGGGTGACAAAAGGAGCAGGGGACTCTGGAGTCCACAGAGGTGGGTTTAAATCCTCCCTTCTCTTATCAGTGGGGACTTGGGCAAGTAATGAAACGTCTCTGAGCCTGTTTTTTCTACGATAAACCAAGATACCCACATCTACTCCATGGGTGCTCTCAGAGCTCCAGGGGATAAAATCTTAAAACTTCAGGCATAGAGCGCTCAGATGTATTTGCAGCCCTGATCAACCCATGTTCGTTAAAACCTTACCATGAATGGTATGTTATCTTAGCTGCTCCTGTGAGGTGGGTAGCAAGCACCATCTCTGTCCCCTTTCACCAATGACACATTTGAGCACTGAAGAAAGGAAGGGGGCACCCCCGCATCCACAGTGAACAAGGGGGACATGGTGACAGAAGGGGAAAGGGCACCAGGCGAGGGTGGCCAGGTCACCTGCTGTCATTCACGCAGCCCGTGAAGCCTTGGGCAAGACCCTTCCTCTCTCTGGGCTTCAGTTTCCCATTGGTGCAATGTGGGGGCTGCACATTCAATCCCATTGTGGGTATCAGATTCATTTCTTCTAATGACATCTCTCCCCAAGGCTGTGCTGTGACCGGGATAAAAGCAGAACTTCTCTGGCTTCACTTCTGCCCCCTGAATCCCTTCCCTTGGCCTGTTGGTCCACCTGCCCCACTTCTGGCTGGGACAATCTGTCTCAGACCCCTCCAATGCCACACTGCCCAAGCCCCAGCCTTTTGGCGTCCACGTACAGAACTCTTTTTCCTCCACCCACGGCCTTTTGTGCACAGCTTGGGTAACACGTGAGCCCCAGAGTCATGCCCCCTCACCCAGACCACTGGTCATGCAGCTGTGAGACCCTGGGCAAGTCACTTAATTTCTCTGGGTCTCAGCTTTTCCATCTGTAAAATAGGGAAGGGTTAAGCACAAATTAAATGCTCAATCAGGGTCTCCATGTACAGTTGCACAGGTTGTTCACAAAATATATATATGTGGTACCCTTGTCTATGATTACAATTACCTGTTTCCCTCCTTGCTCTTGCTTCAAGTGAGCTCGGCCCTCGCTGTGCAGTGAAAGTTGGGGAAGAAGTTCCCCAGAGCTGTGCCTCTGTGCAGGGGCCGTGGGACTTGCCCCCAGCCCCAGCCCCTGCCCAGCCTTGTGCCTGTCCCTGTGGGGCCCTCTTCACCTGCCTCTCTCCCTGCCCTGTATGTGCTGCTTATAGGCACGGACCCAGAGGAGACCATTCTCCATGCCTTCAAAGTGTTCGACACTGAAGGGAAAGGTTTCGTCAAGGCCGATGTGTAAGTTTCCCCTGACTCCCCCAAAATGCTCAGGGGAATAAGCCAGCTTTGGGCTGGGGTCAGGGTGGATGGTCGCCCAGTCTCTTCTCCCAGAAGCCAGGAGCTGGGGGGCCACTGCCCAGCCCAGTGATATCGCTTGATGTCCCTTCCCCTCTCTGGGCCTTGGTGTCCCCTTCTCTATGTGTGCGTGGAAGTAGAAATGGATAAGAAATGGTGGGTCAGGCTGGGCGCGGTGGCTCACGCCTGTAATCTCAGCACTTTGGGAAGCCGAGGTGGGCAGATCACTTGAGATCAGGAGTTTGAGACCACCCTGGCCAACACAGCAAAACCCCATCTCTACTGAAAATAATAAAAAAATATTAGCCAGGCATGGTGGTGCATGCCTGTAGTCCCAGCTACTCTGGTGGCTGAGGCAGGAGAATCGCTCAAACCCAGGAAGTGGAGGTTGCAGTGAGCCGAGATCACGCCATTGCACTGCATCCTGGGCGACAGAGTGAGACTGTCTCAAAAAAAAAAAAAAAAAAAAAAAAAAGAAGAAGTGGTGGGTCACTCCAGGAGAGCTTCCTAGTGGGGTGGGTGTGGGGGCAAAGGCAGGTCTTGAAGGATGACTGCAGGTTGCCCAGGCTAGGGGGGGAACAGCATTCTAGATGAGGGAACAGAGAGCTTGGAGGGCCAGGGCTTGGCGTGTGCATGTTTGTTCAGAGTTGGCTGCAGCTGGAGGGTGCGGGTGGAGGTGGTGTGGGGGAGACTGAGCACAGAGCGGCAGGCGGGGCCTCTGGGGGGGCGCTCACACCCTAGCCCCTGGACCCTGCGTCTGCCCTGGGAGCATGGGAGAACCTGAGGAGGAGTTAGGCAAGGACACCATGGAGGCCAGCCTGGAGAAGGAGGGGAGAGGGTTGCAGCTCCCAGGAGGGTCATGGCCGTCGAGACGGAGTCGGGCGGACAGATAAGCAAAGAGCCAGGGGCCAGTGCCCATAGGATCCAGGGTCTGGGGAGAGGACTGAGCCAGATCGTAGCCAGCACCGCCTCGGGCAAGAGGGCAGTAAGGATTGGGGAAAGTGACCAGCTCACTTAGAATGCATGAAGGGGAAGTGGCTGCAGGTAGCTGTCTGGCAGGCACCGGGGCTGCCATCATGAGGGTAGGGGTGCCCCACCCAGTGACAGCAAGGGAACAGAGAGCCAAGAATTGCAGGCAGGAGTGGGTGGGGAATGGCAGCCTTCCCAGGACCCAAGATTCAGGGCTGACCTCTGAGCTGTGCCGACGCAGTCCCTTCAGAACCTTGCTGGACCTGAGGGTGGCCTGGGGCAGGTGAGAATCCTCCCCAGGCCCAGGCTTCCTGATCAATTACTGTAATGCTGCCAGCCTTCATTTTGAGGCTAGTTTTGCTGGTTTTGAGATTCTCGCATCTTAAAGGGAGAGGGCAGACGCAGCAGGGGTGGAGGTGGAGAGGGTCTGTCCCGTCTCACACATTCTCAACTCCAAGACCATGAGTCACATACTCCCCTGGGATGGGGAGGGGATGCTGAGGGTTGCTGCAGTCCACAGTCCTCCCCTTCACCCCTCCCTCGGGGTCTGTGGCTCCTACCTCCATCCTGGGGACCTGGGGAGGCATCAGAGGCACCCCCGGAGTAACCCCGAGCCCTCCCTCTACTGTCAACCACTTTCTCTCTCACCAGTGCAAGGACAAGGCTGGGAAGACCCTTTGGGGACCTAATTTGGGAACTGAAGGCACTGCCTTGGGACATGGGACCTGGATCTGTGGCTGCAGGCCAGGCAGGCCAGACAGGCCACGGTGGAGGCTCTGGTTGAAACAGAGTCTGTGAAAAGTCCCCGGCTTGGAGAGCTGGAAACTGTGACTGTCCCACAGAAACATAAATAATGGAAAATGTGCATTGGTCCTTAGCGAGGCCTGCCGCAGCCGGTGCCAGAGGACACTCTGGGTGGACGAGGCCCCATTCAGCCGTCTGATCCCATCTCTGCCCACTGAGCTCCCTTAAGAACCCTGCAGGACCCTCCAAGCTTGAGGGGGCAGGCCCTTGCAGGCCCAGGAGGACACGGACCTGGGCAGGCCTTCCTGTACCCTTGGCGGAGCACAGGCATCTTGTCTCTAAAACGCTGTGCAGGTGTCAGTGAACGTCACAAGCTGGAGGAAAGAGTGTGTCCAGAATCAGGCAAAAGAGGCTCTGCGGTGGGGGACCTGAGGTGTCTCCCCTCAATGATCCAGAGCTTGATTATAGTGCATGATGGGAAATCAGAGTAGCCCCCATGGTGGTGTCCCCAGGTCATTGCTTTTGGTCTCTACCTGATGCTGGGAGGAAAGCCCACTTCATGGAGGAGAAAACCAAGGTTCAGAAGCTACTTGGCCATCCGAGGGGCCGGCAGGGTCAGCCCCAGGTTGATGTCCTCCTGGTCCCGGATGTCCCCCTGCCCCCGCTTGCCCCTCATCACCCCTGGGATCTGCATGTTCAAGCTGGGTATCCCGTTCCCTGAACATGACTGTGTCTCTCCCTTGAACAGCATCAAAGAAAAACTTATGACCCAGGCAGACCGCTTCAGTGAGGAGGAGGTAAATCGGGATTCTGGTGGGTCACGGCGGATTCTCTGCTCTGGCCCCCACTTGGCCTGGTGCAGGCTGACTCTCTGCTCCTTCTCAGGTCAAGCAGATGTTTGCAGCGTTTCCCCCAGATGTGTGCGGCAACCTGGACTACAGAAACCTGTGCTACGTCATCACTCACGGTGAAGAGAAGGATTAGGGGATCACAAGTCTCCCCGACATTCAGGGGCAGCAAACACTGTTGTGGGATGTGACAGGGAGCTCTTGCAGCCAGAGGCTGCAGGAAAAAGGCTTCCCTTGTCCTATGGTTGGGGACAAAGCAAGAATAAACAATGCTAACGAGGTCTGAGTTTGTGCGGTAAATGCTCCAGCGAGGGAGAAAACGAAACATTCCTATCTTGTTGGTTTTTCCAAACCTTTTTTGTTCCTCTGGCTCTGCTCAAATGTTCCCGAGGAGCTGGTGTTTAGAGCTAATTGACAGTTTTAACGATTCCCTGCTAAGCCACGGGATATTGCCTTCATTTATGGAGCTTTTATTAAGCACCTAGTGTGTGCCAGAGGCTGTGCTGGTCCCAGGGACTCTCAGAGGAGCCAGGACTGTCCCTGGGCAGATGGTGCTGACTGCAGTGAGGAAGGCAGAGGAGGGGGCAAAAAGTGGGGTGGGAACATCGGTGGGAGGAGAATGGAGAAGCACGGGAGAAAACTGGCTGCAAAGAGCTGGCTAGAGGTGAAGACGTTAGAAGGGAAGAGGTGGCTTCAAGGGATGTTTAGGGGGTAGGCAAGGATTTCTTAAATGGGACACACATAACTCTGATCATAAAAGTGGATAAGTTGGACTTCATCAAAATTAAAAACTTCTGCTCATCAAAGGATGCAATTAAGAATGCAAAAAGGCACCGGACGAGAAAAGATACCGGCAACATAGATCATGACAAGATCTCATATCCAGAAGATATATTTTTTTAAAATCCTACATATCTATAATAGAAAGATTATAACCCCAAAAAAGGTAGACGACAAGAATAATATCCAAATGGCCATAAAGATCTGAAAAGAGGCTGGGCACAGTGGCTCAGGCCTGTAGTCCCAGAGCTTTGGGAGGCCGAGGCAGGAGGATTGCTTGATGCCAGGAGTTTGAGACCAGTCCCGGCAACATAGCAAGACCCCATCTCTACAAATAAAAAAAAATTTAAAAATTAGCCTGGCATGGTGGCGCATGCCTATAGTCCCAGCTATTCAGGAGGCTGAGGTGGGAGGATCACTTGAGCCCAGGAGTTGGCTGCTGCAGTGAGCTGTGATCACACCACTGCACTCCAACCTGGACGACAGCGAGACCCTGTCTGAAAAAAAAAAAAAAAAAAAAAAAAAAAAAAAAAATAAATAAATAAATAAATAAATAAATAAATATAAATAAATGATAGGGCACTCATACATGGGAATACCACATGGCAATAAGAACAAACTACTGATGTACACAACAGCTTGGTTGATTGCTCATATGTACTATGTTGTATGGAAAAAGAGGCGAAAGAGTGCATACTTAAAAAAAAAACTTTTTTATTGAGATACAATTCACATACCATAAACCCCCCCCCCCTTTTTTTTTTTTTTTTAAGACAGTCTCACTCTGTCACCCATGCTGGAGTGTAGTGGCGTGATCTCGGTTCACTGCAACCTCCGCCTTCCGGGTTCAAGCGATTCTCCTGCCTCAGCCTCCCAAGTAGCTGGGATTACAGACACGTGCCACCATGCCCGGCCAACATTTGTATTTTTAATAGAGACGGGATTCCGCCATGTTGGCCAGGCTGGTCTTGAACTCCTGACCTCAGGTGATCCAACCACCTCGGCCTCCCAAAGTGCTGGGATTACAGGTGTGAGCCACCGCACCCTGCCTTTTACCACTATTTACAAACAGAATATTAATCACCACAAAATGAAATTCATTAGCGGTCACTCCTTATTCTTCCTGCACTCAGCCCCTGGCAACCATGAAGCTACTACTGCCCGTCTCTATGGATTTGCCTGTTCCGGACATTCATATAAATAGGATCCTGCAATACATGGCCTTTTGTGTCTGGCATCCTTCACTTAGCATAACATTTTCATGGTTCATCCTTGTTGTAGACTTTATTTGTTTATTTATTTATTTATTTTTGAGACAGAGTTTCACTCTTGTTGCCCAGGCTGGAGTGCAGTGGCATGATCTTGGCTCACTGCAACCTCTGCCTCCTGGGTTCAAGTGATTCTCCCACCTCAGCCTCCCAAGTAGCTGAGATTACAGGCGTACGCCACCACGCCTGGTTAATTTCGTATTCTTAGTAGAGAGAGGGTTTCACCACGTTGTTCAAGTTGGTCTCGAACTCCTGACCTCAGGTGATCCATCTGCCTTAGCCTCCCAAATTGTTGGGATTACAGGCATGAGCCACCACACCTGGCTTCATTCCTTTCTGTAGCCAGATAAGATTCCATTTTATGGATAGATCACATTTTGTTTATTCATCAATTGATGCACATTTGAGATATTTCTGTTAGCTATTATGGATAACGCTACTATGAAAATATATGTTTTCAATTCTCTTAGACATATACCTAGGAGTGAAATTACTGGTTCATATGGTAACTCTATATTTAACTTTCTGAGGAATTGCCAAATTGCTTTTCAAAAAGGTTACACCATTTTGTATTCCCACCAGTGATGTACAAGGGTTTCAATTTTTCCACATCCTTGCCAACACTTGTTATTTTCTGTTTTTTTCTTCCAAAATTATAACCATCTTAATGGGTATGAAGTGGTATTTCATTTGGGTTTTGATTTGCATTTCTGTAATGGATAATGACATTGAGCATCTTACCATGTTTTTATTGGCCATTTGTATCTCTTCCTGGGAGAAATCTGTTCAGGTTCATTGCCCATTTTAAAATTGTGTTACACTTTTTTGTTGCTGAGTTTAGAAGTTCTTTATATATTCTAGATACTAGATCTTTTTATTTTAATTTATTTGTCTATTTATTTATTTTTGAGACAGGGTCTCACCCTGTCACCCAGGCTGGAGTGCAGTGGCACCATCACAGCTCACTGCAGCCTCAATCTCCCGGGCTTAAGCAATCCTCCCACCTCAGCCTCCCAAGTAGCTGGGACTATAAACATGAGCCACCCCACCTGGTTAATTTCTATATTATTTTATTTTATTATTTATTTATTTATTTGGAGAGCTGCCCAGGCTGGTCTTGAGCTCCTGGGCTCAACCAATCTTCCCATCTTGGCTTCCCAAAGTGCTGGGATTACAGACAAGAGCCCACCACGCCCAGCCTGGAACCTTTTAGATATGTGATTTGCAAATATTTTCTCCCATTCTGTGGGATGTCTTTGTACTCTCTTGATAGTGCCCTTTGATGTACAACAGTTTTACATTTTGATGAAGTCTATTTTAGCTATTTCTGCTTGTGCTTTGGGTGTTATATCTAAGGAACTGTTGGGCAGATGCAGTGGCTCATGCCTGTAACCCCGGCCCCTGGGAGGCTGAGGCAGGCAGATCACATGAGGTCAGAAATCTGAGACCAGCCCGGCCAACATGGCCAAACATCACCTCTACTAAAAATACAAAAAAACTAGCCAGGCATGGTGGCACACACCTGTAGTCCCAGCTACTTGGGAGGCTGAGGCAGGAGAATCACTTGAGCCCAGGAGTTCAAGGCTGCAGTGAGCTGTGATTGCACCACTGCACTCCAGCCTGGGTGACAGAGAGAGATCCTGAGGCCCTGTCTCAACAAAAAGAAAAGAAAAAAAAAGAAAAGAAAGGAAAGGAAAGGAGGAAAGAAGGAAAGAAGGGAGGAGGGAGGAATGGAGGGAGGGAGGAATGGAGGAAGGGAGGCAGGGAGGGAGGAAGGGAGGGAGGGAGGAAGAGAGAAAGAAAGAAAGAGAGAAAGAGAAGAAAAGAAAAGAAAAGAAAAGAAAGGAGGGAAGGAAGGGAGGGAGGAAGGGAGCGAGGAAGGAAGACAAAGAAAGAAAAAGAAAAAAGAAAGCAAGAGAGAGAGAGAAAGAAAGAAAGAAAAAGAAAGAAAGAAAGAGAGAGAGAGGGAGGGAGGGAAGGGAGGGAGAGAAGGAAGGAGGGAAAGGAAAGAAAAGTAAGAAACAAGAACCGAGTGTTTAAGGAAGAGAAGAGCAGGTCTAAGGTGTGACCCTGGAATCGGGTGGCTGAGGTTGGGGGAGCAGGTCCCTGGAGCCAAGGATTAGAGGCTGTGGGTTGAGGGGTAGAATTCAGACCCTGAGAGGCCAGGAGGAAGGAGGCCAAGGAGAGTGGCATGTTGGACCCTGCAGAGGACCAGCCCTGGCTTTGACGGTAGCTGCTTAACCACAGGGGCCACACTCCCCTACCCCTTGGCCACAGTGAAAGGTCTCCCCTCCTCTTCCCCCACTGCTGAGCTCCTGTTCCCTCTGTGGGAGGCGGGAGAGAGAAGCACCACCATCAGTCTGGAGCTCTGGGCTCAGGACACAGGGGACAGGTACATGGCAGAGGAGCTCCTCCCTCCACCCCAAGCCTGGCTCCGCTTGCTCTCCAAGACTTTGACTTTCCTAGAAATCACGGACCGAGCCCTGTCTCTGCTGCTGGGGAACCTGTCAGACCTGTTTGTGCCCCGCAGAACCAAGCCAGCGCCAAGGTACTGCAGGCCACAGGCATCTGCTTGCCAGCTGCTCCCTGCAGCTAGGCCTGCCCACCTGCAGGAGCCCAGCTCCTCCAAGACACAGGGCCAGCAGGCAGGGAAGGCCAGACGGACTCCACGTCAGCTCAGAGAGGAGGCCGGGGCATTCATCTCATTTATTCCTCTGTCCTCAGTGCCTCCACTTGTCTATACCTCCTCTGTACCAGTGCTCAGAGAGGGTGATCAATAACACCAGTAACACCTCACCTCTGCCCTCAACGGTCTCTGGCTGGGAGATACCAGGATGGGGGTAGGCTACAGGCATGGGAGTGATGCGGCACAAGTGGGGCCCCAGGGAAAAGAAAAGCAGGGGGCCTCTCAGAAGGCACAAGATGGCTGTGAGGCTGCTGGCGGCTCCAACTCCCTGGTCTCTGCCACTCTTGGGAGTTACACAGCATGGCCTCCTGGAGGCCCCTCTCTCCCAAGCTGTGGTTCATTGGTGGTCTCCACTGCCCCTGACCTGGGCACATGACTAGCTGCCTTCAATATCCACGCCTTTCTGTCCAGTCCTTGAGGAATACCTGGATGACCCCAGGCTCTACAGTTCTTCCTCCCGTCCCTGTAGCTGGGGTAATCCACAGAGCTGCCCTTCCAGGGGTAGAGGGCTGAGGCTCCCAAAAGCCAGAGAGAAATCAGCAAGAATGAGCATGTGGGTGGACACACCGTCTTTCCAGAGTTCTTTCTGAAAGCACCTTTCTAAAGGTACAAGAACGTGGCAGGGTGCAGTGGCTCACACCTGTAATCCCAGCACTTTGGGAGGCCAAGGTGGGAGGATTGCTTGAGCCCAGGAATTCTAGACCAGCCTCAGAAACAAAGCAAGACCCTATCTCTAAAAGAAATAATAAAACAAAACAAAACAAACAAAAGAACCCCTTGCCGGCCTCTTGAACTTCCCTGCACCTCTGTGCCCTGGGCTCTGGGTTCCAGCTGCACAGTTTCATTGGGGACCCTACGTTTCCTCCTGTTGCAGAGTCTTGCTCATGCTGCTCCCTCTGCCTGGAACACTCCCTGCCCCCTTTGCCCAATCCCCCCTGCATTAGTCAGGGTTCTTAGAGGTAAAGAACTAATAGGATAGATATATAATAGGATAGGATATATATATATAAAATAGGATATATATATATATATATATATATATATAAAGGGGAGTTTATTAAGTATTAACTCACAGGATCACAAGGGAAAGAATTAATGGGATATATATATAGAGAGAATTATTATATATAAAGAATTATTGTATTATATATAATATATATAATAGGATAGGATATATGTAAAATAGGATATATATATAAAGGGGAGTTTATTAAGTAGTAACTCACAGGATCACTAGGGAAATAACTAATAAGAGAGAGAGATATATATATAGAATTATATATAAAGAATTATATAATATATATTATATAACATTATATAAAATAGGATATATATAGAGAGATACAGATATACATAAAGGGGAGTTTATTAAGTATTAACTCACAGGATCACAAGGTCTCACAATAGGCCATCTGCAAGCTGAGGAGCAAGGAAACCAGTCCAAGTTCCAAAGCTGAAGAACTTGGAGTCCAATGTTCAAGGGCAGGAAACATCCAGCACAGGAGAAGCGTGTAGGCTGGGAGGCTAGGCCACACTAGTCTTTTCACATTCTTCTGCTTGCTTTATATTCTGGCCTCACTGGCAGCTGATTAGATGGTGCCCACCCAGATTGAGGGTGGGTCTGCCTTTCCCAGTCCACTGACTCAAATGTTCATCTCCTTTGGCAACACCCTCACAGACACACCAAGGATCAATACTTTGCATCCTTCAACCCAATCAAGTTGACACCCAGTATTAACCATCATGCTCCCTACTCAGCTTTCTGGTCTCAGGTCAGCAGCGTATCCTAAGGCCCTGACAGCGGCATAGGCCAAATCACTTTCCATGTAGTTTCATGGCACCAAGAACTTTCACTTTTTGGTAAGTGGTGTCTGTCTTCCCCCAGAGTGCCATAAGTCCCTGAGGGCTGGGAGTAGGCTGGATTTTGCCCACGGCTATGCCCCAAGCACCCTACATGGGGCCTGGCATGCAGGAGCCTCTTGGGAAATATTTGACTGGCTCCAGGACACCCAGAGAGCCAGCCCCGAATCATGGGAGTTATCTGGAAGCAGCTCTGTGGCTTTGGGCCTCCAAGACACTGCAGGGCAGAAGCTGAGGCTGGAATTGCAATTATTCCTGAGCCTCCTGGAGGCTTCAGGGTACTTTCCCTGTCTGCCTGGGCCTTAGTCTTCCCATAAGCAGAATGGAACCCCAGGGCCCCTGGTGTCTCAAGGATATGTACCCCCCAGGGCAGCAGCAAACCCAAGGCCATGGCCAGTCCTGGGCTTGCTTGGTAGCATCCAAGGTGATGCATCTTGTTATCTGGCCAAAGTGGCTCTCCTAGAATCCTTGGTAGGCCCATACTTGGCCTGGTAGGTGACAGACAGGGAACACAGGCAGGGTTGGGACAGGCCTTTGTAGCCCCAGGGAGCTGGGTACAGGGATCCGGGCCTGCCCCGGCGCCACCGGCTCCCACAGCCAGCTGGGTCTCATTGAGAGTAATTAGCCCAGCATGACGCCTGGGTCTTGGCATTTCATTTTTCCGCTCAGGATCCATCAGCCGGGGGCCTTCGGACAGTGGTCCCCGCATAAATCATGAGGGGGTCGCTGTTAAGAGAAACGGCAAATTCCTTCCACCCGTGTGGCTGCTTAAATTGACTCTGGGAGCAGATTCCGTCCTGGCGCTCACTCAAGAATGGCCAAGTCCTTTGAAGGTCTTTCCAGGACGGACCCCAGGGGCTTGGAGCTGGCGGGGCGGCGACTCTCCCAGGGATCCTCTGCTGACCGCAGAAGGGTGGGGCCCCTCCCGGGACAGCATGGCTGGTGGAGGGACCCTGCCTGGCACCGGCTTCCACCATCACTCTGTTTTTCTGGCAACCCTGGGAGCGGCTGCACCTTTTTCACAGCCAGGACATGGCTGGGGTGGAAGTGGGGACTAGGGGCTGATGGTGTCTTTAGCCTGGGACACCACACTTCAGGGCAATGAAATGTCCTCATGGAATTTCAGGCCTCAGGGGCTGGTGAAGGCATGCGGTGAGGTTCCGAGGGGGCGCCCCCATAGCTAGAGTCTGGATGGGAAATTGTACTCTATGCCTGCTGTGAGCTGAGGCCCGGGCTGGGCTAAGGATTTCAGTCTGACAGGGGGTTGGCTTGGGCCCCTGGGGATCCCAGGGGTCTGTCCGTGTGTTTTTCTCTTCCTGTCTCTCTCAAACACAAGGTCTCGCTTGATCAAGGTGAAGTAGAGCCCTGAGAGGGAGGGAGTTTAGGGGAGGGTGGATCCCTGCTGGCCCCGGAGGCCTGGGTTTGCATCCAGGTGTGCCACGGCTAGATGGGTGACCCTGGGAAAGTCACCAACCTCACTGGGACTCAGCTTCTCCATTTGGAAAATGGAGACAGTGACGATGCCAAGTTTCCAGGCTGCTCTCCTCCTTCAAGCAGGCTAGGCCTGGGGATCCGAGGGTGGACAGAAACACCTCACCAGACCACACTGAGCTTATATCCAGGAGAAGGCCGACGCCATGACCAGTGAGGACATCATGATGCAAGAAGGACTCAAAGTGACAGAGAGGTAGACAGCCAGAGGACAGGCTGTGGAGGATGGAAGGGAGTGGCCCACAACTGTGTGGGCCATGGTAAAGGTTTGGCTCTTGCTGGGTGTGGTGGCTCACGTGTGTAATCCCAGCACTTTGGGAGGCTGAGGCAGGAGGACTGCTTGAGGCCAGGAGTTTGAGACCAGCCTGGGCAACATAGTGAGACCCCGTCTCTGAAAAAAAAAAATGCTGGGTGTAGTACTGTGTGCCTGGAGTCCCAGCTACTTGGGAGACTGAGGCAAGAGGATTGATTGAGCCCAGGAATTGGAGGCTGCAGTGAGCTATGATTGTCCCACTGCACTCTAGCCTGGGTGACAGGGCAAGACCCTGTCTCTAAGGAATAAAAAAGGGACACTTTCACTCCATTGGGAGTGACATAACCAAAAATGTGATTTATTAAACCAGGATGACAAATGCCAAGTCAGGAAATGCCTTTGGAGCTGAAGAAGCACAGTGGGGATGCCCTTTTCAGCCTGGAGGGCTTCCTGGAGGAGGTGATAACTTGAAGAATGGGTGGCAGAAATGCAGACAAAGAGGAGATGATGACCAGTCTCCAAATGAAAGATGCTGAAAGGGAGTCTCCTTCCACAATGTTCTCTCCTGGTTGCATCAAGGAGAGATGCTGGATTTGGTGCAGACAGGTCTCTGACCAGCCTACTGCCCTCTTTAGCAAGGGAGCAGACACCAGGCTGAGAGCCTTCCCTAGGCCCCGGCAGCCAGCCAGAATTGAACGGCATTGTTCCATTTTCATGGTATGCTTTTTTTTTTTTTTTTTTTTTTGAGACGGAGTCTTGCATTGTCACCCAGGCTGGAGTGCAGTGGCACGATCTCGGCTCGCTGCAACCTCTGCCTCCTAGGTTCAAGCAATTCTTCTGCCTCAGCCTCCTGAGTAGCTAGTATTACAGGCACCTGCCACCACGCCTGGCTGATTTTTGTATTTTTAGTAGAGACAGGGTTTCACTATGTTGGCCAGGCTGGTCTCGAACTCCTGACCTCGTGATCCACCCACCTCAGCTTCCAAAAGTGCTGGGATTATAGGCATGACCCACTGCTCCCAGCCATGGCATGCATTTTTATGCATGTTGTCTGTATGTGGCACAGGGGACTAGCTTTTCATTTTTGATAGCAAGGTTTCTTTTTTATAAAAGCTTTCTTTAAAATAAACATATGTATAGGAGTCGATTTAAGGAAAAAGATAAATGTAAACAATATTTAGCTACAAAAAAAAATCATGAAGGTGAAATGAGAATCACTGAAGTCTGGGAAAAGGCCAGGCACGGTGGCTCACGCCTGTAATCTCAGCACTCTGGGAGGCCGAGGTGAGTGAATTACCTGAGGTCAGGAGTTCGAGACCAGCCTGGCCAACATGGTGAAACCCCGTCTCTACTAAAAATATGAAAATTAGCCGGGTGTGGTGGCACATGCCTGTAATCCCAGCTACTGGGAAGACTGAGGTGGGAGAATCACTTGAACCCAGCGGGGGGCAGAGGTTGCAGTGAGCAGAGATTGCACCAGTGTACTCCAGCCTGGGCGGCAGAGCGAGACTCCGTCTCAAAAAGATAATAATAAAATAAGGCTGGGCGTGGTGGCTCATGCCTGTAATCACAGCTACCTGGGAGGATGAGGCAGGAGAATCACTTGAACCCTGGTGGTGGAGGTTGCAGTGAGCCAAGATTGTACCACTGCACTCCAGCCTAGGCGACAGAGCGAGACTCTGTAAAATAAAATAAAATTTAAAAAAAAGTGAAGTCTGGGAAGAGCTGAATTCTGAAGAAGAGGCTGTGAGAGATTAATTTGAAGGTTGATGTTCCAGAACCTTCTGGAACACGGGTTCCAGAACTGGTGTAGCTTCACTATACCAGTGTCATCTTCCAGTCTTCAGTCCAAATCTCCTTGAATAAAGAGGCTTGATCCTGGAACCCAAACAAGCAGGGTGAGTCCAGGGAAGTGTGGCTGCTCACAGACGGACACACAGCCTCCCAGCCCCGTGGGAGCTTCTGTGCGGGCACCCGCGTGACGTGGGTTTTCAGGCTAGTAGCAGGTCGTGGGGGCCCCCGAGGCTTCTTAACAGACAGCATCTATGAGAGGGACTGTGTTGTGCGGGGCAGGTCCTGCCCCCTCTGGGCCCCAGACCCCTCTGTGCCGCCAGGACTCTGGCCTGACGTGGTTGGTGAGCGTGGGCCTGGCAATGGGGCTGGGAAGGAGAGGCCAGCCTGGAGCCGCCCTAATCCGGGTTTAGCTCTCACTTCAAAGCTGGTGGCTTCAGCTTCATTGGAATGTCCAGCCATGGGGGGAGGAGGGGCGCGCCTGGCTCCCATCAAGCGCCAGGGAGTCACTGTGGCCTCTTGAGGGCCAGGGTGAGGGGTGGGATGGGGGTGGGGCTGGAGAGCTCAGTGAGGCATCTGGGGTGGGGAGCCCCAGCCCCGCCCCTTATAGCTGTGTGACCTCAAGGCTAGTGGTTCAACCTCTCTGAGCCTTCATATCCCTCATCAGGGAAACAGGGTAAGCGGCACCCCCTCTCCTGGGGCCATATCTGGTGCAGGGCCTGTCCCAGGGCGGGGAGACCCCAGTCTGTGCACAGCCTGGTGCGTCAACGCGCTTTTGCAGCGAGGGCGGCCCTTGTGGCCCCACAGCGCCATCTACTGACAGCTGAGCAGCCTCTCCTGGCTCCGCCTTCCCCAAGCCTCTGGGGCTTGGGAATCTCTAGATCACAGTCTAGGCACAAGAGTCTACAGCGCAACTTTGGTGCAGAGAAGACTAAATTCAAGCCCCGGCTGCTTAACCTATTCGATGTTAAGTTTCCTTAAGTAAAAAAAATAGCAGCAAACACTTAGAGAACAGTCACCGAGTCCCAGGCAGTGTGCACTCACGTGTGTAACCCTCCCAGCAACCCTGAGGAGTACATCCTATTATTATACCATTTGACAGATGAGAAGACTGAGGCCAGAGAGGGTAAGACACCGAGTCAAGACGCCTACCTGCCTGGCCTGTCCCAGCTCTGCCGCTTACTGACTGTGCGACCCACAGAGCAGCCAAGTGAGTACAGCTGGGGCACCCGCCTTGCACGGCTGCGGGGAGGAATTACACCTGGGAACAATGGCTGCGGGGAAGAATTACACCTGGGAACAATGGCTGCAGGGAGGAATTACACCTGGGAACAGTGGAAACCCTTGGCTCCAGACGCTGTGATCCAGTGACTCCAGCCACCCACCTAACGCTCGGTGCCTCTGTGTCCCCATCTTCAGTGTTTTCACACATCTGTGACGTCTTCGCTCTGAGTTGGTGGCCCCTGCCTGTCCACATGTCCCCAGCAAAGGTCCAGGAAGCAATCCTCTATCCAGCCTCAGTCCTGTGTCCTCTGGGGCACTGGAAGGCAGGCAGTTGGCAGGAGGCTGGGGAGGGCGGGATATTCAGGGGGAAGAGACCTTGGTCCTGGTCCCATGTCCACGGGAGGGGACCAAGGAGGGTTGTGTGTCCCAGGCCCTAAATGGAGCGGGACACAGTCATCGGGGACCTCAGCTGTTAGACTCTGATCCACGCCTTTCTCCATATTTGTTGAAAGTGGGTTTCCTCTCCTCGCGGGCTTCCAAGTGTTCTTTAGGTGACCTGACCTAACCACTCACTCAGGAACCTGGGCAGCACCCCCAGGACAATGGGTGGCGGGGGGGGGTGTCCCTTTCTGTCCCCACCTGTCACTGCCTGGCTGTGTGGTCCCCTCTGCCATCCTTTGTTTCCTGGTCTGCAAATGGAATGACATTATACCTCCAGCCATTTCCACTGCCAGCACTCCCATAACCTTTCCCTCCCTCTCTGCAGCCCAGCCCATCAGGGCATTGGGTTATTCAAGGCTGCAGGTTTGAGGCCTCCAAGCACCTCCAGTGGGAGGCTTGGAGACAGACAAAGCTGTGAAGTTTGACTCCCAAAGTGGGGCAACAAGATTCCTGGCTTCCATGGATAGGGGCAGTAGAAGAGCCAAGGATGGGGCCTCGATGAGGCTCTGGATCCCTGGGACAGCCTGGAGGGACAGCCTGGAGGGACAGCCTCAGGCTCCTGCACCGTCTGGGTCCCACCTGCCCCTTTTCCACACTGCCTCCATTCAGCGAAAGGCCCCTCCTGGAATGCCCTCATCCATTCTGGTAAATACTGGTTCTTCTCCCTCCTGCCCTGCCCAGAACTTCCATCAAGCGGGCAGACGTGAGTCTCCCATAAAAGCTGAAGGCCTGGCCAGATGCAGCGGCTCACGCCTGTAATCCCAGCACTTTGGGAGGCGGAGGCACGCGGATCACTTGAGGTCTGTAGTCCAAGACCAGCCTGGCCAACATGGTGAAACCCCGTCTCTACTAAAAAAATTAGCTGGGTATGATTGCGTGCCTGTGATCCCAGCTACTCGAGAGGCTGAAGCATGGTCATTGCCTTTGGGTTGGGATCTCCGGCCAGGCTGGGCCCAGAGCAGCCCTGGCTGGGGACTGAGGACTCTCACTGGGTCACCATCCAGGCAGGCCCTCCTGGACAAGAGCCGTCCCTATGCCCACCTGCCAGTGAGGTTGCCCAGTCCCTGGGTGGCCTGGGCCACCTGACACATGGCCCTCGACAGTCTACACAGCACCTGGACCTCCACGGTGAGGTGGGCCAGGCAGGCTGGAGTACCCATTTTACAGTTGAGAAAGCTGGGATTCAGAGAGGAAAGGCAGCTCTCGTTTGCACACATAGGCAGGAAGTGGCAGGATGAGCCCAAAAGTCAGGGCGGAGGACCCTGGCTCAGCACTTTCCCTACACGCTGCTGTGAAGGCTCACACCCCAGCTCAGATCAGTTTCGGGGGACTGGGCACAGAAGGCCAGTGACAGAGAAGCCCAGAGCTGGAGCAGGGACTGATTTTTTTGAGCGCCTGTGCTGGATCTGGTAGACGGGGCTTCACGCGGTTGGTCTCTCTAAAATCTCTCTCCAGCCTTAGGGCCGGGCATGGTGGCTCACGCTGTAATCCCAGCACTTTGGGAAGCTGAGGTGGGTGGATCACTTGAGGTCAGGAGGTCAAGACCAGCCTGGCCAACACAGTGAAACCCCATCTCTACTAAAAAGACAAAAATTAGCCAGGCACGGTGGCAGACACCTGTAGTCCTAGCTACTCGTGAGCCTGAGGCAGGAGAATCACTTGAACCTGGGAGGCAGAGGTTGCAGTGAGCTGAGATTGCACCACTGCACTCCAGCCTGGGCAACAGAGCGAGGCTTTGTCTCAAAACAAAAACAAAAACAACAAACACCTCTCTTTAGCCTTGTGTTGCTGTGCTATTTTGTAGGGGAATAGGTGCTAATATTCCCATTCTGCAGATGAGGAAACTGAGGCTCAGATAAGCTAAGATACTTGTCCAAGGGCCACAACTGCCCACGGCTGTCTGCTGTCGAAGCCTGTCATCTTTCCACTCCAAGGATGTGGTCACACTGCCCTTTCAATTACCAGAGACTTCACTTTGCAAACCACCAGTGGGTGCCTCCTTGGACCAGGCTTATGCTAAGCACTAGGAATCGGTGTGGGCTCACACCCAGCCTCTGTTGTTGAGAAGCTGGGCAGTGGACACATCCATAAACATCCCAGGGCATGGGCTAGGCAGAGTCCTGGGGGCCTGGAGGAGGGAGAAGTCCCGGTTGCTGGGAGATGGGGAGCCATCCAGGGCACCAATGAGCCAGGCTCGCCAGGGCAGGAGGAGCTCCGAGAGGCAGTAGACAGCCTGTTGTCATCACAGTTGTTGGGAGGCCAAGCTCAGCGAGTGATCAGGAGGCAGGACCCGAGCTGAGAGAGGCTCTCGGGTCTGGTGGCAGGACCCGGGGCCTCCGGCCAGAGCAGAGTAGTCATTTCGAAGGCATGGGGAACCTCCCGCAAGGCTTCGGCCCCTGCATGGGTGCTGTGGCTTTGCCTTCCTTTTGGGGAATGGATGG